>NC_040076.1:61750930-64150930 GCF_003369695.1 Bos indicus x Bos taurus | reverse complement strand
TC
The DNA here is from genome assembly GCF_003369695.1 of Bos indicus x Bos taurus. Taxonomy (NCBI): domain Eukaryota; kingdom Metazoa; phylum Chordata; class Mammalia; order Artiodactyla; family Bovidae; genus Bos; species Bos indicus x Bos taurus. The sequence goes on along the minus strand of NC_040076.1, from coordinate 64,150,928 downwards.
TTTAATTAAAAGAGCTTTTATTGCATGCTTACGATGTGGAAGACACAGAGAAAGAGAAAACATAGCCTGATCAACATGGAATAAGCTATTCACCACCATTGCAAGGCTGCACAGATACCAACTGTAATGACCTGTGAGTGGCCGGGCTTCCCAGAGGAGAGAGCTGGAAGTGGACCCAGAACGACTGGCAGAGTCTGAATGGAGGTAGCAGCAGCTGCAAAGGCTTGGAGAAGGCATTGTCCACAGTATCTTTTAGGGGATACTGGCTTAAGCACACTCGGGGGAATGGCAAGTAATTTTAGTTAGAATGGGGCCAGACTGAGGAGATCTTTCTTTGGAGACATTGGTTAAGACATCTAAGTTCTAGAAACCAACTGAGCAAGTTTATATGCACAACCGTATAATGTGGTGGTTAGAGCCCAGATGACAGACAGCTTGGTGTGAACCCTGAACCTAGTTGTCTAACCATGGACAAGTTGTTTAATTTTCCTGTCCCTCAGTTTTCTTATATGTAAAATGAAGTAATACATACAATTGTTGGGAGGATTATATAAGATAATTTATATAAAGGGATTAGAATGCTAAATGCTCAGGAAGTTTTAGCTTTTCACTTTCTCTTTCATAACTTTTAATATTAGTTGAATTTTGGGACTTCCCTGGTGGTCCAGTGACTAAGACTCCATGTTCCCAATGCAAAGCCTTGGTCAGAGAAGTAGATCCCGTATGCTGCATTGAAGATCAAAGATCCCATGTACCTAAGACCTAGCACAGCCAAATAAATATTTTTTTAAATTAGTTGAATTTTATAATCATAAAAACAATAGCCTTCATTTTTAAAAGTTCATCACAGCTCACCTATAGGAAATTTCACTGCTCTGAGGACTACTGTGTCTAAATGAATGTCATTTTTAAAAGGTAATAAAATTTCAGGCCCCTATTCTTCTGAAGGAAAGAGCATTATTCCAGTTTCATGGATGGCCAACTGGTTGGCCAACTTGGAAAGTGTTGAATACCATGTGGTAACTCCAGAGGAGAAATTTGGGTTACTGATCTTAGGTGAAGCAATTACTTGAATAAGTAGTTGAAAAGAAACTATTTCTTTCAACCATTGTCAGAATGTATGTAAATTGATATGACATTTTTGGAAAGTAATCCAGCACTACTAAACTTTTGCTGTATCTGTTGACCCAGCTATTCTCACCAAAGAAATATAGAAATAAATTTACAAAATACTTATTGCAGCATCATTTGTAATTGAAGAAAACTGGAAACAGCCTTAATATTCATCCCAAGAAAGTGGCTGGCTAAATTATGGTATGACCATGCTCTGGAATGTATATATTCAGGGAATAAATTAAGTCTGTGTATGGCCCAGGAGGAATATTCATGATATATTGTGAATAACAAAGGAAAATTACAGAATATAGTGTGTGCTATGATTTCATTTTTGTTTAAAAAAAAAAAAACCCAAACAAAAAAAGTCCAATAATCATGTGTGTATATATTTGTATTGATGTGGAAAGATATATAAGACATACATCAAGCTATTGACACTCATTACCTTGGGGTCATGGAAACCATAAAGTGTGTCTACAATCTGACTTGTCAAAATGAACATGTATTGGTTTGGGGTGAACGTAACAGGGAGACCAAGGTTGAAAAGAAATCACTCAACTGCTTTAAATCAACCACAGTATTCAGACCTTGAATTATAATCTTGCTTTAGAAAGACTTCACTGGGTAACTGGGGTCTTTATTCAGTGATCACTAGATAATCCCAAAGAGAAGGTTAGAAGATGGTGGGTACATATATTCTCTCCAGTAACCAGAAAGCAGAGACTCTAAAATTAGAGATCAGGAAGTTTGATGTTGATTCCCAGCAAAGAATAATTCACTAAAAAGTTTGCTGGGATGTATTTAGATAATAAAATAGCAATTATTAGGAGCCTGCATTTCCAGGAATTAAGTCATGCTAAAGTTAAATTAATCATATTTTAATCAGGGTATTGTTGTATATATAAAGAATTGAAACTTTTCTCATAATATGTAAGTACCAAGGTAAACATGAGTTAGAAATATATACAAAAGTCCAGAGTATTGATTGATCTTAATTACATTTGATTAAGATAAATCAATTTGTTGATTTCAATTTGTTATCTCTGCTTCCCTGGTGGTTCAGTTGGTAAAGGATCTGCCTGCAATGAAGGAGACCTGAGTTTGAACCCTGGGTTGGGAAGATCTCCTGGAGAAAGGAATGGCAACCCACTCCAGTATTCTTGCCTGGAGAATTCCATGGACAGGTGAGCCTGGGGAGCTACAGTCCATGGGGTCGCAAAGAATTAGAGACAAATGAGCAACTAACACAGAAGTAGGTCTCTACCCTTGGCCTCCTTTCAAGTTCTTATCTATAGATATAGAAGAGGAGTCTACAAAAAAGTCATATATATCTACATATAGATATAGATTTAAATGACATAAAGCTTAGAGGGAGCACTAAGTATTCCTTAAGATTAGGATGTGAAAAATTTCTGATGGGTTGGAGAGACTACAATAATAATATGTGAAGGAATTGCGTTACATGGAAAGTTCATTCAGGTTCAAAAAATTAACTCCACAAGAAAGCAAGCAATCTGGATCAATACCGATTTTTAAACTCTGAAGAACTATAGGTAACCCTAAAGCAACTCTTGGGTGACGCAATGGAGGATTAACAAAGAACAAATGAGCCACGTGCCTCTGGTGTACCGTGGGGGGAAGAAGCCTAGTAAATGGAGCCCACTCTGGGGACTGCAGTACAAACTGAACATACTCAGAATAGTAGCCAGAGAGAAGAAGCCTCCAGAATTAATGTTTTTAGTGTCACATAAGTATAGGGGCCGATTCCTGAATTAAAGAGACGTCACTTTGCCTATAAAGGTCTGTATAATCAAAGCTATGGTTTTTCCAGTGGTCAAGTATGGATGTGAGAGTTGTACCATAAAGAAGGCTGAGTGCCAAGAATTGATGCTTTTGAACTGTGGTGTTGGAGAAGATGCTTGAGAATCCCTTGGACTGCTAGGAGATCAAACCAGCCCATCCTAAATGAAATCAACCCTGAATATCCATTGGAAGGACTGATGCTGAAGCTGAAACTCCAATACTTTGGGCATCTGATTCGAAGAGCCGATTCATTGGAAAAGACCCCAATGCTGGGAAAGATTCAAGGCAAAAGGAGAAGGGGGCGAAAGAGGATAAAATGGTTAGATAGCATCACTGACTCAATGGACATGAATTTGAACAAACTCTGGGAGACAGTGAAAGACAGGGAAGCCCAGCATGCTGTAGTTCACGGGGTCACAGAGTTGGATCCTACTTAGCAACTGAACAACAACAGTCTCTGTTCATGAAACCCCATCTCAGCGGGAGTTGGGGGTGACATGGGTGTGAATGAGAGACCCACACTCTGCCTTTGCCCTGCCATCAGGCAAGTTCTGTTACCTCTCCCCTTTTCTTAACTCCACACACATCCCACAGACGTGAAGGCAGGTTTCCTAGAGCATAGGCAGTGTAGCACGTAGACCCACCATTAAATAACATCAGATCTCATGGTGAATTTGCTAGTCAGGCTCTAAATTTCTTTCAGTCCACTGATCATATGCACAGAAGAAAGTCTCTGTTTGGTGTTGATAAGTTTTTGACATTTCTCTCACACTTGCTAATTTTTTCTTTTTAATAAGAATAAAGCAGGCCTGGGGCATAGAGCCTTCAGCAAGCCACAGGAGCTAGTTGGAGTTTTTAAACACTGTTATGTTCTCGTATTTATTTTTATAAGGGAAACTGGCTTTCCATGTATGGTAATGATCTAGTTTCTAATGGGGAGCAAAATAAAATGTGAGAGTCTAACAGTGCTTTAAAGTAAGAGAACAGGAAATACAGCCTCATTCAGTTCAGGGTAGGTCTGTCTCTAGGGAGGTTTTTTTTTTCCCCCTCCCTAAAACCTTATTTAATACATATGCAAAAAAGGATAGTCTTGTAAAACCTTTTTAAAATTAGAAATCAAGTTCCCTGCGATCACTTCTGGCCTTTACATTTCTAGGTTCAGCACAGGGCATTCGGGACAGTCCCTAAATTCAGCTTTCCATTCAGTCACACTGGCGTTTGCTCTGCTTTCTGCCTCCACCCTTTCCTCTAGGGAGGTTCTTGCTGGGAACCTGGGTGGAGTTAAAAAAGGGAAGGATAAAAGGAAAGAAGGGTTTGGGTTTTGAGGGGGAAATAAAACCTCTTAAGTCCATATATTGAAGAAGATTTTTCAAGTTGTTCTACTGACTGGGGTGGACAGTGCTGAAAGCAGAGTGTGTCTGTGAGCGTTCACACTGTGTCACCTGGGCTTTGGACAAGGACTGAAGCGCTCCCTCCTGATGACCTGGGTGACTCAGCCCGGATGCAGCTGCAGCCTGCTGCTTGCATCATTTGCCCAGCCTCTATTGTGGAGAGTGAATTGGCAAGTCAGCAGTTTCCTTTCAAAGCCCGTTTACTTAGGGTTTTTGTGGTTTTTTTTTGTCTCAAACACTATATGTATGCCCATATTCTTCGCAGCATTATTCACAATAGCCAAAAGGTGGAAGCAATCCAAGTGTCCACTGATGGATGAAACAATAAACAAAATGTGGTTTATACACACAATAAAATATTATTCACCCTTGAGAAGGAAGGAAATTCTGACACATGCTGCAATATGGATGAACCATGGAAACATAAGTAAAACAGGCCAGATACAAAGGCATAAACAGTGTATGATTGCATCAGGTATTCTAGAAGAGTAGAATTCATAGAGACAAACATTAGAATGGTGGTTACCAGCATTTGAGGGGAGCGGCAAATGGGGAGTTGTTGGTTAATGGGGACAAAGTTTCAGTCCTGGATGATGAAAAATTTCTGGAGATGGATAGTAGTAATGGCTGCACAACAATGAGGATGTGCTTAATACTACTTAAATTATACACTTAAAAATGGTCAAAATTGTTGTTAAGACTTAAGCCAAACCCAGGTGGCTCAGTGGTTAAGAATCCGCCTGCCAGTGCAGGAGCTGCAGGAAGTGCAGTTCCCATCCCTGAGTTGGGAAGATCCCCTGCTCCTCCCACGCCGGTATTCTTGCCTGGAGAATCCCATGGACAAAGGAGCCTGGGGGGCTACAGTCCAGGGGGACTCAAAGAGTTGGACACGACTGGAGCGACTGAGCACACACACAACACAGGCAAAACCATTCAGTGCAGAGGGATCCAGGAGTACCTGGCTATGGAGAAGGTAGTGAAGGTGTGCGCCATGTCTCTCTGTTCCCACGGCCATCCCAGCCATTCCCACCTTCTCTGCTCGGTTTTATACCCCACATCAACGCGCCTCTTGCCTTCCAGCTTCTGGCTGGAGTCACTCAGTGGGCGCACCAACAGGAGAATGAGGGAAGAAAGAAGACTGAGGATGGAGAATCTGTTTACTCGGTTCCCTCTCTGCAGGATTGCTGCCCCCTCACTGACCCTTGACCAGAGGTCCTGCAGATCTGTCTGTCTCCAGACTCTGGTGCTTCCTCCTCTGGCCTCTTCAGACAGAGCACAGCAGCTCCCACTGCCCCCAGCCCCACAGAACTTGCACTGTCCCTCGTGATTTCCTCACTTCCTGCCAACACCTTTGTAAAGAGTCCTCTTAATAAATTCTCAAACTACACAATTTGAGTGTACCATCTGTTTCTTGTTGGCCTATGGCTTGATACGAGGTTATTTATAAAGATCAAAGTTTTAGAAACACTGACCCAAAGAAAATCCGCCTATATTCCCCAAAGATTGCTCTGAGCTACCGAAACCTCCCAGATACTCAGAGAAGGCAATGGTAAGGGATGGTGAATGGTGTCATCTTCCTCCCCATCCTCCATTCCCTCTCTTATACCAAGTACTTCTTTTCAGTTGCTATTTTAATGCAGAGTATTCAGCATCTAATGTTTTCTCCAATCATGTAGATTGTAAATCACAGTTTTGTACATAACAGAATTTAATTCCAATAAAACAATTGAATGATTCAGATATTCCATAGTTTTATTTGAAAAAAAAAGAAAGTATTTCTCCTGTATATGTTTCTACTGAATCCTAGGTACAGTTGTCCAAGCATATGGGGCAATTGCAGTTAAGCATGAATAGGAAGGTTGAAATGGTATCTTTGTAAAACTCTTTCAACTGACAATGGAGATAAGGCTCTGTAAAATGAGCCCCCTCTCTCCCCTCTAAGGTGGCTATTTATGGAGAAAGTAAACAAGACTTCTGCATTCTTTCTTAGTCTTAAATGGTTTAGAATAAGTTGAATGCCCATCATCCCCCACTCCCAATCCAGGGGGCTGTATCCTGCCCATATACTATATACAGGTTATTTTCAGGTCATGAGACACAGTCTCACTTGCTTGTAAGTTCACTGGCTCAGGTAAGCAGACCATCTTTTTGCTGCAAGAGAAGAGAAACAAGAGGGTGTGTGCTCAGGGCAGGTTCCTGGCTGGTCGGGAGAGAAGGTTCAGAATTGTGAGACCTTGTGTTTCACTGGTGTCAGAGCTACAATCATCTATGGGACGATTACTACAGGAGTCCACGCCTGTCCTCCAAGGGCCAGGTGTGGTAAGACATACTCCAAATGCCTGCTAGAGGTGGTGCAAAGGGGATAGGAATTCCAGATTCACACCCATGACTGTGACCAGCAGAGGCTGAAGAAGAGGAAATATGCAATGAGCAATCTTTGTTTCAAAAAAATTTTACAGAGAAACTAAATAGAACAGATACATAAAACATATAGATAAAATGGAGTTTCTTATATTAAAGTGGGAATGGGGAATTAAAGTCCACCCTCTTTGGCTTCTTAGCATCCCAACCCAAGATGGCCCTGCAGGAGGTTCAGGACACCCTGGGTGTCTGTCATCTCCCCATCAAGGAAGCTTACCCTCATGATAAAACTGCACCTCAACAAGTGTCACATCTGAGGTCAGCCTTGGTCCTGGTGGCTGTGTTTGGGGTGGGGTGGATCTGGGGCTTACTTGTCATTGACAGGAAGAGGAGCAGTGCAGAACCTCCCGATGATGGTCGTCTGGTCTTTTTTCCAAACCCGGTGGGAAGCCTGAAGCTTGAGTTTCACCTGGTTTATCTGGCACTGAGGGCTGGGGTGAGCTAGGACTCCTTTCCCAACACGCTGGTGTCTAGGTCTGGAAGGGAAAGGGAAAGTAACTTACTGTCACATGTTTGACCTTGGCTTCCCCTTGGCTCCCATGGGCTCTGTGGGTAGCCTGGTCAGTTAGTTCCTGGGAGGTGGGCACACAGTCCTCTGCATCATCCTTACCAGCATCTCGCCCACAACCCACAGCTTTGAACATGAAGCAAAAAATAGGTGTTGTTTTTGGAAAGTAAACAGGTGGACCCTGCAGCAAAGCAATAGGTCCTGGATTTACACATCAGGGTAAGGGTCCTAGTTAGTGATGATCTAAATTCAGATTAGTGAAGATATTTACTCTCGGGTCCATCTAGCTGGAAGCAGAGGTCTCTTCTAGGATGTTGAGTTCCAAGAATTTTGTGTGAAGACTACTCTCTCTATTCAGACTGAGTATGAATGTGTGAAAGTGTGAAAGTAAAGTCGCTCAGTCATGTCCGACTCTGCGACCCCGTGGACTGTAGCCAACCACGCTCCTCTGTCCATGGGATCTTCCAGCCAAGAGTAATAGGCCTTGAAGCTGATCAGAGCTGGGGTGGAGTCCAGGTGTGGTCTCCTTCCGGCTGCGGCTTTGGTGTCACCCAGCCCTAGGTCTGAGCCTCAGCCCCTGCTCCCTGTGCCCTGCCCTGAGCTGCCCCTCAGGGGCAGGCTCCTCTGGGCTCAGAAAGAGGGACCGTGAGAAAGAGGGAGCTCCCGAGGGTGCTGCTCTGCCCTCAGAATGCCATCGGGTGTTGTCTAAGCCGAGCATGGTTTCCCTTTCCTTTCTGGCCTCTGTGTGCTGAGGAAATGTCTTCTGTGTGTACTTTCTAACCCAGGGTTAGTCATATAGTTTGTTTTCTCCTTTTGAGGAAGATCCCATAAAACTTTGTATAAAAGCTATTCCATTTTTTTTTCTTTTGATTTCAAAAGTGTTTATTTCAGAGGAAAAATAACAAAACTGTTCACTTTAAGAGGCTGCTTGGATGGAAAGCTTGGAAACTAGAAGGACTATAAAGGACACTGTGAGTGGTGGCCTGGGGACTTGACCTGGGTCCATTTTCTAATTGGAAGGAAATCTTGGGGTTTCACAAATTTATAAAAAGTAGGGGAAAGACCACACATAAACCCCCTTCCCTTCTTTTCAATTTCTGTTCTGCAAGAAGAAACAAAACCCAAGGAACTGAAGTAATCATATTCTTCAAAACAGTAATGCAAGTCTCTTTGGGGAGAAGAAGAAGAAATCTTGGGATATCCATTCCAATTACTCAGGAAGCTTCTCAAAGTGTAGGAGGTGAGGCCATGCCTGGAGATTCTACTGTGACTGGCCTGGGGCGGGGCTTGCTATCAGCAGTCTTTAAAGCTCTCCAGGTAAGTCTAACAATCAGCCAGAGTCATTATCATGATTTCCTGCAAGTATTGGCTCATCTACCCAACAGAGAGGTGGGTTGGAGAGGTGGTAGAAACATACTTGTAGAAGTTAACATGATCTTGAACTGATCTAATGAAAATTACTCAGCTATCATCTGCAAGGCTTCCGTGGGCACCCCAGGGCTATGTGGGGTCCTGACTGCCCTCTGTCTTGTGCTGTGTGGCCTGGGAGAGTTGGAACCCTGCCTGGTGGCAGAGTGTTTGGTAGCCCAGACGTGCACTCCTCCAAGAGGAAACTCATCTTCCCTGACAGCACAGTTAATGTGCATCCCTGAAGCCCGAGAAGTGTTTCCAAACCCAGATCTGATCCTGTCACTCTCCTGTTTAAAATTTCCAGCAGCTCTCCAAACTGCTCTCAGGATAAAACCCCAAGTCCCTCTCCTGTCCTCCAGGGGTGGCACGGTCTGGCCCTGACTAACACCCCCCTCCCCAGCCTTTTGTCCCCATGCCTGATACCACTGCTCCCAGGGTCACATCTCACGAACCCATGGTCTTGGGGGAAGGATCCTGCAAACCCTTCAGAACTCTACTCAAACATTATTTCTCCACACTTAGCCAGGCTCTATCTTCTTTGTTCTCATAGCCCCTGTCACGGCTGACAATTGTGCATTTGCATGTATGGGCACTGATCACACCCCTGTTTGCACTGCACCCCTCCTGCTGGAAGCTACCTTCCTCAGGCTCCCAGGCATGAGTGGGAGGCTGCTTCAGGCAGTGAATCTGAGCTCCTGCCAATCACTTACCCTTCCCACCCCCGATCCCTACTCGGTTCTCCCAACACCACCTGGCTTTGTCCCTGTAGCCCTGGAGTGGGAGTGACTCCTATTGCTGAGCTCTGCATTGCTTCCCCATCCTCTGTTGGATCTTCAGTTCTCCCAACATATTTGTAATTAGCTCCCTGTGTTAAATTCCTTCTGTTGGACTGCCTGGCTTGGGCTCTAGTTTCCAGACTGAACCCTGACTGAGGCAGAGATGTATATGGTTAGTCTGCCTCCTGCCGCTTGTGAGTAACTAATCAATGGCTTTTTAAAGAAAAAAGCACCATGGCTGAGGTGCTGTCCCCTACTCTTGCCTGGAAAATCCCATGGACGGAGGAGCCTGGTTAGGCTGCAGCCCATGGGGTCGCTAAGGGTCAGGCATGACTGAGCGACTTCACTTTCACTTTTCACTTTCATCCATTGGAGAAGGAAATTGCAACCCACTTCAGTGTTCTTACCTGGAGAATCCCAGGGACAGAGGAGCCTAGTGGGCTGCCGTCTATGGGGTCTTACAGAGTTGGACATGACTGAAGCGACTTAGTAGCAGCAGCAGCAGCCAGGATTGCAGCTCCCTACAGTTGAGGCTCTCCACCCTCTCGCCTCAAGCCTGGTCCCACCAGCTGCTTGGCTCAAGTGTGACTCCACAAAAGGAAGGAAATCAGCCCCAGTTCCAGGGACTGGCACCACTGGGCATCAACCCCGCTGGCCCTCACCTGGCACTCCCTGGCTAAGTTACCCTCTGCTTGGGAGTCTGCTCTAGTAACTCACTCTGATAGCCCCCCTCCTCACTCCCCCATCCCTCCGCCCAGGAGTAGGGGCTTCCCAGGTTCTCACCAGCCCTGCCTGGGCCAGTGGCCAAGGTCCTCCTACTTGCTGGCATCTCTGATGCCCCTGCCTGAATTCCTGACACAATGTCCTGTCAGGGGCCTAGTCCCCACATTCTCACCCCTCTGTTGGGATGTCCCCTTACTGCTGCCTGCCTGCTATTGTCTGAATACACTCTGCTTGGGCCCAATACTCATCCTGAACCTGGAACAGTTGCCTGGCATGTGTCTGTGGGTCCATCTGTGGTACGTGCCACCCTCACCCCCACCCCTGGCCCAGTTGGCTCCACCCACCCATCAGTGACCACACAGAGCATGTCCTGGGATGTCTGTGCATGTATGTAAATAGGAGAGAAACCAGCCACGCGGGACACTTACGTACATGGTGATCTTGACCGAGGAGGTGACACTGCTGCTAAGGAAAGTGACCGTGATGCAGGTGTCCTTGTTTCTTGGCTCCTGCAAGTGAAACTCCACGAGGCTGTGATGCACTGGGAAACCAAAGCAGAGCAGACAACAGGGCCAGATGTCGGTGGGTGCAATGCATAAAAAATCCCAGAGAGCAGCACAGCAGTTAGAAATCTCACTCTAACACTTAGCAGCTGTGTGACTGGGCACAGTCAATCACAGGTTCTCTGCTTCCTCAAGCCTAAATTGTGTTCAGCAGCTCAGCTGTGTTCTACTCTTTGAGACCCCATGGACTGTAGCACACCAGGCTTCCCTGTCCTTCAATCTCCTGGAGTTTGCTCAAATTCTTGTCCTTTGAGTCGGTGATGCTATCTTAACTATATCATCCTCTGTTGCCAAGTGTAAATTGGGATAACAAAATTACATACCTCATAGTTCTGAATGAGAATTAAATGAGTTAATACATATAAAGTCCTTAGACAGTGTCAGTGCCTAGGAATCATTCAATATGTGATAGTTTTTATTATTACTTGTACTCCTAGAATGTGCTTCTCCTCTCTGTTTGGCAACATTATCCTGATGGTGTGATTCTGAAAACCAGTGTCTATCTTATACTAAATAATTAACTCATAAAATATAGCAACGCCCCTCCCCGCTAGCACGCGCACAGTGTCAGGAAATACACCATGTGTGCAGGAGACAACTGTGGCCCTCTGTGTGGTGGCTGGGGTCCTGTGTGGCATCTCCTCCCTCCTGGGCAGCACTGAAACTGGGGCTCTCAAAGCTGGTATTGTCTGCACAGACTGGGTGAGCAGCCTGGTTCATGGTGATACCCCTGGTCTGCGGTCCCTCTGTCAAGAGAGGTTAAGAAGGATTGCAGCTTCCCCAACACCCTAGCCCTTCCTCAATAGGGTAAGCCCATCTGGCGGCACCTGGCTCTGACTTTGGTCTCTGAGCATTTTCACAGACTCCTTTGGTGGTTGGGACATAGCCAGAGAGGTAGTCCTTCACCTCTCTCCTACCTGTACTTTTTCATTTGTTTTGTTTTATGGGTGAATATTGGGAGGAGGGACTAAGTGGATTTAGGGAGACAGCCCAAGTTGAAGTAATGATGTGATCCATATAGGCTCATGGGGTTAGCAACTGGACTCCTGCCAAGAACCCACAAGAAGACAGGAGAGCACTGCACTCTGCCCCTCCACAGAGGAGAACATCAGCTGCCACGCCCCCCCCCTCTCTCTTTCTTGGTTGTTTACTGTGGATGCAGTGTGTTATGTTGACGGGCAAGGGCTGAACAGGAGTGGATAATCACAATGTGGAAAAAAAAAAAAGTCTACCTTACATAGCTCTAGGAATCTAATTCTCTGTGCTGAGTTGGATATATCACTTTACCAGCAGATAATCAGTGATCCAGACAGTTTCCTAAGGTTCTGCTTATCTCTTCTCTGATTACTCTGGAAGCCCTAGGAGGGCCAGGTCTGCTAACATTGGTGGATGGGAACTGGTAGTGAAATTCCTACCTGCTCTGGGCGTGACAAGGGCAACAGCACACAAGCCCTGGATGGTTTGCCAGGAGAACTGGATCCAAGCTGAGGCCCTGCCGCTCACCAGTTGTGTTGTCTTGCCTAAGTCACCAAACCTCTCTGTGCCTCACTTCCTTCATGTGCAATCAGTAACCCCCAACATCACCTCACAGTACACTGTGAGGAACGGGGTGATGGAGAGAAAACACTTTGGGTGAAACATTGCTCTACAAGAGGAAAATAGTATTTTTGGAAAAATGATTTTTTGGGAGCAGATTCTCTGTCCATGCTGGCACCTGCCTGGCAGAAGCCAAGGGTGACAGCTGTCCTAGTGAGCAGTGCTGAGGCTGAGGCAGGTCAGAGTGCTGGGGAGTGGGAGCTCGGTGCCACAGAGACCTGGGAGTGGATGAGATGGATGGTACCAGGTGGGCGACCCATACCCTCCCACCAGGAGAGGAGAGGCCCAACTCTGATGCTCAGAATGGAAGGCTCAGAGGATGCAGGCCCCTCTGAGGTCTTTGAACAGACATAACCATACTTCTGGGGCAATGGGGAGGGGATCTCACAACAAATATGAAACAGAAAAAGTCTGGTTCAGTGAATTCCCCTCAGCAGGGATCTAAAAATGCCTTCAACCTTCAGGTGTGCCTCAGGCTCCCTGGCTGTCTAGACAGGGAGGCGGCACCACAAAGCTGCCCTGGAGCTGGAAGTAGAAATGGGAAGTCGGGTCCCTGCAGCCCTGCCTCTGACCCAGACAAAGCATCCTGCCTCAGGCTGACCTCTGAGCAGCGGCAAGGACCCAAGAGTAACTGAGAAAGACGACTGGAAAGAGCAGGTTCTCGGAAGAGGGGTCAGAGATATGAGTGGTGGAGGCAAGCGATGATGGCGTGGAAAGGGTAAAGATTTTGAAGTCAGAAGACCGGAGTTGAATCCTGACTTCTTCACCCTCCCATGGAGCCTTGGGCATACAACTGTTCGGGGCTGGGTTGTCAGAGGAGAGGATGGATGTGAAAAGCCCACAGCTGACCCACTTTATTGTTAAGAAGTAGCCATGAATTCTCTCGAATGAAGTTACAAACACTCTCATCTCAGCTTCCAAATTCTCCCATTGTCAGAGGGAAGGGAATTATTCTTACTGAATCCAGTCACTGTGCAGTGTTTGCCTGTGTACTATGTATTTTATTTTATCCTCACAATTAATTCTTTGAAATAAGGACTGTTTTCCACATAAGTATGTAGAAGTTCAGAAAGATTAAGGAACTTGCTGCTCCTGACCACACAGCAGGTAAACAGAGAATTCGAGAACAATTCAGGTTTGGGTGACCACAGAGCCTGAACTTCAGGCTCTACCAGGAAGGTATGGCCACAAAGATCCCTCCAACAATCAGCCAGACACCAGTGATCAAAAAATCATTTAGAATTAGGGTGGTCATATAATTTCCCACCCAAACCAGCATACTTCTATTCTGAACACACAATAAAGCAGACAGGACTCCAGGATAAAAAAAAAATTAGGAAGTATAGCCAACCTAGATAAGATGCAAATACTATAGGAAGGAGGATGGTTCGGCCTTTAATTTATGTTATAGATTCTAAGACACCCTTTTCTCTCACGTTAGTCATCATTCACGATCACTGGCATCTTAGCTTCAGTGAAATGCAGTGGTTAGGAGCCACAGTAAACAGTTGAAATATATATGTGAAGGTTCAGTATTCCTCATGAACCCTGACGTAGGAGGGCTGCTAGAGTGGAGACACGCTGGGTGGGCAATGAGGAGGGGGAAATGTGTGCAGGAAGAAGAAACCCAAAAGGTTCTCCCAAATACCACCCTAGAGGGAGAGCCCACACTGGAGGGCAGGATTCCATGGTGGGGTAGGAGGAATGAAGGTCAGTATACTGACCGAAAGATAAGATGCCCCCAGGTTCTTATCCATGGAGCAATGATTTGGGCTGGCTCTGATGAGTCTGGGTTCTATCTAAGCCCAGGAGATGCTGCCCTCCACCTCTCACTTTCCATGATCTTTTTGCCCCTGTTCTTCACCTCCCACTTTGGCTACCACACTGGGCTGGACATAGCCCAGGATGGAGCCCTGGACTCAGCAGGTCAGCAAACTGGCAGAGGTGAGCAGGGCGTTCCTCCCTACTCACCACAATACGGAGCCATGGAAGTGGTCAGCAGGTAGACCTTCACCTCCTTGGGAAGTGGCTCTATCTTGACACCACCTTGTTCCACCAGCCCTGGAGATAAAGAAGCAAAGACAGCAGGGCCCTGAGGAGGCCATTTCAGGGTTCGGTGGCACCCAGCCTTTCAGTGATTAATTCATGCACCCGTTCATTCTACAAACAACTGTAGTGAGTCCTGGAATACAGCAACTCCATCCAGACAGGGATAAACACACAAGTAGACAGCAAATACATTCTTTAGATTATCTGGCCCACTCCCAAGGGGTATGTATATGAAATTATGAAATGATGTCTCCAACTTGCAAGACAATCTATATGACAGTTCTTTTAGTGGTATTTGTATCCTGTGCATTGGAGCACAGGATGTGTTTGAGCTTAAGAAAATGGTTGATAAGTTGGAGAAGGGCTTTCCAAGCAGAAAGTATAGTCTGGGCAAAGGGATATTGGGTGAGGAAACATGAAAAATATTCTTGGAAGTATGAGTAGTTAGCATCCCTGAGGTGTTTAGGAAAAAGGGAAAATCTCGTGGGAGATGAGGCTGAGCAGAGAGTGTAAAGTGGTTGTTAACCATCTGGTCCATCACATGCGTGGGAAACAGTGACATATGCCTGATGAGCAGGAAGTAATGTTGTTTTGCTTTATTATGGGAAACCACACCTACTTTAACATTTTGTCAAGCTGATATTCATTTCATTCATATAAGCAATGGCAGGCTGCTGCAGTTCTGAGTGGCAGCTGGAGGGTGGGAAGTGGGAGAGTGAAGGAGGGGGAGGAACCACACATTACCCAGGAGTTTTTCCTGGAACCCTTCAGGCTGGATAACCCCAGGATATTCACAACAATGATCTGCACAGGGTGAGCTGAGGCTGGATCCCTCAGCCTTCCCCAGCCATTCTCTCCAGACTAGCCTGGATCCTCCAGGAATGTGTCCAGGTCAATCAGCAATTAGGAATCCCTCCAGCTGGCACGTGGCCTCACACCTCTAAGGCAGGCAATGTGTGCCAGTCTTAGGGATTTCCCCATAGCACTTGGATTTCAAGCCTATCAGGAACTGGAGAACGGCTGGCCTAGCACGGAAGACCATGGTGCACAAAGACTGTGGTGTGCATCAGGTGCAAGAGTGGGTGCAGGGGGTCTGGACCACACTGATGCTTCTGGAGAGCATCCTGAGGTGGACTTGCGGGTCAGGGTCTCGGTGTGTGTGAAGGGTGTGCACAGAGTGCATACGGCATCAGGAAGCACTACAGAGGGCGGGGGGTGGGACACAGCAAGCTAAAGGCCACCTTCAAGGCGAGAACACCTTCTAGCTGAATTTTGAACATTACTTAAATTTTCTTTACCCCTCTTGAAAAGACTTTTTGACCATGGGAGATCAGGACTTGAAGAGGTGTCAAGGCTTGGACTCTCCCCAAGTTGTCAGAGGGAGTCAAAAGAGGAGCATTTACCGATTCTTGGACAGGAAAGAAGAAAAGGGTTGAAACAATCCAGACACTGTCCAGCAAGGAAGTCCTTGTAGTTTGTACAAGGGAAGGCCACCAGTGGACAGGAGTTCTCCAGGGCGCTGATGTAGAGGTGTACAGCCCTCATATGATCACAGATCAGATAACTGTAGCCTGAACAAGGCCAAAAGACACAACCAAGGTTTCAGTTCAAGACACATGGAAACTCCCTCCATGCTACTTACTGTAACTCTATTGAACGTTATAGTCCAACAGGCTATAAATACATGGGATATCCCCCAGAGCCACATTTTTGAAATATTGATGAACATGGTTTTTAATTTTTTTCAAATTGATTCTTTTTTTTTCCTTTTAACTAAGCTTAATTTACCAATAAAATTGCTTACTTAGAGACCCATTCTTCCATGATCATGCAGATTCTCTTTTGGAAAATGGGAGCATATGAACAGTTGGCGATCCTGACCCTACTTCTCAAAATGGATATTGGTCTGCACATTTTTGCCTTCTTCAGCATCACCCACACAACCAATTTTATTCAACCTCATTAAACCCAATCCAATAAAGAGACAATCGAGGGAGTCAGCAGCAGCTCGTGGTCCATCTATGAAAGCCAACCCAATGACTGACACACTGAATCTGCCAAATGTCCCAACACAACAAACACTTGGTTTCTTGTTATTGTTGTTGTTGACTATTTTAAAATTTGTGATAATTCACACTGAATGAATTTGCTGGGGCTAGGAGGTCCATAGTGAGCCATAACTCCAGCATTTAAGGTCTTCATACTCTGCCTTCACCTTGGGACCCCCTCACTGGGACCAGAACCAAGCCTGAGCTGTGTGCGGATTTTCCCTTCCCCCATAGTTGGGACACTGTCCGTGGCCAACCCCCTTCTAGCTACAACAGGGAGCTGGAAGACACAAACTAAACCCTTCTCAAATTGTGTTATGAAGAAAAAAATTGAAAGTGACCAACTAAAATGCAAAGAAATTTTCAAAAGCCATTAAAATCAAACCATCCAATCTGATCAGAATTGCTGAAAAAATTATGAATTATTAAAAGAAACATGATTTGGAAAATCAGTGAATTTGATAAGTTGGATTAGTGGTTACTCAACACGATTGTCAAAAGAATCTTTAAAATGATAAAATTTTGGTAAAGCAGGAAAAGGTTAAAAACATAGTATTCAGAAATCAAAACTCCTGTATGAAATGTTGATAGGTTAGCTACATTCATGAGAAGAATATAAGAAGACTAAACAACCCTTAATGCTTAGCTTTTGATAAATTTAAAATTGTTTAAAATTATGCTAAGAACATAAGCAATACATCCAAAAAGAACATTCCAGAAGAGAAAACTTAGAAGAGAAGATATGTATATTCATTGAATGTATTCAAGAAGATTATCTTGAAAGCAATTTTGGAGAACTTAAATTTAGTTAGTTTGGGGAAATGGTTGTGCAGTGAATTGAACCTTCAGCTAGCTAGCTTTGGGTGCATCAGCCTGGTTCTGACACAACACGGCACTGCAAAGGATGTAGCTGGTGTGGACTCTGCCACAAAGTGGGGCCCAGGAAGAAGAGAGGTTATTGGTTGAGGGATGGTGGATGATGGTAGGGCCTAAGACATAGGGAGGGAACCTAAATATGGAGCAGTCTTTTAATTTCAGGCAGTCTTCCCCTAGAATTCCTTGTCTCCATAGACATCCATTCAATAAGTGCTGAGTAAGCTTGATGGGACATAGCAAAGGACACTGTCAGGAAGACTCCTGTGGCTCACACTGGCTGACTCAACACAAAACCTGTTGATAAAGTCCAGTCTCTGGAGCAGCCAAACACTGAGTATTTCTGGCTTTCTGACCTGCATAAATGGAAGTGGGACAGCCAGGCTGGTCTTGGCCCCCATTGATGAAGTAGTCCACGTGTCCAACAGGAATCCGAATGCCCAAATCTGCAAGAAGGCAGAACCTTGTTACCCTCTTCCTTCAGGGGCCATTTTCCAGGTCCCCATAGCAGGGTTTACTGGCCACAGAGTCTGAAGTCTGACCTTGGGCACCCACCCCTTCTCTGTGCTGAATGGGGGCCCACTTATTCCTAAATGCTAGAAGATGACAGAACTAACTAGCCCTTAGATGGTTTTCTAAGAGGTTTTGTCATGCTGAAAGGAAGCTAAGAATAAATTCATAAGAAGATACTCATATTTGCCTAATAAAATCAAGAAAAATATCCCTTAAGTTTTTATGAATCAGTAAATGTTATAATAAGCTTGGTAAATTTCCTTGTTGAATAGTTTCTATTTTAAGTAACAGTTCAGATATATATGTGTGAGACCACATTTCCAGTCTCTTACATGCTTTTGTGCTTCTATGACTTAGAAGAAATATAATCTGACTACAAAGAGATGAGTTTGTGACATAGTAGCCTTTATCCCATCAGTGTGGCGATATCTGACCCCTCAAAATCAGTCCAATTCAGCTGCCAAAAACCATGACTTTCTCTGTCATATTATTTGTCACAATTGCAAGCAGTGGAGTGTGTGTTACTGTTTTAACGTCATCTATCCAGGGTTTAAGTGATGACCTAGAATGCCTCCTTACCCATCATGTCAGGTCAGTTGTACCTCCATAATATATTTTGAATCCTTCTGCTTCTCTCCATCTCTACTCCCACCACCTTTGCCTCAGCCACTATCGCCCCCTCATCCAGGCCACCACTGCAAACACCTTCCAAAGGGCCTTCCTTTACTGCCCACCTCCAGTCCACGCTCTGCCCAGCAGAGTCATCTTTTAAAGGAATCCAAATCGCTGCCCTATTCTCATTGATCAGAGAATAAGATGTAAACTCCCTGCCATGTCCAGTCTGGTCCTGCTCCATTTTCTCATCACATGACTCACTGCATGCTAACTACATGGTTCTCCTTCCCGCCCTCACCCACCATAAGGCTTTCATTTTGGCTGTCCTCCCCATCTATAATGGTCTTCTCCCAGCTCTTTCCAGTGCTGGCTCATTCTCATCCATGAAATCTCACCTCAAACATCACCTCCTTGGACGGATTTTCCTCAATAATCTTATCTGAAGTAGACCCCACACCCCCTGCCAAGTCACATACGCTTCTCCCATATCCCTCATTATCATAATCACGAGGTAGAATTATCTTGTCTATTGACTTGTATGTAAGCTCCACTAAGGCAGGGCCTTTACCTGTCTTCTCCCTACTCTACGGTACCTAGCCTATGTTAGTACCAAATACTTATTTATTGAACAAATCAGTGAACAAATGCTTTCCCTATTAGCCTGAAAGTTCCATGTGGTGCCCTGTGCATTGCAGTATTCTTAGTGCCTGCTACATAGATCAATCAAGACTAACTGAATAAATGGAAGTTATTTTTTTATCAAAAAAAGAAAAACTTTTTCTTTTATCATATCAGGTAGTGGCTACAACTTTGAAGGGGACTGAGAGGCCTAGGAGAAGTAAATAGGGACCAATGGGTCACCTATTTAGCAAATTTAGGAACATAAAGGGCTAACATTGCTAATTAACATGGTTAATTAACTTAATAACTAAGCAGAGGGCTATGGACTTTGTTTTCTTATCTGTGGAATGGAGGTGGAAGAGAGGGTTGAGTTATATGACTACATGAACTTCTTCTAGAATCATGAATCTGTGAGTTTGGGATGCTAAAAAGGCTTCTAGCCAAATGAGACATGGTTGTTTCTCAGTTGAATTGCAAACTCTCGTGGTCAGAGACAGATGTAATTTTTTCTTGTACCCAACACCCTGAGCACAGGGCCTGGCACTAGACTCTGTGGGCATTTGACATTGAGTAGAAATGAGGAGAAGGCAATGGCACCCCACTCCAGTATTCTTGCCTGGAAAATCCCATGGACGGAGGAGCCTGGTGGGCTGCAGTCCATGGGGTTTCGAAGAGTCAGACACGACTGAAGCGACTTAGCAGCAGCAGCAGCAGAAATGAGGAGGAGTGCCTGCTGGTTATGATAGATTCAGAATTGGGGGTTCTTGCCTGTGTCTGTCATTATTGGAGGCGGCAATTCTCACTCTTCACTGGACTGAGGGCTGGCCTCATCTCCTGGGAAGGATAGAAGTTCTGACAGGCTTGAGCATCTGCCCCAGGAGTGGAATGCCCCAGTGTCCCCGGGGCAAGGCATGTTCACCCTGAAAAAGCAGCCTGAGTTTCCCGTGTGCCTGCCAGGCAGAAGTGCCCTCCAAACACTACCTCAGATGCGGCTTAGTGTTGAATCAGAGTGAGACTCATGACTAAACAGTTTTGGTCCACAAATGAGAATCCTTCTGTCTCATGCTGGCTAAAAATAAAATCATTTCATCTCAGTCCCAGAGCAAGATAGGGCTGGAAGAGACTTTTGAGATCATGCTGATAAACTCCTCACTGCAATAGAAACTCAGAGGGGAAGAAGTCTCCTCCTAGGGCCACTCCGATAAATGTCCGCCTCTTAGCCTCTGCCCTGTGCTCATTCGCCCCCCCGCCCCCCAAGCTCACTGTCTGTATCTGTGTGGATGGCTTCCACGAAGAGGGCATCCCCAGGGTCCAGACGCTCCTCCAGGCTGGCTCTGGTGTACTCTGGTCCAGCGGGGTCCAGGCCTGCAAGGACAGACATGTGAGGGGCCCTGTCATCTCAGCCACAAGAACTCTTATGGATCCACTGCACACCTACATGGGCAACCCTTATTGTTCAGATCAGAATCCCCCAACAAGGACCCAAAGGTGAGAGAACTAGCTCAGGACTACCTTTCCCAGGGAACCCTAACCTGTTGAGTAGAGAGAACTCTAACTTCTTCATGACCCAGTTCCTCTGGCTCTGAAATGAACTTGCTAACACCGACCATTTGGCAAGGGTTAATGTCAGTAATATTTATCCTCATGTAGTAATAACAATGGCTGTAATGTTTTGAGTAGCTACTATGTGCCAGGCCTTGTGCTGGGCAACTTCACACATTCTAGTCCTTACAACAACGTGTGTGCATGCATGCTAAGTTGCTTCTGTTGTGTCTAACTTATTGTGATCCCATGGACTGTAGCCCACCAGGCTCCTCTGTCCATGGGATTCTCTAGGCAAAAATACTGGAGTGAGTTGCCATGCCCTCCTCCAAAGGTATCTTCCTGATACAGGAATCAAACCCACATCTCTTATATCTCCTGCACTGGCAGGAGGGTTCTTTACCTCTAATGCTACCTGGGAAGCCCCTTTACAATGATAGAGTGAAGTAAATATTACTCTCTCCCAGCCTTACCTTGGATCCCTCCCTATTCCACCCAAAAAAGCAGACTGTGAGACAAGTATGTAAAGTGCAAGTAGCTTATTTGGGAGAAAATCACCGAAAGCATGGACTTCCCAGCTGGTGCTAGTGGTAAAGAACTCGCCTGTAAATGCAGGAGACATAAGAATCACAGGTTCAATCCCTGGATAGGGAAGGTCTCCTGGAGAAGGGAATGGCAACCCACTCCAGTATTCTTGCTGGGATAATCCCATTGACAGAGGAGTCTGGCGGGCTACAGTCCACGGGGTCACAAAGAGTCAGACATGACTGACTTAGCATGCACACACAGAAAGGATCATGAGGGAGTGGAAAAAAGTCAGAGAATGAAAGACAATTTAAATGAATAGACTATCAATTTGAGTCTCATCCCACTGGGGTCTCCCTGCAGGACTCTGCAAAACACAACTCAGAATTGTCCCACTGAAGTGCCAGGAAGCCAGAGTATTTACCATACAGCTCTGGCTCCTTACTGATTGAGGGTAGTTCCTGAAGCATAAAATTCCCAGCACTGTGCAACTATTTAGAAACACTGTGTAAAGGTGATTTCCACAGTGGCCAAGGAGATAGGAGCTGTTACAACCCATTTTAGAGTTGTAGAAACTGAGGCTCAGAAAGAAATAGGTGGCCTCTGACACTGACACTAGAGATCATGCAATAACAACACAATACCATCTTATCCAAAATGGCCACAATAGGTAAATTTTAGTGGTAATCAATGACTTGATCATAAGAACAAAGGCCCAACACACTTCCCTCTGCCTGCCTTAGCAAACGATCTTCCAGGCATGTTCTCTCTCTCTAAACCGGAGAATGGTCAGGGAAGAATGTTACCTGTGATCTGTCCCAGCTGTCCATTGTAGAAATGTCCTACCATGCCCCCTACATGGGCCCCCAGGCTGATGCCGATGATGTGGATTGAGGACTCTGACACACCCAGCGCCTAGAACAGGCATTTACAGTGAGTTACATTTGGGCCACCCCAGCCCCTGACCTTACAAGGGTAACATTTTTCTCCGAGGGATCAGAAGCAGAGGGTCTTGGGCACGACATACCAGCCACACATGCTCTGGGGAGAAAGTGCAGAATCTCACCGTGTTAATCACTTGCCCTCTCCCTGGGCTCCCCACCTGGACAACCCATTCACTTTCCTTTTGGTGCCCAAGGTGTGTGAGACATGACCACAGCCATTTCCTCCTGAAAGCATAGAAGGGCCAGCTATCAGCACCCGCTATGTAACATGCAGTGGCCCATCTTACAGAGGAGCAGCAAGAGGCTCAGAGAGGTTCAAAGCCCCTCTGAGGTCAGCACAGTAAGTGGTAAAGGTGAGATCTGAACCAAAGACCCACAGACTACCGGTGGCTCTGCTTCCTCTCTAAAGCTCCTCCTCATGTGTTCTTTCTTTCTTTCTGAGCTCTCGCTCCCCCATAAGCAGCCAGAACTCACCCTAAGCTCGTCTACACCTACCAGGAGTTTACGGAGGAAACGAGAGATCTCGAGTCCCAGCTTAATCACATTTTCCACGGCTGAGAAATAGGCAGCTGTGGAGCCATACACCCAGTCCACAGCAATCACGTTAGCATCTGCTGCCCGCAGAAGGGCATCGATGAATCTATCAATCCAGGAAGGCTTTGTTCCTAAAGCCCTAGATGTGGGGCCAAGAAAGGATAGGAAAATTATCTTCCAAGTCAGTATCCATCGTCATGGAAATTACAATGACGTTTCTATAAACAGAACAAATCCAGAGGAAAAAAGTCGTGTGTGTGTGTGGGGGGGGGGGGGGTGGAGGGGAGTATGAGCACTAAATCCTGCAGCACTTTGAGCATAAGGAGGACATAATCCTGAAGTCAGCAGGGCTCCTGCTTGCACATGTGGAGCCTGTGGGTAAACTGTAAAGAGGTACCTTTGTTCCAGGTGGATGTAGCCTTGGGCCAGGGCTCAGAGCTCAGGTCAGAGTTCAGCCCCACTGGCCCTCAGTCAGGTACCCTTGTGCAATGCATAAATCACATGGACCACATGTGCTGACCCTGCTTGTGTTACTCATGGGAAAGAAAAGACAGCTTTGTGTATTACAGTTCAAGATTTGCAATCTTAATTCTCACTCTATAATAGAGACACCTTCCTTGGGGATGTTTCCATTTACTTGCTCATGCATTCACTCTTCATGCAACAAATGGACCAGGCAATGTGTTAGGTGCTTTCTGAGAAATAAAGAAAAATGAGATATATTCTTTATTATTCTAGAACTTAGAGTATAATAGGACTTTTCTAGGAAAAGAAGAAGAGGAAAATTTTCAGAAAGCTTTCCTAAGAGATTAGGAATGGGAAAGAAGTCTTCTCCATGGCACAGAGCTTGCTCATGTGGACAGAGGAGCCCAGCCCGGGTGTACACCAGGGAATATGGCCTGGGGGCATCTGGAACAGACAGCACAGCAAGGCTTCAGAGCTCTCCAGTCCATCAGCTATCTCCAGGTCGCAGGTGTCTCTGTTTGTACCTTGGATTGTGGCTGAATGCAGGATTTGCCAGAGGAGACACTTTGGCCCAAGAGTGGGAAGGAATGCCTAAGGGAGGATGTGGCTGGGACCCTGGGATCAGGGGTTTGAGAGGCAGGGAGAACCCAGCCAGAGATGAGGAAGCAATTATCCTTTGTGCAGTGCCTCACTGTCCACCTCTTCATTGGGTCTCCCCCCAGTTTCAGTAGTTCTAGCTACTGTTTCACCGTATTCTCTCCCTTTCTCTTCCCAGCAACTTTTTACTGTTTTTGGCATTGTCAGTGAATTTTGGAGAGAAGATGCTGGAAGGAAGGATGGTGATTGATTTGGGAGTCAGAGACTATATATTACAACAAAAGTTGGACTGTGGATCATCAAAGAAATTGAAGAAGTGTGTAGTATCTGAGAAACACTAATCTCTGGGAATGATGGAAGTTTCTTGGGTTGTGAAACCCAGGTAGAAGTGAAGAAGAGGAAATAAAACCCTGGATAAAAACACCATGATGTTACCCCTGAGCAATTGCACAAAGCCTGTGACCTCACTGGCTGAAATGAATCATGCAACCCACACTTGAGGGAGGAAAGGATCACTGAGACCATTTTTACAACCTCCCTTTTATTCAGGCATGGAAATCGAGGCTTCATGTGCTACTTATCCTGGGTCATTCTTATTTACTGTTTGAGAGTATATAGATGAGACTTAGCAGAGGAATAACATATGTGACCAATAAGAAAGAGCAACACATTGTGTGTTCGTGTTGCTATGAGACCTCTTCAACGCTAGCAGAAGGTGAGCAAGGGGACCTGTGACAGGCAGTGAATCCATTTCTCCTCTTGCTCCCCACTAACTTCCTGTGGCATGAGGGTCATTTTCTAGTTCCTAGCAGAGGTGATCCTACTGGTTGGTTGGCTCCCACCTGAATCCATGGATAACTAGCTTGGTTCCTAGAGTGGCATTGAAACCAGAGTTTTGGATGTCACTACTTTCTTCCACTAGCTGCCCACAGCTGGGATCCAAAGGAGTGAAGAGGAGAAACTGGACTTTGAGATTGGTGCCTCGGAGGAGATTGGCATTCTGGAAGTCAGTGCAATTCGTCTGTGGGGTAGGAGGTGCATCCCCTAGAAGAAAAAACAAATAAAACCCAAGAAACTTCAAAGGTGAGGTCATCTGTTCTTAAAAAGAAGAAAAGTGCTTTTGAAAGGAAGAAAGAAAGAAACAGGGGCTTTCAGGGATTGATCATCAATCAGCAAGTGTAACGACTTATTTACTAAAGGCATCACTTCTATAACCAAAATCTGTGACTATTTTTCACAGATGTTTTCTTATCTTGTGTAAAGATAAGATACCAGAGAAGAATAAAATATTCCTCAGCTAGAGAAGATTAAAGGCCATGGTGAAATGGATATTGTCATGGGCTAAATTGAGTCCCCTTCCCCCCATAAATTCATGTGTTGAACTAACTAATCCTTAAAACTTCAGAATGTTACTGTATTTGGAGACAGAGTCCCTACAGAGGTAATTACATTGAATGAAGCCATTGCGTGTGTGCTCAGTCATGTCCAACTCTTTTGCAACCCCATGGACTATAGCTCGCCAGGCTCCTCTGACCATGGAATTTTCCAGGCAAGAATACTGGAGTGAGCTGCCATTTCCTTCTCCAGGGGATCTTCCTGACCCAGGGTTGGAACTGGCGTCTCCTGCCAGGCAGATTCTTTACCACTGAGCCACTTGGGAAGGCCATGAAACCAATAGGGTGGGCCCTTATCTGATATGACTGATGTCCTTAGGTGAAGAGGCAATTTGGTCACAAAGAAGAAAGATGACCTGAAGACATATGGACTAGACAGCCATCTCCAAGCCAAACAGAGAGGCCTGGAATGGATCCTTCGCTCAGAACCCTCAGGAGGAACAAACCCCACCACCACCTTAATCTCAGACTTGCAGCCTCCAGAAGTGTGAGAGGATAAACTTCTGTTGTTTAAGCCACCTGTCTCCGGCACTTTCTTACAACAGTCCTGGATAAATAATACAGTTTTCTGAAAAGAACCCTGGGCTATAAAATAAGCAGTTGCCCTGGGGACTAGGCTTACTCTGGTCTGTTCATCCCATCCCAGAGTGATCACTTCTCACTAATCACCTTTTGTCCTTAGGAGCAGTCCGGAGCCACTCCAGAGCCTGCAGTGCCCAGCACGTGGCTGCCCAGATGATAGAGAAGGCCTTTAATGCCCTCTATTGTATTGTATTATATTGGACAGTGCCTTCCAACAGATACCTTTAAATAGGATATTTTATAGTCAAGGTCACTGAAGGGCCTTCTACAGTACTGAACTGAAATGGCAGCATACTGTAACGCCTGCATCCCAGGGAGCTGAAAATCTGACCTATCTTTAAGACCCAACAGTCCGCTCTCATGCCTGTGATAAAGAGGGGGGCCTCTAACGCCCAGCTGTCTTACAGAAAGAGACTGGCAGGAGCCGCAGTGCATATACCGAGTGCCCACAGGGCCCCAATCCTGGTGCTGTTAGCAGTGACCTCACATTCCTACCACAGGACAAAGCCATTTGCAACATCAGAAGGCAGGTCTAGGTTGCAAACTGATTTGCACAGCCCTCTTCACAAGGAAGACAGCTCTCTCAGGTTTCTGGAATAGTTCTCTGCCTTCAGAGGTAACTGGGGAGCATGTACGGAAGGCCTGTGGATCTGCAGTGCACTGCGCATTGGTACTGTGAGCAGAATGTGGGCGCCCCACCCTTATAGCATGCCACCAGTAGTTTCCTCACCTCTGCATCTCAGCCCCAGGCCTGGTCCCCGAGTCCCCTTGCATCTCCCTTCTCACCAGCCAGATCTCGGACACCCCTGCAGTGAAGCCCACTCTGACAGTACAGGCCCCCAGGCTCCTCTGCCTGTGGCAACTTGTGCTCCTATGACCCAAGATAGACTTGTCATGACTTGACCACCTCATCTGCCTCCCCTACTTTTGGAAGAAAAGATGAAAAGCCTCCTCTTGAACAGGAGACCTGAACCACATACATGACTGCATTGCTCTATTGGTCATGTAGTAAACATAGTTTGTCACAGAGCAAGGCCCAACAAGCATCACAGAATCAACATATTCCAGACAATGTTATCTAAATAAGTGGCAATAAAAATTAGAAATCAATAACAAAATTATTTAAAGATACATTTGGAAATTTTAAGTTTAATTCCCTTTTAAGTAATGAATGAGTTGAATAATCACAATAGAAATTAGAGAATATTAAAAGCTAAAGACGATAAAACCAATACAATTTCAAAACGAGTTAAAGTAGCTAAAACAGTACTAGACTGATAGCTATTAATGTAACCTTAAATGCAAATATGAGAGGGAAATGGGGAAAGATACAGATCATGTAAGTTAATCTTGTAAGTCAGAAAATTGAGAAAGAATACTACAGCAATTCCAAATAAAATGTAGGGAAATAAATGCAAAGGAAGTAATTAAAATTAAAGAAAACAATGAATAAGAATGTCATCAAGAGCAATCCAGCCCATGCAGTTGCTCAGGTCCACCTTCCTGGAGAGATGTGACACTTTGCTCTCTCCTACCCCCAGAAAAATGGTAAGTAAATCCTCAGAACAAAATATTCAGAATTAAATCATTCTCACTACCTACACTGGTGCCACTTTGGTTTAAACCACCATCATTTCTCAAAATTATGTGGCCTGCAATGCTTTTCCTGCCTTCATCCTCTTCAGCCTATTTGCAGCACAGTTGCCTGGAAAATCCCATGGACGGAGGAGCCTGGTAGGCTGCAGTCCATGGGGTCGCTAAGAGTCAGACATGACTGAGCGTCTTCACTTTCACTTTTCACTTTCATGCATTGGAGAGGGAAATGGCAACCCACTCCAGTGTTCTTGCCTGGAGAATCCCAGGGATGGGGGAGCCTGGTGGGCTGCCGTCTCTGGGGTCGCACAGAGTCAGACACGACTGAAGCCAACTTAGCAGCAGCAGCAGCAGCAGCAGCTAGAAAAGTAAACTAAATCATGTCACATCTCTGAGTAAAAGCCACCAAGGCATTTCATTCAGAATAAAATCCAAAGTCCTAACAGTGGAAGAAAGCCCTAAATATCTAGACCATCCTCCTGAGGAGCCTTCTCCTGCCCCACTATTGCTTCCTCTTCCAGCCACTGTCCTCCTAGATCTTCCTCACTCTACACAGGTTCCTGTTGGAGGTTCTATGCGCTGGGCATTCTTTCTGCATGGCATGTCTTTCTCCAGACATCCACGTGGCTAATTCCCACTTCTGCTTTAAGTCTTTGCTTGTCAAATGTCATTTCCTTTCCTCTAACCCCCATTTAAATTGCCATCAGCTATGTGCCTGAAACAAATGGCTCAGCTGGTAGAGAATCTGTCTACATACAGGAGACACAGGAGACGCAGGTTTGAGCCCTGAATCAGAAAGATCCCTTGGAGGAGGAAATTGCAACCCACTCCAGTATTCTTGCCTGAAAAATCCCACGTACAGAGGAGCTTGGTGGGCTGCAGTCCATGGGGTCACAAAGAGTCAGACACAACTGAGCAGAACACACAGACTAAGTGCCTCACCTCCATTCTCTGAATCTTCTTTATCCTGATTTATTTTTATAGCAATCATCACTCAATCAAGTTTTTATTTACCAGTTTATTATTAAATGTATTGCTTATTAATTTTCCCACATTAGAAGATATGTTCAAAGAAGGAAGAGATTTTATCTATTTTGCTCACTCTACTGCCTAGAATAGTACTTGCCACATGGAATAAATACCAAAAAGTAGTTCTTTGAACAGGATAATAAACTAGATGTTCTTAAAAAAATAAGATGTACTTTTGATGCTGCTGCTGCTGCTAAGTCACTTCAGTCGTGTCCGACTCTGTGCGACCCTATAGACGGCAGCCCACCAGGCTCCTCTGTCCCTGGGATTCTCCAGGCAAGAATATTGGAGTGGGTTGCCAGTTCCTTCTCCAAAGTATGCACGCATGCTAAGTCGCTTCAGTCATGTCCGACTCTGTGTGACCCCATAGATGGCAGCCCACCAGGCTCCTCCATCCACAGGACTCTCTATAAGACATAGTAAAAAGAGGGAAGTCACAAATAAATAATATAGAGAATTAAAAGGGGATGTAAACACAGCAAATTTTTTTAAACCACAAAGGAGCATATTTACACCCATCCAACAGTTTAAAAATACAGATGTTTTCCTAAATTGATAATTTCCTAGAAAAATAGCTTACTAAAACTTAGTCAAGAAAGAAAAAAAACAGAAAACCAAATCTAAAGCTGTAGCATAAAGGAACTGAAACTGTAGTTTTAAATCTATTCATCAAAAAACTATATTAGGACAGATTTCACATAGAAATTCCACCAACAGGTCAATTCCTATCTTACTATTTCAGAGAATAGAATAGGAGAGAAAGAATCCAAACTCATTCTATGAAAATAGCCAAAATGTCAAAACTGGACAAATAAAGAAGGAGAAAGGAAAACTAAAGGCCAGTTTCACTATTGTACATAGACATAAAAACCCTAGATAAAATATCAAATCCTTCAAGGGTAACAAGAACTAAAAATACATTATGGCCAAGCAGGGTTTAGTCTAAGAAATGAAAAGATGGCTTAACATTAGAAAATATACTAATGTAATTCACATGTGAACACATTAAAGAAAAAAAAAAACATATGCTCAACTCAATAGATGTAGGGGGAAAAATGATAAAATTTAGTATCCAATACTCCTTAACATAAGAAAGGAAGGCTATCTACCAAAAGCCTATAGCAATGATTATACTCACTGGTGAAATGTTAGAAGCATTCCATTTGGAACTGGGAACATGAGAATGTATGCTATCAGTGCTTCTATTAAATATTGGACTGGAAGTTCTAGTCCTAGCTAGTAAAACAAGATAATAAAATAGGATAAAAGTTATGATGTTTGAAAAAGGGGAGAAAAATTGCCAATATTTGCAGATGATAGAATGAAACTATTCAGGGACTTCCCTGGTGGTCCAGTGGCTAAGACTCTACACTCCCAGTGCAGGGGGCTGGGTTCAATCCCTGGTGTGGGAACTGTATCCCATATGTCACAATTAAGAGTTCACATGCCACAGCTGAGACTCAGCACAGTGAAATAAATAAATAAAAATAATTTTTTTTTTTAAAGAATTAAACTGTCCATCATTCAAGACTATGGAGCATGGCCCAATGAATCATGCTCAGATACCCTCTCCCTGCATGCACCAAAGTGTAGTCACAGATGAATACCCAAAAGAGACAGAGAGAAAGGGACATAGACAATCTCAAATGTAAAAATAATATCTCCACGAACAAGAACAGAATTGCAAAATGGTTCTGGGTTTCAGGTCTGGGAGAAGGCAATGTTTGTAAGCATTCAGGTTTGTGAGGTTTGAGGGGTCCAAAGTGCTCTGGCAGGTATAGAGAAGACCCATCTGTGGCCAGCAATGGAGAGAAGGCCTCCCCAGCCCGGGAAAGGAAACTAAAAACAACACACACAGAAACTTTTTACTGGGGCAATAGCTTTATTGAGGAAGATAGATGGAAAGACAAAGCCTTACTAACAGAAGCTGAAACAACCCCGCCCCTGCCCCAAAGGAGAGAGGGCGAAGATGGGAGCTCAGGAAGGAAGACACAGAGACAAAGAGAGACTGAAAATTAAAATGAAACTAATCTATTGTGTTAGAAGTCAAGGTAATAGTTACTTTTGGAGCAGTTGTGATAAAGATGGGATACAGGGAATGGGTTTTAAGAAACGGGTGATGTTTTCTTTCTTGATCTGGATGATCATTCTAAAAACTCATTAATATGTGTTTTAATAATCTGTATTTTTTGTATATATGTTGTATTTCAATAACAAATTTATTTTTTAAAAAGCTTGCAAACAAATATATAAAGACATCAAACATTTACAAAGATTGTCAATGAGTGAATCATTGATTCAATCCAGGTGAAATAAAGTTTAAAAAATTGTTGACAAAGGTTTAAAATGAGTAAGCTGAGATTATATACAAGGATAAACATAAAAACAGAGCATAGGAAATTATTAAATAAAATAGGCATAAGTGATAAGATATACAGTAAAAAAAAAGCTAATTAGAAATTGGAAATGAAAAGGTCATTGAAATAAAAATATAATCAGTACACTATTGTCTAGTACAGAAGAAGTCAAAGAAGCTTTTTAATATGAAAGTGCAGTTAAAAAGTACAGGCAACACATGGAGAGGCTCCAACATTTATCTAGTGGCTGTTCTCTAAGGCAAGAGGATGGGAAAAAAAAGCTGTGCTGCAAATAATTTTTTATAACTAAAAAAATATATGATTTCTCTAATCAAAAGTTATACTCAGGGCAATGAGCAAGATTTTTTTAAAAAAATGCATCTATACTAGACAGGTGATAGTAAAACTGCAGAACATTAGGTATAACAGATATTCTTAAACATTCCCAGACAAATGCATTGGAAAACTTAACAGCAATGAAAAATATAATTTCCTGAAACTGAATCAGAAAGAAATAAAAATCCTAATAAACCTATTAGAACCAAAAAAAAAAAAAATTGAATTGGTAATCAAGAGTCTTCTCTCACCATAAAATGTGCTAGATCCAGATGGTTTTATTTGAAAAGTCCACAAAACCTATAAATCATAAATAACCTTTATCTTATATTGGGTTGGCCAAAAGTTCATGTGGATTTTTCTGGAGGCTAGAATAAAAAAACCCAAAGAACTTTTGGCCAACCCAATATAAAACTGTTTCATAGAACAAACTTATTTCCTGCAGTTATAATCATCTTGGAAAAGGAAATGGCAACCCACTCCAGTATTCTTGCCTGGAAAATCCCATGGAGAGAGGAGCCTGATGGGTTATAGTCTACAGGGTTGCAAAGAGTCAGATATGACTGAAGCAACTTAGTAGCAGCACCATCATGACCAAAGAAGGGCAATAAAAGAAAAGAAAACGATAGATAAGTTTCCTTTATGAATAAACATACAAAATAATAAATATATGCAAAAATTAAAATAAATGTTGGCAAATAAAATTCAACATCATATTTAAAAATACCCCATGGGAATAGGAAAAAAAAATACCCCATGACTAAAAGATTTGCCCCTGGTGATCTTCATTTAAATACATAGAGTTTAGAAGAAAATATGAAAGATTATAAGAAGATTGCTTAAACAAGACATCAGAGACACAAATTGTAATAAGAAATAAAAATTAAGGCAATAATGTTATACTGCTTTTCCTATGAGATTGACAATACGAAAAACATTTGATAACATTAACAAAGTGTTGGTGGAGAGATGGGGAAACAAACATGCCCACATACTAATCAACAGTTATAACTTCCTTACAAGGCACTTTTTCTCACATTCATCAAAAATGTATAAGATATACATCCTTTTAGATCTAGTGTATAGTATACACAATACAAGATACATGATCACTTTATACACACACACACACACTCACACACACAACTATATGACTGAGTTAGGGAAAAAGCACACATAAAGCTGGCTTCCCTGGTGGCTCAGATGGTGAAGAATCGACCTGCGGTGCAGGGGATCTGGGTTCTATCTCTGGGTCGGGAAGATCCCCTGGAGAAGGAACTGTATTCTTTCTTGGAGAATCCCATAGACAGCCCTGGCAGGCTACAGTCCATAGGGTTGCAAAGAGTCAGACACAACTGAGTGATTAACACACACACACACATACACACACATAAAAGTAAGTAGACCTGTTCAACATCACCCAGTGAGGCAGGGAAGGGGTAAGCAGTGCTGCAAGGGTGATATCAATCATGGAAGCTTTCCTGGAAGATGTGAAGAGCAGAAAAGGTAGTATGAGCAACTGCAGGCAGAAGGCAGACAGACATGTTGTAAAGCTGGGGAATGAGAACTAAATGTCTTGTGGAGGTGACAGAAAAGCAGTCAGCTGTTGAGGGCAGGGGAAAGGGAGCTTTCTAAGGGCGATGCCACTGCTGGTCAGAGAAGGGGATCTTCACTCTTCCCGGAATGTCTACGCCATAGGAGAGTTTAGATTTGCTATATTAAGCAAGGGAGAGTGGTGGGTGGGGTTTTCACATCGGAGGGAAATTGTACTAAAGGTTGCAGGTCATCTGTGGCTTAACAGACTAATTATCATAGTCCTACCAGGTGGGATGACAAACCTGAACTTGAGTTGGGTCAGCAAGATTAGGAAAAACCTCTAACAATCTCAATGAAAAAACCGTTGTTAGTTTGGAAAATTTTGATTTTAAAAGTAAATACATCTTGGAACAGTGAATATGTATAGTGTGAAAATGAATCATATTTTGGAGTTAATTGCATTTATTTCCTTAAACTCTTCTTGTCTTGTGCAAGGCGAAAAGGAGTAATGTAGATTTTAGAAAAATGAGTAAAACAGCTTGAAGAAGTTTAGTTTTTATGACTTAAGGACGTGCCATCATTCCCCTTATGATTGAAGGTTTTTTCCTCCCTCTTTTAAATTCATCTCAGGAGAGGACTTACAGGGGACCTTCCAAAGGTTAGTGCTGCATAAATAGATGGCGTGAAAAAAACAGAATTATTGACTGAAAGAAGTTTCACCCAAGGACCCGTTCCCCAACTTACCTGTACTTCCAACACTGAGCCACAAAAGGAGGCCCCACAACCAGAAACATCTCTCCCAGAAGTCTGGGGGCATCACTGAGCTAGAAGTCTCAGAGCTGGGATAGAACTGACCTCTAATGACAAAGAGATCGCATAACCCAGCTTCTTGCCAAACACCCACTTGGGTCTCACTAATCATTAACTGGCGTCATGACCTGTAAAAGGAAACTTTCCCTCTTTGTTTAACTTACCCAGTTTTTCTGTTTCTTCTCAATGAAAATAAATAGTTTTTTTGTTTTTTTTTTTTAAGGCAAGGGACATTGAAACACACTGTCCTTCCTCTCTGAACCAAACATCATCAGGAAACAATTTCCTGCACCTCTCCCACTTCCCATTATAAAATGTTAGTAAAACCCAAGGCAGAAGTCTTTCATCTCTAAGCAATCACAAACCCTCATTGTCCTGGAGTCATCCGTGGATATGTTTATTCCCCTAGAAGGACTCTGAACAGCTTGAGGGCAAAGACCTTCTGTTTTCATTTTTCAGTCCCCAGTGCCCAGCACAGAACTGAGTCAACAATATGTGTTTAGTGTACATTTACCAGAAAGAATGAAAGAAGATGAAACTGGCCTCATAGACTACTATCCTTAACAGAATCTTGAGGCTATAAGTAAGTCCAACCTCTAAGAAGAGATGTTCAGCTTCTTAAATTCACAGATAAAGGAACCAAGAAATAGAGAACGAAAATGACCTATGGAGAGGAGATGGTGCTGCTGGAAGTGGCAGAGCTGGCCTGGAACCAGGGTGTTTCCAGTGTACCGCTTGGCCTCTTCATCCAGAGGAGCAGCAGAAACCACAGAGTGCTCACTCCAGACAGCTCAGGGAAAGGGGAGGCACGGTGCTTGCCCAGCACTGCTGAAACTGCAGCATGCTGCTGTGAGGCTGAGAACCCGCCAACAGGGCAGCACGGAACAATCCGGACCACAGTTCTGTGAGGGGACTACTATCTACCTATAGCTTCAGGGCACAGAGGGCTTATACCCTGCAGAAGCTCATGCAGAGTTGGGATTTGAAGCAGGACAAGCTGGCACGAGGCCATGCCCTGAACCTCTGCACCAACAGGCTGCACCAACCAGTGCACCAACAGGCTGTGCCAGGGTCACCCAAGATGGGAATAAAATGATTTTGGAGGAGCCAGCCTTCGCTTCCCCTCCTGTGCATGATCCCACTGCTCAGGGGCTGCAACCATTGGGAAGCAGAGTGGCAGCAGACAGGGCAATACTGGTGTCAGAGACCAAGCCAGGTGTAGAGGTCTAGGTCCACAGAGAAAAAAAGCCAGGGTGGGACTAGATGTATAAGAGATTTATCGGGGGTAACATTTGTGAAGAATAGAAGATGGCAGGGAGAACCTTGAGACCCTGCAGCTGATGGAGGGCTGGCATCTGTGAAGAAAGAGGACTGCTCAGGAAGTCCTGGAATACTGTCGGTTCCTAGACTGTCCTGGCCAAGGCCACGGGGAAGCCTCAGCTGAAGTCTCAGGCTAAATAGCAGCCTGTCTCTTATGAGAAGGAGCTATGTTAGCAGCCCTGCCCGGCTCAGTCACCAGTTGGGGATGGTCTCTGCACAAAGACGAGGGGAGATTCAGAAGGGCAGCAACTGGGACCGTGAATCGGTTAGGTTCCCCAGAGCAGGAGATGGAGGACGGCATTCTAGGGGACACCCCAGCACGATCAGAGCCGGTCACCAGGCCAGTGGTCCCAGTTACTCCAGCACAGTGTTCCCTGTGCAGCATCGGCGCATCTCACGTGCAGAGAGCACCCTCCCCTCACACTCATCATCTGGTCAATGCTCTCCATGTGCAGTTGCTCAGAATCACCCAGGGGACCGAGGGCAGACTGCTGGGCCCAACCCAGACACGCCGACTGAGAATCTCTGGGGCTGTGCCCAGGACTCTGCAGTTCTCATGCCAGAGCCACTAGTCTTCTGTTAACTCTTACCAAGGCCGTCTCCATGTGACCAGTGAGGAAACCAATGCTCACAGAGACCAGTGGCCTAGAAGCACTGTTTCAGGGCGCCAAGAAAGCGGGGTACCCCTGGAAAGTGAAGTGGTGTGTTTTAGAAGGTGAGGATAGAGATTTTTCTACAGGAGACTCTGGTGGGGACCAGCTTATAATCAGTGTATATGGCCCATCTCCCCCAGGGAGAATATGAGCCTTCAGAGGGCAAAATTCTGGTCTCTTTTGTTCATGAGGTGTCCCCAAGCACCTGGCACAGTGCCTGCCACTCAGCCAGTGTTCAGTATTTGCTAAGGGGAGGGGGTGGGGAGGGGTGGTACTCTGCAGGGGTTGCTCATTTAGAGAAGGGCCGTGGGAAGGGGCCTGATCTTGAGACCACGTGGAGGCCTCCTAGAGTGGAATCCGATGGTTTTACTTGCCTAGGATCTGGGAACACGGGGAGGCAAATGAGAGATCGAGGATGCCGGGTTCAATATCCATCGCTCATTGCTCAGGCTCCCTGCTGTGTGCTTGCTACCTAGAACATTGCCAGGCACATAGGAGGTGCTCATTAAAAACCTGTTTTGAGAGAGAGAGAGGGGAGGAAGAGATGTGGTGTGGAAGGGAAGAGAGAAAGAGAGGAAATTATAGGCTTCAATCCCTGGAATCCATGGAATCCCTTCCAGCCTTTCCTGCCTGCCTGTTCCCAACTCAGACACCCAGCTTCCTCATCTTGCTTCAGGATCCCAGGCCTTCAGTTTAGGGGTGGGGTTGGAAGTGGGGGGAATATAAACAAACATACTAATATAAATTTTATTATTCTAATTAATAAATTTAATTAATTCTGGGCCTCACCTGTTTATGACTACAAAATGAGGTCACATTAATTTTTTCAAGTGTGGTTTTTAATAGTTCTACATGCATATGATTTTTTTTTAGTTAAGAAGTACAAAAGCACAACACGCATCTCAAACCCACCACTCACTTCCCTTTTGACGTCACCTTATAGCTGTAGGAAGGTGAAGAGAGGGCACCAGCTGCTGCCACCAACATCTCACTCCTGGGTTTCATTCTGGCTTTGATTAAGGAAACCCTTTCTAATTATAGTAAACAATTAGGGTATAGTAGGACAGAGAAGGCAATGGCACCCCACTCCAGTTCTCTTGCCTGGAAAATCCCATGGATGGAGGAGCCTGGTTAGGCTGCAGTCCATGGGGTCGCTAGGAGTCGGACACGACTGAGCGACTTCACTTTCACTTTTCACTTTCATGCATTGGAGAAGGAAATGGCAACCCACTCCAGTGTTCTTGCCTGGAGAATCCCAGGGACAGGGGAGCCTGGTGGGCTGCCGTCTCTGGGGTTGCACAAAGTCGGACATGACTGAAGCGACTTAGCAGCAGCAGGACTGAAGACAAGCAGACCTGGGTTTAAGTCCCAGCTCCATCTAATCACTTAGCAACTTTTCTTCCTGCTCTTGTCTTTCCTTCCCCAAAGGAAGGTCTCACCAACTCCCTAGGTGTCAGTTTCCTCAAACCCAAACCCCAAGGATGAAAAAATGATGGCAAGACTGCCCTCTCTATGGTGTCTGGATGACCCCTGGTCCTTAATTTGACCCCATTCCTTGAGGAGGTGATCCATGGGGATGGCTGACTGAAATCACGCTCCCAGGAGCTCTGGCTGTTTTACAAAGATACACATTACCTCGCCCTGCAGGGGTGGAGACAGAAGAGAAAATGGAGAATATTTCATTCTCCACTGAGAATGGAGAATGGTGGCTGAGATGAGACCAATGCTAATTTTGCAGATTAAAAAGTACTTATTGCCAAGACTTCTAGAGAACATCTGCTGCTGCTGCTAAGTCGCTTCAGTCGTGTCCGACTCTGTGCGACCCCACAGACGGCAGCCCACCAGGCTCCCCGTCCCTGGGATTCTCCAGGCAAGAACACTGGAGTGGGTTGTCATTTCCTTCTCCAGTGCATGAAAGTGAAAAGTGAAAGTGAAGTTGCTCAGTCGTGTCCGACTCTTAGCGACCCCGTGGACTGAAGCCTACTGCTCCTCCGCCCATGGGATTTTCCAATCAAGAATACTGGAGTGGGGTGCCATTGCCTTCTCCAGAGAACATCTAGCCATCATGTAACAAAGCAAGTGAAGTGCCATCATTTAGCAGGTCAAAAAAATACCATTAATCCCTGTTAACGTTACTCATGATCTTTTCTCTTCTCCAGGACACACGTATTAACCTGATTAGCCTGGTGGTCTGCCGTCTATGCGGTCACACAGAGTTGGACACGACTGAAGTGACTTAGCAGCAGCAGCAGCAGCATGAGAAGTTTATACTGTGATTCAGGTCATCTTCTCAATTTATTCTAACATTATGCATATAATTAAGTCTGTTATCTCTTTCCTCTGTTTATTCTGGTTCTTCCTCCTTTTTCTCTTTCTCTCTCCCTCTCTTACACACACACACACACACACACACACCCCAACATTCACAGGTTGGGAGAGAAGGCAGAGCCCAGGTGTGGGTGGGCGGAGGCAGAGGTGATGGGTGTAACAATTGTTCTCTTCCGACTGCTTCTATTTTCTCAGAGAAATAGGAAGCAAAGCTGTCAACTGAGTCAAGTTTGGAGAGAAGGTTTTGAGAAAAAGGAATCTGAGAGTCTGATCTCATTCTGAATTGTGCCTGCTGTGAAGAGTGAGAATTTGCAGAGCAAATAGAACAGGCTCTTAAAGAGATGCTCGCTCTTGTCTCCAATCGCAGCTGAAATGTGACTAGAAAACAAAAAATGCTAAGTTCCCACCCTCTTCCTCTGCCGTGACCCCCTTCCCCACATGCACATACTTCCACCGCCCCGTTCTAAGGAGACTGCAACGACAAATCCCTGAGGACTTAATGGGAGGCAGCTGAACTGCTCTAGACCTCCCTTCCCCACTTCCCTCTGCAGGAAATCAGCAGTTTGAAGGAGAAATCACGAGAATCCTAAATTCTACGGGTTTCCCCTTCCTTCCTGAAAGGGGAGGAAGGCAGTGCTGTGCTTCACAACCAGCTGAGTGAGGGGGGGTACTGGCCGAGAGTGAGGGCGACCACACGAAGGTGACAGCGGCAGCTGCTCCTGAGTCGGCCGTGTGCTGGGCAACCTCCCCGGCCTCCAGATCTGTCTTATTGGAGAGGGACAGGCGGAGTGTAGAGAGCAGCAGGGGGCCGGGGGGGCACAGCCTGCACCCCTCTGCTGTGACCAGGAGGGATGAGGAGAACCTTCAGGACAGAAACTGACTCTTTTCCCTCAGGGCTCCCCTGGTGAGGCTGGTCTAGGGCAACCCTGGAGACAGGGAACCCCGAAAGAGGAAGGCAAGGAATGAGAGAGGCATCCATGTCCCCTTTTCTCCTCTAAGCCCTTTGGGCTCAGGACTGACTGTGGTCGGGAGGAAGGAGGACATGACCTTAAAGTTTTACAACTGATCAAACTGGATGGGGCTTCCTACCTCTGGGTATATATCCAAAGGAAATGAAAACAGGGCATCAAAGAGGTATCTCTGCCCCATGTTCACTGCAGCTTTATTCATAATAGTCAAGATAAGGAAACAACTCAAGTATCTGCCAACTGATGAATGGATAAAGAGGATGTAGTACATATATACAATAGAATACTATTCAGCTATGCGAAAGAAGGAAATCCTGATGTTTGTGACAGTATCAATGCACCTTAGGGCATTATGCTAACTAAAATAAATCAGAGAGAGGAAGATAAATATTACGTGATACCACTTATATGTGGAATCTTAAAAAAAAAAAAGTCAAATCCATATTAATAGAAACAGAGAGTAGAAAAGTGGTTGCCAGGGGCTGGTTAGGGGGCAGTGGTGGTGAGGGAAATAAGGGGAGGTTGGTAAAAGGGTATAAACTTTTATGATGAATAAGGTCTGAAGATCTGATGGAAAACATGGTGACCATGGTTGATAACACTATACTGTGAAATTGAAATTTACTAGGAGAGTAGAACTTAAATGTTCTCACCAAAAAAAGGTAAACATGTGAGGTGATGGATATGCTCCTTAACGAGATGAAGGGAAACCTTTCACCGTGTATATGTATATTAAATCACCACAATGTACAGTTTAAATATCTTACAATTTTACATTCATTCATATCTCAGTAAAGCTGAAATTAAAAAATATCTGGACTGGGATGGACTGGATTGGATTTTTAATACCCTTCACCACCCCCCTCTCCACACAAAACTAAAAAGATGACACTAAGGAGCAGGGAAAGCAACTTTAACAAAACTAAAAAGATGACACTAAGCAGCACAGAAAGCAGCTTATACGAAGGCAGTGGCTGGAGAAAAAGAAAATCATTCCATGTGTGTTTCCACTAAATTCAGACAATTCATCAAACCAGTTATAGAGGTAAAACAGGTCATGCCTCAGAATCCACTGGCTAAAATGCTCTTCTTCCCTTTTCTATATTACAAGGTTTAAGCATCTCAGTTTTGCCACTTGGTCAGTGCTAACTGAATTCTAGTGCTCCACCCTAAAACTGCAGGCAGAGGACTTCCCTGGTGGTCCAGTGGCTAAGACTCTGCTCCCAATGCAGGGGGCCTGGGTTTGATCCCTGGTCAGGGAACAGCTCCCATATGCCACAACTAAGAGTTTGCATGCCACAACTAAAGATCCCACAGGCTGCAAGACCCAGTGCAGCCAAATAAATAAATAAATACTGCAAGCTCTCCTGACAGAAAGACACAGAAAAAATGTTTCCTTTTTTTCCTACAGCTGCAGAAAAGTACAGGCTATTCTGTACTGTCACTTTTTATCAAGTGGGAAATTGAAAAACAGTCATAAAAGTCTCCATCTTAATCTTCTGTTCAAGAATCCTGTGTAAATATGTATTTACTGTTTTCTATTATTCTAAAACTGTCATCAAAATATTTCTACAGAGGAGTCTTCTTGT
The DNA here is from genome assembly GCF_003369695.1 of Bos indicus x Bos taurus. Classification (NCBI taxonomy): domain Eukaryota; kingdom Metazoa; phylum Chordata; class Mammalia; order Artiodactyla; family Bovidae; genus Bos; species Bos indicus x Bos taurus. Next base: position 64,110,800 of record NC_040076.1, on the reverse strand, counting down.
GCACCTGGATTTAAGACACCTGCATTTAAGAGGTTATTACCATGTTCTGTAAATGGTAAATCCCCACACCTAAAAGTCTGCAATTTCTGATTGTCCTGCTGAAGAATCTACTGTACTAGTTTCATTATTTAAAACACATCTGTTTTCTGAAATATATAAATACATATGAGAGCTTTTGAACCAGAAAAAGAGCTTTGGAATTTTCTTCTCCCTTTACATACAAAAGAATGATAAATCTGATGCCTTTGCTGCAGTCCTGCTTCAGATACAGAGTTGAGATCTCTGTCTCACTGAAGTCAGCACACAGGCCTCAAATCCTCCATCTCTCTCAGGCCAGCACAGGTCACTCCTAATAGTTATGAAGTAGAGGGCATTTTAAACCCAAGAGAAAGTGCATGCTCAAAGCATTCACATCAAAACCAACTGAGGAACCTCCACAGTAAACACTGAGTGTCTCCAGTAGGCTAGACAGGAAGACCACAAAGAGAGTGAGACACGAGCCTTCACAAGCAGCCTCAGAGGGTCCTCAGAAGACCCACAGTCACCACACAACACGCTCAGTATGGTGACAGAGCTGGAGACAGAAGGCTGTGGGTGTTTTGAAGAGAGAGGGCCAAGAGCCTGAACAGTGAGAGTGGGTTTTCATCAAGGAGATGCTACTTGAGCTGGAACTTGACGGTAAAAGAGGAGAAGGAAGAGCTCCCAGAAATGAAGAAGCAGGGGGTAAGTATTCATTGTACATGATTACAAGTGCAGTATGATCGACTTGTTATGTATTTGTAAAGATCTCTCTGGAGGGCAATGCGGAAGGCAGTACTGGGATTAGAGGCACCAGACAGGAGGCTAATAAACAACATTCATTTAATATATGTTGACGAAGCATCTCTTGTGCACCTGGGCACCATGCTAGATTCTGTCTAGAGGAGAATAAAGACTGTCAAATAGGTGACAACGAGCTGGCACCATGTCAAGTGCCATACCTAGGAAATTAGAGGGTGCAGCTGTTAATAGGAGCAGAATCTCTTCAGACTTAAATAGTTTGCAATACAGAAATCCAGCTGAAAAATATGTGGTGCCATAAGGTAAAAGAATGACAGATCTGAAGGATATTCAGGATGTAGAACCATCTAGCAGACGCTGTGGGGACCCCCACATACACACCTCACTGTTCCCATGCACCCTACAGCCTGCCTCTGCAAACATCTCTGAGTCTTAACCTGGGGACACTCATGTTTGGCTTTACAAGAGGCAGGCCAGGAAGCACCAGGGAGTTAGCACCCCTGGGAGTGGTCCTCCACCAACATCAGATGAAAGACGGTGGGACAACTCTGAGTGCCTTATGCAAAGGACCCAGATGGACTGCATCTCAAGTGCCTACAGTGGGAACCTGCTCATCAACACACCTTGTCCTGACTCCTCTCCCTTCCCTGTTTCATTTCCCCATTCTCCTAACAGTCCTTCCTGGAATCACCTCCCAAGTAAACTACTTGCACTCAGATCTTTGTTTTAGAATCCACTTTTGGTAACCCAACCTGAAACAAACAGAAAAAAAAAAAAAAAAAAACTTAGTGAAAGATCAGATGGTAAAAATGGAAACCCAAATATGAGGCTATATGATTTCTAATTTGGGAAATGCTGATCCCATTAACTGAGAAATAGACTCTTCAGGATAGGAAGAGGGGTACATTTGGGGCAGGGGCTGGTGAAGACAGGATAAGTTTGGAAACATTGAGCTTCAATGTTCCCTTGGGTAACAGGTGCCCAAGGGACTGTTACCTCAAAATTCCCTGAGTACAAGGTTAAGACTCTTGACTTTGAAAAAAGTGAAACAGTAGAAAAGGGACTACACAAGAGAAGAAACCACCAGAAATGAATGTCACTTCTCCCTAGGGTAATTACCTAAGAGAATACAAAGCCCTAGCTGTCTCTTCCAGCCGGTTTCTGTATTCTAGCTTCTCATAGTTGGAGGGACTTACTCCTTTAAAACCATACATCACTCCCCACCAACAGCCAGCAATTGCAGCGGTAGAATCACTGTCTCCACCGTGGAAAAATGCTCGGTGGGCAAGCTCCTTCCAGGAGTCTCCTGCAGCCAGGATGGCATCATAGGCAATCATGGGGGCATCGTGTCCACTGCTGCCGCCCCAGCCAGAGTAGCTCACAGAACTGTAGAACTGATCCCTTTCCTTCACATCAAAGGGCTTGGGGAAGGTAGGGGCTGATTTGCCATCCCAAATTCCTCTGAGTTTTAGGTACTTTTCCCACTGGTCTTGGAAGTAAGACCTGTAGGAAGAAAAAAAGACTACAGTCAATTGAAAAAATAAAGTCAAAAGCCATCAGGAAAGGTACCAGAAAGACATGTGAACAGGGAGAGTTCCATCATGACTTCAACCTCTAGAACTAATATGATATGATATAAAAAATCAAAATGAATGTTAAGTGACCTTCATTCAATACATTTTTGCTAAGGAGTGATATAAATAAGGCATCGATATCTGTTGCTATTAATGCATAAAGAAGATATACAGCAAGTTAAAGGTGAGAAATGTAGGTTTTGTTTTTCCTGAGTTGAGAATTAGGTCAAGTGTCAACTTTCAAGGGTGAACGTTATTTATTTAGTCTGTCATCATATATTTTATTATTTTATATTACTTTCTTAACAAAATTGTACACATTTAAGGTGTACGACATGATGATTTGGTATACATATGCATAATGAAATGATCACTACCATCAACCTAATTAACACATCATCTCCTTATACAGCTACTTTTTTTTTTTTAAGAGGGAACTTCAGAACATCATGACCGTAGATGATTTCAGCAGAAAGCCTCTGGACATTTTTATTCTAAGAAAGGCAATGTGAAGTGAATTCAAAAAAGGGGAAGATGCGGTCTTACCACTTATTAATTAGCTGGTGGAAAAACCTATCTTTAGGTCATTTTAACCAAGGATTTCACAATATTATTTGTTTGTCAAGACAACAATGAAAAAACAAGTTCCAGAAAATAATCAGGAAAATTTATCTCAGTAAAGAATAGCCACAGGGACTTTTCCCTGGCAGTCCAGTGGTTAAGACACTGCTCTTCCACTGGAGAGGGCACGAGTTCGATCCCTGGGTGGGGAACGAAGATCCCACATGCTGTGTGGCATGGCCAGGAAAAAACAAAAGAGAGAAAAGGAAGAGCCACAAAACTCTGGAGAACAGGATCCGTACACATGAGGGAAGCAGTGCAGCCGCCCTACTCACTGAGGTCTTCACTTGGCTCCTTGGTGGCCATCACAGCTGGGACTGTATTTAGAATCCTTAGCAGGAGGGTGGGGAGGGGGCTGGATGCAGTGGATGATGAAATTGGATGGGAGACCGATGATGGTTGCTAAAAGTCTGAGTTTTAGGCATACACATGCATGCAGGTGTGCACACAGACTCAACCATTTTCTAGCAGGAGTGTGCCCCTGCAAACTCACCAGTGTTGAAGATTCTGCTCCACAAAGAAGCCTGATTGGACAATGTACTTTTTAGCTTCCGGAAGTACCTCCATCAGTCCTCTTCCCCACTGCTGGGGAGGCTTGCCGTTCACAGCATAGGCTGTAAAAAGAGCAGACACAAGGGCTCCCAGGTAGCCTGTGGGATGGTGATGGGTCATCCGGCCGCTCTCGATGCTCACCTGGATCAGTGAGTCCAGCTGACTGCTGTGAGGGAACCGGAGACCAATGCACATGGCCCTCATGGCGGCCCCGCAGCCACCCTCATGACTGTTAAAGGGAATCCTCCAGCCATCGGCTTTGTCTGGCTCCAGCAGCATGGCGTTCTGCACTGAGGCACCCCCTGGGAAGAGTCGGGTAGAGAATTGGGTCAGGGTAACGAAAGCAAAGGCCTGGCAGGAGGAGAGAACCAAGCCCTTCCTCCAACTTTCCTGGGTGGAAAGGAAAGCCAAAACGTGTGATGATGAAGGCCCCCAACTCCAAACCCCAGGTCAGCACTGTGCCTTACTTACACAAGGGTACTTAGACGCTGTTGGGTTTGTGGGAGGGGCTTTTCATCAGGAAATGTTATGAGCTGAACTGTATTGATGATAAGCTGAATTGTATTCCCCAAAATTCATATGTTGAAGAGCTAATCCCTAGAACTTCGGAATGTGACTGTATTTGGAGATGGGCCTTTTACAGAGGTGATGACTTTAAAATGAGAATGTTAGGATGGGCCCTGATTCAGTCTAATCAGTGTCCTAATAAGAAGAGGAAACCTGAACACACAAAAAGACACTAGGAATGTGTGCTCTGAGAGGGCACAGCATGGTCTGCAAGCCAAAGAGAAAGGATTCCTTCAGAAGAAATGAAACCAACACCCTGATCTCAGGCTTCTAGCTTCCCAAACAGTGAGAAAATGATACCTGTTGTTTAAGCCCAGCCAATCTGTGGTATTTTGTTATGGCAGGTCAAGCTAACTAATACAAGAACCAGGGAAAAGGTGGTTCACATCAGCTGTTGGCCAAGTGACTATAAAAAAGTGAGCAAGAACCACTTGTGAGCAGACCTGGAACCAGAAAAAGAGTCTCTACAAAACCGTTTCCAGTCTTCTTTAAAAAGAAAAAGTTTTTCTTCATAGATATTAAAGAAAACTTAGAAACTACGAATAAGTGAAAGGAAACTAGGAAACTATAAATACTCTTATCACCCAGATCTTTCCCAACAGATATACATACATACTCTTAATGAGAATGGGTTCATAAGATACATAGCGTTTCATAATCTACTTTACTTCATATACATCTTTCCGTATCAGTAAACACTTTTCTGTGTCATTTTAAATGGCTGCAGATGTGTCACCATAATTAAATAAATGACAGAACATTTAGCTGGTTTCTATTTTTATCATAACTAAGAAAACTCATGTCCCAGGACTTCCCCTGTGGTCCAGAGGTTATGACTGCTTTGCATTGCAGGGGGCATGCGTTTGATCCCTCGTCGGCAAACTAAGGTCCCACAGGCTCTGGGCGTGGCAAAAAAATTAATTAAAAAATAAAAAACTAGTATCTTTTATAGTTAAACCCCAATCAACATTTTAAATGACTTCCTTGGGTCTGTTTTAATCCTCCACCTGCCCAGGACCTCCACCAGCTGCTCTCACCTGGTGCCCGGCCATCCATGTCTCCCATGCAGTCCTGGTAATGCTTAGCAAGGAGGGAATACAAGTGAGTCAAGTCTGAGACTTTGCCAGCTTCCAGGAGTGCTTCTGCTGTGGCCAGGTGCATCACGGTGTCATCGCTGACTCTCCACCTCTCCACATCTATGGCATCCAAGCCACCAAGCTGGGCCAGCTGCCTGTGAATTTTCTCCCCATTCTGGAGGAACTCCCACTTTCCATTGAAGTATCCCAAGGCATCTCCAGCTGCACTCAGCACCATGGCTGCCACATACCTCTCCATCAGGGCCCCACACATGGTGAAGCTGTCTCTGGGGGAACATAAAGATACACAGAGGATGGGGAGGAAAAAAAATTAGAAAAAATAATAGCCCTATCAGCATTTTACTGGGGCTTCCCTGGTGGCTTAGAGGTAAGGAATCCACCTACCAATGAAGGAGACAGGTTCAATCCCTGGGTCCGGAAGATCAACTGGAGGAGGAAATGGTAACCCACTCCAGTATTTTTGCCTGGGAAATCCCACGGACAGAGGAGCTGGGTGGGCTACACTCCAAAGTGTCACAAAGCATAAGACACAACTGAGAGACGGAGCACACACATCACATTTTACTGATTACTCACTCCTTGCAGGCACAGTCTTAAGGGCATATCATTTAATCCTCACAACAGCTCTATGGGAAGTGGAATAAGCCCATTTTGTTGTGTTGTTGTTGTTGTTTAGTCACTAAGCTAAGTCGTGTCCAAGTCTTTTTCAGCCTTGACTAGCCCACCAGGCTCCTCTGTCTGTGGGATTTCCCAGGCAAGATCAGAACTTTGTCTTGTCTTGTCAAGTTAGGCAAGACTAACTAGGACCCTATCTTTGCCTCTCTGTGAGTGGCAAGCCCATTAAATTCTGCAAATCAACCATTTTCTCTTTTTGGTTGAATTTGGCCTTGGAATGCATCCCTCCTTTTCGTAAACGTTAACCTTCCACTGGTAACACGAGGCACTGTTCGCAAAGCACCTGCACCTTCAGTCTCATCAGAGGGCCTGGATGACAGTCTGCATGTCAGAGATAAGAAAACGGAGGGCCAGAGAGGGTAACTTCACGCAAGCAACAGACGGATGCACTGGGATCCAAGTCTTCTGCTTCGGGGCCATTCACCTCAGCACAGACCTACTTACCTTGAGCAACCTCTTTGTGCCTTACCCTTCATATCTGTAAGGCAGTGGCACAAACAGTAATAACCTCATAGGTTGGTCATGAGTAGTAAATGAATTAATTTAAAAAATAACTTTAGTTATTCTTTTTAAACATATTTATTTGGCTGCGCCAGGTCTTGGCTGTGGCAAGTGGGATCTTCCATCTTTGTTGCTACATGCAGATTCTTTTAGTTGCAGCACAGAGGAACTTCAGTTCCAGCATATGGGACCTTTCTGTCACAGCATGCTGAATCTTTAGTTGCAGCATGCAAACTCAGTTGCAGCATGTGAGATCTAGTTCCCTAACCAGGGAAGTTCCAGTGAATTAATCTTTATAAAGTACCTAGAACAGTGTTTAGCACATAATAAGTAGTATTTTTTATTATTCATACACAACCAGGGGAAATGATTTTTCCATTAATTGAACTAGAATATTGTACTTTCTCCCCACAATCTTCAACAGCAGTATTTAAATTTTGTGTTCCTTCTAAATGTTTGACTTGTAGAGTCTTGGGGTTGCAGCTAACACTCTCTCTCTCCATGAATCTCAGTTCAGTTCAGTTCAGTCACTCAGTCATATCTCTTTGCAACCCCATGGCCTGCAGCATGCCAGGCTTCCCTGTCCATCACCAACTCCCAGAGCTTGCTCAAATTCATGTCCATTAAGTTGGTGATGCCATCCAACCATCTTATCCTCTGTCATCCCCTTCTCCTGCCTTCAAACTTTCCCAGCATCAGGGTCTTTTCCAATGAGTCAGTTCTTCCCATCACGTGGCCAAAGCACTAATGCTTCAGCGTCAGTCCTTTCAATGAATATTCAGGACTGACTTCCTTTAGGACTGACTGGTTGGATCACCTTGCAGTCCAAGTGACTCTCAAGAGTCTTCTCCAACCTAACCCCCAGTAAAGTCCTGGTTTCCCATTGTGCCCTACAGCTTGTAGCATTCACCGGCAGAGCCTTCCACTATGTGTCCTCCGTCTATCATCCACTCCACTTCACCAGGCCAGGAAAACACTTTGAAATGCTGGTGGAGTAGCTCATTCTCTTCTCAGCTCCAGCTCTTTCCCCATCCAAGATGTCTCACTCTCCTCCTCTTACCTAAAACCTATTTGCTCAGGGTTAAGTTCAAACCCTTGGGCTTCCTAAGGGAGTCCTGCTCCAGCTGCACTGCTGTAGCCCAGGGAACGCAGGTGCAGGTTGGCAAGCACCTGAGAAAAATGATGAGGACAGACTGAGCAGCCCATTATCGAGTTCCTGATCATACTGAATTTCCTGGCCCAGAAACGGTATCTGTAAAAAAATTGACTTACATATTTTAATGTTTATAAATGATGCTTAGGAACTGGAGTTCTGGGCTAACAGTCCGGGCTCTGCTCAGAATCAGGTGTGTGATGATGGACAAGCTACCTCCTTCCAGGACCTCAATTTTTCCCACGGTAAATCGTATTGCAGGGATGGGTGCGGAGGTAGCGGGGAGCTATAGATGCAACCTGGGCTCCCGTCCTGCGCTGAGAGCTTCATAGACCAAGCTTAGTTCTAGACTTCTGAGGACGGATCTTTAAGCCCCCTGTACCCTCTTCTAAGGAGCTTCCCTTGGAGTTTAGTTGGTAAAGAGTCCATTTACAATGCAGAAGACCCAGGTTCGATTCCTGGGTTGGGAAGATCCCCCGGAGAAGGAAATGGCAACCCACTCCAGTATTCTTGCCTGGAGAATCTCATGGACTGTATGAGGCTCTGGCTGTATGAGGCTGTATGAGGCTCAATCTGCCAGGCTCCTCTGTCCATGAAATCGCAAAAGTCGGACACGACTTAGAGACTAAACCACCACCACCACCCTCTTCTGAAGTCCTCAGCTTCCTGTCTGTAATTCCTCCTGGCTCCACCCGAATGTGTTTCTGTGGCTTTCAAGTGAGGCTGGGGGGTGGTGGGCGACGACCACCTCACCCTGTAAGAAATTTTCTTTTGAGTTTTTACACCGTGCTGTGGCCTCCCGCTTTCCAGAACTCTGTTGTTCTTTACACGCTTAAATTTTCCAGTTGACAGTCTCGTCCCCGAACTTTACATTCAAAACGGAGATCTGGGCAGTTGATTCACCGCAGTCTTCTGCGTGTTTTTTTTTTTTTTTTTTGAGCGGGGGAGGGTACAGGTTCAGCCCCGACAGGGGTGGAGGGTGGCCCCTAGGTCACCGCGGGAGAGGGGCGCGAGGGACGGGACGGGATGCGGGCGGGGAGGGTGGGGGAAGGAAGGGCGGGCGGGACCGGTAGCCGCCGGGAGAGGAGCGCGGGTGTCGGGGCCTAGCGCGGGGAGGGGTACCTGGTGGCCGGGAGGGGTGTCACGCTCGTGAGCCCAGGGCGGGGCCGGGCGCCGGGAAGTCAGGGTGCGAGGAGGCCCAGCGCGGACCCCGGCGCGAGCCGAGAGCTGAGCACCAAGCGGGGTGGAGCGCCGCGTCCGCGGATCGCGCTCAGGTTCCACAGGCCCGGACCGGTGCCCGGCGCTTGCAGTTGTTCGAGCGTCAGCTGCCCGCTGCGTCAACCGTCCCCTCGGCTCGGGGGGAGGGGTGGGGGTGGGGGCGGGGACGCCGCGGAGCACGGACGACGGGAAATGGCGCCGCTCCGCCACCAACACCCCACCCCACCCTCACCCCTGTCGAGGACTCAGGAGTGACCCCGGCGTGAAGCCTCGGCCTTTCCTCCAGTCCAGCTCCCCTGGGCAGTGAATAGTGTGTGGCCCCGATCTCGGAAAACGGTGCTGATTGCGTGAGTGGCCTTTGTAACGGTTCTGGGCCCTCATCCATAAAATGGGGCAATAATAGTACCGACCTCTTTAGGGTGGTTGGTAGGATTAATTTTAACTCTTGTCATTTATTTGGTCGCAGAATAGAATATTTTCATGCTGATAATAAATAAAAGCAAAGGAAAACTAAGAGTATTTTTGCCTGAATAAATTCTTGAAAAGAATTAGAAACACTATCTGCAGGTATTCTATGCAGATATTCTAAACACTATATGATCTCTGTATGCTTATCTTTCTTGCTACAGGCATTAAACACCTGCTGTTTACCACGTGGATGCTAGGCCCTAACACAACCCCGCTCTCATAAGAGTGGACCCATGCAAGGAATCCCATCTTAGGCTGTTGATTTCCATTTTTTGTTTTTAAATAAAAAGTTCTTTTTATGATTAAAAAAAATAATGCATACTTCCAGTAGAAAAACTGAGAAATCTTTTAGAAATATCTCTTAAAAATATATCTCTCATGTGTTCACAAAGATAAATGTTTCTGGATTTCTTTGCAGAATTGTTTCTCAGCAGAAAATTGGAAATAACCTCTATTTAGAGAGGAGAATGTGTTTCCTTCTCCTAAATTAGGGCATAACTATGAAACTTTTCCAAAAAGGTAGACATTTAAATCAGTAGATTTGGGGTAAATAATTAGGTTCACAGGGGAAGAAACTGGAGACATTTTGTTAATCAAAAAATCAGCTTTTAGAGTGAGGGATATACATGGTCTTATTTATGTAAAAAAAAAAAAGAGCTCTGTGTGTGTGTGCATGCCTGTGTGTGAAATGACTGAAAGGATACATGTTACATTGTTATTAATGATTATATAATTATCTCTCAGGTGGCTAAGGGGAGAGTTTGCAGGGAGTAGGGAGAGAGAGAAAGAGAAACTTTTAATCTTTCATATTAAGAATTTTTACATATTACGTGTAGAAAGAAATTTTAGAAAGCATAGAAAAAAAGCCCACATTCTACCACTCAAACTGTAAAGACTGATACAGTCTTTATGCACATTTTTTTTAAATGGGGTCATTTTGTATATACAATATTATATCCTATTTTTAATCACTAAGCTTTACATTGTAAGCATTTCTGTCATTTGTAATAGTGTCCTTACTACAACTGGATCCAAATGTTCAAATAAGGTAATGCCTCTAAAATAACCCCCCTTTCATGTTGATACAAAGTAATTAGGAGGCCCTGATGGTCAGTTCCTCTGCAGCCACACCATGGCCAGGGCTGGTTCAACAGAAAGAAAACAGAAGTATAGATAGTTGAAAAACAGGAGATTAAACAAACCTTCATCACTTCAGGGGCCTGAATGTATTATACCATGCCACCATGCCTCATGAAATCTTGAGAGCTAAAAAAAATTTTTTTTTAATGAGAAAGAGAGAGAAAGATAGAGCTAACAGGAAATGGTTAATAGACAGGGCCCCTGACCTGTGCAGCAAATGCAAAATAACAAAAAGTTTCAGAGAAAAATGTACCACAGAATAGGACACAATTTAACACAATTTTTAAAAAATGATTTAAAGTGATAAAAAATGAAGTAGAGGCTTTTTAGAAGAAAACAGAAGAAAGCTAGGCCAGGAGAAATAGGAAGCCAAAAACGGCTGGTCACATATCCTGCAGCATCAACTCACTTCAGAAGATTCAGTGAGCATCTGTGACGGTTAATTTTAGGTATTCACCTGGCTAGGAAAAAGTACCCAGATACTTGGTCAAACATTTTTCTAGATGTTTCTGTGAAGGCATTTTTAAGATGCGATTAACATGGAAATCAGCAGCTAATTTTCTTCCATGGTAAGTGGGCCTTACCCATTCAGTTGAAGGCCTTAATAGAAAAAAGATTGATCTGACACAAGGAAGAAGGAATTCTGCCAGCAGACTATCTTCACATGGAGCTGCTATATCACCTCAACCTGGGTCTTCAGCCTGCTAGCCTATCGTGCAGATTTTGGACTTGGTAATCTCCACAATCACATGAGCCAGTTCCTTAAAATAAATCTCTCTCTGCATGTATGTATTGGTTTTGTTTCTCTGGAGAACCCTATTACAGCATATAAAGTATGCTAGATACTTTGCTAGGCGCTTACTGCAGTTACTGAGGTAGAGCAAGAATCACAGGGATAGAGGAGGCTTTTGAGGCACAAGCACTGTGACCAAGGAGAATGTTCAAGGTACCAGCTCAGCAAATAGGAGGGAGACATTATCAGCTTAGAGGGTTCACAGAAGGGGGCATCTAGAGAAAATTATATCTGGGCTTATTTTTTAAAAGAATAAGAAGATAAACTAAAATTTCCAGAAGCCCAGAAATAACCCAAACAGCTAGTTCAGAGGAGAAGCAAAGATTTAAAAAAAGTAAAAGTAAAAACAAAGACGCAGACTTAGGTTGATATTTCCTCCCGAGTGATGCACGGTTGCTCAGCCCGACCTCATTGTGGAGGCGTGAGTTAGTTTGCAGTCCGGCCTGTCGCTGGGTTAGAAGACTGGTCACGGTCTTAAGCTTTCTCCTTTTCTGTCTTACTGAATCATTTCCAAACACTTCATCGAAAGACTGAGTACTAGATTTGCGCAATGGAAATCAAGTGTCCTCCTGGAGGATTTTAAAGAAGGCTGGAGAAGAATTTGAAGATGTTTATCAAAGAAAACAGGCTCTCTGGCCACTGGTCCCAAAGTACTTTTTAAAAATAGAATCCATATGTACATAAGAGCAAAGTTTACATCATAACATGTCAGAGTCAGAAGGGATATTTGCATACCTGTAACTTTATAGTGAGGAAAGTGAGGCCCAACTAAGTGAAGAGAGTTCCTTTGAGTCACACGCAGAGAGAAGTAGCCTTCTCTGAACTCTTCTCTAAAGGAGGCCATGGTCTTGGAGCTCTCAGTCCAGGGCTTCTTCCATTCCCTGTACTGCCACTCACACAAACTTTGAAATGATATGATAGACTAAACATTGAGTTCATTAACGCTCTGAACCTGCTGAGCCTGATTTTTTAAAATATTTCATACTCCTTCCACAAGAGCCCTCCATTTGATGACAGTGTAAAAGTCATATTTACTATTATACAGAGTGAAGTAAGCCACAAGGAAAAACACCAATACAGTATACTAACGCATATATATGGAATTTAGAAAGCTAGTAAAGATAACCCTGTATGCGAGACAGCAAAAGAGACACAGATGTATAGAACAGTCTTTTGGACTCTGTCGGAGAGGGCGAGGGTGGGATGGTTTGGGAGAATAGCACTGAAACATGTAAACTATCACATGTGAAACGGATCGCCAGTCCAGGTTTGATGCATGATACAGGGTGCTCAGGGCTGGTGCACTGGGATGACCCAGAGGGATGGGATGGGGAGGGAGGTGGGAGCAGGGTTCAGGATGGGGAACACATGTACACCCATGGCGGATTCATGTCAATGTATGACAAAATCAATACAATATTGTATAGTAATTAGCCTCCAAAAAAAAAGTGAAAAAAAATACAAAAAAAAATTCTGATGCTTAAAAAGGAGAAAAAATAAATAAAAGTCGTATTTAAAGAAAGATCCAAGATATGTGCTGTAATTCTAATAAGCAGGCAGTAATCAAATATGGCAGAAGGTGGGGATGGGGACACTGAATGGAGAGATAAGTGGATACAAATTGGTGTTTTAAGAGCAGGCAGTGGCTTCTCTCCTAAGCAGAACAGAAAGAGACCTGGGGGAAGTCCACATTCCTGCCCAACCCTCTTTCCCCGTGTCTCTGGAGTGCTCTCGTTTGCTTCTGTAAGTTGTTTTTTCCCAACCTTTGATCTGGAGATCCACGTAGATTTTGAAACCTTCTTTGGTACATTTTCTACCAGATGGCCCCCGCCCCTCTGCCTCTCCCAGTTCTGTGGGGATTTCCCACAGCCGGTCAGCTGAGTCCCCACACTCCCCTTCCTGAGTTTGCAATGGACTTTTGGTGCTTCTGACCACAGGCTCATCCTAAGCACTTCACTGCCCACAAGTCTGGCTCTCAGTGGGTGAAAATATAGCTTCCAGGAAATGGAAAGTAACTACTGAAGCCAAACACCTGGGTAGCCTTGCTTAAGTTCCCTCCCCACTCTCCCATCCTCTGCTCCACCATCCCTCCATCAGCATCAGACTAGGCTAACCTACCTGAGTCTGCTCATTTTGCTTCAAGAAGAATCCTCGGGACTATAGGTAAAGGAAAACCTCATCAGGGGACATCTTTCAGCCCTCTCCTCCTATCCTCTGATGAGGTGTCAGTTCCCTGACCCTTCGTCTCTGGCATTCATTCCTAAAACTGATCTTTGGAGAGAGCTCAAGTTTGGGGGTGGGAAATCTAAAAAGTGAGAGTGAAACCAAGACTTCACAAAGGAAGCTGGTTTAGGCAGGTTTCCTAGTGGTAACAGCCGCTGGAGAGTCCCTCAGCCTCCCCCTGTGGATGCCAGTGAAGTCAGCTCCAGAATCAGGAGGGAGTCAATGTGAGGATGTGCTTTGACTCTTCATGCATCAAATAAATTCTGCTCTTCTCCGGCATCCTTGTGTAAATGGGGCCACAAGTGGCCAGATTTCCTCTAGGTAAATGTGTCTGTGCAAGGTGTACTTTAAATGTTGCCCTTTCTGGGGAGAGTTGACGAGAGATAAATCTCCTCTTTCCAGTCAAGCCATGCAATTTCTGTTTAATTTAATTCATGCATAGAATTAGACGACTCCCCTCCCTGCAACCCCTCCCCACAACCCCTCCCCCCAACCCCTCCCCCCAACCCCTCCCCCCAACCCCTCCCCCCAACCCCTCCCCCTTCTTTTGAAATAGGAGACCATGACCTTTGGTTACAGATTGTTTTTCCCCTAGATTACTATGTCACTAAGAAACAGAGGGCAGCTATCTATTTCACTTTTCAAGAAAATATGCCAGAAAGAAGAAAGAGGAGGAAAGGGAAGAAGCTGAGGAGGAAGGAGAAGAAGGGGAGGGTAAAGGAAGGTGGTTACTTCCTCCTGTTGATGTTGTTTAGCTGGTAAGTCCTGTCCAACTCTTCGTGCCTCTTAGGGTGGTTAAATAGTTTAGTGTGTTTAAGAAGTAAATGCCCTATTGTTCAGTCTCTTTAATGGGCTCAGCCTGGCACTCAGTGATGACCTAGAACGGTGGGATAGGGGAAGGAGAGGAAGGCTCAGGAGAGAAGGGGTATATATATATATCTATATATACATATAAATTCTGACTGAATCTAGTTGTCGTACGACAGAAACCAACACAAAATTGTAAAGCTATTTTCTACCAATTAAATAAAAAAATCTTTTTTTTTTTTTAGTTTTATTTTATTTTTAAACTTTACAATATTGTATTGGTTTTGCCAAATATCAAAATGAATCCATCACAGGTATACATGTGTTCCCCATCCTGAACCCTCCTCCCTCCTCCCTCCCCATACCATCCCTCTGGGTCGTCCCAGTGCACCAGCCCCCAAAAATCTTTAATGGGCTGACTTGACTCTTAAGCGTTCATTTATTTGAGCTAGATATCATGACAGCTACATGTCCCATTATGAGAGCACCAAAATCGTCTCCGTCCTCTCCTTCGACAGCCTTTGGATGGCGCCTTTCTATGTTTCTGGGGGAGCAAGGAAAGGGAAGCACAAACTGAGAAAAGGGCAGCTGTGCTGACTCTGCCAGCAGCTCTAATGGACAGTGTGGGCAGGAGGACTGCAGCCAGTGTCTGTGGCGACTCTTAATCCCCAGAGTCCTATCATCACAGAGTGGCCAGGATTCAAGAGCAGGCCCCTACCCTCAGGCAGAGAACTCGAGTGGACACAGGGTCTGTCTCTTCTCTTAAAGGATCAAGTAATAAGCATGGCAGCCCACTCCAGTATTCTTGCCTGGAAAATCCCACGGACAGAGGAGCCTGAGTATGATACAGACTGAAGTGACTGAAAAGGCAGTACAATACTACACTCCCAGTGCCTTTGAAAGTTGCCCTTTCCAGATTCATCTCACACGCACACACACACACACACAAACCAAGTCTTCCTTAAATACAACCAAATCGCCGGCTTTAATTTAAGATTATTTTCTCTAATTTGGTCATCCACAGAAGTGAAGTTCATTTACATCCATTAAAAGCTCAAAGCAAATAAACAGGAACACCTCAAGGCAGTGAAAGATCATTATCAAGAACCCCCAATCCCCTTGGCCAATCTTAAAAATATCTCAGCTCTCCTCTGTTTGCTCTTTTCTCTGAATTGCCCAGTTTAACATTCTTCTTCTTATTGTTTGTTACTTTTTTTCGGGATCCATTTCGTTTGAAACAGAATGTAGTATTTCAATAAAGGTCTGGGCTCATGTGCAAAGATAATGAAGATAATTCCTGGCCGTGGCATGTCATTTTTCCACTCATACCTCCCTAATATTTTGTTGGCATTTTCACCATCTTGCAGCCTTAGAATGCCCTGGGTCTTTTTCTGTGATTGTTTGTTTCTTTTTCTTAGGGTCTGTCCATCTTGTTCTTCTCTCTCTCCCATTCTATTCACCTTTGCATCCACAGCACATGATACAGTTCTAGGCATACAGTAGGCACTCAGTAAATTTGGGGGGACTGGCTTGATGTGGCAAAGGAGTGGTACAGACATTAGGAGCTCAGAGGAGGGAAAGAGCAGATGGGGATTAGAAGAGCCAAAGAGAGATTCTTGAGGAAGTGATTTTTGGAATACCCCTTTAGGGAAGGAAGATGTTTGGATGGGCAGAGAGGATGGGAAAGGCGGTACAGGGGGTTATGGTGAAGTTAAGATTTTCAGGCAGAAAGTAGAGCCCCAAATGCAGAAGGGAGAGGGGCAGTGGGCAACAGGGAAAGAGCCCTCAGTTTAGATCAGAGTTAGCGCTGAATGTCCACTTCTCTTTTCATTTAAAGAACTCTGGTGATTTCCATCTCCGTGAATCAGAAAGAATGTGACAGCGTACAAAGAAGAAGAGATTACCACTCTCACACCGATGGCCTTTACCACCAGCTTTAGCAGAGTGTGGCACCACTCGGGAGCACCACAGTCTTAAAGCCCAGGTCTGGCCACCCCATTCTGAGTGCAGGCTATACAGATGAATTTAAATGAAGCTGAGAACGGGAGTCAGAGAGGCTCCACAGAGAGGCTGAAATTCATTGCAACCACAGTCCAGGGCAGAAATCAGGGTGCTGGTTGCCAGGTAGTTGCCCAGGGGAACTGACCTGAAACAGAGGTCAGAGAGCTTCTTGTGACTCTTCATTGCTGAGATTGCAACCAGTCTTGTTAGAAAAACCAAAGATACAACTTCCTGAAAATTTTTGTTAATGCAAAAGTGGGTTTGTTTCTTTGGCAACAGAAGAGTCCACCGTGGGAAAGGTTTTCTCCGCACCTAAGCTGTCTTAAATAACAACAACAAAAGCTGTCCTAGCACCTTGGACCCTGAGTACTCAATATGCAAAGACTTTGCAGTAGCCCTAGTTGGCCCAGCCCAACCCTGCCTGTGTTAACGGTTTTTTGCTCAGCCTGGCTTTTATCTGCATGAGAGGTGAAACAGTTCTAAGGTTGAGAGAGGCTAGACTGAATCTCCATTTTAGAGAGATCACTTTGTTCAGGGGCAAAGCCAAGTGCATTTATCACATTCATATATCAGTCACATCTCCTATCATTTTCTTTTCCTCTAAATGGAGTCACCTTTCTGTTTTACTCAGTTATTTTAGACGGGAAGCCATTGTGTGTCTACCACATGAAGTCCCTCCTGCCTTAAGCCTAGTTTCTCTAGAAAGCAAAGCTAGTTACAAAGCCCTAGATGACTGGGGATGTGAGTCTGGTGGTATAAGACAGGGCGATTTGACACAGGGAAGAAAGAAAGGCCAATACAAGGGTGCCTCACCATGCTGGCCTCTGCTTCAGGCAACTGGTACTCCATCTCACCGGGACCTTCTGGAAAGCCTCGTGAAATGTCTCTCTCAATTCCCCATCTGGGTGATGAAAATGGAAAGCGGTTATCCATCATCTTCCAGCCCCTTTGGATCAAGAGTAGCCCCACTGGTTCTAAGTCCCTCATATTTCCAAGTTGCACATGCTTGAGTGTAGACTTTCCCAGAGAATCTGATGTGAAGGCAACAGAGAGGCCTCAAGTGCCAGAAGCAAACAGAGAAAGGTATGGGCCAGATAAAGTGCTATCAGGTTCCACGGGTGCAAAAGGGATCCACTGGACCAGTGTGGGTTGGCTGCCTTCCCATGAAATGCTCTAGAACTCTTCACAGGAGTAGCAGGCTGGTTGGAAATTGGCGGGGGAGGACTAAAAGCTTCCTCAGCTCACCCTCTGGTTCCGTCACTGTGTTCACCTGAGGCTTACTGTACCAGGCTAGGGTGGCTGGGGTTACTGTCCCACTTGGCTAGTAGGATACACTGTCCAGCCACTCTGTAGAGATGGTGGGGGTAGGGGGCAGTGTAGGTAAGAGTGGTCTTGTAAGCTGGGCACTCCCCCAAAGTTTCCACTACCCATGAGATGGATGGCCCACTCCTGCTACGGCATGACTGTAACTAGGGAGGGGTAATTCTGCGTGCTGAAACAAAACTTGAAAAAGCACAGAAGCAGCCAGCCTTATGGCTCAAATACTGTCTACCCCCAAAGTTGATGTGTCGGCCCCTCCCACTATGGGGCACCTTTCTAACCTCTCCCCTAGGTGGCCCAGTGCAGTTTCCTCTCCCCCTTGACCCTGAGGCACTGCTGGGGCAGGTGAGGGAGAGAGGCTGTGCAATCTGCGATACCATCTGAAGGGAAGTGACAAAACAGGACAGCAGAGGGAGCTTCCTCAAATTGCACATAAAGAACACTATGCTCTTCCCCTGGTTGGACTTAAACATTTCTGAACATCAGAGTTCTCTATCAAGTAAAAGGAAGTTGGGAGGGGAAATGCCACCTCTGTGAAATATCACCCAAAGAAAAACCGAGTGAGTTGCCATTAGTTTGAAGACGGCAAGAAAGGAACATCTCAGAAGTGGAGCCTCATACTTCGGTTTTTAATACAAGAGGAATTGTTCTTTGGCAAGTAAGTACATTTATTATTAGCTTAATATGGGGATAGCTTGGTGGATCTAGTTACCAACAACCTGACTGCTTTTTAAACAAACATACCTCTAAGATGCATCCTTTCCCCCCAGAGGGCCTTCTGGGGGTTTCTTATTCCAACATATTGGAGAATCATTATCAGAGTTATGACTCTAGAAAGTGGAAAGGAAAGTGGAAACTGTTAGTTGCTCAGTCGTGTCTGACTGTTTGTGACCCCATGGACTATAACCTGCCAGGCTCCTCTGTCCAAGGGATTCGCCAGGCAAGAATACTGGAGTGGGTTGCCATTTCCTTCTCCAGGGGATCTTTCCGACTCAGAGGTTGAACCTGGGTCTGCTGCATTGTAGGCAGATTCTTTACTGCCTGAGCCACCAGCACAGCCTGGGCATCAGTTATGGCCCTAGATAGTAGAAAATATTAATTTTTCAGGCTGAATCTGAGTTTTCCAAAACCAGTAAAATTCTGGTGAATAAGTGAATCCAGGCTAATTCTGATTAAAATACAGTGTGGCTGATAAGACAATCTGGTGTGGCTGACAGACTAGCCCTGGGGTGGTTCTCCAAGACGGGTCCCAAACATCTGGGTAGCACCCAGACTGGGTCTCTGCTGGAATCTGAGAGGATCACATCAAAGCACAGCTTTCATTTTTATTCCTAATGTTTAATATATTTGCTAAAAAAAAAATCAGCTTTCTCACATTGTAGTACATAATATAACCAAGTAATGATTTCCGTATGTCTTTTCTCTTCCCCTTTTACTGATGCTCTTCCACTGATTGAAATCCTCTACCGCTTTAAGACACAGTCTTTATGTAGAAGCATTTAAAAACAGAAACATTTGTTTCTCTGTGTTAATATAGTAAGAAAGAAATAGTTTCATGACTTAAGTACTGCCTTGGACAAAATACGCCCTCCCTGGTGCTCTGTGTTTCTCTATATGTTCTGAAGAGGGTCAGAGCTTTCATGCGTTGGCTGGCTGGTGTCCAGGGGCCTTTAGTTCTCCTTGTTTTTAATAACCTTCAACATCTCCCAGCAGTAGGAGACCGGTGGTTGGTTCTCGGAACATGTGTAAGGCAGGGTCACTTCCTCAAATGTCTGTCAAGTCTTGCTTTCCCCTTAAGATTGTGCTGTGATTTAGAGGTTGCTCAGATTACAGTCCCTGACTCATGTTAGGCAGTAAACCAAGAGGTTTTACAACCCAGGGTAGGCCAATCTTCCTTCCTTCCTGGATGACCTTTTTTTTTTTTTTCCTTTTCAGGTTGTGAAGATAAATCCTGTCTTTTAATTTTAGGAGTCTGCATACCCAGGTACTCCAACCAGCGTCTCTTCAGTGTGCTTTGCAAACATCACAGGCGAACCCTCTGTGCGGGAGGCAACTGAATTGTCTCCGGCCCTGCCTGGTGTAAACTGTGAGGTGCCAGTTCTCACGTGGCTTGAAACTGTTTGCTTTTGTTTTCCATCCTCACCAGCAGAAGCCATGGGTCACACAATGAAGTGGGGAACACTACCACCCAAGCGCCCATGCCTCTGGCTCTCTCAGCTCTTGGTGCTCACTGGTCTTTTTTACTTCTGTTCAGGTAAGCAACTTCCAGGAACTTGACTGAGTCTACCACCTCGGGGTTTGGAAGAGAAAGGGCATGGTGTTCTCTGTGCTGTCTCCTTCTGCCACCCTGCAAGAGGGAAGGGACATTCAGGGTATTTCAGTCCATTTTAGGGATGAGAAAACAGGTCCAGAAAGGTTAAAGGACCTGTCCTTGATCACACAACAAGCCAGTGGCCAAGCTAGCTCAGGAACACAGACCTTAAAGGAAAGGCAGAGCCGTGTTATTTTAACAAAACCAAAAGCCAATTCAGAAGGACAGCTTAGAGTTGTGATCTCCTCCACTAGATGCTCATTTACGTGTTGTGACACACCGAGGGCACACTGGCCTTGGGCTCTGCTTCCCAAGCTACATTTCCATGAGACAACACAATATCCTCTGCTTCTAAAACTGAACAGTGATGATCTTTCCAAGTTGAAGGGGGAAAAGAAAGTAGTGGTGACATACAATCTTTTTCATATTAAAATTTTCTCTTAATATTTACTTTTATGCTCTAGGTGCCAATGCCCTTTGTCAATGCTGGCATCTGACATTTGGTAGTATCAGATTTAGTGCAGATCATATTTTGAGTTACTTTTAACTTACTACAAAGGTATTTCAAGTGCGTCCTACAAAGAGTATTTTGACTTCTGGAGACTTTTTCCAGCTCAGGTGCTGAATTTGGGGGGCTGTTGGGAAGGGTGGTGCTGATTCTGCTGACAGGGTGGCTCTGACTTTTTTTAGAAGGCAGAACAAATAAAAGATCTGCTTTTCTGCTGAGCAGCATACCACCTGGTTTCCTCAAAATAAAGAGGAGGTTTTGCCTCCTGCACAGTTTCCTAGTCTTCAAAGAACCAAATATCAAAGGATCTTGTCTTAAGCTCTGCTTGCTTAAACTGCAGCCATCACCCAGAATGACTTCGCGGGTTGGGTGGGGGCGGTGGCGGGGACACAGGGGTGTGGGCACAGTCGCAAAAAGATGACTACAATGCAGGTATTTATACATTTTCTGTTGTGAAATTGCTATTTTACACTGTTGCTGAAGCAAGAGAACCATGATTCAAGTTTTGCAATTTAAACATCAGATTTTGCATATATTTGACAGTAATATTTCCAACGGTTACAACTTTTTTCCTGGGTAGCTGAAGGCAGCATTCCCAATTTAGAGTCTTCTGGGGAGTCTAAATGAGCTTTAAAAGATTTAAAAGTAAATTTACAGGCTTCCTAGAAATGTGGTGTGTGTGCAAGCGTGTGTGTGTGTGTGTGTCTGTGAAAGAAGGAGAGAGAGAGAGGTGGGGGAGGGGTGAGGAGAAAGAAAAACAATAAAAAAAAGAGAAAGCATAAAAAGAAAATTAAAACCAAGACTTTAACAATTATACCACAAAAATTAGAGGCCAATAGAAGGAAATGAACTTTGAGCTAAAGAAAGGTATTTTGGAAAGCACCTTGTTGTACAGTTACATCCAGATTTTATTGTTGCTATACTGAGTCAACAAAGGAATCTGAGCTTCTTTTGTCTGAACACCTACTGTGTAAAAGATGGACCTTGAAAAACTGAGCCTCAGATTCCTACTCTCAAAGAGAGATGTGAGTATGTTAGCTGGAGAAGGCACAAGTAATTAATCCACAAACAAGTGAAAAGCAGAGAAGTGCCTGGCTCTGCCTGTAAGCGCCCCTGACCTGGGAAAGGCGGGCAGGCTTTATGGTAGAGGGTGGGGGTCGCAGCAGCAGAACTTGGGCAGAGACTAGCCTGGACAAATGCAGAAAGATGAGGATGAGTCAGCGGGCGGGGAACTCATTTTCTGGTTTAATCATTTGTGTATTCAACAAACACTGAGCCTTTCTTATGTACAAGACACTTTTCTTGGTCCTGGGGACAAGCTGTTAGCAAAATTGACTTGGCTTTTGCCTTCATGGAATTTACAGTCATTAGCATGAAGACGAAGATGAATCAATCACTTGAATGTATGACCAAGAAACACGATGTTTCCCTGCCAGAGGGGAGGAGGGTGGTGAGAGTGAGCTGGGTGAAGGTGGAAGGAGCAGTATGCGAGGGACATGGAGGAGCAAAGAAGTGAAGGCGCGCAGTGTTGGGGCAGCAGGGAGACAGAGACCAGACTCTACGGGCTCGGGCTCGAAGGCCAGGGATCTGGAAGTTATTTGGAGGACTGGAAGGCCATGGAAGGATTTTAAGAAGGGGAGTGACACAGTCTCTGCCAGGGCTGCTCACACTTTTATTATACATACCAATCTCCTGGAGGACTGTTTAAAAAGCAGCTTCTAGAACAGGGGACTTTTTTTTTAACTTTTATTTTATATTGGAGTATAGTTGATTAACAATATTGTGTTAGTTTCAGGTGTACAGCAGAGTGATTCAGTTATACATATACACATGTCTATTCTTTTTCAAATTCTTTTGCCATTTAGGTTATTACAGAATATTGAGCAGACTTCCCTGTAGCACAGGGGATGTTTAGAGCAGTGAAAAGACTGGGTATGATACTGTAATGGTAGATGCAATGGCAGTTGTCAAAACCCATAGAATGTACAGCATCAAGAATGATGTATAATGTAAACTGGGGACTTTGGGTGATAGTGATGTGTCAGCGTAACTTCACTGATTGTCACAAAGGTACCACTCTGGTGTGGGATGTTAATAGTGGGGGAGGCTGCACCCATGGGAGCTGGGGCACATGGGTACTGTGAACCTAGAACTGCTGTGAAAGATAAAGGCCATATATGTATTTTTAAAAATGCAGTTTCTGCTTAGGTGGGCTTTGGGGAGGGGCCAGCAAATCTGTATTTCTAACAATCAGCCAGGTGATATTGATGCTACTGGTCCACAGTCCTTTAGGTTTAGTAGTAAAAGATACATTATACAAAAAAAGAAAAAGCCAGTGTTGCTAAAGCATGGAGAATGGCTTTTAGAGCAGCCAGTGCAATCAGGGAGGACTTTGTTCAGGGCTGGGGATTTGCCACCCACCTCCTCCCCTGTGCAGCAAAGCTACACTTGCACCTGTCCCCCCCGCTGTTACCCAGGACAGGGGGACCTCTTTCCTGCACAGGGCAGCACCAGCAGGCCTCCTGTTTCACTTCTGGTTTGGTCTGCAGAGGAAGAAGCACTGGACTCGTGCTCCAGAAACTGGTGGTCATCTAATATGGGCACCTTTTCCTCAGAGCTAGGGTCCTCTCAGGGAGACACAGCCTTAAGGAACGGAGAGAGATCTTAGGTAGGAGTAGGCCAGGAATTCAGGAAAGGTGTTGGCCTGGAAGTCTATAGCACGAGGAACACTGAGCTAGAGGAAAAGAGGGCCCCAGAGTGCCACCATAAACAGGGCCTCTCCCCCGTCGCCACGTTCTGTCTGCATGCCGCTGGCCAAGGCGTCCCCAAACCACGCTTCTTGCTATGACTATTGTGGTACCAGCTGTTCAAGTCCCCGAGCATTTTGGAGAGAGACACACAAGTAAGGATCATATTTGCAAAGAGCATATAGTCTGGGCCTGTAGAGGAAAGTTGGGAGCAGTGCATAAATCAGGTCACCAGTATAAATTTGTCAGTTGCTGGACAGCAGATACCTGTAGCCCCCTCGTGTGCCCAGCACCTAGCCCAGGGCCCACACCAGCCCTGTGGATGCTGGATCACTTAATTAAAAGCACTTAGAAAGGTCCCAAAAGGTCACTTCCATTGTGTTAAAGGTCACCCAGACCATTAAATCTCCAGATGGTGAGATTATAGGTGATTATTGTGTTTTTCTTTATTTTTCATTCTTTCCAAATTTAATGTGTGTTTCTTTTAGAGTCAGGGAAAGTCTTTATTTAAAAAGCACACCACATTCCTCAGTGAGATACACAACAGCACACGGTGATCTAAGCTGCTGTGGGCACCTGGTTTTTTCTCTGTTAGAAGTGTTTGTGCAGCCCTGCTGACCACTGCTGGGGTTCACCTATGGGGAAGGGGTGCTGTGACCAGCCCACTGTCCACACTGCCTTCCCCTTCTTTGGAGGGACTAGGGGGAGACTCATGGCTTCCTAGACTGGGTTCTTATTTCTTTAAAGCTAAACATTAAATTTTATTGTCATATCTCCCAACTGTCCTGCATGCGTTTATTGTTGTTTTTCTTGCAAAGACATAAAATTTACCATTTTAAAGTATGTGATTCAGGGGTTTTTAGTATAATCACAAAGAAGTGAATCCGTCACCACTATAATTTTGGAACATTTCTATCACTCTAAAATGAAACTCCAAACCCATTAGCTATTCCTTTCCATTCCCTCTACCCCACCTCTTGGTAGCCATTAATCTAATTTGTCTCCATGAATTTGCCTATTCTGGACATTTCTTTTAAATGGAGCTATATAATATGTGGCCTTTGTGTCTGGCTTCTTTCATTTAGCACAATGTTTTTAAGGTTCATCTATGTTGTAGTAACAGTGCCTCACATCTGTTCTGGTTAAATAATATTCCATTGTATTTTGAGTTCTGAGAGCTACATTATTTTTCTAAAACTAGTGTACTCTGCACTTGCTGGCAGAAAGCTCCCTCTCTTGGGGAGTTATCAGTGGGGAGCTGCTATGATCGGGGCAGGAAGCAGGCAGAGGGGTCAGGAAAGGCAGGGGTTCTGAAGTGCACCCAGAGTGCCCTGCGGGTGGGGTGGTTTGCACACAGACTTGTGAGAGATGAGTGAGGTTGCCTTCCATCTCTGCTGTCCCTCCTCCTCCTCACAGATGGGCAAGGTGACAATGGGCACCATGTGCCAGATGGGGGCAGTGACTCAGTGCAAGTGTCAGCCAGTTACACAGTGATTCTGGCCCCATCCTGGGCGTGACTCAACACCGGAGGCACAGGAGGTGCTATGCATGAGAACAACCCCATGGGGGAAAAAAACAACTGTATAGCTTTTACGGTTCATAAAACACTTTACATTTGGGTGTCATGTGACCTGTGGTAATTACGGGAAGTAAGTTGGAGAGACAGTATTATGACCATTTTGTATAAATTATACCTGAGGCCCAAGGAGGTTAATCAAAGGTTATGAGTCTAATACACAGCAGGTAGAATCAGAGCCCATCTCCTAAGGCCTACCCAGGCATTCAGCAAGTACTTAGGGAGCACCTGCTCTGGGCAAGGCCCGAGTTCTGCAGGTATGACAACAAACAAAACAGAAAAAGTCCCTGTTCTCATGGCCCCCAAAGTAACTCCAGCTGATATGTAGCAGCTAGACAAGCTCACGAGAGAAATAAATCAGGGCAAGTGACTCAAAAGGGGCATGAGGATGATGCTGGTTGGGGAGAGTCAGAGAAGGCTCACCACAAGGGGACATCTTCCCTGAAGGCAGCAAGGGACGGAGCTGTGTGGAAGTCTGGGAAAGGCAATGGTCCCAATCGTGTGCCTGGTACTGGGTCAGGTTTTACCTACATTCCCTCACAGAAACCTCAACCCACATTATCAGGTAGGTGCTGCTATGCCGTTTGTAAGACGGCAAACTAAGCTCAGAATCCAACAGTGCAGGCAGTAATGCTGAGACCTGCTTCTCCGCTCCAGAACCAGTGAAGCAGACACAACCCTTCAGAATCTTTCAACTGTTTTCTTGTAACCATGTGTAGCAGAGTCCCTGAGTATGAAAGCCAGGTCCTGGTGGGAATTGCCCAGAAGATTTTTGGTTCCTCTTTTCAGTCTGGTTCTTCCTCAGCACCAGAGTCTGGTGAGGGGATCTCACATAGGAACATCGAAGAGTCCATTGATGGTTTGCTGTTGACCTTTACACAAACACCCACACTTCTCCTCAGATGGCTGGACAAAAACTCCTTAAGAACCATCATTAAAATTTTCAGTGAAGAAAACTTTCAGATCAGTTTCAGTTAAGATTTCTTTTTGCTAATGTCACCACATGTCAAAATTAGAAATCCTGGATTCTTTTTGGGTGGGAACCAACAGAGCATTGGAAACACTCAGTTATTTAGGACCCCAGATGACTGAGTTGCTTTCTGTCATGGGGTCTGTCTGGCCCATAGCAAGACTAGTGTTCCATGTGTCTGTCATAACCCCAGAGTGAAAGAGACCAGAGGGTATGAGTTAGGGGTGAGAGGAAGGAGAAAGAGGAAAGGAAACCCTTATGGAAGACCTGCTAGGTACTAGGGACTTTTCCGCTTACACCATTTAATTTGAATTTAAGTTTTCAATCATCCTGAGAGGTTGGCATCATACCATGTTACAGATGAGGGAACAGGTTAATCAGTAAGTGGCTGAGCTGGGACTAGAACCCAAGTGAATAGGAATCCTTCTACATACCATTTTTAGTCATATCTTTTTTAAAAAGAGAGTTTGGATTATTTAGCTATTTTGTGCTCTCCTAAAATATAAAGGGACTCCTGAAAGTCCCTTGGAGTTCAAACCAGTCAATCTTAAGGGAGATCAACCCTGAGTACACTTTGGAAGGACTGATGCTAAAGCTGAAGCTCTAGTATTTTGGTCATCTGATGTGAACAGCCCACTCACTGGAAAAGTCCCTAATGCTGGGAAAGATTAAGGGCAGAGAGAGAACAGGGAGAAGAGCCGTCAGAGCATGAGATGGCTGGATGGCATCACTGATGCAATGGACATGAACTTGGGGAAACTTTGGGAGATGGTGAGGGACAGGGAGGCCCGGCACGTTGCAGTCCACGGGGTCTCTAAGAGTCGGACACGACTGGGCGACTGAACAACAACAACAAAGTATACCTTTTCATTTACTTCCTTTTTTCAGTTATTCTCCCTAAATCTAGGGCTGGCAATGTTCAGCACAATTGCTGAAAGAAGTGCCCTGGATCAATCGAAGGTACCTCCCACTGCTGTGTAAATACCCACAATCACAAAACTCTCTTCCGAAATGCTGCAGTGGTGCCACATCCAGTCTGATGTCGGGCGGGAGGATGGCTGGGGAGGTGGAGACAGGCTAGTGTCCCGTGACCCTGCTGTCTAGGGAGAGCAGGCCTGGAAATGAGATCCCTCTCCTAGTGAGATGGGGGCCTCCCTGGGGTTCTGTGTGGCTCTGGAGGATACAGAAGGGAAGATGTCAGCACTGGGGGGCCTTTGGGGCTGGCCAGTTGTGAAAGTGCTGAGGTTTTGGAGGGACTCTGCTTTTAGGTCAAGCACAGCATGGGAAAATTTACTATGCCTTCTAAGCAGAAAACCAGAAAATATAGTCTTTCAGGGATTTTGGTGCTACTGATGAGTGCTTGCTGCTGCTGCTGCTAAGTCGCTTCAGTCGTGTCCGACTCTGTGCAACCCCATAGACAGCAGCCCATCAGGCTCCCCTGTCCCTGGGATTCTCCAGGCAAGAACACTGGAGTGGGTTGCCATTTCCTTCTCCAATGCATGGAAGTGAAAGGTAAAAGTGCAGTCGCTCAGTCGTGTCCGACTCTGTGCAACCCCATAGACAGCAGCCCATCAGGCTCCCCCGTCCCTGGGATTCTCCAGGCAAGAATACTGGAGTGGGTTGCCATTTCCTTCTCCAATGCATGAAAGTGAAGAGTGAAAGATGAGTGCTTAGGAGCTAACAAAACTATGAAGTTTGGATGCTGAAATTTCTGTGATACGCTGATGGGAAATGGGCAAATGTTTAAATGGGCAAATGTTTAAACATGTTTTAAATGTTTTGCAAAGTTAGGTTGTAGGGGACCGGCTATTTGGATTGCAGATAGCCAAGGAAGATAAAGACAGGGTAGCCATATGTTTCGGTAGATAGAGAGGGCAGAAATGGTCCGGAGGTGTAACTGAGGTCTTGTCACATGGAGATGAGGACAGTCATTTCAGTCTGAAGTCACGGGTCAAGCTGGGCCTAGAACATGGGACTCGGCTCTGAGCAGGCAATGCTGGCTTACCTATCCTAGAAGTGGGTCTCAAATGAGGGAAACAAATAAATAAGGAGAGTGATCCAAAAAGTTCTCTGCAAAACTGGGGCAGTTTCCTTTCCTGTGCTTAGTTTTCTTGTCTATAAAATAAGACCACCAAAATGAATGACCAGAGAAATTCCTTCAAAACCTCATATTCCTTAACTATGACTTCTCTGTCCCCATGGGACTGAGAAAACTGTCTCACCAATAGCTGGCATTCATGTGCTGGGGTCTCCTAAAGTCCTTTTTCTTTTGGGACTAGTATAACTTCTCTCTCATTGTCCATGGACAGACAAATGGATAAAGGAAGTGTGGCATATATTAATACATACAGTGGAATATTTAGTCATTAACATCATTATCACTCCTTAAAAAGGAAAGGAATTCTGACACATGTAAAACATGGAGGAACCTTGAGGGCATTATGCCTAGTGGAATAAACCAGTCACAAAAAGACAAATACTGTATGATTCGGAATCTAAAGTAGTAAAATTCATAGAAACCTAAAGTTGAGTGGTGGTTACCAGGGGGCTGAAGGGAGGGACAAGGGGGAGCAGTTTAATGTGTACAGCATGGAAAATCTGTTTCACAAAAACTGTGAAGATACTGGACGCTACTGCGCTGTACATTTTAAAATGGTTGAGATGGTAAAATCTATGTTATTGTTTTAATCATGATTATTTAAATGGAGAAAAAAATGCACTGGGGACCAAAAGAAAAAAAAATCAAACTGAACACTCTGTCCAATCCTGCTTAGACACTAAATACAACACTCTGAAAATTCTGTTACTGCCAACTCTGAATTCCTGCTTGTGCAGGTATCTTAACATTTAATAGATACAAGATCTTGTTTTGTTTGCCTCTCCATAGGCATCACCCCAAAGAGTGTGACCAAAAGAGTGAAAGAAACAGTAATGCTATCCTGTGATTACAACACATCCACTGAAGAACTGACAAGCCTTCGGATCTATTGGCAAAAGGATAGTAAAATGGTGCTGGCCATCCTGCCTGGAAAAGTGCAGGTGTGGCCTGAATACAAGAACCGCACCATCACTGACATGAACGATAACCCCCGCATTGTGATCCTGGCTCTGCGCCTGTCGGACAGTGGCACCTACACCTGTGTTATTCAGAAGCCTGATTTGAAAGGGGCTTATAAACTGGAGCACCTGACTTCCGTGAGGTTAATGATCAGAGGTCAGTGGAACTTTCTGATTTTCAATAAGCCATCGATAGGAGAATGTCTTTGATGTCCTTAAAGACACACTCCTATTGGGTTTTCTCAGGATGTCCTAGAAATATTTGTTAGTTGCATTTCTTGCACTTTGACAGTCCAAGCCCATGACAGCCACCCTGGAGCACTATCATGACCTGAAGCACCTTCTGAATCATAAAGGGACACATTTGATTTGATGCAGTTGTACTGATTTTGATTTGATGTAGTTGTACTGATCAACTACATCAGTACAACTGATGTAGTTGTACTGAGTTGTACTGACCACTCCAGTAGTCTTGCCTGGAGAATCCCATGGACAAAGGAGCCTGGCGGGCTACAGTCCATGGGGTCACTAAGAGTCATCCACGATTGAGGTACTAACACACAGCATAGTCGTTCTGTTACCTGCACTTGATCCAGTAACATATTCTCCGTAAAGTATATTGACGGGCATAAAAGCTGCACAGGCATAAATATTTTTCAAGTAGTATTTGAATGTCTTTTACTATTGTATTTATTGCATATTTGAAGCTCTCATCTAACGGTCATTCCTACAAAGTTAGATGTTAGAAAACTGTGAAAGGCAGGGTAGGAACCAGCCTTGACTCAATCACAGGTAATCCTGCTAGAGGACACTGATATGTCCTGAACCCTCATTGAGAAGTAGCAGCCTGGGGCCATTCCTTCATACGTGAAATTCAAACACATTTCTTTTTTCTTTCTGGGCACTTGAGCCTTTAGTGGAAACAAAACCTTTTAACATAAGGTAAGAAATAACCTTGATAATAGTTAGCTTAAGAGGATCTTTAGTGAGTTCTTTACTGTTCTTCCCTGCTTTTGGTCTTCAGCTATACTGAATTTTTAGTTGTGTAACACCCAGATCATACCTAAAGCTTAGGAAGTAAGCCAAATTTACACAGAATTATCTTAAACTTCACTCTGTGTACTCCCTACCCATGGAGAGAACAAATATCCATGATCATGTGGTGGGATGTGAGGGGCTCTGAGAAGCCTATCTCCTCCAAAATTTAGATCTGCATGGATTCCTCCAATTCCCACTATTATAGCCTCTCCTACTAGTTTCGGCACTATTCTCCCCTCATGTATGTGTCCTCAGCTGCTAAGTCATGTCTGACTCTTTGCAACCCCATGGACTGTAGCCCACCAGGCTCCTCTGTCCATGGCATTTCCCAGGCAAGAATACTGGAGTGGGTTGCCATTTCCTTCTTCAGGGATCTTCCTAACCCAGAGACTGAATCCACGTCTCCTGCTGGCAGATTCTTTACCACTGAGCCACCTGGGAAGCCCTCCCTCTCCCTCCAGGATCCCTGTTAAAGATGAAAATGTGTTACCTGGGTGGAGATGTCATCACATACATATTAGCCTGTATCAGTTAATTACGTTAGATACATAGTCGGTCCTTTAACAGAATATCCAGAGAGAAACAGACTCAGGACATGTACATTTTGACAGAAAGATAAAGAAGATCCAAGAAGGAGAGAAGAGACAGAGTTTCAGGGAGGGCAGGCCTTAGTAGCAGGTTATAGTTGGAGACCAACGCAGCTAAAAGGCTACCAGGGGGAGTGCTGTTTGAGGCTAACACGGCCTCAAACGGGGATTCGGTGCCAAAATCAAACAAGGGAAGACAAAGGGGAAATACTGCTTAATTAGACCCAGAAACAATTCTGGTATTCCCAGTTGAGTCAATTAGAACAGTGCTTCTCAAATGATAAGATGCCTATGACCTGGGGACCTTGTTCAGCAGGTTTGGCACTTCTGACAAGCTCCCTGGTGATGCCTGTACTGCTGCTAAGGATTATAGTCTGAGAAGCAAGAAATTAAGTAAACGTTCATTTGGCCGAGGTGACCAACTGTCCCAGTCTGCCAAGGACTGAGGGGTTTCATTGGATATGAGACTTCGGGTGTTAATACTGAGACAGTCTCAGGCTAACTGGGACAGGATGATTTCTCTACATTGCCAAAGGATACAATAACAGCATAGTATCATGAAGTAGGATAGCTAGTTCCTCAAATGTGCTGCACGATGGATGTTTTTAAAACCTGCATTAAGCAGCACATTTCAGGAACTAGCTATACTAGTTAACATATTAACTGCTGCTGCTGCTAAGTCACTTCAGTCGTGTCCAACTCTGTGCGATCCCATAGACGGCAGCTGAACTATCGTCTATGGGGTCTATGAACTATCCCAGGCTCCCCTGTCCCTGGGATTCTCCAGGCAAGAACACTGGAGTGGGTTGCCATTTCCTTCTCCAATGCATGAAAGTGAAAAGTGAAAGTGAAGGCGCTCAGTCGTGTCCGACTCTTAGCAACCCCATGGACTGCAGCCCACCAGGCTCCTCTGTCCATGGGATTTTCCAGGCAAGAGTACTGGAGTGGGGTGCCATGGCCTTCTCCCAACATATTAACTAGGTTAACAAATTTTTACCTTTCTAAAACATATGCACCTTTTCCTTTCCTAGTAGGATATTCTTACTCTACCCATTAAGAGTGGTGAAAACTTGGGTTAAGATTGAAATGAGATACAAAAGAGTAATTCTTTGATAGTTCAGTCTTGCAAAACCTTTGGAGCTGCTACTCGGAACAGATCATCTTACAGAAGGAATAGAAGACAGAGCTTAGGCTGTTTTAAGTCCAGGCAGACCTTGAAAAGATGATTTTCAATATGATCCTTGGTGTTAGTGGCATTCTTGTGGTTAAATATTTCTTAGAAAAGCAAAGTCCAGAAATGAACATGAATCATAATTTGGATATGTGTTACTTGGATTTGTTATTCCAAGTTATAACATGACATACTGATATTATAAGAAACAAAAGGAGTATTCTTGTTAGCTACCATTGCAATGATTTGATCTTATAGGATAAATTAAAGGAGTAGAAAATAATGTCAACTAAAAATGGCTCAAGAAAATGTCAAACAATTTAAGAACAGGACTAATTCAAAAAAGAAAGGTGACTCTATCTGTATCTAGATCCAAGTTTTTCCTTTCCTTGGCAATTATAGTCACTTGTCATAACTTCTCCTCTCCCAGTCCTGGAAGCTTTCACCCAGCAACGTGATTTACATGAAGGAATTCCTCTAAGAGAGGACACGTTTAAGACTCACATTAGTCTAACTAACTTCCTGTATGTCAGTCTCTGGTCTACATGATTTATGTTAATGATACCATTTAACTCTTACAACACTGGGAAGGAGGTATTATAATCCCTTTCTTACAATGAGCAAACTAAGACTGAAAGTGGTTAAGGAATTGGCCCAGGATTAAAGGCAAAACTGGTTTTAAAACCTGCCCTTGATGACCACTGTGCATTATACTACATCTCTCTGTGAGGCTCTGAATTCTAAAAAGAAAACTAACATATGAGATGACGTACGAGGGGATTAGTCCTGTGTGTGTGCTCAGTTGGCTCTGACTCTTGGAGACCCCATGGACTATAGCCCATCAGGCTCCTATGTCCATGGAATTTTCCAGGCAAGAATACTGGAGTGGGTTACCATTCCCTTCTCCAGGGGATCTTCCCAACGCAGGGACAGAATCCACCGTCTCCTGCATCTCCTGCATTGGTGGGCAGATTATATACCACTGCACCACCCACCACCTGGGAAGTCCACATTTGGATTGGTTCCCCACACTTACGCTAAAAAAAGTATAAATTCTTTAAGCCTCACAATAAGTGAGAAAGAGGTGCGTGGAGTTTTTCCCTGTTTCCTCTGTAGTCATTTCACTATGCTTTGCTTTGTGTATATTTTAACATGTTATTAGGGGTCAAAAACACAAATGAAAGAGTGCCTCAAGTACTTTGGAGGAATATTAGGAAGGCCTCTCTGTCCTTGTTAGGTGTATCAAAACAGCAAGGGGATCAGTAAAGTATGGTGGTTGAGATTATAGGCTCAACAGTATAAAATTGGAACAGAGGTCTATCTGATTAAAGACTGCTTTTGAAAATATAAAGGTAATGCCAAACAAACTTTAGAGTAGTGTTACTCCAGGTGTGGGAACTAGGAGGCCAGGAAAGTTAAGACCATACAAGTAGATTTACATAAGTTATTGTCAATGCTCTGGTTCTCAAGTTGGGTGGTGGGCTCCCAGGTACATAGTATAGTATGAATTAATAAATAGATACATAAAAGAGGGTCAGTTTGTATACCTCAAAAATTAGGTAGAAAAGGAAGAAAAAGAAGTAAAAGAAAGGAAAGGAAAAGAAGGCAAACGTATGTAAATCTGCCTGTTTATAACTATCTCTAATACCATGCCATTGGTATTTTTCTGAGGCTACATTTTTTTCAATATAATCTTATTTACTGTTTTAATAAGACAGCAAAGTTTAAAGCTCTAAAAAAAAAAAGGAAAAGAAATCAGAGGAAGGGAAGGCTCTGGTATCAGAAAAACTTGAATTCAGTTCTCCCACTTACTGGTTGTGATTTCTCTAGACCTCAATTTGATTATTCATAAAATGGAAACATTGTATTAGGATAAATAATACAAAATTACTGATATTTGACCTTTTTGGATCTACAACCTACCTCCTAGGGTTGTTATAAAGACAAAATGAGATAACGTCCAGACCTAAGAAAATTAACAGCTCAATAAATGTTGTTTTTAAATGCAAGCACTATGTCAATATTTATTCACATGAATTTAGTTCTTTAATAAGTGCTCTCCTACCTCCATTCCATCAAAAGTAATGAATTGATATAACCAACTCAAACTAAAGTTAGTCTTTGGGTTATACATAATTACTAATACTTATGGGAAGTTGAAAATTATATTTTATTATTATTAAAGCTATGTATTAAAAATATAATTACACACAAACATGTAATGATATGTACTTACATTCTTGTTCTTTCTTCAGCTGACTTCCCTGTCCCTACCATAAATGATCTTGGAAATCCATCTCCTAATATCAGAAGGCTAATTTGCTCAACCTCTGGAGGTTTTCCAAGGCCCCACCTCTACTGGTTGGAAAATGGAGAAGAATTAAATGCTACCAACACAACACTGTCCCAAGATCCTGAAACCAAGCTCTACATGATTAGCAGTGAACTGGATTTCAACATGACAAGCAATCACAGCTTCTTGTGTCTTGTCAAGTATGGAGACTTAACAGTGTCACAGACCTTCTACTGGCAAGAATGTAAGTGATTGTCCTGGAGAGTTTCTGCTGGGTAGAATCTAAAAAGAAAATAACTCAGCCAGATACATTACACAATTATGCATATTGACTCTGATACTATTACTTGCAGTATTTTTTAGACATGCAAATAAAATAACAATAAAAGTGTTAGTATGACTTATTAAGGTCACTGTACAAGGTTTGACTATAATGGTACTAATTTTACTTTCTTTAATAAACATTCTAAAATTTAGATATCCAAGTAAGTTCTGTCAAGTCAACATCTTAAGAAGTTATTATAATAATATTGTTGTTATAGAAAGCACTAAAATGTGCCTTTCTTTGAAATTGCTCTCTAGGCTTTGGCACTTTCATTTTTTAAAAAATTTATTTTAATTGGAGGCTAATTACTTTACAATATTGTGGTGGTTTTTGCTATACATTCACATGAATCAGCCATAGGTGTACATGTGTTCCCCATCCTGATCCTCATGCATTGAACCTGGACTGGTGATCTAGTTCACATATGATAATATACATGTTTCAATGCTATTCTCTCAAATCATCCCACCCTTGCCTTCTCCCACAGAGTCCAAAAGTCTGTTCTTTACATCTGTGTCTCTTTTGCTGTCTTGCATATAGGGTCATCATTACCATCTTTCTAAATTCCATATATATGCGTTAATATACTGTATTGGTGCTTTTCTTTCTGGCTTACTTCACTCTGTATAATAGGCTCCAGTTTCATCCACCTCATTAGAACTGATTCAAATGTATTCTTTTTAAAAGCTGAGTAATATTCCATTGTGTATATGTACCACAGCTTTCTTATCCATTCGTCTGCCACTGGACATTTAGGTTGCTTTCATGTTCTGGCTATTGTGAACAGTGCTGCGATGAACACTGGGGTACACGTGTCTCTTTCAATTCTGGTTTCCTCAGTGTGTATGCCCAGCAGTGGGATTGCTGGGTCAAAAGGCAGTTCTATTTCCAGTTTTTTAAGGAATCTCCACACTGTGCTCCATAGTGGCTGTACTAGTTTGCATTCCCACCAACAGTGTAAGAGGGTTCCCTTTCCTCCACACCCTCTCCAGCATTTATTGCTTGTAGACTTTTGGATAGCAGTCATTCTGACCGGCGTGAAATGGTACCTCATTGTGGTTTTGATTTGCATTTCTCTGATAATGAGTGATGCTGAGCATCTTTTCATGTGTTTGTTAGCCATCTGTATGTCTTCTTTGGAGAAATGTCTGTTTAGTTCTTTGGCCCATTTTTTGATTGGGTCACTTATTTTTCTGGAATTGAGCTGCAGGAGTTGCTTGTATATTTTTGAGATTAGTTGTTTGTCAGTTGCTTCATTTGCTATTATTTTCTCCCATTCTGAAGGCTGTCTTTTCACCTTGCTTATAGTTTCCCTCATTGTGTGAAAGCTTTTAAGTTTAATTAGGTCCCATTTGTTTATTCTTGCTTTTATTTCCATTACTCTGGGAGGTGGGTCATAGAGGATCCTGCTATGATTTATGTCAGAGAGTGTTTTTCCTGTGTTTTCCTCTAGGAGTTTTATAGTTTTTGGTCTTACATTTAGATCTTTAATCCATTTTATTTTTGTGTATGGTGTTAGAAAGTGTTCTAGTTTCATTCTTTTACAAGTGGTTGACCAGTTTTCCCAGCACCACTTGTTAAAGAGATTGTCTTTTCTCCATTGTATATTCTTGCCTCCTTTGTCAAAGATAAGGTGTCCATAGGTGCGTGGATTTATCTCTGGGCTTTCCATTTTGTTCCATTGATCTATGTTTCTCTTTGTGGCACTTTCATTTTGGGAGCCCCCTTCCCATGATGGTCCCATAATGTCAAATCATTGTCCTTTGAGGGTGAATGTGCTTTTTAAGAAATACTTGTTCACTCAGAACCAAGCCTGGCAAAGAAAGTGAATGACAAACTACTAGAGGACAATGCTTGAAAAAAGTGGTCATTTTTGACCAAAACCATGCCCAAATATTTGCCCCACATGTAGTA
The DNA here is from genome assembly GCF_003369695.1 of Bos indicus x Bos taurus. Classification (NCBI taxonomy): domain Eukaryota; kingdom Metazoa; phylum Chordata; class Mammalia; order Artiodactyla; family Bovidae; genus Bos; species Bos indicus x Bos taurus. The sequence goes on along the minus strand of NC_040076.1, from coordinate 64,074,813 downwards.
AACTTATATAATTTTCTTTCCCCAAGAGGTGAAATCATATGAAAATATAAAATGGAAAAAGTAGGGCTTACATAAATGTATGCATATTAAATCCACAATGGGTTATTACAGAAGAACTCATATACTTGAAATACATTTCCAGCATATTTGACTGATTATATGGAGCATTACCAGGCCTCTGTCCACCCCCCAACCCCTTGTAACAGTATGTTTTGTGGCTGCACAGTAAAAAACAATATATTGTGTATAATATATTGATCTTATGTATAGTATATCTTATATCTTCCACTTACCTTTGCTTGTAGTAGAGATATTTTAGATGGTCTACTAGTTCATCTTAGGTAAGATTAACTCTAGGTCTTTCCATCTTGAGTGGATTGTTTTCCTTAATAGGTAAGGAGATAAAATTTGGGGCAAAAATTAGTTCAGATACAAACCAAATTTTGTTGGAACATGATACAAAATTAGTTCAGATACAAACCAAATCTTATTGATATGATTTTATTAATTGTCCAAACTCATCTCTATCATATTTCATGTATCTGAAAAAAGCTTATAAAAATTAAGTTTGAATCATATAGTTTATTAATTCAGCATTGTCATTTTATTGATATATAATTAATCAATTTTAGATCATCATGATTAAGGTAGAAGTTAATAAGTACAGAGTCAATTATATTTTATTTGGGACTGTATGATATTCTGAGGCAACGGTTAACAAAAATTTTCAGAAAAGGGCCAGATAGCAAATATTCTTTACAGGTCATAGTCTCTAGCAACAACTCAGTTCTGTTATAACATGAAAACAGCCATAGACAAGACATAAATGAAGGACATAGCTGTGTTCCAACAAAATTTTATTTAAAAAAATAGGTGGTAAGCCAGATTTGGCCTATGCATGGTAGTTCATTGACTTAAAGGAAATAGATTGTAGTCCTTTAAATAAAAGGATAGATCTATTCTTTAAAGATGATTTAGACTGCCCAGCTTTATCATCTTTTCTCTGATTTGTCTTTTCTCAACTCTTTCTTCATGCTAAAGATGAGCAGTATCCCTTTTCAGAATAATTAAAAATACTAGCTCTTTGTCCTCTTTGGTCTACATTCACAATGACTTGTGGAGACAGAATTAACTGTTTACTCATTCCGTCTGGCTATCTTTTTTTTTTTTTCAATTCAGTCTTCATTAAGCAGTTGTCACAAAGCAAGCATCTTGCTAGGTGCCAGTGTTGTCTTTATGGTCAGACAGCTTTAAATACTTCAACTGGACTGCAAATGTCATTCAGAGTCAGAAGCAAATAAAGCATTTGTGGGGTGTCAAGGGGTGACTGCATAAACAAACGTAAATTAGCGTATATAGTGAAAGAAAGTGAAGTCACTCAGTTGTGTCCGGACTCTTTGTGACCCCGTGGGCTGTAGCCTCCCAGGCTCTTCCATCCATGGGATTTTCCAGGCAAGAGTACTGGAGTGGGTTGCTATTTCTTTCTCCAGAGGATCTTCCCGACCCAGGGATTGAACCCGGGTCTCCTGCATTGTAGGCAGATGCTTTACCATCTGAACCACCAGGGAAGTCAAATTAGTGTATAGTTGATAGCAATTTTGAATGGATGTGAGCAAAGCTCTACTATTTAAATACCCACTATTAACCCCAAATTTATTAATTAAGCAGATTGGGTCTGTGGCTCTTTTAGCCTGGGCCCACCCAATTTGTTAACCCTTGACGTACTGGAACACATAGGGATGTGTGTGTGTGTATAAGGGGTGAATCAGGGAGACCTACTCAGGCTGTCTTATGAGCTATATGTGCAAATGTCCTCACACAACTATACATCCGGGATTTTGGGTCTTCCCCATGGAGTAGTGCCAGGTTCCTAATAGGCATCACGAAAGAGTGGGATTGCTGTTACTGATTCCTCCTTTCTCTTAAACACTTACCTTCTTCTAGGCTGAGTGAGGCTTGAGAATGGATGAGGAGTGACCTCTGAGAGGAACCCTGTGAAACATCTAGACTCCCAGGATAACAGCAAGAGCTTCTTTGTTATTTTGGGTGTCATTTTGGTCTGCAGAGGCCAACTCTGGTAACCACTGGATATCTCTATGCAATTGGGTGTTTTAGAGAAAAATAGAAAAACAACTTACCCTAGTTTTCAAGTAGTGGGTGCTCTATGGTCAAATGTACATTTTATAATGATCACTGTGGCAGAATGTATAGGAATTATTTGAGCCTAGAACACCAGAGGCAAAGAGACCATAAAGGCTACTTGGTTGGAGATCAGAAAAACCTGAACTAATTCCTGCAAGAGATTTGGAGAAAAGGAATCAGTTGCAGAGATAGTCTCAGTACAGAACAGAAAGTCAGTGGGAGCTACTGAGCAGTGAGCACGAAGGCAAGCCTTCCCTTGGTCACTGATGGTGTTGCCATTAACTGAAATGGGAGAATGCAGGTGGTAGATACACTTTAGAAAGAATACATATGCTGAGTTCAATTTTAATCAAATGGAGAGGCTGGCATCCAACCATCTAGTTAGCAGTTGGAAATACAAATTTGGGGCTCAGAAGTGAGATCAGAAATATGATATACAGACTTAGAAATCAGCTGGTGTTTCCAACCTCAGGTGTGGCTAAGATCGCCCATGATTACCAGGGCTAGTGAGAGAATGGGACCACAGATGGAACCATGGGGACAAGTTAAAGAATAAAAAGAGGAAGAAGAGCTGATGAACAAAACTGAATCACAACAAACAGAAACAGATGAATGTGGTGTCACAGAAGTCCCAGGAGGAAAAGTGTCAACGGGACTGAATGCTGATGAGAAATCCAATAAGCTAAAGACCAAAATTTATCCCCAAGGTGTATAATCAGAAAAATGAGAATCAAGTATGCTAAGTCACTTCAGTTGTGTCCGACTCTGTGCAACCCCGTAGATGGCAGCCCACCAGGCTCCCCCGTCCCTGGGATTCTCCAGGCAAGAACACTGGAATGGGTTGCCATTTCCTTCTCCAATGCATGAAAGTGAAAAGTCAAAGTGAAGTCGTTCAGTCATATCCGACTCTTAGCGACCCATGGACTGCAGCCTACCAGGCTCCTCTGTCCATGGGATTTTCCAGGCAAGAGTACTGGAGTGGGTTGCCATTGCCTTCTCTGGAGAATCAAGTACTTTAGTATTAATAAATGTTCAGTATTTATTGATGAGCCATTCCGGGGAAATCAGAGGAGGATGAGCTGCTAGTATTCCTTTAGTGTCTCTGCCCTTTGTCCAGATGTTGGTGCTAACTATTCCTTAAAGGAGTTGAAGAATAAATGGTGTAGCTGCTGCTCCTGAGTGGAGGACTGACACATACACCTTTGTCCTCCCACCCACATCCTTCTTCGTGTGCCCCCTCTTCTTTCTGTTCCCTGTGTTCTACAGATGAGAGCCAGTTTGCAGAGCTCTCCTCCAGGATGATCCTACCTACCACTAAGCGACAGCCATGCTTGGTTCTTTGCTAGGTCTCTTCTATTCTTCCAGAAGTTCTAGGCTGAATGATGAAAAAGGTGTTATCTGAAAATGAATGCAAAGTGACTTCTGTAGTTTTAGGCAGCTATTGTGAGGTGTGTATGTGTATGTGTATGTGCGTTAAAGAGGACACCCTAAAAGGGAGAAGGCGTGACAGAGCTGGAGAAGGAAAATTTAGAAGGTACATCTAGAACACAACATCAACTATTAGTAGCAGTACATAGTAATATCAGCTATAGAAATACTTCTATTTATTTTTCTACTTTTATTTATTTTTAAAAATTGCTTATTAAGCTCTGGTATTTGTTTATTTGGCTACAACACACAGCATGCACGATTAGTTCCCTGACCAGGGATTGAACCCACACCCCCAGCTTTGCAAGCGCAAAGTCTTAACCACTGGGCATCCAGGGGAGTCCCTAAAATAGTTTGTAAAGGCTCTCCTGAGAATCTTTTCTTTGTGCCAACTTAATTCAGTAAATGCAAACATTTAAATTTTCTTTTTCACATTCAATATCTATATCTGACATCTGATATTAGTTGCCCATAAGTATGTGTCTGATTAGAGTTATGCAAGAAAAATGACAGAAGCTGCATTTTGGAGAGGTGACCAGGCAAAGTAGTGAAAAATGCTTTACAGTTGTGTCATTATAAGGGGCATGAAGGGTATCAGTTGGACACATTAGAGCAGTTGGAAACACATTAGAGCTGACACTGTTCTTTTCCCTCAACAGCCAAACCAACCCCTTCTGCTAATCAGCACCTGACCTGGACCATTATTATCCCAGTCTCAGCATTTGGGATTTCTGTGATCATTGCAGTTATACTAACATGCCTGACCTGCAGTAAGTAATATTGTACTCTGGTAATGATCTCAATTCTGGACACCCAACCTCTTATCAGGACGGGTCAGCATCTCTCTCAACTTCTCAACTTTTAAGCCTATTTTATTCTTTTTGGAGCAAATCTATGGAAACTTTAGTGTCTCCTTTACTTGTCTCAGCAGGTTCTGTTCATTCCCTGCACAGATATTTCTTGGACACCTACTATGTGCCTGGCACTCTACTAGGCACTGGAGTTCAACAGATGAGAAATCACTGACCTCAAGCACATTCTAGCTTAGTCCTTTTATCTTCCCCCAACTCTGTATTTTCTTAGAGATACTGAGGCTTGCTAACTAAATTGATAACATATCTGATGCAAAGTGATAGTCTAATCTTTGATTTGGAATTGGAGGAAAGGCAAGAATGACAAGGTTTAGGGGCAAGAATCATTTTCATGGAGGAGGGTAAGATGCACTAATGAGATGTATTTGAGTAATTATATCACTACAGGTGATTTTACCAACTCTCAGTTCTTCAGAATTTATTTTTTATGAAAGATCAGGAGTGGTTGAGGAAAGAAGAGATATTTGGGATATCTTTTTCCTATGAATCTAAATCTTTGGCCTTACACATATGCTATACTCAATCTCTGTAATTAAATGAAGAGGAGCTGCTAGGCCAGTGTTAAGGCTATAGTCACCATGAAGGAACACCAAGCTTTCTTGGAGCAGAAATTTTATACAGAGCAAATTGGAAAATCAACGTCTGCTGACTTTTCCAACTTCCAGCACACAAAAAAATCAAGGCTCGAGGAAGTCACTAGAGACTTTTTGTTATGAACAACTTATGCCACGAGTATAAAGAGGTCTGGTGGGCTCAAGGAAGTTTCTAGTATGTTTCCAGCCCTACCCTCTAGTTTACAGTTTTTCATCCTTAGTACATTGACTTTGAGGGCTGGATAATTGTTTGTTCTGTGCATTGCGATATTTAGCAGCATCCCTGGCCTCCTCTCACTATATTACAATAGCACCTCTTGGCCCAGTTGTGACAACCAAGGATGTCTCAAAGTATTGCACGTATCCCCCAGCGGGGGTGGTGGTGGAAACCCGGGGTTGAGAACCACTGCTATAGTTCTAAGCCTGCTGAAGTTTTGCCAAAATACATAGGCGTGATTTAAGGAATGATTACCTATCTAGATTTTTATTGCTTGCACTTGTCTTCAAGGAAATGCTGCAATACGCAGACAGAGAAGGGAGAATGAAGTGGAAATGGAAAGTTGCTCTCAGTCTCCATAGAATCTGTGGAAGGATCAAGCTGACCAAAACGCCTGGAGGTACCTTCTCTGCCAATGTGGGATGTGTGAGATCTTATGGCTTGTGAACACAGGGTTTTCTTCCTCTCAGGACCAAACCTAAGATCCTTTACCAACTACCACCTTCTCAAAATCCTCAGAGTACTCTCAACAGGTGGTTGGCACATCTCTTCTTTCTCCTCACATAAAATTTGCTTAGTGTAACCTTTTCCTTTGTCGTGCCATTCTGCCATCTTAAAATGTTCCCCTCTTTTCAGTCAACTCAGTGTCTTTTAGTATCTGTCAAACACATGTACTATTTCTGGGCTAACTCCTTATTCTCATCTTTCCTTCTTCCCTATATCCCTCAGCACTGGGACACAGAGTGGGGTAGCTCTGTACTAATTCAGTAACATCTCATTGGTCTGTCTGCCTCTTACTAAGAGAGTCATCCCACTGACCCAAGCATAGTGTCATTTTCACAAAGAATTACCTCTTTGGGTCATTTTCTCACTTAAGAACAGAAGAGACTCCAGTGTCTACAGGCAAGGCTTCAGAGCTTACTTTCCATATTCCAGTTATCTCCTCAGTGTAAACATCCTCAGTTGTTTCTATCGTCCTTCACATGGCAGTTTCCAGGAGCACACGTGGACACACTAAATGTCAATAAATGGTGTCCAAGACTTTAGATTTGATCTGATTCTAAATATATATGATGGAGTAATTACTGTTCATTCAAGGATGTTAAGGGAGCCTAACCCAGAATCAGCTTTTATGAGTAACACTATTATAAGTGTTAATCGCTCTTTGTGACCCCATGGACTATAGCCAGCCAGGCTCCTCTGTCCATGGGATTTTCCAGACAAGAATACTGGAGTGGGTTGCCATTTCCTTCTCCAGGGGATCTTCCCAACCCAGGGATTGAGCCTGGGTCTCCTGCATTCCAAGATTTTTTACCATCTGAGCCACCAGGGAAGCTCCAATTTTGGGCTCTGAGGAAGCCCAATTTGCACTATTCTAAAATCCCCAGGTCTTTTAAGAGAAATATTGGGACATTAGAATCCAAGAGACTGATATCAGGACCAGGATGGTTTACAGTCTCCATAAACAGTTCAGTTTTGACTTGTGAAAGTTAGGGTAACAGCTGCATATAAAAATCAGACTCTGCAGAGTTCCTTTTAAAAAGAAAAAAAATGAGCTCTAACACCTAAGACTTACAGAGCAGGTTATGCTTTCAGTTCAGTTACTCAGTCGTGTCCAACTCTTTGTGACCCCATGGACTGCAGGATGCCAAGCTTCCCTGTCCATCACCAGCTCCCAGAGCTTACTCAAACTCATGTCCACTGAGTCGGTGATGCCATCCAACCATCTCATCCTCTGTCATCCCCTTCTCCTCCTGCTTTCAATCTTTCCTAGCAGCAGGGTCTTTTCCAAAGAGTCAGTTCTTCAAATCAGGTGACAAAAGTATTGGAGCTTCAGCTTTAGCATCAGTCCTTCCAATGAATATTCAGGACTGATTACCTTTAGGATTGACTGGTTGGATCTCCTTGCAGTCCAAGGGATTCTCAAGAGTCTTCTCCAACACCACAGTTCAAAAGCATCAACTCTTTGGCGCTGAGTTTTCTTTATAGTCCAACTCTCACATCCATACATGACTATTGGGAAAACCATAGCTTTGACTGGACGGGCCTTTGTTGGCAAAGTAATATCTCTGCTTTTTAATATGCTGTCTAGGTTGGTCATAGCTTTTCTTCCAAGGAGCAAGTGTCTTAATTTCATGGCTGCAGTCACCATCTGCAGTGATTTTGGAGCCCAAAAAAATAAGTTCCCAGATTCCCCATCTATTTGCCATGAAGTGATGGGACTGGATGCCATGATCTTAGTTTTCTTTACAAAAGCATTATTTCATCTTATAAAAATCTCTTATGAGCAAGATCTGTTTTATGGAGAGAAACTCAAGCCTCCCAGACGTTGAGTGATTTGCCTGAAGTCAGACAGATAAAGAGCAAAACCAGAACCCGAACTGGACATCAAGCTCCGGTTCCTTTCATGGTTCCATAGCAGCCTATGTGTATTTCCCCCACAGCAGTCTCTCAGCTTCCAATTCTGCTTTCTTTACAACTTACTCATTCCCCAGGATGCCCTTCCCAGGATGTTCCCCTGAGTTCTGCAATTACCTTGCATTTCCCTGACTTTCCTTCCATCTTAAAAGTTTTCTGCTCAGTCAGCTGAAGGCAGCCAGGAACCCAATCCCCTACACGTCTTCTGTGGCCATGCTGTCCAGTTCAAGCAGCTCTGCCTGTGACCTCTATTGTTGTGCTCTCTTGGGCACATCACTCTCCACCCTGGGTTTATTTTCATGTGTCTTACTTTACCAAATTGTAGGCTAACTGAGAAGAGCAAGCATGCCTGATACACCTTTGTTTGTCCCACACATAGCTGAGTGAGCACCTTTATCGATAATGTTTGGATGGTTGGTGACTGCTGGTGCATAATACTTCAATATTTCCTGTAGTAAAATTCGTCAGACCTGTCCTAAATTCTCTCATACTTTGGACCTGCCTTTATGTCATTTAGCCATCAAGATCAGTATCTATAATGGTACCTCAAGCTGGGAATACCCTTGCAATAAAAAAATAAAAAAATTTTTTTTAATGTTTTCTTCAGGTCCTACCTCCATCTGAGATTGGCCTCTTTCTGGTGCTTCTGCAAACAGCCAGGATTATCCCACCTCGACCTTCCTGTATCTGTTCTCTAGGAGCCCCTTCACTCCAGTGGCTTTACTGAAAGTGACTAGAAGAGTATGATGGGGACAGAAGTAGTTCTGGTGACCTTGCCCAAGGATTTGGAAACATGGAATTCTTTAGGCCTGGAAGAGACATTAGTGAAAACCACTTAGTAATAACAAGGATCTCGAAGTCCTGTGTGGTGACCTGAATTATAAAGGTCAGGACCAGAACCCAGATTTGGTGCTCTGGCTCTGGTGTTCTTTTCCTTCACAAATCAGGCTCTGTACTACTGACTGGTTTGTGTGTGTACACACACTATCCGTCACAGTGCTTCTGGAAACAGAATTTATTCAGTGTCAGTTAGGTCCATCTCAAGAGACTTAGTGTGATGAAGGAATGGAGGATGTCATGCTGTCAAAAGAAATCTAATGTTAATGTATGGGAAGTCTGTTTTAAGTACACCTAGAAGACAATGGAAATATTACTGGTATTTAGCCAGGACTTTATTCTCACTATGTTCTCCTTTTTGGCTTTCCCACTTCTCAACCAGGTTCAGGAGAAAGTAGATCCATCTAAAACTGAATTCCTCTGACATGGAGGATGAGTGACTTATACAGTAAGTCCCTTACATACGAACTCCCAAGTTGTGAAATGTTAACTAAAAATAAATTTTAATTCTTTTAAAATTCTTCGAAGTAACAAAATAGGTATTGTGCCAATTTTTAATTCAAAAGTGAACTTATGAGCTGTTTCGTTTGTAGTTACCTTCTAGAACAAGTTATTGGTTAGATCATAAATTTTAAATAGAAAAAAGTGTGTTTTGCACACTTACACAACTTTCTCTAAATCTTTTCTTAGGGAAATTTGCATTTTTCTCCTTAACAGTTTATTGATAGCCTCAGTCTTAACCACAAAGATTGGCACTGTGTATTAAGAATATTGTTATGTTCTTGTTCTCTAATACAATATTTGCTTTGTATGTAAAAGTAAATATTGTATTGTATACAAAAGCTTACCAACTTTTTCCCAAGGAATTATCAAAAAGCATTCATTTGGACTTTAGTATTGATTTTTCAGTTGTTCCTATAAAAAAAAAATTCAGCAAAATCTATTGTTTGACCTATGACCTGGTAAATATGATTTACTTCACAAAACAAAAAATAAAGTCATTCTGTTTGCACTTATTAACAAGTTGCAAACTTTCAAAATTGTGAACGCGCATTCGCATGTCCAATCATGTAAGTCAGTTCATGTGTCTGGTGTACATTGTCACATGCATTCTCTACAAGTGACTGCGCTTTTGTGTACTTTACAGTACTATATAGAGTACAATAGTACAGGATCTTTATTTCAGGATGTCCAGAAGCAAGTGTAAAAGTAGCAGTATACAGCCAATTCTGTCAGCTGGGTACCTAAGCTAAGTTTGTTGGACTTACGAACACACTCTTAGAACGGAATTCGTTCCTATGTAGGGGACTTACTGTACACCCCAACACACTATTAAGGTTGGAGAGTGGTAATGTTTGGTTCACATTGGACTGATACTCTCCTTAAATGGCTTTATGCTAGTTTAATCTCATTTGTAAAATCTTTATGAGAAGGTTCTCATTTAAAATGAGATAGTTTCATTGTGTATGTACTAAAGAGTAAGCTGTCTTTAGCAGAAATTGATTGATGTAATGAAAATAGCATTCCATGGGGCTTCCTCAGATCCCTAAAGTGGCTTTTTCTCTGCGGTATTTCTGGATCCCCCTGACATCAGAGAATTGAAAAGAAAGAAGTGGCCAACTGCTGTTCTTACATGACTTAACTTATGACTTCTCTTTCTCTGAAATTGCCTTCCATGCTCACTGAACCAGGAGTGGACCTGGTCAATTAGACATTCTCATTTGAAAATCTGGAGTTGGACAGCAAGAGTTTGACCAAGTTTCTCAAATGTGGCAAGATTTAAAGCGTTTCATTTCAGTAGCTTTAAAGATCAGATTATTCTATACAGTCTGAGAAACAGGGATACACTTTTAAATGGTTGCTTACAGAACAAAATTACAGAAGAAAATAAAGGTAGTAGACTTACGAGAATTTAAAGAAGATAAACAATAATAAAAAAAAAAAAGCCCAGGAATTGCTTCATTAAGAGTCATAATCCTTGGACATGATTAAAAAAAAGTAAGAGTCAGTACAAACCTAAGAGACAGCTTATTTGTACTTTAAATAAGTTATAGTAAATTATTGCTTATTACATTTAATAAATGTGTTAAAGGAGTTATATTTTACTTTATTAATAAAATTATTTTAAAACCAACCATCTAATTTTATAATTTCCATTTGGAGGATTTAATCTATACATGGGCATGAATAAAACAATAAACTGCCAATTTGTCGGCAATTTATGAATGGGATGATTATGCTGGTGCAGAGGTTCTCATATCCTTTTAACTGCTAATATCTGTTGTTAGACAATGTCCTGTGTGCCACAGTACTGTGCTATGTCTTACACACATCATTTCACTTAGTATCTATTCTGAGATACATACTGTTTAACAGATGAGAAAACTTGAGACCTAAAGTAAAATGGGTTGGCTCTAAGTCACATGGAGGCCTCAGGGCTGAGATTCGAAGCCTGTGGTCTGCCTCCGGAGCCTACAGCTTTAGCCACTACTACAGGCTGCTTCACAAACACTGCTCATGGGAACAACCGTGTTGTCAGAGTAGGAACTAAGAGGTCTACAGATCAGAGATCAGTCGCTCAGTCGTGTCCGACTCTTTGCGACCCCATGAATCGCAGCACACCAAGCCTCCCTGTCCATCACCAACTCCCGGAGTTCACTCAGACTCACGTCCATCGAGTCAGCGATGCCATCCAGCCATCTCATCCTCTGTCGTCCCCTTCTCCTCCTGCCCCCAATCCCTCCCAGCATCAGAGTCTTTTCCAATGAGTCAACTCTTCACATGAGGTGGCCAAGGTACTGGAGTTTCAGCTTTAGCATCATTCCTTCCAAAGAAATCCCAGGGCTGATCTCCTTCAGAATGGACTGGTTGGATCTCCTTGCAGTCCAAGGGACTCTCAAGAGTCTTCTCCAACACCACAGTTCAAAAGCATCAATTCTTCGGCGCTCACCCAAGGCAAAGCACTAGCAGTTTTCTCATTTCAGTACACTTGGTTCAACCATTCTGCCCTCATTTAATAAAAGTTATACTCTGCAGGGCAGCTTCTTTCCCAGGCAGCAAACTCCAGGAGCATAGAGACAGTGTATTCTGAGCAGCTCTTGTATACTACAGCAGACATACTTGTCAGCATTACTGAGTGAGAGAACAAGGTTGGGCTATTTCTTAATAATTCTTCTCTACTTCCTTTTTGTTAAGTTTTATTTTATTTCAAATGGCATAGAAACCATCTCTGATTTGTATTAAAACAAAATCAAACGCAACTACACATTTAGGTCCTTACTGTTTCTAGGACCCAAGGGTACAGGGGTTTCACAGATCATCTGCCTTACCTGGTTCTTTCTTCTCCTTCTCCTAGTGATCACTACAGTACTCTTTTAAAGGGCTACAAGAATAAATTTAAAACCTGTAGAATTCAACTTTAATCTTTTTCGAAATCTTAATTTACTACTGTAAAATCCAGAGAAAGGAAATCTATATTGATCAATCAATGCAGATACAAGTATGTACTTAAATCTAAGGAAGAGTACAAGAGCCCAATTTTTGATTAAAAAAAAGCAAGAGCAAGTCATTGTGCCACTACAGATGCCAGTGCTTACATGTGTCAGCAGCCCAAGCAACTGGCATGCTTAGACATGGTGACATAGCTCTCTTCAACTCTCCACTGAATTTCAAGTCCAGAGCATGTTTAGTCTTTGTCTTGTTTATCTGTTGATGAAGGGTTTCTAGGAAGATTTAGCAGTGCTTCAATTTTCTGAGCATCATCCTTAGATTGATCTTTCTGTAAATTACTTTCAATTTCTTCAGGGAGGAGCTCAGTAAATTGTAGTCTGGCTTTCCTGTAATGAAAGTACAAGAAAGATATAGCAAGTACTGTTCTATTTTTTTGGCTTTTAGAGTTTTTCTAAGAAAGATAGTATTTATCTTATTCTCTCCTACAACTTATGAGCAAATACTTCTCCTTGCACTTCAAGTACAAGACTTTGTTCTGTCTCATAACCTGTTTCACTTACAAGCCCCTTGTAGGAGTCTCACATTACCAAAATGGACATTGCCAGGGCAGTAGCTCTGATCCTTAAGATATTCCAGAGTTCTCCCAGCAGTGAATTGCAGTTGCTAAAACACCTTGAGCTTGTGTGTGAGCCTTGGAACCAGTCTGTGCTCTTGCCCCCAGGGCCTAGGGGGATGTGAAACCCCCTGCCACTCTGTTAAACTCTGTTGACAGATCTTGTAGGACATGCACAAAGGTTATAACATTGGTAATCTCAATACAGAGAAGTCAGGACACCACTACAGATGTATATTTACTAGGAGTTAAAACATCTAATTTTCAAATAAGAGATTGGTTCTTTTTCCAAGTCAAGTATTAGTGTCTTCCTTTCTTTAAGTGATTATCAAGGTCACCTATGACTTTCATAAGAAGATTTGATCATTTCTATGTCTCTATGGAAAATATAGCCAGTGTTCTATATTTTCTGCTCACTAAGGCAATTTTTTAGATTCTCACTTTGTTGATTTCTCTATACTATAGTTATTTTCAAGCAAAGAAGCATACATTTTAAAAGTTCTTAACTATTTATTAACTGTCCTCAGAAATACCACATATATATTATATACATATAAATAACCTAAACACTTCTGACACTGACACAGTGACACTATTTCCTTCTGCCAAAATACTCTTTCATTTCTATAAACCCAGTTTTTCACCCATTCTTGAGGTTTTCCTTCTCTAAATAACTGATCAACTTCTCTAACTTTCTTTTTCTGGCTTCCTTTTTCTGACTGGAATACTATTCATATTTTTCCTATTGTTAATTCTTCTATAACTTCCTATATCAGATTCAAATAATCATGTACTTTCCTTACTTTTCCAACTCCTTTCTCAAAGATTCTTTTTTAAAAAAGAAGTCTCATGACACCTAAAGAACTAGAAATAAGCTAATGCTTCTATGCTTTTAACCCTCCATAATATCAAATTTTAAGCTGGCATTCAGAATTTTAAGTGCTTTATAATAGCTTCATATCTCACTCACCCTCTTACTATGCAGAAGAAGAAGGAATAAAACAAACATCACTGTGGTGTGATTCTGCCCTTACAACAGCTGAGAAAACTTATGGCTTGAAGTTAAGGAAAACATCTGTGTTCATAGAATTAATAGTCTAGCTGGTATTTAAGATTTGTTTTCAAGGTTTCACTGGCTCCAAATCAATGCTTTTTCTCCTATAGTACCTAAGTCCTTAGACAACAGATCTATAGATATTAAGAATTTCCATGTATGTCTATGTGAGTGTGTGTGTGTGTATAGCACAAATGGAAGTTTCAAATAAAACCAAGGGAAAAAGAAGACTTCTTATCTACCAGACTACCAAAGAAGCAGCAGCAGATGTCATCTTAGTAGGCAGGAAGCAGAACCATGAGAATCATTTGTACCAAAGCGCTAGACGGCAGACTATTACAATGATCTTACAAAGAATAACAGGAAGTTGGCCATCACTGGATCCCAGGGAGAGACTTATATGAACAAGCGATAGTCTGCATCTTTCTCAGTAGCATCTAGTCTGTGAACAGCCACTATATGCACCTAACACCTATTGAAGCCACAGCAAGAAGTATAATAATTAAATGTGGAGACCTAACATGCTATGTAATGTTCATAGACATACGTGTAAACAAGGATATCACCTTTTAAGTAAAGCCAAGTAAAACTCACTCACTGCTATTCATTTCATTTCCTTTATATAATTTCCAATGCAGTCACAAACATAGGAAAAGAAAAAATATGCAACCAAATAAGATTTATAACATTTAACTTAAAAAAAAGTGTCTAAGGAAAGGTTCTCATTTAGTATCTTTCTTTTTTCCATTCTCCTTAATTAAAAATATTAAAGACCAAGTAGGGTACCAAGTGAAAGACTCAGTAAAAAGAAAGTCTTTGACTTGAGCAGCAATTTAGAGTACCTGTTTCAGAAAGCATCAGTCTGGGGACACGAAAGCCCAAACAATCCAGTCTTAACACACTCCTTACCGTTCTTCCAGTTTCAGCTCCTGGAATGCTTTTCGATCCTTCTGTTTTCTCTCCTGAACTGTTTCACCACAGTACATCTGAAGTGCCATCAACAGACTTCCTATAGGAGTGCTGAGGAGGAGGCAGAGGGGACATTCAGAAGAAAGAGCCGTGAGACCATGCAGAATGAGAGTCTCTGCTCAGGCAGGAGGAACACTAACCAGACCACTGGCTCACTGACAGGTGCAGGGACGTCTGACAGTTAAAGCATCCTTGTCAGATAAAAAATATTAAGATAATTTCCTTCCTGGTCCAAACAACGGGAAAAACAATCACTGCAACATCCTAAATTTAACTGGTATAAAAACAACAGGTCTATAAATTGGCTATTTTTTTTTTTAATCATGAAAGATAAATAAACTAGTAAAAAATATATTTATAAGTTCTAGTTAGCAGCTTTATATTGAAGGTTTCTCAGAAAGGAAATTCATACCAGGAATGGTACCAGACCCTGTAAGGGGCAAGAAATGTGAAGGGTACTTTTGGTTGGGAGAAGGATGCTACTGGCTTTAGGTGTTGCAGCTGCCAAAATATCCTAAAATTCAAGAGTCTGGCACAACTGTCTCACCCAGAATGCCAATAGTTACTCACTGAGAAAATGACTTACATAACAATTATCACAGTAATGATGAGGGTTTTGTTCATATTTTCAAAGAGAAGGGAGTTTTTGACTCTGATACAACTTAAATTCTTTACTTAACATTGTAACCACATTTAAAAAATTATTTTTGCTATGTGGAAATGTTTGTTGATGATGAATGGATAAACAAAATATGGAACTGTATATACAATGGAATGTTATACTGTCCCAAAAAGGAAGGTCCTGTCACATGGATGAAACTAGAGGACACTATGCTTAGCGAAATATGCCAGTTACTAAAGGAAAAATACATGATTTCACTAATATGCATTACTCAGAGTAGCCAAAATCACAGAAACAGGAAGTAGAAAGGTGGTTGCCAAAGGCTGTGTGGGGATGGGGGAAGGGAGCACAGTGTTTAATGGGTACGGAGTTTCAGGTCTGCAAGACAAAGACGTTCTAGAGGCCTGTTGCACAACAACGTGAATACAGTTAACACTACTGAACTGTACACTTAAAAGTGGTTAAGATGGTGATTTTTATGTTATGTGTGTTTTTTAACCACAATAAAAACATATTTTTGCAGCTAATTTCAACAATTTTCCCCTTCAAACCAAGTTGGTATATTAACAAGAAAACAAAAATGTCAGCAACAGATCATCACATGATGAATTTTAACACAAATTTGGAAGGCGAGGGAGAACTCTTCTTTCTATTCAGGTGAATGCCAACTAATAAAGACAGTAAAGACAGAAGAAATGACAAAACTAGCAAATCAACATTTTGTAACCAGTTTTATATTAAATAATAACTGATTACATTAGGGATTATCAATGGATCATTAAAACCACTAAAAGATGGCTGGAGGGTAGATAATTCACACTACCTCATCCCACAGATTACTTATTAAACACAATGGAAAAAGATAACTTTGCAGTGGCGAAATTTAGTAGATACCAAATGTGCTAGGCAGAATTCTAAAATGGTCCCCCCAAATTTCCTACCATAATTTCTCAAATATGAATATATGATGAGAAATTATGCCCATGATTAAATTATGTTATGTAGCAAAGTGGATTTTGCAGATGTAACTTAGGTTACTGATCAGTTGAATGAGTTAATCAAAAAGGAGATTACCTGTGTGAACCATCTGAATACAGAGTTTTTTCCAGTTGGTGGCAGAATGGAAGTCAGAGAGATTCAAAGTATGAGAAGGATTCAACATGCTGGCTGTTGGTTTGAACATGGAGAGGGCATGGAGAAGGAATGTGGATGCCTCTAGGAACAAGGTGGTCCCTGATAGCCACCCAGGAAACAGGGAATTCAGACCTACAGCCACAAGGTTCTGTCAACAATCTGAATTTTATGGAAACAAATTCTTCCCACAGAGCCTCCAGGTAAGAGCCTGCCTGACCAACACCTTGATTTTAGCCTTGTGAAATACTAAGAAGAGAACCCATCTGAGCCCATCCAGACTTCTGACCTACAGGAAAGTGATATAATAAATGGGTAGTGAAGCTTCTTAGTGTGTGGTTAATCTGTTACACAGCAACAGAAAACTAATATATCAAGTTACTTCACTTACAAGGGGTGACATAATATGCCTCTTGACACACACTGAGAAGGACACAACTTCGCCTATGTTGTAATCTTGATGAAAACGTTAAACCTAAATCTAATCATGAGGGGATAATCAAACAAAACTGAGAAATATTCTGGGGGAAAAACAGGCGTGGAACTAGTCTAGCTTAAAGGAACCTAAAGAGATATAATAACAAAATACAATTTAATCCTGGATTCTACAAAATTATATATTATACACACACACACACACACACACACACACAGAGCATTACTGTAATAACAGGAATCCTGAATATGGACTTTATCTTAAATAGTATTGAATCAATGGTAAATCATTTATTGTGATAATTGTACTGTGAAATCATTGGAGAATATTCTTTCTCCTCGGAAATGCATGCTGACGTATTTAGGGCTGAAGAATTGTGAGGTCTCAAATATTTCAAATGGTTCAAACAAAAAGAAATATACACATGTCCCACACAAATACTGAGAAAGAGAAAACAAATATGGAAAAATGTGAACAACTGGTGAATCTAAGTGAAGCTTATATGGGTGTTCAACATACTAATTACCTCAACTTTTCTACAGGTTTGAAATGTTTCAAAGTAAAAAGTTGGAGAAGAAAAGTCTTAAAATTTATTAAACTAAATAAACAAACCTAACCTCATTTTTTTTTAATGTGCTTGTTAGCCATTTCTTATTCCTTTTTCTTACTCTTTATAAGTGTCTTTGTTCAAACCTCAGTTTCAGGTGTTAATGATATTTAAACAGTTTTTACCCAGTGAAGACCAGAAGTAAAATCAACAACTGGGATACAATCAGAACTGGACAATCAAAGCTACTACCAATACAAGACTGTGCTGTGCTGTGCTTAGTCGCTCAGTCATGTCCAACTCTTTTGTGATTCCAAGAACTGCAGCCCACCAGGCTCCTCTGTCCATGGGGATTCTCCAGGCAAGAATACTGGAATGGGTTGCCATGCCCTCCTCAAAGGGATCTTTCCAACACAGGGATTGAACCCTGGTCTCTTGCACGGCAGGCAGATTTTTTACTGACTGAGCCACCAGGGAAGCTCAATACAAGACTAGAGATCTTTCATGGGATTAAATCCTCTAAGGATTAAATTTGTTCTTTAGAAATGATTCAGATTTTTAACAGGCAAGGCATTAATGAATTAATTAATGTTATATTAGAGTCAAAATATGTTAATACCTACCCCAGCAAGGCTCCAATTATGCCACCAGCTACTAGGCCATGCAGGCCTAAGTTTATTCTAAAAAGACTTCCTGTGACAGCTATTTTAAAAGAAACAAAAAGCAGTATCAAATCATTTTTAAACACCAGAGTTCCATTTGAACATGTTCCTTCTATAAGGACATAAATCTCCAAGTAAGCTTTTTGAACCCAACATCAATATATCACCACAACCTAGACTTCCCATACGGCCAGCTTCTCATCCACTCTGCAAGTTCAAAGGCAGAAAGGTCCCTTAAACAGAACTGCTCAGTCGGTTCTATGGACCCAGCTTCTTCTCATTCTGCTTTTTTGCCAACCTCACCTTAAAAATCTGTTATTTCTTCACTTCTACCTCTTTTAGTTCTTCCTGATTTAAGGAAAGTTTTCTCCAAATAAACAATAAAAATCTTCACTAGCCACTTGCAGGTCATGTCTTCCCCCAGCTTCGCTCTTTCTTTTTTTTTGGACATGCTGCCCGGCATGTGGAATCTTAGTTCCCCAACCAGGGATAGAACCCATGCCTCCTACAGTAGAAAGGCCATGCCACCAGGGACGCCCTCAGCCTCACCGGCTCTGTGCTGCTTAGCGTCACCTCTCCAGCAGACCTGCAAGTGGGCAGTTGGCCGACACTGCCACCTGGTGGCTGGAGCATAGGTCCTTTTTCCTCACCACCGACACCGTACACCCAAGATGTCCATTCATTTTCCTCTTTCACTATGCACAAAACAATAAATGCCATTTCAGGTGGTAACATGTTTAAACATTAACATCTGAGGTTTATATTTCTTATTTAAGTATAATATATTCATTTTTTAACTTTTCTATTTCATGATTTTTCTCTATCTTTGAACAGTGTACTATTATGTGTCTAGGTGTGAATCTTTTCACATTTATTCTTCCTGGAGTTGGTTGAGATTCTTGGATGTGTAGATTAATGTTTTTCATCAAATTTGGGAAGTCTGTGGCCATAATTTCTTAAAATTCTTTTTCTTCCCTTTTTTTCCTTTCCTCTCCATTATTCATATTCTTGGAAAAGACCCTAATGCTGGGAAGGATTGGGGGCAGGAGGAGAAGGGGACGAGAGGATGAGATGGCTGGATGGCATCGCCAACTCGATGGACATGGGTTTGGGTAGACTCCGGGAGTTGGTGAAGGACAGGGAACCCTGGCGTGCTGCTGTTCTTGGGATAGCAGAGTCGGACATGACTGGCCGACTGGACTGAACTGAACTGATTGTGTCTCACAGATCTCTGAGGCTCTATTTATTTGTCTTCATTTTTTAAAATTCTGTCCTTCATAAAAGATAACCTATATCAATCTATCTTCAAGTTCATTGATTCTCCCATGCTCTCTCAAACTGGCTGTTGAGGGCCTTCTCTCCAGTGAATTTTTAATTTCCATTACTGTATTTATCAACTCCAGAATATTCATTTGATTCTTAAAAATAATTTCTATCTTTAGTGATATATTGTTTGATAACTATCATCGCATTTTAATTATTGTAAACGCTTGAAGTCTTCTGTCTGCTACTTGGAGCTGGAGTATCTTCCTATAGGGGCATGGCTGTGGTTCTTTGCTATAGTGATTTGCCTGGACCAAGTCTGTGGAGTCTTAGTCTTCTTGTTTAGTAGAGTGCAGCCAGTAGAGGTCTCTGTTCAGTTTTTACTTTTATTTCTGGCTTCCTAGGAATCACACTAGCTTGGCAGCCAGCCAGTACACATTTTAAGCCAGTAAGGCTGTCACCTTTTGTCAGTGGATCTGTCTGTGGCTTGAAGAACGCACTCAAGGTTTAGGCAGTTTATAAATCTTCTGGCTTTTACTTTCTGTGTTCATGAGGCCTCACAATAAAGCAGATAAGCAGCTTGCTAGAGCCCTTACCAGTCTCTCCTGAGTGTGCTTACACAGACAGGTAACTTTCCGGAGTTCTGGGGATTAGTAGGTTCTTAATGAAGTCTCCGTTGGCTTTCTGGTTCTCTGGATGTCTTTGGTAGAATTCTACCTCATCCACTAATTGACCGCTTGCCCCAAATACCACCAAAACCTCCCGTTAGCTGTGTGCTGTTGTTCTTTCCTAAGTGTTTGCTATTGTTTTCAGCAACACCCTTAGGCATACAATTTTCTGTGCTCTGCTCCTAATCAAGTCAGTCATCTCCAACTTTAGTATTGGTCTTCTCAGCCTGCCCTGCACTTGTGGAACTTCTGTATCATGGAGCTGGGCATTAGGTGGGAGCAGCCTCAGGCTGAAACACTACAGACTCCCATTGTTCTTACCAAGATTTAGTAGAAATTCTTAAATAAATGCTTCTCAATTTGTTATGTGCCCTTGCTCAGTTCCAGGATCTTTAAGGGGTTGTTTTTGATAATTTTGTCCAATTTTATTATTACTTTTGGAGGAAAGGATTTGCCAAGCTCTCTGGTTATTGAAAATACTTTTATAAGTGTTCAAACAAATACCAACTAATAGTGGTGAGGGAAGATGTCCTTACCTGATTCCAACTTCAGGATAATTTTTTTTTTTAATTTTAGTGTTATATTATTTATTTTAATGTTGGTTGCTGGTTTGAGATAAAAATATATTTTCTATCATACATATTTTTCTATTCTTATTTTAATAATATTTACATTCAATCGAGAAACCTTTACTCTACCCTGCTATATATCAAACAATTGTGACATAAAAGACAAACACTTTCTCTGAATTTCAGGGAGTTGTCTAGTAGGGAAGCAAAAACAAGTAAGCTGCTACAACACAGTGTTATAAATGCTTTGATAAAACTGTTCACAGTGAATTATGAGAACACAGGGGAAAGATACGCAAGATAGGAAACTGGGAGCTAGGAGAACCCTCTGAGGAAGCCGAAGCAGACAGATGAACTCAACCTTGAAAGACATGTGTTAAGTATGGAGCTGAATAAAATTAGTTATGGGAGTGGAAAGGTGGATTCAAGCAAGAATTCTTGTAATGCAAGAATATGCTGGGTTTGAGAAATCAAAGTAGATTATAAGGCTCGTGCAAGAGTGGTACGTGGAGGTCAGGTCAAGAATCGACCTTAAAAAAAAAAAAATCGACCTTAGTGTGATGGGAAACTAAGGAAGAATCTGAAGCAGAAAAGTGCTAAAATCATACTCATGTTTCAAAAAAAGTCAGATAACAGTAGAGGTTTGAAGCAAACCCAGATGAAAAACAGCGAAAACCTGCAGTAGCAGTGGGAAAAGAGGAGGTGAGCGAGTCCAAATATTTAAGAAATAAGACTGACAGAATGAGAAGTTCGGAAAGGGGACATAAAGGGCAGAACCACATCATTAATTGATTTCCAGTTTTGGAATTTAACAGAGTAGACGACAAAAAACATATAGCAGGAGTAGACAGGAGCAAGTGAGGGCAGAAACACAAGAGTTTTCTTTGGATATAGGCACTATAGAATATCCATGTAAAATTTTTCACAAGTTAAAACAGGGCAAGTTCTAGCTGCTCCAATGCTATTAATACCTATTTCTCATTTCATGTTTTTAAATGTTTTCATTAAAATGTTAAGCTCAAATTATGTATATGTGTGTTTGCCTGTGTATTAACAGAAAAAGAGAGAGTGCACCTAAAACAAAGAGCATATGTGATAAAGCAAACGGGCTAAAATGTTAATAACTGGGAATTCCCTGGCGGTCTAGGGCATAGGTCTCTGCACTTTCACTGCCAATAGCCTGGGTTCAGTCTCTAGTCAGGTAACTAAGATTCCACATGCTTTGCAGCCAGAGGTGGGTGGTTGTTGTTATTCAGTCGCTCAGTCATGTCCAGCTCTTTGCAACTCCATGGACTGCAGCACACCATGTTCTTCACTATCTCCCGGAGTTTGTTCAAACTCATGTTCACTGAATCGTGATGCCATCCAACCATCTCATAGTCTGTTGTCCCCTTCTCCTCCTGCCTTCAATCTTTCCCAGCATCAGGGTCTTTTCCAATGAGTTGGCTCTTCACATCAGGTGGCCAAAATACTGGAGCTTCAGCTTCAGCATCAGTCCTTCCAATGAATATTTAGGACTGATTAACTTTAGGATTGACTGATTTGCTCTCCCTGCCGTCCAAGAGACTCTGAAGAGTCCTCTCCAGCACCACAGTTCAAAAGCATCAATTCTTCGGCGCTCAGCCTTCTTTATTGTCCAACTCTCATATCCATACACGACTACTGGAAAAAACCACAGCTTTGACTACACAGACCTTTGCTGGCAAAGTGATGCTGCTTCTTTTCAATACACTGTCCAGTTTTGTTATAGCTTTTCTTCCAAGGAGCAAGCGTCTTTCAATTTCATGGCTGCAGTCACCATCTGCAGTAATTTTGGGAGCCCAAGAAAATAAAGTCTGTCACTTCAGCCTAATGGCACAAAGTGAAGAGGAACTAAAGAGCCTCTTGATGAAGGTCAAAGAGGAGAGTGAAAAAACTGGCTTAAAACTCAACATTCAAAAACTAAGATCATGGCATCTGGTTCCATCACTTCATGGCAAATTGATGGGGAAAAAAATAGAAACAGGATAGGCATGGGGTGGGGAGCTTAAAAAAGCTCTTAACAATAACAGAATCTTTGTACTAAAGGATACTGCTCATGGTGCTCCTGTATTACTTTTATTTTTGCAACTTTCTATAAGCCTGAAGTTATTTCCAAACAAAAAGTAAAAAGCTGTTATGTGAAGTATATGCATTTTTCTTATGTGAGGGAATATACATGAATTAGTAAATGTTTGCATCTAAATGGCAGTTAACTTCATTTACATTTCGGTAGATATACTGGATTTGTACTAGAAATGTAATGAAAATATTCAACACTTTTTAAAAATGTTCATTTTAAAGAGGGCATGTCTACCAGAGGCAGAGCATTTTAAAACAAAATCTAATTTCGTATCATAAAAAATCTGGCTCCTCTCTACTTCACCTCACAATTCTCTCAAGCCACTCCCCCGCATTCACTGTGTTGCAGTCATATTATCCTACATTTGAGAAACCTTAGAGCCTTCACCCTTGATGTTACCCCTGCTTAGGCGACTCTTCTCTGCAAGGCCTGCTCTTTTCCATTCTTCAGCTATCAGCTTAAATGTCACTTCCTTAGAAATCAGTCTGTCCACATTAGATCTTACCTCCCCACCTATTTTTTATCATAGCAACCTGTTTTATCCCATACACATTAGATGATAAAACTCCATGAAGGCAAAGACTTTTTTCTGTTTTTGTTCACTAAGTATACCAAAGACCAAGCATATTTTCCATATATCTTGCATTAATGTTAAATGAGATATGATGAGAAGCCAACCAAAGAATTCAGTAGCCATGACTTATAAGTCCTTACATGTTTCCTAAACCACATTTGAGATTGAAATATGAACAAAAATGTCTTACCTCCTGCAATGACAAAATGGCTTAAGGCATTTTTATTTCGGTAAACATTTAGACCAGTGTTCACTGTACTATGAAGAAGAAAACAAAATTTAAAGCATATCTCAATTACCTTCTTGACTTTAACTTTTTCACTAAAGTGATACGTGTTAGTTTAGACGAGCCTACTATGTCAATCCCTGGTTCCAGCAGGCTCCTTCAGTGAGTGTGTTTCAGATTGGTATAATATGCCAGTAAGCAACAGAAAAGTAAAGTAAAGTTCTGCAGAATTCCTCTCATTTAGCAACCCTGTATCTATTTTGATACTAGCTGGCAGGCCTTCATGTGCACGCGTGCTCAGTTGTGCAAGGTGCTCAGTCATGTCTAACACTTTGCAACCCCATAGAAAGCCAATGGCACCCCACTCCAGTACTCTTGCCCGGAAAATCCCATGGATGGAGGAGCCTGGTAGGCTGCAGTCCGTGGGGTCGCTCAGAGTCGGATACGACTGAGCGACTTCACTTTCACTTTTCACTTTCCTGCATTGGAGAAGGAAATGGCAACCCACTCCAGTGTTCTTGCCTGGAGAATCCCACGGACGGGGGAGCCTGGTGGGCTGCCATCTATGGGGTCGCACAGAGTCGGACACAACTGAAGCTACTTAGCAGCAGCAGCAGACTACCTCTCCAGGCTCCTTCTGTCCATGGAGTTTTCCAGGTAAGAATACTGCAATGGGTTGCTTCCTCCTCCTCCAGGGGAATTTTCCCAACCCAAGGATCAAACCCACATCTCCGGCAACAGCAGGCAGAATCTCTACCACTGTGCCACCAGAGAAGCCTGGCAGACCATCATCCATTGACACAAAACTACAGCTGGACGAATCTTTTGCATAAATAGGTAACAGTTCTT
The DNA here is from genome assembly GCF_003369695.1 of Bos indicus x Bos taurus. Classification (NCBI taxonomy): domain Eukaryota; kingdom Metazoa; phylum Chordata; class Mammalia; order Artiodactyla; family Bovidae; genus Bos; species Bos indicus x Bos taurus. Next base: position 64,050,572 of record NC_040076.1, on the reverse strand, counting down.
AAGAAAAAGGTATCATAGATCACTTTTATATAGGTGTTTAGATTTTATAATTCCATTTGTTAAAACAATGTGCTCCTAAAAGAATACCTAAAATCCTTTATGAGATTCAGAGAACTTACTTGAATATAGTCACAAACATGGCCGTTCTCCAACTCCAGCGCCAGCCATACCGGATGAAGCCTCGTGTAGCAGCACGATGGGCAGATTGCTAAAGTTAATAAAAAGGCTGTGAGGTTCCAAGACACCTTGATACTTTCTTTATTCTAAAACTGTGGTGGAGGAATGTCAACTAGGAAATAGGTAGGAACACCTAAATAGATAGAAACAATAGAAAATCTCTAGAAATATCATTCTGCAATTACTGAAACTTAAGCAAATGTACCATGTGCACTCTATTCTATCATAGGGTATAAAAGGAAATAAGAAATGCAGTGTCAACCAAGTAATTCATCAATTAAATAGCAACTAAGAATCTAAATGACAAATACTATGACAGATATAAAATCAGTATTCAGTTCAGTTCAGTTTAGTCGCTCAGTCATGTCCGACTCTTTGTGACCCCATGAATTGCAGCACGCCAGGCCTCCATGTCCATCACCAACTCCCGGAGTTCATGCAAACTCATGTCCGTCGAGTCAGTGATGCCATCCAGCCATCTCATCCTCTGTCATCCCCTCCTCCTCCTGACCCCAATCCCTCCCAGCATCAGAGTCTTTTCCAATGAGTCAACTCTTCGCATGAGGTGGCCAAAGTACTGGAGTTTCAGCTTTAGCCTCAGTCCTTCCAAAAGTATTAGACATGCTTTTTTTTTCAAGAAATTGTGGGGAAAAGAAAAAACAGAAAATAAAGAAGGAACACTGAGTAAACTATAAATGGTAAGGATTAAAGTAATACAGATATGCACGAGAGGAAGAAAGGAAGGAAAAAAACCTAATCTTTACTGACCACCTTCTACGTAAAAGTTGCTAACATATTACCTCATTTAATCTTTACAACATTTTCTTCAAGCAGGTGTTAAAAGGCATAAAGAGGAAGTTTCTAATCAAGATCACTCAGCCAATAAAGAATAAAGTCAGAATTGGAAGTTAGGTTGTCTGTTTCCACCGCTCATTTTCATTAACCACCATGAAGCAAGTCTGGCATAATATTGTGAGGGTAAAGCCTAGATTTTTAAAGAATGTGACAGAATCCCTAGATGTAGTCTTAACTACTATATGATACTGGGCAAGTCAAAACCTCTCTGAAAGGTATCAGCGCAAATTCATGGCTTTTAGTAAATAGGTAGACAAATATAGAAACAGAGATATATGTATGAAAGTGTATATAAATCACACACATACATTTCCTAGCTCTATCTGCCTAGACACCATCATACCTCAGTAGCAATGAGCATGCCTAGCCCCAGATCTTGGTTTTTAAATACCATTTTCTTTTTGCCACTTTATTTTTTTTAATTGAAGGATAATTGCTTTATAGAATTTTGTGGTTTTCTGTCATACATCAACAAGAATTAGCCATAGGTACACCCATGTCCCCTCCCTCCCAAACCTCCTTCCCCATCCCACTCTTCTAGATTGTCACAGAGCCCCTGTTTGAGTTCCCTGAGTCATTTAAATATCATTTTAAAAGAAACAAGGCTGGTGCTTGAAAAGATGAACCAGAAAAACCATGCTGCGCCCCGAAGTAAAGATGTGCTCAAAGACTAACGTGGACGTCATCAAAAGGACACAGGAGCTAGCTTGAAGAGATTCCAACAGTCTAAATCGACGCCAAGTATCAAAATAAATGATGATAATAATGGATTATAAAACCATAGAATAACGTAAAAGCCAACAAGTCCACACTGAATAAATTATAAATGGATAAACGGACAGATAAAAGCTCTTCCTTACAGCAGAATACTAACCAATAAATATACACGGACGATGGAATTACAAAATTACAAAATGGCTGTTTGGTTACCACCACAGTAATAACTATTTTAGGAAAGAGTCAGCACTGAACACTGAAACCAGGGGGTGAAAAATTGATGAAAAATAGGATATTTGCAGAGTCTCAAAGTATCTAATAAGTATTCCTAAGATACTTATTAACCACAAAGGGAAAAACTCAATAATTTTATAGTGGATAAACATGGCAGGGAACATCTTAACTAAGTGATTAAAGTATCCCCAGTAGAGGGACAAATAGGTATCTCATGCTTCTTATCATTACTTACTGGGAAGGATATAGTATCAATTGTAGGGTATTCCTGTGAACACACTTAAGTGAAATTTAATCACAAGAAAACATCAAATGTCCAAATTGTGGGACATTCTACAATACAAAATAAAGGCCCAAGTCTTAAAAAATACTGAGGTCATGAAAGTCAAAGAACAATAGAAAAACTGTTCCAAATTAATGGAGACTGACTAGAGAGGCACAACAGGCAAATTCAACATCTGATCCAACACTAGATCCTGGACCAGAAAAACAAATTTTAATAACTTGTTTACTTTAAAAATAACGTTAGTGGGACAATAAGCAAAATTTAATAAAGTCCATTGATAAGATAATAGTACTCTATCAGTATTAATGTCCTGAACTGCATAATAATATTGTGGTTATGTAAGAAAATGTCTTTGTTTTTTAGGAAATGTATGCTGAAGCACTCACCATGTCTAAAACATACTCCCAAGCAGTTCACAAAAAAATAACAGCATGCCTTATACAGAGATAATAAGAAAGCAAATGTGGTAAAATGTTAACATTTGGGGAATCTGACTGAAAGGTGTACAGGAATTCTTTGTACAGTCAGTTCTCTGTATCCCCAGATTTGGAACTTGAGGAAGTGGAACCATGGATATGAAGGACGTATGGTACTATGGTTTTTTTTAAATAAAAGACTCGAGCATTTGTGGATTTTAGTATCCACAGGAGTCCTGGAACCAATCCCTCTTGGACATTACAGGACACTGGCACTACTTTTGCAACTTTAAAAACTTGACACAATTTAAAAAAAAACACACAAATTTTAAAAAACAAAAAATTCTGAGCCATAACTTCCTCACTAGGACAACAGAACTGATGTACAGATGAAAGATAGAGCAAATGAGTCAGCACTCAACAAACTGTAAAGCTCTAAATGTTAATGATTATTTTAGTGTGAGCTAGTGTACTGCATACAGGCTTTGTGAATAGGATAAATACACTACAGCTGAGCCTTGATGATTTATCAGGAGATTAGAAATATATTTCAGAAAGTAGAGCCATGGTGGTGATCGATTCTAGTAAGAAAAGTGGTCTCACAAAGTTTGAGTATGCACGCTAGCATTAGCACTTCCATTGTTGCTGAGAACAGACTGTTTCCTGAATCTTCTCAACCCTACTACCTAACTAGATGATTAAATATAAAGTGAGCAGCTAAAACTGGCATGCCCCCAAACACTATTAGAACACCAGTACGTACCACAGCATCGAGCTGGTTGTGGTAAACTTCTGCTTGGCTCTGCTCAATGTAGCGCTGTTTAGCGTGAATAAATGCTGGTATTCCCCCATATGCCCAGCCGATGATGCCTGCTGAAATTGCTGCCTTGTAAATGTCCTGAAGTTCTTTTGAAGTTCTCTGCCGTTCACTAAAACATCAAAAAGACAATGTTGTTTGGGATTAGTTTATGGATACTGCTCTCCAAAAGACAGTTTGATCAGAATCGTCCCAAATGCTAAACAGGACTTAAATTTTCATGATGGGCAGAACCAATTAAATCTTCTGATGAATTAAATAATTATATTACAAGTAGCTCAAATCTCAGTCAAACTGTCAGAAGTTAGATTAGTAGTTATTCTTGGGAAGGCAGTGACAGAGAAGGGGCACAAGGGGGAGCTTCTGGGACACTATTAACAGTCTCTTAGGGCTGGATACAGACCTATGTTTAGTGAAAAGTCACTGACAGGTATACTTATGCACATTTTTCTAGGTGCATATTTTATTTATACTGCAATAAAAAGGTTTTTTAAAGGGTTATTTTATTTGATGACTCTTATAGCTATACTATATCCCTGGAAACAGAAAGAATTGGTAAACTGGATGCAGAATTAACAATTACCTTTTTGAATTTTTAGATAACTTTTGGAAATTATAAAAACTTATGAGATTTTAGGACAATGTATGCAAGAATGAATACCTATACATAAAAAAACCCAAATTTTATCTTTCTGAATATTTAATTTTTATGTCATGCTCAGATGGGCCTGTACTATCTATTGAAGACCACTGAATGAGAAAGCTCATGATGCAGTGGGCAGCACAGACCAACCTAAAATAAACGGAAAAGCTACCATTTCATTCAATCTATTAATCTCAAAAGCATTAGAAACTAGAAGCTATGTTGCAGCTTCCAAGATGTCCTCTGGAAATTGCTCTAACAAACAGCTAAGTTTGTAAGTGTTTAGTTACTAGAAGTAATGGCCCTCCTATGTAAGTAAACTACTGAATATTATTTTTTTACAAACTACTAACTTGTTTTCTTCTGAGACTGTACAAGTGTTTATCTAATTCTAATTCTATATAATTTATCTAATTCTAACAACCACATTTCTGAAATCAGAATCAGTGAGTTCTTATAGTTCCCACATATACAAGAGAGAAACCTAAATAAAATTTCTTAAGAAACGAATTCTTATATCAATAGGAAAAACTGCTATAATCTAAACTTTATATTTTATCTTATATAATGAACCAAACCAAAAACATTTACACAAAAAGTGGGAGAACTCGGAAAAGAGAAAATGAAAAAAGAGCTTAAGATTTAACAAGCCAGGAAATGCATACAATATCCTCTTTTTCATCCTCTGAAAAATTCCATGACATAGCAATATTTTTTCTTCATAATATCAACAGACACTCTATGAAGTTACATGACTGGGCCTAAGAACTAATGAATGGTAAACAAACAGGGAAAAGTGGTGGAAAGGACCTAGACTGTAAGTAGCAACAATGGGGTTGTAGTTCTGGTTCTGTCATCCACTGCTAAGTGACCTACAGGTAGATCACAATCATTCTGAACCTTGGTTTCCTCACCCATGACATGGAGGGGACAATGAAAGTTATATTAAATTATCTTTCAAGTTTCCTTCAGCTCCAACATTCTGTGGTTTATAAAGCTGATCAAAATAACCTTTTTCAAATGAATTTGAGTCAGTTCTAGTGAGGTGGATGAACTTAGAGCCTGTTATACAGAGTGAAGTTAAGTCACAAAAACGAGTATCATACATTAATGCATATACATGGAATCTAGAAAAATGGTACTGATGAACCTATTTGTAGGTCAGGAATAGAGATTCAGACAGAGAGAACAGACTTACAGACACAGCAGGGGCAGGTGAGGGTGGGAAGAATTGATATACATACATTATATATAATGTATATAAAGAATTGAAATATATACATTAGCATATGTAAAGTGAACAGATAGCTAATGGGAAGCTGCTGTGTAACACAGGGAGCTCAACCTGGTGCTCTGTGACAACTTACACACACGGGATGGGGTGGGAGGTTGGAAGGGGAGGTTCAAGAGGAAGGGAACCTATGGCTGATTCATGTTGCTGTATGGCAGAAACTAACACAACATTGTAAAGCAACTATTTCCAATTAAAAATAAATAAATCAACAAAAATAAACCTTTTCTGTTGTGTACTACATAGGATCGTTCACAAGTATCTCAAATAAATTTGCAACGACCAATGGAAGGGCGGCCTCATTATCTTTAAAATAAGATGATGAAATCTAAAGAAAATAATTAAATACAATTCTACTGGCTCCCCTGCTCTATTTCAGCAACATAATAAAGCTTCAATGTTAATTTAACCAGTTGATACTACAGTGTAGTATATGGGAAGTTCAGTTCAGTTCAGTCGCTCAGTCGTGTCCGACTCTTTGCCACCCCATGAATTGCAGCAGGCCAGGCCTCCCTGTCCATCCGGAGAAGGCAATGGCACCCTACTCCAGTACTCTTGCCTGGAAAATTCCATGGACGGAGGAGCCTGGTAGGCTCCAGTCCATGGGGTCGCTAAGAGTCGGGCACGACTGAGCAACTTCACTTTCACTTTTCACTTTCATGCATTGGAGAAGGAAATGGCAACCCACTCCAGTATTCTTGCCTGGAGAATCCCAGGGACAGAGGAGCCTGGTGGGCTGCCGTCTATGGGGTCGCAGAGAGTCAGACACGACTGAAGCGACTTAGCAGCAGCAGCAGCAGCAGCAGGCCTCCCTGTCCATCAGTATATGGTAAAGTACTTCATAAAAAGGGAAAACTTTTCACCGGTGAGGAATAAAAATGATGAAATTAATTATCCTGAGTTTTCCATTAAAGTTAATTCAATTGAAAGGGTTATCATTTATTCTGACACCGCTTTACTTGTGAATCCAGCTAATATCTTTGCAACAACAGTTGCTACTATTTTTTTATACATTCCTTATTTGGCAGAGTAAAAATTTTAACAACTGTGTTCTCTCTCCAACCTTCATTTTTGTGGCAGGAAGGAGGGCTACTGTTCAAGAAGCATCAGAAGCATACTTGTGAATCCAGCTAATATCTTTGCAACAACAGTTGCTACTATTTTTTTAATACATTCCTTATTTGGCAGAGTAAAAATTTTAACAACTGTGTTCTCTCTCCAACCTCCATTTTTGTGGCGGGGAAGAGGGCTACTGTTCAAGAAGCATCAGAATCTGTGATCAAGTGATACACGAATAAGAATACTGGAGTCCTCCAGATGTTGGTTCTAGGGTCACTAAATAGCTTACTCTAATTCTTCTAATTTGTAAAGTCAGGGGATTATATTAAAGACTATGTTTAGACTCCCTAAACATTCCTAAAAGTTCTTATTTTCAGTTAGTCTCACCCTCTCCATCTGAAAACCGGCCTGTCAATCAACAGAACTACCAAATAGCAATGTTAGGATACAAGCTTGAGGTACATTATATTAAACTCCAAATCCCGCAAAAGTAAATCACACCACTCTGGGGTCCTTCGCCCCAGATGACCCAGGCTGCAGGTCACCTCCTTTGTAGCCCCTCCCCACAGACCGAAGGCACGTTTACTCTTTGACAAACAGCTCCCGGAGGCGGTCCCATCCGGATTCCGGGTACTGGGGTTCTGAGACGAAGGAAGACAGTTCCTGGTCCTCTACAAGAGCCTTGGGATCGGCTGCCACAGCTGCGGCAGCAAAGACCCGAGGAAAAGGTCTCAGCGACCTGCAGAGGAAGCTCCGCGGGGCCGGCGGCCGCGCCTCCATGACCCTCTCCGAACCTGTCGACAGACACTCGCTTGGGCGCTTAGGAGGCCAAGGCCTCACGAAGTGCGGTGGGGGATGAGCGAGGGTAACTGCAAGAAGGAATGGGAGAGTATCTTTACACTAGTCCCGAGTTAAATTGCAGCCGTATCCGTCGACACACCGCTTGACACACAGGCCCTCGGTGCCAAGCCTAACTTTGGAGGTACTATGACACACGAGACAGGAAGTCCCTCCCCAACGAGAGCAAAGGCTGCGGGACTGGGCAAAGCCGGAACCGGAGCCGAACACACTTCCGGCTGGGGGCGGGACGGTGTCAGGCCAGCCCCCGGAAATGAGGTAATGGCAGGAGCCAAGCTCAGCGCAGTCTGACTTCCGGTGCCGTCCTTCTCACCCTTCTGTGACAGGGAAACACGGTGGCAGGTAGCTTGCAGGCGGGAGGATGTGGTCTTACGCTGAAGTGAAAGTGGCTCAGTCGTATCCGACTCTTTGCGACCCTATGGACTGTAGAGTTCATGGAATTTTCCAGGCCAGAATACTGGAGTGGGTAGCCTTTCCCTTTCCCAGGGGATCTTTCCAACCCAGGGATTGAACCCACGTCTCCCGCATTGCGGGCTGATTCTTTTACCAGCTGGGCCACAAGGGAACTGGAGTGGGTAGCCTCTCGGACTCGAACCAGGGTCTCCTGCATTGCAGGCGGATTCTTAACCAACTGAGCTATCAGGGAAGCCATTTAAAACAGCAGAATGCCGTGAAGAAGAAAAAGTGCGGTATTCATTACAAACGGAGTACGGAAAGGGGAAGGCAGTTTGGGCAAATGCATCCTAACCTACTCTGTCACAGACTCCCAGGCTGGACGGGGTTCATTCTGGTTTTCAGAAAAGACCGAGGCATTGAAGAGGAGTATTGGTGCTGGGTGCCCCGAGATCTCCAGAACACTTTTTAAAAGAAATCCGCTCTGGGCTCCAGAAGATAGGTTTTACTCCCCTTAGTTTATATGGCTACTGTTTCTCAAAAGGCAGGACACTTTCTGGAATTTCTACCAGGTGTTGACTTAATAGTTATAATAGCAATAATATCCCGCCACTACAGTTTTCATTAACATATACTTCAAAGTATCAGATCAGATCAGATCAGTCGCTCAGTCGTGTCCGACTCTTTGCAACCCCATGAATCGCAGCACGCCAGGCCTCCCTGTCCATCACCAACTCCCGGAGTTCACTGAGACTCACGTCCATCGAGTCAGTGATGCCATCCAGCCATCTCATCCTCTGTCGTCCCCTTCTCCTGCCCCCATCAAAGTATAGTTCTTATTAAAATGTACACATTTGAAGTATTCTCAAACTGGTTTGTGTTATTTCATTTAAGCTCTGCCAGCAATCAAACATCGGAGAAGGCAATGGCACCCTACTCCAGTACTCTTGCCTGGAAAATCCCATGGACGGAGAAGCCTGGTAGGCTGCAGTCCATGGGGTCGCTAAGAGTCAGACATGACTGAGCAACTTCACTTTTACTTTTCACTTTAATGCATTGGAGAAGGAAATGGCAACCCACTCCAGTGTTCTTGCCTAGAGAATCCCAGGGACGGGGGAGCCTGGTGGGCTGCCGTCCATGGGGTCACACACAGTCGGATACGACTGAAGTGACTTAGCAGTAGCAGTAGCAGCAATCAAACATACGTATTCTCCTTGCCAATCCTTACTCATCCTTATTCCTTTCTAGGTTTAAGTCTAAACTGTTACACTCTTTAGTGAGATAAGGTAAATAGATTTCTGGAATTTGACATCTGGAATTCTATAGATAGGGCGCTGGGAACTGACTGATAACAGTGACTAGCTGAGTAAGTCGCGGCGCCAGGAAGATCTCTGGTGTCTGGGAGACGGGATTAGATTCAGTTCCCATCATAGCATTTACTACATTGCATCATGATTTCCTATTTACTGTGTGTCTCAGTAGACTAACTTTGAGGTCGGGGATCATGTATGTGCATTTCTGTATCTCCAGTACCTACACTCACACGTCTTTGAATCTAGACTTCAGATCCCTTGACTCCTGGCTCCGGCTGCAGATTGCTGCCTAACCCATACAGGCAGAGGTGGGCACCATATAAAGTCCCAAGGCGAAAGCTCAAGGAAATGGCTGTGCAATCTTTCTAGTCTACATGTGGAAAATCTAAATGCTTAAGATGACTCCATAATCATTCTGGGATGAGGAGGACTTTGAATTGGAGGGTGGGAGTGTGGGCAGGTATTACTGAAATAATTTATATACAACTTAAATGCTCCCTCACTACCTTATAGATACAAATGAGATTAACAGGCAAATATTGCTAAAGCTATAGCTGCCTTCTCATTTGGGTAACTAAGCCTCTTTCTTAAGGTTCCCTTTGTCATCTGATCACTCAAGAAGTCTCCAGATCCTAGGCCTGCTCACACTGTTGCTGCTATTCCACCTCAGCTCCTCAGACTACTTGTCACTCTCCTACTCTCCTGCTGCTCCAAGCCCTTGGGGTTTACCTTCCTTTCCTGTTGTTCAGTTGCTAAGTCGTGTCTGACTGTGACCCCACAGACTGTAGCACGCCAGGCTTCCAAGTCCTTCACTATCTCCCTGAGTTTGCTCAAACTCATGTCCGTTGACTTGGTGATGCCATCCAACCATCTCATCCTCTTTTGTCCCCTTCTCTTTACCTTCCTTTACCACTATGGAAATACTCTCCCTTTTCTGTGGTCTGTTTTTTCTAAGGGTCTCAGAGCAACATTAAACCAAAACGTGTTATTCAATTCACTTGGACCACTCTGTTTCACATTTAGCTTGCTCCTCCCCAGGGTATACCTTTGCCACTAGAGTAAAGGCATCAGAAAAAGTTCAGTGCAGTCACCACACTGCCTGGAACCACCACTCTTCTACCGTCAGACCTCTTGCTGATTTCTGCATATAGAACTCAATAGCCTCTTGCCCCATCATGAGCTTTCCCAGGTGTCAGGTTCCCTTTCCTTCCTAGGTTCTCTAGGTACTGCCCTTGCTACATAAATTACATTGTGTATGATATGAACTGTTACCACAGGGAAAGAGAATAAACTTTCACAATTCCAAGGAGCATTTAACCTTCAAAGTGTAACTCAATTTTTACCTCCATGAAGTTTCCAATCTGCATCAGACAGACATGTCTTCTACCTTTAAACTTCAAATCCACATTGTCTTTATGAATAATTGGCCTTATGATTAAGGCCTCATATCCCCTTAATCCCCTTCTGCCTATGCAGCCTCTCATACTGTTGTTTCTACTATGTCATCTCAACTAGAGAGCTGCTTCATGCTAGGGAGCCTGGTGTAAACATTTTCTTATCTCCCACTGTTTGTACACAGTAAATGCTCAAGTATTTGATACATTATTAAATAAATGATTTGTAATTGTATCCTTCTGCTTCACGCACACCCTCCCTTGGGATGCAGTGGGATTATGTTAAGTGAAGGCATCTTTGGTGGCACAAGAAGATGGGTTTTTACATATCCGTGTGTGCTCTCGTTCACAGAGCAGGTGCAGAGTAGGGAATTATCCTCTTCAGAACTGACCCAAAGAAGCCTACTGACATTTTTTCTCTTAGGAATTCTGGACTGAGAGACAGAGCCTGTAGTCTCTGGATCTGCATACGGCAGCACTCTAGAGACTATGCAAATTCTTGCTGAGATTCCTAGATGATACTCCCCAAATAAAGGAAAATCATTCCTTGTGTTAGCCAAGTATCTCACTTTACTCAAATCAACTGAGTTATTCTCTTTTTCTTGAAGAAAGTGTGGCTTTTATCTCTGAGAAGGAAAGGATAAGTGTGGAATTCAGCTAGTATTAAAAAACAACAACAACCTTCAAAAGTTATGGAGATAAAAAATTACTTTCAAAACCATACATTTTATATGTCATTACACCCATCTTCATATCATCTACACTGAGGTAAACAAATACATGTAAAATCTGAATAACATCTGCTGTACTTAAATACAAATGGTCTTATTAACTCTTCAAAGGACAGATGAGAATGTGCATTGACCCAATTCTTAGCGTCTTGTCCAGTCCCTCTTGAAGCCAATGGCTGGGCAGTCTGTAAACAGGATTTAGTTAAGTCCACTGTTCCCATCCATCCATCCATCCTTCCAGCATTGTTCTGTGCATTCTGTGTGAGGCACTGTGCTGGATAATGGAGAAACTGGGGTAAGTAAAACATGATTCCTACCCATCAAGAAGCTCATAGGGGAAACAAAAAAGCTCACAGGAGAAACAGTCAAATAACTACAGTACAGTGTGATGTCATATAATACAGGCTTGAGAAAAATATTATGATAGCCTCTAACTGCCTAGAGTAATGAAAATAAGGAGTCTGAGAGATAATGCTTGAGTTGGAAACACTTCCAGGGAAATGCACCCTCAGCTGCTAATCCAAAGGACAGAAAATTTTGCTCTTAGTTTTGTTGTTCAGTCATTAAATTGTGTCTGACTCTTTGTGACTGCATAGACTACAGCATGCCAGGCTTCCCTGTCCTTCACCACCTCCTGCAGTTTGCTCAAACTCATGTCCATTGAGTTGGTGATGCCATCCAACCGTCTCATCCTCTGTCGCCCCCTTCTCCTCCTGCCCGCAATCTTCCCCAACATCAGGGTCTTTTCCAATGAGCTGGCTCTTCACATCAGGTGGCCAAAGTATTGGAGCTTCAGCATAAGTCCTTCCAATGAATATTCAGAGTTGATTTCCTTTAGGATTGATTGGTGTGATCTCCTTGCTGTCCAAAATGACTCTCAAGAGTCTTCTCCAGCAACACAATTCAAAAGCATCAATTCTTTGGCAATCAGCCTTTTTTATGTTCCAACTCTCACATCTATACATGATTACTGGAAAAACCATAGCTTTGACTGTATGGACTTTTGTTGGCAAAGTGATGTCTCTGCTTTTTAATATGCTGCTAGGTTTGTCATAGCTTTTCTTCCAAAAAGTGTCTTAATTTCATGGCTGCAGTCAATATCCACAGTGATTCTGGAGGCCAAGAAAATGAAGTCTGTCACTGTTTCCATTCCCCCCCCCCATCTATTTGCCATGAAGTGATGGGGCCAGATGCCATGATCTTAGTTTTCTGAATGCTGAGTTTTAAGTCAGCTTTTTCACTGTCCTCTTTTACCCTTGTGGCTCAGCTGTTAAAGAATTTGCCTGCAATGCCGGAGACCTGAGTTGGGAAGATCCCCTGGAGAAGGGAAAGGCTACCCACTCCAGTATTCTGGCCTAGAGAATTCCATGGACTGTATAGTTCATGGCGTCACAGAGTCGGACACAACCGAGCAACTTCCACTCCACTTTCACCCTTATCAAGAGGCTCTTTAGTTCCTCTTCATTTTCTGCCATGGTATCATCTGCATATCTGAGGTTGCTGATATTTTTCCTGGCAATCTTGATTCCAACTTGGAACTCATCCAGCCTGGCATTTCACATGATGTACTCTGCATAGAAGTTATTAGTAATAAGCAGGTTGACAATATACAGACTTGATGTACTCCTTTCCCAATTTGGAACCAGTCTGTTATTCCATTTCTGATTCTTTTGCTTCTTGACCAGCATTTAGGTTTCTCAGGAGACAGATAAGGTGGTCTGGTATTCCCATCTCTTTAAGCTTTTAGTTTAGTCAGAAGAAAATTAAAACAGAACGATAATATTTACCAGGGCCTCCTATTGATAAGGCAAAACCACAGTACAACTCAGAAATCTGGACCTCTTACTGCCAGATTTATAGCACCTAAGGACACAGTCCCCATGAGTTTTTAATACTCAAAGACAAAATTCAATTGTAAACATTTGCCCTGTTCTATGTAATGATCTTACCAGAAAGTCCTCTAAGAAGGTCTGTAGGCTTATAGTTCATGAAAGGGAGTTTAAATGGCCAAATGCATGTTTCATAAATGGAAATATAGTCCCCGATTTTATATAACCGAATCTCACATTTACTAATTTTGGAACCAGTTAATACCAAACAGTTCTTAAGAGGCAAAGGAAAAAGAGTTGATTTCTCAGTGGAAATTTTGGGTCTAAAGAACAAGGATGGTTCTGAGTCACTGAACTACATGGGTTTTAATCTAACAGTTTTTCTTCATTTTTGACTAAGTACTTTAATCCCGAGATTAAACTACTATCCAAATGTCTTTTTCAAAAAGGAAAAAGGAAGCACTTCAACAGGATGTGCACTAAAACAGGCATCTCCTGTGTAAGTAAGTGCTAAAGGTGAATGCTCTAAACTCCCAACTTGACACCATTTCATACATGAAGACTCCTTGAGATCCCTGCAAGCGTGGACTGCTGCCAACTCAAGGAGAAAAAATATTAAGGGTATGTGAAGAATGAGGAAGAGTTGCTGTTTTACGCAAAATTCCTTTAAAGAGTAAGGACTATTTCCTAAATTTATCAAGAGGTTTTCAATCACTCTTTTTTGAAAGAGAACATAAAGGATGCGAAGGCACAAAAAGGGAAGCTGAAATCCAATTGCAATGACTACTCATGCAATTGGCCCCTTTCTACATGGCTTTATAGAAACCTCCTGAGTACCAAAGAGTTTACGCTTTTACAAAAGAAAGCTCCTACATTGTTGCATGGCACACTACTGCTTCCTTAGACCTTTCAGAAAATAATCCCCAAGTATTCTTTACAAACCCTAAAGGGTTTTCTATGTTAAAATACAGCGACAGAGATCAAGTGTAGAATAACTGCAGAACTGTGGTAATGAGTTGTACTAGTTTCATATGAGTGACTTTCTACTCAACAGAATGAGACAAAGGGCGTCACCCCATGGGCATAGTCAGTTTCACAGTGTGGACATACACATATGGATGATCTGAGGCACAAGCTGTGATTGGTCCTAAGAAGATGAAAGGCAGAATCAGGTTCAAAACCCACATCTTACGATTTCTGGTCCTTCTTTAGCAAAGATGTTGAGCGACTTCCTAAGTGTATTACATACAATTTGGATCTTTCTCCAAAGTTGCTCCTGGTACAGCATGATAAGGAAAACCAGATATCTGACTTGGTAACAGTATCCAAGGTATAGGTGTCACATTCACAGCAAGCTTCTCACTGTAGGATATCTGAGGTCTGATGCCATAGAGAGGACTATGGCCTGATCATGACTACTAGAGTTCAATTTTCAAAATTTTGGGAACAATCTGATCGTAGCCTTTCCTTCTTGTTACATTATAGGACAAGAATTTAGAGTATTCGGTCAACAGGTTCTCCCAGTAACAGGTGATGTCATCCATCTTTAAGTGGTTCAGAATAAACTGGCTTCCCCTAGAGACAAGATTAACAAGAACAGTTAAGGCATGACATTTGATAAAACTAGTAGCTTACATTTGAGTACTTACCTGTGCCAAGCACTGTTCAGAACACTTCATGTAAATTAACTCTTTGCTCGTAAGAACCAACTCTACAGCCATCGTATCTACTGCTGCTGCTGCGTCACTTCAGTTGTGTCTGACTCTGTGCGACCCTATGGATAGCAGCCCACCAGGCTCTCTGTCCATGGGATTCTCTATACAAGAATACTGGAGTGGGTTGTCATTTCCTTCTCCATAATCTCTACTATACACGTGCATTTGGAAATAGACATTTTTTTTTTCTTAAAAACAAATATATAAAGAGCCAATCCTCAGAAAGGGTACTTGATCTACTTCAAAGATTTCAGTCTAACTCTACAAAGGATGGGCTTGGGACATAGGTGAATGTGTAGTTTTCCCCAGGACAGCTTTGATTCTAATTATCTCTGTATAATGAGGCCGACATTCAGATAGCACCATGGTAACAACATTCTTATGACTTTAGCTTGGGAAAAGTAGGAATGATTAAAGTGGAAAAAGAAAAATGAACATAACTTACCTTTCAGCAATTTCTTGAGCTACATCATCATTTGCTTTTACAAACTGCAACAGCTCCCTAAAATGGAAAGAATTATTAGGTTTTGAAATACAGACCATGATCATTAGTACTAAGCAGAGAGATAACATACTGAGGCCTGTAGTTAATCTTCAGATATATGGATGTTGGGTTTTTTTAAAGTAAAGCTATCAGGTCCTCACAGGATCAAAATAACAACAACAAAAAAAGTACTTTGCACATAGGCGAAACAATCTGTTGTAGTTTTGGAACATATTTGGGAAAACAGAGATATATTCAATGATACACACCAAAAATCAATAGTGAAGAAAAATTTTCCCTCCTGTCTCTTCCTCTGGTCCCCAGAAGAGGGCACTGGGCTTACATTTCTGGCCCTTCTCCATATGCCGTCCTAGCTCTTCCCATCATGAGAGGAAATTTGCCTTCGTTTCACTGAGGCCAGTTCTCACACTGTATCTGAAAATTCTTTTGACGATATAACACGATTGAATACCCATATCTATTTAGTCTGAGAGATTAGTGCTTTTCAATGCATACTATCTGAATGTTACATTTTGAATCAGCATTAGAGCACTTAAAAAATTAAATCCCACTCAGTCTAGTTGGATAATAATGCAATACTATCTTTGAAAACAAAATTAAAAAAAAAAAAAAGCTTTCAGTGGAAAAAGTCATTAGGAGTAAATGTCTTGAATGGCTGGGGACTTAGAGGCAGACTGTGGGAGTCATCAGAGACTCCGCTTGAGGGACGGCTACTTACTGGACGTTGGAGAGGTCTGTTTTTACTGGGATGTAGTGAACCCATGGCTTCAGCTGTGGGTAGAAGAATTCCAGCCACTCGTCACCAACATGGAAAACAAGTGAACCACACAGAAAGAGGTGTTTGAACCGGAAACTTGCAGCAACACCCCGAAAATTAAACAAATACCTGGAAAACAGAGAGCAAAATATACTTGATACTATATTCCTGCTACCACACATGACATTTTTTTCTTATCCCCTCTTCTTCTCCCCTTTTATTACCCTCTCTTCTTTCTCTTTCCACTTTCAATTTTCAAGGACCCATCAGCATGTCCCTGTGGAGTTCCCATAAACTCCTTGCTCTTCCAGGGGTTAGAGCCTGTTCCTGGGAATATCAGCGTGAGGGGGAAAAAGAAATACTTTCTCCAGGCAGAGACAGATAGAGCCAGCAGCTGGGTGCTGGGCAGAGCGGACACAAGGCTCAATGGAAACAATATCTCACCCTTTGTTTACAAGTTTTTCTAGGCCTAAAGTCTCGAACTCATCATGGTCCCCCCGCAAAGCCTGGTTTTTCCCATAGTGTTCCCTATCTGGTCATAGGTATGCCCTGTTCCCTGTTTCCTCTTAAGAAGTCTGGAGAAGACAACCAGGCATGCCTAATCAATCTTCAAAGAAATGCCCCCTGGAAAATAAAGCTAATAACTAAGAACATTTTCTTCTCAGAATTTCTGGTACCTGTCTCTAACCAGAGCTGCTTCTACTCTGTAGTTCCCACTATGCAGTGTAATTACCATTCATTCCTCTGAGTATTCCCACTGCCCACCTCCTGACCTTGTTTTACCTTCATCTCATTCTTAGTCTTGACATTTAAATATAATACATTAGTTACATATTCCTCATTCATGTTGAACCTTAAACTATTTTTATTAACTTAATAAATGACTGATCTAACTTCAGCTCTTGGCTGTGTGGGGTGCGGAGAGGGGACCCCATCCCTTTGATTATGGGCATGCAGGCCCCCTGGAAGCAGGGACCATTGTCCCTGTTTCATTGTCTCTGCAGTTCCCACAGAACCCAGTCCAGAGCTTTGTGCACAGCAGGCTCTCAGTAAGCAATAACTAATCAATTAACGTGACTTTCACAAACCCCAGCTGGACCCTAGTATTAAAATCCTCACCCAAAGAGAAGCTATTCCAAAAGAAATAGGGAAAACCAGAAGAGTCAGGAGTCCTGGAAATCTTACTTGTATTTGCAATGATCCACAAGATGGACATCCTTAGCAGCTGGCTTTCCCAAGGTATCCTTTCAGGGAAAAGGAAGTTGTTAGTATTAGCAGCAGGGGCATTTATTGAAGACCACTGTGCAACAAGGGTCACTGAACATTTCATCAACATGACCTCCCTGAAGTCTCAGAATGCACAAACTCAGGAGGCAAGACTGTCTCACTTTATAAATGAAGCAGCCAAGGCTTTGAGAAGTTGGGAGACTTGCTCAAGGTCACACAGCTTTAAGTAGAAGAGCTTGGGCTTTAACTTGGTCTGTGTGATTTTAGAGTTTAAGCTTCCCTGGGGCCATGTGACTCTTCGTCTGCACTCAGGAGGTCATGGCCTGCAGCACAACTCACTCTGTGTAAATCATACGGCAAAGGAGCTTACAAACGGTGGCTGGTGGGCTTTAGAGGTGTAGCCCACACACAGATTTTGTTGCACTAGCAAAGTATTTGAAAAATAAATATTCAAACCACTGCCCAGCATTTGTAAGTGGCAGGATACTTCTTATAAAAACCGATTTCCACCTTTCTTGGGGAAAAAAAAAGGAGGATGTGGCAAAGAGAGCTCCTATTCTCCCTGGCAGAAATGACTGGACCTTCAGTGCTCTCTCCCGCTCACGACTGCAGCACCTGGGGGCATCAGAGTCCGAGACCCCTATCCCCTATCCATATTCCAGCCACCTTAGCAGATGGTGAGGGGAACAAGTCTTGCTTGCTTCTGCGGCCTCCCATAGCAGATGCTGTCATGAATCGATACATTTTTTCATAATTTTTATTTTTTAACAAAGTTTCTTATACTGCACCTGCTTCTGTTTGAATTAAATGATCATGTGATAAATACATGCATCTTTACTTAGTATTTCTTAGTTTTCACTTGGTTTTTCTGACAAGAAGTTTAAACATTTTCTCCTATCATCCTCAAATGGTATATGGAAATTTCAGATGAGGACATTTACAACTTAAGGGTCTTTGAATAAGGCAAGAAAGAGTTAAGAGGATAGAGATGGGACTCCCAACCAAAGAAGCCTGTCACTGCTTGTTTCACCTTAGACTCACTTGGGGAATTTTAAACAAATGAAGATGTCTATATACCATTTGCAGAGACTCTGATTTATTCTATTAATTTTTAAGCTCTCTGGTTGGATTGTATAGTCAGGGTTGAGAACCAATGGTTTAAACCAGATTTTGGCAAACTTAGTGCCCGTACGCCAGATCTGGGTCACTGCTTGTTTCTGTGCACAACCCATAAACTAAAGTTATTTTTACCTCACAAATGGCTGGAAAAAATCCAAAGGACGATATTTTTATGACATGGGAAAATTTTATGAAATTCAAATTTCAATGCCCTAAATAAGGTTTTATTGGAACACAGGCATGCTCCTTTGTTTACATATTGTCGAAGACCGCCTTCACCCTGCAGCGGCAGTGCTGAGGAACTACAGCCCAGACTGTAAGGTCCAAAAAGCCTAAAACATTTACCAGCTAGCCATTTACAGAAAATGTTTGTGACCTCTGGTTTAAACCTTCCAATTAATATAAAATATGAGTCATCATAAGGGCCCAGAAACACAATGTGAGTTTGAAAAAGAATAATTTACACATATACTAATTCTAGTCCATGGAACGGTCTCAACATTCATCCCAGCACTGAGAGGAAACCTAATGTGAAGTTCTACCCAGCTGCAATGTTCCTGGAGTGAGAATGTTCACTGCTGTAGCTCTAGTCAGATGATTGGTGATTACTTTCATAGATTTCCAGGCCTGGTTTTTGGTGTACTCTGCATCAACAAGTTTTGGGTTTTTCCGAGATAGAAGAATGAGAGGATCTCGTTCTGGACTTGTCCTATAAAAGAAACACATGACATAGAACTACGTCTCCTACACCATAAGACCACTCCCAATAGCTGAAAGGTAAGCAGTAATCGGACCCAACACGATGACCATATGCACAGATGAACAACTCACGGGTTATTTAATAGAAGAGGAGGGGGATACCAGATCCTACAGCATCTAGGTGGTCCTGGCTGTTTGCCACTGTACCCTTCAGGGCAGGGGAGTATTTGGCCCTCTCTGCTTGCATCTAGTCTTTAGGATTATGTTATACTACAGCCACATCCCAGGAAATTATTTCCCTTTTAGAAGCTTCATGTAACCTCTAATCACTGGTACTCATAGCTGTGTAACTAGGTAATCACCACTCACCAAAACAGCTACATGACCTTTGTTGGGTGTGCTCTGTAAAACCCAGTATAATATTTAAATTAAAAAGAAAACCAAAGGGCTCAAACACCTGAAAACTTATTGTAGAAAAAGTCCTAGTTATGGTTCTAGTACCAGACGATGTTGACATTTGAGGGGTCATGGACTCCCTGAGAATCTGATAACTGTGGACGCCCTCTCTACATATCCCCATATAACTTCAAGGAGTTCCTAAAAGTCTTGAAGTCCACACATGGATCCCAAGTTAAGAATCTGTAATCTGAAGATCTGAGAATCAGAGATGTTGACAAGGAACCATAAGCAATGGTTGTTGGGCTCATTTGCACTCTGAAATCCACCACCAAGTGAAGAGAGAGTGTGACAAGGACACACTAAGAAATCTGCAGAACTCTCTCCCTTCACATTCGTCTTGGTATTCATCTGTCCAACAGATACTCAGTGTGCATCTACAAGGCAGGTACTCTTCTCAACACCTGGGATATGGAGCTGAACAACATGGACTCAGTCTTCCCCTAACCTTTTTGCTTTCGCTCTACCTTCCTTCCATGCATCTCTCTCAATTTTCACCAGTTTCAGTCTACGCTTCCACCACTATTTGGCAGCCACATGGTCTGATGAAAAAGGCAGTTAGAAGAGCTAGTGATGGTTCCTGCTCTGCCATTAAGTGGGAGAGAGTCTGTGGGCACAATCATAAAGTACTCCCAGGGAACTGCAATCTCTCAGGCAAGAGGACAGCTCATTGTTCTATTCAGCATTAAATAATTAAAGCCTATCACACTCGTCACACTTTGTAAATGTCTGCTGAATGACTGGACAGATGAACTTTACTTCTTTGAATTTCAATTCAGCTAAAAGTGATTTGGCCAATAATTTGGGTTCTTCTCTAGCCTAAAATTCTGTGATTCTATGTCTTTTTCTTAGTTATCTTAGTTTTCTCTTTGAACTAGAGTTTGCCACACTCTCAAAATTGTACACATTAGCCAGAAGAGTACCTTTGTAAAATGTCAGAAAATATAATCACCTTGATCCTCGGAAATATGCTGTGGAATTTTTCTTTTTCCATGGCCACTGTGCGGCTGACCTAAAAACAGATTTCATTAGTTTCTGTGTTTCTTCCTTAACTATATAAAGAAGTGTTTGAATAATTTCTAAAGCTTAGCTGAGAGCTTTACATTTCAAAGTAAGTCTGACCCAGGCTACTCAATTCACTAGCAAGGTAATGCCCCAAATCCTTCAAGACAGGCTTCAACAGTACATGAACCAAGAACTTCCAGATGTACAAGCTGGATTTAGAAAAGGCAGAGGAATCAGAAATCAAATTGCCAACATCCGTTGGATTATCGAAAAAGCAAGGGAATTCCAAAAAACATCTACTTCTGTTTCACTGACTATGAAGTCTTTGTGTGGATCACAAACTGGAAAATTCTTAAAGAGATGGCAATATCAGACCACCTGACCTGCCTCCTGAGAAACCTGTAGGCAGATCAAGATACGGAACAATGGACTGGTTCAAAAGTGGGAAAGGAGTATATCAAGGCTGTATATTGTCACTCTGCTTATTTAACTTCTATGCCGAGTACATCACGCAAAATGCCAGGCTGGATGAATCCCAAGCTGGATTCAAGATTGCCAGGAGAAATATCAACACTTCAGATATGCAGATGACACCACTCTAACGGCAGAAAATGAAGGAACTAAAGTCTCTAGATGAAAGTTAAAGGGGAGAGTGAAAAACTGGCTTAAAACTCAATATTAAAAAAACTAAGATCATGGCATCCAGTCCCATCACTTCATGGCAAACAGATAGGGGAAAAGTGGAAACAGTGATGGATTTTCTTGGGCTCCAAGATCACTGCAGACAGTGACTGCAGCCACGAAATTAAGACACTCCTTGGAAGAAAAGCTATGACAAACCTAGACAGCAAATTAAAAAGCAGAGACATCCCTCTGCCAACAAAAGTCCATACAGTCAAAGCTATGGTTTTTCCAGTAGTCACGTACAGATGTGAGAGTTGAACCATAAAGAAGGCTGAGTGCCAAAAAATAAATGCTTTTGAATTGTGGTGCTGGAGAGGACTCTTGAGAGTGCCTTGAATTGCAAGGATATCAAACCAGTCGATCCTAAAGGAAATCAGTCCTAAATATTCATTGGAAGGACTTATGCTGAAGCTCCAATTCTTTGGCTACCTGATGTGAAAAGCGGCTCATTGGAAAAGACCCTGATGCTTTGAAAGATTGAGGGCAGAATAAGAAGAGGGTGACAGAGGATGAGATGGTTGGATGGCATCACCAACTCAGTGGAAACAAGTTTGAGCAAACTTCAGGAGACAGTGGAAGACAGGGAAGCCTGGTGTGCTGCAGTCCATGGAATTGCAAAAAGTTGGACATGACTTAGTGACTGAACAACAACGCTACTCAAAAGAAAAAGCTCTAAATGACATTATGTTCCCTTTTATTATTACTTTATCCTCTGGAGATGCTAGCTAGCAATATGCGCAAATCTACTGTTTGGTTAATAAGTTAGCAACATTGAAAGAAAAGTTCCCAAAGTAAATGACATGTTTGCTGCTACTGCTGCTGCTAAGTCGCTTCAGTCATGTCCGACTCTGTGCAACCCCATAGACGGCAGCCCACCAAGCTCCCTCGTCCCTGGGATTCTCCAGGCAAGAACACTGGAGTGGGTTCCCATTTCCTTCTCCAATGCATCAAAGTGAAAAGTGGAAGTGAAGTTGCTTAGTCGTGTCCGACTCTTAGCAATCCCATGGACTACAGCCTACCAGGCTCCTCCATCCATGGGATTTTCCAGGCAAGAATACTGGAGTGGGATGCCATTGCCTTCTCCGAATGACATGTTTAGGGCTATTTAATTCAGTACAATCAGGATTTCTTCCTTACTTTAAGCAAGAGTCTAGAGGATGAGATGGTTGGATGGCATCACCGACTCGATGGACATGAGTTTGAGCAAGCTCTGGGAGTTGGTGATGGATAGGGAAGTCTGGCATGCTGCAGTCCATGGGGTCGCAAAGAGTCAGATAGGACTGAGTGACCGAACTGAACTGATTGATAAAATTACTAGGCAACAATAACTGCAGAAAATATCAGATACCGAATCAAGGGCAAGGAAATAAATCACTTCCTGACTTTATGTTTTAGATGCATAGGAAGTATTATCAGATTTAGTCTGATTTTGCAAAGCACTCTGGTATCCTCAAACTGTACTTAGTGCTCCATAAAGACCAAGTCCGCGAAATTCAGTTCTCAGTACCAGTTACCATAACCAGCTTCCCTTGCTGAAACTGCTAGCTCACAGATGCATCATTTTTTTTTTTAAACACCAAAAACATTTTGTATCGGGGTACAGCCAAATAACAATGTTGTGATAGTTTCAGGTGACAGATGCATCATTCTTAACTTACTTTGTGGGAACCCTTCACAGATGTTTTTGCAGCGTCTTTCTCTGAAAAAGGAGGGGGTCAAACTGAAGTGGAGTTCATGAGGGATTGGTGAGCTGTTTGCTATAATGGAGAAACTTCGCACATAAACTTTTCAGGTAGAGGTACTGTTCAGATACAAATAGTGTCCCATTACTCATTTCTCTTAAGTGAGCCAGTCCTCCATATTTTCCTGGCTTATCTTCCAGTTCTTTCTCACTGGATCATCTTTACCTGATTCTCCAGTCCAACTATTTTTTGCTCTGTCCCATACTCCCTCCTAACAAATCAGAACTACTGTAGCACTGGGGGGTGAGGTGCCGGGGAGAGGGGGTTCCTAGGTGGAACTAGTGGTAAACAGCCTGCCTGCCAATGCAGGGGACATAAGAGATGCAGGTGTGATTCCTGCACATTCCTGCACACATACACACATTGTGTGTGTGTGTGTGTGTATATATACACACACACATTGTGTATATACATTTGTATATATATATATATACACACACACACACAACTCATTCTTACAACCTTACAAGATGGCTTTTATTATCCCTACTTTACACAGTTGAGGCCTTTAAGAGGCTAAGCAATTTGCCTAGCATTACACAGCTAGTAAGGTTTAAATCCAGAGTCCCTGTTTTTAAGCCCTATTCTATCTTTACTTTCCGTTCATGCACAATATTCCATTTTATAGCCACGTCATCAGAGAAGGCAATGGCACCCCACTCCAGTACTCTTGCCTGGAAAACCCCATGGACAGAGGAGCCTGGTAGGCTGCAGTCCATGGGGTCGCTGAGGGTTGGACACGACTGAGCGACTTCACTTTCACTCTTTACTTTCACGCAGTGGAGAAGCAAATGGCAACCCACTCCAGTGTTCTTGCCTGGAGAATCCCAGGGACCGGGGAGCCTGGTGGGCTGCCGTCTATGGGGTCACACAGAGTCGGACACGACTGAAGCGAATTAGCAGCAGCAGCAGCAGCAGCAGCCATGTCATAATTTACTCCATTCCTTATTGGTGAGCTTTCAGGTAGTTTTAAACTTTCTACTTTAAGAAACAACATTGAAGTGAATATCCCTGTATGTACATTTTTGCATACTTGTTTAATTACCTTCTCAGGATAAGTTCTTAAAGTAAAATGGCTGGGTCAAAGGATATACACATTTTACATTTTGATATACTGCTCAACTACCCAACCAAAAACACTGAAATTTTGAGTATAAATTTCCTTAGTCCCTGGGAAAGCTGAATTTAATATAGACAGACTTGAACCACATATCATCTGTTTTTCCTCTCCCTCATTTTTCCCACCCACCTATCCACCCCTTCAGAAGACCCATGTTAGGATTTCTGTCTTTGGGCAAGCACTAACACTGGTGCTGCCCCAGCCCTCTTTTATAACCCCACTCCTCTGCTGACAGTAGAGTGAATTCTTTAAATCCACAGCAATACTGAATTCTTCTACAGGGTGAAAAGTCAGTCTATGGGGACAAACTCCCAGAAGAGTATAAAGATGGAAACACGCCAGGCAGACACCAATGCAGATCAGGAAACAGATTACTAAAGTTTCAAGGTAAGAAATGAAATCATGAGGCTAGAGATTTTGAATGGAGGGCTCTAAAAAATAAAATTGCAAT
Organism: Bos indicus x Bos taurus; assembly: GCF_003369695.1. NCBI lineage: Eukaryota > Metazoa > Chordata > Mammalia > Artiodactyla > Bovidae > Bos > Bos indicus x Bos taurus. The sequence goes on along the minus strand of NC_040076.1, from coordinate 64,026,079 downwards.
TCTAAAATCATGAATAAATTCAGCTCAAGAATAAAAGGTGAAGATATCAAAAGAAAAACATATTAACGATTTTTAAAACATATTCTATCTCCCTAAAAATTGCTTATTAGTTTACAAACAATAAGAGTACACAGTAAAAGAGAAGGATACACTTAAGAGTTGTTGCAGATTAAAACAAGTTAAAGACACATAAGGACTAAATACAACACAAGATGCTGGACTGGATCCTGTATCTGAGAAGAAATGTGTCTTATGGGATACTGTTATGACAATTCAATGTTGAATTAACATTGTTTCCTGTAACTGATAATTGCAATGTGATTATTAAGGGAACACTCTCGCTCTTAGGAATCATGCAGCAAAGAATTAAGGGGTACAGAGCCATAAAGTATGCAACATACTCTCTAATACTTCAGAAAACAAGAAATTATGCAAATATTACACATGTAGCCTACACATACATTGAAGGACACAATGAATCAAGTTATTATCTGATAGAATACCATGCAACTGTTTAAAAGAATGAGGCAGTTTCCTATGTACTGCAGCAACAGCTGCTGCTAAGTCACTTCAGTCGTGTCCGACTCTGTGAGACCCCACAGACGGCAGCCCACCAGGCTCCTCTGTCCCTGGGATTCTCCAGGCAAGCATACTGGAGTGGGTTGCCATTTCCTTCTCCAATGCATGCATGCATACTAAGTCGTTTCAGTCGTGTCTGACTCTGTGTGACCCCATGGACAGCAGCCCACCAGTCTCCTCCATCCACAGGATTCTCCAGGCAAGGGTACTGGAGTGGGGTGCCATTTCCTTCTCCACCTATGTACTGACATGGAAAGATTTCTAAGACACACCAATTAGTGGGGGAAAAGTTGCCTAAGTGGGACACACTGATAAATTTTTATAAGCACACAAAGTTTTAATATTCAGAAAAAAGTTGTTTTTAAAGAGATTTTAAAAACAAAGTAGATGTACAGCAGGTGGAAAAAGAGCTACAAAAAGAAGAATGTGAAAAGGGTATTTGCAAGCACCTGAGGGCAAAAAAAAGAATTAGAAAACTAAAGTCAAGAATAACTTGGTGAAAAAATGTTAACAACGTTATTATTTTTCTCTCTCTCAAAATTATGTTCAAAATGAAATGCTAAATAAAAAATGACAGTCTCACAGTCTGGCGGACACAGGAAATATTAACGAGTGGAAGATAATGCACTTGGAAACCTGGATTTCAGGCCTAAATTGGTTCCTTGACCAAAGTCACTTAACCTCTCTGAGTCTGCATTCCCTCATCCCTGAAAGAAAGAGCTGGACAAGAACAACGAAGTATGAGGCCAAGTTATCTTAAAAAATAATTTCCCAATTAAACCTACTGAATAATTGACTTGTTTATTTAACCAGTGGCTCTAGCAGACAAAGAGGACTACAGCCCTACATGCTTCTCCAGAAAAGGGATGTTCTCTTCATCTCATTTAAATATGTAGTCACACTTAATACAGGTGATAGATATTTGTGAAAATGAAGTTGAATTAAATTATTACTTTCTCTACATCTGAGAGAAGAACTAGAAAGACTGTGTTTCTAGAAGTTTACTAATTAGGCACCAATGTCATTTGGATCATTAATGTAAAATGTAGCTAGGTAAGAAACAACTACAGCTTGATGAATGAGACGATCTAAATTCTGAAATGATGGCAGGATGCAGACAACAGGCCAAGGCAGGTTTCAATCCTCAGTTACAGATGATCTGAAATAAGCTTGAACTTGAGATGCCGATGGGACATTTATGCCCACCCCATCCCTGCCTGAAGAGCTTGGCTCTTAATTATAAAGTACATTTATGTTCTTCCAAGTAATTTTCTATCCTTCCCCACAATATGATCATTTATTCTTTCCTACTTTTAAAAGAAATTCACTCTTAAAGAATCTTAAAAGTATAGAAAAATTTAAAGAAGAAAAAAAAGAGGCTTCTATTATCCCTCCCACAGAAGCACTGCTGACATCTTTTCTATGGATATGCAAATACTTCTATACACATATAAAATTGCTTATGCTATAAAGTGTTTTTTTGTGTTTTAGCTTAAAAGTTAGTCATTTTACAGAAAATAATTGTTTATACTTAACTGTTTACTTCAAGGTGACCCAAAAAGAGGGACAAATAAAACCTCTCTAGAGGACCTACCTTACCAGATCTTCCCTGAAGAGGTCCCACCGTCCAAGACCCATAGGATATATTGGCCAAACAGCAGGTCCTCCTTCCCAAAATGTCCAAGCAGGATACATGATATCATGGTACTCTAATGTCTTCAACAGAAAGAGAGAGGTTATTTTAAATCAGTCTTGGAGCAGAGGAAGAAGCAGCAAACTGCACTCATGTCACGGAATCTGGAAAAGGCCTTGCCCCTGTGTTACGCCATCAAAGACACATCTAAGTCTAGACTCTGGATGCTAAAAGGCAAAAATGATCATGGGTTAAAATTCATGGGCTGACTGAATCCCAGAATATGAAATCACACTAAATGTCAACTTTTCCAGTTCCCAAAAGTTGTGTTTTTCTAGAAGAAATATACTGTTGGAGGTTTTAGTTTAAGGAAACGATATACCCAATTCTGAATGACCACATAGCTTTCTCATCTTTTAACTGATATCATACTTGGAGAGTATATGGTCCTGCTGCTACTAAGTCGTGTCCGACTCTGTGCGACCCCATAGATGGCAGCCCACCAGGCTTTGCCGTTCCCTGGTATTCTCCAGGCAAGAATACTGGAATAGGTTGCCATTTCCTCCTCCAATGCATGGAAGTGAAAAGTGAAAGCGAAGTCGCTCAGTCGTGTCCGACTCTTCGTGACCCCATGGACTGCAGCCTACCAGGCTCCTCCGTCCACGGGATTTTCCAGGCAAGAGTACTGGAGTGGGATGCCATTGCCTTCTCCATATATGGTCCTACCAGTTCTTAATGATTTCCTAGATAAGTCTTATAGGAGCAAGAATTAGGAAATACAATGCAATAGTTAAGAGTGTGGGCTCTTGAGAAAGATTATCTGACTCCACCTCTTTCCAACTCTAGGCAAGTTACTTAATTTTCCTACGCTTCAGTTTCCTTATCTTTATAACTAGAGAAATGATAATATCAATAATAGTATCTATCTAACAGGCTTGTTTTAAATATTAAACGAGTTAATACATGTAAATAACTTAGAACAGTGACATATAGTAAATACTCAATAAGTGTTAGTGTTACCTAATACTGTGGCGCTTCTGAGCTCATATTGGTTGGTCAATAAGTTCTGAGTTATTTTTTGGTTATTTTTCTTTTTTAATCGGGGTCAAAAGTAATGATGGGCAGAAAGGGGGTAGGGGTATTATCCCACACCTTTTGAAAAAAGTTTGAAACCATTTGAAACCTTTATATGGTTACTTCTGTTAAAATTCTGGCCAGTGATAAGCCTCTAATTCTACTGTCTTCCACTGGAATTACATATGCAATATGCTGTTTGCCTTCTTTCAAATATTTAAAAAATGGTATGCGATTCATCAAGCACCTCAGGCATAACAGGTGCTCAAAAGAAACTGCATATTTATTATAAAGCTGACAGATGAAAATCCCTGCCTGGCAAACTAGGAGTCATTGGTTTAAAAAAAAAAGAAGCAGGGGGAAGGAATTAAAGATGAAAGGAAAGTTAGTATATTGATGATCATACTTCATTATCTGCAGAAAAAAAACAGATAAATAATAAACATAAACCCTTACTGACTTACATGGGAGCCTCTATCTGTTCTGAGAGGGCTTCATGACAAATAACGGGACCAAGCACTTTTGAGAATTGAGGCTAAACCATGGGAAATGCAACACAATGTGGCCTCAGCCCACTTGCAGCACAGGAAATAAACAAGTCTAGACAGAAAGTAAACTCTGATAAAGAAAAAGTGGGGAAAAAGTCCCTCTGCTTTGGAGACACTAAATCAGAAACAGTTCTTTTTCCCAAAGTCTGCAGGGTTTTCCCAGACCTACTCTTCTCCCATAGAGTTTTCCATCCACTCTCTTCTAGCCTCCCCCATCCCTGCCCCAAGTGCTTTCATATTTAGTCCCTAGGGAATGAAGGCCCATTCCTGCTAATACACCATTTGCAAGAAGCTGAGCACTAAGATATTAACTGTGCCCTATTCTCCAAGCCCACAAGCATGTTCCAGCACTCCTATCTCTCCATAACGAGACTCGAAGATCACCCTCTCACATGTCCCCCTCAGGTACCTCAGGCCTATCCCCTCAGTGTACTGTTTGGGTGCAAACTGTGTGGTTATTTGAGAACCTTTAGTCTGACCATTAGCCTGGCTAGGACCCTGGGATATAGTGGCCAGGCAGATGATACGCAGTAGCATGGGGGATATATACATTGTAGGAGCTCAATATTTTTGTTGAAAGTCCATGAGCTTTCTTGGGTCACTCTCTCCCATGCTCTGCAGGTTCTCTGAACCCCACCTCCAATGTCTTAGAGGTTCCTCAGGCTTCTCTCATTCCTCACCCTCCACCCTCAGCCCTAGCTAAGATCCCAAGCAATCATACTCATCACTTACAGGTCCTCACCTCCTCCTCAGTCTTATCATTCAATGACTGTGAAGCTAACAGGGACACAGACCCGCTTTGGAACCTCAGGCCTCATCCACACCATTACCCATCAGACTCTGCCACATTCAGTCATCTCCTGCTTATGACCTAGAATACCACCCTCCATCCCCTCAGACAGCCCTTTCTGTACTTACCTTACTGAAGGAGAAGATTGGAATGGCAGGCTCCATCCATTTAGGAACCTGAGGATAATCTCGCACATTGATCACCATCTCCATGTCAGGGAGGCGCCCAATAACTTCCAAAATAAAGTGTTCAACACCACTACACCTGTCAACCAGAAATACCACAACTTCACCAGATCAGTGCCTGCTCTCAGACAAGGCAGGGTCCCACTGACACTTTAAAGGTAAGACAACCCAGCATTCAGATCACTGGCCTCCTGCAAAGCGTCCTGAGAGCAATGCTTCTGAAAGGACTATTCCACTCTTTCATGTGGTGCAAGTTATCTTTTCTGGCTAAGCTTCTCCAGCTTACAATAATAAAATTCTCCAACTAGAGCATCCTAAGTTTGATGGGAACATTATTGCTACTCCTATCACTTCCTCTCCTCTTTTCATTTCCAGCATTTATTTCTCCTACATGGAATAGTTTAATTAGTAAGCAAGATGTAAATTTTGATAGGAACTGGAAAAGCTGATTTTCTAATTATGTCCCCTGGGCTTTGCGTCTCACAAGGACATTATTTTTATTTCCACCATAACTAAGTCTCATAGTTTATGAGGAAGGATAAAGAACCTTTCATTACCTTCAACCTAAATACAGAACATTCTCAAGAGCAGCTTTGCAAGCCAGAAAGAATGCCAGGTACGGAATCACAAAGATTGTAACATAGCTTTCAGAACAGATTTTCTAAAAGGATTTCTGGAAAGAAAGTAAGTATACACTGAGAGCTAACTTTCCTGCCCCATCCTTGAGGTCCGGACCAGCACAGTACTGGTAGCAACATTCCAAAGTCTGACCAAAATTTTCTGGCAGTGTGATAATGACTGATTTATATATAGGGTGATGACTACATATCAATATATAGGGTGATTACTAAATATCAATCGTTCATAAACGTAAGAAAAGATGGTCAACTGTACTACTAACAAATAAATGCCCCCAAAGCCACAATTATAAAAACAGAGAATAAAATGGTGCTTATCAGAGGCTGGGGAAAGACGGGATAGGACAGATGTTGTTTAAGGGAACAAAACTTACAAGGAGCAATAAATAAGCCATAGGGATCTAATGCACAGTGAAATGAATATAGATAACAAAATGGTATGATAATTATCAAACTTAAGAGACTATAATTTAATCATTTCCACTACTAAAAAAGAAAATAATTATGTAACATGATATAGAAGTGCTAATTGTTGCTACAATAGAAATCATATTAAAATAAACTTATCAGACTAATGTTATACACCTTAAATTTACACATTATATATTAAATATATTTCAACAAAAAAGTATCAACATGACAAAAGAAAAAATCTAGTGAAGCTACATGCTACTTTCTACCAATCAGATTGTCAAAGATCAAAAGAGCCTGATAATACATAGTGTTACTGAGTGTGTGAGGTCTGTTCTGAGCATGTGATAAGAGGGTGGAATGTGTAAAAACAACCTCTTTGGAGGACAATTTGCTCCTATTTATTGAGATTTAAAAACACTTTATTTGCCCAATTAATTTTACTTCTATACTGTAGATATATTTACAAAGGGACTTCCCAGGTGGCGCTAGTGATAAAGAACCCGCCTGCCAATGCAGGAGACCCAAGAGATGCGGGTTCGATCCCTGGGTCGGGATGATCCCCTGGAGGAGGAAATAGCAACCCACTCCAGTATTCTTGCCTGAAGAATCCCATGGACAGAGGAGCCTGGCAGGCTACAGTCCATGGAGTCACAAAGAGTCAGACACGACTGAAGCAGCTCAGCATGAGTGTTCAAAAGTCTAAGTTCAAGAACGCTCACTGCAGCGTTGTTTCCATTAGTCAAAAATTAAAGGGGAGAGATGGGGAATAATTAAGCATTCATTGATACAGAACTGAATAAAGAAATCCATACAATGGGATTTTTATGCTGCTATGAAAGAGTTCTCCATGTACTACTCCTATGGAACAATTTCAAAATCTACTGATACATGGAAAGGAAAAGTAAATTGCAGAACAGAAGATACAGCATATTCTGGTTTGCTGGTGAATCTAGACAATTGTATATGCAGATTATTTCTGGCAGGATATACAACTGTAGCTGTCTCTTGAGAGGAAGACTCGGGACTAGTGGTATGGTGGAGGGCATCATTGTATATACTTTTGAGTTAACCAAGTATTTTACCATGTGCATATAATACTCCTTTGATGTTAAAAAAATTACTAGTTACAAAGTTTAAAAAATGTATTATTATATTTTATTATATATTATTAATTATATAATAATATTATTACATATGATTATAATAATACATTTACATGTATTTACATTTACATGTTAACAGCTAAAACATTTGCTATTTTCTTTCACACCTGGCTTTTAAAATAGCACTCTATCACGTACTGCATGATTCTATTTATATAAAACTCAAGGAAATAATCCATAATGAGAGAAAGCAAATCAGTGGATACCTGAGGACAGGGATAGGACAGGAGGAAGGCATGACAAGGAAAAGGGGAAAGAAGGGCCACAAGGTAACTTTTGTAGTGACAGGTTCATTATCTTGGCTACAAATACATATATATATATGAATATATATTAGATACATATTTTGATATATGTATCAAATTGTACACTTTAGATATGTGCAATTTATGTCAACCATACTTCACTAATGCTATTATTTTAAAAAAAAAATGTTATTCTCTATCTTTGAAATGATGCATCTCCAGGTGCTTAATTAGATGGTGCTCCAGTTCCTTAGCTCATCCTTGAAATGGTGAGTTTACATGTCCTTTTGTTCAGAACTGAATTCTTTAAATGTCACTGATATTTCTCAAACTGGGTGAATTAAAAGATCTAGACCTAGAAAGATACTACTTTTGGCCAGATAAAAGTCTGAGATATTACACAACTGTGTCCATTTCATTAAGCTGGTTCTAAATATTTTGTTTTGTTTCTCTTTTATTTAACTCTCAATTCTTTAGCTGTGTATGTAATTGGGGCAGGGAACTTTCAATGTATTAGAACTCTAGACGATTTTATTGCCAATGAAAGGTCCCATCCTCTCTTAAGAATATTTCTAAGAGCTCAAGATTCTGACCACAATGCTCTGGAGTCAGGAATAAGAGCTATGTGCCTTGCAGAAACTTTGAGAGCACAATTTAATTCGATCCGGAGATTGTTCAGCTAACTATCAAACACTGGAAAACCTTTTAAAGTCCAAAAGGATCTATATTCATATTTTCTTTCTCATTTGTAGAAATCACAAATTCCTCTATACTCATAATTTGTAGTTAAAGTCTCTACTATTGCTCCAAGTAATGAAACAAATGTCTATTTAAAATATCTCAATGATTTTCCCCACTACCACCTTACTTGCCCCTGACACTTGAAAACCAAAATTGTGATTACCTCAGAATATGGGATATTAAATGATCTTTATATTTTTCTGTTGTTGTTTTTATGTATTTTTGACAGTGAAAATACACTACTTTGTAATGAAGTTATTATGACAAAATATAAATCCTTGTGACCAAATAGATGCTTGTTTTTTTACAATACTGCTCATTTATTTTACTTGTAATGGCATACGTCATTTAGAAAAAAAGGTCTTAGTAAGGGAATACTCTGCCTTTGTAATTTTATAAAGATTTGAGGGTTTTTTTTTTTTTAAAAAAAAAGGACTCCTGGGAATTCCCTGGCGGTCCAGTGGTTAGTACTCTGAGCTCTCACTTCACTTCCCCGGACACGGGTTCAATCTCTATTTTGGAAACCAAGATCGCACAAGCCAGGCAGCTGCGCCAAAAAAAAAAAAAAGGCTTGAACGAGGAAGGTTTATTATTTGTTGTAAATAATGCTGCCTAAGGGCAATTTCCAGGCTCAGTCTGTGACCCTCCCCATCAGCCTTTAGCCCACTGATAAGGAACTTCAGCTCTCACAGCTAAAGTCCTGCCCAGAGTGGCCTGTGTAATCTGCAGCCCTAGTTATTTCTCTTGCCTTTCTGCCACCTTTCTTTGAATAGTCAGTATCTAGAACAATAGCTGTCCCCTGACAATCAGTCATCGCTTCTTCTTCAACCCAGCTCACTCACACTAGTTAACATTAGCCTGTGTCCTGCAGCTGCTGTATCTGGAGAAGAAGGGGTAGAGCCAGATCCAGTACAACCAGTGATGTGCCCCAGCCTTACAAAGAGAGAGGAGACAGATGTCACTATTGTGTGGTCCTGAAATGTGAGGGTTTACTTCTAAGTCCCTTTAATTGGACTATATTAGAGTGTCAGTTGCTCAGCCGTGTCTGCTCTTGTGACCCCATGGACTGAAGCTCACCAGGCTCCTCTGTCCATGGAATTCTCCAAGCAAGAATACTGGAGAGGGTTGCCATTTCCTTCTCCAGGGGATCTTCCCAACCCCAGGATTGAACCCGGGTCTCCTGCATTGCAGGTGGATTAGTATTAAGTAAGCAATAAGGTCAGAAAATATATGTACCTTACAGCTCTTACCTTGAGGGGAACATGCAGTCACTTTCCCGGTATAATCTGTTCTTAATTATCTGATAGTGGGTCCCTAGCTTCCGTCTGACTACCTCTGCCATCATCTTCCTGGAGATACCGCCTCGGAAAGGAGTTAGATCCTCTTCTATGACACTGGAAAAGAAGGGGAATCATCAAGGAAAGCAGCCCAAGAGAAGGGTACCATCCCAACTCTTCCTATCTGTAGGTCTGGGCTCAGTATTAGAGAGCATAGAAAGCTTCGGGAAAGAAGAGGGAGCAGGAATGAGCAACCTCTTTCCCAGAAGCACCACAGGTAACCTAAAATAACAACAAAGCAACAGAAACGAAAAAGCAAGCCAATATCGAGCATCTCTTCCCCCTCCCTCCACCTGGCCTGCCCCTCCCTTGCCTGATGCATATTCCTTCTCAATACTCCTGTCACACCTGTGTCCTCCCAGTCACTGCAGTCCCGCTGACCTTTCCTTCTCCGAATCCCACAGAAGGCATAGCTTATGCCTTACAGCTTGAAACCAAGTCTTACGTTCTAGCCTGTTCGGCCCCTACCACCCCACATACTCCAGCAGTATGTGTGACTGACAGGAGTAACTAGGAATTACACTATTTTGTATCCCTTTTAAGGCTTGGTACAAACCAAGTTTTCAGTAAGTATCACATGCATCAGGTAAATTTTTTGAGGAATTATAAAATAATGAATGTAATGAGGAGTTAAAGGACTGTTATTTAACTGATAAGGAATCTGATATCTAGAGAACTGACTTGGATCTGAGACCTGAATCTGGCACTAGAATGTAAGGCTGATTTCAAAGTAATCTTTCTACCATCACACCCTAGCCTTAATTTGCATACATTAAAAGATAACCAACAGGAAACATAATTTGATTCATTTAAAAATATGTTCATTCCTTCAACAATATTTATGGAGTACTTACTGAGAGTAGGGCTTCCCTTGTGGCTCAGCTAGTAAAGAATATGCCTGCAATGAGGGAGACCTGGGTTCCATCCCTGGGTTGGGAAGATCCTCTGGAGAAGGGAAAGGCTACCCACTTCAGTATTCTGGCCTGAAGAATTCCATGGACTGTATAGTTTACACGGTTGCAGAGTCAGACACAACTGAGTGACTTTCACTTACTGAGAGTCAGCACCAGGAATACAACAGCCAATGTAGGACATATGCCTTGACCTCAAGAAGCTTTCAGTCCAGTGGGGAATGCAAACAAGTACATTCCTACAGGGAGTTAACAGGCAATGCTGAGACCACCTGGGCCTCTACTATCCCAGTGTATTTTTATTCTCTAGAAATCAGAAAACCACCTCAGGGACCCTGTCTGCTCTCTGACCACTGCAACCAAGGTCTCTTGGGGATTTTAGGGGATTTCCTCCTGACAAGATCTAAATTCTTAAAGATGGGTGAAAGAAAAGAACTCACCCGTGGTAACAGCTGCAGTTTGGACTTGAACATGGTTCGTAATTCTCCAAAGCCCTGTTAATTTGGTCAATAAATACTTTCCATTTTGAACCTTCAAAAAGTGAAAAAAATGAAGGTTAACAAAACACCCCTGAGTATTCTTATTCACTAGCAGCAGGTAAGTAGAATCCACAGAAAGCCAAAACTTTTATTAGACACCCCCTTTTCATCCCACTGGTGGAAATGGACAGCCAGGAAGGTTTCATTCTACAGCTCTCCAGCACTCAGGTCAAGTCTGCTCCTCTACTCTGGCTGCCAGACATCCAAGAAAGGGGAAAATTTCCAAGCTTAATGCCCGGCACTCAGAAGGTTACGGATAAATTGGTCACACAGATACTCAGTTTTTACTAATCAAACTGAGCCCTATAAAGAGGATCGATTAAAAGCCACAGTAATTAACCCTCCTTTAATCTCTTCACGCAATGGACTAAGAACACTACACACACACACACACACACACACACACACACACAATGGACTACGAACACTACACACACACACACACACACACAATGGACTACGAACACCACACACACACACACACACACACACACACACACACACACACACGAATTATCCCCCAGTGTGTCTTAGGGAGGTGCAAGGTAGCCAAGCGTGGGCCATACCCGCTGTGGGCATGCCCTCCCCTACCCACTATCGCTCTGAATTCTGTAGGATGGGTTACTCTCCAGGGTTCTAGGCAGGAGAAGCAGTGCCGGACACCCAGAGGCTCTCTGCTCCGAAGAGCCGCCGTGCCCGCTGCCCAGCTCTGCGCCGCAGCGGCCACAGCACGAAAGCGGCGCCAGCAGCGCGGGAGAGCGAGGGGCGCGGGAGAGCGCCCCGGAACGCGGCCAGACCCCGAGCCCCATCGGTGAGCCCGGCCCTGTACGGAGCACACCTGACTCCTTCTCGCGGCCCGGCACCGGGGGCAGGAGTAGCAAAAGCAGCCACAACCAAAGCTGGGAGGACACCCCCAGCTCCATCGCCTGCCACCCAACCGCGGAGTCCCAGTTGCTGCGCGGACGAAAGCGGAGCCCCGCACAAAGATGGCCGAGGAGCCGCACCACGTGGGCGGAGGGCCGCCCAGCGCAGTGACGGCAGAGCGCCGCTCGGCCTCCCGGTCCTGGTCCCGAGCCCAGCAAGCTGCGCAGCTTCTCTGGTAAGGCGGCACAGGTAGTCAGCCGCTGACGTGCTTGTTTGTTTAGAGCTGAACTCGCACTCTTTATATATACATATATATATGCATCTCTCGACTGAGCGACTTCACTTTCACTTTTCACTTTCATGCATTGGAGAAGGAAATGGCAACCCACTCCAGTGTTCTTGCCTGGAGAATCCCAGGGACAAGGGAGCCTGGTGGGCTGCCGTCTCTGGGGTCGCACAGAGTCGGACACGACTGAAACGACTTAGCAGCAGCAGCATCCATCTCTCAGATAAAATCGAATCGCAGGAGAGAATGAATAAATGGCACCCTGGGGAAAAATGTCTATTTGTCCTTTACATTCTGTAACATCTTGAAAACGTCTTATTCTCCGCAGCCAAAAAACTGAAAGCCAAAAGGAAACATTTTTTCACCCAAAGATTTACAGTCAGTGGCACAACCCGGGCTAGCAGTTCTTTCCACGGCCTCAAACTGCTTTTTTTTTTTTTTTTTTTTACTAAATAGCATAGATTTGAGCACCTGAATGTCTACAGTACTGTTAGACGTCAAATGATTGCAAATAGTATATAGCACATGTCTCTTTGTAATAGCAATTTATAACAGTCGGGGTGACTCAGGGGGAAAAAAAAAACGGAGGACAACATTATGCTGTAAAATGTAGGCATATATGGTGATATACAGTTGCAAGTATGTATCTATTTTATAAAATGTGCATGGTGACACCTAGGCTCTGTGGAAATACAAGATGAGATTTGTGCCCTGAAGGAATTTAGATCTAGTAGAGAGAAATATATTCTTCCCGGGAGCTTATTTACAATTTAAGGCAATAACTAGATGCTACTGGTTTCAGTGGAGGGAAGATCAATATGGAAATCTGGAGAAAGAGGCAGGAAGGGTGTATTGTATTCCAAGCTGAAGAAAAGGAGATGTTGCAGTTCATGAATATTGTGCTAGAGATGCTGAAAGAGGGGAACCCATAATTTGCAGGTGGGAATAGAACCTGGGTTGATGGTAATGAAGCATTTAGGATGTATGCTGAGGAATGGTGGAAGATAAAATAATGTTGATTAGTTAGGAATGGCTATGTAACTCATTTTGGGTGAGTGGGGAAGAGAAGAAAATGAATCCTTAATACTGTATCTTACAAGCCTTTAGGACTCCAAATGAAAACAAGTGTTCCTTTTTCTTCCAGGAAGGTGAGCAATACTTCAAAGTGAATAATTAATCAAAAGTCCACCAAGCAAGGTACTACATAGATGACCTTCCCTTCAAAGTTAGTTTAAAATAAATATAGTGGAAAACAAACATCCTTCCCTTCAAAGTTAGTTTAAAATGAATATCAGATCAGATCGGATCAGATCGGTGGCTCAGTCGTGTCTGACTCTTTGCGATACCAGGAATCGCAGCACACCAGGCCTCCCTGTCCAACACCAGCTCCCGGAGTTCACTCAGACTCAAGTCCATCGAGTCAGTGATGCCATCCAGCCATCTCATCCTCTGTCGTCCCGTTCTCCTCCTGCCCCCAATCCCTCCCAGCATCAGAGTCTTTTCCAATGAGTCAACTCTTCGCATGAGGCGGCCAAAGTACTGGAGTCACAGCTTTAGCATCATTCCTTCCAAAGAAATCCCAGGGCTGATCACCTTCAGAATAGACTGGCTGGATCTCCTTGCAGTCCAAGGGACTGTCAAGAGTCTTCTCCAACACCACAGTTCAAAAGCATCAATTCTTCAGTGCTCAGCCTTCTTCACAGTCCAACTCTCACATCCATACATGACCACAGGAAAAACCATAGCCTTGACTAGATGGACCTTTGTTGGCAAAGTAATGTCTCTGCTTTTGAATATGCTATCTAGGTTGGTCATAACTTTTCTTCCAAGGAGTAAGCGTCTTTTAATTTCATGGCTGCACTCACCATCTCCAGTGATTTTGGAGCCCAGAAAAATAAAGTCTGACACTGTTTCCACTGTTTCCCCATCTATTTCCCATGAAGTGATGGGACCGGATGCCATGATCTTTGTTTTCTGAATGTTGAGCTTTAAGCCAACTTTTTCACTCTCCACTTTCACTTTCTTCAAGAGGCTTTTGAGTTCCTCTTCCCTTTCTGCCATAAGGGTGGTGTCATCTGCATATCTGAGGTTATTGATATTTCTCCCGGCAATCTTGATTCCAGCTTGTGTTTCTTCCAGTCCAGCGTTTCTCATGATGTACTCTGCATATAAGTTAAATAAACAGGGTGACAATATACAGCCTTGATGTACTCCTTTTCCTATTTGGAACCAGTCTGTTGTTCCATGTCCAGTTCTAACTGTTGCTTCCTGACCTACATACAGGTTTCTCAAGAGGCAGGTCAGGTGGTCTGGTATTCCCATCTCTTTCAGAATTTCCCACAGTTTATTGTGTTCCACACAGTCAAAGACTTTGGCATAGTCAATAAAGCAGAAAGAGATGTTTTACTGGAACTCTCTTGCTTTTTCCATGATCCAGCGGATGTTGGCAATTTGATCTCTGGTTTCTCTGCCTTTTCTAAAACCAGCTTGAACATCAGGAAGTTCACGGTTCACATATTGCTGAAGCCTGGCTTGGAGAATTTTGAGCATGACTTTACTAGCGTGTGAGATGAGTGCAATTGTGTGGTAGTCTGAGCATTCTTTGACATTCCCTTTCTTTGGGATTGGAATGAAAACTGACCTTCTCCAGTCCTGTGGCCACTGCTGAGTTTTCCAAATTTGCTGGCATATTGAGTGCAGCACTTTCACAGCATCATCTTTCAGGATTTGGAATAGCTCAACTGGAATTCCATCACCTCCACTAGCTTTGTTCATAGTTATGCTTTCTAAGGCCCACTTGACTTCACATTCCAGGATGTCTGGCTCTAGGTCAGTGATCATACCATTGTGTGATCATATTCATAAAATGAATATAGTGGAGAACAATTATAGAAACTCTAATAAAATAGCTTGCTGCTGCTGCTGCTAAGTCACTTCAGTCGTGTCCGACTCTGTGTGACCCCATAGATGGCAGCCACCAGGCTCCCCCGTCCCTGGGATTCTCCAGGCAAGAACACTGGAGTGGGTTGCCATTTCCTTCTCCAAAGCAGGAAAGTGAAAAGTGAAAGTGAAGTCGATCAGTCGTGTCCGACTCTTCGCGAGTCCCAATCACTTCATGCTATAAGGTCTTTGAAATGAAAATAAATCATATTTTCTGCACCTTTATAATGTTTATATTTGAAGTGAGAGATCGAGAGGTAAGTGAGCCCTCTACACAGGAGGAATAAGGTACACATGAATTTAAATATTACTTGTTTCATTTACTTAAGTGGTAAGATTTTATTTCCAGTGGTTGCTACATGAGTGAATGAGTGCTAGAATTCTCCTGGGAATTAGGAAAACCACAGACTTCTAGGCCTTTGCCATGGTCACTAATTTAAAATGCAAACACTATAGTTTACTAAAAGACCCTCCATGTTCAAGCTTATTGTGTCTTCAAAGTCATTTCATGCTCACCATAATCTGGCTATACAGTTTTACACTGAATTTTTCACACATACCAAGTTCTAACCCAACTTAGAATCTCTGCCTAAGTTTTGTTTTCCATCTGGATTGTTTTTCTCTCTCATCCTGGCATCTCTGGTTCCTTCCCAACATTCAAGTTTCTGCTGAAAGGGCATTCCTTCAGACAGATTCCTCTCAAAACAGCACCCTAATTTTCTACCTTACCCCCTTATTTGTCTAGTTCATAATACTTAAAAACAGTATTTAATTGATATTAAGTAACTGTGTCTCTAAGAATATAAGCTTCAGGAGGGCAGTTACATATCTTATTCAGAAGCACAGTGCTTGGAACATAGTAGGCACTAAATAAATAATTGCTGAATGAAAGATGAACACTGGTGAGCCGATGGAAAAGCGGCAAAGAATTTCAGAGTACCAAGCAGTAGTTGATACTGAAAAGAAATGTATCATAAGCCTACAGGTGAATACAATGGAAATATGTAATCATCTATATTGCATGAAAGAAAGCTCTGTAGCACACAAGGACAGTAGGAATACTTGGGAATATTACTAACTCTAATGGTTCCGATATTGTTCATTCTGGCTGTAAACTCTGGGTCTGTCACTTACTAGCTGGATAATATTAGCTAGGTTTCAACAAGTTATTTTTCCTACCTTCAGTTTTCTCTGTAAAAAACAGGAATACTATAAAAACATTGAGATTTAAATCAAATATGTAAAGCTATTAGTCTAGTGTCTGGCACCAAACAAAAAAAACCTCTCAGTAAAGGTTAACTAATCATATGCTGGATAAGGTTTTCTCTTAAGATGCTTAAAATCTGCAAAGTGAGAGATCTCATGCCAAGTGTTCCGTTGATACTCTTCCTCTTCTGCTAACACCAAAATATAGACAGTTTCTGAATTCACTACTGATGTTGCCCTCTTTTTTACCTTTCTGTCGAACACTTCCTTTACTAGTAATAGGAACTTATTCTCCCACAAACTCCCTATTCATCCTTGCAGTCTTGTCTTTTAAACCCCAAGTTCTCTGTGAAGATTTTCTTGGGACTGACACCACCACCATTGCACAGAACTTATTACCCTGTCTTGCCTGTTATCTCTGGACCTTGGACATACTTTTTATGTTACATTTATTGTAATAAATTGTAATTTTCCTGGTGTCTTGTCTCTTCCACTAGACTATGAGCCCTTTTTGGTATTCACTTTTGTAACTTCAGCATCCATTTAGTACTTTTCTCAACATACAAGAAGCTCACGACTGGCTGCTGAAGCACAACTGCGTCCTGATCGCCTTCGCTTAGCAGTGACTTTAAATGATGTCTCCTATAACCTCAGATATGCAGATGACACCACCCTTATGGCAGAAAGGGAAGAGGAACTCAAAAGCCTCTTGAAGAAAGTGAAAGTGGAGAGTGAAAAAGTTGGCTTAAAGCTCAACATTCAGAAAACAAAGATCATGGCATCCGGTCCCATCACTTCATGGGACATAGATGGGGAAACAGTGGAAACAGTGTCAGACTTTATTTTTCTGGGCTCCAAAATCACTGGAGATGGTGAGTGCAGCCATGAAATTAAAAGACGCTTACTCCTTGGAAGAAAAGTTATGACCAACCTAGATAGCATATTCAAAAGCAGAGACATTACTTTGCCAACAAAGGTCCATCTAGTCAAGGCTATGGTTTTTCCTGTGGTCATGTATGGATGTGAGAGTTGGACTGTGAAGAAGGCTGAGCACTGAAGAATTGATGCTTTTGAACTGTGGTGTTGGAGAAGACTCTTGACAGTCCCTTGGACTGCAAGGAGATCCAGCCAGTCTATTCTGAAGGTGATCAGCCCTGGGATTTCTTTGGAAGGAATGATGCTAAAGCTGTGACTCCAGTACTTTGGCCGCCTCATGCGAAGAGTTGACTCATTGGAAAAGACTCTGATGCTGGGAGGGATTGGGCGCAGGAGGAGAAGGGGACGACAGAGGATGAGATGGCTGGATGGCATCACTGACTCGATGGACGTGAGTCTGAGTGAACTCTGGGAGTTGGTGTTGGACAGGGAGGCCTGGCGTGCTGCGATTCATGGGGTCGCAAAGAGTCGGACACGACTGAGCGACAGAACTGAACTGAACCTTCCCCATCTGTAAAAAGGGAATTGATAATTTGAACACGGTTGTTACTAGGAGTCCATGAGATAACAGGAAGGACCCTAGCATGCTGTCCGCATATCGTCGGGGCTTGGTGACTTAGGATAAGGGAGGAAATACTGTGCTGAGTGCTGGGTGGGGAAGAAGAGATCGCGAGACCCATGAAGAAGGCGAGTTCCACTGCGCAGGTGCACGCAAAAGTGGTCAGGGTGCTCACTCCCCGGGCTCCTGTGTAGTTCCGGGGGCCTGTTTGCCGTTCCTGGGGCGGCCGGCCGTCGCCGAGCTGACGTCATCGGCGTGCGCTGCCACGTCTGCTCAGCTCCGCGGTAATGGAGGCTGAGGATGAGTGCTGACGGGGCTGGCCTCTGCTTGTAGCTTTGGCTCTGGCTCTGACTCTGGTACTGACTCAGGGTCTGGGTCTGGCAGCCCGAAGCCGGGACACCTTTTCTCGACTCTCCGGGAGGGGACAACCCACAGACAAGCAACTGGTTTGCAGCGCCTCAACGTGGGCAGGGAGTTCTGTTGCTTGGGGTCTAGCTGGAAAACCGCCGCCTCCTCCCAGGGATCCCGCCCCGCTGGCCTGGCCTCCTCCATGCGTGAGTATATCCGAGCTGCCGCGCTGTCCGATTGTCCCGGGCCTGCTTCGGCCCTCCAGGTTGCGCGGCGGGGACCGCTTTGTCGTCCCCTCATAGAGGCCAGTCTGTTGAAGTTTGTGTTCTCTCGCTGCCCACCTTCCACCACCCCATCCCCTCGCCTTCTTCTGTCCCAATTTTTTGCTCTACACTTTTCTTTTCCTTTGCTCGTCAATTGAGCAAGGACCAGCTGCCCTTACATCCAGTGGTTTGAATGCTTTGTCTCACTTGACGTTTGTTAGTCTGCAGCCGAGAGCTGTTAGGAATAGGGAACAGAATATCTGCTGTAACGTTTTGAAAACCAGGGTTTTTCCATGGTGTCATTCTTCAGTTTTTAAGTTGTATTGTTCAGGAAGCAGATTTCTTGGTATTCATATTGACAGAACCATAATTTTTCCATAGATTAATGAAGGCACAGTTTCTTTTTATTGAGGGTCTTTATGTATTACTTTTAATCCTGCAGTTTCAGTAATTTCTAAACGATTTTACATCAGTTTTTCTGGAGTGGTCATCCCCTTGATCTCTTTACAGTATTTTCACTCTAACATATGGAGATAGCACTTGAACAGGTTTACTTTTAAAGAGTTAAAGGACCTTCTGATGTACTTTAACCCATCTTTGTCAGTTCTGACAACTGCCTCTGTAGGACAAGGAGTGCTTTTTTGTGTGATGAGGAAACAGACTCAGAGGTTAAATGCCTCAGAGTCAGATAACAAATGATAGAGCTGATCTCAGAATCTAGATCCCCTGATAACAAAACCTAACATTTTGGACAGTGCTGATTCTCTTGTATTTCAAGGGGCTTACTGTCTGTATTGAAACTGTATATATTCAGTGTTTCTTGTAAACTGATGGTAAAATCTTTCATGTAGAAGAAGTCTACTGATGAAAGACACAAATGTGACTTCCCTAATGCTGAACAAAGCTTAGGACTTAGGCTTCTGACCCACTGTAGTCTTGAGTAGTCCTTTCATTAGAATGAAGTCAGCGATAGACATTGGGAGCATTCTTTTACAAGGTCTGCTTACTCAGTTTTTCTGGTTGTTTTGTTACATTGCTACTTTAAAGATAGCAAACTGATATTTAAATGTCTCTTTTTGTTCAGCGTTGAAACAGGCTGACAACCATTAACCTGGGTTGCAACTATAGGTGGCACTGGAAGCAGACTGGTTCCCGGACATGCCCGGTGGAAGGAGGGGCCCTAGTCGGCAGCAGCTAAGCCGTTCAGCTTTACCTTCTTTACAGACTTTGGTTGGAGGGGGCTGTGGCAATGGAACAGGCCTGAGGAACAGGTAAAGAAGAAATAAGACAATTTGTAATATTCTATGATTAGTAAGGCTGATACAGAAGTCATCATACTATTCAGATATTTGCTTATCAGGATTATTTTTTAACACTGAAGTAGAAACCCTGACCCTAAAAACTGGAAGCTGAGTATTTCAGAATACTTTGGAGGTAGAAAGTTGTGATGCCCACAAAATAAAAAAAGGCTGATTCATACTTACGGCCAATAATCCAAATTCTAGTTGTCACCTTTTATTTAGCTATTAAAAGAAGGTAGAAGTGAATTACAGTTCAAGATGAACGTGATGGTTTACTTTCTAGGGTTCTTTTTCAAGAAGGGCAAATTAAAGCTATTGGTTAACATGAGATTCTAAAATTGTCATATCCCATCAGGGGTCTTAAAAATTACTTTGTTCAAAAAGTTGAATAAACTTATCAGCTCTAGCCTAAACATTTTAAGATTTGTGTTATATTGCATGAGAATAAAGAATTTGATTTTCTTAATGGAAATTTATCTCTGTTCCTAATTTTCAAAAATTAGAATGAATTATTTTTTAAATTATCCTGAATAATTTATCAGGAGGTTTGATCATGTCGCAGTAGAAAGAGATGGTTTTTACTAGATTGTTTGGTCAAGATAATTTTTTTTTTTTCCTATTTCCTATCTGAATAGTGTTTTCTCTGGCCTGGATTCTAATGTTCACAGCTAGCAGTTGGTACTACTCTTGTCTTTTTAGGCTCTCCTGATGTTATTTGTTTACCTCTTTCTTTCTGACCTTCCACCCCAAGCTCTACTCAGTCTTCAGAGTCAGTTCTGATCTTGTCATTTCAGTGGGGCTCTCCCTGAAGTTCCAGTTTGAAGGGATTTTTCCAGTCTCTGATTCTCATTAATTTTCAATCCAAATTTTGTATCTACATATGTAGACAGAGTACTTGTAATTTATTCTAGAGTAATACTTTTACTCTCCTGTTCTTGTGGATTTCCTCATTTTAAAAATGATAATACTTTCTGTTTCATAAATACTTTCTGCTTGGAAATAAATGAAGTAGTAAATTGCAGTAACTTTTAAAAACTTTACTCTGAATTTTCCAAAATTTCTACAAATAACACATTTTTTAAATGAAGAAAAATTTAAAAATGAGGATATGTGAAAATGCTCTTAAGGAAAGGTGCTCTCAACATAGAGGTTGAGATGAAGCATGTTTCCTATTTGAAGTTCATGGCTTAATTTTACTAATATATACTGACTACTTATTTAGTGATTCAGTGCTTTCAAATTGCCATAGAAAATTATAGCTGTGCCTATCTTGGCTTTCAAGGTTTTTGTTATGATTGCCTTGATTCTCATTTAACATATATTTCTTTAGCAATTAATTGGAATGGTGGGGAGAAGGACTTATTTTTCAACAGATTAGAATAAAGTGAAAAATAACAATTGCTCAGGGTTTGAAGTCACTGAAACTGTTACTGAGGGATTATGTTGTGACATTTTTACCTAAAGGGGTTATTTTGGAAGAAGACAGTTCTGTGTTTCTTTTTCTTTTTTCCCCGTGATTTTATGTATTTATTATTTTTAATTGAAGGATAGTTGCTTTATAGAATTTTGTTGTTTTCTGCCAAATATCAACATAAATCAGCCATAGGTATACATGTGTCCCCTCTCTTTTGAACCTCTCTCCCACTCCCTCCCTGTCCCACCCCTCTAGGTTGATACAGAGCCCCTGTTTGAGTTCCCTGAGTCACAAAGCAAATTCCCATTGGCTATCTGTTTTACAGATGGTAATGTAAGTTTCCATGTTACTCTCCCGTACATCTTACCCTCTCCTTCCTCCCTCTTGCTCCCCATGTCCATAAGTCTGTTCTCTGTTTCTCATTGCTGCCCTGCAAATAAATTCATTGGTACTATCTTTCTAAATTCCATATAAATGCATTTATATATCATATTTATCTTTCTCTTTCTGATTTAGTGTGTTTGTTTCTCGATGCGAAAGCAGCAGCCTGGAATAGGTTGTTTTATAAGACATGGGGAAAGGGTATAAAAAGTGTGGCTAAAACCAGTGTTAAATTGCCTAGAATATAGTTTTAGGAGGTGTGTTTCTAAAGAAAAGCAATGTCCACATGTGGAGAACTCATTTCTGGAGTGTCTGTATTGAGGAGAGAAATAAGTAATTGCTTGAGTTTTGGATGATGTATGTGATTCTGCAAAACAGAGATCAGCTGAAAAGAAAACATTTGCCTCGGTTAGATGTTTGTGACTTGTTTGGTGAAATTAAACTTGAGAATGTCAAAGAGCTAGTATGGGGACACAATCAAAATTGGAATCCATCCTGTCCTGCTTTCCACCTGTGGGGAGCAGGAATTTGTTCTTGGGACTATGTGCTAGATGATTGCCTTCTAAAGAAGGAGAATATACTGTGAACGCGAGTTTTCTAGAGAGCTTTTAGTTGAGGGAGAGTCTTACTTGAGAAGGACTAAGAGTGGTTTTGTTTTGTTCTTGCATACTTAGTTAATATCACCTGAGCATGTTCAAATGGTCACTGCTTTCTCTGTCCCTTTTAGTTCTTTTTTATTCCTTTAAATTTTTCTTGACTTATCCATTTTCTTACCTAAAATCTGCTGCTTGCTAGCTCCATAAAGGCTAGTCTTAGGTCTGCTGTGTTAACTCTTTCCTGCGTACAAGGACAAAACAGAGTTCAGCATAATTCATATTATTTGCACAGACAGTTTAGGGACAGTAAGCCACTCTTATTATTTAGAGAAACTTTTGTGTCAGTGGAGGAAACTGTTTACCAGTCAAGTTCCCAGATGCCAGCCTTGTAGCCAGTCCTTTGTACAAATTGTTACGCTGAACATCTGCTTTCCTCTCGAGTCTGGAATTTTCATAGTGCTAGCTAAAGAGTGTTTATGAGGTGAGGCTGGCCTTCAGTAAAAACGCTGCTTGCTTAGTAGTGAACCTCCCTGGTAGAGGGACTTTACACATGTTGTCATACTAGTTGCTAAACTAATTAAGGGCATTCTGTAGGACTCCATTGAGAAACCCTTGTAAGTTTGCACCTGGTTTCCTCAAGACTTTGCTTGTTACCTTTTCCATCTGCTGGTTTTGATTTGTATCCTTCTGCTGTTACAAATTGTAGCTGTGAACACAACTACATGCCCCTTCCTCTGAGTCCTCCTAGCAGATCATCAGCGTAGGCATGATTGTTGGGACTGCAGCCCTGTTTCAAAGAGAATATTCAGTGTTAGCATTGAGAAAATTTTTTTAAAGAGAATCTTTTCCAACCCTTGTATTATAGATGAAGAGAATGAGGCTTAGGGATGTCAAGTTATTGTCTCAAAAACCACAAATGGGGGACTTCCCTAGTGGTCCAGTGGTTAAAAATCTGCCTTCCAAAGCAGAGGACATGGGTTCGATCCCTGGTCAGGGAACTGAGATCCCATGTACCCCAGGGCAACTAAGCACGCACACTTCAACAAAGACCCAGCATAGCCAAAAACAAACAAACAAAAACAACAAAAAACCCACAACTGGTTAAGGGGAAATCTGGGACTGGAACTCTCCCACATTGTATCTCAAACCTTTGTGTCACTTTGCTTTTCTTGAATCTATTTTATATTCTTTCAGAGGAACAATGCTTTTAACTTTTCTTAAGTGATTTCTCTCTAAAGTTTCTCAAATTTTTCTGTAATTAATTTTCTGAGATGTATTAACTAAGTGTTTATTTTAGCTCTTTTTTGTTTGTTTTTGGTTTTAAAATGCTTTGATCATATATCCCCTCAAATTTTCAATGTATGAAAATACTTTCCTCTTTCCCTCTGATGTTCTGGATCACTTTATTTGATGTTTGTCTTTCTGTCTCTTGGCTTGAAGTATAATAGCCAAGGTTGTATAGGATATCACAAATACAGATCTTTAAGAAAAAGTTTTTTTAACTGACAAAGCAAAAGACTTTATTGGGAAGGGGCACCCAGGTGGAGAGCAGCAACGTAAGGAAAGCCTGGAGAACTGCTCTGCCACGTGGCTTGCAGTCTCAGGTGTTACGGGTAATAGGGTTAGCTTTCCAAGTTGTCTCCGGCCAGTCACCTTGCTTTGCCCATATTTGGTCTGACTCAGGGTACTTCCTGGTGGCACACTCCATCTTTCAGCCAAGATGGATTCTAGCATGAAGGTTTCTGGGAGGTTAGAGAACATATTATGGGCTGGCATCTCCTTCCTCCTTTCGGCCCTTCCCAAATTCTTCCAGTTGGTTTTCAGCAGCAGCATCATTTTCCTTATTGAGATTTCCTGTTATGAGACAACTCATGCAAGCAGTTATTATTATGCCAAGGTGGGTGGTTTTGGTCAATGGTTCCCTAACATCTTGATTTCTGATTACAAGTGGCTTACTGCCCAGCAGGGGAGAGAATATGTCAGTGTTAAATGATAAATGTGATAAGGGAACTGGGGACCAAATTTTAATGGGCATTCAGACGAGTGGCACTTCTCCAAATAGAGGGGAGAAGGATTGAGTGAATCCTTTTTTTAAAAAAATTCTATTGGAGAGTAGTTGATTTACAACGTTGTGTTAATTTCTGCTATACAGCAAAGTGAATCAGTTATATATACACATATATCCACTCCATAACCATATAGATCGTTATAGAGTATTGAGTAGAGTTTCCAATGGTGTACAGTTGGTCCTTATTAGTTATTTCTTTTATAAATAGTAGTGTGTATATGTCAATCCTAATTTCCCAGTTCATCCCTCCCCTCCACTTCCCCCTGATAACCATAAGTTTGTTTTCTACATCTGTGGTTTTATTTCTCTTTTGTAAATAAGTTCATTTATAGCTTTTTTAAGATTTCACATATAAGCTCTCTGTCATACAATACTTGTCTTTCTCTGTCTGACTTAATGACTATGATGATCTCTGGGTCTGTTCATGTTGTTGCAAATAGCATTATTTCATTTTCTGTTTTTGTGGCTGAGGAATATCCCATGGTATTTATGTACTACATCTTCTTTATCCATTCCTCTGTCGATGGGCATTTAATTGCTTCCATGTCTTGGCTGTTGTAAATGGTGCTGCACTGAACAGTGGGATGCTTGTGTCTTTTTGGATTATGGTTTTCTCTGGATGTATGTCCTGGAGTGGGATTGCTGGATCATATGGTAGTTTCACACATATAGATCTTTTGTGCTTTGTTTTGAATATTTTTCTTGAAGCCCAGAGTGTTAATAACTTTGTTAATGGCAGAAGCACATTAGTCTGCTTTATTTAGGAAAATTCTATGAAAACCATTTTAACTTTTAAATCATAACAAATAGTTTAGCATATACTTTTGACTGAAGAGGAATAGGAAATTTTATTTGTTCTAGAGAATATTTAGCTTGTTCTAGAGTAGAGACTCCTCAGAATTTTTTTCCCATATTTTGTGATTAAATGGAGTGAGGCAATAGAATGGTTGTTGGCATTATTTCTTTCCATTCAAGTCCACCAACTTGAACAACTCCAGAGAGAATCTTTCATGTCCTGTTCTTTATGTGTAACACTTCCTGGAGTTGCGTAGTGCTGTGGCCCAGCTCCCAGAACAGATCAGAGGGCACTGGTGTATTAATGATTAATTTATGATTGAGCAGATGAAGTTTTGAGACCTACTGGTAGATCACAACCCAGTCCTTGGTAAGCTTGCTCTATTGCAATGTACTCTGAGATTGAGGGGAAGAAACTTAAAAAATTTTTCCAACCCTCACCCATCCCTGTTCTTCCCTTCTAGATCACTTCCCTTCTAGTTTCTGCCATGGTATTCTTAACTATTCAGAATGGTTCAGAATGAGCAGAGTTTATATTCCCATGAGTCACTTTAAGTGCTGTCAGTGTCACATACTAATGCTAGAATTCTATATTTGGAAATTTTAGAGTAGAATGGTAACAATAATTATTCCCTCTTGAGAATCTTCTTTGGAAATAGCCAAATGAAGCCTCTTTTCCTTGTTCTATTAACATCATAGAACCTTAGATCTCTTACTGTTCACAGGCATACAAATAATGGGAAATTTTATTCTTTAGCCTTATCTTATCATTTTAGATAGTCCAGCTAGTTGTGACCTATAAGAGAGCGTAAAAGAATAAGATAGGAATTAAAATTTCTACATTTTAATCTGTGTTTTGAGAGAGCTCCCTCTTTTTCATGACTGTATTGGTTTACTGTCTTCTCAACCTAAAGGTATATAATTACAGTGAACTAGGAGAAGTACTGTCTCTGTCCTTAAGATTATGATGATAGACAAAAAGATGTATACAAAAAGCTACACAACAGTATGAAAAAATTATGTAACAATTTTTGAAAATTGAACAATTGAAAAGTGCAATAAAGGCATTGTTTAGGTGTAATAGTGGCATGGAGGAGAGATGAATTGATTTTGATAGAGTCAGAGTAATCTTTTAGAGGTTTTGTTTGATTATTTAAAAAGTCTCCAATTTTCTCTAAAAATGTATATGTGAAGGGTTAAGGAAGGTGGTTTTAGAGGACATTGCTGGTAAAAGGAATATTGTGTACAAAGCATACATATATATATATATATTCACAGATAGCAAATAGCATGGGTAGTGTTTAGGGTGCATGTGGAGGAGTGATAAGAGATGAAACTAGTTTGTTAAGCAGAGAGCCTTATAGGAATAAACATTTTTGGGTGTTATGCTACCAGCAGTAGAGAGCATTGAAGAGTTTTAGGCAAGAGAGTATACTATCAGAATTTCACTTTAGAAAGATGTTTAAAGGCAGGTTGGAGGATTTGGTGAAAATAGACTTGAATTTAGAGGGATTACGACAGTTCAGTTCAGTTCAGTCCAGTCGTGTCCGACTCTTTGCGACCCCATGAATCGCAGCACGCCAGGCCTCCCTGTCCATCACCAGCTCCCGGAGTTCACTCAGACTCAGCGTCCATCGAGTCAGTGATGCCATCCAGCCATCTCATCCTCTGTCGTCCCCTTCTCCTCCTGCCCCCAATCCCTCCCAGCATCCGAGTCTTTTCCAATGAGTCAACTCTTCACATGAGGTGGCCAGAGTACCGGAGTTTCAGCTTTAGCGTCATTCCTTCCAAAGAAATCCCAGGGCTGATCTCCTTCAGAATGGACTGGTTGGATCTCCTTGCAGTCCAAGGGACTGTCAAGAGTCTTCTCCAACACCACAGTTCAAAAGCATCAATTCTTCGGCGCTCAGCTTTCTTCACAGTCCAACTCTCACATCCATACATGACCACTGGAAAAACCATAGCCTTGACTAGACGGACCTTAGTTGGCAAAATAATGTCTCTGCTTTTGAATATGCTATCTAGGTTGGTCATAACTTTCCTCCCAAGGAGTAAGCGTCTTTTAATTTCATGGCTGCAGTCACCATCTCCAGTGATTTTGGAACCCCCCCCCCCCAAAAAAAAATAAATAAAGTCTGACACTCTTTCCACTGTTTCCCCATCCATTTCCTTTGAAGTGATGGGACCAGATGCCGTTACTACAGTAGTTCAGGTGAAAAATGGCAACTCCTTGAACTAAGGCTATGGGTTTAGAGAGGAGAGTGCAATTTGGAAAAAGATTTATGAAGTGGAGTATATATGATTTAGAGAGTGATTTAGAGAAGAAGATTCCTAATATGACTCCCAGGTTTCTGGTTTGGGCAGCTAACTGCGTGGGCCATAGACTATGATCAGGACTTTAGGAAGAGAAACACAGAGATGTCCAGTAGACAGCTTGATGATGTGGATCTAAAATGCAGCAGTGAGCTTTATGGAGAGAAATTTTCGTTTTCAGCATGTAGGAGATAGTGGAAGCCATGACCACGTATTACATGACTGAGAGAGTGTTGTAGAGGGAAAAGAGAAGAGCGAAAGGTCCCAGAGTAGAGTCTTGAGGAAGACCAACAGTTAAAAGTACAGGTGACTAAGGAAGCAGGACTCCTTTGTGCTCTTTGACACTGAAAGGTATCACCATTTGATTTAACTATAGTTTTCTCTTCTCAGGAATGGTAGTGCTATTGGCCTTCCGGTCCCACCTATCACAGCCTTAATCACCCCAGGTCCTGTTCGTCATTGCCAAATTCCTGATTTGCCTGTGGATGGAAGCCTGCTCTTTGAATTTCTCTTTTTCATCTACTTGCTGGTTGCTCTGTTCATTCAGTACATCAACATCTATAAAACAGTGTGGTGGTATCCATATAATCATCCTGCCTCTTGTACTTCATTGGTAAGTCTTAGTAGGCCTCTAAGTTCTTCATGTTACTTAGCCAAGAAACTAGTTGGAAAACTTTCATGTAGAAATTATTTTTCTTGGAATAAAATGTTTTTATATTAAAATGCAGATTACTTTCAGAACGTAATATCATAAAATTGTTAAATATCTGGCTTTGGTCCATAACCAGAGATAGGAAAAAAATATAAAGAAAATGTGGAAAACATTTAAGTAATTTATTATAACAGTATCACAGAAAGGTTTTGATGTTTAGCTTTCTCTACATCTAAAGTGGATGTGATCTGTCCCTGATTAGCAGAAAGAGAAAAGAACATGGGGAAACATAAAGGAGAGTGTTTTCATTTAGACCAGGTTCATATCATTTTGACATGTATCTGCTCCTAACTGTAAGAGAAGCTGTACAATATAGCCCCTTAGCTGAGTTCATCATTAACCATGGATGAAATTGGGTTCCGTTATAAAAGTAAACTAGAGGCAAGAACTAGCTATCTCTGCTGAAGTACATCAAAATATATTGTAGGTTTCTACTGCTCTCTTTCCAGTTTTTAGGAACACTGTGGTAATATTCCAGTTCAGGGTAGTCAGGTGACCTGGTAAGTAAGTGGTTGGCAATGGAAGATTTGGATGGATTATAGAGATGTGCTCTAGGAGAAAGACTATTGTCCTGGTAGCTTATATTGTCTGAGACTTCTAAATGATTAGAAAATCTCCCTGGTCTGGTGAACATAGGAAATGTGGACCAAAATATTCAAGACTATATGAGAAGGGAATAAACAATTTTATTTTAAATATTTGTATCACTTGGTTGCTCCTAAAATTAACCGTTAAGAATTTTCTTTCCATATTGATCATCTCTCGGCTTAATACCAGGTGAAGAAAAGTTTAGTTTCTTTATTTTAAGAATTATAATGATTTAGTGTCAAATAATTGCTTTTTTAAAAATAGGGTTTTGTTTTCTACCTGGATTATGAGTTTATTGAGTATAGGAACCCTACTTCATTCATCCTTCTTTGGCCATGGTGTTACAGAATGAGAAGGTTGGATTAGATGATCTTAAGGCTTCTTCCACTATGTAGTTCTATAATCTAAATACCTGTATTGTAACAGTGACATTGGCAGATACTTATTAATATATTTACTGTGCTATTTTCATAGTTTATTATTATTATTATATAGTGTATTATTATCTCATTTATTCCTTCTAAAAACAAGTAGGTATTATTCTATGATTCCCATTTTATAAGTGAGAAATATGAGACCTAGAGATTATGAAACTGGCTTAAAATCACATGTGATCAAGTGAATACTCAAATCCAGACCTATCTGCTATGCTCTACTCCCTGTATTTATTCTTAATTTACTCCATGAGTACCGTTGGTTAGTTCATTATACTGTTTCCACTTTGACATCCTATGGAAACTTGTCGCTTACTGAATTTTCAGGTTAATCACAGAACTCTTCCCCGTCAACTTCTGACAACTTCCCAGTCAATTTCTGACAAGAGTTCTTGTAAAAGTCCGTTACAAATGTTGCCTTGAAATGAAGGGAGCCAGTGCTCCTGTTATAATTGGGAAGCTGCTGACTCTAGAATTATGCTTACTTTGCTGTGACTCATACCACCAAAAGTGGGTGCCTTTTACCCTGCCCCTCTCCCCACTTCACTCAGTTTATGTGGTGCCTTGTGGCTGGCAGATATTAAATCTAGTAAGTTCAGTTACAAGAAAGTTTGGGCATGTAGTTTTTAGCTTTCCAGTCTCTACAGTAGAGGAAGGGACACTTAAAGGAGAGTGTCATGTGAGCTGGCTAACTTATCTGTCACATATGATCCTTGATCACACAAAGCTTAAAATTTAACTGTGGAACTATAAGTAGCATATGTAGAATAGCAAATAAGAGTTAGCTCATGAATCTGGGGCCTGCATCAGTGAACTGTTAAAGATGAATGGGCTGCCAGAGATCTGATTCCTTGACTGGGACGCTCACCATGGGATTTACATTTCAGCTAGTGATTTGTCTCTTTTAAGCTTTCTTCCATTAGGCATGCCTGACTCAGACGCTTGTCAGATTTACATGTTAGGTTTTCCTTTTTCCTTTTCAAGATCTTAGTAATTATCAGAAAGAAAATGTGGGCACCTGAATATGTAAAATATCATTCTAACTATCAAACAATTATATGAGTTAGTCTTAACCCTAAGAAAAATACAAGCTAGTAGTAATATAGGAAATTATTCAGAATATTCAGGAATGGAGTGCTCTGATTAATCAAATATTCTGGTTTATAAAGGTTAACCAAACGTAAATTACTATTTTTCAATGATTTAGAATATAAATGTGTTTAACAATGAAATACCTTAGGCACTTAAATTTTTTTTATATAAAAAATGTCTTAGATGGACTGGTGATACATATAAATAAGACCCCCAGACATTAGCTAGGGGATGTAGTGAATTTTCTTGCATTATTTTAAAGAAATAGGGTAAGCATGGAGGAGTCTCAAGGGGGAATAAATAATTGTTAGGATGTAAACACTTTCCTGGTGACTCAGACAGTAAAGCGTCTGCCTACAATGCGGGAGACCTGGGTTCTATCCCTGGGTCGGGAAGATCTTCTGGAAAAGGAAATGGCAATCCACTCCAGTACTCTTGCCTGGAAAATCCCATGGATGGAGAAGCCTGGTAGGCTACAGTCCATGGGGTCGCAAAGAATTAGACACGACTGAGCGACTTCACTTTTTTTCTTTCTAAACGCTTAGAGAAAAGGAAATAGTCTGAGAAGCAGTAAGCCATTCATTCTCTTGGTATTCTGACTGCTTTACCTTTAAAATGTATCCCAGATCTGGCAACTCCCAATTGCTGCTGACCCTGTTTGAGTGATCATGTTTTCTCACCTGAATTTAAAGCAATAGCTTCTTTACTGATCTTTCCCCAATACAATATATTTTCCACACAGCAATCAGCATGAGAATGTAAAAATACAAATAGAATCATGGCACCTTTTGCCTAAAACACTCCTATAACTACCCCTTAGGGGAAAAAAAGTAAACTCAGTCTTTATTGCTCATTACCTCATTTGAGCCTTCTTGCTGATTTTGAGACATACCAGGCATATATTTTCCTGCCTTAGAGCTATGTGATTACTTTTTCTTGGCTGGAGTGCTCAGCACCTGATCTTCTCTTGGCTGGTGCGTTTTTGTCATTCAGCTGTCAGCCTAAATGCCGCCTTCAGCCAAATGCTGCCTTCTTAGAGATAACCTTCCTAATCACCAGTTTAAATTGGTTCTACACTTCCCTTCCTAGTCATTACTGTTTTTTTTCTTACCAGCAGCATAATTGTTTGAAATGCTTTTGCTTGTTAGCTTGTTTATTGTTATTGCCTTTCCCTCTTAAGCAAACTGGGTGCCCAGCTCATATTTATTGAATGAGTTGAGAAATTCTGGAAGGAGAACTGTAGAAACTTAGAGACCTTTTGATCATCAAAATTAAAATATATCCTATTTTTTTTTGCCACTAATGACTTTTTATTTTATTATTACAGTTAAATATACAGACTTAGAACTAGAAGGAGCCATACATAGCATCTAGGTAATGCTGTCATTTTACAGGAAGAAGAGATCAACATAAGACATGTTTCAGAATCAAGTTAAGGGAAAAGACTGAATGTGTTGATGTATCAGTGAGTTAGGGAGTTTAGGTTAATAGATGCCCAGTTAGATTAATTTAAGTTTTCTTAAAGAGAGACCAACCACAGTAGCTCTTAGAGACTGGAAATTTAAATTTGACACTCATTATAAGTATGGCATTTTAGATAAATTATTCTTGTCATAATTCTGCAGGTTGGTACTTATTAACCCAAAACTGCAGTCTTTTCCTTTTAATACAGTAAACTTTCAAGAACAGAGAAGATTACATTCCAGATAGTTTAAAATAGTGTTTTAAAAATTAAAGCAACTTGTCATGAAAGAAGGAG
This sequence comes from Bos indicus x Bos taurus, assembly GCF_003369695.1. Taxonomy (NCBI): domain Eukaryota; kingdom Metazoa; phylum Chordata; class Mammalia; order Artiodactyla; family Bovidae; genus Bos; species Bos indicus x Bos taurus. Next base: position 63,994,427 of record NC_040076.1, on the reverse strand, counting down.
AAGGTAGGTAGTCTCTTTAAAGTCTCCCCAATTCCTGTGGTCTGTAAATGTCAGGTGACATAAGAAGACCTTTCGAGGGGCGAGCTTCTTCATGTGGTAGTTACAACTGGATATCCATATTTCTTTCTGATGTAGTTATTTGTTTCTCTTACAGAATTTTCATCTCATTGATTACCACCTGGCAGCATTCATCACAGTGATGCTTGCAAGGAGGCTTGTATGGGCTCTCATCTCAGAGGTAACAGCTCATTCATTGTATTCTATCACTTGTAGCTAGAGCTAGTCACTAGGATGTGTTCAGGTTGAAAATGTGAAGTGTCAAAGTATAATTTAAATGCTGTTATAAATAATTTCTTTACTCTCACATGAACTGTGCCAGTTTTTTTAAAAAGGTTTTCTCATAATATATTCAAAGTTCAAGTGTGATATACTAATTCAGCTGTTAGAAATTCTATTTGTCCAGTAGGAGCTTAATTCTAGCTTCTGAGTCCTTCAGTATAATCTTTCTAATTTTGATAGTTATGGTAAAAATAGGATGGATTTTAGGTAACTGTTACTAGGGAAAGTTGCATCTAAAACAGTGATTCAAGTAACATTCACTTGGAATTATTTATATACTATTTGTGGAGTTGCTAGCAAGAGACATTTGAGTTTATTAAAACTTAGAATTTTTAAAAGACAGCATCCACATTTGCATAGGACTAATCCTGAAGATTAGAACCTAATTAATTAAAAAGACCATGTTAACATTAATATGATCTTTTTATGAAATGGCCATTGTTAAAATAATTTTTTTATACTTGTAAACCCCAGTGAAGAAGATAAATGTGTATTTTAAAATTTATCTTGTGCCCTGTGCTGCTGCTGCTAAGTCACTTCAGTCGTGTCCGACTCTGTGCAGCCCACCAGGCTCCCCTGTCCCTGGGATTCTCCAGGCAAGAACACTGGAGTGGGTTGCCATTTTGTGCCCTATAAATGAATACAAAAACAAAAAATGTTAACTTAGCTAAAATGGCTAATAATTTGTTTTTAGCTGTGAAATTTTGAATAAATCATTGCTATAATCACAGCTAACTTAGGGTCAACTCTTTTCTTCTAAAACATACATGGGAAGTCTGTGTCTGCAGGCTCTGATTTTCAGGACCTTTATTTCTGTGAGCACAGAATAATTGCAGATAATTAAGTCATAATCTGAAAGCTATTTGAAGTTAACTTTAAAATATTGATAGTAAGAGTGCAGGTTTTTCATGGTGGGAAAGGCTATCTATGATTTTTTAATCCCAAGGTCTTTATTTAGGTCATGAAATTAGGTTTTTGCTTTTGGATATTTGAGAAAGTCTCTTCTTTCTTTAGAGAAACTCAGTGGGATTTTATGTTTACATCTGTTAAAAGAGGCAAGGATTGATTTTGTTTCATCTTTTTTGGTTACTTAGAAATGGTGCTTGTGTATGTCAGATTAGTATGTAAACCCTTCTAGTTAGTGTGTAAGCCCTTCATAAATAGAGATTTCTTCTTTGGAGCTACAAGGGCTATACCTTGAAAAACTCTATTGTTTCTTTTACTTAAGAATAGTTTTAACAGCTTTTGCACAACTTCAGAGAGTTTACTGTTGTTTAGTCACTAAGTAGTGTCCAGCTGTTTGTGACCTCATGGATTGCAGCACTCCAGGCTTCCCTGCCCTTCACTATCCCCTGGAGCTTGCTCAAACATGTATCCATTGTGTCGGTCATGCCACCCAACCGTCTCGTCCTCCGTTGCCCCGTCTCCTCTTGCCCTCAGTCTTTCCTGGCATCAGAGTCTTTTTCATTGAGGAGGCTCTTTGCATAAGTTGGCCATAGTATTGGAGGTTTACTTTCTGCATCAGTCCTTCCAATGAATATTTAGGGTTGATTTCCTTTAGGATTGACTGGTTTGTTCTCCTTCCAGTCCATGGGACTCTCAAGAGTCTTCTCCAGGAGCACAGTTCGAAAGCATCAATTCTTTGGCGCTCAGCCTTTTTTATGGTCCAGCTCTCACATCCATGCATTGACCACTGGAAAAACCATAGCTTTGACTATGTGGACCTTTATTAGCAAAGTGATATCTCTGCTTTTTAATACACTATCTAGATTGGTCATAGCTTTCCTTCCAAGGAAAAAAAATTTCATGGGTGAAGTCACCTTCTGCAGTGATTTTGGAGCCCCCCAAAATTAAATCTGTCAGTGCTTCCTCTTTTTCCCCATCTATTTGCCCTGAAGTAATGGGACCAGATGCCAAGATCTTGGTTTTTTGAATGTTGAGTTTTAAGCCAGCCTCTTCACTCTCCTCTTTCACCCTCATCAGGAGGTTCTTTAGTTCCTCTTCACTTTCCGCCATTAGAGTGGTATTATTTGCATATCTGAGGTTGTTGGTCTTCCTCCCGTCAATCTTGATTCCAGCTTGTGCTTCATCTAGCCCAGAATTTTGTATGATGTACTCTGCATAGAAGTTAAATAAGCAAGGTGGCAATATACAGCCTTGACAAGCTCCTTTCTCAGTTTTGAACCAGTCTGTTGTTCCATGTCTGGTTCTAATTGTTGCTTCTTGACCTGCATGCAGGTTTCTCAGGAGACAGGTAAGATGGTCTGGTATTTCCACCTCTAAAGAATTTTCCACAGTTTGTTATGATCCACACGGTTAAAGTCTTCAGAGTAATTGATGAAGCACAAGTAGATGTTTTTCTGGAATTCACTTGCTTTTTCTATGATCCAGTGGATGTTGGCAATTTGATCTCTGGTTCCTCTGCCTTTTCTAAAACCAGCTTGTATATCTGGAAGTTCTCAGTTCATGTACTGTTGAAGCCTAGCTTGAAGGATTTTGAGCATTACCTTGCTAGCATGTGAAACTAACACAATTGTACAGTACTTTGAACATTCTTTGGCATTGCACTTCTTTGAGATTGGAATAAAAACTGACCTTTTCTATTCCTGTGGCCACTGCTAAGTTTTCCAAATATGTTGACATATTGAGTGCAGCACTTTATCAGCATCATCTTTTAGGATTTGAAATCACTCCACTGGAATTCCATCACCTCCACTAGCTTTGTGGTTAAGAGCTTGGACTCTGGAATATGGCAGAAATTATAAATACATTCAGGTTCTGCTGCTGTGGTGACACTAGGCAGAAACAGCCTTTTTGTTGTTGTTAACTAACCCTAAACATTCAAGAGTGGAGGCACTGAAGTAATTCCAGTTGCTTAAATGCCTTCTCTTATCTTTGACACATGAGGTACACTGGCATGAAGTATGTATCGGGAATAATATGCAACTATTTGCCATGCTATTACTGAGAACACGTTGAGCCTACTTCACAGTTTTGAGGCTCAGGCAGTAGTATTAATTAACTGCTTTTATGCTTTTATAAGTAACTACACAAACAGCATATATTGTGTGTATATTATTTATGCTGTGTATTGATAGCATGTTGGGTGAACTAAGAAATGCATACATAGGAGGTACCTGGAAAACTCCTCCTTTTCCATGTGCTATTGACTCCAGACAATTGTTTTTCTGAGTTCTGACATTGCTGTTCCAGAGCTTATAAGAATCTGTCATTTTCCCCTGCATTTCACTCATTCCCTCCTTCCTGGTTTAGTTTGTAAGAAAATGACATTGCAGAGCCTCATGTTTAGACAACTATGGTTTCTTACTATATTTAATCAGTTTTAAAGATTCAAGATTAAAGAAGAGTATTTGAACAGCTGTGATGTGAAGATCTAGAAGTAAGGACCATGCGTTATTTTCATGTTTGCTAAAGTAAAAAAAAACCATCAAACCTTCTATTTATATAGGGATTTGTCAAAGAAGATCTCATTACTTTTTGAAGTTTCCATAATTTACTAAACATAAATTCAGCAAGCATATTGGGGGGAAGATTCAAAGAAAAATAGAAACACTGTTGCTGCTGTTGAGGCTATCGTCTAGTCTGGAGTCAAACTAGTGGCTCACTATTTTTATGTATATAAAAATCACTTGGTGGGTTGTTAAAATACAGGTTCCTTAACTTGTGAGTTTGTTCCCTATACCTGATGATGAAAGCAAGTAGGAATTTGCATGTACAGTGAGCAGCCCCAGTGATTCTGATGAGTGTGGTTAATGGAACATACTTTGAGAAGCCCCAATGTAAATAAATTAGACAATTTCATAAGAAATTGTGTGGAGGTCTGTGTGAGGCACCATGGGAATGTAAGGAGGAAACAGCTAACTGCCTGGAGTGATCTGAACCTTCAAGAAAGAGGAAAATAAAGCGAGATGGGCAGTTTTTCTCCTTTCCTTCCTTCACCGCCCCCCCCCCCCCAAGTTTATCTTCCTCTAAATTTACTAAGTCCTTACTGGAGTCACATTGCTTTTGAGTAAGGTCATTTATAAACTTTTATTTTTGGCGCTTCCAAACTTACAGGCCACTAAGGCGGGTGCATCATCAATGATTCACTACATGGTTCTGATATCAGCCCGCTTGGTGCTACTTACTTTGTGTGGATGGGTACTTTGTTGGACCCTCGTCAATCTCTTCCGAAGCCATTCAGTCCTCAATCTCCTTTTCCTTGGCTACCCGTGAGTACTCCAGTTTTACTATTTTATTAGTAAGTCTTAAGAAATTATTGGGTCATGCCAGATGATGGTATAAAAGGGAGGGAAATGAAATTCTTCAATGCAAATCTGAAGTTTAGGCAATTGGAAAAAAATCAGTGGGTAGGGTGACCGAATAATTTATTTTCTAAACTGGAATAGAGTTAGGGCAATGGATAAAAACTAAGGTTGTTCCTGAGCAGTACCAATGGAGAACATTTTCATTAGCTTTATTTGCCATATAAAATTCATATACAGTAAAATTCACAAATCTTGTGTACATTTGCTGAGTTTTGATAAATGCATATACATGTGTAAATCAAAACCTCATCCCAGTATGGAATGTCACTATTACTCCAGAGATTCCTTCATGTCCCTTTCCAGTCAAACCCCACCCTTTGCATCCCAGAGCCAACCACTGTTTTGATTATTTTTCCCCCACCAGAGATTAGGTTGCCAGTTCTAGAATATCATATAAATGGAATTGTACAATATGTACACTTTCAAGCCATCTTTGACTCAGCATGTTGTTTTTGAGATTTGTCTATGGTTACATATTATAAATAATAGTTCATTGCATGAATATACCACAGTTTATTTTCCTCTTGTTTGACATCAGGGTTGTTTCTAGTTTTTGACTACTCTTAAAAAAAAAAACAAACTATTATACACATTCTTATACAAGTCTTTTTTTGTAAAGCTACCTTTACATTCTCTTGGGAGAATTATATGTAGGAGTGGCATTGCTAGGCCACAAGGTAGGAGTATGTTTAGTTTAATTAGAGTCTATCAGACTTTTTCTCAAAGAAGTGGTATCATTTTATCCTTTCACCAATACTGTAAGAGTCTGACAGCTACACAGTTTTGTCAGCATTTGATGTTTTCCATTTGAAAAATTTTAGCCATTCTGATGGTTGAATTGTGTTTTATTGTAGATATTACCTTATTAAACTAAATATCTTGCATAGTTTTTTAATTTGTATACATTTGGCTAAAACCACCTTCATTAGATGTAACAGATAGCTATCATTTATTCAGCTCTTATTATGTGTTAAATGTTGGGCTAGGTGGTGCTTATAAACATCATCTCATGAAATCATTACAATCACCCAGGAAGTAGTATAAAATCTGCTGTAACAGATCCAACATACTGGAGGCTTTAAAAGTTAGAAATTTATTCCTCTCTCCTGTACAGTGTGTATTTAAGTTATGTTGGATAGTTGTAGTAGCTCCATGGTGTCAGGACTCAAGCTTCTGTTATCTTTTTGCTCCACTTTCCCTAGTAGAATACATTGTAAGGGAGTCTGGAAAACTGAATCTTCAGCAGGGGAGCTGTATCTCAACTAAAATTTCTGTTGCTGTGGAAGAACAGAACAGTAGCTATTGGCAGACAATTAGCAATTTTTGACATAGGTAAAGACAGATTAAGCAGTTGAAAAATTTTCCTATGGTTAGACAATTAATGAGAAAGACCCAGGTCTTTTTGATTCCAGAGCCATTGTCTTAACCATTACTCTAAATTCAGTAGTCCTCAAAATGTGGCTCCCAGAACAAGAGCATCACTACCTCCTAGAAATTTGTTAGAAATTCTTGGAATCAACCCCAGACTGAAACAGAAACTCTAGAAAGTATGGCCCAGCGATTTGTGTTTTAACACAAGTCCTCCAGATGATTCTGATGCTAGCTCAAATTTGAGAATCATTGCTTTACACCATTTAGGATGCTATAGCATAAGCATGAATTTATATGTCGTGACTGTATAAAATAAAGACATACTCAGAGACTGTGCAGCCAAGTCTGACTTTGTGGCAAGAAGAGTCTTTCTATTGGTTGTACTCTGTAAGGTTCTAATTATAATACTTAAACAATTATTTAAAGGACTCATCAACTTGGTTCATACAGAATGATTTTTCTTGTTATAAACTTCATTTTTCATGATTCAGATTCCTTATAAGGTGCATATTTTACATCAATTGTTTCTGTATTTCTAGATTAACATTTCACCTGTTTTGAGTTGAAAACAAATTATTTAGTTATTCTGTTTACTAGCAATATCTGATTGAATCATTTATTTATTTATTTATTTATTTTTAATTTTTTTTTCCTAACTACAATTTTATTTTATTTTTAAACTTTACAAAATTGTATTAGTTTTGCCAAATATCAAAATGAATCCGCCACAGGTATACATGTGTTCCCCATCCTGAACCCTCCTCCCTCCTCCCTCCCCATACCATCCCTCTGGGTCGTCCCAGTGTAGAAGATTAACCATATCTAACTTGAAAGGCTAATATATGGATATATCAAGGAATATTTTGGCTAGACTGAAGAGGATTACCATCATCAGAATGACTAGCAAACCTTTTCATTTCTTTTAAGATATGTAAAGAAGCTTATTTTTGGAGGCTGTCCATACCCTTGTAAAACAATGAAATAAGCATGTAATTCAAACAAAGTTTATGTCTAAATATATGTACTAACCCTCTTTAAAATTCTTTAATGAATCATTTTTGTACTTTACAAAACTCTCCATGCTCTAAGCCTTTGATGCTACCCTGTATCAGTTATCTGTTGACATATGATGCGGTAACAAACATCCGCAGAGCTGTGGTAGCATACATACACTCTGTGTATTTATTGTGCATATGTTGGGATCAGCTGGAAGTTAAGAGGCTCTCCCAATCTTATCTTAGCTGGGTTCAGTCACATGTTTGAGACTGATGGCTGTCTGTTTAGCTGTCTGTTTAGGCATCTAGGACAAGTAAGCTCTGTTCCATGAGTCTCATGCTCTGGCAACCGTCTCTGGACACGGTCACATGAAACTGGCAGAGTGGCAAAAGAACAAGCCTGAATGTACAAGCCCATTTAAAGCTTCTCATCCTAGCGTGTCTGCTAACATGCCATTGGCCAGAACAGATCACACTGTTGAGCCCAGCATGGAGATTAGGCAGGGTCTCCTTCTATGCGAAGGAGGGCTGTGCAGTTATGCGACAGTGGGTGAAACTACTGGGAAGGGTAAAGAAACGGGGCCATCATGGCAATCTACTCCACACCTCAGCTCTCACCCCACTCCTGCATGTGCGGTTTCAGCAGTATTGAACTTGCAGCCTTCTCTAGCTTTCGCAATTTTGCACATGTGAGTTTTGCCTGATACTTTTGCATTTACTCACCTCCCTTTCTGCTACTCCAGGGCACATTCACTTTGGATCCCAGAGCTGCTGCTCACCATCCTCTTAATTAGTAATAAAGTCATCCTTTCTCCCTCTATAGGGAACTATGAACAAGTGACATTTGTTAATTTTTTTAAAATAAAATTCATAAAGTGTCTTTTTATTCTCTATTTTTAATATCTAAATTTATATCAGTGAAATGACCACTTTATTTATAATACAGACCTAGGTTATAACGTGGAAGTTTCTTAAGACTTAGGGAAGTGTTTAAAATGTTTTTAAGGAACCAAAGTTTGAAGTAACTTTAAGAAGTTACGAAAAGTCTCACAAATTTTTGGTCCTCTAGCCAAGTAATTTTACCTGTAAGAATTTATCTATTGTACTTCTGAATTGTTTGTATTAATCTTATCAGGTATTTATTTAGTGCTTACTATGTTTCAGCCTCTATTATAGGTATCAAGGATATATATAGCAGTGAACTAATAAACAGACTAAAATATCTGGTTCCTGGAGCTTTTTACATTGTAGTAAGGGGAGGTTAGACCAGTGGAAAAAAAACCCTAAATAAAAAACCTAATAAACATGTAAAATACATGATCTTACCAGTTCAGTGGAGAAAAATAACAAGGGGAGCTAGGGTGGTGATATGGGTGATGTTGTGGGGAGGCAGGGGAGCCCCACCACTAAGAAGAGAAAACAGGAAGTAAAAGGCAACCCTTCAAGAAATACCAGATGTACACAAAGATGTGTGTGGGAAATTATTTACTCCATTGGTAATTATGATAGTGGAAAATAACAAATAGTATGTTTCTAACAAGAGAGAAATAGGTAAAGGATGGTATAGTTATATGAGGATACTGTAGTACCTTTTAGAATTGTTAACAAAAACATTTAATGACATGAGAAAATACTCAGTGTATACAAGCTACATAATCACACAGCCAAAGTTAAAACAGTAGTATACAAAACAGTTTATACTGTGTGAAGCTAAACATAGAAAAAATATAAAGCCTATGCACCCAATTGTAAAAATTATAAAAAGGATGATTTCTAGGTAATTGTCATGATTTTTTTTGTAGTTTCTTATCGTACAGAATATATATTGCCTTTGTGGGAAGAAATTAAAGAGCTTCCCAGATAATGAATTTGCCATCAGCCAAGTCCCCATTATATTAGGTTCATTCTGAAGAATCATGACTATTTTACTAACATAGTTATGAGGTCTGATATTAGGTGGCATCTGTGGTCTCATTTTCATACTCCTGTTTTTCTACAGGTTTGGTGTTTATGTTCCTCTCTGCTGTTTCCACCAAGATAGTAGAGCTCATCTCCTCCTCACAGACTTTCCCTATGCCGTTCAGCACCAGGCAGTAGAGGAAAGTGCCTCAACTGTGGGTGGCTTGGCGAGATCCAAGGACTTCCTCTCCTTATTGCTGGAGTCTCTAAAAGAACAGTTTAATAATGCCACGCCCATCCCCACCCACAGCTGCCCACTGTCTCCTGACCTCATTCGCAATGAAGTGGAATGTCTGAAAGCAGATTTCAACCACAGGATCAAGGAAGTTCTCTTCAACTCTCTCTTCAGTGCCTACTATGTTGCGTTTCTTCCCCTGTGTTTTGTGAAGGTAAGAGGTTACGTGCTTTCCCGCGCTTCCTGGATTTGTGTGTGGATGACATAAACTGGGTATTATTTAATCCCCCTTTTCTCTGTCTCCCCTTCGGCAGCCTGGATGGTGGAGTTCGGCTGCATCTGGAGTGCACCAATACCTGGTTGGTGGATAGATGTTTCCCTATCTGTGATGCACCCGTGGTGGTCCCCTCTTGTTTTCTTTCTTTCTTTTTTTTTAGATTTCCCCCACCCCCAGTTTCTGGAGAGAATAAACTTGTACTTAGAATCAGTATATGGTAGTGTAAGAGGACTGAAGTTTCAGTAAAATACAGCCTACCATGGTTGATCTTAACATGGTCATCAGGAGTTTCCTTGAATTTAATCTAACCTTTATTTAAACTTTATTTTGGTAGAAGAGAAAAATGGTCTGGATGTCACTTGGGCCCAGAATCTTTTGGGTCATTTTAGTGCCCTTCCTTCACCCATTGAGCAGCACATCTGCAGCTGGAGTGGTCATTCACAGAGAGCATTCACTTCTAGACAGAAAGAACTTAAAGTATCATTGCCTCTCCCTCCCAACCCTAACTCATGCAACCAGAAAGTCAGGCTGCAGGATTTTGGAGGACTCTGCTCTTGAACTTTCTGCACGGACAGCAGGACAGCAAATGCATGTGTGACTCAGAGTGGCATTATCTGCGGGGCATATATACACGCATCCATCCCTGCCTTCTTGCTCGCCAGCACATGGATCATTTCTCTCTCTTCTAATCTCTTCCAGAGTACCCAGTACTATGACATGCGCTGGTCATGTGAGCACCTCATTATGGTGTGGATCAATGCTTTTGTCATGCTCACCACACAGCTGCTGCCATCCAAGTACTGTGATTTGCTGCATAAATCAGCTGCTCACCTGGGCAAGTGGCAGAAGCTTGAACATGGCTCCTACAGCAATGCTCCACAGCACATGTAAGTAGGTTAGAGGATAAAACCATTTAACACCTTTTTACATGCTGCTGACCATGTTTATTTGCTTTGTATGTCATTCTTGTTCTTGGCTTTGAACATTTAATTTTTAGTTTTTGCCCACATGGGTGCTTGTCATCACTCTAAACTGAAAGCAGGGAACATTAACTCATTTCCACCACCATCCCCAGTCCCTCCTCAAATGCCTTCTACCTTTCAACTGCCCAGTCACTCTAGAGTGTGTAATTTGTTTCCCAAACTATCACCTTGGAGTTTTCTTTCAGTCCTAACCATTTGCCCAAATTCAGAGACTCATGATATATTTTTAATTTTCTTTAGAAGACTGTGAGATTCATCTTCTTGTTTTCATTGCCACAGCTAAATAGCTGCTAGCTAATTGTCTTAGGCAGCTGGACTTTGCTTCTCTCGTCTTTTCTCTCTAATAAATGTAAATTTGCTCTAGTAATTTTCCTAGACAGCATTTTTATTTTTTGTTTACTTATTTTTGTTTTTTTGTTTCTTTGTTTTGTTGTTGTATTAGCCTGCATCTTCGTGCACTTCTTTTCCTAAACTAATGAATGTTGCTCTGCTTTTCCTATATTCAAATGAAAACTGTCCCTGATTGAGTTCTTTCTGAGTATTCCTTTCATTGTGTCCCCCTGTCAGTCATTTCTCTGCATGGTCCCTATGGTCCAAAGTGACTGACTTTAGAATCCTTTTATTGTCTTGCTTCTGAGACCTTCATCATGCCTTTCTCTCAGACCTGGACCATCTTCATCTTGCTCCCTTTTATAATTTGAACATTTCACAAATTTCATCACCTAGAAATTCTTTCCTAATTAAATTAGGAAATTAAAGGTGTCCTAATTAAAGGTGACATTCCCTTCCCCTCTTCCCCTCAGAGTGCTCCCTTCAATTATTTGCCTTGATGTCTGATACAGATTAGCACAGGCCTTCAAGCCCAGGAACTGAAAGAGATTGGGCCAGGCTGAAAAGAAACCTGACTGTGGGCAAAGGACAGATTTCAATAAAAATTGAAAATCCAATGCACAGTGCTAGTACTGTACATCTTCAGGCTCCTGATGGCACATGGCCATGAGGTGTGTCTTCACTTTAATGCTGGTAAGTGTGAGCAAGGCTGATGGAACATTTTCTGAACTGGGAAAGCTTCAGGGTGCTAGACGTTTTTTTTTCTTTAACATATTTAAAATGCTGTCCCAGTTCTTACCCTAGGAAACTAACCTTTCCAAAATCAGGAAGAGATGAATTAACTTAGATTTTTTTTAAAAAAAGTTTAACCTGAAGATCCCCCATCCCCACCCAAACTCCATTATGTTGGTGCTGGAAAGAGTGAAGCTTCTTGCATAACTTCTTTTTCCTAGAGAACCTCTATAAAAATAAACCAGGAAAGCAGTAAAAAGAAAAGTCTGTGTGTTGGTACCTTGTGTGTCTCTGTATTCTTCTGTACAGCTTCTCACAGTATGAAGCACTTGAAATGTGTGATAAATGAATAGATTTTCTGTAGCTTGTGGGATGTAATTCTGCAGTAAATGTCACGCTAGTTCGATAATGTGTTAATTTCTCCACTCATCTTGTTACCATCCACTTTCCTCTTCTTGTTTGTTCCCTCTAGCATTTCCACCGGTGGACTCTGCTCACTTGGGATTGAGGTGACAGTCCACCTGCTTATACTCGATTTTCTGGCTCACAGATGCCTTACTTACACATTTGTTTCTGCTTGTTCTCCTAAGCCTCTTAAGTCCTTTGACACTGAGTTAACTTTGTAGTTAACTTTTCTCTCTAAATATAGCAATGAAGTTATAATAAATCCTTTCTAACTCCTTCCAGTCTGACCATGGAATCACTGTCTTTTCAGAATTCAGGCAGATGAAGACTTGAATACTTAATCTTTTCCATAGAAATATAGCTGGTTTTGCCAGACACTATCTTATCTGTAATTGCCAATATGCTAACATTGCATTTCTTTCTCCCTTAGTTGGTCAGAAAATACAATATGGCCTCAAGGGGTGTTGGTGCGACACAGCAGATGCTTATATAGAGCCGTGGGGCCTTACAACGTGGCGGTGCCTTCAGATGTATCCCATGCCCGCTTTTATGCAAGTACCGCTTATTTCTTTTCAGACATAAGCTTAGGAGTGTTAGGAGGCCACTCTGTGTGTAAATATCTAGCACAGAGTATAGCACATACTAGGACATTAATACAGGGTAATTATTTTACTACTGTAATGGCCTCTGTCCTTTGGGAATACTTCTGAAAGGCAGATTGAAGGTGAAATGCCAGTATCTCAACTTTAATAGTTTGACTGGTTTCTCTAGTTACAATGGAATTTGTTGAGTCTAGTATTACTTGAAAGAAGTACACAATTATTTAAGACTTCCATTTTCATCTTACAGTCTTTAATTTTGTAATAGTTTGGTTTAGCAGTATCGCTATTATATCTGTGTGTCATTATGCAGTATCTAATATAGTAATAATATGATTTTAGTTTTTGGTTTTTCTCATGTATATCATCTCCTTAAAATACTTAGCCTTCCCCTTTGAAACACAGGCAGATGGCATGATCTGTGGTCTTTTACCTTTTTTCGAATTAAAAGGAAAAAAGGCTTAAAAGTTTGAAAGGAAAAAAGCAATAGATACCTACTAAAGCCAGTTTCTGTCCCATTTGATTTATGTCTTGGGTTATGTTCTGTTTGATCTTTCAGTTTTCCAGAAATTCTGGCTCTAGGAGGGAGAAATATTTACTTATTAAAGAAAGACAAACTGATTAATGGGAATGGGGAATAGAAGGTACATGCAGGAAACTGTTTTCAGTAAAAATGCCCAAAGTGCAGTGCATTGCCTTTGAATGGAGATCATATTCTGAAAAAGAATTGGGAGATTTTATTCATTCATTCATTCATTTGATACTTGAATCCCTTTCTCCCTCCCATCCCTCCCTTCATCCCTCCCAGTTCCTCCCAGTACTTGGACGTTCTGGTTCTGCGAGTGTTCACTACTAAGGACTTTTTCATTAAAAACTGAAAACTTGCATCAGGGCAGGCTGCTTATAAATAGGGGTGGGTGGGCCGAGGTGGAAGGCCTTTGAATGAGGGAACTATGACAATCTCTTTGACTCCTGTGGGATTGCCTTAAGATGGAGGAGTGGACTTAGGTTATAACTGCACAAACATCTGGTTTCTACACAGAATATTTCATTCAGCCAGCTGAATTCCACAGGCTGTTAATGGCATCTGTTGGCCATTATGGTCCCCTGGAAGCCGACAGTAACCAGATGGTTTATTAAAATTTCCTGCTTGAAAAATAAGTATTTTCCTTGCTAGTGTTGGACAGCTGAAGAATCAGGTGGAAACCATAGAAGAAAGATTAAGGAACTTATTACTGATTTTGTGTGACCAAACACGTAAATCAGTGCTTCTCAGAGTGGTGGTTGGGTCCCTTAGAGTCAGATCTCTGAAGAATCCTAGGAATTTGCATCATTTACATATTTGGAAATGATTCTTAAGGCACACTGAAGTTTAGAATGGACCTGCTACCTGTAACTGTGGCTCTCCTCACATTTTTACTCTTTCAGTTTATAGCCTACCTACACATTTAATTATATTTGGTATAATTGCCACAGAATCTGAAATTGCCTGATTTTTTTTTTAGAATGTTAATTCTGAGCCAGTATTATACATGGTATTACTGGAGATCATGTAATAAAATCCAGGGTAAGCATGTTCTTTCTCCTGCAGAAGAATCCCGAGAACCCAGTTAAACCTTTCAGAGCTTTATTCTCAGATTTGAGCCCTGAGGTCTAACTTATTCTTTTAGATCTGATACACTACCATTAGCACAGTTTGCAGTCTGTGACCACTGTCTTCTATTCATAATACATTTTTATTAGTCAACTAGGATTCAGCCTCTTAAGAGTGATGAACTTGGAGCTCTGTGTTTAGCCAGTCTCTTAATTCTAACTAATCTTTCCTTCCTTCTTCAATGTTCTGTCTTTGTATACCCTACTTCTCAATATCCAGAAAAACTGGGCAAAACAAAACAGCTTGGTGGGTAACAGTTTAAGAAATTAAGAAATTACTGTATTGATATTTCAACTTGTATTACCACCCCTCCCTCCAGACTTGTTTAGTTTAGGTGTTTATATCTTAGATCAGCCCACAAACCAACGATTTTTACATTTTTAAGCAGTTACATTTTAAGTGGTTATCTCAAGTAAAATATTTGAGATAAGATATAATCTAGGAAAAACTTTTTTTTTTTTTGAGGAAGATTTCTTTTGGATAAATCCCTTTCTGTTTCTCAGGGGTATTGAAATAAAATGTATTTCATTACTCCTTGAGCAAAAAAGAATGGGTTTGGATCTCTGCCTGATTGACATTCAATAAGCAGATCTACTTATTAGTGTACATAGGAGCCTATAACTGTAAAATGATTTTAGAAAAAAATGTGAGAATAACTGCCATCTTTTCTATGAAATAACATTTTGCTTTTTAACTTCCTTACAGTTCCTGTTTCATCGTCCATTAAGGCTGTTAAATCTGCTTATCCTTATTGAGGGCAGTGTTGTCTTCTACCAGCTCTATTCCTTGCTGCGGTCAGAGAAGTGGAACCACACACTTTCCATGGCTCTCATCCTCTTCTGCAACTACTATGTTTTATTTAAGCTCCTCCGGGACAGAATAGTATTAGGCAGGGCATACTCCTATCCGCTCAACAGTTACGAACTCAAGGCAAACTAAGCTGCCTCTCAACAATGAGGGAGAACTCAGATAAAAATATTTTCATACGTTCTATTTTTTTCTTGCGATTTTTATAAATATTTAAGATATTTTATATTTTGTATACTATTATGTTTTGAAAGGTGGGAAGGGCAAGGGATATTAAATGTATCCATAAACAAGGTGATGTGATCTTTCATGTGTTAGTATATTTGACTAATATACAGAGGAGAGGTGTGCCTCTCTAGTAAAGAGATTGGTTTGTTTGTATGGCCCTGGAATAACTCATTCATTTCTGAACACATCTCATATATCACTTGACATGGTACCTTTTGTGTGTCTGCTTTCCTCCCAGTCCTCCTCATCTTTTGTCTTTGGTTGGCCTTATTGTTACAGAGAGATCAGTGGAGTTGCCTGACAGTACTCATTATCTTTTGTTTTGTTTTTTGACTGGCAGATAGTATTGGAGTGCATGGGGCAAGAGTGGGTTTAAGTCCTATTGGGGTTCTCTTTGTTGCCTACTGGGAAGAAGCATTTCTGAGGTAGGAAATCTGCATTCTGTCTGCTCTATGACATTTAAATATACTTTTGTGAAAGCTCTTATCCTAAAACAGGATATTAGCTCATTTTCCCTGTTCTTCCACTTCTTTTGCTTGAAAAGATTTTCCTTTTCTTGTTAGCTGTTTTGAAATAATACTTTTAAGGACAGGATAGAGTGCCCAAACTTATGAAGAAGTTGGGTGTGATCAGTGGGAGAAGTTGAGCACAGATCCCCTGGCCTGGGGTCTGGCAGGTTGAAGACACCCAAGTAACTGGAGGAATGGATGCAGTCTAGCAGCAACCCCCCTACCATGGCCTATTTGGAGTTATGAGTAGAAGGGAAATATGAGAAGTTACCTCTTTCTCCTCGAATAGTTTGATCTGTGTGTGTTCTTAATTTCATACTCCAGAACCTTTATGTCTGTATTAACCCCTTTCAGTCCATTTTCTTGAAAGGGGCTATACTCAGTCAGTTGATGTCACTAGTCAACTAAATTTCTGAGCCTTGTCTTGAGAACCTGAAATACATTTTCACGTGTTTTCTATGTTCATTTTGACCTTTTTACACTGTGAAGCTTTTGGTGAAACACAATATGGCTTATGAAGTAAAAACAAACAAATATTCATATAATTCCTAATACTGGCCCTGAAAACAGTTCCCAACAGATTTCACCAAAGACAGCTGAAACACATATGGCTTATGAAGTAAAAACAAACAAATAATCATATAATTCCTATACTGGCTCTGAAAGAGTTCCCAACAGGTTTCAGCAAAGACAGCACTGTGAGGAATAGGTGTGTATATAAGCTACCCTAAGTGACTGCTGTGTGTGACCATTGTTTCCGTAAGTTTTGATGGATATACTTTTTTTTTTTTAAGTTACGTTATTTGGAATTCGTTCTGAGTGTATTCAGTCATTCAACAAATATGTGTTGACCACCAGGCACTATTTTAGGCACTGGGGATATAGTAGCGAATAAGAAAAGTAAAGGCCCTACCTCATAGAGCTTACAGTATGCAGAATGGGAGGTGCGAAATATGCTGTAAATAAACATATATAATGTCTCTTGCTAGTAGTGATAAATGTGGTAAAGAGAAGTCAGAATAAGGAAATAGTGCTAGGAGTGGCACCAGTGGAAGGTATCCTCAAGGAGACAATCCCTCAGGTAGGAGCAATTTTGTGTGCTATGTGCTAAGTTGCTTCAGTCGTGTCCAACTCTTTGTGACCCCATGGACTGTAGCCCACCAGACGACTCTGTCCATGGGATTCTCCAGGCAAGAATACTGGGGTGAGTTGCCATGCTGTCCTCCAGGGGATCTTCCCGACCCAGGGGTTGAACCAACGTCTCTTAAGTCTCCTGCATTGGCAAGTGGATTGTTTACCACTAGTGCCACCTGGGAAGCCCGACAATATTGGTGCACTGGAAAAATAGCAACCAGTGTGTGGGTTGGTTTTTGTAAAGTGGTTCAGCCTACATATGGTGGTTCTTGGAGTTGGGGAAGGTGGCAAAGCTGCCATTTCAGTGTACTTTCCTTAGACTCTTAATGATATGCTTCTTTTTTTAATTTTTAAAATTTTATTATTTTATTTCTGGCCACACTGCACAACATGTGGGCTCTTAATTCCCAACCAGGGATTGAACTCATGCCCCCTGCATTGGAAGATGGAGTCTTAACTGCTGGACCACTGGGGGAGTCCCAAGATATGCTTCTTTTGACTAACATTTTGATGAGATTACTTGACAGCTAAGAGTAAAATGGGTTGCCGAGGCACAAAGATGTTTCATCACAATGACCCCAAATTGGTTCTATCACTGTAAAGTAGCCCAGGTAACTGGTTAGAGATTAATAGGCTGGTCTTGAAAGCTGACAGGATTCCTCCTTCCGGTTTGACTTGTCTTGGCCATGTTCTAAAGAAGTAGCACAGAAGGACCAGATGCCAGCCTGGCCAAACAAATGAGCAAATAAATAAATTTTGACTAACGGAATTGCACGTTACCCCCCTTGTTCCAGATACAACAGCATCAGAGATAAAACCGTTCAGTTTTGTCTACCTATTTTGGCTGACATTTGTAGGTGTCACAGTCAGGTAGAGGAGAGAATTACTAGTTACTTGTGTATCCTGTTTTTAGGGATCATGTGAAAGGACACCATCTTTATTTAGTGATGGTGGAGATGCATGCCCATTAAATAGCTTTTTAAAAATTGTTAAATATTGGGAAATGGTGTGTGAAAAAAAATGGTATAGGTCAGTTAGGTGAACTTGGGATACTGCAAAAGGGAAGATGCTTGACCAGTTGTCTGGATGGCTTAAGGTGAGTAAATGTGTCTGAGTTAAGGAGGGTAACATGCATTAGCATGATGGAAACTCCTCAGTATGTTTATTGTGATTCCATGTTTCCTAAGCTGCTTTCCCTTCCCTCCCTATCAATTACCTCTACACAATCCCTCTCATTTCTATTTATTGAGCAATTACTGTGTGCTAAATGCTGCTGAGTACCAGAGATACTGATGTTCAGAGTGCATTAACTAGAAGGCAGAGAAGTCAGTCAATTATAACACAAAAGTGTTTAGTCAAGGAAGTACATGCAAGAGAGTGCAGAAGTGATCAACTTTGCTGGGGAACTGTAGTGTCGGGATGCTACACTGCATCAGTCACGTGATGCCTTTTGAAGGCGCTCTAGTTTACTACAGAGATGGAGGGAGGGCTCATGCAATGTGAACAGTATATACAAAAACTCAGATTTTAAGGAAGAGTTCAGTAATGCTAAAGAGCTAGGCAAGGAATAGATTGCAGAGGAACTTGAATTCCACATTAAGTGGTTCAGATTTTTATTATCTTGTAGGTCACAGATTGTCAAAGGAGTAATTCTTCGGCTGCATCAGATCTACTAAGGATCTTGAGGGTGAATCCCAGTAATAAACACTTTTCACAAGCACTTATGATAATTCTTAAGTGGACAGAAGGACATCTAATGAGAGATTTTAAGCTGAGGACTTAGGATGACCCAAAGAGTTCTCAGGTCAAGGGTTCTGGAAGTGTAATTTCTGGACCAGCAGCATAAGGATCACCTACCTGGGAACTTGTTAGAAATGGAAATTATCAAGCCCTACCCCTGAACTGAGTCCGAAACTCTGGATGAATACAACAGTCTCTAGTTTACTACAGAGATGGAGGGAGGGCTCATGCAATGTGAACAGTATATACAAAAACTCAGATTTTAAGGAAGAGTTCAGTAATGCTAAAGAGCTAGGCAAGGAATAGATTGCAGAGGAACTTGAATTCCACATTAAGTGGTTCAGATTTTTATTATCTTGTAGGTCACAGATTGTCAAAGGAGTAATTCTTCGGCTGCATCAGATCTACTAAGGATCTTGAGGGTGAATCCCAGTAATAAACACTTTTCACAAGCACTTATGATAATTCTTAAGTGGACAGAAGGACATCTAATGAGAGATTTTAAGCTGAGGACTTAGGATGACCCAAAGAGTTCTCAGGTCAAGGGTTCTGGAAGTGTAATTTCTGGACCAGCAGCATAAGGATCACCTACCTGGGAACTTGTTAGAAATGGAAATTATCAAGCCCTACCCCTGAACTGAGTCCGAAACTCTGGATGAATACAACAGTCTGTTTGAACACACCCTCCAGGGGATTTTGATGAGAACCACTGTCTTAGATAACTTTGGCAGCTGTACACAGGCTAGGCTTGGAGAATGGGGGGATGTGAGACTTAAAGCAGGGAGATCAGTTAGCCAACCGTTTTGAAAGTCCATGTAAGAGAAGACAGGAAAAGTGAGGGTGAGGTGTCACCACTACTGGGTGATAGAAAAAGCTATGGACATGAATAATGAGGGAAAGTATGTGGACTGAAAAGAGGATGGAATTCTGATGAATAACAACATTCAAGGGAGGAGGAAGCTTTCAAGTGAATCAAAGGGAATGGAAGTCCAAGAGAGATGAATCAAGAGGTTCCAGAGTCATGATTACAGTATCGAATATGAGGTAAGGCAAGACTTGACTTGGCTTTAGTGTGATACCGCTGGTAGCTTTAGCAGGAGAAATTTAATGGAGCATGAAGGTGGAGTGCTTCCTCTGAGAAGCTTAGGTACACACAGGAATAAAGAGACAAGCATTCTGTGAGGTGGAGGAAACATAAGCATAAACAGGAAAGTCACTCAGTCATGTCTGACTCTGTGACCCTACTATAGGGTCCATGGAATTCTCCAGGCCAGAATACCAGAGTGGGTAGCCTTTCCCTTCTCCAGGGGATCTTCCCAACCCAGGGATCGAACCCAGGTCTCCCACATTGTGGGCAGATTCTTTATCAGCTGAGCCACAAGGGAAGCCCAAGAATACTGGAGTGGGTGGCCTATCCTTTCTCCAGTGGATCTTCCCAACCCAGGAATCGAACCGGGGTCTCCTGCATTGCAGGTGGATTCTTTTTACCAACTGAGCTATCAGGGAAGTCTGTATAAACTTGTGAAGTAAGAAGCCATTAGGTTTTGAAAGGAGTGGTCCATCTGGAATACCGTGTGAGTTTTGAGAATGAGGCCACTGCTGAGGTGATAAACCATAAATTTACAATGGCTTTCATCATGGTTTTATGATTTTCTCTAGTCGAACTCTATTAAATAGACACAGTAAAAGAGTAGAGAAGTTGGGTGGTAAGAGTCCTGCCTCTGGTTTGGAGGTTTGCCATGCAGGCATAGCTGAAGGATGAGTGGCCAAGTAAGTTATGAGAATAACAGATGATGTAATGATGTACTTGGGGTCTGGAAAGGCGAAGGATGAAGTCTGGTGGGGGTAATGGCCATCCGATAGAGGAAGGCTGGGGCAGACATCTGTGATCTTGAGCAAGTAGAAGAAATGAAGCAAAGACAGAAGTTCTGAGAAAGGAATATGGGGGTTTAAGATCACAGACTTCTGTGTTATGAAACAGCCTGATGTGTAACTGTGGAAGCAACAGTTGAGGCAAAAGCTGTAAGCAGTTGTGGCAAATTTTCCTCAGGAACATTGAAGTCATCCAGGATGATGATGGGACATGAGGTAGAAAGGAAATGGAGCCTGGTACCAAAGACTGGAAATCTGGGACATGGATTATATCAGGGCCACAAAGAATGGAAAAATTAAAATAGCTGGATGCCATAAATTCTAGTAGTGAGACTTTTGTATGAGATGGGAAGAAATGGTGCAGAAGCAGGAGTGGGAAACTGGATAAATTTTCTGGGCTTTTCCTAGTCTGTATAATGTGGGAGAAATGGGCAGAGAAAGAATTGTCCTCAGGTGAATGTCAAGGTTTTATTGAAGTCGAAGAAGTGGAGGCAACATTCAGTGAAGAGACTGCAAGGAGGGGGGGACCCTGAGGAACTGGAGGAAAGATCAGGAGTGAGGGGAACTGTTGTTGCCAGACTGGAAATGGGGAAGGGTGGTGGGCTCGCTCAGGAGGGAAACAAAGGAATGTGGGGATCTGGGAGTGCATAAGAAAAAAAGGCATTTATAACAGTAATGAAGGAAGAGGAGCAGGCCTGACTGGTATAAAGTTCTAAATAGGATATTCCCAAAATGCTTGAATTTTAATCCTCTTGGTAACTACTTTTCACTGCAAATATCACCAAGTTGGGAGCCTAGGCAGTATCATATTTTTTAAGGCCTGACATTTAAACTCATTGAGTGCCTTTCCCCCACTCCCTGCAACCCCCTTCTGAGGTAATATATGCCAGGACAGCAAACTTTTGTTTTTTTTCCTTCAGAGCACCATTAACAAAAATCACTGAAACAAACAGTCCTCCCTAACTCAAGCAATAGAAAAACTTGAATGTGAGTTCACGTTTCTGTAGGTAGATCCACATAACTCCTTAAACGGTGGAGTTCTGAGAATAACTTTTTTTTCTTCTCATTTTTCATTATAACATCCATTGATTTATACCGGGTATCTTGGGTGACATGTATGACTGCAACAGTAAGAGAGTGAAGTTGTAAATATTTGACAATTATTAAAATGCAAGATAACAAAAGCAAGAAAATTTTACTGAAGCAAATCAGGATTTTTGCCTTGAGGAGACCAAACCTTGAAGTAATAAAAAAATCAAACAAAACAAACTAGAACAATGAGCCAGAAGGCATATAATCCACTTTTCCTATTATTGATGTAGATGACCCATGTCTTCTAGTTCATAGTGCCATCATGAGCATTATATATCATTTATTAGAGTACACTTTAAAGCATAACAATCTTTTAATTACACTTAAATGTCTCTATGGATAGGTTTAATATTTATGCTTCTTTAATCAATAGAAAAACATTTTGATTATATCTTTGGAAACATTTATCAAGCTCAACAAACAGCTGAAATCGTGTGGCTTTCCGATAGACTCCTTTGAGAAAGTGCTTTACCTTACAGAATTATAAGCCAGGAAGTACTATGGCATTAAATTAATGCAAAGCATTGTGATTCATCCAGTAAAACACAGGACTCTGTATTTCATGGGCTTCTTATATTTAACCACACCCTCCATCCTCCTAGAAGTGATCCCTGTATTGCTCATAAACCTAGTGCTCCTAGATTTCCTGTGTGTCAGTCGAATCAGTGGTGGCCCCAAGTTTACACCATCTGGACTGACCCTGATCTTAAGCCATCACGCTTCCACCATCTCCCATTTCTCTCCATGCTTGGAAAGGTACTCACTCCCTCTCTACCTTTATTAGGAAGGTGTTGACAAAGGAGGACACAGTCTTTGTCATTCCACATTTTGAACTCATCTTCCTGCTGGAGACATCTAAGATCACACTCCTGGCAACACTTAACCCCAAGATTCACATTGTCATCAGATAGGACATGTTAGAACATGACTCTAATCAGTCCCTGGGGGGAAATGGACCTTCCCTGAACCTCTCCCATTACAACCCCAGACAAATGAATCCTGTTTCCCAACAGCTTTTCAGGCAGAACAGGCCTGTGTAGACAAATGACTGCTCCACCCAACTTGAGGCAAATGTTATTACCATGTGTTAAACATTAGACATGAAAGTAACAATATATCTTGGACCTATGACTTCATCACCAACAGGAGTTAACCCATTTTGTGATGAATGGAAGTGGAGTATGGAACCCTGATGTTACCTGGTTCATTTGCAAACATCCAAGAGGATTTCACAGCCAAACTAATTCAGTTCAGTTCAGTCGCTCAGTCGTGTCCGACAGTTAAGACCATGCAAAACCTCAGGTTTATTCTTAGTCACCACTCTAATTGTGTCAATTGATCAAAGCAAAATTCTCAAAACCTGAATGTCTTCCTAGTACCTTCTGGATTTGTAATTGTGTTTAATTTGATTAAAGTCAGTGGGTAACTTGCACACTATCAGCAATCATATTAGAAGATGCTAAGTTGCTACTTGTTTCCCCCTTGTGCTTTCATTTGGTAACTTAACGGGTCTAAATCTTGCTACTAGTTGCTTATAGGCCATTTCATTTGCTACCATCCTTCTCCCCCTTTTCATTAGATTCTTCAAGAATTCCAGAGTTCTTAAGTGCCCAAATATTACTAAGATCTTGCCAAATATTGTCTGTTGATGATGTTTACATTTTTAATCTCCCCAGAATACGGAATTTTGCCTTGGCCAATATTTTGAATTTTAAGGCTTAGATTAGGCTAACAGTGTCTTAATGGGGTTTTGGGTCAGGCCTCTTCATATTCCATTTGAAGCAGAGAGTAAAAGCCACATTCCTTCTACCTGGTACATTTTGGCAAAAAAGTGGGGGGAAAAGGTTGGCTTGCAAGGGCCATTTTGCCAAAATATAGGTTATCATCCTTTTAAGCAGCCATTAACACTGAAAGAAACATTAGAATATGCATGTTTTTCACTTTAAATTCAAGTTTTAAATCAGCCACCCCCATGTTGAGGCCCAATAGTTGAATTTGAGCTACCCCCATATTGAGGACCAACAGCCCTTTGAGAATCTGTTTCTGTAGCCCTATCTAGGGCAGCGTGTAGATCCTCCTATAAACAGCAACACCTCTTCTCTTGCTTCCCCTGGATAGAAGCAGGCAGTCTAATTTCCATCCAGCCATTCTCAGAGGGGTTCATTTTTCAGTCCCAAGTGGATATCCAAATAGGTAATCTCAGATTTGGGGGGAACAATTTCAAGCATATGAATGTAATGAGTTTTCCCTGTAATGCAATGGAATGTCATCAGTGCCAGGCTTTCCCCAGGAAGCTTATGAAGATGGAGAGGTCCACACTTTAGCAGCAGGACATTGACCAAGAAGGTGAGTCAGCTTCCAAGGCCTTCTGGATTGATTGGGCAGGAAAGCTCAGAGTAGGGAATATCTTCAGTTGTTATTTCATGATGACATCCACACATAAAACCCCTGAAGATGCTACAAATAAAAGATGTCAGAATCTAAGAAACATGGCAGTCATTTAATAAATCTACATGGGTGCCTCAAGTTGAACTCACTTGTTAATGGCGACTTCTCAGTCTATCCCCAGATTAAAATATATCCTCTAAGTGTTACAAACAAAAAATTTAAAATCATCATAAACTAGTTACTCGGCTCAGAGTTCTGATGGTGAAGAAAAGTGCAGTTCCCTCCTTCTCTCACCTGCTAACTGGAACATGATCTTTATCAAAACGTAGATACCACAGTGTACTGAGGTTGACATAACGCCTACGGGCCACATTTGATAAGGCAGAAATGTCCTTTTCAAATATGAATGTGGCCCTTCTCATCTGACACCACTATACTCCCTCACCTTGCTTGCCTAGGGGGAAAATACTATGCTTGAAGGACTTTTCTTATGGGTTTACATCTCACTGGCTGTTGGTCTGATATTTTACTCACCCAATGAGAATGCAAAACACACAGGCCAAAGGCCTATTAACTGTTCCCCTTGCTCACTCAGGGTCCTCTGAGAGCAGAGCGCATGGGCTGGCCTGCCAGTTATCTCTGCCATAGATACTGACTTAAAAGGCATAGGACAAGGCTTCAAAACTCAGTAAGGCTTATCAGAAAGAAGAGAAAGAGCAACACGTAACTGTTGCAGGACATCAGCTTCCAATTTCTCACTAGAGGAGGTAACTTCAGTTCAGCTCCTAAGCCAGCCCAGTACCAGCCTCAGTTGTGAGGTCAGCCCAGAGGTACTGCTAGCTCTTAAGAGAAATATGTGCAGTGACTGAGCTTCTGGACAGAGTTCAGCCAGCCTTGAACCTGAGAAGAGGTGCACAGGGCTAAAAATAGGTCCTATACTTCCTTTGTTTTTCAAACAAGATAGTTGTCCTCGAAGGTCTGAAAGTGTTGATACCTTGATGGGTTTTGCCTTGAGCAGGGCTCCTGTGAAGACGCCCTTTTTGGAAAAAGCACCAAAAATCTGTCAGCAGGTTATGTTAATCATCCTTTCTCTTTACAGTTGCAAAGAACCACTTGACGTTCTAAATAACGAAAATAAGATCAGATTGGTTTATTGCTTCTGCTTGCGTACACACAGAAGAAGAGCAAGTCTGAGCACCTGGGGTGGGTGGTGGGTGAGGAGGACTATGGAAAGGGGAGGAGTGCCTCAAAGCTGCTGTTCAGCAACGGAGGGACAATGAGGAAGGAAGGCATCAAGAAGCGCAGCTCTGATCAAGCGGGAATGATGGCCGCCCTGCATGGGTCCTTCTCTCTCCTCCTAGGATTCCCCCCTTATCTTCTCCTATACTCAGATCCCAGCTGAGGAAAGAAAGTGAAGCTGAGCTAGAGGTGTTTTTTTTACAAATGTCCCACTGATTTAAGCACTGCACGTTTAGAGTGTAGTTCTGCCTATGTGTGAGGCTTTTCTCTATGATGGCATCCTGTTCATGAACTCAGACACTGGAAGGAGAGCAGATCACTTCACTATCACACCTAAATGAAGATTCAGCACATTTCACTGAGGTAGCCCTCAGCTCAGCTCCCATCCTCCCCAACTACTGAACTCATAAATCAGAGGCAGGACAGTGGAGTCCCAAATTAATAAAAGCCAGAGCCAGAAAGTCTTCTTGAATTGCACCAGTCTCAGAGTCTGCTCTGGAGAATACATTCTGATTTTCTATGCTGGTGTATGGAGCCATCTGGGACAGGTCTGCAGGGATTCAGGGAAAGCATGGGTAAATTCACCCACTTGGATATCGAAGTGTATGTTAGTTTGTATTTCCAAACCTGCTTCTACTCTGGATAGTACACTTTTACAAAGCTTATCAGAAAACTGGTCTAAAAGAACACATGCTTTAAAGAGCATTAAAAAGCATGAAGTAAATAGGAGGCCTTTAAACCTCAATAGCAACATTTGTCAACATAGGCAAAGGGTTTCTCTTTCAAAAGATATTCTCACATCCACCTCTTAACAGCACTAGATAATGGCAACGGGGGAGTGATGCAACGGTTTAAGCCCCACATATCACTGGAAGCCAGCATTTCATCCTTTTCCCTTACCTGAACTTTCCCTGCCTGCTCAAGTAGGCTTATTTAAATGTCATCTCCTGTCCTTCCCCTGACCTCTCTTCTGGCAAATGGCCTAATTAATAAATGGTCAAAAGGCTAAAGAAAGAGAAGAAGAGGCCAAAATAAGCCCAAACTTGGATAACCTCTGCCTGGAATATAGGCAAGGAGCCTTTGTAATAACTTCCAGATGAATCATGACATTTTCTCAGGTACCAGCAGGCGAACTGATGTCATTCTATTTGCCTTCCACTTCTTCCATCCAGAATCACTGATCTCCGCTGGGGCTGGTAAAAACAGCTTGTTGAGGTCTCTAGTCTCTGGCCATTCTTAGGGATGGTCATTTTATTCCTAAGTGTAACCCCTTCTGGTGTGACCCATGTGTTTTCTGCCAACTCCCCACAAAGCAGGCCAGGGGAAATTGTCTGGGTGGGACTTCTGATAGGGGACAGCAGGACCTTGGAATCTGTCCCTGTAGATGAGGGGGGTGGGTGGTCCATAATGGGGAAAGGAGGACTGAATAAGATTAGGCTCTGAGGTCTTCCTGGTCTAGACCTATGGAAAGGCTTAGAACCCCCTGATGAGCGCTCTATTTTTGAAGAAAGAAGGTTGTCCCCAGATGGCTCTGTCTCTGATGTGCGCTTTCTACATTGTACTACTGCATCCTGAGTGGTCAGCAGGTTGGCCAAACCTGGTTCTGGAGGAAGGGTGGGTCCCTCACACACGTGAGATGCAGTGGTATCCACTGGCAAGGATTCAATGGCTCCTGTATCTTGCTTTGGCTTTTCTTCCCTTGGGCTTTCCAAGGAGGAGAGAGAATCATCTTTGGTAAGTTTCTGAGAGGTCCCACCAGTGGAGCCAGCTTCCTCTTGGTTCCTCTCCAGGGGCTGAGCCCCACTCTCCTCTGAGCTCTGAGAGGGCAGGGGCTGTGGGATCTGAGTGTACTGAATCTTGGGTGGGATGACTGGGACTGCCCTGGCCTGGCACATTTTAACCATGAAAGAGGTTCTCACAGCTGACACACTCACAGGAGCTGAGTTACGGCGGCCCGTCAGGGCATGGGCAACCACGTCCAGGTCCTGAGAGTCCTGGGAGTAAACCCTCCAGGGGTCTACTTTACCATGAGATGAGGTCAGCCATGTGACCTTTGGGTCTCCTGGCTCAGAGAGGTGCACTTCAGGTGACCCAAATGAGGCTGCATTCTCAAACCGGAAGAGGTCAATGATGGGAATGGTGGAGTCCAAGTTGAGAGACGAAGGCCTGTTTTTCCCCTTCGGGGCCCCACCCTCACTACTCTTGCGCTGGAACTTAGGGGGATGCTCTCCAGGTGAGGTGTGGTCCTGCACACCAGGTGAGTTCTCCTTGCTGCTGTCTGGCTCAGGATCACCACCAGGCTCAACCCGAGGGTTGTGTGGCCCCACGTGTGGTCCCAGTTCCTTTCCTTCTGCTAGACCGACAGGGCTGGATTCTGCTGATGCGGGCTGTGAACCACCTGGTGCCTTCTGCTTAGGAGGAACCTCTGTCCTTTTCAGGCCAGAGAGCTCTTGAAAGGACCTCTTGGCTTTCTCATCCCATCCAGTAATCTCACTCCTGGGTGCCAAGGGCTGCAGGGGGTTGGAATTCCTTTCTGCTTCAAGATCAGCACAGCTGCTGGAGGAGGAACCCTTGAGAGTCCACTGGCTCTTAACCATGGTTTTGCCATCTAGAGAATGGCTCTGGCGAAGGCTGGGCCTGTGAGAAAGCCTCTTTTCTAGTCGGTGGCCCTGGGGGCCCTGCATCTGGGTCTCTTGTACATCTTTAAGGGTGGGTGAGTGCAGGGGACTTGTCACCCACTGGGGCTCCTCCCAGGGCTCCACCATCTCCAGGCCATGCTGGGCAATGTCTGTCACAGTGTCGTCGTCATCACAGTCTGAGGGTTCCTGTACTGAGTGGGCTACGTCCTCCTCTCCTTGTGGGGAAATCTCGGCCTCCCTGGTTGGGCTAGGAAAACTAGAGCCTTTGCTCTCAGGAGCAGGATTCTTTGAATTTTGCTTTTCACTTTCTTCTGAAGAGGCCTTGTCTCCCTGACAAAGGCTAGGGATCTCAGGGCTGCCTTTGGACTTCATTTGGTCTGCATATGGATTGGTTCTCAAATTCCCAGATGAGTCTTCTCTCTCAGGGCCACTCTTCAATAGTTGGACTCGAGGTTCCTCCTCTAAAGGTGTTGGAGGGGGAGCAGCAGGTGGGAGCAGAGGAGACAGATTCCCTGGGGCTCCCACTTCCATCCTTGTTTGTGGAGAAGACTTCTCCAATGGAACTATTTCCAGAGGAGTCAGGCTGGCAGGGTCTGGGCGCTGGCCCTTTTCGGGGTCTGGCTCAGATCTAGGGAGGATGCCGGCTGTCTCCAGCTTTTCTCTATTGGCTGCTGTGGAAGTGCCCAGTGTGCTCTGATTGGTTGGATTCTTAGTCCACTCCTCCAGAGGGGCGGAGACTGGAGCTGGGGTGGAGCTCCCAGGGGGCTCCGGGGAAGCAAAAGGCCCTGGACTAGATTCAAGAATAGGCTGAGTTGGGCTGATCTTTAGAGCAGGTGGTGCCAAGGAGGAGAGTTCCTCCTCAGATTCAATAATTTTCAGCTCCTGTTGAATCTCAGACCAGATCAGGGCGTTGACCAGATCATCTTCATCCTGAAAAACATCAAGAAACTGATTACTTTCGAACCAAAGACACTGGGCACAGTTTCCCAGGGAGAGAAGGGTCTGCACTACCAGCTGCACTACCCCAGCACACAAAGGATAGGGCACTAATGGTGACTGAAGATGTTTATTAATGCTCACGGTGTACCACAACACACATTAAACGTGTTTTCTCACTTGTCCCAAGAACCCTAAAAGATAAATGCTACTGTAATTACTCCCATTTTGGAGATGAGGCAACCTATGTTCAAACAAATTAAACATTTTTCCAAAGTCACAGAGCAGCAGATCAGGATTGAAATCTAGGTTAGTCTACACCTGAACATAAGCACTTAACCCCTGTTCATTGTTGCCTTATAAAACCAACCCAATCCCTGATCTCATATAACTTCAGATTGATCCAATGGCTCATAAAAATGAGGTTCTACCAGTGGAATGAAATGTTAACTCCTGCCCTGACACCTGCTTTCCAAATAAATACAGCTATCCCTTCTTACTAATGAAATACATATTTCACAATGAAAAAAGATATGATACATATTAAAAGAAAAAAGAATGAAAAATAGCAAAATGGGACTTCCCTGATAGTACAGTGGTTAAGAATCCACCTGCCAATGCAGGGGACATGGGTTCAGTTCCTGGTATGGGAAGACTCCACATGCCATGGGCAACTTACACCTGTGTGCCACAGCTACTGAGCCCAAGTGCTGCAACTACCAAGGCCCCTAAGCCTAGAGCCTGTGCGCCACAAAAAGATGCCACCACAGTGAGAAGCTATAGTGAAGAGTAGCCCCCACTCACAACGATTAGGGAAAGCCCAGGTGCCGCAACAAAAAATAAATAATAATAAAATAGTTGTTCTTTTTTAAACTATAAAATTCTGAGCAAATCAGAAGAGTTTCCATTGCCCTTAGGTTAAGCTCCAAATCCCTTCCAAGCAACCCTGCATGACGTGACCCACGCTTTGCTCTGAGCCTCACTTTCTCTAGTCCATGTTCCCATTCTCCAGCCTTGTTCTTGTTCCTTGAATGTTCTGTACTCTTTCCCATTTCAGATTCATGGCACATCTTACTCTTTCTGCCTGGGAGTCTCTCCCTCCCTATTCTGCTCCCTACCCCTTTCTCCTAGCTTAAGTTCTGAATAGAAATATCTATTTTTCAGAGATGCCTTCTCTGACCCCCATGAACCCCCTCCTCCCTCTGACTAGGTTGAGCCCTCCTATGACATGCTCCCACAGAAACCATACTTCCATAGCATCCTAGAAAAGACTTGGTTTGTGATCTTTCTATCTATTAAGCTGTCATCTCCAAGAAGACAGAGATGGTGATCATCTTGTACACTGTAGTGATCCCAGTGCTCAGCAGTGTGTCTCACACAATATAGGTATTTAATACATGTTTTTAAATGAATGAATGAATTGCTGCTTTTACTTGTTCTCATGAATCCAGCCTGGTTCTCCTACCATAAACTTCATCTGCTTCTCAAAGCAATGCAATTCATACTTTATCCCTCCCAGAGTTCAATCCCCAAAATAATGTTTGCATCTTTCTCTTTCTATAAATACAAACATACTTTACAGGAACCCTTAATCAGCCCTCTGGAGGCCACTGTGGTGGCCCTGCACTGCCCTAACTTTAGCCCATAAGCCTTTTATACCTGTCCCAGAGACCAAGTTCCTGAAAGCTACTTAAAAGGCAAAGTCCTTTTCTCCTCTGGCATACTCCTCCAAGTCACACTCAGGTCACCAGAGGTATTTCCCAAATCCAAGACTCCTCTCTCGGTGTCCCTAGAAAACCTCCTCAAACTTCAGCTTAAGCAATGATATCCCTTCCCCCAGAACCTTGGAAAATCCCACCTCTGAAAGGTGGGAAAGGTTCAGTATGCTCTGGCATCATGTTTAAAGTTCTCCAGAGCCATAGGAGGAAGGAATAGATCCTGAAAATCTTACAGAAGATTTTCACAAACAAGCACAGATAACGTCTACCCAGAATGTCTGGAAGAAGAGAGCTGGCCCCCATGAGTGGTCATCATGTTTGGGCCCAGGACATGACAAGCAGGTTTTGTCCTGCTTTCTGGATTGAATGTCATCACATTCCCAGCAAATTACTGATTTATGGTTACTTCAGGTCAGAAATATTTAGAGCTGAGTTTGTCCTAGGGAACTTGAGCTGAATGGTTACTTATTATCACCACAGGACCCCTGAAAAGTTCACTGCAGAAAAAAAAAATCCCAGACCTGATTAGAATGCTGTGCCCTAAAGTCTCTTTGGCATAAACTGGTTCTTCAAACAAGTAAACAAACAGCAACAAAAAACTTTAAACTGTACCAAGAGCCCTTGAAAAATGAAGACCCTACTGACTGGACCAGGCAGTGAGTCTACCTTACCATCTCATGGAGAAACACTGCTTCAGCTCTGGCCCCGGGGTTCTCCTGCAGAGCGCTGGCCGCCACCTGGCTGGTCTCTCCACTCTCCTCCACCACCTTCTCTTCATCCAGCTTCTTCTCTAATTCACTTGAATGCTGAGAACCCAGGGGGCTTTCTGAGGTTTTCTTCTCCTCCACTTGGGTGCCTGGCTCCAGGGGAAGGCCTTTGCTGCATTCCAGTGTTCTCACCGTGTCTGGTCCTGGCTTGGTATTCTCGAGAGCTGCCTTCTTAGGTACAGATGCTGCAATGAGGATAAGAGTTATCAGCTGAAGGAGACTCCATGTCAAGAGGGGCCATTCCCAGCACAGTCATAGTCCTGGACTAGCTCTGCTTCACAAGGATGGAGGGGATTCTCCCAGCTCACTACTCCCTCACATTCTTTACCCTTTCCTCCTATCAATGATCTGTCCTCAGATCCCAGAGTCTCAGAATGCTGGAAGTGGGAGGGACCTCGAAGATCATCTGGTCCAGTTGTTTTCAACTGGGAACCATTGAGTCCTCCCCTCTCCAGGGGACATTTGGCAATGTCTGGAGACACTGCTGGTTGTTGCAACCAGGTGGGGGAAGTGGCTACTGATATCTAGTGGGCAGAAGCCAGGAACACTTCTAAATATCCTACAAAGCATAAGACAAACCCCCACAGTTACCCAGTCCAAAATGTCAGTAGTGTTGAGGTTGAGAAACCTGGTACTAATCCAGTCTTTTGCTTGCTGTCTAAGGTCACAGAAATCTGTTATCTACACCAAGCTACAAAGATGTATTATGATTATGACTGCAGCTTCCTATGTGACTCTTCTCAGGGACTACCTGCACATTCACTTGGATATATATTTACATCTAAAGTGATTCAACTCTGATCTTAAACAGCAGACAGAGAGAGTAGAGGCAGCAAATCTCATGTTTGGCGCCTAATGCCTTTCATGAAGAAGGTCCTATTTCACCATATAAGGCTGTTTCCACAGTGTAGGATAAAGTCTCCATACCTTGCACAGTGCTGGTTATATAGAAGATCCTCAGTGACATTATTTACATTGGAATTAAAGAAGCCTGAGTTCAAATGTTAGTTTCTCAGTGAATCTTGTAATCTTGGGACATGGCATAATACTATATAATAACATATTACAGGGCTGTTGTAAAGATAAAGAAGATTAGGGAGACAAAGCGCCTACTATAGAGTCTGACATAGAGTACAAGCTCAGGAAAGTTTATTGATTAAGAACAAATTCTTTTCATTGCCACTAGTTATGCTGGTGACTTAACTCAAGGCTTCTGACCACATGATGGCCTTGAAGCTCAGTCAGACCCAGTAACAGCATCCTGAGGTCGGAACGAATAACACTTCAGACCTGACAACAGTGCTGTTTTCTCCTGCCCATCACTTGGCAGGCTTGTTTTTTGAAATTTAATTTAGTTTTTGAATATGTAAAACAACTACAAAGTTGAAAAGTTAAAATTATATGAAACAATGACCTCAGAAAAGTTTAGCTTTCATCCCTGTGTTGCTTCCAGTCTGTTCCACACCCTCACTGTCTCCTATGGAGAACCATTTTTATTAGTTTCTGGTTTATTCTGCCATAGTTCATTTCTGCATGGATAAGCAGATACTTGTACCATCTATTTTTCATTCCCCACCTTTATTACACAAATGTGTAATATGATCTATATTACACATGTGATCTATACTGTTCTTGCTTTGCGTTTTTTTACTTAAGAACCTATCTTGAAGTCTATGCCATGTTAGTATGTAACGAAATTGACTGTTCTTTAGGATGTGGGCTTGCCTTGTGGCTCAGCTAGTAAAGAATCTGCCGGCAATGCAGGAGACCTGGGTTCGATCCCTGGGTTGGGAAGATCCCCTGGAGAAGTAAAAGACTACCCATTCCAGTATTCAGGCTTAGAGAATTCAACAGACTGTACAGTCCACGGGGTCGCGAAGAGATGGGCATGACTGAGCAACTTTCATTTTCATTTTCTTTAGGATGTGGCTGAGTTTGAGTTCCCCTCAAAATAGAGCCTTAGTCAAGGGCCTGGCAGCAGGCAGCTTATTTGAAAGGTGGTCCCTGGAAACAGGAGTGAGGAGGTGAGATGGAGGAAATGTCAATAAAGTGGTTACCACAACCAGAGCAACCAGAATGCAGTCCTCGGTGACCCTCTGAAGAGCCATGAGGAAATGTGCCCCAGAGTTATTCCACCAAGGGTGGGCAGGAGGCTCATTAGCCCACTGACTCCCATCGCCTACTGGTTGACAGCTGCCTTAGTTAAACTCCACACTTCTGGGCTTTCCTGAGCAAGGGCTGGGTAAGAGTCTCCCTTCAGAAAAAGCCCTGAGGCAGAAAACCAGAAACACAAGGCAGACACTTGAGACAGAATTGTGCAAAGAAACTATCCCTCGCGGATGCATAAGAGCCTGAGGAAGTGGTGCAGGGCTCACAAGGCTATGAATCCCATGGAATTCAACTATGGGAATGCATCCTAGTTATTCAATCCATCTCCTAAAGATGACGTTTGAGTTGTGTCCCGTCTTTTGCTATTATAAATAATGCCATGGTATGCATACACATTTTGTGCTTGTGCAGCTACTTATTTAGGACAAATTTTTGGAAGTGAAACTTCTGGGTAAAAGGGTAATGCATCAGTGATTTAAAAAAAAAATGTTTTCTTCCCCTTCTACTAAGATCTCTTAGTTGGATGTTGGCCACTGTCTCTTTTTGCAAAGCTCGGGATCTTCCATTTGTTGACCGTAGACTCTTAAAGCGAGGAGTGGAAGAAAGGCCTGCATTACATGTGAGCTTGTTCAGATCACTCTCTGTCCTGCTCAAAGCCCTCCTCACTCTGGCCCGGCCACATGTCCACTCTCCTCCCACTCCCTGGGGTAGACAGTGAGCAGACCCAGTACCCCTGACCGGCCTTATACTTCCCTGCTCTGGTCCTTCCTGAGACTCAAACCTTCCCCATTTCAAAATAGTAACCTAATAACATATCTTATGGAGCCTCCCCAGATTGCACTCTCCCTCTCCACTTCCTACAGCATTCACTGTTATTACCTGTGTGTGGCTAAGCCATTGGGTTACCATTTTCTTTCCACTCGTATGTGATGCCCATCCCTGGCTTAAGCTTCTCAGCACAGAGGCAGTACCTATGTCAAGAAACTATCGTGTAAGGGACTAGCAGTCCAGTACTTGCTGTGGCTGGATACTTGTAAGCTGTAAAGGAGTCTCTGTAGCTCAAAAGAGGAGGAAGGGCATTGTCAGATTGCCACATGGGATGCTTTATATATGAAGTGGGTGACCATGGAGATAGAGACTTCTAATGTCCCCTAGTATCCTTTCTCTTCCTAATTTTGAAATAGAACCATCTCAGCCACTCAAGTTTAGCTAGGTACCTGATGATCCAGTCAGCCACGCTTCTCAGCCTCCCTTGAAGGTCAGCATGGCCATGAGAGTTTTGGTAGATGGGATGGAAGTAGAAGTTTGGCCAAAAGTAGAAGAATGGGTTTGAGCAGAGTGACTAAAACTTTGAATTGGGTTACCTGGAAAATTGTCTTAATTCTTTTTCTTTTAACTATTGCTATTGCACAGAAGAAATAAAAAATAATGTATTAAGGAACGTGGAGTTCTTCATTTGGAATAATTATGAAGGTAATTAGAACCGATGTTAACCTAACCCCACCAGAGACAAAGGTAAGCCCCCACCTGCCCCGCAATGTTCCTGAAACTTTTGGCATCTCCCTCTGGCCACTGGTCCTAGAGTCACATGGCTGCCTCCTATGAAGTCCCTCATTCTGCCCTGGCTGTCACTAGTCACAGTCAGGGAAGCAGGCTGGCACCTCCATCAGTGTCTTTCCAAGACCAATTTGATACAGACTGGGTATTCTGATTTAGAGAGATGGAAGGAGAGAGGGTAAAAAAGATAACAGATTGTCTGCCAAAGACCTCTTGGGTCCTGGGGACCCTCTCTTTTAAGAAGGACAACCAGTCACATAAAAGCCTTTAGAAACACTTTTTTCCTCAAAGGTTTCACTTCCTCTTCTAGCCCTCACCCTGTTTCACCCCACACCAGCCCATACAGCATTCTCCAGACAGGGTGTCACTTAACACCTCTGAGTTTTTACCCCTCTTGTGCCCCATCCTGAAGGGAAGGGGGAGGAGAATGTTTACTGAGCGTCCTCTGAGGGCCACACTCTAAGCAGGCATTTCATGAACAATCTCCCGTGCAGAACTCATCCCAGCCCTTGAGACAGGAGCCATCTCTGCTCTGCAGAAGAGAAACAGGCTCAGAGATACCAACCAGCTCTCATGCTGCCCCAAAGTGGTGAAGCTCAAATCTGGACCCTTCCAGCTGGAGTCCAAAATCTATACACTTCTCATAATGGTCCAGTGCCTCTCGGCGCAGAACACCCTTTTCCATATCTTCTGCATTAAAAAGTCCTACACGTTAATAAAGGCCCAAATGTCACCACTTCTGAGAAGGACTCCTGGAATCCTCCTGAGAGGACTGCTCCATGCTATTGATCTCTTTTCTGAACCCCTCTTTCATAACATTTTGGGAACTTATGTGCTCCTTCATTCAAAAAGCCCAATGGAGCATAGATCCAGACAAAACTACAATCAAAAAAGATACATGCACCCCTACATTCATAGCAGCACTGTTCATAATAGCCAAGATGTGGAAAAACCTAAATGCCCATAAACAGATGAATGGATAAAGGAGATGTGATACATATGTACAATGGAATACTACTCAGCCACAAAAAGAATGAAATAATGCCATTTGCAGCAACACAGATGCAACTAGAGATTATCATCCTAAGTGAAGTAAGTCAGAAAGAGAGACAAACACCATCTGATATCACTTGTACGTGGATATTACTTGAATATGGAATCTAAAATATGACACAAATGGGAACTTCCCTGGCAGTCCAGTGGTTAATACTTCACCTTGCATGGTAGGGGGTGTGGGTTCAATCCCTGGTTGGGGAACTAAGATCCCACATGCCTTGTGGCCAAAAAAACAAAACGTAAAACAGAAACAATATTGTGACAATTCAATAAAGACTTTAAAAATGGTCCAGGTCAAAAAAAAACCTTTAAAATATGACACAAATGAGCCTGTCTGCAAAACAGAAACAGACTCGTGGGCAGAGAGAACAGACTTGTGCCTGCCAAGTGGGAGGGCTTTCGGGAGGATGCGGTTAGCAGATGTAAACTGTTACATATGGAATGGACAAACAACAAGGTCCCACTGTGTAGCACAGATAACTATATTCAACATCCTATGACAAACTTTAATGGGAAAGAATATTAAAAATGTATTTGTATGTATAACTGAATCACTTTGCTGTACAGCAAAAATTAACACAACACTATAAATCAACTATACTTCAATGTAAAAAATAAATTCTCAAAAAAGAAAAAAAAAAAAAAAGCCCAAGGAGGGTGTTAGGCTACTTCTACCAGTTCACCCTGTGCTGCAGGAGGGCTCAGGGCTTCAGCTTCCCTTCCTAGCCTGTGAGCTTGCTGGGGGAAGGGATTGCATTTTAAGAATCTTTGTAACCCTACAGCCCATAGCAAACATGAGAGGGAGCATGGCAGAATGCTTGGATTTTCTAAAAGTCTGGATTAAAATCCTGACTTTTATATGCCCTTGCTAGGAGCCCTCAGGCAAGTTAACAAATTCCTCTCTTAGCAAACAGGGATACTAGCAACTATATAATAACCTCAAGGAGTTGTTGTGAGGAGAAATGAGATAACTCATGTAGAACCCTTAGGACAGTGCCTGACATCATGATAAGTAATCAGAAAAAGTTGCTGCTGCTAATTGAGATAGAAATATTCTTAAACCACAATGTGAATCTGTTGGTTTGTCTCTCAGTCATCCTTTCCTCTGAGGTTCTCACTATTTCCCTTTTGTGTTGCTCACAGTTGGTTGTTGGTTCTCACCCCAGAGAGGGCCCAGAGACTCAAGCTTGGCCAATCTTAGAATCCTATTTGTCCAGCCACAGTGATTGGCCCAAGGCTGGGCATGTGACCCAAGCAGACCCAATCAGAGTCCTCGCTGTGTTTGATACAAGGAAACTGAGAGGTAGATGCTCCTTCTCATTGCTCAGGCTGCTAGCCATGTTCCCGGCAGACGTGAGGTAGAAATTTGGGATGGGTGGATGGAGAGATTGTGTCTGGAAGAGCTGAATCCCCAATTCCAGCTCTGCATTCCATTCCGTGAGTTTCCCTCCCCTTCCTTCTCACTATATGAATGAATAAAATAATAACAAGTAACATTTACACAGTACTTGCTATGTACTAGACCCTGTTCTGAAAGCTTTACATGGATTAACTAATACTCACAATTTAATATTCCCATTTTACAGATCAAGAAGCTGAGGCATGGAGTGGTTATGTAAACTTGTTGAAGACTGCACAGCAAAATGGCTGAGCCTGGACTTGTAACCAGGCAGGCTGGCTCCAGAGCCCATGGTCCTAACCACTTCTCTACATTGTCTTGCAACAAGACAATGTTTAAGTTTGGTTTTTCCTCTCTTGCAATGGAAAGAGACCCTCTCCTCCTCTTTTACCTGTAGAAGTCTCAGCACTCAGTGGCTTCTCCTCTTCGGGCCAATCTCCACTGTCTGAGCCCTGGAAAGAAAACTCTTCCAGGCTGGAAAGAGACTGTAGCTCCTTTGGGGGGGTTCGGCATGGGGTGCTGTTGGTGCTGATGACAGCTGATACACGGAGTGGCACAGATACGGCAAAGGGCTTGGAAATGTTCAGGGCCTTGCGCTGGTGACGGGGAGAAGGCTCCATTTGGAAGAGGCTGCTGGTAAAGACAGATCTGCTGGGGCTGTCGTTTGAGGTGTAGAACATGCCCAGCATCTTCGGGGCTGTTTGCTCGCTCTCAGGATCTTCAATGGGTCGGAACACCTTCAGCTGCTCAGGCGGGCCCCGGGCCTGAGCCCCTTGCGGCTGGCTTCGGTCTCCGCCCACATCAAAGCCGCCTTCCGCCCCTGCCGGCATCCCCTCCTGGCCCCATTCGCCCTCCTGCTTGCTGAGGTCACAGGAGCTGCCAGTGCTAGTCGAGTGCATTTTCGCTGCTGGGATGAAAAATCCACCAGTGGTGACGGTTCGATTGAAATTTCCTTTGGTTTCTTTCCCTGGTGAAAAAGCAAACAAACCTGGTCAGCAGTCTGAGTACAGGCCTCACTGCAGAGACTTCCAGGAAGGGCCAGCACACAATACTTGAATGAATACTGGCAATACTGGAAAGGCACAGCATGCTAATAAGGGTATGTTGTTGTTTAGTCACTCAGTCGTGTCCGACTCTTTAGTGACCCATGGACTGTAGCCCACCAGGCTCCTCTGTCAAAGGGATTTCCCAGGCGAGAATACTGCAGTGGGTTGCCATTTCCTTCCGCTGGGGATCTTCCTGACCCAGAGATGGAAGTTGTGTCTCCTGCATTGGCAGGTAGATTCTTTACCACTGAGCCAGCAGGGAAGCTCATCAATAAGGGTATAGCTATCCTAATAAAGACAGGTACCTAACATTTGGTTGACAAGAGGAAACATGTGCACAGAATTTTCTTATGATATCTTGATAGAACCTTCTGCTGTGTCACATGTATCATAGTCAAACCTATGGTTTTTCCAGAGGTCACATATGGATGTAAGAGTTGGACCATAAAGAAGACTGAAAGTTGAAGAATAGATGCTTTTGAATTGTGTGCTGGAGAAGACTCTCTTAAGAGTCCCTTGGACTGCAAGGAGACCAAACCAGTCAATTCTAAAGGAAATCAACCCTGAATATTCACCAGAAGGACTGATGCTGAAGCTGAAGCTCCAATACTTTGGCCACCTGATGTGAAGAGTCGACTCACTGGAAAAGGACCCTGATGCTAGGAAAAGTGGAGGGCAGGAGGAGAAGGGGACGACAGAGGATGAGAGAGTTGGAGGGCATCACCGACTCAATGGACATGAATTTGAGCAAACTCTGGGACAGGGAAGGATAGTGAAAGACAGGGAAGCCTGGCATGCTGCAGTCCATGGGGTCAAAAAGAGTCTGACATGACTGAGCAACTGAACAACAACACATGTATCTGAGTTAAACTTTGCAGGTAGAGCAGTTTCCAAAAGAAAGATACTGCTGAAATGGCTAAATGGAACAGTCATCCACCAAGCATTAAATGTAGATCATGAAAAAATAAAAAGATGATGGGAGATGACAAAATGGTGTTTGCTCAAAATGAAGGTGAAGACAAAAAGGCCAAAATAACAGAGTCTTGTTTCATTTTAAAACTTTAAAACTTATTAAGTTTTCTCTGGCAGATGGACCCAGACAGGGGTTAGATTTCCCAGCAAGGAAAGAGATGCCGTCCTCAGCTAGACCTTTCCGCCTTTTCCCAGGCTTCTTCCTGCTGATTCAGAGGCTCAGAAACTAGAAATGTAAATTAACTAAATGTTAGAAAGCACAGCTGCGAGGAGTGAGCTCCTGACTAACTTAGAAGTGAAGGCAAAGAAAAGTCTGTATGGGAAATAACGAAGCTGAGGGGACAGCAACCGAATTGCCAGGGATCTGGAAAAGAATTCTCACAAAGTGCTACATCTTAGATAACATTGGATTTAAAATTCTTAAAAACACTCTGTAGGAGAAGTGTAATTATCTCCCTGAACACATGAAGAAACCAGACTTGAGAGGTTAGATAACCTCCCCAATGCCCACGGAAGTGGTGACCTAGCTTTTGAAATATTAAATTCTGCAAAACTGGGCAAGAACTGCCCCCAAGAGGTTTCAGAATCAAGCAAAGTGATGAATATAAAGGTGTGAAAATGCTAAAAGGATCGTGTCCGCTTAAAAAGACCTCACTGAATATTTTACAAGTTTAGAATTATTTTTTTCAAAGTCGTTTCTAAAGATTTTCTGTTTTGTTTCAGGCTGCCTCATTTATCAAAGAGCAAAATATCTTGTATTATTTTGGACTGGAAAGTTACGGTTTAAGTATGGGGGAGTTTAAACAGCCTGCTGCTAGGGAAGCCCTGGGTCTTTCAAGTTGTAGCAATGCTTGCTAACTACAAAAATCCTTGTTAGCTTGTTAGTTAACAAAAACAGAAGTGAGGGCGACAGCGTGTCAGTCTCTTAAGGCTGAAGCTGTAAGAACCAACGTGGTGAGGTGCTGCTTTGGTGATGGGTGTCGGCTGGCATGCAGCTGTGTGGGCATCTACTCCAATAAGCGAGGACCAGCTGTGTGCCAGGCTGGTGCCGTCGGTGTTTATTAATGAATAAAGGAATGAATCTCCCAACTCAAAATCCTGAATTGACAAACACAATGAAGCCAATGCCTATGGAAACACCTAAATTCAAAACTCTTCTTTATGCCCCAAGAGGGAGCCACTTCTGCCTTAGTTTTCAGGTGTTGATCTATTATCTGCTTCAGGATGGAATGTAAAGAGGCTGTTGTCTCCAGCTACGGTTGGAGGAAGGCTGGAGAAACAGGCCTCTGGGAGAAGGGGCTATGTGGGCGTCTGAAGTTCAGGGTCATGGAGGAGTCTGGGCCTGGGGGATTGTGTGTGAGCAAGACTGGAGATGAGCAGCTTCTGGGGTTGCTGAAGCAAGTCCTGTGTGGGGGCGCCACTCTTCCAGCCGTGATTCCCAGTTCCCAACCCAGCTGGGAGAGCTTACCTTCCACAGGCACTGAGCACAGTGAGTCCATGCTTTTAGCTGGTCGGATGGTAGCCTTTTCCACTAAAGACAAAAGAAAGAACATCCGTGATGAATGCACTTCCGGAGGAAGTGTTTAGAACAATAGGTCAGACTGTAAGTACAACAGAGAAATCTCTTTCCTTTGAAAAACAGTCTCCATGCCACCTTAGATGTTCTCACTTTCTTTAGGGAACTGACCTTATAAAAATAGGGCAATTATAGATCAAAGGTTTATTAACATTTTACAGAGAAAGGTAGATTACAATTTTGTCACAAAGCTCTGATGAGCCAATGAGT
This sequence comes from Bos indicus x Bos taurus, assembly GCF_003369695.1. Classification (NCBI taxonomy): domain Eukaryota; kingdom Metazoa; phylum Chordata; class Mammalia; order Artiodactyla; family Bovidae; genus Bos; species Bos indicus x Bos taurus. The sequence goes on along the minus strand of NC_040076.1, from coordinate 63,953,286 downwards.
ATGAAGGTGGCTCAGTTGTGTCCGGCTCTTTGCAACCCCATGGACTGTAGCCTACCAGGCTCCTCTGTCCGTGGGATTCTCCAGGCAAGAATACTGGAGTGGGTTGCCATTTCCTTCTCCAGGAGATCTTCCCAACCCAGGGATCAAACATGGGTCTCCCGCGTTGCAGGCAGACGCTTTACCATCTAAGCCACCAGGGAAGCTGAGCCAATGAGGAGTCCTGAACCCAATTTTACTTTACAAAAAAGATTCAAAGATTCATCCATAGGGTAGAACCCATGGGGCTCCAGGTAACGCCTCCTAGGTGACGGGCCAGGCAGCAGGATTCTTGACTGTAGCTACACTGCTCAACAACCAGAAATTTAGTGCAACAGGTGAGAGGGCCCAGGGAACTTTCCCCCTGTCTCTCAGGAGTCACCTTTTCCCCGTGGGTCACCCTTCTCCCACAAGCAGCTCTGCTTCTTGAGGTCCACAGTCTGGTTGCTCCCCTAAAGCTCTCACCCACCAACCTCACCCTGGAGCAGATCCCAACCAAACAGACCTTTTTTGAGCACCTGCTATGTGCCTGAAGGACTCTGCACCTTTGAAAGCCACTTAAGCAGGTTTTCAGGAGAGTGTGAAAACTTATTAGTCCATGTATAGGCATAAGCATTTTCACAAAATCATCTCTTTTCAGGAAGCCAAACTGGCTGGAAGGTAGTTCCTTCCAGGTCAAACTTGCTAGGATGGGAGAGAGGGCAATTTAGAAGCTGGCCAGGGCTTCTAAAGTAACTCTTTAGAAGCAGCTTTAAGATAACTCTGGATCCAGAAAGATCTGACTTTGAATCCCAATTCTCCCACTGTTGGGCTCAGATAAGCAGCTTACCTTTTTGAACTTTCATTTTTTTGGCATGAAAACGAAGAAAAGTAGAGCTGTTATGAGGATGAAATGAGTAATGCATATAAAGTAGGTTGTATTAATCTAGAATCAAGTAAATGCTGAAGAAGTCATTATTGTTTATTGTTGTTGTTGCTGATGTTATTCAAGATAAACCAGGGCTCAGCAACAAGGGAGAACCCAGGAGATGGTTCTAAAAGAAGCACTCAGAGTTGCCCTAGCCCGAGTTGGGTCCTAACTCACACTTGTTTAATCCCTCTTTCAAAGCTCCTTTTTTCCTTCTTGATCCACATCCTGCTTCTTTTGAGAGGCTCTGAATTAACCCCTTAGCCTCCCAGGCTCGGAGCTTCTCTGCCTGGGGCCCACTGGGCTCTGGAAGGACTTAGCAGTGGTGATGCCAAGACTGCCTTCCACCTCCTTCCTTTCAGAAGTAAGCAGAATTCTCATCCTTGGAAGATCGACTATTTCCACAAATTTACAAAATGACTTCTAAAACTGCTGGCCATTGGGACTTCCCTAGTGGTCCAGTGGTTAAGGATCCACCATCAAATGTAGGAGACATGGGTTTGATCCCTGGTGGGGGGAACTAAGATCCATATGCTGTGGGGCAATGAAGCCTGCTTGCTGCAACAAAAAGCCTGTATGCCACAACAACCAAGACTCGACGCAGCCAAATAAATAAATATTTAGAAACAAACAAATAAAAAATCTTGCCTGGCCAGCCTCCTTTCATTCATGTATTCATTTTTTCTTTTGGCTACACTATACAGTTTGCATGGTAGCTTCTCTGGCAGCTCAGCTGGTAAAGAATCTGCCTGCAACGTGGGAGACCTGGGTTCGATCCCTGGGTTGGCAAGATCCCCTGGAGGAGGAAATGGCAACCCACTCCAGTATTCTTGCCTGGAGAATCCCCATGGACAGAGAAGCCTGGCGGGCTATAGTCTATGGGGTCTCAAAGAGTCAGACACAACTGAGTGACTAAGCACAAGCACATATGCAGCTTGCGGGGTCTCGGTTCCCTGACCAGGGACTGAACCCCAGCCATGGCAGTGAAAGTGCCGAATCCTAACCATGAGACCACCAGGAGATCTCCAATCATGCATTCGGAGACAAAACTTTGCCTGGTGACTGTGAGTGTCAGAGAGGACGGACAACAGTTCTGGCTGCAGGGCCATCAGTGTTCACCTTTCCTGTGGGACCCTCTGTCTGACAATGAAGCTCCTTGTGGCCCTGATGGACACAGAAGGGAACAGTCTCCAACAATTCCCTGGCTCCTTGTCTGGACAGTGACTAAGCACTCAGGGTTCTGTGGTCTATGACTATACAGTTGTCCTCAGGATTTGCAGGGGATTGGTTCCAGGACCCCCACAGATACCATAATCCACTGGATGCTCAAGATCCTTATATAAATGGTGATACCATAATCCACTGGATGCTCAAGATCCTTATATAAATGGTGAACTACAATCAGCCTTGTCTACCCTTACATCCCACATATGCATATATGAAGGCCTAACTGTAGATATTTATTTATTCATTCAAAGACCTGAATCCCCCTGGGCTTTTAGGAAAGGGCTTTGTTTGTTTGTTTTGTTTTATTTACTTATTTCTTTTTGGCTGAACTAGGTCTTCATTGCAGTGTGCAGGCTTCTCATTGCATGGCTTCTCTTGTTGAAGAGAACAGGCTCTAAGCACATGGGCTTAGTTACTCTGCAGCAAGTGGAATCTTCCCAAACCAGGAATTGAATCCACGCCCCTTTCATTGGCAGGTGGATTCTTAACCACTGGACCACCAGGAAAGTCTAGCTAACTGTATTTAGATTATTTTTTTTCTGCCTGGGACCTTGGCCTCATGGAAATGCACTCACCCGTTTTCTTTGGGTCCTTGAGTTCCCTCTCTTAGATTATCTCTGTGGCTTTATTTCCCTGCTCAAAGATTCCCTAGAATCTTCCTGTTTGATAATACATTGACACAAATTCCAGTACACATGTGTCTGGGAGACTTCAGAGTTTATGCATCTCCATTCAGTCAGTACCCAAGTTTTTCTTACCCTTTCAGTCAGCTCAGTTCAGTTGCTCAGTTGTGTCCAACTCATTGTGACCCCAAGGACTACACCATGCAAGGCCTCCTTGTCCATCACCAACCCCCAGAGCTTGCTTAAACTCATGTCCATCTAGTTGGTGATGCCATCCAACCATCTCATCCTCTGTCTTCCCCTTCTCCTCCTGCCTTCAATCTTTCCCAGCATCAGGGTTTTTTCCAGTGAGTCAGTTCTTCACATTAAGTGGCCAAAGTATTGGAGTTTCAGCTTTAGCATCAGTCGTTCCAGTGAATATTCAGGACTGATTTCCTTTAGGATGGACTAGTTGGATCTCCTTGCACTCCAAGGGACTCTCAAAGAGTTGTCTCTAACACTACAGTTCAAAAGCATCATTTCTTCAGCGCTCAACTTTCTTTATGGTCCAGCTCTCACATCCATACATAACTACTGGAAAACCCATAGCATTGACTAGACAGGTCTTTGCTGGAAAAGTAATGTCTCTACTTTTTAATATGCTGTCTAGGTTGGTCATAGCTTTTCTTCCAAGGAGCAAGTGTCTTTTAATTTCATGGCTGCAGTCACCATCTGCAGTGATTTTGGAGCCCAAGAAAATAAAATCTGTTACTGTTTCCATTGTTTCCCCATCTATTTGCCATGAAGTGATGGGACCAGATGCCATGATCTACGTTTTTTGAATGTTGAGTTTTAAGCCAGCTTTTTCTCTCTCCTCTTTCACTTTCATCAAGAGGCTCTCTAGTTCCTCTTCAGTTTCTGCCATAGGGTGGTGTCATCTGGGTATCAGCTTATTGGTATTGCTCCTGGCAATCTTGATTTCAGCTTGTGCTTCATTCAGCCCAGCATTTCGTATTATATATGAAATATTATATACTCTGCATATAAGTTAAATAAGCAGGGTCACAATATACAGCCTTGACATACTCCTTTCCCAATTTGGAACCAGTCTGTTGTTCCATGTCCAGTTCTAACTGTTGCTTCTTGACCTGCATACAGATTTCTCAGGAGGCAGGTCAGGTGGTCTGGTATTCCCATCTCTTTAAGAATTTTCCACAGTTTATTATGATCCACATAGTCAAAGGCTTTGGTGTAATCAATAAAGCAGAGGTAGATGGAACTGTCTTGTTTCTCCTATGATCCAAAGCATGTGGGCAGTTTGGTCTCTTGTTCCTCTGCCTTTTCTAAATCCAGCTTGTACATCTGGAAGTTCATCCTTCACATACTGTTGAAGCCTGGCTTGGAGAAATTTAAGTATTACTTTGCTAGTGTGAGATGAGTGAAATTGTGTGGTAGTTTGAACATTCTTTGACATTGCCCTTCTTTGGGATTGGAATGAAAACTGACCTTTTACAGTCCTGTGGCCACTGCTGAGTTGTCCAAATTTGCTGGCATGTAGAGTGCAGCACTTTCACAGCATCATCTTTTAGGATTTGAAATGGCTCAATTGGAATTCCATCACCTCCACTAGCTTTGTTCATAGTGATGCTTCCTAAGGCCCACTTGACTTCACATTCCAGGATGTCTGGCTCTAGGTGAGTGACCACACCATTGTGGTTATTTGGGTCATGACAATCTTTTTGTATAGTTCTGTGTAGTCTTGCCACCTCTTCTTAATATCTTCTACTTCTGTTAGATCCATACCATTTCTGTCCTTTATTGTGCCCATTTTTGCATGAAATTTCCCTTGGTATCTCTAATTTTCTTGAAGAGATCACTAGTCTTTCCCATTCTATTGTTTTCCTCTATTTCTTTGCATTGATCACTGAGGAAGGCTTTCTTATCTCTCCATGCTATTCTTTGGAACTCTGCATTCAGATGAATGTATCTTTCCTTTTCTCATTTGCCTTTAGCTTCTCTTCCTTTCTCAGCTATTTGTAAGGCCTCCTCTGACAACCATTTTGCCTTTCTTTTCCTTGGGGATGGTCTTGATCCCTGCCTCCTGTATCATGTCAGGAACATCTGTCCATAATTCTTCAGGCACTCTATCAGATCTTATCCCTTGAATCTATTTGTCACTTCCACTGTATAAACGTAAGGGATTTGCTGTATGTAGGTCATACCTGAATGGTGTAGTGGTTTTCCCTACTTTCTTCAATTTAGGTCTGAATTTTACAGTAAGGAGTTCATGATCTGAGCCACAATCGGCTCCTGGTCTTTTCACTAACTGTATAGAGCTTCTCCATCTTTGGGTGCAAAGAATATATATAATCAATCTGATTTTGGTATCGAAAATCTGGTGATGTCCATGTGTAGAGTTTTCTCTTGTGTTGTTGGAAGAGGGTGTTTGCTATGACCAGTGCGTTCTCTTGGTAAAACTCTGTTAGCCTTTTCCCTGCTTCATTTTGTACTCCAAGGCCAAAGTTGCCTGTTACTCCAGGTATCTCTTGACTTCCAACTTTTCCATTCCAGTCCCCTCTGATGAAAAGAACATCTTTTTTAGGTGTTAGTTCTAGAAGGTCTTGTAGGTCTTCATAGAACTGTTCAACTTCAGCTTCTTCAGCAGTACTGGTTGGGGCATAGAGACTGTGATATTGAATGGTTTGCCTTGGAAACAAACAGAGATCATCCTGTCGTTTTTTGAGATTGCATCCAAGTACTGCATTTCAGACTCTTTTGTTGACTATGAGGGCTACTCCATTTCTTCTAAGGGATTCTTGCCCACAGTAGTAGATGTAATGATAATCTGAATTAAATTCACCCATTCCAGTCCATTTTTGTTCACTCTTGCCATCTCCTGTTTGACCACTTCTAATTTACCTTGATTCATGGACCTAACATTCCAGGTTCCTATGCAATATTGCTCTTTAGTATCTCCTATTTCTGTTCCATTTTCTAAACATGGTTAAACATCCCTTCACCTGCACCCCCTCCCCACAAAAAACTCCAGTACTATAAACATGGTGAATCAACTTTTAAAATGTTCTTAATTATGAAACTTAAAAAAAAGAGATTTAAAAATTATTTAAATATGTTAATTCACTGATTTCCTTTTTTCACAAGTATATTTCAACAAATAATGAGGCTACTACAGGGTTATGACCACCCCCTATTCTCCCCCACGCAGTCTTTAATTTCTAGGGTTTCAACAACACTCTTCTGGTGAAACATGGCCACTCAGACAATAGTCAAGGTCACAGAGAGCTATTTATATTGATATTGATGGTTCTTTAATTTCACCTCTGCACCTCATCAAAAGCCAGCCAGTTTGATGAACTATTTCTGACTAGCTTGTTCATGAGATAGCAGTGGTTTTCAACTGTGGGTGCATATCAGAATCTCCTGGGGAGCTTTTAAAAAGTTACCAATACTCTGACTTTATCACAGTCCTCCTGATGCAGAGCTGCTGTGGGTGTGAACCACATCCTGTGGGTGATTCTGAGGTGCAGCTGAGCTGAGGAGCCGGCCAGGGACATCCTGTAAATTCTATGAATTTACCACTGTTTGATCCAGCACCTGGAGCTTCTTCCTTTCGAAAACCACACGGGGGTGGAAATCTTCCTAAGTCACGATCAAAGCAAATCATTTATTCTATTTTTATTCAACTGTTTTGTTCTTTTAACTTTTTGGTACTTGGTGAACCTCTTACATTGTGGCACTAATTCTGTAACTGAAGTTCTCTCTGATGTGCTTCAGCAAATCTATTATTAGATCAGGAATTTCTTGCCAGGTACACCGCTTAAATTCTCCTTTGAGAATCCTAACTTCTGACTTGTATCTGGCCTCCCATACCTACGGCGACCTGTCCTCTTCACCTGACCATCTTGCCATTTTGTGAAATACATTTTCCCCCATATAATGGATATTACAGATGGCTACCCAGAATCCATTTCCCTTCTCCTTCTCACAGAGCCCTGTCCAGCTTGGGGGTACCTCATTCCTCACCCAATGGGTGTAATGCCATTCCTCATGCCAGTGATTGGTTCAGGAGTCCAGTCCTAAGCTGGTCAGCACAGAGCACTCCTGGCCATAACGATCAACCCATGTGACTAATGAAGGCTACTATTGTGGGGTGGGAGGTGGGGAGGGCGACAGACACTTAATGCGGAGGTTCTGGGAAAGAAGGGTCCCTGTACCAAGAAGCAAGCTACCAGAAATGATGTTCTTTCTCCTTCTGGTCATAATGATAGTCAAAGGTAAAACCTAGAACTATGAATACTATACCCACTTTGTTGCTACAAAGGGAGCCAGTCTGAGGATAAAGCTGACCCTCAGAGGAGGGCATAGCTGAGGAAAACATGGAGAAATGGAAACACAGCCATTGGACTAAATCGTCCCTGAAGCTTTCCCTACATCTGGGTGGTCCCAATAAGTTACCTCCTTGCAGAAGCCAAGAGAGTTGGATTTGCTCTTACTTGAGCTGAAACCAAGCTTCCCAGGTGGTGCAGTGGTAAAGAATCTACCTGCTAATGCAGGAGACACAGATGTGGGTTCAATCTCTGGTTCGGGAAGACCCCTTGAAGTAGGAAATGACAATTTGCTCCAGTATTCTTGCATGGAAAATTCCATGGACAGAGGAGCCTGGCAGGCTACAGTCCATGGGGTCCACGGAGTCGGACACAACTGAGCATGCACACACAGCCTAAACCACTGAACCCACTGTACCTGGTGAAATCCCTCATTACTCCAGTAGGACAATGTGATGACTTCTAACATCTGTGCTTTATGATCCTTGGCACACAATTATAACCAGTGTTGAGGAAGCTTCTTAAAGATATTCTCTAAATTTCCTCTACAGATATTAGTTTTTTCCCCAAAAATCTTTATTGTTAAGAATTTCAAACATTCAGAACTGTTGAAGACGTCTAAACCTACCATCTAGGTTCACATTTTGCCATATGTTTGTTTCATCTATTTCTAATCTATTTATCTACCTACATACTTATATTTTACAGAATCATTTGAAAGTGAGTTTGAATATTTTGACACTTCATCTTTAAATACTTAACTTTAGCATAAGAGTCGGACACGACTGAGCAACTTCACTTTGACTTTTTCATTTTCATGCATTGGAGAAGGAAATGGCAACCCACTCCAGTGTTCTTGCCTAGAGAATCCCAGGGATGGGGGAGCCTGGTGGGCTGCTGTCTATGAGGTCGCACAGGGTCGGACACGACTGAAGCGACTTAGCAGCAGCAGCAGCAGCAGCAGCATGTCTCATAAGCACCAGCAAACTATGAAAATTTACTGTTTTTAATTTCATCTAAAATCTAGCCTATTTGTCCTCAAAATTATCTTTTGTAGCCCTTAAACAAATTTTTTTTTAAATTTATTTTTGCTGCACTGTGTCTTTATTGCTGCATGTGGATTTTCTCTAGTTTTGGCGAGCAGGGGCCACTCTTCATCGTGGTGTGGAGGTCTCTCACTATGGTGGCTTCCCTGGATGCCGAGCACGTGCTCCAGAGTGTGGGCTTCAGTAGTCGTGGCACACAGGCTTAGTTGCTCTGCAGCACGTGGGATATTCCTGGACCAGGGATCGAACTCATGTTCCCTGCATTGGCAGGTGGATCTTAACCACTGGACAACCCGGGAAGCCCTGTAGTATTTTTTATTTTTTCACACTAAGATTCAATCAAGGTTTGCTCATTGCATTTGTAAGTTTACCTTTTACTACTTGTTTTCATAACTATTGCTCTCATTTTTAAAAAATCATGCTTTCAGTCTATAACACTAAATGCCACTGTGGCAAATTCTTTGGCCTTCCCTTTCTGAAACAATATTCAGCTTGATTGATTATATTCCCCATTTTATAGTGGTTCCCTTGGTTCCCCCCTGCATCAGTTCTACTTACTACTCAGATATAATTTTCACAGGGCAGCATCCTTATTTGAATGTCAGATCTTCCTTACAGTAAAGTTCATTAATAAATGTAGAAAGAATGATGAAAATGGAAAATTACCATATGGTAAATACCATAGTTATAACTGTTATAGGCAAGAACCACTGATAGATATTAAAATTCATGGATGAAAGTATGATAAGGAAAAGGATATTTGCATGGTCTGAAAGTATCTCCCACAAGACACTTATTAATTGCAAAGGAAAAAAATAGTAAGTTCACAGGAACAAACCTTGTAGACAGCACTTTAACCGAGTGATCAAAGTTGACATCACCAACAATAAAACACTGACCTCATGGGCCCTCTGATATGACGCACTGTGACAGGCACAGCATTTGTAACCTCAATCTAACCATGAGAAAACATCAGACAATCCCAAACTGAGGTATATTCTACAAAATAAATGGCCAAAACTCTTCCAAAGTGTCAAAGTCAGAAAGATGGAGGAGCTGCCTAGGTTGGAAGATTTAGGAAGCATGACATTTAAATGCAGTGTGGGTTCCTGGACTAGATTCTGGCCCCGTGGGGCCTGGACATTAGTAGGACAAAGGGCCCAATACAAATAACATCTGTAAATTATTTAATAGTATTACATAGATATTAACATTATGGTTTTGATCATTGTATTACAGTTATTTAATACATTAGCTTTTGGGGAAGCTGCATGAAGGGTATATAGATTCTCTGTGTACTATTTTTGAAAAATTTTTGTAAATCCAAAATTATTTAAAAAAGAAACACTGGACTTCCAAGGTGGTGAGTGGTTGGGAACCCACCTGTCAAGGCAGGGGACACGGGTTCCATCCATGCTCTGGGAAGACCCCACACACCTCAAAAGCAATGAGGCCCATGCACCGCAACTACTGAGCTTATGCTCTAAGCCCACGTGCCATGACTACTGAAGCCCTCACACCTAGAGCGAGAGCTCTGCAACAAGAGCAGCCACTGCGATGAAAGGCCAGTGCACCGCAACGAAGAGCAGCACCTGCCCACTGCAATAGAGAAAAGCCCGGGTAAACAAGACCCAGTGCAGCCAAAAATAAATAAATAAACTTAGTAAGAAACAAAAAAGGCTCTTCAGTTAATTTATAAGTTTCTCTTCTAGGATTAGTGAGCTTGACCTAATCAAACCAAAGACTTAAGAAATAGAACTAAAAATATATATTTATATCTCTCTTATGAACATAACCATTGTTGATTCTTACCTGAGAGCCTCTGTCCTCTCACAAATACACTCCCGTTTCTACTCAGCTTTGATTTGGAGTCTGATCCAGAACGTCCCAGGTTAAATATTGATTTCCACTTCTTGGATTTACTGGAGAGCTTTCTTCTAAAAGAGCCAAGCCACAGCGGGTAAGTTGGGTAACTAGCCATTTCAATGGGACTCTGAACTATAGAAGGAATATCCCAAACATGTTCTTAGTTATGAATGATTCTGACATGGCAAGAAATTCTTTTAAAAAATCCAAGCTGAGCCTGACTCTCACCCTGTCCAAGGATGCCCTTGATGACCAAGCCAGGTTTTCATGAGTCAGAGTGAAGGATCACATTTTTCAGAGGTGCTATTAAAAGCAGGAAAGTGAAACTGGCTTAATCATGTTTGACTCTTTGTGACCCCATGGACTGTAGCCCACCAGGCTCCTCAGGCCATGGAATTTTCCAGGCCAGAATACTGGAGTGGGTTGCCATTTCCTCCTTCAGGGGATCTTCCTGACCCAAGGACTGAACCCAGGCCTCCCACACTGAAGGCAGATTCTTTACCATTTGAGCCACGAGGGAAGCCCATTAAAAGCAGGGGTTGGCAGCAAACAGAGGCAGGGGTTGGTGCGAGACTCAGAGGTCACAAGCAACCACAGTTCTGGGAATTCTGGTAGAAATTCTGATGAACACTTTTCTCCTGGGTTTTCAAAGACATCTATTTCTTACGGGAGTAAACACTAAAGACCAGAGACCTCAGTCCTTTTTTGCTCCCTGCACTGCAGCCACACTTCTGGGACATACACAGATGAGGAGAAGGCTAGGGAAGACTTCAGTGGGCTGGACAGGGGGTGGATGAGAGAGCAATTTAGAAGACAGCCTGGCCCCGGAGAGCTGCAGACTGCTGGGTGTGGTCAGTGGCCACGGCAGAGAAACGCAGAGGGTGGCCAGTGTCTCTGGCTTTGTCTCTTATTTCCCTGATGAAGCAGGGAGTTGAGTGCTAGACTGAAAACGAAGAAAGTAGGGAAAACCACTACACCATTCAGGTATGACCTAAAGCAAATCCCTTACGATTATACAGCAGAAGTGAGAAATAGATTCAAGGGATAAGATATGATAGACGGAGTGCCTGAAGAATTACGGACGGAGGTTCGTGACATTGTTCAGGAGGCAGGGAGCAAGACCACCCCCAATAAAAAGAACTGCAAAAAGGCAGAATGGTTGTGTGAGGAGGCCTTACAAATAGCAGTGAAAAGAAGAGAAGCAAAAGGCAAAGGAGAAAAGGAAAGATATGCCCATTTGAATGCAGAGTTCCAAAGAATAGCATGGAGAGATAAGAAAGCCTTCCTCAGTGATCAATGCAAAGAAACAGAGGAAAACAATAGAATGGGAAAGACTAGCAATTTCTTCAAGAAAATTTGAGATACCAAGGGAACATTTCATGCAAAGATGGGCACAATAAAGGACAGAAATGGTATGGACCTAACAGAAGCAGAAGATATTAAGAAGAGGTGGCAAGACTACACAGAAGAACTATACAAAAAAGATCTTCATAACCCAGATAATCACAACGGTGTGAGGCTTCACCTAGAGCCAGACATCCTGGAATGTGAAGTCACATGGGCCTTAGGAAGCATCACTACAAACAAAGCTAGTGGAGGTGATGGAATTCCAGTTGAGCTATTTCAAATGCTAAAAATGATGTTGTGAAAGTGCTACACTCAATATGCCAACAAATATGGAAAACACAGCAGAGGCCACAGGACTGGAAGAGGTCAGTTTTCATTCTAATCCCAAAGAAAGGCAATACCAAAGAATCTTCAAACTACCACACAATTGCACTCATCTCACACACTAGCAAAGTAATACTTAAAATTCTCCAAGCCAGGCTTCAGCAATACATGAACTGTGAACTTCCGGATGTTCAAGCTGGATTTAGAAAATGCAGAGGAACCAGAGATCAAATTATCATCATCTGTTGGATCATCGAAAACGCAAAAGAGTTCCAGAAAAACATCTGCTGCTGCTTTATTGACTATGCCAAAGCCTTTGACTGTGTGGATCGCAACAAACTGAAAAATTCTTCAAGAGATGGGAATAACAGACCACCTGACCTGCCTCCTGAGAAATCTGTATGCAGGTCAGGAGCAAGTTAGAACTGGATATGGGACAACAGACTGGTTCCAAATAGGAAAAGGAGTATGTCAAGGCTGTATATTGTCACCCTGCTTATTTAACTTCTATGCAGAGTACATCATGAGAAACACTGGGCTGGATGAAGCACAATATGAAATCAAGATTGCTGGGAGAAATATCAATAACCTCAGATATGCAGATGACACCACCCTTATGGAAGAAAGCAAAGAACTAAAGAGCCTTTAGATGAAAGTGAAAGAGGAGAGTGAAAAAGTTGGCTTAAAACCCAGCTTTCAGAAAACTAAGATCTTGGGATCTGGCCCCATCACTTCATGGCAAATAGATGGGGAAACAGTGGAAACAGTGGCTGACTTTATTTTTCTGGGTTCCAAAATCACTGCAGATGGTGACTGCAGCCATGAAATTAAAAGACGCTTACACCTTGGAAGGAAAGTTATGACCAACCTAGATAGCATATTAAAAAGCAGAAACATTACTTTGTCAACAAAGGTCTGTCTAGTCAAATCTATGGTTTTTCCAGTAGTCATGCATGGATGTGAGAGTTGGACTATAAAGAAAGCTGAGCGCCAAAGAATTGATGCTTTTGAACTGTGGTGTTGGAGAAGACTCTTGAGAGTCCCTTGGACAGCAAGGAGATCCAACCAGTCCATCCTAATGGAAATCAGTCCTGAATATTCATTGGAAGGACTGATGCTGAAGCTGAAACTCCAATACTTTGGCCACCTGATGTGAAGAGCTGACTCATTTGAAAAGACCCTGATGCTGGGAAAGATGCTGGGAGAGAAGGGGACGATAGAGGATGAGATGGTTGGATGGCATCACCAACTTAATGGACATGAGTTTGAGTAAGCTTCAGGAGTTAGTGATGGACAGGGAGGCCTGGCGTGCTGCAGTCCACGGGGTCACAAAGAGTCAGACACGACTGAGCGCCTGAACTGAACTGAACTGAACTCAGACGGGGCCCAGAGGACCTGCTGCCACCAGAGGTCACCACAGAGGCCTTGCCAGGCTCTGGCTGGCCTAGCCATTATATTTCAAAAAGTTCTGGGATGAAACCCTGGCACGTGTGGGCTCCACAGAGGACGTCTTCTCCACAGGGTTCTCAAAGAACACATGCTTCTACCATCAGCGATAGACCTGCAGTGCTTCGTGGTTTCTGTCGGATCTAGCCTAATGTCGTCAAGCACTTGGCCTTGAGCCTATACCTTGAGGCATGGTGCACCCCAGGTGTGGCTGACAGCACAGGGAAGGTATACTTGATTGTCCTTCAGAGCTATCCTTCTTCCTGATCCCTGGATGAAAGTGTCATCCTCCAGGGATTTGGGGGGAGGGGCAGTGCCAGGAAATGGAGCGTTTCCTGCCAGGTGAGATCCAGTCACCCTTCCCAGGCACCCAGCGCACTCTCCCTCCCCAGAGGGAAACAGCCGTGCCATCATGTGGAGGACACTGACGAGAGGTCTGAGGGTTCTACTTTTACACCTCCTTTCACTGACTAAACAGCAAGGATGATACTCTTCAACGAAAAGATTGCCTTCCGGCTCCTCCACTTACTGTCTGCCTAGAATTTAGGACTCTTGCTTCCATAACCGAGGAATGTGTGGAGACCAGCGTTACAACAGAAGAAATGAAAAGGAGAGTGAGGAAAGACGTGAGTGAAAATGGTGTTTGTTTTGTTCTTGCAGGGAAGGGAAGGCTCTGACAGGTAAGAGAGGAGGAACAGAAGCCAGGATGCATGTCCTCAAGCGCCGTGTCCTCAAGAGTTTTCAGCCCAGAGTGGTGCTTTGTCAACTTGTCCTCCGTCCATCGCCACGCCTTTTATAATGTGCCGTGAAGGTGCAGGGTGGAGGAGGCAGCAAATTTTTCTGTTTAGCAACTTTCCTTTTGAAAACATCAAGGCTATTTTGTCTAAGCTAGGAAATAAGGGATTTTAGTTATGATTCTTGACACCTATGAGCCCTATCCCCACCATAGTACTAGGGATCTCTGGTGGGAGATCAAGGTCTCAAAGACTTTGGGGCAGTGAGGGAATGCACATTGGTGGATGTCGTGGCATCAGCTCCCATCTCTTCTGGAAGGCCGCCTTACCCCCCAAACCAGATCACAACCCCAGCCCATGCTGCCATTATAGCCCTGAGACTCTAACCACTTCCTCCTCTGTCCCCTGCCACCCAAACATCTCCCAGAATTTGAAAGAAGGCCACTTACTTGTTGTCTGGTAACTCAAGGACAGTGTGGAAGAGGGTGCCCATGGGAGGGACAATCTCGGGCAGGCTATTCTCTCTTCTTTCCTTCCTGGCAGGATGATTAGTAGCCAGGCTCCGGGCCTGAGCTTCCTCCAGACTCACCAACTTCATGGGCAGGGAGAGGGCGGGCAGAGTCAGGCTCTTCATGATAGGCCGGTTTTCTGTAAAGAGAAGAGAAGAGCTCATAGACCTCCTGGGAGTGGATCTGTTCACCAGTTCCAGCCAGATGCCTGCAGCCACAGCTCCTCCATTCCTGACCTCCTGGCAGGGGCTTCTCTTGGGCATAGTGGGGTCTGTGGCAAAGACTACATATAGGAATGTGATAGCAATCCTGGCCAGCCCAGCCAGAGGGCACACAGAGGCTTCAGAAGGTAACCTGCATTCCTGTACTTTTCAGAGACAGACCATTCATTCACGCAACAACATATTGAGCACTTCATGTGTGCCAGAGTAACAGCTAAGGGTATTTGCCCCTGGGTACTGCCTAGTCCTTCGGTCAGGTGAGAATGTGTGTTCAGCCACAGAGGAGGTCTCACTCAGCTAGGGTGGGGATGAGATTACCCCTTCTCTTGGCAACCCACTCCAGTACTCTTGCCTAGAAAATCCCATGGACAGAGGAGCCTGGTAGGCTGCAGTCCATGGGGTCTTGAAGAATCGGACACGACTGAACGACTTCACTTTCACTTATCACTTTCATGCATTGGAGAAGGGAATGGCAACCCACTCCAGTGTTCTTGCCTGGAGAATCACAGGGACGGCAGAGCCTGGTAGGCTGCCGTCTATGGGGTTGAAGAGAGTTGGACACGACTGAAGTGACTTAGCAGCAGCTGCAGCTGGAAAACATGGCCTCTAAGGCAATTTAAGGTTGGAGGTCCATACAGTCAAAGCTATGGGTTTTTCCAGTAGTCATATACAGATATGAGAGCTGGATCATAAATAAGGCTGAGGGCTGAAGAATGCTTTTGAACTGTGGTGCTAGAGAAGGCTCTTGAGAGTCCCTTGGACTGCAAGGAGATCAAACCAGCCAATCCTAAAGGAAATCAGCCCTGAATATTCATTGGAAGGACTGATGCTGAAGCTAAAGCTCCAATACTCTGGCCACCTGATGTGAAGAGCCGACTCATTGGAAAAGACCCTGATGCTGGGAAAGAGTGAGGGCAGGAAGAGAAGGGGGCAGCAGAGGGTGAGACAGTTAAATAAATAGTATCGCTGACTCAATAGACATGAATATAAGCAAACTCTAGGAGATGCTGAAGGATAGGGCAGCCTGCCATGCAGTCCATGGGGTCACAAAGAGTTTGCTACAAATGACTTAGTGACTGAACAACGACAACAAATGACTTATTCCATTTTGTGTAAACGTTCAGTATGGTACCAAAGTCAATAAGAATTCAGAACATTTAAGTGGAATGCACTGAATAATATGTATTAGAGGCAGTCAAGAGTTAAAGGCTCAGAGGAAACTAAATTTCAATATGTGGGACAAAAGCTGATTAAGGCAATGGTCATAAAAAAGACAGGCATTTCCAGGGTGGAATTAGGAACACCCTTAACACTAACAGTCATGGGTGGAATTTGCTGTCAAGAAGAACATTTCCCAAAGTCATAATTCTCTACAATGGTTTATTTATTTGTTTTCCTTTTTTTTTTTTTTTTTTTTCCCTCCCAGAGGCATCACTGGGTAAGGAAAAAGCACAGGCTGGAAAATTTAGGTTCCATGTTCAGTCCTACCAGTTGCTAAGCTTTTCTGGTTCTCCGGTTCTTCATGTATAAAATAAGGTTGATAACTTTAGGATGGTTGTTGTGATAAGGCAATGAGATGATATGTGTGGAGGGCCCACCATAGTTCCTGGCATACAGTAAGTCCCCAGTGAATTACTGGTTGATTCAAAAGGATGAATGAATGAAAGCATACTATTTCCATTCCCAGGTGGTGCTAGTGGTAAAGAACCCACTGGAGACATAAGAGTTGTGGGTTCAATCCCTGGATTGGGAAGATCCCCTGGAGAAGGCAATGGCAGCCCATTCCAGTATTCTCGCCTGAAGGATCCCATAGACAGAGAAGCCTGGCAAACTACAGTCCATGGGGTCGCAAACAGTCAGACAAGACTGAAGAAACTTAGCACAAAATGCAAGGTAAAATAAAGATATAAAAAACGTCAGCCATTCCTAGGTATATAGTCAAGACAATTAAAAACACACGTTCACACAGAAACTTGTACATGACTGTTCACAGCAGCATCGTAATAACCAAAAAGCAGAAACAACCCAAATGTCCATCAACTGATAAGTGGATACATAAAATATGGTATATCCATACAATGGAATATCATTCAGCTATTAAAAAAATGAAATGCTGATCTATGAGAACATGTGCTAAGTGAAAGAAGTAGGTCATTAAAAGCCATGTATTGTATGATCCCCCTTATATGAAATGTGCAAAAGAAGCAAAATCCATAGAAACAGGAAGCAGATGACTGGTTGCCAGACTCTGGTGGGAAGGGAGGACAAAATGTGGAGTGACTATTTTACTGGGTATGGGGTTTCTTTCTGGAGTGATGAAAACATCCTGGAATTAGACAGTGGTGATGGTTGAACAATCCTGTGAATACACTAAAAACCACTGAAATGCACACTATAAAATGATTAAAGCGGTGAATTTTATGGTATGTGAATTTTAAAAGAAAGATCATAAACCACATAGAGGACAGGATGGGGGTAAGAATTATTATACCAGGAATCAAAATTTGATATTAATTGCAATTGATTACTTTGATGGTTATAATTGATTTTCCCAAGCTTATTAGCCAAACTAGAAAAGAATGCTTTGATCAGCTCATACAAATATTTTGAAGATATAGTTCTAACACACACTGGTTCTTGAGGTATGGACCCTGGCCAGTAGCAGCAGCATCACCTGGAAACTTGTTAGAAATACAGATTTTCAGCAGCACTCCAGACAAGCTGAATCAGAAATTCTGGGTATGAGGTCCAGTAAACTGTGTTTCAACAAGCCTTCCCAGTCATGTGATGTATGCTAATGCTGGAAATTGTACCCTCACACAAATGGTAGTTATCAGGTTTACTGATCAGCTGGATTTTTTATTTTTACAAATTAGGCTCATATGAGTTCGAGCAGCATAAACCAATACCAATGCATTCCTGGGGTTCATTATGTTATCATGAGGACTGGAACATCATGAATTGCATCTCATTACATCCAACCTGGAACAGCTAACTGTTTCTCACATATAGTGGGTTTCAATGCTAGCTAATCTCTACATACATGCACCCACAAACACACACCCACTGCAGTATGCCCACTGTCCAGGGCAGGGCACAACAAAGCAAGTGCTCAAGAAATGCTTGCAAGAAAGACAAATCCTATATGATACCACTTACACGTGGAATCTAAAAAATAGTACAAATGACGTTATTTATAAAACAGAAACAGACTCATAGAGATAGAAAACAAACTTATGGTTACCTAAGGGGAAGTGGAGCAGGGATAAACCGGGAATATGGTATTACACAGATACACACTACCATATGTAAAATAGACAATAAGGATTCAGGGTGTAGCACAGAGAACTACATTCAATATCTTATAATAAACTATAATGGGAAAGAACCAAAAAAAGAATACAGGTGTGTGTAATGTGTAAATGGAACAAACACAATATTGTAAGTCAATTATATTTCAATTTAAAAAAGAAATGCTTGCAAAGAGAAGGCGTTCTGAATATAAATACAAGCATGAACAGGATGCTTCTTAACTCACTCACTTAAGCCTTCTGCAATATCATACTGGAAGTAAAAATAAAAGCTAATAGTTGGGGGGATATTGCCAGTGCCTCTAGATAACAACTGGAAGAGTTTAAGAACTCACTAAAAATAACAGAACAGTATTCAAAGTCACCACACCATGTTCACGGGATAGGCCATGTATGCAACTGATCAGAAACATACTAGAGCCACATCTGCACACACCACACCTTTGCCGCATAGCCACACATGTACATACACATGATCCTCAGACACTGACACACAGTGTTGTCAGCCGACACACATAGCTGACACTGAGAGCTAGATCCCAGCCCACTCGAACTTGTTCTCGGATCCCGTGCCTCGGGCAAAGAAGAAGTGGATGCCAGGAGGAGTCATTACCATCATTCTCCAGTGACCCGGGGGTACCGTTGTTAAAGATTTGATCCACATGATTCAGTATGAATTCAATCACCACCTGCTGGACCCGGACTGCGAGGAAGGCTGCATCTCCATTGCAACCAGTGGCTTCAATTTCTTTAGATCTGAACCGCAGAAGAAACACATTCAGTGAATGAGTCTGCCCTACCTACTGAAGCATAAGTGGGGAGCCAGTGGGCCTTTTGCACAGGCCCTAATTTCTAAATGTATACAGCTTGTTAATTTGTATTAATATAACTATTTAAGATCAATTGAAGAGACGCTTCAAAGGTTGTGAAGCCCAACACACTGGACAAATTGGAAACAGTCACCAGGCACTATAAACTGCAAAGCTATAAACACTGTATTACTCAATATATAGGAATTGATTTTGTTTTTTTCATAGGATCTCCTTCAAGCTCCAAAGAATTGTTCTAAGGGCAGGTCATCATTTACAAAGTCATGTGAAGCAGCTAATTCAGGTTCTAGCTAGCTAGGACCCCACCAAAACCAACAAAAGCCAAGGAACCCCAAAGACCCAGAAAGACCTTTCCAGGAAATTATAACATACAGGTCTATCACACTGGCCACATCATGGCTGTAGCCAGAATATACTTCTGGGTTCCAGAGTTTCCAAGGTTAGCAGGCAAGGGCTGTTAAAATCACCTTTAATTCCCCTGTGTGACAAATAACCACTTAGCCAAAGGTTTGTCTAGCAGAGGGGCTCAGTTTTGAAGAATCCAGGTTTCGTGTGAATCGGGGGCTGCTTGGAGCCCACTGGGGCAGTGAGGTGAGGGGAGATGGTCACCTGAGGAGGTTGGGTGCCCACACCAGGGCCAGGTTCCTGGCATGCATGTTGGTCTTGCTGCTGAAGGATGCGATGTGGGCCAGGTGTCGAATCAGGTATTCCAAGGTCCTGTAACAGTTCATTGAAAAAAAAAAAAAAAGTAGGAAACTTCAAAGTCTGTGTGAAACCTGATATCTGGAGATAATTTCTAAGGTTGAGTTAAGAGATTCTAAATACGTCTATTTCATGAATTTTAGAAGGCTATCAGGAAGATATCAAGATAGATGGAAGTAATTTTCTTGGCCCTAGGAGCACTGGCCATGGGTGGGGAGGAGACACTCTCGACAGAAGTCAGCTGAGGATGCTAGTGCAGTCAGAGATGGATCCCGGGACTCACAGTGCTCGGAGCCTGTGCCTCCTGTCACCGAGGGCAGCATGGCCTCCACACAGTCTTGAAACTGGCCCTCATCTCGGCTTTTATTCTAATTCTTTCAGCTATGGGCACCCTTGTACTGGTTAAGGAACTCATTTGGTGGATGAATAACATCTGTTATTGCTGGGATGTTCTTATACCACATCAAAATCTGCCCTCTTATAAAGACCTGGCTAGGTTTAAGAACCACTGGGATTCCCTGGTGGCTCGGATGGTAAAGAATCTGCCTATGATGCTGGGAGACTGGAGTTTGATCCCTGAATAGGGAAGATCCCCTGGAGAAGAGAAAGACAATCCACTCTAGTATTCTCGTCTGGAGAATTCCATGGACAGAGGAGCCTGGTGGGCTATAGTCCATAGGGTCACAAAGAGTCGAACATGACTGAGTGACTTTCATAGGGACAGGTGGCACAGTTAGGGACTAGACTGTGAGAAGGAGAGACGTTGAAATGATGAAGGGCTAGTATTGATAAGCATACAGAGACATCAGTCAGCCAAATGCTTAAGAGTGATAGTCAAACCCTGTTTAGAAACCATCTTGGTTTCCACTGATTTGGTTAAGCTATGAACCTGGCTAAGAATCTAGATCTCTGTGAGACTGGCCTGTGCAATCAGAAATGATTCTTATGGGACTCTGAGGTGTACTGTGAAAGTAATTTAGACATGGGCTGTCCCTTCCTGCCAGGGTCTCTGGTCAGGCACCAACTCGCTCTGATACAACTGACCTGTTCGCCTACCTCAACCTACCCCAGAAAGCCACTGTCCACTGAATTTGTCCCCTTTTATGATGCCAGCCTGCATCTGTGGTATTAACATCACATTGAGAGACTGTGAATTTCTTTTACCAAGAATTCTTACCTATAATGGGATGGAGGGAGCTCCTGGATAACATTTTGGATTCGGGCCAGTTGGCCTTCTTCGGGGCAATGAGACACCGCCTCCTGCGGACAAGAAATGAAACAATCTGGTGAGTGCTCAAGAAGAGGACACCCCCCTGGATCTGTGGGGTTTATTTAGGCTTCTGGTACTCCAGCCTCCCAACCACGCCTAGAGATCATCCTTCCAGGAGGCACACTTTTCTAGAAAAAACAAACCACTAAAATCTCCAAGAGTTCATGATGGAAAGTGTCTAACAACGTGGGCACTGGGAGAGAGAAACAGGGACAGAGACCGAGAGAGGTGGAGATGACAGGGTGGCTGCCTGTTTATTCAGCCAGCTGTCTTTTTGGGTGCAAACAGCCACTTCCATCTAGCCTGAGACTTTCCTGTGGCCAGGCAGCCTGTCGTTGATTCCAGGAAGTGGGGACCACGTGAAGACGTGCCTTCTCAGCAGGATAAGAGCTTTGTCCCTGAGACCCGGTGGCCTTGTCCGGACTTGCTCTCTGGTTGTTTCCTGTGTGGGTATGTGGTTCCCAGCTCAGCCCAGGCCCTCAAGAGAGGCAAGGGCTGCAGTACATGCAGTGTGATTCCAGGCCTGCCTGGGGCTCCTGCACAACACAGGTGTCCCCGACAGATTCCCCTATACCCCGTCCTGTGAATCTGTCCTGCCTGTGCTCAGGCTCAAGGGCCCCTCCCAGTGGCTGAGTACTCAAGACTGCCCGCATGGGAGCGGTACCTGAGTTCAAGGTCAGTAGTCACATCTTTTTTTTTTTTTTCACTACATTATAGTTTACTACACTAAAAATGCACAAATCTTCTGCTACAGCTTCCCAAGTCCTTTCATATGCATAATAACCGTGTAACCCCACTCAGATCGAGACACTTTAAAAGGGCTCAACTATTGGCTCCATTTTCCTAAGTGGGACATCATACCAGAGTTTTGGCCACCAACTTGTTTTTGTTTGACTTTTTTATTTAACTGAAGTAAAGCATTCACAAAAGCTAACCATTTTCAAAGGCAATAAAAAAAATCAATATGTGGGGAAACTCTACTTCATTTCCTACTCAGAAGTGGGGAGAAACTCGGGGCTCAGAGGGTCACAGTTGTCTCAGTCTTCTGCTGGGTTTGCAAGCCTCAAAACGGAGCTGGCATAAATATGATTTCTGTCGCAATTCTTGCTTTTTGAGATGTGCAGATGTAGAGGGTGAGGACCAGAATGGAGCCTGGAGAAAGCACCTGATACCTCTGCCCTCTTCCTGGGCTCTGTCATTTAGGAAACAGATTTGTGGGGGAGATCCTGATTCTCAAGACAGGGAGAATCTCATAAAGCGAGTGAAGGGAGACAGCCTCAAAGGAGGGGTGAAGGAATGAGGCGTGGACCCTCCTGTGTTCTATCCTGTGAAGGGCGGGGCGGAGGAGGGGCGGGGGGCCTCTCTTCCTCTCTTGGCAAAGAGAGGACGAGCTTTGCAAAGCTTTACACCCACCCCCTTCCCAAGCGCCTACCCCACCCCCACTTTCTATAAGTGTGTCTTAGGAAGAAAGGTGTAGGTCAATTTAACAGCGTTCATGGAAAGTTCCTTTAATATTTTAGGAAGCTGTTAGTCACCTCTGTTCCGAGAGACTGGGCGGGCTCACCCCTGCTGCCTGCAGGTCCCATATGGGATCATTTTATTATTCACAGCCTCTCCCCTTTGCACCCCAACCCTATTTGGAAGCTCTCTAGATCTATCTTCATTGTTCTCCCAGAGGGTCTGCTCCCTGCAAAGCTATTTTTCCATCTCTTTGTGTTCCCACATTAGGACAGCAGAGTCCATCACTGGGGAATTGAAACTTTGCCCATCCCAATCTTTTGCCTAAAAGAGAAGTTCACTCAACATTACCCAAGACAATCTTGCTGACGGTTAAACTTTAAAAAATCCAGGTTGAATCTGTGAACATTTGTTCTCTTCCAGTCAGTGTCAAGAAGACCAGCTTCCTGAACTCTGAGGACTCGGGCACGGGCTGGTCTCCCATCCCCTCTGGCCAGGCCCAGGCTCTGGTTTCCTCTGCTTACCTGAACAGCTCCTTAGCCCCTGCGCGCGGGCAGCCCTATCCCCAGGATGGATGAGCAACCGGGTCTGTCCCTTCTAACTGCACCCCAGCTGCAACTCAGTTTTTACCTTTTATTTTGTATTATTTAAAAATTATTATAAAGCCACTTTTGTTATTTTTAATTATTTTAAGTGATTAGGTTAAAAAGTTATTCATGCACAAGATTTTAAAAATGCAAAGGGTTTAAAGGAATACACAGAAGAAAGTGTCTTCCTTCCAACATTGGACCCTCAGTCTCCAGAGACAACCACTGTTATCTTCCAGACAGTTGTTATACCTTCCTGTCTTTGTCACACCTGTGGCAGCAGGCACCTGGCCCATCTTCAAATTCCTCGTCTCCCATCATTTCCTCCTTGCTTGCTCCCTATGGGCCGTGCTGGCCTCCATATATTCCCTTGTCCTTCTCGAAAAGGGCCTTGGCACCTGCTATTTCTTCTCAGCACCCTCTTCTACCAGATACTTGCATAATTTGTTCCCTTGCTTCATCTTTGTCTCTGTTCAAATATCACCTCACAGGAGAGCTTTGATTATCAGTCCCCAGAATTCTCTGACTTGTGCACACGTGCGTGCTCAGTTGCTCAGTCGTCTCTGAGTCTTTGTGACCCCATGGACTGCAGCCCACCAGGTTCCTCTCTCCTTGGAAATTTCCCAGGCAAGAATACTGGGGGGAATTACCATTTCCTAACTCAGGAATCTGAGGATCTTCCTAACTCAGGGATCAAATCCGTGTCTCTTGCGTCTCCTTCATTGGCAGGTGGATTCTTTACTACTAAGCTACCAGGGAAGCCCTCTCTGACCTGTGTCCTGCATTAACTGTCTTCATAGTGCTTATCAACAGTTCTCACTATCGAGTTATGCGTTAGATTTATTCGTCCTCTATCTCTTTAATTAAAATGTAAGTTTCATGAGAACCTTGTGGCTCAGCTGGTAAAGAATCCATCCACAATACGGAAGACCTGGGTTTTATCCCTGAGTTGGGAAGATCTCCTGGAGAAGGGAAAAGCTATCCACACCAGTATTCTGACCTGGAGAATTCCATGGACTTCCATGGGGTGGCAAAGAGTAGGACACGACTGAGCGACTTTCACTTTTCATGAGAACAAGGATTTTATCTGACTTGCTTACCAAGCACCTGGAACTGTGCCTGCCTAGTATAGACAGCAGGTGCTCAAGAGATGTTAGTTGCATTAAGTGAGTAAGTGAATGAATCTGTATTTTGCTTTGCATTTAAAAATGCCAACCCTGTGTACGAGACAGCAAAAGAGACACTGATGTATGGAACAGTCTTATGGACTCTGTGGGAGAGGGAGAGGGTGGGAAGATTTGGGAGAATGGCATTGAAACATGTAAAATATCATGTATGAAACGAGATGCCAGTCCAGGTTCAATGCACGATACTGGATGCTTGGGGCTAGTGCACTGGGACAACCCAGAGGGATGGTATGGGGAGGGAGGAGGGAGGAGGGTTCAGGATGGGGAGCACATGTATACCTGTGATGGATTCATTTTGATATTTGGCAAAACTAATACAATTATGTAAAGTTTAAAAATAAAATAAAATTTTAAAAAAATCAACAGTGTAAGATGACACACAAACACAAAATTCTTAATTGTAATGAATTAAGGGGAGATTAGGGAGAAGGAAACTCTCAAAAAAAAAAGACTCCAGGGAATGATTTTTAAAAATTGATAAACATTGCCCAGGCTCGTAAGTCCAGCATTGTGGGAGCCCAGTAGAACTTATTTAGAGGAGGCTTTTACTTACTCTTCTCACTTTACCCCCTTTCTGCCTTTGACTCTTAAGTGAATAGCGTCTCTGATAAAACGTCTTTGAAAAGTCAGCTTCCTTCTATTTGGATTAGGGGATTGCTTAAGCAAGGAGATCTGAAGGTCTGATTGCTCTTATAAAGCCTTTTAACCAATTCTGTTTTCAGTTTCCCCTGATAACCATTATCTTCAATTCCTGAACTTTTCTAGTGTTTTGTGATACAAATTGGCATTTTTTTCTTGGCCTCCCCTTCTGTAGATGCTCAGCAAAGTGGAGCAAGTTGGAACTCAAGCCTCCTCTTATCATCCTTCTTCCATCTTCCAACATTTTGTTGATCTCTTCTTTGCTATTATCTCTTCAGTTTTCTTTTCTTATGTATTTATCCTTTTTAAAAAGTTATTTTTTTATGTCATCCTAGTGGCTTTTGAGATCCACTATGTTTATCATAAGTTATACAACTTTTTTTTTTTCAGTGAAACGAAAAGAAAATATAATTTAATTATGTTTTATATTGTTAGGGCATTTGTTGGAAATTACCACACACAAATCATTTTAATTTTACCCAATTGTATTTGCTGTATAATAAAAATTCCATTTCATATAACACTCATTCTGCCTTATATCTTTCCTAGGGGGTGTGTTTCTTTTAGGTCAAAGCTGGGAATGTTGGGGAAAGTCATTTAAGAACTTAAACCTTGTTGGGCTGCACCCTACAGGCCTGCAATTCTTGTAGTTGCCCAGCCGTAAGACCAAATAAAGCACCCAGAGATTAAAAAAAAAAAAAAAATGCCAGAAAGCCCCACTTTGGGCCACACTTCCAGGGCAATACCATCCGAGGACCAAACCTCCTCCATGGGGAGCATCAGCTTTACTGAGACAACTCCCCTCACCTTTCAGCTCCTGGAGAGGTGACTGATCAGCCTGGTTTGCCTGAGACTGCGGAGGAGTGTCCTGGAACTCGGGACTTTTCTGAGTTAAAAGTGGGCGAGTCCCTGGCAAACCAGGACAATTGGCTGCTGCCGCGTTGGCAGACATCTTGAGCTCACAGCCAGGCAGCCTCCCCCTGATGCCACACACCAGTGGTCCACTCTCATCGACACTTCAGATGACGTGTGTGGGCCAACCAACCCGCCAGCCAATGTTTACTGGTCAAGAGTCAGCATTCTCCAGTAGCTGGAGAGCAGGGAAAGGAAACACAAAAATCAGTAAAATAAATATGCTTTCTGTCCTTAGGAGGCTTACAGTTTAATGAGGGAGACGGATACGCAAAGATGTTATTTCAATTCAAAATGTAATGCCTCTTTAAACTGCCTTCTCTAAAAACCCTAAATCAGCAAGCAACTTTTCTCTGTCTTGGGTTTAGTTATTTTAGTTGAATCAATCTGATCCAAATTGATTTTTTTCCTAAAATGAACTTTTTTCTGATAAAAATAAAATGTAGTAGGTTTAACGGTTGCTTCCAAAGATATCAGGTCCTAATCTCAAGAACCTGTAAATGTTACCTTATTTGGAAAAAGAGTCTTTGCAGGTGTGATTAAAGCTTTTGAAATAAGGAGAGTCTCGTGGATTATCCAATATGTATGTGTGCATTCAGTTGTGTCCGACTCTTTGTGACCCCGTGAGCTGCAGAGCCCACCAGGCTCCTCTGTCCACTGCCTTCTCCAGGCAAGAATACAGGAGTGGGTTGCCATTTCCTTCTCCAGAGGATCTTCCTGACCCAGGGATCAAACTCTCATCTCTTGGGCCTCTGGCAGTGGCAGGCAGATTCTTTACCACTAGCGCCACCTGGTGGGCCCTTAAAAGAGGGAGGCAGAAGGAGATAAGACAGACTGGAGAAGGCAGAGTGATCATGGAGGCAGAGATGTGGCCACAAGCCAAGGCATGCCAGCAGCCACCAGAAGCTGGAGGAGGCAAGAAACAGGTTTCCCCCTAGAGTCTCTGTAATGATCCATGGCCCTGCTGACACCTTGATATCAGCCCAGTGAAACTGATTTCAGATTTCTGGACTCTGGAACTGTGCGAGAATAACTTTCTATTGTTTAAGCCACCAAGCTTGTGGTAATTTGTTACTGCAGCCACATAAAACTAATACATGTACTTAAAGGAAATAAAAATCATGTGCCATCTCACCACCCAGACATAGCTACTGTTAACCTACTTACAGTGAACTCTAAAAGAAGCAATCTGCCCGGGGCTTCCCAGCACCAAAGATGAACACTGCCATCATCTCCTATTTATTGTATATACTGCTTTTTTCCATTTAACTTTGTATTGTGGTCAGCAAATAGTCTTCAGAAATATGACTTTTCATGGCTACACAGGATTTAAAACAATAGATTTATTATCATTTATTTAACCCTTCCCTTATTGTTGGACATGTAGATACTCCCTAATTTTGTTACTGTTACTAAGGCAGTGAAATATTTGTAAATCAATTTATTCATGTGCACATCTGATTATTATCTTAGAATGGAGTCTGGGAATAGAATTACCGTATTAAAAAAATATGAGCATTTTAGGACTCTTGATAGTAATTTCAAATGACTTGCTGGATGTCTAGCCAATTTACACTTGCAACAGGAAACTATGACAGAGCCAGTGTCACCACAGGCTTGGCAACATGAAATACTAACATTAAAAACATTTTTTTAAAACGAAAATACATTTTTTTCTAATATATTTATACTTTTAAAATAACTATGTTTCTTTACAAATTGCCTGTTGAAGTTCTTTGCTCATTTGTTTAGCAGGGTGTTGTGTGTTTTTTCTTCTTTATTGATATGTAGGAGTTTTATTGGAGAAGGCAATGGCACCCACTCCAGTACTCTTGCCTGGAAAATCCCATGGATGGAGGAGCCTGGTAGGCTGCAGTCCATGGGGTCTCTAAGAGTCGGACACGACTGAGCGACTTCACGTTCTCTTTTCACTTTCCTGCATTGGAGAAGGAAATGGCAACCCACTCCAGTGTTCTTGCCTGGAGAATCCCAGGGACGGTGGAGCCTGGTGGGCTGCTATCTATGGGGTCGCACAGAGTCGGACATGACTGAAGCGACTTAGCGGCAGCAGGAGTTTTATATAATTAAAAAATATTCATCTCCTGTCATCTTTATTATAAATATTTTCCATAGTTGGTCATTCACCTTTTAATTTTGTTAATGTACTTTTAATGTAGAAAAATCTAATATTTATGTAGTTTAGTTTGTTAAATTTGTCTTTGGTGACTTTTTTCCTTTGCTTTTGTTCTTAGAAAATCCTTCACCTGAAATCTGTTAAATGGTAAGAATGTAACAACTTGACTTCTCCCCTCTCCCATCACTTAGCCAATTTTCCTAACATTGTTTATTGAATTGTTCCTTCATTAGTTTGGGATGTTTTCTGTATTTCATATTAAGTTATTTAATACCTGAGCCTATTGAAGAGCTGTTAAACCTATTTTAAAAACAGTGTGGCTGGTCTGAGACAGAATGTTAAGTCTTTACTTCCATTTACTATCTGTACAAACCCAGGCAAGAGTCACTTGAGCCTCAATTTACTCATCTGTTCAGTTCAGTCACTCAGTCGTGTCCAACTCTTTGCGACCCCATGAATCGCAGCACGCCAGACCTCCCTGTCCATCACCAACTCCCAGAGTTCACTGAGACTCACGTCCATCAAGTCAGTGATGCCATCCAGCCATCTCATCCTCTGTCGTCCCCTTCTCCTCCTGCCCCCAATCCCTCCCAGCATCAGGGTCTTTTCCCATGAGTCAACTCTTCGCATCAGGTGGCCAAAGTACTGGAGTTTCAGCTTTAGCATCATTCCTTCCAAAGAAATCCCAGGGCTGATCTCCTTCAGAATGGACTGGTTGGATCTCCTTGCAGTCCAAGGGACTCTCAGGAGTCTTCTCCAACACCACAGTTCAAAAGTAAGTAAGAGATAGTAAAACCTATTTCACAGAGTTATTTTGAGGATTGAACGAAATAATATTTGTAATAAGCTTATCACATAGTAAGCACTAAGTAGCAGAAATCATCATCATTAATTCATTAATATTTTTCTAATTCTATTATATTCCACTGAAATGTTATTCCACTTCATCTGTGCAAGTAAGTTTAAATAAATCATTGTAAGAATGTATGACAATGTAATAGGGCTGTTCCCATGTCCCCAGAAAAGGTTTGCTTATATTTTCATAATTCATCACTGTGATTTAGAGAAATCACTCAACTATAAATTCAGTGATAGTCACGAGATCCTACCTATGTACAGCTCACCTGTCACAACAAAACATCTTTTATTTCTTAGTGTCCTTAAACTATGTTTAAATACAATGTTAAGTTCTCTTGAGATTTGATGGCAAGTGGACAGTAACATTGCTTTGATATTTTCCGTTGCCGTGGAAGACAGAATGATTAGCAGTGTCGGGGAACAGAAGCAGGGAGAGATAAACATGGATTTCATTTTGACCCTATAAACAAGATCTAAGAAGAAAGCTGTATTTCTGAAATTTCTAGACAAGAATTCCTATCTATCTCTAATTATCATAGAATTAAATTTAATTAAAATAAGTTGGACTCATTCAGCTATTTAACATGTGACGATGTCGTCTTATTTAAGGATGAAACTAGTATACTGTACTAAGATTAAGAAAGTCTTATGCACAAACTAAAACAACAATAAGATACATTTTTGGTTGATTGAGATTGGCAAACAATTTAGTAAATTAAAAATACTCAGTGTTGGCAAGGCTGCAGGAAAAAGAACATTCTTGTGTCTCTGCAGAACTTGGCAATATGTGACAAAATTTTAAATAAGATCCTTTTACTTAGTAAATCCACTCCTGTGATTTTTTTCCATAAGGATATAAACAGAAAAAAGTATAAGGATATATGTACAAAAATGTTTACTATAATGTTGCTTTTAAAAGTAAAGTGTTAAGAAACAAAATGTCTAAATATCCATCAGTAGGAATCTGGTTTAAGAAATCACTGTGTATATGAGAGAATACCCTGTAAAAATAGTGTCTCTCTCTATTTTTTACCATGAAAGGATGGTCAAATTGTTGAATTAGCACTGTTCCGTAACATCAGAATGTATTGAATAGTACTGAGGAACAAAAGTAGGGAGAGAGAAAGGGAGATACAGAGAGAGAGAGAGAGACAGACAGACAGACAGATCTGTAAGGGTATCTTCTGAAATGTGAATAGCACTCATTAACTCCTATATAATTTCAAATTAAAGAATATTTATATATCCAAAATAGGTTTATTACAAGAGACATAAGAAAGAATCTTTCCCATTAGAGCCTTGGTCTGGTCCTTACCGATAATTACAAGTCTTCCATAAACTTAATTTCAAACATCCCCTCTGACCACCCTACTTCAACAGTTTACTGATTTCACTGGGATGAATGATCCATTATTTTTTCATTGTTGCCCGCCTTAGGCCCTCCTTTCTCTTCTTATCCAGACAAAATTCTATGGTCAATTATTTTAATCACTCACTTGCACACACTCTGATCTCCCTCCCCTTCTTTTTCTAGCTGAGCCTCAACCTTGGTTAAACCCAACTCTTCACCTACTCAGCACCTCTCCTACCCCCATCACAGCCAAATGTTCAAGCCCTATTTTTAAGGTTGACACTACAGACATGCTCTAAGCATTTATTCTCCTTTTCCTGTGGGGGTGGGATTTGGTGATGCTGCAACTGCTAGGTAGGCGTTCTGCTCTTGCCCATTCGTCCTCCACCACCCAACTCACTAGCCCAATCTACACTCCCTCTTAGCTGCTTTTTCCAGAATCTTCTCTCTCCTCAGCTTTCCGACTTCTCTCTTGATTTCTGTTTATTCTCTCTCCCCTCTCTACCCACCCACTTCTTTATACAACTCCCAACAGAAACACAGAAGGAACAGCCTGAAATGAATTAATCATGGAGGTAGCATCTGAAGTCTCAGGTTCCTATTCTGTTTGGGGATAGAGTGTGACTTTGGGTCAGTCACTTCATTCTCTGCTTCTTTGTTTCCTTCCTATCTATGGACGCACATTTGGTTACATAAATATGGAGATGGTTTAAGCTAGCTCATGCAAGCAAACAAACATTCTGAAAATTTAAGATAGGAAAGATATAGCAAACAGTCCCACCACCCTGCTTTCCTCACAATACCATCCTAATTCCATCACCAAGATAATGGCAACCAGCTGGTAAGTATTATTATTGTAATTTTAGTGCTGAAACTTTCTTTGGCCCATCCATGCATCCCACCCAGTAACCATAATGGAAATCCAAACACTTACCGTGAATTTCTCATAGAGCTCATAAGTCAGGAGGGGGTTGGGCAGCTCCCGAAAGTAGAGCTTGCAGAGGGAGCCCACACAGTGGATGTCCTGGAGGTACACTTCCCTTGTCAGATCTGGACATTGATCTGAGCCAAACTCCTGCCTGAAACAACACAGACAGAGACATAACAATCCCAGGAACATGTGTTCCATGTCAGCAGCTACTTGGGCTGCTTAGAGGGTAAAAAGACCCTAAACTGCTGATCTGACCATATTTTTGACCTTGATTCAAAAAGACCTTCTATTCCAGGCCCAAGAAAACTACAAAACATTTCCACTTCAGGTCTGGGTCTTCCCTGCAGAAGCTGCTGTAATGAGAAAGACATAATCCCATTTACAAATGGATTTCTCATGGCATTATGTCTGTAGTTTCAACCGTGAACAGTGAAGAAATATGAAAACAATTTTCCAAAAACCCTGTTGAGATTTAAGTTTTTCCAAAATATTGTTCTAAATGAACTTCTCTCTCTTGGAGGAGAAACCAAACCCAGGGTGAGTCAGATTGTTATCATTCATGTCCACATATTCATGTCAGCCAACTGTTTTATCTGGAGACTCAAACTCAAGGTCTGAGAACTTCAATCAACTCTCTCTTTGATACTGAATGGAAACTTCTAGGCTGCCTGACAGTGACTCCCACAGGGCAAATAAGCTTATAAATAATCTTCTTAAACACTCTATAGTGGGGTGTTTGAGAACATCATCAGATTCCAGGCCTCATTTCTAACTGAAAAAACATTTCTGAGCATGATTAATGAATATACTGCCTCAAATGGTATATATTTGCAAGTTAAAATTTATTTAAAAGATGATAAATCTGAGCATTAATACAGAAGAGAAGTTAGGTTTTTGAGAGTATTCATTTAGTCGGACAAGAAGTGACAACGGCAACTGGACTCTCAAAACCAGCATCTGGAAACAGCTTGCTGCCCCTTCTCCTGTGGTTCTGCCCCTTTAACAAAGAGAAGGGAAATCCCTGATGCTGTCAGAACCTGAAAGGGACTGAGTGAGACCTTGAAAAGAAAACCATGCAGTGGCCTCGTAAATTCACAGGCATGTGTTTTTTTTACAAGGGCAGAACACAAACAACTTAGAGCTTATTCATCTAGTTAGCCAAAAATTTCCCTTGTCAAGGCTAAGGTCAGTCCTTAAGTGAAAAAGAATTGGCCATTGTCCAAGTGTCCTTCCACAATACCACCTACTGTGCGGTATGTTTCAGAGCTGAGAGTAGACCAATGCTTGCTGTTGAAACTCTGAAAAATATCACATGAGTAAACTAGTGAACTGATGTAAGCACACAGATCTGTTCAAATCTATGGCTGCAAAAAACCAGTTATTTTTAAAATAGTTATCACTTCTCCGGGAGTAAAAAGGATGTTTTATGCCTGTGGTATAGTTTTATGACAATTGAGATTTGAGGAGGAGGGGCAAAAAACTGAATAGGAGGAGGAAGATAAAAATCAATTACCTGCACAATGTAAAATTTACATATTAATCTTGTAACAATGTTTTATTTTAAAAGTCTACATTTGCAACTAAAGAATATGTAATAAATATGTTAAAATGTATTCTTTTGTATTAAAGAACAATATTTAAAATACATAAACCTATTATTTTAGTCCTAGTACACTATATATTATATATAAAGTACATATTCTCTCTATATATACCTATGTGTGTGTGCTAAGTTGCTTCAGTCGTGTCCAGCTCTTTGTGATGCTGGACTGTAGCCACCAGGCTCCTCTGTCCATAGGCTTCTCCAGGCAAGAATACTGGAGTGGGTTGCCATGCCCTCCTCCAGGGGATCTTCCAGATTCAGGGATCCAAGCCACATCTTTTATGTCTCCTGCACTGGCAGGCAAGTTCTTTACCATTAGTGCCTATATTGTATATAATGTATATATTCTATATATACATTACATATACTACTTTTATTTTACAGCTATAATATCAATACATATTTGAAGATTACAGTCCTTTTAATTAAAAAAATTCTGGGATACATTATAGAATTGTTTAGGATAAATCCATAGAATTGGAAATTGTTCCCCTATCAGTAATTTCAGAAATACAGGCATCAATTACAGAAATGCACAATCATGCAGACATCTGATTTTTTGACCAGATGAAACTATCAAATGTTGAGTGTGTGTCAACAGAAAAACTCACATTGACCTTTAAGTTCTGAATATCATGTAATGGGGATCTGAGCTTTGGATAGGCAAGTGAGTAATAATAAATCATTTTTCCCCAGCTTGTAATTTAAATCATTTGAGTTCAGCTGAATCCACCTAAAAAGAATAAATCTGGTGCAATAGGAACAGATTAAAAGCCCTCAGGAGTTTCTGTTGGAAGGAATTACATCAGATTGGAGTTTCCTGATTAGATTAAGAACAGTTAGGCATCTGAAAACATTAGCACTTGATCTTGTGCCCTGACATCCTTCCCTCAATCCCTTCAGTCTTTAGTACTCCCAACGCCTGCAGATAGACGTATGGACAGAAGAAGGATCATGGGAGAGTTCTTTGGGGGCGATTCTTGGGCTTACCTTAGCCGTTGTATGTTTGAGGTGACTCCTGAAAGCCGATAAATTCCATCCACAATTCCGTGAGTCTCTATAAATTCTGCACAGCTCTTCAATACATATGGAACTATGCAAAGGAAAAGAAAAAAGCATTAGGTTTAAGTCTGACTGTCTTTGAGAGATAGGCTTTTAAAAATCCAGGTAACTTTAAAGAGAAGTATGGAACGCATATGAGTTACAAGTGGAAACAATTACGTTTAAATGGGAGATGATGTTCTTTGGTATTTAAAAAAAAAAATCATAGGGTTTTGTTAAAGTTGGAAAATGCGTGTGTTTTAAGAGTTAGGTCTTAAAGAATTTGAAAAATATGCAAACACTTGGATTTTTGAAACCAGCAGTGACCTTGGAAATCCCACAACTCAGTCTCCTCATTTCACTGATTCTCCCAGTGTGGTCTCCTGACCAACAGCACCAGGCTCTCCTCGGAACTTGTTGGGAGTGCAGATTCCCAGGCCCCACTCCAGACCCACTGAACGGGAAATTCTGGAGGTGGTGCTCAGCAATCTGTGTTTTAAAAAGCCTTCCAGGTGACCCCTGTGATAAAATTAGAGAACTCTTGCCTATTCTACACATGAGGAAGCCAAGGGGCAGGTAAATTTATTTACCTCACTTAAGAGTACTTGTTGCTTGCAAAATGTAATTAATATATGGAAAGATGCTTATGATGCACCTGTCTACCTATGATGTGGATAGGTAAAAGAAAAACAAGGCACAAAATCAAATCTATGTTGTGAATTCAGCTATGTTTAGAAAACTGCAAAGGGAAAAAAGACTGTTAGAAGGTGATTTAACAGTTAAAGTGGTTTTTTTTTTAAAGGTGAGAACCACCCCCTACTTCACCACCACCAAATGGGTCAAAGAGTCATTGATTGAATGGACCTCATAAAAGGGACCGACATGGCCTCTTGAATTCCTGCCACTCCATAAGTCCAGTGTCTGGTAGAAGGGTCTGGCTGTGCTCTTCTCTCCTCGGGGCTGGACCTGACCAGCCCGGCCAGCTCAGTGACCCAGAATGGAAGCCACAGGCCCTCTGAATGGCATGGAGAGACTGGCAAGTCACTTGCCACTTTGTCCTTAGGCAGACCCACCTGAGGTCCCTCTGTGAGCGTGCTGTGGATGGGATGGAACTACCAAAGCCTCAGGTGCTGAAGTCTTCCGGCATAGAGGTAGGATGGAAACTCCATTACTGCACTGTGCTCACTCCCCCAAAACATACACAACCCATTAATATCTTCAGTTCAGTTCAGTTAATATCTTAGATTAGCCTAATACCAATCTATCAGTGTTTAATGCACTTGATCACACCTGCACACAATTCCAAGCTGTACTAGACCTTTACATGAGTAGATACTAGGCATTCAGACTCAACATTCTTCCTGGATTCTCTAGTACAATACTTTCCACACAACTCCCCCACCATTTCAACTACTAATCATTTTAGGTGCTAAGTAAAACTCATCGTACTTACCATATCCCACCCACCTTTCAAAGACCATGTATCTCCAGAGCCTTTCCCCTCCAGGACACACCCATGTTTTGTCCCTGTCATTCATGACCAACTTACCCCAGGTAGAAAGAGGGCAGGGAGTGAACTTGTGGTTGGAACTATTGAGGCCAGAGACCACAGAGGTGGAACTACTCCCTATGAATGAATACAGGGTGGGAGTGGGGTGTGGTACATGAGGGGCTGTGAGTGTTCACAGGGGTCCAGAGTCCCTGCCTGGCTTCAAGCAGAAGAGCTTTACTTTCATATATCTTATGAAAAAGGTTCTCGATGAAATTTTTGTCTCCTAACCTTGTGCCTCGAAATATATTTTATAAATAAATAAGTAAATGGCAAACAGTTCCAATGCTTAAAAAATTTGTCTTGTTTAAAAACAGATCCTTATTGTGCACAACAGGTTGACTCTTTCTCCACCACACCAAGCTGTTGTTCTGTAGCCTGCCACGGGTAGTCATGATGGAGAGTCCACGTTTGGACTCCAAAGTGCCTCTTGAAACCTTGGGCAAAATATGCAGTAACTCTGTTTCTTAATTTCCACATCTGTAAAATGAGGATAACAGTGATATTAACCTCATAGCTAGGACTGAAATAATTGTTAACACTTAGCACAGACCCTGGAATATAGTATGCATTCTACAATGACAGTTGTTTCTGTGTGAAGCTTCTGTATGATGTAAGCTTATCATTTGTGAGATGCAGTCTTGGTGAAAACTGTGCTACCTCCCATCTGGTAGGCAGTGGGGCAGAGCTGACCAGCTGCTTACAAGTTCACATTCACCTCCACTATGCGGAATGGGTTTTGCATCCCTCTATGGTTCTGTGTTTCTATTTGAAGTGATTTTGCTCACCTGACGCCACTTTTCTATGCACTGAGGTGTATCTTCATAAAACAAAGGCAGCGGATCCCAACAGGGTACAGATTTTGTTAGATTTCTGAACTATGCATGCCCTTGATGTGTTTCTCAGTGTGTGTTGGTACCAAGGAATGTGGCTGTTGCAGGTCACAGGTGGACTTTAGCGCTTGGGGACAATCCCAAGGAGGACTCAAAGACGAAAGCCTCAGCCTCGAAGGGCCTTTACAAAGAACACTCCACAGAAGGGCAGTGCAGGGTCACAAGTCTGTCTTATCCCCTTCTCAAAGAGCCACCTCCCAGCACCAGGGCACTCCGCCGCAGCCCCTCAGGCTCTGTTTGTTTTCAAGGTGAGGAAAACACATTCCCGGATGGAGCCTCTGCCATAAATTTACTCTGGCTTCAATACAAAGGCCCTAGAACCTCTCGTCCACAGCTCTGTTTAAACAGGAGGCAATTTTAAAACAATCCAAGGGAAAAGGCCATGGTCCCAGTCCCTGAGGAGTGCTGGCCTTCCTGGATTCTCGTCTCGGGTCAAGTTGGAAGATGCAGGAATTCTCCGTCACTCACACTGAATGGGAAAGGAGCCACTTGATCTCTGTGACCATCCAGCTCTAGAGCCAGAGCAGAGCACTTCTCAGACTGTGGTCCCGAAGAGGGCCAGCAACGGTAGCTGCCTCACAAGTGCCTCAACACTGAAGCTGAAGACTCACTGTCTAGACCAGTGATCCTCATACTTTAACATGGATACAACCCCCTGGGATCTTGTGAACATGCAGATTCCAACAGGAGGGTGGGAGTCAAGAATCTGCGTTTCTGACAAATTCCCAGGTGATTCAGATACAGCCAATCTGTAGCCCATGCTCAGGGTAGCAATGTTCTAACTGACGGGTGGTATTTCAGAGGCTTACTAAGAGTTTATTCTCAAAGTTTCAGAATTCTTTAGCCTATTGTTCCTGGGGTCCAATAAAATTGGGGACAACCTAGGATTCTGGACAGGATAAAAGCTTGAAACAAAATAGCTGAGTAGTTAGAGATGGAAAGAAAGTGTCCATTGTCTATTTAGGTTGCCATTGGAGGTTGCAGTCACAGAGCTAGTTCTGTGGGATTTACCATGGACCCAAAGAACTTCAAGTCCCCTCCTACAGAGGGGCACACAGTTGCTGATTATGATATAATGCTGTAACTTCTTTGAATTGTTGCACTGATGGTTCTCTAAGTCCTTTTCTTGTTTTGTTTTTTCTGGATCAGCGATCTTAAACGTTAAATTTTAATTTGAGTACAAAATAAATCTTGAGGTGGTTTTCTATGATGGAAAAGAGCACTTTGATTTACACTTTACAGTTTACAAATGTTTGAAAGTCCTTTGTTTCATTCGATCCAACTTGGTACAACTAAAAGACATTGTATACTTGTAAATAAATGTGGGGGTAGTCTCCTCAATTCTGAACCTCTTCAAGGGTTTAGGGAAGAAAAGGCCAGCAGTCAAATCATTTCTTTGAATCCCCGCTAGAGGTAACGTCTGCTAAGCTACCCTAGCTCCCTGCATGGCCAGGATCTAACCAGATCTGGCGATGGAGAGTGGAAAAAGCACAGTTTTATTTGGTCAGTTATGTGGTCTTGGCAACCACATTCTTTTACAGTGCAAACTTCATTTGTGTGTCAGAGAAACATGGCATTCCCCGCTCCCCATTCTGGATTTTTGTTCAGGTCTTGGGCTGCTCAGATTTCATTTCCTCTCTGGGTGCTGCATCCCTAATCTTCAAGGTAAAGTCTAGTGGTGCAAACATTCAATGGACTGCTACTCAACAATAACTAAGAATGATATAGCATATGGGTGACAGAAGCCATATGATTCCATCCACACAGAACCGGAGAAAATGCAAACCAATTTATAGTGGGAGAAAGCAGGAAGAGGCAGGACTGCAGAGGGGCTGAGAACACTTGGGGCATGATGGATACATTCATCATCTTGATTGAAGTAATAGAAAAGACCAAGGATCACTGGTGGATAAAGAACTGATACTTGCAAAGGGAAAGGCAAAGAGAGACAAGTGGCTGAACAGGGAAAAAAGCTCTGAGACTCTTCTGCTGGGCACAGGGGAGGAAGGGAGGGAGGGCTTCAAGTAGTTCTCCTGTGCTGTGAATGAGCCCGCTCTACGAGGGCAGTTTTTCAAGAGATGAAATAAAGATTTAAATCCCTTGGAGAAGGAAATGGCAACCCACTCCAGTACTCTTGCCTGGAAAATCCCATGGACGGAGGAGCCTGGTAGACTACAGTCCATGGGGTCGCAAAGAGTTGGACACGACTGAGCTGCTTCACTTTCTTTCACTTTCTGTTATTCTTGGGAGTTAGCAGAGAACTTCCTAGCTTTCCATCCCCCAGGAATCCAAGAGCTGTCAGAGCGGCTCCCGTGCTTCTCCCGCTGCCAGTTCCCACTCTGTATTGCTGCTCCCTCCTTCCTCAGGCCCAGGACTCCAACTCCGGTGCTTTCCTCAGCTTCTGTGGGTCTTGGCTTGGCTAAGAGGTCTCTGTCCTTCTACAATTCTCCTTCTTTGATTGCCTCCCCCCGCCCTTTAGTTCTTATTCCTTCTCTCTGTTTTAACTTCTTTCTACTCCCTTCCTCCTGGCCTAATGTAGAATTACAGAGTTTGTGGTGTTTATTTTTTAAAGTATAATGTTTTCTGTTTTTTTACAAAAGCAAATTAACTGCTTTCTAATTTTCCAAGGGGAAAAAAAGTTTAAGTATGCCCTGTCTTCCTTGGAGTAGTTTCTTCTTTTGTTCTTTTAACCTTAAAATTGAGATACAAATCAAATGTCATAAAGTTCACCCTTTTCAAGCACACAATTAAGTGGTTTTCAGTATATTGACAGAGTTAAGCAATCATCACATTTCAGAACATTTTCATTACTCCAATTCCAGAACATTTCTCTACATACAAGGTTATTCATTGCAGCGATATTTGTAATAGCATGAGATACTCCATCAATAGGAAGCTATTTATATAAATTATAGAATAGCCGTATAATGGAATACTATATAGTCATCAAAAGAATGAGAAACCTTCATGTACTGATATACATGAAGCATTCTCCAAGATAAATTGTTAAGCAAAAAGAATGAGGTACAGATCAGTGTAGTAGTATGCTAACATTTGTTTTTTAAAAAGAGAGAATAAAAGAATAGCTATAAAATCCTTTGTACATGCATTAAATATCTATGGAAGGACACATAAAAAAGTGATAACTTTAGTTGCCTGCAGGAAAATGAACTGGGAAGCTGGAGTCAGGGCTATGAGTAAGAAGGAGACTCTTCATTATATACTTTTTATACTTTTGAATTTTGAACTATAAGAATATATTACCTTTCCCCAATTTTTTTCATAAAAACCCAATTCAACAAATACTTCCTGCAAATCTGTTCTCACCCAGCAGGTGCTCAGTGTTGCCTGAAACTATGTCATCTCCAGCTCTAGGGACAGTGAAGATGGCATTGTCTTATTCACCTAAAATAGACTTGAAAACACAAGCACTTAAAATGTTTTGCCAAACAAGGGATTGGTCATTACTGTCCAGATAAGTTTTCAGTGCCCCATTGATATCTGGGTCCTTCAAAGAAGAAAACACTTTTTATGTATCATGAAATAATAGTACTGCATAAGGTGCTGTTTTTCTCTTTTAGTAGCCTTCTCCATAATCATAGCCAATCCACAAAACAAGTAAAATTCTTGATTTTGAAAATGTGAAATATGATTCTCAGAGAGGTTATGTAAGTTGCCCTGCATCACACAGCTAGTAGATGCCAAGTACACCTATCTGATTCAAACCCTCCTTGTCAGGAAGACAGGTTCCATGAGTTAGTGGCCAGGTATAGAGGCACCATTTAACCATTTAAGGAGAACTGTTTGATTCCTTGCTCTTGACTACCAAAATGTCTGAAATTCTACCATTGCAGTCCCTACCTTATGGTGGTGATGGCTTTAGGTCAATTGTATTTGACAAGGAAGCCAAGAAGACTCAATGGAGAAAAGACAGTCTGGGAAAATTGGCACTGGGAAAATTGGATACTCACATGTAGAAAATCAAACTAGACCTGTATCTTATACCACTCACAAACATTAACTTAAAATGGACTAAAGACATGAAACCATGGAACTCCTAGAAGAAGACATTGGAAAAAAGCTCCTTGACATGGGCCTTGGCAATGACATTTTTGGCTATAACATCTAAAGCACAAGCAACAAAATAAAAGATAAACGGGCAGGACTACATCAAATTAAAAAGGCTCTGCACGACAAAGGAAACAACCAACAGAGTGAAAAGACAACCTATGGAATGGGAAAAGATATTTTGTAAACCATGTATCTGGTAAGAGGTTAATATCCAAAACATAAAAAGAACTCAAACAACTCAATAGTAAAAAACTGAATAATACAGTCAAAAAACGGGAGAAAGATCTGGATGGACACTTTTCCAAAGAAAATATACAAAAGGCCAACAGATACATGAAAAATGCTCAACATCACTAGCCATTAGAAAAATGCTAATTAAAACCATAATGAGATATCACCTCATGTTAGAATGACCATAATCAAAAAGATAAGAGATAGATGCTGACAAGGATGTGGAGAAAAGGGAATGCTTGTGCACTGTTACTGAGATTATAACCTGCTATAGCCACTATGAAAAACAGTATGGATCTTCAGAAAATTAAAAATATTAACAAAATTGCCATATGATCTAGTAATTACACTAATGGAAATATATCCAAAGGAAACAAAAACACTAACTTGAAAAGATACCTGCACCACTCAGTTCACAGTAGCATTATTAACAATAGTCAAGACATGGAAACAACATGCGTCTCTCAAGATGATCCGATAAATAAGCTGTGGCACACATACATAACAGAATAATATTCAGCCATAAAAACAAGGAAATTATGCCATCTGTGACAACATGGATGAACCTTGAGGGCATGATGCTAAGTGAAACAAGTCAGACAGAGAAAGACCAATACTGTACGATCTCACTTATATGTGGATTCTAAGGAAAAAAAAGAAACTCATAGAAAAAGAGATCAGATTTGTGGCTATCAGAGGCAGGGATGGGGGAGGTGGAGGGAAGGAACTGGAGAAAGGTGGTCAAAAGGTACAAATTTCCAATCACAAGATACATAAGTACTAGAGTTATAGTGGACAGTATGAAGATTATAGTTAACATTGCTATACAGCATATATGAAAATTAAGAGAGTAAATCCTAAGTGTTCTCATCATAAGGAAAAATTTTTTTCTTTTCTTTCTCTTTATATCTATACAAGATGATGAGTGATAACTAAACTTACCGTGGTAATCACTTGTCAACATATGTAAGTCAAACCATTATGCTGTACACCTTAAACTTAAATACAGTGGAGTATGTCAATTACTGGCTTCCCAGATGGCTTATTGGTAAAGAATCGACCTGCTAATGTAGGATACGCGGGTTCGATCCCTGGTTTGGAAAGATCCCCTGGAGGAGGAAATGGCAACCTGCTCCAGTATTCTTGCCTGGAAAATTCCATGGACAGAGGAGCCTGGCAGGCTACAGTCCATGAGGTTGCAGAGAGTCGGACACGACTAAGCACAGTTACACACGTATCAATTATATCTCAATAAAACCTGGGGAAAATAATAAAAAATGAAAAAGATACACAAATATAAAGAGCAAAGAGTGACTGTACTGTCCCTTTTACACAACATGCCTCAGTATCTTAAACAGTGAAAGAGACACACACTGAAAAGTTAATAGCATGTTTTTACTTTTCTATAGTCTTTATTTTGCTTTTCTGAATTTTCTATAGTGAGGATGAGGTACAAATAATTTTTTTAAAGAATAGGTTTTTAAAAAAAATAAGTTTCAGTAAAGAAGCCAAAGAGCTTTCTAAAGTTAGTGAGGCAATTTCTCTATGTTTGTTGAAGTCCTTCCCAATGACCCTGGGAGGGAATTACTCCTGGTTAAATAGAAGTATTTACCTATGCTGCTGGCCTGGTGTGGCCGAGGACTAACTGCACCACGGCCAGGGGAGGCTGCTGACGTCAGACTGCATCAGGGAGGCCCCTCCTCTCCTCCCCTCCAGGCTCTCAGCTCCCAAGTCAAGACGGTTCTTTCCCACAGAAGCATCCAGGTCCTCCCTCTGGCCCACACCCTCACTCATCCCACCGAGCCCTCTGGTCTCTACTGTCGATATGCCCAGTGCTCCCAGCGACAGTGATTCTCCTTCCATCAAAAGCACATGTACTGAGAGTCTATCCTGCCTAAGGGACAAAAAGGTGATAAGATCTTTGCTCACGAGAAAGCAAGAAGTGAAGAGACAATTCCTGTGCACCTACTATGTGCGGACCCCTGGGCTCACCACTTTGATGCATTATTTACACTCAGTGCAATCCTCCCAACCACTTTCTGAGGAAGGTATGTCCTTGTTTTATATTAATAAACAAGGAAACTGAAGTTCAGAGGCGTTAAGCAACTCAGCCAGTAGGAAAAGACCAAGCAAAATATCTTAAGTGCCCTTGAGAGGCACAAAAATGTGACAGCATTTCTTCTAAAAGGTTACACAAAGAT
This sequence comes from Bos indicus x Bos taurus, assembly GCF_003369695.1. Taxonomy (NCBI): domain Eukaryota; kingdom Metazoa; phylum Chordata; class Mammalia; order Artiodactyla; family Bovidae; genus Bos; species Bos indicus x Bos taurus. Next base: position 63,910,916 of record NC_040076.1, on the reverse strand, counting down.
GGGGGAAGTCAGGCAGGGTTTCTAGGTGTTGATCAAGAACAGGAAATTGTGTGCATTACAGAGAGCTGACAGTAGCAGAGGAACTTCGTTAGAGAGGACTGAGGCAGGATCTCACCCCGGCGCCTCACGATGCTGTGAGATCACTGGATAAAGAAGGACCTACAAGGCTATGCAATAAGAACTCTGACATTGGTTCCCAGAGGGTGATTTGAGATGCTGTGATGTGATTAGATACAATGTGATGCAATATATACTGCGATATACGCAGAAAACGTAGGTAAGCTGCCAGCATAAAATAAGCACTTTGTAAACATTACCCACTTTCTGATGGGAGCTAGGGCAGAGAATGGTATAAACACGGTAGGAAAATAAGAAATAATGTGGTGAATTCCAGGAATGCTGACTACACCTGTCCAGTGGAGGGGAAGGTAAATTCAGGTAAATAGGGGAAGTTTTGACAGCTAAGGAAGACTATGTTCTGTCTTGAGCTCCACTGCCAGACACACCTTTCTAAAACACTATGATAAAGCCTCCCTACTCTGAAACCATCACTGGCTCCCCACTACCTATAGAATAATGTCCAATCTAGACAGTTGCCTACTCAGAGGTAACCCTGGAATTCTTCCCTTCAAGGGAACAGACTGTTGAGAAAGTTGGGTCAGGGAGCAGGTAATATGAAGGGAGAGTGAAAGTCGCTCAGTCGTGTCTGACTCTTCACAACCCCATGGACTATACAGTCCATGGAATTCTCCAGGCCAGAATACTGGAATGGGTAGCCTTTCCCTTCTCCGGGGGATCTTCCCAACCCAGGTATTGAACCACTGGGGTCTCCCGCATTGGAGGTGGATTCTTTACCAGCTGAACTACCAGGAAAGTCCTATGAAGGGAAGGACTTGCCAAAAACATATCACTCCAACAAGAGAAAATAAGGTGTCCCTTTTGGGTCAGTGTGGAGGACCTCTTACATTTTGCATAAGATGAAAGGGGAGGTGAGACGGCCTACTCTTTTCTGGTTGCTTCTGAAAATTCCTTTAAGAAAGGTCAGTGCTTTTGTGACTCAAAGATAAAAGGCTGGTTGAGGGCAGCCAAGCACCTGGGGCAACACACCATCAGTTAATGAGCAACTGGAAACAGCCTACCAGGGCCTGTCACAGTGGCCTCTGGGGTGTGTTTTGGTTTCGGCGAGGGGAGGGTTGTGACCATGAGGAAGGGTGGAGCTGACTAGAGAACCTGGGTGAGGTGTGATGAGACCATATGGAGAACAAACCTGGAGGAGCCCCACACGGTCTCGGGCTTGGAGCGGGCCCTGCCTGCCTTGTACATAGGAACTGTGCAAGGAATGTCCCTTTGCTGGGAATGTCCCTCTTGTCCCTTGCTGAACATGGGGGTTGCTAGGCTTTGCATAATTTATGAAGACTTTTTTTTGGCTCATCTTTCCTACTGTCTGACTTTGCTCTCAGGGGAGTGTGGAGCAGACATCGCTCACTCCATAAGGCTGCTCACGGATGCCAGAAAGTTCTTCTGGGCATGCCCCAGCACACTCCAAGGCCCAGCTGGGAGCATCAATTCCCTATTATTGCCAACGAATCACTGAACTCATCAGTTTAACTGCATCCAGACCACAGTCAGCTTGGCTCACCCAATCAAGATTTTATTTCCTGGACTAAAGCAGACCCTCTCTTTCTTCCCACCTGCTCCTTGAGATGCCACAGATGGAGGCTCTTTCACAGTGATGGATAAAGAGGATGGCCATGTCTGCCTACAGAGAGTCCCAGGAGGGGGAAGGATGGAGCTGAGTCGGTTAATGAGACAGAAATACGGAAAACAGACCAGCTTCTTGAACTGCATGCTCACTTATACCAGTCATCTTAAGAATGAGGACAATGTAAGCTTTCTTTCTCATCTGAGTTTCTCTAGGCCATCTTATTTTTTTTTTTTCTGCATGCCTTAGTAGGTGATCACGGGATGCACTAACCAAATGCTCTGTGGGGACTCATGCTTAACAGTCAGTTCATTTAATTCTCACAACTCTGAGATGTAGACATTGCTATTCCTTTCATACAGATAGAAAACTAAGGTTTGTTGTGGTTGGATGGCTTGCCCAAGGTCAAACTGTTAGTGGCAAAGCTGGGGTGCAATTATGAGTCTGTCTGGATTCCAAGTTCATGAACTTTCCAGTACGTTGCATAAGCCTAACCTCTACACCAGGGAAACCCAGGCACAGACCAGGCATGAGGAAGAACAGAAAGCTGCAGAAAATTGAGGTGATTGGGTTTTCCCTGGTGGCTCAGACAGTAAAGAATCACCCTGCAATGCCGGAGACCCGGGTTCGATCCTGGGGTTGAAAAGATCCCCTGGTGAAGGAAGAGGCTACCCACTCCAGTATTCTTGCCTGGAGAATTCCACAGACAGAGGAGTCTGGCATAAAGTCCACGGAGTCGCAGAGTCAGACACGACTGAGCGACGAACATTTTCGCTTTCATGTCCGAAAGCAACTTGATGAGAAAGAAGGACTTATGACAAGGAATTAAGAAACCTGGGTTCTAGTCCTGACCTCCAGGTACTAGATTTCAGACCTTTGAGGAGAGTATCCACTATGTCCCCTTTGAGCTACCCCCAGGTGACTCACAGGTACTAGGTGCTAAGTACATATCAGTTAAAACAACATGACCAGTTGTACATACTCGAGCAAAAATATAGCTACTCCCAGCCTCGGGCTTTCATCTGCACAGGCTCAAGTTCTGGATCTAGATTGCTAATGGTCCTTCCAGGTCTAATATCCTGTGACCTGTGAACTTCCTGGATGAAGCTGGGGACAAGCTGGACTGGAAATTAAGAAGCTAGATTTGACCTCTACCTTCGATATTCAGGTCCTCACCCTACTGGTTCTGGTTTATGTCTAGGACTGCTAGAGTAAAACACGCGAGTTCTTGTTAGTTTTGTTTTTGTTTCTTTTTGTATTGTTCATTGACTCCCCAACTTGCCCCATCCATAAGAATAGAAAATTGTATTAACTAAACTTCAATCTCAGCAGGTTTACATGTATCTCTTTGCTTTGGCTGGATTCCTATTAACCCCAGTGCTATTTTGATTATTATGGAGCCTGGAATGGTCCAGGGACTTGGTTTTAAATGGTGCTGAGTTCATTTGAAGGTCCCCCTCGGCTGACGGGACCATGGCCTGAAAGCAAGAAATATCTTCTCTTGCTTGTTGTACCTTCTGGGTCTCCTGGGAGCCTCAGCTTCCTGATGGCTTCCAGATCTCTGGCACCATGGGTTCTTTTCATTTCTAGGTTTTCCTAAAATCGTCTTTGCTAATGAAAAATGGGGAGCATTTAGAAAAAACAACTTCATCGCTGGCCCGCTGTGTCTAAGGGAAGAACAGCCAGGTAGCCCTTATCAGCTTCTCCAGGCACACCCTCTCCTAGCATCCTTTCATTTCCTGTCCAGTATTCCCGAGCCACAGGCAGCCATTGTTTCCAGAACCGCTCTGCTTGGAAGCCCTGGTACCCCGGCCTCCCAGAGCTTCCTGTTGTTACAAGGCCTCTCCTTCCTGCTGAAAACAACAGCATTTGCCTGCCTATGTAACCCTTCTGGGGCAACTCATTTCTACCACGAGAAGAAGGCTGTGGTAGGTTTGTTTTGTGCTTGCCAATACTGGGTGCTCATTAAACTTATTTAGCTTCCCCCACCCCGCCCTTATTATACAAGGGCTACAAGCAGAAAAGAAATTAAATACAGATGAGCAAAAGAAAAGTCACTAAATCTCATGCTTTGCTATTGGCACTTGAGACCTCTTTGGTGTTCATGGTTTAAGACTATGCATCTACATACACAGAGTTTACCCTGGACCCAGGGCCACCCATTCCAAAAGGCTGAAACAGAGGCAGGGAGGTCTGCCTAGAAACCAGCCTCTCGGAGGTTCTCATACATTTGTTTGCAAAAGAGGCTCTAAGGAGCTTAAGGAAAGTGCAGATTCCCAGAGATGCCCCTGCAAAATCTCAGCACTATTCCTGGAGAAACTCTAAAAGAGATCCTCTTAAAAACTCCGCTAAAAAATATGGCAGGAAGGCTTCCCTGGTGATCCAGTGGCTAAGACTCTGCACTCCCCAGTACTGGGGGCCCAGGTTTGATCCTTGTTCAGGGAACTAGATGCCACATGCTGCTACTAAGATCCAGTGCAGCCAAATAAATAAATAAAATTTTAAAAATATGGCAGGAGCTCATGCAGCAACTGAACATAAAGGTTGGGGAGGTGTCAGAGCAGTGACATTGTTGGGACTTTAAGGGCTAGAAGTGAAAGAAAGAAAATGAAGGTTGTTCAGTTGCGTCTGAATCTTTTCAACCCCATGGACTTGTAGCCCTTCAGTTCCTCTGTCCATGGAATTCTGTAGGCAAGAATACTGGAGTGGGTTGCTATTCCCTTCTCCAAGGGATCCTCCCCACCTGGGGGTCGAACCTGGGTCTCCCAGATTGCAGGCAGATTCTTTACCATCTAAGCCACCAGGGAAGCCCTTAAGGGCTAGGAGACTCCCCAATCCATCACCCTGTAGGCTGCCACGATGAACTTTCAAAGACACAGATCTGATTGTGCTTGTCCCTAGGGAAGACCAAGAACCACAGTGGGGACATGCTCGGTTCTTTGTGATCTTTTCCTCTGCGCTAACCTCTCTAGTCACAGCACACTCCTGGTCGGTCCTGAAGTCCATCCCTCATGTGCCCTCTCCTTCTTCTGACTGAGATACACCCCTCAGCCAGATGCTTCATGGTTCTTCAGATTACTTCTCTAGAGCCTTTCCCGTAACCTCAGAGAATAAATCACCAAAAAACAGGACACAATGCTCTGCTGTATTGTCTAGAACTCTAGGCACCATTTTATGAGGCAAATGAAGATCGTCTAATTTCTTTGAGCTTCTGTGTTTTGGCCTTGGGAAGCATAGTTGAGGGATATGATGTAGAGCATTTTGGAGACTAGCATCCCTCCCTTCCCCACTTTTCTCTCTGAATCTCTGACATATCACAACAAAAAGATATGCTCTCCAGAGACTGCACCTTTATCTTTGCAGGGAGAGCATTATTCTTTACACAAAATCAGGCAAAATTAACAGCAATCTGCAGTTTGTTAAAAGGTCAAGGGAAGATGATATCCAAGGTTTTATCCTGGTTTTGCAGCTCATGAATTACTTAGTATTCTCTGAGTGCCTCCTACACAGAACCAGCTTCATGCAGAGGCCAGACACTATAATTCTCCGAACCTGATCACTCCTTTCCTTACTCACCACTCGTAGACCCTCTCTCTCGGCTCTGTCTTTAGAAGTGATCCTCACCAGATATGTTTAAGGCTAAGGCTCAATGATAAAGATGGCATAAAAGATTATTGTCAAAGTTCTGGGCACCTTCTTAGAGGAGGAGGCAGTCAGAAATAATACTTAAAGAACGTAGGCAATTAGTAAAGAAAATACTAATTTACCATGCAGACCTATTTCTAGAGTTAGAGAAGCTGGAAATCAAATACTTCTCTATGCTTTAAATTTCTAACTTTTGTTCTCTTCACTTTTTCCTTAGCAGCTCCCAAACTGGAATTTTCTGGGATTTCTCCGACAATCCAGTGATTAAGACTCAGTGCTTGTACTGCAGGAAGCACGGGTTCGATCTGATCCCTGGTTAAGGAAATATGATCCTGCATGCCTCATGGCAAGGCCAAAAAAAAAAAAAAAGGAATTTTATGCTGCTTTCTTTTTGCTATAGAAAATGTCAGCAGTCAGATCTGATCCAAGGGTAGCCCAAGGATGACAACTTTTAAATGGTAAGGCTCAGATTCTGGACCATTTCCTTGGGTGCACAGAAGGGCTCAGGGAAGCCCCGGGGGTTCTCTGGCAGAGAGCAACAGCTTGTGCTGGAAGTAACAGCCTAAAGAGGCTCCAAATGGAGACTGAGTCTCTGCCCAAGCTTGCACACAAGGAGGCCACTGTAAAGCTTCCACGAAAAGAAGAATGACAAGAAACTGGTTTTGTGAAAGATCTGTTAATCAACTATGCTCCAATACTAAAAAAAAAAAAAGATCTGTCAGTATCAATCATAATGAGGAGAACCTAGAAGCAGAGAAATCTTCAGGGAGAGAGTCCAGGCACAGGGTAACTCAACTCCAGATCACCTCCTGTGGTAAGCCATCCCTGATCTCCAAAAGGAGTGAGTGGTCTTAGAGCAACCTGTGCAAAAGTCATACTTGACTGAGTGGGTTTTGTTTTGGTGTTTTTTAAACATCTTTTTTTTTTCTATTCCATAAACTCTATAAGAAGCTATGCCTATTTTGCTCAACTTGTAATGCCCATGATCTTGGCACACAGTCTAGTCCTCAAGCAGCACGTGGAACAAGGCAAAGCTCACACATGGATGGATGATGAAAAGAAAGCCTTGGCCAGGTACATGAACGTCATGTGGACCTTACGTAGGACATGAGAAGATGGCACTGTCTGAGCAAGGACCAGATTAGATGCAGAGTACAGATTTGTCTTCAGGGCTCTTTTCCTTCCCAACTCCATATTTATTTTCTCCTTCACAACTGCCCCATCCTTATGTGCAAGTATCTGCTCCATACCTCATTCCTGTTTTCCATGCTTGGTCAACCAGAATCTTTAGAATTTTGGAATGTCAGAATTGGAAGGGACCTTAAGATCACGTGCTTGATTCAGTGTCAGGAAACTGAGGCTCCAGGTATTTGGAGACTTACCCAAGGTCACTTAGCTGGACAGCGGTAAAGCCCTAGCATTAGAGGGAGACTGAGAAAAGGGTATCGGAGTATTGAAAAGTGATTAGGACTTCCTTTCTTTCCGATTTGGTAGATTAGAGTTTAAATGCCTGGTAGGCCTCTCTCTGGCCCAGACTGACTAACATTTTGGTGTCAGAAGTAATTTAGGATATTTAAGTTGAGGCACACCCTTAGCAGTCAAATCAAATTAAGTATGTTTATCAGATCTTCACGTGTAAAACCCTGTGCCAGATTCTGTGGATTCAAAGAAGTATCCTGTACTTATAAGATCCTGTCCCTGACCTCAGCTTACAGTCTAGTTAGTCCAATTACATGTGGTTAAATTGTGGGTAGAACAAAAAAGTCAGGAAGAGCCCTTTCTTGTTCATACTACAGCTGTCAGGCAGGAGTCAGCTGGGTTTAATATCTTTCTGCAGAGAGAGGAAAGGGAGTCAGCTGCCAGAGGCTGACTCTTCCTTCTATAAATTTGCTTTCTCTGCTTAAAAAGTGACTAGCTAATCCTGAGCAAGGAGGAGGGGTTTGCTTATTGTTTTAAAGATTCCACAATTCCTGTTTAAAGAGGGTGTGGACTTGCAATGGCTTAAATCCCCTGAAGACAGAGAGACAGAATAGCAAGCAGCCTTTGAGGGTGCTCTCAGAGCAGAGTGGCAGGAGAGGCCAGGGGACACAAAGGAAAGCAGGCCTGAGCCGGTAGAGATGGGGGACCTGCCAGGAGGATCAGCTCTGTACGGAGGATGGAGCAGTTCTGGTGCCCCAGGACCCAGCGGAGGGTAGCTGACTGCCCAGACGCAGGCCATGTGACTGACTCTCCATCCAGGGGATCTGAGAGGGATTGAGGGGGCAGGCAGGAAGCAGGTGCCTGGGTGTCCACACAAAGGAGGTGGGTGAGAGCCGATGGACCCTTCACGACTCAGTCTTGAGTGCAGACTTCACGACATATGTCCCGCTATCTTGGTTTGGGGCCACTTGCTTAGCTCACCCAGTGGTCCTCTCTTGCTTACCGTCTCTCAAGCATCTGAGCAGAGAGGCACAACAGGGAAGAGAAGAAGCTCCCTGCTTTGGAGAAGGAAATGGCAACCCGCGCCAGTATTCTTGCCTGGAGAATCCCATGGACAAAGGAGACTGGCGGGCTACAGTCCATGGAGTCGCAAAGAGTTGGACCCGACTGACAACTATCACACTCTCAGTGGTCCTCTCTCATTTACCTTCTCTCAAACATCTGGGAAGAGACACATCAGGGAAGAGAAAAAGGTCCCTGCCTTAGTTGTCTACATTGTTCAAGCTGTGCTCATGTCCCATCCCCTTCGCAGACTCGTCTGTCCATCGAGTTTGGATGTCCATCGGGTATGTTTTGGCACCCACTCTGCACTTTGGGGGCTGCACACTAGTTGCCAAGGATGCCATGGAAACAACAGGCCCCCTCTTCAGGGAGCTTAGAGTCTATGCTGCTGCAGCTTAGTCACTTCAGTTGTACCTGACTCTGTGTGACCCCGTGGACTGTAGCCTGCCAGGCTCCTCTGTTCATGGGATTCTCCAGGCAAGAATACTGGAGTGGGTTGCCATGCCCTCGTCCAGGGGATCTTCCCAACCCAGGGATGGAACCTAGTTCTCCTGCATTGCAGGTGGATTCTTAACCAGGGAAGCCCTTAGAGTCTATGGAGTGGGGAGGGCAGTTCATCTAAATGAATCTCCTCCTGTACTATGCCTGCTTAAGAGCACAGTGTCTGGAGGTTTTAGGCCTGGATTCAAATCCTCCCACTGACACTTCTGGCCAGTGAGATGGGCATGTCTCCTGGAGACGGATGCCATAATCCAAGTGTGACTGCTGGCTTCCAGGTTCTGCCTGCCTTTCTGTGTAATTACCGACAGTAATTCCTTTCACTTTAAAATGTTTCCCAATTTGGGTCAAGAACTATATGGTTAGTTCAGTTTCCTGAACTATATGGAAGGTTCCTTATTGGTAAACTGGAGTTAATAATGAAGCCTATCTCATAGAGTGGGATTTAAATACACTTATCTGAAAAGCATTTGCAACAGTATCTCAATAAACTTCCAGTACATATTAATAATTGCCACTGTTATTCGCCTTTGTTATTTGCATAGTGACTATCGTGCCATCGGACTTGGTCCTTCCTCCACCATGAGTGGATCCTTACATCCAGGGCTGTTTTACTCCTCTCTGGATCCCTAGCACCCAACACAGTGGTGATTCTGACTCTACGTCTGTCCAAAGGCTCACAGGCTTTAGCCACACCAGGGTGCACTTGGAAAACAGCTGATTGGTGACCTGCCCCAAAATGTTGCTTCCTACTTTGCATAAGACTGAATCACGGGAGAATATTAGAAGGATATTCTTCTAATTCCCTTTCTGAGTAGGGTTGCTGGAAAAAATACAGAGCACCATTTAACTTTGAATTTCAGATAAGCAACGAATAATTTTTAGTGTAAATATGTTCCCAATAATGCATGGAACATACATGAAAACATGATTTGTAATTCACCTGAAACTCAAATTCAGTTGAGTGTCTTATTTTTTTTTTTAATTTGCTAATCATGGTGACCTTATGTCTGAGTCCATCTCCTCCTGTTTGCTGTCCCTTCCCCTCCAACAGTGTTCTCGTTAAGCCTCATACTCACAAAGTCACATCCATAAATCTTCCCTGACTCCTACTGACCAACCTGCAGAGTACATCATGAGAAATGCTGGGCTGGAAGAAGCAGAAGCTGGAATCAAGACTGCCAGGAGAAATATCAGTAACCTCAGATACGCAGATGACACCACCCTTACAGCAGAAAGTGAAGAAGAACTAAAGAGCCTCTTGATGAAAGTGAAAGAGAATGAAAAAGTTGGCTTAAAACTCAAATTCAGAAAACTAAGATCATGGCATCTGGTCCCATCACTTTATGACAAATAGATGGGGAAACAGTGGAAACAGTGACAGACTTTATTTTTGGGGGCTCCCAAATCACTGCAGATGGTGACTGCAGCCATAAAATTAAAAGACACTTGCTCCTTGGAAGAAAAGCTATGACCAACCTAGACAGCACATTAAAAAGCATAGACGTCACTTTGCCGACAAAGGTCCATCTAGTCAAGGCTATGGTTCTTCCAGTAGTCATGTACGGATGTGAGAGTTGGACTATAAAGAAAGCTGAACGCAGAAGAACGATGCTTTTGAACTGTTGTGTTGGAGAAGACTCTTGAGAGTCCCTTGGACTGCAAGGAGATCCAACCAGTCCATCCTAAAGGAAATCAGTCCTGAATATTCTTTGGAAGGACTGATGCTGAAGCTGAAACTCCAATACTTTGGCCACTTGATGCAAAGAACTGACTCATTGGAAAAGACCCTGATGCTGGCAAAGACTGAAGGCAGGAGAAGAAGGGGACAACAGAGGATGAGATGCTTGGATGGCATCACCAACTCAATGGACATGAGTTTGAGTAAACTCCCAGAGTTGGTAATGGACAGGGAGGCCTGGTGTGCTGCAGTCCATGGGGTCACAAAGAGTCGGACACGATTGAGTGACTGAACTGAACAGAACTGAGGCCTATCCATGGGACACCTCTCACAATTTAGCTCCCTCCAACAAGAAGAGGAACTGAGAAAGGGGAGGGGATATGTCAGGGGGCCAGAATCCTCGTTGGGTCAGAGGCATCTGAATGTCCAGCAGTGCTGGTGGGCTTCCCTCCCTGTAGAGATAAGGTGAGCTATTTCCCCACCTTGTCTCTGGGGGAAAAAGGAAAGAGAACAAGGATGAAGCCAGTCCTGACATCCTGATCAGGGTTTCTATTCCCAAAGGTTTCTTTGCTTCAAAGCCTGCCTCTGCATGTTCCCACCTCCTGGTGGCCCTTCCCTTGGCTACCAAGTATATTTTTGATTGTATGAGTATGTGGATGGGTAAGAATATTTTTGAGCACTCTTTTAGAAAAGGAAGGAGCAAGATACCAGGGTATCCTCTGACTTTAGGGAGTGTAAATTTTGGGAGTGCCACCTACTTTTTTCTTAGAACATTTACTGTGTGCCAGGTACTGGGCTAAGTATCTGTTATGTATTACTTCATCCAATCAATACAAGCCTGCAAGGCAAGTTTAACTATCCTCATTTTACAGTGAGAAATGAGGATCTGAGAGAAGTTTACTGCCTTGCTGAACATCTTTTGGTTAGCAAGTGGTAGAACTGGTACTGAAGCTGAATCTCTCTGACTCTGAATCCCCCTCGTAATTAGCTTCCCACTTTGCTCTTTTTTCAGAATATACCTTGGCACCTACTAGGTACTCAATTTCTATTTCCTGAACAAAGGCTTGATTGAATGTGTAAATGAATGTATCAAGAGCCAAGGAGACATACTTCTGTAAACTTCACCAGGCAATGATCATCAAAAGAATGATTTGCCATGATGTGTCTATAGATTTTTGATTTTAAAAATTCATCAAAGTATAATTCGTGATCAAATATTTCATGGCTATTAATTTCATTACAATATTTGCCCTACTTGTTTTTAAATGAAAATGTTTTGGTGATAGGTCCTGAGTCCCACAGACCTTGATGCTCCTAGTTATAGTCTGCATTTATTACAGTGTTTTGGGGAAACATCCCTGTGTAATTCAGGAGTCAGCTGGCTTTTTGAGGAATCATCCTTGTGGGATTCTCAAATCATAGCCTCTGGCTGGTCACTGCCTTTTTAAGAACTTTACTGAAACATGCTCTGACCTTCAATTTTATGTAAACCAGCAGTAACCAACTCTCTGCATAACTCTGAGTATTCTACTGAGAAATTTATTTTTCTTTTGATCTGGATGTACATTTGGTATTAATTTTTTTCTTGGTGTGTTTCCATTTACACATGAATGACCTCAGTCTGTTTCTAGCAGAGCACTGCTACAGCTGGATGAAGATGCAGAGCTTATTGAACAGAAACAAATCCTTGAAGCTGCTGGCCTAGGATAGAGCTGTTTTCTCAAAGCACATGCAGTCACAGCACACACTCTGTTACACGCAAATACACATACACTCTCTGAATCACAGGACATCAGACTGTGAAACACAGATGGACTTGACTTTGAGGAATGTGACAATGAATATTAACAAAGTAAAACAGTGATCATCTTAAGAAAAAAGTGGTGGGGACTAGGTTGGGTACAAGCTGTGATATGCAGTCTGATATGGTTTAGAGCAACATTTTGGGAGAGTCCAAAGCTTCCAAGTCTTGTGTCGGAAAGTGAGAGGACAGCTGGGAGACTCTTGAGAGGTGGCAGGAATGTCTTGGGCATGGATTTCTGGTTCTTACATAACATCAACGATGGGCTTTTCAATCCAGATATGGGTTTGGACAAGCATTAGCTTACTTAAGAGAAGAGCTAGGCAGAATAATAAATATGGGATTGTCTCATATTCTTGGCCACATGGTCAACAGCAATCAACTGCTCCAGAAAGAGTCACTTACATTTCTCCTGGAGGCTGCAGCCTTGACCAGTGTGTGAAAATGATACCCACATTCACACTGTGAGACTGAGGCTAGATACCTCATGTCTGTGGATTTTGATCTGATCCTCACAACACCCTCATATCATCATTCTCATTTCCTGAGGAGGAAACTGAGTTTCAAAAAAAGAGGTCCCTTGTCACATCATGCAGTCGGTAAGCGGCCCAGACTCCATTCACCTCACCAAGCTGCTACTATTTCGATGGCTAATGCGATCAAATGGTGCTGATCTGAGCTACTCCTGTATCTAACTAGTCACTAAGTTCTACTGGAAGTATAGACTGAATTTGGAAGAGCTGGATCTGGAGACCTTTGTGGAGTTCCAAATTTGGGGATACAACTAGAGCACCGAATTTACATGATAAAATGAGAAGAGAACAAGTCGCCTTAAGGGATGGCCACTGGGATGAACTATGCTCTTCTGCTGGCTAAATTACTAATTTCTGCACATCAGACCCTCAGTGTCTGCCATAAACGTGTGGCTCAGCAAAATTAGAAGTGACTACACGACAAGTATCTCATTGTAGTTTTTAAGCTGCATTTCCCAAATGGCTAATGTTGGTAAATACTTTTCATGTATTTATCCATCTGTACATCCTCTTCAATGAAATGTCTGCTCATATCTTTGGTCTATTTTCTAATTGGATTGTTCTAGGTTTTCTTTTTTTTATTGCCAAGTTTTGAGAATTCTTTATATATTCTATATACGAGTCCTTAGTCAGATATGTTTGGGAATATCTTTTCCCCTTCCATAGCTTGTCTCTTATCTGTTAACCAGAATCTTTTGCAAAGCAAAAGTTTAGAAACTTTTTTTTTTTTGGCCATGTGGCACACAGTATGTGAGATCAGAGATCCCCAACCAGAGAGAGAACCTGTGCCCCCTGCAATGGCAGCACAGAGTCTTAACCAATGGGCTGGCTGCCAGTGAAGTTCAAAAGTTTTTAATTTTTTTTCTTTTATGGATCATGCTTTTGGTGTAAAGTCTAGGAATTCTTTACCTAGTCCCAGATCTCAAAGATTTTAATTGATTTTCTAAAAGTTTTATAGTTTTGCATTTTACATGTAAGTTCATGATCCATTCTGAGTTAATTTTTATTTTTTTGCCCCTCAGCACAGCATGTGGGACCTTAGCTCTGCAACCAGTGACTGAACCTAGGCCCCCTGCATTAGAAGTGCAGAGTCTTAACCACTGGACACCAGGGAAGTCCTGATTTTGAGTTAACTTTTGTGTAAGGTTTAGGTAGAGGTTTATTTTTCAAACTCTGAATATCCAATTGCTCCAGTACTATTTTTTTTGAAAAGGTTATCCCTCCTCCACTGTATTGCCTTTGTATCTTTGTCAAAAACAAGTTGGGTGCACTCATGTGGGGCTATTACTGGGTCTCTATTCTGTTCCATTGGTCTGTGTGTCTGTCCCTTTGTCAGTACCACACTCTCTTTCTCCTGTAGCTATGTACTAGGCCTTAATATTGGGTAGAGTGATTCTTCCCATTTTCTTCTTATTTTTCTCAAGATTGCTCTATTTTAAGACCTGTGTCTTTCCATATATGCTTTAGAATAAGCGTGTCTTTGTCTACCAAAACACCTTGCTGGGATTTTGATAGAAATTGCATTAAACATATAGGTCAATTTAGGGGGAAACTGACATCATTTCCTGTGGTGAGGCTGTAAGAACCTTTTTGTTTTTTGTTTCCTTCTCTGTTCCTATAACTGCCACCCACAGGAGAAGGTCATTAGTTCATGTCTGAATTATTTGACTAACCTTGTAACTTGCCTTTGGATTGTGCTCCTCTGTTCTCCCCCATTCATCCTGCACATTGCTGCTGAAATGCTGGACCTCGAACCCTCCTCCACAAAGTTCTTGTCTGGGAGTCTCAAATGGCTCTCTACTCAAGTTTACCCTCTCTGCAGACTCCTGAAACTTCCACTTCTCATTCATTCTTGATATATCCAGTAACTCATGACTCTGGACTTTTCCCTATTCCTAGAACTTAGTCAGGAACTCCTTCCACGTTGCCAAGCTAATCTGTTTCCATTTGCTTCTACCAAGTCAAGCTCACTCCATGCAAGAAACATTCCCTAAATAACTCAGTCACCTTGCACATGCTCATATACAGTGGCACACCAGCATATCCGACATCCAGAGCAGGCCCTTTTTAATACCATCTTCCTTTATATAATGGAATTACTTTCATTGATAAACATATAATAGTAATACAGTAATAACTGTTATTTTCGTTATTTGTTCTTTAATTTTACATCAACTTAGCTGCAAAGGAGAACAGAATTCTATTTTAAAAATATTCATGTTCAGTAAACTATTTCATGTATGAACTACAATTTGCACTTTTGAAACAAAAATATTATACCTTGCCATATATTTTGTTTAATATAAATATTAAACAAAAATATACTCTACTTCACTATTTTAAATTTTGACCACAAGTATAAACCTTAAGTGCTCATATAATGAATTAAGTTTGGTTTCCCCGTATTTGTAATCACTGTGCTGTTGTTGTTTATGTGACATCTGCTGTTTAAATGCAGGGATGTGTAAAAGCACTGGGGCTGAAGACATAGACTGCACCTGAAACAAGCTCAAACTATTCAAACCAATATAAACTGTTAAAATGAGCACCTGTAGTTGAATCCTCCTGTGTTAGGGATGGCTGTAAAAGTTAGTGGTCTCCAAGTCAACGTCCATGTAGAATACAATATTTATTAAAGGGTAAGTATTAAAAATGTACTAACATACTAAATATGCTTGCAAATGTTATTATTAAAACTCACGGTCCCTCAAAACGTTAAACATAGAATCACAGCATGATTCGGCAATTCCACGCCAAGATATATACCCGAGAAATAAAGACGTACATCTGCTCAAAACCTCATACATGAATAAATAAATGGTGGCATGTCCATACAAAGGAATATTACATGACAATAAAAAGGAAGGAAGTACTAACACATGCTACAACTGAGTAGTCCCTGAAAACAGCCCGTTAAAACTGAAAGAAAACTTTATATAGTTAAATGAGTTTCCCATACATTTTTTGTTCAGAAATCAGTGTTTTTAAACTCAACCCCAGGATTCAGATTTGCTGTGCAGTTGATCAGCACAGAGCACCCTATACTGATGAACAGTCCATAAACGTCTGCTGCTCTTTCCAAACTCCAAAACAGTACGAGTCCCCTGTTCCTACGGCTTTGGAGACACTGATCCCATGATTATCCCACTCTCGACACCAGCCATGGCCCAGTGCCCCTGGTCCTCTGAGTCTGGATCCCCGTGGCAGCATGGCTACCACATATGGCCCCTCTCTTGACTGTGCCCCAAGTCTGTGGGAGCCTGTGTGTTCTCCCCCTCCACATTCTTCTCCTCTGGTATTCCTCATCCCCCTACTCACAGTGCCACCAGCTCCAGCTCAGGACAACACATTTCCCCAGAGGTTCCCAGACCTACCCGCTACTCCACCAGCTCAAAAGAGATTTTGTCTCCACTTTGAGGGTCAGGGTTAGCTAGCGTTTTTGGAATCCTGACTTGCCTCCTGTCAACGTCATGAATGGTGGTTGGTTCTTACAGTGCTATACGTGCTATTTTTAAAGGACTTTCATGTACACTGCCTCCTGTAATTCTTGCACTTTTTAGGAGCTACACATTTTTCTAGCTCCTAGAACACTTTCTAGACATTTTCTCAATGTTGGTGATAAAACTGAGGTTCAGAGAGGTTAACTAACTTATCCCAAATCACACAACCACGAAGTGAAGGAGCTATGATAGAAACCTATGGTTTCTGCTTCCTCTTCCAATTCAGTATTATACAGAGGAGTAAACCACAATGAAATTATAAGTCTGCATAACTTTTGTTGATTGGTCTTGGAGCCTAACCACCATTATAGACCTTTTTTTTATCCTCTCTCATGGGAAAATGCATTTCAAATTCCAAGCATTCAAAGTACAAGTGTTCCTCTAGAGCATAAGTCATTTTTAATTTGAGGGCTGACTATCGTCTCTCCAACGAAGTTTCATTTTTATTGATTCCATTATTACACTAGTCAGGACCCAAATGGAAGATTCAAAACAAAGACTCTGGAGTCAGGCTTGGGCCTGCCACTTATGAGATGTCACCTCAAACAAATTATTTAACTTTTTGAGCTTCAGTTTCCTCCTCTGCAGGGCAGGTTAACATTACACACATAGGATTATCAGGAGAATTAATGAATAGGCAGGCAAGTAAAGTGCCTAGTTCAATGTTTGGCACTGAGTCCATCTGCAATAAATGTGTAATATTGTTTTAAGCGTGGAGTCAGGCTCACTACAACCCAGAATATATCCCCATTGGCCAGGAGGGGCCCTTGTTTATCCTGCTGTGCAGGCGGAATTAGCAAAGATGCCTCCTTTCACTCTTAAGATGCCCCAAAATGGATGATAAATTATATGGTCACCTTACCTGCAAATGGCTGGCTCGTGGGGCCCAGGAACGGTGACTTCACAGGATCATACAACCCCAAGGCCAGAGCTCCATAATTATACGAAAGTTGGGCCTCTGTCAGGAGCATCTCACCAGGGAGCTGAGAGCTACTGTTTGGATGTTTCCAGAAGCAAAGTTGAGGCTCTGAAGCCAGGAAGAGAGCTCACAGGGATTAGGGAGCCCAGCCAAAAGAACCGACAGTCACGCAAATGTCTGGTCAGCCAGGAGTCCTGCCAAGGAGCCAGGCCACAAGGGCAGGGTGGGGGCTGGAGATGAGGCCAAGTCGGCAAGCCAAACAGGAGGTGAGGGTGAGCCAGGAGACAAAGTGTCAGAGATATCAGTACGGGAGGTCAGCAAGGTGCCAGAAGAGCAATGGGTCTCACTGTGCATGGAGGGGGTACCTGGGCATTAGGCCCCTGTGGTATCTGGCTCCATCCTTCCTCATCTTTAAAGGAGCTGAGGCATTGTCTAGGGCACATCCGGGTTGTACCCTCCATGACATCACATATGTGTCAGGGTTGATCAGTGATTCTGAGACTGCCGGAGGTAACAAAGACTAAACAAAATGTTGGGGGACTTCCCTGCTGGTCCAGTGACTAAGACTCTCCTCTCCCAATTCAAGGGCCCGAGTTTGATCCCTGGTCAGGGACCTAGATCCCACATGCTGCAACTAAAAATTCTCATGCTACAACTAAAAAGATCCGATGTGCTGCAACAAAGACTTGGCACTGCCAAATAAATAAATACATACTAAAAAATAAAAAAACAAACATAATGTAAGCTGCGCCATTTAAATCTCCCAAGGCAACGTTTCCTCCATCTGCTCATGTCAATTTGCCACATTCAATAAACAGAATTGGCAGCATATTTTAATTTTACCTGAGTACTACTCACAAAGTACTGACTTCTCATGAAGTAGCTATCTTGTAAATAAGGAGTCGTGATTAAAACCCCTACTAATCAAGAGGCAAGCTTGATTAGAGAGAGGAATAACAGGGTGGGAGTCAGAATCTGCTTCTATCCTGGTTCTGCCTCTTTGTGACATTCATTTTATTTTTTTCTTTTGAACATTTTGTTTTGTATTGGGGTATAAGGAAAGTTATGACCAACCTAGATAGCATATTAAAAAGCAGAGGCATTACTTTGCCAACAAAGGTCCATCTAGTCAAGGCTATGGTTTTTCCAGTGGTCATGTATGGATGTGAGAGTTGGCCTGTGAAGAAAGCTGAGCACCAAAGAATTGATGCTTTGGAACTGTGGTGTTGGAGAAGACTCTTGAGAGTCCCTTGGACTGCGAGGAGATCCAACCAGTCCATCCTGAAGGAGATCAGCCCTGGGTGTTCACTGGAATAACTGATGCTGAAGCTGAAGCTCCAATACTTTGGCCACCTCATGTGAAGAGTTGACTCACTGGAAAAGATTCTGATGCTGGGAGGGATTGGGGGCAGGAGGAGAAGGGGACGACAGAGGATGACATGGCTGGATGGCATCACCAACTCGATGGACATGAGTTTGGGTAAACTCTGGGAGTTGGTGATGGACAGGGAGGCCTGGCGTGCTGCGACTCACAGGGTCGCAAAGAGCCGGACATGACTGAGTGACTGAACTAACTAACTAACTAACTAATAGCTGAGTAGGGTTTCTCAGGTGGTGCTAGTGGTAAACAACCTGCCTGCCAGTGCAGGTGATGTAAAAGACTCGGGTTTGATTCCCGGGTCGGGAAGATTCCCTGGAGGAGGGCATGACGACCCACCCCAGTATTCTTGCCTGGAGAATCCCATGGACAGAGGGGCCTGGTGGGCTATAGTCCATGAGGTCACAAAGAGTTGGACAAAACTGAAGCAACTCAGCACACATGCATAGCCAATTAACAATACTGTGATAGTTTCAGGTGAACACACCAAAGGGTCTCTGTGACATTGATTCTTGAGATGAGTCATTTCATCTTCCTGGGCTCATTTCCCCCAATTGTCAACAAAGAAATAATTGTTGTGAAGGTAAACAGAGAGTCCTGCAATGGGAGACCTGGGTTCAACCCCTGGGTTGGCAAGATCCCTGGAAGAGGAAATGGCAACCCACTCCAGTATTCTTGCCTGGAGAATCCCCATGGACAGAGGAGGCTGATGGGCTACAGTCCATGAGGTTGCAAAGAGTCAGACACGACTGAGTGACTAAGCACATGGGTAGTCAAGCACTACAAAGACTGTGGAGTGCTATACAAATACAAGTTAGAAAGATGATCATGTGGCAATTTTTTTTTCTAAAGTAGACGTTCATGATTTGTATTTAAGAAAGAAGCTCAGAAACATAACACCAAATTTAAATAATATAGCTGAAAGTGAAACTGTTCGTCGCTCAGTCTTGCCCGACTCTTCGTGACCCCATGGACTGTAGCCTTCTAGGCCCCTATGTCTGTGGAATTCTCCAGGCAAGAATACTGGAGTGGGTTGCCATTCCCTTCTTCAGGGGAACTTCCCAACCCAGGGATCAAACCTGGGTCTCCTGCATTGCAGGCAGGTTCCTTACTGTCTGGGCTACTATGGAAGTCCCAAATAACAGGTGAGGGCATCCCTGGGTGGGCTCAAACCACCAACCTTTCTGTTAACAGCCAAATTCGCTAACTGATTGCATCACAGACTCTCTTACCGAGCACAAGGTCATAATGAACAGGTTCTGTTATATTAGAATCAGGACAATTTCAAACACCAAAGAAATGCCTCTTGAATAAGTTACTGGGAGTCGCTAACCACACCTACCTTTGGAAACAGAAAATATAATATCGTTCCCCAAAGTTGGGGTAGATACAGGATAACAGGCCCATACTAGAATATTAATACTAATGGAATTTCAGAGTCTAGTTTTGAAGAAGGATGATCTTTCCCTTCCAACAAACACACTTGGTTTGAACCAGAATGCTGAGTTGATCTGTTCTGGCCCAATATGTCAACAGATGGAACAAGCAGCACCTTTGATCAAAGCACCATAGTGTTACAGAAAACGTGTGGGCCCTGGAATCCGATGAGCCCGGGCTCCTTTCCAAGCTGGCCCTGACTGCTTCTCTATGACTTAGGCAAGTTATTCAGCCTCACTGAGTCTCGGTGCTCTCACCTGGAAAATGGAAGTGGTGGTAGCCACCTAATCTAGTTGCTGTGAGACCTGAACTAAGTAACATCTACCACAATTCAAGTACAGTGCCTAGCACAGGGAAACGGGGCGGGGGTGGGGCGGCGGGAGAGATGGGGGAACTCATTGTCACTGTGAAAACACTCTGACCTCTGCCTTGTACTACCAGGAAGTCCGGGACCAGGACCACGGCAATTGTCTGCTACTAGTTAATGTGAGTGAGTTGTGAGATAAGGCTGCCAAAAAAGCTAACCCACCCCAGGCCTTGCAAATGGAAACATAGGGTCTGGAACATGTGTGTGTGTATGTGTGTGTGTTGTGTGTGTGTGCGTGTGCGTGTGTATGGGGAGCAGGGAGAAGGGGAGAGAGAGACCCATGTATTCTGCTTCAGTTAGACCACATCCCACATCTGGAGCTCCAGGCGTAGCTTACAAATGCCCTTCTTAAAATACAGGGCATCCAGAGGAAGGTGACAAGGAGTCCAGCGGGTGTGAACACTGCCTCATTTGGAGAGTGGTTGGAGAGTTGGAGGGTTAAACCCAGAAAAGACAAGTCTTAAGACAAAGTGAGAACTGTTTCCAACTAGGTAAAGGGTTTCCTGCAGAAGTAGGTGAAGACATATTCCCGGTGAATCTGAAGAGCAAATCAGGACCCAGAGGTAGAAATGACAGACGCACTGTGTGGCTCAAACGCAGGAGTGACTCCCGATCACCAGGAGCTCTTTACCCAGGGAAATATCACCTCACCAACACTAGGATCCAGGACTTCTGCCCTGGGCATGGGGGTGATCAACTGCCCTTTGAGGGCCCGTCTGAGTCAACTGGCCCTTAACAGAGTCCTGGATCTTATAATCCTGTTATATGGCACCCCACTCCAGTATTCTTGCCTGGAAAATCCCATGAACGGAGGAGCCTGGTAGGCTACAGTCCATGGGGTGGCTAAGAGTCAGACACGACTGAGCAACTTCACTTTCACTTTTCACTTTCATGCATTGGAGAAGGGAATGGCAACCCATGTGTTGAACACTCCAGTGTTCTTGCCTGGAAAATCTCAGGGACGGGGGAGCCTGGTGGGCTGCCATCTATGGGGTCGCACAGAGTCGGACACGACTGAAGTGACTTAGCATAGCATAATTTTTTTTGGTCTTATGAAATCATATTTTATAAATCTTGAATTTTTAAAAATGGTTAATTAAGGTGGTTATGCCTGAAGACATGTTAAAAGTCAGAGGAAATACTGAATATGTTGAGCTGTTTTCATTATCAGACTCAGAACACTTTTGATGATTTCCATTCCAGTCTGGAATTAGAGAATAAATATTTCCTGAAGTTTCCAGACACCATATACATACCTCTCCTGACTCCTCCTTCCCATTCAAAAATCCATCCTGGAGTCAGAGACCTGTTTGTTTGTTTTTTTTGTTTTTGTTTTTTTTATTGGGGCCGCACTCCGAGAAGTGTGATCTTAGTTCCCAACCAGGGATCAAACCCACGCCCCCTGCAGTGGAAGCACAGTCTTAACCACTAGACCTCCAAGTCAGAGTCTTATTTATTACTGCTTCATCTGAAAGTTAAATTATTTTTAAATTTAAAATCTAAAAATAGTGTATATCACTATCCTTACGCCATTTTAGTTTTAGTCTTCTTTCTCCGATTGTTCTACAGTTCAGAACATATTTGTACAGAACACTATACACCCACACATAGAAGGAAACTGATTAACGGGCCAATTCTGACCCTCTTTTCTCCCCCCAAATACAACAACTTTTATTTTTATTTTTTTTACAACAATTTTTAAATCTCAAGCATGGACTGCTATACAAGTTCAATTCAGTGCTCACACAATGTTCAGCTATTCAGCATGGGACCCTGGGGCTAAAGGCAATCTGGGAACCCTGAGTTTCTAGCCAAGCACCCCTTGAACTCATTTGAGCTGGGGCAGACCATCAGAAGCGGACATTTGAAACATGTCAGCAGTTTCAGAGGAGCACCCAATGACATTTTAATCTGAAAAATTATAAACAACCCCACTCCCACCACCAGCCCAGCCACCTCCCAAGGAATGTGCAACGTGGCGGATCTGAAGGAGCCATTGATAAGCCGAGCAGCTTTAAAGTGCCCTGGTGAGGCGCAAGTTTGACAGCAGAGATTATTTCTGATGCTTTCAAAGGCGCACACTTTATAAACGTATTGTGCATACACGGCACAGATCTGTTTCTATGCATGGTATATATACACGATTGCTGTTTAAAAGCATTTCAAAGCTCATTTAGCAATGGCTTCTCCTAAGTGCTGTGGGGTGAAAGATGAAGAGATAGAGAAGGCCAGGACTCTCCCCAAAGTATTATACTACAGATGCCCTATCTGCCAGCAACTTCCACACCATCTCCATCTTCCTCATTTGACAGATGAGGAAACTGGGATTCCAAGAGAGGAGGTGTTAAGGTTGTCAGAAAGTTAAGGCTAGGCCCAGGTTTTCTGATTCTAAGACTAGAGTTTACTATGTGATGATGGAAAGAAAATATCCATACTGTAAACCACAAGGCAATGCTAAAAACAGGCAAAGCCACTGGGGGCCAGGAGCCCTGGTTTTCATCCCAGGAGGCACACCCTGCCCCATTTTTTGGCTGCTGCAATACAGACCACAGGGTTCTCACCCAGATCACAGGAACAGTCATGCTGCTGGCATGCAATGCAGGGTCGTTCCTATGAAGCCAGTGAGCTGAGCTGCTGGCATCACCCTGCCTGCAGAGTAGAATGAGCCCTACATCGCTCAACCTCTGGGGCAGCCCCGGGTTCTCTATGATTGCTGTTTCCATCCACTCAGGATATGAAGAGGCAAATGGGAAAAGACACAAACCCCATCCCCTACATTTTGCCAGTATGTAGTCTTGCCTTTCAGCTTGGTTTACTCCTTTCCTGAAGGCTCGGCCCAGAGTACTAAACAGAGAGGTTATTAGCTCAGTTCAAACATCAGTCAGTTGAGTGGAAACACCCAGCAAACCACTTGGATTTATGAAGCAACTGGCAGAGTCACTGATGACAGTGGAAAAGCCATTGGCCTTAGACACAGCCTCACTCTCTTCTCCACTGTGACTCCCTCGGTGTCTATGTTTGTTTATGCAGATGGGGTCTTCATGTACTGGCTTCTGGGCCCCAGCAAGGACCCACACAATGAAGCTTGGGGACACTGTGGACACGGCACAGTCCCAGAACAGTCTGTCCTTTCACTGGCCGCGGTGGAATGAGCACAGCTCTGTGAGCGGGCATGCAGGGCATCCTCTGACTGCTAGCCAAGCCGGGCTTCCAAGTTCCCCACTGTAACCTTGGATACGGCAGGGTGGGGGTGGCAAGGCACTGTGAAGGGCCTTTGTTTGTCACTGGAGGCTCCTCAGAAGGCGGGTATGGATGGCTGGGTTCTAGGCCTGCCAAAGAAGGAGGGAAAAGAATGGGAAAGAGGAGACAGAACTGCTGCAGGCCGATGAAAAAAGGACCCCGGTGGGGATAGATCCACTGCATGAAGCTCTCCGTGTCTCCAGCTCCCCCTTAACACCTTTTGATTCCGCTTAGCTGCTCCCACACACACAGGCTGCGAGGACTTTACACAGGAGGACCAGGAGGAGCCTGTGGTGTTTGCTCAGCACATGCACACAGTTCTGCCCTGTGGTGGCATCTCAGGCAACCCTGGGGTTCTCAACACAGGCTCCAGTGGCTCCAGACTAAGCAGCAGAGAATGGTGAACTTGGTGACCATCTGCCATCATGATTTTAAAAGACACTGAAGTGGCAGAGATCCTGAAGTCTTGAGCTCAGGGTAACTTTCAGGGACTCTGCACCCTGGGCCCATATTCTCAGACAAACTTCCTTGTCATAGGGTTTTTAGGTGCCTTCTAAGGTGCTGAGGTGTGTGGTGATCATGTCATGACATCCCATCATGGGTGATTAAGTTGTCCAACAGAAATTTCTTGGAATAATGATGATCATTATTTTTCTAGGAGCTATCATTTCAAGCATCTATATATGCCAGACATCTACATATATGATTTTATTTCCTCTCCCCAACCATCCTGAAAAGTGGGTATTATAATCCTCTTTAATAAATGAGAACATGAGAACACAGAGGTTCAGAGGTTAAGCCTGCACAACTAGGAAGGGGCAATGGTAGCTTGTCTGTCTGATCTCAAAGCTTGTATCTTTATGATAATAAACACAGATGAGAAAGTAATGAGCAAATGCCACATTCAATTTTAAAACATCTTATACATTGTCTAGAGGCTTCCCTGGTGACTCAGTTGGTAAAGAATCTGCCTGCAATACAGGAGACTGCCCACAGTGCAGGAGATCCAGGTTCAATCCCTGGTTCTGGAAGATCCCTTGAAAGAAGAAATGGCAACCCACTCCAGTATTTTTGCCTGGGCAATCCCATGGACACTGGATCCTGGTGGCCTAGAGTCCATGGGGTTGCAAAGAGTTGGACACGACTTAGCAACTAAACCACTATGCATTGTCTATTGCCATATAGTATGTATTCAATTTAGAGTATCACTTTTTCATTTCCAAGGGCACAACTCATTTCCCTGCTGCTTATACCAGCCAGGGAACACAAGATGTCCAAAGTGTGATGTGGACACTGAAATCTCTCCGGCAGCACTGCTAGAAGCATAGTGTCTAGAAAGAGGGAAAACACCACTCCAGGCTCCTCAGCTGACACCTGGCACATCAAGTCTCTTTTGGGGCAACACAGTTTAAGTGGGGCACAGGGAAACTGGGCCAGGTTCAAGAAAATCTACCTTGAAGGACCCAAAATAATGTCCTGTGCAGAAAAACAGGATCTGAGCTCTGTTGGCTTGGGAAAGAGTTGGAGTTTCTGGCAACATGTAGGAGTTGGGGTGGTGGGGAGGAGAAGCGACAGAGTAGAGATTGTCAAACTTTGCAATGCTGTGCAGAAGAAGTCAGTTCTCCAGTGCGATGCTAACAGGCAGTCAGTTCTTTATGCTTGTAAAACTAGTGTGAGGATGTTGCCGACTGCTCGACAGAAGGCAGGGTTTCCAATCTGCAGCACTGTTCACAGACAGACGCGTCTGCTTTGTGAGGAAATAAGTTTACCACTACTGGAGCAAACAAGCATCCATGACCTTCATAGTAACTTATTCAGTCACTCAGTCGTGTCTGACTCTTTGCAACACATGGACTGTAATCTACCAGGCTCCTCTGTCCGTGGAATTTTCCAGGCAAGATTACTAGAGTGGATTTAAAGTTACTTTGTACCCCTAAGTCCCACAATTAATTCATAAATATCCTCTCAGATCTTATATTTATTCCTCCTAATATTTCATTGCATTTAATCTGTTATATTTGGTAGACTCTACTTGAATTAATTGTATTTTTAAATACTTTGACATGAAATTAATAATTGATGGTTTTATAAAAAATCTTTAAAGAAATTTTGCCCCCAGATACTTGACCTTTTTTAATCAGCCAAACATTTAATCCTACATTCATAATCCAGGGCATCTGAAACAGATCTCTTGTCCACCAGGGAGTGTAATTTATCTATATGAGCTCATTATTCCATATTTTCCTACCTAGTGACCATCATTTCAAATACCATCATCATTTCCCCTTCTAAAAAGGAACAGCAGCAAGATAGACTCTTTTGGCATTTTCTGCCCTTGAATGTTGAACTTACTATTTTGGCAACAGCATTGTATACATATTCACTTCAGTTCATTCATTCATTCAATAAACATTTCTGGAGTGTCTAATATTGTTCCATGCCCTGATGAGACAACAATGAATAACACAGATGAAATTCTGTTACTGTGGAGCTGCCCTTTAATGGAGGAAACAGACACTAGGCAAGATAAAAAAGTAAATATGTACATGATAAACAAAATATATCTTACATGGTTCTCTTTAGATGTACTAAGTGAAGGTGAGAGTTGCTCAGTCGTGCCCAACTCTTTGCGACCCCATGGACTATACAGTCCATGGAATTCTCCAGGCCAGAATACTGGAGTGGGTAGCCTTTCTCTTCTCCAGGGGATCTTACCAACCCAGGGATCGAACCCAGGTATCCCACATTGCAGGTGGATTCTTTATAGGCTAAAGAAAAGAATAAAGCAGGAAGAGGTGTGTGGGTTGTTGTTGTTTAGCCGCTAAGTTGCACCGGACTCTTTTGTGACCCACCAGGCTCTTCTGTCCATGGGATCTTCCAGACAAAAATACTGGAGTAAGTCGCCATTTCCTTCTCCAGGGGATCTTCCCAACCCAGGGATTGAACCCACATCTCCTGGTTGGCAGGCAGATTCTTGACCACTGAGCCACCTGGGAAGCCTAAAGTGTGTGGGAGAGGTGAGTAAAGGAGGATATTTCAGTTTAAATAAATGGCCAAG
Source organism: Bos indicus x Bos taurus (assembly GCF_003369695.1). NCBI lineage: Eukaryota > Metazoa > Chordata > Mammalia > Artiodactyla > Bovidae > Bos > Bos indicus x Bos taurus. The sequence goes on along the minus strand of NC_040076.1, from coordinate 63,884,676 downwards.
TCCCTTTACATATTATTTAAACAGTGGGAGCCCCACTAAGGAAGGTGACAGTTGAGTTTAAAGTCTCAAAGGAAGTGAGTGAGTGTGCAGGGTAAGTATTATCAGAAGAACATTTCAGGCAGAGGGAATTGCATGCAGAGATGAAAACCCTCAGTCATGCTCCGGACACTTGCTGAGGGCTTAGCATCAAGTGAGACAAAAAGAAGTACAAAAAGAAGTACAATACAGGGCTCTGCACAAGGAGGCTGAAGAGGAAAGAACACATCTGCACCTGAAACAATAAGCAGTCAACTGCCAAGGCTAAACTGCAAGTATCTGAAAAACTTCCCTTTAGTTACACTGGACCAGCCATTGTCCCCCAAAGTACTCTCACATGCCTCCACCTGCAGGCCTCTGATGGTCCACCACCCAGGTCACGTGCTCTTCCCAGCCCAGCCTGAACTCATCCTCCTCCAAGGAGCTCTTCCGGGCCATTGGACTGTCCGACTCTTAAACAATAGCAGGCCTCACCCTCCACCTAACTGAATCGGAACTCCCAGCTTCACAAGACCCACAGGTGATTCCTGCACACACTGAAGTCTGATGAACTCTCGGCCACTCATCTTCAAATGTGGCTGCACCCTGTAAAACCCTGAGGAACTTTAAAAAAATACCAATGCCTGCTTCCACCTTCAGAGATGCTGATTTATAGTCAGCACGGGGTGAGAGTAGGCCTTTGAGAATTTTTTAAACTTCCCAGGTTTGATGCTAATATGCAGCTAAGTTTGAGAATTACTGGTAGCTCTTCTCTCATTTCCCTCAACGTCCTCTCCCCACTGTTTTTCCCTGGCTGTCGAACAGCATGCCACCAGTCTTGAGGTGGATTCTTAGGCATGTGGCACCAGAAGTGGCTTCCCCTCTACTCGTTATCCCCTGGCTCAAGTGCCCTGTACTCACCTCCCTCCTGGAGAACTGCACAGAGTGAGGAAGACAGCTGAAGGAGGCAGGAGGGCAGTGGGAGGGGAAACGGAGCAGACTCCCCACCCAGCAATGTGGCCTTGGGCAAGCCACTTAAATTCCTTCTCTGTATAGTGTGAGCAACAATACTCTCCAGTCTGCCTCCTGGAGTCACAGGATCTTGGGGAATGTCAACAGAGGTCATGTGTTAAAGTGTTTTTAAAATCGGAGGGTACTGATATGCCTGAATGACCATCAAAGAATTGATGCCTTTGAACTATGGTGCTGGAGAAGACCTGAGAGTCCCTCGGCCTGCAAGGAGATCAAACCAGTCAATCCTAAAGGAAATCAATCTGAATATTCATTGGAAGAACTGATGCTGAAGCTGAAACTCCAATACTCAGCCACCTGATGCAAAGAGCTGCCTTATTAGAAAAGACCTTGATGCTGAGAAAGATTGAAGGCAGGAGGAGAAGGGGACAACAGAAAACGAGACAGTTGGATGGCATCACTGACTCAATGGACATGAGTTTGAGCAGGCTCTGGGAGATGGTGCAGAGAAGGCAATGGCAACCCACTCCGGTACTCTTGCCTGGGAAATCCCATGGACGGAGCAGCCTGGTAGGCCATAGTCCATGAGGTCGCGAAGAGTCGGACACCACTGAGCGACTTCACTTTTATGCACTGGAGAAGGAAATGGCAACCCACTCCAGTATTCTTGCCTGGAGAATCTCAGGGACGGAGAAACCTGGTGGGCTGCCATCTATGGGGTTGCAGAGTCGGACACGACTGACACGACTCAGCAGCAGCAGCAGCTGGGAGATGGTGAAGGAAGGACAGGGAGGCCTGGCATGCTGCAGTCCATGGGGTCACAAAGAATGTGACACGACTGAGCAACTGAACAATGTGCCTGAGAACTGGTGGGACATCCTGGCGAGGAGTCTTAGGATGTTCATTTCCAACTTAAAAAATCTGCCTTTCCCCTACTTCCCAAATCTAAGCAAATAATTTTAAGCAAAGTTTGATCTTTAACACACCAAAGGAATGGGTATGACCATGCAGTGTCTGTACTGACATGTCTAAGTGCCATTCAACAGATCTCAATAGACCTCACTGCGCCATCGGTGACCAGAAGGCAGTCATTTTGTGGCTTGAGGATATTTTAATTGTCACCAAACACCCTGTCAGTGTTCGATAAATATTAACCAATGAGGCCCAATTTAAGATTGTAAGACATAAGATCACAATATGCTTCTACTGAAGACTATTACTTATTGCTTACCCACATGCTCTATTTTCACCTTTTAAGGAAAAGCATAGCATCTTCATTAGTCCTTCTGCTAATGTGTAAACTGAAAGACCAAAAGACCCTGGCACATTCGAAATAAGTTCTCTGTTTTACTGAAAGGAGTGGTCCACCGAAAGTCAGGTTAATTGCCAAATACCAGAAGTTAAGAACAGATACAACTGTAGTGCCTTTAACCAGACCAAGCGCTAGCTGTGGAGAGAGTCCAGAAAGGCCTCTTTGCCCAAAGAGATTTTCCTCACATCCCTCCTTAGAAATTCTTTGAGGACTTCCCTAGTGGCGCAGTGGATAAGAATGTGCCTGCCAATGCCAGGGACACGAGTTCTACCCCTGGTCTGGGAAGATTCCACATGCTGAGTAACAACTGAGCCCGCACCGCAACTACTGAAGCCTGCATACTCCAGGGCCTGCGAGCCACAAGTAATGGGCTCCTGTGCCGCAGCTCTGGAAGGCCACTGGCCCTAGAGCCAGCAAGCTGCAACTGCTGAAGCCCACGCTTCGAGAGCCTGTGCTCCATAACAAGAGAGGCCACCACAGTGAGAAGCCTGTGTGCTGCAAGGGGGAGAAGGCCCTGCCCGCGGCAACTAGAGAAAGCCCACATGCAGCAACGAAGACCCAACACAACCAAAAACAAAGAAGTGTGTACACGTCAAAAAAAAAAAGAGAGAAAGAAATTCTTTGAGGTTCTCATTCTGGCAGTTTCCTTGAATACATACAAATGCCCATGGGAGGGGCAATAAGAAGGTCCCAACATCTTGGTGTGAACCAGATGTTGAACAGAACAACGGTGCCCAATTTCTGGTTTTCACAAATCAATTTTAAATTATTTCAGAGAATTCACATAGGTTCACTGATTCTGTATTTTTTTAAGAGAAGACATCAACTAAAAAAATAATAAAACATTATTATTCCATAGTAGAATGGACAGTTCAAAGTAAATAAAGTTTTAAAGAACATAATTTCAGAATAAAGGACTGTTCTCAAGAAAGGCCAGTTGAAGTCTTAAAACTGTGATGATACCACAGATAAATATGTTACATAGTCCATACTTTTCCTAGGGCTCTGCCTGTGTGCTAGGAGGATTTGAAGTCCAATCCCAAATAAAGGCAATGCCAAAGAATGCTCAAACTACTGCACAATTGCACTCATCTCACACGCTAGTAAAGTAATGCTCAAAATTCTCCAAGCCAGGCTTCAGCAATATGTGAACCGTGAACTTCCTGATGTTCAAGCTGGTTTTAGAAAAGACAGAGGAACCAGAGATCAAATTGCCGCTGGATCATGGAAAAAGCAAGAGTTCCAGAAAAGCATCTATTTCTGCTTTATTGACTATGCCAAAGCCTTTGACTGTGTGGATCACAATAAACTGTGGAAAGTTCTGAAAGAGATGGGAATACCAGACCACCTGATCTGCCTCTTGAGAAATTTGTATGCAGGTCAGGAAGCAACAGTTAGAACTGGACATGGAACAACAGACTGGTTCCAAATAGGAAAAGAGTATGTCAAGGCTGTATATTGTCACCCTGTTTATTTAACTTATATGCAGAGTACATCATGAGAAACGCTGGACTGGAAGAAACACAAGCTGGAATCAAGATTGCCGGGAGAAATATCAATAACCTCAGATATGCAGATGACACCACCCTTATGGCACAAAGTGAAGAGGAACTCAAAAGCCTCTTGATGAAAGTGAAAGTAGAGAATGAAAAAGTTGGCTTAAAGCTCAACATTCAGACAATGAAGATCATGGCATCCGGTCCCATCACTTCATGGCAAATAGATGGGGAAAGAGTGGAAACAGTGTCAGACTTTATTTTTCTGGGCTCCAAAATCACTACAGATGGTGACTGCAGCCATGAAATTAAAAGACGCTTACTCCTTGGAAGGAAAGTTATGACCAACCTAGATAGCATATTCAAAAGCAGAGACATTACTTTGCCAACAAAGGTTCGTCTAGTCAAGGCTATGCTTTTTCCTGTGGTCATGTATGGATGTAAGAGTTGGACTGTGAAGAAGGCTGAGCGCCAAAGAATTGATGCTTTTGAACTGTGGTGTTGGAGAAGACTCTTGAAAGTCCCTTGGACTGCAAGGAGATCCAACCAGTCCATTCTGAAGGAGATCAGCCCTGGGATTTCTTTGGAAGGAATGATGCTAAAGCTGAAACTCCAGTACTTTGCTCACCTCATGCGAAGAGTTGACTCATTGGAAAAGACCCTGATGCTGGGAGGGATTGGGGGCAAGAGGAGAAGGGGACGACAGAGGATGAGATGGCTGGATGGCATCACTGACTCGATGGACTTGAGTCTGAGTGAACTCTGGGAGTTGGTGATGGACAGGGAGGCCTGGCGTGCTGCGATTCATGGGGTCGCAAAGAGTCGGACACGACTGATCGACTGATCTGATCTGATCTGAAGAACATTTAATGTCCTGAAGATGGATGGGAGCTAAAGAAGGCGGCATGTTCTTAAAAGATGGAAACAAAGAAAAACTCTACAGCATTCATTTTGCCTCAGACTACATACAGAAAACAGAGAAGATAGCAGATAACAGAGTCCAACCACATTGGACTTGCATGGAACTTAATCACTTTTAAAAAGCAAGGATGGCAGGAACCTCACATATTTGAAGAAAGGCAGCTGACAGTAGCAGAATGCCCCTGGTGTCAACTTTTCTTTTTCATTCATGAGTGTACCGTCTCTGTCTCTTCGGGGGTCCCCCTGGAGGGAAGGGCAAGGATGAAGCAGAGGGCATGTGGAAAAACCAGCATCAATAGTCCAAACCTACACTGTTGTTTGTTGGTCAGTTGCTCAGTCATATCTGACTCTTTGCGACCCCATGGACTGCAGCATACTGGGCTTCCCTGTCCTTCACTATCTCTTGGAGTTTGCTTAAACTCACTTTCATCAAGTTGGTCATGATACCCAACCATCCTCTGTCACCCTCTTCTCCTCCTGCCCTCAGCCTTTCCAAGCATCAGGATCTTTTCCAGTGAGTCAGCTCTTTGCATCAGGTGTCCAAACCACTGATGCTTCAGCATCAGTCCTTCCAATGAATATTCAGGTTGATTTCCTTTAGGATTGACTGGTTTGATCTCCTTGCTGTCCAAGAGACTCTCAAGAGTCTTCTGCAGCACCACGTTTCAAAAGCATCAATTCTTTGGTGCTCAGCCTTCTTTCTGGTCTAGCTCTCATATCTGTACATGACTATTGGAAAATCCACAGCTTTAACTATATGAATCTTTGTTGGCAAAGAGCTGTCTTTGCTTTTTTAACACTGTCTAGGTTTGTTATAGTTTTTCTTCCAAGGAGCAAGCGTCTTTTAATCTCATGGCTGCAGTCACCATCTGTAGTGATTTTGGAGCCAAATTACATATATTCAGTTCAGTTCAGTCACTCAGTCGTGTCCGACTCTTTTCGACCCCATGAATTGCAGCACACCAGGCCTCCCTGTCCATCACCAACTCCCGGAGTTCACTCAAACTCGCATCCATTGAGTCGGAATCTTTATTGGCAAAGGGCTGTCTTTGCTTTTTAATACTCTCTAGGGTTGTCATAGTTTTTCTTCCGAGGAGCAAGCGTCTTTTAATCTCATGGCTGCAGTCACCATCTGTAGTGATTTTGGAGCCAAATTACATATATTAGTATGAATTAAAATGCTAGGCTAGGAGAGCAAAAGAAAGTCTCTCACTATAGCTTAAGACTTTCATAATAAAGTTCAGTTCAGTCGCTCAGTTGTGTCCGACTCTTTGCGACCCCATGAATTGTAGCATGCCAGGCCTCCCTGTCCATCACCAACTCCCGGAGTTCACTCAAACTCAAGTCCATTGAGTCGGTGCTGCCATCCAGCCATCTCATCTTCTGTCGTCCCCTTCTCCTCCTGCCCCCAATCCCTCCCAGCATCAGAGTCTTTTCCAATGAGTCAACTCTTCGCATGAGGTGGCCAAAGTACTGGAGTTTCAGCTTCAGCATCAGTCCTTCCAAAGAACACCCAGGACTGATCTTTAGAATGGACTGGTTGGATCTCCTTGCAGTCCATATAATAACGTTAGTCCTTCCCTCTGAAAGGAAGGATACGAATCACAGAAGTGATGTAAACATTTTCTGGTAAAGATTCGCTCCATTTTGTCTGAGGCTCAGAGGACCTGCCCAAGAGCCTCCAGCCAGTGAGATCCAGCCTGGACCCCTGCCCTGCCCCAGATGGCCAGGCCAGGCCAGGCCTTGGGTCAGCCCCCACTGGTGTTTCCACCGGCTTCCCTCTCTCAATTGATAGTATGTCACATGAGGCAATTAAAACAATTTCCTCAAGTTCTGATGCATCTCCTCTCATTTTTCCTTTCCTGTTATCTGATGGGTTTTCCTTCTTCCTGCGTGTGGTTAAGAAAACAAACAAATAAAAGCCCCTTTTTGTGTTCAGGGAGTCCCTCCTCCCTCCGTTCTTGCTCTGTGTGCGGATCGAATCCTTGGCCCTGGGGCTGAGGACCCCACCCTCTGCCGAGGCCTCACCGACCCGACGTGAGCTCCAGGGACGTGAGCTCCAGGGACGTAGGGGCAGATGGGGCCTCTGGTTGCCCGGGGATCCCCGCTCCCTCCCGGGAAGGCGACGGTCCCCAGGGGTCCGCCAGGCGTCGGGTGACTCAGTGCGGTTCGAGGCATCTGGGAAGCTTGGAGAGGCGCGCGGGGGCGCAGAGCTTTCCCCGCAGCCGCAGAGCTTTCCCCGAAGCCGCAGGGGGTCAGGTTCCGCGACGCGAAAAGAGGATCAGAAACCCGTGGGCGGAGTGGCGGGAGAGGAAGTCGTGGCGCAGGGAGAAGGCAGCGTCATTGTTCCTTTTGAGAGGGATCCGAAGGAACGTGGCCTTAACTATATAGTAAAGATGAAGATGCCGCCCGAAGGGGGACCGAGAACGGCTGTGCGCTCTCGGGTCCCAAGGACTTTTAGGGCGGTGTCTCCGTCTCTGCGGCTGGCAGGGGGGTGGAGGAGGGGGCAGGGCTGCGATGTGGATTGGAGAAGGTGGGGCGGGCACGGGGAAGGGGAAGGGGTCGCAGGACCCAGCTGCCTGGGGCCGGCTGGGCCTGTCCCACCCCAGACAAGGTGCCCTGCGCGGGCCTCACCTAAACCCAGGTGAGCAAGCAAACGACAGAGGAGCAGGCAGAGAGGGAAATGGAGTGAAGTGAGTGCTCCGCCGAAAAAGAACCTCCTCGTATATCCCCTTCTCGGCCTGTCCTTCCCAGACTAGCGGGTTTTCCATCAGAGATTCCTTTGTTTTCCACGTCGGCCTCCCAGCACTGTGGTGAGCGGCTGGGGTCAGAGATGGTTGGGCAGGACGGTCGGAGTGGAAACAAAGATGGAGCTGGCGGACACGGGGTGGGGGGCATCCAAGGAACACAGACGGCCAGAAGAAGAAAGGGAACCAGGAGGGGTGATGGGTGAAAAGCTCAACCACCAGGCAAGACAAGTTTATAAACAAAATATTACGCCCCTTCCCCCAAACGTGTAAGATGAGGCAGGGTTGTCACTGTGGGTTAGGCACTTGAATTGCATTATCTCTATTTACACTTATAAATGCTATTAGGCCATTACAGAGACAGGGAAAAGCTACAGTTCTAGTCTCAGGCCCCAGCCTCCCGAGGTCCAGCACCCCCACCCCCACCCTTGCCTCTGCTCAAGTTTGCATATATGAATCAGTAACCACTGGCCGCCCCCGCCCCCCGACCTTTTTTAGTAATTTGAGTTCCTTTACTCCCAACCAGAAAAGTCGTGACTAATAACACACCTTATAATCCAGTAATTTTACTTCTAGGAATCTCCTCCAAAGAAATATAACATAACCAAAGAGCCATATGCCTCGAAATATTCACCGTGGCCTTTTTTATAATATTAATATATATATATATATAATCTAAATGTCAGTATGGGGAGGAGTAAATAAACTGGTACATTTATATGATAAAATATTACAAAAAAAAAATATTACAGAGCCTTAAAATAATGTTATAGTTTGATAACTAGAATAAAGACAAGTTATAATGCTAAGGGAGAAAGCAAGATACATTAGATATATGCAATATACAATTATGTGGAAAATATACATAGAAAAAAAAATCTTGGAAGGATTTGTATGGTAAGATTAACTCAAGCACTTTTTTCTTTCTAAAGCACTTAAATATTTTCCAGTTTCTGTACAATGAGGATAAGCATGTATCAATAATTATAATACTGAATATTTCAAAAGCTTTTATCTCTGTAAGATATATATAATGCATGTTTTATGGATATATATGTTCTTAAATATAAATATATATATATACAGTAGCAATTTCACTTATATATATATGAATAGGAAGTCACTGGACCTGGGTGAAAGAAGGTAAGAGGTACTTGAGCAATTTTTCTATTAAATGAAAGATTTTCCATAATTTAAAGGGTATGTGGGAGTTAAAGGGGATGGGCAATTAAAAAAAATTTTTAGTTGAAATATAGTTATTTACAATTTTGTACCAATCTCTACTGTACAGCAAAGTGACTCGGTTATACCCATTTAACATTCTTTTTTAAACATATTCTTTTCCATCATGGTTTATCACAGGATATTGAATATAGTTCCCTGTGCTATACTGTAGGACCCTATTGTTTATCTATCCTATATATAATGGTTTACATCTGCTAACCCTAAATTGCCAGTCCTTCCTTTCCTGACCCTCTCCTGCTTGGCAACCACAAGTCTGTTCTCTGTGAGTCTGTTTCTGTTTTGTGGTTAGGTTCATTCATGCCATAGTTTGATTCCACATATAAGTGATATCATATGGTATTTGTGTTTTTCTTTCTGACTTCACTTAGTACGATAATCTCTAGTTGCCTCTTGTTGCTGCAAACAGCATTATTTCATTCTTTTTCACGGCTGAGTACTATTCCATTGTATATATGTACCACATCTTCTTTATCCATTCATCTATCGATGGGCATTTAGGTTGTCTTCACGTCTTCTTCCACTGGAGAAGGAAATGGCCACCCACTCCAGTATTCTTGCCTAGAGAATCCCATGGACAGAGGAGCCTGGCAGGCTACAGTCCACAGGGTCAAAAGAGTCGGACACGACTTACCAACTAAACCCCCACCACCATGTCTTGGTTATTGTGAACAGTGCTGCTAGGAACATAGGGGTCATGTATCTTTTTGAATTATAGTTTTGTCCTATAGGAATGGCATTGCTGGATCATATGGTAATTCTATTTTTAGTTTTCTGAGTAACCTCCACACTCTTTTCCCTAGTGGCTGCATAGCTGCACCAACTTACATTCCCACCAACAGTGTAGGAGGGTTAGGTTGTGGGCATATATAGCTCAGGGGTAGAGAATCTGACTGCAGTGTAGGAGGTTCCGGGAATGGACAATTTTTATGCATCCAGTACACTAATGAAAGGGAAGGGCATGCCTTTGGTAGACGAGAGGTGGGACAAATATCTGAGTATTAGAATCACAAAAAGGAAATGATGTGATTGTAGCTGATTCCTGATTGGCAAGGACATGCCGATTCATGGGCGGAAGGGAGCAAGATTGGAATACAACTTTTAATGGCAAAGGAAAGAATACATTCTAAACATACTTAGGAAAGGAGATAAGGGAGTCAATGGTAAGGTAATGGCACCACAAAAATTTCTTTTACAATAAATGTATTTATCAGGAGAATAGTTTCTAATCATGGAGATTAGATGTTCAAAAGGAACTCAACATGTTTCTGTTTAGTCCATGTCTGTTGATAGCAGTATTTTATGTCTCAGCTCAAGCAGATGATTATGGATTGGGAAATGCTTTTAAAAAGGCTTAACAAAATGGGCTCCCTTATTAGGAGCCCATTCCTTTTCTGTAGGGAGAGGAATAGGAGACAACCAAGAAGGCTTCATGTCTACGTGCTGTGTGTTCCTGGGACCCTTATGCAGCAGTGAAAATATACATTAATTATTAAAAGCAGGTTTCCTTTGGTTTTGTGTGAGGATCTGGTAGAATGACGACTACAGAAGTATCCTTCAAGTAATTTAACACTAGATATTCCCTGAAAACAATTGATGGAGCTGAAATTATATTAGGTAGAAGGCAAAGCTCTTGTTCAGGGATGGAAATGTAGGATTCCCTGAGTGATGAACACGGAATTTACCAAACTAAACACAGAAAGCTCTCTGTCTGGGCTTAATGATGCCCTTGGATGATTCTAGTTCCCCTCCCTTGATTCTCCTGCTGTCAGGGGAGATTCCTTGCTGATCTCATCGTCTGGACTATTTCTCACTTTCTCTCCCCATCTAATGAGGTGGGAAGACCCACTCGGCTGAGGGCTAGAATCTGGACCTCCGTGGATTGACTCTTCCTCTAACAACACTCTAGTCTCCCCAATATCATCATCCTCCAGCCTCCCCAGCTGAATCACTCTATCTCCATTAATCTGATCTAACGGACTAGATTATAGTAGGCAGGAAGAGCCAATCATGGTTCTTTTCAAACTTTTACAATTAAAGGCTAACTAAAGGTAGGAGACAGGATGTTTTGGCACTAGGTCAATGTTAGAATATCTACAAACATTTGTTGGTTAAATGAAGAAATAGGGAACATGGTGTTTGGGTTGCATATGACTTTGTATGGGTACTTAGATAGAAGGTAGGAACTGTCTTCTTTGCTATCCTGCAATTCATGTAATATAGCAAAATTCATCACCTTAAAAAGCCTTATGCTACAACGTACAGCGATTTCTTAACACTGTCCATCAAAAAAAAAAAAGCAGCAGAGAAATCATCTTATTTAAAAAACATAATAGTGGAACAGAAAGCATTTCTGTTTACTTTGTTTGGTGTTTAAAACCCAAACACCAAACATAAGCACTTGTATGATACTTGGGCTCACAAAATGAAAGAACTTTTTGACCCAGTCCTTAAAACAAACAAAAAAACCTTCTCGAGTCAGTTCAGTTCAGCTCAGTCGCTCAGTCATGTCCGACTCTTTGCGACCCCATGGACTGTAGCCTACCAGGCTCCTCCATCCATCCATGGGATTTCCCAGGCAAGAGTACTGGAGTGGGTTGCCATTTCCAGGCCTCCCTGTCCATCACTAACTCCCAGAGTTTACTCAAACTCATGTCCATTGAGTCAGTGATACCATCCAACCATCTCATCCTCTGTCGTCCCCTTCTCCTCCCACCTTCAATCTTTTCCAGCATCAGGGTCTTTTCAGTCCTTAAAACAAACAAAAAACCTTCTAGAGTATGTTTTATAAAAATATGTGCTGAAATCCAGAAGGTGCTTTTATCTCATAGCACCCATACCAGAAGATTAATCTCTGTGGTTGAGGTTCTGGTCGGGGTATGTCTGAGCCCAGCTTTGGAATCTTCTTCAGTTGGAACATCTGCTCCACAGTTGTTAATGTTTGTTTGGTATTGCCCCAAAGAAGGGAAGAATTTTTTAACAATGAGTCCCAAGATAGACTAGATCAGCAGCATAGCTTATTTTGAAAAGGCATTTTTGGGGGAGCAATGTGACCTGTATGTAAAAAAAATAATAATAACAGGCATGTTGTTGGACCAAGAGATGGATGTCCATCCAATACTGGAATGTAGCTTAGCTTGTTTTCATCACTTCTCACATTTACTTCCCAGAAAGATTTGCTCATTGAATTTACTACTCCACACCAGCTGAGCTTAGATTTAAAATCTTTTAGATAGAGATTTGAATGTTTAACTCAAAGTAAGTAATAAATGAGAGACAGCATTTAATTAAGAGTACGCAAGTATAAAAAAGTCCTAGTTGTCTCAAGAAGTCTAAATAAAATATGTAAATAATCTGTTTCATTTGGAAATTTGGTATGTTAGCCAAGAAAAAAGGAAACTATCATTTCTTTAGGCCCTGTGAAACTAAATTAGTTAATCATGAAGTAAAATGTTTCATTTTTCTAAATAATGCAAGGTTCATGCAAAATCAATCTTACCTGCATTGGCAGAGTGGAAAAGTTACATTCAAGGCAAAATTCAAATTATTAGGTGATGTATTTTTTTAAAAGATTAGAGTGAAACCCTTCTCTTAGTAGTGTTATCTGTATTCTCATCATTATTCAAGAGTTCCAATGGAGGTAGTTTTTGTCAATTTTAAATTCTACCTGGTGAAAAACCATTGAGACCTAGCATTTGAAAACTGTAGAAACAGCTGGGTTTAGTTTCAAGCTCCAAAATTAAAATGAAAGAGGGAAAGACCCTAGTCCTTCAAACCATCTGTTCAAAGAACACTGGGAAAAAAAATGATGATAGAGTCTTCAGCTGGGGAAAAACAATGGGCTCTTAACTGAAATCTGAAAGTCCCTTCCTATTCGTGGTTTCAGCCATCCACACAGCATCCCTGTGAAGTCTATGAAACAAATATTTTTATCCTCATGAAACGGATATGGGCTTCCCTGGTGGCTCAGTGGTAAAGAATCCTCCCACAATGCAGAAGACGTGGGTTCGCTCCCTGCGTCAGGAAGATCCCCTGGAGAAGGAAATGGCAACCCACTCCAGTATTCTAGCCTGGAAAATCTCACGGACAGAGGAGCCTGGCAAGCTATACACCATGGGGTCACAAAAGAGTTGGACATGACTTAACGACTAAACAACAACAAAAACAGATATACTGGGCTTCCCTGGTGGCTCAGTGGTAAAGAATCCACCTGCTAATGCAAGAGACATGGGTTTGGTCCCTGGTCTAGGAAGATCCCACATGCAGAGAAGGAACTAAGTCTGTGTGCCACAACTACTGAGCTTGTGTTCTAGAGCTGGGAAGCCACAACTACAGAGCCCATACACTGCAATTAGTGAAGCCCACATGCCTCGAGCCTGTGCTCAGCAACACGAGAAGCTGCTGCAATGAGAAGCCTGAACACCACAACCAAAGAAAGCCGGAGCAGCAGCGAAGACCCAGCACAGCCAAATATAAAACGTTAAAAAAAACACAAAAACTGATGTATGTTATTCCATGTCACACAAAACATCACTGGCAAAAACAGGACTTCAACCTAGGTTGGCCACTTTAAAAATTCTAAAGTTACTTTTCTGTACCAGCTTCCAATTTCATTCTTCCTTCCTATCACCGTTCCTTTTTTCCTCTCTTTCATCAAACATTCACCTGTAGTGTCAGAAAGTATTCTGTGTTGCCAGTGTTCACATAAGAAACATTTATATCCACCGTGGAGAAAAAGTGAAGAAAAGTGAAGTGAAAGTTGCTCAGTCGTGTCTGACTCTCTGCAACCCCATGGACAGGCTCCTCTGTTCATGGAATTCTCCAGGCAGTTCTACTGGAGTGGGTAGCCATTCCCTTCTCCAGGGGATCTTCCCAATCCAGAGAGTGAACCCTGGTCTCCCTCATGGCAGGCGGATTCTTTATCATCTGAGCCACCAGGGAAGTCCCACAATGGTGAAAAGGCCAAGGATTACTCATAGAAATTTAGAGAAGTGTCAATAAGGCCAGCCGCCTCATTTCTTTACTGTTTCCATTGAAAATATAAAACATAAAACAGCACATTACATATCAGAGTTGACCCCCTCTCAGAACTGGCTTTGCGTATGTATTCTGCAGGCTCTGTGAAACGTCTTATCTCCAAACGAAACAAGACACAACATGACACCTGGACTGCCCAGAGGAAGGGCTCCAGAGCAAACCCAGGGCAGCAGACGTCAGAGAGGAGGTTTTAGTGAGGTCAGGAGCGGGCATGGGAGGTAAATAGTTGGCTGGGTGGGTGACCATGAGATAGTTTGGTGATTTGCAGATTTAAGTAGTAGAGGTTTTCAGACTTTTTTTTTTAAAAGCATGAAGTGCTTTGTTTAGATAAATTTCACCCTGAAGCATAGAAAAAAAGGGCAATGAAGAAAGCAGAGTGTTCTGGATTAAACAGTGTTGGTGGGAGGGGTCCTCCCTCCCTCCAGTAGCCCCTGCTATGCGAAAAGCACAGCACAGATTTAAAGTTATTTGTACTTAAATATCCTTTGAAATAAGCAGGCAAGTTCAATTGCTTAGGATTAAAATATGGTGGTCCTCCAGGCAACTATTTCTGGAAGAGTCCCTAACCCAAGTCCACTCTAACCCAGGGGATCCAGAGAAAAGAAGCAGCTGGCCAAGGATGCCTCTCTTTCCTGGAAACCTGATTACTTTATCTTCAAAGCTGACAATCTACCCAAAGCAGGTCAAGGGGTGGGAAAATAGAAGGTTTGCGTTCCTAGGGAGCTGACTGGGGGTTACTGGATTGTTGTGGGCTGTATTAAGCTTATCCAGTCCTAAAATAACAATTTTGTTTAGAAAAAGTTACTCACAAACACATATCCCTCAGTACCACACTGGGAAATTAATCATACTTTACAATCGCCCTTCCCTTCTCCAGGGGATCTTCCCAACCCAGGGATTGAACCCAGGTCTCTTGCATTGCAGGCAGATTCTTTACCAGCTGAGCCACAAGGGAAGCCCTTACAATCCTTCAGCAATTCACTATTTTCAAAGCACACTATTTTCATGTCCATTGTCTTGTCATATCCCCACCCGTGGGGCAAGTTGAACAGGTATTATTATTCCCAAATTACAGATGAGGAAGCTAACATTCAGCAAGATGAAGGGAATCCCACAAGGTCACATGACAAATACCTGCATCTTCTGATACCCAAGCCATGGCTTTAAACATGAACTTGATGTACATAAATCTTGCATCCTAGTGAGTAGTAAGTAAAGGCCACAGATTTGGGGTGACTAGTTTTGTGTCCTTGGAGAAAGCAGGTGTAACAGTGACCTGCTTCATCTTACTCTCAGGGCTGTGAGGGATAAGAGATGATTTGGTGCAATCATTTGTAAGGTGCCATCTAGGGGTTAGTTAATCCCCAATCCCCAGTCCCCTGCAATCTCGGCAGGTTTTCTGTCCTTCCGGTAGTTCGAACTTCACTTTTACAACCCCCCCCCCCCCCAATTTATCTCACACTCTTTTGGTATCATGTAAGTCTCTTAGGAGTGTCAGCCTGTGGCCAGAGCAGCCAGCCATACTTTTGCACAACCTCAAACTGAAGCTCTCACCCCATGTCGGAGATTCAGGGATTCACTGCCAAAGGTTCCCAAGACTGCTTTACCCCGAAGCCCAAACAGTGGCTATAAGAACTGTGGGTCCAGCTGATGTGTAGGAAGGCCCTCAAAGGGTGTGTGCATGGACCTCTGTGGAGTCATCATAGGTGGGGCTCTTTGTCTTCTTGGCAGAATCGGAACCTGAATTTGGCCAGTTCATCTGAGAGTGATCTGTTCTCTGAAACCAAGTTCTGAGGGGATGACTTTGTAAAGTCAAAGGGCAATTTCACCATTTATCATAGGAATTCAGAATTAGGTCTAGGCTCTATATAGATGAGGGCCTTGCACAGGAGAGTAAGCTACAGATGACAAAAGATGTCTGATCATCAAACACAAAATCAGAGTAAAGAAAGCTGAAATAATTTAGATAATATGTCTACTCTTAAAAAAATGAAAATACCTTATTGTTTTATCAAAGTACAGACATTGTACGTATTTATCATTAAAAAACAAACAAAAAAACACGTCAGACAACACAGCAAACCAGCAAAGTATGCAGAAGAAAGAGAAAAGGATTCACCTAGAGAAAGCCATTGTTAATATTTTGAGCATATTCCTTCATGATTTTTCTTACATACATAGTTACCAAAATGGAATTACATGTATTTCATATGCTGTTTTGTAAGCTTTTAAACTTAAATACTGACACCATTCTATGACAGCAATTATGTGTCATTCTTGTAACCAGCTATATAATAGGAGGTATTTTCCTCAAGCTGTGAGGTGGTCTTACGAATCCTCCTTCTCTCCTAAAGGCATCACCATCTGCGCCTCTTTTCCCATCTCAGATCCCTGACGCTGGATGGTTCTGAGAAACACACTGACCCAGTGATTTGTGGCCAACACCAATAAGCAGCCAGAAAACCTCACTGGGCTAGCTGCATCTTTGGGGGCAAATGACCGTACTCCCCAGGGTCCCAGGTTCTCTATGAATTAAATGAGAGGTTTGGAGAGCGATTTCCTAAGATGCTTTCAGCTCAAACATGACGTGTTAGCCTCTGGTTCACTCATCTCTGTGTCTGCCTTGGTCCAGGCTGATCCTGGTGCTGAGTGACCAGGGCGCCACTGGAGCCCCAGGGTGCACCTGCATGACATACGGCAAGGTCGTGAAGTACCTGTGCTGGGAGTGTGTGGCTGAAGCTGGCAGGGCTGGGAGAGGCACAGGCTGTGGGGGAGGGTCACGTAAGGGAAACAGCTCTTCTGATTTTTCCTTCCAATATGGCTGTGGGTGAGGTCTACGAGGCGGCATCAGATTCACAGTGTATCAGTAAATACAGCCTTTGGGGTCATTCAGCCCTTTCTGAGCACCAGTGTTTAAGCTGCAGGATAATTATGGTATTTGTTTTCCATTTTAAAATCCCTTTGCATATATTATCTCATCAAATTCTCAGTCCTGTCTTTTAGATGAGGAAATTGAGATTCAGTGAGTGTAATGACTTGCCCAAAACCAGAGGACATCATTTGTGAAATGAAGACTTGATTCTAAACTCCACCAGAGCTCAAGCTGCTCCTCCTCCACCTCCACAGTCTCCACGTTGATCCACAGACATATGACAGAGGTACACACGTGCAAAATACCCAGGCAGAACACACCCTCCATCCTCACCCCACCACTACACACACCCAAGACACATTGCCTTTCCCTGGATCCATCCGCTCATTCAACACACATTGATAAGCATTGTGCTTTGGGCTGGTGGTAAAATAATGAACCAGGAGACACAGTTCCCGGCCTCACAGAGTTGATCCAGGGTCAGCTAGAAGAATGAGGCGAGGATACGGCAGGGGTGAGAGTGGTACACTCAGTGTGATAACAACAGTGTTGGGGCAGTACAGGGCACGATGGGAGCATGAGGAAGGCATCCTGGAGGATGAGACAACCAAGCAGAGACCCAGAGGATGGGCTGGAGCTGGCAAAACTGAAGTGGAGCTAAAAAGAGGAGCTACACAGAAGGTGGAGCATGCACAAACACCTGAGGGAAGAGGCGCACAACACTTCTGAGGAACCACAAGAAGTACAGTGTGGCCCAGGGACCTGCTCAGGTTGGGAGGTGGTGTCCACTGAGGCCTCAGAGGACACAGGTGTCTGAGGTGATGGGCTGGTAAACCCTGCTGGTACTTATGGAGTTGATGTTTGTCTGGAGGGCACTGAGAAGTCACTGAAAGGTTTAGTTGAGTAACACTGATGGCAAGCTTTCATCAAGACATTCTCTTTTTGCCCACTGTAAGAATCTACAGTCATAACTAATTTCAATCCTGCTTTAAGATATCCTCAGGCCTTAGTTTCTGCACAACTATAGATGGTCAACTTTAGGATGCTTCTGTTTAGGCTGCTACCTCCCTTTCACCTGCTTTTGCGGCTCTTCCTGGGTCTCTGCGGCCTGGGCCAGGTTGGCTTGAGAACAGAGCACTGTGATCAAGACGCCATGAATATGCCAGCAAACAGCTTCTCACTATCCCTACTGCCAGCCTCAGCCTTAACCTGGGGCCTGGACTCCCAAGCGACAGAATATGGGCTGACCAACCAACGTCCCTCAGGAAGACTGGAAAACAAGTTTAAAGTGTAATCAGAAATAACTGAGCTAGGAAATTCTACCTTCATCATAAGCAAAGGGAAGCAGTATTAATATTCAATAAGTTATAGATAATAGAAATGGTCAATGAAAGTGATGCATAGCCCATACAACATATTCAATAAATACGAAATCAACCCATCAGTATTTAGACAGTAAGAGAAGCCTTATAGGAACTTGTAAAAAGAGGGAGATTTCTGTGTAAAGAAATGGTCAAATAAATTATGATATTTTAATGATATCATTTATATATGGAACATAAAATATGACACAAACCTATCTATAAAACAGAAACAGAATCACAGACATAGAGAGTAGGCTAGTGGTTGCCAAGGGGGTGAGGGTTGGGAGAGAGATGGACATGGGGGATGTGGTTAGCAGATGTAAACTTTTATATACAGAATGGAAAACAACAAGGTTCTACTGAATAGCACAAATAACTATATTTAATATCCTACAATAAACATAATGGAAAAGAATATTTAAAAAGAATGTATATATATATATACGTAACTAACAAGACTGTAATGAACTACAATAAAAATAAATTAGAAAAATTAATTATGGTATTTTATAAAAAGTATGTATATTTGCTTGTATATGCACAGAATATCTATGAAAGATTTCCAAGGAAATTAACACTAGTTGCTTCTCATGTGAGAAACAGAAAGGATGAGGACAAGAATAGGAGGGAGATTTTGTTTGTTATATCCTTTATATACTTTTGGGCTTCCCCTGTGGCTCAGCTGGTAAAGAATCTGCTTGCAATGTGGGGGACCTGGGTTCGATCCCTGCGTTGGGAAGATCCCCTGGAGAAGGGAAAGGCTATCCACTCCAGTATTCTGGCCTGGAGAATTCCATGGACTGTATAGTCGATGGGGTCACAAAGAGTCAGACACGACTGAGTGACTTTCACATTTTGAACTACAGGAATGTGATACCTGATTGTTAAAAAAATTAACTTTAGGGCTTCCCTGGAAGCTCAGTGGTAAAGAATCTGCCTGACATGGAGGAGACATGGGTTTGATCCCTGGTCTAGGAAGATACTACATACCATGAAGCAGCTAAGCCTGGGTGCCACAACTATTGATCCTGTGCTCTAGAGCCCAGGAACCGCAACCCATGAGCCTGCATGCCCTAGAGCCTGTGCTCCCCAACAAGAGAAGCCCCCACAATGAGAAGCCGGCACACTGCAACTACAGAGTAGCCCCTGTTCGGTGCAACTACAGAAGAGCTTGTGCAGCAATGAAGACCCAGCACAGCCAAAAAAAATAATTTGAAAAACCATCCGTTCCACAGAATCCCATGCAGTGATTTAAAAGAGTGAGATCGAACTATAATTACAAAATGGATAGTTCTCCAAGATCTATTGTTATTTAAAACAGCATATTTTCAGGACATATATATGTTGTTAAGTTGTGGGAAAACAACCAAAGAGAATCATTCATTGTGTGTATTGTTTAGTATGTACACAAAGAAAGGTCTCTGTGCTGTTTGATAACAGTAGTATGAGCCACATGTGGCTAAAGTTCAGTTCCTCGGTAGCACTGGCCACATTCAAGTGCTAACAGCCAGATGGGGCCATTGGCTGCCACATTGCATAGTGTAGACTGAGCATATTTCCCTCAGTGAGAAAGTTCTCCAGACAGAACTGGTCTAGCGGAATCCAGCCCAGACTGTGAACTGATGAATGGAACTGCAACCATGTAGGAAGGGACTCTGTACTTCATAAATCTCTGCATCATTTGAATTTTTTAAACAATTACTTTTCTAATTTTAGGAGAAAAGGATAGCTCGCACCTGTGTGAGGTATTTATTCCTCATGAAAATCGCGTCCTGCACTTTTTTTTTTCATGACTCCTGCCATTCCACCCTGGAGCCGGGGTGTGGCAAAGCACAGCTAGAGGACTTAGCCCAGGGAAGGAATGGCGATGTCCCCAGTCCGCGGTGAACACAAGTCTGGGAGGAGCCTCTCAGGCCGCGGCTGACCACGCACCAGTCTCACCCCCTTCTAGGACTCTGCTTTCCAGTCACAAGGGACAAAATCAGTTTGAGCACCAGCCAGCAGGGGAAGCAAAGACTGAAGTATATTTTTAGTTTCTGGAGTTCGGGAATCTGGCAAGGGCAAGGCGGGCATGGGACAGGGAGGCCCACCTCCAGGGGACGCTGAGGTCTCCGATTCGGGGACCCAGGCGGGTGGGAGAAGACACCGCTCTGAGTGGGAGCACCTAGCTAGGAAGGGAATGGGAGCTCGCGGGGCCAAGCTCAAGACGCCACCTGGGAGCAGAATTGCTAAGAATGACAGATCTGCTGTCTGCTCTGTGGTTTCTTACATTGGAGGAAGAAAAGATGAATAGAAAGCTGGAGGAAAAAAAGAGATGGGCTCCAGCAGAAATGTGACCCGGAGGCAGGTGGGAACAAATGTTACAGAAACTTTCATGTCAAATAAAACTTGGATTTGAAATGTCAGACATCACTCTGGTTATCATGCACAAGACAAGAGAGAAGTGAAATTTCCCAAGATGGAAAATAAATAGATGATATAAACTATGAAAGCCTGAGTTACAGCTGCTTGGTGCACCTCACTTTTCCTCCACGTGGAGGAAGTTTATTCCTAGTCTGGGGCCCAATTTTTTCTCAACAGCAACAATAGAAACAGCAAAAAGGACGCACACTGTAAATGAGGCTTGAGATTCTTTTTCCTTTCTCATTCTGGAATTTACACGCTGGCACATTTGTCTATCACTTTTTTCCCCTTATCACTCTTTTTTTCCCTGGAAGATTTAAACTTCTCATTGAATAAGCCATTCGTTCCTATAAACCTCATCCAGGCAGGCAGGTTGCTCTCTTTATTCTTCTTTTCAGAATGTTGATCCTGCCACTCTTTCACACCTCGACACCGTTGCTTATGCTGTTCCTCCTGTCTGGGACAGGCAGGGACTACTTAGATTCCATTCATCTTAGAAGATCTAGCTTCTCTGAGTCAGAACTAATGACATCCACTTCCTCCGGTGGTTTGTGTGAGACTCAGTAGAGGATGTGTCTGCCTCCTGCATCGGGACTGTGAGCCCCACAGGGACAGACAATGCCTGTTCATCTGTGTGTCCCAGCTGACCCTTTGCCTGGTGTGTGGTAAATGCTGAGAAAACGCTGAGGTCCATCTCTTCCTCCGTTCTCGCAATCATTACCCTATTCCCTTCATTCACATTATTAACATCTGTGGAGCCGACCATATGTTGTGGGGAAAAAAGATCGTGGTAGGTTGAGTAATGGTTCCTCAAAGAAGTTCAAGTCTTCATTCCTGTAATCTGTAAATGTTGCCTCATATGGCGAAAGGGGTTTTTACAGATGTGATCAAACTAAAGATCTTGATATAACATTATTTTGGTTTATCTGATGTAGTGACAAGGTCTTCATAAGACAGAGGCAGGAGATCAGACAGAAGGCCAGGTGAGGATGGAGCAGAGGGGCCAAAGGTAATGTGATGAGAGGTCATAAGCTAAAGGATGAAGACAGCCTCTCAAAGCTGGGGAAGTTAAGGAAACAGAGTCTTCCTGAGAGCCTCCAGAAAGGAACCAGCCCCGCAAACATCTAACGCACAGATAAACAGAGAATGGTCAGTTTTCAAGGAGCTCATTTTCTTTCTACTCAAAGATAGAGACAATTTAAGAAACTATGACAGTTGTTGGACATGAAAGTGTTAGTCGCTCAGTCGTGTCTAAACTCTTTTCGACCCCATGAACTGTAGCCCGCTAGGCTCCTCTGTCCATGGAATTCTCCAGGTAAGAATACTGGATGGGTAGCCATTCTCTTCTCCAGGGGATCTTCCCAATCCAGAGATCGAACCTGGGTCTCCTGCAGTACAGGCAGATTCTTTACTCTTTGAGCCACCAGGGAAGCCCTGCTGGACACGAGCGGTAATAAACATCTAAACTTTACCATCCTGATCACCTTCCTCAATATACATCTGTGAATCAGTTTCCACCTTCAAATGGAGCACTGAGAAATGAATACAGACTCCCTGCTGGATCCAACTTGTTAAGAGTGCAGTGTGGGTCCCTCAGTCCATACACACTCTACAGCCTAAGATGCTGTTCATACAGCCTAAAATTGAGCCAGATTATCAGACAACTGTCAAAATGCAACTGTGGAGCAAAGAGACAGACATATGTGAAAAGTCATACAGGCTGGCGAAAACCCCTCCTTACCCTGTTCCATCAATGACCCAAACAGACTCACTTGCCAGATTTATAACTCTCCTGAAATACAGATGAAAAGTAGAAGGTCGGAGGGCTGTCACTATGATTACAGCCTTTTGCCATAACCCATAACCCTCATTTTATTTCTTTCCAGTTTTGTTTTTAAATTGTTTTCTTTCTCTGATTACTAAAGAAATGTTCAATTTAGAAATTTTACCACATTCCCATCCAGAAATATTTATCAACTGATAAGAATCTAAAAACTAGCATTTTTATGCATTCAACCAAAGAAAATAAATAATTATCCACATATCTGTTTGTTGCTATTTGGTCACTAAGTTGTGTCGGACTCTTTGCCACCCCATGGACTATAGCCCGCCAGGCTCCTCTGTGCATGGGATTTCCCAGGCAAGAATACTTGAGTGGGCTGCCGTTTCCTTCTCCATATGTGTATATAATAGAATTTTTAAAAAAGAAGAAGCAGCTCCTAGGGGTATATAGGGGCCTTGGAATATTTGTTCTCAGCTCCTTCTCAACTTGAAAGTCTGTAGCATTACTCAGGAACCACATTCTGAGTAATGAGGCTGAAACAGGTTAAGATTTCTAATCACCAAGGAAATAACTGTAGTTGATGCTCACGGAAGGTTAACTAAATTCCAGGCAGTACACTAGCCTATTTAATCCTCGCAATGACTCTGTGTGATACCCACTTTTATTCTCACAACCCCATTTTACAGACAAGGAAACTTGAGGCACAGAGAGGTTTGGTAACCTATCCATAATCACAAAACTAGCATGGGGTAGAGCTGAGATTTGAACCAAGGCAGACTATCAGCACAAAAGCCACACACTAACCACTTTGCTACATGCTTTGCTTCTCAGACAGGTTAACTGATTTCATGAGCCTGCAACTATCAAGGCAGGAAACCAAACTGAGACGTTATGAAGATTATTCTTTTAAATAAGGACCGGAACAAAATGGCTTCATGAAAAATTCAATGAATCAAGACAACCCATTCCCATCATAGTTTTAAAAGATTTTTCCTCTCAATTTAAGTAGTAAAAAATACATGTTCACTGTTGAAATTTGGGGCAATATAAAAAGTGTAAAGAAAAAAAAAATCATGTGGTTTCATTTAGCTGCTTTTTACAAGCTAGTCAGAGTGAGATCAGTAGGCCAAAGATACCACAATCACCTGGAGCTCATCTGCAAAAATGTGGATTCCTAGGTCCCGTCTCAGACCTCCGAGAGCAGAGTCTCTGAGGGGCTGACCTCAGAACACCGATCTGCAGGCGCACTTACAGCTGGCAGCCCTGTCTCTGCAGAACTCATTCCGAGGAGTCGCATGTTCTCCCCAGACCCAAATACTGCAGCACCTACGCAACGCCCATCTGAAACTTTTGCTACGGGTCTATTTTGTTTCAAGGCGCTCAAAAGGGAATTAAAGGAGTATCTCTAATACTCTTTATAGTATCCTAATAGTGCACTAAAATTTGACCAATATTTTTAAACTTTTTGATTAAAATTTTAATTAAACACTACAATTTTAGTCAAACTTAATGCCAGATAGAGTTTGAGTATCATTACCAGAGCCTTAAAAAAAGAGGTCCAGAATTCTTAAACCCAGAATTCACAACTCACACTCTTCCCTCCCACCTGCCTCCAGAACAGCTCCCCTATTCCTTTCTGAAACAAAGTGGACTTTAGGGGCAGTAAAAAAAAAATGGGGGAACTGAAGAAACCACGTCTTGTTTGACAGTCAGGTTTGGGTGAGGGAATACAGATTACTCAGTGGGTATGTTCAGCTGCAGGCTGTTTGCCCAGGGTCCAACAGCTAAATGCAGCTCCCAAGAGCCCCTGAGTGGGGTCTGTGCCCTCATCTCCAAGCCAGATTCAGAGCCCTGCATCCAGCTTTTGCTTTTCCAGAAAGCAAAATGGCTTCTCTTCACTAACAACAGGCCCATACTCTAGCTGTTAGCCAAACAAAGCCTTTTCCAAATATGGACCCAAGAACGCATGTGCACTTTGAAGGCCACAATGCAGCTTAAATAGCTAAAACTTATTAAAAAGAAAGCCAACAATCGACGCCAAAAAGCGTGAGTCTTAAAGAACAGAACAGTAAGACAAAAGCCAGAAAGAGGAACAAAAATATGCATTGTAGGGGAGGGGTGAGCAGGGAGGTGTAGATTTATATGGAAGAGTTGACATCATTGTTTCCCAATAATACTCAGCATGCAGGAAACAGATGGGAAAGCAGTGGTGGAAGGGGCTACTTATGGTAACAGGGCATGCTCTCTGTTTAGAATCCTGCCATTTGGAACCTACATGTTTGACTTCGAAAAACTGGGGATGCCAGCAGTTTTAGTAAAGTCGAACTAAATCCTACTGAACTTATCACCTTGACAGTGCATGGGTAAATGAACTCTGCATATCAGACAGATTTACTGCCAGCATAACTGCAGCGGTTTGGGTCCAGAGGAGACAAAGCCGTGGAAAGGGAACTGAATGTCGGGCAGACGTGGTTTGAGTTCTGGTTCTCCCAATTCCTAGCTTGGTGATGTTAGGCAAGTTGCTTCACTCCTCTGAGTTGGTCTTCATATATAAAATGGGGGAGGGTGAGTTCCCTGGTGGCCGAATGGTTAGGATTCCAAGCTTTCACTGCCATGGCCAGGGTTCAATCCCTGGTTGGGAAACCTAGATCCCACTAGCTGCATGGCTCAGCCAAAAAATAAGATAAAATGGGGGGCAAAACAAGAACTTTGACACACAGTGGGGAGAGACTGAGGTTGCACATTTATGCCATACTGTTTGATTAAGCAGGAAACACAATTAGGGTGGTCAGTTAACATTATGAGTTTTCCCTTTAAACAGAATTTTCCATTCCCCTGCTCTTGGGCAGGGCACAGACACAGCCAAACCAGCTGCCACGCTTGTGCTCAGCCATAGTGCCTTCTCCTGATGGTAGATCACTCGCTGCCACTGAAGACAGCTTGACCCCCCAGCCAGGGTCTCCCCTTACAAGCCTGGCCATTAGAAGTCACTCTCAACTACCTTTCCCACAGTTTCAGCATCTTCTCCCCCAGGGCTCAGGAGGGTGTGACCAATTACAAGTATCAGGCAAAGCCATGTGGCTTCCTGTCTGCAGAAACCAACCGCTCTATCTCCCCACATCTCCGCTCTATCTCCCCACATCTCCGTCATTCCTCACCGGTCAGATGATGTTTATTGTTTTATTGATTTTTTTCCCTTTACAAACAACCCACTCATAGTTTTCTTTCACTCAGCTGCCTTGCATGTTAACATCTTCTCTTGCAGCTTTTGTAGAGCCCTCATTTCATTTTCAGTACATTTTTTTGGTAAAAATTTTAAAAATTTGTTTTAATTGGAGGATAGTTATTTACAATATTGTGATAATTACAATACATCAACATGAATCACCCACAGGTATACACGTGTCCTCCCATCCTGACCCCCCTTCCACCTCCCTCTCCACCCTATCCTTCTGGGTTGTCCCAGAGCACCAGCTTTGGTTGCCTTGCTTCATGCATCGAACTTGGACTGGTCATCTATTTTACATGTCATAATATACATGTTGCAATGCTATTCTTTCCAACCTATCCCATTGAGTCCAAAAGTCTGTTCTTTACATCCTCCATACTTGGTTGTTTCCCTGTCTTACACAACCCACTAGGCTGAGAGCAACTTGAGAGCATCTTTGTGAACCCCAGAGTGTCTAGCATATTAGAGTCCCATTAAATATCTGTTGCATTGAATTGAAAGCCCATATAAGATGGCTTCTGAATAAAAACATGAAAAAAGCTAGGGAAAGAAATATGCGTAATTACACAAATTAGCTCAATTCTTAAAAGCTACAGATTTGTAGTTTGCCAGACTGCTGCTTTATATGTCAAACAGTTTTCCGCTGTCTGTAAAGCAAGAGCTGGTATAAGTTGCTTTTGGGGAGGGTGACCTTTCCCCTCAACCCTCTGGGGGTAGTGGTGAGGGCCCAGAGGCATACTGATCATGGGCATCATACTGGCCAGCATCAGGTCATGGGGATAGCCCCAAGGCCTGATATGCATCAGCCACACTTGAACTAGAACAAAGAGTGCCTGACACTCGATCCTACAAACTCAGTTGGTTCTGAGACCCCACCAAGAAGGTGGTTCATATCAATGAGTGACTGGCAAGGCATTAGGGAAAGGTGATGTTTCCAGGGCGCCCTGCGCAAAGCCTGGATCTGTTTCTATCTGCGAGGAGCTTTGTGCCCTTGTGGGGAACCTCGGACAGTCTTGGATTCCTCATATTCCAGCAGCACGGCAGCCATGGCCCAGGTCCTGAGCTTCCTAGGAGGGCTCTCTCAGGCTTCCTGAGGAGGAAACCAAACATCAGCGGTGTGCTGGCCTGGGGGAGGCCAGCGAGCTCCTCAGTCTGCATGAGCTGCCCGAGGCCCCCACCTTTAGCAGAGCTCACGGCCTTGTAAACACAAAGCCAGAGAGAAAACAGGGTAAGGAGGAGAATGAGGACTAAATTGGGTGCCTCTGAGTCTCAGGCAAGGGCTGTTCCAAAAAGGAAGGAGGACTGTGGCTGCAGTGGTCAGGGAGGGGCCTGGGAGGAAAAGGTGGGGCCTGGCTGGACTTGAAAGCAAGTAGGTAGGGGTGAAGTGCTGTGCAAACGTTAGCTGTTATTATTACTATTCCAGACCTAGGCTGGGGCAAGAACAATGCAAGCGAGAAAAGGCCACTTTTCGCAGAGTTTTTTGGGTTTTTTTTTTTGGACAAAACTATGACATAAATGTCAAATTATGAAATATGCTATTTTGGGAAATTGTGTTTGTGCCTAAGACCATGCGTGGCTTTGGGAGTCAGACAGATCTTGATTTAAATTCTGCTTTTCTTATCTCAATAATCTTGGCAAGTGATTTAACCTCTCGGATCTCAGTTTTCTCCGCTATAAAAAGGGGGAAAACATCCGAATTTGTACAGATTTTGAAAATATTACTTTGTATGTATCAAGTGACTGGCACATAGTAAACAAACAATGTAGATTGTAATTCCACTAATAAAAATAACAAGTAGCTGTGATTTGGGGCTCAGCTTCATTTCCAGGTTCCTTCTCTCCTTCCTCCTCTTCCCTTTAGAAGCCTAACATTCTCATCTTTATCAAAAAGCTGCTCTTAAAAATCTAGCCCCAGTATCTATTCTCTTCTAAATTGAAATCAGGATGTTTCCTCAGGGGTCCTTTATTTTAAGCCTGACCTAAAACTGCATGGGGAGGGGTGGTGGTGGTGCAGATTAGAGGGACAAGGGCGGCGGTGCGATTTAGATGGCCTAAAGTTCTATCAGGCTGTGGCCCCACCTTAATTAGGACTCAAGGACGGTCCTTTGAGAGAGAAACACCAAAACTCATTAAACTGACACGTGGCGATTACAGGATCATAAAAAAGAAACAGAAGATCAGGTGGGACATGCACCCGCAAGTAAAAAGAAAATTAACTGGAAGTGTGATGATGAGTTGGAAAAAAAATGCCACCTTGGCTTCAATACAGGACAAGCAATAAGCAAAAAAAAAAAAAAACCCAGAAAACCAAAAGAGCGAGCATAGCCGTGTTCCTGGGCCTCAAGACTGGTGTGAAGGAACCACACAGAGGGAAGTAGAGTCCTGAAACCAGGGATGGGGTAGCGGGGTACAAGTCACCCTGAGCAGCCTGCTCTGGAGGAAGCACCAGGGAGTCCCAACCTGAGGGTCTATGGGTACTTTGCTCCAGACATTTTTAGCTGCAATATCTAATGAAGAGGAGTTGGGTGTCACCTCTCATCCCCAGATGGAGTCCTGGGCCTCTGAGCCCTGTCTTCCTCTCACATCCTCTGCCACAAAATCCCAGGAAACTTTCTGCAGTGAAGTGACTCCCGGGGACAACTGGTCCTCAACAAGTGATTCAGAACTGCCTTGGTTGCTCAGCTTCTGGAATTTATGTGTTTTTCCCCAGGCCCCACTCCCACAGAAGAAAGTTTCCAGGATAGCCCACAGATGCCTAATGGACTAAGGGAGGCGGGGAGAAAAAGAATGCATCAAAAAACAGAGCTCTAATGGCACTGGGGAGATAATCTACCACCCACAGCATCGTCTGCGGGAAAATGTGTTTCTAGTTTCAACCTGTTTCCCTCTGCCCCAGCAGATGGTCCACTGGGCTCCAGGGCAGGTCTGGGGCAATGGGACCAAGGGTTTCCTTAACTGTCTAAAGGCCTGGGTCTCTGAGGTTAGAAGGCATCTAGGCAGCTGCCAGTGGGGGTTATGGGGTGGAGGAAGGGCAAGGCTATGCCTGTGGTCAACGGGCTCTTGGCAGAGGTCTGGAGAGTGGGCAGGGGGGAGGGATGTACGTAGGTGGAATGGCTGTTTCCATCCTCTGGGTGGGTTGTTTGCCACATCCAGACCATACAGAGTTACTTAGTTTGGCTTCATGCTGTCAGTTAGTTTGCTTCAGGTTTAAAAGCCTTAATTCTCCTCGTTTAGTTCTTCCTGTTTCACTGTGAGAGCCCAGATTTGGGGATACCTCTCCAAACGCAAGCCCAGGAAGTGGCTGTTCTGTCTCCGCAAGCTCCACCTCCAGGACTGGACTTCTCTTTCAGTTCCCTGCAGCTCTGGGAGTGACAGGGTATCTTTCTCAGATCTTTCTCAGGGCCCTATAGTTTCAGGTT
Organism: Bos indicus x Bos taurus; assembly: GCF_003369695.1. Taxonomy (NCBI): domain Eukaryota; kingdom Metazoa; phylum Chordata; class Mammalia; order Artiodactyla; family Bovidae; genus Bos; species Bos indicus x Bos taurus. The sequence continues at coordinate 63,855,864 of NC_040076.1, read as the reverse complement.
GACGTTCTGCTCCCCCACCACTGTCTACTGACGCTCCACTCCCCAGTGGCTCTGGGAAATCCCTCTGTGAACTCTCTGCTTAGTGGGGCAACCAATCTGCTTCCTGTCCCTGTTGGTAATTAATTAACCCATCTGAAAGTGAGGTGAAAGACGCTCAGTCGTGTCTGACTCTTTGCGACCCCATGAACCATTCTCTAGGCTAGAGTACTGGAGTGGGTAGCCTATCCCTTTTCCAGCGGATCTTCCTGACCCAGGAATTGAACCGGGGTCTCCTGCAGATTCTTTACCAGACCATATCATTTATTCGTTTCATGGGAGCCCTCATGCATTCATTTGGTCATGGCATATATAGTATGTGGTTATTTAGGGCACATCTACAATGTTATGATGACAATAGCTACATTTGTTGTTGTTGTTGTTTAATTGCTCAGTCGCGTCATGGATTGCAGCCTGCCAGGTTCCTTTGTCCACGGGATTTCCCAGGCAAGAATACTGAGGTGGGTTGCCATTTCCTTCTCCATGGTATCATCCCCACCCAGGGATCGAACCTGAGTCTCCTGCACTGGCAGGCAGATTCTCCACCACTGAGCCACCAGGGAAGCTACATTTAGAGCTTACCTTATGCATGCCCTCTTCTAAGTGCTTTGCTCGTAGTAACTCATTTCTCTTCACATCAGTCCCCTTATCCCCATTTTACAAACGAGGAAAGGGAGAGCCAGAGGGGATAAGTAGCCTGCTCCACAGTCACTCAGCTGGGAACAGGCAAAGTCTGGATTCTGCTCTAGGCGGCATGCTTCCAGAACTCCTACTGGAAGCCCCCAGCAGGGGGCACCTGTCTTGGGAGGATCAAGGAAGGTTTCCAGAAGCAGCTGAGACCCAAAGGATGGACAGTTAGCTAGGGAAGGTGTGATAATGATGTGCCAGGCAAGACGCTGGGAAGGAAACCACTAAGCCAATGGAATACCCTTGCCCTGGTTCTCCATTCAGTGTTAAATCTTCTATTGAACACATTCACCTTCCTTGCTCAGACTTTGTCCTGTTTATGTTTGGGTTTCTTGTCTGTTTAATCGAAGATAAGAGCTTTTGCATTTTCTCCTTCAGTTATAACAACTAACTTCAAAGCCATTGGTTTCTGAAAGTTTGTTCACATCCCTGAGACTGTAAATTTCTTGAGGCTGGGGTATCTGTTTCTTTCTCTTCCACCATACCTCTACAGCACTGTATAGCTGTTTGTTAAATAAGTGAATGAACAAAGTAAGAGAATGACTTAGCCTAAGAAGTACACTTAGAATAACTACACCTCAAAGTTCTCATTGCCTTATTCTTGTTCTTTGAGGTACTAGGGCCATCTTACTCTCATCAAGCTTGAAAATTTTATTTCGTAATGGGTGTTTATTTATTCATTATGAACCTTCTAGAATTCCCCAAATCGAATACACACACACACATATTGTTTAGTCACTAAGTTGTGTCCAACTCTTTGCAACCCCATGGACTGCAGCACACCAGGCTTTCCTGTCTTTCACTATCTCCCGGAGTTTGCTCAAACTCACATCCATTAAATCAGTACATATTCTTTTTCAACGTGATAAGAACTCGAAAAAACCTTCATGAACAATGTTCTTATCAAACACTCAGAGGGCACCTTCTGAATAATCAAGGCTGCTTATCCAGAGACTAAATGATCTATAAATCCCTGCACTATAAGCAGTGGTTCTCAACTTTTCCTGCATAAGAATCATCTAGGAAGCTTTTAAAACATACCCATGCACCAAGATTCTGATTTAATTGTTCTGAGGAGGCCCAGACATCAACTTTTCTTAATGTTCCCCACATGGTTCTATTGTGCTGCCATCATGGCAAACCACCACCCCGACAGTGGTTATCCAGAAGTGAGTCAGATGGCAGAGATTGTTGGGGAGAGTGAGGAAGCCCTCAGCTCTGAGAGTGCGACCAGAATAGAGGCAGAAGACAGCTTTCCTGTAATGCTCTTACTGGTCCCTTGACTCCTGGCCCCAGTGTTTCCAGGCACTGTGTGAAGACCCAAGGCACTCGGCCCAGAGGGAAGAGGTAGAGAAAACTATTTTCACCATCAGCAGTGACAAAGGGATGATCTTCTCCCTCTATTCCAGACAGGAGGAGAAAATTACCTGGTTCCCAGGGGAGAGCTGGAGGCTGGGGCAGCAGCCACTGTGCTGGAGGGTAGGTGAGAGAAAAGCTGGCCAGGCTGGCCAGGAGCAACTTCATCCCATTCTCGGGTGTTCGCACCAGGCTGGAGAAAAGTGGCCATAGACGCAAAAGGGGGAAATTGGCCATTTGCATCAGCTCTGTCTGCAGCTGGGGACAGTCAACAGCAGGATCTGAATCTGGCATCTGTGTGGATGCCCACAGAAACTGTACACAGGACATTATATGTGTATGTCTCTGTGAATGTTTTCTAAGAAAAGGTTTCTGTTTTTCATCAGGCTCCTAAAGATTAAAGACGAAACTGGCCCCAAGCAACATCTGCTCAAAGATGAACACCTATTTGTCACCTAAACATCTTGCCCCATCAGGTGTGTTTAACTGAATGCAGCAGGACTCGGCTACAGCAAATTGCAGACGTGAATGACATTTTTCCTCTCTGTTCAGTCCAGGGGTGTAAATTCCCCATGTTCAGGTGACCTGAGAACATTTAATTGTCACCAGCCAGCTTTGTCTTGTACCCCAGCTCAGAGATTTCCCTCCCTCTCCCCGCTACACAGGGGTTTTCTTGGATCCCCCACATCTCCATTCTTCCCTTCTGCCCTGTACACCCAGACCTGAATCCATTTTTTTGGTCTCACTCCATCCTTGACCTCCAAAGTCTGAGGAACTATGATGTTAGTCTTGGGGCTCCCAGGTGGCACCAGTGCTAAAGAACCCGCCTGCCAGTGCAAGAGACAGGGGAGACTGGGGTTCGATCCCTGGGTTGGGAAGAACCTCTGGAGGAGAGAATGGCAACCCACTCCAGTATTCTTGCCTGAAGAATCCCATGGACAGAGGAGCCTGGCGGGCTACTGACCATTGGTTTGCCCAGAGTCTGATACGACTGAAGTGACTCAGCACGCACAATGTTAGTTTTGTGACAGCCTTCTAGATCCTAGTTACTTGTCACCCTCAGCATTCTGGGCTGAACTTCCAAGGTCATGGGCAAAGGAACACTGCCTAAGTCAGTTTTTCCTTCCTGGGGAAAAACTGTTTCAGAACAGTCATGAGGAGGACACATTGTTTTAGAGAAAACCATTAGCCTCAATGCTATTTATTGATGCTACCCTCTAAAGAAAATGAGACAACTGCCTGACTAGTTCTAGATATGAGAGAAGAAATCCTAATTATTCTCATTTTACATAAGCGCTTATTAGGCAAGCCTAATTCCTACGCGGCACAATACTGGTGGGTCATTAAGTGGGTCAGTTTCCTTCTCTTTCAAAGCTGAACTTTATTCAGATATGTCAGCCTTGAAAGCTTGCTGATTCTGGGGCAGGACTGTCTGCTTTCAATTTAGGGGAAAAAAAAAATCATTAGAGGAGAATGTTGGCCTAGACAAGGAAGCCAAGGAGGGGAAAGGAGCCAAGTGGGCCAGAGACCTCTGCATCCTTCATGACTGACTGTATGACCTTAGGCAGGTCAGTTTACCTCTCTGGGCTTCCCCCCTTCTCCCTAGGGCGGGATGCACTGGGTACTGGTTTTAACATTTTGTTTTTCTTTAAGCAGTATCCCCCTCTCTTTTTTTCCCCCCCACACAAAACATATAAGAAAACTCAAAATATAAATCAAGTGAAAGAGGAACTGTTTAAGGCTGCCTCTGAGGTGTCTTCACAGAACCCTGGGATTCTTTGCTTATTCTAGGATCTGTGACATTGTCAGAACAGGGGAGGGCTAAGAAGCACCTCCATGTACCTCTCAGCTTTGGAGCGAGGGCCCAGAGTTTAACATCCACTTGGTGGGAACATTCATAAGTGAACCGGGACAAGAGCCTGAAGTCCCCCTGTTAAAAAACAGGTGGAGGAAAACATTTCATTCTGAATGCCTGATGGTAGTGGTTAAGATGCATACTTGGAGTTCTCAAAAAAAAAAAAAAAAAAAAAAATCAATTCAAGGATGTTATTCCAAATCTACCTCTCTAGATTGCTGGATGGGATTAAATGAATTGACTCTGTTGTGTCCCAGTTTTAAAAGAGGCAGTTTTGAAACCTGTGGTCCCTCAAGCTGTAAAATAACTAAGCCATTCATTTGTCCTAAAGACACGGCAGCCTCTGAACTCAAGAATACCACAGGAATATCACACCACTGCAAATTACTAGGTGGTGCTGAGTCTTAAAAAAAAAAAAAGAAATAGAAACAAAAGCACTGCTCTGTTTTTGAGATGCACATTTGATATGAGCTAATCAAATAGTTTTTGAGATTACTTTCCTGGAGGCAGAATTATTCTGCCCAGCTAGCCCTTCAGTTTCCCCTCTTTGTTGTATCTATCTATGTATAAACACAAGGCCCATATCGTGGATTTTTTTCTTCTCTCACTGAAGTTTCTGAAGACAAGGCCTTTTTGTCATGGATAAATGCAGGGCCAGTCAACCTTACAAAAGGAGTCATTTAATGCTCAATTTCCCCAACTTTCCTATGATTAAAAACTTCTAACCTCAAATGCCATTACTCTATTCTAGATTGTTTTCTTCCACCCTCCCCCCAACAAATGTTTAAATTGTCTCTACTCTGGAGGATTCCTTTTTCTCCAATCTGACCTTGAAAACAGAGAGGCTCTCCTATTCTCTTACATGCCCTAAACTATTTTAAAATCAAGGCCCTCTGACCTTTTCACAACACTCTTCTTGTCTGACACACCAAATGCTCCTCTGAAGGCCCAGAGGAGGTAAAGGGTCTGAAGGGTTGGGAAGGGGGAGGGAGGGATGTACTATATATTTGGCATCAGTTCAGAAATTCAGAAAATGTTTGTGCAACCACTCCCCCAGCCAGGATCCACCGCACCCCCTGCCTTCCAGCACATTAATAAAAAAAGATGTGAGCGGACGAAATTGGAGAGCCCTGGAGGGACACCTAAGGCAGTCATAATTATGTGCCCAGAGAAGCCCACTGCACAGCATCCCTCAGGTCCAGCCCTCATCCTTCCCCTCCGACATCCAAATTTTGGGAGCAGGACCTCTCACGCCCTCACCCCCACCCCCCCAGAGTAGCCGGTCAGACGTGTGGCAGCGCCGCCCATTAACGGCCAGTGTGACACAACTGGAAGGAGTGACATAACCTCTGCACGTCGGGGTGGCAGCGTTATGCACCTTAGGAATCATATATGTTTTTTGTTTAAAAAAAGTACCACAAGGGCACAGGCCTGGAATACATTAACTTGTGAATTGAATGCAACACGCCCTACGAGAGTCTCCCCCTCTCGCTCCGAAACAAAAAGAAGCGGTGGGGGGTGGGGGAAAGGGGGAGAAGGCACTTTACCATCCTGTCCTGAGCTCTCCAGATACTCCGTCAGGTCACAGCCGAAGGCGCTGGCGGCTCCCTTTCGTTTCAGCTTCTGCTTGGCACCCTTGTTCTTCATGAGTTAGTCCCAAAGAGGTTGCCCCTCCGTCTCGCCCTCCCCTCTCTGCTTGGCACCGCGCCTACGATGGTCTCCGGGGGGAGGTTAGATCAGTGGCTGCGGCGCGGCGCTGGGGGGCCGCATGGGCGTGGGGAAGAGCCTGGGCCCCGGGGCAGCGCGCATGGAGCCCGCGGGGCGCGGAGCCCGGCGCGGGCGCGGAGCCTGAACTCCACGGCGCGCTCCTCCAGGGCCGCGGTGCCGCAGGCCGTGCGGAGCTGGCAGCGGCGGCGGGCCGGCGCGCTGGGAGTGCCACTTCCTCACTTGGAGTCCCCGGGACTTTCACGGCCTCCCGCGGTGTCTTCTTCGGGTGTTTTCCTCCCCTTCGGAGGGAGGGCGAGCTCTCCGGAGTCCGCCTTCTCGAAGCCCAGGGAGTGGCCGAGAGCGCAGGGCAGCCGGCGGCGGCGAGGGGCGCGGGGACCGCCCGGGGGGGCTGCCGTGGGTCCTCCGCCCGGCGCGCGCTGTCCAGTCTTCAGACGGCTTGGGTAGGACGAAAACCCAGCATCCTGTCTCTCTCGCCCGCCCTCACGCCTTCCTTTTTTCCTGTCTTACAAATCCTAGGATCATCCAGCTCAGGAAATGCTGGAAGGAAGTTAGCTAGGGAGGGGGGCGGAGGGTGGAAATTTTTGGCAGCTCCGCTCTGGTGTGTGTAGGGAGCCGGAGGAAGTAGGTGGGTGGGTTGAGGAGGACCGGGTGGGGGAGAGAACGCGCTCTTAGGAGAGCTGCTCGGCGGCTCTGGAGATAACTGGGCGGCTCGGAGGAAATCGCCGCGCTCCTAGGAGCACCCGCAGCCCGAACCGCCCGCTTCCTGCCCCACCGACGGCTCTTTGAAGACGCCAGAGGAGGCGCGCTGGCATTCTGGTTGGATGGGGCTAGGTGGGACTGAAAAAAAAAATGCCCTGCCTTGTTTTTATCTTCATTGTCATCATCTCTTTGACACTTTCTATTTCGGTGCCTGTCTCCTCCTACATAAACACTTAAAGAGTAATGACAGAAACAAAGACAGGGATTCCAGCGGAGAAACCTGACGGAAAGAGGTTTTCCGCCTGCCACTCCCAGCCTCCTCTGCCGGCGCCCAGGTACCCCCAACCCAGCTAAGTCCCTCCCAAGCGGAGGGAGGCATGGAGGCTGTCGCTTTGCAACCACTGCTGAGGAAATCAGATTTCTGGTTAGAGATTCAAGCATACCACACACACACACAAGCGTTATTGCAAAGGTTGCTAAATGGAAGTGATTTTGGGGGGCAGTCTCGGATTTAAGGTGACTCAGATATTCTAACCTAATATGGAGAAAGCAGTCTCCCAGGTTATTTCATAATTTGTCTCACGGTTTCGGGAGGGCATGTGTTTTCTTCTCTACTTAATTTGAAATTCTTTGACCTCTGTGTACTCAGCACACAGTAACCACTCAAATTCTTATTATTTAACCATCTGAGGATTAGATTAGACTTCCTGTGTAAATTCAAATCCATATATAGACTTGAAGGGTAGGGACATTCATACAGCTCAGAAGGCTGAAGGTATAGTATTTTAGTTACTGGATCCCTTTACAGTCTCTTATCTTCCTGTGTATCACCAAGATAGTTTATGAACTTTGACCCTTGACCTCCTCTCTTTGTCAGAGCTTACAATTGATAGATAGCCTGCCTGCCAAATCTGGCCCACAGATGTGTTTGGTTTAGCACATGCCATGTTTTAAAGTTTTAAAAAATTAATTGCCAACATTAAAGAGTTAATATTTTTCACATTTGAGATCTGAATTTCTGGATTTCCCTGCAGAAATTGAAGATCTGGTAACATCAAAAGTGCATTCCCACATAGCAAGGACTGCTGATGCCAAGCTGTATCAACCCCCATGGACCACCACCCTATTTAGAGAGATCAATTGTCCAGTTTCAAAGCCACCACGGCCTGTCGTCCCCACTTTGCACCTGCGTGGCCTCTGGAGCCACTGGAGTTTGTGCCCCAAGCTGTGTGTGTGATCTTTCTTTCTATTTTCCATCAGCCTCTCAGTGACACCAGCATTGCACTAGTCATTTTGGTGAGACATCTTCAAGTAACCACTGACTCATTTCTCTCTTTCTGCCCCCACCTCCAGTCTAATCCCAGCCAGACTGATGAATGCTTCAAAATGCCTGTCCTCTGGGCTTCTTCCTTCCAGGCCCATTCAGTGAGGACCATTCACTCCTAAATTGTTAGAATAACTCCTAGTGGGGTTAGCTGAGTGTGGTCGCTTTCCACTTCATCCTGTGCACTAAAGGCCTGTTGAATCTTCCTGAACTGTTGCTGTTGTCCTTTGCTTGCTTTGCTCAAAATTTGTCAATGACTCCCTGTTTTCTTTTTCTAGGACAGCAGTTTCTAAGCTTCTTGTAAGCTACTTGGAGAATATTTGGTATGGTATTTAGTATAATGACTTGTTCCTTTTTTTATAGAGAAGCATCTCCACATGAGACTATAATTATTACTATTAATATTTATTTAGGAGTTTACTGTATCAAAGAACTCCATATCTGACCTACAGTGCATTTTATCATCTTGGCAGCAAAGGAGAGATGCTGAAGGGTTGTTCTTTTCCTGGGTCCAGCCCCTAAACACAAGTTTTGGAATAAATTATCAAGTCCTGTGAATTATCTTTCTAAAGCTTTAAAAATACTCTTTTTTTTTTAAATACTCTTTTTAAGTTTTTATGTTGAAATAATTTCAGCTTATAAAAAATTCTACAAAAAATAGTCAAAGAATTCCTATATACCTTCATTCAGCTTTCCCAAATATTAGTGTCATACAACCAGAGTATTAAGTTAGGAAATTTATATTGATACAGTAATATTGACTAATCAGTGGACCTTAATCAATATCAATTAATTTTTAATTGCATAATATTTTTATTAAATATGATCTTTCTGACAGTAAAGTTCACCAGTTAAATAAACAGTAATTTACAAATAATTCTAAAACACTTCCCATGATAATATTAGCTATGTACCAGATCCCATTAAGCACCATCAAACCCAGCAGGTGTAGGTTGTCACAAAACAAGTTTTCCTAGATGAACCATAAAGCTAATGACTGACTCAGCCCAAAGATTCTTCTGTGCTTTACTGAGGACTCCCTAGAGGGACTCCACAAGCACAGAATTTTCCTTCTGGAACAGGCAGAGACCTTTCCACCCCTGCTTCATGATAAGCTGGGTTTGTGGATTGTTTAGGATTCAGGGTCAAGGTAATACTGAGCATTGGACAAGGCATCCACTAAGTCTGGATCAACTGAACAAAACCTTATTTGAAATGTGTACATGGTGATTCTCTGTCTGTTTGATAGCTCTTAACTGTCTACGCCTCATGGTGGGAAGAACTCACAATTTATCAAGTTGGATAATGAAGCTACATGGTGACAGGCTGACCCAGAGAGCTAGAAAGTCATCCTCTCCTCATTTGCTCTCTCCCCAGTGGTGAGTAAGCCCTGTGATAGGTGCTGCATTTTCGTCTAGCCCTTGTTCTGGACATTCTCTATGTTTCTTTCTCTTCCCGTTGTTCTTTTCTCGCTTCCTTACTCTAAGATATGTAGCTTTTTCTGGGTCTGTGGAAGGAAGTCAGATTTGGGTTCCAATGGGTTTTTCCACTGGACTAAGGATTTCCCAGAAAGCAAGTTACAAGGAGACAGTGTAGGAATATTAACAGGAGGACTAATTAAGCTATTTGGTGATAATACAAATTATGCTCTTAGCAGATTATCATGATGTAAAAAGCACTTTGCTCACATATAACTCCCAAGGAAGAGTTCTGTCCTTTTCTGTGATTTATCTTGGGCTTCCCAGGTGGCACAATGGTAAAGAATCCACCTGCCAACACAGGAGATGCAAGAGACATGGGTTTGATCCCTGGGTTACAGTCCACGGGGTTGCAAAGAGTTAGACACATCTGAGAGACTGAGCACTTGTAATTTATCTTATCTGCAGTTGGTTAAGACTGATGCTTATCAAACTGTGCCATCTGCTTCTTTGACTCACCAAGTTTGGAAGCAATCTTCTATGCTGTATATAAATAGATAAAGAAGACTGAGAGTGAGTATTAGAAGATTTTTAAAAATTGAAGTCTAGTTGATTTACAGTGTTGTCTTAATTTCAGCTGTACAGCAGAGTAATTCAGTTATACATACACACATTCTTTTTTAAGATTCTTTTCCATTATGGTCTATCACAGGATATTGAATATAGTTCCCTGTGCTGCACAGTAGGACCTTGTAGTTTTTCATTATTTATATAATAGTTTGCATCTGCTAATCCCAAACTCCCACTCCATTCCTCTCCCACCCCACCCAGTACTGGAAGATTTTAATGTCACCTGTGATTTAGCCTTTCTTTTACACAGGTGGCCCATGAAAATAGAGTTGTGTACTCAGTTACTCGGTCGTGTCCAACTCCTTGCAAGCCCATGGACTGTAGCCCACCAGGCTCCTCTGTCCATAGGATTTTCCAGGCAAGAATACTGGAGTAGGTTGGCATTTTCTTCTCCAGGGGTAAAAAAAAGACTAAGTTAGAAATCAGCAATTTTAGAGCTCTCCCTCCTATCCTCATGCTCAACCAATTAAATACTCATATAATTCCTTGTTCATGGGCTGTGGTTAATCTGCTCTGATTTCTATGTTCTAGGGTACAAGTGTTAGCTCATCCTTCTGCTAGGTACATTTTCTCTCCCACTTTCTTCTCCCCCTTTCCAGGTTAAGCATGCTAGCATTGGAACTTCCCTGGCAGTCCAGTGGCAGTCCTTGCTTCCAGTTCAAGGAGCACAGGTCCCACCCCTGGTCATGGAACTAAGGTCCTGCATGCCATGCAGCACAGCCAAAAATAAATAATAAAAAATAAAGATGCTAGTGTTGTCATGACTGTTGGGTGTGTGAGATAAATTGTGCCCCCCTCCATGTTCATATGTTGAAGTCCCAATCCCTAGTCCCTCAGAATCTGACTGTATTTGGAGATAGGGCCTTTAAAGATGTTCAGTTCAGTCATAGTCACTCAGTCGTGTCCGACTCTTTGCAAGCCCATGAACCTCAGAACACTGGGCCTCCCTGTCCATCACCAGCTCCCGGAGTCCACCCAAACCCATGTCCATTGAGTCAGTGACGCCATCCAACCATCTCATCCTCTGTCGTCCCCTTCTCCTCCTGCCCTCAATCTTTCCCAATATCAGGGTCTTTTCCAGTGAGTCAGCTCTTCACATCAGGTGGCCAAAGTATTGGAGTTTCAGCTTCAATATCAGTCCCTCCAATGAACACTCAGAACTGATCTCCTTTAGGATGGACTGGTTGGATCTCCTTGCAGTCCAAGGGACTCCCAAGAGTCTTCTCCAACACCACAGTTCAAAAGCATCAATTCTTCGGTGCTCAGCTTTCTTCACAATCCAACTCTCACATCCATATATGACTACTGGAAAAACCATAGCCTTGACTAGACTGACCTTTGTTGGCAAATGTCTCTGATTTTTAATATGCTGTCTAGGTTGGTCATAACTTTCCTTCCAAGGAGTAAGCGTCTTCTCTGCAGTGATTTTGGAGCCCAGAAAAATAAAGCTTGACACTGTTTCCACTGTTTTCCCATCTATTTGCCATGAAGTGATGGGACCAGATGCCATGATCTTAGTTTTCTAAATGTTGAGCTTTAAGCCAACTTTTTCACGCTCCTCTTTCCCTTTCATCAAGAGGCTCTTTAGTTCTTCTTCACTTTCTGCCATAAGGGTGGTGTCATCTGCATATCTGAGGTTATTGATATTTCTCCCGGCAATCTTGATTCCAGCTTGTGCTTCTTCCAGCTCAGCGTTTCTCATGATGTACTCTGCATATAAGTTAAGTAAGCAGGGTGACAATATACGGCCTTGACATACTCCTTTTCCTATTTGGAACCAGTCTGTTGTTCCATGTCCAGTTCTAACTGTTGCTTCCTGACCTGCATACAGGTTTCTCAAGAGGCCAGTCAGGTGGTCTGGTGTTCCCATCTCTTTCAGAATTTTCCACAGTTTATTGTGATCCACACAGTCAAAGGCTTTGGCATAGTCAATAAAAGCGGAAATAGATGTTTTTCTGGAACTCCCTTGCTTTTTTGATGATCCAGCGGATGTTGGCAATTTGATCTCTGGTTCCTTTGCCTTTTCTAAAACCAGCTTGAACATCTGGAGGTTCACAGTTCATGTATTGCTGAAGCCTAGCTTGGAGAATCTGATCACATGGACCACAGCCTTTAAAGATGTGGTTAAGTTAAAATGGGACTTCCCTGGTGGCTCAGATGGTAAAAGTGTCTGCCTACAACGTGGGAGACCTGGGTTCGATCCCTGGGTCGGAAAGATCCCCCTGGAGAAGGAGATGGCAACCCACTCCAGTACTCTTGCCTGGGAAATCCCATGGATGGACAGAGGAACCTGGTAGGCTACAGTCCATGGGGTTGCAAAGAGTCGGACATGACTGAACGACTGAGCGACTTCACTTTCTCTAAAGTGAAAGTTTACTTAAACTAAAAAAAGTTCACTTAAACTAAACTAAACTTAAACTAAAGTGAAAGTGAAGTTGCTCAGTCATTCAGTCATGTCTGACTCTTTGCAACCCTATGGACTGTAGCCTACCAGGTTCCTCTGTCCATCCATGGGATTTCCCAGGCAAGAGTACTGGAGTGGGCTGCCATTTCCTTCTCCAGGGGATCTTCCCAACCCAGGGATCTAACCCGGGTCTCCTGCAAAGTAGACAGACGCTTTACCGTCTGAGCCACCAGGGAAGCTAAGTTAAAATGAGGCTATTTGATTTGGCCATGATCCAATTTGAATGGCTTCCTTGTGAGAAGAGATTAGGACACTGAGACCAGGAATGTGTACCGCAGAGAAAAGACCATGTGGAGGAAACGGTGAGAAGGTGGTCTTTTGAAAGGCAGGGAGAAAGGCCTCAGGAGGAATCAGACCTGCTAACACCTTGATCTTGGACTTCCAGCCTCCAGAACTGTGAGAAACCAAATTTCTGTTATTTAAGCCACCTTCTGTATGGTATTTTGATATGACAGCCCTAGCCCTAGACTGATATATAATATTCAGTGAGGTTCTTCCATGAGAGAGGTCTGAGCCCAACCACCCCTGAGCATCTGAAGCCAGTAGAGGATGAGGATGGCCAGAGCAAAAGGGCTTCTAGAAAGTTTTGTATCCCAAACTCTGTTATTGCATCCCCTGTGCTATGGGGATGTTTTCCCAGATATAGGTTATAATGCAAATTGTGCTTCTAATTGTCCAAGTGAGAGTGGATAAACATCTTTGGTGGGGTTGAGGGAGATTCACATTACTAATCTCTATTAAAACAAGGGGGCTTCCCTGGTGGCTTAGCGGTAAAGAATCTACCTGCAATGCAGGAGACGCGGGTTTGATCCCTGGGTTGGGAAGATCCCCTGGAGAAGGAAATGGCAACCCACTCCACTATTCTTGCCTGGGAAATCCCATGGGCAAAGGAGCCTGGGGGGCTACAGTCCATGGGGTCACAAAAGAGTCAGACATGACTTAGCAACTAAACAACAACAACAGTAATCAAACAGGACAGAGTGGAGGAGAGAAGGAACAAGAACAAGTCCTCCCAGCCTAGAAGTAGGAATAACCTTTAGCATGCAAGTGGTACATCCTGAAACATGGCAGCTGACCTCCCATAGTTCTACCGCCTCTGCAACCATAAAAGCCAGTTTTGCTTCTAAATGGGCTTCTAAGAACAAGCAAATGAGGTGATATGAATGAAGGAAGAAGGCTTTAAATGGTCCCATTCCCAGCTTAAAAGTTGAAAGATAGACCTAGTTATTATTATAAATGATATTCTCTCTCCCTCTCTTTGTCTCTGAAGTATTGTGTATGTTAGTTCCCTTTCAGTTCCTAGAGTTGCTGAACTATATTGCTCAGGGCAAAAAATAAATATATAAATGAGAAAGCACTGGGGAGCACAGCTTTACAGTCACTTCCCCAGCTGAGAGTGTGATTCAGTTGCTTTCCCATCAACTAGACATTTTGGAGTAGAAGGCATAAGGCAGAGGGGACCCTGGCCTCCAGGATCTAGTGCCTGATGATCTGAAGAGGAGCCGATGTAATAATTATAGAAATAAAATGCACAATAAATGTATTGTGCCTGAATCATCCCCAAACCATCCCCTACCCCTGCTCCCTGGTCTGTGGGAAAATAGTCTTCCACGAAATGGGTCCCTGATGCCGAAAAGGTTGGAGCACTGCCAGAAGGTGAGGGGATAATGAGAAAGAAATAGACTTTATCCTTACCAGCCCCCAATCTGATAAACTTGGAGTCATCTTGGACTCTACCTTCTCCTACAGCTAGTCTTTTTAATAAAAGTCTGAGGTTCTGAATTAGCAGGTAGGGGCACTGATCAATGCAATTTTTTTTTTTTTTTTTTAAAGTAAGACTTTCTCTTTTCTAACCCTTCTGTCTCCTCCAGCTCCATCCAGAGCAGCCCAGGATGGGAGGAGAAACCATGTCACAACAGGCACAAACCCAGATCAGCTCCCTTCCTGGCCAAGGTGCCCTCCCATCTCGTCTCAGTCCCAAACCCCCCCTTCCCAGCCTCACTCAAGATCTCACACAGGAATGACTTGAGGGTTTCTCCCAAAGTCCTGATCCCAAGCTGTGCCCCACCCCCACCTCCCCCAACCCCGAACTGATGTATGGGCTCCACCAACAGAGCTTCAGTTATAAAAAAGAAAGTGTTACTTTAAAAAATAAAATAAAATTACTTTGATCAGTGCCCCTACCTGCTAATTCAGAATGTCAGACTTTTATTTAAAAGATTAGCTGCAGGAGAAGGTAGAGTCCAAGGTGACTCCAAGTTTATCAGATTGGGGGCTGGTAATGGTAAAGGCTATTTTCCAGAGAAAGATTAAACGTAATTGCCAAGGGCCATGTCAGAGGTTTCAGGAGGAAAAGCCCTTGGATGGTGCAAAATGCGGGACTGGGTAGAAGTTAAAACTAGAGATTAGATGAGATATTTGCACACAGTATTTGAAATTATTTGAGAAATAAGTTTTCCTCCTCCTCCAGTATTTTAGTTACATTCTAATTTCTTTGCAATGAATGTCATTCAAAAACAAGAGGTTTGGAGATCTTCTTTTCTGTCCTGCGCAGTGTTTTAAAAACCATATTTGACCCATAATGCAGTGGGGGACTAAATGAATCTTCAGTGTTCCAGAAAGATGAACAAACCAGGCAGCACAAGACCCTCTTGTCCCGCTCCACATGGGCACTGGACGCTGCCAAACAGCAGCGGGAAACTTCCTTCCTAGAGTCACAAGCAGAGAAAGACTTCACAAGGCCAGAGGGAGGGCCAAGTGCCCCGGGCTGAATCACCATTATACTGACTTTGAACTTTCTGCAAGGTCTGGCGTTCGTTTCTTTCTCTCTCTCTTTTAAAGTTATTTTATATTGGAGTATAGTTGATTTACAATGTTGTGTTAGTTGCAGGTGTACAGCAAAGTGATTCAGTTATACATATATCTATTCTTTTTCAAATTCTTTTCCCATTTAGGTTATTACAGAATACTGAGTAGAGGTCCCCATGCTATAGAGTAGGTCCTTGTTGATTATTTCACATAGAGTAGTGGCCTTCGTTTCTAAGTCTGAATTTGACTCCATTTGGATGGAGGTGTCTGTTCAGTGTCCCAGAGGGACAGACATCTGGGTGGGGAGGTGTTGCTGGAAGCGGCAGCCCCTGGAGGCCTGGCAGGATTTGCCCTGAGAACCTACCAGTAGGTTCTGGGATCCGTCATAGCAACTGGGTTTAGGGTCGCTTTTCTCACTCTCTGCTCTGTTCCTTGGGAGTTCCTCAACAGGCTGAACAGAGACTTTGGGAAGGAAAAACTAGACTCCTCATAGAACGCAGGAGCCCTCAGGAGAGGTGATGACTTGGCTATCTGGCTGATTCCATTTGTCTTGGTGTCTTGTTTGCTTTTGCTACCTCTCATTCTGCTTCTGCTTCCCGCTTTGCTCGGTTCCGCACCCCTTTGGGAACACTGCCTTCTTTTCTTTCGGTAAAAGGAGCAGAGATGTGGTTGCAGCTCCATCGGTCTCCCCCAGGGTCTCTGACTACTGAAACCAGTGATTTTCTTAGGTGGGTGGGGATCTGTCTCCGCCCTGTGCATTGTGTTCCAGAGTTTCCTGTGCATTGCCTGTAAGCCTTTACCAATCTGCCAGGAGCCTTTTAACACAAAAGGGAGGAGGTGGGGGAAGGGAGTACTGAGGAAAAACATCGCTATAAATAGCCCTGTTGAACAAAATTGTTTTCCCCATACACAGTTGTTGTCAGGCCCCCGACGCCCCATGATCTCCCTCTGCACTCTCCTCCCTGTCCATTCCAGCCTTCCTCAACATGCCCGGTGCTCCTACTCAATCATCTTTGGATGAGCATATTCCAGAGGCACAGGAGAGAAGCTTCAGGTCCCCCACAGGCCCCTTACCAGCTCAGCGTGCCTGGGCTGTGGGCTGGGGCTGACCTGGACTAGACAAGTTACTTCACCTCTCTGAGCCTCAGTTCCTCCACCTGTTAAATCAAGGGGATAATTACCTTGTAGGGTTGTTGTGAGGATTAAATAAGATAAGGAAATAGCCTAGAACTTGGCCTTTGTCTAGGCCGGTGTACAATACACAAAGGAGAGTGATTTTCTTTTTTAATTGAGGTATAGTTGATTTACAATACTGTGTTATTTCAGGTGTACATATATATTTACATGGGCGCGTATGTGCTAAGTCTCCCTTAGCAGGGTTGATCTCCCTTGAGATTCATTGGTTTGATCTTGCTGTCCGAGGGACTTGCAGGAGTCTTCTCCAACACTACAGTTCAAAAGCATAAGTCCTTTGGTGTTCAGCCTTCTTTTTGGTGCAACTCTAACATCCATACATGAATACAGGAAAAACCATAGCTTTGACTAAACGGACCTTAGTCGGCAGAGTAATGTCTTTGCTTTTGTTTTTGTGTGTGTGTGTGTGTGTGTGTGTGTGTAATAAAGTTTTATTAAAGTATAAAGGAGACAGAGAAAGCTTCTGACATAGGCATCAGAAGGGGGTAGAAAGAGTACCCCATGTCTTTGCTTTTGAATATGCTGTCTAGGTTGGTCATAGCTTTTCTTCCAAGGAGCAAATGTCTTTTAATTACATCACTGCAGTCACCATCTGCAGTGATTTTGGAGCCCAAGAAAATAAGGTCTGTCACTGTTTCCATAGTTTCCCATCTATTTGCCATGAAGTGATGGGACCGGATGCCATGATCTTCATTTTTTGAATGCTGGGTTAATCCAGCGTTTTCACTCTCCTCTTTCCCTTTCATCAAGAGGCTCTTTAGTTCCTCTTCACTTTCTGCCATAAGGGTGGTGGCATCTGGGTATCTGAGCTTATTAATATTTCTCCCAGCAATCTTGATTCCAGCTTGTGCTTCATCCAGCTGGGCATTTCCCATCATGTACTCTGCATATAAGTTAAATAAGTAGGGTAACAATATACAGCCTTGCTGTACTCCTTTCCCAATTTGGAACCACTCTGTTGTTCCATATCCAATTCTAACTATTACTTCTTCATCTGCATACATGTTTCTCAGGACACAGGTAAGGTGGTCTGGTATTCCCATCTCTTGAAGAATTTTCCACAGTTTGTTGTGATCCACACAGTCAAAGGCTTTAGTGTAATCGATGAAGCAGAAGATGGTTTTCCGGAATTCTCTTGCTTTTTTTTATGATCCAACAGATGTTGGCAATTTGATCTCTGGTTCCTCTGCCTTTTCTAAATCCAGATTGAACATCTGGAAATTCTTGGTTCACGTACTGTTGAAGCCTAGCTTGGAGAATTTTGAGCATTACTTTGCTAGTGTGTAAAATGAGTGCAATTGTGAGGTAGTTTGAACAGTCTTTGGCATTGCCTTTCTTTGGGATTGGAATGAAAACTGACCTTTTCCAGTCCAGTCCTTTTCCACTGCTGAGTTTTCCAAATTTCCTGTCCCCTTGTCCCATATAAAACACAATTATCCTGAGAAACCTGTATGAGGATCAATAAGCCTGTCAGAGCCCTGTGTGGAACCACTGATCGGCTCAGGATTGAGAAAGGAGTACAACAGGGCAGTCTGCTGTCACCCTGCTTGTTTAATCTATATGCTGAGCACATCATGAGAAATGCCAGGCTGGATGAGTTACAAGCTGGAATCAAGATAGGTAGGAGAAACATCAATAACCCAGATATGCAGATACCACTCTAATGGCAGAAAGTGAAGAGGAACTAAAGAGCCTCTTGATGTGGGTGAAGGAGAGTTAAAGAGCCAGCTTAAAACTAAATATTAAAAAAACTAAGATCATGGCATCTGGCCCCATTACTTCACAGCAAATGGAAGGGGAAAAGGTGGAAGTAGTGACAGATTTCCTCTTCTTGGGCTCTAAAATCACTGGAGATGGTGACCGCAGCCATGAAATCAGAAGACGTTTGTTTCTTGGCGGGAAAGCTATCACAAACCTAGACGGTATGTTAAAAAGCAGAGACATTACTTTGCCAACAAAGGTCCATATAGTTAAGACTATGGTCTTCCCAGTTGTCACGTACGGTTGTGAGAGCTGGACTATAAAGAAGGTAGAACACTAAAGCATTGATGCCTTTGAACTGTGGTGCTAGAGAAGACTCCTGCAAGTCCCTTGGACAGCAAGGAGATCAAACCAGTCAATCTTAAGGGAGATCAACCCTGAATATTCACTGGAAGGACTGATGCTGAAGCTGAAGCTCCAGTATTTTGGTCATCTGATGCGAACTGACGACTAATTGGAAAAATCCCTGGTGCTGGGAAAGATTGAGGGCAGAAGGAGAAGAAGGTGCAGAGGATGAGATGGCTGGATGGCATCACCAATGCAATGGACATGAACTTGGGCAAACTTTGGGAGATGGTGAGGAACAGGGAGGACTGGCATGCTGCAGTCCATGGGGTTGCAGAGTCGGATATGACTGGGCAACTGAACAACAAGTTTATTTATTTTCATATATTCATTTAATATCTTACACATTGGTTTGAGTTCCGACATGGTTTAAGATGATTTACTTTACATTTAAATGTTTAGAACCTGGAAACATTTTCAGAAAAGGTAAGATAGCCTCTCATTAAATAGCTTTCTAATACTGAAGATATATTGCCCTTAGAGGGGAATTGGGGAAGCAGTTTTGATTGTGGCTCACACTTTTGTTACATTTCCGGTATCCCCAGAGCTGTTTTTCCTCCTATCTTGAAAGCAAATATGCAGAAATTAGTTTGAGGACAGGAATTATCATAGGTTACAGATACAAATTACCTCAACATATAATTGTATCCCTCAAACTGTAAACATTTTTAAGCTGGACAATATATTCCTATTGTTTTTCATTATACCTTTTGGAAATGTTTCCAAGGTTGTGAAGGTTGGTGGTGGTGGGGAAATGGTACCAGTTTGTAATAAGAATTACATTTGAAAAATATTGTATATATTTTAGGGAACATTCTGCTTTTCTCAATCCTCAATACACAATTATTTAATTCTCCATGCTGATCCTAAAAGAACCTAGTCAAATGCACACAAATCTCATTTAATCATGTACTGTTTTTCAAAGTAAGATTGTGTGTGTGTATCTATTTATCGCCCAGTAAGTTAATTTCATGGCAAGTCCTTTCAGATTTTGTGGGACCTGATTATTTAAAGCAGTTGCAGTTTTCTGGTCTTAATTCTGTGTATTTCAAACTTTAAAAATTGAATATCTATTTTGTGCTGTCTTAAAACCTTTCAGATTATCATGCACATACCTGGATTTAGTCTTAAAATATCTTCCCTAAACCCCTACATTTCCCAGACAGTCCTGATTTCAAGCATTCTTCCCCTTTTTTCACACACCATGTCAAAGGATGTGTACTGATCTTTGCTTTAGAATCTATGGCCAGTATTATAGATTGAATTGTGTCCACAAAAATCCGTATGTTGAAGTGCTAACTCCAGTATCTCAGAACTTGAACTTCCTTTGGAAGTAGAGTGGTTGTGATGCAATGAATTAAGATGTGATCAAACTGGATTAGAATGGGTCCTTCATCCAAAATGAAAGTTATCCTTAGACAAGGGGAAAATCCGAACAAAGACATGCACACAGAGCTAATGCCATGTGAAGATAAAGGCAGAGATTGGAGTGATGCTTCTACAAGGAACACCAAGTGCTGGCCGGAAATGACCAGGAACTCTGGGAGAGGCATGAAACAAATTCTTCCTAACAGCCCTTAGAAGAAACCAACCAGGCCAACACCTTGATCTTGACTTTTAGCCTCCAGGACTATGAGATAATACATTTCTGATGTTTAAGCCACCCAATTTGTAGTACTTTGTTACAGCTGCCTTAGGAAGCTAATATAGCCAGTATAGTAAAGAGACAGAGCTAGGCAGTCCTGCATTGGAAACTGTTACTGTAATGATCAGAGTGGTAAGAGTTTAAGTGAACTCAGAAGTCTCTTTGTGAAAATATCTGTATATTTAGCTGGCACTGTCTTCACAAACCAGATAATCATGATGGTGTGATCACTCACCTAGAGCAAGACATCCTGGAATGTGAAGTCAAGTGGGCCTTAGAAAACATAACTATGAACAAAGCTAGTGGAGGTGATGGAATTCCAGTTGAGCTATTTCAAATCCTGAAAGATGATGATGTGAAAGTGCTGCACTCAATATGTCAGCAAATCTGGAAAACTCAGCAGTGGCCACAGGACTGGAAAAGGTCAGTTTTCATTCCAATCCCAAAGAAAGGCAATGCCAAAGAATGGTCAAACTACCACACAATTGCACTCATCTCACATGCTAGTAAAGTAATGCTCAAAATTCTCCAAGCCAGGCTTCAGCAATACGTGAGCCATGAACTTCCAGATGTTCATGCTGGTTTTAGAAAAGGCAAAAGAACCAGAGATCAAATTGCCAACATCTGATGGATCATGGAAAAAGCAAGGGAGTTCCAGAAAAACATCTCTTTCTGCTTTATTGACTATGCCAAAGCCTTTGACTGTGTGGATCCCATTAAACTGTGGAAAATTCTTCAAGAGATGGGAATACCAGACCACCTGACCTGTGTCTTGAGAAACCTATATGCAGGTCAGGAAGCAACAGTTAGAACTGGACATGGAACAACAGACTGATTCTAAATAGGAAAAGGAGTATGTCAAGGCTGTATATTGTCACCCTGCTTATTTAACTTATATGCAGAGTACATCATGAGAAACGCCGGGCTGGAAGAAGCACAAGCTGGAATCAAGATTGCTGGGAGAAATATCAATAACCTCAGATATGCAGATGACACCACCCTTATGGCAGAAAGTGAAGAGGAACTAAAGAGCCTCTTGATGAAAGGGAAAGAGGAGCGTGAAAAAGTTGGCTTAAAGCTCAACATTCAGACAATGAAGATCGTGGCATCCGGTCCCATCACTTCATGGGAAATAGATGGGGAAACAGTGGAAACAGTATCAGACTTTATTTTCTTGGGCTCCAAAATCACTGCAGATGGTGATTGCAGCCATGAAATTAAAAGATGCTTACTACTTGGAAGGAAAGTTATGACCAACCTAGATAGCATATTCAAAAGCAGAAACATTACTTTGCCAACAAAGGTCAGTCTAGTCAAGGCTATGGTTTTTCCAGTAGTCATGTATGGATGTGAGAGTTGGACTGTGAAGAAAGCTGAGCACCGAAGAATTGATGCTTTTGAACTGTGGTGTTGGAGAAGACTCTTGAGAGTCCCTTGGACTGCAAGGAGATCCAACCAGTCCATTCTAAAGGAGATCAGTCCTGGGTGTTCATTGGAAGGACAGATGCTGAAGCTGAAACTCTAATACTTTGGCCACCTCATGTGAAGAGTTGACTCATTGGAAAAGACTCTGATGCTGGGAGGGATTGGGGGCAGGAGGAGAAGGGGATGACAGAGGATGAGATGGCTGGATGGCATCACCGACTCGATGGACATGAGTTTGGGTAAGCTCCGGGAGTTGGTGATGGACAGGGAGGCCTGGCGTGCTGCGATTCGTGGGGTTGCAAAGAGTCGGACACGACTGAGCGACTGAACTGAACTGAACTGAAATGAATGTTGTGTGTGTTTAGTTTCACGTCTGACTCTTTTTCGACCCCATGGACTTTAACCCGCCAGGCTCCTCTGTCCATGGAATTCTCCAGGCAAGAATATTGGAGTGGGTTGCCATTTCCTTCTCCAGGGAATCTTCCTGACCCAGGGATCAAACCCACATCTCCTGCATTGCAGGCAGATTCTTTATCTCTGAGTCCATACTTTTATACAATGAATGCTCACTTCAACTGAGGAGTTCCAATGGAGATTAAGAAGAATAGTTACAAAAATAGACAAGAATCCACCTGGTTGTAGAGGATGGGTGGGATAAGAGAGATGGGGAGGGAGGCTCATTTTTGCATACTTTAATGTTGTGAAGCATGTTGATGGGGTACCAGAGAAACGCAGCTCTGTGAGGCCACTGTGACTGTGGGGTTACTGTGATGGTGCTATGGCCTTACAAGTGGGCTGCTCTGGCCCCTCGCTTTTCCATCCCTTCCCACACCTCAACAAGGGATCCGGGATGGAATTACCTTCCTGAAGACTGGAAGTTTTAAGAGTCTGCGAAGTCTATTTACACTCAACTTTTACTCATTATTCAGCCAGTCAAATTTACTGAGTGCTCTCTCCATGCCAGATACTGGGTTTGATGCTGAGGACACAAAGTTGAAAAGACTCCATGCACACCTTCACTGGCCACTCACCTAGTGGGCAAGAGAGCCAGGCACACTGGCAACTGCAATACCATGAGATAGATGTCGCTATGGGAGCCCTGAAGTCAGAGTGCCCCGACTATCTTAAAGGAGGTGACTCTGGTGTAGGCTTGAAGAGTGACTATTGCTCCTACAGATAGTAGGGGAGAGGAATTTTCAGGATCACAGGATAGCATTTCCAGAGACACAGACTTGTGTGAGACCAGGACTTGTGCAGCAAGTGGAAAGCATCACATGGTCAGGTGTGGGAGAGAGCTGTGCTAGTCCGGAATTGATTCTGCAGTGGGAAGTTGCTAAAGACCTTGGAGCAAGGCAGTATCAGCCAAGCCTGGCAGAGATGTGGGGGTCAAGACAGGGACAGAGGGGGGCGGCAGACTAGTGGGAGGGACACCAAAGCATTCTTCCTTGCCTACTCGTTCACCCTACAGCAAGGTGGAGATGCATCCTGGTTAATACCTAGTTTCTGCAGTTAAACCACATGGGGTCAGATCCTGGCCTCATCACTTGCTTTAGTCCCACGGTTAGTTCGTCCTGAACCTAAATGTGAAACCAGATGGTCTAGTAAGGGAATTAAATTTATCTGCATTAATGGAACATGTTGCATGAAAAATAAGTCACAGTAAATTCTAGAAACTGAGAATCTTTAAGTTTAGCCTCTATCCCTGGGAATTGTTTGTAAGAACATCATCACAAAGTTAATTTGCATGCTCCTTAAACCATATATTGTATTGTGGCCTTAGAGGAATTTGGCTTGAATTATTAAAATGCCCAGAAGGGGCATCCTAGTAACGGTTAATGTCTGAGATGTACGTTTGCCATCTAGTGGGCATTTGTGAATGTGTATGCATTAAAGATTGAAGGCAAAAGAAGGGGGAGGCAGAGGATGAAATGGTTAGATAAGCACTTCTGACTCAATGGACATGAATTTGCGCAACCTCCAGGAGATAGTGGAGGACAGAGGAGGCTGGCATGCTGTAGTCCATGGGGTGACAGAGTCGGACATGACTCATTGACCAAACAACAACTTACCCCACACATACACACACAGCGTCCTTCAGCGGCTCTTACCCTTTCTCCCTTACCCTCAATACTTGAACGTCAAATGGTATTTTGGACATATCACTATTTGTAAAGTATCTTAGTTTATACGTATCAGGGATATGAGAATGTTTTATGATGTGTTTGCCTGCACAGAGGGGAGTAATAGCTTCACATGTAGGTTATTTCAAACTACCCATACTCATATAGATATATAAATATATGTGTATAACTGAATCACTCTGCTGTACACCTGAACCTAACCAACATTGTAAATCAATTTCAGTTAAAAGAAAAACCACTGTTTCTTAATGTATATACTTTATCCAAGGTCTGTTAACCTCAAGCTGTGAACGATAATAAACCTCAGTCATTGAAACTATCTCTCCATTTCTTTTCCCCTTCGTGTGCTCTGTTAGTGATACTATTTCCCATTTATCTTTTGGTTATCATTATAAATTTAAATGCCACCCTTAGCCTTTGAATTTTTGTTCCATCAATGTAGGCAGTAACTCTTGATTCTCTACTAGACAGTAAGACAGAAATAACACCCTCACACTACTCTTCACCTCTCCCCATCCCCTCACTTCCATCCAATCTCAATCCGTACCTCTCAATTTTGATCTTTTCTATCTTTACATTTACAACATTAGGGCTTATAACATTTGCATTTTGTTCTGTCAGTTCAGTTCAGTTCAGTCACTCAGTCGTGTCCGACTCTTTGTGACCCCATGAATCGCAGCACGCCAGGCCTCCCTGTCCATCACCAACTCCCGGAGTTCACTCAGACTCAGGTCCATCGAGCCAGTGATGCCATCCAGCCATCTCATCCTCTGTCATCCCCTTCTCCTCCTGCCCCCAATCCCTCCCAGCATGAGTCTTTTCCAATGAGTCAACTCTTCGCATGAGGTGAGCAAAGTACTGGAGTTTCAGCTTTAGCATCATTCCTTCCAAAGAAATCCCAGGGCTGATCTCCTTCAGAATGGACTGGTTGGATCTCCTTGCAGTCCAAGGGACTCGCAGGAGTCTTCTCCAACACCACAGTTCAAAAGCATCAATTCTTCGGCGCTCAGCCTTCTTCACAGTCCAACTCTCACATCCGTACATGACCACAGGAAAAACCATAGCCTTGACTAGACGAACCTTTGTTGGCAAAGTAATGTCTCTGCTTTTGTTCTGTAAATATAATTAATTTTTCTGTATTTTATTTACTCATCAATTCTAAACATTGGAATCAATAAATTACTTTGTGACTTACAGTTTCTGCTTATGCAAATATAATTTGCCAAAGAATTTTGAGTGAAGATTAACATTCAATATCTCTAAATCTGAGCAATTCAAAAAAGAATGAAACAAGCCTCAAGGCCAAGTGGATTCTTCTTTCTTACACCATATAACTTGATCAAATCATATCATATTTCATGCTAGCTTTTTTAAAACTTTCTTTTTTTGGGTTTAACTTAGCGTTTGTAATTGTTCCTTTTCAAAATTATTTTTTAGAGTCCTAGGTCCTTTGAATTTTTGTTTGATTTCTAGAATTAGCCTTTCGACGCTGAAAGAAAACAATCTGCTGGGATTTTGATTGGAAATGCATCGAATCTAACAGGTCGATCTGGGGAGAAAGAACATCTTGAAAATATTGAGTCTTCTGACCCATGAGCAAAGTATGTATCTTTATTCATTTAGGTCTCTTGAATCTCTCTCAGCAACATTTTGTTATTTTCAGTGTAAGACCTTTCACATCTTTTGTGACATTTCTCCCTAAGAAATGTGAAAATATGAAAGCTTTTCATCTTTTTGATGCTAATATAAGTGGTATTTTAACATTTTAAGTTCCAGTTGTTCATTGCTAGTATACAGAAATTCATTTCTGAATACCGATGTTATTATTCAGTTCAGTTCAGTCACTCAGTCTTGTCCGACTCATTGCGACCCCATGGACTGCAGTGCACCAAGTTTCCCTGTCCATCTCCAATTCTCAGAACTTGCTCAAACTCATCTCATCCTCTGTCATCCCCTTCTCCTCCCGCCTTCAATCTTTCCCAGCATCAGGGTTTTTAGCAAAGAGTCAGTTCTTTGCATTAGGTGGCTGAAGTATTGGAGTTTCAGCTTCAAAGTCACTCCTTCCAATGAATATTCAGGTTGATTTCCTTTAGGGTGGACTAGTTTAATCTCCTTGCAGTCCAGACGACTCTCAAGAGTCTTCTCCAACATCACACGTCAAAAGCATCAATTCTCTGGTGCTCAGCTTTCTTTATAGTCCAACTTTCACATCCATACATGACTACAGGAAAAACCATAGCTTTGACTAGATGGACCTTTGTCGGCAAAGTGATGTCTATGCTTTTTAATATGCTGTCTAGGTTGGTCATAGCTTTTCTTACAAGGAGCAAGCGTCTTTTAATTTCATGGCTGCAGTCAGCATCTGCAGTGATTGTGGAGCGCAAAATAATCAAGTCCCTCACTGTTTCCATTGTTTCCCCATCTACTTGCCATGAAGTGATGGGACTGGGTCTTAGTGATGGGCCATGATCTTAGTTTTTTGAATGGTGAGTTTTAAGCCAACTTTTCACTCTCCTCTTTCACTTTCATCAAGAGGCTCTTTAGTTCCTCTTCACTTTCTGCCATAAGGGTGGTGTTATCTACATATCTGAGATTATTGCAAACTCGCTAAACTCATTAGTTTTTGTAACAATTGGTGTGTTCCATTGGAATTTTTACCAACACATGATCTATGAAAAGACTTTTTCCCCTTTCTGTCCAATCTGGATTCATTTTATTACTTTTTTAGAAATATTAATTCATCTGATTTTTCTTTTTGCTAATATGATGAATTACAGTGATTTTTAAGTTACATTGATTGAATGAATTATAGTGATTGATTTTTTTTTTTATCCCTGAGGTGAATCCCATTTGGTCATGATGTATATCCTTTCTACATATAGTTGAATTTGATCATTAAAATGTTTCGAGTTTTTGTATCTACATACAATATTGAATATAAGTGGTGACAGAAGACAACCCTGTTTTGTTCCTGATCTTAGTGGGAAAGCATTGTCTTTCATCATTGAACTTGTTGCTAGCTATATATTTTTGTAAATGTCTTTTATCAGATTGAGGGTGTTCCTTCACATACCTAGTTTGCTAAGAATATTTTTTAATCAGTAATGGATATTGGATTTCAAGTGCAGTTTTTGCATCTATTGAGGTGATTGTGTGTTTTTTCTCCTTTGGTTTGCTAGCATAGTGAATTACTATTTTGTTTGTTAATATAAAGCAATCTTGCATTCTTAGAATAAACTTACCCTTCTTTGTCATGTTGCATTATTCTTTTTATATGGTTGAATTCATATGCTAAAATTTTGTTTAAAATTTTTGCTTTAATGTATATTTGAGATATTCGTCTGTTATTTCATTTGCTGTAATATTTTTGTCCGGGTTTTGTATGAGGGTAATGTTGGCCTTATAGAATGAGTTGGGAAGTATTCTCTCTTCAAGTTTTTGGAAAATCTTGTGTAGAATTAGTATTATTTCTTCCCAGTATAAAATTGGTATTAGTGAAAATATTAATTTATGTAGAATTTATGTATTATATCTTGAGATCTCTTCAAGAAAATTAGAGATACAAAGGGAACATTTCATGCACAGATAGGCTCAATAAAGGACAGAAATGGTATGGACCTAATAGAAGCAGAAAATATTAAGAAGAGGTGGCAAGAATACACAGAGCTGTACAAAAAAGATCTTCACGACCCAGATAATCACGATGGTGTGATCACTGACCTAGAGCCAGACATCCTGGAATGTGAAGTCAAGTGGGCCTTAGGGAAGCATCACTACAAAAAAAGCTAGTGGAGGTGATGGGATTCCAGTTGAGCTATTTCAAATCCTAAAAGATGATGCCGTGAAAGTGCTGCACTCAATATGTCAGCAAATCTGGAAAACTCAGCAGTGGCCACAGGACTGGAAAAGGTCAGTTTTCATTCCAATCCCAAAGAAAGGCAATGCCAAAGAATGGTCAAACTACCACACAATTGCACTCATCTCACACGCTAGTAAAGTAACGCTCAAAATTCTCCAATCCAGGCTTCAACAGTATGTGAACCATCAACTTCCAGATATTCATGCTGGTTTTAGAAAAGGCAGAGGAACCAGAGATCAAATTGCCAACATCCGATGGATCATGGCAAAAGCAAGAGAGTTCCAGAAAAACATCTCTTTCTGCTTTATTGACTATGCCAAAGCCTTTGACTGTGTGGATCACAATAAACTGTGGAAAATTCTGAAAGAGATGGGCATACCAGACCACCTGACCTGCCTCTTGAGAAATCTGTATTCAGGTCAGGAAGCAACAGGTAGAACTGGACATGGAACAATAGACTGGTTCCAAATAGGAAAAGAAGTACGTCAAGGCTGTATATTGTCACCCTGCTTTTTTAACTTATGTGCAGAGTACGTCATGAGAAACTCTGGGCTGGAGGAAGCACAAGCTGGAATCAAGATTGCCAGGAGAAATATCAATAACTTCAGATATGCAGATGACACCACCCTTATGGCAGAAAGTGAAGAAGAACTAAAGAGCTTCTTGATGAAAGTGAAAGTGGAGAGTGAAAAGGTTGGCTTAAAGCTCAACAGTCAGAAAACTAAGATCACGGTATCCGGTCCCATCACTTCATGGGAAGTAGATGGGGAAACAGTGGAAACAGTGACTGATTTTATTTTTGGGGGGCTCCAAAATCACTGCAGATGGTGACTGCAGCTATGAAATTAAAAGACGCTTACTCCTTGGAAAAAAAGCTATGACCAACCTAGACAGCATATTAAAAAGCATAGATGTCACTTTGCCAACAAAGGTCCATCTAATCAAAGCTATGGTTTTTCCTGTAGTCATGTATGGATGTGAGAGTTGGACTATAAAGAAAGCTGAGTGCCAAAGAATTGATGCTTTTGAAGTGTGGTATTGGAGAAGACTCTTGAGAGTCCCTTGGACTGCAAGGAGTTCCAACCAGTCCATCCTAAAGGAGATCAGTTCTGAGTGCTCATTGGAAGGACTGATGGTGAAGCTGAAGCTCCAATACTTTGGCCACCTGAATGCGAAGAGCTGACTTATTTGAAAGGATCCTGTTGCTGGGAAAGATTGAAGGCGGGAGAAGGGGATGACAGAGGATGAAATAGTTGGATGGCATTACCAACTCAAAAGACATGAGTTTATGCAAGCTCTGGGAATTGGTGATGGACAGGGAGTCCTGGCGTGCTGCAGTCCGTGGGTTGCAAAGAGTTGGACGTGACTGAGTGACTGAACTGAACTGACTGATGCATTATTTCTAATCTTGTGCAGAATTAGTATTATGTCTTTTAACTAGTGAATCTGGCCCTTAGGTTTTCTAGGTGGGAAGGCTTCTAAGTACTGTGTCAGTATTCTTAGGGGCTTCCCTGGTGGCTCAGATATTAAAGAATTCACCTGCAATGCAGGGAGACCTGGGTTCAATCCCTGAGTCACAAAGACCCCATGGAGAAGGGAAAGGCTACCCACTCCACTATTCTTGCCTAGAGAATCCCATGGACAGAGGAGCCTGACGAGTTACAGTCATTAGGGTAGCAAAGAGTTGGACACAACTAAGTGACTAACACTTTCACTTCTTCACTTCCATTTCTTTAATAGATACAGAGTTGTTTATGTCATCTATTTCTTCTGTGGCATTTGTCTATTTACCTAAGTTGTGAAATTTATTGGCATGAAGTTATTTATAAAAAGTTACTTTTATCCTTTTAATACCTATAGTATACGTAGTGATGTCACGTCTTTAATTCCTTATATTGAGAATTTTTTGTCTTTTTTCTGACTAGTCCAGCTAGAGTTTATTCCCTTTTTTTAATGTCAAATAACCAGCCTTTGCTTAGATTCTCTGTATTGTTTTCTTCTCTAATTCATTGATTTCTGCCTTGATCTTTATTATGTTTTCTCCTGCTTACTTTATACTTTATTTGTTCTTCCTTTTCTAGTTTTGTAAAGTAGAAGCTGAGATTATTGATCTGAGATATTTCTTCATTTCTAATATAGACATTTAGTGCTTAAATTTTCACTTATAGATCCTATATATTTTATTTTCATTTCCATTCAGTTTAAATACTTTTCAATTTCTTTTTTGATTTTCTTCTTTGATGTCCCCCTTATTTAGAAGGGTGTTGTTTAGTTTTCAAATACTTGGGGATTTTCCAAGGATCTTTTCATTATTGCTTTCTAGTTTAATTCCTCTTTGGTCAGAGAACATATTTTGTGTGACTTGAATCCTGTTGAATTTTCTTGTCCGGTTTTAGGGCCCAGAATAGCACTTTGTGTACTTGAGAAAAATGTGTATTCTCCAGTTGTTGGGTAGAGTGTTCTATAAATGTCGATCAGGTCAAGTAGTTAATAGTGTTGTTCAAGTCATCTATATTCTTACTGATTTACTGCAGAACTGGTCTAGCAAATATTGAGAGAAGAGTGTTGAAATCTCTGGCTATAATTGTACAGTTCTATCATTTTCTACTTAATGTATTTTGAATCACTATATTAGGTTCATGAATGTTTAGGATTGTTATTTCCTCTTGATGAATTGACCCTTTTATACTTTTTTTTTTTTTTGACCACATCACAGCACAGCATGTGGGATCTGAGTTTCCTGACCAGGAATCAAATCTGTGCCCCCTGCATTGGAAGCATGGAGTCTTAACCACTGGACCATCAGGGAAGTCCCAACCCCTTTATCCTTATAATGATAAAATAAACTTCTTTTCCCTGTTACCATTCTTTGCTCTGAAGTTTATTTTGTCTGATTCAAAAGTAGCTACTCTTGTTTTCTTTTGACTAGTGTTAACTTGGTGTATCTCTTTCTGTCTTTTAATTTTAACCTATTTATTGGTTTATATTTAAAAATATGCATGCATACTAAGTCACTTCAGTCATGTCCAACTCTTGGCAACTCTATGGACTGTAGCCTGCCAGGCTCCTCTGTCCATGGGATTCTCCCAGCAAGTATACTGGAGTGGGTTGCCATGCCCTTCTTCAGGGGATCTTTCTGACTGGGATCAAACCCAGGTCTCTTACCTCTCTTGCATTGGCAGGCAGGTTCTTTACCACTAGCACCATCTAGGAAGCCTATATTTAAATGTAAATATATATAAAAAAATGCCTACAGTTTATATTTAAAGATAAAGTATATTTGTAGGCAGTCCTATGTTTATAGACAGCTTATAGTAGAGTCTTTTTTTTTCTAATCCAACTTGATCATTTCTACTTTTTAATCAAAGTGTTTATACCATTTACATTTAATTTGATTATTAATGTTAGATTGTTAATGCTAGATTGCTATTTACCCCATCTGTTATTTTTTTCCCTTTTCATGGTTTTTACCTTCTTTTGGATGAATTAAATTTCTTTTTAAATTTGATTTTATCTCCTTTGTTGCTTTATTAGTTATAATTATTTTGTTATTTTAATGGTCACTTAGGTATTTATGGGCTTCCCTGATAGCTCAATTGATAAAGAATCCGCCTGAAATGCAGGAGACCCTGGTTCAATTCCTGGGTCAGGAAGATCTGCTGGAGAAGGGAAAGGCTACCCACTCCAGTATTCTGGCCTGGAGAATTCCATGGACTGAAGCGTCCATGGGGTGGTGAAGAGTTAGACATCACTAAGTGACTTTCACTTTCACTTTCACTAAGGGTTTACAGTATAGAATTTATCTCTTAAAGTCTACCTTAAAGTAATATTATCCCACTTCATGTGTAATCTAAGAACCTTACAAAAGTATAGTTTATTTATCCCCTTCTGGTCTAGATGCTATTGCTGTCATGTATTTATTTTACTTTTAATCTCTACAAGTTCAGTTTAGATTTTTCTCTGTATCCTCCATCTCTCTAACTTTTTGAATATATGGAATATAATATAATAACTGTCTTAATGTTTTCTGTGTTAATTCTAACACCTGTGTCAGTTTTGAGTTTCTTTTAACTAATTATCCTGCCTTCCATCAGTTGTGTATCTTCATGTCTTTGTAAACCTGGCAATTTTTGTTTGGATGCCAAGCATTGTGAATTTTACCTTATTTAGCGCTGGATATTTTTATAGCTTTATAAATCTTGAACTCGTTCTAGGAGAGACACATTACTTGGATAGAGTTTTTTCCCTTTTGGTTTTGTTTTTACTATATAATAGGCAGGTCTGGAACAGTGCTCATTGTAGAGCTACTTCTTTATTGCTGAGCAAAACTTCCCTGAGTACTCTTACCCGGTAGCTTGTGAATTATGAGTTTTTCCAGGTTGGCTGGTAGAAATAGGCACTATTCTCAGCCCAGTGTGAGTGATTAGAATTGTTCTGCTAATCGTTACAGATGGTTCTTTCCTTGGCTTAGGACAGTTCTCCTACATCAGCCCACTGATCATGAACACTTGAGGGGGATTCTTTGCAGACCGCCAGTATTCCGTTTCTGTGTTTCGTTTCTCTCTGGATTTCTGTCCTGTGAAATGAAGCTGCTTTGATTTTCTTGGACTCTACAGTCTATCTCCTCAACTCAGGGAGTCTTCTAGGCTCTCTCTCAGCTTTGCTTTCCCTCTGCAATGCTTGGAACTCTCTCAGGGTAGTAAACTGGGGCAACTGTGGGGCTCATCTTGTTCATTTCCTGTCTCTCAGAGATGACTGTCCTTCGTTGCCTCTTACAGAGTATCTTAAAAACTGTGGTTTATGCATTTTGTCTGTTTCTTTCTTTCTTTTTTTTAAAATGGATGCTTCAGGTGGCATAGAAATCTGGTTCCTGTTACTTCTTGTTGACTAAAAGGCAAAGTCTAGTCCTTGCTTTTTCCACTTTGAGATTTAATCTTTTCTTTTTTATTTCAACTTAAAAAAATTTCAAGGGTTAGAAACGCTGTAAAAATTATTCAAGGAACATCTGTGCACACTTTGTCTAGATTGATCGATTGTTAGTATTTTGCCGTACTTATGCACCCCCCCACTTTTTCTCTGTTACTCTCTCACATACACAAATTTTAACTGAGTCATTTGAGAGAAACTGAAGTCATCATGATACTTCATCATTAAATAATTTTTAAGAATAAAGTCACTGTCCTGGAGAAAAGAGATTCCTCTTACATTGTTGGTGGGAATGTAAGTTAGTGCAATAACCATGGAAAACAGTATGGAGGTTCCTCAAAAAACTAAAAATAGAGTTACCATATGATCCAGCAGCCCCATTACTGGTCATACATCCAATCAAAACTATTTCAAAAAGATATATGCACCCCTATATTCATAGCAGTACTATTCATAATACCTAAGACATAGAAACAACCTAAGTGTCCATTGACAGATGATTAGATAAGGAAGATATGGTATGTATGTACAATGGAATAATGCTCAGCCATATAAAAGAATGAAATAATATACTTGCAGCAATATGGATGGACCTAGAGATGATCATACTAAAGTGAAGTAAGTCAGAAAGAAACAGACACATACCATATGATATCACTTATATGTGGAATCTAAAATGTGGCACAAATGAACTTATCTATGAAACAGAAACAGGCTCGCAGACATAGAGAACCAATTTGTGGTTGCCAAGGGGGAGGAAGGTGGGGGAGGGAGGGACTGGGAGTTTGGGATTAGAAGATGCAAGCTATTATATACAGAATGGATAAACAATACGGTCCTACTGTGTAAGAGAATAACATTCAATATCCTGTGATAAACCATAATAGAAAAGAGTATGAAAAAGGAGAGAGATATATATATATTTGATTTACAATGTACAATGTATTAATTTCTGCTGTACAGCAAAGTGATTGTCAGAAATTAATATATTGTAAGTCAACTACACTTCAGTAAAATAAATTTAAAAAAGAATAAACTCATTCTCTTATATAATCACAATAGCCTTTTCCTCCTCCCGGGGAATCTCCCTGACCCAGGGATCAAACCCGCATCTCCACACGGCAGGCGGATTCTTTACCAACTGCGTCACCTGGGAAGCCTGTAACCACAATGCAAGGATCAAATGCAAGGAATTTAACATTGACAGAACATTATCATATAACATATGGTCTCCTTTGATTATCTATTGCTTTGTAACAAATGAACCCAAAACTTAGAGGCTGAAAATAACAATGCATTAACTATTATATCTCGTGATTTTGTGGGTCAGGAATTCAGATATGGCAGAGTGGGGAGGGCTCATTTTTGTTTTATAATGTTTAAGCCTCAGCTGGAGGTGACCCTGAGTGGTTGGTGGCTTCTTCACATGGCTAGTGTGGGCTTCCTTATAGAATGGTAGCATCAGGGTAGCCAGGCTACTTCCATGGTGGTTCAGGGTTCCAATAAAAAGTGAGTCTAGTAGTCATGTATGGATGTGAGAGTTGGACAATAAAGAAAGCTGAGCACTAAAGAATTGATGCTTTTGAACTGTGGTGTTGGAGAAGACTCTTCAGAGTCCATTGGACTGCAAGGAGATCCAACCAGTCCATCCAAAAGGAAATCAGTCCTGAATATTCATTGGAAGGACTGATGCTGAAGCTGAAACTCCAATATTTTGGCCACCTGATGCAAAGAACTGACTCATTGGAAAAGACCCTGATGCTGGGAAAGAATGAAGGCAGGAGGAGAAGGGGACGACAGAGGATGAGATGGTTGGATGGCATGGACAAACTCGGTGGACACACGTTTGAGTGAACTCCGGGAGTTGGTGATGGACAGGGAGGCCTGGCATGCTGCAGTCCATGGGGTCGCAGAGTCAGACACGACTGAGCGAATGATCTGACTGAGAGACATCCAATAATACAATTAGTGTCATACATAAGGTGATGCTTGAGGCCATAATATCATTTTTTAAATCATATTTCTTTTTTGTGGAAACAATTTTTTTAAAATTTTAAATTGAAGGATAATTGCTTTACAGAACTTTGTGGTTTTCTATCATACATCAACAAGAATCAGCCATAGGTGTACCCATGTCCCCTCCCTCCTGATAGTGGAAACGATTTTTTAATGCCATTTAAAAATTATTCATTCATTTATTTTTGGTTGTACTGGGTCTTTACTGAGGTGCTTGGCCTCTGTTGCTGGGTGCAGGCTTTCTCTAGTTGCTGTGAGCGGGGACTACTCTCTCGTAGTGGCTCTTGTTGTTGAACTTGGGCTCTAGGGCACTTGGGCTTAAGTAGTTGTGGCTCATGGGCTTAGTTGCCACATGGTACTTTGCCCACCTCATGCGAAGACTTGACTCTGCGAAGAAAAGACTCTGATGCTGGGAGGGATTGGGGGCAGGAGGAGAAGGGGACGACAGAGGATGAGATGGCTGGATGGCATCGCTGACTCGATGGACCTGAGTCTGAGTGAACTCCGGGAGTTGGTGATGGACAGGGAGGCCTGGCATGCTTCGATTCATGGGGTCACAAAGAGTCGGACACGATTGAGCGACTGATCTGATCTGATCTGATCTGATGTGGGATCTTAGTTCCCAGACCAGGGACTGAACACGTGTGTCCTGCACTGGCAGGCGAATTCTTTACCACTAAGTCATAGGAAACAATCAGACAAACCCAAATTAAAGAATATTCTATAAAACAACTGGCCTGTGAACTTCAAAAATGTCAAGGTCATGAAAGACAAGGACAGATGAGAAACTATTTCAGATTAATGGAGAATGTATTAGTCCGCTTGAGCTGCTAATATAAATATTAATACCACAGACTGTGTGGATTAAACAACCGAAATGGATTTTCTTACAATTCTGGAGATTGGGAGTCCAAGATAACGGTGTTAACAGGTTGGTTTCTTCTGAAGCCTCTCTCCTTGACTTGAAGGCGGCCACCTTCTACCTGTGTTCTCACATGGTCATCCCCCACCTGTGCTGGCTTTTCCTCATCTCTTCTTCTTTATAAAGACACGGGTCATGTTGGATTATGACCTACCCTAAAGACCCAATGTTAACTTAATGACCTTTTTAGAGGCCCAGTTTCCAAATAGAGTCACATTCTGAGATACTGGGAGTCAGGGCTTCCACATCTGATTTCAGGAGATTCAATGCTGTCCATAACAGAGGCTAAGGAAATTTCTTTATATGTGGCCTTAGATTGGAAAAAATTGTTTCAAGGTATATTATTGAGACAACTGGAAATGAGTATGTACAGCATTACAAATTAAAAACAGCTTCAAATTCTTTGACAGTTTTCTTACTGAGGAATGGGGCTATGTTGCCCATGCCTTTAAATCTGGACTGGCCTGTAACTGCTCTGTCACATAGGAGAGAGCGAAAGTGGAAGCAGAAACTGCCTTTAAAAGGCTGGACTCAGAACTGACATAGCTTCACTTCCTTATTTTCAATCTACTTAATTACTTATTACTTCCTTATTTTCAATCTACTTATTACTGCTTAATATAATCATTTCCAATTGTCTCAGTAATATACCTTGTAACAAAAAATTTTTTCCAATCCAGGAATTTAGATGTCACATCTAACATTCCTCATCTATCCTTGTCTTTCATGACATTGACATTTTTTTAAGTGTACAGGTCAGTTGTTTTGTAGCACATCCTGTAATTTGGGCTTGTCAGACTGCTTCTTCATGATTAAATTCCAATGGTGCATTTTTGGCAGGAATACAATAATGGTGATTTTATGTCCTCAGAGTATCACCTCATGTGTGGTATCTCTTTGAACTATTGCTGAAATTAATTTGGAGTACTAGGTTAAGGTAGTAATCTGGTAGAAATCTGCCAGATTTCTCCAATGAGTACTATCTTCTCTTTGTAACTGGTAAGTAACCTCTAGGGTATTGTTTTTTCTTTAAAATTTAAAAAAGAGATTTCCTGTATCCTGTTGCAGACAATTCCAGTATCTGATGTCCTTGGGGGATCAGGCGGGTCTAAATCTTTTGGGTATTCCTGCTAACTGTTCTTACACGTGGCTTCCAGTGCTTAGGGTTTTTTTAAATTTATGAACTTGAATTTGAGTCCTCTAGGACTAAATTGAGGATGCATCCTCTAAAGTGTGCTTCCATTGCACAGCGCACAAAGAACTCCTCAGTGCTCTTCTGCAGCCTTGGCTTGACAAGGAAGGCACAAGTTTGGCTCTTCTCATTTGGATCCCAAATCAGTGTCAGCAGAAACTTTCAATTACTTCAGTCGTGTCTGACTCTTTGCCACCCTTTGGATTGTAGCCCACCAGGCTCCTCTGTCCATGGGATTCTCCAGGCAAGATTCAGTTCAGTTCAGTTGCTCAGTTGTGTCCGACTCTTTGCGACCCCAGGGACTGCACCATGCCAGGCCTCCCTGTCCATCACCAACTCCTGGAGTTTACTCAAACTCGTGTCCATTGAGTTGGTGATGCCATCCAACCATCTCATCCTCTGTCGTCCCCTTCTCCTCCTGCCTTCATTCTTTCCCAGCATCAAGGTCTTTTCCAATGAGTCAGTTCTTCACATCAAGTGGCCAAAGTATTGGAGTTTCAGCTTCAGCATCAGTCCTTCCAATGAATATTCAGGACTGATTTTCTTTCAGATGGACTGGTTGGATCTCCTTGCAGTCCAAGGGACTCTCGAAAGTCTTCTCCAACACCACAGTTCAAAAGCATCAATTCTCTGGTGCTCAGCTTTCTTTATAGTCCAACTCTCACATCCATACATGACTACTGGAAAAACCATAGCCTTGACTAGATGGACCTTTGTTGGCAAAGTAATGTCTCTGCTTTTTAATATTCCTATCTAGGTTGGTCATAACTTTTCTTCCAAGGAGTAAGCGTCTTTTAATTTCATGGCTGCAGTCACCATCTGGAGTGATTTTGGAGCCCCCAAAAATAAAGTCAGCCACTGTTTCTACTGTTTCTCCATCTATTTGCTATGAAATGATGGGACCGGATACCGTGATCTTTGTTTTCTGAATGTTGAGCTTTAAACCAACTTTTTCACACTCCTCTTTCACTTTCATCAAGAGGCTCTTTAGTTCTTCTTCACTTTCTGCCATAAGGGTGGTGTCATCTGGGTGTCTGAGCTTATTGATATTTCTCCCAGCAATCTTGATTCCAGCTTGTGCTTCATTCAGCCCGGCGTTTCTCATGATGTACTCTTTATATAAGTTAAATAAGCAGGGTGACAATATACAGCCTTTATGTACTCCTTTTCCTATTTGGAATCAGTCTATTGTTCCATGTCCAGTTCTAACTATTGCTTCCTGACCTGCATACAGATTTCTCAAGAGACAGGTCAAGGGGTCTGGTATTCCCATCTCCTGGAGTGGATTGCCATGCCCTCCTGCAGGGGATTTTCCCGATCCAGACATCTCTTTTGTCTGCTGCATTGTCAGTTGAGTTCTTCACCACCAGCGCCACCTGGGAAGCCTTTTTCTTACCATGGTTTGTTCCTTTTGGGGTGGGGTGGTTCTTGGAGACATTTACTTCCCCATCAGTAGAAGGGTGACTTGGAGAATCTAGTCTGCTATCTTCCCTGCCTAAGCAGAACCCACTTTAATGATTTTCCACTCTAATCTTTAGTATAAATATGATTCTGCTTGGCTTTTTGTAATGATATCTTTGAAGAAATTTGGTTTTCTCACAACTTGTTAATATTCTCAATAATCCTGTGAAATGAGGAAGTCAATTACCTTGGTACATTGTGCAGCTGGGGTGGTGCTAGTATTAAAGAACACGCCTGCCAATGCAGGAGATTAAAGAAACACGGGTTCTATCCCTGGATCAGGAAGATCCCCTGGAGAAGGAAATGGCAACACACTCCAGTATTCTTGCCTGGAGAATCCCATGAGCAGAGGAGCCTAGAGGGCTACAGTCCATGGGGTCGCAAAGAGTCGGGCACGACTACAGCGGCTTAACACGGGGTGATGTAAGGTAAATTTATTAACTTGTAAAACCTCAGTTTTCTACTCCGGAAAATGGACAAGTTCCTATCTCCTTCCCAAAGCTTTGTGAATATTTACGAGGATGTAATTTGGGAAGTGCCCAGACCCTCGCGCATTACTGGCACAGGGCTTTATTAAGATCACCCGAAGAACAAGGGGTCCTTTTCCCTCCAGCTTCCCCTTCGGTCGCCGCGGGCAGCGGGGCGGGGAGGAGACCGAGGGTAGGGGCTGGAGGGCTGGCATCCGTCAGGCCCGCCCACCGGAGGACCGCGCAGACCCGCCCGGGGCCTGGCCGTAGCGACTCCCGACTCGGGCGGGGGCGGAGCAGGCGAGTGGAGCCTCCTCCCGGCGGCGGGGGCGGTCCCCACGGCAGCTGCTCCGCGTCTCCGCTTTCTCCGGGCTGTCCTCGTCGCCGCGGCGTCTGGGGTGAGTTCGTGGGGCCTCCCCTCCGCCGGTGCCCGGGACGCAGGGTTTCACACGGAGGGCGACTGGCGCCGTGTGGGCATTGCCGGGCGGCAGGGCGGGTCGGTCCCCGGGTTGCGGCTAGGCGCGCGCTGGCCGGGCCTCGGAGGGCCGTCCTGCCTCCTCCCGGGCGGCGCGGCCGGGCAGGGGGCCTGCGGAGGCCGAGCCCGGCGGGAGGCACCAGCTCAGGTGAAGGCACCACTGCGGCGCTCCCTCTGCTGCCGGAGGGATGGCCAAGCGAGGTGCTGCCAGGTAGGAATCCAGGGGTCATCCCCCGAGGCCCCGCGTCACGGTTCCGGGGTCGCCGCCAGCACCTCTGTCCGTGCGGGGAGCATCAGCGTGAAGATGTCCCTTCCTCCTTGCAGCTCTCTTTCCCCAGGGTTTCTGCTGGGAAACCCACCCACTGATCCCAGCCTGTGGCCTGCAGGGAGGGGCCGGCGAGTGGTGAGGATCGACTGGATGGTAAAGTGTATCAGCTCTCTACGCTTAGTCTGGCTCTGAGTCCATACACTGTCTGTTGATCCAAAGCCCATGAGGATGGGGACTGAGGAAAGGCCTTTGGGTTGGTGGCCTCGGGAGAGCAGTTATCAATAGCGTGGGCGTGTGCTGGATTGCATGGTGTTCAAGAGTGGGTGAATGATGAAGACGTGGAGGCGGCCGGGGCACAGCCGTTGGGTGATGCAAGGGAGCAGGAAGAACACAGTCCTTTGAAGGTTGGGGGTGTTGTTTGTTTAATTTCTAAATGTCTGTTAAAAAAGAAAAATAACATTGAGGATGCGACAAAGTCAAGGAATCTCGGATAGAGATGACTAAGATTCAGTGTCCAGGCTGAGAAAGTGGGCTTAAAAAGAGGGGCGGAGGGCGCTCCTAGACATCCAGGCTGAACAGTGGGGCTGGAGTGCTGGAATATCACTCTGGGGAAGGAGATAATGCTTAATAGGACCATAGTTTTCCTTTTGGAATTTTATTTTCTAGAGCCGGGTTGGCCTTTAAACCCTATGAAAGTGCAAAGTTTTCATGTGCCTGTTTGTGTTGTAGGGGAGAAAAACTTCTTGCCCCCTTCTAGGTTCTTTGGCTAGACAAATAATTAAATTGGATTAACATACAGCAAATTAACAGGAGACAACCAAATTTAATTTCATGCCAGTGGGATCCCTTAAAAATATGAGGCTCAAAGACGTAACCAAAGCAGGCAGCCTTTATTATCTTTTAGACAAAGAAACACCACATACGTGAAGAATTGATAAGACAAAGAAGTTGGGTTTGGGGTAGTAAATTAATGAAAAAGTATTAAGGTTTATTGTACTGAGCTCTCCACCTTGCATTCTTATCTCTGATAATAAGGATGCCTGATGTGGTGCCCTCCTGGTATAGAAAAGGCACCTTTCACATGGGATATATTTCCGCTTTTAGGGGAAGAAAAAAGGGTAAAGTGTCCTTACACTGGCTGTTAAGTAACTTTAAGTCAAAATAATCAGTATGTCAAAGTGGCCTATTTTGGTGTGGCATATCTTGCTTCCCTTCAGCGTGCATTTTTAATCTGATTCAAAACATCTGTTAAAGAGCAGTACTGAACTGTTTGACTACACAATGTTGCAGAGGGCAATAAAACTAACTCAGTATATTTTAGGTGCCACTTGATAGAATAAGCTTTTGGTATCTAGTTTAAACTGAGCTGTTAATTGTGTTTTTTTTTTTCCCAGAAATGCATGCAAGACTTGAGAACTGTTTCTTTGAAGATCTTTAATTCAAAGTGGAAACATTCAAAGCAAGTCAGTTGTGGTTTTCTTCTCTCTTTTTTTTAAAAAAAGCCATCAATGAACAATGGTTTCTCAAACCCAAAATATTGATTACCTGGCCCCACCTTGGGCCTTGGAAATAAAGATCTCTTGGGGATGGAGCCTAGGAATAGGAATTTCAGAGAGAGATCACAGAGTTCTCTGGCATGGGAAATTATTTGACCCCTTCTGAAGTTTTTTAGGATTTGGGCTCATTGAGGCCTCTTTAGAACAGATTTCCTTACCAGTTATGTTAATAAATTGCTACTGCTGCTGCTGCTAAGTCACTTCAGTCGTGTCCGACTATGTGCGACCCCATAGACAGCAGCCCACCAGGCTCCCCCGTCCCTGGATTTTCCAGGCAAGAACACTGGAGTGGGTTGGCATTTCCTTCTCCAATGCATGAAAGTAAAAAGTGAAAGTGAAGTCGCTCAGTCGTGTCGGACTCTTAGCGACCCCATGGACTGCAGCCTACCAGGCTCCTCTGTCCATGGGATTTTCCAGGCAAGAGTACTGGAGTGGGGGCCATTGCCTTCTCCAAAATTGCTACTAAAGTTAGGTAAATTATAATCCCTGTCTATTGTGTCATCTCTAAATTTTAATATATTTTAAAGGAAAACTATACAGTCATCAGAAAAAAAAAAAACTCATTTCTGATTATAACCCTATTTTTTAAAAAATAGATTGTGAATAAACAATATTTCTCTAGTCTATTATTAAGAGACAGTCATCAGTAATTCTTTCTGACATTTTGTATATAAAAGGCATGTATACCACACATACATAGCATAATGTGGATTGTATTCTACATACATTTTTATGTTCTGTTTTTTTTTCTCTTAGCTATCATGAGTATTTTCCTGTGTAGTTAAATTTTTAAGTGCCATTTTAAGGAAAGCATGTGTGGCGTCATATGTAGGTATTGTAATTAATTCAATCAGCTTCCCTGGTGGCTCAGATGGTAAAGAATCTGCCTGCAATGCTGGAGACCCAGGTTTTATGCTTGGGTTGATAAGATTCCCTGGAAAAGGAAATGGCAGCCCACTTTAGTATTCTTGCTTGGAAAATCCCATGGATGGAGGAGCCTGGTAGGCTATAGTCCATGGTTGCAGAGTCGGACACAACTGAGCGACTTCACTTTCACTTTCTAGTATTCTTGCCTGGAGAATCCCAGGGACAGAGGAGCCTAATGGACGACAGTCTGTGGGGTTGCAAAGAGTCGGACACTACCGAGCAATTTCTGCCTGTCTGTTGTCCCTATTGTTAGCATTTTGATTCTTTTGAATTTTTGGTGGTTTTAAGTAATGTTGGTTTGAGTATCATGGTTTACCTGATTATTTCTTAGAATGATTTTCTAAATGATAGAGTTGAAAGCTATTCAAATACATTTTAAACATCTTCTTTTCACATATCTTCTTACTGCTTTGCCTCACCAGAAGGAAAATGGAATGTTTCTGAAGATCTATTGCATTACAGGTCCAATCTCTTATTTCATCGGTTCTCAAACTTTAATGCGTATAAGAATCACCTGGGGAGCTTGTTAAAAATTCATTTTCCTGAGTCCCAGGCCCAGGTGTTCTAATCCATTAGCTCTGGAGCAGGGCCCAGGAATCTGCAATCTTAACATATTTCTCTCTGCATTTGATATAGGCACTCTTGAAATCACACGTTGGAAAATGTTTTTAAAATAAATGGCAAAACAGACTCAGCTTTAGGTCACTTGCCCAGCGCCATTCATGCATCTGGTAACCAGATTTGAATTAGCTTTCGTGGCTTCAAAACCCTTGTTTTTTCCATTACCTCAGACCTTCAGCCTCTCATTGATGTGCTTCTAATAATGGCAGAAAGGGAACTTCAGCTGACCCCACTGTAGCATTCTCTGGGATAGCTGAGAATGACACACAAATACACGGCGAGCCTCCGCTAAAATCCCCCACTGGAAATTCTTTTCTTTCTGCTGCATAACATAGACTAAATGAAACAATTTCAGTCCTTTCCCGGTTGAATTTATTTCCTGTTTCCTGACTGTTTCATGCCAACCCTTGTAAAATAGGTGGTACCGCACCATCAGGCCCCTCTTGCCCAGGAGGCAGGGACACTGCTCTGGTGTGCTCCAAGGGATCAGGGAGGAAGTGGCAGGCTAAACAGCATCTCCTCCTAGAATCAGAAAAGAGACGTACTGCTTTTGAAAAGTCAGTAGTAGAGGAGCAAAAGGTGGTAGGCATGACTAAGACAGTGTCATTTTTTAGAGATAGGGCCTCTACCCTTAGAAAAGCATTGGTGTTAGTAAACCAAAGGGAGCTAGCATGGGGGTGAGCCTTTTGCAGTTTTAAAAATCTTCTCTAAATAGAATTTTATGCCCAGTTAAATTTCCCCCTTCTTTATTAATCTTTATTTATTCTCCTTTTATACTATTATCACATTTATTTTAGTAGTAGTTGGGGATAATTGTCCTTATGCGTTTCAACTAGTGTATCCTAGAAAGTCATTCATTATTTACCAAATTTAGCACCTATTATGTGTCAGGTCAGTGTGAGGCACTAGGAATATAAAGAAATAGTGATTCTCCTTGAGAATTAAGTTAACCTTACTGCTGTATGTTGACTTGGATTATACACAGCCTTTGAGTTTTTAGCTCTAGTTGTAATTAACTTTAGACTTAGAGAAAAGTTGATAATATTGTACAGAGAATTCACTCAACTTCCCCTATATTGGCCCTTTACATAGCCGTTGTTCAGTTATCAATACTATTAACTATAGACTTTATTTGAATTTCATCAGTTTTCCTGCCAATGATTTTTTTTTCTGTTTCCATATGCTGTCGAGGATCCTACCTTGCATTTAGTTATTTCCCCTTAGTCTCCTTCAGTCTAAGTAATTCCTCAGTTTTGCCTGATTCTTCATTATCTTGACTCTTTTAAAGAGTACCAGTTGTTTTGTAGAATGAAGGTATTTTGTAGAAAAGTACTGATTAGTTATTTGGTAGAGTGCAGTTCATCACTGATGATGTTAACCTTGATCATTAGTTAAGGTGATATCTGCTAGGTTTCTTCACTGTAAAGTTACTCTTTC
The DNA here is from genome assembly GCF_003369695.1 of Bos indicus x Bos taurus. Classification (NCBI taxonomy): domain Eukaryota; kingdom Metazoa; phylum Chordata; class Mammalia; order Artiodactyla; family Bovidae; genus Bos; species Bos indicus x Bos taurus. The sequence goes on along the minus strand of NC_040076.1, from coordinate 63,812,221 downwards.
CCTTTGTTGTTTGTTTTTTAGTCACTCAGTCTTGTCTGACTCTTTGCGACCCCATGGACTGCAGCATGCCAGGCTTCCCTGTCCTTCACTATCCCCTGGAGCTTCCTTGAACTCATGCCCATTGAGTCGGTGATGTCACCCAACCATCTCATCTTCTGTCGTCCCCTTCTCCTGCCCCCAGTCTTTCTCAGCATCAGGGTCTTTTCCAATGAGTTGGCTCTTCCCATCAGGTGGCCAAAGTATTGGAGCTTCAGCATCAGTCCTGCCAATGAATATTCAGGGTTGATTTCCTTTAGGATTGATTGGTTTGATCTCCTTGCAGCCCAAGGTACTTTAAAGAGTTTTCTCTAGCATCACAGTTCAAAAGCATCAATTCTTTGGTGTTCAGTCTTGTTTATGGTCCAACTCTCACATCTGTCAATGACTACTGGAAAAACCACAGCTTTGACTATATTATTTGAGAGGAGATACTTTGAGACAACGTAAACTCTGTTTGTCCTCAAATTTTTACCTACTAATTTTAGCACCAACTGGGGGATCTTGTCTGCCACAATTATTTACAATGATGTTTGCCTAATGGTGATTCCCACCCCCCCCCCATTTCCTGCTTCTTTATTAATTGAAAGTTTATTGTAGGAAAGAGCTGCCTTTTCCCGTTTATTTATTTGATCATTTATATCAGTATGTACTAATGGATATTCATTTTATTCTGTGGATTAAAATACAGTATCATTATTTTCTTGCTCAGATGCTTCCAGTTTTGGCCATTAGGAGCTCAGTCTGAGTTTAAGTGACCTGTACGTGTAAATGGCTGTTAATCATTTCTATCCTTCCCTTGCCAATACAACAGCCAGTTACTTTACAAGCAAAATGGGTTTATTCAGGAGCAGTAAAGAATTGCAATTTGGAACATGCAACTGTCAAACCACATGCAAGTCTGGTAAAGCAAAGGAAAGGAAACTCTTTTATAGAGTAGAGGGGGAAATTGGGAGGGGCTGTTATTGAAAAAAAAGTTCATTGGATGAAACTGGGAGTTTGAAGTATGGTGGCTTTTCATTGGCTCAGTTGTGACAGTTGTGACAGTCTTTCATTGGCTGAGGTGTTGCCAGAGTAGGAGAAAAGCTTCCTTTTCCTGCTAGTGGTAGTAAAGTTGCAACACTTCCTGCCAGAGTTGCAAGAAGTCTGTTTTGATGTGATCTATATCTCCCCTTCTGGCCTCCCAATTCCACTTCAGTTAGGTTTCTCTTCATTAATTTTCACAGAACCATTGCTTGTTTAGGGTCTGGGCAATGATCACTGAAAAGCCAGGTTCAGTTCAGTTCAGTCACTCAGTCGTGTCCGACTCTTTGTGACCCCATGAATTGCAGCACGCCAGGCCTCCCTGTCCATTACCATCTCCCGGAGTTCACTCAGACTCACGTCCATCGAGTTGGTGATGCCATCCAGCCATTTCATCCTCTGTCGTCCCCTTTTCCTCCTGTCCCCAATCCCTCCCAGCATCAGAGTCTTTTCCAATGAGTCAACTCTTCACATGAGGTGGCCAAAGTACTGGAGTTTCAGCTTTAGCATCATTCCTTCCAAAGAACTCCCAGGGCTGATCTCAATTAGAATGGACTGGTTGGATCTCCTTGCAGTCCAAGGGACTCTCAAGAGTCTTCTCCAACACCACAGTTCAAAAGCATCAGTTCTTCGGCGCTCAGCTTTCTTCACAGTCCAACTCTCACATCCATACATGACCGCTGGAAAAACCATAGCCTTGACTAGACGGACCCTTGTTGGCAAAGTAATGTCTCTGCTTTTCAATATGCTAAATATGGTAAAGGAGCTTTAATTCCGAGGAAAGTAGGACAATATGTGTGGAAATAGTCTGCTCTGAGGAACTCTGCAGGAGTAACAGGAGTAGCGAAATGTTGGCCTTTCCGTTGGTGCTATCCCAGAGAACCTCAAAGGAGTAGGACCATGTGCCTGGTGCCACATTTTTCACACTCTAGACATCCTGTGTGTGCAGGATTACCAGGTGGATTTAGAGACACTGGAATGCTGATTTTAGTGTTCTTGGCTGCTGAGTGAAAACCATACCCCTCTCTCTGGGTGCATAAGTGCTTAGTGAGTATTTATGGAGTGACACTTGGTATCTTCCCCTGGTCTCCCATGGTGCTATAAAAATGTGTGCATGTAGAGATTCTCTAAGAATGATAATGATACTTAGCATTTATGCTGATTTGCCCTTTGTTATAGCTTGTCTTCTGTGCTAGATTTTTTTTTTAATGGAAAATTCCAAGGCTTCAAAAAAGTAGGGTGAAAAAGAAAATGAAACTCTCAGGTACCTGTCACCTTACTCAATACTTTTCAATATTTTGCTAGTCTTATTTAATCTTTTTCCCCATTTTCAGGGTTGGGGTGGCATATTTGAAAACGAATTGCAGACATTAAAATCTAAGGAAGGGTTGGAAATAAACTCTTGAGTACAAGGACTATATCTTAATTCCTTTGGTGCCTAGCACTGTGCCTGAAAATAGCAGGTGCTCAGAAAAGACTGGTTAAATTGAGAGGAGAAAGAGCAAAATTATGAGAACATCATCATTTTGAGCTAACTCTAGGGCAGACCTAAGAAGGAAAAGGGTGGTGAGACTTGCCCTAAAATAACTTCTTTCACATTATCTGAATTTGTTCTCTATAACTATGATCCTCCTGTCACTTTAAGATAGCCTTAATTAAAAGAGAAAACTCATTTTAGGGAGAGTTCAGGGACTCTCCTTTATTTAAATATTTTTACAGGTAACTCCAATCTGATGACATTTTCTCCAACACCAACCAGGAATGACTTGCCCTAAAACGGACTTTCTTTAAAAAAAAAATCATTAAAAAAAAAATTATAAAAGTAGTATATACTATTCCTGGGTTGGGAAGATTCCCTGGAGAAGGAAATGGCAACCCACTCCAGAACTCTTGTCTAGAAAATCCTATGGATGGAGGAGCCTGGTGCAGGCTACTGTCCATGGGGTCGCAAAGAGTTGGACACGACTGAGCGACTTCACTTACTTACTTAGTATATACTCATTGAAAGAAAATAGGAAATAACAGAGAAATGGAAAATGAAATGATTCAATATGGATTTCAATATGTAATTCCAGAGATAACATTTTCTTGGTTAGCATTCTGATAAAATTTGGGTGTGAATCACATTGGTAATCAGAGTCAGATCAGATCAAATCAGTCGATCAGTCGTGTCCCGACTCTTTGCGACCCCATGAATCGCAGCACGCCAGGCCTCCCTGTCCATCACCAACTCCCGGAGTTCACTCAGACTCACGTCCGTCGAGTCAGTGATGCCATCCAGCCATCTCATCCTCTGTCGTCCCCTTCTCCTCCTGCCCCCAATCCCTCCCAGCATCAGAGTCTTTTCCAATGAGTCAACTCTTCACATGAGGTGGCCAAAGTACTGGAGTTTCAGCTTTAGCATCATTCCTTCCAAAGAAATCCCAGGGCTGATCTCCTTCAGAATGGACTGGTTGGATCTCCTTGCAGTCCAAGGGACTCTCAAGAGTCTTCTCCAACACCACAGTTCAAAAGCATCAATTCTTCGGCGCTCAGCCTTCTTCACAGTCCAACTCTCACATCCATACATGACCACAGGAAAAACCATAGCCTTGACTAGACGAACCTTTGTTGGCAAAGTAATGTCTCTGCTTTTGAATCAGAGTCAATAACTATTTATTTGTCTGTGAGAATGTGCTAGGTCTGACCGATGCATCATCTCATTAAATTCTTACAGCAGTGTTGTAAGATAAGTTAATTTTTAATTATTGTTTTGTAGCTGAGGAAATGGAAATGTGGTAAGAGTATTTGCCTTCAATCACTTAGCTGATAAGCAGGCTGGGCAGATCTCTATTGAAACACCATTCCTCTATGAGCATAGCAGCTCTTAGACAAACAATGTTCCCTAAGTTTTCCAAGATTGAGATTTTATAAAAAATGATTGCCAGTCCTAGCAATTCAAGCCTTCTGCTGTTAAGTCTGTGAGACAGTCTGGCTCCAGGAACCTGCAGACTTACTATTACCTGGAGGGAAGGAAACAGACCTCCAGGAAACAATATCAAAAGACAGTCCCAAAGAAAGTGACAGGAGGGGAGAGGTAGAAAGCTGCGTATTTCAAGGGTTTGTGCTGGACACAGCCAGGTACCAAGAGGAGGAAAGAGATAGCAACATTCGTGTGAAGGGTGTGGCAGAAGCCCAGGCTTTGGAGATGAACACTGGGCTCATACCCCAGCTCCACCGCTTACTATTAATAGTTGTGTGGTCTCTGGCAAGTTCCGTAATCTCTAAACCTTTGTTTTCTCCTCTATAAAATGAGGAGACTTGGAAGGAAAGTTATGACCAACCTAGATAGCATATTCAAAAGCAGAGACATTACTTTGCCAACAAAGGTCCGTCTAGTCAAGGCTATGGTTTTTCCTGTGGTCATGTATGGATGTGAGAGTTGGACTGTGAAGAAGGCTGAGTGCTGAAGAATTGATGCTTTTAAACTGTGGTGTTGGAGAAGACTCTTGAGAGTCCCTTGGACTGCAAGGAGATCCAACCAGTCCATTCTAATTGAGATCAGCCCTGGGATTTCTTTGGAAGGAATGATGCTGAAGCTGAAACTCCAATACTTTGGCCACCTCATGTGAAGAGTTGACTCATTGGAAAAGACTCTGATGCTGGGAGGGATTAGGGGCAGGAGGAGAAGGGGACGACAGAGGATGAGATGGCTGGATGGCATCACTGACTCGACGGACATGAGTCTGAGTGAACTCCGGGAGTTGGTGATGGACAGGGAGGCCTGGCGTGCTGCGATTCATGGGGTCGCAAAGAGTCGGACACGACTGAGTGACTGAACTGAACTGAACTGAATAATTCTAAACTCACAAAGTTGAGAAATAAGTAAGTTAATATAAGTGATTGAACTCCTAGAACATGGCACAGAATAAATGCACACTCCTCTTTTTAATGATTAATCTTCTAATGAGTTATTACTGCCTTCAGCATTTACTTGTGATGCCTTCACAAGACCCTAAGCACAGGCCAAACTGTTTAATTGCTTCCTGGGTCAGATCTTCTCTTTTGTGGTTTGATCCAGGAACCTAACCTCCATTTATAACATTGAGTCTAGAGAAGAATGCTTCCTAGGTTTCCCTCAAACTCATCTAGGCTAAAATTTGGGGATGCTACCCTTTAGTAAGTATGAGGCTGTCTTGAGAGTTGCTAGGGTTGTTTTATTTTTCACAGTAAATTACCACATCCCCACATCTCATTTAAAGAATCAAATTTGTTTTCATTACAAAAAGACAGAAGTGTGTTATACTTTTCCAAAAATGAAAGAAAAAAGGAAAAAAAAAACACCCTTGGCTAATCCCCTATTTCTAATAGAATCATTGCTAGCTTTTGGTTCTATTTCTTCATAGAGTTTTCTTATTTCTGTCATTTTAGTGGTAATCATATGCACAGATAGACTTTATTTTCTGTTTTTCTTTTTATTACTTAGGATTTAATCATACATGTTTTTGTGTTATTTTGGTGGGGAATATAGTTTGGTCTCTATTCTCTCCATTTAATTGAGAATAGATTTGCTGTGGAGATTATCAGCATCCTGGCTTTAGCATTTTCCACACTCTTACAATGACACATTTAGAATTTGAGAAGAGACGTGGTTTTGGTAATGCAGAGAAGATGTGGGGCCTTGCCAAGTAGCTTTCATCACCTTAGTGTAGTTACCATAGTCCAGGGAAGGCCCTCAACTAGGTGGCCTCAGAAACTCATAAACAAATTTTTGTTAGTTACTAAGAGCATAGCCATCTCTCATACTATCCTAGTACATGCAATTGAAGTATGAAAAGAGGATGGCAATTTCATCCTGACAGAAATGCAGCACCGCAGAGTGGTGATTCTGGCAGCCCAGTGGTCATCCTGTAGGTCATCCCTAGTCTAGAGTCATTAATGTAATAATATAACAGCAGTGACAGTTACCACTTGGTGGGTGCTTCAGGTGGCATAGTGGTGAAGAGCCTGCCTGCCAGTGCAGGAGATATGAGAGATGCAGGTATGATCCCTGAGTCGGGAAGATCTCCTGGAGGAGGGCATGCCTACCTACTCCAGTATTCTTGCCTGGAGAATCCAATGAACGGAGGAGCCTGGTGGACTGCAGTCCACGGGGTCGCAAAGAATTGGACGCGACTGAAGCGACCGAGCATGTATGCATGCACTATGCGTCAGGACGTGGGCTAACACTTTTTGTATTAATGTGTTAGGTCATCCAGTCCCTCAATAACCTCTCTAGGAAGGTACAGTTTTTATCCCCATTTTACAGGTAAGGAGACCAAGGCCCAGTGAAGTGATGGGTCATACTTTCTGTCTAAACCCAAACCCCAGATCTGGAACGCTGTGCTGTAGTCTGTTATTCTTGCAGATTCTTGCGTCCTGTGTTGGCATCCTTTTGTGTCCTCTGCCCTTTTCCCCACCTGTTGGGGTGTGCCCTGTGCCTTAGTGTGGCTATAACATTTATAACTGAAAAACCCTTGAACTTGGGGCTGTGCCAGCTCAGAACTGAGGAGGCAATGATCGGCTCTCCTTTGCCTTCTCCACCTGTGTGACGTCTGGAGTGAATGACAGCTGGAACCTTCTACCTCCAAAATCTCTGGTTTTCTGATCTTTAAGCTCTCACTGGAGAACTCCCATTACTGTTATAGTTAAGATTGGTTGGGGACAGGTTTTCAGTGTGTGCTGGTGAGTATTACCTCAGGTTAGGATTTCCATCTGAAAGAGCATGTCTTTGTGATTGCATTTCAGGGATTGTTGGAGCAGAACGCCCAAACAAAAACAGGCATCGCACAGTTGTCATCAAGTTTGCAGATTGGAATAGCTGAACTTGAAGCTTCCTGCCTGCAGTGGAGGCCGAGAGATACCTATTGCTCACATAATCAAAGACATGAACTTCAACGTGACTTTCCACCTTTCCTACAAATTCCGATTGCTGTTGCTTTTTACCTTATGCCTGACAGTGGTTGGGTGGGCCACCAGTAACTACTTTGTGGGTGCTATTCAAGAGATTCCTAAAGCAAAGGATCTCGTGGCTAGTTTGAGCAAGGGTGTCATTTTAGGGAAGAAAGGAACTGTGACGGATGAAGCATTTGTGGAAAAAGCAAGACTTGACAATTGCCCTTCTGTGTCTCCACACCTCAGTAAGTATTTTTTTTTCCTTTTTTACAAGTAGTACATACACTTTTTATTTAAATACGACAAATGTACTGAAAAGCACATTTCAGAAGTGTACATTCAAGATTCACAAAATGAACATACCTGTGGAACCAGGACATAAATTAAGAAATGGACTCTTCCCAGAACCCCAGAAGCGCCCATGCTTCTTTCTGTCACTACCCTTATTCCAAGTTTATAACACCAGGCATTAGATTTTTCCTGTTTTTGAAACTGTAGGTAATTGGAAACATAGTATGTACTCCATAGACTACATACGCTATGTACTCTTTTAGGTCTGGCTTCTGTTGCTCGACGTTATGTTTGTGAGCTGTATTCATATTGTGGACATATTATATTTATTATATGAATATCCCCAGTTTGATCATCCAGCCGCAGAAATCTGAGTAGCCATGTCAGTAGGCACGTGTGAGCTGGGGGTCAGTTGCCCTAGGCTGGTGGCTCTGCTCCGTGTGTTTCTCATCCTCCCGGATCAGCAGGCTAACCTGGACATATTCTTCTGGCATCCACAGAACACGGGTGAAGAAATGCCAGCACATCCAAGCTTCCACTCGTGTCACATCTGTTACCATCCCCTTGGCCCTAAGTATGGAGTCAAGGGACAGGGTAGTACTTTTTCAGTGTTGTCTTAGTTTATTTCTTAAATATGTTGTATGTGTTGATTCTCCTCTAATGCCTTGCCTTTCACTTTAAATGAACAGTAAGTTGGTCTTAGGAAGCACATTAATTAGGAAAAACTCCACAGCAACATTCTGTCTAACCCACACAGGTTCTATCAGACCTCTCTAGAACATCGAAGGCCTTGTGGTTCTCCAGATAATCCTTGGAGTGTCTTTCTAGAAGGCCTTTCCTCAACCCATGTGGGTCTGGCAGAATCGTGTTTAGTCATCAGATGTGTAGTTTAGATTCTTCTCTCCCAGAAAGTTTTCTGGGACTGTCCCAGAGTTAACGTCAGGCTCCCTGTGTGCTTGCCTTTGTTTCTGTTGTGTTGGTCAGCGTACTGCCTCATGTTTGACTTTCCTTCCCAGGGGACAGTGTGCAGTCAGGATGAAGGCCGAGTGATCCTTTCTAGCTCTGTGAAGTTCAGAACTCCCCCCTGGTTTTTCAGAGGTGTAGCTCTGCACACACCCACTTAGCACTCCGGGGGCCAGTCTCGGGCTCTTCAGAGGCTCCTTGCACTTAGTTACACAAAACCAGTAGACCCTTCTCTTGAGTGACTCGCAGACTCATACTGTGCTCATACTGGCGTGCTGCTTCCCTTTACTCAGTCATGGAAAAGCCAAAACGTTTTTCCTGATTGTTTGAGGGCAGTCATTCTGCTCACAGATCACGCAAGTTGAGATGGGAAAATGAGTTATTGAAACACAGATCTGACTGCATCATGCCCCTTGTTCAAAATCCTCTCAACATACTTAAGCAACAAATACATTCATGGAAACAGATGGGCAGTGACATAATAACACGTATGGATCCAGAGGTTGACGCAGTAGTAGTGAATCAGGATAGACCATTAGTGATCCAGTGGGGGACAGAACTTGAGAGAATATCATGGGGGCGCTAAGGGAGAATGCTAGAGCAAGTGGAACCAGGTACCCAAGATTAGGTGCATTGAAAGTTGTGACCATGAGAGAGTGGCCAGGGGGACTGGTTTTCATTGAACCTGTTGCTTGGTGTTCTCTCAGGGGCCAGGAACTGAGACATGGTCCAGTTAGCCCAGATGATGGGATTTATGAACAGGCTACGTAGGAAAACATCGCAGCAGCCATCCATCCCATCGTCTCCCAGCAGCTCTGGTAGCTTGCTTTTCCTTATAACTGCTTTTCTTACTATTTGTTTTTAGGGCATTACTGCCTGCTGACCCTGTCTCACGTGCAGACCCTTCTGAAAAGGGTCTTGTAGGTCACTTATTTTCTCTAGGTGGCTGGAAGCAGTTACCTGCTCTTGGTGCAATTGCCTTTTGGCCATGTCACAGACACTAGAGCCTGGTTTAAGCAGCCATGGCCGGGGTAGAGGAAGGTCACATGGAGCGAGGCACAGTGACATACACAGGAAAAGCGGGCGACTGCTTTGCTCAGAAGAGGATAGTGCAGTTGCAAGCATCTTGAGATTTTATAGCCTGACCAGGATACGAGGAGAGTTAAAATGTGTGGCTCTGTTCCCTAACCAGAGCTCTGCCTCCTCCCTTACTGGTCGGTATTTCCTGTTCATTCAGAGCTGAGGGGAGGGTCAGTGCCTTCAGCTGTCTCTTTAAAGCTCTGTGTGAGATTGGTTACCGTGAATGGTCTTGGGTTTCATCCAGTCAGGCTGTGTCCAGACTTGCTGAGCAGATGCCCCATTGGGGATATCTGTCTTGTGAAACAATGGGAGGGTTCTTACAGTGTTGCACATACCTGTTATTGTTGAGTTAGGGAGGGAGGCTAGTTTCTGTTGCCTTTCACTGTTTACCTTCAGGGAGTTAGTAGAACTCTCAAGAGCTTAGGGAAGGACCTTAGGGAAAAGGGTCTTGTCCATGAGCTTGATTCCATGGAATGCTTTTAATTTTTAAAAAATTATTTTTGGCTGTTCTGGGTCTTTGTTGCTGCATGCAGGCTTTCTCTAGTTGCAGCAAGCAGGGACCTACTCTCTAGTTGCAGCGTGAGGGCTTCTCACTGTGATGGCTTCTCTTGTTGCAGAACGTGGGCTCTAGGTGCACGGGCTTCAGTAGTTGTAGCTTATGGGCTTAGTTGCCTCTGTGGAATCTTCCTAATCTAGTTATCGAACCCCTGCATTGGCAAGTGGACTCTTAACCACCGGACCACCAGGGAAGTCCTGGAATGCCCTTGATTTTTAGGAGACTTCACCCTCCTTTGGAATTTTTTTTAATGACAACCAAAAAGTTGGATTTATTTATTCATTCATGTATTCATTCATTCCAAGGGTGAGGCTTCCTGTTATTTTTTTTTCCCCCCCTTTGGAATTTTGAGAAGGAAAAGAGATTAGAGCAAATTTGAAGTTATTTAGTCTGCCCCTGATCTCTGCTCTTCACCAGGGTCATCAGGACAGAGTATATTTCCTAGTACGAATGAATCATAGAACCAGAACTGGTTCCTCTGCCACAGGGGACTACTTTTGTATGTCATTTGCTTTTTTTTTGCAGCCAATAACCTGAGTCATAGATTCTGTGGTTCTGTGATTATATTTTGTGACCAAAGGAGGCTTTACAATAGTGCTTATGGTGTGCCAGGCAGTGTTCAAAGTACTGGCTCCTGCAAGCCCATCAACACGTGATAAGCTTGCCCCTGTTAGTTCCTGTGTCCTGTGTTTATTGTAGAAGGCCAGACCAAACTCGTGTTCAAGCCAGATCTCACTCTGGAGGAAGTCCAGGCAAAGAACCCCAAGGTGCACAGAGGCCGGTATCACCCTGAGGAGTGCAGGGCTTTGCAGCGAGTTGCCATCCTCATCCCTCACCGGCATAGGGAGAAGCACCTGCTGTACCTGCTGGAGCACCTTCACCCCTTCTTGCAGAGGCAGCAGCTGGACTATGGCATCTACGTCATCCACCAGGTGAGTCTGGGGGGGTGGACGAGGCCTCTGCCCTCCAGACTCCCCTCTCTTTGTGGCTGTTTGTCTGTCTTGGGTAGAAGAGCGTCTAACCATCATCAAAGGTGAGGTCTCTTAACTGATTTGTCCTTGAAAGGAGTAAAGGAGTTTCGTGTCCCAGAGTTTGGAATAATGGGATAAGTGCTGGGAAATTTGACTGGCTCTTTAGTGAACCTCTGGAGGAAGCCTGTTTTCTTTTGTGAGCTCTTCCATGTTAGCCATTGACTGCCCTGAGATATTCCCCTGGTATTGACCTTACATTGCCTTCTGCGTTTGCTCTGCACTACACGGTGAGATGTTAGAACCGTGCTTTATTATTGAGCTTGGCTCTTTGATGGGGATCTAGACAGAGGAGTCGACTGCTGTGTGCTAATCACCATGAAATTCTATAACTCTCTCTACCTTTCTGCCTTTAACTTTGCCACTATCTATTACATAAAACATTACGTTTAGTTTTCACTTTTTTGATTCAGTTTTGTGACTTCCAGAAGCTTGAGTTAGTAGGAACACAGTAAGTATAAGTGTAGGCTGCTTTTGAAGAGTTTTGCTCTAAATGAAGCAGGTGATTTAAGATGCCTCTATTTGGTTTTAACATATATTGAAAGAAAAATAAGACATCAACTTAAATATCTTTTTTATGGCTATCTTTTCAAAATTATGCTGGGCCATCCAAATAATTCCCCCTCAAATCCTTACAAATGCTATGAAGGCAAGTGCTCAGTTGTGTCTGACTCTTTTTGACCCCATGGACTGTAGCCCACCAGGCTCCTCTGTCCCTGGAATTTTCCAGGTAAGAATACTGGAGTGGGTTGCTATTTCTTCCTCCATTGAATACAAGGAAAATAATTAACTACATGCCTACTATCAGTTAAAACTGGTAACATTTGTCTTAGGAAAACTTTTGATAGATCAGAAGATGTTATTCTGCAGTATATACATTGTAATAAACTGGGGCTCTTAGAAATTGATGTGAGATATATATATATATATATATATATATATATATATATATATAACATTTATGCCCATTTTGTGGGGATTTGAAAAAAAATTAACTGTTACACTGGCTTGTCATTATTTTTGTTTTTAACACTGTTAGTCATTCAGAGTTCTTACTCAAGACAGCAGCCCCCAGCATATAATATTTTTATGAGTAGAAAAATATGCTTTATGTTATTCTTTTCAGGGAAGTGCTGTGGTGAGTTTTGAGAATTGCCTGTACTTTTGTTATGATAAACTGTTTACTGAACTGGAATCTATTCTTAAGGAATTTGATTCAAATAGCCATGAAAAAATTACTAGTGTAAATTTTTTTTTAATACTGTAGCTTTGATTATGTTACTGGTTGATTTATGTTCTTTTCTTACCTGGTAATGAATCCCCTCTGTCAGGCCACTGCAAGGATTAGCATCTGCCATTAACTGTTAAAACAGGATTCTTTCACAATGATTCCATGAGACTTTTAAGTAGCTTAGGAATATTAGCAGTAAACCTCTCTATTTATATATCAAGATTTCTTTTCCTTTTTTTTTTTTTTTTGTGGACCTCACTGTGAGGCATGTGGGATCTTAATTCTCTAACCAGGGATTGAACCCAACCCCCCTGCAGTGGAAGCTCAGAGTTTTAACCATCAGATCAGCAGAGAAGTCCCTAGGTTAAGATTTTTTGATCCTTTCTGGCCAGCTATATTTCTGGGGAGCTTAGTGTAGATCTGTTACATGGGGTATGATTGGGATTAGCTGAGAGTTAAACAAGTGAGGCAGTGATACTACTTGTCATGACTAGTATATAAGAAAGGTTTTTTAGTTTTACATGGAATAAATAAAGGTATGTTTAAAGATTTTTTGAGTTTCTTTATTAGTAAAAACTTTAAATAACTATGGTTTTTTAAAAAAATTGTTATAAAACACACATAACATAAAATATACCATCTTAACCATTTTTATTATACAGTTCAGTGCTGCTGCTAAGTCGCGTCAGTCGTGTCCGACTCTGTGCGACCCTATAGACGGCAGCCCAGTGTTAAGTAAATTCATATTATTGTGCAACTGATCTCAACTAATCTTTTTTCCTGCAAAACAAACTCTAAACCCATTAAACAGCAGTCTTTCATTTTAAGGTGCTTTTAGTTATGGAATATAAGTATGTATGAAGCATAAAGAAAAACACAAAGGGTCTGTTATTGTTAATTCAATCTACTGTGTCAGATTTTCATGTCATGTGTATATTCTTATGCGTTAGAGAATAATACCCACTCCTGCATGTGAAATGAAGAGGGACACAGTGTGAAATCTTGTCTTAGGAGCTTTTCAAGTTGTAATTTCCATATCTACAGGCTGGAAGTAAGAAGTTTAATCGCGCCAAACTCCTGAATGTGGGCTATATAGAAGCTCTCAAGGATGAAATTTGGGACTGTTTCATATTCCACGATGTGGACCTGGTGCCTGAGAACGATTTGAACCTTTACAGGTGTGAGGATCAGCCCAGGCATCTGGTGGTTGGCAGGAACAGCACAGGGTACAGGTAAGGTGGCTCTGCTCATGGCTGGCTGGGGTCAGGATGCTTGGCCTGTGGTCATCAAGGCTGTGGAGACATACTGTCTGTGGAAAATGAGAAATAGGAAGAATGGTCCATGACAGCGCCTTCAAAGTTTAAAACAGGAATTAGAGAAATTAGATTTTTTTTTCTTATTAGGAAAAAGTCCTACAAATGCCTTGGCAGGAGATCACAGAGATAAAGGGGGAGAGAACAGGAGAGGGAAAATCATCTAAACACTGCACATGGTGGCCAGACTTGCCTGCAGGGCCCGCCTGGTAGAACTTTGCTACACGCTCCCATGCTGAGTAGGGCTACAGTAACTCATCTATCTGTCCCTGACTTCTGTCTCTGGGAGGCAAAGAGACGGAGCCTCCAGGTCCCCTTTTAGGCCTCTTTTGTGAGCCTGTGATGTCTCTTTCCAGACTGTGGCATCTTTCTAGAGTCCAGGGGGAGCCTGGGAGGGGCATGTCCATCGAGTGGTCTGCCCGGGAGCCGGGACGCCCGGGACAAGTCCCTTTCTCTTAAAACCACTGTGGGAAGAGCAAGGTACCGTCATTTCTGCTTCCATTCCCCACCCCACGCCCCCCCTCAGGAGAGCCATAGGTGCTTTTCAGTCCTAGTTTATTAATAAGTTCCTCTTGAAAACAACCGAGAGGAAATAGTGAGCAGGAAGCTTTTCCAAAAGTGAACCTGCATGTTCACTTATAAGTGTGCACACTTACCTGTCAGCCTGCCCCAAGCCCTTCCTGTCATATATGCTCATATATGGAGTGCTTACTATGCTGGGGCCAGGAGACCAGTCTGAAGAAGGGAGAGTGCCTGCCCTCACAGTGCTTCCTGGTGTGTGTGGGGAGACGGGCATCTAGAGTGGAGCTGTGTCAGCTCTGCACTTCTCTTGTGCAAATTCAACAAGAAGTGTTTGTTAATGAGGGGGAGAATATGGGAGTGGTGAGGCAGAGGAACAGACAGCTATAAAATAATAAGGGAAATTCCACCAGGGTCTACTCCAGAAAGTGAGCACAATCTCTTGACACCTTCCTTGGTCTTGGTTTCCATGTTGTTCTTAGTATGTAGGTTTCTCACTTTGGACTGTTTAAGAGTTTTCCAGGAGTAACACTGACTGCAGGGAATTTTTGCCTCAGGTAAGACTGTACAGACAGAGGATGAGATGGTTGCATGGCATCACTGACTTAATGGACATGAGTTTGAGTAAGCTCTGGGAGTTGCTGATGGACAGGGAAGCCTGGAGTGCTGCAGTCCATGGGGTCTCAAACAGTGGGACGCGACTGAGTGACTGAACTGAACTGACAGACTGTAAATCCAGTCCCTGTGTGAAGTGTGGGATATAAACAAATACCTGGAATAAACTGCAGTGGGTGAGAGCACACTGTCTTTAAGAAACACCCTGGGAAGGGTTTAACGCTGTTGTTCAGGAAACGTGGCACCTTTATCTTGTGGAATCAATGGGAGCTTCCCAGCAGAGTTCCAGGACATGGAAGCAAGAGAGAATGTGGCACAGGTTTGGAGGAAAGGCGGGTGGCTCGTTAGTGCTGGAGAATGAATGTCTGGGATGGTGGAAGGAGGAGAGGCTAGAGACGAGAGTGGGCAGGGGCCAGATTAGGCAGGCCTTATCCAGTCTCATAAGGTGTTTGGAGTTCCTGTGGAAGGTATCAGAGTGCTGCTGATGCATGGTTAGAACCGGAGAATGACAGGAGAATTCAGCTGGCCTTTGGTGTGCGGGATGGAGCCAGGCAGGAGGGGAGAAGATGAGGGCAGACGCCCACTCCTGCCTCCAGGCTCCAGGGACACTTGGGCAAGAGGGCAGGGGAAGGTCTGGAAGAGAACCCCAGGGTTTTTTCTTTTGGGAAACTTGATCATTTTCTGGAGGTTTTGGTGTCTGGTCTCTGAGCCACCTCTGCGTTGAAGAAAGCAGTATATCATATCCGGGTACCTTGGTATTTTCAGAAGCATGGCAATTAACTGCTCACTTACTGGTAGTAAGATGTCACTCTTTACAATACAGAATACTGTACTTCAGACCCTTGACATGGATAATAATGTCCCCTTGCCCAGTCTTTCTAAACACTGTGGTAAGAAATTATAGTCACACAGGATTGTTCTTTTGTTTGTTTTTGGATTATGGATACACTGAATTGTTTCAAGGACAGCCCTTCTGTTAGGATTCTAGATTTTATCTCTGCTTTAAGCTGCACCTTAAGAAAATGAGCTCTTGGGCATTCCTGCTGGGAACCGATCTGGAGTATAACTTTGGTATGATGATCGTGGGTTTTATCAGATGCCACACAATCTAAAAACAACCCCTTATGAATCTTGCTGTTTTAACTCGCTATGGCAATTGGCCAAATGTTTCTTTTATAACTAGATATCTGGCAGTCTTTGTCTTCCTTGAATAACTGACAGTTTTCCTAATGTAAATCATGTGGTTGAATCTGTCTCCTCTTTTGATCTGGATGCAAGAAGCTGGGAGCTAAATCTATGACCTTCTTGTAGAAGCTGAGAGTCTTATTTGCAGATCAGAGTTCTAATGTATTTCGTATTCTAATCTCTCTAGTTGGGGCAGGTGCAGTCAGTTGCAGGCAACTAAGTGTCTGCCCATGTATAGAGTCTTCTCTTGTGTTGTTGGAAGAGGGTGTTTGTTATGACCAGTGCATTTTCTTGGCAAAACACTATTAGTCTTTGCCCTGCTTCATTCCGTATTCCAAGGCCAAATATGCCTGTTACTCCAGGTGTTTCTTGACTTCCTACTTTTGCATTCCAGTCCCCTATAATGAAAAGGACATCTTTTTTGGGTGTTAGTTCTAAAAGGTCTTGTAGGTCTTCATAGAACTGTTCAACTTCAGCTTCTTCAGCATTACTGGTTGGGGCATAGACTTGGATTACTGTGATATTGAATGGTTTGCCTTGGAAATGAACAGAGATCATTCTGTCGTTTTTGAGGTTGCATCCAACTGTGTTTCAGACTCTTTTGTTGACCATGATGGCTACTCCATTTCTTCTGAGGGATTCTTGCCCGCAGTAGTAGATATAATGGTCATCTGAGTTAAATTCACCCATTCCAGTCCATTTTAGTTTGCTGATTCCTAGAACGTCGACATTCACTCTTGCCATCTCTTGTTTGACCACTTCCAATTTGCCTTGATTCATGGACCTGACATTCCAGGTTCCTATGCAATATTGCTCTTTACAGCATCAGACCTTGCTTCTATCACCAGTCACATCCACAGCTGGGTATTGTTTTTGCTTTGGCTCCATCCCTTCATTCTTTCTGGAGTTATTTCTCCACTGATCTCCAGTAGCATCTTGGGCACCTACTGACCTGGGGAGTTCCTCTTTCAGTATCCTATCATTTTGCCTTTTCATACTGTTCATGGGGTTCTCAAGGCAAGAATACTGAAGTGGTTTGCCATTCCCTTCTCCAGACTCTATACATGGACATCACCAGATGGTCAACACCGAAATCAGATTGATTATATTCTTTGCAGCCAAAGATGGAGAAGCTCTATACAGTCAGCAAAAACAAGACCAGGAGCTGACTGTGGCTCAGATCATGAACTCCTTATTGCCAAATTCAGACTTAAATTGAAGAAAGTAGGGGAAAGCACTAGACCATTCAGGTATGACCTAAATCAAATCCCTTATGATTATATAGTGGAAATGAGAAATAGATTTAAGGGCCTAGATCTAATAGATAGAGTGCCTGATGAACTATGGAATAAGGTTCGTGACATTGTACAGGAGACAGGGATCAAGACCATCCCCATGGAAAAGAAATGCAAAAAGCAAAATGGCTGTCTGGGGAGGCCTTACAAATAGCTGTAAAAAGAAGAGAAGCGAAAAGCAAAGGAGAAAAGGAAAGATAAAAGCATCTGAATGCAGAGTTTCAAAGAATAGCAAGAAGAGATAAGAAAGCCTTCTTCAGCAATCAATGTAAAGAAATAGAGGAAAACAACAGAATGGGAAAGACTAGAGATTTCTTCAAGAAAATTAGAGATACCAAGGGAACATTTCATGCAAGATGGGCTCAATAAAGGACAGAAATGGTATGGACCGAACAGAAGCAGAAGATATTAAGAAGAGATGGCAAGAATACACAGAAGAACTGTACAAAAAAGATCTTCACGACCCAGATAATCAAGATGTGAACTCCGGGAGTTGGTGATGGACAGGGAGGCCTGGCGTGCTGCGATTCATGGGGTCACAAAGAGTCAGGCACGACTGAGCGACTGAACTGAACTGAACTGAAGTGTCTGCCCCCCGGTTTTAACTGTGTGTCCTTGCACCACAGAGCTTAAATCAGCACAATATTGTCACAACTGTCTGTTGAGTACAAAGAGAAGTGCAAGAAATGTTTTTACTTTACACACATGCAGAGGGAAGAAGTTTAAGTAACTTGTCTCAGTTATCTCAGTTTCTGTGAAGATAGAGATAAATCTTGTTTCTCCCCGTGATTATGTCAGTGATAAAGATCTCTTCTAGGCCGTGGGACATTTTGTTGCTAAGAATTCTTTTGATACCTTCCTGCTTTCTACAAGGACGCTACTGTTATTTTATGACTGCATTTTCCCCACCCTTGGGCCTTTAAAAATAAGTAAAACTATCTCTGGGCCAATCAAGTATTTTATGCTTTTCTAGGTAAGAAGAAAAACCAGGAGCAATGAACAATAAACATGTAGATATTTGGCACCTAAGAGGCAACTGAGAAACTGATAATTCTTGAACCTCCCTTTCCGGCTGGTCTCCTCCTACAGCTGAACAGGTCTCTAGGTTCTCCTCAGACAGCCTGTACTTTTCTCCCTCTCTGCTTTTCCTAATGGAGCTTGGGTCATCAGCTGTTACTCAGTCGTGTCTGACTCTTCGCGATCCTGTGAACTGTAGCCCTGCAGGCTCTTCTGTCCATGGAATTCTTCAGGCAGGAATATGGGAGTGGGTAGCCATTCCCTTCTTCAGGGGATTTTCCTGATCCAGGGATTGAACCCCATCTCCCGCACTGCAGGCAGATTCTTTACCATCTGAGCCACCAGGGAAGCCCCTGATTACCAGGAGTTCCCCCCATTTTTCTGCCTCTCTGAATCCTTCCAGGCCCACTTGCCCTGATGTTGTTGTCGCCTTCCTCAGAACCCCGAGAAGAGTCACCTCTCTTGTTGGACTGTCAACCGTGTGAGGCTGGGCCCACTTATTCCAGTGTTTAGCCAGCTGCTTTGCACCCAGTGGATAATAGTTACTTAATAGATGACTCCAAGTCATCAGTGCTGTTCCCTCCTGGTGACTGCTTGTTGGTGCTCTGCAGGTTATGCCTGAGCAGTGATTCCACTCAGGGTCCTGATGAAGCTGCTCTTTAGGTAGTTTAGGAATCCCTTCCCAGCCAAACAGTGTCCATTCACAAGGCAACAAGTCACTGTAGTCGATGTCTTGGTCAATAACACCTGTCTTCTGAGCACTTTGTTCTTTTTGTTTGTTTTAGGTTGGAGGTATATAAGTAAATCTGTTTCCATTGTGGGTTAAGCAGGGTCCACCCCATCTGTACTCAGAGCATAGAAACAAACAGCTGAGCTACAAATTAACTTTTGGGACTTCATCTGTTAGGTGGCAGGTGTCAACATCAGGGGTCCCTAACCGCTGGGATCTAATGCCTGATGATCTGAGGTGGAGCTGATATAATAATAATTAGTAACAAGTGCACAATAAATGTAATGCACTTGCTACTGCTGCTGCTGCTGCTGCTAAGTCGCTTCAGTCGTGTCGAACTCTGTGCGACCCCGTAGACGGCAGCCAACCAGGCTCCTCCGTCCCTGGGATTCTCCAGGCAAGAACACTGGAGTGGGTTGCCATTTCCTTCTCTAATGCATGAAAGTGAAAAGTGAAAGTGAAGTTGCTCAGTCGTGTCCGACTCTTCTCGACCCCTTGAATCATCCCCAAACCATCCTTCTCTCACCCCCTGCACTGTCCATGGAAAAATTCTTCCATGAAACTGGTCCCTGGTGCCAAAAAGATTGGGGACTGCTGGCCTACATGGTGACTGATCTTTCCTTTTGGTTTTCCTTCTTATCTGGAAAAGCAGAACTATTTCATTGGTCCTGGAATACTTTGAACTGACGTTAATTAAAGTAAGAAATCCTCCATATATTCACCTTCTCTTATTCGATAACATCCAAGTTGTTAAGCTGCCTTCATCTGCGTTTCTAAATGGTTTCCGTGTTCTGAGGGATGTCTCTATTTCTCAGATTCGCATTAGTCCTAAATGAGTGGGACGTGCTCTCTGGCCAGTGCCTCTGTTCTTTCCCTTTTCCTTGTTGGTATCCCCATAGCTCCGCCCTCTTTACTCTTCTCTCTTCACTTATTGCATTGTCTTCAGGCAACTTTTGCTACTCTTGTGCCCTCAGGTACCACCTCTCGACAGCTTATTTCCGAAGCTATCCCTATAAGTACTCTTGTGTATTGAACTTGGATCCTGTATCCTTTTTCCCACTGGCAGAAGCCCCATGAGAACGTCAAATTCAGCTTATCCAAACCATAATTTGTTTCCTTCTCAAAACCTAATTATTGGTGTGTATACCCTGTTTTTGTGACAGGCATTATCATCTACCTAGCTGCCCATGCTGGAGCCCTCGGGGTTATTAAGGTCTGTCGGGTTCTCCAGGAGACAGGCTCTGAGATGGAGATTTGCGTAAAAGTGGAGGTTTGCATACAAAGTGTGTTCAGGACCTGTCTCTTGCCCTCCACCCAACTCGCTAAAAAAGTAAAAGTGAAAACCGTTTTGTTGTTCACTCATGTTGTTGTGGTTGTTTAGTCGCTCGGTCATGTCTGACTCTTTGCAGCCCCATGGACTGTAGCACGCCAGGCTTCCCTGTCCTTCGCAAAATTTAATGCCTAACCTGGACCCAGCCTTACATTTCTTCTTAACCCACAACTGTTTGGCACACCACTGTTTACTGGATTTACACATGAGATGAGGTCTGTCATCCAGGTCTGATGTTACAATGTACATGCACAGGTACCTGTGTAGACCTCTGCACACAACCATGAACAACCGAAGGTGGGTGGCACCTTGATTAGCGAGCCTGTCTGGACAGAGGTTGGAAGGCCAGGAGTGTGGGGAGGTGGCTCTGGAGCAGGAGTGGACGGGTGAGAGAGCACAGTCTTCAGTGTCCCTGGAATACGCCCGCCCCGCGAAGTCTGGATCGGCTGTAGAGAACAAAAGGACTTCGTGCTAACCTTCTTGCCTTCTCTCTCCTCTCTTTCAGGTTACGTTACAGTGGATATTTTGGGGGTGTTACTGCCCTAAGTCGAGAGCAATTTTTCAAGGTGAATGGATTCTCTAACAACTACTGGGGATGGGGAGGCGAAGACGATGACCTCAGACTCAGGTGAACAACAGAGACAGGTCCCCTTCACGGGGTCTGCTAGCCGTAGTTGTGTGTGGTTCCTGTGGATGCCAGGCCAGCAGGTCATGAGGCTTGAACTTGTCCTAGAGGGGTGGCAGAGGGCGGGGAGGGGGGTGAACAAGGGGGCTCAAATTGCTCTTTGCCACTGGCAGTTCAGAGATGACAGAGGGTGGTCCGGTTCTGGCTTATGGATGTCTGCGGTCCAGGAGTGTTGATGGAGGTGTCTGTGGACTTGGCAGCAGGTCCTAGCTACTGAGATAGGGTCTCCCCAGTGAACGGAAAGTCCCAGACTAGAGTGTCTGTAAAGCTACAATCCGAGGAAAGTGGCCAGAGGTCTGTTCTAAGCCTCTGCCTTCTCTCAGACCCCAGGTGACACTGGCAGTTCCCAGTGTTGTGCACAGCAGGGAGTGCCTGTCGCACACCCTGGAGCAAACCAGGATGCCCTCTCCCACGCTCTGTGGGAGCAGCTGCTGGCATAACCCAGAGCTGCTGGCATGACCTCAGATTCTCTTGGACTCTTTCCAACTCTGGAGGATTCACAAGGAATATGCCTGGTCTCCTCTCTCAGCCCCTTTTCCTGAACTTGGGTTTCATGGCCAGATAGTTATGGGTATCCCTAACTCCCAGAATTAAGTAATTTTTTTCAAGAGCCTGGGGGCAGTATATTCAGACTTGTATTAACAAGGTCTTTCTGTTAGGGAGACCCCCACACCCAACCCTGCCCCATCCTCCTATTGTTGCCTCTTAGAAAGTAAACTTCTCAGCTGGGGTTCTGAATTAATAGATGTGTGCCTTCCAGAAATTTTCCTTTGCTTTTCCATTGCTTCAGCATGAGGAAGCCATGGCTCCAGGTTGGTTTTGTTCCCAAGTCTAGGCTGAGAATCTCTCCAGTGTTTTTGGCAGGAGGGAACAGATCTCTCTGGCCAAAGGCTGCCTAGGAAGGGCTGTAGTGATGGGCGGCGTACTTCATGGCCCAGCCCATCAGCAGCCTGCGTGGCTGTCTGTGGCTTATGAAGTGGACAGAAGATGCCTGCTAGATTGCAGGGCAGGAATAGCAAGGGCTCAGTCAACGTATCCATCATATTCCCCAGCTCCTTTTTACTTCCCAGGTGGGATGGTTAGTAGAATTTTATATTGGTGATGGATCTTCACTCTGCTATTCCTGTTGCTCTTTGGCTTCAATGTAAAAGGGAGCCCCCAAGTTTGTTTTCAACATCATAGCCTCCAGAGTGGTTCTTGACTAATGCTGTGAATAAACCAACTGATTTGAGCATAAAAATTTTGTGGAAATTTCTTTACTACTTATTTACTCACCTGTGCAACAGGCACCACCCTCTTTATGCTTATAGAGTACATTAGGTTTTGCAAAGGATCTTCCACATGGACTGTCTTCTTTGAGCCTGTCAGATCAACTGTGTGTCCCATTGCTCTTTGGTTGAGGAAACCCAGGCCTGGAATAATGAACTGACTTCCCCAAGGTTGTAAATAATAAAGTCTAGATTTGAATCTAGGTTTGTGACCTTTAGCAGTTGTACTTTCCCTAAAAAATAAAACACTAAGTAAATTAGGGATCCTGAGAGACTTGGCCTTTTAAAGATGTATTTTCTCAGCTGTTTTTGGAAAACAACAAACTGTGTATTGATACATCTTTGCACCTCATTAGTAAATGTTAAGTGTGGTTCTTTTATGAATTTATTGTCTGAGGTTCAACATAAGAAAATTCTTTTTTTAAAATACCAAAAGAATCAAGATATATGTGTCAGTTCAGTTCAGTTCAGTCACTCAGTCGTGTCCACCTCTTTGCGACCACATGAATCGCAGCACACTAGGCCTCCCTGTTCATCACCAACTCCCGGAGTTCACCCAAACTCACGTCAATCGAGTCGGTGATGCCATCCAGCCATCTCATCTTCTACCATCCCCTTCTCCTCCTGCTCCCAATCCCTCCCAGCATCAGAGTCTTTTCCAGTGAGTCAACTCTTTGCATGAGGTGGCCAAAGTACTGGAGTTTCAACTTCAGCATCAGTCCTTCCAATGAACACCCAGGACTGATCTGCTTTAGGATGGACTGGTTGATCTCCTTGCAGTCCAAGGGACTTTCAAGAGTCTTCTCCAACACCACAGTTCAAAAGCATCAATTCTTTGGCGCTCAGCTTTCTTCACAGTCCAACTCTCACATCCATACATGACCACTGGAAAAACCATAGCCTTGACTAGATGGACCTTTGTTGGCAAAGTATGTCTCTGCTTTTGAATATGCTGTCTAGGTTGGTCATAACTTTCTATGGGCACATGTATATAAATTTTTGCAAGTGACTTTTTTCTTAAGTACCTAGTGGCAGATAAGTGGAATAGAATTTTTCTTTAAACACCTCTGTTATTTTTCCAGGGTTGAACTTCATAGAATGAAAATAACCCGGCCACTGCCTGAAGTGGGTAAATATACTATGATCTTCCACAAGAGAGACCAAGGCAATGAGGTGAATATAGGACGGTAAGTCCTGGAGTCACATGCCTGACAGCCTACCTGTTTAATCTCTTCAGTCCATAGTCCTATGCCATATTTGATCAGATAAACCAGTTTATTTTGTTCAGAGCTTTTTCTTAAGGTAATTTTTCTAACAGACCCAAAAGCAAAGGGAATAGTCTATTGAATTCTCACATAGACATATCCCATACCCGGTTTCAACAGTTATCAATTCATAGCCTCTTTTTTTTCTCTCACTTTCTTTTCCTCACCCACTGGATTCTTTAGAAGCAAATCAGATATCACAGCATTTCATGTGTAAATAATTCAATATGTATCCTTAAAATGAAGTATTTAAAAAAAGAATTGCAGTACCATTATCATGTGCGTGCATGCTCAGTTGTGTCTGACTCTTTGCAACCCCCGGAGAAGGCGATGGCACCCCACTTTCTTGCCTGGAAAATCCCAAGGACAGAGGAGCCTGGTAGGCTGCAGTCCCTGGGGTCACTAGGAGTCGGACACGACTGAGCGACTTCACTTTCACTTTTCACCTTCATGCATTGGAGAAGGAAATGGCAACCCCCTCCAGTGTTCTTGCCTGGAGAATCCCAGGGATGGGGGAGCCTGGTGGGCTGCCGTCTATGGGGTTGCAGAGTTGGACACGACTGCAGTGACTTAGCAGCAGCAGCAGCTTTGCGACCCCATGGACTGCAGCCTGCCAGGCTCCTGTGTCCTTGGGATTTTCCTGGCAAGAACACTGGACTGGGTTGCCATTTCCTACTCCAGGAGATCTTCTCAATCCAGGGATTGAACCCATGTCTCCTGCTTTGGTAGGCGGATTCTTTACCACTGTGCCACCTTGGAAGCCACCATTGTCATACCTAAAATAAAATCAGCAGTACTTCTTTACTGTTATCAGATGTCCAATTAATGTTCAGATTTCCCTGATTATCTCATAAATGCTTAAAAATTTTTTTAAACAGTTGGTTTATTCAGGTCAGGATTCTAGACAAGGTTGGCACATTACGTTTGAATGATCTCTGTGAAATTACTTTTAATTTGTAGGTACCCCCTTCCTTTTTTTCCCCATTGTAAGTTATTTGAACAAGCCAGGTCATTTTTCTGATGGAATTTTCACATCGTGGAATAAAGGGAAAAAATTAGCATTGGTTTATCATTTCAAAATGATGAGTGTATGCTACCTACATCCTTCTGAATGTAGTTAATATTCTTTTTGATGCTTGGATTGTTTTTGGCAAATGTTATCTTTTCCTAGCTGTTCCTGAATCCTTTGACAGAGCTCTAGTTGTTTTGAGAGCTTCTTTCCCTTTGCTCTGGTGTGATGAGCTGTTTTAGGTTCATCCTGTGTTTCTGCCCTGGGAATTAACTCTTTCGCCAAGGAATCCTGGCAGATAAACCAGTTCTTTTGGGTGCTATGTCTGAGGATTCATAGATTCCCTGAAGCTTATCCAAGGGCCTGTCAGCAGTGGATGACATGTATCATTGTACAGTCTTCTGTTCTATAGACCAGGGCTCACCACGTGCAGGATTATTCTCATCATTGGTTCTCAGGGTCTTCCATGGGGTCTTCCACGGGAACACATGGCTGTTGTTGGTGTCTGTAACCTTAGATGAGAAAACTTAACTTCTTTTACAGTTGGAAGCCCAGCAGGTGCAATAATTTAGAAAGATGCCTTTGCCAAACTTTATGGCAAGGCAAAAAGCAATGGAAGTAGATGTTACATTCTTATCATTCATGTTTGTTCTTTTTATCTTTAGGATGAATCTCTTACATCAGGTGTCACGTGTCTGGAGAACAGATGGGTTGAGCAGCTGTGGTTATAAATTACTCTCTGTGAATTACAATCCTTTATATGTCAACATCACAGTGGATTTCTGGTCTGATCCATGACCCTGGCTCTTCTGGTGACATTTGGAGGGACTGAATATTTGATTGCAGTAATCTAGAGACTTCCCCTAGTAGCACACATTAAGAACTTGTGGCCGATCTTTGAGCTGATTTTCCCTCTTTGGTATTTTCTTAGCAGAGTTCCTGGTGATGTGGAATGTAAAACAATTGTAGAAGACAGCTTTGTTAGTTGTTTTGATCATGAAGGTTAACTACGGTACTGTAGATAACTTGGGACTAACTATGAAAGGACCACTCGAAAGATACCATGAAGGCTACTTGAGAACTCTGATTGGAGAAGATGTATTTCTGTTTGAAGTGATACATATATTCTGGAATGAAAAAGGCCATGGGAAATAAGATGCTGAATGTCCCAGAGAATCAGAATTCTTCTCGTCCCAGGGGGAAGGGGTTAAAGATAAGTTTCTGTTACTCATTTATCCTGCGTGGTTGTCTGTGAAGAGGCGGGTCCCACGTGAGAGGAAGGCTGAAGAAGAGGAGAGAAAGGTGAAGAATCAAGATGCCATGAACTTGGGGCTGAAGAGGTGGCAGAAGGACCACGTCAGGCAGAGGGCGGCTGCGCTGTGGCCCTGCGTCAGGCGCCCCCTGCCCAGGCACCCCTTCCAGTCCCAGCTCGGCAGAGAACACATTTTATCTACTAGTTTTTAGGGCATTTTTGTAAAATCATTTTGTACGTGTAGGGTATGATGTAGCAGTTTACAAATTGCATATTAACTAATAATACATTGGAAATACCTCTGTAGTAAAATATGAAGAAGCTTTGGTTGTTCATTCTTGTTTTTTTTTTAAACTGTTCTTTTGTTACCAAACCAAACTTGGGTGTGTTTTCTCACATGCGGTACAGCCAGTCTACTGAAAACAGTCTGTGGTGAAGCACTTATTGTGGGCACCAAGCAAGGGAATCCAGGCAGCTAGTGCCTAAGAAGTTAAAACACTTTAAAAAAAATTAATTTATTTATTTTAATTGGAGGCTAACTACTTTACAATATTGTAGTGGTTTTTGCCATACACTGACATGAATCAGCCATGGGTGTACACGTGTCCCCCATCCTGAAATCCCCTCCCCGCTCCCTCCCCATCCCATCCCTCAGGGTTGTCCCAGTGCACCGGCCCTGAGCGCTCTGTCTCATGCATCAAACCTGGACTGGCGATCTGTGTCACATATGGTAATATACATGTTTCAATGCTATTCTCTCAAATCATCCCACCCTCGCCTTCTCCCACACAGTCCAAAAATCTGTTCTTTACATCTGTGTCTCATTTGCTGTCTCACATATAGGGTCATTGTTACCATCTTTCTAAATTCCATATATATGTGTTAATATCTGTATTGGTGTTTTTCTTTCTGACTTACTTCACTTTGTATAATAGGCTCCAGTTTCATCCACCTCATTAGAATGGATTCAAATGCATTCTTTTTAATAGCTGAGTAATATTCCATTGTGTATATGTACCACAGCTTTCTTATCCATTCGTCTGCTGATGGACATCTAGGTTGCTTCCATGTCCTGGCTATTATAAACAGTGCTGCGATGAACATTGGAGTATATGTGTCTCTTTCAATTCTGGTTTCTTCTGTATGTATGCCCAGCAGTGGGATTGCTGGGTTGTATGGCAGTTCTATTTCCAGTTTTTAAAGGAATCTCCACACTGTTCTCTATAGTGGCTATACTACTTTGCATTCCCACCAACAGTGTAAGAGGGTTCCCTTGTCCCCACACCCTCTCCAGCATTTATTGTGTGTAGACTTTTGGATAGTAGCCATTCTGACTGGCATGGAATGGTACCTTATTGTGGTTTTGATTTGCATTTCTCTGATAATGAGTGATGCTGAGCATCTTTTCATGTATTTGTTAGCCATCTGTATGTCTTCTCTGGAGAAATGTCTGTTTAGTTCTTTGGCCCATTTTTTGATTGGGTCTTTTATTTTTCTGGTCTTGAGCTGCATGAGCTGCTTGTATATTTTTGAGATTAATTCTTTGTCAGTTTCTTCATTTGCTATTATTTTCTCCCATTCTGAAGGCTGTCTTTTCACCTTGCTCAAACACTTTTAGGGAAAAGTTTTTAAAGACAGGATGAGAGAGAGGGGTTGCAGTGTGTGATCAGCTCATGGACATCCTTCTGACTGGTTGTTGGTAAAGTAATCAGGAGTCAGCATCATCAACCTTCTGGTTCCAACACATCGGGTGTCTAGGTGTTTGTGGGCAGCATAGAGTTAACTGCTTCCACCTGGTGGGTTTCAGTATCTGCAAAACAGCTCAAAGGACATGGTTCAGAATATTATCTATATAGTGCTTGAGGAGGAACTAAAACTCCTTGACTTCTTTTAATAGCTAAACTCTTATAATTTTATCTTTTGTTCCCCTCCCATTCTGTCTGCAGTTCTTCACTTCTCTGATTAAATTTTCTCTTTGGAACTCAGGGGAGACCTCGGAGGCTATAATTTCTGTACACACAAGAGGCAGGTGGAGGAAATGGAGGTGGGTTTCTTCCGGGAAGGCCCCATAGGTCCTCCTTGGTTCCAGTTTGAGGCCTTCAGATGTATTCATGTGAGTAATCCTGCTGCTTAAAAGCAAACAGGTGAGACTCAGTCCTGTCTCCCTCCTGTCTTCAGCCTTCTGTCACTCTGGGCTGTTATGCACACATCCTCCTTGTGAGCAGCTCCAGGCCTGTGCAGGTGCCTCTGCGCCTGGGTTCCTGGGCTGCATCGTGTTTTTGTCTTCATCCTCCCATGTTTGCTTGTGATCACTGATGGGCACAGAAGGGCTGCCTCAGGCGCACACCTGGTTGGTGAGAGGATGGGAAGGGCTACAGCCAGAGCCCACGGCTCCTGAGGCCTTTGATTTTGGAAGGAGGGTGGGGCCGTGGCACTGATTTGGTACTGCTGAGCTTCCTGGGAGAGGGGTCGCGGTGTGGGAGGAACATCTAAGGAAGGTAATTGGAGATGGATGCTGGCTCAGAACACAAATAAGAATATTTTGTTCACCTAGGACAATGGGCACAAATAGTGTAGATGTTGGTGTTCTTGAGCACGTGTTACGCACCTGTGCCCGAGGGTTTCTCAATCCATCATCATATTATGACACTTAGTTGTTAAACTTCTACATGAAGTGTGCCAGCCAGTTAGTGTAAATAATATCCTTCCCAAGTAAGGTGAAGGAGGGCGTAGGAGGACCGGGGGCTTCCAGTAAAGACAGCAGGCAGCACCCGGGTGGGCTTCCCTGGTGGCTCAGTGGGAAAGCATCCGCCTGCCAATGAGGGAGACACAGGTTCAATCCCTGGGTCAGGAGGATCCCCTGGAAGAGGAAATGGCAACCCACTCCAGTATTCTTGCCTGGGAAAATCCCATCAGCAGAGGAGCCTGGCAGGCTACAGTCCATGGGGTTGCAAAAAGTGGGATACAACTTAGCGACTAAACAACAAACACCACCACCCAAGTGGAGAAGAAGAATTTGAAAGGAAAGTGCATTCTGTGGACATGACAGGTTTACCTCGGGCTGGCCTGGCTTACCTTTAACCCAGTAGGGAAGAGTAAAAGCTGTGTTTTTTCTTTATTTAGAAAAGAAATATTGTAATAATGGTTTTATTCCCCCCATACCCTCTTGTCTCTTCTGAAGAATCTTCCTCTAGCATTCCATACTGATTTTTAAAAACTGAAGTATAGTTGATTTACAATATTGTGTTAGTTTCAGGTGTACAGCAAGGTTTTTTTTTTTTTTTTCAGATTATATTCATTATGCGTTATTACAAGATACAGGTATCTTATGCAATACAGTAAATCTTTGTTGCTTATCTGTTTCATTTATAGTAGTTTGTATCTGTTAATGATTTCTCAATTATAATCTTGTGCAGGCTGAACCTTTGTAATTGCCAGCTGCCTATGTTAGGGCCCTCCAGTTTGGAGGCTGTGGGTCCCTGGTCTTGGCTGGGGAAGGTAAAGGAAGAGAATGGTGCACGCAAGGAATTTGAGGATCCCAACTGAGAACAATTTCTCAGCCCATGGAAACAAAATACAATAGGTACAACGAGGAAACTCCCTATGTATTTTCTGCTATTAACAAGGCATCTGCATTTTTTTAAAGGTTGGAAACCACCATCCCATGCCTATTGGTGTTCTTCAGGTAATTCTTTCAACCAAGATAGCATGCAGGTCATTTGAAGGACTCGCTATGAACGTTCTTGTGGTGGAAGATAGTTTTTTAAGACCTTTCTTTTCCCACTCTGCCTCTGTACCTGCACCAGGGGCTGGAGCCCATGACACAGGAGGCGTGTGGCTGCCCGCTTGCTCTGCCGGGAAGGTTGGCCTCAGAGGAGCCCAGCCTCCCCAGTTGCCTGCCCTTTGTTGTCATTTGCCACAAAGAGGCCAAGCTTTCTGAGTTTTGTAGATAAGACTACTGCACTTGCTGGGGATTATATGGGTGCAGTCTGTTTGGACACCACAAGTACTTAACATGGAGAATGAACTGCTATAAAAGTTTTTATTGGTTTTTTTCTCACTTATACTACCACTCCTTTTTGTAGTGCTTTATGGTTTATAACATTTTTACACAAACTTTATTGATGCTCTTGAGTCAAGAGAAGTAGGGTAGAAGAGGATGTGGAGGTCCCTTTACACAATATTATCTCCATCTGGACCCCTCTTATTCTTTTTTTTTTAAGCCGTGCCACATGGCCTGTGAGATCTTTTTTCTCTGACCAGGGATTGAACCCAGGCCCCAGCAGTGAAAGCAAAGGGTCCTAACCACTGAACCTCCAGGGAATTCTCTGGACTTCTCTTATTCTTTAGGGAAGGTTTCTTATCTCTACATCCTTGTCCCAGCTGCTAGAGAAGTTTGGTTTCTTCTGGACTCAAAAGTATATTCCATTCTCACCTAGTCTCTAAACTTTTTCCCCTGATTCCCTCCCTGGTTTTTCTGCCCTATTCCCACTCACTTCCATTCAAGCCCCTAGAGGGCTTGCTTTTTCCTGGGGCCCCAACTGCTCTGTGAAGAGACTCTTGGGAGAGAGGAAAGACATTTTCTGCTAGACTAACAACGTCCACTTTCCTCAAGTCCTATGAGTATGTAGTCTCTCTCAAAAGCCATTAAGATGTCTCACAAAATGCAGGATATTCAGGGACACTTGCTAAGTTCTTCGCTCATCACATTCCAAAAAGTTTTTTCAATTTTTTTCAAGATACTGCTCCTTAGTGTCTTAAGTGTTTAGGCTATTGCCACCTTCATTAGCTTCAAATTCAGTTTGAAGACGATCTTATACCTGCTCAGAGGGCCAGACCAGTCTCTCAAAGATATTCACAGAGGAGCGGGCCTATTGGCCCCCAGGGAGTGCAGCTGTACACGTAAGCCTCCATTGTTCCACTGGCAGCTGCTGAAATAGAAAACTCAAATAAGATTGAATCTTATGTACATATGTGGGGAGTGTGATGTGTGTGTGTGTGTGTGTGAGAGAGAGAGAGAGATTTGGGGCCGTGGGCCCAGAGGTTGGTGAAGGGTGGGACACAATAATTGAATGCTGGCTCTGTATTTCAATTTTCCTCAGTTTTTAAATTTTAACTTTCCAATAGTCTTATAGGTAAATATGTAGTACTGTAAAGAAAATGCAGATTCAAGTAACTTCCCAAAGTTGGTAAGAGGAAGAGAGAAAATTTGAACCCAAGTTTCTTGACTCCACTGTCTTGTTTGTCCCCACCAGAACACTCAGGAGATTATGAGATTTCTCTGTGAAGGCAGAAAGGGCAGAGATCTCCTTTGTATTAATGAGACTCTGGAATAATAATACACAACAATACAGGACTCTGGAAATAATATACAAAACTTGAGATGTACCCATTAAAATGCCTTATCTTGATGTCCTAGTACATTCTTTCACTACTGAGTAGGAGTTTTGCTGAAAAACTCTTAGATCTATTGTTTGAGGGCCAGTGAATTTAGACCAGTATATTTGGTCAGTAAGCTTATCGCAGTGAATTGAAGTAACAAGATGTTAGTTGGCATGTGAGATTATGGGCCAAACAGAGATCTTCAGACCAGATTTATGGTATAACTTCCTGTTGGTATTTCTTACAGGCTGTTAGCTGTTCGAACACATATTTCTTGCTGAATCCTCCCAGTCCCCTGTGAGACCTGTCTTTCTGAAGCAGGTTCTAAGAGGCTGACTTGCCTGAGTCATGAAGTGCTGGGGTTGGGAGTCAGCTTTTTGACTCCAAGGCTCGTGTTCTTCACCACTTCACGGTAACAAAACAACAGATACACACAGAGAGGAAACAAGGGTAGCCAGAGTTATTTGGAGACTGTCTATCTAAGGAAGCCCAGGGACACATCTGCAGATAAGTAAGTGGGATTCTGACTCATTGCAAAAGCTCTCAAGAACACACCATGGGGAACCTCGAGATGTCTCAGGAAAAGGGAGTCAGACCAGGTCTTATCAGCATTTGGGTTTGGGGTGGGTCATCTGGGGAGGGTTTAACCAGCCGGACGTGCTCTGTAGTGGACGCTCTCAGAAAGCAGGGGCAGTTCTGTAATTGTGTATCAACACATTTTACCCACAGGGAAGGACTAGTGGAAGAATAGAGCTGTAATTATAAACACGTAGCAGTCACTTATTTTAGCCAAAAAAGGGTGTGTTTGGCATTTTGTGAGTGGC
Source organism: Bos indicus x Bos taurus (assembly GCF_003369695.1). Lineage (NCBI taxonomy): Eukaryota > Metazoa > Chordata > Mammalia > Artiodactyla > Bovidae > Bos > Bos indicus x Bos taurus. The sequence continues at coordinate 63,780,411 of NC_040076.1, read as the reverse complement.
ACAGTGACCTTATATCTTTGTGCTTGGACAGAATTACGAAGTGGCCTTGATTTGTCTCATTTCACGAGACATTATCTGAAGCTGATATTCTGGGAATTGTTTAGGTCTAGCAGGAGAATAGCAAGGCGTGGTTGTGAGCGCCAGGCTGGCTTCTGGAAGTCAGGGGTTGTCTTTTTTCGAGAGGGACTCAGGGTGGATACCACTAGAAAGAAAGTAGGGCATGGCAGCAACTTTGTGTTTAACCCCAGAAGTTGGCAATTTGTCTTATTTAAAGAAGATGTTTGCGTCTGTTTTTGGAGTTGTTTGGGGTCTTGGGGAAGGGTGATTTGGGAAAGGGTCTGGTAGCTATACACTTCTCAGCAATGCACGTTTTTCCAAGATGTTTTGGATCTACTTAGTAGATGTGGCCATTTGAGCTTTGTGATAAAAATGTCACATGTGAAAGCAAACTCAGTAGCTCACAACTAGTCTCCTCTGTGTTTCTTCTTTCTTTTAAAATTTTTATAATTTTTAATTTTTTGGCCACATTGTATGGCATGTAGAATCTTAGTTCCCTCAGCCAGGGATCGAACCCCTGCCCCCTGCAGTGAAAGAGTGGAGTCCTAACCACTAGACTGCCAGGGAATTCCCTCTGCATTTCCTCTTTGATTGAGTCTCACATACAGGAGGTGATAAGGATCTGGGTGAGGTGAAGCAGAGAAGAGAAACTAGGCACAGGAGAGGAGACTGCTCATTCTATAGAAATGAGAAAGCAGCTTAGCTTCCAATTCCTCAACCACACAGCCTGGCTTGTCGGTCAGTCTGGTAGGGGTAGGAATTGGAGTGAAGTTAAGAGGAGGTTAAGAGGAGATTCAACTTTCAAACCCACGTGATGGTTGCTATTTCTTCTTTCCTTCATGGGTAGCCAGAAACTACCTGGTCTGCTGTGTAGATTAAGAGCAGTCCCTGTTTATTCCAGCTGATGTGGGAAAAACTTACAGGGCTAAAAAAAAAATGAGCTTCCTAATGTTCAGGGTGAACAGCCTGCCAGAAGCCTGAGTAACAGTCTGGGGAGGAGACGGGCAACCAAGGAACGCGTGTGTCTCCAGCCAGCAATCCAGAGCCCAGCTCTCCTGCTGTTGTCCCTCTCCCTGGACTGGTGGGGTGGGTGGGGGCCTTAATGAGACTGGTCTGGGTTCCCCCTGAACAGTGTGGCTTGGGTCTTGGTGTGAGCCCCACTTCCATCCCAGAAGGAAGAGGGGCAGGGTTTGGCTTCAAGGGCAGGTGAAGAGGGTGGACGCAGGAACTGGGTAGAGGAGCTGCTCTGAGGTTAAACTACAGAACCCAGTACTAGGAAGTGCAGAGTCCTGAATGGCTGGACTCGCTGCAGGGAAGCCCTCAGGCCCGGGTCTGTCTCAGCTGAAAGATGTGTCCTCCCCAGCTGCCAGGGGCTGAACACATTGAGTACTGGGCTCAGGATCTTACTTGGTAGGAGGCTATCTGGAGAGGGGGTGGTGGGTAATGACCAACTGAAGCCCATTCTTTTTCTAGTTACTTCTTGGTGGAGAAGGCAGGGGGTAAAATTTAATGAGCAGCCAGTGGGCCATCTTTCTCCACAATAGCTCTTTCCAGCTTGCATTCCTGCACTGGATTCTACCAACAAAAATCCATTTCAAGTTATTCAGGAAAAATCTACAGAGAAGATTAAGAGAGTGTGGACTAGCCATCACTCACACCTTAGTATGAAGTAGTTTACAAAAATGCTTTCCCTTAACCTAGCTGAGATCAAGTCACAAGGAGAATGGAATTTTGTAGGGAGAGAGAATTCTGAAGCTCTGAAGCCTTCGAGAGGGAAGGCAGGAGTGGGTCTGAGACAGGATTTGCTCAGGCTTGAGGGCACTGGGAAATCCAATTAGCGGCAAAAGAAAAAGACACGTGAGAGAGGATGGAAAGGGAGATGGGAGAGGCGTTTCAAAGCTTTGCCCAGAGTAAAGCTTCTTTCTCTTCCTTTCTTCAAAAAGACCAGAGAGAAACTTCTCAGCCATGTGCAGGGGTCATTTATCTTGACACACCAAGCTCTATCCTGGAGAGGCAAGTGAGGCTGGGGAGGGGCAAGCTGGTGGTGTGTCATGACAGGAGCCTTTGACCCCTGTCTGGGGAATAGGCTCCTCCTCCAGCTTTCCACCCAGCTGCAGGCCAAGGTGCCATCGCCCCTGCTTTGTCCCTCCCTGCCCTGGGGCTCAGTCTGATGCACAAGAAAAGTCAAGGCCTGGGACCCGGCTACTGCATGGGAGTACCTGAAATGCCAGGTACATTTTCTTCATGGAGGGTTCGGCTGAGCAGTTGGAGTCAGAGATGCAGGGGGAAAGGATTTGAGGAGCAGCAGCCCCATTCCCACTTCTGGGTGAAGTGTAGTGGGAGCAAAATGTTAACAGAAACTTGAAGGTTCCAACAATTTAAATGTACAGTCGGATTACCCAGTATCCATGGGAAGCCATACCATACTGCATTTTCCATCTCCTAAACTTTAATTCCCGTGAGCCTCCTAAGCTCTTCTGTTGGAAAACCCATTTTGCTAGACTCATACATGACCAATTATGACAGTCCTAAAAAGAAAAGGAAGTGAACATATTTAAAACTCTCTTTATTTATATAAAGACAAATGTTGTTATAAGAAATTCCTTCAGGATCACAAAAGGAAACAGATCAGAAGAAAAATATTTTGCAGTGCACAAATCACCCTAAATCACCTAAGTAACAGCTGGCTTGCTTCTTCCCTGTTGGAAAGCAGTTTTAGGTTGAAGGTGGTAAATGTGTAACAGGTCTCTCCTTTGTCCCAAAAGTTCACGTACTTTTAATTAGTGGGAGAATTGAGGTTACCAGCATGAATTACTCTGCAGTGTCTGAGAGGAAATTTCAACCACTGTTTGTTCAAGATCAGGCCTTGTCTTGGATAATAAAGGGTTCCCAAGCTAGCTTTAAGAGAATCACTTGAGTCTGTAGGTGGGAGCCACCATAGAACAAAGGCAAAAGATGTTTCAGCAGTCTTCTCCTTAGTTCTCTCACTGGGACAATACTGATACAATGAAAGCCTTTGCTGCTGCTGCTGCTAAGTCGCTTCAGTCGTGTCCGACTCTGTGTGACCCCATAGACGGCAGCCCTCCAGGCTCCTCCATCCCTGGGATTCTCCAGGCAAGAACACTGGAGTGGGTTGCCATTTCCTTCTCCAATGCATGAAAGTGAAAAGTGAAAGTGAAGTCGCCCAGTCGGGTCCGACTCTTTGTGACCCCATGGACTGCAGCCCATCAGGCTCCTCCGTCCATGGGATTTTCCAGGCAAGAGTACTGGAGTGGGGTGCCATCGGGGTACTTTTAGAAAGCAGTGAGAAATACAGGCAGATTTGCTGTCCCAATACAGACTTGGCTTGCAGTATAACACAGGTTCCTAGGAATGTCTTTATGCCCCCACATTAAAAATAAACAAAGATGGGAATAGTTATTATCTACTATCCTAAATCCTCCCTTTCCTACAGTCTATAACAATGTTGCAGAATCCTAGATCAGGGTGAAAACACATGTGCTGAAAATTTCAGGAGTCTGAGAGCTTAAAGGAACCCCATACCAACTGACTTGGCAATGTGAGGAAGAATGCGTAAGTTCCCGGGCAGCACAAAGGTAGAACATTAGGAGACAGCATTTCCAGCACCAAATCCAAAGTCACTGTGGGGAGTGGTATGGTGCATACACTTCATTCTTAATAGTCAATTCTGCTCCAGTAGAACATGGTACCCAGGAGAACCCAGAACTAGAATACAAGAAAAAGAAAAATAAATAAGGAATTGTTCTAGAAACATTGTAGTTGGGGGGAAAATTATGTTAGGTTCATTCAAGCCTAGGTGACACTGGATTGTTAAGAATAATCTTGCCTTAAGCGTCACAGGGGCAGAGGTGCCTGCGTCCATCCTGCTACATGCATTGCGGGTGGATTCTTTACCGACTGAGCACCATGGAAGCTTATCCTGTCACGCAGTGAACCAGTATCTTCCCAAATGACCAGTCATGAATGGGTAAAAGATTTGTGCCAATTGCAAGACACACCAATGTAATGTACTTTAATGTAACAGAGTCCTAAAAGTTCTTTGACAAAGTTTCAGATTCCATATTGCAACCAACCTTTGAGAAACTACTACTACTTGGCCAGTTTTCGGTAGTGCCAAAGAAGAATATTCAGTTATTTTCAGACAAGGCTACCTAAATATTCCTCTCTTTTTTTCAACTACATATCAGTGTGTAGGATGGATCTCCTTCAAATCTTTCAATGTAAGCAACATATATAACAGATTAAATGAAGATGAAATATGGGAAGCCAACTGTCTTCAGTAAAAGCCAGACATTGAAGAGACTTCCAAAAATGTAAAAAAATGAATGCTACTTTTGTCACTTTCTGTCTGAGAAAATAGTCTTTTTTTCCCCACAGAAATATATTGTTCATAGTAACATGTAATAGTTTGTTATTGCTATTTTAAATGAATTAACACATATTTTTAAAAATTCTGTGTTAATTTGTAACAAGGTTAGTTGGTTAATTTTCCCCATAGATAAAAAGTTTTTGGAGTCCTCAGTAATTTTTGAGAAAGTGAAAAGGGGTTCTGAAACCAAAAGTTTGAGACTGCTTCCTGAATGCAATGGGTCTTAATCCTGACAGCAAATTAGAATCATCTGGAAAATTAAAAAAAAAGACCTGGGTCTTTCCCCTAAATCAACTGAAATCTGAATCTCAGAGGTTGGGGCTCAGGTATGCACCCCTCCAGCTCCTCCATGAGGTGTAATGTGCAGTTAGGACTGAGACCCATGGTTATACCCTCCTTGCTGCATGTGCATCAGATAAGATGGGCAGAAGGACCAGGGGAGACTGGTGAAGGCAGCCCTTTGTAAGGAGGGAGGCAGGTGAGGGTTGGGCAGGAGGCATCTAGAGAAATGATAGTCTTTGATATCTACTTGTAATGAATTTACAAGATCTAGAGAGATGGAGAAGATGCAAGTACACCCCAGTCAGCCAGAGAAGGAGCTGGTTGGTAGAGGAGGCTCACGCCTACCTCCCCCCGGAAATTCACTGTCCTTCCCCTGGTGCCAGCACCCTGCTGACAAGCCCCCAGGTCTGAGCTTTTGTTCCTAGACAGTCTGGTGTGGTTGAGTTAACCAGGGACACTCTCGAGGTCTCTCATCATCACTATCGTCTCAGAAATAAAACATGCGATGGGAAATACTCACAGTCCAACAGAGAATGGCAAATCCAAACCATGCAACTCCCCAGGCATGTCGGTTCATTGGTCCAGAGATCAGCTCATAGCAGCCCTGGAGAGGAGTGGGCGATTCCACATCAGCGTGAAAGGGACGAGAAAAAAGAGGTAAAAGATGGTGGGAAGGTGATTTGAATCACGCCAGCCCAAAGTCCAGTTTAACATGACCAGGCTATTTCTATATCTCCGTGGACAGCCAGGTATTAACTGTGCTCTACTGAAGAAATAGGAATAATCCTGATGAACAACTATTCTATATCATATTTATTCTGTTTCTTTTCATTTGATCTAACTAACCAAGGTGCTGCTATTTTAGAAAACGTTTTCTCATATTGAATATGTGGCAATGTAAAGTATTCTTAATAAAATTTGAGCTTTTTTTTCTCTCCCCAAAGATTTTATTGGTGACTGTTTGAAGGCAGAATCACTTTTTGATTTTTCAATAAAAGTGCTTCTAGTTAATGAGAATTAGATGTTTTGTTTTTTAATCATTAAAGGAACTCCTATACAGTGCTTTCTGAATTCTCATTTGACATTGTATTCACCATATCTTTACAGGATTCTAGAAGAGCCACCATGTGTGGGCGAAAGAGTGATTCATTTTTTACTCATCGAGTCATTCATTCATTCACGTATGCCATAATCTGGTTAGTTTTATACGTAGCACATTCTGTCCTAGTCTCTATGCAAAGTGCTGGAGTAATACATGTAATGCATGTAATACATAGTAATGCATAGGGCTAGACCTGCCATCGGAGTGGCCTCTGCTAAAGCCCTTGAAATCACAGGAATGCCTAGGAAATGCAATGACCAGATTGGTTTTATGAACTACTGAGATCTAGAGAGAATGTCTTTGAAAGGCTGACCTTGAAGTTTAGGCCCTGCCCAGTGTCTACAGTCCTTTCAGACCCTGCCCCAGTCTCCTGTTCATCCACTCCCGTGCCCTGGCTTTGCTAAATATGCCTTGATTTCTGTTCATTTACCCTACTTCATCTACCTGACACCTCCATTCACCTTGATGCTCAGATGAGTCTTGGAATTATCCTTAATTGTTTTTCTCTTAAGCACATCTGTTTGGATTTAGAATACACTTCAAATCCAAGCATGTATTACTTCCTACCACCACCGTGGGCCGCCGTGGCCTCACTCCAGGGTTCCTACAGTCTTCTGCTCGCTGGTTTCCCTGAGGCCCAAGCCCACTCTTGGCACCCTACTAGTTTTCATACAGTGCCAGAGGGGTCCTAGTAAAACATGTCGGATCACTTCGCCTTCTGAGCAGGAGCTCAGACCCTCTGAAGGTTTCCCACCACCTTAAGATGAAATTCTAAGCCTCACACGGCCTGTGAGGTGCTGTAGGATATGGCCCTGCCTCTGTCTGTGGCCCCAGCCACCGCTAGCAGAAGCTGTCTCACTGCAAAGCTTGGGCTCAGGGCTCCTTAGTTGCAAGACCATTTCAAAGCCCTGCACCTAATTTTGTATTTGTAGTCTGCAAAAGCATTTATATTGTTTTTCCAAAGGAGAATAACTTCCCACCAATCTGAAAAGCTTTAGGCCCTAAGAAATCTACCTTCTTCACTCCTGCTGTTCTTCACTCGTTCTGGCCTTGCCAAATGGATTGCCTTGAGAGCCCCCACCTTAGGGCCTCTTCACTTGCTACCTCCTTTGTTCAGAACTCTCTTCAATTTCCTTTAATTGAGGATCTCCTTTCCTCACTTAATTCAGAACTCTGTGCAAGTATCTTAATGAAGCCTTTCCTGACAACCAGAGAAAACTCTCTCCCCATCATTTTCTGTATCTTTATCCTGCTTTATTTCTGCTCATAGCACTTACCACTACCTGGTACTGATCGTGTACTGGTTTGGTAACTTGTTTGTGGTCTGTCTCCCATGCTACTGTGCAAGCTCTATGAGGGCATGGGCTTTATCTTGCTCCTTATTGAATCTCTAGAACCTAGAACAAGAGCCTGGCGCAAAGTGGGCACCTGGTTAGGATGAACAGAACATGATAGAAAGTAATAACTACGATGATGTTATTTGTGACTCACTTGATGCTTCACAAACACTCTTCTATCCATCTCTCACTTGGTCCCCCTGACAATCCTGGGAGGCGGTCATTTGTCCAGTAATGTGTTTAAAAGCCCACTTATGCCAGGTGCCAGGCTCCAGGCTGGGGATTCAACTGTGACAAGGTGGAAATGAGTCTTGCCCTCGTGAAGCTTACAGACAAAATCCCAGGTTTTCACCCCTTCTCATTTAGTGCCTTTCATGATGCCTTTTTCTCATTGTAGTGGTGCTTTCCTTCATCTTCCTTAGCTCCATCATAATGTTCTTGAGGTGTAGTGAATCAGAATTTGCACATAGCATTTTGGGGGGCAGATGAACCATGATGTAAGAATGTATGTATTTGCATCTGACATGCTATGTGACATTCTGGTGGGTTTCTATTACTACTACCCTTTTGATAATGCCCCTCATTTTGTTAGCCTTTCTTTGTGAATTGCAGATCTCACAAAGCTGTTGGATTGCCTCAAAACTGGGTTGTTCGGTTTTAAGTGAAAATAAAAGATACATTTTTCATTTTCATCAAGAATTTCATTGAAAAATGTATTTATTAAGTGAGTGAACTTTCTGGCCAGCCCAGTACAATGTGGTCAGTACAATTTGACCACCTAGCAAACATTTATTGATGCCTGTTTTGTGCCAGGCATTATGCTAAGTACTGAGATACAGAATTGAATGATGCATGGCCCTCAAGGAGACTAATAGAAAAAACAGGCTTGCAAGCAAATACTTATTTTTCAAGGTATCAGCTGCAATAATAGAAGTAAAGTATATGAGGTACTGGGTGGCATACTTTGCTTTGTGAAAAGGGAGTGCTATAGGAGACTTAGCAGGACCTGTCACTTGGAGAGAGTGGTGGTGTGTGGGAATCTGGGAGATCAGAGAAGGGAGAATCAGGAGGAAAGTGTAGATAAGAGATTTAGTCAGGGGTGAGTGAGGGGGATTGAGAAAGTAGGAGCACAGGGAGCCAGACAGAGAGGAATTTCAGAATGCAGGACTTGGGTGCGAGAGCATGATTGAATGACGTGAATGTGTAGTCGTGGTGTAGCTAGTGGGTGGAGGAGGTGGTAAGGCCAAGGACTGTTAGGGAGGGTGAGACAAAAGTGTCAAAAGGAGGGTAGAGTTCCCTCATTACTAAATATTCTATGTGTAAGGGAAGATGACGTGGCTATGAAATGAACCATTTTTTTAATGGCAAACCTCCTTTTTGGTCTCTTTCAAAGACATGATCAGTGTGTATGGAATTACAGTCCAATCAAGATATATCTGCATGGGCTAGTTCCAAGGTTGAAATGTTAAAAGCATTTTATCATTCTTCAAAGTGATCATTATATTGCATATTGTGATTATAGGCAATATATTAAAATGTTTTTAGCAGTCTGAATATAATTAAGATGATACCAAAACCATGTTGCTGAAAGGCTAAGTGAGAGTTTCTTTGAACAACTCTACAACACAATCTGTATCACTCCCATGTCCTTTTCTGGGATAATGCAACCAATCCTAGTCCAGGTACCCTTCCAGAGGCGGCGGTGGGGGGTGGTGTTAAGGGGGGGTAGGAGGGAGGCCTGATGACCAGCAGTGCTTTGTCCTTCATTCTGAAAGTACATATTATTTCATCTGAGACTGAAGAGTCTGGCATTTCTCAATTACTTAATCTACTGGCACACAGCTAGCTTTGCTCAAAGTGGTAACTGGCACAGCAGTGTAAGCATTTTAGAGGCTGACTTCAAGTATATGAGGATTCTCTTCAGGGGTTTTTGGGATGATCACCAAGTTCCTCCTTGGCTTAGAGTCTGGGCTCTGCAGCCAGGCTGCTAGCATTTGAGTCCTGACTCTTCTACCTGCCAGCCGCATGACCTGGGCAAGGCCGTTATTAGTATCTCTATATCTTAGTTCCTCTTCTGTAAAATAGGGATCAAAGTGGCACTACCTGCTGAGCCTTAAATGAATTAATATCTGTATGGCACTTAGAAGAGTGTCTGGTATTTGATAAGTACTCAGTAAATGTTAGTTTTCATGATCATCATATCATTCTTATCAGGCTGGAAACACATTTTCAAAAACCAATTGTATGTAAACCACCTTTTACCCAAATCACCAATCGAATGTTTCAGGAAGACTATCCTAGCTTACCACTGAGTAAGGAAGGGGATACATCATTACTGCATCTACCCGCAGCAATCGCCATTGCTTTGGAACTGGGAAAATGTTCCTTTGTATGTCATCTTTTTCAATTTACATTTTGCAAAAATAGAGCAAATCTTTGTTTGATGTAAATATTTTTTCAAAATACTAATTCTATACTTTGTACAAATAGTTTTCATTTAAATAAAGTTGGATTTTGCTATTGCAATTCTCATGTTCTGTTCATTTCATCAAAATGTAAATTTTCCTAGATCAGCCCTGGATTAGCATTTACATTTTATTAACAGAGAAGGAAATAGTTAACATGAGGTTTAGGAAAAAGGATGCAGAATTCCTTAATGAGAGACTATTACCTACAGTTAACTAGTATTTTCTTCATGAAGAACAGATAAACCTTCTGGCAGGTCTTGGGTGGAACAAGGACTCACCTGACTATGGTAATATCCAGGCACTCCTAATTTGCAGGCGTCCAGGTTGAGAGGTTCTTTAAGGCTGTTCATAACACAGCATTGACGAGGCCAGGGGTAGTCAGCATCGCTGTTCTCAGTCCGGAAGGCAGAGGTGTATTTCTGCCAGTCTGACGGGCCGTTTACACCACAGCAATTGTCCTGTCAGCACACGAGATACAAAATTCTCTTCCATGATCCTTGACAAAACCACCAATGTAGCAACTGAGATTTCATGGAGAAAAAAGAGATGGAAAGTGTACCCTATTTACTGTTTACTAAAAATCTGCAAATGAAAGCTGAAGGTATTTTTAAGGTATTACATTTTAGAGTTTGCAAAATACATTTATATTTACTACTTTACTAGCCATTAATGAGCTCTGTGCTGCTGCTGCTGCTGCTAAGTCGCTTCAGTCATATCCGACTCTGTGCAACCCCATAGACGGCAGCCCACCAGGCTCCCCGATCCCTGGGATTCTCCAGGCAAGAACACTGGAGTGGGTTGCCATTTCCTTCTCCAAGGCATGAAAGTGAAAAGTGAAAGTGAAGTCGCTCAGTCATGTCCGACTCCCAGCGACCCCATGGACTGCAGCCTACCAGGCTCCTCCATCCATGGGATTTTCCAGGCAAGAGTACTGGAATGGGGTGCCATTGCCTTCTCTGAATGAGCTCTGTAGCTTTTGGCAAATTAAACTTTCCAAGCCTCATTTTCCTTAACTGCAAAACTGGGACAGATGGAGTACCTAACTCCTAAGCTTGTGAAGATTAAATTAGCTAATACCTTTAATGTGTTTACACAGCCCCTGGGCTCTAGTAAACCTTTAATAAATGTTAATCATTTTTAGTATCTTGATATAATAAGGTGAGAGAGTTATAATTATTCTCATGTTACATATGAGCAAATGGAGAATCAGAAAATTAAAATTTTTGTGGTGGAGAAATTATGAGAAATTCTTCTTGTTTTACTTTCCTATTTTTAAAAAACTCTTTCTGGAGCAATTACGTATTATTTTTACAATGGGAGAAAATAAACTAGAAAAAAACAACGAAAGCCTAGTGGCACATGGTTATGCGTCTACATAGGAGAGAAAGGGCACTTAATACATAGCTCATGGCCACGTGGTTATGCCTCTACATAGGAGAGAAAGGTCACTTAATACACGGCTCATGGCCACGTGGTTATGCCTCTACATAGGAAAGAAAGATCACTTAATACATAGCTCATGACAGTCTGGATAGAATTGAGGATAGAGGAGAAGACACATTTCATATCACCTTCCTTCCTTTTTATAAAATCTGCAAAAATGTTTCAAGGGAAGGAATTAAAACTGTGCCATCTCTCAACTTTTAGGACAAATATATTCAGCAAACTTGGTAATAAAACAACTACCTTAAAAGCATGTCCTGTTTTGGCACTGGATTATGGAAAATATCTCACCAAAGAAAGTAGTCATTCTGTAATTTGACGTGAGTATTTTGAGGGGAAATGATTAAATTTGAACCAGACTTGTTTCAGACTAGACTTTTAAAAATTAGAAAGTGGATCTTTCAAAAGTGTGACCATTCACATTTTCATTTGAAAAGCTTAGTTCTTTGCTAATTGAGTGGGGAAAAAAAAATGCTTGACCTCTAGTCAGAACAGTGATAGGAAATGAGGAAGTGACCAAGACATCGGAGGTCCTAATGGGCTAAAAAACTGTAGAACAGGAATATTAGACTAAATGAAGGAAATTTTAGAAGATAGAGTGTAAAGAGAGTTCAAAGAAGGGGTGGAGGCTATAAGAAGTTTGCTGATGATGGACTGGGAAACAGTGGAAGTTGGTTGGGAAGGGGGACAGGGCTGTACAGAGTTGGGTCAGATAAGGGCATACGTAGGAGATAAGTATGTACATTCTTACAGCCACGTGGGTATGATAATGGGTATTCTGCAAGACTTGTGCTTTTGATGGTATTTGAGGTAACTTTGGATATAAGGCTATGATTGCCAGTTAGAAAAAATTGGCTGATCAAGTCTAGAATAGGACTAGCCCACAGGTGTGAAAAGGCACTCAGTCAGTAAGATAGATAATAATTTCCACTTGAGTTCACTGTGGGGCGGAGGCAACATTTTCTTAATAAGTGATGTCTGAGTTCTAAGAAGCAGAGCATATGAGTAATCTACATTTCTTTTACTCCTATAAATGGAAGTGAATCAACATCACAGTTTAAAACAGAATATAGATCTAAGGGTTCACTGAGTCATATGTCCCTGCCAGTAAATGAGAGGAAACAGATGAACTTGCTTATGTCAAGTTTCTCCTTATTTTTAATTTTTCTTTACTTGGGTGCATCAGATCTTAGCTGCGGCACATGGAGTCTTTGTGGTGTCATGCGGGATCTTCTGTGGCAGTGCACGGACTTTCTAGTTGTGGCACTCGGGCTCAGTAGTTGCTGTGGGCAAGCTCAATTGTTCTGTGGCATGTAGGATCTCAGCTCCCCGACCAGGGATTGGACCTGTGTCCTCCACATTGCAAAGTGAAAGTTGCTCAGTTGTATCTGACTCTTTGCGACCCCATGGACTAGTCCATGGAATTCTCCAGACCAGAATACTGGAGTGGGTTGCCATGCCCTCCTCCAGGGGATCTTCGCAACCCAGGGATCAAAGCCAGGTCTCCCTCATTGCAGGTAAATTCTTTACTGTCTGAGCTACCAGGGAAGCCCACACATTGCAAGGTGGAGTCTTAACCACTGGAATGCCAGGGAAGTCTCTCAAGTCTTTTTTGAAGGAGGCCCCTTTGGAGGCTGTGGTCCCCATACTTTGACTTCACTCCTAACCACCCGTACACCTTGGATACTGGTTTAGGTACAAAAGGGGGTCTCCCCAGCAGGTATTACCTGGAGCATAAGTCTGTCCCAGGTCTTGGTGACTCCATTGTTTTTCCATTGGTCATCATTGTTTGGAGGACTGTTGTTTTGGTATCTCTCCAGCATCTGCTTCAGGAAGAGGTTGGGTGTGAACTATGGAGGGAGGAGGCAACACAAGAGGAAGAGTTAGCATATTAATCCTCAAGGAGGCAAAGTGATGTTTAGCCTGTGGCTGGGGGCACTGAACATTATCTCCTAAATAAAACTGAGCTCAGAGGCTGGGGTGGGGGTTGGGATTGGGTGTGAGGTTGTTCCGGGTGGCTGAAGTGCCTGTGTGGGGAGAAGACTCCCATCTCCAAACACATTCCAATGAAACCCAGGTGGACAGGCATTGGAGGGTGACCTAAGCCAGGGAACGGAGAAAGGAAAGAAAGCAGGATGCTGACTTAGGAAGATGTCTTAGATACAGTGGATTACTGATCATCTTGGTGGAAGGCCTGTGGCTGTGGCAGAGTGGTGAAGGGCATGGCAGTGCAAGCTTGGGCCCTGGACATGGCCTGGACTCAGGATTCCTCTCTTTCATTTACCAGCTGTGTAACCTTGGACAAATTACTTTTTAAGTCTCATTTTCTTTTTATCTATAAAATGACAATAGTGTTAATACCTATTTCAGAGGGTTATTGTGAGGAGAAGAATTATGTATTTATTATGAATATGCATATTACGATGCCTGGTGCAGGGTAAGGACTTAATGCATGTCAGTTATTGTATTATTATCACGGTAATGATGACTCATACAGTCGTTTCTGCTCCACTTTGGGAGGCTGTACTCACAAAGTCTCGTTGTGTTGCTGCTGTGATACAAGATGCCACTTCAAAAGCATATACAATAAACATCAGGATGAAATACTGGAAAGGAAACAAACGGAATTAAAAAATTCTGTCTACTTCCAAAGAATTTTTTTAAACAAATAATTATTATGTTTTCTGTAGCACATTTGCCTAAATATAATTATGCAATCATTTACACAATTATTCAACAAACCCTCACTGAACAGTGATTGGAGCCAGACTTGGTGCTAGGTTCTTTTTTTTTTTTTTTTGGTACTAGGTTCTAATCAGCTCAAGTCCCTTCTTTCCCCAGAGAATAGAAGACTGTTGAATACAGAGCTTTCTCAGTTCAGCACCTCGTATTTCCATTTAAACTGGGGAAAAACACACAAGAAAATGAGCTGGTGTTTCTGTGTGTTCATTCAATGGCTGGCAAGAGAGTCCTAGTGTATCAGACACTAGGTAGAGCCTCCTAACTTCCCTCTCTTTGGGGAATATCTTTATGGTTTACTGAAGATTTAGGATTACTGGGGACACAAAAGCTGAATAGGGCCATGTTTAACATCTATCCTGCCTCCTGACAATGTCCAGTCTTATCAGAGAGGAACAGGAACTACCTAGTGCCTGATACACCCACTGATGTATCTTCTTGATAGCACCTTCTCTCACCTCCCACCCTAGTTGTATCAGGTCAGTTGAGTAAAACAGCATATTGTGTGTTTTGTTGTGTGTGTGTGTGTGTGTGGTGGGGTGTGTGTATGCTCATGATGCCTCCACAGCACACTGCCCCTGTTTGTGCCTGGAGAATAACTGAAGGACAAATGACTTCTGAATATGGGCTGGAGACTTTGCCGTCCTCAGCCTTGCACAGTGCTTACTGTCCTCGGGTTCTTCTGGGAAGGGGCGCAGAGGAAACCATTCTTCCTACCTGGTCAGGGGCGATAGGGTCTCAGAGCTGGACCTCTGCCGCCCTAACCATTCCTCCCAGGAAAAGGCTTTGGCTACTTTTCACTCCCAGTTAACAGCAGGAGCCCCTTCAGAGGCGCCAGGACAGTGTTCCCTGCTGTAATAGCTGTTGCCTTGCTATTTGTCGAGAGCTTTGCTTGTTCCCCTTAAAAAGGCTCAGAACCCCCTTAGAGATGCTCCAGAAAGGAGACACAGGGTGCAGGTGTTTCCCCTCAGTTGCATGGAGGGTGCGTGGCTCAGTCTCCTTGCCAGGCATGGCCAAGGGTGCTCCCAGCTGTGCCGTGCGCACATGACTGGCTCAGAGTGAGACCAGGACGTGGCTGAAGCTCACCTCTAAGGACACCTTTCCCTGCGTTCCTTTCCCCACCCTGAAAATGTGGGTGCTTTTGCCCTGGGACTAACTCACATTAAGGACCCAGAAAATGTAAATATTCTACATTCCCTGGGTACCAGCATGATGTTAGTCCACAGGAAAAGCAAACCAACAGGCACCTTAGCTTGCTGGACTTGTTCCATGAAGATGGAACTCAGGTCCTGCAGCCTTTGGCTAAGAGAGATATTTCTGGGTAGGAAGTGGGGCCCCATCTTGGGGTGAGAAACTGCTGTCCTGAACATGGGTAGAGGGAGTGGAAGTTTAGACCTAGTACCGAGGGTTCTTAGCCTGGCTGGCTGAAAATCTGCTTCCACCTGCAAAGTCAGGGCACAGCCTGCTGTCTGCAGTTTGGGGCAGAAACCTCCCTATGGATGCCCAGAATTAGAGCCTTCATAGGCAGGTGGGAGGAGAAGGCAATGGTAACCCACTCCAGTGTTCTTGCCTGGAGAATCCCAGGGACGGCGGAGCCTGGTGGGCTGCCGTCTTTGGGGTTGCACAGAGTCGGACACGACTGAAGCGACTTAGCAGCAGCAGCAGCAGGCAGGTGGGAACTGAAACTCATCTCTACCTGGAGTCCAGCAAGGGATTCCAGGGTCCCTAAAAAGCAGAGTGAATGCATGAGATGGGAAGTGTAGGCCATTCCACAAAATTATCAGCCTTGAGCTCAAAAATGTCTAAGGAGGCTCATGTTTTCTCTTAAAACTTTATGCATATTTTGTGATTTATATCCTAATATATTAACACTTGATTACTATTATAATAAGATTTTAAACTACTTTTTCTCAGGAGAAGAAAATCTGATCATTGAGTTCTCACTTTGTCTCTCCTTTGGCCCGTGTAGCTCCTGGCTGTATCTGCTGGGCACATGCAGACACCAGTCAGAGAAGCCAAGATCTAGAATGTACTTAGTAGGTGACCCCCCAGGTGTCTCCCCTTCAGCCTCTCTGTACTGGACTTTTCTGGACTTGTGATACAGGAGAGCATCCTTGCCCCCACATGCAGGGAGGGTCTTCCCCTCTATTCACCCCTCAGCTGGCACCTGCTTCTACCTACCCCGCTGAAAACCAAAGCATTGTGCTCAGGGAAAGAGAAACAGTGCATCAAAATTGGTCCAGGAAACAAATGTACAGAGTTTTCAGGTCTTACCACCAGAAGAATTTTCCTGTTGGACTTCATGATGCCTACGATGCCCAGGACAGAGAGGCAGAAGAGGCAGATGCCAACAAACATGCCAATCCAGGCTGCTGCATAGATGTCGTCATTGTTGGTGGCTTCAAGCAGTGGGTAGAGGCTGTTTTGGTCTGATACAAAGAAGATGCACTCTGCCATCAGGGCGATGCCGCACATCTGCGAGCAGAGGGGGTTCAGTCAGGCTGATGGCCAGGAGAGCAGCGTTGGGAAAGGGATGGAGGAGTGGGCAGTGCTGGGAGGGACTAACTCTGCCCGCTGCATAGGCTGTAAGCAGCTGACTTAAACTCCTCACTGCCAGGCAACCAAACAGCTCCTTCCATCCTGTGAATTGGTTTCGTGCCTCCTTCCACATTTCTCTCTACTTTAGCTTTTGGGAGGAGACACAGACAATTTCAGACCATCCATAATACTCTTGGGGGCATGGGACCACTCGAACAATGACTTCTTGTAGGAAGATCATCTTTCACTTACATTCCCGCTGCCCACCACCCTAATTCTTGGACTGTAATAAATACTTAAACTGGTCCAGGTTGTGTTTATCAGTGCCAGAGAACCAGGCAATGTTGGTGGAGGAAGGAACCTTGGTGGTTATCTTTCCTGCTCCCTGGATTTTATAGATGAAGGATCTTGGCCCAGAAAGACAATGACTTGTCCAGAGTCATGCAGAGTCAGGCAGGGTTGGGCCCAGAGCCAGCGATCCTGACTCCTAAGAGCTCTTACCTCACTGTGCCCATGCAGCCTGGCCATTGAGCTACTCTCACATCCTGGTCCTGGCCTTCGTGTGACCAGAACAGGAAGATGCGGACTCCTGCCCCCAATAGCAGAGTCCAAGGAAATCAAACCCAAGAGGGAAAGGAAAGACACACCACCGTGTGTGTGTTGAGGATACTTGGACACTAACCATGGTAGGCATGGCTCCTTTTAGATTCTGGTGTTTAAAGCCTGGAGGAAAATCTCTCTCTTTTTCCACATGGTTTTTTGATATATTACATAGTTGGGTGCGTGCTAAGTTGCTTCAGTCATGTCTGACTCATTGCGACCCTGTGGACTATGGCCCACCAGGCTCCTCTGTCCATGGGATTCTCCAGGCAAAAATACTGGAGTGGGGTGCCATGCCCTTCTCCAAGGGATCTTTCCAACTCCAGGGATCGAACCCAAGTCTCCTGCGTCTCCTGTACTGCAGAAAGATTCTTTACTACTGAGCCACCAGGAAGCCCTATTACATAGTTACATAGGATTATTCATATTGTTAAATTCTAGCTAGCATGTTTTACTAATACATTTCTTAAAAGGGAGAAAAGATGAAGGGAACCAGTCACTATCTCTTTATTTTCCTTTAAAGTCTCACTTTTGTTGTATCTAAAATCATGATTACAGAAAGAGCAGAATTTCCTGGAAAATACTCATTACTTACACCGATAATCACATTTCCAAAAATCAGCAGGCCCTGGAAGCAACGAACAGTGGAGTCGTCTTTGGCCATCTTCAGGATTTCCCCCAAGCTGTGGACACAGTCGAGAACATTGCAACTGGATAGGAGCAGGGAGTAAAGACTGCTGCCAGCCCCACAGCAGAACTCACTCACACCATGTGCCTCCTTGTGTTCTGAAGCACCCAAACTAAGCCCGGCGGTCGTTTAGCAATGGAGGAGGTTTCGTTACTATGTTCAGTAATCACTGTAATTTCATAAAGAAGAAAAAAAAGGTAAAGCTGATCTGAGTCTGATTATCAACTTTTAGGAGTTCTTTAAGATGTGCAACATACAGACTGCATTCTTCTGAGTGATGACCTGAGGCCCAAAGTCACCCAGGACAGACCTGAGGTGGTGACGAAGCACCCTGAGGTCCGACAGACCTGAGGTGGTGACGAAGCACCCTGAGGTCCCTGGTATGGTTCTTCCTGCCCTTGGTCATGGCAAGCTGAAGCCCAAAGGAAAAACATGTGGGTGGAGTGGGCAATTGGTTCCCATTTAGACTCTGGGCAGCTGTTAAAAACCATTATTTTCAGGAGGTCTTATTATCTTCAAATATAGCTGGGAAATTAAAAATACTCTGTCACGTTGAGCGGGGGAATGGGGGGCGGTGGGAGAAAGAGGGGCTAACTGTTCCTTCTATGTGGTACTCTGCTAAGGACTTGACATACACATATGTGATTTTCATAACCCAATTAGGTAGAAAAAGAAAAAGGATGAGGAGGCTCCATTTTGCAGATGAAGAAACTCAAGCTTAAATTGGTAAATTAAGTTCCCTGGGGTCTTACAGCCAGTAAATGGAAGAGCTGGGCTGGAGGCTTGGTCTACACGACTCCAGAGCCCAAGTGCTGCTTCTCAGCCCATTTGGCTCCCAGAAAGTATTTACGAGGTTAATGCTGTGTCTAGCGCTTTATGGGTCTCTCCCTCGGTAAGGATTCTCTGGAAGGAATGCGGGGTAAGTGTTTGGGTGATTTATTTTTGCTTTTACACTGGAATTATAGCTATCCACATCTTTCAGTGTTTTGTTTATTAAATTAATTAACTATCCACTTCATGCACTCAGGCTCTAAATCAAAATGTATTATATGACACAACTTGCATTTTGAGGTATACAAAGATACATAAGGGAGATTGACTTTCAGGCTTTAGTAGGGAAGCTGTGTTCCCAAATCATTATAACACATGTAATAAGATCTTAATAACATCAGAGTTTTGAGGAGGGAAGAGATAATGCTCGCAGGGTCTGTGTGGTTTCCGTGCATCAAATAGATGTGGGTGGGTGTGGGAGGAAAGTGGGAGTGACATTCCAGGTAAAAGGAAAGGAAAGATCAGGGAGTAGAGCCTTAGAAGAGTGAAGAGCCCAGGAGATAACAAATGAGCCAGTTTGGCTGAAGTCCTGGTGTGTGTCATGAATCCGTGGGAAACAAGCCTTCCATTTGACTCAGACCTTGCTAAATTGTAACTTCTTTGTTACACTCTAATGTAAGTATCTACAACCTTCCAAGTAACCTTGAACATCTCTAAATATTTCCCCTACCTGTTCACTTGGCTAGTGGTAGAAACTGAAGGAGTTGAAATTTATGAGTGTTTTTTTTGGCTCAGAATGGGGCACATGGTGGATATCACCAGTGTCATCAAAGTTTGCTGAGTGAATGGAAGAAACGGGGTCGTTGTTACAAGATTGCTAGGCGGAGCTTCTGATTAGAAATGGCATTCATTTCTTTCCCATTGGAAATGTCATTTCAGACTTAGAAATGTCATTTCTTCCCTGAGACGGTTGCCCTGAGACAGAGTGGAGCCAGAGTCTGGAGTTAATGCACAACCTCCCCATACGGGAGCCTCACTCACGTAGCCGGCTCAGCATGTTATAAAGCCCCTCCCTGGAATGTGCTGATACTGCTCCTGACCAGTTGGGTTACCATCTAAACTAGACACAGATAAATAGACCGTGAAAGGTAGTTCAGGCAACACAGGTACATATAGAGAGTAAAGGGTAAATGTCCAGAGAGGCCAGAAGCAGCCTGGTGAGCACCCAGCACCCATCTGCAGGGGTAACTTAGTTGTGGTCATTAGTTGGGCTTAAAGAATGAAAAGAAGGCAGTTTGTTCCTTTAAGGAATTTAAAGTGTGATGATAGCAATGTGGATTCAAAGCAAAAATGACTATACCCCCATAGAATAAAGGAGGAAAGTAGAGCTATGGGGATAAGGGAAAAGGCGGGTAGGTCTCCAAAGAAAGAGGGGGAGCTGATGGGACCCTGAACAAAGGACCTGGCCCCAGTGGCCTAAATATATCCCACAAGATCCCAAAGACAGTTCTGCCACACAGAGTTTTAAAGAAGGGGAAGAGACCCAGGAATACTTTGTGGGAGAATGGCAAGTCAAAATTAGGGTGGGAAAATGTGGACCAGAGCGGGAGAAAGGAAGGAAGGAGGCAGGTGGGAGCTTGGTTTGAGGAAAAGGAGAGTGAAATGAAGAAATCGAGACAAGCGTGAGGTAGGAGATGTCAGGGAGGCAGCCGGCCGGTGACTGATTGAGGAGGGCAGGACTGTGTGGATGCGCAGGGAATGCCCTCAGCTTGCTGCCTGCTAGATGTTTCTCTTTTTCCACTAGGAGTTCACTTCTCCTTCAGCAGTGCTTAATCACTTAGATAATGAAACAAAAGAACAAAGCGATGGTGAAAGCGTCATGTTGCGATCACTTAGTAATATCCTCAGCACATATTGGCACTCTGTGTTCATCCTCTCAGCAGACCTGAGAGATGGGGATTTTCACCAAAATCTGTGTTTGTTTCTTGTTGCTGTTGTAACAAGTTACCAAAGACTTAGTGACCTCAAAGAACACCCCAGTTTCATCTTACAGTTCTGGGGATCAGAAGCATGACATGAGTCCCAGTGGGCTAAAATCTAGGTATCAGCTGAGCTGATTCTCCCCTGGAGGATCTAGGGAAGAAGCTGTTTTCTTGCCATTTAGCAGATGCAAAAAAAGAGGCTGAAAGAGATTAATTGCTTTGCCCAAAGCCATGTTGCTAGAAAATGCAAAAGCTGAGACTCAAACCCAGATCCAGATCATTCACTTTTCAGGGCAGATTGTAAAGATCTGCCATGTGGCTGACACTTTGAGAAGGAAAAGAAACACCTGGGTTGTTGTCTTGCCTATCCGGGAATGGAGAGGGTAGATGCTACATTTTCCTGCTCAGATGATCCTGTCTTGCAAAGGTCAGAATCACTAGGTCTCTCTTCACTTTCCTGTCTAAGTTCTTGCCTCCTTAACCCCTCAACACTGCACTAATTTTTGCACATTTTCCCTAAACCCAAGGCTGCACCCATAAGTTGTTCTAGAAAACCTGTCTAGATGCATCCCAGACCTGGAGCTCTCCCACCCACCCTTTGATACCAAAATTTTTATAAGTAAGAGGTGCAAACGTGCAGGTTAATGTGAGAGTCAGCATTTCATAGACTCTCCATGGCCGCCTGTAGTTAGACTAGGTTGGTGTCTAGAAGACCTAAAATATTTATTACATCCTCCAAACAGCCACAAATGTCAAGAGGTGTGGCAGTTAGGGGGCCAAGTGTAGGTTTCTAGCAGCTCACAGTGTGATCTACTGGCTGTGGTCTAACGGTAAGCATCCCAGACTTGATGTTAGAAAGCCAAGGTTCAAACTCAGTCTTGCCCAGTCCTTACTGTGTAACCCTGGGCAATGCGACTCAGTGTCTATTCAATCCTCATGTATAAAATGAGTAGAATATAAGTTGTTTGGTGGGATTGTTGTGATTACCGAGATTAAAGATGGGGAAGTGATCGGTAAACACCAAGACTGTTTACCAACATTAGAAATTATGCATAATAATTGGGCTGTGTCTTTGCTTTATGTACCAGTGACTCCTGGACCCTAGGAAGGAGGTTTCAGTGGTTACCGATGCTACAACCAGAGGCTTCTAGGTGGGGGTGAAGCATCCTCTTTCACCTTCCCCTGCTCCTTGCTCAAGGGCTGCTCTGCTGGAGGGTCCTGAAAGCCTTACCCATCTCCCATGTGAGCTCCTTTTTATTTTCCATGGAAAGATTCATGGTCGGGGAAGGGGAGCTCACTGGGAGAGGGAAAAAGCTTCCGGGATGTGCTTGGGGTATGGCCAGAGTCAGGTACCAAACTGCACGTCCACATGGGAGGGGCCCTCTGTGCATTCCACCAGCATTCCTCAACGGTTAACACCATCTGGCACTGGGGTGCTCTGGAGCCTCTGGTCCAGACTGCGAGGTGATGCAGAGATGACCCTCAAGTTTCCTCCTCTCTGCTGGCGCCGCTTCCTCTCTAACACAGAAGGGACTCAGGGAGTACTCTGTTCTGCTGCCCTTGTGCGTTCTTTCCTCCCAGTGTCAGCCTGGGAAGGGCTTCCTGTACTTTTACTGCAAGAGTCTCCAAAGCAAGAGAAGGCCCTGGGAACCCTGTTTTATTTGCCTTTTTAGGTCCTATGTGGCACAGTGCCTTACACGTGGTAGGCTCTTAATAAATTATTTTACTCAGTAAAAGAGTATATGAAGTGCATTTTTAAAACGTGTATTTGAATGAGAAGAATAAATGAGTAAGTTGTTGGCCTAGACCTTTACTGCAGAAGAGATTCAGTGAAGGAGAAAAACATGGGCTTCGGTCGGATCTAGGTTTGAATCTTGCTCTACCACTTAGTGGTTTTGTGGCCTTTGGTAATTACTTAATCTTTTTGAGCTTTCTCTAAAAGGGTAACATAAGACTTAACTAAAAGGGTTACTATGAAAATTACGTGGGTGTATGGGTGAAGTTCTAACACAGTATCAGTTACCCAACCAATATTTATTTTCTTTACCTTTGCCTCAGTTTCTTGAAGCAGACAGACCAGAACAAACAGTGAATGATTAAGGCACCTAAAGCTAGTGATTTAATTTTGTTTTAAAACAGAAGCACGTTGGGAATCTAAATTGGTACAGCCACTGTGGAAAGGTTTCTCAAAACACTGAACTAAACCGTATGACTCAGCAATTTCACTTTGGGGCATATTCTGAAAAAAAGAAAAAGCCCCACTATTCAAAAAGGTAAATGTGCCTCTATGTTCACAGCAGCATGATTTACAATTGCTAAGATATGGAAGCAACCTTAGTGTCCATCAACAGATGAATGGATAAAGAAGATGTAATCGACAAAGAATAGAATTTTGCCATTTGCAAGGACACAGGTGGACTTGGAGGTTGCTATGCTAAGTGAAAGAGAAAGACAAATATGATATCATGCATATGTGAAATCTAAAAAACTACAGCAGACTAGTGAATATAACAAAAAAGCAAACTCACAGACATATAGAAAACAAATTAGTAGTTACCAGTGGGGAGGAGGAGGGGCCTAGGAGGTGCAAAGTATTAGGTATAAAATAAGCTGGAAGGATATATTGTACATCATGGGGATACAGCCAATATTTTATTATACCTCTAAGTGGAGTATAATCTTTAAACACTGTGAATCACTATTATTATACACATGTAACTTATATAATGTACATCAAGTATATTTCAATTAAAAACAAATAGCCACACTTTCAAAGGAAATATGAAAATATGACTTCAGTATGAAACTCTCATATACAAACTCAGATCAAAATCTGGCTGAAGCAAAAGTTGGGAGCCTAAGCTTCCCTTATTCAGCTCTAAACTTCCTAACCACAAGGCTAGCCCCAAATTGGTTGGAAACTGCTATTTCTAGAACTAATAGAAAAGAAACATGTAGGCAGATCACTGCTCAAAATGCAGTTACCAAAGAAGTTAGAAGGTGCTCAGGAGTGACGTTGGAAAACCCTGGTTTAATGTGTAGGCTGATATTACACAATCTCTCAAGAGGAAACTAAACTCCTAGGAAAGCCTCCTAGAAAATGGTGGCAAGTGAGTTTACTTCTCTAGTAGACTAGCTGGAGAAACCTCTTGGAGGGGTTGTGTTACTGGATCACTTAGAACAAAGGCAATGGGATTTCTATGAAAGAAAAGGATCAGACCTGGTTAATCTTTTGAAGTTCTTGGAAGGCTTGTAAATGCCTGTGCACAAGGGTTAACTAATAAACTTACTTAGATTGCACAAAGAAAAACTCTGACAAAGTGCCCTGCTGATGGTTATTTTAAAAAAATAAAAAAGACATTATGAATTTGTTGACCTTTCCATAGAGGTCAGGCATGGAGAGAGAACCAAAAGAGAGGGACAAATGGGCCCTTTTCTACATAAGGAATATAAACTGTGATGGTCTCTGTAGCCTGGAGTAGTTGTGCCTTATAAAGTTAACAAACTTCTTGAGTTTTGTCTCAGCCTGCCTCATAAGGAAGTACCACAATGAATACCCTTCCATGATTAATTTTATGTGTTAAGTTGATTAGGATAGGGCTTACCTGGTGCTTCAGATGATAAAGAATCTGCCCGCAACATGGGAGACCCGGGTTCGATCCCTGGGTCAGAAAGATGCCCCAGAGAAGGAAATGGCAACTCGCTCCAGTATTTTTGCCTGGAGAATCCCATGGTCAGAGGAGTCTGGCAAGTTACATTCATGGGGTCATAAAGAGTTGGATACAACTGAGGGACTAACACTTTCACTTTGATTAGGATATGGGGCCTAGTTGTTTGGTCAAATATAATACCAGTCTAGGTATCACTGTGATAACATTTTTTAGATGTAATTAATGGTTAAATAAGTTGCCTTTGCATAAAGCAGATTACCTCCCATAATGTGGGTGGGCCTCATCCAATCAGTTGAAGGGCTTAAAAACAAAGACTGAGGTTTCCCAAAGAAGAAGCAATTCTGCCTCAAGATTGCAGCATAGAAACCCTGTACAAGTTTTCAGTCTGCAGATTTCAGACCCAAGACTGCAACACCAGCTTACCTGAATTTTCAGGCTGCTAGTCTGCTCTGCAGATTTCAAACTTGTCAGCCCCCCACCCCCATCCCAGCCATATAAGCCAATTCCTTAAAATAAATCTTTTCCTCTATATATATATCCTATTGGCTCTTATTTCTGTGGAGAACTCTGCAAGATGCATGCTCCTGATTTAAACTAATTTATAGTTTTGGTAGAAACAAATGCGATCATTTTCTGGTATTTCCTGAGAACATTTCACCCTTTCTTTCCAGTTCCCACTTCCAGATCCTGACTTCTGGCTCAGATGGATCCACCC
Source organism: Bos indicus x Bos taurus (assembly GCF_003369695.1). Lineage (NCBI taxonomy): Eukaryota > Metazoa > Chordata > Mammalia > Artiodactyla > Bovidae > Bos > Bos indicus x Bos taurus. Next base: position 63,755,628 of record NC_040076.1, on the reverse strand, counting down.
ATTTCTGTTTCCTTTCCACACACTGCCTTCAGAGGGAAGTTTCTAGAGCAGAGGTTCTTAAACCATCCTACAGAACACAGATGTTCCACCTATTGGGGGGACATTTCTTTGATGCCGAAATTGAATAATTGCAGTCATTTCCTAAGCTGAAGAAAAATGAACGATCAGAATTGGTCATTTTAAGCATCTTCCTCCCACAAAGTTTTCCATAAATCTTGGGTGCCCGCTACCACCTGCCTAGCTGAAATCTAGTTTATAGTATGAACTTAGGCCAACATGATTTACTGAGTTATTTTAAATCTAATACATCAACATGTTGTGGTGTTCCACAAAGATTAACATGACTTCTAAGCTCCAGACAGAGGGCTGGCTGTCCGTTCAGGTGAGTTCCACTTCTCTGAACCTAGCCCCCAGGTTCCCCCACAGACATCCCTGTGCTGTGCCCACCCTTGGCTTCCCTCCAGGAGTTGTCTGGCTGGGCCTCTGTGCTCTCCTGGGTTGGGGTGTGGCTTGCCCCAGAATTCTGGCACAGTATAAGAGGGATGCGGAGAAGGCAATGGCACCCCACTCCAGTACTCTTGCCTGGAAAATCCCATGGACGGAGGAGCCTGGTAGGCTGCAGTCCATGGAGTTGCTAAGAGTCAGACACGACTGAGCGACTTCACTTTCACTTTTCACTTTTATGCACTGGAGAAGGGAATGGCAACCCACTCCAGTGTTCTTGCCTGGAGAATCCCAGGGACAAGGGAGCCTGGTGGGCTGCTATCTATGGGGTTGCACAGAGTTGGACACAACTGAAGCGACTTAGCAGCAGCAGCAGCATAAGAGGGATGAGGAAGTAATAGGGCTTTTTATCAGTAAAATGTTGACACCTATGTTTTCAGCTGTTTGGAGCCAGAAAACTAATAACGACCCTGGTCCTGGGGCTTCCTCCATCAGGAGACAGGAGAGAGTGCTCCCAGTGCAAACGTCTCTCCAGGTTAAGACTTTTACTCTTGTTCTTTTTGAATGCTACAATGTTACAATGGCTCTACCTGAGCCAGACACCTCCTCTCCACAGCTCAGTGGGCCTTCCTCCTGTACCAGCAGCCTGGTCCCAGGTGTGACCGGGCATAAGCTGTCACTGTGATCCTGCTCCCATAGTCCCAGAACTGGAGATGTGATGAGGCAAAATTGTTCAAACAGGTGCCGGGGGGGCTGGCTTAGGGAAAACACACCTGGGATCCCCGGCGGGAAAGGTTGCTGTAAAGGATGCTGCTGGGACATCTGGCAAACCTTGGGTCTAGACTGTCCACAGAGGGTGGTGGGGGAGGGGGACATCAATGTCAAAGCTCAAAGCTCCCTGGTTTGATGGCCTGCGGCCATCTCAGACAATGTCCTTGTCACGACAGATGCCTGCTGCGATCTTCAGGGCCACAGGATCAAGACATCTCAAAGGTTGAGCAAAGAAACAATAACAATACACAGACACTGAGGGAGTAACAACGCAGACCTTGGCGAACCTTCTGTTAAGGGACAGATAATAACTGTTCTTGGCTTTGTAGTGATAATGTCTCTGTCACGACTCAGCCTAGCCATGACATGCAACCAAGTTAGGGCACAGAAACGAACAAGCACAGCTCTGTGCCAATAAAGCTTCATTTACCGAAGCAGACAGTGGGCTGGGTTTAGCCAGTAGCTCAGTTGATAAAGAATCTGCCTGCAATGCAGGAAACCTGAGTTCGATCTCTGGGTTGGGAAGATCCCCTGGAGGAGGGCATGGCAACCCTCCAGTATTCTGGGCTGGAGAATCCCCATGAACAGAAGAGCCCGGAGGGCTACAGTCCATGGGGTCGCAAAGAGTTGGGCACAACTGAGGGACTAAGCACAGCACAAGTGCCAGTCACTTAGTCTTGAGATGCACTGTCCTAAAACAATCTGGTTTTCTATTACTCCCCTGCTTAAACACCTACAAAGCCTCCCTGCATCCTCAGTTCAAGGTGGGGGTGGGGGTGGGGGTGGGAGCAGGATGGGGAGGGGTGGAGTCCCCACCCCAGCACAAGCTCAGCCGCAGGCTCCTTCTTGCTTCCTAATTCCAGATGGCTTTACTTGCCCATCCATCCTCTCCTGTTCACCAATCTCTGCAAATCCAAATTTCTCCTCTCCTACTCTGCTGCACTTGAATTTGAGACCTTTTTGGCTTTTCAGCTCTTAGAGACAGACTAATAACTTCCCTTTGCCTGTGTCTGTAGCTTTTGTCCAGTCCTAATCATTTTATTCTCCTTGTGGCCCAGGGAAGAGAGGCTGGTCAACCAAAGAGATAAAGCACCAACTCCTCAGTTTGTATTCAGTCATACCAACCATGTTCCGGATGGCCTCGCACTCACTTTCCTCTGCTCCTCTGTGCGGTGTCTCATTTTTGCTTCTTGAACTCTTTACCATCTTCTGAAGCTCAGCTGAAAATCCTTTCCTTTCCTCAAGCACCCATGCCCAGAATTATCCTTCCTTTCCTACTTCCCTCTCTCTGCCCAATCAAACAGTTCTCAAGGGCAGCCCGCACTGGGTCCTGTTCAGTGTACTTGTGTGTATGTGTGTGTGGGGGGCTTTTCTTCCCTACTAGCCTCTGTCATGACAGCCTAAGTGACACCTTGTTCCTGTTTTTCTTTCTTTTTGTTACTTCTTTTCTTTACCCACCTTTGTTAAGAAGTTAATTCTGAACCCCAAAACGAATAGATTGCTGTACATGTAAAAAAGTCGTTTGATGAATAATTGCATTAAAGAAACAAAATCAGAAACTTTCAAATTACTTGGTCAGTGACACACTTTAAAGTCAATGACTACACTCTTAGTAGTTTTGTCTTACAGAGAAGGTATGTGATTGCGGAGAAATTAAGGTGTCACTTATCCCAGGGTCATTATTGGCTATGTGCCCTTTGATAGTATGATCCAGTATCAGCTCTGGCTGTAAACCGAGAGGCTTTATAGTCAGTCCCGTCATGGTGCAGATGAGGAAACCAAAGCTGCTAAGGGAAAGCGACTTGTTCAAGATCACTAATGTGTCATTTTCAGAGCCAAGATCTGAGTCAGATCTCCTGACTCTTAAACCAGGACTTTGTATTAAATTTGTCACTGATCTTTCTTCATTCTAAGGTAGGGAGATACTACTTCCCTTTGTATTTCCTTAAAACGAAGAGAGAAACTCCTAACGCCCTGCCAGAAGGTGAGTCACATAAGCAAAGCTGACAAGGTGAGAACTTTCTACGCTTGCTCTCCAGTCAAAGTCTTTCTCACTCTTCATCTTAATTTCCAAATTTCCACAAATCGAGAATCACTCCTTTGCTCCTGGTTAGAATGCAAATACATATAAAAGAGGCACAGACAGTGAGCCTCACAAGCCATCAATATCAATGCCTCATTGTGAATGGTTTGAGTAGAAATCGGTCTCCAAATTTCCAAAGGAAGAGGGAAGATACCATGGGAGGGAAAGAGACCCAAGGAGCGGGAAGAGCCGAACAAATGAACTTCCTCCCTCATAATCTAGGGGCTTGGGGCTGTGGGTAGAGACTGACTGCTGATACTGTGCCTGTGTCTGCCCCTCTCCACTTCACTCTTAGCTCCCAGTATGGGTGAGCTTTTTCAGATAGGGGGTTTCCTGAAACTGAGTTATTTCAAAGCAATGCTTCCCTCAAATATATTTGAACTTTTTCTTTTTCTTCCTTCCCTTTTTTTTGTTTGTTATTTGGGAGGGCTAGGCACCCCACTCCAGTACTCTTGCCTGGAAAATCCCATGGATGGAGGAACCTAGTAGGCTGCAGTCCATGAGGTCGCTAAGAGTCAGACACGACTGAGCAACTTCACTTTCACTTTTCACTTTCATGCATTGGAGGAGGAAATGGCAACCCACTCAGAGTTCTTGCCTGGAGAATCCCAGGGACAGAGGAGCCTGGTAGGAGGCCGTCTATGGGGTCGCACAGAGTCGGACATGACTGAAGCGACTTAGCAGCAGCAGCAGTAAAGGAAGCGGATGGGATAGAGTGAATTTTAGAAAGTGGAATTGGCAGTGGGCAGAGGATGGAGTAGCTGCTGTCCTCTTTAGAAACGACATTGCCCTTGACTGAAAGTACTCAGTTCACCTCAAAATATTTTCCACACATAGTAAAGCCCCTGTGAGCCCCACCCTGTGGAAGACTGCCCAGTGGCCTGGCACCATGATGATTTATTCCAATTGCACAACATCCTGGGAGTTCCTTTGCTCTGAGAAGTGCAGATTCTTTTAAGAGGCTGGAGTTTTCTTTACGTTTTTTTTTCATTGTGTCTTCATTCAGTTTGTTTTCTTCTAAAAATTATTCATCTACACAGTGTTAATGTTTCCAGACACAATGAAAAATAGGTCTAAAAATCATTGCTCACTAAACAAACCAATTTTCAAAGCAGGAGAAAAAGGAGAGAGACTCACCCACCAAGCATGAGATCATTTTTTCAAGTTCATTACCTCTTTTCCTTACCCAAGTTTGTTGGACCAGAGAACACACAAACCACACCTTGCACTTTAGTTCCTGTTAGTGAAATTTGGGCTGACAAAGGAAAAAAAAAGAGAAATAGGAGAGGACAAAATAGACAATAGGCCATTGCCTTAGCCCAGATTCTGAAACCGAGAACTAGATCAGACACTTGTACGACTCAGAGGTGAGGATAAAGATGTCTGTGGAGATTATATCAGGACAGTTGCTGATCTGCTTACATTTAGGGTATGATGAGTCCCTGGGAATGATAAGTGATCAAAGAAGGAACTTGTTCTCATGGCCATGACCCCCATTGCGCAGAGCATCCCTTAGTTTTTCTTTCTTTAAAACTCTAAACCTGCTCTGACTCATGTAGTAACTAGTAGAGACATGAAGCTATTTAGATTCTAATTAAATTCAATTAAAATTCAATCCTTGGGAGGGGGATTCAGGATGGTGGGACACATGTACACCCATGGCAAAAACCACCACAATATTGTAAAGCAATTAGCCTCCAATTAAATAAATTAATTTTTAAAAAAGAATAAAGTTAAACCTGTTTAAAAAAAAATTCAATCCTTATGTTGCACTAGTCACATTTCAAATGCTCAATAGCCATATGTGGTTAGCGGCTGCTGTATAGAACATTTCCATCTTTGCAAAGAGTTCTTTGGGACAGTGTGCTCTTGCCTCTTGATGCTTGCTGTGCTGATCTGAGTCACTCTCCAACCTGAAGTCAAGCACTAAGCTGTAAGCAGTGGCTCAGGTGTTCTCAGCCCACTGAGGGCCTCGGGTGCAGGCAATGTGAGTGGCATGCCCAACCCCAGGGCAGGAACACTATGGAGATTCCTTGGGGGAGGTGAGGTTAAGGTACCTCCCCATGAACTTGGTCTCTGCACCAGTGAGGGAACAGTGACGCATCAGGGGTGTGGGTAGCCTGCATGGCCATGAGGCCCAGATTCCAGCATCAGGGTGAAGTATATTCTAGGATTGACCACTGTTTGCCCTGGGTAAGAATGTAAGCAGGAGGGGCCAAAAGAAATTCTGAGATTTCATTTGCTTTTCTTGACTAGATGGTGTCTAAGATCCCCTTTGTATTTACAAGCCTGTGAATCTTTCAAGATAGCTAAAAACTCCCAGTTGAGTTGATTTTTATGCCCTTTTTTTGCAGAAAGCAAAACAAACAAACAAACAAAAAACTAAACTAAAAACTCTGTTGTAACAGAAAGCAAAATAAGAAATACTTCTCCTCATGGAGAAAGGTTAATTGCTAGAACTAAACAATTCCTTACAAGGCTTGAAAACTGTATAACTCAAGCTATATACATAACTGAAATATGTATTTATATACAATCTAAGTGAGTTCTTTCTGTAGTACTTAGCAATTCTATTCAGGCAAAACATCATCAATAAACATGCTCTTTAATTAAAAAAACATTAAAATTCATAAAAATTTAAAATGTCTTAAGTATCTTTAAAGCCATTTGTAAGTGGGGTTTTAAGTTCATAAACGTAGAGTAGTACTCATATTATTTGAATCTTAACCTGTATTATGTGTGGAAGTGTTGTTGGAACATAAAATACAACCTGCAAACCCTGATGGAAACACCAACTGATGCAGAGTGAAAAGAAGTTATGTAAAAATAACATTGTGTAGATGAAGCTAATTTGTTGACCTGTTTCAACATTTATTAAGCAGAACTGTTTGCAGAGAAGAAACGTGAATAAATTGCCTCTCAAATCCCATTATGAATGGACAAGACCAAATGATTTCTGACAAGAAGTCTGGGAAACTTTCTTTCTGCTAGGCTAATTTTTCTTTTGCTTTTCTGACTCTACAGGGGAACTGGAAGCCCACAAAGGTGCCTGTCTATCTAAGATTTAGTCAGGAGATGGAGGTTTTCCCAGGGTTCTCGGATTTTTCTTGGTTTTTCTGTGAGGAAATGTGAGGTGGAAATCAGGATGGGTGAATAATACCCGACGGAAGAACTTTATCTCAGTTCTGAGAACTGAACCATATCAAAGGGGCTGAGAAAGCAGTTGTACAGTTTAAAGTAAAAGATATTGTGAACAGCCACAATAGCCTAACTTACAAAAAAAATGACAGACTCTATTCATCAGGAAATGAACTTCTCCCCCTCTCCCTTGCAGACAGCTCACTCCCCTCCCAGGAAAGCAACCCAGCCCCAAAGAGTGCAGGTATCTTCCCTGCACAGTGGAATGGGTCTACTCACCTTACCCTCTCCTCCTCCTCCTGGTACTGTGTCGGCTCTCTGCACGCTGCTCTGGCCAGAGGTGCTTTTCTACCCCGCACCAATCCTTTGAACCTCTGGGACCAGGGAAGGGTGGTCTGTGATTGGGAGAAGGCATCTCACATGGGCTGAGCCTGATGCTGCCTAAGCCTGCCTCTCTAGGGCCGGAAGTAACAGGAAACTTTCAGCCAGTAGATTTCTGCTGCTCTGGAATGTGTAATTCTGACAGATGGAAGCACCTGGACAGGGTTCATCTCATCACACGTCTGGATTCCTCGTAGGTCTGGGCTTCCTTGAACACACACTCAGGGCTTCTGTTTTGATTTTGATTTGTTTTGTTTTTATTAGTGTGATTTAATCCTTAATTCTGCTCTTGAGCATTAAAAAGGCCTTTTTTGTTGTCCTGACTGTTCAGTCATGCTGGTATACATTTATGTGTCCAGGGTCATGTCTAGTTTCAATTTCTGTAACTTCCAGATGCTATGTCTATGGGGATAAGAATTGCCCAAGGAACGCCACACTGAGTTGGTCCAAAGACTGATAAGGGCCAGGAGACCTGGAAACAAAGAGGTTGAGAGATAGAGAAAGGGCTCAATCAATCATCCCATGTTATCCAATTAATTTCTCCATTCCTTCTCTCCCCTTCCCTTTTTCTTTCCTCCTTTCCTCTGGAGCCACGTGTCATACAATGTCTGAAGAAGATGTTTATTTCAGTGGTTGCATAACACACCATGGATACATGCATCATAGTTTGTTTAGCCTGGTGTGAGTGATGGGTCATGGCACTCATGTTAGGATTTACTCAGTGCCTTAATCGATAGATTTTTGGGGTTCTCGTGGGCCAGGACCATCCTTCTAACAGGTTAAGTTTTGCAGGAACAGACTTGGAGACTGAGTACAGGGTGCAGTATATTTATTAGTGAGTAAATACCCAGGGAAGAGAGAAGGGAGAGGGAAGAAACAAGGTTGGGTGGAGAGGAGGTCCATCTGCCATGCAGGTGGGACAGCCCCAGGAAACTCTGGAGGAAGATGCCCTGTTACAGTCGCTCTGCCTTGGTTCCCTTTATAATCAGTCCTTAGACACAGGTTGCCCTAGGAATGTGGCTTTTTATAGCAAAAGGCTGTCCCTGAAGTGGGTGGGCAGGGGAGGCACGAGCTGTGGTACTCTCAGGAGCTGGGCAGCATGTTCCCCCTCAAAGGTGCCTGCACGGGGCATCTCTGTGTCAATCACATGACTTATTTCTCCTCAGCTCTGCAGGGCCTGGTTCGGGAGAAAATTTTTCACACAGTGGAATTCTATGCAATTGTGATAGGAAAAATGAGGTCACAGAAAACCACTTCATTACATGGAAATATGTTCAGTTATTCAATATTTATTTATATAAATATGTATCAAGAACTTATGAAGTGCCAAATACTTCCTAAGTACTACAAATGAAAAAATCATGTTACAAAATAGTTTGTACAATTCAACATACTTTTTTTTAAAGTATGTATATGTGTAAGTGAATTTAAAAGTTAGAAAGAAAAAGATTAAAAAAAGTTAGAAATTAAATATACCAGGATTTTATATGGATGATGTGATATGAATGACTTCTTGGTAGCTCATATATTTATAAATGATCTATGTTACAGAGAAATATGTAAATTATTAAAAATGTGTTCTTTGGAAATCTTTGTGGTAAAGTAGCAAGGATACAGACAAGGACATATGTTTCCATTTATATCTTAGGCAATGTATGTTCTATTTCTAGGATTCTATGGGGAGAAAACATGAATCTTTTCAAAACAGATTCAGTTCAGTTCAGTTCAGTCACTCAGTCATGTCCAACTCTTGGTGACCCCATGGACTGCAGAACGCCAGGCTTCCCTGTCTATCACCAACTCCCGGACCTTGCTCAGACTCATGTCCATTGAGTCAGTGATGCCATCCAACCATCTCATCCTCTGTCATCCCCTTCTTTTCCCACCTTCAATCTTTCCCAGCATCAGGGTCTTTTCAAATGAGTCAGTTCTTCGCATCAGGTGGCCAAAGTATTGGAGTTTCAGCTTTAGCATCGGTCCTTCCAATCAATATTCAGGACTGATTTCCTTTAGGATGGACTGGTTGGATCTCCTTGCAGTCCAAGGGACTCTCAAGAGTCTTCTCCAACACCACAGTTCAAAAGCATCAATTCTTTGGCGCTCAGCTTTCTTCACAGTCCAACTCTCACATCCATACATGACTACTGGAAAAACCAAATCTTTGACTAGACAGACCTTTGTTGGCAAAGCAATGTCTCTGCTTTTTAATATGCTGTTTTCAGTTCAGTTCAGTTCAGTTGCTCAGTCATGTCCAACTCTTTGCGACCCCATGAATCGCAGCACGCCAGGCCTTCCTGTCCATCACCAACTCCCGGAGTTCACCCAAACCCATGTCCATCGAGTCAGTGATGCCATCCAACCATCTTATCCTCTGTCGTCCCCTTCTCCTCCTGCCCTCAATCTTTCCAAGCATCAGGGTCTTTTCAAATGAGTTAGTTCTTCACCTCAGGTGGCCAAAGTATTGGAGTTTCAGCTTCAACATCAGTCCTTCCAAAGAACACCTAGGACTGATTTGCTTTAGGATAGACTGGTTGGATCTCCTTGCAGTCCAAGGGACTCTCAAGAGTCTTCTCCAACACCACAGTTCAAAAGCATCAATTCTTTGGCGCTCAGCTTTCTTCACAGTCCAACTCTCACATCCATACATGACCACAGCAAAAACCATAGCCTTGACTAGATGAACTTTTGTTGGCAAAGTAATGTCTCTGCTTTTTAATATGCTGTCTAGGTTGGTTATAACTTTTCTTCCAAGGAGCAAGCGTCTTTTAATTTCATGGCTGCAGTCATCATTTGAGCCCCCCAAAATAAAGTCTCTCACTGTTTCCATTGTTTCCCCATCTATTTGCCATGAAGTGATGGGACCAGATGCCATGATCTTAGTTTTCTGAATGTTGAGCTTTAAGCCAACTTTTTCACTCTCCTCTTTCACTTTCATCAAGAGGCTCTTTAGTTCCTCTTTGCTTTCTGCCATAAATGTGGTGTCATCTGCATATCTGAGGTTATTGATATTTCTCCCGGCAATCTTGATTCCAGCTTGTGCTTCATCCAGTCCAGCATTTCTCATGATATACTCTGCATATAAATTAAACAAGCAGGGTAACAATATACAGTGTTGACATACTCCTTTTCCTATTTGGAACCAGTCTTTTGTTCCATGTCCAGTTCTAACTGTTGCTTCTTGACCTGCATACAGATTTCTCAGGAGGCAGGTCATGTGGTCTGGTGTTCCCATCTCTTGAAGAATTTTCCACAGTTTGTTGTGATCCACACAGTCAAAAGCTTTGGCATAGTTAATATAGCAGAAATAGATGTTTCGTATGTATGTTGTTATATGATATGGGGTAGATCCAAAAAATTAAATAATAATTACAGCAATATTAATTGGACACATGGAATTTCATTGCATGGATACATTTGATCAATTTGTGGTTGGACAATTCTGAGGTTGGACAATTATCCCCATGTTTTTCTCATAAAAATTTGACACAAATCTCTATGAAATTCTCCATGTTCAGTGTCATGGCTGGAAGCATGGTTTGATTACATGCATGATTTCATTGTGGGGCAGTTTTGGTGAAGACAAGGTGTGGCTCCAGTGGTAGCCAACTAAAATAGAGCATTAAGGTCACAAGAAAGGAGGAGTCCTTTGTTACTCAGGGCATACTCCTCTCCCCTGTACCTCCCGACTCTGAGTCTGGAGCTGTCTGAGGCTCTGCCTGGAGAAATGCCTACAGTTAGTCGCCTCTGTTGGTTTTGAGGTGGGTCAGCTGTCCTGCTTTATTCGTTATTGGGTCCCATCTGATTTCTGTCTCCAGAAATTATAAAAATCTCAGGTTTCTCTCTCTTCTGCTTTGAGTATTAAAATAGACTTACTTCTTTTTGTAAATATTGACTGTAATTTTAAAGGAGTTTCAGGAGGACTGCTTTGGGTATTTAAAAATATTTAAAAACACAGAATTAGGCAGACAACTCAACTCTGCCCTATTGGACTCCTATCTCTTCATAAGAATAAGCCACAGTACCAATGTGTATCTGGTGTCAACTTACTGAAAATTCCCCTAATACTACAAGAAATTAAATAGCCTTTTCAGAGCCTAATAAGGTGCTGGCACACATATTATTTGCCACCTAAAGTAACATAACTCTCTTTGTCTGAGTTTTAGCTTTATAATGTTTCCAGCTAAATAACTGGCATGAAGTTTCAAGCAGAGGTCACAGCCATCGACAACCATACCTGTTCACCTCCCCAGTATACAAAAATATATGTGCACACATGTGAGCACAAAAACACCAACAGACATTATTATACTTCCATACTCACTTCTTATTCACAAGAATAGGTGGTTTACATAGTGTTAACACAAAAGTTGATGACATAACAACAAAAGAAGGTAAGTGGAAGAGATACGGTGAGTAAAACTGAGTCTGATCAGTTCTGACATATACACACCCACGGAAGCATCATGTCAGTCAAGATGGTGAACAACCAACCAATCACTTCTGAAAGTGTCCTCCCTCCTATGCCTTTGTGATCCTTGCTCCTGCCCCCTTTCCCCCCAGATAACAATTGATCTTCTTCCTGCCACTATAGATTAGTTCACATTATCCAGAATTTAAAGTAAATGGAATCATACAGTAAAAAAAGAGAGAAAGAAATAATAGGAAGCTTTATTATGGACAGTATCTCCCAATACATACATATATCAAATCACTACATTGTACACCTTAACCTTATGCAATGTTATTAATATATGTCAATTATATCTCAGTGAGCTGGAAACACACTCACAAACATGAAATAACAGAATGCTAATTTAAAAGAAAATAAAACACATGCAGGAGACCAGAGTAAAACAAGGGAATTCATAAAGAGTGGGGGAAATAGAAGAATAATTCCAGAAGCCTGAGTCTTCCTGTTTCTATTGTGTCTGAGCCTCATAGCTATTCTCCTTCACTTTCATAAAATGGACTTAAAACATTAATCTTCACATTAATTAAAAAAAAGCTTTATGGATATATAATTCATATACTACAAACTTTACTCTTTTGAGGTGTACAATTCAGTGGTTTTAGGACAGTCAGAATTGTGCAACTGTTACCACTACTAATTCTAGAACATTTTCCACACCCACAAAAGAAACCTCCTTCTCATTGCATTCACTCCCCACCACTCCCTCTCCCCTGCCCTGGCAGCCACTTATCTGCTCTCCATCTCTGTGGGTTTGCCTGTTCTGGACATTTCACCTAAATGGGCTCACACACTATGTGGCCTTTTGTTACTGGCTTTCTTTCACTTCACAGAATGCTTTTAAGTTTCATCCAAGTCATAGTCATATATCAATACTTCATTCCTTGTTATTACCAAACAATACTCCATTGTATGTATATATATATATATATATATATATATATATATATATATATATTCATTTTTAAAAGTTGTAGTAGAAAACATATGACATTTACTATCTTAACCATTTTTTTTTTCACTTTACAATATTGTATTGGTTTTGCCATACATTGACATGAATCTGCCATGGGTGTACATGTGTTCCCCATCCTGAACCCCCCTCCCATCTCCCTTCCCATCCCATCCCTCTGGGTCATCCCAGTGCACCAGCCCTGAGCTATCTTAACCATTTTTAAGTGTAAGGTTCAGTGGAGTTAAGTATAATATATTCACATTGCTGTGTAACAGATCTCCAGACCTTTTCTATTTTGCAGAACCGAAACTACCTGTGAAACAATCCCCCATTTCCCCTCCCATAGTCCCTAATAAGCACCATCCTACTTTGTCTATATGAATTTGACTATTTTAGATACCTCATAGAAGTAGAATCACACAGTATTTATCCTGTTGTGACTGGCTTATTTCACTTAGCATAATGTCCTCAGTGTTTATCCATGGTGCAGAATGTGTCAGAATTTCATTCCTTCCAAAGCTGAATAACATTTTACTGTATATACAAACCACATTTTTATTTATCCACTCATCTATCAAACATCACATTTAAAAAATCCATTCATCACTTGCTGGGCATTTTTATTGTTTGCACTTTGGGGTTATTATGAACACTGCTATGAATATTCTTGTAAAGTTTTTTTTTTTTAATTTAAAATTTTAACACCGAAAGCATTTCATATTGGGGTATAGCTGATTAAGGGTGGTTTCAGGTGAACAGCAAAGGGACTTAGCCACACATATACATATCTCTATTTTCCCCCAAACCCATCTACCATCTAGGCTGGCACATAGCATTGAGCAGAGTTCCATGTGCTCCACAATATGTCTTTGCTGGGTATCATTTTATGTTCTGTACACGTTTTTAAATGGCCATATATTTTCAGTTGTCTTAGATATATTCCTAAGGGTGGAATTGCTGAGTCAGAGATAATGTTAAAGTTTTTGAAGAATTGCCAAACAGTTTCCCAAAGCAGCTGCTCTATTTTACATTTCCATTAGCAGTCTAACTATTCTAATTTCTCTACAGCTTTGTCAGCACTTGTTATTATCTGTCTATTTGGTTACAGCCATCCCAGTGGATGTGAGGTAACACCTCATTGTGGTTTGGTTTACATTTCCCTAATGACAAATGATGTCACGTTTATTCTTTAAATGGAGGAGGGAAAGGGATGTGCCCCAGAAAAGTGTTCTAGCAGCTTGATTCTCAATTACTGTGAGGAGATGGAGGAACAAGTGAGTGAGGGTCAACAGGATTGCTCAGGGAAGAATCTAATATCAATACTATTGATAATAACATTACTAAAATAATAAGAACTTACATTACCAGGCACTTTTGTAGGTGTTTTTCCATATTATCTCATTCAATAACATTTGAGGCACTCACACTTCATATCTATAGGAATAACTCATCTTTAAGAAGCATTCTTAAGGGATTGATTCCTTTAAGGGAGGTCATACTTACGAACCCTGCTTGTTCTGACACTGAAACTTTTATTCCCATTACATTTTTTTCCCTATGTGTCATGTCCTCTGTTAGTTTTACTCTGAAAAGGCTGGGACTCCTCTTCCTTTTCTAGTGGACAGCCAGCTCCACCCAGAGTCTCACCTTTCACATTTACTCCTGGTCTGGAACTACTTCCTACCACACAGGGACTGAGAACTGAACATACTTTTTGCTGATTGACTCAGGCTCAAGAGAGAGCCTGAGTCACTGAGAGTGAGGCTTGACCTCCATTTTCTCCCTTCTTCTTTCAGTCAAACATATTCAGTCAGGAGCACTGGATACCAAGTGCATCGCCGCTGGTCCACTGCCTCATTGTGAAAGGTCAAAGGACAGCTCTGAAATGCCTCACAGATTGCCCGTGAGAAGGGCTGAAGTGACTGTGGAGGACTAGTTTGAGGTGTTCTGCTTCATGGAACACAGCAAAGTGTTAGGGTTGAAAACCAGTGGACTAAATCCAGTAATTTCAGATGTTACTGATAACATCCAAGTCTTTGATCACTAATAATATCAATAACCTCAGATATGCAGATGACACCACCCTTATGGCACAAAGTGAAAAGGAACTAAAAAGACTCTTGATGAAAGTGAAAGAGGAGAGTGAAAAAGTTGGCTTAAATCTCAACATTCAGAAAACTAAGATCATGGCATCCGATCCCATCACTTCATGGCAAATAGATGGGGAAACAGTGGAAACAGTGAGAGACTTTATTTTTGGGGGCTCCAAAATCACTGCAGATGATGACTGCAGCCATGAAATTAAAAGACGCTTGCTTCTTGGAAGGAAAGTTATGACCAACCTAGATAGCATATTCAAAAGCAGAGACATTACTTTGCCAACAAAGGTCCGTCTAGTCAATGCTATGGTTTTTCCTGTGGTCATGTATGGATGTGAGAGTTGGACTGTGAAGAAGGCTGAGAGCCAAAGAATTGATGCTTTATGAACTGTGGTGTTGGAGAAGACTGTTGAGAGTCCCTTGGACTGCAAGGAGATCCAACCAGTCCATTCTGAAGATGATCAGTCCTGGGTATTCATTGGATGGACTGATGCTGAAGCTGAAACTCCAATACTTTGGCCACCTCATGCGAAGAGTTGACTCATTTGAAAGGACCCTGATGCTGGGAGGGGTTGGGGGCAGGAGGAGAAGGGGACAACAGAGGATGAGATGGCTGGATGGCATCACTGACTCGATGGACATGAGTTTGGGTAAACTCTGGGAGTTGGTGATGGACAGGGAAACCCAGCGTGCTGCTATTCGTGGGGTCGCAAAGAGTCGGACACAACTGAGAGACTGAACTGAACTGAACTGAATATTGTTGATCCTTTGATATTTGGGTCAATGTTGTTCTACCCGCTGATTAATTATATCTTAGTTATGTCTCTCAAAGTTTTCCCACAGGTTCACTGTAAGTTTATCAGCTTTCACCTAGTTTTGCCAGCCTGTAGTCAACAGAAAGACTGCTTATCTGCCTGGAGAACATTTATTGAGTCTGGGCACAGGCACATTTTATGGACAATTGAAGGAAAAACAAAAGAAACTTTGAAGTTCTAAGCATAGATTTTTAAAAATATAATTGTTAGACATAAAATTCACGTATAAAAAAGGGATTTGTGCATGACTATTCAAACAGGAGCTTAATTCATTGTAATACACCACATAATTACACCAAGTCACCAGGGAAACAATATGAACAATTTAGTCTGCTTTAATGCTCAAACAGAAATGAAATGAAATTTTCAGACAATAGTAGTATCATATGATCATCTCAGTTATGATTGCTGGGTGCTCTCAGGCTATGTAGACCTCGTTAAGGTTTTTAGCTTTTAAATACCAGTTTGACTGGTTGCACATTCCACACAATGTAGACACTCTTCAGAGGATAAAGGTAATAAGGAAGTGACATTCTGCCTCTCTCACAGGTGTGTACAGAGTAGTACAACATGTTTGAGTTTTGCTGTAGGTTAAAAATCAGAAGAAGACTATCCCAAGGAATAGATTAAATTGTATCCACTAATGTCATACCGTGGCAGGGTCAAAGGGGAAAATAGTAAACATATCTTGGAGGTATTAAGAAACAAGAAAAGAGATCTTACACCAATTATCTCCTAAAAGTACTGTTAAAAATTATTTTCTGCACATTTTCTGATTGAAAATTCTATAAACAGCTTTGAGACATGATGGATTTGTATGCTTTTGGGAACTGCATATAAACTGCTAATATTCTTTTCTTTATCCTCTTTGGGATCCGTGAACATGTTTCTGTTCAGTGCTTTGGAGGAATGAGTATTGAAATATCAATGCACGGAGAAGTATACATGTATATGTTTTGTATGATTAACCAGAAGTATCTGTAACTGTTCTATGAATTTTACAAAGGTACTCAGCAGATTTTTACTTAAAAAATAAAAACATATTTAGGCACAGTCACTACCAATGACCATTCAAAAATGATTTTTCAGAGTGGGCAACAGAACATGGTGTTGACACTGATGGTTGTAAACAATGTTTAGGAGAGATTCATTCTTTGTTAAGCTTCACTTTTCTTCCTGTTTTGTATCATTTCCTGTACCTGAGGAGAATGAAAAAAAATTTTTTTTCCACTTGAAGTTTTGATCTACTTGGTACTATCATATCTTGTAGGGTTAAAATATATAGAAAATCAAAATATAGACGTCCTTACACTGACTTGGTACAAATAATTTAGATTTTGATAACTCAAGGAGAACCACTAAAAGTATAATATTAAGAAGATTATTAGGGTTGTGACCTTTTTCTGTACGATACTGTAAATACATAGCATATACATTAGTCAAAACCTATAACGTATAACACAAAGAGTGAAAGCCATTGAGTTGTGTCTAACTGTTTGCAACCCCATGGGCTATACAGTCCATGGAATTCTCTAGGCCAGAATACTGGAGTGGGTAACCCTTCCCTCCTCTAGGGGATCTTTCCAACCCAGGGATTGAACCCAGATCTCCCACATGGCAGGCAGATTCTTTACTGGCTGAGCCACCAGGGAAGCCCAAGAATACTGGAGTGGGTAGCCTATCCCTTCTCCAGCAGATCTTCCCAACCCAGGAATCGAAGGGAGGTCTCCTGCATTGCAGGCAGGTTCTTTACCAACTGAGCTACCAGGGAAGCCCATACACAAAGAAACTTTATGTAAATCATGAACTTTAGTTAATAATAATGTATCAAACTGGCTGACCAATTGTAACAAATGTACCATAATAATGCAGAATGTTAATAATAGAGGAAATGGGGGGAGCAGATGGGAGTAAGTGGGAACTCACTGTACATTCAGCTTAATTTTTCTGTAATGTAAAACTATTCTAAAAAGTAAAACATATTAATTAAAAAAAATCACCTCAGTGTAAAACCAAAAAACAAACTGAGTATAACTTCTAAATAGAAAAATGGAACAATAAAGGAAGACGAAAAGTAGAGGAAAAGAAACAAAACAGGTGGGACAAGTAGTATAGATTCAAACCCCAATATATCTTTAACAACATCAAATATAAAAGGACTACTCTAATTAAAAGCTTTCCAGATTTGAATAATTATAAAAATTATAATATATGTAATTAATATTTATAAGAAAGATGTCTAAAACATAAGGACAGAGAAAAGTTAAGAGTCATAAAGATGGAAAATATATACCATTTAAACACTGAGTAAAATAAATCTGGTGTAGCTATAACAATATTGAAAAGAGTAGTTAGAGTTCATGTTATACTTCTTAATGATCAAAAATTCAATTTACCAGAAAAATATAAGAATCTAAATTTATAAGTACCTAATAACATAGCCTCAATTACATATATACAGCATAAATTGACAATAATATTGGAAAACTTGAATAACATGTTTAACAAACCTGATCCAATGGATATATTTAGACACTTCTCAATAACTGAAGAATAAATATTTTTTCAATCCCAATTAATTCATTCACAGCAATTAACTATATGCTGTATCATAAAGCAAGTAAATACATTTCAAAGACTTAAAATCTTGTTCTATGAGTAAAGTGCAATCAACTTTGAAATCAATAACCAAAGGGCAACAAGAAACCAAAATTAGGTATTAATATAACGCGACTGAGCAACTGATCTGATCTGATCTGATAAAAAATCTACTGTCCAAAAATCCATATGTTGCAGAATAAATCATAAAGAAAATTAGAAACTATTTTGAACTACATAAAGTAAAAATACCACACACTTATCTATGTGATAAAACCATAAGAGTATATATTATATATTAATAATATATAGTTTACTATATGAAGATCTGCTTCCTATATGCAAGAAGAAACACTAAAAAAATGAATTCTTCAAATAACACCTGTGTACTGTAGACAAAATACAAACCCCCATCCAAAAGAAAAAACCTGCAAACTGAAACAAAACATAAAGTCTAACAACTACATGAAGGTTCTGGACACTAAGCAAATACAGGTAGGTTTTGAAAAGGAGTCTAAACTTAGAGCAAGTGATCAACATGGAATGGATTCCTCAGTTTTCATAATTTTGACCCAATGACAATCATGACCCACAGACACAGCTGTGGCTGCACTAGAATACCTCAAACTCTGATAGAAAACCCATTGCTTTTCTGGAGGGAAAAATCACAGAAAGTGGCCTGGTCAAATGTCAGATGCTGAAGAGTGAGGGGGAATCCTCAAAGAGGGAAGGTCTGTGCATGAACTCTGCACACGCCTTAGGTTGCCTTCTGAATCATGCATTCGTAGGTCAGATTCAAACTAGCAGTAGCAAAAAGAAGTGACCACAGAAGGCAAGAGACAGTGCTCACAGTTCAAATCTAACCATGTTAACAGCCAGTTAAACAAAACAAGCACATCATCACTTGTCAGAAGAATATGACAGAACACAGTCTGCACGGCACAAGATTTATGATGTTCAAGATGCAATCGAAATTATCCTAGTTACAGAAAACCTAGAGAATGCAATTCATTTTAAATGGAAAAGACAACCTTTACTTCTTCCTTTCTGATTTGGAAGGCGTTTACTTTTTTTATTTAAAGTAGTTATTTATGCCTAATTGCTCTGGCTAGGACTTCCAGTGCAAGGAGCACATAGACAGTAAATATACCATTCCCTACTTTTGCATATATTTGAAATGCTCAATAGTTGAAGAAAATTTACAGACAAACAGCATAAAAATAACATCCAGAACATATTGTGTTCCTTGAAGAAGAAGAAAGTGGGTAAGGGGGGAGAAATAGAAACAGTATTTGAAAAAATGCTGGCTGCAAAAAATTTCAAAATAGATGAAAAGCATTAAAACCCAAAGGTCTGGAACTCCTATTTCCTCTAAGACCAGATTTCCCTCTTGTTCAAAACAACTTAAAAAATGAACAACATATAAGAAACAATGGTTTTCAAGATGTTCGCAACAAAGGACAGTGCTCTGTGAGAGTCAGGAAAGAAATGAAGTGAGCCTTATGAGTGCTCTATCTTATTGTCTTCAGAAAGCTTCCTGGCCTCATGGCCAGGAAAGTGAACCCAAGAAGACCTCGGCAGACCCCTAAGTTGTGCAGATGGAGCTGAGATCCTGAAGAAAGCATGGTAGCTATAGTTCACAGGATAGAGTGCCAGAGAGGAGAGAACTGCACAGAAAGAACTCTGGAATCTGCAGAAGTTCCCCTTGAAATAATCCCCTGAGTGTGGATCAGTACATGTGTGTGAGGAAACTCCCTGAGGCCATGGACAGAACCAAGCCAAGGATATTGCCTATTATCACCAACTGGAAAACCTAGCGTGATTCATGGGGCACTGGGTAGAGTACTCACAAGGGTCTTGCCTCAGGAGTAGGGAATACTTAGTCCAAGATGAACACTGTTTTGCCTCACTCAAAAAAATATCTTGAAAGCAAAGCTGGAAAGGATCAGATTGTTTCCAACTAAATCAGCTGGGTCGCCAAATAAAGTCCAAGAATATTTACATGAATGCCAAAAAAAAAAAAAAATCCAGTACCTACTAAGGTAACATTTATAATATATTGCACCAGTCAAAAATTACCAGGCACGAAAGTGACAATGTGAAAGTGTTAGTTGCTCAGTCATGTCTGACTCTTTATGACCCCAATGACTATAGCCTACCAGGCTTCTCTGTCCATGGGATTTTCCAGGCAAGAAAACTGGAGTGGGTTGCCATTCCCTTTTCCAGGCAATCTTTCCAACCCAGGGATCAAACCTGGGTCTCCTGCATTGAGGCAGATTTTTTACCATCTGAGACTCAAGGACACCTACTTATAGCAATGTTATATGTCAATTATATCTCAATAAAAAAATTACCAGGCATAAAAACAAGCAGCAAAACCAATTATTATAACTATACTCTCTATGTTAAAAAAGTTAAGATATTGACACTATAGAAAAGATAAAAACTAAATTGGGGATGAAAAGTGTACTGTAGATACTACACAACGAAAGATCAATACCCTTGAAGACAGCAATAGAAAATTGATATATGGAAAGGGAAAAAAAGAGTTAAAAAACATTAACAGAATTAGGAAATTGTGAGACAACTTCAACTGCCCCCATATATATGTAATTGGAGCTTCTAGAGGACAGGGATGGGATAGATAAGTGTTTGAAGAAACAGTGGCTGCCAAATTTCCAAATACGTGAATGTTCACCACAGCATTACTCATAACGACCAAAAAAAAAAAAAAGGAAACAATTAAACGTCTAATTCAGAATACAGAATACAAAAACGAAAAGGAATGAATAATATGCACAAGATGAAAGAATCCCAGAAATATAAGTTCAGTTCAGTCTCTCAGTCATGTCTGACTCTTTGTGACCCCATGGACTATGCCAGGCCTCCCTGTCCATTACCAATCACCGGAGTTTACTCAAACTCATGTCCATTGAGTCGGTGATGTCATCCAACCATCTTATCCTCTGTCGTCCCCTTCTCCTCCCATCTTCAATCTTTCCCAGCATCAGAGTCTTTTCAAATGAATCTGCTCTTTGCATCAGGTGTCCAAAGTACTGGAATTTCAGCTTCAGCATCAGTCTTTCCAGTGAATATTCAGGACTGATTACCTTTAGGATTGACTGGTTGGATCTCCTTGCACTCCAAGGGACTCTCAAGAGTCTTCTCCGACACCACAGTTCAAAAGCATCAATTCTTTGGCACTCAGCTTTCTTTATAGTAAAACTCTCACATCCATATGTGACTACTGGAAAAGCCATTGCTTTGACTAGATGGACCTTTGTTGGGAAAGTAATGTCTCTGCTTTTTAATATGCTGTCTAGGTTGGTCATAACTTTCCTTCCAAGGAGTAAGGTCTTTTAATTTCATGGCTGCAGTCACCATTTGCAGTGATTTGGGAGCCCTCCCAAATAAAGTCAGCACTGTTTCCACTGTTTCCCCATCTATTTGCCATGAAGTCATGGGACCAGATGCCATGATCTTAGTTTTCTGAATGTTGAGTTTTAAGCCAACTTTTTTACTCTCCTCTTTCACTTTCATCAAGAGGCTCTTTAGTTCTTCTTCACTTTCTGCCATAAGGGTAGTGTCATCTGCATATCTGAGGTTATTGATATTTCTCCCAGCAATCTTATTCCAGCTTGTGCTTCATCCAGCCCAGAGTTTCTCATGATGTACTCTGCATGTAAGTTAAACAAGCAGGGTGACAACATACAGCCTTGATGTACTCTTTTCCCAATTTGGAACCAGTCTGTTGTTCCATGTCCAGTTCTAACTGTTGCTTCCTGACCTGCATACAGATTTCTCAAGAGGCAGGTCAGGTGGTCTGGTATTCCCATCTCTTTCAGGATTTTCCATAGTTTGTCATGATCCACACAGTCAAAGGCTTTGGCACAGTCAATAAAGCAGAAATAGATGTTTTTCTGGAACTCTTTCACTTTTTTGATGATCCAATGGATGTTGGCAATTTGATCTCTGGCTCCTCTGCCTTTTCTAAATCCAGCTTGAACATCTGGAAGTTCACAGTTCATGTATTGTTGAAGCCTGGCTTGGAGAATTTTGAGCATTACTTTGCTAGCATGGGAGATGAGTGCAATTGTGCAGTAGTTTGAGCATTCTTTGGCATTGCCTTTCTTTCAGATTGGAATGAAAACTGACCTTTTCCAGTCTGGCGGCCACCAGTAAATTTTCCAAATTTGCTGGTATATTGGGTGCAGCACTTTCACAGCATCATCTTTTAGGATTTGAAATAGCTTAGCTGGAATTCCGTCACCTCCACTAGGTTTGTTCGTAGTGATGTTTCCTAAGGCCCACTTGACTTCATATTCCAGGATGCGTGGCTCTAGGTGAGAGATCACACCATCTCTCTCTAGGTGAGAAATCACACCATCGTGATTATCTGGGTCATGAAGATCTTTTTTGTACAGTTCTTCTGTGTCTTCTTGCCACCTCTTCTTAATATCTTCTGCTTCTGTTTGGTCCATACCATTTCTGTCCTTTATTGAGCCCATCTTTGCATGAAAATTTCCCTTGGTATCTCTAATTTTCTTGAAGAGATCTCTAGTCTTTCCCATTCTATTGTTTTCCTCTATTTCTTTGCACTGACCACTAAGGAAGTCTTTCTTATCGCTCCTTGTTATTCTTTGGAACTCTGCATTCAAATGGGTATGTCTTTCCTTTTCTCCTTTGTCTTTTGCTTCTCTTCTTTTCATAGCTATTTGTAAGGCCTCCTCAGACAACCATTTTGCCTTTTTGCATTTCTTTTTCTTGGGGATAGTCTTGATCATTGCCTCCTGTACAACATCACAAACCTCTGTCCATAGTTCTTCTGGCACTCTATCAGATCTAATCCCTTGAATCTCTTTGTCACTTCCACTGTATAATCATAAGGGATTTGATTTATGTCATACCTGAATGGTCTAGTGGTTTTCCCTACTTTCTTTAAGTCTGAATTTGCCAATAAGGAGTTCATGATCTGAGCCACAGTCAGCTCCCTCAGTCAGCTCAAAAGAAGCTGGCCTGCAAATAGTATCATTATCAGGTTCCATTTATATAAAATCCATAGAGTCAAGCTAATCTAGAAGTTGGAATAGTGGTTATTTTCTGGAAAAGAAAGTGTAGTGATTGGAAAATGGTCACCATGTGGGATTCTGAGGAGATGAGAACTTTCAGTCTTTTGACCTGAGTGGTGATTTCCTGGCTCTGTTGAAGTAGTGACAGACAAGTTGTGCAGATTTGATCCCTGTAATTTTCTGTATGTATGCTTGAAAAGTTTTAAAAATGAAAATATATTTTCCCATATTACCAGGAAAAGGAAGAAAAATCATATGATCATCTCAATAGATATAGAAAAATAATTTGATAAAATTTAATAATTCATGGCAAAACTTCTCAGAAAACAGACTATAAAGGGAACTGCCCTAATATTATTAGTAGCATTTATTAAGCACAATAAACACTATAATTAATGGTTAAATAAGCATTTTTTTTTTCTCTTAAGGTTGAGTGCCAGCAAGGTAAACCACTTGTAGCTACTTCTATTCAACATTAATTCTGCGGGATATTCCTAATCAGTGTTCTTTATCAGTCAGGATTCCAACAGGAAACCGTACTTTCAAAACAGAAAAATTCAAAGAGGTTTATTCAAAAAAAGTACTGCTTTTAAAGAAGTAGGCATTAGGTAGTCACAGGAGATAATGCAATAATCCAAAGCTAGGAAACACTGAACTTTGAGACTGAAAGTCAAGAGGAGGGAACATTACTCTAATTCAGGAGAAAAGAGCTGTATAAAGTAAGATGCTTTAAGAGAATCAATGACTTCCAGAAAACTCAGGACAGATAGATCATGGAGAAAAGGACAGGGGAATAAATCTGATCTCATCCTCTTTCCTCTTTCCCATCTTTCTCCAGGGTTTCCTGTTGGCTTAACCCACTGTGAATCAAAAGGAATGAGAGCCTATTGATCTAGTCCATGCAGATTAGCTTCTCTGCAGCATAAAGAAGAGATGAAGGTAGATCTGAGGGGGTTATAAGACATGCAGTAAGACAGAAAGAAAGAAAAGGATAGGGATTGGAAAGGTTAAATATGATATGATTGTATATGCTGGAATACCCAAAATATCTACAAGTGCTTGATTAGAAATATTGAGTTTAACTAGGTTGCTGCAAATAAGATCAACAAAAATTAGTTACACATCTATATGTCAGAAATTAGAACCTGAAGTTTTAAAAGTTTCTATTTATAACAGCATCAAAATTATAAAATACCTATGAATAAATCCATCAAAAGATATGTAAAATCTTTATGCAAATAATAATGATACTGGAAGAAATTAAAGACCTAGATAA
The DNA here is from genome assembly GCF_003369695.1 of Bos indicus x Bos taurus. Taxonomy (NCBI): domain Eukaryota; kingdom Metazoa; phylum Chordata; class Mammalia; order Artiodactyla; family Bovidae; genus Bos; species Bos indicus x Bos taurus. The sequence continues at coordinate 63,731,531 of NC_040076.1, read as the reverse complement.
ATGGAGAGGATAAAGCTTATTGTTCAAGCTGGTATTCAATACTTCTCCCCAAATTGATCAACAGAGCCAAAGCAATCTCCCCACAAAATCCCATCAGTGTGTGCTAGTGTGTGCGCGCGCGCGTGTGTGTGTGTGTGTGTAACTTGACAAATAATTCTAAATGCTGAAAAGGAAATGCACACACCTAAGAACAACCAAGATACTTTAAAAGAAGAATAAGATGGGAGGACCTGCTCTGGTAGATATTAAGACTTATTATGGGGCATTCTAACTAAGAGATTCTTGTAGTGGAGCAAGGATCAACAAATATACGACAGGAGTCAAATAAAAAAACAGCGTGGAAAGTACTGTCTTTTCCTATAAGGTGCTTGGTCAATTGGATGTCTGCTTGAAAGAAAATAAAGCTTGACCTCACTTCACATCCTACACAAAATCAATGTGAAAAGCAAAACAAAACCAAACCTATAAAAAAGATGGGTTTGTGTTATCTTCTACAAGATAATACAGGGACTAAGGTGAGGAGCTTGGGCTAAGGAGACACTTATAATATAGGATACCAGAAGTAATAAAATAAATTTGAATATATAAAAATTAAAAATTCCTGTTCATGAAAAGATATCTTTAAGAGATAAAACAGGAAGGCAAAGAGTCGAAGAAGATACATGTAACAAATACATCAACAAAGAGTTCACAACCAGAACATATAGAAAACTGTTACAAATGACTTAAAAATACAATATAATAGAAAAGAAATATTTCCAAATGGCCAATAAACAAATGAAAAAGTATGCAACTGCTTTAGTACTCAGGATAAATAAGTTTAACCTGAAATGATTTATTACTGTTCATCCATTAAAAAGGCTAATGCTGAAAAGATTGGTAATATTGTTGGGTGTAAGTGGTAAGGATGTAAGACAACCAAAACTCTAATGCACACTGCTAGTGGGAGTGTAAATTGGTGAAATTTCCTTGGAAGATCATTTGATGTAATCTATTAGAGCTGAGCTACACATACTTTAGAAGCCAGCATTCTCTCTTGTGGGTATGTATCCAAGAGATATGTGTATTTATGTGTACCAAGAGACATGCGCATGAAAATTCCTAGGAAAAAGCTTTGTAATAGGTTATCCTGAAGGTCCATGTCTATCACAGAATGAATAAACTGTGGCATTTCAAATGAGGAAAGCTATATAGCAATGAAAATAGATGAACTACAGCCATACCCAATAGCATGGATTAATTTCACAGACATAGTTCTGAGTAAAAGAGTGAACAAATGAATCTCTACTACATGGTTCCCTTTTTATAAAGTTTAAAAGGTTGACAAGTCTACACGGATACAGAGAACAAACTAGTGGTTACCAGCGTGGGGGCAGGGGGCAAATAATTGGGTGTAAGACAGGCTCAAGCATGTATTGTACAACATGGGGAACACAGACAATATTTTGTAATAACTGTAAATGGAAAGTAAGCTTTAAAAATTGCATAAAAATTTAAAACTAAAAATATTTTTAAGTCTAAAAAATAAAGCAGTTTGGTTCTAGAAGTCATGTTCTCAACTACTAAATAAAATAAAAATTTCAAAAATCTGACAAGTCTAAACAAAAGTGTTTTATGATTCATGTTTCATGGCAAAATTAAAAAGAAAAGTGAGAATGTCATTACCATAAAAGTCAGAATAATAGTCCCTTTGTGGGAAGTGATAACCTTGAGGAAACCGAAGGGGACTTCTCAGATGCTGACAATGTTTATTTATTTATTTTTTAATTAAAATAGAGTTTATTAGCTTTTCTTTTAATATAAACATGAGGAAGAAAAACCACATAAGTTGTAGCATTCTTTTCAAAATAAAACTGCAATCAATACTTGAATCTCCAAGCTCCATAAACAATATTTTTTGAGGTGGTAGATTGTAATATTTTTATATCCATTATTTATCATTTATGTCTCTGTCCTTTAAAAATGATGGAACCTGTGGTACTCAATATAATATGAAGCCTTGCTATAAAGAGAGAAAGTATTTCTGGCCGAGAAATGCTTTGTTTACAGGCAAAATTCCTAGGATTACATTTGAGAAGGTAGGAGGAGAAAGATTTTACATAGTTGAGAACACTTTTTTTTTTTAATGTTTCAAGGTTAGGTGACATCATTACCAATTTCCTAGAAGACTGACTGCTGGACCTCCCTGTCTTTTAATGGGCTTCCTGGTGGCTAAGTGGTACCCTGTGTTAAAAAGCCTGAGGTAAGGGTTCTTAAGATTTATCTTTCCTCAAATAACAGAACACACCTACAGCCAGGTCAACACACAGGATAGAAAAGCTGTTTCATATCACTTACTTTCCTATTCCTGCTGCTGCTGCTAAGTCGCTTCAGTCGTGTCCGACTCTGTGCGACCCCATAGACGGCAGCCCACCAGGCTCCCCTGTCCCTGGGATTCTCCAGGCAAGAACACTGGAGTGGGCTGCCGTTTCCTTCTCCCTGACAACATTTAGTTTTTTTTTTTTTTAACCTGAATGGCAGTTACAGATATGCTCTCTTCATGGTCATTGACTGAGTTGCACACGTTTTGTACACTTGTATGTGTGCTATATTTTATAATAAAAAAATTCCATACCTGGCACAGCATAAAATTCAGGGGATCCTCTGGCTTTTCATAGACTAAGTTTTCAGTGATCTGCTGAGAGAGAGAAAGATATTACATTATGGTTCTGAACTAAACTTATGTGGTCAGGTTATACTTCCTTATTACTGATATGTTTAGGTAAATTAAGGTAAAATGTGGGTGAATAAAGATTTAGTAATAAATAGCAGTGGATATCTTTCTAGTTTCTAAGTTCCACCTCATGTGAAGAGTTGACTCATTGGAAAAGACTCTGATGTTGGGAGGGATTGGGGGCAGGAGGAGAAGGGGATGACAGAGGATGAGACAGCTGGATGGCATCACCGACTCAATGGACGTGAATCTGAGTGAACTCCGGAAGTTGGTGATAGACAGAGAGGCCTGGCGTGCTGCAATTCATGGGGTCGCAAAGAGTCGGACACGACTGAGCGACTGAACTGAACTGAACTGAAGATCAAAGAGGTAGTGAGAAGGTTTTGGAGGAAGTTTTTATTTTGAGAATTTTGATTTTGCCAGGCTGAGAAATCAATAAATAATTTACTTCAAAGAACAGTCAAAGAAACTTTTCCAAGTAAAAATTTTAAAACACTATGATTTTTACAAGAAACTTCCTAAGGCATTTGATTCTAAAAGTTTAAAATGATGTTCTGTGTTTGTAATAATAAATGAGAAAGCATATCAAAGACTTCAGAGACTCACTTTCATATGTTTTGTTGCTGTTGAATAACAAAAATTATTTATAAAGTAAACAGAATTCTCATTTGCAGGGAATAACAATAGGGCAAATTTCTGGTATAAAGTATTCTGATCTGTTTAATGCATGCATGCTCATTAATCATTTTACATATATTTCTACTGAACACATTTATAACTAGTTTTTCTTATAACAATGTTCAATGCATAAACACTGTTTTTTCTTGACAGATGAAGAAAATTGCTTACAGAATGATTAAAATTCTACTTTCTAGGGCTTCTGTCCTTCAGTTTAACAATTAGTAGTTCTTTGTTAAAGCCAGAAAGCCCAGCAGTTAGCATTCTCCCACAAAAGGACATTTTAAAGAAAGAAAGGGCATAGAATAACATTAATAAAGTAAATATCACTTATCCCTGTTATAAGAGGACACTGAGATTCACAGAAATTAGATAATCTCTTTCAAATTACAAAGAGGAGAAGGAGCAAATTGAGCTTGGAGACTTGGGCTAATAGATTATAAAATTTGTGCACTTTCCTCTACATCCTACTTCTTTAAACTTAAATACTTCCAGCTTAAATGTTTTCATTTGAGGTGGGCCATTCAGTGCCTGATGAACTATGGAATGAGGTTCGTGACATTGTACAGGAGACAGGGATCAAGACCATTCCCATAGAAAAGAAATGCAAAAAAGCAAAATGGCTGTCTGGGGAGGCCTTACAAGTAGCTGTGAAAAGAAGAGAAGTGAAAAGCAAAGGAGAAAAGGAAAGATATAAACATTTGAATGCATAGGTCCAAAGAATAGCAAGAAGAGATAAGAAAGCCTTCTTCAGCGATCAATGCAAAGAAATAGAGGAAAACAACAGAATGGAAAAGACTAGAGATCTCTTCAAGAAAAATAGAGATACCACGGGAACATTTCATGCAAAAATGGGCTCGATAAAGGACAAAAATGGTATGGACCTAACAGAAGCAGAAGATATTAAGAAGAGATGGCAAGAATACACAGAAGAACTGTACAAAAAAGATCTTCACGACCCAGATAATCATGATGATGTGATCACTGACCTAGAGCCAGACATCCTGGAATGTGAAGTCAAGTGGGCCTTAGAAAGCATCACTACGAACAAAGCTAGTGGAGGTGATAGAATTCCAGTTGAGCTCTTTCAAATCCTGAAAGATGATGCTGTGAAAGTGCTGCACTCAATATGTCAGCAAATTTGGAAAATTCAGCAGTGGCCACAGGACTGGAAAAGGTCAGTTTTCATTCCAATCCCAAAGAAAGGCAATGCCAAAGAATGCTCAAACTACCACACAATTGCACTCATCTCACACGCTAGTAAAGTAATGCTCAAAATTCTCCAAGCCAGGCTTCAGCAATATGTGAACCGTGAACTTCCTGATGTTCAAGCTGGTTTTAGAAAAGGCAGAGGAACCAGAGATCAAATTGCCAACATCCGCTGGATCATGGAAAAAGCAAGAGAGTTCCAGAAAAACATCTCTTACTGCTTTATTGACTATGCCAAAGCCTTTGACAGTGTGGATCACAATAAACTGTGGAAAATTCTGAAACAGATGGGAATACCAGAACACCTGATCTGCCTTTTAAGAGCCAGGTCAGTGTTTGTCTTTTATATTATAATTACTTTAAAACTCACATTTTAAAAAGAGATTGAGAGGTTTACCTGGAATATTTGCAGAATGTGGTGTTTCTCCATGTATCGAAGTGAAACTTGATAAGGATCTTCATATACTATAGGAGGAAATCGCCTCTTATAAGGTTGACTGTATGCATCAGAAATCCTTCTTTCCTGGTATGATGAAAAATCATCCTAAAATGGAAATATCCCCCAAGAAAGTCTTTAATGAATAGAAAATTCCCAGGAAGTTTTGTTACTGTTGATGTTATCAGTGGAATTTGGTATTGACAGGATCTGAACTCTACAAACTATAGACCTTGTGAGAGATCTGGCTGATCCTCCAGGCAATGTAATGTACCTCAGGTCTTGAGAGATGCCTTAGACATAGCCAGTCTACTTTTCCCTTCACAGAGATATCCAATGGACTCCAAATTCCTTTCCTGTGGCAGAAGCTCAGAGAGGGGACGGAGAAGGCAATGGCACCCCACTCCAGTACTCTTGCCTGGAAAATCCCATGGATGGAGGAGCCTGGTAGACTGCAGTCCATGGGGTCGTGAAGAGTTGGACACGACTGAGCGATGTGACTTTCACTTTTCACTTTCATGCATTGGAGAAGGAAATGGCAACCCACTCCAGTGTTCTTGCCTGGAGAATCCCAGGGACGGGGGGAGCCTGGTTGGCTGCCGTCTATGGGGTCGCACAGAGTCGGACATGACTGAAGCGACTTAGCAGCAGCAGCAGCAGAGAGGGGAAATGAATTAGTTTCCCAGGGTTAGCAGCAGAACCAGGACTTGAAACCCAGGATTCCTGCATCCTGGTTCATTGATCCTGCCTGAATGGTCTACTTCGGGTAGCTGAGAAGGCAACCCATCTCGTTATCTCCCACCCTACTCCTACCTTCCTGAATCCTATGGGTTACACATAGCACAGCATGTGCCCTCTGCCCGCATTCTCCCAGAACCCTGGCTTGATCTCCAACCTCCCAGGTGGGTATCAAATGTCCTTATAACCTACAGGCTCGACTTCCGTGGGTTGAGGTTTTTCTCGACTGATGATATAGTCCAGTTTAGATGAAATGGAGGGAAACTTTTCAGAGTAGGCCTGTTCTTTTGTTTGGAAAGTACTGTTATCAAATGGCATGAAGACTCGCAGGTCAGCTACACTTTCAGTGTCACTTTCAATGGAAGTATTAGATACGCTGGCATCTGTCTGGCTAGGCTCAAATTTGCAGGGTTGCACTTTGAAGTCATCCTCTTCCTCTTCCTTGCCATAGCCAAGCTGTCTGAATACTTCGTCATTAGACTGTTCTCTGTAGTCAAACAGGTTGTCTTCTGTGTAATCATCCTCTTCATCCAATAAGTCATCAGTCTGGTCAGATTCACCACCAGCCTTGTCAGAGTCAGTCTCAGGGTGTTCAGCTGGTTTAGTAGTCTGGTCATGCACTTTGAGGTGAGTCTTTGAAGCTCTTTTGTGGTCAACTTGGTCAGATGATCTCTGATCAATTTGTTCATAAGTTTTTTTCTCAATCAGGCCGGACAATCTACTTTCGATCTGTTGAGCCGTTCTTTGGTCACCTGGTCGGGGCATTCTGTGATCACTCCGCCCATGGGCTCTTTGTAAAGATGGCACAGATGGCTTTTGGTCAAACTGTTCAGAAGCTATTCTCTCAGCTAGGCTGGACGTTCTCTGTTCAGTTTGCTCATAAGTACCTTGTTCAGGCAGAGCAGACATCTGGTTGTCAGTGTGTTCAGACCTGACACCATCAGCTTGGCTAGATGCCTTGCTGTCCATCTCTTCTGACATCCTCTGATCAGCCTGGTCAGATGTTCTACCACTGGCAAAATTATCATGGTCAGATGCTCTGAGGTCAGCCTGATCAGATGTTCTTTCTCCCATGTGTTCATCTACTTTGTGGTCAGCTCGATTAACTATGTTGGGTTCAGCCAGGCCAGACACCATTTGGGCAGTCTGGTCGGCTGCTCTGTCATCAGTCCAGTCATCTGCCTCCACTTCATACTGGTTCTGCCTGCTGTCTTCCTGGCCATCTGTGTGTCTGTCATCTGGGGTCTTGGCTGGTCTTTGGATTTCCGAGGATTCGGTGGGAGCTTCTTCTGGAGGCTTTTCCATTTTCTGCCTGGTACCCGACTGGTCTAGATTGCCAGACTGTGGGTGGGGCCGGACCTGGGTCGTCTAGGCAACCATCAGAGCGTATGTGAGTGATAACAATGGCCATGGGCTTTATTCCGGGCCTCCGCGCTGGTTCTTCCAGGCATGCTGGCGAATGCTAGTGAGTGTCAGGCAGTGAGCGGGACTTCCTGCGGCTGCCTGGGGACCAGCTGCCTCTGGGTGCTCAGCGTGGATGCGAGCTCAAGATGCGAGCTTAGCTCACCTTCTCCCAAGAAGAGGGGATGACTACAGGCTGGTGTCGCCACCACCCCGTGAGCAGGCCTCAGGGCTCTGTGAAATGGTGCCTTAGAGCGCTCCCCTCCTTGTTTTTTTCTTGCAGAGGCCCAGAGCGTTGTGTGTGAAATAGGATCCTACAGGTATCGCTGGAATCAACAGAACACGCATACAACCACACGAGGGCGGCATACCTGAACAGAGGTTCCTGCTGCCATCAAACAGACCCATGATTCATTGGCTACTTGTATAACCACAGTTGTAGTGCAGAGTATGATATTACTGTTGGTACTGTAATTGTAAATGGTCCTGCTAAATGTTATTTTTCTTTATAAACTCTAATTGGTATTGTGGTGAAAACCACTCTGTTTTTTTCTTTAAAAAAAAAACAAAACTTAAAAAATACTGCCTTTACAAACAGTGCCAGTTCTGTTTTTGGTGGTACCAGGAAAGCTTTAGTCCTTCTAACACTCAAGGTACCAAAGACATATATGGTTGGAGGGCTGGAAGGAGGAGAGAAAATACAGTGAGAATGGGTTCTAAAATCTCACCATCCAATGGTCTTACGGCAGAAAGGAGTGTTAGGGTTAGGAGCCAGAGTTCCAGAAGGAAAAGGAGTAAGAAAGGCTAGGGAGAGATAGGAGAAGGAATATTTGACAGGTGGGGAATTTGCACTTGATGGTGGCCAGTGGAGTCCACATTTTGACAGTTGCCCTCCCTTTTTGAAATAGACCTTAAGAATCCACTTCAGGCCAGCTTGCTCTCTATTCTCAGGAGCTGATCAGTACAGAGGTGGTGACTTGAGAGTTTGGCTTTCCAGAGCCTAAATCACTGAGGCAGGCCAAGGATTGGTAATATAATGCCAGATATTCTTTTAATATGGGTTTAATTGCATTTGGTAATTAGAGATAAAACTTAAAATCCAAATGCAAATAGTAGTAATTAAGGAGTGAGAGGGAGAGTGAGTACCTTTGGTGCCATACTTACGAGCAGGAGAATTTAGACACACTGAAATAAAATCATTTACCTAACAGTACCTAGCACATGGGCTTCCCAGGTGGCACTAGTGGGAAGGAACCCACTTGCCAGTGCAGGAGATATAAAAGACATGGGTTAGATCCCTGGGTCGGGAAGATCCCCTGGAGAAGGAAATGGCAACCCACTCCAGTATTCTTGCCTGGAGAATCTCATGGACAGAGAAGCCTGGTGGGCCACAGTCTATGAGGTCACAAAGAATTGGATATGACTGAGCGACTAACACCCACACACACCTAACACATAGTAGGTGCTCAAGATGTGTTTGTTGAATATAAATATATTAAAGATTTGCTTCGATGAGCTATGGCTTGCAACTTTACAGGGATATTGGTTTTGTAGATTTGTTTTTCCATTTATAAATTAAATATAATTATTGTAGAAAAGTAAGTAAAACAAGCATAAATTTAAAAAGCTCCCCAAACACTCAGGGATAACCTTTATTAACATTTTGATGTATATCCTTTGAGAATTTTTCCGATGCAAATCTATATGTTTAATATCTATAAGTAAGTAAGTGAAGTCGCTCAGTCGTGTCCGACTCTTTGCGACCCCATGGACTGTAGCCCACTAGGCTCCTCCATCCATGGAATTTTCTAGGCAAGAGTACTGGAGTGGGTTACCATTTCCTTCTCCAGGGGATCTTCCCGACCTGGGGATTGAACCCCGGTCTTCCGCATTGAGGGCAGACGCTTTACAGTCTGAGCCACCATATCTATAGCTATTTAAAAATATATACGTAATTTATTATACGCATTTTTTGCTTTTAACAGTGCTGCATTGACTGTCATTGTACAAACATTTTACAAGCTTCTTATATTTTTTCTTGGAGATAAATTTTCCTGGGTAAGGAAATGTGCTCTTTCTGGTTCTTTGAAGGTACTATATTTAAAAATGTCTTCCAGAAAAATTGGACCAGTCTCTAGCTGCACCAGTAATTTATGAGAATGCTACAGAGTCCAGTTCTGTATATATTTTTAATTTTTGCCTATCTAATAAGTGAAACATAGTATTTTGTTTTAATTTGTATTCTTTTTTACATATTTAATAACCTTTGATTTTTTGGGTAAATTTTCTAGTCTTACCCTTGTCTTATCCTTTTTGATTTGTGAGAGCTTTTTATGTATTAAAATTTTTTAATTATTCACTATATAAATTGCAAATAAAGTTTTCTGGCTTGTTTGCCATGTAGTTTTATATTTTTTGATTATGTTGTTTTTGCTGTTGTTGGCTCAGTCTCTTTATGTGTTATAGATCTGTTGAGATTTTCTATTATTTTTGAGTCAGTTTTGATAATATGTGTTTCTAACAATGTGTCCACTTCATCTAGTTTCTCTCTCTCTCTTTCTCTTTTTTTTTTTTTTTGCTATGCAGTTGTTCATAGTATTCTCTTATAATCCTTTTTCCTTCCATAAGGTTGGTAGTAATGTCCCCACTTTCAATTCTGTTGTAAGTTATTCACTATTACTACATGTTTTGGTCAGTCTAGCTCAAGGTTTGTCAATTTTGTTGATCTTTTCAAGGAATCGAATTTTCGTTTTGTTGATTTTCTGTTTTTCTATACACTATTTCATTTATCTCTGCTCAATTCTTTAGAATAGAATTTCCTTCCATCTTCTAGTTTGTGTTTAGTAGTTTGCTCTTCTCCTTATAGTTCTTTAAGGTCTAAAGTTATCAACTGAGATTTCTTCTTTTTTAATGTAGGCATTTTCAGGTCTAAATTTCCTCTGGACCTTAGTGTTTCCTGTATCCCATAAGTTTTGGTATGTTGTGTTTTTATTTCCATCCATCTCAAGGTATTTTCATCCATCCCAAAATATACATTTTCCTTGTAATATTTTTTTCATCCATTGGTTATTTAAACTGTATGCTTTAATTTCAAAATATTTGTGAAATTTCCAGTTTTCATTCTGTTACTGAATGCGTCATTTCATGGTATGTATCAGAGAAGATACATTTTAGGATTTCAGTCTTTCAAATTCATTGACTTGTTTTGTGGCTAACATAAGTTCTGTCTTGGAGAATGTTCCTTGAAAAAGAATATTTATCTGCTATTTTGGGTGGAATGTTCTTTATATATCTGTGAGGTCTAGTTGGTTTATAGTGTTGTTTAAGTCTTTTATTTTCTTATTGATCTTCTGTCTTGATATTCTATCCATTCAGCATGTGTGTCAGTCCTTCAGGTAGCCTTCAGACAAATCACAAAAGACAAACACAGTTCTTTAAGAATGGAGTGCATTCTGCTTCCTGTGGAACCAGGGACTGTGGTTCCCCACTGTGAACATGGACTGCTGTCTTCAAAACTGTGGCTGAGTTGAAAAGCTGGGAGCAAGGACAAGTGAAAATGCTGCAATAATTTTCTACTCTTCGTAAAGTTCCCTCTTTCTTGACTAAGCATTCACTTGGTTGCTGAAAAGCTTTGTCTACTTTTCAGAGTCCCAGCAAAGCTGACTTACTATTTTGATTATTTTCTCATTGTTTCTGCAGAAGGACGGGGCCTGTCTATTTTCTGTCCATACTCTGCCATCTTCATTGACATCATTACTCCCTACCCCAGCCCTCCTTAAAGTTTTGAAAATGAGACATTGTATACCCACATCAGATTTCCAGTTTCTTTTGAAGAATTGGAAAATCTGCCAATACTGGGTTCACAGTTCCACATATCAACAATTGCCTGGTGAGCAGCAGTTGCCCCGTTCAGGGAGGACATACATTCTTCGATTTTCCCACACTATCCTTTCTGCCCCTTAATTATTTAAGTTACCTGATTGGTTCCTCCATCCATTTTAATTTTCAATCTCTTTAGTATTACATGGCGACTAAGAGTTCAGGCCTTGAGCCAGACAAAACTGGGTTTGAATGTTGTCTTCACCATTTAAAGCCCATGTGTCCTTAGGTAAATGATGTGTGATCTGTAGTATCTTCACTTGTAAAATGAAGAAAAACACAGCTACTCAGTGGAGTTGTTGAGATGAATAAATGACATAATAAAGAATCTTTAGTACACATGCACACACACACACCTGGAAGTTTCTTTCTAGTTCTGTTTTATGAGAGATTTTAATTGGCTTTGAATTTTATAAAATAATTTGTAGCATCTATTGAAATAATCATATGATTTTCTTCATTGATTTATTCATGTGATTATATCAAGAGATTTTAAAATGTTAAATCAGTTATCCATTCCTAGAATAAATCTTAGTTCGTCATCCTATTTTTTTCTTTTAAGGCAGTTCTGGAACAAGTTGCTAATATTTTATTTAGGGTGTTTGTACTTTATTAATCAGTAAGATTGCTCTGTTGTTATCTTTTCTTGTTTTATATTTATTAAGTTTTGGTGTCAGGATTATGCTAGCTTTACAAAATACTTTTAAAAACTTTATTTTTCTATACCCTGTAATAGTTTGTATATGATTTATCTGTCCTTTAAAGCTCACCTATAAAACCTCATGGTCTGGTCCTTGAAGGGGTCAGGGGTTATGGTTGTGGTGTGTACAGATCTTTCGTAGAATTTCCAATTTATTCTATGGTATTGGTCTACTTAGATTTTCTCCTTCTACTTGAAAAAATTTTTGATAATTCAACTAGGAAATTATTTCGGCTCAAATTTAAAGTTTCTTGAGCATAAAGTATTTTCTTATAATATTATTTCAATCTTCTCTACATATGCGTATTTTTCCTTTTTAATTTCCAAAATTGAGTCCTCTTTCTTTCTTGGTTACTGAGTCATACTTTAATATTTTTTTCAATGTTTCTTTGAACAGTCTTAAAATTAGTACCTCTTTTGTTTATTCTATTGTAAGTTGTTTTGGGATATTGTTGTTCAGTTGCTCAGTTGTGTCTGACTCTTGGTGACTCCATGGACCGCAACAGGCCAGGCTTCCCTGTCCTTTACTAACTCCCAGAACTTGCTCGAACTCATGTCCAATGAGTTGGTGATGCCATCCAACCATCTCATCTTCTGTCATCCCCTTCTCCTCCTGCCTTCAATTCTTCCCAGCATCAGGGTCTTTTTGAATGAGTCTGCTCTTTGCATCAGGTGGCCAAAGTTTTTGGGGGTGTTAAGCCTATAATTGTTTTCTACCAATTATTGTGGAAGTTCTGATTACCATAATTATATGAGCTAAAATATTGATATACATCCAGTAAGTACTCATATTAACATACTATAGCTATTAAAATCCCCTTTCATAAAATATATAAAATACTTCATTGTAAGTAATTTATATATGTGTATATATGAAGTATGTATATATATATTGCTTTGCTGGAGCAGCCGTGAAGAGATACCCTACATCCAAGGTAAGAGAAACCCAAGTAAGATGGTAGGTGCTGAGAGAGGGCATCAGAGGGCTGACAGACGAAACCACAATCACAGACAACTAGCCAATCTGAGCACATGGACCACAGCCTTGTGTAACTCAATGAAACTAAGCCATGCCGTGTGGGGCCACCCAAGATGGGAGGGGTCATGGCGGAGAGGTCTGACAGAATGTGGTCCACTGGAGAACGGAATGGCCAACCACTTCAGTATTCTTGCCTTGAGAACCCTATGAACAGTATAAAAAGGCAAAAAGATAGGATACTGAAAGATGAACTCCCCAGGTCGGTAGGTGCCCAATATGCTACTGGAGATCAGTGGAGAAATAACTCCAGAAAGAATGAAGGGATGGAGTTAAAGCAAAAGCAACACCCAGTTGTGGATGGGACTGTTGATTGAAGCAAGGTCCGATGCTGAAAAGAGCAATATTGCATAGGAACCTGGAATGTTAGGTCCATGAATCAAGGCAAATTGGAAGTGGTCAAACGAGATGGCAAGAGTGAACATCAACATTCTAGGAATCAGGGAACTATAGAATGGACTGGAATGGGTGAATTTAACTCAGATGACCATTATATCTACTATTGTGGGCAGGAATCCCTTAGAAGAAATGGAATAGCCATCATGGTCAACAAAAGAGTCTGAAACACAGTACTTGGATGCAATCTCAAAAATGACAGAATAATCTCTGTTTGTTTCCAAGGTAAACCATTCAGTATCATGGTAATCCAAGTCTATGTCCTGACCAGTAACACTGGTCAGAAGCTGAAGTTGAACAGTTTTATGAAGACCTACAAGACCTTTTAGAACTAACACCCCCCAAAAATGTCCTTTTCATTATAGGAGACTGGAATGCAAAAGTAGGAAGTCAAGAAACACCTGTAGTAACAGGCAAATTTGTCCTTGGAATACAGAATGAAGCAGGGCAAAGGCTAATAGAGTTTTGCCAAAAGAATGCACTGGTCATAACAAACACCCTCTTCCAGCAACACAAGAGAAGACTCTACACATGGACATCACCAGATGGTCAACACCGAAATCAGATTGATTATATTCTTTGCAGCCAAAGATGGAGAAGCTCTATACAGTCAGCAAAAACAAGACTGGGAGCTGACTGTGGCTCAGATCATGAACTCCTTATTGCCAAACTCACTTAAATTGAAGAAAGTGGGGAAGACCACTAGACCATTCAAGTATGACCTAAATCAAATCCCTTATGACTATACAGTGGACACGAGGAATAGATTAAAGGACTAGATCTGATAGAGTGCCTGATGAACTATGGACGGAGGTTCGTGACATTGTATAGGAGACAGGAATCAAGACCATCCCCAAGAAAAAGAAATGCAAAAAAGCAAAATGGCTGTCTGAGGAGGCCTTACAAATAGCTGTGAAAAGAAGAGAGCAAAAAGCAAAGGAGAAAAGGAAAGATATACCCATTTGAATGCAGAGTTCCGAAGAATAACAAGGAGAGATTAGAAAGCCTTCCTCAGTGATCAGTGCAAAGAAATAGAGGAAAACAATAGAATGGGAAAGACTAGCGATCTCTTCAAGAAACTAGAGATACCAAGGGAACATTTCATGCAAAGATGGGCTCAATAAAGGACAGAAATGGTATGAACCTAACAGAAGCAGAAGATATTAAGACAAGGTGGCAAGAATACATAGAAGAACTGTATAAAAAAGATCTTCATGACCAAGATAATCATGATGGTATGATCACTCACACTCAGCTAGAGCCAGACATCCTGGAATGTGAAGTCAAGTGGGCCTTAGGAAACATCACTATGAACAAAGCTAGTGGAGGTGATGGAATTCCAGTTGAGCTATTTCAAATCCTAAAAGATGATGCTGTGAAAGTGCTGCACTCAATATGTCAACAAATTTGGAAAACTCAGTAGTGGCCACAGGACTGGAAAAGGTCAGTTTTCATTCCAATCCCAAAGAAAGGCAATGCCAAAGAATGCTCAAACTACCACACAACTGCACTCATCTCACACACTAGTAAAGTAATGCTCAAAATTCTCCAGGCTTCAGCAATATGTGAACCATGAACTTCCAGATGTTCAAGCTGGTTTTAGGAAAGGCAGAGGAACCAGAGATCAAATTGCCAACACCCGCTGGATCATAGAAAAAGCAAGAGAGTTCCAGAAAAACATCTGTTTTTGCTTTATTGACTATGCCAAAGCCTTTGACTGTGTGGATCACAATAAACTGTGGAAATTTCTGAAGGAGGTGGGAATACCAGACCACCTGAACTCCTCTTGAGAAATCTGTATGTAGGTCAGGAAGCAACAGTTAGAACTGGACATGGAACAACAGACTGGTTCCAAATAGGAAAAGGAGTACGTCAAGGCTGTATATTGTCACCCTGCTTATTTAATTTATATGCAGAGTACATAATGAGAAACGCTGGGATGGAGGAAGCACAAGCTGGAATCAAGATTGCTGGGAGCAATATCAATAACCTCAATATGCAGATGACACAACCCTTAGGGCAGAAAGCGAAGAACTGAAGAGTCTCTTAATGAAAGTGAAAGCAGAGAGTGAAAAAGTTGGCTTAAAATTCAACATTCAGAAAACTAAGATCTTGGCATCCAGTCCCATCACTTCATGGCAAACAGATGGGGAAACTGGAAACAGTGCTGACTTTATTTTTTGGGGCTCCAAAATCACTGCAGATGGTGATTGAAACCAGAAATTAAAAGATGCTTCCTCCTTGGAAGGAAAGTATGACCAACCTAGGCAGTATATTAAAAAGCAGAGATATTACTTTGTCAACAAAGGTCCGTCTAGTCAAGGCTAAGGTTTTACCAGTAGTCATGTATGGATGTGAGAGTTGGGACTATAAAGAAAGCTGAGTGCAGAAGAATTGGTGCTTTTGAACTATGGTGTTGGATAAGACTGTTGAGAGTCCCTTGGACTGCAAGGAGATCCAACCAGTCCATCCTAAAGGAGATTAGTCCTGGGTGTTCATTGGAAGCACATATGTTGAAGCTTAAACTCCAATAGTTTGGTCATCTGATGCAAAGAACTGACTCATTGAAAAGATGCTGATGATGGGAAAGATTGAGGGGAAGAGGAGAAGGGGACAACAGAGGATGAGATGGTTGGCTGGCATAACCGACTCAATGGACATGGGTTTGGGTAAACTCTGGTAGTTGGTGATGGACAGGGAGGCCTGGCGTGCTGCGGTTCATGGGGTCACAAAGAGTTGGACACGATTGAGTGACTGAACTGAACTAAATTGGTATATGAAGTAGAAATTGACAGGATCAGTCTGAATACACCGTTGTAACTTGACAAACAAACAAAATTAATTGTCTTATGCTTTACTCACCAAATTGACATTGCTTTACTTTTCAGTGCACCTCTCTTTCCAGAAACTATTTTCACTTTAATAACTTTCTAATCTTCAATATGCAATCCTAGCATCTCTTGCTTTAATACAACAGTGAAACCAAGATAATTGAAAATGAGTTTAATTTAAGCATTTTTTTATAGCTTGGAATTTATATTTCAGATGACTTAAAAGCCATAAAATTATTATAAATTTTGAGATTAGAACTAAATTATGTTGCAAATCATAAGGCTATGAGTAACTTACGAATTTTCAAGCAGAGTAAAACCTTAGTAATCTGGAAAAAACAGTACATCTGCATTAGAAAGTTTAAGTTATTGGAGCTTTTTTAAATTTATTTTTATTTTTTTTAGCTTTAAATTCTTTAAAAAATAAATTTATTTATTTTAATTGGAGGCTAATTACTTTACAATATTGTAGTGCTTTTTCCATACATTGAGATGAATCTGCCACAAGTGTACATGTGTTCCCCATCCTGAACCCCCCTCCCACCTCCCTCCCCATCCCATCCCTCTGGGTCATCCCAGTGCAGTAGCACCAAACACCCTGTCTCATGCATCGAACCTGGACTGGCGATCCATTTCACATATAATAATATACATGTTTCAATATCATTCTCACAAATCATCTCACCCTCGCTTTCTCCCACAGAGTCCAAAAGACTGTTCTGTACATCTGTGTCTCTTTTGCTGTCTTGTATATAGAGTTATCATTACCATCTTTCTAAATTCCATATATATATGTTAGTATACTGTATTGGTGTTTTCCTTTCTAGCTTACTTCACTCTGTATAATAGGCTCCAGTTTCATCCACCTCATTAGAACTGATTCAAATACATTCTTTTTAATAGCTGAGTAAATATTCCATTGTGTATATGTACCACAGCTTTCTTATCCATTCATCTGCTGATGGGCATGTAGGTTGCTTCCATGTCCTGGCTATTATAAACAGTGCTGCGATGAACATTGGAGTACACATGTCTCTTTCCCTTCTGGTTTCCTCAGTGTGTATGCCCAGCAGTGGGATTGCTGGGTCATAAGGCAGTTCTATTTCCAGTTTTTAAAGGAATCTCCACACTGTTATCCATAGTGGCTGTACTAGTTTGCATTCCCACCAACAGTGTAAGAGGGTTGCCTTTCTTCACATTCTCTCCAGCATTTATTGCTTGTAGACTTTTGGATAGCAGCCATTCTGACTGTCATGAAATGGCACCTCATTGTGGTTTTAATTTGCATTTCTCTGATAATGAGTGATGTTGAGCATCTTTTCATGTGTTTGTTAGCCATCTGTATGTCTTCTTTGGAGAAATGTCTGTTTAGTTCTTTGGCCCATTTTTTGAGTGGGTCGTTTATTTTTCTGGAATTGAGCTGCATGAGTTGCCTGTATATTTTTGAGATTATTTCTTTGTCAGTTGCTTCATTTGTTATTATTTTCTCCCATCCTGAAGGCTGTCTTTTCACCTTGCTTATAGTTTCCTTGGTTGTGCAGAAGCTTTTAAGTTTAATTAGGTCCCATTTGTTTATTTTTGCTTTTATTTCCAATATTCTGGGAGGTGGGTCATAGAGGATCCTGCTGTGAATTATGTTGGAGAGTGTTTTGCCTATGTTTTCCTCTAGGGAGTTTTATAGTTTCTGGTCTTATGTTTAGATCTTTAATCCATTTTGAGTTTATTTTTGTGTATGGTTTTAGAAAGTATTCTAGTTTCACTCTTTTACAAGTGGTTGACCAGTTTTCCCAGCAACACTTGTTGAAGAGATTGTCTTTTCTCCATTGTATATTCTTGCCTCCTTTGTCAAAGATAAGATGTCCATAGGTGCATGGATTTATCTCTGGGCTTTCTATTTTGTTCCATTGATCTATGTTTCTGTCTTTGTGCAAGTACCATACTGTCTTGATGACTGTAGCTTTGTAGTATTGCCTGAAGTCAGGCAGGTTGATTCCTCTATTTCCATTCTTCTTTCTCATGATTGCTTTGGCTGTTTGAGGTTTTTTGTATTTCCATCAGATCAGATCAGATCAGTTGCTCAGTCGTGTCCGACTCTTTGCGACCCCACAAATCACAGCACGCCAGGCCTCCCTGTCCATCACCAACTCCCGGAGTTCACTGAGACTCACGTCCATCGAGTCAGTGATGCCATCCAGCCATCTCATCCTCTATCGTCCCCTTCTCCTCCTGCCCCCAATCCCTCCCAGCATCAGAGTCTTTTCCCATGAGTCAACTCTTTGCATGAGGTGGCCAAAGTACTGGAGTTTCAGCTTCAGCATCATTCCTTCCAAAGAAATCCCAGGGCTGATCTCCTTCAGAATGGACTGGTTGGATCTCCTTGCAGTCCAAGGGACTCTCAACAGTCTTCTCCAACACCACAGTTCAAAAGCATCAATTCTTCCGCGCTCAGCCTTCTTCACAGTCCAACTCTCACATCCATACAGGACCACAGGAAAAACCATAGCCTTGACTAGATGAACCTTTGTTGGCAAAGTAATGTCTCTGCTTTTGAATATGCTATCTAGGTTGGTCATAACTTTCCTTCCAAGGAGTAAGTGTCTTTTAATTTCATGGCTGCAGTCACCATCTGCAGTGATTTTTGAGCCCTCCAAAATAAAGTCTGACACTGTTTCCACTGTTTCCCCATCTATTTCCCATGAAGTGGTGGGACCGGATGCCATGATCTTCGTTTTCTGAATGTTGAGCTTTAAGCCAACTTTTTCACTCTCCACTTTCACTTTCATCAAGAGGCTTTTGAGTTCCTCTTCACTTTCTGCCATAAGGGTTGTGTCATCTGCATATCTGAGGTTATTGATATTTCTCCTGGCAATCTTGATTCCAGCTTGTGTTTCTTCCAGTCCAGTATTTCCATACAAATTGTGAAATTATTTGTTCTAGTTCTGTGAAAAATACTGTTGGTAGCTTGATAAGGATTGCATTGAATCCATAGATTGCTATGGGTAGTATACTCATTTTTACTATATTGATTCTGCCAATCTATGAACATCGTATATTTCTCCATCTATTTGTGTCCTCTTTGATTTCTTTAATCAGTGTTTTATAGTTTTCTATATATAGGTCTTTTGTTTCTTTAGGTAGATATATTCCTAAGTATGTTATTCTTTACGTTGCAATGGTGAATGGAATTGTTTCCTTAATTTCTCTTTCTGTTTTCTCATTGTTAGTGTATAGCAATGCAAGGGATTTCTGTGTGTTAATTTTACATCCTGCAACTTTACTATATTCATTGATTAGCTCTAGTAATTTTCTGGTGGAGTCTTTACGGTTTTCTATGTAGAGGATCATGTCATCTGCAAACAGTGAAAGTTCTACTTCTTCTTTTCCAATTTGGATTCCTTTTATTTCTTTTTCTGCTCTGATTGCTGTGGCCAGAACTTCCAAAACTACGTTGAATAGTAGTGGTGAGAATGGGCACCCTTGTCTTGTTACTGACTTTAGGGGAAATGCTTTCAGTTTTTCACCATTGAGGATAATGTTTGCTGTGGGTTTGACATATATAGCTTTTATTATGTTGAGGTATGTTCCTTCTATTCCTGCTTTCTGGAGGTTTTTTTTTTTTTTTTTTTTATCATAAATGGATGTTGAATTTTGTCAAAGGCTTTCTCTGCATCTATTGAGATAATCATATGTTTTTATCTTTCAATACATCTGCATTAGGAAGTTTAAGTTATTGGAGCACTTTTTAAAAAGCAGGTGTGTTAGGTGGCAAATGTGGATAATAAACAGTTTAAGAGATGTCATTTATATTTTTAAGAAACTTTCTTTTGATAATTAGGCAAGAATGTTTTGAACTTTTCATGCATTTTGTATTGAAATGGATACTTCTAAAGAAATTAAAAGTTGAAGAATTTCTCCTAAACTTAATATTATTGATTATCTAGTTAAATTATTATGACACTGCTCTCCTAAATTTTGGTAATATAATTAAATCAATCTGATTAATAAATCCATCCATTAAAATATCCTTTTATGACTTTTCAGGGCTTTGCACCATCAATTACCATCAACTACTCCTACCATCATCAATATCCCTTTCAGCTGACTTTAAACATGTTCAAGTTTCAAACCAACAAAACCTCTTTAGGATCCCCTTCCCTTCATAGCCCAGCATCTCAACATAGCAGCCCATATTTCTTAATCTTATGTTTTCATCCCTCACTTCTCGACTCAGAGTAATCTGGTTTTGGCCTCTGTCCTTATACTGAAATTGAGAAAATATTTTTCAGTCCCTATCTTACTCAGTCTCTGCACTATTTGGTAATGATAGCTATTCTTTCTTCACGTTGTCTTCTCTCTTGTCAATTTTCTTAAGTATTATGCCTTCCTAGTTCCCTTCTAGTCTTTTACAACATTTATTCAGAGGATCCTGGTAGGAGTCCCCAGTTTGGGTAGCTGGCCAGCTCACATTTCTTTCTTTATCTCATATATAGTATTAGATATACAACAGTGGTGAGTTTCTATGACCAGCTTTCCTGGTCATAACTGATTGATTCAGGGTTAGAAATCTGACCCAAGCTGAACCATCAGATGCATACTAAATGAATTATGAAAGCTGGAATGAAGACAGGAACAGGGAATCACTGGTAGTAATCCAATCCCATTACGTCTAGCTTCCCAAGAGAAAGTACATGAATTTTTTTGGCTGAGGTTCCTGTAATTGCCCAGTTCCTTTCCCCCTCTGACTCAACTGATCGCTCAAACAGTTTCTTTTTGGTTCTGTGAGATGCACACAATAAATCCCTTCCCTGATTAAGTGCCCAACAGCCAATTTATTTTGTTTGTATAAATTAACAAGAATAGTTTTTATTTAAGCAAATAAACATCTTGATTGGTTCCTCTCTCATCTCTGACATTGAACACCGACATTCACCACAGGGTTCTCTCTAGACCTGCTTCTCATTTTAATCACTTTCCTTGAGCATTTTCACTCAAAGCAATTACCTCTTTTCATGTAATTTAACATAGATTTATTTTAATTAAAAATTTTTTTAAAATTTTTTGTTTTTTATTCATTGAATTTTTTTCTTATACCTCAAACATCCCCTCCTTTTGGTTACATTTTACAGTCCTCAACTCTCCTTGTTTCCCTTGCCTGAGTTGGAAAGAGGAATACAGAACTTTCTCTTATGCTTCTCTTCCTATCCATCTCGTGTTGGAGTTATTGATTCTCTTCTTACTCTACATGCTTTTCATAACCTCTTTAATCTGTTATCTTGATGCTGAAAATTTCAAACTGTATGTCTCTAACTGTCCAAAATCCTCACACATATCTCCAAGCACTTACTAGACAATTTCACTTTGCCGATCCAAAGATCTCTTAAACTCTACATGTCCAAGATTTAATTCAAAATCTTTTTCTTAAAATGGCTTTTCTTCCTATGTTATAGGGTCACCACCTACCTAATCGCCCTCTCCCATGCCTAGTATTGTGTCAGTGAAAAATGGCATGGTCTGTCTTTTCTATGGCCTGCAAGCTGAGACTGGTTTTTTACATTTCTAACATGTTGTAATCACTTCATGGCAAATAGATGGGGAAACAATGGAAACAGTGACAGACTTTATTTTCTTGGGTTCCAAAATCACTGCAGATGGTGACTGCAGCCATGACATTAAAAGACACTTGCTGCTTGGAAGAAAAGCTATGACCAACCTAGACAGCATATTAAAAAGCAGAGATATTACTTTGCCGACAAAATTCCATCTAGTCAAAGTTATGGTTTTTCCAGTAGTCATGTATGGATGTGAGAGTTGGATTATAAAGAAAGCTGAGTGCCAAAAAATTGATGCTTTTGAACTGTGGCATTGGAGAAGACTTTTGAGAGTTCCTTGGACTGCAAGGAGATCAAACCAGTCAATCCTAAAGGAAATCAGTCCTGAAAATTCACTGGAAAGACTGATGCTGAAGCTGAAACTCCAATACTTTGATCACTTGATGTGAAGAACTGACTCAATGGAAAAGACCCTGATGGGTTATAATAAAATAAACAGCAAGTTTACAGTTTCGTATTCCTCTGACCTGCGATATCTAATCTGTGTGGACTGTCAAGACCACTAAATTTTGGGTATGCACCCAGGACATACAAAGGGTCAATAGGAAGCCAAACCGACCCTCTTGCATTCTTTCTCATTTATACTCTCTATCCTGTTTATCTATTACTTTGTGAGAAAGCTATCTCCTGGAGTTTGCTCAAAATTCTGTCCATTGAGTTGGTGATGCTATCCAACCATCTCATCCTCTGTCACCCTCTTCTTTTGCCCTCCATCTTTCCCAGAGCCAGGATCTTTTCCAATGAGTTGGCTCTTTGCATCAGATTGCCAAAGTACTGAAGTTTCAGCTTCAACATCAGTCCTTCCAATGGATATTCAGGACTGATTTCCTTTAGGGTTGACTGGTTTGATCTACTTGCTGTCCAAGGAACTCTCAAGAGTCTTCTCCAGCACCACAGTTCCAATGCATCAATTCTTCATTTGGGTTGGTGTCTGGGAATTCATTGTTCTTTAAGCATAAGGCTAAGTTTTTAACATAACTAGGTATTTCTGAAAGCAATTTTATTAACACATATTTCACATACCATAAAATCCACTCATTTAACATGTGGAGTTCAGTATTTTTTATATATTTGGAGAGTTTTGCAGCCATCACCACAATCTAATTTTAGAGTATTTTTAACACTCCAAAAAGAAATTCTGTACACATTAGCAGTCACTCCCCATTCCTCCCCCTTCTCCTCCTCCACTTCATCTCAACCCCAGGCAACCACTAGTCTATTTTCTGTGTCTATGGGTTTGTCTATTCTTCACATTTCACATAAGTAGAATCATATGATCTGTATCTGGATTCTTTTTCACTTAGCATAATGTTTCCAAGGTTTGTAGCCTGTATCAATACTTCATTTTCTTTTTAATGTCAAATAGTTTTCATTATTTGGCTATACCACATTTTATTTATCTGTTGATGGAATTTGCATTGTTTCTGCTTTTTGGCTATATGAATAATGCTATTATGAACATTTGTGTATAAGTTTTTGTGTAGATATATATTTATATTTTAATTTCTCTTTGGTTTATACCTAGGAGTGAAATTGCTGGATCATATAATTCTCTGTGTAATATTTTGAGAAAGCACCATACTGTTTTCCAAAACGGCTGCACAATTTTACATTCCTACCAGTAGTGTATGTGGGTTCCAATTTATCCACATCCTTTTCAGCACTTGCTATTATGTCTGTTATTTTAGCCATATTAGTAACTGTGAAGTGACACATCTTTGTGGTGTTGGTTTTCATTTCTCTGATGGCTGATGATGATGTGCTTTTTTATGTGCTTATTGGCCATCTGTATGTCTTTTTTGGAGAAATGTCTAATCAGAGTCTTTCCCCATTTTAAATTTAATAAATAATTAAAATTACTTGTATTCACTATTGCATTGTAAGAATTATTTATATGTTCTCAACATAAATCCTATATAAAATGTATGAATTGCAAATATTTTATCCCATGCTGTGTGTTGTCTTTTCACTTTCTTGATGGTATCATTTGAAATACAAAAGTGTTTTTATACAAGCAACTCCTGCAGCTCAACTCCAGAAAAATAAATGACCCAATCAAAAAATGGGCCAAAGAACTAAATAGACATTTCTCCAAAGAAGACATACAGATGGCTAACAAACACATGAAAAGATGCTCAACATCACTCATTATCAGAGAAATGCAAATCAAAACCACTATGAGGTACCATTTCACACCAGTCAGAATGGCTGCGATCCAAAAGTCTACAAATAATAAATGCTGGAGAGGGTGTGGAGAAAAGGGAACCCTCTTACACTGTTGGTGGGAATGCAAACTAGTACAGCCACTATGGACAACAGTGTGGAGATTCCTTAAAAAACTGGAAATAGAACTGCCTTATGATCCAGCAATCCCACTGCTGGGCATACACACTGAGGAAACCAGAAGGGAAAGAGACATGTGTACCCCAATGTTCATCGCAGCACTGTTTATAATAGCCAGGACGTGGAAGCAACCTACATGCCCATCAGCAGATGAATGGATAAGAAAGCAGTGGTACATATACACAATGGAGTATTACTCAGCCATTAAAAAGAATGTATTTGAATCAGTTCTAATGAGGTGGATGAAACTGGAGCCTATTATACAGAGTGAAGTAAGCTAGAAGGAAAAACATCAATATAGTATACTAACGCATATATGTGGAATTTAGAAAGATGGTAACAATAACCTGGTGTACGAGACAGCAAAAGAGACACTGATGTATAGAACAGTCTTATGGACTCTGTGGGAGAGGGAGAGGGTGGGAAGATTTGGGAGAATGACATTGAAACATGTAAAATATCATGTAAGAAACGAGTTGCCAGTCCAGGTTCGATACACGATACTGGATGCTTGGGGCTAGTGCACTGGGACGACCCAGAGGGATGGTATGGGGAGGGAGGAGGGAGGAGGGTTCAGGATGGGGAACACATGTATACCTGTGGCGGATTCATTTTGATATTTGGCAAAACTAATACAATTATGTAAAGTTTAAAAATAAAATAAAATTTAAAAAAAGTGTTTTTAAAATTTTTATTGGAGTAGAGTTGACTTACAATGTTGTGTTAGTTTAGGTATCAGTTCAGTTCAGTCGCTCAGTCGTGTCCAACTCTTTGTGACCCCATGAATCGCAGCACACCAGGCCTCCCTGTCCATCACCAACTCCCAGAGTTCACTCAGACCCACGTCCAACGAGTCAGTGATGCCATCCAGCCATCTCATCCTCTGTCGTTCCCTTCTCCTCCTGCTCCAAATCCCTCCCAGCATCAGGGTCTTCTCCAATGAGTCAACTCTTCGCATGAGGTGGCCAAAGTATTGGAGTTTCAGCTTTAGCATCATTTCTTCCAAAGAAATCCCAGGGCTGATCTCCTTCAGAATGGACTGGTTGGACCTCCTTGCAGTCCAAGGGACTCTCAAGAGTCTTCTCCAACACCACAGTTCAAAAGCATCAATTCTTCGGTGCTCAGCTTTCTTCACAGTCCAACTCTCACATCCATACATGACCACTGGAAAAATACAGCAAAGTAAATCAGATATATACATATATCCACTCTTCTTTTAATATTCTTTTCCCACATAGGCTATTACAGAGTATTGAGTAGAGTTCCCTGTGCTATACAGCAGGTCCTTATTTTAGTTATCAGTTTTATATATAGTAGTGTGTATATGTCAATACCAATCTCCCACAGTTTGCAGCCTTCTTACCCTCTGGTAACCGTAAGTTTGTATTTCTGTTTTATACATGAGTTCGTTTGTTGGCTTGTTTACGATTCCACATACGAGTGGTAACATATGATATGTCTTTCTCTAGCTTCTGTCTGTATGACAGTCTCTAAGTCTATCCATGTCTTTGCAAATGGCACTATTCCATTCCTTTTTATGGCTGAGTAGTAGTCGTGTCTATATGCACCCCATCTTTATCCATTCCTCTGGTGAGGGACATTTAGGTTGCTTCCGTGTCCTAGCTATTGTCAACAGTGCTGCAAAGAACATTGGTGTGCAGGTATCCTTTCAAACATGGTTCTGCAGCTATATGCCCAGAAGTGGTATTGCTGGATGACCAAAAGTTTTAAATTTTAATGAAGTCCAGTTAATTTTTTTTTTCTTTTGTGGCCTATGATTTTGGTGTCACATTTAAGAAACCACTGTCCAATCCTAGATTACAAAGATTTAGACCTGTTGAAGTGAAAAGACTCAATGTATCTCTGGTTTCTCAATTTGCAAAGAGCTTGGATATTTAACTCCTTACCAATTATGCAGAGGAACTATAGTTTACTGAGGAAGATTGGATGAGTGTGTTACTGTTCTGATAACTTGCTGAAATCCATGTAGATGACTTATTCCAAGGAGTAATACAGGAGAGGAGGGAGATCAGAGCCCCTGAATGGTGGCAGCTGCGACAGAGAAGCAGTATCCATCCTGCTGCCCTGCTTTATGTTGGGACAACTGCCGATGATGCCCTACAGATCTAAATTCAGTTAGCTTTAAGTAATCCATTTGGTTTGTGTGGGATTCAGTGGTCTAATAGAATAGGTCCCATGTATCCAAAGAGGTCTTTCTAAAAGTAATTATTTAAAATTTTTAAAATGTGAAATCGATTTTTTATAATGTTATTATATTATATTACAACATAGAACCTCCATTTCTCCTTTTCCTCACCCCTCCCAGGTAAGAAGAGATGTCTCTGGTGGGACTTTTGCTCTTATGGGACTGCTTTTGTAGTACTGGTGAGTGACTTGGCATTAATAAAATTTTAGCAGTATTAGCAGTTATGATTTCTGATGACCTTAGCCTAAGGAAGGGCTTTTATGATTCTGACCTTTTGTCTCATTCTCTTTTTAAAAAGTAATTTTATTTATTTGCTTATTTATGGCTGTGCTAGGACTTCGTTGCTGTGCAGGCTTTTCTCTAGTTGCAGGGACTGGGGGTTACTCTTAGATGTGGTGCTGAGCTTCTCATTGCTGTCTGTGGCTTCCTTTGCTGTGGAGCATGGGTTCCAGGCATATGGTCTTCAGGAGTTGTGACCCACAGGCTCAGTAGCTGCGGCTCCTGGGCTCTAGAGCACAGGCGCAGTAGTTGTGGCTCATGGGCTCAGTTGCTCTGCAGCATGTGGGATAACCTTGGCCCAGGGAGCAAACACGTGTCTTCTGCAGTGGCAGGTGAATTCTTTACCATTGAGCCATCAGGGAAGCCTTTGTGATGTTCTCTTATTAAAAGGAAGTCTCCCATTTTACAATCCTGGGAAAAAATGTTCACTTCAAAAAATGTTTATCATATACTCTTATGTGTCAGGTAAGGTGGATACAGTAGAAAACAAGATAGATAGTTTTTAACCTCAAGAACCTCATGTTCTAGAAAGAATCTTTGGTATGGAAGCAAGAAATTATAATTCTGTGTTTTTTTATTTTATTTAACTTTACAATATTGTATTGGTTTTGCCATATATCAAAATGAATCTGCCACAGGTATACATGTGTTCCCCATCCTGAACCCTCCTCCCTCCTCCCTCCCCATACCATCCCTCTGGGTCGTCCCAGTGCACCAGCCCCAAGCATCCAGTATCGTGCATCGAACCTGGACTGGCGACTCGTTTCATATATGATATACATATTTCAATGCCATTCTCCCAAATCATCCCACCCTCTCCTTCTCCCACAGAGTCCAAAAGACTGTTCTATACATCAGTGTCTCTTTTGCTGTCTCGTATGCAGGGTTATTGTTATCATCTTTCTAAATTCCATATACATGTGTTAGTATACTGTATTGAAGAGCTATGAAGGGAGAGACTTCACTGGTGGTCCAGTGGTTAAGACTCCATGCTCCCAACGCAGGTGCCTGGGTTCAATTCCTGGTCAAGGAACTAGATCCCACATGCTGCAACTAAGAGTTCGCACGCTGCAACTGAAGACCCTGTGTGCTGCAATTAACCAGTTGCAGCCAAAAAAAGAACTATGAAGGGAGAAGTACAAGCAGCTGTTGGTGCATGTAGGTGAGGCACTTAACTCTCAGCTGAGGGGTGAGGAGCGGTGACGTAAGGGTGACATAAAGTCTGGCCAGTTTCTTGTTGTAGGACTTCTGCAGAGCCACAGTCCTGCTACAGCTCCAACATCTACCAGCTTACCACCTTGGACACATTTCTTGATATTTACCACCTCCAGTTTTTTCATATTTGAAATGGGGAAAATAATAGTACTCACCTTATTGGTTTTCTGTGAAAATAAATGTCAGTGCATATAAATTGCTTAGCACAGTACCTCTGCTACTGCTAAGGCGCTTCAGTCGTGTCCGACTCTGTGCGACCCCATAGACAGCAGCCCACCAGGCTCCCCCGTCCCTGGGATTCTCCAGGCAAGAACACTGGAGTGGGTTGCCATTTCCTTCTCCATTGTGTGAAAGTGAAAAGTGAAAGTGAAGTTGCTCAGTCACGAATGACTCGTAGAGACCCCATGGAATGCAGCCCACCTGGTTCCTCCATCCATGGGATTTTCTAGGCAAGAGTACTGGAGTGGCTTGCCATTGCCTTCTCCAACAGTACCTCAGTAAACAATAAAAAATGGTCATTATTATTTTGAGAGCTGAAGGGTTATCAGGCTTCCCTGGTGACTCAAGTGGTAAAGAATCCACCTGCAGTGCAGGAGATGTGGGTTTGAGCCCTGGGTTAGGAAAATTCCCCTAGAGAAGGAAATGGCAACCCACTCCAGTATTCTTGCCTGGGAAATCCCATGGACAGGGGAGCCTGGTGGGCTACAGTCCATGGGGTCACAAGAGTTGGACACAACTGAGAGACTGAACCAACCCCATGAAGGATTATCAAGGGTTGAGAAGTAACTGAGTGATCAAGGTCAGGAGAAGAATATTCCAGGCACAGAGAAGAGCACATTGCTTGCCTGGAGGCAGAACAGATTATGGAGTTTGAGTAACTAAAAGAAACTCATTATGCTGTAATACTAGGTATGAGGGATTGGAGAAAAACAGACAAGGCAGGAGACATGGACAGAGGCCTGATCATAGAGATGTTTGGTCTTTATCTTAAGAGTATACAGAGTCATGAAAGGGTTTCTTGAAGGACACTGATAGGATTGATCTGAATTTTAGGTCATTCTTGTTATAATTGAAAAAATGGGTTTAAGGATAAGATCAGAGGTAGGGAGACTAATAAAACTTTATTATAGAGGCTTCTGTTTTTTAAATGGCCAAGTAAAGATGGCACTAAACTCTTCTTCTGTCAGAAATCAATGCAAGATAAGAACAAAAAACAGAAATGCAAATTAAATCTTTGAAAAAAAGTTAGATCAAATCTCTAGCCCTGAACCATAATATATGAGGAAAACTTACTGAGAACAGCTGTGGTCAAGTAAAAATATGAATAGACAAAGAAAATTGCTGCATCTACATATTTCAGACAAAAATGACAGAGAAAAATTTTCCAGAAAAGACACTATACCCTAAGGGGAAAAAGCCCCCAACGTTTCTGTAGTTTAAGTAATGGGAATGTGCTGTTATTGGGGTGAAGAGTAAAGAGGAGCATGAAAAAGAAATGGAAATATATAAATTTAAGAGTTGCTGATATTATGGAGGAGAAGGCAATGGCACTGCACTCCAGTACTCTTGCCTGGAAAATCCCATGGACAGAGGAGCCTGGTAGGCTGCAGTCCATGGGGTCGCTAGGAGTCGGACATGACTAAGCGACTTCACTTTGACTTTTCACTTTCATGCACTGGAGGAGGAAATGGAAACCCACTCCAGTGTTCTTACCTGGAGAATCCCATGGACAGAGAAGCCTGGTGGGCTGCCGTCTATGGGGTCACACAGAGTCGGACATGACTGAAGCGACTTAGCAGCAGCAGCAGATATTATGGAATAATAGATACTGTCCAATAAAATATATGATTAAATGCATTATAAGTTTATAGTTACCCCACAGATACACTTGCAAATGTGAAAAATAAAGTTTGTGTTATTAAGGGACAAAACAAGGTCCCAAACAAAGTGAACAGAGGGGAAAGAAAATCAACATAAATACATATATGCTTGTGTATGGATAAAATGTCTCTGAAAGGACTTACACAACTTTGATTAGCTGGGTCTCCTCTTTTTAAGGGAATTGCGTCACTGGGGGCCTGGGATGGGAGAGAAATGTTTATTGTATACCTTTGGGAAAGTTTTGAATTTTTTAACATTACTTTCAAAAACTAACTTTCTTAAAAAGAAATACTTAATACATTTTTTTAAACTGGAATATGGTTGTTTTACAGTGTTGTATTAGTTTCTGCTGCACAATGAAGTGAATCAGACATATGTATACATAAATCCGCTCCTTCCCACCAGACTCCCATCCCACCTCTCCAGGTCATCACAAAGCACCAAGCTGAGCTTCCTGTGTTTTATAACAGGTCCTCCCTAGCTATCTATTTTACACACAGTAGTGTATAAATGCCAATTGCAAGCTCTCATATCATCCCACCCCTCCTCCCCGCCTTGTGTCTGTATGTCTTTTCTCTACATATTAAAAGAGAGAGAGTATTTAAGTCACAGGTGCAAGAGAAGATGGTGGCCTGAGCTGGCAAAGTGGCAGTGAGGATGGAGATAGGTAGATGGAGTGGCAGAATTATCAGTTGGCATGGTGGGTGGTGAGGAAGAGAGGTCAAAGATGGCATCTGAGTTTCTGCTAGTGCCATTCCACAAGATGAGATACTCAGATTCCCTAAAGATCTGTCCACAGGCTTCATCCTTCAGCTGTATCTGTAGAGTTCTGTTATGTCATGCCTTTCCACCTCCCACCACTTCAATTTGCACCCCTTTGTGTACAATTTTTATATCTTTTATAAATTCTACATTACCTGGATTGAAGGTGTTAGTCACTCAGTTGTGTCCCACTCTTTGCGACCCCATAGACTGTAACCCAGCAGTCTCCTCTGTCCATGGGGATTCTCTGGGCAGGAATACTGGAGTGGGTTGCCATGTCCTCTTCAAGGAGATTTTCCCAACCCAGGGATTGAACCCAGGTCTCCTGCATTGCAGGCAAACTCTTTACCATCTGAGCCACCAGGGAAGCCCTTTACCTGGATTATCAAGTGCCAACTACATGTT
Source organism: Bos indicus x Bos taurus (assembly GCF_003369695.1). Classification (NCBI taxonomy): domain Eukaryota; kingdom Metazoa; phylum Chordata; class Mammalia; order Artiodactyla; family Bovidae; genus Bos; species Bos indicus x Bos taurus. Next base: position 63,700,814 of record NC_040076.1, on the reverse strand, counting down.
AATTCAAATACATATCCTTAACTAATTTTTGGACTAAAGAATCATCAAATTTAGATCTAAAAAGGACCCTAGAAATTTATCATGATCTCATCATTTTATTCTACCAATGAAAACCCTAAGGCACAGAAGCAATATGTGACTTAGATTTTTGTTAAAAATTTCCTTATTTTAGAACATGAATTTGCATACTTTTGATCTCTTCATCTTTCCTCTTTTAATTTTATTGAGAATAGTTGACATACAATATTATGTATTAGTTGCAGGTGTAAAACACAATGATTCAACATTTATATACATCACAAATTGATCACCATAAATCTAGTAACTCTCTGTCACCATGCACATATATTGCAATATTATTAACTATAGTTTCTATCCACATGACTTACTTATTTTATAATTGCAAGTTTGCACCTCTTAATCCTTATCACCTGTTTTGTTGAAACTCTCACCCCTTTCCCCTCTGGTGACCACGAGTTTTTTCTCTGTTTATGAACCTGTTTGTTTTGCTTTTTAGATCCCACATATATGTGAAATCATGCAGTATTTGTCTTTCTCCATTAACACATTTTTCTTAGAATAAAACCTTTTAGGTCCATTCATGTCACATGATCAGAGCTATGGTTTTCCCCGTGGTCATGTATGGATGTGAGAGTTGGACTATAAAGAAAGCTGAGCACCAAAGAACTGATGCTTTTGAACTGTGGTGTTGGAGAAGACTTTTGAGAGTCCCTTGGACTGCAAGGAGATCAAACCAGTCAACTCTAAAGGAAATCAGTCCTGAATATTCATTGGAAGGATTGATGCTGAAGCTGAAACTCCAATACTTTGGCCACCTGATGCGAAGAACTGACTCACTGGAAAAGACCCTGATGTTGGGAAAGATTAAAGGCAGGAGGAGAAGGGGACCACAGAGGATGAGAGGGTTGGATGACATCACTGAGTCGATGGACATGAGTTTGAGCAAGCTCCGGGAGTTGGTGATGGACAGGGAAGCCTGGCGTGCTGTAGTCCATTGGGTTGCAAAGAGTCGGACACGACTGAACCACTGAACCGAACTGAACTGAACTGATGTCACAAATGGCAAGATTTCATTCTTTTTCTTTAATGGGTGACTAATATTCCATTGTATACGTACCACATCTTCTTTATCCATTTATCTATTGATGAACATTTAGGTTCCTTCCATAAATAATGCTGTTGTGAACATTTTAGTGTATATATCTTTTTCAAATTAGCATTTTCTTTTTTTTTGGTATAAATACTCAGAAGTGGAATTTCTGGATTGTATGACATTTCTATTTTTTATTTTTTTTTTAGGAACCGCTATACTGTTTCCCGTAGTGGCTGTACCAATTTACATTCCTGCTAACAGTATACAGGGGTTCCCTTTTCTTCCCAACCTTATTAACACTTGTTTTTCGTTATCTTTTTGATGATAGTCATTCTGATAAGTGTTAGGTGATATCTCATTGTGGTTTTGATTTGCATTTCCCTGATAACTAGTGGCAGTGAATATCTTTTCATGTGTCTGCTGTTCTGTTTGGGTGAATTCCGTTATTCTGACTTCCAGATCACTTATGCATTCTTCTGTGTTACTTAGCTTGCTATTTATTCCTTCTAGTGTGTTTTTAAATTTTCTGATATTGAATTATTTATTTTTGATTAGGTAATTTTTATATTTTCTAGATCCTTGTTCACATGATCAGTGTTTAGATCAATTCTTTCCCCTAAATCAGTTAACATTTTTACTACCGATGTTTTGAATTCTTTGGCAAATTGTTTCCGTTTCATTATCTGTCTTTTGTGATTTTCTTTTGTTCTTTCAATTGAGAGAAGTTCCTCTGGCTTTTCATTTTACTTGACTCTCTCTGGTTCTGTGAATCAGGTGAAACCGTCACCTACTGTGGACTTGAAGAGGTGTTCTTATGTGGAATGGCTCCATATAGAGTGTGTGCCCAGTGTCTTTGGTGGGAGGGCTGTATTAGATGTGAACATCAGTTATGTCTTTCCTCAGGGTGTGCTGGCAGCTGTCATCTTGGTAGGAGGTGGGCTGGAGGTGGAGAGGCTAGAGCTGGTACCGAGTGTGAGGAGGGACTTCCTCTCTTCACAGTAGCCGTCACCACCCTGTGAAGTTGCTGGAGCAGAAGCCCTGAAGGTCAGGCTTGAGCTGGCTCTATGCCCCATCCCCCCCTCCACCCCCCGCTTGTTTTCATGGTGTGTGTTTTTAGTTGCTCAGTCGTGTCCAACTCCGTAATCCCATGGACTGTAACCCACCGGGCTCCTCTGTCCATGGGATTCTCCAGGCAAGAATACCGGAATGGGTTGCCATGTCCAGGAGATCTTCCCAACCCAGGGATCGAACCCAGGTCTCCTGCATTGCAGGTGAATTCTTTACCATCCGAGCCACCAGGGAAGCCCTTTTTCATGGTAGTCATTTATTTTTTTTTGCTCAACTTTTTCTTAACACTGAATTTTTAAAAAACCTTTTATTTTGTATTAGAGTATAGCTGATTAACAGTATTGTGATGGTTTCAGATGAATGGCAAAGGGACTCAGCCATACATGTACATGTATCCATTTCCCCCTGAACTTCCCTCCTATCCAGGCTGCCACATAACAGTGAAGAGTTCCCTGTGCTGTATAGCAGGTCTTTGCTGGTTACCGAGCGTGTGCTTTCCCCTCTCCCTGCCCTTGGCCCTTTCCTCAGAGGAGGGCAGTGCTGAAGCAAATGGGGCTCCTGGCATACAGAGGTCCTCTGCGCTGCCTGTGTAGGTGACTGTGGTTCCACCTAGACACAGCTTACGTCGGAGTCTTTCCCCAGTCCTAGCTGCCCCAGATCCAGTGCCTCAGCGCTGGAGTGTTCACCGGGCTTGGGCTGGGGCAGGAAATTCGGCAGCTGCAGGACAGATGTCTGTCTGCCCTGCCTTGGGGACAAGACCCCTTTGTGTCTCCCAGCTGATCCTTGTTCCCAGCCTCTGCTGTTGCTGATTGTCTTGAACCTGCTCTGCACGGGAGGTGAGGTCTGTGAGGTTTCTCTGTATTAGGGAGTGAGCTGTGACAAAGTGGCTGCTCCCAGAAATCTGCCTCTAGGGTGCTGCTTCAAGAAGCACCAACAGTGGTCACTGCTGCCCCTCCTAGGCTCCACCATGGGACTACATTGCCTCCTCTGAGTCCCAGGGTTGAGTTTTTCTCCCCAGTTCTGGCTGCCTCAGGCCCAATGCTGCACTGTGATGTGAAGTGAGCAGGGCAGGAACGTTCCGTCAGTTCAGGCTGGGGCTGGAGGTGGAGGTGGGAAGCCCATCACCTGCTGGAGCGGACCTCTCTTGCCAAGTCATCCTGTGCACACTCTTTACAGGTAGAGCCTAGGCTTCTCCAGCCTCTCTTTCTGTCCCAACAGTTCTCTGGCCAGCCAAGGGGACTTGGCTCCTTCACACAGGACCCCAGGACTGGGATGCCCAGTCTGTGGCTCAACCCACTCACTCCCTGGGGTGAGTCTCTGCCCATCCGATCTCCCTTTTCCTCTGAGACCCCTCCTGGGGGCACAGGTCCTGACTCAACTCATCTTCTGTCCTACCCAATTACATGTGTATCTTTCTTACAGACTTGGTTGTATAGGAGTCCTTCTGCCAGTTTGCAGTTGGAATGGTTCCACCTGTAGATGTAGTTTCGACATGTTCTTTGTGGGGGTGACCTCCATGTTCTCTTGCCCTGCCATCTTGATCGCACTTTTCCTGAAGCATCTTGTGTCAGCATCTCTTTCTCTATTGCCGTTATTCCAACTGGAGTCCAGAGTCTTTGGCCTGGACTCTAGCAGTGGCCTTAAAACTGATCTCCTTAGCTTTAGACTTTCTCTTTTTTATCTTCTGAATTATAGTAAAATGTTTTTTTTTTTTTTTTCTAAAAATGTGAGTCTTATTGTGACCTCTTAATTTTTTCACTAACTGTTCTTGGAGATAGATGAGAAGTACAAATTTCTTGGAGGGCATTCACAGCTTGCATGATTTGTAACTAGCTCATGTTTCTGATTTCATTTCTGAATATATCTGCCATTGCATCCATGCCTGACTAGTCATCTTTTCCAAAATTCAATCTGTGCTTTTCCATTAATGTTTATTAGTTCATTTTTCCCTTCCACCTGAGGTAACTTTTCCCTTGTATATTTTTATTGAAGATGTATCTGTCTTTCAAGAGCTTATTCATTTACTACTTACTTTAGGATGATTTCAGGGCAAAGTTTTCCCTTTCTTTCATGTCTTTGAGTTTGTACCACCAACAGAATAGTATTCCGGTAGATTTCTTTCCAGTTTAGTGGTATATGTGTACATGTACTTCTCTCTTTACATGTAGAGACTATATCTTTTTCATTTTGGTATACTCCACCAACTTTTTCTCTTTCCTAACTTTGGCACATTCTAGATGCCCAGAAAAAAGTTTGGATTAAATTTGAGGCTATTTGTGTCTCCTCTGCAGAGCTTCAGTGATATGGAACTGGTTTGAAAACTGAGGTTAGAAACTGGAGGGATTAATCATGAGTATTTAAGTAGTAACAGACTAGAAGTGCTCTTGAGTGACTTGTTATACTTCTAAATGGCATTCTTCACTTGTGGCTTTTTGTTTCAATTTTCACATGACTATTTATTTTGAAATGTATTTATTACACTTGGTGCAAATTTTTAAAAAGTGAAACATACTTAATATGATTGACTTCCCAGATGGACTAAATTACAAATACAAGTAAGTTTTCTATTGTAGATATTAATACAAAATTTAAAATCAAATGATGGGTATTTAGAAAAATATTGAATAAAAAATTGTCTTTTTTTTTTTTTTTTTGAGTTAAAAAACAATTTTAGTCACAGTATTTTACAACTGCCCATTGACCGGCCAGAACTGCTTATTCCTGGTTCAGGCAATGTTCTCAAAGAGTCCGTTAGATGATAAGAATATGGCCTTCATGTGCATTACATTACTTTTTCCACTAGAGGGCAGGAGTGACTCATGATTGCCCCAGTTCAGTTCAGTTCAGTCACTCAGTCATATCAGTTGGCGACCCCGTGGACTGAAGGCACACCAGGCTTCCCTGTCCATCACCAACTCGCAGAGCTTACTCACATTCATGTCCATCGAGTCGGTGATGCCATCCAACCATCTCATCCTCTGTTGTCCCCTTCTCTTCCTGCCTTCAATCTTTCCCAGAATCAGGGTCTTTTCCAAGGAGTCAGTTCTTCGCATCAGGTGGCCAAAGTATTGGAGTTTCAGCTTCAGCTGAAATTGATTGCACCAGGCAATAGTAAAATACTTTGGGATTATTCTTGAAAGACAGTTTTCAATGCAAAACTGGACAAAATGCATTTGCAATTAATTTAAAAACCACATATTCTGTTGACTTTCTGGCTAAGTGGAAATTAATCTCTAGTATTAGCTGTTAAGCTTAGTAGACTAATTGTGCTATATGTTAGAACATTTCTCTCACCTTAGTTTTCAATTTATTTCTCATTTCATATATTCATGTGTTAAGTTCTGCTCTGTGATAGGCTCCGTGCTTTTCCTGGGAATATAAAGTCAAATAAGACATATCCTAGCTTCAGAAAACCCCGTTTCACTAAAAGAAAGTTTTGAGATACAAATATGTATACGCCATAATGCACTGAATGCGTACAGGGAATGAGGCACTGTTCCATGTGTTTCACTTCTATTGTCTGACTTACTACTCACAACAACTCTGAGAAGCATCAGGCTTTAGTGTTCCTGTTTACAGGTGTAAACGGAGGCTCAAAGAGGCTAAGTACCTTGCTAAGCATCACACAACATTTAAATGGTGGGGCCAGTGTTTGCATTTAGGTAATATAACATGACACCTGGCCTCTTCATCATTGTGCTACTAAAGTATTTCCCGCAATAAGTTCTATGCTCAGAAAATAATCACTTATGGAGAAATGAGACATCCTGGGGAAATAAATAGCGTCTTATGAATTAAGTGCTTCCTCTTGAGGTCCATGATAGAGTATCAATAAAGGTACTTGTCTTTCTCACCTGGATTCTGAAGTTTAATGAATAAGACGAGTGAAGTGAAAGTGAAAGTCGCTCAGTCGTGTCCGACTCTTTGTGACCCCATAGACTATACAGTCCATGGAATTCTCTAGGCCAGAATACTGGAGTGGGTAGCCTTTCCCTTCTCCAGGGGATCTTCCCAACCCAGGGATCAAACCCAGGTCTCCCACATGGCAGGTGGATTCTTTACCAGCTGAGCCACAAGGGAAGCCCAATACGACGAAAGTAGCAGCCAAATAAGACAAAAGATGGGGCCAAAATATCACCATTATCGCCAATAGAAGCCAAATTGCAGGATTTGGCTTCAGGTCTCTTTGCCAGGTGGGTCTGCTGATGCTGAGCTCAGGACTGGCAGTTTCCCCTTCACCCTCTATGAAGGGGAGCCCAGGCTTAGTAAGCCTCACCTGCAGCCTTCCAGTCAGTGCTTGCTCCCAGCAGAACAAAGTCCCTAAAGGAGCTGTGATATGAGTTTTTCCTATAGATACCTCATACCCCCCAAAAGAGGCAGGCTCCAGGTCAAGCATGCCTAATTTATTCTCCCCAAATTACCTACCAGATAAATCACTCCATCACCTTGGAGCAGAGAGACACCAGTAATTACAGTGAAGTTTTTTCTGGGAAGTAAACACCAGAAGTAGTGGCAATGCATACCTCTAATATTTTCTAGCTCCTGTCAGCTACTTACTAGTTACTTTTTTTTGAGAAAACCATTGGGTTCCCCCCAAATATGTATATATCCCAATCCCCAAACCTGTGAATGTTAGTTTATATGCGGCCCAGTGGTAAAGAATCTGCCTGCCAATGCAGGAGTCAGGGGTTCAGTCCCTGGTCCAGGAAGATCCCACATGCCATGGAGCAACTAAGCCCGTGTGCCACAACTATTGCGCCTGTGCTGTGGAGCCTGCGGCTGCCACTACTGAAACCCACATGCTAGAGCCTGTGCTCTGCGACAAGAAGCCCCTGCGGTAAGAAGCCAGTGCACTGCAGCTAGAGAGGAGCCCGCATGTGTTGCAGCTAGAGAGGAGCCCGCATGTGTTGCAACTAGAGAAAGAGTTGCACAGCAAGGAAGACCCAGCGCAGCCAAAAATAAATAAATATTTTTAAAAGGAGGAACTATGATGCAGGTGGAATTAAGTTTGCTAATCCGCTGACTGTAAAATGGGAGATTATCCTGGTTTATTCAGGTGTGGTATGGACTGAGTGTGTTCCTCCACAATTCCTATGTTGAAGCCTTAACCACTAATGTGATGGTATTTGAAGGGGCCTTTAGGCGATAATTGGTTTGGGATTAGGCCATGAAAGTGAGGCCCTCATGATGGGATTAATGCCCTTGGAAGTAGAGGAGTATCTCTCTATGAGCACCCACGGAAGAAAGGCCCTGTGAGCATAAAACAAGAAGGCAGCTGTCTATAGGCCAGGAAGAGAGCTCTCATGGGAGCTCAGCTGCACTGGCACCTGATTTTAGGCTTCCAGCCTCCAGAGCTGTGAGAAAATAAATGTCTTTCGTTTGAGTCACATAGTGCACATATTTGGCTGCACTGTTCGGCTTGTGAGATCTTAATTCCTCAACCAGGGATCGAACCCACGCTCCCTGAAGAAGAAGCATGGAGTCCTATCCATGGACGGCCAGGGAAGTCCCTGAGGTACTTTGTCACCACAGCTCAAGCTAAGACAAAATGGGTACGGTCACCCTTAAAAGTGGAAGCGTCACACAGATGGCAATGTGACAAAGTGGAGGCCTCTAAATTGTGGAAAAACAGACTTTCTGACAAAACAGTGTTTGATGCAAGTGGGACTCCTGGTCCAGAGGAGGGTGTGGTGTGGATCAGGAGTGAAGCTCAGGGAATTAAAAAGCAGGAACTCCACAGCTGTCTGCCTTACCTAAGGCCCCAGGAGATGAAATGGGGCCTGTGTGACACAAATTTATAGCCCATCAAGGTCGATGCCACTTTCTCTGTTTCCGTATTATATGCCCTGGCATTTAATAAAGGCCTGAATGTCCAGCCTTTCCCAGCTCTGCTGCTGGACATAAAGAAAAGACACATTGGGCAGCTTGGAAATATAAAGTAGCACAACTTTACAACCTAGAGGGAAATGTGACTAGGGCATTAGTCATCTGCAAGGAGACCCAAAGGGAAGGAAGAATTTCATACAGGGTCAGGAAATCTGATCTATCTAGTCCCTTTCTCCAGAGAGTCCTTGGAGTTTCTGGACTTTATTATCATCTATAAAAGTTGTGTTTCCTTTTATGAACTGAAAGCCATCTATATGTCCATTTGTCCTAGTGGCACATATATGCTCAAGAGCCTGGGCCAGGAGGAGCAGGCCAGTTAACACCTTGGGGGCAAGTATGCCCAGCAAGAGGTGCTTTCTCACCGAGATGAGTGCTTGAGAGAGATGTCCGTTTAACCATGGTAGATTTAATTTAATACATCCATTGCTCATTTGGTGACTCCTTTTTAAGTACTAAACATTGCACTTAGGTAGTTGCTAGAGATAAAATATGTAAACACGTAGTTCCTGTCCTTAATAAGCTCAAAGTGTACTTGGAAAAAAAGACATGTACATGGATAGCTAGAACACAGTAAGATATAAGTAAAAAATAAAGATGTTTATGAAGCAATCTTCAATGGCCCCAGAGCATCGCTGTGTGCTCTTGCTGGATATGCCAAGAATACAAGGCTCTGAGCTCCCTTTTCCTGAACCTTTCCTCAGGGTTGGGTTTGCAGCAGGCAATCTTGAGCATAAGGGAATGTTTCCCGAGACAAAAAATAGGCTTGCTGCGTACTCAATGTAAAAGTGGCGAGTCTCCAAGTGCAGTGCCCCTCTCCTGTGATGCAGCCCACTGCATATGTGGACGACTCTCCAGACTGTCCTGTGCCATCCTTGTGAGCCTTGGAGGACCCAAGGACCCAGCACACAGGAAGCTTTGGCTACCACTTGTGTCGTCATGAAGTCCTCTGTCTTTGATTTAGACATCTCATGTCTTCTGCCAGCACCATTAAATAGTAATAAGCTAGCTTGTCAGCTTGTATGTAGACACTTCACAATTTCTTACTGCCTTGGGGAAGTAACCTGAGACTTGAAGAATGAATATGCATTGTCTAGGTTGACAAGAAGGTCACGTGTACCACTTGGATAATACTGAGTCAGGCAGAGCTGCCCTATGATGGCTTTTGCTCTCTCTAATTCTGAGCTGCATAGATCTACGTGGTTCATTGGTTCTGTTCTTGGAAAAATGATGTGCATATTCTCCTTGCAATAGATCTGTAATAGTTCATGGTTCCTAGTGTAAGGGAGAGGGTATCTCTGATCTAGGCATGAGCCACAATCTGAAGTGTGTGTGTGTGTGTGTGTGTGTGTGTGCAAGAGAGAGAGATTGATTCAGATCCTTGCTTTTTCAAATAATGCTGTTTGTTTTGACTTTGATACTTTTCCTTAGCTCATTTTAATGTGAAAATTTCTTGAACCTTTAGAATGAAGAGGATTTGGGGAAGAGTCTTTGTTTGTTTGTTTAATTTTACAGAACTTTGTCTTTGGTGTGGTGTTAAAAATATGGTGGCTTGCATTCCAGGGTTTTCTCGCTTTGTTTACCTATGCTATTTTGGTCCAGAAATTCTTACTCCTTTTCTCATATTCGGCTCAATTTTGATTGCACTCCCATCTATTTCTCCTCGTTGTTCTGCCCTTTCCTTGCACTCCTGACTTTGTAACCGCTTCTCCTTCCTGAAGCATCTGACTGATAAAGGGGTTCTGTTGTCAAATCCATCAGAAGATGCCTTTGTTTTCCCCATAAAACAGACACCAGTACCATACAAATTTTGTGGCTATTAATGGGTCACCTACACACCCATTTGTGTTTTGTGGTTTGTAAGCATTGTCTTGTCATTCAACTTTCAAATAAATGTTCTTGGGTTTTGGACTTTGCTATCTAGTTGCCCTTCCAGTTTTCATGTGAAGATTTGAAAAAATGAAAAAGTTTTGCTGCCTCTGCCCCCTCTTCTCAGGATCCATATTAAAAAAAATAAAATAAAATAAAATTCTTATGAAGTATAACTATTTATAGCATTAGCTGGGCCACTGTAATCATGCCACATGCTGTCCCTGACGCATCTACCTGAGGCATTTTACAAGAATACTTCAGCTTTATGAAGCTATCCTTGAAAATGTCTTCAGAGCATTTTCCCTATTGTATCTAGTATATCTTCTGATCTTAATTTGATTTCTCTCTTGGAAGCAATCTTGTTGATTAGCTGACATGAATAAATACCCTTGGTAGTTCCACTTATCATGATAAATTATTTACATATTCAGTTCAGATTAACCCTTATTTCGGTCCCCTTGTTTGTGCCAGGCACTGTTAGCTAGGCACCAGAGACACAGAGTTGAAGAAGCCATAGAGCCTGCACTGAAGGAGCTCACAGGTACGTTCGTTTGCCAGTGTTAGGGATGTGTCCTCACCTCAAATGATGTCAGACCCCTAAAAGCAACCTCTGATGTGGAGAAGAAATTTGGACATTCTATCATAACTAGTAAAATTTCCAGGAGGCGAAAGGAAACAGAAACTGTTACTGAACCTCGAGTTATTGTGGAGGACAAGACTCTGAGTACTGATATTAAAAGTTCCTGGTGTTTGTTAATAATCTCAAAATATAGTATAAACACATACACCTGGAGAAGGAAATGGCAACCCACTCCAATATTCCTTCTTGGGAAATCCCATGGATAGAGGAGCCTAGTGGGCTACAGTCCATGGGTCACAAGAGTCAGACAGGACTTACTGGTTAAACAAATAATACATACACACACACACATATATGCATGTGCATATATATATATATATATATATGTACATATGTATGTATGCAGTAGATTGAATGTTTATGTTCCTCCAAAATGCATAGGTTAAAACCTTAATTCCCAAGGTGATGGTGTTAGGAGATGGGATCTTTGGGAGATGATCAGGTTGTGAAGGAAGCCCTAGTGAATGGGATTAGTGCCCTTATAAGAGAGGCCCCAGAAGAGATTTCTTGCCTCATCCACAACATGAGGACAGATAGTGAGGGATGACAGTCTACAAGGAAGGGGGTCTCACCAGACACTGAATCTGCTGACACCTTGGTCTCTGACTTCCCAACCTCCAGGCCTGGAAGAAATAAATTTCTGTTGTTTATAAGCCACCTAATCTGTGTTTTTAAAAAAAATTTATTGGAGTATAGTTGCTTTACAATGTTGTATTAGTTTCTGCTATACAGCAGACTTGAATCAGCTAATGTATTTACATGTATCCCCTCTTTTTTGGATTTACTTCCCATTTAGGTCACCAAAGAGCATTGAGTAGAGTTCCGTATGTGACACAGTAGGTTCTCATTGGTTATCTATTTTTTACATAATCGCATATATATGTCAATCCCAATCTCCCAGTCCATCCCACCCCCTTCCCCCCGATGGTGTCCATACATTTGTCCTTTGTGTCTGTGTATGGTGTTTTACTATAGCCTCCCAGGCAAAGGCTATATATATATATATATATATATATATGTAAAACTTTTGTGATAAGAGTGCTTATCCTATAGATCAGTTAGATCACTTATTCCCAGGAAGACTAGGAAGGGAACTGGGAATAAACAATAGAGAAATAGTCCATGAAGTTAACTCAAGAAATCAGAAAAATAATCCACAATTTATAGTGCTACATTTGTGTTTAAATTGTCAGTTGAGACTTCGTGATTATAGTTTTATCTTAAAACACAATTCTAACAATTTATTTTGAAGCTGTGTTATCCTTACCTGGTACTCTTCTTTTTATACCCCCTCGAGGCAGGCTAGTTCTGTTTGTTTACCTTTGAGAACCCCACTCGTTTTTGAAGTTTGGGTCACAGAGGCATGCTAAATTGACATTTTCCGTGAAAGTTTATCATGTCTTCCAGATCCTTCTCCTAGGATTTCAGTAAAATTAATTTTCTATGGTTACAAATATTTGAACATACAAACTCTGAAGACTAAACATAGATGAACAGAATTTTATGTTCTGAACAATAAAACTTAAAATGATATCAATTAAATTGAAATGTTAAATGATGAGCATGATTACTACTGTGCTTCATGAAATTTAAGGACATATGATAAGCAGTGAAATTTGGCATTGAAGTATTATCTGTTGAAGAATAGAATAGACATAATCCATAAAATATATTATTGTATTAACTGTAAGGATGATGTTCAGATTATGAGATTTACTACATTATACACTATTTTCTGTATTAGTACTCCTAGAAGAAACTTTTCTTTGTTTTTGGCACCTGGAATAGTTATGCTGCTCCTAAACCGCTGTTCTGTTTACCTTGTAAGAACCCTGGACCTTCTAACTGATCATGTTTCTCTTTACATTACCTGTCAGGAAGCTCAGAGTCAAATCTGTGGCTGACCCATAGTAAGTTTGAGGGCTCTTCTGGCATATATTATCTGTCCTAATCTGACATCTCATCTTACTTTCACCCTGCCATTATTTCTTTCCACTAATTTTTATTATAACATATTCAGTCAGTTTAGTTCAGTCGCTCAGTCGTGTCCGACTCTTTGCGACCCCATGGACTGCACCCTGCCAGGCCTCCCAGTCTATCGCCAACTTCCAGAGTTTACTCAAACTCATGTCCATCAAGATGGTGATACCAACCAACCATCTCATCCTCTGTTGTCCCCTTTCCCTCCCACCTTCAATCTTTCCCAGCATCAGGGTCTTTTCAAATGAGTCAGTTCTTCACATCAGGTGGCCAAAGTATTGGGGTTTCAGCTTCAGCATCAGCCCTTCCAATGAATATTCAGGACTGATTTCCTTTAGAATGAATTGGTTGGATCTCCGTGCAGTCCAAGGGGGACTCTCAAGAGTCTTCTCCAATACCACAGTTCAAAAGCATCAATTCTTTGGCGCTCAGCTTTCTTTATAGTCCAACTCTCACATCCATAAATGACTACTGGAAAAACCATAGCTTTGACTAGATGGACCTTTGTTGGCAAAGTAATGTCTCTGCTTTTTAATATGCTTTCTAGGTTGGTCATAACTTTTCTTTTAAGGAGCAAATGTCTTTTAATTTCATGGCTGCAGTCACCATCTGTAGTGATTTTGGAGCCCCCCAAAATAAAGTCTCTCAACGTTTCTACTGTTTCCCCATCTATTCGCCATGAAGTGATGGGACTGGATGCCATGATCTTAGTTTTCTGAATGTTGAGCTTTAAGCCAACTTCTGCACTTTCCTCTTTCACTCTTTCATCAAGAGGCTCTTTAGTTGTTCTTCACTTTCTGCCATAAGGGTGGTGTCATCTGAATATCTGAGGTTATTGATATTTTTCCCGGCAATCTTGATTCCAGCTTGTGCTTCCTCCAGCCCAGCATTTCTCATGATGTACTCTGCATATAAGTTAAAAGAGCAGGGTGACAATATACAGCCTTGATGTTCTCCTTTCCCAATTTGGAACCAGTCTGTTGTTCCATGTCCAGTTCTAACTATTACTTCCTGACCTGCATACAGATTTCTGAGGAGGCAGGTCAGGTGGTCTGGTATTCCCATTTCTTTAAGAATTTTCCATAGTTTGTCATGATCCACACAGTCAAAGGCTTTGGCATAGTCAACAAAGCAGAAGTATATGTTTTTCTGGAACTCTCTTGCTTTTTTGATGATCCAATGGATGTTGGCAATTTGATCTCTGGTTCCTCTGCCTTTTCTAAATCCAGCTTGAACATCTGAAAGTTCATGGTTCACATACTGTTGAAGCCTGGCTTGGAGAATTTTGACCAGTACTTTACTAGCATGTGAGATATTGTTTTAATTCTTTGACGAGCCTCTAAATTTTAATTGATTCAAATAAACAAAGTGAGCAGCTCACATAAATAATTATAAGGGGTAAGTATTTACACAGTCAATCTCAGTTGTGCTGTATTGGTACTGAATATGAGGAAGCAGGAAATTTCTCTAACTCTATCTGAAGAACCCATAAGGTAGAAGGAGACAGGAAGTCAGGCTTAATAATTCCTCTCATTGGGCATCGCACATCTTGGATGTTCTGAGGACTGTGACTTCAAACTCTCTCCTTTTTCTTCCCTGGTCTCCGTGTTCAGTGCTTACCTTACAGTACAGATCCAAGAAATGTTACAAAGGGAGTCTTTTTGCCCCCAAATATCTTCCTTGTTACCTAAAATTTTACCAGACATAGGTTTATTTGGACAGCCAGCAAATGCCTATGGATAAGTACAGCTTTATAAAACTAACAGAACTTTAGAGAGCCCAAACAATTTCCTTTTTATAAATGAGGAAATTGAGGCTCCTTGAGGTAAAGCAATGTTCCCAAAGGTGTACAGTTTATAAATGTTAAAAATCAGGACTGGAAGTCTTGACTCAAAACCCAAAGTGTATCAGAAAGTAGATTTTTAAAAGAAGTAACTGTATGGCATGGTATAGTTCGTTATATATATTTAGTATATACTTGGGCTTCCCTTGTAGCTCAGTCAGTAAAGAATCTACTTAGCATTTGTAACATTCTCTACGGAAGGAGTGTTGCCTCTGGAGCTGGTGGGAAACCACCCAGCTCTTAGGGAGTCAGTGTTCATCTAGGTATGACGGTCATGAAAAGGAGAATGGAAATCCAATAGAGCAGGAAGAGGCAGACTGGGAAAATGAATATGTGAGAACAAGAAGCAATAAACTGCAGAGGGAAAAGAAGTAAAGGATAAGACTGTGAGGGGAAGCAGAGGTAAATGGGAAAGATAAGACAAAAGCAGTAGTGAAAGAGACAGAAGAAGGAGAATAAAAGGGAGCAGAGTAAAAACAGACCAGAAAGTGGGACTGTGAGAATAAAGTGAGTAAGAAAGACACAGTGAAGACTAATAAATGAAAGAGATGAGGAATGCCCCCCATAGGCAGTCAGATGTTCAACCAGATGTTGTAAATAGCAGATGGAACAGCACATTTAATGCTTAATACTAAAAGAAATTGGATATTTATTGTACTTTCTAAGTGTGGAGAGGCACCAATATGTTGCCCTAAAATGAAATCAATCCAACAGTTAAAAAAGTAAACCAAAACTTTCTGGATAAAATTTTCGAAGGAGGAACTTCATTAATATATTAATAGATTTTTGGTCTACAGGGAAGTAGTTACATTGGGCTATTAAAAACAACTGTCACCCTAGGTAGGGTCTATCTTCCTTTAAAGATGCAAATTAGGCAAGGACTCTCAAATGTTACTTCGGATAAGAAAGTTACAATTATCTGCTATAATAATATGCTCTTTGGTTCTTGCTTTATTTCACAGTGGCTTTAATTAAAGGCCTAGTGATGTCGTAAAGTCACATTAATTATTCATCTGCAAACATTTACATAGACTTCCCTGCTCCCCTTCAATAAATTATCAACTTCACATCTCCATAATTTAATCAAAATGACTAAAAATACACCATCTCCAGTCCCTGCCCCTCCTCTCTGGGCTTTGTCTCTTTAGCATTATTTGTTAGTGGAGAAGACTTCCCACTGTTATGAAGAAAGAAGAGAAGAAAATCTGTCTGCTGAAATTGTGTGGCTAGTGTTTACTTTTTTTCCCCCGCGCTGTCATATTGATTGGAATAAAGCTGTGGTTTGCAAATGTCCATAATTTTTTTGGAGCAAGATAAGAGGTACTGTGGAATCATGCTATTATTAAAAGATAACATGATGTTGGGATATATTAATAGAAGCATAATAATTCAAGAATAAAGCAGCAGTTTCTCCTATAATTCTCTGAGTGTGAAGAATCAAAGCTTCAACCACTAAGCATATAGTAAAATCTGATTTCAAAACTGTAAAGCTACAGGAATCAAGACAGTGTGGTTATGGTGTGAAACTAGACCTATCCAGTGGAATATAATTGAGAGTCCCCAAATAGATCTGTACATTTAAGGTCAGTTTATTTTTGACAAAGATGCCAGAATATTCAATGGTAAAGAATAGTCTCAATAGGGGTCACTGAAGCAACTGGATATTCATACAGCAAAGAATGAAGTTGGATCTTTACCTGTAGCACATGCGAAAATTAACTGAAAATGGATCAAAGACAGAAAGTTAAAAGTGTAAAACTCTCGGAAAGAAAATTAGTCTGTATCATTATGACCTTGTTAGGGAATGGTTTCTTAAATATGACACCAAAAGTGCAGGCAACAAAAGCAAAAGCGGGTAAACTGGATTACATCAAAACAAAAATATTTGTATATCAAAGGACACTATCAAAAGACTGAAGAGACAATCCATAGAATGGGAGGATGTGCTTGCAAATAATTTATCTGATAAGGGTCTAGTATTCAGAATATATAAAGGACTCCTGCAGCTCAGCAAGAGAAAAAGGCTCAAAATGAAATGTAACACAATTTAAGACTTGAATAAACATTTCTCTGAAGAAGATACACAACTAGCCAATAAATACGTTAAGATGCTCAGTACCATTAAGAATCAGGAAAACACGTGTCAAAACCACAAGGAAATACCACTTCACACCTACTAGGAACTATAATCAAAGAGGTAAGAATAATCAATGAGATGATAATAAATATTGGTTAATATGTAAGGAAACTGGAAACTTTAAACACTGTTAGGGAGAGTAAAATGGTATAGCCACTTTAGAAACAGTCTGCAGTTCCTCAAAATGTTAAACACAGAGTTTGCTATATGACCCAGCAACTCTACTACCAAAACACAAAAACTTGTACATGAGTGGTCATGGAAGTATTATTAGTAAGAGCCTAACATGGAAACAGTTCACATATCCATCAACCAAATAATGGATAAACAAAATATTGTATATCCATACAACGATTTCATAAGAGGAATAAAGTTCTGATACATATTAGAACATGGATGAGCCTTGAAATAAACTATTAAGTGAAAGAAAACTGCCATAGAAAACCACAGACTGTATGATTCTGTGTATATGAAATGTCCAGAGTAGAAAAAATGGATAGAGACAGTATATTAGTGGTTACCTATGCACTGGAATTGGAGAGTGACTGCAGATAAATATGGAGTATCTTTAGGGTGATGAAAATGTTCTAAAATTTACAGTGGTGATGGTTGTACAACTTTGTGACTATACTAAATATCATTGAGTTGTACACCTTAAATTGGTGAATAATGTGATAGACGAATTAAGTCTCAATGAGGCTTTTGAAAAAATTCATATTTTCTGACCTGGGGTGACTCTAGCTTACTTACTGGGAGCCATGAGGGAAGGATTTAATGTGACATCTAAGGCTCTCAAGCCAGGCTTCAACAGTACGTGAACTGTGATCTTCCAGATGTTCAAGCTGGATTTAGAAAAGGCAGAGGAACCAGAGATCAAATTGCCAACATCTGTTGGATCATCAAAAAAGTGAGAAAGTTCCAGAAAAACATCTACTTCTGCTTTGTTGACTATGCCAAAGCCTTTGACTGTGTGGATCACAACAAACTGTGGAAAATTCTTCAACAGATGGGAATACCAGACCACCTGACCTGCCTCCTGAGAAATCTGTATGCAGGTCAGGAAGCAACAGTTAGAACTGGACATGGAACAACAGACTGGTTCCAAATTGGGAAAGGAGTACATCAAGGCTGTATATCGTCATCCTTCTATAATATATTAACAATAAATAATATATTATTTAACTTGGATGCAGAGTACACCATGAGAAATGGGCTGGATGAAGCACAAGCTGGAATCAAGATTGCTGGGAGAAATATCAATAATCTCAGATATGCAGATGACACCACACTTATGGCAGAAAGTGAAGAACTAAAGAGCCTCTTGATGAAAGTGAAAGTGGAGAGTGAAAAAGTTGGCTTAAAGTTCAACATTCAAAAAATTAAGATCATGGGATCCAGTCCCATAATTTCATGGCAAATAGATGGGGAAACAATTGAAACAGTGAGAGACTTTATTTTTTTGGGCTCCAAAATCACTGCAGATGGTGACTGCAGCCATGAAATTAAAAGGCACTTACTCCTTAGAAGAAAAGCTATGACCAACCTAGACAGCATATTAAAAATCAGAGACATTCCTTTGCCAACAAAGGTCCATCTAGTCAAAGCTTTTGTCTTTCCAATAGTCATGTATGGATGTGAGAGTTGGACTATAAAGAAAGCTGAGCACCAAAGAATTGATGCTTTTGAAGTGTGTATTGGAGAAGATTCTTGAGAGTCCCTTGGACAGAAAGGAGATCCAACCAGTCCATTCTAAAGGAAATCAGTCCTGAATATTCATTGGAAGGGCTGATGCTGAAGCTGAAACTCTAATACTTTGGCCACCTGATGTGAAGAACTGACTCATTTGAAAAGACCTTGATGCTAGGAATGATTGAAGGCGGGAGGAGAAGGGGACAACAGAAGATGAGATGGTTGGATGGCATCATTGACTAAATGGACATGAGTTTGGATAAGCTCTGGGAGTTGGTGATGGACAGGGAAGCCTGGCGTGCTATAGTCCATGGGGTCACAAAGAGTCGGACACAACTGAGCGACTGAACTCAACTGCAAACTTCCATGACCAGATCATGGCATCTGGTCCCATCACTTCATGGCAAATAGATGGGGAAACAATGGAAATGGTGACAGACTTTATTTTCTTGGGCTCCAAAATTACTGTAGATGGTGACTACAGCCATGAAATCAAAAGATGCTTGCTCCTTGGAAGAAAAGCTGTGACCAACCTAGACAGCATTTTAAAAAGTAGAGACATTACTTTGTCGACAAAGGTCCATCTAGTCAAAGCTATGGTTTTTTCAGTAGTCGTATGTGGATGTGAGAGTTGGACTATAAAGAACGCTGAGTCCTGAAGAATTGATGCTTTTGAACTGTGGTGTTGGAGAAGACTCTTGAGAGTCCCTTGGACTGCAAGGAGATCCAACCAGTCCATCCTAAAGAAAATCAGTCCTGAATATTCATTGGAAGGACTGATGCTGAAGCTGAAGCTCCAATACTTTTGTCACCTGATCTGAGGAACTGACTCTTTGGAAAAGACCCTGATGCTGGGAAAGATTGAAGGCAGGAGGAGCAGGGGATGACAGAGGATGAGATGGTTGGATGGCAACACTGACTCAATGGACATGAGTTTGAGAAAGCTCTGGGAGTTGGTGATGGACAGGGAAGGCTGGATTGCTGCAGTCTATGGGGTCGCAAAAAGTTGGACATGACTGAGCAACTGAACTGAACTGAAGTCTCCCAAACTGGGTCACAGCTTCTCAAAAATGTAATTTGAGAGTAATTGATGGTTATTTTCTAATACAAAAATACTCTGTATATCTCAATATTGGGAGAGTTAAATGAGATATAAGAAACACCAAGAAAAGTGCCTAATTAGTGCACTAATTAGAAAAGTGCCTAATCTCCTTTACCTAACTGATTTACCTTTCACTTCTTGAAAGATTGAAACAACCATGCTTAGATATATTACAATTCTTTGTGGCACGGTTACCTAGGAAGATGAAGCAAGCTGAATCTATGAAAGTGACAAGGTGAAAGTGAAAGTGTAGTCGCTCAGTTGTGTCTGACTCTTTGTGATCCTATAGACTATATGTAGCCGCCAGGCTCCTCAGTCCATGGGATTTTCCAGGCAAGCATACTGGAGTGGGTTGCCACTTCCATCTCCAGGGGATCTTCTGGACCCAGGGACTGAACTCAGGCCTCCTGCATTGCGTGCAGGCTCTTTACCGTCTGACATGGCAAATGGTTTTTAAATTTGGTATTCTTAGTTTTGAACTTTTGATAGGGGGTGAACTACTGAGTTTATGTAGTTAAATTTGATACTCTGGATTTCTAATAAAACATTTGTATATAAGTGTGATTTTTCAGATAAGGGTTAGTCTGTGGCCTCAGTCTTAATCAGATCTCTCATTCGACTGTGGCATTGTGCTGGCCATGAATAACCATCAGTGTTTCTATTCATGTTTTCTTGTATGTTTCCTCTGAGAGAGCAGCCATCAACAGATAGCAACTCCTGCATGGTCACCTGGGGGACTTCTGATTATGCAAACTAAGCCTTTCTCAGAAGTATGAACATTTATTTTGGTATCAGTTTCTTTATATCCCCAGATAGCATAAACTAGATTCAAGTAGATCAGATCTTTTTATAGTTACACAATTTTGCTTGGCTCCATTGGTGATAGAGAGCAGAATGCGTTGGCACTGGTTACTTTGACATAGCCAGAAGTATCTCTGAATCCCATATAGTCTCAGAATATACAAAATTACTTAGCAGTTTGAGAGCCAGGATCCGGATGATATTAAACACTTATGCTGTAGATAAATATAGGGCAGTACGCTGGTACTTCTGCATCTGTTTTATACATGGTTTATTTTTAATAGGCTGGTTTCACACTACATGTTGTCACCACTTCATGTTATAATAGGTAGAGTGGGAGAGTGGATAGAAGATGGAATTTATAGTCAGACAGACGTGTCAATTCCCCATTATTTCTACAAACAGGAATTACATTCCCTGTATATGTCATTTTACCTTTTTGTGATGAACATAATTCTTCTTCCTGAGTTGTGGTGAGGAGTAAATTGTGTATGTAGAACCATCCTGCACATCCTCTTGCTGAGGACCTAGGGTTAAAAGTTAGACTATTTACTTCTTTGGTCTAGAAGAACTGTAATATAGTGTGTGCTCTAAGGTCAGAACATCTGAATTCCAACTTCACAGCTTACGTAGTCTTGGCTAAGGTGCCTTAGGGACCTCAGTTTCCGCCTTTGTAAATGGAAGATACTTCCCAGTAGTATTGCTGTCAGGGTTAAACGAGACAATGCAAAATGCCCTGCACCCAGCAGAGGCTCAACAATGATCACTCCTCCTATGCTATGCTATGCTAAGTCACTTCAGTCGTGTCCAACTCTGTGTGACCCCAGAGATGGCAGCACACCAGGCTCCCCCGTCTCTGGGATTCTCCAGGCAAGAAAGACTGGAGTGGGTTGCCATTTCCTTCTCCAATGCATGAAAGTTAAAAGAGAAAGTGAAGTCGCTCAGTCGTGTCCGACTCCTAGTGACCCCATGGACTGCAGCCCACCAGGCTCCTCCATCCATGGGATTTTCCAGGCAAGTGTACTGGAGTGGGGTGCCATTGCCTTCTCCTCCTACCCAGCGCTTTTTCTCCCTGAGTTGTCTCCCACTTTAGAGAAGCATTGCTATATGGAATTGCAGTGCTGGGAAGATAGAGATCTCCATTGCCATTGCCATGACAACAGAATCAGAGACGTGAAAAATTTCTTCCCAAAGCAGTGAGCAACTGTTAACAAATAGCACCTTTTTAATCGGTGGCAAGTACGTGATTTCTTTCCTCCTCTTTCTCTCTTCACTTTAACTAGTGTCACTAATCCTAGTGGTTTACTGTGAAAGGATCAAAAGGAAAGGATGGAGACTGTTTTTTTGATTGGGTAAATGTTAGCAGTGATATCTAATACATTATTATCACCTACCTTTTAATTGCTGGCTGCAGAATACTGAAGAATGTACCGGGGGTTTTATTATTATCTGAAATTTAGACCTTTGCAGGGTCAGTATCTGCATTTTCAGTTGTATTTAAATTATACTTTACAATCTTTACAAGTTAAAATAGTTGTCTAGTCTTTCTTTCACCCTCCAGATAGGATTATTTCTAAGAGGAATTTTTCTCCTCTTTGATTTGACATACCTAAAGTTGACTCAGTTAATTTCTGTAGTAATATATTTCACTCCCTCACAGTTGTTATGGCTTTAATTAGCAACCCAATCTACTAAAACTTAAGCCTCTTCTCTCTCTTACCAATGATACAGATGTATTGATAGACTGTCATCACTAATAAAATATATCTTTATATGTTCTATTAAGAAATATTACAATTAGAATCTCTTCTCTAAGATAAATAGACTGTTGTCCTTTTATTACATTACATAGTATAATGCTATTTTAAAATAATATATTCCACATAAAACATATTTTAAAAGATTGTACTGAAAACCTAATTCCTTAAAAGCAGTTTGGTAGAAATCTGTGACCAAGGTCAAGGTTCAGAGATCAGTAAAGAAGTTATTTCACAAAGAAGGTTAGATGGCAAGTAGTTCTGTCTTAGAAAGCAGAGGGTGTGTCTTTGTATGTTATGGCCCAGCATTCTTGCATCAAACCGATGAAACAAGTGCCAATTCATTGTTCCTGGAATCAGCAAGACTGTCCTGGAAGTACCAATCAATACAGGACCCAAGAAACATTTCCAATAGCTGAGCTTTAGCTTGAGGTACCACCAAGTGGCACTAAACCACAGTGAGGACAGGAATAGATATGGATCTAGCAATGGGACCTCTGGAATTCCGGGCCAGTTAGCCAATGTATTAACCCAGCTATTTTTTTTAACCTCATACTACTGTTGCTATGCATTTTACATGCTATAATTGTTTATTTTACACTCAACAGTTATGCCTGGATTTTTTCATGCCTGTTAAATTGGTGAGGGACTGCATGGAAGTTCTGCACTTTTAGTAGTGCGGGAAGGACAGGGTAGGGTTGGTTCTGAGACAATAGTGTTTGTTAAAGCAAATAAGCCTTGAAGTTTCTCATTTCAAAGATCATACACAAGTTTGCTCAGTTTGTTCTATGGATATATCTTGTTTCCAAACACTAAATGAATTCAAATATTTGCTTATGGCTGCAAAAAGTTTTTGGTGAAAACACAAACTCCACAAAATGGATATTTTATCCCCATGATGGCAGACTTTCAAATAGAGTCAGTGATCTACACTAACGATAACAAGAACAGCAGATAACATTACTTGCCAGGCCAATTATCTGCCAGTCCCTAGTGGTAGTAGTAGTGTTAGTCACTCAGTCGTGTCCGACTCTGTGACCCCATGGACTTGTATGTAGCCTTCCAGGTTCCTCTGTCCATGGGATTCTCCAGGTAAGACTACTGAAGTGGGTTGCCATTCTCTTCTCCAGAGGATCTTCCTAACCCAGGGATCAAACCTGGGTCTCTTGCTTTGCTGGCAGATTCTTTACCATCTGAGCCACCAGGGAAGTCCCTATAATAGGCATTTTCACATATGTTACCTCATTGAATCCTTATGATAACCATGAAGTAGGAAGTAAAATCATTTTTATAAAGGAAATAGTTGAAGCATAGAGAGGTTAGTTCAGTTCAGTTCAGACACTCAGTCGCATCCGACTCTTTGCGACCCCATGAACTAAGTGACTTTCTAAAAATTATTAAAAAATAAAGCAGAGTTGAAACTGAGCAAACCTTTTGTCATTTAGAAGTTCAAATGCAAACTCTACATTTGCATTTGCCATATTTGATTCTAGATATCAAAAAGGCACATGATAGAAACCTGCCAAGACCCATAGGACAAGAAGAAGTGTACTATTTCCAGAAATTTGATGTATAATATAAAAACACCTGGTTATTTAAAAAGCTACAGTAGAATCTTAGTAAGAGCCATATTATAGATATATAAAATTTACTTTAGAGTAGGTCTCTTAGCCTGGGTTCCCATGAATATTTGTTTTGAGTCAAAGGCATATTTGGAGTTGGTTTATTTAAAAAGTAATTTCAGAAGAGAGGGTTAATTGATGAGAGAGTGAAAAGGGAGGGAGGAAAAGTCAGTTAGGTTGTGTTCATTGTCAGCTGGTTACTATTGGTCATGCCAGCACCTTCTGAGGAGCTTTCGAACTGAGAACTGTAGCTTGTATGCAAGGGAGAAGGATTATCCACTGACTCCATCCCACATTGGTCAAGAAGTGTCCCTGTAAGTGTGGACATCCCTGTGCTACCAGATTCCTGCGGGCGTCCCAGGTAACAGTGTCGGAGAAGCTCCCGAGCAGGGAGGGGTACTTGGTATAGGCCACTCTGAAGAAGTCACTGTCAGGTTATTCAGTGAGAAGCTGAGCTAAGCCTTCAGCAAAGGCTGGAATGAGAGGTAGGGCGGAGAAGATCGGAAATAGTGCACAAGACAGGTCTCTAATACTGGGGGACCTTTCCTTTAGAATTATAGAGTATTAACATGTGGGTTTTGGTAATAATGAGTAAATCCATGTTAATTTTTCTAAAATGGTATTAAAGCTATGAACCAATTTATTAGAATTAAAATATTTTTTTAGGCCATCTAACTTTTTCCTTATTGTGTTACTATAAACATCAGTGTGCCTCACTGTTTTTTAATTTGAATTCTATTTTTATGGGTTACTTCTGATTTTATTATTAATGGTGCACAAAATCCAGATATTATTGATTCCTTCAAGCTCATTAATTATAAAAGTTTAGATTAATTTTTAAGCAGGATGTATCCATTTAATTATGTAAGTCTATATCTTTTAAGGGAGAATATTCATGAACAGATTCAGAAGACAGGATAACATCTAAATCAACAATTTTTTAATATTAAAAAGTAGCAGAAGTATTATCAGTTCCGATAGTTAATCAGGTTGCTAATTCAAATAGAGATATCAAGGTTTAGTGGAAAGAACAGTGGCCTTTGAGTCCGAAAGGTTGGGTTTTACTATGTGGTTTTTACTACTTAAAGAGTTGAGTGATCTTGACAAAGCAGTTCAAAGCATCTCTGAATCTCAGTTTTCTTCAGTTGAAAACATGAGTAAAACCATGTATCTCACAGGGTTTTTTTGTAAGGATTTATATGAGACTACATACACTGAAATATATAACACGGTGCCTAGCATATAGTTGCTGCTGCTGCTAAGTCGCTTCAGTCGTGTCGAACTCTGTGCGACCCCGTAGACGGCAGCCAACCAGGCTCCTCCGTCCCTGGGATTCTCCAGGCAAGAACACTGGAGTGGGTTGCCATTTCCTTCTCCAATGCGTGAAAGTGAAAAGTGAAAGTCAAGTTGCTCAGTCGTGTCCAACTCTTTGCGACCCCATGGACTGCAGCCCACCAGGCTCCTCTGCCTACGGGATTTTCCAGGCACGAGTACTGGAGTGGGGTGCCATTGCTTTCTCCATAGCATATAGTAAGTATGCCATAAATATAGATGAAATTAAATCTGAAATGTATACCCAACTGAGTATATCGATCCACATACTGATATGTATGTTACCAGACCAGAGGCCATCTTTTTGAAATATTGGTTCTTGTCATGGCTTGTTTCTTCATATCTATTGAGTACTAGCCTAGAAAGATCTCTGATGGCTGTCATCAAGTACGACTTTCCCCATTTGAAGTATGTTAGTATCTCTAACGCCCTTCTAGAAAGGAAAAAACCTCAGAACACT
This sequence comes from Bos indicus x Bos taurus, assembly GCF_003369695.1. Taxonomy (NCBI): domain Eukaryota; kingdom Metazoa; phylum Chordata; class Mammalia; order Artiodactyla; family Bovidae; genus Bos; species Bos indicus x Bos taurus. The sequence goes on along the minus strand of NC_040076.1, from coordinate 63,675,514 downwards.
TTAATCCTAAAGACAGTGTTCTTTGTGGCAAGCAACAGAAATGGATGGTGATTAATTAAAGCAGAGAAAGTCTAGGATGTTGGGTAACTCGTGGAAAAGATGGGAAGTCTAAAGGATCAGAAAAGAAGCCACAGCCCATGGAAGCTAGGTAGCCAAAATGACACTGCAGGAAGAATCCAGCGAGGACTCACTGGACAGTTCCTGGTACCACTGCTGCAGGCACCGTGTACTGGAAGCCGCACCTGGCTGCCCTGACTACACGCTGGTGGCTGGGAGGCGGGGAAGCACTTCTGGCTTCTGCAGTGGAGAGTGTGCTCTGCTGCCCATTGAGAATCAAACTTCGGGGAATTCTATGAACACTGGAAGAGGGTCTTGATGCTTAACAGTCAAAAAATGTTAACAATCAAAACATTTGAGTCTATCCCTTCTGATACCCAACATTTGCCCACACATTTTTCTTTATGTTTACAGTTAAAAATGGGCTTCCCTGGTAGCTCAGTTGGTAAAGAATCCGCCTGCAATTTAGGAGACATTGGTTCAATTCCTGGGTGGGGAAGTTCCCCTGGAGAAGAGATAGGCTACCCACTTCAGTATTCTTGCACTTCTCTGGTGGCTCAGACGGCAAAGAATCTGCCCACAATGCAGGAGACCTGGGTTCGATCTTTGGGTTGGGAAGATCCCCTGGGGGAAGACATGGCAAGCCACTCCAGTATTCTTGCCTAGAGAATCCCCATGGACAGAGGCGCTTGGCGTCACAGAGTCAGACACGACTGAGCGACTAAGCACAGCACAGCACATACTCAAAAACTAGAATCCCCATGGACAGAGGAGCCTAGCACGCTACAGTTCATGGCATCTCAGAGTCAGACATGATGGAGCGACTAAGCACAGCACAGCACATATTTAAAACCATTCCCAATAGCTGAACTTTAGTTGAGGTACCATCAGGTGGCAGTAAGCCACAGCCAGTTCAGGAATAGATAAGGATCTAGCAACGGGACCCCTGGAATTCCTGGCCAGCTATTAATCCAGAAGGAGAAGAGGGCAGCAGAGGATGAGATGGTTGGGTATCATCTTGGACTCAATGGACTCTGTTGTTCATTCGCTCAGTCGTGTCTGACTCTTTGGGACCCCATGGACCGCAACAGTCCAGGTTTCCCTGTCCTTCGCCATTTCCCTGAGCTTGCTCAAACTCACCCAGTTGTCATCCAGTTGTCTCGTTCAGTGGACATAACTTGGGCAAACACCAGGAGATGGTGAGAGACAGGGAGTCCTGGTGGGCTACAGTCCATGATGTCTCAAAGAGTCGGACATTACTTAGTGATGGAAAAAACAATACTTAAAAAATACATAATGCGTGTATCTTCCTTACATTAGAAAAATAACCCAATCTGTCTCTTCCATTTTAGAAGACAACCCAAAGTCTTAGTCACGTTTTCCAGATTTAAGTTCAATGGGTTGTTCTTCTGTCTTGATATTATTCAGTCTGTGGACTGACTATAAAGTTACCTGCCACTATCACATCTATATAAAATAGTAAAGGAAAAGGAAAAAAACAGAAATCTAGTTAAAATCATAACTATATAAATGACACAGGAAGAAATGAGATTATTGAGGTTACAGACCTTATTTCTGAAATGAATCTTTTTCAACCCTAAATCTTAGAGGTTATCTTAGTACACTCTTAGAAAGCATCTGAGTTTCATGCCTTGAGCCCAGAATTTAGGAATTTAAGCATGTTATTTTCTTACCTTAAGCAGTCTAGTGCCATTAAAAGTAGTCCTACCCTATAGTTCTTCATGCTGAGTTTACTGTTCTCCAAGAGTGGGAACCGGCTTTCTCAAAGCCTTGGTTTCATAGGAACTTAATGAAATGGTTGTATAATTTTTTTTCTCCTTTCATCTCTTAATGTAGTAAATAGCACTATTTTTCAGATAACCCAATCTTATATTCCTGAAATAAATCCAATTGGTGTGATGTATTATCCTTTTCATATTTCACTGGACTTGTTGCTAACATGCATTTGCATCTCTTGAGATGATGAAAGTTGGACCCTTTTCCTTTCTGTCATTATATTTGCCAATATTTGATATTCAGTATAATACTAGCATCATAAAATAAGTTGAGGAGTGTTTCCTGTATTCTCATAGTTTGCAAAAGATTGGAATCTTAAATTTCCTGAATGTATGATAAAAAGTACTGTTAAAATTGTCTGGATCTGAAGATTTATTCGTAGGAAGATTTTAAACTATTACTTTAATTACCTTATGCATATTGAGAGGGTAACAGGCAGGAAGGCCAGGGGTCTCCAAACGGAGGAAATAGCCTGCAAGTGTCAGACATTTTTCTCTCTCTTAAGCGGCAGAAGGAAACAAACTAGTGATATTTTTTCCTTCTCTATACAAATTTAAAAGGAGGTTTCTCTTAAAATACTGTGTTGCCATAATGACACCTGGTTTCACCTGACGTTAACTATTCTCAAACCTAGGGATAACCAATGCCTTGTTCTTTTGGAAACGCTTGTCTTAAGCTATGCTAATGTACTATGCATTTACCCCAAACTCTGTCTTCAAGTTGGTTCCGCCTCCTGGCTCAGAACCTACTTGACAAACCAGTATGTTATACTCAGATATTGTTCCCCTAATCTATGTAAATGAAACTATTTGTATGGTGGTCTGCCCTTCTTCAAGATTCAAGTTAATCATTTTATGGCCCAGGATAAACCATTTGGTGCCAAATTATCCCAAAATGCATCTTATGGGTGAGGGGCCTGGTGACATTCTGAATTTTAGGACATTCCTTTCTTTCATTAACAGACTGCTAGTGACTATATAACATCCAGCTGAAGACTAGCAGGGGGGTACTCTTCTGCCCCCTTCTGATGCCTATGTCAGAAGCTTTCTCTATCTCCTTTATACTTTAATAAAACTTTTTTTTTTTAATAAAACTTTATTACACAAAAGCTCTGAGTGATCAAGCCTCGTCTCTGGCCCCGGATTGAATTCTTCTCCTCCAGGGACCAAGAATCCCGGTGTCTTTGTGTGATTCAACAACAACCTTTCAATATGAGATTATTCAGTTTTTCTCTTTATTTTTTGAGCAAGAGTTGATAAATTATATATTTTCTAGGAATTTGTTAATTTCTTCCAAGTTTTAACATTTATTGGTATAAAATTATTCATTCTTATTTTTAAATGTCTGCAGCATCTATAGTGATGTCTCTCCTTTTTTATTCTGATATTACTTGAGAGCTCTCCTCTCATTTTAATTTTTGATTAGTCTCACTAGTCTAGTTAATTTAATGAAACTTCTCAAGGTACCAAATTTTGACTGAGTTTATCTTCTCTATATGTTTGTTTAATATTTTATTAATTTTACCCTTCTACTATCTTATTCCTTCTAATTTCTTACTCCAGTACTCTTGCCTGGAAAATCCCACGGACGGAGGAGCCTGGTAGGCTGCAGTCCATGGGGTTGCGAAGAGTCAGATACGACTGAGCGACTTCCCTTTCCCTTTCCCTATTTTCCTTGTCAAACTTCTTAAGCTGTATCTTAATTCATTAGTGTTTAGGCTTCCATCCTTTTTTTTCAAAAATCAAAGTATAGTTGATGTACAATACTATGTTAGTTTCAGGTGTATAGCAAAATGATTCAGTTACATATACAATTTTTTTCAGATTATTTTTCATTATAGGTTATTATAAGATATTGAATATTGCTTCCTGTTTTATTTTTTTTGAAAGTCTTTCAGTAGTGTCCGACTCTTTGCGACCCCATGGACTTTACAGTCCATGGAATTCTCCAGGCCAGAATACTGGAGTGGGTGGCCTTTCCCTTCTCCAGGGGATATTCCCAACTCAGGGATCAAACCCAGCTTTCCTGCATTGCAGGTGGATTATTTACCAGCTAAGCCACCAGGGATGCCCATTTTCCTATGTTATACCTTGTTGCTTATTTATTTTTATATATGGTATTGTGTATCTGTTAATCCCATATTCCCAAATTATCCCCCTCCCTCTCTTTCCTTTTTGGCAACCATAAGTTTGTTTTCTATGACTGTGAGTTTGCTTCTGTTTTGTAAATAGATTCGTTTGTATTATTTTTAGATTCCATGTATAGGTCATACCTATAATATTTGTCTTTCTCTGTCTGAATTTTACTTAGTATTATAAGCTCTAAGTTCTTCCATGTTGCTGCAAATGGCATTATTTCATTCTTTTTTAAGACTAATAGTCCATCGTGTCTATATGTATATATAGTACTTCTTTATCCATTCATCTGTTGATGGACATTTAAGTTGCTGCCATGTCTTGGCTATTGTAAATAGTGCTGCTATAATCATTGGGGTGCCTGTATCTTTTTGCTTTAGAATTTTTGTCTTTTCTGAATATATGCCCAGGAGTAGGACTACTAGATAATATGGTAGCTCTATTTTTAATTTAAGAAACCTCCATACTGTTCTCTACAGAGGTTGTACTAATTTACATTCCCACCAACAGTGTAGGAGGATTCTCTTTTCTCTACACCCTCCCCAGCATTTATCATTTGTAGACTTTCTGATGATAACCATTCAGACGTGAGCGTGGTGCATTATAGTTTTGATGTGCATTTCTCTAATAATTAGTGACGTTGAGCATCTTTTCATGTGCATGTTTGTCAACTGCATATTTTCTTTGGTGAAATGTCTATTTAGGTCTACTGCCCACTTTTTGATTGGGTAGTGCTTTTGTTTTGTTTTTGATGTTGAGGTGTATGAGGTATTTCTATATTTTGGAAATTAACTCCATACTGGGTGCATCATTTGCAACTCTTTTCTCCCAATTTGTAGTTTTTTTTTTTTTTCTTTCATTTTATTTATGGTCTCTTTTGCTATGCAAAAGCCTTTAACTTTGATCAGGTCCCATTTGCTTATTTTTGCTTTTATATCTTTTGCCTTGGGAGGCAGATCTAAAGAAAATATTGCTACAATTTATGTTAGAGAATGTTTTTAGGCTTTCATCTTTTTTCATGTAAACATTTAAGGCTCTAAGTTTTCCTTCATATATATATTCTAGCTGTGTTGAATTATTTAGAGGTGGCTTTATTAGATCCAAATGTGCGTGTGTATGTGTGTGTATTCATCCTGTTATTGATATACAGCTTAAGATAATTGTGGCCAGAGAATGCATTCTGATTAGTTTCAATCCTGTGAAATTTTGCTTCAATCACTGATCTATCTATTAAATGGTTATTCAGTGTCAGGTGGCTCCATGTTAAAGAATCTGCCTGCCAATGCAGGAGATGCAGGTTTGATCCCTGGGTCGAGATGATCCCTTGGAGAAGGAAATGGCAACTCATTCCCGTATTTTTGCCTGGGAAATACCAATGGGCAGAGAAACCTGGCGGGCTACAGTTCATGGGGTCGCAAAAGAGTCGTACACAACTTAGCATACATTTCTTAGTGATTAAACAAAACAAGTATGTAATAAGCACTGTTAAGGTACCAATATTTCAGCCATAAATGAGACAGATCAAAGTCCCAGTCCTCAATGGTTCTATTGAGTGACACAGACAATAAACAAACATGATTATTAAGTAAACTGTAGTGTATTAGAGATGGAGTGCTAAAACAAATACAATAGGGAAAGGTATTTTAAAATGTCTTTAAAATTTTATTTTACACAGAAGGGTCAGCTAAGGCCTCACTTCAGGTGACATGTAGGACTTAAAGGAAGTGAAAGGAGCGGTATGCAAAAATCTAGTGAAAGAACAATTCAGTGGCCCTGAGGTAAACATTTCCTGACAAAGGTCCATCTAGTCAAAGCTATGGGTTTTCCAGTAGTCATGTATGGATGTGAGAGTTGGACTACAAAGAAAGCTGAGCGCCGAAGAATTGATGCTTTTGAACTGTGGTGTTGGAGAAAACTCTTGAGAGTCCCTTGGACAGAAAGGAGATCAAACGAGTCTATCCTAAAGGAGATCAGTCCTGAATATTCACTTGGAAGGACTGATGCTGAAGCTGAAGCTCCAATACTTCTGTCACCTGATTCGAAGAACTGACTCCTTGGAAAAGACCCTGCTGCTGGGAAAGATGGAAGGCAGGAGGAGAAGGGGACGACAGAGGATGAGATGGTTGGATGGCATCACTGACTCGAAGGATATGAGTTTGAGTAAGCTCTGGGAGTTGGTGATGGACAGAGAAGCCTGGCATGCTGCAGTCCACGGGGTCACCAAGAGTTGGACATGACTGAGCAACTGAACTGAACTGAGGTAAACATGTTCCTGCTTATTCAAGAAACATTGGGAAGATCACTGTAGTGAGAGCTGAATGAGCCAGGGGAAAACAGAAGAGATTAGAGAGATAGCAGGGGACTAGATCACACAAGGCCTTGTGGTAAACAGAATAAAGTCCCTCTCCCCACCAAAGATGCCTACTTCCTAACTCCTAGAGCCTATGGATATGTTGCTTTACATGGCAAAGGGGAATTATGGTTGCAGATGGAGATAAGATCTTTCTTCAATGCACAAGAGTCCTTAAGTGTGGAGGGAAGCAGGAGAGACAGTCAGAGGGATGGCAGTGAGAGAAGGTGAGACAAGGTCTATGTTGATGGCTCTGAAGATGGAGGAAGGGGGCCATGAGCCACAGAAAACAGGTAGACTCTAGAAGCTGAAGAGGTAAGGAAATGGATTCTCCAGAAAGGAACACAGCCCTGCTGCCCTCTGTAGATGAGAAAGCTACCGTATGAGACTTTGGACTTTTGACCTCAGAACTATCAGATAATAATTTGTGTGATTTCATGCCATTACGTTTACATTGATTTGTTACAGCAGCAATAGGAATCTAACACAAGCACTTTTGTTTATAGCGAGGACTTGTACTTTCACTCTCAGTGAGATGGGAAGCCATTGGCAGGACTCGGGTCGAGTGACTTGACCTGACCTAATAGGTTCACTCTGAGTGCTCTGTGAGAAGAGCACATACTATTAATAGAGGATTCCTTCTTTCTTCTAATTTTAGCTTGACTTTTCTATATATTTTATCGAGAGCTCATCAATTCATGTAAGATTAAAAAAATAATTTCACAGTTTTTGTAAGTCAAGGTCTCTCATCTATTTTGTTGTCAGCAATTAAAGTCTGATCTATACTTTAAACTTCTGTGAAAAACTCATCGAATTTGAAAAATAAATTATTCATTGCTAATACCCCAATATATAGAATCAAGTGACAGGTTGAAAGATTATTTTAGATTCGTGAAAACTGGTACAGAGAATTTGAAGAATACTTCAAAATTATTTTCCTTATAAGAAAGAGAATACAAAAAATTTTCAGGTGTCGTAAAATGCTTCTTATGCTATTGCCCTTTTCAAGTCCTAAAAAACCTAGCGGTTCTATTTAAAATTTGCCGTTACAGTGAATTCAATAGAACTGTTAAACTGAACCCTGCTCAGAGAATGGCTTTGTCTAAAAACAAATGTGTTCATACTAAAATAGTTTCAGGGAAAAGAGCTAACTTTTCCCAAGATGAATGAAGATGTGGGACTTCACTTCGGCAATACTCACCACAGTGACAGGGACTGGCTACAGTGAGGGGGTGGGGGGGCGGAGATGCTGTTTGCCCTCCTGAAGCAACAGTTAGAACTGGGCATGGAACAACAGACTGGTTCCAAATAGGAAAAGGAGTACGTCAAGGCTGTATATTGTCACCCTGCTTATTTAACTTACACGCAGAGTACATCATGAGAAACGCTGGGCTGGAAGAAGCACAAGCTGGAATCAAGATTGCTGGGAGAAATATCAGTAACCTCAGATATGCAGATAACACCACCCTTATGGTAGAAAGTGAAGAGGAACTAAAGAGCCTCTTTATGAAGGTGAAAGAGGAGAGTGAAAAAGTTGGCTTAAAGCTCAACATTCAGAAAACTAAGATCATGGCATCTGGTCCCATCACTTCGTGGGAAATAGACGGGGAAACAGTGGGAACAGTGTCAGACTTTAATTTTTTGGGCTCCAAAATTGCTGCAGATGGTGATTGCAGCCATGAAATAAAAAGATGCTTACTCCTTGGAAGGAAAGTTATGACCAACCTAGATACCATATTAAAAAGCAGAGATATTACTGCCGGGGACCAGCCTTGGCTGATCCAGGGTATTCGAAGGAGAGACGGCATAGGCGAGGATCAGGAAACAATTGCTTAATTAAACGTTAATTAAGGATATAAAGAGTAATAGAATAAGGATAGCTCAGTGAGGAAATTCAGTGGAGAAAAGAGGCTGAATAATTTAGCCAGAAGGTAAGAGAAAGAACGACATGGTGAGACCAAGTTTTGGTGAACAAGGCCCGCACTTTTTTTTCCAAAGTAGTTTTTATACCTTAAGTTATGCATAGAGGATAATGGGGGAAGGGGTAGAGTCATGCAGCAAGCCAGGCTTTCTTCCTGCAAACTTATCATATGCAAAAGCTTAGGTGATTTGCATCATCTTCTGGCCCGGAGGCCTGTTAACATTTTAAGACCTTTTCTTCAGAAAACTTATTTTTCTCTAAAGGTGATTGGTCAGGAGCCACCCTCCAAAAGCATTAGATAAAGTTGCATTCCTACAGAGCAAAGGTGTGGTGGGCTATAACAAGAAAAAGAATTAACTCAAGGGTCCCAGGTTACAAACATTAAAGCTACTACTTACACCAATTATATTAATCAATACACTGCCAGGGACACAGCAGGTAAGGGATATGGAAACTTAGCAGCAAACACTGGCCCAACAAATGAAAATCCCTTCACCAATACAATTTCTAATCAATCTTTTAACTACTCAAAAGAATCTGTGTTTAGACAGTTTAGAACATCTCCTGCCTCTCACAGTTGGGAGGCTCTGAACAATCACATGTGGCCGGAAAAACCTATTCAGGCAGGCAAAACCTATTCAGGCAGGCTAGAGGATTTCTAAAGGAGTTTGTAGGTTAAACACTGTCACACCCAGGAATTATTAACTGGAACTGTAAGCTAACTTTTTTCAGAGAGAGGTAGTGGGGGACAGCCCCCCGTAAAGTCAGAGGTGTAGGTGAAAGCACAAAGCAGAAAGTAGGCAGACTATGGTTTTGGGGATAGATGGGGGACTCCTGAGGCTCGATCCCACCTTTGCATATGCCGAGCCTCCTTCCTCATGACCTTTGTCATGGGCGGAGTTCCTCACACTGGCTACCGGCAGTGATAGAATTCCAGTTGAGCTATTCCAGATCCTGAAAGATGATGCTGTGGAAAGTGCTGCACTCAATATGCAATATGCACTCAATATGCAATATGCCGGCTCTAGGCATATTACTTTGCCAACAAAAGTCTGTCTGGTCAAGGCTATGGTTTTTCCAGTGGTCATGTATGGATGTGAGAGTTGGACTGTGAAGAAAGCTGAGCACCGAAGAATTGATGCTTTTGAACTGTGGTGCTGGAGGAGACTCTTGAGAATCCCTTGGACTGCAAGGAGATCCAACCAGTCCATTCTAAAGGAGATCAGTCCTGGGTGTTCATTGGAAGGACTGATGCTAAAGCTGAAACTCCAATACTTTTGCCACCCCATGGGAAGAGCTGACTCATTGGAAAAGACCCTGATGCTGGGAGGGATTGGGAGCAGGAGGAGAAGGGGACAACAGAGGATGAGATGGCTGGATGGCATCACCGACTCGATGGACCTGAGTGTGAGTGAACTCCACCAGTTGGTGATGGACAGGGAGGCCTGGTGTGCTGTGGTTCATGGGGTTGCAAAGAGTCGGACACGACTGAGCGACTGAACTGAACTGAAGTCTTGTCTAGCAAGCATTAACAGAAGTGTCAGCACTCTTGCCTGGGAAATCCCATGGACGGAGGAGCCTGGTAGGCTACAGTCCATGGGGTCGCTAAGGGTTGGACACAACTGAGCGACTTCGCTTTCACTTTTCACTTTCATGCATTGGAGAAGGAAATGGCAACCCACTCCAGTGTTCTTGCCTGGAGAACCCCAGGGACGGCGGAGCCTGGTGGGCTTCCGTCTATGGGGTCACACAGAGTCGGACACGACTAATGTGACTTAGCAGCACAGCAGCAGGCAGAAACAGATATAAAAAAGACTAACCTGTCTATCCGGAGAAGGTGATGGCACCCCATTCCAGTACTCTTGCCTGGAAAATCCCATGGATAGAGGAGCCTAGTAGACTGCAGTCCATGGGGTCGAGAAGAGTCGGACACGACTGCGCGACTTCACTTTCACTTTTCACTTTCATGCATTGGTGAAGGAAATGGCAACCCACTCCAGTGTTCTTGCTTGGAGAATCCCAGGGACGGGAGAGCCTGGTGGGCTGCCATCTATGGGGATGCACAGAGTCGGACACGACTGAAGCAACTTAGCAGCAGCAGCAACCTGTCTATCTAGGTTATAAATTGATCCAAAATTTGAGGAGGATGTTTTAAAATCATAAATGATCTATTTATGTCTTAACATACAATAGACACTTGTTAGTTTGCTTGTTGCTTTAGTCTAATGATTCCACTATTATCTTCTCTGCTGCTGCTGCTGTTGCTGAGTCAATTCAGTTGTGTCCGACTCTGTGCGACCCCATAGACGGCAGCCCACCAGGCTCCGCCATCCCTGGAATTCTCCAGGCAAGAACACTGGAGTGGGTTGCCATTTCCCTCTCCAATGCATGAAAGTGAAAAGTGAAAGTGAAGTCGCTCAGTCGTGTCTGACTCTTCGCAACCCCATGGACTGCAGCCTACCAGGCTCCTATGTCCATGGGATTTTCCAGGCAAGAGTACTGGAGTCGGTTGCCATTGCCTTCTCTGAATATCTTCTCTGCTCCATTATTATTATTTCAGAGACTTTACTGCCTCTTCCCAAAGGGGAATGGGGAAGAATTCCTCTCAAACTTTACTTTTAAAAGGATCAGGCTCATAAGAAAAGAACTAAACAGTGCCATTTGCAGCAACATGGATGGACCTAGAGACTGTCTACTGAGGGAAGGAAATCAGAGAAAGACAAATATCATAGGATATTACTCATAGGGAAAGTGAAAGTTGCTCAGTTGTGTCCGGTTCTTTTCGACCCCATGAACTGTAGCCTGCCAGGCTCCTCTGTCCATGCAATTCTCATGGCTAGGATACCAGAGTGGGTAGTATATCCTTTCTCCAGGGGATCTTCCCAACCCAGGAATCGAACCAGGGTCTCCTGAATTGCAGGCAGACTCTTTACCAGCTGGGCTACCAGAGAAGTGCTTCACTTGTATGTGGAATCTAAAAAAAATGTACAAATGAACTTATTTACAAAATAGAAATAAGAATCACAGATGTAGAAACAAACTTATGGTTGCCAGGGGGAAAGTAGGGAGGGGGGATAAACTGGGAGATTGGGAATGACATATACGCACTACTGTATTTAAAATAGGTAACAAATAAGGACCTACTGTATAGCACAGGGAATTCTACTCAATACTCTGTAATGGCCTATATGGGAAAAGAATCTAAAAAAGAGTGGAGATATATATATATATAAAACTGATTCACTTTGCTGTATAGCAGAAACATTGTATTTATTTAATTTTTAAAATTTTTTTTGAAACATTGTATTTTACAATGTTTATTAATACAACATTGTATTAATACATGTTATTATTACAACATTGTAAATAAACTATACGCCAATACAAATTGGAAAAAAAAAGGACCAGACTCTGCTTTTAGACTATATATGGTTATAAGCAGTGAGGTTAAAATAGTTACAGAATGAGTTACTGGCTCAAACAAGGATCAAAAAGAAATTTTCTAACTTTATGAATGATATTCTTATAAAATATTCCATAGACATTCTCAAAACATAAATTAACCTTTAATTACATCCATGAATGGAGAGGGATAGGTGGTATTAATAATTTAAAATAGCTAATTAAAATAATTTATATTTAGCTTTGTAAAGCCTTATAATTCCCTCCATAGATTTTCTTTCCTAATTATGTTTTTCCTAAACTAATCATAAATTTAATTTTCTCTTCTTGAATGCAGAGTAACTGACTGTGGAAAGAGATGATCTCGTATTTTGATGGGTGGAGGAGAAAAACTGGTGTAGGACTAAAATTTGAATTTGGATAACTCCTATTTGCCTGGAAAATCCCATGGATGGAGGAGCCTGGTAGGCTGCAGTCCATGGGGTCGCTAAGGGTTGGACACGACTGAGCGACTTCACTTTCACTTTTCACTTTCATGCGTTGGAGAAGAAAATGGCAACCCACTCCAGTGTTCTTGCCTGGAGAATCCCAGGGACCGGGGAGCCTGGTGGGCCGCTGTCTATGGGGTCGCATAGAGTCGGACACGACTGAATGGACTTAGCAGCAGCAGCAACTCCTATTTAAATATTGACAGGTTGACTGTATTTGAAGGTCATCAGTGTTTTTTTTCTAAGATTTTTTTTTTTAATGTGGACCATTTTTAAGGTCTTTATTGAATTCGTTACAACATTGCTTCTGTTGTTTTATGTTTTGGTCTTTTGGTCATGAGGCACCTGACATCTTAGCTCCCCAACCAGGGATTGAACCTATACTCCCTGCATTTGAAGGCAAAGTCCTAACCACTGTAAGAAGACCACCAGGGAAGACTAGGTCATCAGTGGTTTTGATCCAAGATTAATATTCACTATAACAGAGTCCCTTGCCCCAGTTGTTTCTCTCTGCATTTCTTCCTTGGTCAGATAGAACCACCCTAGTTCCTCCAGAGGTGAGGGTGGCACTTGTCTTATTCAAGTTTAACAGCTATTCCTGTGCTGGTGGGTGGTGGTGGCAGTGGGAGGAATGTTGGGGAGGCAGCAGCAGCGTTCCCCACAAATAGCTTTAAGACATTATGGTGGATATAAATTTCTTTACATGTTGGTCCATAAAGAGATAAAAGAAAGACTCTGTGGTGTGGTTGAAAACTTTTGGGTTGGTTCCGGCTCTGCCCATTGGTGTCCATTGATCTTTTGGAGACTTAGTGTCTTAGTTGAGTGAAGAAGGGATAATACTACTTGCCTTACATACTCCCTGGGGTTGCCGTGAAGATCAAATCAGACAATATATGTGTAAGCCCTTTGAAATTTATAAAGTATTATACAAATGAAAGATGCTGTCTGTTGCTTTAGCACTCAGAATAATTAAGAGATTTAAATCCTACTGTGGTTATAAAGCAGACTAGGATAAAGAGTTGGTAAAACTCATTACTAATAAAAATTTTACTCAGAGCACATGCCAGGAGTATAAGCTCTGTGAATTAAATAGCACATTTTTTTCTCTTTGTTTCCCGTGAGAGTGTCCTTTTGAACGCCTCTGTGTGCAGCACTTGGAGTTTCCAGTACTCCGATCTGCTTCGAGTCCACCATCTACCATCTGCCCCCATGCTTCTGGGCAGCCAGATTGCCTCCTGAAATTTGATCAGTCCCAGTCTCCCTTCAGAAGCCATGCTTCTTTTTCAGTTAAAAGGACTGTTCCACTGAACTGTGAGCTCTCTATCCTCTCAGTAACACACTAGCTCCTGTTGGGGAAGGCAGAAGTACACTGTGGTGACAAAGAGGCAGGACAGCTCTCTTTCTGTGCTGATTCATGACACTGTAGATGTATCCCAAGTGCAACTGGAAGCCTTGTAAGGGTAAGGGTCATATATTTTGTGTTCAGCCTTCCACCCAGTGCCTTACACAGTGTACTCAGTAAATATTTACTGAACTGAATTGCTAAAACAGTGTATCATATCAGGTAACTTGCTTTATCAAGGCTTTTCAGCCTCAATTACTAGATTATTTAATTATAGAATAAGTATTCTATCTCTGTATTTAAATGTAGGATTATAATGAAGCAAAGTTCTGCCCCAAGTAACACCTTGCTCTTCTCCTTATATTACTGACTCTTATACTCTACTTGGGGCTGGGTTAGAATGTAGGAATATGTACAAGACAAAGTCAGGAACTGAACTGGACAGATTAAAAAGAAATCTAGTCCTTACTGAGGAGTTTAAAAGAATGAACCAAGTGATAAAATATTTAAAATATTAGATTTCTGTTAATATAAAAAAGTCTACACGGTCATTCATTTCTTGCCATTAGAGATCTAGTCATGGATTCTAGCAAACTGGAAATAGCAAAATTGAGGGATTTAAAATTCATAAACAAACTATCTTTTCAGGGTATTCTTATTAAAAGTGATTGGTATTTCTTAATATGGTTCTTTTTTAAATTTGAAATTGTAATAGCAACATTTTCAGAAAAGAAAAAATGCATCCCTAATTCCACCATCTTGATACTATTTTAATTTTTATGTATGTCTCCCAATCTTTGTCCACATGTATAGGTATTTTTTTTTTCTCTTTTTGTCTTTCTTCTGTGCATCCTATTTTTGTTTCTGAGTTGCCCTGGGAGGACTGCATCTGCCAGATGGGGGCTCAGAATTTCTGAATGGCTCCAAGAATTCTAATCTATGCTGCTGTAGAAATTAACAAGGACAGGCTGACATTACAGAGGGCGGTATGTATGTCCTCAAATCTAGAAGGCTTGAGTGGGAGACTTAAGTAGAATGGGACTATGGGCTTTAAGAAAGAGAGCAACAACCTCATTGTTAGAGAAATGAAGATAAGGTTTTATAAGGAAAGATGTAGGTAGATATTTAAGTAAAATAATTTCAGATGCCATGAAGGTCTCTTTTCCCACACAACCAAAACAACAAGAAACAAAAAAATAGAAACCCAACCAAAGTAATCAACTACCACAACAAAAACATCTCTAGTTAACATGAAAATAAAATTTTCTAGTTTTACTACTCAACAAATACTTGAAATTAGTTTAAGAAAGCAAAAAGGTTTAAAACAAGAATTTTAAATACTGTTAAGTTGATCTAAGTCTTCCACGGTGTACAGCCCCTACGCTCCTTTGAAGGAAGAAAGGGGTAGTTAGAAAAATAAAAGTATAGGACAAACTTCATCGACTCTTACCTTTGCCAGGGTCAGGTTTTTTTTTTTTTGGACTATTTAGGCTACAAAAGAAAGGACTGGGAGAAAGTGAAAGAGCTAAACAGAAATCTAAAAAGAGTCTTGGAGGTTGGGACCCAGGCTGTGGTGAAGTGCCTCGTCGAGCTCTCTGGGGTTCAGGACTTTCATTACGGGTCCGGGGAGTGGATCCGAGTAGGAGAGGGGCCCTGGCTGCCTGCGAGGAGGACGCCCGCCTTCGGTCTCCGGCGCTCGCGGAGGCGTGCGGAGAGCGGGCGTTTCAGCTCACAGGTGGCCAGAGCCGCGCCAGCTGCGCGCGGCGCCCGCTCCGCGTGTGGGCCGCCAGGCGTCGCGCCGGAGCCGCGGTTGCCCTGGAGACCGAGAGGGGCGAGTGGGCGGCGCGGAGCCGAGCCGCAGCCGGGCTGCCGCCCGAGTAGCCGGGCGAGAGTTGGGGGGGAGTGGCTGTCCCCAGGCGGCGCGAGGGGCCGGCGGGTCCTGGGGCAGTGCGAGGTGGCCGTGGCGCCGCGGGGCGAGGCCGGCGAGCCCGGGACGCACCTGCGCGCAGCTCAGCCTCTGCGGAGCCGGGCGGCGCGGGAGCCGCGCTTGTCTCGTCTGCAGGTCCCACCGTCCCAGCCCCGCCGGGCGGACTGCGGCCAGGAGGCTAGTCTGGGAGGTTCCGGCTGCCCCAAGAGCGCCGAGAGCCCGGCCCGCGCCTCGGCTGCTGCGACGAGGAGCCGGGCGGGCGGCGGGCGCGCTCCCCGCGGCCCCGGGATGACTTGTCGGGGCTCCCCTCTGGCGCCTCTGCTGCTCTTCTCTCTGCACGGTGAGTGGCCCTCCCATCCTCTCCCCTCCCGGTGGGGCCAGGCGGGGCCGGCAGGCCCGGAAAGGCTGTCTCGCCGGGGCTGGTCCTGGGAACCCAACTTTCTCGGGGCCATATTCGTGACTGTCGGCTAGGCTCGCGCTCCCACGCGGAGCCCTCTGCCAGCTCCCCGCACGGCTCCGGCTCAGGTGTTAGGATCCGAGAGGTGACTGCGCCCCCCGCCCGGTTACCGCTGGTCCTGAACCGGACTCCGACCGTGACCGCGGTCTTTGCCCCCTTTAGATAACGAACTCCCTTACTTTCTGGGTCCGGGGAGAAACGGGATTTAGAATCGTTTCCGTTACGAGGCGGCTGCAGAACACTGGAAATGTTTTTAAAATAATCTGGAACACTTTTAAGTTGCAGTTTTCACCAAATCTTTAAAGAGCATGTGCAGGTTATGACTAAAAATGTGATCTTTATTAAAAACACACACATACACAAAAACTCTACAGTACGTACACTAGATTTGAAAACAATTTATTTTTTAATGGTCGAGGTTCTTCCCCAAGGAATTTAAGTCGACTTACAAAAATACATAGAACATAGCCATATTAGAACAAAAGAAATAAACGTGTTTGATTTTCTTGTTAACTGTCTTCTAAAAAATATCCATTTAAATTTTGATTTCTACTTAATCTTCTTAAATTTTACGTTCTATGACTAGCTGTCGTGTTGAGACCCTGTTTTCATTTTATACAAGTGACTTTGTGTGTGTGTGTGTGTGTTTGAATTTCCTGTCCTGTGGAATCAAGTTTTCTGTTCCATTTAATTCATTGTTGAGATTTACTGAGATTTATTCTGAAGGCTTTTATTTAAAAAGCAGGATAACTGGTTTATGGAGTTTTGTGGTTAATGCTGTTTCTTTTTGAAGATAGTGGTATGTTTCCCATAATTTTATAACCTTATTTGAACTGTTAATGTACCCATAGATCTTGAAGTAACTTAATTTTAGCTGACTTAAATTTGTACAGATTGAGTTTAAGGGAAGGAAGAAATACAAAACTTGCATATCTTTTCCATAGGAGTGAGAGAAGGAAATGTTCAAAATTACAGATAACTTTTCAGGACCTCAATAGGTATATATTTGGTGATGATGTACAAAATGACATTTGTATGTGCTTTATATAAACATGTGCTTCCCAATTAACTTTGGTCACTACTTTGAGAGAGCCAGTATTTTTCTCTGTCCTACTTTTTTAAGCGTGAAATAAGATAGAGTAAGTGAACTTTTAAATAATCCCTCGGACACAACTGAAACTGTTTTAAATATTACCGTAAGAACAGCTGACTTTTTTGGTAAAAAATACATTGTTAGCCTTCATCTGTTACAATAAATGCCACCCTCTTCTGGTAAATAGTGTTTGTGTATGGTTGAGTTTTGAATTATTAGGCAGTACTTTTTAAAAGAGTTGGTGAAATTTGCAGAATCAGCCTTACAAGGTCATCTGATGTGTTTCTTTTCCTTCAGCAGAACTATTTCTAAATATACTGGGATGTTTTTAAAGACTTCCAAGGACATTTCAGCCTTTGTGATAATCTGTTTTGTAGAGGCACTTGTCACCCTCAAAAAACTGTGTTCATTTGTTCGATGAGTGTTTACTGAGCCTCCACTCTGGGCACTTGGGTGGGGCAGGATGGTGGTGGGAGACAAAGATATATGAATTTGTCCACTTTCTGTAAAAAATACGTTGTCCACCTCCTGTAAGGAGTTTGCAGTTTTCAGACAAGCTGCAAGCATGCACAAGTGAGTTATGATACAAGGAATATATATATGAGTGTCATTTGTTATTGGTGGTAGTGATATCAAGGGAGACTTCATGGAAAAGTCTTTTGATCTGGACTTTGAGTAGAGTTTGAATTGGCTGAGATGGGAGTGTTTGGTTTTCTAAGCCAAAGGAACAGCCTGGCTGTAGGATATGAAGTGGAAAGTGCAGGGGCATATTCAGCATCAGTCCTTCAAATGAATAGTTAGGACTGATCTCCTTTAGGATGGTCTGGTTGGATCTCCTTGCAGTTCAAGGGACTCTCAAGAGTCTTCTCCGACACCACAGTTCAAAAGCATCAATTCTTCGGGACTCAGTGTTCTTTATAGGCCAACTCTCACATCCATACATGACTACTGGAAAAACCATAGCTTTGACTAAATGGACTTTTGTTGGCAAAGTAATGTCTCTGCTTTTTAATATGCTGTCTAGGTTGGTCATAACTTTTCTTCCAAGGAGCAAGTGTCTTTTAATTTCATGGCTGCAGTCACCATCTGCAGTGATTTAGGAGCCCCCCAAAATAGAGTCAGTCACTGTTTCCACTCTTTCTCCATCTATTTGCCATGAAGCGATGGGACTGGCAATGCCATGGTTTTTCCAGTAGTCATGTATGGATGTGAGAGTTGGACTGTAAAGAAAGCTGAGCACCGAAGAATTGATGCTTTTGAACTGTGGTGTTGGAGAAGACTCTTGAGAGTCCCTTGGACTGCAAGGAGATCCAACCAGTCCATCCTAAAGCAGATCAGTCCTGGATGTTCACTGGAAGGACTGATGTTGAAGCTGAAACTCCAATACTTTGGCCACCTGATGTGAATAGCTGACTCATTTGAAAAGACCCTGATGTTGGGAAAGATTGAGGGCAGGAGGAGAAGGGGACAACAGAGGATGAGATGGTTGGATGGCATCACCGACTTAATGGACATGAGTTTGGGTAAACTCTGGGAGTTGGTGATGGACTGGGAGGCCTGGAGTGCTGTGGTCCATGGGGTCACAGAGTCGGACACGACTGAGCGACTGAACTGAACTGATGGGACCAGATGCCATGATCTTAGTTTTCTGAATGTTGAGTTTTAAGCCAACTTTTTCACTCTCCTCTTTAACTTTCATCAAGAGGCTCTTTAGTTCTTCTCTTTCTGCTTTAAGTGTGGTATCATCTGCGTATACGAGGTTATTGATATTTCTCCAGACAATCTTGATTCCAGCTTGTGCTTCATCCAGTCCAGCATTTCTCATAATGTGCTCTGCATATAAGTTAAATAAACAGGGTGACAATATACAGCCTTGATGTACTCCTTTCCTGATTTGGAACCAGACCACGTGACCTGCCTCCTGAGAAATCTGTATGCAGGTCAAGAAGCAACAGTTAGAACTGGACATGGAGCAACAGACTGGTTCCAAATTAGGAAAGGAGTACCAGTGGGTTAGGTATATCTAAAGTGTTTCTTGTATTACTTGTGGTTCCTTAAAACAGCAGGTAACCTTCCAGAATCTGGAGAAAATACATAAAAGACAACATGAAATGAAAATGAGAAGAATTATGAGCCTGAGTGTTAGCATTATGAAACATTTACTGTGAACTTCCACTACCTAGCTTTAACTTTAATTATGGAACTTTTGGGAAGGATTCACTTTTTAGTAAAAATTTTGTAGTTTGACCTACATGAAAGGTGACAGCCACTGGGTGAAAATTTTAGAGAAATTAAATTCAATATTCAACACAGACTACTCAGGAAGCAGTTTACATATTAAATCAGCAAGCGCTTCAAAAATGTTATGCTTAGAACTGTTGTCAGACCCAAGGTAGTGATGCAACGGGTAAAGACTTCTTCCCCCCAGCAACAGTATGTGGCACGTTTTCAAATGTGTTTTCACACTTTGATAGTGGAAGCATTTATAATGAAAAGTCTCATTTGAATCTTCATACTTAAGCCATGTGATTTGGTGTCAAACAAGGTGGTGTGCTGGTGCACAAGATTCTTTAGCTGCTCTGAGTTATACAGAACACCATTCTGGAAGTGAAGTTGGGAAAATTGTGGCGTTCCCCTAAAATTCTCATCTGTAACTGGTTTATTTAGAAGAGGGATTCTGAGTCCGTGATCTACACCTGTGATATCAGTTTATATTTTGGGCAGTTTGAGGGATTACTGACTTTTCTGGTAGTCTGATGACCTCAGCTGAACATGGTCCCTCAATTTCCTCCTCCCTTGTTCGATGAGGACTCCCTGGTACTTACACATCTAACCCTGTGTTTTGAGAGCAGCTTCAGAACATCTGGAGGCTCTGAAATCCTCCCTTGATTGTACTTGGAGAGAAGCTAGTTTAAGAGAGGTTGTCAGTTCTTGGGTGGTATTCAACATGCCATCCGATTTGAGCTGATTTTGGTCTTAAAAGTGGAAAGTTAATTAGTTTACTTATTAGTTAAGCTGATCTTACTAAACTGGAAGGATTTCTTCCCATTCCAGTTTGGGTAATTGATTTCCTCAGTGCCTGGTTTCCTACCATGTAACAAGGACTGTAGTAATAGTTTCCATCTGTGATGGTTTTAAAATTGTAGAAATGTGAAGTCAAAGAAAGAAAAATCTGTTTCCTAATTTCATAAATCATAGACTCAGTCATTGATCTGATATCTGTTCCTGGTTATCATTATTAGGTCCTGTGTAGAATGATACAGGGTGTGGTTCTGCCTCACTGATGTGTTATAGGGAGATCACGTTTTCATAAATATCATTAATTTTTTGTTTTTGTAGAACAAGATTAAACTAATGCAATTTACCAGTGTGAACAAGAAGTCTAGTCAATAAAACATTCTTAGAAGTAGCATGCTTCCTGGTTTCTCTTCGTTTAGCATTTTCATCTTGAGAGAGGTAACAAACCGACAGATGAGACGCGCAATTATTTAGAAGAGCATTGCCTCCTGTGAAGAAGTTGAGGTCTCAGAAGTGCTGAGTTCAGGAAACTCTTGTATCACAGAAAGGTCTTTGCGAGAATCTTCAGAGAATTAGGTTAACATTGTTGTTGTTTTTCAGTAGCTAAGTCATGTCTGACTCTTTGCGACCCCGTGGACTGCAGCACGCCAGGCTTCCCTGTCCTTCACTAGGTTAACATTAGCGGCTGAGAAAGATAGTGGGTCAGGATTTAGGGTTGGGATGATGGTTAAAGTATAGTAGGTTTGTTGGAAATTAATAACTTTTTTCATGGAGGATCACACTATGTAATAATAATGCAATCTGACATTGTGAATGTAAGTCTAATGGTGCCACTTCTGGGCCATTCTTTCTTCTTTTTTTTAATTTAGTTTTTATATTTTAATTAGAGGGTAATTACTTTACAATATTGTGATGGCTTCTGCCGTACATCAGCATGAATCGGCCATAGGTGTACATGTGCCCCTCTCTGCTGAATCCCCCTCCCCCTGCCCTCCCCACCCCATCCCTCCAGGCTGTCACAGAGCGCCTGCTCTGGTACCAGGTGTCACACATGAGATGCGCAGTGGCTGTCTGTTTCACGTATGGTAATGTGTATGTTTCAGTGCTGCCCTCTCAAATCATCCCACCCTCTCCTCCTCCCACTGAAAGACATAAAGAAAGTCTGTTCTCTGTGTCTGTCTCCTTCACTGCCCTTCATAGAGGATCATTGGTATTATCTTTCTCGATTCCATATATATGCGTTATTATACGGTATTTGCCTTTCTCTTTCTGACTTACTTCACTCTGTATAAGAGGGTCTAGATTCATCCACCTCATTAGAACTGACTCAGAACTGACTGCTTTCCTTTTTATAGGTGAATAATATTCTGTTGTGTATATGTACCACAACTTTCTTATCCATTCATCTGCTATTGGACATCCAGGTTGCTTCCATGTTCTAGCTATTATAAACAGTGCTGCAATGAACATTGGGGTACATTTGTCTTTTTCAATTATGGTTTCCTCAGGGTATATGCCCACTATGGGGTTGTTGGGCTATATGGTAGTTTTATTCCTAGTTTTTAAAGGAATCTCCCTACTGTTCTCCATAGTGGTTGTAGCAGTTTGCATTCCTACCAACAGTATAAGAGGGTTCCCTTTTTTCCACACCCTCTCCAACATTTATTGTTTGTAGGCTTTTTGATGATGGCCATTCTGACTGGTGTGAGATGATACCTCATAGTTGTTTTGATTTGCATTTCTCTAATAATGAACATTGTTGAGCATCTTTTCATGTGTTTATTAGCCATCTATAGGTCTTTGGAGAAATGTTTGTTTAGGTCTTTTGCCCACTTTTTGATTGGGTCGTTTGTTTTTCTGGTATTGAGCTTCATGAGCTGCTTGTATATTTTGGAGATTAATTTTGACAGTTCTTTCATTTGCTATTATTTTCTTCCATTCTGAGGGTTGTCTTTCACTTTGCCTATAGTTTCCTTCATTATGCAAAAGCTTTTAAGTTTAATTAAATCTCATTTGTTTATTTTTGTTTTTATTTCTGCTACTCTAGGAAGTGGATCGTAGAGGATCTTGCTGTGATTTATTAGAAGACTCATTAATCCAAAATTTTTTAAATGAAAAGAAATTTAAAATTCCACCAAAGTCTGTTGAAGATCACATCAGTGGAAGCTTAAGCAATGTTTACACTTGTTTTCTCATTAATGTTGTTTCTTTTCTCTCTTTCCTTCCCATCTTCTTCCATTTTGAAGAATGTAATGTTCTGTTAGTAGCGTCAGATTCTTCTTAAGTAAATAAATATAGCTACTGGATATTGTAGTTACTTCAGGTTATTCTGTTTTACCTATACCAGGATTGATATCAACAAATAAAACCCCTGTAGCCAACCAGGCAGACCCAGAAATCACCTTAGAAGCTAGAATTGGTGGGCTTCTATGAGAGTGTGGACCTGGTTCTACAGTTTCCCCTTGTTCCATTAGGTTAACTTTATCATATAATTGTGTGTGTGTGTGTATATGTATGTATATACATTTTCCCTAAAAGACAGTACCATGCCTGGCATAGAGTAAGTGCTCAGTAAATAACTGTGACTGAATGAATGAGTGGTTACTAAAGCAGGTGGTACTCCCCTGTGCTTGGGGTGCCTGAAAAGCATCCTTTTTTTTTCTGTTAAAAAGATAATTTCTTTAAAATTTTCCTCAGGGATTTGGTTTGATTGTCAGCTTCAGCTGATCTTTAAACCTTGCTGTATGTTTTGTGAAATAGAGGTGAAAGAGTTCTATTTTCACAGTCTTTTCAAATTCTGTGACTTTAGAAGTTTATGTAGAAATGCTGTATTTATAGACCTTTTAAAGTTGCTTCTTAGCTTCCCTTTAATCCTAAAACTTTAAAGTTGTCCATCTCAAGACTTTTTCCCCCCCCCTAAGGAATTTCTAAAGATTTTGCTCCATGTACTGAAGAGTGATGTTGGACTTTTGGAAATCCATTTAGAACCTTGAAGTTTCCCATTTATATCACTGGTGTTCTTAGTCCTGAAGGCCTGTATGTTGGAACTAGTCTCCCAAGAATGGAGATAATTAATTAACATCTCATATGGTCTAAGCTTCCCAGGTGGCGCAGTGGTAAAGAATCTGGCTGCCAACTTGGGAGAGGTGTGTTTGATCCCACAGTGGGGAGGATTCCCTGGAGGAGGAAATGGCAACCCACTTGAGTATTTTTGCCTGGAAAATCCTACGGACAGAGGAGCATGGTAGGCTACAGTCCATGGGGTCTCAAAGAGTTGGACATGACTGAGTGCCTGAGCATGCACATGCATGGTCTAAGCCCTCTCTCCCCTTCCCCATGTCATGTGCATACAGTACTGCAGAAGCTTTTTAGGAAATAGGAGCATTACTCAGCCAGCCTCACATGGGAGGCATTATAACCTCCTCCTGGTGGAGCTTGCTAGTTGTCCTTCCCTCTCATTCCCTTCCCTTCCCCTGAAGTCTGTGTACTTCAAGCCACAGTTTCTTCCTGCTGTGATCCATTCCTTTAGGTACCATCCTTTCAGTCTGCAGTGATGTTTATATCTCTCAAAATGTCCAAAGTTGTTTTCTAATCATAACTGCATCCTCAGCAATGTGCTTGCAAATGTCGTGATGTTATCATCATTTAAATTTAAGTATCATCAGTTTTAAGTATCATTATACTAATCTTTGTTTCTTTGGACCAGGCACATCACTGTCAGCTATACAACTTCTGTCAGCCCTCATTGGTCAAGAACATTTGCCAGAACACAAAATTCGTGGCAAATGAAAAGGCTGAAGTGTAGTGAACAGCACTTGTTGCAGAACATATTCAAATCAGGCTAGCTAGCATTTGATGTTTTCATTGGCTAAGAAAGTTTATAGTACAGTTAACTTATGTGTATTGTGCGTGTATAAATACAGATTGCTGTACTTGTACTTGTTGGCCAAGACTTAAGACAGTATGAAGAACACATGAAAAATGTGTTAACAGTACACTACAAAGATTCTCAGACTTTTTGGTGTTAAAGATTATTGGGACCTTAAAGATTATTGAGGGCCAGAAGTGCTTTTGTTTATGTGGCTTGTATCTGTCAGTATTGACCATGTGCTGTGCTTAGTTGCTCAGTGGGCTCTGTCTCTTTGTGACCCCCGTGGACTCTAGCCCGCCAGGCTCCTCTGTCCATGGTTTTCCAGGCAAGAATACTGGAATGGGTTGCCATTTCCTACTCAGGGGATCTTCCCAACCCAGGGATTGAACCCACATCTCTTGTGTCTCCTGCATTGGCAGGCTTGTTTACTACCAGCACCACCCGGGAAGCCCACAAATTTACCATATTAGAAGCCAAAAGTGAGAAAATTAAAAAATATGTACTAATCAATTAAAAAATAACAGTAATATATTCATTATATGTTGACATAATACATTTTTGTGACACATATGGGTTTTTCTCAAGCCAAAAAATATTAGCTAGAAGAGTGGCATTGTTTAGAAATGTCAGGTTCACTGGAAGACAGCTAGATTCTCCCATCTGCTTTTGTATTCAATTTATTATGATGTATTGGTTTGGTTGAACTACATGAAGAATATCTGGCCTCTTACAACTATGTATTTGGAAAAGGAAGGAGTATGTTGATAGCATTTTCAGATAATTTTGTTTATTCTTTGATATTCCACCAAAACACTTTAAGAGGTAGTATCTAAAAGATTGGGCTTCCCAGGTGGCTCACTGGTAAAGAACCCACGTGCCAATGCGGGAGACACAAGAGACAGGGTTTGATCCCTGACTTAAGAAGATCTCCTGGAGGAGGAAATGGCAACCCACTCCAGTTTTCTTGCCTGGAAAATTCCATGGACAGAGAAGCCTGATGGGCTACAGTCCATGGGGTTGCAGAGAGTCAGACACGACTTAGCAGCTGAGCACACATACATCTTAAAGACTGGTTGCAGTGAAGATTCTGAAACCATATCAGTAAACATTTCTTATTCCATTAAAGTCCACTTTAATAGATTTTAAACATTGCACTTTAAATGGATCTTATACTCATGTGTGGTTCTTTTTGTAACATTATTCATTGTTTGTTTGAAAAATATTGATTCACTGATGCAGATCTTACAGATGTTGACATGTATTGCATTTTATAAAATGTAAAAAGATAATCACATTTAATACCACCATTGAGCTCACCAGCACAGCCTTTCAGTGTTGGGAAACTGTTAAAGTTCACAGTGGCAGATACAAGCTTTCCAAAATTTTAATATTTATTCCAGTTTTATCACTGGCAACAGATAGTTGTTGGTTACTTCCCTCAAAATGAGAGTCTTGCTTTGTTTGGTTTTGAGGAAATGTCATCCAGATTCCCAAGTCTGACTGATTAGTCTGTGAGTTGTTCCCTCAAGTACAAGGGCTAATCTGGGGAAAAGCGGATGGTTGAGTTAGCCTTGGGCTCTAACTGCTGGCCCAGCGCTTCTCCTTAGGACCCCACTTGACTCTGTAACCGCATATGGGATTCCTATTTCATGCTGCCCATTTGGTTACACAGAATACTAGAAAAGGTCAGGATGCAATGAAACTGCTGTTGTTGCTTCACAAAGACATCTAAAAAAAACTGGATTTCCTTTTTTAACCATGAGTGCGTGATGGTGATGACTGCAGCCTTCTCCCACAGTTTCGTGACAGTGCCTTGACTTATGCCAAGGCGCCAACAGTTTCACCCACCACTGCTTCTGCACCATAAGTACAAATGTCAACTCGGGCAAAAAGGCAGATAATACTTTACCAGTATTAAGAAAAAAGCTTGTACCTCTTGGACTTTCTGACAGGATCTTGGAGACCCCCATGGATCTATGGACTAGTCTTGAAATGCTGGTATAGTGTAATGAGATGTTAGTATTTTTTTTTTTTTTTGAAAAAAGTTGTAGACACAAATAGCTGTACAATTTTTCTATGTTATGGGGGATGGCATTAAATGGAGTATGTATGCATTTTAAAAAATAAATACTGTAAAATTCTTTATTTTTGTATAAATTTTTAAATTATAAAAGTAGCATATCTTAGCCGTAAAAATTCAAAGAGTGCAGAAATGTTTAAGAATTGACTCAAACCCACCTCCACCCACTGAATTCTCTGCTTTTACTGTGCATTGTTCCAGGCCTTTCTTGAACCACAAACAAAGCCTGCATGCGTATGCATTTTTTTTTTGTAAATAATGCCATAATACTCTTCTGTAACTTATTTTTAAAACATAACAATTTAATATGGGTAGCTTACCACATCTATTACATGGTATCTTACCACATCTATTACATTATCCTTAGTGATTACTTGGTATTTCACAGCATGTATAATTTATTTAGCTGTTTCTCCATTATTGTATATTACTGTTGTTTCTTATTTTTCTTATATTAACTACGTAGCAGACATCTTTGGACATATAACCTATAAATTTGTGGAGAAATTTTTATAGTCTAGGTCGCCCAAAGTGAAGTTTTTTGGTTGTACATGTTTAGCATCACGTAAAAGTTTATGGGTTTGTAGAGTGAGACAGCTCAGATCTGAATTCTTGACTTGTCACTTATTTGTTCTGTGACTTTGGGAATGTTACGATGTCCTGAGCTTGGGCTTGATCATCTTGTAAAGTGGAAATAACCTTCTCAGTGTGTTGGGAAGCACTAAATTAAATGAAATGACACATCTCTAAACTGTGTAGCGTGGTGCCTGGCAAGTAGAAAATGAAAATGCTTGGTTAGTGGCAGTTAGTCAGAAGGATTGCTAAACCCCAGTTCAAGTCAGGGAGCAAGACCGGTGGAGGTGTGACCTGGGACCCATCAAACTGCTAGCTCTCCAGGCCTGCTTGCTTTTGCAAAATGAGGGATTAGGTGGTTAGGTGATCTCTTCTTTTCCAGCTCTGTGTCCTCATGGTTCTTTAACTTGGCTCCCAAGTATTGAGAGTATCGGCAATAAAATAACCTGGAGAAAGCATATGACTGATGTTAACATATTTATAAAGCTTTTCCTAAAATAGTTTTTTTGACTTAGCATGCCCTCTCCCCCTATCAATTTAATAAGACTTTTTGGTGATACCTATTCTAGGAATTAAAACCATCTTCATGTGTTGTAGAAAGATTATAAAAAGTGGTTTCAAATATAAAGAATTATATTTTAAAATTAATTTCTGTTCACTTTAGCTCAGGCTGTGTACATACATCTTTATTTTCTTAAATCCTTTGTAGCATAGATAGGTATTATATATGCCAGGAGAGGGTCAGCTGTGAACAGACTTATGAAAAAACATTTTACCACAATCACTGTATCCTGATCCTTTAACTTGATTTTTAGGACCTTTCTCTGCTTTTATCGGATAATGACTGCTCTTGGTCTAAGCCAGGCATTTGTTGTTATTTAGTCCCCGAGTTGTGTCCAATTCTTTGTGACCCCATGGACTGTGGCTCACCATGCTCCGCTGTCCATGGGATTCCCCAGGCAAGAGTGCTGGAGTGGCTTGTCATTTCCTTCTCCAGGGGTCTTCCTGACTCAGGGATTGAACCCACATCTCTTGTGTTGTCATGTGAATTCTTTATCACCGAGCCACCAGTGTCTAAAATGTATCTGGACTGGGTCACATGATGTATATAGACATTTTCGTAGTGCTGCTGTTGATTAAAAGTGAAAAGCTTGTGAGCTTTTAAAAAACAATGGGTTTTAGTCAAGGAGGTAGTGATGAAAGCTTTGGAGGGGTGTGGCTGGACATGTTGTAACTCTGACTTATGTCACTGATAGTGTTTCCCAGCTGTTCTTTGTGCATTTTCATGAAAGAGGATGTTTTTATGCAAAACCAGGTGGTCTCCCAAATGGACAGTTAGTCACATTGGCAGAACTTCCAAAATAATTATAAGATTTTGTAAACTCACTGCCCACTGTGTTTTCTTGGTATGATTTGTTTTCAGATTAATTTTTTTTCTGAAACTAAAACATGCTAGCAGAGAAGATTCTTAAGGTTTATCCTCCAAAATAGTTATAGAAACTTAAACATGATTCGTTGTCATAAAAATAGTTGCTGAAAATGTGACTTTGAATTCTTGCTAATTTGTGATTTCATTGTTCTCAGAGCAAAGCATGTTTCAGTTGCCCTTTGATGTCTCCAGTTTCCATGTTAACATTTGTACTTCTTTGGACAAATATATTGTGCTCTTCCCTCCTCCCTTCCTAGTTACTTTGGATTCACGTGGTTGAGTTGTCTTTCTTATTAGTAAGAAAGTGTAATGTTGTGAGCCACGGGGAACTGGACCACTGAGGTCTCTTAGAGCCCTTTAATTCCATAATGTCCTTGATCTGACGAAGCCGCTCAGCAAATCTCTTCACAATTTCCACGACCAAGCCATCTGCCTGCATTGAAATAAATCAAATCTGCTTACTCCGTCAATGTCTAACGAGTTTTCTATAAACTGATGATGTTGACCATAAGCACGAAAATAATTTGCAATCTTGAGCACTTCCTCTTGAATTCTCATCCAAGATTCTCTTGACACAGTGGAAGTTGGCATGCCAGCTTTCTCTTTGACTTGAGTCGGAGGGTAATGGAGCTGTTCCCCCACTCCCTGTGGTGTTGTTACTCACTCAGGGACAGTGAGTAGATTTCTTCTTTAGCTTTTCCACATCCAGGTTAAACTTGACAAAACCTGTGCTTGTCCTTCTACTTTATATATACTTGCTAATATAGAAATGTACACACAGTTATCTAATTTTACATGTTGCAGTTTGCATGCACACACACACTTATGTTTAAATCTCAGGCAGACTGATTTTGTACGTGGCCAAAGCTTCTGGTATTGTCTGCACCTTGGACAGTGTGGCAGCATCCCACTGGGCAAGTGTATAATCCCACGGCCTGTGCCTAGGCAATAATAATTATAATTATAATTTTTTTCACATCTGAGAACCACCAAATCTAGACCATATCTTCTTAGTGTTCTTAATTTCTTGCTCTCCTTTCTTTCCTCACTACCTTCATTAATTTATATCCTTAAGTTTGCATTATTCTGACACTTTTCTAGTGGTTCTTTATTTCTCCTTTCTTCTCTTTGATCCATCCTTTATTCTGTACCAGGTTGCTCTCCTGTCAAACACTGTTTTCATTATATCTCTCCCTTCCTTCGATAGCAATAACAACTGCATACTCTGAAAACCTTTGATACAGTCACTCAGCCTTTTCCTTTATGTGAGCTAAGTTTACAGTAGCTTCCCGCTTTCTTCTAACATGTCCCTGCTGCCTTTCTAAAATTTGCACTTTGTTCAGTCCGCTGAGGAATGATGACATACATAGTTATTTTGGGGATTATATTTCAAAGTTGCCAAAAGAGAGCAGTGACCAGGACTAAAATTTTTTAAACCATAATATGCACAAAATAGTGTAGTAATACTGAGTAGTACTTAGTGAATTATCATAAGTCATATCGTACTTAGGTAACCATCATCTAGATCCAAAGGCAGTGCATTGCCCACGTCCAGTAGCCCCCAGAGACCCTCTCAATCATCCTGCCGTTCCCTGCTCCCGCAAGGTAACCACTTTAAAAAAAATTTATTGAAAGTATAGCTGGTTTACAATGTTGTGTTAACTTCTCCCTACAGCAAAGTGACTGAGTTGTGCATGTGTATTCTTTTCGTTATTCTTTTCTACTGTGGTTTATCACAGGATATTGGCTGTACTTTCCTGTGCTGTACAGTGGGGCCTCGTCGTTTATCCATCCTGCGTTGGATAGTTTGCGTCTGTGAATTCCAAACTCTTGATCCTTCCATCTCCCATCTGTCCTCCCTCTTGGTAACTGCAAATCTATTCTTTATGTCTGTGAGTCTGTTTCTTTTTTATAGATACGTTCATTTGTGTCATATTTTAGATATATAAGCGATGTCATATGGTATTTGTCTTTCTCTTTCTGACTTTGCTTAGTATGATAATCTCTGGATCCATCCATGTTGCTACAAATGGCACGATTTCATTCTTTTCCATGACTAATACTCCAGTGTATATACCTCATCTTCTTTACCTGTTTATCTGTTGATGGGCATTTAGGTTTTTTTCATGTCTTGGCTATTGTGAATGGTTCTGCTTTGAACATAGGGTTGCATGTATCTTTCCAAAGTATAATTTTGTCTGGGAATATGCTTGGGCGTGGGATTGCTAGGTCATAGGGCAACTCTCTTTTTAGTTTTTTGAAGTACCTCTACACTGTCTTCCATAGTGGTCGCACCAGTTTATATTCCCACCAACAGTTAGGAAGGTTTCCTTTTTTCCATACCTTCTCCAGCCTTTACTATTTGTAGACTTTATGATGATGGCTGATGATGGTGTGAGGTGATACCTCATTGTATTATTGATCTGCATTTCTCTAATAATTAGCAATGATGAGCATCTTTTCATGTGTCTATTGGCCATCAGTATAACTTCTTTGGAAAAATGTCTGTTGAGATCTTCTTCCAATTTTTTGATTGAATTGTTTGTTTTTTTTTGTTATCAGTTTGTATGGGCTGTTTGTATGTTTTGGAAATTAAGCCCTTGTTGGTCACATCATTTGCAGGTGTTTTCTCCCAGTCTGTAGGTTGACCTTTTTTGGTTGTTGTTGTTAATGGTTTCCTTTGTTGTACAGAAGCTTATACATTTGATTAGGTCCCATTTGTTTATTTTTGCTTTTATTTCTATTACTTTTGGAGACGACAAAGGTAACCACTTTTTGACTTCTAATACCAGAAATTAGTCTGTTTTTAAAATTTATATAAGTAGAATAATTCTTATTTAGTATGTATTCCTTTGTGTCTGCCTTTGAAAATTCACCACTGATTATGTGATTTATCCACACTGCTACATGTAGCTACATGTACATGTACATGTTTCTTCACCTCTGTTACAGTATAGCACTTCAGTGCGTGAATATACCACTATATGGGTTTATCCGTCCTACTGCTTATAGATGTTTGGGTGGTTTCTAGTTTTGGCAATGAACAACACTGCTGTGAACATTCTTGTATGTGTCTTTGGATACATAATCAGAGTTAGGAATACACCTAAGAAACAAATTGCACGTATTCAGCCTTAGTAGGTACTGCCATTTTCCCAAAGTGACTGTGCTGATCTTTACACCCTCCTAGCAGTTTATCCATTTTCTCTACATCCTGATGAATATCAAGTATTGTCAGCTTGTTTTACTTTAGTCATTCTGATGGGCAAATAAAGGTATCACACTGTGTGTGCCTAGTTTGCAGGTATTTTGTACTTGGCTGATTACTAATGAGGTTGCTCACCTTTTCTCCTTCTTACTGGCCATTTAGGTATCTTCTTTTGTGAACTGTCTGTTCAAGTCTTTTGCCAGTTTTAAAAAAACAGCTTTATTGAGATATAATTAGCATACCATATTTTTTACTTGTTTAAAGTATACAGTGATTTTTGGTGTATTACATTGGTAATTTTTAGGAATTGTGGTAAAATGTTAAATTTAAATGTAAATTTTAAATTGCCAACATCTGTTGGATCATAGAAAAAGCAAGGGAATTCCAGAAAAACTTCTGCTTCATTGACTATGCTAAAGTATTTGACTCTGGATCACAACAAACTCTGGAAAATTCTTAAATAGATGGGAATATCCGACCGACCACCTTCAGTTCAGTTCAGTTCAGTCGCTCAGTCGTGTCAGACTCTTTGTGACCCCATGAACTGCAGCACGCCAGGCCTCCCTGTCCATCACCAACTCCCGGAGTTCACTCAAACTCACGTCCATCAAGTCAGTGATGCCATCCAGCCATCTCATCCTCTGTCGTCCCCTTCTCCTCCTGCCCCCAATCCCTCCCAGCATCAGGGTCTTTTTCAAGGAGTCAACTCTTCACACGAGGTGGCCAAAGTACAGGAGTTTCAGCTTTAGCATCATTCCTTCCAAAGAACACCCAGGACTGATCTCCTTCAGAATGGACTGGTTGGATCTCCATGCAGTCCAAGGGACTCACAAGAGTCTTCTCCAACACCACAGTTCAAAAGCATCAATTCTTCGGCTCTCAGCTTTCTTCACAGTCCAACTCTCACATCCACACATGACCACTGGAAAAACTATAGCCTTGACTAGACGGAACTCTGTTGGCAAAGTAATGTCTCTGCTTTTGAATATGCTATCTAGGTTGGTCATAACTTTCCTTTCAAGGAGTAAGAGTCTTTTAATTTCATGGCTGCAATCACCATCTGCAGTTATTTTGGAGCCCCCCAAAATAAAGTCTGACACTGTTTCCACTGTTTCCTCATCTATTTCCCATGAAGTGATGGGACTAGATGCCATGATCTTAGTTTTCTTAATGTTGAGCCTCGTATCCTGAGAAACCTGTATGCAGGCCAAGAAGTGACAGTTAAAACTGGTTCCAAATTGGGAAAGGAGTACGTTAAGGCTGTGTATCATCACTCTGCTTATTTAACTTATATGCAGAGTACACCATGCAAAATGCTGGATTGGATGAAGCACAAATTGGAATCAAGATTACTGGGAGAAATATCAACAACCTCAGATATGCAGATGATACCACTCACATGGCAGAAAGTGAAGAGGAATTAAAAGGCATCTTGATGAAAGTGAAAGAGGAGAGTGAAAAAGCTGGCATAAAACTCAACATTCAAAAAGTGAAGATCATGGCATCTGGTCCCATCACTTCGTGGTAAATAGATGAGGAAACAGTGACAGACTTTATTTTCTTGGGCTCCAAAATTGCTCTGTATGGTGACTGCAGCGTGAAATTAAAAGACACTTGCTCCTTGGAAGAAAAGCTATGACAAACCTAGACAGCGTATGAAAAAGCAGAGACATCACTTTGCCAGCAAAGGTCCATATAGTCAAAGTATGGTTTTTCCAGTAATCATGTCTGGATGTGAGAATTGGACCACAAAGAAGTCTGAGCACTGAAGAACTGGTGTTTTCAAATTCTTTTCCAGAATTGGTGCTGGAGAAGACTCTTGAGAGTCCTTTGGACAGCAAGGAGATCAAACCAGTCAATCCTAAAGGAAATCAACCCTGAATATTCATTGGAAGGACTGATGCTGAAGCTCCGATACTTTGGCCACATGATGCTAACTCATTGGAAAAGACCCTGATGCTGGGAAAGATTGAGGACATAAGGAGAAGGGGACTACAGAGGCTGAGATGGTTGGTTGACATCACCGACTCAATGGACATGAGTTTGAGCAAATTCTGGGAGATAGTGAAGGACAGGGAAGCCTGGCATGCTGCAGTCCATGGGGTTGCAAAGAATAGGACACAACTAAGCGACTGAACAATTGGAGAAGGAGATGGCAACCCACTCCAGTATGCTTGCCTGGAGAATCCCATGGAGGGAGGAGCCTGGTAGGCTACAGTCCACGGGGTTGCAAAGAGTCAGATACGACTGAGCGACTTCACTTAAGCGACTGAACAATAGCAAACCATTTTGCTATTCAGTGTGCAATTCATTGGCATTAAGCATTTCCACAGTGTTGTGCAACCATCATCACTGTCTGTTTCTAAAACATTTTTATCATCCCAAACAGAAATTCAATAAATATTAAATAATAGCTGCCTATTCCTGCTTCCCCCAGGCCCTGGTAACATCTGATCTATTTAGATATATTTGAATTTGCCTATTCTAGGTATTTCATATAGGTGGCTGCTGCTGCTGCTGCTAAGTCGCTTCAGTTGTGTCCGACTCTGTGCGACCCCGTAGATGGCAGCCCACCAGGCTCCCTGTCTCTGGGATTCTCCAGGCAAGAACACTGGAGTGGGTTGCCATTTCCTTCTCCAATGCATGAAAGTGAAAATTGAAGTCGCTCAGTCGTGTCCGACTCTTCGCGACCCCATGGACTGCAGCCTACTAGGCTCCTCCGCCCGTGGGATTTTCCAGGCAAGAGGACTGGAGTGGGGTGCCATTGCCTTCTCCTCATATAGGTGGAATCATACAGTATTTGTCCATTTGTGACTGACTTTCTTCACTTAGCATGATTTCAGAGTTCATCCATGTTGCAGCAGGTATCAAAACTTCATTCCTTTTAAGGCCTGAGTAATATTTCATTGTTATATATATGCTACTTTTGTTTATTTACCTTTTGACAAACCCTTGGGTTTTTGCCAGTTTTTAAACTTTGAAAGTCTGTGTGTCTTTTTTTCCCCTTGATTTGTATAGGTTTTAAAAATACTTTTGCTGAAATACAGGCACTTTATTGGTTATATGGGTCACAAAATCTTTTACCTGTGATTTGCCTTTTCACCTTCATACTTTAGTGTCTTTTAAAGAACAGTTCTTGATTGTAATTTATTTGGTTTTGACACATTTTTCTTTTTGACTAGCACTTTTTGTGTCTTTGGTAAGATATCTTAGCCTGTGATCTTTTAAAATCTGTATTGCTTATCTTTTATATTTTGACCTGTAGTCCCCCGAAATTGGTTTTTCATGTGTGTGATGAGAATTGGGAGTCAAGGATTAAAGCTTACTTTTTGTGGTAGTTTACTTTTTTACATTCATGTCTAGTCTTCTTGGTTAAATAAGTGCTTTGAGTTGGTCTTATATTTCATTTTACCTCCAGGAACCAACATATTGCCTTGCACCTGGTAAGAGATAAGTAAATGCTTATTAATAATGGTCAGGTTGTAAAGGCTCATTTCCCAAAAGACACAAAGGGACCTATACAGAACAGTATGAAATGTAACTTTCTTCTTAAACTTGTTGTTGTTTAGTTGCTAAATCATGTCTGACTCTTTTGTGATCCCATGGGCTATAGCCCGCCCAGATCCGCTGTCGTGGGATTTCCGAGGCAAGAAGCCTGGAATGGGTTGCCGTTTCCCTCTCCAGGGGATCTTCCTGACCCAGGGATTGAACCCACATCTCCTGCAGACAGGCAGGTTCTTTGCCACTGAGTCACCAAGGAAGCCCACTTCTTCTTAAATAGCATTCATATATTAATTTCCTCTTTATAGCATTAATTTCTTCTCACTGTTTTTTGGAGACCTATCTCCCTCTTCCTCCTCTGTTGCTATCTTTGCCATCGTCATCCTTCTCCTTCATTAATACCATCCTCAACATCTGGAACTGAAGTTGAGTTCTAAATCTCGCAATCTTAATTTCCCCATTATGTAGTAGCCTCCTTTTAAGATATTAATTTTAGTTTTATAATAGTATTTTATATTGTTGAGTACCTTGCATCATAACAATGTCACCTTCTGTTTGTTTTGTCCCAGGAATTTTAATCCATGGTCCAAAAATTGTTTTCAGAGATGTCACAGAAATTTTTGTGTTGTGTTTGGTATTCTCAGTGAGAATATCTCAGCCTTTAAAAGTTTATTCTTTAATTTTCCAATAAACTGTTCGTAAGCCCATGCTATGTACACCACTGTACTTAGGCATTGTGGGTCATACAGAGTATTCGATATGGTACCTGGTCTTAAAGAGCCTAACACACGTGTTCAGTTCAGTTCAGTTGCTCAGTTGTGTCGGACTCTTAGTGACCCCCTGGACTGCAGCACACCAGGCCTCCTGTCCGTCACCGACTCCCAGAGTTTACTCAAACTCATGTCTATTGAGTCGGTGATGCCATCCAACCTTCTCATCCTCTGTCGTCCCCTTCTCCTCCCATCTTCAATCTTTCCCAGCATCAGGGTCTTTTCAAATGAGTCAGTTCCTCGCATCAGGTGACTGAAGTATTGGAGTGTCAGTTTCAACATCAGTCCTTCCAGTGGATATTCAGGACTGATTTCCTTTATGATGGACTGGTAGCTATGGTTAGAATTGTAAGCAAAGTTACAGCTTGGAGATTTATGTGAATCAGAAAAGGAATAATTGTGGAACACGTCAGACTCAGGTGAGGAACTGAAGTACAGATATATGTAGTAAAGTGTCAAGTGGAAGAAGATAGAGGCCGTGTGCACTGCTCATCTGGTCTTCATCCCAGTTGCTGAGGCAGAACACCTTTGTTTTTTCTGTACTTAGCAGTTTTTAAAGAGAAAAAGCAAAAAACAGGCTTATTATGGTTCAGGCATCTGAGGATAGAAAGATTAAAAAGTATACAGTCTAGTCTTTAGGACTCTGTGAGTTTAGTCTAAAAGACAACATGATTGAGCTCATTATTATTTAATTGTTACATTAATGGTATGAATGCAGTCTTGTCTTCTCAGTCCTCGTTGTTTCGACACACCAAGTCATTTTCCTAGGTAGTGTGGTTCTTGGGATCTGCCAGCTCTGCAGCCAGCCACCTTGAACATGCACTGGGGTGATGGCTTGGAGGCTTTGGCAGAAGGCAGGTGGCCTCTGAGGTGGTGCTCCTGGTCCCCAGGGGCCTGCATGAAGTGTGAGAGAGACCTGGTAGTGCTTGTGCACCCTGGCGAGGGGACCATAGAGGTCCTAGGTTAGAATGAAGAGATCTGTAGGGATTTCAGCATCAGAGACAAGTGGCCAGTACCCCTGTGTAAGGATGAGAACCAGCACATACCCAACACTGTTCCCCATTCAGCACCACCACTGGGAAGAACACCCCGCAGAGCACCAGTCTTAACCTGCTACTCCTAGACTAATAAGCAGTGAGTTAAGATACTTTATGGGAGAGAGGCCAGTAAAGACCCAGAGGACTTTGTGTGGCTGTGAGGGTCAGCTCTCTTCTCTGCCATGGGGTAGTTTGAGAACTCTCTCCTTCATGCAGTCAGATAGCATCTTGAAGAAAAGCAGGATGAGGGGAAGGAAATTTAAGACTGAGCCTTTATGTGAGCCATCTAAAAGAGACATCTGTAAGATTACTTAAAGAAGTTGTTCAGATTATTAGGTCAGCCTTAGAGGAGTAGATTGGGCTGAATTTGGTTACTCCCTTCATGCCCACTATCCATCCTGTTTTGGGGTGAGTTGTTGGGAGGTGAGAAGTGGTAAGAAGATCATATCAGTTTGAGAGAAAATAGACTTTTTTTTTTGCATATGCTTGTTTATTAACAAACACAAATTTACTTATTGCTGTCCTCTTGATAACATTAGGTTTAGATGCGTGGCCAATCCCACAGAATCTAATGGCCTCCTCTGGCCAGATGCGCTGGTATTGAGCTTTGTCCTAGTTTTTAACTTAAGCTGATGTACCAACATGGTAGCAAATGTGTAAGCAATTGCAGGAACCATACTACAGTGGTTTATTGAATCTCAATAAATGATCTTTAGTTTGAAGAAAAGCCTCTTTATTTGCTTGATCACTTGGAGTGCTTTTTAAAAATACTTGGATTTGGCAGGCTTTTTGGATACTGAGGTGCCCACAGTGAACTGAATGTGGTTAAACAGCTTGGAACGTTGGAGCTGAATAGGCTCTGGGCACATGTGCCAAGGGGTAGCAAGCCAAGCCGTCCTGTCTCCAGAGCCAGCCCAGCCAGGCTTCAGCTCTGCTGCTCTACCACTTCTGGATGCCTCTCTAAGTCAGCACGTTTCTCCTGCTTTTCGCGTCCAAGTTTCCAGTCTAGATGTCAAGTTTCCATTAAAGTCGTGGCTGCCATGATTGGGGACCCTGTGCCACGTGCCAGTGCCCAGGCATTTTAGGTATGTTTACTTGGTGATCTTTAAGACAAGCCTGTGAAATAGATGAATATTAACCCTGTTTCCAAGCAAGAAAGTTGATTGTGTGGTTGGAGAGTGAATGAATTTCAGTACCTAAAAGAGTAAGTGCCTAGAAGAGTAAGTAAGATAATGTCTAAAGTGCCTAGTGCTGTGTCAGGCTCAGACAGTGACTGGATTACATTTTCTATTTTAAACTGAATTTGTGGTGGTTTTGTCCCAATTCTGCGACCTCACTGGACAAGAATTTGGGGAACATCTATTTGAGCTGTTTGAACAGTACTTTGAGCATGCTTTAAAACCTAACTAAGCATGCGGAGATTATGGTGCTCCAGCCTGTGAAAGTCAAAATGAAACCTATACTGTGAAGCAGGAGTAAGCAAGTCCAACACAGCTGTTTTTTTTTCCTTCAAGAGGACTGCTTTAATCTTTGCTGTCATGTATCAGATACGAACCTTAAAAACCCCTTTTTATGCCTCCTTCCCTCTGTCTCTCTCCTCTTCTACCTTGCTGGTGCCTTATGTATTTGCTTGGTGTGCCTGGTGAATAGTACAGCATGAGCCGTAAGAGAGTTTAGAACTTTGTTTTTATGTATTTCACATAAGTTGGCATGATGGAAGATTTGTAAGTTCTCAAATTCAAAGGGGAATGATTGAAAAATTATTATTCCAAGAAAAAACTATGCTTGGCCTGTGGGTTAGACACTGCAGCTGGTAAAAGTACACAACTCCGCTCCTGCCTGCATTGAGTTGACAGTTTCTAAGGAGGGGAGGGAGGAAACATTTTTTTGAATGCTTACTAGATACTCACCCTTCAAATATACAGGATATAATTAATCTTTACCACACCCTTGAATATTTCCATTTTATAAACAAGGAAAGGTTAAATAAGGCCACAGCTCTTATGTCTTTGGTATCCAAAACCTACCCTCTTCTCACTTCAGGAAAAGGAGAGCAAGAAAACACAGTCATTTCAGCTTGAAATCCCCTTTTCTGCTCTTCCTTCCGGGCCTGGAAAATAAGGCTTGCGCTTCCGGACCCAGGTTGGATGTCACCTCCCATGTGGTCTCCTAGAGTTGGCTTTTTCCCTCCCTAAATCCGTAGTGTGTTGTTCAGACTTCAGCCCATCCTGTTATCCTGGTCTCTGTAATCTGCACACTCACTTCTTTGTTTTACTCTCTTCCTTCCTTACCTTTAGGCACTGCGCCTGGCACACAGCCAGTGCTTAATAGATATTTGCTTTATAAAAACTAAGTGATGATTGTACAGTTCAAGCTATACAGACAACTGAACTTCCGAGAGACATTATGGAGCAACTGGGAACTAGCAGTCTCTCTCCGCATCTGAGAAGGATTTAGCTGAGCCCAGGGGAGGCGGGGCCCAGCGGCTTGGGGAGGGTGGGAGTGAGGGGGGGCAGCCTTGGAAGTGGTCCCATGTAGAGGAGCATGGCTGGCTCCTGTCAGGAAGCAACGTGAGTTAAATTTGGATGCCACATTTATTATTTCAGCTCTTTGAAAACTGCTCCTAATGGTATCTCTTTTCTTTTGTTTCCTCAAAATTAATTATCTTTTTGTAGCTATGGCAACTCATTTGAAACTCTATTATGCTTGTAATCTGTACCCATTGAACTATTTGCTTCAGCATTCTAAACATTTTCCTGCATAGTCAATAGTTCTATATTTACAGCGTTCTCTTCCTTCTGGTGAAAATTGGCTTTTCCCTTTAGATTTCTAAAGATGATTTAAAAAAGAATTAGGAATGACAGCCCGACTAATAAATTACCATAAATGACCATCATCTTTGTCACTAACATTCATGCCATCATCTGCTCCTACTGGCATATTTCTAGGCTGTCTTTACTTTGAGGAGCTTTGAACACGTGGCACACACCACCCTGGTTTCCCTGATTTCCCTGGTTCTTAGGGCCCCTGTACCCTCACCCTTGGGAGTCACCTCCCACCCTCCCTTGCGGGCTCCAGCAGTCCAGCGGGACACCCTTTGTGCCTCCTGCCTAGCTTTGGTCCAACTGGTGACACCGTGTGTGTGTGTGTGTGTGTGTGTGTGTGTGTGTGTGTGTGTACTTGTTCTCTTCCCTTGCGCTGTTCATTCTGTTGCTAGCCTTCCCAGCTCAGCCTTTCTCCTGGTCTCAGACAACTTGTCTTTTAATGTTCTGCCTGCAGGACTTTTGCACCTGCAGCCCAGCTCTTGTGGGTAGACTAGATGGTCAGAGGGTTCCCTGTTTCCTTCTCTTCTTAGGTCAAGTTTGTTTAGCCTTCAAATCTTTTTCTTCATTGGAATGTGAGGCACAAAACAACTCTACTATTGAGTGGCTGACTTAGATGAAGAGATGGCCCTAATGCATGTGGTGCATAGAAAGAATCTGTAACACTGAGTCCCCGTGTCATCTTAAAATGCCTGTTCACTTATAATGCATTGGTAGGCTAGGAATAATGTATTAATAACTGACAGAGAAAGAAATTATGTTAAGAACTGCAGTCTCCTGTCTCCTTAAGTCACAGTAAACATGCTTTTTTAAAGCTTTTATGACCTTGTGATTGGTGTTTGCATCCTCCCAACAGATCAGTTTTCTTAGTGAAGTTACACAGTGGAGGTGGTTACAGTCTGTGCTGGGTCTCTGTCTCTGAAACACTTGGAGTTGTGTTAGATAAGCTGGATCTTAACATAAGAATTTGAAGCTGACTCCTATTAGTTGTATGGTTTGTATCTCTAATTAAGTGGCTCCCTGTTGCTAAGAGCAGTAATAAAAATGTTAACAATTTCGTCTGAGACTGTTATTGCTATAGTATTACTTATACCACAGTAGCTTATGCTGGGAAGATATTCAAGAAAGGTTTATGGACCCAGAAAATGGTTATTTCTCTGAGAAATAAGCTTAGGGGGCTTTATCAACAGTTATAGCCGATGTTTATCACCAGTTGTAAACAGCATCCTGGATAATGCTTGTTTCTCTTGTCCTTTTACCTTATTTTTTGTACTTTAGAAATGTAAAATCATTGTTTCATTTGTGTTTATTTTAAAAATACTTTTAAGTTGTTTTAGTATTTGCTGAATACTTACCTTCCAACATATGTGACATATACTTTAATGGTAATAAAAAAGCATATAAATAAATACTGATTGATCTGCTTTCGGGTTTACTATTGAACGTTTCATACTAGAAGGGGAAACTTCTTATGCTTGCAGGGGCTTTTTGAGAACATTTCTGCAGCTGTCTTACAGTCCCAGAGTGGTAGATCCAGAAAGCATCATCAGTCCCTCGTTTCTTGTCTTTGCTCACCTCTTTCTTCCTTCCCCTCCTGCCTCTATTCTGGCACTATTCAGGTTGTATAATAAGGAACAGTAAAGTGTAAGTGGCAGAGTTGAGACCAGAATCTAGGTTAATGCTCATTCCAATAAAGGCCAAGCAATATTTCAGTTACTTTTTCTGTCTTTTCATGCTAATTTTAGCTGCTATAAGGTCAAACATCATGACTTCCTAGTGTCTATCTCTATCACACCACCACCTCAACAAAATATTATACGAGAAAATTGTACATATACCATGAGTGTACACAGGTGTGAATAAATAGCACATGTGTTTGTGTGATTGTGGTAGGGTCATTTAAACACAATGGAGGTGTTGTGTGCACTATATATAAATGTACATATATGTGTGTCTGTATATATATTTATTGTATATATATATATATTAGATTCCCCGCCCTTAGCTAGTATTATGCTTCTGTCATGTCTTCCTATTCTAGACTGGGTAAGAGGAAGCAGACAAGAAAATACGCAAATTTCATTTCAGAATCTGTAGCAGCTGGAGTGAACGTCAAACAGATGGGCTTTTCCACCCTGATTATCCTAACTTCCTAAATTTAGAAATACATGCTTTAAAAAAATGTAAATTACCCAAGGGGGTGGTGTAGCACATGCCAGGCAGTGCTAACGAGTGCAAATAGATGTCATCTGCTGACTTAGATGAATCTCATCTCCACTTCTGGGTCTCTGTTATTTCATTCCCTTTGGATTTGTTTTATGTCACTGCTTCCCTTTCTGAAAGTGTAGCGTCAAGCCTATTTTCACATATAGGTGAATATTATTTTAAAATGGTGAAATTTATATAGTGTCTTAAACCAAAACAGTGTTTAATCTGTCTCATTACTCAAAATTCTTTCTAACTAGTGGGAAAGGATAGGAAAGAGATGTTAGATGAGCAGTTTCTTGTGTCTTAACTTTGCAGCTAATTAGCCAGGTGAATGTGGACAAGATACTCTGCCATCAAATGGGTGAACTGGCCTCAGTGGTCTGTGAACATACCTTTCAGTTATAATGTTCTTTGTTTCTGAAAATTATCTGTATCTAAATTATTTTGTGCAGTGTTGTGGCCAAAAAATCTAGCTCAGTGCCTGGCAGATAATAGGTATTTAATAAACATTATCAAAAGAATCAATACAGTCTTACATTTTCAATTTACAAAATTCATTGGGCAAATTATTTCAGAGCTAAGTGTTTTATAGCCACCCTGTCCCTATTAGAATAACTGTATATATTTCTTTTCCTGTGTCTTATAGCTGAGGAGATCAGCAGTCATCCAGGAACATAAAAAGCAATATCCAAATATGTGAGGAGGTTTGAATATACACATAACCTCCATTGGAATGTGAGTTGAATGGGGAATCATATGCCAATGGCAACCCACTCTAGTGCTCTTGCTTGGGAAGCCTCATGGACGGAGGAGCCTGGTGGGCTGCAGTCTATGGGGTCGCGAAGAGTCGGACATGACTGAGTGACTTCACTTTCGCTTTACACTTTCATGCACTGGAGAAGGAAATGGCAACCCACTCCAGTGTTCTTGCCTGGAGAATCCCAGGGACCGGGGAGCCTGGTGGGCTGCCGTCTATGGGGTCGCACAGAGTCGGAAATGACTGACGTGACTTAGCAGCAGCAGCAGCCTTATTAACTCTAGCTTCCCTCCCACACACCACAGAGAAATGGCTTTTAAAAGTTTACTTAGGGTATTTTTGGTATGGAATGGAACATGATTTATTTCTTTAGCTTGGTTGAGGTAATTACAGCCTTTACTGAACCACGATTTTATGGAAGGTGGTAAGATGGTGCGTTGCCTGTGATTAGGTCACTCATCTTACTGTAGAAGATGAGTGGACATTGATTTTTTTT
The DNA here is from genome assembly GCF_003369695.1 of Bos indicus x Bos taurus. NCBI lineage: Eukaryota > Metazoa > Chordata > Mammalia > Artiodactyla > Bovidae > Bos > Bos indicus x Bos taurus. Next base: position 63,632,775 of record NC_040076.1, on the reverse strand, counting down.
TTTTTAAATCCACTTTGATATGGTACAGTTTGAGTACAAAAATCTGCATCCATTTTAAAGTATACAGTTCGATGACAGTTGTATATATCTGTGGACCCGCCACTGAAGTCAGGAGATGGAACATTTCTACTGCCCCCTGTAGATTGTCTGTCTCGTTTTGCATCCCTCCCTCTCTCCCTCTGTCTCTTGCCTCAGGAAACCACTGGTCTGCTTGCTGCCACTGTGTATAGGTGTGCATTTTCCAGGATTTTTGTAAATGGGATTAAGCAGTATGTGCTCCTTTGTGGCTAGATTCTTTTACTCAATGTGGTAATTTTGCCATGTGGTTGCATGCATCGATTTGTTGCTTTTTATTGCTGAGTGGAACCCTTTGGCAGGGATATACTACAACTTGCTTTTCCACTCTCCTATGGAGGAACATTTGAGTTATTTTCCAGTTTGGGGGCTATCCTTGTATGAATCTTTGTGTGAACACAGTCCTTTGGGGTAAATAATTTTTAGTGGAGCGGTTGATGTTTAGCTTTTTAAGGAAACTGCCAGACTGTTTTCTAAAGCAGTTGAGTCTTTTTTTTTTTTTTTTTTTTTTTTACCCCAACTGCTAGTGTGTGAGAATTTTAGTTGTTTTCCATTATTGCCAATACTTGTTATGGTCAGTGTTTTAAAATTGTAGCCATTCTGGTGGATGTGGAGTGTGTTCTCATGGTTTTAGTTTGTATTTCCACGATGACTAGTGATGTTGAGCATCTCTTCATTTGTTTAACAGTCATTTGTGTCATTTCTTTAGGGAAGTGAAAGCGAAAGTCTCTCAGTCGTGTTTGACTCTTTGCAACCCCAAGGATTGCAGTCACGTCTGACTCTTTGCCACCCAAAGGACTATACAGTCCATGGAATTCTCTAGGCCAGAATACTGAAGTGGGTAGCCTTTCCCTTCTCCAGGAGATCTTCCCAACCCAGGGATCAAACCCATTTGTATTATTTCTTTAGGGAAATGTTTGTTCAAATTCGATTGACAATTTTTAAAAAAGGGTTTTTTTGTCTTGAGTTTTAAGAGTTATTTGTATACTCTGGATACCATCTTTTTTTTCAAATATAAGTATTTTGAATATTTTTTGCCTTTTTGTGGATTGCTTTTTTACTTTATTAGTGGTGTCTTTTGAAGAGCAGGTTTTAATTTTGAAAAGCCCTCTATAATTTTTTTCTTTTATAGTTTCTGTGTTTTGTGTCCTATCTGAGAAATGTTTACCAAAAGTTGCAGGTGTTTTCTCCTATGTTTTATCTATGAGACTTATAGTTTTAGCTTTTACATAAATGTCTGTGTAATACTTGGAATTGATTTTTGTAATTCAAGGTGAGTTAAAGGTAGATATTCATTTTTTTTAAATGCAAATATTCAGTTGTTCCCAATACTTTTTGTTTAAATGATGTTCTTTTCCTCTGTTCAATTATCTGATATCCTTATTATTTCTTTCACTCTATTTAATTAGTCTTTGCTCTTCTTTTCCTAGCTTCTTTCAGTGGAACCTTAAGTTACTATTTTAGAACTTTTTTCCTCTCCAACATAGGCAGGTATAGCTTTAACTACTTCCTAGTTAAAGGAGTAATTTAACTAGGCTAAACTCTCTGGCTTCTAAACTGCAGGGCTTCTTATTGCAGTAGCATCTCTTGTTGCAGAGCAGGGGCGCGTGGACTTTGTAGTTGTGGCACATGGGCTCAGGAGTTGCAACTCCCAGGCTCTAGAGCGCAGGCTTGATAGTTGTGGCCTACAGGCTTGGTTGCTCCACACCATGTGCGATCTTCCTGGACCAGGGATCAAACCTGTGTCTCCTGCATTGGCAGACAGATTCTTTACTGTTGAATTATCAGGGAAACCATTCCTTTTAAACTGATTGCAACTTGTTTTGTAGGGAAACACATACTAGCTTTTGGCAAATGTACAATGTGCATTTGAAAATAATGTATATTTTGAAATTATTGGAGGTCATGGTGGTTGATAATGCTGTTCCAATCCTCTTTTTTTAATTATTAATATTTTGTTATCTCTTTCAATTGCTGAAAGATGGGTGTTAAAATCTTCTATTGTTGTGGAATTATTTGTTTCACTTTAGTTCTGTCTGTTTTCGCTCATGTGCTTTTAATGTCTGTTATGAGGCTCTTACACACTTAGATTATGATGTCCTCCTGATCAGTTAGCTCTTTTATAATTATTATGCATTGTCCCTCTCTATCTTTGGTTATATGTTTTGTCTTTAAGTCTATTCATGTAGTATTACTGTATCTCCTTGAGACTTCTTATACTTGCTATTTATTTATATGGTGTGTTTTCGCCATTGATTTATTTACAGTCTATCTGTGTCTTCATATTTAACACATGTCTCTTGGAGGTAGCATGTAGGTGTGTCTTGCTTGCAGTGTATTCTGATGATTATCTGTTGTGCATCCTTGCTAAGCTGCTCAATTGTGTCTTACTCTCTGCAACCACACAGAGTGTACCCACCAGGCTCCTCTGTCCATGGGACTTTTCAGGCAAGAATACTAGAGTGTATTGCTATTTCCTCCTCCAAGGGATCTTCCCGAGCCAGGGATCAAACCCATGTCTCAGGCATCTCCTGCATTAGCAGGCTAATTCTTTACCACTGAGCCATCTGGGAATCCCACTTGTGAGCTATTCTTCTTTACATAATTCTTTTTTTGGTGATTTCTCTAGAGATTATAATATACATCCTTAACTTGTTGTGGTACATTTAAATTTAATATTGTACCATTTTACCTACAATATAAATCCTTCAGTTCAGTTCAGTTCAGTCGCTCAGTCGTGTCCGACTCTTTGCGACCCCATGAATTGTAGCACGCCAGGCCTCCCTGTCCATCACCAACTCCTGGAGTTCACTCAGACTCACGTCCATCGAGTCAGTGATGCCATCCAGCCGTCTCATCCTCTGTCGTCCCCTTCTCCTCCTGTCCCCAATCCCTCCCAGCATCAGAGTCTTTTCCAATAAGTCAACACTTTGCATGAGGTGGCCAAAGTACTGGAGTTTTAGCTTTAGCATCATTCCTTCCAAAGAAATCCCAGGGCTGATCTCCTTTAGAATGGACTGGTTGGATCTCCTTGCAGTCCAAGGGACTCTCAAGAGTCTTCTCCAACACCATAAAATCCTTACAAACATAAAAATCCATTTACTATAATTCTCACTGTCCTTTATATATTATTGACATATGTCTTGCATCTACATGTGTTATAAACCTAAAAGGCAATTTTTGTGTCAAATGGTCATACTTATTTTAAAGAAATTGAGAGGAAAATATTGTTTTATGTTTACCTAGATAATAGACATTTCTGATACTTTTCATTCATTCATGAAGATCCAGGTTTTCCTCTGTCTCAATTTCCCTTCAGCCTGAAGAACTTCCTTTAGCGTTTCTTAATGTGCTAGTCTGCTCACAACAAATTTTCTTCGGTTCCTTTGTCAGAAAATGTCTTTGTCGCTCTTTCATTATTCAAGGGTATTTTTGCTGAATATCATTGCCAACCTATTTCTAGGTTGGCAATTTAAACAATTATCTGTTTCTTTGGCTGTGCTGTGGGGTCTTAGTTGTGGCATGTGAACTCCTAGTTGTGGCATGCAGAATCTAATTCCCGGACCAGGAATCAAAGCAGGACCTCCTGCATTGTAAGCACCAAATCTTAGCCACTGGGCCACCAGGGAAATACCATAGGTTGGCAGTTTTTAGAATTTCTTTTTCCTTTTCGCAAAGAATATTGTTCATCTGTCTTCTGCCTTCTGTGATTTTGGATAAGAAATCTGTAGTCACTGAGATAATTTCTTATCTGTATATAAATGTTTCCTTTTCTCTGACTGACTTTAACATTTTTCTCTTAGGTTTTTTTTTTTTTTTTCCCCCAAGCATTTTGACTGTGACTTCTTAGGTGTAGTTTTCTTTGAATTTATCCTGTGTGGGTTTCACTGAGCTTCTCGAATCTGTAAGTTTATGCCATTTACCGCATTTGGGGAGTTTGTGGTCATTGTTTCTTCATATATTTTTCTCTGCCCCGTTTGTTCTCTCTTGAAATATGGTTACTGTAAGCCAGCATTCTGAAATTGGTACACATTACCTATTTCTTAGAGTCTGTTCCTGTTTTTTAAATCTTTTATTTCTCCTTGAGTGTGGATGGTTTCTATTACTCTGTTCTCAAGTTCATTTTTTTCCTTCTTTTATTTCCTATTCTGCTTTTAAGCTTACGCAGTGAGTTTTTATTTATTTATTTATTTTAAAAAATTTATTTTAGTTGGAGGCTACATTACAATATTGTAGTGGTTTTGGCATACATTGATATGAATCAGCCATGGGTTTACCTGTGTTCCCCATCCTGAACCCCTTTCCCACTTCCCTCCCCATCCTGTCCCTCTGGGTCATCACAATGCTCCAACCCTGAGTACCTGTCTCATGTATCAAACCTGGACTGGCGATCTGTTTCACATATGGTAATATACATGTTTCAATGCTATTCTCTCAGATCATCCCACCCTCGCCCTCTCCACAGAGTCCAAAAGACTGTTCTATACAATGTGTCTTTTTTTCTGTCTCGCATATAGGGCTATCGTTACCATCTTTCTAAATTCCATATATATGTGTTAGTATACTGTATTGGTGTTTTTCTTTCTGGCTTACTTCACTCTGTATAATAGGCTCCAGTTTCATCCACCTTATTACAACTGATTCAAATGTATTCTTTTTAATGGCTGAGTAATACTCCACTGTGTATATGTACCACTGCTTTCTTATCCATTCATCTGCTGATAGACATCTAGGTTGCCTCCATGTCCAGCTATTGTAAACAGTGCTGCGATGGACATTGGGGTACACGTGTCTCTTTCAATTCTGGTTTCCTTGGTGTGTATGCCCAGCAGTGGGATTGCTGGGTCGTATGGCAGTTCTATTTCCAGTTTTTTAAGGAATCTCCACACTGTTCAGCATGGTGGCTGTACTAGTTTGCATTCCCACCGACAGTGTAAGAGGGTTCCCTTTTCTCCACACCCTCTCCAGCATTTATTGCTTGTAGACTTCTGGATAGCAGCCATTCTAACTGGCGTGAAATGGTACCTCATAGTGGTTTTGATTTGCATTTCTCTGATAATGAGTGATGTTGAGCATCTTTTCATGTGTTTGTTAGCCATCTGTATGTCTTCTTTGGAGAAATGTCTGTTTAGTTCTTTGGCCCATTTTTTGATTGGGTCATTTATTTTTCTGGAATTGAGCTGCATGAGTTGCCTGTATATTTTTGAGATTATTTCTTTGTCCGTTGCTTCATTTGCTATTATTTTCTCTCATTCTGAAGGCTGTCTTTTCACCTTGCTTACAGTTTCCTTTGTTGTGCAAAAGCTTTTAAGTTTAATTATGTCCCATTTGCTTATTTTTGCTTTTATTTCCAATATTCTGGGAGGTGGGTCATAGAGGATCCTGCTGTGAATTATGTTGGAGAGTGTTTTGCCTATGTTTTCCTCTAGGAGTTTTATAGTTTCTGGTCTTACATTTAGATCTTTAATTCATTTTGAGTTTATTTTTGTGTATGGTGTTAGAAAGTGCTCTAGTTTCATTCTTTTACAAGTGGTTGACCAGTTTTCCCAGCACCACTTGTTAAAGAGATTGTCTTTTCTTCATTGTATATTCTTGCCTCCTTTGTCGAAGATAAGGTGTCCATAGGTACGTGGATTTATCTCTGGGCTTTCTATTTTGTTCCATTGATCTATATTTCTGTCTTTGTGCCAGTACCGTACTGCCTTGATGACTGTGGCTTTGTAGTAGAGCCTGAAGTCAGGCAGGTTGATTCCTCTAGTTCGATTCTTCTCTCTCAAGATTGCTTTGGCTGTTCGAGGTTTTTTGTATTTCCATACAAATTGTGAAATTATTTGTTCTAGTTCTGTGAAAAATACCGTTGGTAGCTTGATAGGGATTGCATTGAATCTATAGATTGCTTTAGGTAGTATACTCATTTTCACTATATTGATTCTTCCAATCCATGAACTTGGTATATTTCTCCATCTATTTGTGTCCTCCTTGATTTCTTTCATCAGTGTTTTATAGTTTTCTATATATAGGTCTTTTGTTTCTTTAGGCAGATATATTCCTAAGTATTTTATTCTTTTCATTGCAATGGTGAATGGAATTGTTTCCTTAATTTCTCTTTCTGTTTTCTCATTGTTAGTGTATAGGAATGCAAGGGATTTCTGTGTGTTGATTTTATATCCTGCAGCTTTACTATATTCACTGATTAGCTCTAGTAATTTTCTGGTGGAGTCTTTAGGGTTTTCTATGTAGAGGATCATGTCATCTGCAAACAGTGAGAGTTCACTTCTTCTTTTCCAATCTGGATTCCTTTTATTTCTTTTTCTGCTCTGATTGCTGTGGCCAAAACTTCCAAAGCTATGTTGAATAGTAGTGGTGAGAGTGGGCACCCTTGCCTTGTTCCTGACTTTAGGGGAAATGCTTTCAGTTTTTCACCACTGAGGATAATGTTTGCTGTGGGTTTGTCATATATAGCTTTTATTATGTTGAGGTATGTTCCTTCTATTCCTGCTTTCTTGAGAGTTTTTTATCATAATGGGTGTTGAATTTTGTCAAAGGCTTTCTCTGCATTTATTGAGATAATCATATGGTTTTTATCTTTCAATTTGTTAATGTGGTGTATTACATTGATTGATTTGCAGATATTAAAGAATCCTTGCATTCCTGGGATAAAGCCCACTTGGTCATGATGTCTGATCTTTTTAATATGTTGTTGGATTCTGTTTGCTAGTATTTTGTTAGGGATTTTTGCATTTGTGTTCATCAGTGATATTGGCCTCTAGTTTTCTTTTTTTGTGGCATCTTTGTCTGGTTTTGGTATTAGGGTGACGGTGGCCTCATGGAATAAGTTTTGAAGTTTACCTTCTTCTGCAAATTTCTGGGAGAGTTTGAGTAAGATAGGTGTTAGCTCTTCTCTCAATGTTTTGTAGAATTCAGCTGTGAAGCCATCTGGTCCTGGGCTTTTGTTTGCTGGAAGATTTCTGATTACAGTTTCGATCTGTGCTTGTGATGGGTCTGTTAAGATTTTCTATTTCTTCCTGGTTCAGTTTTGGAAAGTTATACTTTTCTAAGAATTTGTCCATTTCTTCCAAGTTGTCCATTTTATTGGCATATAGTTGCTGATAGTAGTCTCTTATGATCCTTTGTACTTCTGTGTTGTCTGTTTTGATCTCTCCATTTTCATTTCTAATTTTGTTGATTTGATTCTTCTCCCTTTCTTTCTTGATGAGTCTGGATAACGGTTTGTCAATTTTATTTATCTTCTCAAAGAACCAGGTTTTAGCTTTGTTGATTTTTGCTATGGTCGCTTTTGTTTCTTTTGCATTTATTTCTGCCCTAATTTTTAAGATTTCTTTCCTTCTACTAACCCTGGGGTTCTTCATTTCTTCCTTCTCTGAGTTTTAAAATTTCAGATATTTTCCAAGTTCTAAAATTTTAATTTTGTTCTTAAAATGTTTATTTGCCAAGATTTCCTTTATTTTCATTCAAGTATACATTCATTGTTTTTGTTGAACATTCTTATTAAAGCTAATTTAAAATCCTTGTCTGCTTCATTTTGAGATTAGTATCTGTCAGTTATTTTTTTGAGAATGGATCAAATTTTCTTAACTTTTTATATGTGGGTAATTTTAGAGTATATTTTTGACATTGTGAATGTTACATTATGGAGACTGTTTCTCTTATCCTGCTCTGAAGTTTATTGATTTTTTTTTTCTATTGTAAGCAGATATTTAAGTTGGTTAGACTCAAATTGCAAGCTCTGCTATCCCTGTGGTGATGACAATGCCACCGGTCTCATTTTAGGCTGTCTTAGCTTTGCCTTGTACATACGTGGTTTGGGTGTCAGCCACAGACTTGTACAGTACCTGTACAAAACTTTGGACTGTCTTCTTCTATCCTCTGCAGGGTTTCTCCCTCACTCTCTGTTTTTCTTTGTTGCTTTGGGCTGTGATTTCTTCTGCCAGAAAGATGGTGAATTTTTCAGTGGGATTTTTAACCTCCACATGTTGTGGCTATGATGAGTGGCAGCTCATTTCATAGTTTCCACTAATTTTGGTTGGGTCCCACACAGATATGCTTCAGAAGTCTGTCAGAGACTAGGGCAGTTTTTGTTAAGAGTTTCATGTTCTGCTTGTCTAGCTCTCTTCTTATCAGGGTTTTCCCTCACTGTCTGATCGCTCTGGTTTCCCTGAACTTCTTTCCCTGGTTCAGTAAGAGGGATGGGTTTCTTAAAGTGAGAGTTTAGCGGTTCAGCTCCTCCACCACCACTGTGGCTGCTTTCACGGCAAAGTTGCAGACTTGAAACTCACATCACACCATCGCTTCTTCCAAGGTTAGACTTCCCTTCCAGACACGTTTTCTTTTGTTCACTTGCCAGAGCCCTCAGGTAGTTGTTTTCTCATATGTTGTCCAGAGTTTTAGTTGCTATTTGTGGGAGGATTAATTTATAGAGGTTTACTCTTCCAAACTGGAAATAGGCCTCACAATGATTCTTTTTTTCCCCAAGTACCTTTATCTCAATAACCTTTTAAGTAGGAAGGTTGGGTTGAATCACTTCTTAGTTCATTTTTAGCTAGTATCATTCCTTGAGTTCAAAATTATATTTTCTAAAGGTGACCATATGGCCTGTTCTTGGCTACCCTTCTTGAGTATTGAGATATTAAGAGAAGCATCTTGGTGTTTGCTCCCATCTTTCTTGCCTATCCCTTTCTTGCTCTGTTCATCATCTTTATTCCTTTTAATCAGGGCTGCTGGGAATCCTGGGTGAATCTCCGTGACCTCATGCATACCGCTTTGCCAGAGGAAGCCCTGTACTTGGATATACTCTGTGCGTGGATGTCCCGTGGCTCTGCCCTGTACTTGGATATACTCTGTCCGTGGATGTCCCCTGGCTCTAAGTCCATTTGGCTCTGAAATTGGAGTCTGAGGAAGGGAGACTGGCTGACGACATGCAGAGCCCCTGAGGGCAGCCTCTGGGATGACTCTTCCCTTCCTTACTTCCTCTGCTTTCCCTTTATCCCTCAAGCCTCCATCTTTTCTTTCCCCTTGTTTGCTCATTCTTCTCTCTTCATTTTTCTGATTAATTTTATTAGGTTAATATTAAAAATCATATCAAAGTAGTATCTTATGTTTCCTAGCCAGTAAAACATTATCTTTTTAAATTGTCTTTTTCATTTGAGTTATCTTTTTAAATTGTCTGTTTCATTTGAAATCTAGGTATTATATATTTTAAGGTAGATGTTAGGTCTTTTATAGAACCTAGCCTTCCTCACTTTGTATATTAGCTGAAAATAGTGTGACAAAACAGTAGGAAGTGGAGCGAGGAAGTCCATGAACTCCCAATTCTGTGGGAATGGAATTAACCTGGAAAGGCTGAGTGTAAACAAAGTAATCTTTTTATCTGTTAATTCCTATCGATTCTCTGTTCAAACTCCTAAATTATTATTAATGTTAGCTTTTATTTTGTTGGTGTTGTGGATGTTTCAAAGGGTGTGTTATGGAAGAAGGTGCTAGATGGGGAGAAAGCTTTGGTAGAAGAATTTCAAATATCTTACTCTAACACTGTTGGTTGGCCTGTAGAATTTACAGTCTGAGAGACTGAGCACAGTACAAGTAGATTAAGGAATGTATACTCTTCGGGCTCATGGGCGTGTTTATTTGTAAAGGAGGCTAAGCCCTAATTCAAGAAAACTTCAGAGACTTAGTTAGAATGACCAACAATATCTGAAAGAGGTCTATTAGGGGACGATATGCACAATTAACATTCAGCACAGCTTCTTCATCCTGGAAACTCTTTGATTCTTTTCTTCTCTTTCTCTTTCTTCTACTCTGATTTCAGTTTCTATGCAGGATCTTTCAGCACTCAGATTTAGACTGTGAATTGCAGACAAATGCGTGGCAGAGAGAGGAATAGAGAAAAGTAGGAGAAAGGTTGACTTTCCTGAAAAGATTTCACAGTGAAACTTTATTTTTTGCTTTAGATGTTTAGGAATTGATTGAGTTCAAGGCCACATTCCAAAGCTAACTGTAACAAACTTTGAACTATCTCTTTCTTTATTTGTTTTGGCCTTTATTGCAGATTATAAATGTTGCTCTTTCTTTTTTTTTTTCTTGGAGATACATGAAATAAGTAATCTTGAGTAGGGGTCATCTTGCTTTAGTTATTTTTTTAAAACCAAGAAATGTATATTCTTCTGGATGGAAGACTGTCAAGATTCCAGGCCACAGTGATTCATTGTATGACATTGGTCAAATTAATCGCTCATGAGTGTCAGCTTCCTTATCCATATAATGAGCTAAATGGAGAAGATAAGCTTGAAAGTCTCTGTCAGTGTTGACTCAATGATTAGGAGGACATTAGGGAACTTTGAGGAGGGCACGGCAACCCACTCCAGTATTCTTGCCTGCAGAATCCCATGGACAAACTAGCCTGGCAGGCTACAGTCCATAGGGTCACAAAGGGTCAGATAGGACTGAAGCGACTTAGCACAGCACAGCAGGGAACTTTGATAAGGCTATTTTAGTAGAAGGTTTAAAACTGAAGCATCCTGAAAGAGAAAGGAGGAGGTAATGGATGTGAATTACATATTTGGGCAGCTTGACCAGAAAAAGGAGAGAAATATGAAGGTAGTTAGAGGAGTTAGAGGAGTCAGCAAGGTCAAAAGATACTTTTCAACAAAACAAAGATTTTTGCTTTCTTGAAGCCGTGAAGGAGAGAGCCTAAAAAAGGGTGCACCTGAAATGTGAAGTGGATGGCTGGTGAAACAAACAAGATCTTGGTGGAGGTTGAGACACGCTCTAAGTCAAGGAAGGAGTTACCCTACCTCCTGTGGGATAGGAGAGAAGGGCAAAAGCTGAAAAGATGGACACCACAGTGTGGTAGAGAGAACGTCTTGAATTTCTTCTAGAAAAGGTGAAAAGTGAAGTGTTTGCCAGGAGTTGGAAAGAGTAGGATGAGAAAGGAATTAAGAAAGATGAATCTTTGGGAAGAGCTGTTAAAGACTGTCTGCTGTAAACTCAGTGAGAGATGAATAATGGGAATATCCATCTGAAGTTGTATAGTGAATCAAAAAGCAACCTTTCAAACAGACTTTTTTGTTGGTTTTGTCTTATATTTTTAGATCTGTGATTTTTGTTCCCCAACAACTCTGGGTGTCAGTTGGTCACTGGTAGTGCACGCACCTTGCTGTGTTTCTCACCTTTTTTTTTTTTTTTTAAACCTGAGACCCTGTTTCTTAAGAACCTCCTATGAATTAATTTTTACAAAGCATTCAGTAATTTTGGGCCAGTACAAGCTAATATGGTTAAAATAAAAGTGATCTTAAATGAACACTCTGTTATTAAGTAGTATTTTTGTAAAGTTTATGTTTTGATTTAGCATTATACATGAAGAGACATTTTGACTTTTTTACTTAACAAGTGATATGCAGTATGATTAGAAAAATTAAATATTTTCATAACATTCTGCTTAATCATTTCTAATGAGAATTTTTCAAGAGCTCATGTTTCTACTGCCTTTTCCTTGTAGCCCTGAAGGAAACCCATTGTAATGAAATGAAGGAACCCATTGTAGCTGCTGTTTTAGTCATTGGTGGGACATAGAAAGGATCTGAGACAAAATTAATTCTTTAAGATTGCTGTATTCCATGTGATTCAAACAGGCGTGCATTGAGCAGTTTTAAGATTACAGATGTGATTGTGATAGTTCCTTTACAAAATGGTTTTATCACTGTGATTATTGAGTACCACGTTTTTGAAAGTGCTTATTTCTTTTAAAATAATCTTAGAAATGGCTTACTTTTTAAAAAATGTTACTAAACATTTCTTTCTTGGAATAAGGTTATGTGTTCACATAGCTCAAATTTGAAAAAAATAAATAAAAGAATCGTGGTGGTGTAGTCGCTGTCATGTCTGACTCTCGAGACCTCATGGACAGTAGCTTGCCAGACTCCTCTGTCCATGGGATTCTCCAGGCAGGAATACTGGAGTGGGTTGCCATTTCCTTCTCCATGGGATCTTCCAGATCCAGGAATCAAACCCGGGTTTCCTGCATTGCAGGCAGATTCTTTACTGACTGAGCTATGAGGGAAGCCCTAAATAAATAAAAGAATAAAAATAAAAATAAATGAATGATTCATTGAAAAGTTTTCCTTGACTCCACTCCTCCAGCATGTCTCCTCCACAGGGCAACCTGTGTATTGTTAGCTGTCTTTTTTTTAGAGTTACTTAAAGCATATACAGGTATATGTACAGCCCCCCTCCTTTTTTTCCTGCATAAGTAGTAGCACATTACTTGTATGTTTTTTCATTTTTTTTAGTTTGCATAATGGTTCATTGTGTTGGTGTACCATAACTTGTCTTCCCTGTTGATGAATACTTAGGTGGTTTCTAATCTTTTACTGTTAGAAGAAAAATGCTAAGATGAATAAATTTATATATATACACATACACACACATTATTTTCCATGTGTAACAAGGTTGCTGAATTAATCACATTAAATAAAGCACCATTTGTCAAATTTTAAGATTACATGCTTTGGGACATGAACAGGAAGTGCAGATTGAAATACAGGGTTGTACTGAGGCATCAAAAATAAATAAAAATCTACTTTGTCACCCCATCTAGTATTTTGTCTTATTTTTTAAAAATTATTTTGAGGCTTTCATTTTGAATACAGTAATAGATAATAAATATTTCAAGCTTACAAATATTTCAAGCTATGTGTAAGTACTCTTTGGGCAGATAACACATTGTGGTGGCTGTCTTTACTCTCCGTTGATGGAGAGTCACTTTTGATGTTATATTTTCTGTGTCTTCCCTTTTTTCCCCAGTGGATTTTGAAGTATTGGAGACATTTTGCAAGGTCTGAGAAACTTGACCAAATAATGCAATATATAGAGCTGGTAGAAATTGTCTTGAGTTGAAGTTGCAGGATTTAATGTTTGTGTTTTTATTGACATATTTCAATAATTCTTATGTTTTTTATAGTTAACCAGTGGCTCTTAATAGATATCAATAAATGATATATGACTAAACATAAATCAGTTTAAAACCTTTGTACTGTCAAAGTCACCAGTCTGTGGTCCCCTGAACAGACAGTCAACTGAACAGTAGGTCGTAAGCTGAACCCCTCTTACATTATAGCCATCTGTGCTCCCTGAATGTGTAGAAAGAGGTTCTCGGAAGTTCTGTTTGAAAAGTTTAGATATTTGGATACCTATTTTATTATTGACTTAAAACTGAATACTGTCTCATTGAACGTGAAGGGTTTGTATACAGTAGTTAAGAAACACTGAAATTGGGAAAAGTTAAAGAAGAAAAAGGATTTGGAAGTTGTGATCAGTGTCTCCTCACCTGCATTTGGAACAGTAATTGTCACTTAAACTCTCTGGAAGCTTTTCATGTTTATTTGTCATGTACAATACCTAATGTTAAATGCTTTGCACAGTACCATAGGAAGACCACGTAAGTCATAATTCAATTATTATTGTCTAAATATCCTGTAGCAGCCACATTCTAAGTCAGCTCTCTAGGGATAGTAGGGGAGAGGAAGGGAGGTAGCTCTTGTATTTGTTCCCTAAACTGTTAACTTAGTCACATCCTCAGACTGAGAAATTGCCTGGAGTAGTTGTCAGAATATGAACTTCCAGGCAGTGCCCCAGATGTACTATCTGAAAGCCAGGAATGATTTATGATTAACTCATTGAAAAGGCATTTGGAAATTGGTGAGGACATCGGATAACAGAGTTATTGCAAAAACAGTTTGAAGGAAGTGCCCAAATCATAGGCTTTGCCACCAAATCACTCCTTGTAAAGATCCCACCACAACTCCAATGCTATCTCAGTGGTTTTTCTTGTCCTTGAAATGCTAACCTAGACCTGACCTGGAGCTGCAGAATTTCAGATTAGAGAGACACTTTAATCTTTTCTAAGAAGCTGAGCTTGCTTCAAGCTTTATTAACTTAGTTCATGATTATCTAAAATAGTCTTAGTCCTGTTTACCATAGACAACTCTACTTCTGTTAGTTCTGAAATAGTGAAGCCAAATGTCACTGGGATCCAGACCCAGGAGGGGAACTCTGCTTAGATGTCCCATAGGCACCTCAAACCCAGCCGGTGTGTAACTCGTCATCTTGCCCCCGACCTGATAGTCTTTCTCTCATTCTTTCAGGGTAGTAGGCACTGAGTACCTTAAGATGAATAAAGACACGTTCTGTCTTGGACATTGAGTGCAAGGAGAGATTTATGGAAGGCTTTACACTTCAAAAAGATTATCCTTGTACGTAGACTGGATCAGAGTGAGTCAAGGATAGTGGTGAGCAGGCTATGATTGGAGAAATCAAGGAGTGAGATGGTGATGGCATGAACCAGAGTGGCAACAGTGGTGATAGAAATGGTGGATAAATGAAAGTTTGGAATTAGAATCAGTGGCACTTGGTGATGGACTGAATGTGGGAATTGGGGGAGGGGGTGCTCTGGTGATCCGATCAAAGGTGATTCCCAGGTTTCTGACTCAAGCACTAACATCGGCCTGGTGCCATATGCTGAGACAGGAAACCCCACACTGGACAACAGGTTAGGTGGGGGCAAGAGTTCAATTTTGAGAATTATTAGACTTGAGATATCTTTAGGAAAGTCAACTGTCTCTTGTACATTTCCTCTTATCAATGACATTAATCCTCTTCATACAGGCGAAGTCCAGAAGTTGTCCATAATTCTTTCATTTTCTTCACTCTCTACATTCAGTAGAAGTTTTGTCAGTTCTGTACCTCTTGAGAGCTTTCTGGACTCTTTTCTGCCCTTTCGCCATTACTAGTGCTGATTTTAAGTATTGGCCATTTTCCCCTGGACTGTTGCACTAGCTTCCTAATAATCTCCAGTTTCCTGTGATCCTTTCTTCAGTCCAGAGTTCTCCATACCTTCTTCTGCCAGATCACAAAGGATTCTTCTGTGCTGGGGGCCGGGGGGTGGGGATTGAGGGGCAATGTCTAGGCCCTTCTACCACTGTTTCAACCAGAAGAGCTTTGCTTTTTTAACATCTTGGGTTTCTGTGTAAAATTTCATTTGAAAGTACATTTAAATTAATAACATAGGTCAGTCAAAACTGGAAAACCTCTTCGCCTATTGACTTTTCATCCTACAGACAGTTACTTGAATGATATTTCTAAAATGAATCTGATCATCTCATTTACTGCTGAAAACCTTTCAATGCCTGACAACCTGTAGGGTAAGGTTTAAAATTTATAGCATGTCTGTAAGACCTTTTGTGGTTCATCTTCGAACATTCTCACCGGTTCTGTTCCCAGTTTCTTTCAGTCCCCTGAGCCTCTTTGGCTTGGTTCTGGTTTGCTTCCCTTCTTCCACCCGCTTTCCCACACCACTGCCTTTGACCAGTCCTTTGAGACCCTTCTAAGATGTTGTCATTCCTATGAAACAGTTATGGGTCATCTCTGGACATAATTAACTCCTCCCTTCTCTGTAACATTTCTCTGCCCCCATACTTATACTAGTTTGCACCCCGGGCGTTGGACCTGAACATGTGCATACATGGCTATCTTAGACTAACAGACTATAAACCCCTTGGGCATTGGGCCACGGTATCCTTTGTCTATGTATTGTAAACACAGTCTTTGGCCTGTGGTGGACTTCCGTCAGTGTTTGTTGATGTAAATGCAACCAAAATTGGCAGCAGGAGCTGCTAGGTTTTGTTAATTCTTAGACATTCAAGGTGTTTGGAATGTAAATATTGGGTTCTTTGGTGCCCCCAGAGCCAGCCCTATTCTAGACAAATACTTGGGATGTGAACACATGTTGGTTGGTGTGATAATTGTTCTACTTTGATTGTGCCAGGCCCCACCTGATATCAAGTAGCTTGTGGGGTGGCTTTTAGGAGTGCATAAAGATTTTCAGTTTGGCACATTAAAAAAAAGCTTCATTGCAATATACTTTACATACCATAACATCTACCCATTTAGACAGTGCTTTTCAGTATACAGATTTGTGCATCCATCACCATAGTGTAATTTTAGAATGTTTTCAGCCTGCCAGAAAGAAAAGTTATGCCCATTAGCAGTCACTCTCTCCTCTCCCACCCCTTCCTAGTACTGGGCAGCCTCTAGCCTATTTTCCGTCTCCATAGAGTTACCTGTCTGGACATTTCATGTCAGTAGAATCCTACAATATGTGGTCTTTTATGAATGCCTTCTTTCACTTAGCATAGTGTTTTTGAGGTTCGTTCATATTTTAGCATGTATCAGTACTTCATTCCATTTGTTTAGTGCTGAGTAATATTACATGTGTGGATATACTAACTTCTGTGTATCCATTCATCAGTTGGTGGACATTTGGATTGTTTCCACTTTTTGGCTTTTATAAATACTGCTATGAACGTTGACGTACAGGTTTTATGTAGACATATGTTTTTATTTTTCTTGGATATATATCCAGTAAAATGTCTGGATCTTGAGGCAACCCTCTGTTTAACTGCCAAACTATTTTCCAGAGTGGCTGTTCTGAAGTGGCTGCACCATTTTACATTCTCCCCAGCAGGCTGTCAGTTTCTCCCCCTCTTCACCAATACTTGTTACTATCTTTTTTTTTTTCAGGAACATGACATTTTTTTAAAATTAGAGAATAATTGTTTTGCAGTGTTGTGTTTGTTTCTGCCATACAGCAACGTAAATCAGCCCTAATTATACATATATCCTCTCCCTCTTGAGCCTCCCTCCCCTCCACCATCCCAGCCCTCTAGGACTGTCACAGAGCACTGAGCTGAGCTCCCTGTATTATAGCTGTTCTGGTAGGTTTGAAGTGGTATCTTATTGTGGTTTTGCACTTTCCTAATAACGCTAAGCATATTTTCATGTGCTCGTTGGCCATTTGTATGTTTTCTTTGAAGAAATGTTTTATTCAAACCCTTTGTCAGTTCTTTTAATTATTTTTTGTCTTTTTATTATTAAATTTTAACATTTCTTTTTAAATGTTGGATGCAAGTCCCTTATCAGACATGTGATTTATAAGTATCTTTTCTCACTCTGTTGATTGCCTTTTCACTTTATTGGTGGTGTGAAGCACAAGCATTTTACATTTTGATCAAGTTTAATGTATCAGTTCTTCCCTTTTTTGCCTGTGCTTTTGGTACCTATCTAAGAAATCATTGCTCAACTCTGGTGCAATTTCTTAAACTTCTCTTTTTCCATTGAACTTTTTTCCTCATTCCCAAAGTGGCTATGGAATCTTTGTAATTTATCTGACAGCCTGTGACTTTTTATAGTCCCCGTTTCACAATGCTGGGTCCATAAATCAGGTAGACCAAAATTGCGTCAGTGCTTGGAGGTAGGGGTGAGGATAGTAACTATTTGTCTTGCTGTCTGGAAGAGGTATTTGCTAGAATCTTTTAATCTGGTGAATAAAAGTTTTTAAAATGTAGATCCAGATGTTGTATAAACATGCTTTGCAATCTTTCACCAAATGTTTAAGGAGTACATCTAAATTAACTGTGTGCTGGAATCTTGGACTGTGGTTTACACTTACATGTATGTAGTAAGATATTTACAAAAGGGGAGTATTTGGGTGAAGTCTCCCAGTGTAAGTTAACAACTGGGAGACCCATACCACCCGATTCATGTCTGCTATGTGAAATTATTCAAAATGTGAGTAGCCCTCATAGTCTTTATTTCACATTTTGGAATATGTTTGTGATGATTCTGGTGCAATTCCCTGTTCTTCCTTTTAGTGCCAGTTTAAGGAATTGCTAATTGTCCATTCTTGCTGGAAAGTACTGATTTCCATTTGAATATAACAGTCTTTTTTGCTGAAACTTTCCTATGGTTGATTCGAGCAAATACAAGAAGCCTTCTGTTTGTGGACTGAATGTTCAGCCAGCCATGACGTGGCCACTATTCTCAATGAAGCTTATTCATCACTTTCCGTGCTGGTGCATTGTACGGACCTTGCCGAGGATCCTGGGGACTTTGAATGGAGAGCTTCTCCTCTGCTTACCTCCATACACTGTTGGTATTAGGCAGTTCTGGTCTCGATCTTTTCCAGACCTTGTGGATAATTAGGTCTTTTTGTTTTCCATTGATTCCCAATAGTGTCATGGAGATGATAGGCACTGATTGAGAATCTGTTCTTTTTCTAATAACAAAATGACAATTAATGCTCTGAGAGGTAGTTTTATGTTTTCTTTTTGTATACTTGAATATTTGTCTTAGACTCAGTGTCATTTTACACAGACATGGACAATATATTTCTGTAAAATAAAATGAAATGGCTGTTGATGATCTTAGATTCAAAGCTTATTACTCTCTAGGTAAACTAAACTTTTTTATATTTAATCTTGTATACTTGTTGAATAATTAGATTAAATTTGCGGATTAATTGTGGAATTTCACATGTAGATAGAGATGTTCAGATAGAAAAGGAGTTTTTTTGTTCTAGCCCATGACTAGAAGGTAGTTGAAGTTGTTATAAAACTAAGCCTATTATATACTTTGGAAAAATAATGTGCCCTGAAACGTAGCAGGCACTTATTATGAGGGCCTGTTAGAACACAATCAGATCACCATATCGTGGATATTGGGACTGTTTCACAACAATAGTGTTAGGATAAGTACTGTTCCCTGTGTGTATTAGTTATGACCAAATGGGGGTATACATATCCATTATAGAATAATATTTGAATTGTTTTTGACTGCATCTTATAACAGGCTTATTTTTTTCAAAATATATATTTACAAGAATTTATTTTATATTGGAGCATAGTTGATTAGCAATGTTATATTTACTGTATCACAGCAGAGTGATTCAGTTATACATACACATGTATTTTGAATTCTTTTCCCATTTAGATTATTACAGAATATTGTGCAGAATTGCCTGTGCTATACAGTAGATCCTGTGTGTACATGTCAACCCCAAATACCCAATCTATACCTTTCCCTCTAGTAATCACAAATTCATTCTCTAAGTCTGTGTGTTTCTATTTTGTAAATAAGCTCATTTGTATAATTTTTAAAGTGATATTAAATGATACTGTCCGACTTATTCACTTGGTATGATAATCTCCAGGTCTGTCCTTGTTGCTGCAAATAGCATTATTTCATTCTTTTTAATGGCTGAGTAATATTCCATTGTATATATGTGCCACATCTCCTTTATCCATTCATCTGTCGATGGACATTTAGGTTGCTTCCCTGTCTTGGCTATTGTGAACAGCGCTCCAGTAAACATCGGGGTGCCTGTATCCTTTTGAACCATGTTTGTCTCTGGATCCATGCCCAGAAGTGGCATTGTTGGATCATATGGTAACTCTGTGTTTAGTTTTTAAAGAAACCTCCATATTCTACTCCATAGCGACTATACCAATTTGCATTCTCACCAACAGTGTAGGAGGGTTCCCTTTTCTCCACGCCCTCTCCAGCATTTATTGTTTGTAGACTTTTTGATGATGGCCATTTTGACTGTTGTGAGGTGGTATCTCATTGTAGTTTTGATTTGCATTTCTCTAATAATTAGCAGTGTTGACCATTTTTCATGTGCCTGTTGGACATCTGTATGTCTTCTTTGGAGAAGTATCTTATTTTTAGATATCTGTCCCTTTTGGATTCTTTTTTTAATATATGTAGAGCTGCATGAGCTGCTTATAAATTTTGAAGACTAATCCCTTGTCAATTGTATCATTGCTAATATTTTCTCCCATTTTATGGGTTGTCTTGATATATACTTGCTCTGCATTCTCCACTCCTGTTGCTTTCTTTGAACAGTCACTGAGTTTCAGGGACTCACTGAATAAGCCTGTGACCTGTATTCTAAGAGGAAGCCCAGCTCTGGATCTCTGTGGAGTTTACAGTGGATTTGGGAGGGCTGCTCTTGCCCTGAAGACTGGGTGCTTCCAGAGGAGCTGGCTGGTTCAACAGTTCTCATTTGAGGGACTCAGTCTTGCCCCAGGCACGTTTCAGGAAGCACTTACCTTCATAAGGTTTAGATTGTCTGCATTATCTCTTTAGGTAGCCCACAAACAGATGAAGGCTTGGCAGAGCTTCTCCTCTGCTTACCTCCATACATTGTTGGTATTAAGCAGTTCCATTCTCAATCTTTGCCAGACCTTGTAGATAATTTTTGTAGACCTCTTTTTTTTTTTTTTTTTTTTATTGTAGACCTCTTTGTTTTCCATTGATTCCCAATAGTGTCGTGGAGATGATAGACACTGATTGAAAATCTGTTCTTTTTCTAATAACAAAATGACAATTAATGCTCTTAGAGGTAGTTTTATGTTTTCTTCTTGTTTATTGAACGTTTATCTTAGATGCAGTGTCATTTTACACAGACATACACAATATTACATTTCTACTGATTCCTCCCCATCTACCACCACAGACAGACAGACAGACAGACAGACACACACACACACACACATTCTGTACCCCTACACATTAAAAACAACTCTTCCCACCAAGAATTGGGATGTGGCTCTAAATTCCTTTATTCCCCTACTTTAATTCTAATCTAAATTTATGTGTAATAGTTGATAATTATTTACTTATTTGAGTATGATCTGTGATATGACAAGTGATTTTTTTTTTTCCTTGAAAATAGTTCTGATTCCAACAGGTCAACACATTCTAGGTGTATTCTGCTGAATAAAAATGACTTATTGTTTGCTACTTAAAAAAATAAAAAATTAAACGTTTCTCTAAGTCATTCTCTCTTGTCAGTTTTCCTTGATGTGATGCAGGTTTTCTTTACTTCCCACCTAAATTATTTTCCAGTATGTTCATAACTGGTCTCTATCCCTCCCAGTTCTCTCTCCCTTCAAATCTACCTACTTCACTTCTGAAAGAATGACTTTAATGAAAATGCAAGCACATCCTTCTCCTGGTTAGAAAAATGGCCAGTGGTTCCCATGTATTTTGGGTAAAGTCTAAATTGTAAAGTCATTCTTTGAATCTTGGTGGCTTAACTTTCTGCACTTTTACTGTTTGCTGCTTTGTCTCAGAGTCTGTGTGCTAAACATACTGCCTACTTTTATGACCCCCCGATTCCTTTCATGTCCCACTGTGTCTGGCGTATCCTTTGTACTCAAAGGTTATCTCCTCTCTGGAGCCTCTCTGAACAGGCTATTTGTCTTCATCTGTGCTCACACAGTATCGTATTGTATATAGCACTTCTGATATATCACTTTATTGTTCTGTGTACCAATACTTCTGTAAAATGTAAATAAAAATGAAATAGAAAAGTGAGGTATAAAGAAGACTGAGACTAGAAACCTCATTTCAAAATTATTAGATTCAACAGACCTAAAATTACTCAGTTTCTAAATGTTTATGCTCAATTTTGGACTTAACTAAGTTGCATTTTGAGTAGCACTGTATTATAACTTTTATCCATTTTCCAGTTCTTTGCATGTGTATTTGCTTTCCTGACTAGTCTGGGGCTGCATCTTGTTTATCTTGTGTTTTGCTTTGTCTGGCTTTTCCTCCTTTGTCCCCTAGTCCTTGCCTTCCCCTCCCCAACCCCCCACCAACCCCAAACTAGGTCTTAAAATAGTACACGACACAATTAATCAGTGAATGTTGAGTGAATTGAGTGTAGCAGTGGTTTCATTACCTTTTGATCACAACTGGCTTGTGCTTCAGTTTGCAGAGTCACATGGGTAGAGCTTTGTGTTCGTTCATACAGGTAGTAAGTACTTGGAACTTGGTGATGCCGTAGTGAAGTTCTGCTCGGGAAGGGGCTTGCTGGCTCAGTGTGCAGTACACGCAGTCATGTTGCACTCTGCCTAATTTCAGTTGTCTCTGCGTGCACGCAGGACATCTCCACATTCTTAGCACAAGTGATAAAATAGCTCTGTGCTGTAGACGAGGAGTAGAGAGCTAGTAACACCACTGAAGCAACCTTTTAGCAAATAGTTGCTTTGAGGAGAATGTTTGCTGCCAGTTACAAGTGGAATGCTTCTGATTTTTCTGGTTTTGCTGACATATCACGTGTGCATGCCAGGTCTTCTGGGTGATCCTTGGGGACCTCCAGCCCTCACACCCGGTTCACAGTTCATTAGCCCGTTTGTCTTCAGGATCTGCCTTTTTTTGAAAGTTGTAGTTACCCAGCTTCAGGAGCTGAGAGCTTGCTGCATATCCGTGATTTCAAAACAGGGTTCTACTGTGGTGGAAAGCCCTGGAAACCTGAGTTCCAGCCCAGGCCTCGCTGCTAGTAGATTGTATGACACTGGGCAAGTCATACTCCCTTTATAACTTGTGTCCTCGATTGAAAATCCAGACTAGATTATTTGTAGGGTTTGCCCTTTAATGCTTCCCTTTGGTCCCTGTGGGAATTGATGTTTGCCTGCTTTGATTTTTGTCCTTTAGCTCTGGCTGGTGGCTGTCATATACTGTCATACATGTACTGTGGCAGCATTTACCATATTATACTGGCATTCTCTTTGCTTTTTCCCCTCCCCTAGCACACTGTAGTTTCCTCAAAGACGTCTTATTCATCTTTGTGTTACCTATTCTATGGTGTCTCAGTTCATGCCCATTAATGTTGGTTGACTAGTTAAGCTGCCCTCTGTCCTTTGTTTTTGCTGCAGAGCTTTGTTTAGCACTATGCCTACCAGGCAAGGAACCTTGCATTGGTTGCATATTTGATATCCAGTTAATATATTGCAGAGCTGTTCCAGGTTGTGGACGTCATGAAACGCAGCTGGAGTGATGCTGATCAGTCACATGGCTGTGTACAGCAGGTGAGAGCTGTGGTTATTCTTTGACTGTTCTCCTCTGGAGGGTTTCGGTGATTATTAGCTTGATGAAGGGTTTTGAATTGGTAGTCCTCTGTCTGGTCTGTCTTGGCCTCTGGAAGCTGAGAGAAAGATGTGAGTTCTCTGCCCACAGCCTGCCCAGCCCTGCGGGACAGCCTGCCAAGAATCTCAAGTCACATGCCCAGAGAGTGGCTGCTACATTTTTCCTTGCTCGTCTTTTTCAAGGCTGCTGTTGTTGGGCTTTCTGCCTGGTGTCCCTGAATTGTAGCTCTTTTAGTTCTCTGGGTGGTGAACTCCAAACATTGTTGAGCCGCTGATGCAGTCTTTATTGGGGCTGGATTACCTCAAGTGAATAGGCTAAGCATGTTTCTTTGCCACCACATTACCTGGCAGGATTTGCAGCCGAACACTGAGCCCATGGTCCTCAGTCCCCATGGCATTCTGCAGAATGTCCCGAGCCCACAGAATGCACCAGTGTGGCATGTGCAGCAGCCTGTCCTCATCCCTGTCCTGGAGGAGAGAACCCCTCGTCCTGTTTGGTGAGCTCATGGACTAACCCTCGTGCTCATTAGCTTCTCTAGGTAGGTATTCGTCGCACATCCTGTTTGCAGAACCGAACCCTGTGCCTCTCTGTAAGATCTCTCATACACCAAAGTGTTCAGGTGCCATGAGGAAGGTTTGTACTTTGAGTTATATTGCGATGGTGGTGATAGATTAAAACTGAGCCTCTACACACATTTTCCTGATCCATGTGTTTGCAAAATGGTTCACAAGGTTAGAAATTTAATAGATGGAATATGGTGGAATGACAACACTAATTAAGCTCAAGTTTGTAGAACCACTAGCCTTAAGTTTCCTTAACACAGTGCTCTAAGTAATAGCTGTGGTCTTAGAAGAATCCCATTGCCCTGAGTCGAAAATTTCCCTTTTTTCATCCTTATATGGCCTTTTCTTGCCAATTAGTTTCTGTGTTGCCTTGGGAGAATTTATTATCTGAGCTGCAGTTTCCTTCTTTGTAAAAACAAGATACTGTCACTACTCAACTTATGTGGCAATATTAAACATTAAGCATCACGTGAAGGTGTGTATTGGTGTGGGGTCCGGCTGACCTGTGGAAATCTAATAAAGGTTCCTTGTTGTTTTCCTGTGAAATTGAACATATAAATCCTTCATGTATGTTTGTGCTGAAAACTAGGAGACGATGTTACAAATAGCATCAAGTAGAAATGGAGGCATTTAATGAAAAAAATGTAGTGAGTATTTCTTAGGCACCGGGCACTGTGAGTGGAGGAGAAGACGGCTTCCTCGAGCTGCTTGCAGTCTTAATGGTAATACAGAGAAACAGGCAGGCGTTTGCAGAGGGGGTGCTGCGGGGGTGTGGAGGGAGGGCACTCATTCTGCGGCGAGAAGAGCAGAGGCGGTGGCAAAAGGTCAGGCAGGGTTCCCAAAGGAATGTTCTTTTAAAAGTTTTTATTGGAATACAGTTGATTTACAGTGTTGTGTCAGCTTCAGGTGTGCAGCAAAGTGAATCAGTTTTACACATATCCACTCTTTTTTAAAAAATTCTTTTCCCATATAGGCCATTGCAGAATATTGAGTAGAGTCCTCTGTATACAGCAGGTTCTTATTAGTTATATATTTTATAGAGAGTAGTGTGTTTATGTCAGTCCCAGACTTCCTCTGTGGTCCAGTGGTTAAGACTGCCCTGGACATCGGTTTGATCCCTGGTTGGGGAACTTCCATGTGCCTTGCAGCGTGGCCAAAAAAATAAAATATTTGAACTGTGGCTTGTTGAGAAGGGGAAGGAGGTTCCAGGCAGAGGGGACTACACGGGGAGTATACCAGAAAGACAAAAAAGTGCAAAGTAGCATGGAGAGTGTAGCAAGTTATTCAGGCTTATTTCATTGTAATGATGTGGCTAGGGCTGGGAGGGGAAGCTGTTGATGGCAGGCCCACAGAAGGCCTTTCTGTCATGCTGTGAAGCTTGACTTGTGTCTTATGGAGAAAGGGCTCGTCATCCCAAGGCCCTATTCTGGGGTGTGTCATGCTCAAATTTGCATTTTAATTTTTTGTACTTCAAGTATAGTTAATTTACAATGTTGTACCAATCTCTGCTATGTAACAAAGTGACTTAATTATGCACACATAGACATTCTTTTTTTATATTTTTTCCATTAGGGTTTTACATTTGCATGTTAGCAGTATTGCTCCAGTTCAAGAACATAGAATCTACTGGTGAGAGATACAATGTGGAGAGCAGGGGGTGGGGGGCAGATGCTAAGAGGCTGGTGCGGGAGTTCAGAGGAGAGAGGATGAGAGTCTGAACTTAGAGAGCGCGTGGCGGGAGGGATGAAAAGGACACCAGCTGAGTAACAGAGGAGGTGAGATCTGTGATTCCTTCATCTTAAAGGATGAGAAGGAACCTAGGGGACTCTTCTAGGTTCTTGTTTTAGGTGCATAGGAATGGAGAATAAAGGAGGAAGGTCAGATTTTGGAAAAAGATGATAAGTTCAGTTCTGGACAGATTGAATTGGTGCTGCCTGTAAAACGTGATCCAAGGGAAGGGAGAATTAGGAAACAGTTCAATATGTGGGTCTAGGGCTTAAGGAGGTCAGAGCCAGAGATGTAGCTTTTCATCTTGATCAATAATGATGATGCAACAAGCAAGTGAAATGGTTCCTTTGTTCAGGTACTGTGACACAGGGACAGGCATTTGTAATATTGAATATATCACAAATGAAGCTGTCATTAAAAATGTCTGGTAGATACCCCTCCCCTCCTACCTCAGTTCTCTCGTTCGTAGAGATAGGATCCTGTTATCTCCCTTTTCTCTCTCAATCCCCATAGTGCCTTTTCGTTTGAAATACTGCTTCGAAATTAAATAAGACTGAACTTTGAAGAGTCTTAAATTTTAATGTAATACTTTGCATAACTCCAAGCTGCATTTTAATGTGGCTTCGCATAACTTCTGATACCTCTGGGAGTCCTTATCAGCAATTTATTATTATTATTATCATTAGCTCTCAGAAAAAAAAGTTGAGAGAAAATTATTAGGACAATCAGGATGTATTCTCTAGTCTATAGAAGGGATAAGTGTACTGTCTGGGCTGCCATGGCCTCTTGTCCTCTCCCTTGGCACGCCCTGCCTTCTGTCTCCTGGGGGCTCTGCAGTTTTAGGTCAGAAGCAAAGTCTTACTGAGTGGCAGTGCTCACTGACAAAGTGCTCACAGCTCATACTTTTTTGGAGAATCTTCCATATCCTCACCTTTCTTCCTGCCATTCCCTCTTCTTTTCTTCATCCTGCTTCAATAAAATTAGGAAATCTTATTCTTGGATGTTTTCATTCTATTTGTTTGTGGTCTATACATATTTTCCTTAGTTTTCTTCTTGTCGGTGTTGAGATTGATGGTAACCTGTCCCTATACTATCCTCTTCCATTTGAATATGCATAGAAAATCAGCCATGCTGCTCTGGTTTCCTAGAAATTATAGCTTTACCTGTTTTAAATTTTTCTTTCCCTCTTTCCTACTGTCCATTAACATGACAAGTACTCTAGGTTCAATCACTGCTGCTTCCCCTGCCCCCACCTTCCAGATATACCTCTTAAGGCTCTGTACTGTATTGCTCTACCCCATGACCAACCACACGTGCTTAAATACCTCTTATACTGGGATGTTCACTGTCTCATATGGCTCATTTCATCTTCAGCAGCTTCAGTTGTCAAAACGCTTTCTTTATGTAACACAGTGATATTGTGATATAGTAACCAGTGTACTTTCTCTCCCTGGTATTCCCTGCTGCCCTCTGACAGTTTTGCTTTCTCTAATTAGCAGTGGAGGGAAGAGATACATCAGCAGGATGCAGAGAAGAGGCAAGTGTTTGGTTGTTGAATTTCAGAAATTTACAATGTCTGGGTCTGACTATAAAACTAAATTTGGAAAAGTCAGGAGAAAAGATTTTTGTAGACAGGTTGAGAAAGAGCCTCCTGGAGGAGGGCATGGCAACTTGCTCCAGTATTCTAGCCTGGAGGATCCCCATGGACAGAGAAGCCTGGAGGGCTACAATCCATGGGGTCGCAAAGAGTCAGACATGACTGAGCAACTAAGCTCACAGGAGTTGAGAGAGCCCAGATACTGGCCTTGTGCTTGAGAGGACCTCTGGGAAGGGTTGATGAAATCTAGAGGAAGATGGACTTCTCTTTAAGACTTCATAGCAGAACTGCAAAGATTACGTTTCTGACCCTAGGCAAGATGGGGGCTCATGATCAAAGTTAAGTTTAGTTACTGAAAAAAATGTAGAGAATGAAGTTATCACATTTCTTGCACATTTCTGATATGTAGACTGAGATTTGTATGTATTATTTCTATTTTGAATAACAGTGAGATGCAGTGGAAAATTGCACAGCCTTAGAAACCAGTTTAATTTGGGTTTAAATCATGTAATGTCCTAGTCAAGTTACTTAATCTCTCTGAGTCTGTTTTTTTCATTCGTGTAACTGGAATAAAAATACCCACCTCGTGGGAGTGTTTTGATGCTCAGATGAAAGATGCATACAGTCTCTAGAGTGATGTCTGGTTTAGTAATAGGCACTCAAAAATATTCTTTTCAT
Source organism: Bos indicus x Bos taurus (assembly GCF_003369695.1). NCBI lineage: Eukaryota > Metazoa > Chordata > Mammalia > Artiodactyla > Bovidae > Bos > Bos indicus x Bos taurus. The sequence goes on along the minus strand of NC_040076.1, from coordinate 63,605,349 downwards.
TTAATTTTTTCTCTCAGTAGTGCCTCTTATTTTGTCCTCTCAAGACTTAATAGAACGTATCTGAATACTTCTTTCATCTTATGGGCTTGCGTATACTTGAAGACGAGTATCCTTAACAGTGCCTCACGCTGTCTTGCATATTTGAGAAGCAGTGTGACGTAGTGCATTCTGGAGTCCATTGCCTGGATTGGAATCCCAGCTAGGCCTCTTATAAGCTTTGGTAAGCTACCTAACTTCTTTGGCCCTCAATTTCCTTGTTTGTAAAATGGCATAATGATAATAATACCTATCTAGAAGTGGTTGTGGATATTAAAGATACTAATACATATGAAGACTTCAGATGCATGGTAGTTAATTAGGCATAGAATAAGTGCCTCTTGGTGACAGAGACAGTGGTACATGGTTACCTGGTCCTGTTTTATTTTCCTTTTTAGAGCCAGGCCAAGGCTGCTTTTTCTTGCCTTCCTGGCATTTACATTGGGCCCGCTTATTTATTCTAAATAGTAGATTATAAGTGGAGGTGACAGGTGTCATTTATGAGCCAGAGCACTTTGCCATATGGATTGTAGAGACCCATGTGTTGAGTTGATGATATCACAAGGTGATACTAGACTGGATGCCTGAGTCACCATTTAGTAGAGGACTTTTGGATCTACAGAGAACATTGTGTGAGCAAGAAGTAAACTTTGTTTAAAGCTTCTGAGAATTCAGGGTTAATTTGCCTAACCCTGATGATGAGGGCATGATGTAGTCTATGAAGATTAATATTATGGCTATTATGATTATTGACTAGTTAAATACTAAATGAAAGAAACTGTCAAGAGGCCTTTTTATTGAAGGCATTAAGGAGAGAGGAGGGGATTTTACTAAGGAAACAGGGCTAAAAGACGGACATTAACTTTTCTGTTTCAAAGAGGTTACATGAAAGTTTATGTCTGGGTAATGAAATTCTTTGGCCTTCTTCTTCTTGCCCCATATCCTATAATAGAAATTTACTTGTTTTAAAGGTTCTTGTATCTTGTTAAACTTCAAACAGTTGTGTTTTGAAATCAGTTCAGTTCAGTTGCTCAGTCATGTCCAACTCTTTACGACCTTATGAACTGCAGCACACCAGACCTCCCTGTCCATCACCAACTCCTGGAGTCTACCCAAACCCAGGTCCCTCGAGTCAGTGATGCTATCCAACCATCTCATTCTCTGTCATCCCCTTCTCCTCCTGCCCTCAATCTTTCCCAGCATCAGGGTCTTTTCAAATGAGTCAGCTCTTCGCATGAGTTGGCCAAAAGTATTGGAGTTTCAGCCTCAACATCAGTCCTTCCAGTGAACACCCGGGACTGATCTCCTTTAGGATGGACTGGTTGGATCTCCTTTCAGTCCAAGGGACTCTCAAGAGTCTTCTCCAATGCCACAGTTCAAAAGCATCAATTCTTCGGTGCTCAGCTTTCTTTATAGTCCAATTCTTGCATCCATACATGACCACTGGAAAAACCATAGTCTTGACTAGACGGACCTTTGTTGGCAAAGTGATGTCTCTGCTTTTTAATATGCTGTCTAGGTTGGTCATAACTTTCCTTCCAAGGAGTAAGCGTCTTTTAATTTCCTGGCTGTAATCACCATCTGAATTGCTTTTGGAGCCCAGAAAAATAAAGTCAGCCACTGTTTCCACTGTTTCCCCATCTATTTGCCATGAAGTGATGGGACCGGATGCCATGATCTTAGTGTTTTGGAATGGTAATTGATAATTTTATTAGTCAGTGAGTTAGCTCAGCTCGTAAAGAATCTGCCTGCAATGCAGGAGACCCTGTTTGATTCCTGGGCTGGGAAAACCCCCTGGAGAAGGGATAGGCTACCCACTCCAGTAGTCAGGGGCTTCCCTGGTGGCTTAGATGGTAAAGAATCCACCTGCAATGTGGGGGGCCTGGATTCGATCCCTGGGTTGGGAAGATCTCTGGTGGAGGACATGGAAACCCACTCCAGTATTCTTGCTTGGAGAATCCCTATGGACTAAAGAGCCTGCAGGGCTACAATCCATGGGGTTGCAAAGAGTCAGATATGACTGAGCGACTTAAGCACATCATCAGATACCATTTGATAGTACTGACATCAGTGTGAGAGGAGTTTGAAAAGATAGTGCCCAAGTTAGAGCTTGTTGTTACCATTAGCCAGAGAAAAAAGTTGGGAAAATAAATTTATTTATAAGGAGAAGGTAGTGACTTCACTTTTGGACACTGAGTTTGAAGGGTATTAACATGGTAGTTGGAAGTGTGACATTCTACTTCCTTTTGAAAGCTGGGCTAAGAGTGCTTTAGATGAAGACTTCTTGTTGTTACCCTCAAATAACCGCAGTCCCTGATTTTATATTTGATAGAACATATCTTAGAAATTTTAGAACAAGTTTGTGGAAATATATGATTTATTATATAAACTTTGGACAAACTTTCTATGAGCACATCTTTTGTTCAGTAAGAGGTACAAATTTATCTGCTAAATATAATAATGAAAGCTACATGAAATGAGTAAAAACTTTTTTTTTTTAAGGAAAGGTACTACTGATAAAAATAGAAAAGTAGAATGGCACTTTAAAAATATATATTTGGCTTTGTGAACAAAATAATTTTTCTTTTTCCGGGCAAAGTTTCTTCAATAAAAAGATAAGAGAGGAGAATTTCTTCTCTGTCAAATTTAATCTGTAGCCATCTGCTGCTGTATCTCATTATGTTCTTCTGTAATTAGAGCAATTAGGATGAGGCTTGCACTATATATTGGTCTTGGAAAGAGGGTTGATCTATTTGCAGGCTTATTTTGAGAGACTGGAGATTAATGGTCTAATCTTTTTCGTAAACTGATGGAAACTGAGAAATGTTTACTCAAAGAAGGGCAATTTTTTCTCTTCTCTGCAGTGTTGCTTTCTTATCACTGTGGTGATGAGGTATCTTGATAAATATGGTTTTTAATGAGATTAACTCAGAAGATAATAGGGAAGAAAGATTGTAGAAGAGCAGAGAGGAGATGGGAGAAGGCAATGGCACCCCACTCCAGTACTCTTGCCTGGAAAATCCCACGGACGGAGGAGCCTGGTAGGCTGCAGTCCATGGGGTCGCTGGGAGTCGGACACGACTGAGCGACTTCACTTTCACTTTTGACTTTCATGCCTTGGAGAAGGAAATGGCAACCCACTCCAGTGTTCTTGCCTGGAGAATCCCAGGGACGGGGGAGCCTGGTGGGCTGCAGTCTATGGGGTCGCACAGAGTCGGACACGCCTGAAGTGACTTAGCAGCAGCAGCAGCAGCAGAGAGGAGATGAGCTCTGTGGAGTGCTGATTGTGGTAGAAGCCTCTCCCCCAAAATTCGACACTGAACTGCTTGTTCGAAGAAAGGAATGGAGAACAGGAGGAGAGTTGAAAGGAGACACATTGATTAGAGATGTGCTGAAGTCTCTTTGGGGGAACCATTCACATGAATGTGGTTTGTGTGCTGAATAAGAGCACTCGGATTAGGTGCTGTAACAAGGATGTGCTAGAGAATTGTGGGACCCCCTCGAATAAGATTGCATGCCCCTCAACATACACAGTTAGAATTAGTGTGCTTTTCCATGACTTGGGAGGGACTGAGAGTTCTTCCCTGCTGCTCTGTTTCCCTCCTCGCTCTTTCGTCTTCACTGCAGTTACTAATACATTAGTGGTGATTCTCATTACCGACAACTGAACTGCTGTGTTATTTTCCAACTGGTCTTTGTTAAACCATTATCTACTACCACTCAGTCTACCTGTGGCCACCAAATACATTTTTATGAAACATCATTTCCGTCTCTCTTTTTATTCACATGCTTTCTGCATTGTCCAAAATGCCACACTTCTTATCCTGTCATTCAGGGTATATGAATCCTAGTGTTCATGTCTACTGAAAGGAGACTGACCCACGTTATCATCCATAGCTCTTCTGCATGAACCCTACTATTTGAAGCTAGTTTGGTATCTTCCTTGTCTTAAGAATGGTTCATGTTCATGTCTGCTGCTGATTATCTGCGCGAGTTGTTTTTCTTTTCTGAAACCCTCCTTGATTCTCCAAGTCCTAATCCATGGTCCACCTCAGTACTTAAATATCCTCAGTATTATCTACCACTATTGTCCTTTATGTTTTTATTTAATAGTCTGTACAGTCCTCAGAATAGTTGTTCATAATGTAATGGAGGCTGAAAAGTTGGTGGTGATTGAACCATGCACCTTTAAAGGAAGTGGAAGAACTTTAGAGATCGAGATGGCCCTTCTTGTTCTGAATTTCAAGTGGTTGTGGCACCAGTTCTCTGGGGACTCAGACAGACGAGTCAGCTGAAAGAAATGAATTGAGTCTTTATTTCGTTTATTCGTTTAACCTTCTGACAGAGCCCTGGTGGCACTGAATTCCATTGTGCTCAGGCAGTTGACAGAGATGACCATTTTCTCTAGTTTTAAGGGGACTTATCCTGGATGCTCTGAGTGTGTTTAGCTTCTGGGTGGGTGCCCGGGGCTGCATGCATGGAACAGTTAATTCTAGGGGCTGTCCGTGCTCTGCTCTATTCAGATCAGAGCTTATTTATGAGTGCCAGGCCACTGCTGAGCTTGGCACATGCTGGTGGGCAGGGGAGGCCTGCTGGCTCTGCACATATGACAAGTTCTGCTCCTGCTGGGTGGGGCATATGCTGGGGTGAGAGAGCAGCAGAGGGGCAAAACACTGGGAGTGAGAGACTGGGAGTGAGCAGTAGGAGCAGAAAGAAAAGGAGGCATTAAGACACACACACACACACACACACACACTGGGAGTGAAAGACTGGGAGTGAGCAGTAGGAGCAGAAAGAAAAGGAGGCACTAAGACACACACACACACACACAAACACACACACACACACACACACACACTGGGAGTTAGAGACTGGGAGTGAGCAGTAGGAGCAGAAAGAAAAGGCGGCACTAAGACACACACACACACACACACACACTGGGAGTGAGAGACTGGGAGTGAGCAGTAGGAGCAGAAAGAAAACACACACACACACACACACACCCCCACACCCACCCCAGAGGGGATTGGCACCACGTACACACACACACACACACACACACCCAGCCACCCCAGAGGGGATTGGCACCACGTTCCAGGTCGAAGCAGCCAGGGAGAGCAGGGTTGTCTTTCTCGGTATCTTGAATCTTTATCTGGATCCTAGTATCACCTGGAGGTAACTGACTCCAACCTGTTCTTCATTTACAGTGTAATCTACGCCTTATCCCAGCTCTACTTTAAAAAGATGTTAACTCTGTAATAAAGGTGTCCATATTTTAGTTCTCCAGAGTTACTGAACTCTGTATTTTAGTTATGCCAGTGAGACCCTGATCTGCATTTCTGAAACTGTTTCATTTATCCTTGAATTATACCTCCAAAGCATTAAGCTATGGCTTTTATAGTCATGGCATCTGCCCAGAGTGACCAGGATACAGCTATTCAGTGCTATAACCATACTTTATGTTTCCAGCACATAGATTTTATTGCTTCAGAATGGCAAATTAAGAGTCATAGTGGTAAAGAACCCCCCTGCCAATGCAGGAGACGTAAGAGACGTGGGTTTGATCCCTGGGTCAGGAAGATCCCTTGGAGGAGGACATGGCAACCCACTCTAGTATTCTTGCTTGGAGAATTCCATGGATAGAGGAGCCTGGTGGGTTATAGTCCATAAGGTCGCAAAGAGTTGGACTCAACTGAAGTTATTTAGCATGCTGCAGGAATTGCACATCTGTGCAAATGCATCCATTCAACAGCTGTTTATTAAGCAAGTATTCTCTGATATGAAAAATGTGAAGATCCTTGTCCTCACAGAACCTGCATTTTGGCAAAGAGAGACAGACAATAAACAGTAAAAAAAAAAAAAAATAAGGATATGCTATGTTAGGAGCTGATGTGTGCACTGAGCAACAGAGAAAGGAGAGAATGGCAAGGAAATAATGAGCCTGAATATAGATTAATATTTCCTATTTGAATACATTTAAACCTTACATTTAAAAAAATATGTAATTTGAAGAGATTGTACCTTTTCATGGATTTTTAGGACTAGGAGGAGTTGGGCATTCACATCCTGGTTTCTGGACCCTACAGGAATAATTGGTTGTTTAGTCCTGTCCATTTGGGACTGGAAAGGACAGGAATAACCACCACCCCTCCCAACTCAAGTCTGTGGATCAAAATTTAGTGAGAAGAGGCTCCAAAGCAGAGAAAACACTGAATTCTCCCTTTCTGTTCTCATGGACTTGCTCCTTCAAGGTAGAAATTCTTCTTGTTCTAATATTTGTCTTCAATATACAGCAATAATAATTTGAGTTTTAGGTATTTTTGATTAAATGCTTTTTTTATTGAATAGATTGAAGTATGAGTTGGAGAATATGTCTTCCTGAAAATACCATTCTTCATTCTTTATTTACACACTGAAATATTCAGGTGCAAAGAAGGGCTTCAAACGGTGAGTGGGGAAAACATGTGTTTCCTTTATCAACTGACTCTACTTTCCATCTCCTATTCTCCCCTTTTCTTCCTGTCACTTCTCTTTAGGATATTCAGTGTTACTAAAATGAGGAAGTGTATTTCAGAGTCAAGATCAAACCACATGGCCTGGCATAATCCTCAGTTTTTGATGTGCTGTTTTTCATATGCACACATTAAACCTTTTCCCTTAGGTATTTATTTTCTGTTACCGGATTTTCACTCCCCAAAGTTGGCTAATCTGACTAGAGCTGACCTAGGAATTTACAACGTGCAAGTCGCTCTCTGCTCTTCGGCCCTGGCTGTATCCATGCCAAGTGTGCCTGTTATGTACTTCAGTTATTCAGTGCTTTTTGCTCTCTAACACTGTAATTGACTCTGCTTCTGTTTCTTCAGGTTGTCCTCTGGGCAGAGGTTTATTTAGAGAGGTAGCAGTCAGTACATCTTTCAGTGCCAAGGCTCGCCAAGATGTCCCTCCAGGCTTTGGTGGGGTGTGCAGAGCTGGGCTAGGCTCTTTTGTGTCAGCCTGTTCTGCTTCAGCTGCCCAGCTGTGTGAGTGTGCATGTGGACAGCACAGCATTATTCTTGGTACATTTTCCCCCACCCCCACAAATAAATAACCTATGTACCTATACCTGCAAAAGAAGAGACTGTTTAATAGAGAAGTGAGATGGAAAGGCAGATTTTAGGGTTCAAAGATTTTAAAAACATTTTTAAAAGATCAGTTGTGCTCTTTCATAAAACTTGTTTATCTATTTGAGATCTGATAGTAGTTGAAAACCATAGTAATGAATGTATTGCTGAGAAACCACTTAATGGTACTAATACTACTGATAATATAGTATTCTAGTCCTAGATTTTAAGTCTCAAATCCCTTTCTGCTGGCATTTAAATTGTCACCTTGAACCAGAAAAACCTATGTGAATGTGATTCAGAACCAGCGTCAGAACCCTTTCACTCTAAACTGGCATCTGTTTTGATAATGCCATTATTTTCCTAATCTCAAAGGCTAGAAAAACCATGGGTTGATTTCGTTTTCTTTCTTACTCAGTATCCTCTATTTCTGTCAAACATTCCCGTCAGGTTTTCCTGTTGATGTCTCTCACCTTACTTATGTACTCTGCATTTCCAAAGGTCCCCTGGTATAGGTCCTCTCTCCCTCCCACTTGGTTTGACGTGATGATGTTTGCAGTATTGGCCAGTGCCTGCCTCCTCCCTGCTATTTCTCTTATGCTTGCCCTCTTTTCATTTGGTGATCTGTCTTATTGTTTTTAATGAAAAGGTTAAACACAGCTAGTCCCTACAATAAAAGAGTCAAGTTCTTTACTTTTCAGTTTTAGAAGTCAAGCTTGAGGCATAAAGGGAATTGGTGAGGAAGATGCCAGATCTGCTCTTCCAGTCCTCAGAAAAGTAGAGCTTGGCGTGGTGGCGCAGAGCTCCCCTGTGCCCAGCATGGGAGGTGGACCTGAGACAGCCCTGCTAGTGTCCATGGCCGGGATAACTTAGGAGGCAACAGGGAGACGCCTGTGTGCAGGGAGGGGTATGAATGTGGCCAGGAGAGAGCCAGACTTGCAGAAGGCTTGTGGGAGGGATGAGGACGATGAGGGCACGATCTGGGGTAGACCTCTTGGTGGAAGAGCCTCAGGTATTTGCAGGGATCAAGGCAAGTGATGCTCTTCATCCATCCTGTCTCCAGATCCCCCAAATATAGTGGTTTGTAATACTTTCAGAATTTAGCTGCAGCCTCTGAGAAAGAAGAAACCAGAAATCAATTGCAATTACCCATTTAGTTTGACCATTCAGTGGAATGGTGGCCCCCAGACAGACATTCAGTTCAGTCGTACAGAAATGGACTCCAATGTCTTGCATGCTTGAAGTGCTGCTTGGCAGTATGTGTACCTGTTACTCTAGCTCTTTTCCAGTGCCACCTTCCTAATCTTGCTCTTTCCACAGAGTCTACCTGGCTGTTTGCAATACGTGGCTTGGATTTCCAGGTTCTTCATAGTCCGTTTCCACCCTATCATTTCCCACTGTTTTCCAAATTGAACCTCTCATTTTTGCAGGCCTGTCTCTTCATTAGTCTCATATCTGCCAGAGAACTTCTTAGCTTCCCACCCAGCTGCTCTTTATTTGCTTATATTTTTCCTCTTTATATTCAGTCAAGGATAGTGCCTCTCCTCTCTTACGCCAGTCTAAATCCTATCCATTTTCAAGGTTCAACCCAGATTTTTTTTAATTTCAAAGTCACAACAGTCTTGGTTTAAAAAAAAATTACAGTACTGCCTACCACTTAGTTACATAGTGCTACTTGTGTCTTGATTTTTGTTCTACAGTCATTAGTTTTTATTTATCCAACTAAAAGATATGCATCTTGGGAATATGGGTTGTACGCCCCTATATTTTCCTTGCATTCTCTTGAATATAATATTCTGTGCACATGATGGGCATTGAGTAGTTGATGGAAAATTACTCATTAATTAGCAGGGTAGAAGCCATTGCTTCTGCATCATACACATTGTGTACGTGAGACGAATTTTATCTGTTTTACTCTGTGTATTTCTACATTTCTACCACTCTCGCAGTTAAAGCAGCAGCAGTGGGTGGATGCACTGTGCATGTCTCTGACAAGTAAAACAAAACTGATCTGCTGTATTTTTAGAAAGCTCGATGGTGTTCTTTTTTCAAGTATCACCTAAAAATAGGTAGCTGAATAAGTACTCTGAGTGTTTTAATGCAGTGGTAAACTTTGGTACAAAGACTTTTGGAATATGGGCACCTATAGGTTTAACCTCTTTAGTTATTACTTGCTCCAAGTTACTGAAGTGTTTTGTTAATTTTTTTTAATTATGAAAAATTAGGGCCTCCCAGGTGGCTTTAGTGGTAAAGAACCCACATGCTAATGCAGGAGACAAAAGAGACAGGGGTTTGATCCTTGGGTTGGGAAGATCCCCTGGAGAAGGAAATGGCAACCACTCTAGTATTCTTGCCTGGAGAATCTCATGGACAGAGGAGCCTGGCAGGCTGCAGTCCAGGGGGTTGCAAAGAGTCGGATATGACTAAAGCAACTTAGCACTATGAAAAATTACCTGACATTAATTAGCATCCCTTGTAGATACAACCTCAAAAGAATAATTTTATCATGGATTTCAGTCTGTGTTTTATTTGTTTGAAAGAAGCTCCACTGCTTTCCTGCCCTGATCTGTATTCCTTTTTTATTCAATGTTTAGAGCCTGTGTGTTGGAGGATCATCTTCCATTAGGTTTTGGAGAGGTTGGCTCTTCCTTTCCCGTATTACCTCTCTGGCTGTAATAATTCACTGGAGGCCCAGGACAGGCAAGACCTGGGAAAGGAAGGAAGGAGCTGAAAGCTGAGAGGCGTCAGGCATGCATGGACATGATCCCATTCCTCCTGTCACCCTCACTGGCTGTGCATCTGTTTTCCCCAGGTCCACAGGAGAACACGAAACCCGTTTTGCAGAAGTTGGTCAGCTGTCCCTCTTTCAGTTCAGTTCAGTCGCTCAGTTGTGCCTGACTGCACGCTAGGCCTTGCTGTCCATCACCAACTCTCAGAGTTCACTCAAACTCATGTGCATCGAGTCGGTGATGCCATCCAACCATCTCATCCTCTGTCGTCCCCTTTTCCTCCCGTCCTCAATCTTTCTCAGCATCAGAGTCTTTTCACATGAGTCAAATCTTCGCATCAGGTGCCCAGAATATTGGAGTTTCAGCCTCAACATCAGTCATTCAATGAACATCCAGGACTGATTTCCTTTAGGATGGACTGATTGGATCTCCTTGCAGTCCAAGGGACTCTCAAGAGTCTTCTCCAACACTGCAGTTCAAAAGCATCAATTCTTTTGCGCTCATCTTTCTTTATAGTCCAACTCTCACCCATACATGACTACTGGAAAAACCAAGCCTTGACCACATGGACGTTTGTTGGCAGAGTAATATCTCTGTTTTTTAATATGCTGTCTAGGTTGGTCATAACTTTCCTTCCAGGGAGTAAGCGTCTTTTAATTTCATGGCTGCAGTCACCATCTGCAGTGATTTGGGAGCCCCCCAAAATAAAGTCAGCCACTGTTTCCACTGTTTCCCCATCTATTTGCCATGAAGTGATGGGACCAGATGCCATGATCTTCGTTTTCTGAATGTTGAGCTTTAAGCCAGCTTTTCCATGCTCCTCTTTCACGTTCATCAAGAGGCTCTTTAGTTCTTCTTCACTTTCTGCCATAAGGGTGGTGTCATCTGCATATCTGAGGTTATTGATATTTCTCCTGGCAATCTTGATTCCAGCTTGTGCTTCTTCCAGCCCAGTGTTTCTCATGATGTACTCTGAATATATGTTAAATAAGCAGGGTGACAATATATAGCCTTGATGTACTCCTTTTCCTATTTGGAACCAGTCTGTTGTTCCATGTCCAGTTCTAACTGTTGCTTCCTGACCTGCATATAGGCTTCTCAAGAGGCAGGTCATGTGGTCTGGTATTCCCATCTCTTTCAGAATTTTCCACAGTTTATTGTGATCCACATAGTCAAAGGCTTTGGCATAGTCACTAAAGCAGAAATAAATGTTTTTCTGGAACTCTCTTGCTTTTTCAATGATCTAGCAGATGTTGGCAATTTGATCTCTGGTTCCTCTGCCTTTTCTAAAACCAGCTTGAACATCTGGAAGTTCACGGTTCACGTATTGCTGAAGCCTGGCTTGGAGAATTTTGAGCATCACTTTACTAGCGTGTGAGATGAGTGCAAATAGGGAGGACCTATAAAACATTTTTCCTGTGGTCATGTACGGATGTGAGAGTTGGACTGTGAAGAAGGCTAAGCACCGAAGAATTGATGCTTTTGAACTGTGGTGTTGGAGAAAACTCTTGAGAGTCCCTTGGACTGCAGGGAGATCCAACCAGTCCATTCTGAAGGAGATCAGTCCTGGGATTTCTTTGGAAGGAATGATGCTAAAGCTGAAACTCCAGTACTTTGGCCACTCATGTGAAGAGTTGACTCATTGGAAAAGACTCTGATGCTGGAAGGGGTTGGGGGCAGGAGGAGAAGGGAATGACAGAGTATGAGATGGCTGGATGGCATCATTGACTCGATAGACGTGAATCTGAGTGAACTCCGGGAGTTGGTGATGGATAGGGAGGCCTGGCGTGCTGCAATTCATGGGGTCGCAAAGAGTCGGACACAACTGAGCGACTGATCTGATCTGATCTGATCTGATAAAACATGTATCCTTTTTCACATGTAAAAGTAGGTAGTACACCTAATATTTTTTAAAATTTCAAATGACCCCTTACAATTTGAGTTTTTTAATTCTCTGCTTTTAATGGAGTCTTATCTGAGTTTTTTTTTACTTAGGCAGTTTTAAAAAAACAATAGCATCACCAACTCAGTGAACATGAATTTGACCAAACTGCAGGAGATACTGAAGGACAGATCAGTCTGGGTATTATAGTCCATAGGGTTGCAAAAGAGTCGGACATGACTTAGCAACTGGACAGCAAACAAAAAAATGATGTGATGTGTGTGTGTGTGTGTGTGTGTGTGCACAAATACATATGTGCGTGCACGTGTACACACACACACACATACACACTTTCCTGCCCAGTAATGACATTGGTAGTAGCCTCTCACAGTAGGGTTATGAGAAATTGTCCCTTTTTGTGAGAGTAAGGAAGAAGATGCATTAACTTTGGGAATAATCCTTCCCCTTTAAATGATAACTGCTTGCCAGTGACTAGTTAAAAAAGAACTAAATAAAATAAATAGAAAATCCTCTACAAAGGAAAGGAGTACAACTACATTTATTCACTTGCTTGCTTATGCACTTATTTAACATGTTTCAATAGATAGTGTTAAGGAAAAGCACTTGGTACTATGAGAAAGAATGTACAGGAAAGGGGGCCTTTCTGAGAAGGGTTCTTTAAGGAAATGATGTCTCAGTTGACACTTGCAAAGCTAATAGGAATCAGAGTAAAGGGTGGAAGAAGGGGTTGTTGCCTTGAAGATGGGAAATGGCTGTGTGTGTTGGAGGACCCTCTGAGGGCTGGACATTTGACAAGGCGACTGAGGGGCTGAGTGGCAGGTGCTGGAATGCAGCTTCATTTAGAAATGCTTATGTTTAACTTTTAAAAGACGATTCTTAGGTTCAGGATTGACAAATAGCTGTGGAAGTGAAATAGTTTGTTTTGAATCATCAGTCTGCCAGAACAGTAGTTTCTTATACAGTCATGTCTGTCTCTTAATAGAGAATGTAAAGCAAGCCTAGAGGAGAGATTTAACACAGGTCATACTTAGATCAGTAGCGTTTATAAACCTTTTACTTTAATGAGTGGAATACCTAGACATTTACTTGATATATATGTATATGTTGTTGTTCTATTGCTGAATTGTGTCCTACTCTTTGCAGCCCCATGGATTGTGGCACGCCACGCTCCCCGTCCTTCACTGTCTCCCAGAGTTTGCTCAAACTCATGTCCTTTGAGTTGGTGATGCTGTCTAACGATCTTATCCTCTGTTGCTCCCTTTTCCTTTTGCCTTCAGTCTTTCCCAGCATCAGGGTCTTTTCCAGTGAGATGGCTTTTTGCATCAGGTGGCCAGAGTATTGGAGCTTCAGCTTCAGTATCAGTCCTTCCAATGAAAATTTAGGGTTGATTTCTTTTAGGTTTGACTGTTTTGATCTCCTTGCAGTCCAAGGGACTCTCAAGTCTTCCCTGGCACCACAATTTGAAAGCACCAGTTCTTCGGTGCTCAGCCTTCTTTATGGTCCAGCTGTCACATCCATACATGACTACTGGAAAAACCATAGCTTTTGACTATACAGACATTTGTCAGCAAAGTAATCTCTGTGCTTTATAATACACTGTCTAGGTTTGTCATAGCTTTCCTTCCAAGGAGCCAGACGTCTTAATTTCATGGCTGCAGTCACTATGTATCTGTCTCTATCTATATCTATCTATATGTATATATCTGGCATTAATTCTTGAAACTCAGTTTTCTTGGCTTCCCCATATGTTTAGTAACCTTTAGAACTTGGGTTACTTCACTGAGAATATAACAATATGTTTGTGTTAGAACCCTTCTTTCAGTACTCAGTTAGCTTTAGAACGTGTGTCTTTTTTCCCCCTCTCTCCTTTCCCTTCCCCAGCTTATCTGTAAGGTAGAATTACAGAAGGCAACGGGAGCAAGTGTCTCTTCCAGACGTGGTGCTGTGTTACCAACTCCTGTGCAGACAGAGCCCCCCACATTCCAGAGATATCCTGGGCATGGAAGTGAGATGAAAGGAGAGGAAGGAGCTCTGGGCAGGCGGGTTAAGATGCGGGTGTTCACTTTATGAAAGAATAAACTGAATATAGAGATTAGGAAGCAGCGAATATTTTTTCACTTGGCTGTCTTAAATTTAAATCTATATTTGGCCCTTACTAGTATAATCCAACTGCTTTTTATTTGGGTAAATATATACTCTTTTGATATTGAGCTTCCCTGGTGGCTTAGATGGTAAAGAGTCCACCTGCAGTGCAAGAGACCTAGGTTCGATCCCTGAATTGGGAAGATTCCCCTGGAGAAGGAAATAGCAACCTACTCCAGCATTCTTATCAGGAGAATTCCATGGACAGAAGAGCCTGGTCTCAAAGAGTTGGACATGACTGAGTGACTAACACTTTCACTTTTTCATAGTCTTTTGATGTACTGTTTCAGTGCTACTTTTGTACTAGCCTAAGTCTGGAGGTCCTTTTGTATATAATTGGAGCTTTGTGATAAGGAAGTGGAAGTTGCCTACAAGAATGAGTTTGTGTAATCTTCAATAAGCCCTCATAACTAAGACAAATTTTATTTGTGTGGGGTGGTTTAGGAGTGATCTTATTTGAAGTGAGATTGGATTACCTGTGAAAGAGCCATATGCTCAGAGTCTTAAAAAAGAAAATCTAATAGCTTAAAAGTATAAAATGTCTTATACACAATGGAGTATTACTCAGCCATTAAAAAGAATACATTTGAATCAGTTCTAATGAGGTGGATGAAACTGGAGCCTATTATACAGAGTGAAGTAAGCCAGAAAGAAAAACACCAATACAGTATACTAACGTATATATATGGAATTTAGAAAGATGGTAACAATAACCCTGTATGCGAGATAGCAAAAGAGACACAGATGTATAGAACAGTCTTTTGGACTCTGTGGGAGAGGGAGAGGGTGGGAAGATTTGGGAGAATGGCATTGAAACATGTATAATATCATACAAGAAACGAATCACCAGTCCAGGTTCGATGCAGGATACAGGATGCTTGGGGCTGGTGCAGTGGGATGACCCAGAGGGATGGTATGGGGAGGGAGGTGGGAGGGGGCGGATCAGGATGGGGAGCACGTGTACACCCGTGGCGGATTCATGTTGATGTATGGCAAAACCAATACAATATTGTAAAGTAATTAACCTCCAATTAAAATAAATAAATTTAAATAAAAAAATAAAATGTCTTTTCTTTTTTTTTTCCTAATTTTATTTTTAAACTTTACATAATTGTATTAGTTTTGCCAAATATCAAAATGAATCTGCCACAGGTATACATGTGTTCCCCATCCCGAACCCTCCTCCCTCCTCCCTCCCCATACCATCCCTCTGGGCCATCCCAGTGCACCAGCCCCAAGCATCCAGCATCGTGCATCGAACCTGGACTGGCAACTCGTTTCCTACATG
This sequence comes from Bos indicus x Bos taurus, assembly GCF_003369695.1. Lineage (NCBI taxonomy): Eukaryota > Metazoa > Chordata > Mammalia > Artiodactyla > Bovidae > Bos > Bos indicus x Bos taurus. The sequence continues at coordinate 63,590,151 of NC_040076.1, read as the reverse complement.
ATATTTTACATGTTTCATTGCCATTCTCCCAAATCTTCCCGCCCTCTCCCTCTCCCACAGAGTCCATAAGACTGTTCTATACATCAGTGTCTCTTTTGCTGTCTCGTACACCGGGTTATTGTTACCATCTTTCTAAATTCCATATATATGCGTTAGTATACTGTATTTATGTTTTTCCTTCTGGCTTACTTCACTCTGTATAATAGGCTCCAGTTTCATCCACCTCATTGGAACTGATTCAAATGTATTCTTTTTAATGGCTGAGTAATACTCCATTGTGTATATGTACCACTGCTTTCTTATCCATTAATCTGCTGATGGACATCTAGGTTGCTTCCATGTCTTGGCTGTTATAAACAGTGCTGTGATGAACATTGCGGTACACGTGTCTCTTTCCCTTCTGGTTTCCTCAGTGTGTATGCCCAGCAGTGGGATTGCTGGATCATAAGGCAGTTCTATTTCCAGTTTTTTAAGGAATCTCCACACTGTTCTCCATAGTGGCTGTACTAGTTTGCATTCCCACCAACAGTGTAAAAGGGTTCCCTTTTCTCCACACCCTCTCCAGCATTTATTATTTGTAGACTTTTGGATCGCAGCCATTCTGACTGGTGTGAAATGGTACCTCATAGTGGTTTTGATTTGCATTTCTCTGATAATGAGTGATGTTGAGCATCTTTTCATGTGTTTGTTAGCCATCTGTATGTCTTCTTTGGAGAAATTTCTGTTTAGGTCTTGGGCCCATTTTTTGATTGGGTCGTTTATTTTTCTGGAGTTGAGCTGTAGGAGTTGCTTGTATATTTTTGAGATTAGTTGTTTGTCAGTTGCTTCATTTGCTATTATTTTCTCCCATTCTGAAGGCTGTCTTTTCACCTTGCTAATAGTTTCCTTTGATGTGCAGAAGCTTTTAAGGTTAATTAGGTCTCATTTGTTTATTTTTGCTTTTATTTCCAATATTCTGGGAGGTGGGTCATAGAGGATCCTGCTGCGATGTATGTCGGAGAGTGTTTTGCCTATGTTCTCCTCTGGGAGTTTTATAGTTTCTGGTCTTATGTTGAGATCTTTAATCCATTTTGAGTTTATTTTTGTGTATGGTGTTAGAAAGTGGTCCAGTTTCATTCTTTTACAAGTGGTTGACCAGATTTCCCAGCACCACTTGTTAAAGAGGTTGTCTTTAATCCATTGTATATTCTTGCCTCCTTTGTCAAAGATAAGGTGTCCATAGGTGCGTGGATTTATCTCTGGGCTTTCTATTTTGTTCCATTGATCAATATTTCTGTCTTTGTGCCAGTACCATACTGTCTTGATAACTGTGGCTTTGTAATAGAGCCTGAGGTCAGGTAGGTTGATTCGTCCAGTTCCATTCTTCTTTCTCAAGATCGCTTTGGCTATTCGAGGTTTTTTGTATTTCCATACAAATTGTGAAATTATTTGTTCTAGCTCTGTGAAGAATACCATTGGTAGCTTGATAGGGATTGCATTGAATCTATAAATTGCTTTGGGTAGTATACTCATTTTCACTATATTGATTCTTCCAATCCATGAACATGGTATATTTCTCCATCTATTAGTGTCCTCTTTGATTTCTTTCACCAGTGTTTTATAGTTTTCTATATATAGGTCTTTAGTTTCTTTAGGTAGATATATTCCTAAGTATTTTATTCTTTTCATTGCAATGGTGAATGGAATTGTTTCCTTAATTTCTCTTTCAGTTTTCTCATTATTCGTGTATAGGAATGCAAGGGATTTTTGTGTGTTGATTTTATATCCTGCAACTTTACTATAATCATTGATTAGTTCTAGTAATTTTCTGGTGGAGTCTTTAGGGTTTTCTATGTAAAGGATCATGTCATCTGCAAATAGTGAGAGTTTTACTTCTTCTTTTCCAATTTGGATTCCTTTTATTTCTTTTTCTGCTCTGATTGCTGTGGCCAAAACTTCCAAAACTATGTTGAATAGTAATGTTGAAAGTGGGCACCCTTGTCTTGTTCCTGACTTTAGAGGAAATGCTTTCAATTTTTCACCATTGAGGATAATGTTTGCTGTGAGTTTGTCATATATAGCTTTTATTATGTTGAGGTATGTTCCTTCTATTCCTGCTTTCTGGAGAGTTCTTATCATAAATGGATGTTGAATTTTGTCAAAGGCTTTCTCTGCATCTATTGAGATAATCATATGGCTTTTGTTTTTCAATTTGTTAATGTGGTGTATAACATTGATTGATTTGCGGATATTGAAGAATCCTTGCATCCCTGGGATAAAGCCCACTTGATCATGGTGTATGATCTTTTTTAATGTGTTGTTGGATTCTGATTGCTAGAATTTTGTTAAGGATTTTTGCATCTATGTTCATCAGTGATATTGGCCTGTAGTTTTCTTTTTTTGTGGGATCTTTGTCAGGTTTTGGTATTAGGGTGATGGTGGCCTCATAGAATGAGTTTGGAAGTTTACCTTCGTCTGCAATTTTCTGGAAGAGTTTGAGCAGGATAGGTGTTAGCTCTTCTCTAAATTTTTGGTAGAATTCAGCTGTGAAGCCGTCTGTACCGGGGGTTTTGTTTGCTGGAAGATTTTTGATTACAGTTTCAATTTCCATGCTTGTGATGGGTCTGTTAAGATTTTCTATTTCTTCCTGGTCCAGTTTTGGAAAGTTGTACTTTTCTAAGAATTTGTCCATTTCTTCCACGTTGTCCATTTTATTGGCATATAATTGTTGATAGTAGTCTCTTATGATCCTTTGTATTTCTGTGTTGTCTGTTGTGATCTCTCCATTTTCGTTTCTAATTTTGTTGATTTGATTTTTCTCCCTTTGTTTCTTGATGAGTCTGGCTAATGGTTTGTCAATTTTATTTATCCTTTCAAAGAACCAGCTTTTGGTTTTGTTGATTTTTGCTATAGTCTCTTTTGTTTCTTTTGCATTTATTTCTGCTCTAATTTTTAAGGTTTCTTTCCTTGTACTAACCCTGGGGTTCTTCATTTCTTCCTTTTCTAGTTGCTTTAGGTGTAGAGTTAGGTTATTTATTTGACTTTTTTCTTGTTTCTTGAGGTGTGCCTGTATTGCTGTGAACTTTCCCCTTAGGACTGCTTTTACCGTGTCCCACAGGTTTTGGGTTGTTGTGTTTTCATTTTCATTCGTTTGTATGCAAATTTTGATTTCTTTTTTGATTTCTTCTGTGATTTGTTGGTTATTCAGCAGCGTGTTGTTCAGCCTCCATATGTTGGAATTTTTAATAGTTTTTCTCCTGTAATTGAGATCTAATCTTACTGCATTGTGGTCAGAAAAAATGCTTGGAATGATTTCTATTTTTTTGAATTTACCAAGGCTAGCTTTATGGCCCAGGATGTGGTCTATCCTGGAGAAGGTTCCATGTGCGCTTGAGAAAAAGGTGAAATTCATTGTTTTGGGATGAAATGTCCTATAGATATCAATTAGGTCTAACTGGTCCATTGTATCGTTTAAAGTTTGTGTTTCCTTGTTAATTTTCTGTTTAGTTGATCTATCCATAGGTGTAAGTGGGGTATTAAAGTCTCCCACTATTATTGTGTTATTGTTAATTTCTCCTTTCATACTTGTTAGCATTTGTCTTACGTACTGTGGTGCTCCCGTGTTGGGTGCATATATATTTATAATTGTTATATCTTCTTCTTGGATTGATCCTTTGATCATTATGTAGTGACCTTCTTTGTCTCTTTTCACAGCCTTTGTTTTAAAGTCTATTTTATCTGATATGAGTATTGCTACTCCTGCTTTCTTTTGGTCCCTATTTGCATGGAAAATCTTTTTCCAGCCCTTCACTTTCAGTCTGTATGTGTCCCCTGTTTTGAGGTGGGTCTCTTGTAGACAACATATGTAGGGGTCTTGTTTTTGTATCCATTCAGCCAGTCTTTGTCTTTTGGTTGGGGCATTCAACCCATTTACGTTTAAGGTAATTACTGATAAGTATGATCCCGTTGCCATTTACTTTATTGTTTTGGGTTCGAGTTTATACACCGTTTTTGTGTTTCCTATCTAGAGAATATCCTTTAGTATTTGTTGGAGAGCTGGTTTGGTGGTGCAGAATTCTCTCAGCTTTTGCTTGTCTGAAAAGCTTTTGATTTCTCCTTCATACTTGAATGAGATCCTTGCTGGGTACAATAATCTGGGCTGTAGGTTATTTTCTTTCATCATTTTAAGTATGTCTTGCCATTCCCTCCTGGCTTGAAGAGTTTCTATTGAAAGATCAGCTGTTATCCTTATGGGAATTCCCTTGTGTGTTATTTGTTGTTTTTCCCTTGCTGCTTTTAATATTTGTTCTTTGTGTTTGATCTTTGTTAATTTGATTAATATGTGTCTTGGGGTGTTTCGCCTTGGGTTTATCCTGTTTGGGACTCTCTGGGTTTCTTGTACTTGGGTGATTATTTCCTTTCCCATTTTAGGGAAGTTTTCCACTATTATCTCCTCAAGTATTTTCTCATGGTCTTTCTTTTTGTCTTCTTCTTCTGGAACCCCTATGATTCGAATGTTGTAGCATTTAATATTGTCCTGGAGGTCTCTGAGATTGTCCTCATTTCTTTTAATTCGTTTTTCTTTTATCCTCTCTGATTCATTTATTTCTACTATTCTATCTTCTAATTCACTAATCCTGTCTTCTGCCTCTGTTATTCTACTATTTGTTGCCTCCAGAGTGTTTTTAATTTCACTTATTGCATTATTCATTATATATTGACTCTTTTTTATTTCTTCTAGGTCCTTGTTAAACCTTTCTTGCATCTTCTCAATCCTTGTCTCCAGGCTATTTATCTGTGATTCCATTTTAGTTTCAAGATTTTGGATCAATTTCACTATCATTATTCGGAATTCTTTATCAGGTAGATTCCCTATCTCTTCCTCTTTTGTTTGGTTTGGTGGGCATTTATCCTGTTCCTTTATCTGCTGAGTATTCCTCTGTCTCTTCATCTTGTTTAAATTGCTGAGTTTGGGGTGTCCTTTCTGTATTCTGGCAGTTTGTGGAGTTCTCTTTATTGTGGCGTTTCCTCACTGGGTGTGGGTTTGTACAGGTGGCTTGTCAAGGTTTCCTGGTTAGGGAAGCTTGTGTCAGTGTTCTGGTGGGTGGAGCTGTATTTCTTCTCTCTCCTTTCGAAGAGTTGGGTTGCTTTTCTGGGTGCCTGATGTCCTCTGCTGGCATTCAGAAGTTGTTTTGTGGAATTTACTCGACGTTTAAATGCTGTTTTGATGAATTTGTGGGGGAGAAAGTGTTCTCCCCGTCCTACTGCTCCGCCATCTTGGCTCCTCCCCTCTAAAATGTCTTTTCTTCTTTTGGTTTGCAGCTTCTCTCTTGCGTTGCCTTTCTTTCTGCAAGTAACTTGTGTATTTGCTGTTACATGCACACTTACCTTAAGTTAGTGTTTTCAAACCCTTTTCTCAGCCTATGACATACTGGGAGGAAGTCCACAACCCTGACCCGCTTCCCTTCCTCTTTCGTACTGTCCATTCTTTAACCCACCCTCATCATCTATGTGTATGTTGACTGTTTATGAACTGCTGTGTTATGTTGACACTTTATGAAATGCTGTAGTTAATACACCATCATAGATATAGCTCATTCAACTTTCTGAAATTTTTCCCACTTATTTGCTATTTTACTTACAAATCTGCAAAGAAAGTATGCAAACCCAGAATGTAAGGATACCCAAGACCATCTTTCCAATATACAGAATGCCACAGATGAGTCAAGAGGGAGTGACTGGAAGAACTCAAGAGAAGTGAGTGCATCCTTTAGGCTTTGGAAGGGCTGGGAGTGGGGGAGCTGGTGGAGTGTTTGAGTGATTTTAGAAAACTGTGAAGTCTGAACTAAAGAGCCTCCCAAGGATCTTTCTGGCTCTAATATTCTGAGACCTAAAAAATGTTGCCTAGCCAGGGACCACTGGAAACAAAAGGTTTCTGTGCATAGTGGAGCTCACTGTGCTCCTGACCCAGGAAACCTGGCAATGATGCCCATCATAAGACTGTCATTAGTCAATTCAAATCAATACCAATTAGGGAATAGTAATTAAAATTACTCCCTCCCTAAGGGAAAAGACATTGATTCCTTGTTTCTATATATAAATAAAAACATTGACTTTCTTTCTCTATATAAATAAATAGAAATATAGTTTTTTTCCCCCAAAACCAGAAGAAAAGTGATAACACTGAATATCTTTAATGTATCTAATAATAGTAATCTCGTGCTTTTAGGTTGCATGACTTCTTTATAGCACCTCAGCACCATCAAACAGAGCTTTGTCTTTCATTCTTGTTCACATGGTTCATCGGGCCCTCATTGCCCGTCCCCATGGTCCCCTGTCTACTCAGGAACACAATTCTCCCCCACGGCTAGTGTACTTCCTCAACCCTCTTTAGAATGATGGTGCCACATAATCAAAACAGCTGATGTAAATGAAGAGGAGAAGTGTTATTTCTGTCCCAAGTACTTTGATTATTGTATGTTTATTATGAAGTTTTTGACTTCTGGATGAATGCTAGTGATCATTGTTATAGCATCCTATTTTCAGAGAGACAAACCACCGAACTACAGAATGTCAGTGGTAGAATGGGCCGAGATGAGCATGTAGTCTGGCGATCTTCAAGTTTTAGCATGCATGGATTCCCTGGGAAGCTTATTAGAGATACCTAGGTTTGAGTTTTTCCCACCTCAGGTTCTGATTCTGAAGTTCAGTCCTTGAATCAGCATGCATCTCAGATAATCCTGGTGCGTGTGGCTCAGGGACCTTGTCTCTGTAGGTCACTGGAGCCCAATGAGTCCCTCTCTAGCTCACCTAGGTTAGGAATGTGGGCTTCTCATTCTGCAGTTTTATGATTTGGCAAAGTGGCCAGATCTTCTACCTTTGTGGGCTGCTTTTGTAAAGACCACCAAAGACCTGGTTGCCAAATCTAGTGTGGTTGACTTGCAGGTTTCATAATATATTGACTTTAAAGTACAAATCGATTTTGTGTTTGTGTGTGTGTGCGTGCCTGTGTTACTCTCCCCCTGACTCCCCTGCCCCCTTGTTTTTACCTTCTCCTGGTAGTTGCCTTACCCTTCTTCGTTCATCATTACTCTCTTTCTCCAGTTCCCCTTTCTCTGCCTGCCCCTGAAATATGGTGTGCTATGAAGTTCTGGCTCTTATTTTTGTCTTTTCTTGAATGACCTTTTGTTTATTGTTATGACCTCATGGCCCCTTTGTTTGTCTGTGACTCTTAAATCTTGCCCTTGACCTGTATTTCCCAGCTACCTCCTGAGCATTTTCATTTGCTTGTCCCATAGAATGTTCAAACTCAGTGTCTAAAACTGAACCCCAAATCATTTCCCCCCAAACCCTTCTTCTACCTATCTTTCATGTTTTAGTAAATGATCCCACCAGCGGCCTACCCAAAGTACTTGATAACCAGAGTAGATTATTTTTTGACACCTTTCCTTTTTTATGTAAAATTATTTTCAGTAGTAATCATGAAATGAAACATTATAATGGCTAGGAAATAAATTTTTCTCATTGAAATTTGTATTAAATATAGTTATGCCAATAACAAAGTAAATACTACAATACAAAATGAAAACTTCTGAATCACAGTAATAAGATTATATTGATATAATAATTGAAAAAAGAGGGAAAGTATGTGAAAAAACACTTCCAGAAGAGTGAAATTCACAAGTTTCAGAGAGTGATTTGCAAGTAGAAGCACAAAATTGAAATAATTCAAGTCGTATTTCTTCCCTTAAAAATCACTGTGCTAATTGATGCTTATTAGGATTCTACTTTTCAAACACAGGACCATGCAGCTGGAAACATTCGTGGGTAGGAGACAGGAACTGCACTTGAAGAGAGCTCCAGTTCTTTAAAATAAGTGTGTGTCAGAGGCCATCTGTAAAATTACATAGATGTAAATCCTGTATAATTCGTGATTTCTAGAAAATAACTTCTATGTGGAATATAATGTTTATTAAAGGTTAAGTAATAAAAATGTGCCAATTCAGTATTTCCATACGTATTATATTACTAAAACTTAATAATAATCATGGCGGTTGTTTAGACCGGCACATCTTCTCAGGGAGTAGTTTATTAATAATAATATTGTTTAGAATTACTGGTTCACGGTGAAAAGAAGCTGACTTTTGTCTGCTTTATTCTTGTATTGTTTTTAAGTTGGCTGTAAACAGTGCACCGCGGTGTTGTAGAGCCCACTCTTGTGCTGTGCTGTGCTCAGCTGCTCAGTTGTGTCCGACCCTTTGCGACCCCATGGATGTAGCCCGCCAGGCTCCTCTGTCCAGAGGGATCTCTAGGCAAGAATACTGGAGTGGTTGTCATGCCCTCCTCTTAGGGATCTTCCCAACCCAGGGATCAAACCCAGGTCTCCTGCCTTGCAGTTGGATTCTTTACCAGCTGAGCTGCCAGGGAAGCCCTCAGCTCATTTCTGTGTCCTTACTATTCCACTGGATCCTGCCTTCACATGTTCACCTCAAGCCAGAAGCCTTAGAATCACATTCAAAAATTCCTTCTGTTTTTTTTTTTTTTCCTTGGAGTTTATTTTGTTATTCTTTTTTAAACTTTTCCATTATATGGTTAATTCATTAATTGAGATTTTCTTTTTCCTAACATGAACATTTTTGGCAAATTTCCCTTTACCACTTAATAAAATAGCTTTTTTTTTTTGAGCAGTGACTTACATACAGTAAAATTAACCCTTTTTCTAGCGTACAGTGCTGTGAGTTTTGAGAAATGGATATGGTGTATGAGTGAGGGAGGCTGGGGGCCTGCGGACACCTAGTGCTGGAGTCTCGAGGTCTCTCTGCAGGGCTTCATCACCATAGCCAGCTGTTCGGACCACAGGCTCCATAGTAAGTGTCAGCAGCTCTTTCCAGACTAGTCCAGGACCAGCCACATCTCAGCAAGAACCAGTCAAAGGAAGAGAGCTACCAATACTTCAATACGCAGATCAAGGCCCTCTTCTCCCCTCACTGGAAAGATCTTGTGAGCCCCTGTGTATGGTATTTCGTTTTTTCCTCTTTTATCATCTGAACTGCTAGGAGAAACAAATGCTATTAAAAATAATAAATCAGTCATCAGAACTAATAATTTTTTATTGGATGTGGATATATATGCATTATTACATAGTCGTATGGTATAAATTTTATATGTACAAATTTAACACACTGCTTTTTATAGAATTACATATTCTGTTTTTTATCACCTAATATTAGAACGTGATCATTTTCCCTTTTCCCTAAATGTTTTTCAGAAGCATTTTTTAAAAAAAATTGTGTAATAGTTTGTTGAGGCAGCATTTCTTTGGACTATTGCTGGACATCGAGGTTGTTTTAAAATTTTCACCATTTTAAATAATCCTGTGATACAATTCTTTGTAAATCTTTGCATCTTTGATTGTTTCCTTGAGATAGATTCCTTGAACTGGTATTACTGGCCAGGAAATAGGAACAGTTTCAAAATACTAGGTAGTAGATAGTTAATTTTAGTGATCCTTTAAGCCGGTGGCTCAGTCGGTAGTCTGCCTGCAATGCAGGAGACCTGGGTTTGATCCCTGGTCTGGGAAGATCTCCTGGAGAAGGAAATGGCAACCCCCGCATTTCCCTCCAGTATTCTTGCCTGGGAAATCCCATGGACAGAGGAGCCTGGTGGGCTACAGTCCATGGACTGCAAGGGTTGGACACAACTGAGCAATGAAATCTATCTACCTAAGCCTTGATTAAAGGCTGAGCTACATTACCTGAATATAGCCTTTTCATTCCACACATTTGTTATTTCTTAATAAAAAAACAACAACAGCAACAATTAAAATACCAACCTGTGTGCACACATGTATGTGTGTGCACACATGTATGTTTATGCACACACACATCACATCACACACACACACACCTGTTCTATCTAATCAAGGTTTTCCAATCCGTCCTCTCCTAAAAATTGAGGCCACCTACTGTCTGTCTTTTCTCACTGAGGGACCTCTCCTGATATTAATTACTTTCCTCTATGAATTCAGATGGCCAGCTAAGAATGGCTTTGGTAGTCACTTCTTGGGCAGAGTCACATATCTTGGAATATTATTCCTCACCTATTACTCAGGAAGAATAACTCTCGACATATTTCTTTGAGGAATTTATTGCTGTTTGCCTTGTGTGGAGTATGGTCCTACCTCTTTGCTGTTGAATTGAATTTTTAAGTCCTGTCAGTTTTCTCCTTTTCTGACATCTGGCAGCGTATGTAATCTGAGTCAGACATCTTAACCTAGGGGCTTGGATCTTCTCTAAGCAGAGCCCCATGGCCTGCAGTTCACGATAGAGAACCAGATAGAATCAAAATTGACTCCTTGTTTAAAGAAAAATCTTCATACATGTCGGAGGGCAGATAGCCTGTTTTCGTTTCTTACCTAATCCAGACATTGCCTCCAATCTTTAACATCCAGTGAAATCTGGTATATACAACTTTATTTTTTAGTAAAGTGGAGTTCTCTCTCTCAGCACACATTTTGCAGGTGTCTCTGCAGTCCATAGCATTCAGCAGAAGTAAAATTACTGCTGGGAGGAAAGAGGGGAGTTAGCACTTGGAACATATGAAATGGGATGTTTACTTCTGTTTATGTAGGGAGTCCTCATTTGCTGCTTTTGTGTTCCTCACCATGCTTAACTCAGCGCTAAGGACAAAATTTACCCATGATAAATATCTGTTCTCTGTTCATCTGTACTTCATTTTACTGTTATAATAACGTCTTTTGTAATAGTGAAGGTGTTGAAGAATATTTATTTTAAAGTATGCTTATTAATCCTTCAGGTCATCATCTGATTTTGTCATTAACTCAGCTTTTTACTCATTGCACTTAAATCTAGTGTTCTCCATTTTTGAATCATTCCAGTGGCAGAAGCAATCATGGCTCTCAAATGTTTTCATTTCTTGAGGTTACTTTTGTGAATATGCACATATCCCTTTGTAATAATGTTCTTTATTTTGCTCCTTTTTTGCTATTTTTTTAAGATTAATTTTTAATTGGAGGAAAACTGCTTTATAATGTTGTGTTGGTTTCTGCCATACAAAAATGCAAATCAGCCATGATTGTACATATATCACCTTCCTCTTGAGCCTCCCTCCCCTCTGCCCCCACCCCACCTCTCTAGGTCATCACAGAATCCAGGCTGGGCTCCCTGTGTCATACAGCAACTTCTCACCAGTTTATTTTACACATGGTAGTCTATATATGTCGATGCTACCTTCTTCCATTCATTGCACTCTCTCCTTCCCCCACTGTGTCCACAAGTCCATTCTTCCATACCTGAGTCTCATTCCTTCCCTGCAAGTAGGTTTACCAGTACCGTTTTTCTAGATCCCATATATATGCATTAATATGAAGTATTTATTTTTCTGTTTCTGACTGACTTTGTATAACAGGCTCTAGGTTCATCCACCTCGCTAGAACTGACTCAAATTTGTTCATTTGTTTGGCTGAGTAATATTCCATTGTATATATGAACCACAATTTCTTTATCCATTCATCTATTGATGGAGATCTAGCTTACTTCCACGTCCTAGCTATTGTGCTGCTATGAACACTGGAGTACATGTGTCTTTTTCATTTATATTTTCTCAAGGTATGTGCCCAGTAATGAGATTGCTGGGTCATATGGTAGTTTATTTCTAGTTTTTTAAGGAATCTCCATACTGTTCTCCATAGTGGCTGTATCAATTTACATCCCACCAATAGTGCAGAGGGTTCCCTTTTATCTACCTCCTCTCCAGCGTTTATCGCTTGCAGATTCTTTTTAATGTTGACCTTTCTGACTAGTGCGAGGTGATTCCTCTTATAACACCCGTTTTGTGGTTTTCACTGATTTGGAATGTTGGAGATTAATGCACTGCTTACTGCAAGATCCCTAGGCTCTCATATAAGACATCTATGTGTACATTGTGATAAAGTAAGGAAAGGGGAAAATGAAATTACCAAGTTTAATCACAAAATACAGCTACATCCCCTCTTGCTTTTCCCTCTTAAAAGCATGAGTAGTGACCACAGTGATGGTACTTGTGATGGCTTCTGGATGCTGGTCCACTGCCACATTTATCAACTTTTCTCCCTTCTTCCTTCATTAAAGAACAGCAATGATCTTCATCAGTGGCAAGGTGAGTTGTGAACTTTAACCCCTCTTTTATGCAACTTTGAATTTTTTAAAAGTTCCGTATCTTGTGAAATATTATAGAGGAGTTTGCAGAAATATTTGTGATTCTGAGGAAAGAAGTGACTTGCAAGTGATTATAGAATAAGTAATGTTAAGTTTATGATTTCCATTTTGTTTTGAATTTCCAGTTTTGGATTTCAGTACCTTTGACTTTAGGAAAAGAGCTGTACAGCTACTACCAACATCACTCATTTTGCTAATGTCTCCTAATCAAACCAGAAATATGTAACAGCCTCAGTAGCCCAGAGAAAGTAGGAAGGTAAGGAAATTTGGTGATGTCCTTTCTTAGAGCTAAAAAATGGAATAATGGTTTCTTGAGTCCTCTTCTGGTTGGTAACAAAACCACCTATTCCTTTACTCTGGCTGGTAGAGAAGGCACTTTCCTCTGAAACCTCTCCTAGCAGGTGGTTGCTATTTCAAAGTAGAAATTACTTTTACTCTGTAAAACAGAGGTGACTAGTAACTGCATTGAAAACTTTGTTTGAAATACGTTGCTTGTAAAATAAGTGATGATTGGAGGAAATAAACTCATCTGTAAGGCATGAAGAGCATGGTAGTAAGAGCATGCTTAGATTCTGGAGGCACACTTCTTATGTTTAGAATTTGGCTCTGTGATTTATTTGCAGTGAATTGCAAATTACTTAAGCCCTCTTTGTCTCACTTTTCTTATCTGTATATTAATAGTAACAATACTTATTTAAAGGCTGTAAAGATTGATCTATTACATGTGAACTTAGGATGGTTCTTAATACATTGTTAGTGTTCATTAAAGGGCTAGATGATATTAAAAATATCATTATTTTAAACAGAAACATCACGAAGCTTTCTAATACATAAATGTGCACTGCTTTGTGAAAAGAAATCAGAAAAATAATACCACTCCATTTTGTATAAGTAGCAAAGTCTAATCTTTGTGTGTATGTGTCTACGGAAATCAAGAAATGTTAGCTATAATGGCCAGTGAAGAGTACCCTGTCTGAAAGTGTTTAATTTAGATTAAGAGCATAAAATACTGTGATCACCAAACCAAACCCATTTTTCAGCCAAGTTTGGTCCATGGCTCACTTGTTTGCAATCTCTGGTATGGAGGAAATATGCATGATGAATAGTTTAGCTTTACAGAAAGACATAAGAGCCTAAAACTGTGCTACCCATTGGTCATACATGGACATTAAATTAGTTAAAATAAAAATTCAGTTCCTCAGTCTCACTAGCTACAATTCAAGTGCTCAGTAGTAACATGTGTCTAGTAATATATTGGATAATGTATATATAGAACAGTTTTGTCATTACAGAAAGTTCTGTTGTGGAGAATGATCAAATGGTTTATAAAAATATTCACACATTACTTTCCACATATGCACATGTGCCTTCATGAGAAATGGTCAGGCCAGAGGCAGTGGACCAGTAGTTTACAGTAGTATGGAACCGGAAGGTTTGTCTTCTGGTTGACTTTTACATTATAGCTACTAATCCACTCCTTAGCAGACGTCTATACGTTTGTTTTTGAAGTATTTTTAAGAAAGCTTTTTGGTGATTGTTGGCTTTGGACATTAGTGAATCTTGTTGAGGAGAAAATTCTGTAGGGTTAGGGGAATGGAAAGGGTGGTTTTTCCCACTGGACTTCAAAGAATACATTACCAGTGTCTTTCCAGGGATGAATGGCAAAATTGAGTTGGGGTATACATGTGTTTGCATTTATGTGTATTTCCCACTAACTCAGAAAAATACGTCAGTGAGAAACTTAAATATTCTTCATAGAATTTATAAAATGCTTATCGCCTTGTACATTTTTACTGTCATAATGATAATGCTGCATCTCGTGTTGGTAACCAGTGTTTGCTGCTGCTAAGTCACTTCAGTCGTGTCTGACTCTGTGTGACCCCACTGACGGCAGCCCACCGGGCTTCCCCATCCCTGGGGTTCTCCAGGCAAGAACACCGGAGTGGGTTGCCATTTCCCTCTCCAATGCATGAAAGTGAAAAGTCAAAGTGAAGTTGCTCAGTCGTGTCTGACTCCTAGCGACCCCATGGACCGCAACCAGTGTTTATTATTGCCCAAATAATGCTTTACCAAGTATAATGGGAAATAGAACACTTTTAATCATTTAATGAAGATTTGAAAAATTTTCACTATGTTAAACAACTGGAGGAAGCTTAAACAGGTGATGGGGTGATGTAACAGATAGATTCCTTAGGGCTGTTCAGCTTAGTGGATGGGATTATATCTCTATTTCCAATCATGATAGAGCCCATATGTTACTCCTTAGACAAAGGAAGAATATAGAGGGAGCATGTGTATGGCTATGGTTTCTTTAGAAAGAGCTGGTAGCCTCAAATATATGTGCCTGGAGGGTGGGGGATTACCAGTTTTTTCTGAACAAATCTGTACTCCCATTCCTGACTCAATAAATATATGGAACAACAGACTGGTTCCAAATAGGGAAAGGAGTACGTCAAAGTTGTACGTTGTCACCCTGCTTATTTAACTTATATGCAGAGTACATCATGCGAATGCCAGGCTGTATGAATCATAAGCTGGAATCAAGATTGCCAGGAGAAATATCAATAACCTCAAATACACAGATGACACCACCCTTATGGCAGAAAGTGAAGAAGAACTAAAGAGCCTCTTGATGAAAGTGAAAGAGAAGAGTGAAAAATTTGGCTTAAAACTCAGCATTCAGAAAACTAAGATCATGGCAACTGGTCCCATCAGTTCATGGCAAATAGATGAGGAAACAATGGAACAGTGAGAGACTGTTTTTTTTCACTCCAAAATAATTGCAGATTGGTGACTGCAGCCATGAAATTAAAAGACGCTTGCTCCTTGGAAGAAAAGCTATGACCAACCTAGACAGCATATTAAAAAGCAGACACATTACTTTTCCAACAGAAGTCCGTCTAGTCAAAGTTATGGTTTTTCTAGTAGTCATGTATGGATGTGAAAGTTGAACTATAAAGAAAGCTGAGCACCAAAGAATGGATGCTTTTGAACTGTGGTGCTGGAGAAGACTCTTGAGAGTCCCTTGGACTGCAAGGAGATCCAACCAGTCCATCCTAAAGGGAATCAGTCCTGAATATTCTTTGGAAGGACTGATGTTGAAGCTGAAACTCCAATCTGATGTGAAGCACTGACTCATTGGAAGAGACCCTGATGCTGGCAAAGATTGAACATAGGAGAAGGTGACGACAGAGGATGAGATGGTTGGGTAGCATCACCAACTCAATGGAGATGAGTCTGAGCAAGCTCCTGGAATTGGTGATGGACAGGGAGGCCTGGTGTGATGCAGTCTGTGGGGTCGCAAAAAGTTGGACATGACTGAGCAACTTAACCGACTGAATTCTTTGTTTTCTGACTCTTTATTAAGCTTTTTCATTGGCAACTGTCCCCTCACCTTCCAACCTAATTAAGTTATTTTGAACCTTGGGTTTGAGGACTGTACCACATATACTGATTTTTATTGGTGAATTAATTTCAGATAGTGAAAGTGAAAGTCTCTATGTCATGTCTGACTCTTTGCAACCCCATGGACTATACAGTCCATGGAATTCTCCTGGCCAGAATACTGGAGTGGGTGGCTGTTCCCTTTTCCAGGGGATCTTCTGAACCCAGGTCTCCTGCTTTGCAGGCGGATTCTTTACCAGCTGAGCCACCAGGGAAGCCCCGATTTCATATATTACACTCACATTAAGTGACTATATCCCTTCTCTAAGAGGTGAAGTATGCAGAGGCATATATTTGAGATATGTGCATTTTTCTGTATATTTATGTTTCAAAAGTTTTAGATTAAAATATGAAGTATAGCTAATTTTATCTTATTTGTGAGTGTTGGATTTATCTACTTTTCGTAAATAATTTTTCTTGCTAATCTGTCAATTTAAAGAAATTTGTTGTTCTTTAATTTTGTTCCTGATTATAAATGTAACTATTACAGAGAATGAGATGATTGGATGGCATCACTGACACAATGGACATGAGTTTGAGTAAACTCCAAGAGTTAGTGATGGACAGGGAGGCCTGGTGTACTGCAGTCCATGGGGTCGCAAAGAGTTGAACACGACTGAGTGACTGAACTGAACTGATTATAAATTTTATTTGCTTTATTTTGTTATTTGCTGATATCACACAAGCATTCAGAGCTATACATTTTCCTATAAGCACTAGTTTGGCTGCATTCCAAATATGTCAGGATTATAGAGAAAAACGCCTATGGCATTCCATGAGAAAGCCAAGGGGTTAATTCAAATCTGACCCATCATTGCCATGGGGAAGAGCCTTCACCTTGATTATACTTTTTTTAAGGCACTCTGGGGGAAGAAAATTCGAGCAGGGTGGAGAGAATCTCCCTGAAGTATGTTAGGAATCACTGAAAAAAGTCATTAAACAGATACCTGGATACATGGGAAAGAAATAAAAACTGAATCAGAGATCCTCAGTTTGGCCCAATTGGAAATCCAAAGTTTACTGAAAGAATTTAATGAAAAGATAAAAAGGCTGATTGACTTTTGCGCCTCTACAACATAAGTTCTGAATTAACTTTAATATCTGCTGAAAGGCACTTTCACTTCATGTCTTAATTGATGCTGGGGCTCAAATTATGGTTATTCCTGAGGATCCTATAAATTTAAACAAGGTAAGCCTGAACATGGGGATCCTGTTAAATTTTAATAAAGTACCCCTTATACTCTTAGAGAAATTACCAGATATATAATAGAGAAAAAAAGGCATGTCTTACTGTTCACATTGGAATTAATGCCTTGCCTAAATTCCCCATGGTCATAGCATTTATTGCCCCCAAATATCCTGAGATTAGCATGAATGCTTTGACCCAATGAATGATACATTGAATTACATTTTTGGCACTTACAGTTGGCTTGGAAATATAGGATTTCCTTGAATTTCTCCCCACCTCTTGATTAAAATAGCTAATATTGCCCAATGTAAATGAGAATAAAGCCCTCAAGAACTAAAACCCATATATATAAGACCTTTTAAGAGAAAGGGTGATGCTTTGTACCTTTTTAGTTAACACATTTTAACAGTGCAATCTGACCTGTTTTTAAACTCAGATAGAATGAATGCCTTGCAGTGGATTGTCATAACCTTTGAACCATGATCCTACCTGTTAAGGCCTCCCCTCCGAATATTATGGAGATTACTGACTCCATCTAATCAACAGCTTACAGTTGGAGATTTGGCTAATATGTGTTGTTCAGAGTCTGTTTCAACAGCCTCTGCAGTGTAGTATGCCTCTATCTTTGAAGGGAGATAGTACACCTCTGGCCAGCTCTCCTCAGGGTCCATCATTAGTCCTATTATTGCACACAGACTTTGCGGGCAAGATCGTAACCACATCCAGCTTTCTACAAAAGCACAAGTATGACATTGCCTTGGTGACATTCTCCTCCAGGGAGGTCCACTTCACGCACTTATTCAGGACATTCTAATACAAAGGACATGGGCCATTGCCCCACACATAGTGCAGGGCCCTGCAACCTTGGTTAACAATCCTGAAAATTGTTTGATAAGCTGAGAGCCACTCTGTCTCTGACACTGTCAAGAAGCAGCTCATGGCTCTTGCAGCACCCACAAATGTTCAAATAGGCTAAACATCTTTCTGGGCTTTGGAGACAATATATTTTTCATTAAAGAATTTTACTTGAGTGAATATATACTGTTAGTTGCAAACCAGCCCATCTGAAATGGGCTGTACAACAGAAGGCTGTGAAATCTGTCCAGATGGCAACACAGTGGCACTCCTGTTGGTGCCTCTCCTCCCACCCCAAGACTTCTTAATTGCAGAGGCTTTAGCAACCTCCTCTCATGCCTCCTAGAATGTCTGGACCACCCAAACTGCCCACCGTTGTCCGTTGATTTTTGATTCTATCAGCTGGCCTCCTGGGCTCCATGCTGTTTGCCCTTAGATTCTGAGATCTGGAAACAGGCTCATCTAGGCCTGAGCCATAACCTTCTGGACTGTCTCAGCCTGCACTATCTCTTTTTGTCTCCCCAGAAGCTCTTCTTTCTTGAGTTGCACTGAAACACGCCTTTTGTACGCACAGCTCGTCTTCAGCCAAAGACTTGAGGGGAACCCTGTGTAGAATTTGGAACTCATTATTTTTACAGCTTTACTCTCTTTTTACAGCTTTTAAAGACTTATTCCACAAATTCCACCCACCTTAGCAGCCCCGAATTTGAGTGTCTGCCTTCTTAGCTTAAGGAGTGTGCTGTGTTCTGTTTGTACTCAATTTGTCTTCACTAAGTCTAGGATGAGCCAGCCTCCAGGAAGGAGACTGGGATCGTCATGGGACTCACCTTGCTACAGTTCTGATGCCCCTTTTCCAAGTTCTGAAAACAACTGCTTCATGTATTTTGCTCTGTTTTATAGCTGTTTGTGCACAATGAGAGGGAGAGTATGATACTGTTTGGTCTTTTATGGCTGGTAGTAGAAATTATATATATATATATAAAATATATACTTTTTTTTTTTTACTAATAGTTGGCAACAGCTTTATCCTAACCATTTCAAGTAGTATCATTGGCTTTATCCAAAAGTATGCTATGTTTTAATTGTACATTATACTAAGCTTCATTTACAGAATCTAGACCAGGTGTTGATCTAGTATAATCATACTTTTATATCTTAAACAGCTGTTGAGTTACTTCTAACTTGTAACAGAACTTATCTTTACAGTAACATAACCAGATTCAGCTGCATATAACTATGGTACATGGCATTTATATATTTTATGCTTTATACTTTTTACTGAATTCAACTCTCAAAA
The DNA here is from genome assembly GCF_003369695.1 of Bos indicus x Bos taurus. Taxonomy (NCBI): domain Eukaryota; kingdom Metazoa; phylum Chordata; class Mammalia; order Artiodactyla; family Bovidae; genus Bos; species Bos indicus x Bos taurus. The sequence goes on along the minus strand of NC_040076.1, from coordinate 63,571,172 downwards.
TAGTTATAGAACTTTTAAAAATACATTTGGATTTTTATACAGTGTAATGAGATCATCATAAATGGAATATTCTGGTATTAATTATAGCCAAAAAGCTTTTGTATTTTCCCTATGATAGAGTAAGTTTTCAAACATCTGTTTTGTTTGAATTCACGCAGAAACATTAATACTAATGTTTCATTTTCTAATTTAGAGAATATTTAATAATGTTTTCATGAGGATTCTGACCTGATACGTTAGAAGGTAGGGAGACATGAAACATAGATAATTGAAATTATTTAAACTACCAATTTTAATGTCGTTTCCTAGAAATTATTAGAATGGGCTGATTTCACAGTCATTTTCTTTCGTTCTATCATCCATCATTTGGTAAATGTCCAAATGAATAGTGAAATAAATAACAGTGCAAAAGATAAAGAAACATAAATTTCAGACTTCTTATTTATAAATATTTGAGATTTATTCCTGGGTATTTCCTTTTCTGTCTTTTGTACGATAAATCTGATATGGTGGAAAAGACACTGAACTGGGCCTTCAGCTCTAGTACTAACGGTGATTTCAGACCTGTGATTTCCCTGTTGTGGGGGAAGTTTTTCATTTATGAAATAAATGGATTGGATTAGATGATATTTAAGGTCACTTTCTACTCTTAAATTCTGAAAAACTTCAAATGAAAAATGGAACATTAAAATGCCACTGTGATCTAGGATTTACCTTTACTTTTACATGAAAAGTTAAAGAATCTGTGAGCTCTGTAGGGAATGGCACATAAAGGGTGGCACACAAAGCCATCCAAAATAAACACTTTCAAGAGACTCTTAATGAAAGAAGACAGAAGAGCAACGATGGCAAATGCCGTCTGGTCACTGATTTGGTTTCTGAATACAGTTTGGGTGACTGATACTTTAAGGAACAGAAAATTCACTGTAGGTAGGAATAGCAGTCTCAGAGTTCCCTAAGCTTAAAACAACTGGGAAATGAAAGCTAGTAAATAAGATAAGATTGAAGCAGTCTGTACAGCTTAAATGCTTTTTTTCTTTAAGCTTCAGTTTATAAAATTGAGAAACTATTTGTAGACCACTCTTTGATTTAAAAGCCAACTGAGTAAGTGTACCACCCCACCACTAGATTGGTGAGAGAGTGTCATTTTTGTCAAACCTCAAAGATATTGCCTGAATTGATTGTTTTTTCTTCCAGACCATGTTCCCATCTCAGTTGGCACAGTGACAGTTTTGTCTAAGAACATTTGCCACTAAATATTGGTGTATGGGCATCTGGAGAAGCCTATTCCTATCCGCTCCTAATTAAAAAATAGGAAATACTGTCCTACAGTGTTGGTGGAAATGTAAATTGGCACAGCCATTATGGAGAACAGTATGAAGGTTCCTTAAAAAAACCAAAAATAGAGCTACCATATGACCCTGCAATCCCACTTCTGGGCATATACCCAGAGAAAAACATAGTCTTAAAGAATACAGGCACCCCAGTGTTCATTTCAGCACTGTTTACTATAGCCAAGACATGGAAGCAGTCTCAGTGTCCATCAACAGAGGAATGGATAAAGAACATGGTGTACATATGTATATATAATGGAATATTACTCAGACATTAAAAAAGAAAGAAAGAATGCCATTTTCAGCAACATGGGATGGACCTAGGTATTGTCATGCTGGAGTGAGGTCAGACAGAGAAAGAAATATCATATGACATCTCTCTTATATGCTGAGTCTAAAATGATACAAGTGAACTTATTATAAAACAGAGATAGACTCACAGACTTAGAGAATTTATGGTTGCCATGGGTGAAAGAATGGGGGTGGGAGAGATGGGAGTGTGGAATTGACATGTACACCCTACTCTATATAAAATGGATAACCAACAAAGTCCTACTAATAGCACAGGCAACTCTGCTCAATGTTATGTGGCAGCCTGGTAGGAGAGGAGTTTGGGGAAGAATGGATAGATGTATATGTATGACTGAGTCCCTATGGTGTCTACCTGAAACTGTCATGACATTGTTCATTGGCTATACTCCAGTATAGAATAAAAAGTTTAAAAAGCAAGGAAATGATTGTCTTAAGTAGAATAACTAATGGACTTTAAGTTGAGCTGTTGATCTGATTCGGCCTTCATTCTTCAGGCATTTTTGTCTGTTGTTAGTGTTTTATACAGACACACATAACTTGAGATGTAATGTTGAGACTGGTCATAACCTTGTAATTGAGGAGTGGATTACTCAGAGTGGGGATTGTTGGACCTCTGGCCTCAGAGTCACTTTCCCCTTTATTGATCACTTCTCTGATGAGGTGATGGTCCCTACTGGAGTCTGGCTTCAAGGAGAGAAGTGAGATAAAGATGTTTCCTTTGAAGATTATTTTCATTAGGAAACTAGGTTGACAATGGCCTCCAGTTTCTCCTTTTTTGTGTGCCATGGGAAAAAATTTAATCATTTGAAAATTGTAGGTAATGTGGCAGTCTTATTTTTCTCCTAATCTTCAGCTTAGCAGCTACTTTATTCATGCAGTTTTATTAATACTGTTCCTTTTTCTTTTTTTGGGGTATCCAATCCAGGTAACTGATTTTTATCTCCAAATTTTCAGATTGTTTGTGTATATGTATATGTTCGCGTGTGTGTATGTGTGTATAGACACACATGTACACCGGTGCTCCTATGGTTTTTAATTATTCAGTCAAAAGCCATTTTGCTCCTAGTAGTCTCCTTTTGTGTGACTGAATCTGAAAATCACAAATTTGAATAGCCAAGGAATTGTCTGAAGGATTACGTTGGAATGATGTGAAACTCTTTGTCCAGCTCATAGAGCATTGGGGGAGCAGCCTTCTTGGGTTCGGGACTTAAGATGGTATGCAGTATACAAGGGTAAGTTGTTAGGGCCTGGAGCTGCTGCTGCTTCTAGTCTCCAACCGGAAGCTGTTTGGGGAAGGGAGAAAACGAGCGAAGAAATTTAAGAATCACATGGTAGGAACGTATTACTCATGTTGTAAAAGTTGTTGTATTACCTTATCTGAGCGTGGTTTATAATTTTCAGAGCACTTTGCCTTAGAAGTCGGTAAAAGCACGTATGTTCTTGTATGCAGATTGTCTCCTTATGACTACAGTGGGGCTGGAGAAATTTCACTCTAAAGCCATTATTCTCAGGGAGCCGCTTAATTTTTGTAGAGAAGTGGCAGCTGTGCGGCAAGTTTTATCTCTCCTGCTCAGAGTCTCCAGTTCACCATCATTTTTTCTCATGCCAAAGGAAACACCCCTCGACCAGCCTGTCTGGGCTTCCTCTGAATGTCGTTTGATCAAAATTCAACTGAAATCGTCTCTGAACCTGAGGCAGCTCTGGAAGGGCTGGATAACCAGAGTGGGCGCCCACACACTCTCTGCGCTGGGCACATAGTCCTAGGACTCCAGGGAAGAGTCGTGCCCTCCGGTTTACCATCTGGGCTCTTGTGAGGCAGTTGCAGACCATGAGTCAGCCCTGCTTCCATGATATTTCTCCTGAGACCTGAGGACTCGGCACTGTACATAGGCTGAGAGAATCAAAAGTGCATGTCTTCTGTATACCATTTATCACTGTTGTGTTTGGTTGATTGACAGCTGTATTTCTGCTAGATTGTAGATTCCGTGAGGGTAGCAACTGTGTCTCATGTTTGCCACTCGTCCTGGTGCCTGGCATTTGGTTGGCTGCCTGAATTAACATGTAAAATGTGGTCAGCCAGGGCTCCCGTGAGCCTTAGGGCCGAGTGGAGCATGAAGAGTGTGGTTCTCCCATGCTTCCCAGACCCTGGGCCCCAGCCAGTGCCTCGTCCTTCTCTCCCCCGCCTCCCCTGTCTTCTGCCCACCACACACACCAGTACTCTGGCTTAGTTCCCTTCTTATGCCTAGAAAGAATTAGTGATACTCTTTGCTATTTAATAACAATATACCTTTCATTAACATACTTTCTCCCTATTCCTCATCCATTTAACCTGTATTGTCCAAATCCTTTATTGCCTTTCCTTTCCCTATATTTTAATAAGGGGATCCATAAAAATTTATCTTCCTGTGACATGCAAATTACTGGATGTAAATATCTGAACTGAGCCAGTAAATAAGACTTCACTGTTTAGTCAGAGAACCTACTGGTGAGAAAACATCCCAAAATTCCTCATGGGGAGACCTGCTGAATTCTAGTGTAGGTTTTAAGAGGTACCCAGAGAGTAGGAATGGCAGCAGTGAGAAGATGTATAATACAGTCTGTTCCTCAAAGGAGTAGGTCTTGCAGGGGACACTCATTCATCTAACATTGTCATTCCCATTGCAACCCTAAAACTTCTTTTCCTTTCTAGGCAGTGGTGCTCTGGGATGCCATACTTTTTTCTGATGACATCATGCTTCCTGACAGCTGCCTGGGTGCAGGACCTCTTCATGATGAAACCTGATGCTTTATGTACCTCCGTTAATCCTGAACTTGAATGTCAAAGTTAAGCCAGAATAGGCGAACAGTGACTGCAAACTAGGGCAAGTTGGTTCCCAAAGAATGACTGTAGTCCTTTCTTGCTTTTACCTGCATAAGAGCCCTTGGCAGTGGAGTAAGCTTTTCTCATTTTCTGGTTTTTCTAGTTTTAAACTTTTCACTCCTGTATAATGTGCAATGGACACAAAGTCACAATCTTACACTACTGTCATAACACTCTTATTTAGGAATAGTAGGTGAGGTAAACGCTTGTTCTTCTGGACCAAACATTGGGACATCTGTTAAACCTCAAAAAAAAATTTTTTTTTTAGTTAAATAGGCTCATTTTAGAGATTAAATCTGTTGTGAAGTGCTATAAATAAGTTGCCAAATATAAGTGCCAAAGAAAAACAAGCATACCATGCTTGCTTAGTTCTATTTTTTAGTGGTTAATCTTCCACAGAAATATGAGATTATAAAGGACTGTGTAATATTTTAAAAAACCATTACTGAATTCTGCAGTTTTGCAGGATTTATATGTAAGAGTGTGTGTGTGTGTGTGCACACACATGTATAACCTATGTATTTTTTATCTTCTCATCTCTTTCTTGCCACTGCAATTCTGTGGTTGCTATGGAGAAGGTTATGATAAGGAAAAGCATCAGAAGGTTAAGAGTTCTTCCTGCCTCTGGGACAGAAATAACCTTCCGCCTGCACCGTCTCTTTACGCCCTCCCACTCCTGTGATGATCTCCAGTACTGCACCACCTATTGCTGACAGTGGATGGCTTCCTGCTGTGGTTTAAAAATTACACAGAAGAGCTAATTCTCCTCTGTTTTTACTTGTCAGCTTTGTCATGTTATCATTTTAGTAGAGGCACAGAATGAAAGGAAAGAATAGGAAATTAGGGTGAATTGTCACTTGGTACATTTCTGTTTTGTGTGGGTGGGCTTTTTCCTTCTGTTTTATTTGTGTGTTTAAAATTTTAATTTATTCTTTATTTGCTGGTCAGAGGGAGGACAGGCTTAGAGAAAGGACCTGATGTAGAACAGTTGGGATTTGGTTAATCTGCTTAGAAATAACATTAATCAGTGGCTCAGATACTGTCAACAATACAGGGCCTTCTAGCCCCATTACCTTCCTCCGTTCTCTTCTGGCTTGTCCTTCCTGTGCAGTCTTTGGTTTCATTTAGATTTGCCTTTTTATTTCTACTGGGTTGTTTTCTACTGTGTCTTTGATATTTTTACTTTATATTTAAATGTTTGAACTTCAGTCCTGCTTTGTCATGTGAATGTATTCAGTCTTTTACCTTTTCAGTTGGGTCATGGAGGATATGAATATGCAGTAATCCATTTACCAAAAGCATTTTTCTCTTAACTATATGCTTAAGCATAACTTTGTATATAAAAAAAACTAAGATCATGACATGTGGCCTAACTTTGTGTAGCTCTTAATACTTAAAATATCACAGCTGTAGGTATATGTCAAAAATAAGTATATGACCATAATTTTCTTGGGGAGTTTCATGCCATTCGGACAATTGTGATTCTAGGTGAATATATACTTTCTTCTTTTTTATTACTTAATACTACTTTTGATTATCTTCCTGAGATCAGATTCAATTATTATGCATTAAGGGATTCCTTTAAGCCAGGTCCTTAAGGTACACTTCATCCAACTGACCCTGTGAGACTGATGTTTTTGTCCCTTTCTTAAAAATGCAAGAAAACTTAAGACTCAAAGGGTTGAACATGTCCAAAGTTACACAGCTAGTAAGTAGCTGTCCCTGAATGCTAAGTCCTGTGCTCTTTCCATTGTTACTAGGAGGCTGTATGAAGTAGTGGTTAGGAAAGGCCCTGGAGTCAGACTAGACACTGATTTGAATCCCAGTTTTATCTGCGAATTTTATTTTTAGTATTTTTTAGCATCTTTAGGGAGAAGGCAGTGGCACCCCACTCCAGTACTCTTGCCTGGAAATCCCATGGATGGAGGAGCCTGGTGGGCTGCAGTCCATGGGGTCGCTAAGAGTCTGACACGACCGAGCGACTTCACTTTCACTTTTCACTTTCATGCATTGCAGAAGGAAATGGCAACTCACTCCAGTGTTCTTGCCTGGAGAATCCCAGGGATGGTGGAGCCTCGTGGGCTGCCTTCTATGGGGTCGCACAGAGTCGGACACGACTGAAGCGACTTAGCAGCAGCAGCAGCATCTTTAGACCTTGGCATCTTATGTTTAAAATATGATTACTAATCCTATCACTTCCCAGTCTTGTTTGTTGCTGCTGCTCCTGCTGCTGCTGCTGCTGAGTCGCTTCAGTCATGTCCGACTCTGTGCGACCCCATGAACTGCAGCCCACCAGGCTCCTCCGTCCATGGGATTTTCCAGGTAAGAGTACTGGAGTGGGGTGCCATTGCCTTCTCTGTGTTAGTTGCTAGGCTTATAAAAGTACTTAGAGTACTTGGCATATAAATTCTTGATGAATATTATCAAACACATATTGAACATTTGCTGTATTATTGAACATACTAGACCTGGGCATATAGTTTCTACTCAGAATCTGTTGAGGAAGTATGACAGTTTTAAAGAAGAATAGATTGCTGTGAAGGCATTTCAAGGGAAATATAACAGTTCTGGAGGCCAGGGAAAATGTGAAATCTGAGTGATAGCTAGGAATTAGAAGGATCATTATGGGGTGTGCATGTGAGTATTTCAAGCTATGGGAAGAGAACATATAAATCCAGGTGAGGCACTGTATTCCTGGACCTGAGAAAAGTCCATGAGGGAGAAAGGGCTGTGAGACTGGTTAGAAAAACAGGCAAAGGCCATATTCAGCAGGGTCTGAAGGTCATGGAGAGTACTTAGACACATTGTGTCAGGATGTAATTCTGATGTCATATTGCCTGTCTGCATTCTTAGATTTCTAAGTTTCTATTAGGATAGATAACAAAATTCCCTATTTTCACATTTTTTAGTTGCAGTATAATTGATATAAACATTGTATTAATTTAAAGTGTACAGTACAGTGATTTGATATTTGTATACTGCAAAATGAAGGGGCTTCCCAAGTGGCTCAGTGCTAAAGAATCCGCCTGCCAATGCAGGAGACGTATATTTGACCCCTGGGTTGGGAACATCCCCTGGAGAAGGAAATGGCAACTCATTCCAGCATTCTTGCCTGGAAAATCCCATGGACAGAGACAGGAGCCTGGTGGGCTACACAGTCCATAGGCACAAAGAGTTGGGTGTAACTGAGTGACTGAGCACACACAAGAGCGCAGTGCACAATGATCACCACAGTATGTCCAGTTAACATCTGTCACTGTACATAAAATTTATTCTTCTCATGGTCAGAACTTTTAAGATTTGTTCTCCTAGCTAATTTTTTTGAAATTTGAAATATGCAATAAAGTTTATTAACTCTAGTCATCATGCCGCACATTGTATCCTCATGACTTTAGAAGTAGAAATTTGTACCTTTAGAGCCCCTATTTGGACCACCCTCTTGCCTTAGACAGTTAATAATTTGTTCTCTATATTCTTGACCTTGGTGTTTCTGTTTTTTTCTATTCCACATATAAGTAAGATAATATATTTATCATTTTCTGTCTGATTCTACTTAGCATAATGTTTTCATGGTCCATTCACGTTATTGAAGTGGCAAGGTTTTATTCTCTATGGCTGAGTAATATTCCATTGTACATATATGTCACATTTTCATTATCTGTTCATCCATCTGTGGACCTTTGGTCGTTTCTATGACTTATCTATTACAAGTAATGCTGAAACGAGCATGGGGGTATAGAAATCTTTTCAAATTAGTGTTTTCATCTTCTTCAGATAAATACTGAGAAGCAGAATTGTTGGATCATATGATAGTTCTATTTTTTAATTTTTTGAGGAGGCTCTATATAGTTTTTCATAGTGACTGTACCAATTTATCAACATATCCCCACAAACAGTACAGACATGGATTCTCTTGTCTCCACATCCTTGCCAACAATTTTTATTTCTAGACTTTTTCACATAGCCATTCTTACAGGTGTGAGGTGATACCTCATTGTGGTTTTGATTTGCATTTCCCTGGTGATTGATGAAAGGTGAGGTTTTCCATATACCTGTTGGCCATGTGTATATCATTTTTGGAAAGATCGATCCTCTGCCCCTTTTTCAGTTGGACTGCTTGTTTATTTTTTGCTGTTGAATTACATGAGTTATTTTTATATTTTGGCTGGTAACCCCTTGTCAGATATATGATTTGTAAATATTTTTTCCATTCTGTAGGTTGCCTGTTTGTTTTGCTGATCTTACTTCCTCCACATTTCAAGTCTCTTATCTTTTCATGTTGTACACACCGAAGAATGCTTTAAACTAGTTAGATAAGCTGTTACGGACACAAACATATTCTGCAAATCAAGAAAAATTTTTAAAAAGTAGTGTTTAGTTTGGAAAGAGGCAGTGTTATTGGTGAACAAGAATAAAATTTCAGTTGAATCGTTTTTTAAAAAAGAATTTAATTGGTTTCAGAATATAACACCCTTCCTGATGGCTTCAGATGGCTTTATTGGTTCATAAATAACTCGACTTTTGATTTAGCCTCTTTTATCATATGAATGCTTCATTAAACAAATGGAGCTTGCTCATTATAGCCAAGTGGGACCATATTCAACCACATGGCAAGGCTGAGAGGACGTGGTTTTATTTAACAGTAAAGCCCATTTATCTGGCCTTTTGCCATCTGGAAACTCTAGTTAGTATTCCCAATATAAATCTTCAGTCTGCTAACCACATTGATACTGGCGTTTAGCTATAGTATCACAATGTCAGAAAGGCCTATAAAAATATAAACTAAAGAACTCTGTAATTTCTTTAGAGAACACAACAAAACTACACCAGAAAAGAAAAGTACATTCTTCCCACCCTAGTCATTGTCTGGGTTAAAAGCCTACATTTTAGAAGTTCTTTAGAAAGCTAAACATTAAAAACATTTTTACTTTCCACTGCCTGGAAAAGGCCAATGACTTGCATGTTCAGATTTGGCAAAAGATTGCCCCTATTAGTAAAAGACAATCCTGAAACACTGAAAACTGAAAACACTGAAAAAAAAAATAGCTCATAGAATGTCAGTTTTCTCTCCCTATGCCCTGCCCTCTTTGTAAATAGTGACTTCTGAAATTTGAAAGCATGGAGATTAAAAAAAAAAGCCTATCATATAATCCTTGGGGCATTCAGATTTACTTTTAAATCATACTTATTCTTAGGACCTATAGAGGTGTGCAAGAAATGCTATTCATCTATTTAAGTTAAATTCAAATTTGAAGCTCTCTTATCAAGCTGGCAGTAAGTTTAATATCAGTTATTATTGGGGCTTCTTCCTCCACACTGCAAAGGCTCGTATAGAGCCAAAACACTGGCAGAGGGACCCCTCTGGTCCCCTATGGCATAACTAGTAACATTCCCCATGTTTGAGCTGCACGAGGGGGCAGCCGTCTTTTTTGAGGCACTGTGGTTTCCTTCGGCCTCTGAGGTAACAGAGCTTGGAGCCCCGCTTCTCTGGGAAGTTGGCCGGCATCCATGCCCTTCCTACTAGCCCCATTTCTCCTCTCTCAAGCTCAGAGAGAGCCCTTCCTGCCTCCTCTTCCTCAGGACAGTTTCTTCAGTGAGCCCAGGCTTTCCTTAGAGATAGGAAGCCTATTTGTCTTTGCTAGTTCCGGCTTTCCAGCTTGCAAAAGCTTCTGAGGTGAGGAAATACAGAGTGCTTAATTAACAAAGAAAGGCTTAGAAGAGGTAGGGGAGAAGAAAGAGAGAGAACTTTCAGTGTTTTCATTTACAGCCTGTTGTTATCAACATCTGTCCTATTCATATCTGGGCATTATATACTGAGCATCATTTCTGCATTTGGAGAAATGTCCACATTATGGATTCATCTTCCCTGGGTCAGAAATAGAACTCAAATTTCTAGTCTCTTCCGCTGCTTAGACCTCATTCTCCAGTTGGAGGCACTGAGGTGAAACTGTGAGTCGGAAGAGAACCATGTGCGAAATGGGCTCTGTGCTGAGGGTAGGCCACAGCAGAGAGTGTGGCTCTGGGGGAGGTGGTGGTATAAGGTTGAGTGCCTGGTGGAGACTTGGCGTTAGTATTAGTTGCAGTAGGGTTCTGACATTTGGGGTTTGGTGACACGGACAGATACAGCAGTTTTCTCATCAAGCCAGTTTCAGAACACAGTTTTGGGTGTTTCCCAAGAAATTTAGCCCTGAGCTTGTTTTTCTGGATGTCTCAATGATTGTGTGAACTGAAAATCAGATTAATCTTGAATCTGTTCACTGCAAGGAGATCCAACCAGTCAATCCTAAAGGAAATTAGTCCTGAATATTCACTGGAAGGACTGATGCTGAAGCTGAAAGTCCAACACTTTGGCCACCTAATGCGAAGAACTGACTCATTGTAAAAGATCCTGATACTGGGAAAGATTGAAGGTGGGAGGAGAAGGGGATGACAGAGGATGAGATGGTTGGATGGCATCGCTGACTCAATGGACATGAGTTTGGGTGGACTCTGGGAGTTGGTGAGGGACAGGGAGGCCTGGTGTGCTGCAGTCCATGCAAAGAGTTGGACATGACTGAGCGACTGAACTGAACTGATGACCCAAAGAAGTTAGGCCCCCATGTAGTCTTCTGAATGCCCTTTCCTCTCTGCCCAAGCTCAAGCCCATTTTCTGCCCCCATGGTTTTCCTTTTACCACAATAACAAATTTTTAAAAATGTGAATGCATACTGTGTATAGTTTTTATTTCTGTGTTCTTTTGCTTAGCTTAATGCCTTTGATATTTATCCATGTTGTATGTGTCAGAAGTTGGTTTCTTTCTGTTAATGAGTAATTTTCCAATGTATGGCTATGCCACAATTATTTTTTTCATTCTCGAGTTGCTGTGCATTTGAGTTTTTCCCAATTTTTCTTCCCTGTTGTGAGTAAAAATGCTATGAACATTTGTATATAAGGTTTTTTTGTGTGGATATATGTTTTTACATCTCTTGGAGAAATACCTAGGATTAGAATTTTTGGATACTATGGTTAAATACTAACCACAGTATGCTAGGCTCCTCTGTCCTCCACTGTCCCCTGGAGTTTGCTGAAATTCATGTCTACTGAGTTCGTGATACTGTCTAACCTTATTATACCTCTTCTGCCTCCTTCCCCTTTTGCCTTCAGTCTTTCCCGGCATCAGGGTCTTTTCCAGTGAATCAGCTCTTCACATCAGGTGGCCAAAGTATTGGAGCTTCATTATCAGTCCTTCCAATGAATATTCAGGGTTGATTTCTTTTAGGATTGACTCGTTGGATCTCTTTGTTGTCCAAAGGACTCTCAGGAGTCTTCTCCAGCACTGCAATTCAAAAGCATCAGTTCTTCCGTAGTCAGCCTTCTTTATGGTCCAGCTCTCACATCCATACATGACTATGGAAAAACCATAGCTTTGACCAAATGGATCTTTGTTGGCAAACTCATGTCTCTGCTTTTTAATACACTGTCTAGGTTTGTCATAGTTTTCCTTCCAAGGAGCAAGTGTCTTTTAATTTTGTGGCTGCAGTTACTGTCTGCAGTGGTTTTGGAGCCCAAGAAAATAAAATCTGTCATTGCTTCCCCATTTTCCCCTTCTATTTGCCGTGAAGTAGTAAGACTGGATGTCATGATCTTAGTTTTGTGAATGTTGAGTTTTAAACTAGCTTTTTCACTCTTCTGTTTCACCCTCATCAAGAGCTCTTTAGTTCCTCTTCACATTCTGCATTAGAGTGGTATCTGCATACCTGAGGTTGTTGATATTTCTCCCAACAGTCTTGATTCCTGCTTATGATTTATCCAGCCTGGCATTTCACATGAGGTGCTCTTCATAAAGTAAAATAAGCAAGGTGATAATACATAGCCTTGTCATACTCCCTTCCAAGTTTTGAATGAGGCAGTTGTTCCTTGTAAGGTTCTTTTTTTTTTTTTTTTCTTGTTTTTTTTTTTTTTAATTTTATTTTATTTTTAAACTTTACAATATTGTATTAGTTTTGCCAAATATCGAAATGAATCTGCCACAGGTATACCTGCGTTCCCCATCCTGAACTCTCCTCCCTCCTCCCTCCCCATACCATCCCTCTGGGTCGTCCCAGTGCACCAGCCCCAAGCATCCAGTACCGTGTATCAAACCTGGACTGGCGACTCGTTTCATACATGATATTATACATGTTTCAATGCTATTCTCCCAAATCTCCCCACCCTCTCCCTCTCCCACAGAGTCCATAAGACTGATCTATACATCGGTGTCTCTTTTGCAGTCTCGTACACAGGGTTATTGTTACCATCTTTCTAAATTCCATATATATGCGTTAGTATACTGTATTGGTGTTTTTCTTTCTGGCTTACTTCACTCTGTATAATAGGTTCCAGTTTCATCCATCTCATTAGAACTGATTCAAATGTATTCTTTTTAATGGCCGAGTAATACTCCATTGTGTATATGTACCACAGCTTTCTTATCCATTCATCTGCTGATGGGCATCTAGGTTGTTTCCATGTCCTGGCTATTATAAACAGTGCTGCAATGAACATTGGGGTACACGTGTCTCTTTCCCTTCTGGTTTCCTCAGTGTGTATGCCCAGCAGTGGGATTGCTGGATCATAAGGCAGTTCTATTTCCAGTTTTTTAAGGAATCTCCACACTGTTCTCCATAGTGGCTGTACTAGTTTGCATTCCCACCAACAGTGTAAGAGAGTTCCCTTTTCTCCACACCCTCTCCAGCATTTATTGCTTGTAGACTTTTGGATCACAGCCATTCTGACTGGCGTGAAATGGTACCTCATAGTGGTTTTGATTTGCATTTCTCTGATAATGAGTGATGTTGAGCATCTTTTCATGTGTTTGTTAGCCATCTGTATGTCTTCTTTGGAGAAATGTCTATTTAGTTCTTTGGCCCATTTTTTGATTGGGTCATTTATTTTTCTGGAGTTGAGTTGTAGGAGTTGCTTGTATATTTTTGAGATTAGTTGTTTGTCCGTTGCTTCATTTGCTATTATTTTCTCCCATTCTGAAGGCTGCCTTTTCACCTTGCTAATAGTTTCCTTTGTTGTGCAGAAGCTTTTAAGTTTAATTAGGTCCCATTTGTTTATTTTTGCTTTTATTTCCAATATTCTCGGAGGTGGGTCATAGAGGATCCTGCTGTGATGTATGTCGGAGAGTGTTTTGCCTGTGTTCTCCTCTAGGAGTTTTATAGTTTCTGGTCTTACGTTTAGATCTTTAATCCATTTTGAGTTTATTTTTGTGTAAGGTGTTAGAAAGTGTTCTAGTTTCATTCTTTTACAAGTGGTTGACCAGTTTTCCCAGCACCACTTGTTAAAGAGATTGTCTTTAATCCATTGTATATTCTTGCCTCCTTTGTCAAAGATAAGGTGTCCATAGGTGCGTGGATTTATCTCTGGGCTTTCTATTTTGTTCCATTGATCAATATTTCTGTCTTTGTGCCAGTACCATACTGTCTTGATAACTGTGGCTTTGTAATAGAGCCTGAGGTCAGGTAGGTTGATTCGTCCAGTTCCATTCTTCTTTCTCAAGATCGCTTTGGCTATTCGAGGTTTTTTGTATTTCCATACAAATTGTGAAATTATTTGTTCTAGCTCTGTGAAGAATACCATTGGTAGCTTGATAGGGATTGCATTGAATCTATAAATTGCTTTGGGTAGTATACTTATTTTCACTATATTTATTCTTCCAATCCATGAACATGGTATATTTCTCCATCTATTAGTGTCCTCTTTGATTTCTTTCACCAGTGTTTTATAGTTTTCTATATATAGGTCTTTAGTTTCTTTAGGTAGATATATTCCTAAGTATTTTATTCTTTTCATTGCAATGGTGAATGGAATTGTTTCCTTAATTTCTCTTTCAGTTTTCTCATTATTAGTGTATAGGAATGCAAGGGATTTTTGTGTGTTGATTTTATATCCTGCAACTTTACTATAATCATTGATTAGTTCTAGTAATTTTCTGGTGGAGTCTTTAGGGTTTTCTATGTAGAGGATCATGTCATCTGCAAATAGTGAGAGTTTTACTTCTTCTTTTCCAATTTGGATTCCTTTCATTTCTTTTTCTGCTCTGATTGCTGTGGCCAAAACTTCCAAAACTATGTTGAATAGTAATGGTGAAAGTGGGCACCCTTGTCTTGTTCCTGACTTTAGAGGAAATGCTTTCAATTTTTCACCATTGAGGATAATGTTTGCTGTGAGTTTGTCATATGTAGCTTTTATTATGTTGAGGTATGTTCCTTCTATTCCTGCTTTCTGGAGAGTTCTTATCATAAATGGATGTTGAATTTTGTCAAAGGCTTTCTCTGCATCTATTGAGATAATCATATGGCTTTTGTTTTTCAATTTGTTAATGTGGTGTATAACATTGATTGATTTGCGGATATTGAAGAATCCTTGCATCCCTGGGATAAAGCCCACTTGGTCATGGTGTATGATCTTTTTAATGTGTTGTTGGATTCTGATTGCTAGAATTTTGTTAAGGATTTTTGCATCTATGTTCATCAGTGATATTGGCCTGTAGTTTTCTTTTTTTGTGGGATCTTTGTCAGGTTTTGGTATTAGGGTGATGGTGGCCTCATAGAATGAGTTTGGAAGTTTACCTTCGTCTGCAATTTTCTGGAAGAGTTTGAGCAGGATAGGTGTTAGCTCTTCTCTAAATTTTTGGTAGAATTCAGCTGTGAAGCCGTCTGGACCTGGGCTTTTGTTTGCTGGAAGATTTCTGATTACAGTTTCAATTTCCGTGCTTGTGATGGGTCTATTAAGATTTTCTATTTCTTCCTGGTCCAGTTTTGGAAAGTTGTACTTTTCTAAGAATTTGTCCATTTCTTCCACGTTGTCCATTTTATTGGCATATAATTGTTGATAGTAGTCTCTTATGATCCTTTGTATTTCTGTGTTGTCTGTTGTGATCTCTCCATTTTCATTTCTAATTTTATTGATTTGATTTTTCTCCCTTTGTTTCTTGATGAGTCTGGCTAATGGTTTGTCAATTTTATTTATCCTTTCAAAGAACCAGCTTTTGGCTTTGTTGATTTTTGCTATGGTCTCTTTTGTTTCTTTTGCATTTATTTCTGCCCTAATTTTTAAGATTTCTTTCCTTCTACTAACCCTGGGGTTCTTCATTTCTTCCTTTTCTAGTTGCTTTAGGTGTAGGGTTAGGTTATTTATTTGACTTTTTTCTTGTTTCTTTAGGAATGCCTGTATTGCTATGAACTTTCCCCTTAGGACTGCTTTTAAAGTGTCCCACAAGTTTTGAGTTCTTGTGTTTTCATTTTCTGTGTGTTCCAGACGGTGGACAACACTTACGGAACTGATTACTGGCTGGATCTGTCTCCCTCCTTTTCATTCCCCCCATTTATCCTCCTGGCCACCTATGCCACCTTCTTCCTTCTTCTCTTGTCTGTATAACTCTGTGAACAACTCTGAGCGGTCCAGTTGTGGAGTGCACATAAGGAAGAGATTACTGAATAGCCCACTCTCTCCTCTATTGACTCCACCTCATCTCATTCGGGTCACCTCTAACTCCCTCCTCACTCTTCTCTTTTCCATATAACGCTGTAAACCTCTCTGGGCGAAACAAGTTTCAGGGCAAGACATACCAAGCAAATTCTCCAGCAGCAAGGAACACAGCCCTGAGCTCCAAGATACAGGCAGCCCAAAGTCACCCCCAAACCATAGACATCCCATAACTCATTACTGGACACTTCATTGCACTCCAGAGAGAAGAAATACAGCTCCACTCACCAGAACACCGACACAAGCTTCCCTAACCAAGAAACCTTGACAAGCCACCTGTACAAACCCACACAGAGCGAGGAAACGCCACAATAAAGAGAACTCCACAAACTGCCAGAATACAGAAAGGACACCCCAAACTCAGCAATTTAAACAAGATGAAGAGACAGAGGAATACCCAGCAGATAAAGGAACAGGATAAAAGCCCACCAAACCAAACTAAAGAGGAAGAGATAGGGAATCTACCTGATAAAGAATTCCGAATAATGATAGTGAAATTGATCCAAAATCTTGAAATCAAAATGGAATCACAGATAAATAGCTTGGAGACTAAGATCGAGAAGATGCAAGAAAGATTTAACAAGGACCTAGAAGAAATAAAAGAGAGTCAATATAAAATGAATAATGCAATAAATGAAATTAAAAACACTCTGGAGGCAACAAATAGTAGAATAACAAAGGCAGAAGATAGGATTAGTGAATTAGAAGATAGAATGGTAGAAATAAATGAATCAGAGAGGAAAAAAGAAAAATGAATTAAAAGAAATGAGGACAATCTCAGAGACCTCCAGGACAATATTAAATGCTACAACATTTGAATCATAGGGGTCCCAGAAGAAGAAGACAAAAAGAAAGACCATGAGAAAATACTTGAGGAGATAATAGTTGAAAACTTCCCTAAAATGGGGAAGGAAATAATCACCCAAGTCCAAGAAACCCAGAGAGTCCCAAACAGGATAAACCCAAAGCGAAACACCCCAAGACACATATTAATCAAATTAACAAAGATCAAACACAAAGAACAAATATTAAAAGCAGCAAGGGAAAAACAACAAATAACACACAAGGGAATTCCCATTAGGATAACAGCTGATCTTTCAATAGAAACTCTTCAAGCCAGGAGGGAATGGCAAGACATACTTAAAGTGATGAAAGAAAATAACCTACAGCCCAGATTATTGTACCCAGCAAGGATCTCATTCAAATATGAAGGAGAAATCAAAAGCTTCTCAGACAAGCAAAAGTTGTAAGGTTCTAACTGTTGCTTTTCTCAGAAGACAGGTGAGGTGGTCTAATCCTTCCGTCTCTTTAAGGATTTTCCACAGTTTGTTGTGATCCACTCAGTCAAAAGCTTTAGCATAGTCAATGAAGCAGAAGTAAATGTTTTTTTGGAACTCCCTTACTTTCTCCATGATCCAACAAATATTGGCAATTTGATTTCTGGTTCCTTTGTCTTTTCTAAACCCAATTTGTACATCTGGAAGTTCTCAGTTTATGTACTACTGACGCCTTGCTTGAAGGATTTTGAGCATAACCTTATTGGCATGTGAAATGAGTGCAAATGGTACAATAGTTTCATTCTTTGACATTGCCCTTCTTTGGGATTGCAATGGAAACTGACCTTTTCCAGTCCTATGGCCACTGCTGAGTTTTCCAGTCCTATGGCCACTGCTGAGTTTGCTCAGCAGTGCAGCACTTTAACAGCATCATCTTTTAGAATTTGAACTAGCTTAGCTGGTCCTATTCTTAAGTGCTGTAGCTTACAGTATATTTTAAAAATCACGTATTGCAAGTTCTTGGACTTCTTTGTTTTTCAGAATTTGGCTCTTTTAATCTTCACTTTTACACATACATTTTAGAAGCAGTTTGTTTGTTTCTACAAAGCAGGTCTGTACTCATTGAAAAGACTACACGCACACATACACATATTTATATTTTTTAGTATATTGGCTTGATAAATTATGTTGATTTCAAATACTGAATGAATCTTGCATTTGAAGGGGTAGATATCACTTGTCAAGATTAATTATTTTTATATATGTTGCTGGATTCAATTTGCTAATAATTTGTTAAATGCTTTATGCCTATATTTAGAAGGGATGTTAGTGTGTAATTTTCTTAGCATATCTTGTCTTTGTTGGATTTTAGTATCAGGGTAGTTTCAGCCTCATAACATGAGTTGGGGAGTGTTCCCTTTTTTTTCCTGGAAGAATTTGTATATAGAATTAGCATTATTTTTTCATTAACCATTTGGCAGAGTTCACAATTGAAGCCATTTGGACCTGGTATTATCTTGGTCAATGGATTCTTAAATGCAAATTAACTCATTGTTTTAAATGAACATAGGGCTAGTCAGGATATATGTTTTATAGACAGCTTTGGTAGTTTCTGTCTTTCAAGGGATTTTTTCATTTCATCTGAATTTCTAAATGTATATTAGCATAAAGTTGTTTATAATATCCCTTTGTTATTCTCTCAATGTCTCTGGGATCTGTAGTTATGTCCCTTCTTTCATAATGGGAATTTATATCTTCTCTTTTCTACTCTTAATCAGTCTGGCTGAAGATTTATCAATTATTGACTTCTCAGAGAACCAGCTTGTGATTTTAGTGATTTACTTCATTAATAATTTTCCTGTCTTCATTTTTAAAATTTCATATTATCTTAAAAAAAAACACAATTCTATTAATTATTTATTTTGGCTGTGCTGGTTCTTTGTCGCTGGGCACGGGCTTTTCTGTAGCTGTGGAGAGTGGGGGCTACTCTTTGTTGCAGTACACGTCTTCTCATTGTGGTGGCCTCTCAAACTACAAAGCATGGGCTCTAGGGTGGCTGGGCCTCAGCAGTTACAGCACATGGGCTCAGTAGGTGCAGTTCCGGGCTCTAGAGCACAGGCTCAATAGCTGTGGTGCACAAGCTTAGTTGCTCCATGCCATGTGGGATCTTCTTGGACCAGGGATCAAACCTGTGTCTCCTGTATTGGCAGATGCATTCTTTACCACTGAGCCACCAGGGAAGCTCTGAATTCTATATTATTTTATACTTTTCTTCTTTCGACTTGCTTCTGACTTTTCTTAGTTTCTCAAGGTAGGTGCTAAGGTTGTTGATTATAAACCTTTCTCCTTTTATACTGTGAGCATTTAGATGCTATTAATTTTCCTTAAAATAGTGCTTTGTTGCCTCCCATAAAATTTTATGTTTTGTGTTTTAATTTTTATGCAATTCAAAATTTTTTCTGATTTTCCTTAAAATTTGACCTTTGACCCATGAATTATTTAGAAGTGGATTTTTATAAACCTTTGATGATTTTCTGGATTTCCTTCTGTTATTGTGTTCCAATTTAATTCATATTCTTGGTGTGATTTTTAATTATTTTACGTTTGTTAAAGTTTTATAGCTCAGAATACGACCTGTCTCAGTGAATGTTACATGTGCACTTGAAAATACTATGTATTTCATGATGTTGGATAGTGTTCTTAAAAAAATCTCAGTTATGTTAAGTTCATTGGTAGTGTTTAGTCAGTTCAGTTGCTCAGTTGTGTCCAACTCTTTGCGACCCCATGGACTGTGGCGCACCAGGCCTCCCTGTCCATCACCAACTCCTGAAGCCTACTCAAATTCATGTCCATCGAGTTGGTGATGCCATCCAGCCATCTCATCCTCTGTCGTCACCTTCTCTTCCTGCCTTCAATCTTTCCCAGCATCAGGGTCTTTTCCAAGGAGTCAGCTCTTCGCATCAGGCAGCCAAAGTACTGGAGTTTCAGCTTTAGCATCAGTCCTTCCAATGAATATTTAGGACTAATTCCCTTTAGGATGGACCGGTTGGATCTCCTTGCAGTCCAAGGGACTCTCAAGAGTCTTCTGCAACATTGCAGTTCAAAAGCATCCATTCTTTGGTGCTCAGCTTTCTTTATAGTCCAACTCTCATGTCCATAAGTGACTACCAGAAAAGCCTTAGCTTTGACTAGATGGACCTCGGTTGGCAAAGTAATGTCTCTGCTTTTTAATATGCTGTCTAGGTTTGTCATAGCTTTTCTTCCAAGGAGCAAGCATCTTTTAATTTCATGGCTACAGTCACCATCTGCAGTGATATTGGAACCCCCCCCCAAATAAAGTCTCTCACTGTTTCCATTGTTTCCCCATATATTTGCCATGAAGTAATGGGACCAGATGCCATGATCTTAGTTTTCTGAATGTTGAGCTTTAAGCCAACTTTTTCACTCTTCTCTTTCACTTTCATCAAGAGACTCTTTAGTTCTTCTTCACTTTCTGCCATAAGGGTGGTGTCATCTGTGTATTTGAGGTTATTGATATTTCTCCCAGCAATCTTGATTCCAGCTTGTACTTCACCCAGCCCAGCATTTCACATGATGTATTCTGCTTCTAAGTTAAATAAGCAGGGTGACAATATACTACCTTGATGTACTCCTTTCCCAATTTGGAACCAGTCTATTTTTCCATGTCCAGTTCTAACTGTTGCTTCTTGCCCTTCACACAGATTTCTCAGGAGACAGGTTGTTTAGGTGCTCTGTATTTTTACTGGTTTGTTACTTTTGTTATTGATTTTTTATATAGTTATTTTATGTAATTGTTAATGACAGAAGAGTGTTCTAAAATCTCCGTGATTTGGATTTTTTTCTTTTTGTCCTTTCAGTTCTATCGGTTTTTGCTTCATGAACTGTGAAGCTCTGTTGTTAGGTGCATACACAAGACTATTATGTTCTTAGTGATTTTGACCCACTTATTATTTAATGTACCTCTCTGTTCCTCTTTCGGTGATCTAGTTCTCCTCTCTTCACATGCTGCTTCTTTCTCAAACTGTCCAACAGGAGAAAGGTCGTATTGGATTTGCCAGGCACTGTTGTATTTGGTACATCTTTAGACGAAGATCTTATGACAGTTACCTCATGAACAGCTGTCTGATCTGTGGTGCTGAATCCTGGCACAATCATTTGTATCCAGAATATGAATGAGATCCTGTGCTACAAACCATGGTGATCTGTGTTTAAGGAATTGCTTCATTCTGCCTTCTCTGAAGGGGATTTTGATTCTAGTAGCAATCATATTATTACGTTCATCATGACATTGCAAAACCGGGTCTATCTTTGTGGCTTGCTTCTTTATACATATAATTTTAATCACATTACTCAGTTTTACAAAAGGATTTGCAAACCCAGATGTTCATAGCAGACAGGCGGGTATCCTGACTGAGTAAAGTGGACCATATTGTAAACAGTAGGGAGTGGTGGCGACTGTGGCAATGGGGAGAGCTCATAATTTGGCTGAAGAGGCAGTATTAATCAATTGCCATGAGAAATAGAAGCTCAATATTACTAACACCTACAGTTTTTAAAGATAAGTTGGTAATCTAGAGTTTTATATTATTTAGTTGTAATTGAAAGTACTTAAAAATGCTGAGTGGGTCATATAATATAAGCCAAACAGAATATCTGTGTAAATCATCTGTAACTTTGCTAGTCTTTCATCAGTCCTGTAAGGGAATTCCTAAATGTAATTCCTAAATTACACCTGTGCCCTAAGCCAGGTGTAAAATCAGAAGAGGGTGATTATAGTGGGAGACTCGCTGTAGGAGATTCCGATAAGGTCACATCACATTCTAGGAGTTATTGCTGAGTAGAAGTCACCCATGTAATAGATATGCCATGTCATGAAGGGGCAAAATAGTCATGTGTGTATACTTTTGATTGCTTGCAGAGTCACAGAGGGGCATGCTAATTAATGTAGAGTGTGAGCATTGATTCAGTACAAGGCCTTGACCTCCCTCTGGACCTCTGTCTCACCTCTGGGCCTGCTCTAAGGAAATAGTTTCATTATTTGGGGCCCCTGGCATGCTGTTTGCCCTTGGCATGTTTCTTGAGGAATGCTTGTTGTTGTAAAGGAGGAGTCAGTGAGAAGGCACTGCTGTGACCTTTAAAGAGACACCATAATACCATGGAATTATAACACTGTAATACCATGGGACATGTATACAGTCAGAAGATGAAGATGTGTAATTTTATGGTAGCCTGCCTTTGTATACTAACAATAAAGTATGCATATTGTTTAATATGGCATAAAGTGAAGTAGAGCCTTGGCAGTGATCCTGTAAATTGATTAATGTAGATGACCTGTGCATAATAGAGCCATCTACATTGATCAGATTAACCAAATATTTACTCTTCATTTAGTTTAGTGCTGTGTTGATGGCCAGCACCTAATTTAATATCAATTAACACATTGTTTTCTAGTTAAGATTGCAGTTTATATTATATAATGAACATCTGGTGGCTCAGAAAGTAAAGAATCTGCTTATAATGCAGGAGACCTGGGTTCAAGCCTTGGGTCAGGAAGATCCTCTGGAGTAGGAAATGGCAACCCACTCCAGTATTCTTGCCTGGAGAATTCCGTGGACAGAGGAACCTGGTGGACTATACTGTCTATGGGGTTGCATAGAATTGGAGACAACTGAGCAAGTAAGACTTTCACTTTAACATTATATAATAATAACAATTGTAAAGATAGATTATTTCATCTGATTAAAAATTGTTTGAAATATATGAAGAGAAAATGATTTCTTTAAAAATCCCTATGACATTAGAGACTTGTGTTATTCCATATTTTCTTCTGGGAAATGAGTATAGCATAAAATTTTTGTTTTTTTGAAATTTATTTCAGTTTGATAGAACTAAAAGCTGAATTTGAACAAACTAAGTGAATTTTACAACTTTTATATCCATGAAATAACACCAGAAATCATGTGGGAATCATATAAGCCAATACACATTATGTGACTGCTGATAACTAACATTTTGGGTGAAAGTACAGCATAGGTCTACCCAAGTACCATTAAGTCCTTTGATGCTTTGCTAACCATATTCCCAGAGCAGTGTTCTGGGAGTTGGGCTGATACTGAAACATGAAAACATGCTCCATAGACATCGGCAAACACTATTTCAACATCTTAGTTGGAATGCTTGCGCCAATGCTGCTTCTGAACTTTGGGTGTTCCGGCTCTCATGGGGTTGCAGGGGAGGCCTGTGTCCTTTGAGTCCAGCCCATCACTGTCAAATTCCTTTGTTCTCTTGGCTGTGTAGTGTGGATGATCCTTCTTCAGATTTCTAAGGATTCTTTGCTGCCAGCTTTTTTCCCCTCTAACATGTACCTCTTGGTCTGAGAAAATGTGAATCTTTCTGCTTTAAATCTTGGGAAATAGTGCTCTAAAGAAAGAGTATAGACAACTGTTATTTATGGTTTCAACTCTTGGGAGGAAACAGGGCCATGTGCTTTATGTCTTTCTTGTTTAATTGCTAAGAGTCATTCAGAATTCATGAGTTGACTTAATTTTTCTTGGGCGAAAGTACTAAGAAAAGATTCAAGTCTGCAAAATGCTGCCAATTCAACTCCTAAATTATGCATTTTACATGTAAACATTGCAAATTGTAAGATATTTTAAATGAATTTTTAATTCAGTTATTTAGCATTAAAGTTTAAATTCTTGCCTAGAGTTTCAAACATGGAAATACACTCTAAAAGAAAGTATTTCATTAAAAAAATAATAAAATAGAAAAAATTAATTATTTAAATTTTGAAACACATTCATTTCCTTCCTTCTTTACTCTTTTGAAGAAATTTTCATTTGTATTCAGTATGTTAAATAGGAATCTTGAGACACAATCACAAAGCAACATTTTGTTTTCCAAGAGTTTAAATTTATTCAAGATCTGTTTAAATTTATTCAAGATCCACTTTTTCTAGATGAAAATTTAAGCAGGTTACACATTTTTTTTTGATTACTCTGAGTTTAAAAATAAAGCAAGAAAATCTCAATTTATATACAAATATCTATGTGTAGTTCTCAGAATGCTAGTGATCCACCCAGTAGTCCAGAGGTCAGCCTCCAGCTTCCTTCTGCTGGAAGTCTCATTAGACAACCCTTTCAGACAGAATCTAAGGCAACCCTGCACCAGCTCTTACGTGCGTTCACTTCTCATCCACTCAGATGTGCTTTGCCGTGACAGATTCAGGGAAAGTAGGTCCTTTTGCTGGCTAGGAGTGGAATGGAACTGACTGCATACCACACCTCTCCACAGAGTTTCTTTACTGACATTCACACCTCAGCAGTTTATTCTCTATGTAGTCCTAAAAGTTGCATTGCCAGTTTTCAGCCATCTTTGTGCAAATCCTTCAGTATAGTCAGTCTTAAAATTTGTTTTGATATCTTGTGTCGTATATCTGACATTTAGGGTGTTGGATGACTTGCCAAATTCTGTTCACAGAGAATTCTGATAGTTCAGGAACATAGCAGACTACTTACGTTAAGTTCTGTGTATGTGAGACTGACAGGAGAGCGGATACATTAATGTTTACAAATAAATTGAGTTTTTAATTGCTCAGTTTTGGTCTTCTTGGTAAAGAAGTGCCCCATCACCTTAATCATACTACAAGTAATAATATCATTTGCTTTTGGAGATATGCTCTGGGGAAGAGTTTGAAATGGTAGAAAATATACTCCATCAAAAGTCAGAAGAAATAGGTCCTAGTTTTAAGACCTTTGGCAGGACTGTCTCTTTGGATCACATAGTATTTTCATGTGCAAATTGACTTACTGAGTTTTTATTGTGGGCTTACTGTATTGGAGTTATTCATGTACCTCACAGTATTCTAATGAAATTATCTTAATTACACTGATCAAAATATGATTACAAGTTGAATATATTCAAAATGAAAGAACACTGCTTTACAAGACCCTGATCTTTCCATAAGTTGTTAGGAAAGGCTTTTCTGTTAGAAGATAACACTTGAGTTAATAGGAAGAATGAGTTCAGTTCAGTCGCTCAGTTGTGTCCGACTCTTTGCGAACCAAGAACTGCAGCACGCCAGGCCTCCCTGTCTATCAGCAATTCCCGGAGTTCACACAAACCTATGTCTATTGAGTCGGTGATACCATCCAACCATCTCATCCTCTGTTGTCCCCTTCTCCTCCTGCCCTCAATCTTTCCCAGCATCAGGGTCTTTTCAGATGAGTCAGCTCTTCACATCAGGTGGCCAAAGTATTGGAGTTTCAGCTTCAAAATCAGTCCTACCAGTGAACACCCAGGACTGATCTCCTTTAGAATGGACTGGTTGGATCTCTTCGCAGTCCAAGGGACTCTCAAGAGTCTTCTCCAACACCACAGTTCAAAAGCATCAATTCTTCGGCGCTCAGCTTTCTTCACAGTCCAACTCTCACATCCGTACATGACTACTGGAAAAACCATAGCCTTGACTAGACGGACCTTTGTTGGCAAAGTAATGTCTCTGCTTTTTAATACGCTCTCCAGGTTGGTCATAACTTTCCTTCCAAGGAGTTAAGTGTCTTTTAATTTCATGGCTGCAATCACCATCTGCAGCGATTTTGGAGTCCAGAAAAATAAAGTCTGCCACTGTTGCCACTGTTTCCCCATCTATTTGCCATAAAGTGGTGGGACCAGATGCCATGATCTTAGTTTTCTGAATGTTGAGCTTTAAGCCAACTTTTTCACTTTCTTCTTTCACTTTCATCAAGAGGCCCTTTAGTTTTCTTCACTTTCTGCCATAAGGGTGGTGTCATCTGCATATCTGAGGTTATTGATATTTCTCCCGGCAATCTTGATTCCAGCTTGTGCTTCATCCAGCCCAGCGTTTCTCATGATGTACTCTGCATATAAGTTAAATAAGCAGGGTGACAATATACAGCCTTGATGTATTCCTTTTCCTATTTGGAACCAGTCTGTTGTTCCTTGTCCAGTTCTAACTGTTGCTTCCTGACCTGCACATAGGTTTCTCAAGGGGCAGGTCAGGTGGTCTGGTATGTCCATCTCTTTCAGAATTTTCCACATTTTATTGTGATCCACATAGTCAAAGGCTTTGGCATAGTCACTAAAGCAGAAATAGATGTTTTTCTGGAACTCTCTTACTTTTTTGATGATCCAGTGGGTGTTGGCAATTTGATCTCTGGTTCCTCTGCCTTTTCTAAAACCAGCTTGAACATCTGGAAGTTCACTGTTCACATATTGCTGAAGCCTGGCTTGGGGAATTTTAAGCATTACTTTACTCGCATATGAGATGAGTGCAATTGTGTGGTAGTTTGAGCATTCCTTGGCATTGCCTTTCTTTGAGATTGGAATGAAAACTGACCTTTTCCAGTCCTGTGGCCAGTTCTGAGTTTTCCAAATTTGCTGACACGAGTAGGAGGTTATTAAGTAAAGCATTGGGTGTGGAGAAGAGCAAATCAGAGGAAAGGCAGAAGACAGGGCAAAGGCTCTGACTGAAGAAGTCAAGAGAAATTTAATTGGTAAAATGGATCAGATTTGATCATGGGTTGGGTTTGGGTGATGGTAAGAGAGTAGAAAGAATCAATGAAGATGTATAAATTTCTGACTTGTCCAACTTGATTGCTAGTTGAGCCCTTTGCTAGAACAGGGAACTCTAGAAAGGAGCCAGATAGGTATATAGGGGATGCAGGCATGGGGGTGAAGATCAAGAATTTGATCTTGGACAAGTTGACTTGAGGTACCTTTGAGATAGCTACTTGGAGATATGAGAAGTATTCAGATATGGAAAGAAAACCAGAAGTAAATTGTATCACCAAAGCTACAGGAAAACTGTGTTTCAAGGAGAGGGAAATGGTCATCAGTGTTAGATGCTCCTGAGAGTCCAAGAATGAATTAAAGAGTTTTGGAGCCATCAGGAGATCTCTGGGAAACCTAGGGAGAACTGTTGTTAAGAAGTCATGTTGGCCAGAGTGGATTAAAGACTGAATGGTAGAAGAGTCTGGAGAGAGTGGGTATAGGCCGCTCTTTCAAACAGATTGTGGTGAGGTATCAGAGAGAGGGCAGTCCCTGGAGGAAACCATGGGCTGGAGGGAGGGAGGAATTTTGCACTAAGTGGAAATACTTGAGTATGCTTAAATGCTGTCAAAAAGTCTTAAGTGTGGAGAGGGGAGGTTGAGGTTACACAAGACGGGACAGTCTGTGATAAGGTTACTAAGAGGGCCAGGAGGATGGAATATAAAAAATATGCTCAGATGAGGGGGTGGGGTTCACCTTAGATGAGCTTCTTTAAGAGGAGAGAGGAAAAAGAGGACTAGGCAGATCGAAGCTGACTTGTAGGTTTGGAAGCAGATGAGGGAGTTTTCATCTGATGACTTTATGCAAAAATCCATACTAATTTAAAATTTTGTGATTCTGTAATAGAGTAGTGACAGTAATAATAAACATTTATGGACTGATCTCTATGTGCTATGTGGTGGTTAATTAGTTAAGTGTGGTAGTTAAGTATACATTCTCTGTAGATAAAGTGTTTGGATTTGAATCCAAGGCTTACCACTTTCTATGTGACCTAGAACTGGTTGTTATTCTCTCTGGGCCTCAATATCTTATATATGAGCTATGAAATACATAAGATCTCCAGGGATCAAACCCAGATCTCCCACATTGCAGGATTCTTTACCAGCTGAGCTACCTGGGAAGCCATAAAATACTTCATAGTATTAAATGAGAGAGAGAGTGTTTGTATGTGTATGCACATGTATATGTTTATATATCCAGTTCCAGTTCAGTCGCCTAGTCATGTCCGACTAGACATGTCATGACCCCATGAACCTCAGCACGCCAGGCCTCCCTGTCCATCACCAAATCCCAGAGTTCACCCAAATCCATGTCCATTGAGTCAGTGATGCCATCCAACCATCTCATCCTCTGTTGTCCCCTTCTCCTCCTGCCCTCAATCTTTCCCAGCATCAGGATCTTTTCAAATGAATCAGCCCTTCACATCAGGTGGCCAAAGTATTGGAGTTTCAGCTTCAACATCAGTCCTTCCAAAGAATATTTAGGACTGATTCCCTTTAGGATGGACTGGTTGGATCTCCTTGCAGTCTAAGGGACTCTCAAGAGTCTTTTCCAACACCACAGTTCAAAAGCATCAATTCTTCGGCGCTCAGCTTTCTTTATAGTCCAACTCTCATATCCATACATGACTACTGGAAAAACCATAGCCTTGACTAGATGGACGTTTGTTGGCAAAGTAATATCTCTGCTTTTTAGTATGCTGTCCAGGTTGTTCATAACTTTCCTTCCAAGGAGTAAGCATCTTTTAATTTCATGGTTGAAATGACCATCTGCAGTGATTTTGGAGCCCCCACAAAATAAAGTCAGCCACTGTTTCCCCATCTGTTTGCCATGAAATGATGGGACCAGATGCCATGATCTTAGTTTTCTGAATGTTGAGTTTTAAGCCAACTTTTTCACTCTCCCCTTTCACTTTCATCAAGAGTTCTTCTTTAAAAAAGTTCTTTAAAAGAGTTCTTCTTTTTTTAAAGTTTCATCTTTAGTTCTTCTTCACTTTAGTTAGTGCTTAATTGAATAGTCATTGGAAGGACTGATGCTGAAGCTGAAGCTCCAGTACTTTGGCCACCTGATGCAAAGAGCTAACTCATTAGAGAAGACCCTGATACTGGGAACAATTGAGGTCAGGAGTAGAAGGGGGCCATAGAAGATGAGATGGTTGGATGACATCACTGATTCAATGGATATGGGTTTGAACAAACTCTGGGAGATAGTGAAGGACAGGAAAACCTGGCGTGCTGCAGTCCATGGGGGTCAAAAAGAGTTGGACACAAATTAGTGACTGAGTAACAGCAATGTAGACTTGCTGTGTGTGTTGTCAGCTAAAGTAGTGACTGAGGGAGTGGTCACCATCCGCCATCAGCATCAGGCACCGCCTTCATTACACTCTCCTGAAGATGAAAATATTAGCCTTATTTTACAAATAAGTGGTGTAATCAGAGAATAAGTGACTTATTTGAGGCCCCACAGCAGAGCAGATAAAAGAGTCAGATTTCAAACTAGGCCTTATCCAACTTCAAATGTATGCTTTTATGAGTTTTGAAAGCAGTTTATCTAGAATATTTCTTCTGCAGTTATCTCAGTGCCTGAGATTATAGTTAACCTTGAGTAAAAAAGAGAAGTATACAGCATTGTAATTCAACTGTACTTCAGAAAAAAATAAATAAATTAAAAAACGCGAGGTAAATGAAGTCAGTCTTGCACAGCTTTTGCTACCCCGGAGTCTGCCCTCTGCCAGCAGACCTGCTCCTACTTCTCATCCCCGACCCCGGTCCTGCGAATCTCCTCTTCCTTTACTGGAATCCTGCCATATTTTGGTAGTTTTCCCACCTACATCTCTATATTTCATTCTTTACCTTTCACTGCCCCCCTTTTTTCTTTTTAAAATTTGAGTCAAAGATGGTGTAATTTCAATCACTAATCACTAATTCAGCTTGAAATTAGTGATTTGGGGGTGGAGAGTATACGTTATCCTGTACAGTTAAAGGGGATGGGGCGCATCCCCTGTGCTTCTTTGGAGTAACATCTCAAGAATGAAGGGATGGAGGTTTTGTGCCAGTTTGGTGTCCACGGTTACTTTTTAAATTTTATTTATCTATTGAGTTTTGGCTCTGCTGGGTCTTCACTGCTGCACGGGCTTTTCTCTAGCTGTGGTGCGTGGAGGCTGCTCTGGTTGTGGTGTGTGGGCTCCTCATGGCGATGGCTTCTCTTGTGGAGAGTGGGCTTTGGGCCTGCGGGCTCAGCAGCTGCAGCTCTCAGGCTCTGGAGCACACTCTCAGTGCTTGTAGCGCGTGAGCTCTGCTGCTCTGTGGCAGGAGGGGTCTTCCTGGACTAGGGACTGAACTTGTGTCTTCTGTATTGGCAAACTGATTCTTAGCCACTGAGCCACCAGGGAAGCACCCACATTTACTTAAAAAAAAAAAAATCTCCACTACATTTATAATAATCTTTGGAACAAATGCCCTCCCTTTACCTATTTCTACCCAGGAGGTGGCTTTTTCCTGCCAGTGCCTGTTCTGTGATCAAATAACCTTCGCTGTTTGCCTCTTAGGTTCTGTCAACTTTCCTTTTTAAAATTGAGAGACTTTCCCTAATGTTATTTAACTTAAAAGACTTTTCCTGATGTTATCAAGTACTTTATATTCTACCACAGATGGCTTATTTTATGAAACATTTTATCCTGCAAGTTTAACTCCCCAGAGTTTCATCAGACTATATATGAAGAACAGGAAGTTTTATAGAAGAAAGGTGCTATGAACATTTTTTTTAATACTAATTGTAATCATAACAATATATTATTTTGTTACTTTTTTGGGAGAATTGAGATAATATCACTTCAAAATAAAACAGTTTGAGATACTGCCATGGACTTACTGTATTTTTCATAGTTAGAATAACTTCTTTGTTGGATTCCTCTGACTTAACCTCCTGTAATTCGCATACTGTTCTATAGTCCCAGAGGGCGGGCATTCTTTTCAGAAGAGATAACAGTTGATTTTGACTTGCCAGGAGTTAGCTCTGGTAAGTTACTGTTTTCTTTTTTTGAATTTTAATAACGATACTGGGGTATAATTTATACTACAAAGAACTCACCCATTGTAAATATAAAATTACGTTGTTTTTAGTAGATTTGTAGGGTCACACAGCCATCAGAATAAATCAGTTTTAGTTTTCCGTTGCCCTGGAAAGTTCCACTGAACCTATTTGCCTCAGTCTCTTTTCCTTTCTCTCTAGTCCCATGCAGCCAAGCCACTGATTTGCCTCTTCTCGATGTAGATTTGCCTTTTCTGGACTTTTCGTATTAGTGGAATAATGCAGTATATCGGAGAAGGCAATGGCACCCCACTCCAGTACTCTTGCCTGGAAAATCCCGTGGACTGAGGAGCCTGGTAGGCTGCAGTCCATGGGGTCGCTGAGAGTCAGACACGACTGAGCGACTTCACTTTCACTTTTCACTTTCATGCATTGGAGAAGGAAATGGCAACCCACTCCAGTGTTCTTGCCTGGAGAATCCCAGGGACGGGGGAGCCTGGTGGGCTGCCGTCTTTGGGGTCGCACAGAGTCGGACACGTCTGAAGCGACTTAGCAGCAGCAGCAGCAGCAGCAGTATGTATTAAGAGTTGGACATGACTCAGCGACTGAACTGAACTGAGGCTTTTGAATCTGGGGTCCTTTTACTTAGCAAAATGGTTTTGAGAGGCTCATCCATGTTGTAACATGTATCAGTAGCTTGTTGCTTTTTATTTATGCATGGTATTTCATTGTATGGATATATCACATTTTGTTTATTCATCAGCTAATGGATATTTATATTTTTTCCATTCACAAGTATGAGATCAATAATGCTGTTATAAGCATTCGTAGTCTTTGCATGGACATATATTTTCATTTTACTTGCGTAGATTCCTAGGAATGAAATTTCTGGGTTGTATGGTAAGTTTACTCTATGTCTATGTTAAATGGTTTTAAGGAACTGAAACTATTTTCTGAAGTTATTGTACCATTTTACATTCCCACCAGCAGTAAATGGGGAGGAGTCCAGGGGAGGAGTCCAGTTTCTCTACACTCTCATCAGTGCTTCATATTGTCTGGATTATAGCCATTCCAGTGGCTGTGTGATGGTACCTCATTATGGTTTCGACTTGCAATTTCCTAGCAAGTAATAATGCTGAGCATCTTTCCGTGTGCTTACTAATTACCTTTGTTAAAATATTTACTCAGACTTTGCCCATTTTAATATTAGGTTGTTTGTCTTCTTATTATTGAGTTGTAATAGTTCTTTATATATTCTATATACAAACCCTTTATCAGATATGTAATTTACAGATATTTTTCCCACTCTATACTTTGATTTTTTTATCTTCTTAATTAAGTCTTTTGAAGTACAAACTGTTTAAAAATTTTAATGAAGTCTAGTTTATTGTTTTCTTTTACAATTTATGGTCCTGGTGACACATCTAAGACCTCTTTGACTAACCCAAGGCCACAGAAATTTTCTCCTATATTTGTGTCTAGAAGTTTTATAGCTTTAATGCTTACATTCAGGTTTATGATATATTTTTTGAATTGATTTTTGTGTATGTGGTGAGGTAAGGTCTGAGTTAAACTTTTTGCATATTAATATTGAACTGTTTCAGTATGATTTGTTGAAAAGACTATTTTTCCCTCATTTAATTGTCTTCTGCCTCTGTTGAAAGCGTTCGATCATAAATACAGGGTTTATTTCAGAACTGTCAATCCTGTGCCATTTGTCTGGGGCTCTGTTCTGATGCCAGTACTGCACCGTCTTGATTGCTATGGCCAATTTATAGAAAATTTTGAAATCAGATAGTGTAACTTCTCCAAATTTGTTCTTTTTCGGTATTCTTTTGGCTGTTCTAGTTCTTTGCCTTTTCATGTGTTTTATAATTAGTATCTACAGGAAGTCTGCTTCAATTTTTATTGTTTTTACTCTCTATATGTAGACCAGTTAGGGTAGGATTGGTGTCTTAACAATACTGAATCTTCCAACTCATGAGGGTTGCATATCTGCCCTTTTATTTAGTCTTTTTTTTATTTCTTTCATTGCATTTTATAGTTTTTAGGGTATAGATCCTGGACATATTTTGTTGAATTTACAGTGTTCTATTGTGCAGTGATGCTTTAAAATGTTTTCAGTCTATGTCTCATCCCTCATCACCATGAAAACTTTGCTCAAATGCTTTTGGTTAATTTCTCCGAGTTTGTATTCGAATCTGACAAATATAAGATAGTGTCTTATAAAATAAATAAGTACCCTCTAAAATTTTTTATTTATAGTCTCTAAGAGGTAAAGGGGTAAACAGTTTTTATTACTTTGACTTAGTGAATGGTCAGCAGATGTTTAATAAGTACTGTCATGTCAGTCTGTCTACGTTACTGACAATATAAAACACGAACTTTCTCTGAAGGGATTTGGTCTATCACATGACCTCCTGTCCTTCTTCTCTAGGTGTTGCAGCTTCCCTGGAAGTCTCTGAGAGCCCTGGGAGTGTTCAAGTTGCCCGGGGTCAGACAGCAGTCCTGCCCTGCACTTTCACCACCAGCGCCGCCCTCATTAACCTCAATGTCATTTGGATGGTCATTCCTCTCTCCAATGCAAACCAGCCTGAGCAGGTACTTCTGTTCCATCCTGTGCTGCCACTGAAATTTTAATCTTTTTATAAGAGGTGGGTAGGAAAGTGTTTTGAATACATATATGATTTCTAGAATAAGGTGATACTTCAGTATGCCTGTGCTGTTTTAAGTCCTGTTCCTACATTATTAGCCAACTATCAAAAGAAGCTATCCTCTTTCTGAAAGACTAAAAAAAGTTAACACATGTCAGGAGGATCCTTCTGAGGAATATGTAGGAATCTGGAATCTTATCAGAAGACATTGTTGATAGGAAATACTGAGACAGTAAAAGAAAGATATATTTTGACACGAAGGGACTAGCACTGACATAGGTGGATAATAGTATTAAGGAAGTAACTTTAGATAGTATTAATAGTACTTGATTTATTTGGTTAATTGCAGGAGTATTTTAAAATAAGGCCAGGCACACTAGTCATCTTCCAGGAAGTTCAAATAGAAGCTACTACCTCATAAGCTATATCAGTTATAGGTAAAAGACCCCATTACATATGATACCCACTACAGAAAATAATGTTCAGAAAATTAGTGAATTGTGACCATGACTATACCTTTCCTTCCCAAAGTTAACTTATTTCTGTTATGAAGTTTCTCTGCTTCAATAGAATTTTTACTGCCTAAAAATATTTGATAAGCCAGGTTTTCTGATAGGAAATTTAAATAGATGTGTTTAACAGTAACTTCTTCTAGTTCTTTAGTCCATGGGCCTTTCATAATTAGACTGAGAGCATTTTGTTCAACCTCATCATTTGAGGAGTCAGTGATACAGGCAAGGGAAGACTTGACTACACTCAAATATTTACAGGCAGAGAGAGCTTGGATAAACCAGGTACCTCACCGTCAGCCCAAAGAGCTTTCTGCAACTTCATTCTGAGTCCTCTCTCATGAATAGTTGACTTTAATAAATAAATTGATGTAAGAAAAGCAGTCATGGATTGTAACTCTTCTTCCCTTTTTTGACATTCATTTATACTCAGTCTATAACTTGATCTTATCATTTTGTGACCTAGTAAGCATGAGACTGTCAGTGCTAGTTTAACTTTTTATTGTGCAATTAATTTTTTGAACTGGTAAAAATATTTATGGACCAATAGTAAGGTATCATAAAATGCACTTTATATATTCTGATGAGTTAGGTAAGGATACAGTGTTGTTCCACTTTGGTATGTAGGAATTTAAAACCCCTGGATACTTACAGATAGGTGCTGTAGTAAAACGTTGGTGACAACTCTAAGATTAGAAATAAAATTTTGCAATGTTTGGTATAGTCTGCTCTTTACTGTATAGTTACTGTTATGTGTCTAAAAGGAGATGCATTGGCCAGATGATTTCTTTTGCTTTCCTTTGCAGGTCATTCTCTATCAAGGTGGACAGATGTTTGACGGTGCCCCCCGGTTCCATGGGCGGGTAGGATTTACAGGCACCATGCCAGCCACCAATGTCTCCATCTTCATTAACAACACTCAGCTGTCAGATACAGGCACCTACCAGTGTTTGGTTAACAACCTTCCAGATAGAGGTGGCAGGAATATTGGGGTCACTGGTCTCACAGTTTTAGGTGAGTGACAGGACATGTTCCAGGTACTTTGGCTTTACTTACAAATTTACTCCCAAGCACATTTACTTCTGCCATTTCTTCTGCACACTCTGACTGCTGTGTCTTTTTCCTGTCCTCTCTCTTTGTAGCCACATCTGGACTCTGCTTCTCTGTGCTTCTTCATATAGTTTCTGCACCCGTTACTCCATTTCAGGTGGTTCTCAAAAGCTTACTTCTTAAATGACTTTTCCTGAAGGTGGAGAAAGGCAGTAAAAATACCATCAAAAGTAGCCCCTCACTTTTCCTAAGCTTTTATGTGTGTGCCCAGTCACTTTAGTCATGTCCGACTCTTTGCGACCCTGTGGACTGTGGCACCAGGCTCCTCTACCCGTGGGATTCTTCAGGCAAGAATACTGGAGTTGGTTACCATGCCCTCCTCCATTTGATATTCCCAACCCAGGGATTGAACCCGTGTCTCCTGAATCTCCTGCATTGGCAGGCGGGTTCTTTACCATTAGTGCTACCTGGGAAGCCCAAGCTTTTATAGAATAAGACATTGTTGGATGCAAATTAAATCATGAATGTTTGATAATGTGTAGGGAGCAGGGAGCTTCGCACACATGAGAATAAATTTGCTACCACTTGCTGTTTATGTGATGCTAAATAGGCCCACGACTCTTCTAAGCTTCAACTCTTGTTCTGGCAGAATTTTGATAATACCTCCTTTTGCTTTCAAAAATATCATTGTTTGAATGATAAATTATATGATCAACTCAGTCTTAATACTGAGACCAAATAGATTTAGAGCCTTTTCCAAGGTTGTGTGGGCTTCCCTAGTGGCTCAGTCGGTAAGGAATCTGCCTGCAATGCAGGAGACCCAGGTTTGATCCTTGGGTCGGGAAGATCCCCTGGAGAAGGACATGGCTACTCACTCCAGTATTCTTGTTTGGTAAATCCCATGAACAGAGGAGCCCAAACATCACTGAATTGCTCAATTAAAAACTGGCTAAGATGGTAAATTTTTGTTATATTTTACCATAATTAAAATTTTTTAGTTGATGAAAGAGCCCATTTGTAAAGAAGATATTTCAAGGAACAATACCCACTTACCCTGCCAGCTACTCTTGGCTAAAAGCACCTTAACATTGGTCTTAACTCTAGTTAAGAACACAGTTAACTCTACTAACGAAACCAGACACACTGACTTTATACCAACTTCTGTTCTATAGTAGGGGGAGTCACAGTGAGGTTCAAGTATATCTGCTACTTGATAGTAACACATGGACATTTTATTATCATTAAGAAAGACAAGGACACAAAGGATGTGAAACACAAACTTTTCCAAGAAAGAACACTAAAGGAAGAAGGTGGTAGTTTATAGTAAAAAAAGCAAGCAAATAAAAATATAAACTAAGCCCATGGCTTGGACTCTCATATTAGGTATTGTGTGCAGTAGAGTTTAAATATAAGTGGGTGATGCACTTGTAATGCTAGTGACTTTTCAATAAATGTGTTCAACCCTGAAAAAAATGAATGAATGCGTAGAAAATGAATGCTCTATACAGAGGAACCAGGAGAGAAAATGGGTGGGGGGAGAGAAAACACTGAAAGGGTACAGGTAGAAAGACTGAAAAATCTCAGGGGATCTTAACTGCTGTAATGGATAAACCAACCTCAATTTACTGACTTAGCACTGCCACTGTGACGCTACGAGAGGAAACCCAAAATAATTACTTGAAGGTGACCTGAATCATGTGGGAAGCTCATTATCTACACTATATGTGTGAATATCAAAATAATGTTAAATCCCAACAGTATTCTGTATTTAGTACATGAGTGTTTTAAAGTCTGTGTAAGTTTAATATATTTGAGCAAATGATAGTTTGAAGACTGTGAGAACAAGGTACGGGAGCTATAGCATTTTCTCGTCTGAAGAAGGAAAACGACAAGAACCGCCAACCCTGGTATCCCTGAGTAACTCAGCCGTGGAAGGGAAAAGGGGGAGCATGTGCCAGGGAATCCCAGAGTAAATGGGTATTTGTGGTAGAAGTGGCTACATTGAGCTCACTTGGGGAGACAGAAGTGCTTAGAGAAGGTGGATGCTCCGGACTGTCCTTGAAATATCTTCTTTACAAATGGGTTCTTTCATCAACTAAAAAAGTTTAATTGTGGTAAAATATAACAAAAATTTACCATCTTAGCCAGTTTTTTATTGAGCAATTCAGTGATGTTTGGACTAATCTCCACAACTTTCTTCAACTTGCAAAGATAAAACTCTGCCCATTAAATGACATTTTTCCGTCCCCTCAGCTGCTGGAAATCACTGTTCTGTTTTCTTTTTCTGTGAATTTCAGTACCCTAGGGACCACATATCGGAGAAGGCAATGACACCCCACTCCAGTACTCTTGCCTGGAAAATCCCATGGATGGAGGAGCCTGGTAGACTGCAGTCCATGGGGTTGCTAGAGTCAGACACGACTGAGCGACTTCCCTTTCACTTTTCACTTGCATTGGAGAAGGAAATGGCAACCCACTCCAGTGTTCTTGCCTGGAGAATCCCAGGGACGGGGGAGCCTGGTGGGCTGCCGTCTATGGGGTCACACACAGTCGGACACGACTGAAGTGACTTAGCAGCAGCAGCAGGGACCACATATAAGTTGAGTCATACATTATTTGTCTTTTTATAACTGAATTTTTTCACTTAACATTCTCTAGCTTCATCCATGTTGTAGCTTGTGTCAGAATTTCCTTACTTATCAAGGCTAAATATTCCATTGTATGCCCATACTATATTTTGTTCATCCATCCATCTATAGACACTTGGGTTATTTCCACCTTTTAGCTATTGTGAATAATGCCGCTGTGAACTTGTGTGAATTCAGTAATTCTTTTAAAAGCAATACGTTGACAGAAGGATTTTAAAAATCATTTGAGTACAGATCTTTGGAGGAAAAAAACAGTGAAACTAAAACCATAGGGTATCTTGAAAATATAATCAGACTCTGTTGCCTTTTTTACATATTTGCTCCCTGCCAGCCGAAGTTGTCGGCCCTGCACTCGTGACCAAGTCCTGTGAATAGTACAGTGTTCACTGGCTTTGCTCATGAGGTGGTCTTCTGATATGTGTTCCCCAGCAGTGCTATCTGAGGTTCCAGTGTGCTGAATGTTGATGTCTCTGCTGTCATCCTCTGGCTCATGGTAAATGTATCGTCTGTTACTTACTCTTCCTGTTACAGTTCCCCCTTCTGCCCCACACTGCCAAATCCAAGGGTCACAGGATATCGGCAGCGATGTCATCCTGCTCTGTAGCTCAGAGGAAGGCATTCCTCGACCAACTTACCTTTGGGAGAAGTTAGACAATACCCTCAAACTACCTCCAACAGCCACTCAGGGTATGTATGGTGTTGCTTTGTTTATTTAATTCATTATCATGGAAAAATTTCAATTCTCAGGTGATTCACAAAGTAATTAACTTTAATAGATTTTGAAAAAGAACACACTGTATTTGTAACTGCTGAAAAGCTATCAGGATTGTTTTGTGTTTTCAGCTTTAAAGATTATAAAAATATTTTCTTTCATCTTCTCATTGCTGACTTTATGAAATGTATCTTATCCAGTGGTAACTATATATGGAAATTCTGTTTCTTTGTAGCGAAGATTTAAAATAGCTAATTGGTAGTTTCTTTGAATTGCTAACTGTAAAATAATCCTTGAAGTTTGTAACTGAGAATTTACTTCCTACTTAAGAAATGATTGCCTATGTTAGTATGAGAAACATCCACATAGTCGTGAGGGGGTTAATCATCCTTTTCAGCCTCAAGTCTAATTAGAGGAGGAAGATGGGAAAGAGAGCAGGAAAAGGCCTCAGATCATGGTAGATCCAGGAGTTGATCACAGCAGACAGGTAAAGATGGAGGAGACATGAGTATCATCAAGGGCTTTCTGCATGTAAATCCAGCTGCTTAGGTTTGATATTAAAGGGAACACCCTTGAAAACTGAGGAAAATTTATGAAATGAGGGAAATTCTAGAATTATACATATAATTTCTGTTTCAAGGAAATAAATTTTTGCTATCTTGTGTGTTACATCACCTCTAAAACAGATCATATCTCTTCTAGCATTCTCAGGGAAGATTTACAGATCTTAACTTAAGGAGCTGACAGTTAATGGAGAGGTCCCAAACAACCTTAGTTATGCTTGATAAGTTTGAATCATATTGATGGTGTATACTCGTCATGGGAAGAAAAGTCCTAAGTTCTATGGTGAAGTTGGACATTAAAGAACCAAGATCACCAGCCTCTTAAGAGCTTTTCAGTTTCCTTTAAGAATCCCCACAGAAATTATTAATGGATCTTCCTATCACTTTTTAATTAACCTATCCCAGTATTATTTTAAAAAGTATTTTTTCACCATAATAACTTCTGGGTTATTCTAATAATGATTACTGCAATGCTGTTGTTCCCTACTGATTGTTTATTGCTAGATGTTTTAACCATACTGTGAGGCTGAATAGCTTTTTTGTGTGTGTGTGTGTGGACTGATCTATTAATCTTAATGTTGTAAGTGGCATGTTTAGAATAGCTCTTGTCTTTAAATCCTGAAAACTATATTCAAGTCCTAGATTTTCCAGTAACTATTTCTACAACAGTTCACCTCTTTGGGCCTGTGTTATCCTTTTTGTGTGTGTGTTGTCTTTTTGTAAAATAAAGGGATTTAACAATATCATCTCCAACACCTCTGTATCAGCATTAAGATTCTAATGATTTATAACATTTCTTTGAAATATTGGGCTGAGTTTGGAATTACAAATGAAAGTTTAAAAATGGTTGTATGTAACTTGTGAGTATCTGTAGAAAGAGCCTTCCATACCTACTTGTTTCTGAATAAATAGATATTAGTCAAATGTCTTGATATATTCTTTGCAACTTACATATTCTTTGGTACTTGAGCTGTGAAAGTGAACATGAATGCCAAAGATGACAGCATGTGTCTTATAATTCCAACTCTGGATTGGTTATCAGACTTAACTTCATCTATTATAATAATCTATTATAATAATACACATTAAATGAGTCTGATTTTTAATTAAATTTACCTCTTAATATCTGCATTAATGCAGTAGACAAAATAGCATATAATCCCAAAATAACTTAGAATTCTTTTAGAAGATTTAACTTACTAATGTGTATACATTTGCTTAATATAAATTCAGTATGCATTCCTGAGAAAAGAGTAACTGACTCCAGAAGAGGGCACCCCAGAAGTCTGAGTAGTGACAGGGCATAATATTTGGGGATTAGAATTGACCATGTATAGGGGCTAGCTTGAAGGAGCTCCTTCTAGGACAAAGCTGGGACAGTGTGAACATTGAAATAATAATGTAATCCACTGCATACAGTGAGAATCCCTGAATCCCTGCTGATAGACATAAATAAATGGGGAAGAAAGAAGAGCATTTTCTTATATTAGAATGGCTACCAATGTTGGTAGAAGGAATGACAGAAAATCATCCCCAGTGTCAAAATAGGAGCTGTTGTTTGATGAGAAACATGTTTACTAGTTCCAAAGTATTTTCCCACAAATAACTTACTAATCACAAAGAGTAAATAGGAACTTTATAGTAGAGAGGCCTGGTGGACACCACTGTAACCACACAAGCAGTGTTGTGACAAACTGCTGTTGGATGCCTCATGTCTTCTGGTCTGAGAAGGACACAGCATCATTGCTTCAGTGTTTCTGTCAAAACACATCACCTGAGTCCAATCACAAGGAAATATCCAGCAGGGAATGAAGACAGGCAAACTGTCCTAGACTTAAAGAGACTGAGGAGTCAGAGAACAAACTTAATGGTTGCTAGGTGGGGGCGAGGGGGGTGGGGGAAGGGATAGTTGGGGAGTTTGGGATGGACGGGTGCACACTGCTGTATGTAAGTGGGTAACCAACAAGGCCCTACTGTACAGCACAGGGAACTCTGCTCAATGTTATGTGGCAGCCTGGATGGGAGGGGAGTTTGGGGGAGAATGGGTACATGTATATGTATGGCTGAGTCCCTTTGCTGTTCCCCTGAAACTATCACATTGTTAATTGGCTATACCCCAGTACAAAATACAAAGTTAATAAAGAGACCAAAGAGTTAAAACAACTAAGTGTAATACCGAATCCTAGATTACAAACTAGACAGGGGAAGAAACAGCTATTAAAGGATGTTACTGGGCAGTTGACAAAATCTGAGTTTAAACTGCATGAGATAATACTGTTGTAGCAATATATAATTTCTTGACTTTGATACTTGTACTGTGATTATGTAATGTCTTTGTCCTTAGGAAATACTAAGTACTTAGTGGTAAAAAGGTGTAGTGTCTTCTACTTGCTCTTACATGGTCCAGGAAGATATTTCTGTAAGTACTGAGGAAATAATAACCAAA
Source organism: Bos indicus x Bos taurus (assembly GCF_003369695.1). Classification (NCBI taxonomy): domain Eukaryota; kingdom Metazoa; phylum Chordata; class Mammalia; order Artiodactyla; family Bovidae; genus Bos; species Bos indicus x Bos taurus. The sequence goes on along the minus strand of NC_040076.1, from coordinate 63,530,177 downwards.
TAGGACAAAATATAAATAACTGTTAAGTCTGAGTAGATGATATATGAGACACAAGAATTCCTGGTAGTATTCTTTCAATTTTCTGTAAACTAAAAGTTATGCCACAATAAAAGTTACCAAAAAGTTGTTTTCGTATAGTTTATATGTGGATGCTAAAGACTGAATAAATTTAGAACCAGCATTCTTTGGAGATGCAGTTTGTTTTTATACAGAAGAATTACAAAGTGGATTTAGTATTGTCCTTTTGGCATATAAATACTTTGAATTCTAAAAGGAGTGAAAACTATGTTTGATGGATATTATTTGAAGCAAAATGCATCAGTTTGGCCCTCATTCCATTAGGCCTGTACAGTTGGCCCAGGTCCCATTGAGACAGTACATCAGCCTCTGCATCAGTGGTTCTGATCCAGGGACAGTTTCACTTGGCGATGTCTGGAGACACTTTCAGTTGTCACAGCTGGGAGGAAGATGCTACTGGCAGCCAGTGGGTAGAGGCCAGGGATGCTGCTGAGCATTGTGAGGCACAGGTCAGCCTCCACAATAAAGAATTATACACCCCCAGTGTCAATAAGTGAACTGCATTAATATATTTCCAAACTTTAAACCACCCTCCTCTTTTGGAATAAATTCTATTTGTCATTATTTTAAAATAAATTACTAATATTTGGTATGCTTATATTTTAATAGACCTTTCTCATCTGTTTAATAGAACATCTCATCAAGTTTAATAAAACTTGATCATCTGTGATCATAAGTGAGAACGGCCCATATTTTTCTGTCTTCTATTATCCTTGCTTGAGTTGTAGTATCAGAGTATAGTAAACCCTCATACATTGAGTTGGGTAGCCCTTCCTCATTTTTCCATGCTCTGAAACAGTATGGATAAGAAAACTTAGGTTATTGGATGATTTTGTAGAATTTGCTTGTCAAAGCTTTGCCTTGTTGTTGGGGTTTTTTTTGATAGCTCTTTGACTACTGATTTAGTTTCTCTAATGTAGTAGGTTTATTAAGATTTTCTATATCTTTATTTTTCTATAAAATGTCTCTTTTGTCTATGCTTATGCATAGTAGCATCAAGTTGTATTCTCCATGTGAAAACACAAATGTGTATGTAAGAGTGCAGGTTTTGGAGTCAAGAGAATGTGGTTTGGAATCACAGCTCCAGGAACCACTGGCTGTGTGACAGCCTTGGTCTTCTTCTGTGTAAAATGGAGACAATGATAGTAACTACCTCACAGGGTGAAATAAAGATTAAATGATAGCACATGTAAAATGTTTAGCACAACATCTGGCATGTATAAGCACTTAATAAATACTAGCATTTATATTATCATTATTATTACTCCCTCATGAATTTTAAAACTCTGCATATATGTTCCCCTTTTCATTCCTAATTCTGTTGCTCCTTTTCATCTTTATGTTTTTAATCAATCCTACCTAAACCAAACTTTTGATTTTATTTATACTTTTGTATGTTGTTGTTGTTCAGTCTCTAAGTCTTGTCTGATTCTTTGCCACCTCATGGACTGCACAGCACACCAGGCTTCCCTGTCCTTTACTCTCTCTTGGAGTTTTCTCAGATTCATGTCCATTGAGTCAATGATGCCATCCAACCATCTCATCCTCTGCCACCTGCTTCCCCTTTTGCCTTCGATCTTTCCCAGCATCAGGATCTTTTCCAATGAGTCGATTCTTCTCATTAGGTGTCCAAAATATTGGAGCTTCAGCATCAGTCCTTCCAATGAATATTCAGGGTTGATTTCCTTTAGATTTGACTGGTTTAATCTCCTTGCAGTCCAGGGGAGTCTCAAGACTCTTCTCCAGAACCACAGTTCAAGAGCATCGATTCTTTGGTGCTCAGCCTTCTTTATGGTCCACCTCTCATATCTGTACATGACTACTGGAAAAACCATAGCTTTGACTATATGGACCTTTATCAGCAAACTGTTATCTCTGCTTTTTAATGCACTGTCTAGGTTTGTCATAGCTTTCCTTCCAAGGAGCAAGTGTCTTTTAATTTCATGGCTGTAGCCACCATCCGCACTGATTTTGGAGCCTAGGAAATAAAATCTGTCATTGCTTCTACTTTTCCCCCTTCTGTTTACCATGAAATAGACTGGGTACCATGGGACTGGGTGCCATGATCTTAGTTTTTTGAATGTTGAGTTTCCCACTAGCTTTTTCACTCAAGTATAGTCTTGTATACCTATTTTTTCATTTTTGCTCTGAATTCATTTGTTAATTTAACATATGCTTGTTGGGCACCTACTAGTTTCCAGCACTCTTCTAGGTGCTAGAAACACGTCAGTGAACATAAATCCTTCCCCTTATAGAGCTTGAATTCTAATGGAGGGAGATTGAACATAATAAATCAGTAACTTGCAGAGACTGTTACAAGGTGATAAATTCATTAGGGGAAAAATAGGTGAATGTAAAATGGATTAGCTAAGGCATGAGGAGCTGAAATTTGAAAAAGATTCTTAGGGTAAGCCTCCTAGAGAAGATCATATTCTAGCAAAGATTGGAAGATGTTAAAGGAATTAGGCATGTGAATATCGGGGCTGGAGAGCATTCTGGGTAGAAGGAACAGCCAGGTGAATGAAGTCCCTGAGGCAGGAGCCTGCCCCATGCTTTAGATGAACAGCAAAGAAACCAGTTAAATAGCCAGTAACAGTTAACACAAAAGTGCATATTAAGCATAGAGAAGCAGTGAAATTTAACAACTTATAAACAACAGAGGCCCAGGCTAGGTTGAAAAAAAGAAGACATAACTGACAGATCCACAGTCCTACTGTGTAATTTTTTGCTGTTTCCCTTTTCCATCTCCATCTTAATTCAACCAACATCAACACAAAAAGGAAATAAAATTTTCTATGTCTGAAAAATTTGGCATGAAACAAAGATCAAGGCTGTTGGATACTTAATGCTGTATCATGTTTTTAAATTTTCTTTTAGAATGACAGAGTTTAACTCTCTGACATACATCACAGCAGGATCCTCTATGACCCACCTCCCAGAATATTGGAAATAAAAGCAAAAATAAACAAATGGGACCTAATTAAACTTAAACTATTAGCAAGGTGAAAAGGCAGCCTTCAGAATGGGAGAAAATAATAGCAAATGAAGCAACTGACAAACAACTAATCTCAAAAACATACAAGCAACTCCTACAGCTCAACTCCAGAAAAATAAATGACCCAATCAAAAAATGGGCCAAAGAACTAAATAGACATTTCTCCAAAGAAGACATACAGATGGCTGACAAACACATGAAAAGATGCTCAACATCACTCATTATCAGAGAAATGCAAATCAAAACCACTATGAGGTACCATTTCACACCAGTCAGAATGGCTGCGATCCAAAAGTCTACAAGCAGTAAATGCTGGAGAGGGTGTGGAGAAAAGAGAATCCCCTTACACTATTGGTGGGAATGCAAACTAGTACAGCCACTATGGAGAACAGTGTGGAGATTCCTTAAAAAACTGGAAATAGAACTGCCTTATGATCCAGCAATCCCACTGCTGGGCATACACACTGAGGAAACCAGAAGGGAAAGAGACACATGTACCCCAATGTTCATCGCAGCACTGTTTATAATAGCCAGGACATGGAGGCAACCTAGATGCCCATCAGCAGAGGAATGGATAAGAAAGCAGTGGTACATATACACAATGGAGTATTACTCAGCCATTAAAAAGAATACATTTGAATCAGTTCTAATGAGGTGGATGAAACTGGAACCTATTATACAGAGTGAAGTAAGCCAGAAAGAAAAACACCAATACAGTATACTAACATATATATATGGAATTTAGAAAGATGGTAACAATAACCCTGTGTACGACACAGCAAAAGAGACAGTGATGTATAGAACAGTCTTATGGACTCTGTTGGAGAGGGAGAGGGTGGGAAGATTTGGGAGAATGGCATTGAAACATATAATATCATGTATGAAACGAGTTGCCAGTCCAGGTACGATGCACGATACTGGATGCTTGGGGCTGGTGCACTGGGACGACCCAGAGGGATGGTATGGGGAGGGAGGAGGGAGGAGGGTTCAGGATGGGGAACACATGTATACCTGTGGCGGATTCATTTCGATATTTGGCAAAACTAATACAATATTGTAAAGTTTAAAAATAAAATTAAGGAAAAAAAAGAAAACAAAAAACAAAAAAAAAGAATGACAGAGTTTAAATATTAAGTGTTTGTCATATTATCTTTGGATTTTTAAATAGGTTTTATTTTGTGTTAATATTCCCATTCTTATTGTAATATTATCTTTGGATTTTTAAATAGGTTTTATTTTGTGTTAATATTCCCATTTTTATTACTTCTTATTATCAAACATTTGCATTTAATTGAAATAACTTTTTACATATTATTAAAATATATCAGATCAGATCAGTCGCTCAGTCGTGTCCGACTCTTTGCAACACCATGAATCGCAGCACGCCAGGCCTCCCTGTCCATCACCAACTCCCGAAGTTCACTCAGACTCACATCCATCGAGTCAGCGATGCCATCCAGCCATCTCATTCTCTGTCATCCCCTTCTCCTCCTGCCCCTAATCCCTCCCAGCATCAGAGTCTTTTCCAGTGAGTCAACTCTTCGCATGAGGTGGCCCAAGTACTGGAGTTTCAGCTTTAGCATCATTCCTTCCAAAGAAATCCCAGGGCTGATCTGCTTCAGAATGGACTGGTTGGATCTCCTTGCAGTCCAAGGGACTCTCAAGAGTCTTCTCCAACACCACAGTTCAAAAGCATCAATTCTTCGGTGCTCAGCCTTCTTCACAGTCCAACTCTCACATCCATATATGACCACAGGAAAAACTATAGCCTTGACTAGACGAACCTTTGTTGGCAAAGTAATGTCTCTGCTTTTGAATATGCTGTCTAGGTTGGACATAATTTTCCTTCCAAGGAGTAAGCGTCTTTTAATTTCATGGCTGCAGTCACCATCTGTAGTGATTTTGGAGCACAGAAAAATAAAGTCTGACACTGTTTCCACTGTTTCCCCATCTATTTCCCATGAAGTGGTGGGACCGGATGCCATGATCTTCGTTTTCTGAAAGTTGAGCTTTAAGCCAACTTTTTCACTCTCCACTTTCACTTTCATCAAGAGGCTTTTGAGTTCCTCTTCACTTTCTGCCATAAGGGTGGTGTCATCTGCATATCTGAGGTTATTGATATTTCTCCCGGCAATCTTGATTCCAGCTTGTGCTTCCTCCAGCCCAGCATTTCTCATGATGTACTCTGCATATAAGTTAAATAAACAGGGTGACAATATACAGCCTTGACGAACTCCTTTTCCTATTTGGAACCAGTCTGTTGTTCCATGTCCAGTTCCAACTGTTGCTTCCTGACCTGCATACAGATTTCTCAAGAGGCAGGTCAGGTGGTCTGGTATTCCCATCTCTTTCAGAATTTTCCACAGTTTATTGTGATGCACACAGTCAAAGGCTTTGGCATAGTCAATAAAGCAGAAATAGATGTTTTTCTGGAACTCTCTTGCTTTTTCTATGATCCAGCAGATGTTGGCAATTTGATCTCTGGTTCCTCTGCCTTTTCTAAAACCAGCCTGAACATCAGGAAGTTCATGGTTCACATATTGCTGAAGCCTGGCTTGGAGAATTTTGAGATATGTCATAATATATATCATATGTTGTGCAAATAATAAGCCATGTATTCATTATTTTTTGTGTAGAATAATTCTGAATTTTATGTAAGAAATGACTCAATTATTATGGTCACTTATTATTTTAAAAATGCATAAATCATATAACATATTGAATAATCTGATTTTGTTAAGTCTGATCTCTCAACCTCAAATCCTGAGTATTAATATTTATTGGAATTTTGAGACATTTAGCATTTTCCCAATTTCTTGACTGATTTTCCTCATAAATCAGAAAAAGATATAAATTTGTAAAGCCATGCCAAGAGGAAATTCCTACATAGAAGCCTTCCCAGGCACTGTGCATTATCTCACTTAGTCCTCATGGAAGCCTACAGAGGAAGAGGTGGCACATCCGTGACCACCTAGCTAGCCAGTGGCAGAACAGGTTCCACCCTGAGTCTAGAACACACACTCTCAGCCAGTTTACCATTGACTAGGTGGCAGAGAAGTGATTCTGGAACTAAGGAGAAAGGATGGAAGTGGAAATGTGCGCTTGTGTTTATTTCTCTCTAAATTCCATAGGGCTTTCTGGTTGAGGTCAGCATCTTATGTGGGATACAGTGTTGCTGTGAACTAAAACGGAGCAGTGTGATGCAGTTTGTTGCTTTCCAAATTGTAGTTCCACCCTGTTGAACTTCCCCTATTCTTTAAAAGAAAGAACATCAAAAGGATATTTATTCTACAACTTCATTTCAACAAGTTAGTCTGTGTCAGAGCAGGCCAAGTGAAGTGACCCACTGGGGGATTGGCCCCTCTCATTTCAGAAAGGGCCCTGCGCCGTGGCGTGGAGCAGTCTGGTGCTGGCGGTAGAGGTGCCCCATGTCTGCGTTGCCCTGACTGCGTAGAAACAGCCCTCTTCTGCTTCCGGCTAGTCCTGTCTTAGTAATGAGTCTGTCTCATCCCCTGATTCTGTTCCAAGTTAACTCCAGCATGGTGTGTCCACCTCATGGAAAAACACTGTTTTAATCACTCCACTTATGGTGTCTATAGAGGTAAAGGGGAAAAATGGGAAAACAGTGACTTCACCTTTTAAAAATAACTTTTTCAGCATGAATCTTTACAGTTTACCTTTTCCACATGCCAGAAGGCTGCTTAGATCAGCTGTTAATTTTTTTCCTAATTCTCTCTGTGGAAATGTCAACACAATCAGTGGTTTGGTGTGAGCTGATCAAGTTTCTAGACTTTCAGGATTTATGAAGACAGTAATACAGTGTGTGGAATTGGGGGGGTGGTTAGTGGTCCAAAGATTATGGTTTTCTTGAATGATGACATTTGCTAATGTATTGAAGATGGATTTACACAGATGGCTTAGTTTAAGACTAACAGCATTGGGACATTGATCGCAAGGTTAGAAAATATCCTATAGATGTACCCCAGAGAATATTATGGTATTAAGTGCCTTACTAGAAAGCCAAATCGGGGTATGGTGATTATGAGCTTTGGACACAGACAGACCTGATTTTATGTGCTGCTACTTGAGTCCTGTGCGATCTTGGACCAATTGCATAGCTTCTCTGAGCTTTGTCACCTTTGAAAAGTATAGAGTATAAAACTTAAGGTTTCTAAACTTGGAGAGACATGTAAAACTCTTAGTGTAGTGCATGTGGTACACAACAGACACTCAAGCGAAGATAGCCCATTTATTTCTTTGTTGCTTACCTTTCCATGTGCTGGGTAATTTCTGAGGATGGTGATACCGTAATAAACAAGAAAAACCCAGTCCATTATCTTAATGAGACAAGTAGGTAAGAAATTATAATAAATGGGGTAAGTTCCAGAGAATACAGGGTGCTGGGAAACACATGGGAGAGACATTTATGAGAGCCTGGGAAATCAAATAGAACACAGAGGAGGAGAAAACATTTTCCCTCCAGACCGGCTCAACTCTCTGAGTGAGTTCACTGAAAAGCCCAGACATTGGTAGCCATCAGAATTGTGTGTTCTTAAGGAAAAGGAAATAACATACAAGTGTGAACCAAATAACTACCAGGTATATTGATTTGGGTGTGTACAGTACAATTCAAATGTCTAAATAAGATATCCATTTAGTAAGAATATCCATATAGTAGTATGGGTTGGATCATTGACATTCTTCCACTGAAAAGCAATAGCAAAAACAAAACAAAAGAAGCCCTCTTTTTCCTGGCCTGTATACTGATGTTAATTTCCGAGTGTGTTTGATGATTCAGAGTCCTTGTTAACACTACCCTTTGTATTATGTTAGAATGCAGCGAGATAACCCTGAGGGCTGTTGCTGTCTGGGGGATCTTTGAGAATTTGCTCATCATCATGAGATGTCCCTCTTCTGTGCTCCCCAGCATCCTATATCCTCTGGTTATGGCACTTACCCCACTTATTATGATTTCTTGCCTACTTGTCTCATTAAAATACAGGGCTGCGTTTGTCTGGTTCATCATTGTATCCCCATCCTCAGAAATTACCTGGTACACAGAAAGGTGCTCAATAAATATTTATTTCTTAAATGACTCTGCTTCTGCCTTTGATCTATGAAGATTGCCAGCAGGAACTAGGTAATTCAATCTTAGTTTCATGTCAGGGTTGTCAGCACTGGGTAGCGAGAGCCCTAGGTGTTGCCCGAGGAGTGTGGACTTTGCGCCAGAAACCAAGCTGTCAGGAGCCTTTCCTGATGTGCTGCTGTTTTGAGGAGATGAGGTGACGGATGGTTATGTTCTGCCTAAGAGAGGCAGTGAAACCCTGAACTAAGAGGTAAGATAGCCCTCCATCCAGCTGTAATTCCTGGTGCCCAGTTGTGTAATCTTATTACTCTTCTGAAGCCTCAGTTTCCTTATCTGTTCAATAGGATTAATAATAATAATACCTCTAAGAGTGATTGTAATGATCAGGATAATAACGTATAAAAGCTTAGCCAGTACTTGGCACATAGTAATAACTATTAACTTTGGTTTTTACCAAGTCATTTACATTTTGTTTATAAGGAATAAATAAACTATCCTAATGTTGATAAATGACTGGAACGTGAAACACTGAAATAGTTCTTTGTAATATCACTGTGATCACCTTGAAAATGCCGGGCTCAGATTTCCTGCTGTGGGGAACATGACTGACTGACAGCCTCAGCGGCTTCCTCCAGCATCCACCACTGCTTCCCTCCCAGGCAGGCTTTGCCTGGACTGCTCCCAGCCAGTCACCATTCTCAGCGGGGCTGCTAATACAGGCCTGTTCCTGCAAGGAGTGAGATTCCTGAAACAGGTGACTTTGTCTCCAGGACTCCCCATCAGCCTGGTGGAAGCTTCAGCAACCTTGTGCTGCAGTCTGAAATGCCCCCTTCTTTCTTTCTTCTCCCCTTCATGGTGGTCAGACCTGCACTGCAGTCAGAGCCGCTCCCTTCTTTCTCCAGGCTCCTCTCTGCTTCCTTTACTGCCGTTGCCTCCAGTAAACCTCTTGCTTGTCCTGGTGTCCACTTTGTGAAGGAGCTGGACTAAAAATGGTTATAATCATTATTGAAAGGGAGTAACAGTCTACACCTTGACGCACAGAGTGGATATTTTCTCCATTAAGGATGAAGCAAATATTAGTATAATGGGTTTAACTTCATTTTTGTATTACAGCATTTCCTCAGAATTAAAATTCAGTATTTATGATTGTAGATTCTCTAAAACGGGCATTAGCCAACATTTCCTCAAGGAAGGCTGCTCACCTTTAGGACCTCACATTAATTTGCAGATTAGGCTGTGAGACTGCCCTTATTTTGGACAGTCCTCTGTAGCTCTTCCTGGTGGCTCAGCTGTTAAAGAATCTGCCTGCAATGTGGGAGACCTAGGCTCGATCTCTGGATTGGGAAGATCCCCTGGAGGAGGGCATGACACCCCACTCCATTATTCTTGCCTGGAGAATCCCATGGACAGAGGAGTCTGGTGGTGGGCAACAGTCCATGGGGTCGCAAAGAGTCGGACATGACTGAGCAACTAATTTCACTTTTTTCTGTAGCTCTAGGTCTTTAACTTTATTTTATGATTTAGTCTTTAACATTCATAAACCAAAAACTCTCTCCAGAAAAATGATATTGATAGTTCTTCACTGTTCATTTCTTTTTATAGCCTTCTGCTGATTTCTCTGGTTTCCTATTTTCTTTCCGAAATCTTCACTTGACTGTTATTTTTGTGACAGACCAGGTCCAGGGAACAGTCACTATCCGGAACATCAGCGCCCTGTCGTCTGGTTTGTACCAGTGTGTGGCTTCTAACGCCATTGGGACCAGCACCTGTCTTTTGGATCTCCAGGTCATTTCTCGTAAGTATGTGAAATTCCGATGTCCACTCTGGTTCCGAAATGCCAAGATCTTCATTAAACCAGGGAATGAAGAGTTTCACTTAATGGTACTTAGGTCATTTGAAGAGAAAAAAGAAATTGTTTTGATTTTAATCATTATTGAAAATGTTACCAAAATATATTAGTGTACTTTTCAGCTTCAGCAATAGGACTTGTTCTTTATGGTAAAATGTCTTCTCCTCAGGATCATTAGAATCAAATCAGTTCTGATTGTGTAGCGCTGGAGACATATAAAAGTTTGGAGTGACCTTCTGGTCATGGCAAGACCTTTTTGTATTTTCTTCTAATCCCTTATGTCTGCTAAAATGTTGGGTGCCCAGGTCATACCTAAGTAGTGCAGACGTTTTTTCTCTAGTTGAGAATCCTGGGTTATTTGAATTCCAGCTGCAAAAGGGAATGATCTGACTAAGAGGAGGTGCTAAGTTATCCCACTGCTTGCTGGGTTCATTGTGGGCAGGTTAGGCAGGTAGTCAGCTTCCCGGGTAGTCAGCTTCCCAGGTGGCTCAGTGATAAAGAACCCATCTGTAGTGCAGGTGACCTGGGTTCAATCCTTGGGTTGGGAAGATCCCCTGGAGGAGGGCATGGCAGTCCTCCAGTATTCTTGCCTGGAGAATCCCATGGACAGAGTAGTCTGGCGGGCCACAGTCCATAGGTTGTAGAGAGTTGGACACAACTGAAGCGACTTAGTGTGCACGCACACAGACAAGTAGTCAGGTATGGTCTTTTTCCTGCTCTGCTACAGTGGTGACTCTCCTGCAGCTGTGAGTTGTCTAATTGTTTATTCATTCAATAAATGTTTGTGAGCCTGTTGTTTTAGTCCTAGCCATTGGGGATGCAGAAAGTTAAGCAAGATTTAACTTTAGATGGATGCTGTACTGTAGGCAGTTTTGTGCATTTTAAGAAGATTCTTGGGTAGTCTTAACTATTTATGAAGTTGTATGAGCATATTCTATTTCTCTCTCTCTCTCCTTTTTTTCTTTAAATATACCTTAAATATATTTTGCAGCCCAGCCCAGGAGCATTGGACTAATAGCTGGAGCCATTGGCACTGGTGCAGTTATTATCATTTTTTGCATTGCACTAATTTTAGGGGCATTCTTTTACTGGAGAAGCAAAAATAAAGAGGAGGAGGAAGAAGAAATTCCTAATGAAATAAGGTTTGTGTGTCAGATAATTTATCCTGACATTGGCATATCCAGTGTCTGTGTTTCTATTCTATTTCTATTTGGCAGCTAAGGTTTCTTTGCTAATCTTATGACTTTAACCAAGACAGTTAAAGTGGCCAAATGGTCATTTCTTGTAAGTTACATCACTCTTTCGGACTGACTGCTCAGCTTCACTTACTGGATCACGGAGGGGGAGCAGCGGCTAGTCTCGCGTGTGCCCAGTGAGGAGGACACGAGAAAAGGATCTCCTCATTTCCTCCCATGGCTTCAGGGGGGGTGGGGTTAGGTGGCCGCCATAGTAGAAAAATTACTTTAGAACGTGTATTTAATATTGGCATTTATCAACGATGAGATCGTAAACAAGAAAGAACACCACCTGTACAGATAGACCAAACCAATATGACTTGGTTGAAAACAATTGGAGTCAAGAATGTGAACATCGTAAGGAAAGAATGTCAAATGATATTGAGAGAAAGGTGACCCTTGGTGTATTGTGGGAATAAGGGGGTTCAGACTCAGGCTTAGATGGCATCATGTCAATATCCTTATTAAAAATGACATACACAGCTCCAGTCTATTCTGTCTTTCCTCGTGCCTCGAGGCTTTTCCTTTAGCTCCCACCCTCTTCCTGGACCATACTTCCCATCCCTCTTCATCCATCTCTTCAGTACATTCTTCCATCAGCTCCAAGACTAATCCAGGCACCACATTCTCACATAAGTTGACTTAGGCCCTTGTCTTGGGTAGAAGAGCTGTCTTTTTTTTTTTTTTTTCATATGAAACATCTAATAAAATGCCTGGTACTCAAGGAATGTTAGGTGAATTAGTTAGTATCTTAGATTAACTTAAGAACTTGTCTTAGGCTCTTATAATTTTTAAGGGTTTGGACAGATTTCATCCCAGTGTAAGATTAATGGGAAAAACCTCTCGTCAGCACACCACAGTGATTTCTCAAATACCCCAAAATGCAAATCAAGCCAAGCCTAGTAGTTTTTTGAAGTTGCTACATCCATAGGATGGTTTCTTAGCTATTTTATAGCAGCTAGCTCAGTTGATTTCTTCATGGACTATTTTCCTATTTAGAGCACTATGTGTATATACACACACACACACACACACACACGCATATATATATATATTTCCACTACATTGGAAGACATTGTCTTCGGAAAATTTGATACTACTTTGTTTTCTCTTGGAGACCGAGACACTGAGGGAGAATTTTTCTTAAGCATTGTCTTAAAGGGAATGAACATCAGCACCGAGGCCTGGTGCTTGCCTTGTTTGCTTTCCTGAGAGTGTGGTCTGTCCTGAGGGGGTGAATTTTGCAGACATGTTAGCCTGAGTATGAGAAGAAAGAGTCCTGAGCAGAAGGATAGGGTGGACATTGGGTAAATTCTGACAACACCTTTACTTTTGTTCATTTTCAGAGAGGATGATCTTCCACCCAAATGTTCTTCTTCTGCCAAAGCATTTCACATGGAGATATCCTCCTCGGAGAACAACACACTGACCTCTTCCAATACCTACAACAGCCGCTACTGGAGCAGCAACCCCAAAGCGCACAGAAACACGGAGTCGTTCGGCCACTTCGGTGACTTGCGCCAGTCCTTTTCCCTCCACTCGGGCAACGCCAGCGTACCAGCCATCTATGCCAATGGCAGCCATCTGGCCCCAGCCCCGCATAAGACCCTGGTAGTGACAGCCAACAGAGGGTCATCACCGCCGGCTGTGTCCAGGAGCAACGGTTCCGTCAGCAGGAAGGCCCGGCCTCCGCCTGTACCGTCACTGCACACACACTCCTACACCGTCAGCCAAGCCACCCTGGAGCGCATCGGCGCTGTCCCTGTCATGGTGCCAGCCCAGAGTCGGGCCGGGTCCCTGGTATAGGACGCCGGCGGAGGGAATGTGCAGAAAAAAAAGCTAAGGATGCCCTCATTCCAGGGGGAGAGTGGGGTGGCAGAGCTCTGGGAAGGACAATTTCCTGACAATGATCCTAGTAAAAAGCACAGAGAAGGAGGCCGTGGTGTGACCTGGCCACTAAGATTTGTAAACCGAACTGGAATGTTCCGGCATGAAGACACGTTCCCCTACCAGAGCGGTCTCAGGATTCCATTCAGAAAGTTGGATCTCACAGATGTGCCAAGCCAAGGAAGGAGGTGTAAAAGCAGAGTAGGACTGAAAACCCATCTGCAGTCCAGACGGGCTTGTTTTTTTAATTCACGCCTAACGTAATAATTTTTCAAGAGAATAAAGTGCCACATGGAGTTTAAATAATGAAATTATTTAAAAAGATAGGTGTCTTTAGAAAACATACTGAGCACCCCTGTACATCGTCTGGCCCCTCCCCATCCCCTCCCGCTGTAGGGGCCAGATGGCATAAATGGCGAGTATTGGTCTTCACAGGGCTGGCTCTTGTATCATAGAATCAAAACTTTTTACACCAACAAAAGTCAGTAAGGAATGGGTGAAAACTAGAAACTTCTTGGAGAAGCCCCGTCATATTTATTTATTTATCTCTTCCTGGACCATGAATTTCATATTTGGAGTACTGCTATATTGACAGATTATTGCCTGTCTATGTTTTTCTGGGGTCTGTTGTAGGTCCATGACAATTACTTCCTTATTTTCCTGGGAAAATATTTTTAAAAAGAAAACTGTTGTTTTTTTTTAAAGAAAATAAGTGAGAGGCTTTGGGTTAGGAAGGTAAAGACTACTGTTAACACCATGTTCATTGAAAATATGTGGATTGAACCCGGCAGGAGGCCCCTTCATGAAAGACCTAGGTCATGCAGGTGTGTGGCAAGGAATTCCTGGCAGCCCGTCAGAGCAGGGCTGTCCAGGTCTCCCTTGCTGTCACACCAGGTCGCTCTTAATGAGGGCAGCACCCCATGCGCTTTGTACTGTGGGAGGTAACTTTCCTTGTTTGACAAGTGGAGGTTTCTAGATTGTTAAAGGGAGGGCAGGAGTTGCTTTGTCCTCGTTTTTTGTTTGTTTGTTTCTATAATGATTAGATTTGCAAAAGAGATAAGACTGAGACAAAAGGACTGTCTTCAGATATGCTCCTGGGAGGCTCTGCCCTGTACTTGTCACAGCTCAGGGTTGCAATTTTGCCCAAATGCGTTTTACACCACTGTAAAGAGACTCTCTGTGGTCAGTTACCCAGCCTGGGAGCCCACCAGGTGATCCGCAGACTCTCCACACTGTGTGCTCTGTAGACCTGGCCATGCTTGTGTTGGTGACAGTCTCGCCTTAACCACACTTTAAGCAACACACAAAAATGGTTTCGTCCCAGATTTGTTTCCTAAATTTTTTATGATTCTGACCCTGTGATTCGATCAGGTTATCTTTTCTTTCCCTGTCATTGTCTTTCATTCTGTCATCCCACTATGCTTTTTGCCCTCTTTTCCTGCAAGAACAGTCACAGGAAGTGGCCTCCTGGTTTTCAGACTTATTTGAATAATGGAAACCAACAGCTGCCGCGTACATTATTTTTCCAAGAGGGCTAAGCTCTGAACCTAGCCACTGCAACCATCCCAATATTGATGAAAAGCTGAATTTACTTCAGCATTACTTATATTTTCCATTTGATGGTTCTTGACTTTGTAAAAATTTAAATAAATGAATGTCTATAATTTTTATAAAGAAAAGTGAAAATACCAATGACAAAAAGATGATACTGTCAGATGTTGTTTCAAAAGCATTTATCTTGCATTTCTTTATTCTTTCTAATTATCTAAAATTCAATAAAAGTTTATTCATATAAAAAGTTGTTTTTACTTATATGCTAATGATGCATGATTTTGTATTTAATGTACTCTTGACGTTATAAGCATTTTTCCATTCTGTTAAATTTTAATGAGCATATAGTATTCCAAAAATTACTTAGTTCCACTCTTTTTTTTTTCCCCTGGCTGTGCTAGATCTTTGCTGCTGCATGGGCTTTCCTCTAATTTCGGAGTGTGGGGGCTACTCTCTATTTTGGGTGTGCAGGCTTCTCGTTGCTGTGGCTTCTCTTGTTGCAGAGCGCGGGCCCTGGGGTGCACAGGCTTCAGTAGTTGTGACACATGGGCTCAGTAGTTGGGGCTCCCAGCTTTGAGCACAGCTTCAGCAGTTGGGCTGCACTGGCTTCGTTGCTCTGGGGCATGTGGGATCTTCTTGGACCAGGGATTGAACCTGTGCCTCCTGCATTAGCAGACAGATTCTTTACCACCAAGCCACTAGGCAAGCCCAGCTCAATTCTTTATCATTAGAAGTCTGACACTGAATCAATGGACATGAATTTGAGAAAACTTTGGGAGATGGTGAAAGAAAGAGGAGCCTGGTGTGCTGCAGTCATTGGGGTCACAAAGGGTCAGACATGACTTAGTGACTGATCAACAACTCTTATACTGTTATTGTATTTGAAGGAAGTTTCTTAATAGACAGCACATTGGTTGGATCATATTTTTGTATCTGCAAATACCTGTCTTTTAATTGGGGTATTTACACCATTTACATTTAAGGTAATTGTTGATATATTTAGGGATTAAAGCTGCTATTTTTTCCCCTCCTTTTTTCTCCTCTATTTCCTATTATTTGCTTCTCTTTTCTTACCTTCTTGTGGATTACTTGAATAATTTTTAGGATTTCTTCTCTATATTTTAGTGTTTTTGAGTATATCACTTTGTATAATTTTTACAGTGTTTATTCTAGGAATTACAATAAGCATATATAACATCACAATCTACTTGTTTCAGCATTTTACCACTTCCAGTGAAGTGTGAACACTGATTCCACATATATCCCTTTTCTGTCCCCACTTTTAAATATCTTTTTCTTGATCATAAGATGGTGTATGATTTTTATTTAAATCATCAAACACAATTTAAAAACTCATGAGAAGTTCATTGTGTATACTCATGAATGTACTTTTTCATTTTTCTTTCTTTTTTCCTCTTGGTCCAATATTCCTTTTTAAAAATCATTCTTTTTTCTGTTTAAAGACCTCCTGTCAGCCAATTTGTAAGGGTAGGTCTGCAAGCAACAAATTCTGTTAGTTTTCTTTTGTCCAAAAAATGCCTTTATTTCCCTTTCATTCCTCACTGGGTGTAGAATTCATGGTTGACAGTTCTGTTCTTTCTACCCTTGAAAAATCTGGAAAGTATTCAGCCATTATTTCCTAAAATACTCTTTGAGCCCCACTGTCTCTCTCAGATCTTTCCGAGACTCTGATGATGAATCTTTTGTTTCACAGGTTCCGAAGGCCCTCTTCGTTTTTTCAGTCTATTTTCTCTCTGTTGTTCAGAGTAAATCCTCCTGAGCTGTCTTCAGGTTTACTGATTTCTGTCCTCTATTGTTTCCACTCTTTTGTCGAGCCCAGCCAGCAAGTTTTTTAGTTACTGTACTTTATTTTTTAGTTTAATAACTTACATTTGATTCCTTTTTAAAAGAAAATTTAATTATTTAAATTTCAATCTATATTACATTGAGATATAATTTACGCAACAAAGTTCACTTATCTAAAGTATACAATTCAGTAGTTTTTAGTGTGTTTACAGAATTGCACAAACATCACCCAAATCTAATTTTAGTGCAGTTTTCATCACTCCCAAAAGAACCTGTAGCCACTGAGTCACTTCTTATTCCGCACCACCTTCAGCCCCAGGCAACCATTGATTTACTTTCTGTCTCAACAGATTTGCCTACTCTGGAGATTTCATATAAATGATGTCATACAGTATGTGTATATATGTGACTGACTGAATTTACTTAATATGTTTTCCATTCATCCACATTGTAGCATGTATTTTAATTTCATTCCTTTTTTTTTTTTACAAGATTTTCTGGTTTTTCAGTTAGTTTCAAGAGAATTCATAATTGCTTATTGAAGAATTATTGAAATATTTTTATTATGAATGTGTTAAAAAAATCTTGTCAGATAATTCCAACCTCTGATTCATCTTGATGTTGGCATTTATTGATCATCTTTTCTCATTCAAGTTGTGATTTTCCTGGTTCTTGGGGTAGTGTGTGATTTTTTTCTTGAACAATTTTGGATATTATGAGATTCTAGAACCTCTTTTTACTATTTTATTTTTTAGCAGCCATTCTCTCTGTTGAGGTGTGGCACCAGAGCCAGATGAGTGTATGTGTTATCTGCTGGGCCCCACATCAGTGAGAATGGAGTGTTGACAGGGTCTCTCTGCAGATGGATGGGGTAGAAGGATGCTCCCCCTCAGTCCGCATGGACTTCAAGTGGGAGTGTAAGCTCAGCTCCTGCTGGGCCAGCTGGCACCCAGGAAGGAGTCAGAGTGCTGACTCCACTTGTTGCCTCAGGGTGGCAACAGAAACTCAGCTCTGCCCTGTGTCCACCAGTGGAGGAGGAGGGGCCAGGAATGCTCCTCACTCGACCTCACCATGGTGGATGGGGTGGGGACTGCCCTTCCCTGCTGGGCCTGCTGAAACTGGGAGGGAAGGGGGCGGGGAGGGGGAAGTGGAGTGTCAAGTAACCTGTTTGGTATCATCTGGTTTCACCTTGTTGGTGCTAGGTGTGAATGTAGGCTCCGCTTCCCGACTCAGGTCCTATGAGTTGTCTTCCCACTTCACAGTATTGCTGTGCTTGTATGTTGTGGTATGTCCAGGTTTTTTTCATTGTAAGAGGGAAAATGTATCTTACAATAGGACTTATAATGGGGCTACTCCATCTTGGCTGGAACCAGCAATCCTAGAACTTTACTTTTTAAAATAATCAGCAGTTAAACACATCTTATGGGCTTCCCTGGTGGCTCAGAGGTTAAAGCGTCTGCCTGGAATGCAGGAGACCTGGTTCGATCCCTGGGTTGGGAAGATCCCCTGGAGAAGGAAATGGCAACCCACTCCAGTATTCTTGCCTGGAGAATCCCATGGACGCAGGAGCCTGATGGCCTACAGTCCACTGGGTCGCAGAGTCAGACACGCCTGAGCGACTTCACTTTCACTTTTAAACACATCTTATAGTACTCTACTGTTTGATACCTTTAAGGATTCTCAATTGTATCATAAATAAAATTCTTACTCCTCGGCGTGACTCATCCCATTCATTCCACTAGTGGTTCACCATCTTTCCACTCTCAATGTCTGCTAGTCTTCTACATGCAAATTTTGCTCCAGATCTGTTTATCTTTTCTTGAATTTGCTTGTTCTTTTCTTTTTTTTTTTCCCTACTCCCTTTTTTCCTACATCGTCCACCTGCCTACATGCTGAATCACTTCAGTAGTGTCTGACTCTGTGTGACCTCAAGGACTGTTGCCTGCCAGACTCCTCTGTCCATGGGATTCTCCAGGCAACAATACTGGAGTGGGTTGCCACGCCCTCCTCCAGAGGATCTTCCTGACCCAGGGATCGAACCCATGTCTTAGTCTCCTGCATTGACAGGCAGGTTCTTTACTACTAGTGCCATCTGGGAAGCCCCCATCTTCCACTTGTCCCCACCCAAATCTTCCTGAACCACAAGTACAAATACTCTGCGTTCCATTAAAAAACGCTTTTTCAGTCTTGTGAGAAGTGCTACTACTTCTCATTGTCCATATAGCATTTACTACTCATGAGGGAATTATCATGGTCTGTATTACATTCCTGTAATTACATGCATATAATCATGTGTTTGCATATAAGATTGAACTCCTCTGCTAGACTACAACTTGAGTTATGCCAGAATCAGTTTTTATCCCTTATTGAGTTCTAAACACTGTTCTAGGTGTTGGAGGTAAAAGAGAAAATCAGTGACCCCAGCTGTCCTTGAGAAGCTCATATTACAGGAGGAATCAGACCTATAAGCAAATAATTACAGTTAGTATCATAATTATATGACTATATATATATGTATATATATATATATACACACAGACACACAATTTTAAGCAGACAGGAGGATTTCTTCTGTCTTCTGCAGAAGAGGATTTCTTCTAGATCTTGGTTGTGGTCACAACACTTAGCACATTGCTTTGCTCAGAGAAAGTACTTGAAGGATGTGCTAACTTGATGAAACCAAACATGTAGGATTGGTCTCTTAATCTCAGGTATTAAAAGTAGTAGTCAAGATTCAGTAAACTCCTTAAGTAATGGTGCATCAGAGTCATTAACCCAAGGGGCAAATGATTTTATCACTTTCCTTGGTGGTATTTGCTGTTACACTAGGGATGCAGTATTCTTTGCAAAAGCTGTAGAGCTAACGTAATAAATATGTTGATTAGGAAGAAACCCATGTAAATTAGCTATGAAGTGTTTTACATAATAATAATAGCTGTTACTTGTTTTGTGCTTTCTACATGGCTGGCACTTTTTAAAAGGCATGCACGCATTAATTCATTTCCCCTTATCACAGTCCTATGTAAAAGATAACCATCACTTATATTTTACAGTTCCAGAAGCTGAGGCTATGAGAGGTTAAGCAGTTTGGCCAAACTCGTCAGTAATCTGCCAGGAACCCATGTCTGGAGGAGAGATCTGGGGTCCTAACTGTTTTGCCTTCTAAGGGCCCTCTTTCAGAGAGCCATCTAACTTGTGTTTAGTAAAATAATAATCTTACAGTAAAATATGGAGAGGTGAATGCAATGCAGACTTGTAAATTTTATGTATATATAGTTATTCATAGCTTTTCCTCACAGCTCCCTTGTGAATAAGGTATTCATCCCTATTTTAAGTAAAGGCAGGGTACAAAATTCTGACTTAATCATAAGACATTAATGATAGAGACAAAAGTATTAAAGCAATAAGTGTGAGTGCCTGCTGTGTATTTAACACTGTGAATTCAGTTGATATCTAATTTTGGCAGGTTGGATAACTAGATAATTTAGACTAAAAATATTCCACTGAAGCTACATTTCTATACCATCCATCAATGCTCCCTATGTTCATCAGATTTACAGATTCATATTTTGGGCTTGAACAAATTTTACGTCTGTGTATAAGTACATGGATGCCTTGTAGTTGTCCATTTAATAGGACAAATTAAAAAATTCTTGAAGGCTCAAATTCTATAAAATAGAGATAAGAGTAGCTACTCCAGGTGGCACGAGTAGTAAAGAACCACCTGCCAATGCAGGAGACATTAGAGACATGGGTTCTATCCTTGGGTTGGGAAGATCCCTAATTAACCCAAGCTAACACACACACACACACACACTCATTGAGTATTTACTACAGCCAGACACTATGCTGTTCACTTTATATCCATTATTTCATCAGTCTTCACAATCTTAAAGGTGCGTGCTGAATCACTTCAGTCGTGTCTGACTCTTCGTGACTCCATGGACTGTAGACCTCCAGGTTCCTCTGTCCATGGGACTTTCCAGGCAGGAATACTGGAGTGGGTAGCTGTTCCCTTCTCCAGGCATTTTTCCCGACCCAGGGATCGAACCTATGTCTCCTTGCATTGCAGGCAGATTCTTTACTGTTTGAGCCACCAGTGAAGCCCAAACACTCAATATTAGCCATTAGTAGTAGTAGTTTGGAGAAGGCGATGGCCGCCCACTCCTGTACTCTTGCCTGGAAAATCCCGTGGACTGAGGAGCCTGGTAGGCTGCAGTCCATGGGGTCACTGAGAGTCAGACACGACTGAGCGACTTACCTTTCACTTTTCACTTTCATGCATTGGAGAAGGAAATGGCAACCCACTCCAGTGTTCTTGCCTGGAAAATCCCAGGGACGGGGGAGTCTGGTGGGCTGCCGTCTATGGGGTCACACAGAGTTGGACACGACTGCAGTGACTTAGCAGCAGCAGCAGCAGTAGTAGTTCAGAAGTTTAAGTTTCCAGGTGATAGTTAGGTCTTTTACCTACTTTTACCTGGAATACCTACTCAGTATTCCAACTCTTCTTGCCAGGGGTGCTATTTGAGTGCTGGTGCATATAAGCTAGCCCTTTGAGATTCTTTTTAAGAGAAAGGAAAAGACTCGACAGTTTAATAAATGCTTGTTTCCTAGTTTCCCACATTTTATTAGAAAATAGTAGATCTATATTCTGGTTACCATCAATTTTAAATCACCGAGAAGAATTAAAAGGGAGGGTGGGGAAACAGCATTTATAGAGCACCAACTGTATGCCACAGAGCATGCTAATCACTTTGTGTGCATCCTATTTAGTCATCACAACACATTTACATGTTCAGTGTTATTCTAATCATACAGATGAGGAAACCAAGGCTCTGGGTTAAGTAATTTGCTCAAGGTCACAAAGCCAGTAAGTTGTAGAGCCCACAGTATTGCTCATGTATTTTCATAGACTGTTCCTTCATTAAGATAGCTGATAAATGTTAAAGTCTTGGCATTGTCTCAAATTTGACATGGCATATACAGGACTCTGAATTCCTTTTAATCATTCTTTGTCCAGGTGTTTTTTAATGGTTGGGGAGTTCCATCTCTGACCTTCTAGAAATTATTTTTCTCTACAGAGTCAAGTTTTTGAGTCTTCCTTTTTAACTCGTATTCACTAGGGAGTTCCACAGCCTTTTACTTTTTTTTTTTTCATTGGTCTCCTAGTGTATTTGCATTTTACGTAATATATTGATCCCCTCACCACCTTTACTCTCCACAGAGCTGTTATGAGAGGAAGATGATTTGAGGAAATTCTCTTAGAGGAGAAGTTTTGAGGGGGGACAAAGTGTCCTTAAAGGTGTTGGGGGCGCGTGTAGTTTCCCTGGTTCTGTCTTGTTGCAGCAAAGATTCGAAGTGATGGATGGACTAATGTTATAGCTCAGTTTTATTTGGCAAACAAAGGAAAATACATCTTCAAGGCATGAGGGCAGGCCGACCCAAAAGCTGGGGAGAGAAGAGAAGCCCCCAGCTCAATTTTGTGTCCTCTTTTTATATGTGCTTTTCCCCTCCCCATGAGCCTGCCCTATGTAAACTGGGCTAGCCAGGAGGCTGTTTGTTTTACCTGAGGTTCTCACTCTGGTCCTTGGACCTTCCTTTGTTCTATTTTTGCGAGCTTTTTCCTTTCTTTGTCCTTTAGCCACCGCCATTATGTACTCCTTTTTCCTATTCTAACTACCTAACAAAGGCACTGGGTGAATTTGGTAGAAATTGCTAACCGTTCATATTGATTATGCTGGACCCTGAGTTTCATCACTTTCTAACTGAATTTAGGTAAAGTTATTTAGTCTTTCTAGCCTTATCTTCATCTTTAAATTGAGGATCATTATGGTTCTGAGGATTTGATTAGATAATGCATGTAAAATGGCATAGTCAACAAGTTGGAGCTGTTGATGTTTTATGTAAGT
Organism: Bos indicus x Bos taurus; assembly: GCF_003369695.1. Lineage (NCBI taxonomy): Eukaryota > Metazoa > Chordata > Mammalia > Artiodactyla > Bovidae > Bos > Bos indicus x Bos taurus. The sequence goes on along the minus strand of NC_040076.1, from coordinate 63,507,781 downwards.
CATTTATTTGTAAGTCATTTATTTGAATTTTATAAGGAAGGGGAGAAAAGTTCCAGTGGAGAGACTTCAGAAGATCTGAGTCTCATGTACAACCAGCTCGTCATGCTCCATCTTCTTCATTTCCCTTTTCCCAATCATCAAGTGGCTAGGCCATGTCCACCCCTCTAACTTCACAGAGCCATTCCTTTATGATGATATTGGTAGAGGCTGTGCTTTTCCAAGCCGCAGTCCCTTTAGTGTTGACATGACAACTGCAAATGCCCAGAGAGTTTAAGGCAATGAGAGAATTGGACCAGATGGGTGGTAGTGGCTGGAGACCTCAGCCAGCCTGGAGCCTGGCTCTGTGCCCACAGTTTAGCAGCTACTCAGCCCCCACCGAGACTTGCCAGGAGACCCCAAGGCCCAGGGTGGTCAAATCTCTGGAATCTTCAAGAGAAGCGGAAGTACTGATTTGTTTATCTCCTAAAGCGTGTAAGTTGACAGTGAAGTATTTAGAAAGTTAAACCTTGTTCAAGTTAACTGTGCATGTCTGTGGGCGTTAATTGGCCTGTGGTCCAATATTTAGGATCTCTCTCACAAGAAAAAGCCATTTCTAGTAGCTCCATGAATTAAGTAGCCCCAGGGTACTTAGTAGCAGCGCTGGGACCAAGATTCAAATGGTAGGCAACCGGGCTCTTAATTGCTGGGTTTTCTTGTGTATAGTGCTTTGTGATATTGATGCTTCCAGAAGAAGGAGAAATGTGCCTTTGTGATCATTTTTAAATTAAGAGAAAATTTTGAATGATTTAGATCAGCACACCCCTCTCCCCAGTTCTTAAAAAATCTGGGCTTCACACTTGGAAAGGAGGGGACACAGCTGATGTGGGTATCTGACTTCTTGGGCTAGGTTCTTCTGAAATAAGTTGAACTGAAAGCCCCCATTGTGTAAACTCCCAGCCCCCCTGCCCCCAGTGAGAAGTCATGAGCAAGTCTTGAGTCTCCACATCTCCAGACGCCAATGGAGGAAAACTCTTCATTAACAATGCATTGATTTGTGACTGCACTTTTATAAAAAGAACAGCTTTAATAGAGGCCTCTGCAGCCTTTTTTTTTTTTTTTTGAAGTGCAGTGTGTTGGATTACTTGCAAAGCACTGAAGAGGAATTAACTTTTAGATGGGTACAAGGAATCTTCCGATGTGTTGCTAGCACTTTTTTTTTTTTCAATTGAGTATATAGGTGAAAAGAATGTTACATTTCAGGGAGGATTATCAGGAAAGAGAATTTCTTCTCAGTTGATGAAACACAGCCCAAAGAGGGGAAAATCTTTCACCTAGCTCTGACTTTAATTATTCCATATGATGAAAAAAGTTCCTCCGTTTCTGCCTGAAAAAGAAAGTGAAAACTTGTCATTTTAGTCTTGCACTAGAAAATTTATAAATATGTTTAAGAGAGGAAAACAGAGCTAGGTAGAAATGTTCATCAGACAAGAGGAGGACTGGAGCCTTAGTCACTCCTGTCCAGAAAAAGGAAATGACTTATCAAGAGTTTACATGTGCCAGACACAGTCCATACATTTTCTTATTTGTTCTCACTTTGAATCCATGAGGTAAGTATTATTTTCCCCAAGGTGTTAGAAGAGGCAGTCATCCTGATTTTTCTCCGCCTCCTGTCTTCCTTCTCTACCCCCAGACACTAGGTGGCTTCAGGAAGAAGCTTGGGTGTGGCAATCTATTGGAGAGTAGGCAAGAGGGAGAAGGGAAAGTGGAAGATTTTTCCTATAATTCTGATAGCATAGTAAATGCCTGGTTTCATTTCACCTGTTTATTCAGGAGGGCTGCAGGAGACTGTGAGGGAGCTATTCCTCCCAGCCCCCAACCTGCCCTTTGCCACCTCCACTGCCTCCATAGAAGCCTAGGCTGGGAACTCAGCATTTCAAGATCCTTCTCCTCCTCTTTTTCCCAGCTGCCTTTCCTTTAGCCTCTGTTTTCCCACTTATTCACTTGGACTCTCATGATGCTCTTTAGCTGGGCTTCCAGCCTTCAATTTGTCCACTTCCAATCCACTCTCTACACTGTTGCTGGTTGGAAATGTGATATAACACTTCTGCTTATTACACTCCTTAAATAGCCTCTCATTGCCTACAGAAAGAGATTGAACAAAAAGTGAAAGATGGTAGATCTCATGAAGGACCAATGAATTACCCCAGTATTACTGGGGGCGAGTCAGGCATCTGCAGCTTTTAAAGCTACACAGGAGATTAAACTGTGCATCCTTGTTAAGATCCAGGGACCCAGAGTGTCTAGGCCCTTGGCATGGCACACAGGCCCTCTGTGCCCTTGCCCTTGCTCAGCTCTTCAACCTCACTCCTCACCGTAACCTCTACCTTACCTTATGCTCCTGTCATACCAAGATGCCTCATACCTCACAATTCACCCTGCAGAGTCACCCTTCCCTGTTCTGCCCCCCACTGCTCCGTTCTTCTATCTTGAATGCTCTTCTTTTCTTCTCTGCTCCTTGGGGGCAAACTCATCCTTAACCTCAGCTCAGGAATCACTTCTCAGCAGAAATGAGGACTCTCTCTTTTGGATGTCCATTGTACATTTCATGTCCATCTGCAGCACCAGCACGTTCATGTCTTCCAATGTCTGCCATACCTAAGGCAGATTTCTTCCAATGTCTGCCACCCCTATGGTAGATTTCTTCCAATGTCTGCCACCCCTATGGCAGATTTCTTCCAATGTCTGCCACCCCTATGGTAGATTTCTTCCAATGTCTGCCACCCCTATGGCAGATTTCTTCCAATGTCTGCCACCCCTATGGTAGATTTCTTCCAATGTCTGCCACCCCTATGGTAGATTTCTTCCAATGTCTGCCACCCCTATGGTAGATTTCTTCCAATGTCTGCCACCCCTATGGCAGATTTCTTCCAATGTCTGCCACCCCTATGGCAGATTTCTTCCAATGTCTGCCACCCCTATGGTAGATTTCTTCCAATGTCTGCCACCCCTATGGCAGATTTCTTCCAATGTCTGCCACCCCTATGGTAGATTTGCAGCACCTTTGCTTTTGAGTACTCAGCCCATAATGTTTATGGCTAATAAATGTTTACTAAAAAAAAGAAACTAGTTTATAGTTACTTTGACTCCACATAGGACTCCAGGACTGTAAGTCATAGGCTCTTCTGTTCTGCTTCCTGCAAGAAACTATGGCAAAGAAATATTAGGTAAATTGTGGATGCAATAAAGTACTCTATCTCTTATCTATGGCCCCAGAGAACCATCCCAATGCACACATGCTTAAAAAATATTAAAATCAGGCTGTATGGATAACTGGTAACTTGTTTTTTAATCACTTATATTAATCTATTCTTATTCAGTGGTTTTTAAGAAATATTTACGTAGCTAAATAGTATTCCATTATAGTGTCATCACATTTTTAATCTAGTATTTCTCAGATTGTAGCTCACAACTCATTAATAGGTTAGGTGAGTTGCAATCAATACTTTAAAAATGAAATTGAGTGTATTGTATGTAGTAAGGACATGTATTGTCTCATGAAGCTTTTGTTTCAGATTATATATATCTGTATATAAACATGCAAATGTATGTTTGGTGTGTGAATATATATACAATAGTCAAAAAATTTTAAAAGCTACCATGTTTAACATTCTCCAAAAGCAGGACATTTTGGTTACTTATATTTTTTATAGTTGTAAGTAATACTGTAATGTATTTTTCTGTGGATAATTTTTTTTTTCTTCTGCATCGGATTTTAGTTCCCTGACCAGGGATCAAACATGGAACCTCAACAGGGTGAGTGTGAAATCCTTACTACTGGACTGCCAAATGTCGTGTCGTGAAGTCGCTCAGTCGTGTCCGACTCTTTGTGACCCCGTGGACTGTAGCCTACCAGGCTCCTCCCTCCATGGGATTCTCCAGGCAAGAGTACTGGAGTGGGTTGCCAGATAATTCCCTCTTAATAATTTTTTGAGTTTGTTTCCCTCAGAACACACAGATATGGCAAATACTTGGGTAAAAGATATTCATTTTCAGCCTCTTGATTTTTTATTTTGGCCAAGTTATTATCCAGAGAGTTTACAGCAAGTTACCCCATTTGCAATAATATATGGCATAATGAAGTGACTTTTTAGGACTGGGACCTGAGTAATGAACATCCCAGGCCTTCACTGAGGGAAGAAAGCATATTCCAGGCACCAAAAGCAGAATAATCAAATGAATTGGGCCAGAGGTCCTAGAAGTACTTATTAATTTTGAGGAATGGTAGGTAGTACTGTGTATGGGTGGTTGTTGAAAAAGACCAGGAATTCGGTCAAATATGGGTTCAAGGGGTTTATATGCCTTGCAGAGTTTTGGGTCTTATTCTTTATGAATTGGAGCACTGTAAGATTAAAAAGCAGAAAAAGAGGTGATAAGACTTATAGAAAGACAAAATGGTGGAAAAACTAAGCTTTAGAAATGAGTTAGGGGTTATTTCAACGATTCAGATAAGAAATACTGGGAAATTGAACTAGAGTCAGGAAAACGGAGTTAGAAAAGAGGATCCCGCTTTGAGAGACACTCCTGCCACTCCCCAGCACTTAGCACACTGCTTTATCCTAGAAACACTTCCTGATTGATATTGGGGTGGAGGGGGTGATGTGCATGCCTGCTAAGTCGCTTCAGTAATGTCGGACTTCGTGCGACCCCCAGGCTACTCTGTCCATGGGATTTCCCAAGCAAGAATACTGGAGTAGGTTGCCATTTCCTCCTCCAGGGGATCTTCCTGACCCAGGGATTGAACCGTGTCTCTTACATCTGCACTGGCAGGCAGGTTCTTTCCAACTAGCGCCACCTGGGAGACGCTTCCTGATTGAAAATTGGGAAGGGGGCAATGTAGGATGGTTTATACCTAATCTTAAACGCTGTCGTCTGCGATGGTATGATGTTTTTTCTTTCTTTTCTAGGATTGTTCACTCCGGTTGATACGTACCCGTGTCCTGTATTACATGATACGCACGACACCACTTTTCTCTCTAAACTTTTAGGTCTCAGGCCTGACCTGGGTTGTTCAGTAGCTCTCGGATGACACTTGCTGCAAACTGTAGGAACTGCATCTCTTTAAACACTTGGGTTTCTGCGGGGTCTGAGGTGTTAATGGGTTAGTAATAACACTAATCCCATCAACCTCCCATGAAAACCAGTTTCACTGTGCCGCCGCACACCACATTCTTGCTTAATTGTCGTACATCTCGGAATTCTAAGCGAGTTAATAGACATTGTCCCGCGACCACACTGTGCTCTGTGCTGCCACCGTGTGGCGAGAGAGGTGTAGGGCGTAATGCGGTGCCCTGGCCTTGGAATCAGGCGACCTACAGCTCAGTAACGTTTCTGTGGGTCATAAGACCTCCCTTACCTATGCAACTGGTTTGTTATGTGGCTTAAATAACGCCTATGTGACAACTTGTGTAAATTATGCATAATGCGGGTGTCCTAAGACCTCCTTAGGGACTTACACTCTAGTGGAGTGTAATATAAGCAGTAAACGGTAGCGACACAAAAGACCTATTATATGCATATGCCAGCGGGAATACTGCCAGCGGGAATAACACCACCAGCGAACACTTTGTGGGTAGTGTTACCCTGGGAAAATTGAGCTCAGCTGGGACCCTCTCCCAGGCTTCCTTCTGAGGGGAAATCCATGCCCATAAACAGGTCCATTTTATCCGGGTTTTGAAGATGAGAAAATTGAGGCATAGAAAGGCTCCATAACTTGCTCAACGTCATAGGTTCACTAAGGGGCAGAGCTGGGATTTGAACCCCAGCTTCAGTTTGGCCCCAGAGCCCTTGCTCTTATTCTGTACTCTACAATCTGTCTTGGTATTATTTTTCATTGCTGCTACTGCTCAGTGTCAGGAGAGAGCCATGAGAACTGAGGCTGTCTGTCAGGGGCAACAAGAGTTGCCAGAAAAAGCTGAGCCTGAAAGTGCTGGTTCTAAGCACCAAAGCAAAGGTGAGCTCAAGTCCACAGGGAGATAGAACAGGCAAATGGTCAGAATTAAATCCAAGGTTCAAGGGCTGCATGGAGGAACACATTTGTTTAGGTTCTCAGAGGAACCCCAGGCAGGTTGGCAGGGGAGCGATCCAGCCACAGGTATTGAGAAGCTGCACAAAAGGACCTGCAGATCAGGAGTGGGAAGCCAGTGGGAATTCATCCTCCTGACTCGATGATTATGGTGTAGGTAGAAAAAGAGGAACTGGTAGTCGAGTCAGCTATTAATACCAACTTCCCTGGTTCCGCTTGCTTTGTCACTGGGTCCAAGGTCTCGGGCTGTTTAAGCCCACAGTGGTGGTTAAATGGATATATGTGGTTTGTGCCACATCCCTTCGTTTGGGGACCCATCTTCCTTGATTCTCTGTGATTCTCTGTGATTCGCACAGCTCCAGAGAGGGGCATGACTACGCTTGAGCAGTCAGATTTGTTTGCCAGAGCTGCAGAAGACTAAGAAGGGGGGTTGGAGTTGGTTCTGTTCTGCTGGCCTCAGTGATTGGTTCACGGATTATGTGCTGTCAGCAAGACCAGTCAGTGCTATCAGAACAGTACTGTCCTTTCCTCTGACACCATGAGCTACACACACAGTGTAAGTTGATACTCTCTTGGGCCATCTTGCCTGGCTAAATGAAGGTATCTCTTTTTGGAGAGGACGAGCCCAACATGGAGAGAAAAGCAAAATAGAGGGAGCCCGGCGCACACTATGGAACGCCTGAGTCTGGCTGTACCTGAAGGTCTAGCTCTGGGCCTGTGCTAATATGTTGCCACTAGCACCTGTGGCTAGTGAGTACTTGAAATACGGTGAGTCCAATTTCAAACACCCTGATGTTTCAAGATGTCGAAGATGGAGATGTTGAAGACATTGTGTGGAAAAAACGTATGAGCAGCAGTTAATGGCCACAAAGGAAGCCAACAGTGCAATAACAAAGTAAAAAAAATGTTTCAATAATTTTAATTTTCTGATTACGTATTGAAAGGAGAATAGTTATAGCTGTATTGGATTCCTAAAGTATACTATTAAAATGAATTTCACTTGGATCTTTTAATTTTTAAAATATGTCTCTTTAACAATTTAAAACATGTATGTCTTACAATCTAAGTCTGTTGCTTAGCACTTCTCTAGACCTTTTACTTATAGTAGCCTATAGATTCCCTTTTTGTGTGTATATGTGTTTGTAATAAAATTTATCACAGAGCACCAACACATTACACAGGCAGGTATCACATTTATTGATTCTAATTTGGATTGAATTTTTGTGTTTGCAAATGAGAGTTAGGGCAGGCTCATACTGGATCCCCACTTGGGAGGAGAGGGAAACAGAAGGGCTACCACACAGAACCCTACACACATCACCAGGATGGAGACCATGGAACACGAGGCTCTCCATGCATGTGGCTCCTCTGCCCTCTCAAATTGCATCTGTTTTCCTTATTTCTGAGCACTGGGCACAAACCTATAGAGGAGAGTTAGACATTTCCCTTTGGGCAGTCCCTACCACAAAATCAGCATCTTTATAACCAAATTATCAGGTGTTTTTGGTCAACCATGTTCAAAGATTTGAAGTTGTTCTTGATCGCACCACTATTCCCTAGTTCTTATTTGCAGCAAAACAGACTTTTGAGTCAGATGAGCTTTAAGGTCTTGTATCTGTATATAATTCAATTCATCGATATGAAAATTGATTAGCCAGGAAGCCTGTTGGATCTTTTCACGCTCTTTGCCTGTCATAATTCTTCCCAAGTGATAAGAGCAAGCAATTGATGCATTCTGGCCCTCCCTTTCTTTAGGAGAAAGCCCCTGGTCACCTCCTCTGACTCTTGGCATATTGTAACTGCTTGGGTTACATGATCGGCTTGATTGCACTGCCCCCTTGTGGTAACAACAAATGTTGGTTAATAATGCTGCTGCTGCTAAGTCGCTTCAGTCGTGTCCGATTCTGTGTGACCCCATAGACGGCAGCCCACCAGGCTCCCCCGTCCCTGGGATTCTCCAGGCAAGAACACTGGAGTGGGTTGCCATTTCCTTCTCCAATGCATGAAAGTGAAAAGTGAAAGTGAAGTCGCTCAGTCATGTCCGACTCTTAGCAACCCCATGGACTGCAGCCCACCAGCCTCCTCCCTCCATGGGATTTTCCAGGCAAGAGTACTAGAGTGGGGGGCCATTGCCTTCTCTGATTAATAATGGTTAATAATTAATAATGCAGCCTATAAAAAAGAATAGTCAAGGATTAGAAAAGTTCTATTAATTTGGTTTTCATTTACTTGTTTTTATATGTCTCAAGAAGAGACACATCATTTGACTAATTTACATATCAAATTAATACCTGAGAACAGATCTTATTCATTAAGTTAAAAATAATTTAAAAACATACTTCAATATTAAGGATGAAAGAGAGAAAAAGAGCAAAAAGGGGAATGATAAGGAGTAAGAGACAAAGACAGACCTCAAGAATAAGGTAGAGAGAGAATAAAGAAAATATTTTTAAAAAAGGAAAGAGACACTGAAAGATAGAATGAGAAACACAGAGACATAGAGGGAAAGAGAACTTTAAATGAGAAAAGACATCCCTGTGGAAATGAGGCTCCGGTAGAGTGCAATAGTATCTTCCATAGGATTGTTAGCAGTTCAATACAATGACTGGGGCCGTTTCTGGATGGGCCTCAGAAGGCCCATGACTAAATGGGCCTTCTGAGGAAAATCTTCAAGAGGCATCAGGGTGCTGCCAGCTGAGACTCTCTTCAGGGCTGAGCAGGTAGGGTAGGGTGGACAGCTGAAGATACAACATTTGATGTTTCTCCCTAAGTGCCTCCGACTTTGCTTCCAGTTCAGTTCAGTCGCTCAGTCATGTCCGATTCTTTGCAACCCCATGAATCGCAGCACGCCAGGCCTCCCTGTCCATCACCAACTCCCGGAGTTCACCCAGACTCATGTCCATCGAGTCAGTGATGCCATCCAGCCATCTCATCCTCTGTCGTCCCCTTCTCCTCCTGCCCCCAATCCCTTTCAGCATCAGAGTCTTTTCCAATGAGTCAACTCTTCACATGAAGTGGCCAAAGTACTGGAGTTTCAGCTTCAGCATCATTCCTTCCAAAGAAATCCCAGGGCTGATCTCCTTCAGAAAGGACTGGTTGGATCTCCTTGCAGTCCAAGGGACTCTCAAGAGTCTTCTCCAACACCACAGTTCAAAAGCATCAATTCTTCGGGGCTCAGCCTTCTTCACAGTCCAACTCTCACATCCATACACGACCATAGGAAAAACCGGCTTGACTAGATGGACCTTTGTTGGCAAAGTAATGTCTCTGCTTTTGAATATGCTATCTAGGTTGGTCATAACTTGCCTTCCAAGGAGTAAGCGTCTTTTAATTTCATGGCTGCAGTCACCATCTGCAGTGATTCTGGAGCCCCAAAAAATAAAGTCTGACACTGTTTCCACTGTTTCCCCATCTATTTGCCATGAAGTGATGGGACCAGATGCCATGATCTTAGTTTTCTGAATGTTGAGCTTTAAGCCATCTTTTTCACTCTCCTCTTTCACTTTCATCAAGAGGCTCTTTAGTTCTTCACTTTCTGCCATAAGCGTGGTGTCATCTGCATATCTGAGGTTATTGGTATTTCTCCCGGCAATCTTGATTCCAGCTTGTGTTTCTTCCAGCCCAGCGTTTCTCATGATGTACTCTGCATATAAGTTAAATAAACAGGGTGACAATATACAGCCTTGATGTACTCCTTTTCCTATTTGGAACCAGTCTGTTGTTCCATGTCCAGTTCTAACTGTTGCTTCCTGACCTGCATACAGGTTTCTCAAGAGGCAGGTCAGGTGGTCTGGTATTCTCATCTCTTTCAGAATTTTCCACAGTTTATTGTGATCCACACAGTCAAAGGCTTTGGTTCTAGTGGGCATCTCTAAATGTCCTATAGGAAGGACTGTGGAAATGAGGACGGAGGGCCACAAACATAACAAGTGACAAGGCAAGTACATCTTGTTTGGGACTGTATTAGCTCAAGCCGCTGTAACACAATGCCACAGCCAGGATAGCTTAACCAACAGAAACTAATTTTCTCATGGTTCTGGAGGCTAGAAGTCCAGGATGAAGGTGCCAGAGGGATGGTTTCTGATGAGACCTTTCTTCAAGGATTGCAAGCAGCTGTCTTCTCACTGTGTCCTCACGTGGTGGAGGGAGGTAAAGAGAGAGTTCTGCTGGCTCTTCCTATCAAATTAAGACCTCGCTCCTATGGTCCCTATGACCTCATTTAACCTTAATTAAAATGGGGCTTCCCTGGTAGCTCAGTTGGTGAAGAATCCACCTGCAATGCAGGAGACCCAGGTTCAGTCCCTGGGTTGGGAAGATTCTCCTGGAGAAGGAAATGGCAACCCACTCCAGTATTCTTGCCTGGGAAATTGCATGGACAGAAGAGCCTGGAAGGCTACAGCCCTTGGGGTCGCAAGAGTCAGACATGACTTAGCGACTAAACCATCACCTCCATCTCCTAAAAGTCCTTTCTTTAAATATAGAAGTATTGAGGGTATGGACTTTACAGCGGCCAAGTTAGAGTGTCGGAGCATTAACAGTGGGAAAGTCCTCTCCCATCTCAGCAGTGTGGTTGGCCTGGGGAGAGGTGAGGGAGTGGTACAGAGTGGAGGGATGTTGGGCAGTGTGGCGATGATGAGGTCGGACGGCTTGGTCAGGGGGATGAGGCCTTCTACGAGAGTGATAGTTGTGTCCTCACATCACCTGCCATGTATCAGAGACAGGAAGAAAATAGTAACTTCAGCCCCAAGAGGACTAGAGGAGAATTTGCTCTTTGATCATGAAGGTGAACTTGTAATTACCCTCAAGTGTAATGACCCACTCAAGAACCATGTCAGGAAAAGGGAGCAGGACTGGGTTCTAATGTATCCCCTGGCAGGGGCTTGGTTTCATTATTTAAAACTGCCACACCTTTCTCAGTCTTGTGATTGCTGGGAGACATACAGGTAGTGGTGCCGAGGGAGATAGCAAGGGGTGTGGGCTGATGCTCAGATGGGGATTGACTGAGGCAAGTAGAGAGAGACTGAGCCACACACCGCTGAGTTCCACATGTGCTAGTAAACCCAGAGATGCTTTCTGTAGCAGAGAACCATTATAGTTTGGCCTTCTGGTTTACTACAAAGACCATAGACAGCATATTAAAAAGCAGATCTCACTTTGCTGACAAAGGTCCATATAGTCAGAGCTCTGGTTTTACCAACAGTCATATACAGATTTGAGTGTTGGGCAGTAAAGAAGGCTGAGCTCTGAAGAATTGATGCTTTTGAGCTGTGATGCTGGAGAAGACTCCTGAGAGTCCCTTGGACTAAAAGGAGATCAAACCGGTTGATACTAAATGAAATCAATCCTGAATATTCATTGGAAGGACTGAAGCTGAAGCTCCAATACTTTGGCCACCTGATGCAAAGAGCTGACTCACTGGAAAGGACTTTGAAGCTGGGAAAGATTGAAGGTAGGAGGAGAAGGGGACGACAGAGGATGAGATGGTTGGATGGCATCACCGACTCAATTAGCATGAGTTTGAGCAGACTCCAGGAGGTGGTCAAGGACAGCGGAGCCCGGTGTGCTGCAGTCTGTAGGGTGGCAAAGAGTTGGACACTGCTTAGTACTGAACAACAACAGCAGGAAAAAGTCCTTAATTCAAGGGTGTGTTTTCCCAGTTATAGGCCTGGGGGAAAATGTGACCCTTGGACCTTGCTGTTGAGATGGACGGCATTGAACCAAAGGCTGGGATCTGGTTTGGAGAGCAGAGGTCCCTTTGCATTCACTTCCTGCAGAGTGGCGCGGGGGGAAATCCCTCCACAGGATTCCTCCCCCACTGTGTCCTCATGATGGAGCAGCTGCATTTGAGACGTGGTTAGTCCCTAGCTTATCCAGCAGCCAGCCTCTCCTCAAGTCCGGGAAGAGTGTAGAGCGGAGTCATAATCAGCATGTTCACACGTCCGTTAGGGATGTTACAAGAGGAGAAGCTGGGGTGACTAGGAGCTCACACTCAGAAGGCTGGGCCTTTTTGCTGTTGCTAGAGAAAAGGCACCCCGGGGACCGGAAACTAATGAAATCAAAGTGCCGTGTGAGTTCAGGTACCTTGAAGATCTTGCCTAAGTCTGTTAGAAAGTGGGGCACACCTGGGCCAGTGTCACAGAGCTCAGTATCCCCCAGACCAGTCGCCGGCTGTGGTAGGTGGACGCAGCCACCTCATCAGAGGCAAGGAGAGCAGAGGCCAAGGGCAGCCCCCGGGGCAGCAGCACATCCAGGGCCAAGAACCCCCAGAGCCCTGGCGCAGCACCTGGGGAGGTGACTCAGCTCTGAAGGCTTCCCTCTTGCCTCCCTTGCTTGCAGATGTGTGAGCTAGCATGCAGGCAGAGCAGGTTTGGCAGCATAGTGACCAAGATAGGAGAGATCCTCTGGGGGGCTTTGTGTCCAGGAGACTGAAGGCCAGTGACAAGCTTGGCCAGCAGGTGGAAGAGACAACAGTTGAGAGATGGGCGTGAGAGGAAGTTGAAGGACTCACTGGTGTCTAGGGGAGAGGGCTTTGTATATGTGTGTGTGTATGTGTGTGTGTGTAGAGCTGTCCAGCCAGAGTGCAGGGTGTGACATGGGGAAAATAAATAAGACCTTTCTGCCTCAATCAGCAAGCTCAGAGGAGAAGCTTCTCTGTTGGGTCACCTGCTTCCCGATTCTCACATTTCCAAAGTCCTGTGCCTTTGCTGTTGTATTTACTCCTGGGGTGCACTCGAAAGCCCAGTGTCTTGGAGAGGAGGGTATTCCTTTGCAAGGTCTATTTCAACGAGTTATATGGTTGGTAATATAACTGCCCCTGTGTTCAGGAATCCAGGGTTGACAGTCCTCAGGATCTCATCTTGTTAGGAGGGTGGGAGCCAGTGCTGGGTGTCTGAGTTGTGGCTGGTGGCTCTGCTTTGACCTCTCAAAGCCTAGAGGCCCGCCTGACCTTTGGTTGCTGATATCATGACAGAAGGAGGAGCAGCGCAGCAGGACCTGCTTGCAGAACTGAACTGTTCCAGGATTTCATAAAGTTCACATCCCTCCTTTAGGGGAGGGGTTGGCCTACTTTTTCTGTGAAGGGCTAGGTAGTAAACATTTTAGGCTTTGTGGATTGGTTTCTGTTACAGCCACTTAATTCTGCCATAAAAGCAGCCATAAACAGTGTGTATACAAATGAGCATGGCTGTGCTCCAGTAACACTCTCGTTACAAAAATGAGGGGCAAGCTACTGCTTGTATTTAGCCCACAGGTCATAGTTCACTGATCCCTGATGTAAAACACCTTTATAATCCTCTCCATTCTTAAACTCCTGCCATCACCATAACAACCTATATTCCATAGTTATCAGGAAAGATGGGAGGAGCTTGAAAATCCAGGATATTTGTTTTGACTCTTCTCTCTCAGGTCTTGGCCTTTGATAAGCTCAGGTATCTGCCTCTGGTCAGTTAGCATCTGAAAACCATCCGGGCATGAGTAACTGAGCAGAGTTCCAAGTGTCTTCCCTATTGTCCTGCAGCAAAAGACAAGTCAAACAGTATGATTCTATTGCTTCCACCTAGAAAGTGCGGGGATGATGGAGCAGTCCAGCTCCAATTGTTGTTGTTTAGTCACTAAGTTGTGTCCAGCTCTTTTGGAACCCCATGGGCTGTAGCCCACCAGGCTCCTTCTGCCCATGGGATTTCCCAGGCTAGAATACTGGAGTGCGTTGCCGTCTCCTCCAGAGGATCTTCCATACCCACTGATTGAACCTCATCTCTTTAGTCTTCTGGCTTGGCAGGCAGATTCTTTACCACTCTACCACCTGGGAAGCCCAACTCCAACTGTACCCCAATGATGAAAGGAGTCTCTGAAGTGTTTTCCTGGTGGCTCAGACAGTAAAGAATCTGCCTTCAATGCAGGAGATCTGGATTCGATCCCTGGGTCAGGATGGCAACCCACTCCAGTATTCTTGCCTGGAGGATTCCATGGACAGAGGAGACTGGCGGGCACAGTCCATGGGGTTGCAAAAAGTTGGACACAACTGAGTGACTAAAACTTTCACACTTTCACAAACTGTTTCCATATAAAAATAGAATTCAGGACAAAGTAAAGAAAACTTGGGTTCTGTAAGTGCAAACGTAATTTTCCTGGAGGTTGCCACTTTCCCTGTCTGCCAGTTAACAATAAGAACAAATGTTTTCCTGTAGCCTCGTGCAAAGGATTTATGACTAGACTCATGGATTTTGTTGGGAAATAAGTAAGAAATAGTGTATCAGGGTTGTTTTAATTTGTGTTTCTCCCATTAAGAGTGAGGTAAAGATCATTTCATATGTTTATGAAACATTTCTTTATCAGTGAATGTATTTGTTACCATCTGCTGCCCTTTATTTTATTAGGTTATTCGTTTTTGTGCTACAGTTTTTTTTGAAGAGCCCTTTTATACTTATGGAGACTGGTGATTATTTTTTTTTAATATAAGTTGCATTTCCTTCAGTGTGTTCACTTGTTTTTTTAGTTTTTCTTGTTTTTTAATGTAAACATTTTTTTTCCTTTGAAAAAATATTTTATGTAGTCAAATAGAGCCATCTTTCTTTTTTCTTGCTTCTGAAACTTGTCACGTAGGAAGCTTTTCCTTATACCAGTTTTTCTTTTAGTTCGTATATGACTTCATTGTTTGCATTTAAATCTCCAGTCAGTTTGGAGAGTATCTTGGCGGGTGATGTGAGGCAGACTCAGTTTTGTTTTCCAAACGTCTCTCTTGTTAACTCAATATTAAAAAGTCATTTTCATATGATTTGAGATGCCATTTTTTCATATATCAAATTATCATATGTGCTTGGGTCTGTTTTTAGACATTCTATTCTGTCTACTCATATGTCAATATTACACAATTTTAATTTTAAAGGATCGTAATATGCTCTAATATCTCATAGGCTAGCCTCTCCCCCTTGGCTTTTCTTCTATCAGGTTGTTGCTGGCTGGCTTTTCTTGTTTCTTCTTCCAATGGAACTTTATAATTTCTTTGTCTATCTATAGAAAACAATGCTATTGGTATTTTTGCTAGAGTTCCATTTGTGGGTTAACTCAGAATTAAAATCTTTATGATGTTGCATCATCTTATTGAAATATGTGGTAAGTTTCTATTTATTCATGTCTACTTTAGTGTTTTTGTGAATATTTATAATTTTTATCATATTCCTTCAGTTCAGAGAACTTCCTGAAAAACCGCTTGAACAGGTTTGCTGGTGATGGGTTATCTCAGACTTTATCTGAAAATGTCTTTATTGTGCTTTCACTTGTGAAGAATATTTTCACTGTATATAGATTTCTAGATTTACCATGTATATTTTTCCTTTAAGCATTGTAAACATGTCATTTCATTAGTTTCTGGATTGCACTGTTTCTAATGACAAGTCAGTGATAATTCTTAGAATTTTGGAGTCTTTTTTATATGACTGCATTTCTTTTTGTTATTGATTTTCAGAAATTTGACTATAGTGAGCTTATGTGTCATTTTCTTTGGTTTATTTGGATTGTGGTATATTGAACTTCTCTAGTCTGTAGATTGATATTTTTCATTAAGTTTGGAAAATTTTCAACCATTATTTCTTCAAATTTTTTTGTTGTTGTGTTTTATTTATTATCAGTATTATTTTACTATAACATTCCTCTCCTTTCCCATTAGAAATTGTCACATTTACATCAGACTCCTTGATATTACCTGGTAGCCACTGAGGTTCTATTTGCTTTTCCAGCTACCCCCACCCCCCACCCCACTCCCCAACCCCATGCCTGTGCTTCCGTTTGGACAGTTTTTATTGTCCTGTCTTTATATTCACTGATGGTTTTCTCTTCAGTGTTCGGTCTTCTATGTCCATCTAGAGCATTTTTCGTTTCTATTTATCAATTTTAAGTTATGTGATTTCTGTTTGGTTCTTTTGTGTAGGGTCCACTTATCTCATCTATTCTCATAAATCCTTAAACATATGTGTGTGTGTGTGTGTGTGTGTGTGTGTGTGTGTGTATTCAGTTGCGTCTGACTCTTTGCAACCCCATGGACTATAGCCTGTCCATGGGGCTCCTCTGTCCCTGGAATTTTCCAGGTGAGAATACTGGAGCAGGTTGACACTTCCTAGTCCAGGGGATCTTCTCTACCCAGGGACTGAACCCTTATCTCTTTCATCTCCTGCATTGGCAGGCAGATTCTTTACCCAAACATATTTATATTAGCCATTTAAAGTAGCTATTTGCTAATTGTAACATATCTGTCATCTCTGTATCTGTTTCTATTGTTGTTGTTTTTTTTTTTAATGGATCACATTTTCTTAGTTTTCATGTTTGGTAATTTTTGATTGTGTACATGACATTTTAGGTACTTTTTAAAAAGTTGTCTTTTGTTGTCTTCTTTTATAGAGTGTTGGGTTCTGTTCAGTCAGTTAATTTAATGGAGGATCATTTGATGATTTCAGAGCATATATGTAAGCTGTATTATGATAGATTTATAGTAGACTTTACAGTATGGTTAGAATAAGGTGATTCATTTTTGGCTTTTCTGAATTCTCGGTTGAATTCTTGTAGTGCGGGTGAGGTTTCTTTGCATTGAATATTGGAATACCCATGTCTCAGTGCATTCTATGACCTCTGCAATGTCTACTCAACCACTCAGTCAATACCCAGGCCTCATCCCCAGCAACTGTTATCTATTATGCCTCGTTTACTCTCATCTTGTGCGTCATAATCTTTGTTGAAAATGCTAAGATCTGTTTTCACAGTTCTTGTTATTGTCCTCTGTGAAGCATTTTTCTTTCTAGTACAAGCTTCCACAAATTCCATTCCCGTGAGGTCCTGATCTTCAAGCTCTGTTTCTCCAGGTAATAAACACAATTTGCTCTGTGGAACTTACCTCCTTGAACTAGGCAGAAATTGCTTTCATACAGAAAGTCAAGGAGAACATACAGTTTACCTCATTGCTTCTTTTATATGATTCTTGTGGTCCAGCATCTGAAAATATTTACTTCATCAGTTCAGTTCAGTCCAGTCACTCAGTCGTGTCCGACTCTTTGCAACCCCATGAATCCCAGCACGCCAGGCCTCCCTGCCCATCACCAAGTCCCGGAGTTCACTCACACTCAGGTCCATCGAGTCAGTGATGCCATCCAGCCATCTCATCCTCTGTTGTCCCCTTCTCCTCTTGCCCCTAATCCCTCCCAGCATCAGGGTCTTTTCCAATGAGTCATCTCTTCGCATGAGGTGGCCAAAGGATAGGAGTTTCAGCTTTAGCATCAGTCCTTCCAATGAACACTCAGGACTGATCTCCTTTAGGATGGATTGGTTGGATCTCCTTGCAGTCCAAGGGACTGTCAAGAGTCTTTTCCAACACCACAGTTCAAAAGCATCAATTCTTCGGTGCTCAGCTTTCTTCACAGTCCAACTCTCACATCCATACATGACCACTGGAAAAACCATAGCCTTGACTAGACAGACCTTTGTTAGCAAAGTAATGTCTCTGCTTTTTAATATGCTATCTAGGTTGATCATAACTTTTCTTCCAAGGAGTAAGTATCTTTTAATTTCATGACTGTAGTCATCATCTGCTGTGATTTACTTCATAGATTTGTCCAATTTTATGGATAATTCAGTTCAGTTCAGTTCAGTTGCTCAGTTGTGTCCAACTCTGTGACTCCATGGACTGTAGCATGCCAGGCCTCTCTGTCCATCACCAACTCCTGGAGTTTACTCAAACTCATGTCCATTGAGTCAGTGATGTCATCCAACCATCTCATCCTCTGTTGTCCCCTTCTCCTCCTGCCTTCAATCTTTCCCAGCATCAGGGTCTTTTCAAATGAGTCAGTTCTTTGCATCAGGTGACCAAAGTATTGGAGTTTCAGCTTTAGCATCAGTCCTTCCAATGAATATTCAGGACTGATCTCCTTTAGAGTGGACTGGTTAGATCTCCTTGCTGTCCAAGGGACTCTCAAGAGTCTTTTCCAATACCACATTTCAAAAGCGTAAGTTCTTTTGTGCTCAGCTTTCTTTATAGTCTAACTCTCACATCCATACATGACTACTAGAAAAACCATAGCTTTAGATGGACCTTTGTTGGCAAAGTAATATCTCTGCTTTTTAATATGCTGTCTATATTGGTCATAGCTTTTCTTCCAAGGAGCAAGCGTCTTTTAATTTCATGGCTGCAGTCACCATCTGCAGTGATTTTGGAGCCAAAAAATAAATAAATAAAGTCAGCCACCGTTTCCCTATCTATTAGCTATGAAGTGATGGGACTGGATGCCATGGTCTTATTTTTCTGAATGTTAAGCTTTAAACCAACTTTTCACTGTCCTCTTTCACTTTCATCAAGAGGCTTTTTAGTTCTTCTTTGCTTTCTGCCATAAGTGTGGTATCATATGCATATCTGAGGTTAATGATATTTCTTCTGGCAATCTTGATTCCAGCTTGTGCTTCATCCAGTCCAGCATTTCTCATGATGTACTCTGCATATAAGTTAAATAAGTAGGGTGACAATGTACAGCCTTGACATACTTCTTTCCTAATTTGGAGCCAGTCTGTTGTTCTATGTCCAGTTCTAACTGTTGCTTCCTGACCTTCATACAGGTTTCTCAAGAGGCAGGTCAGGTGGTCTGGTAATCCCATCTGTTGGAAAGTTTTCCAGTTTTTTGTGATCCACACAGTCAAAGACTTTGGCGTAGTCAATAAAGCAGAAGTATATGTTTTTTTCTGGAACTCTCTTGCTTTTTCAATGATATAATGGATGTTGGCAATTTGGTCTCTGGTTCCTCTGCCTTTTTTATGGTTAATGACTGTGGGAATATTAGTTTAATATAAGATTCTATCATGGTCAGAAGCAGAGATATGATCTGCACTTTTTTTCCTTGTTCTTGTTATGTGATGTTCAGGAGGAAACTTTGTAGATTAAATAAGCAAGAAATGTCCTGCTTCTATTTTCCTGCAGATCCTGAAATCTTTATCCGTGGACTATAAATATGTCCTTATCTCTACAGCAACTCTCTAAACCAATCTAGCAATCACACTCTGCCTTTGGAGTTTTGACTCTTTGGAGTTTGTCACATTTGCCTCTGAGGTTGTCAGTATGTTGACCCTCGACTCTTGAGGGACTCTTTCCTGGTCTGAACTCCCTCTGTGTCCTCAGGAACTTTAAATCTCATGCCACAGCTGTGTCCTTGCCTAGTCCTTGTGTTTGGGTATCCCTTCAGCTGAGGGAGAATTCAGTTCTTTATAAAGTAAGATAAGAGAAGCATGTATCACCAGTCTCCAGAGCCACTGTAAGTACAAAGACACCCCAGTTCATGTGAGCGTGGCCTGAGAACTCAAGCCAGGAACCCCTGGGGTTTGTTGTTGCTGACAGCACACCCTTTGCTGCAAACCTCATAGGGATTAGTAGTGATTTTGCCTCTGAAGCTTCTATCCTTTATGGCAATGAGGCTGACACGTCCCTGGAATTATAGATTCATACAGCACAGCTGCTTAATTCCCATAGAGAACTAACATGGTTTCTCACTGTCATGCTGAGATGCTCTTTCCCAAGCATTCCCACTCCCAGCCTTTTCATCCCTTCTACCAAGTAGCCTGGTGAAGATGTGCAACTCTTCTAGCAAAGGGCGTAAGGATGCTGATTTCTTTTATTAATTCATCCTGGGCTGCAACTGCACTCATATGACATCCAGGCACAATTTTATTTTGTCTTCTTTGGCCTACAAGAATCTTAGCATCTCCAAATTTATATATGCTGCTGCTGCTGCTAAGTCGCTTCAGTCGTGTCCAAGTCTGTGCGATCCCGTAGATGGCAGCCCACCATGCTCCCCTGTCCCTAGGATTCTCCAGGCAAGAACACTGGAGTGGGTTGCCATTTCCTTCTCCAATGCATGAAAGTGAAAAGTGAAAGTGAAGTCGCTCAGTCCTGCCCGACTCTTAGCGACCCCATGGACTGCAGCCTACCAGGATCCTCCATCCATGGGATTTTCCAGGCAAGTGTATTTATAGAAACCCATACATCAAAGGAGAGAATAGGGAGGTTTTCTATGATGTGTCTCTTAGCAAGAATCTGCAGATGTTACATGCATCTCTCCCTCATTGCAGATATGCAGTTTCTCTTTGGAAAGGCCACACCTTTCCAACAAGTAACAATTACAGACTATTTGTTTAGTCCTGTGAAGAGAAGAAAA
This sequence comes from Bos indicus x Bos taurus, assembly GCF_003369695.1. Classification (NCBI taxonomy): domain Eukaryota; kingdom Metazoa; phylum Chordata; class Mammalia; order Artiodactyla; family Bovidae; genus Bos; species Bos indicus x Bos taurus. Next base: position 63,487,540 of record NC_040076.1, on the reverse strand, counting down.
CCTCCTTCTGTTGTGGTGCCAGGAAATTGCTGCTGCTGCTGCTGCTAAGTTGCGTCAGTCATGTCCTACTCTGTGCGACCCCATAGATGGCTGCCCACCAGGCTCCCCCATCCCTGGGGTTGTCCAGGCGAGAATCCTGGAGTGGGTTGCCATTTCCTTCTCCAATGCATGAAAGTGAAAAGTGAAAGCAAGGTCGCTCAGTTGTGTCCGACTCTTCACGACCCCATAGATGGCTACCCACCAGGCGCCTCCGTCCATGGGATTTTCCAGGCAAGAGTACTGGAGTGGGGTGCCATTGCCAGGAAATTGAGACCCCATTTAGGACACTTTCTGGGGAATATCTGATACATCATTTAACATAAATGTCTCATAATTTGATTCAGAGCCCTTCTCCAAAATACTCTCAGGCAGCTTATTTCATTGACCGTGGATTGTGTTGCTTTATTTCCTCTCAACACTTCATGAATTAAGGAGATTTTTTAAAAAAATCAAAGAATGAGTGAGAAATTTAATTGGAAACAACACACAATAAACATTAATTTCATATAGAAGCCAACATATCTTGTGTTGCTGACTGTGATGTTCCGCCTTTCATCTGTGTGGCCATAGTTTTGGGGCACATTTCCTGGATCTCAGGGAGGGGCGTCATCTTCTGAACCCACTCTTTCCCCCCAACCCTACTGCTGAGAGTGTATCTTTCCTTGTTTGGACCCTTGGTGAGACAGAAACCTACTATATCCCTCATATGAGCTTCTGTAAGGGACTTAGAAAGGCGCTGCAATTCCCTTTCTCTGTGTGACACTCTCTTTGATTCTTCTGGTTTTCCTCTGGCTGTTCCCTCCCCCTCTCCTACTTCAGTGATTCCTTTACTGGCCATTGTGGTCCTGCTGGTCTTTAGCTGAGAGGCTTTTCCCGGTCAATTATTCAGCCCCTGCCCCTCCCGATGGTGCATTCCCATATCGCAGGCACATTGCATTATTAAACATTTTCATGATAAACAATTCAGAACAGCATTCAAAATTAAAAACATTCATCCTGAGGCAAATAAGAGCTCTAGTTTATTGGAATGTGCTCTCACAATAATCTGATATTCCTCCAAAGCAGGTTCTCAAATTACAGTCTGAGTTGCTGGATGGCAGGATATCTTTTTCGAGTCCCAGGCCCTAGCGACCCTCTCTGAATTTGCCCTTGGTTGTCAGTAAGACAGTTCTCTCTGAAGCTTTCCTCACCGAGCTGATTTTCTACTGGAAAGTTTCCCCTGACTTCTACCATCCCTCTTTGAGAAATAGGAGCTGGTTTGCCTCCTCCATCATCCATTAATTCTAGGTGAACTACATTGCATTATTGTCTTAATTAAGTGTGCCAAGCTCAGCGTCATGTAAATGAACAGACCTTTAACATTCTCACCATTTCTGGAGGAATTTTCTTTATTTTATGAACTCTCTAGTAGGGTAATCTCAAGTTCTACCTCATATGTTTCTTAAATAGGTGGCATTTCCTTTAAAGAGCTATTCAAATCTGTGTTTACAGAGGCAGAACTGCAGAAATGGTGGATGCACTGCTTCCTCCAAGACTTCACAGCTCAGATCTCAGTACCTGGTTCTCAAGTGCAAAATGATGATCATAGTAGTGTCCAGCATTTAAGGCTATTGTGAAAATACAGTGAGCTGACAAATGTGAAGCCCTTCGAACAGTGACTGAAACATTATTCTGTGTGTTAGCTACTATCACTTTTATTTGAAAGGATTTCTTATAAATATATACTTTAAATGTATATCAAATCAATGTTGTATTTAATGCTATTTTATCCCTCCAGTGCTTCTGGACCACAGATTGTACACACTAAGTGGTCTTAGCAGAAGATCATATATATATATATACACACACACACACGGCTGTGTGTGTGTTCAGTCTCTAAGTCATGTACGACCCCATGGAATGTAGCCTGCCAGGCTCCTGTGTCCATGGGATGGATTTGCCAGGCAAGAGTACTGGAGTGGGTTGCCATTTCCTTCTCCAGGGGATCTTCCCAACCCAGGAATGCAACCTGCATCTCTTGTCTCCTGCCTTGCAGGTAGATTCTTTACCTGCTGAACCATTTGATTTGGGAGGACCACTGATTAGATTTGTGGTTAGGTCTCTCCAGGTAGAACCCGAATGAACTCCAGGTTGCGGCTGGGCTTTACCGCCTCGTGGACCATCTAGGTATTGCATTCCTGCCCTAACTTGCTAAGTTTCACCCTTTCTTTCAGTCTCTGCCAACTGAGATAGCCTCCAGTTTTAACTTTGCTCCTCCTCCTCTTCCTCTCTCCCCAGTATCAGTGAGTATTTACATGGCCCGAGATTAGAGAATGATAGAAATCAGGAACCTCTGTGTCATTTGCAGCTGAGTCTGTTTCCCCAGGGCCTGTCCCCTGTAACTGGATGGAGTGCCTTCCTGGCCCCTCTCCTCCCATCAGTCCTATTTTAAATGATTCATTTAGCTGTGATCCTACTGCTACTATGAAAAACTTGCCTGTTTTCGAGGCCAACAATTGATCGCGTTTCCCTGGGCACTATTGGAATCCTTTACAAGCAGTTCATTCTCAAAATGATGTAGGAAGACCAGTGGTGATGGCAAGATATGTTGTTTGGGGCATTTATTATTTACCAGATATTAGAGACTGGATGTGTGTGTTCCTATAAAATTCATATTTTGAAATCTAACCTCCTGAGGTGATGGTATTTGAAGGTGGGGTCTTCAGGAGGCAGTTGGGTCATGAGGGCAGAGTCCTCATGAATGGCCTTAGGGCCTTTAAAGAAGAGATGCCACAGAGCTCCTTGCCTCTTCTGCCAGATGAAGTTACAGTGAGAAGATGGTTTATAGCTGCCAGTCTTAGACTTGCCAGACTCTGGACTGTCAGAAATAAATTTCTGTGGTTTATAAACCAACCATTCCATGGTAGTTTTGTCATAGCAGCCTAAGATACAAGATGACTGGGAATGTGACCTTACACCAGGGTAACCCTATTATCAGTTCCTCCAAGTTAGTCTCAGGTAAAACGTATAGTCCTGAAAATTATTATTATTTTTTGTAGAGATATAATTGACATGTAATGTATTACTAGTTTCAGATGTATAACATAATAACTTGATCTGTGTTTGTATTGTGAAATGATCACAGTAAAGATAGTTAACATATATCACCACATGTAAATTTTTTTTCTGTGATGAGATCTCTTAAAATCGACTCTCTTAGTGACTTTCAAATATATGATACAGTATATATATAATTACTTTTTTATTTTGTATCAGACAGGTGCTAGGTCCTGGGGTATAGAAAACTGAACAACAGAGGCTTGTTTTCTGCCCTTATGTAATTTATGTATTCGTGGTAGAGACAGTAAATAAATAAGAAAATAAAAGTAATTAACATAACATATTAACACATAATAATATAACCATAACACCAGTTTCCCATAGATCTCTACCTCTGTCTTGCAGGCTGGAGGTATCTATAGGCTCCTTTGTTTTAATAACTCTGTTAGAAAGCTTCCAGGAGAGTTATGTTGAGAATTACATTAGAAAACCTAACATAAGCATATTCATGGTGAGAAGTATGATGAAATAGGACAACAGTCTCTACCACAGTAGAACAGAAACATCTCTTCTCAGATGGTACCTCCTCCTGAAGCCTTCCTTGACTGCCCAAGACAGGCAAAGGAATCTCTGCTTATTCTTTTACTCTATATGTACCCTGTGCTTATATTGATTTTAGGACTTACCCTATAATACTCGAAAGTTATGATCAACCTAGACAGCATATTAAAAATCAGAGACATTACTTTGCCACCAAAGTCTGTCTAGTCAAGGTTATGGTTTTTCCGGTAGTCATGTATGGATGTGAGAGTTGGACTATAAAGAAAGCTGAGTGTCGAAGAATTGATACTTTTGAACTGTGCTGTTGGAGAAGACTCTCAAGAGTCCCTTGGACTGCAAGGAGATCCAACCAGTCCATCCTAAAGGAGATCAGTCCTGAGTGTTCATTGGTAGGACTGATGTTGCAGCTGAAACTCTAATACTTTGGTCACCTGATGCTAAGAACTGACTCATTTAAAAAGATCCTGATGTTGGGGAAGATTGAAGGTGGGAGGAGAAGGGGATGACAGAGGATGAGATGGTTGGATGGCATCACTGACTCAATGGACATAAGTTTGAATAAACTTATGTGTTGAGTTGGTGATGGACAGGGAGGCCTGGCACGGTGCAGTCCATGGGGTCGCAAAGAGTTGGACATGACTGGGCAACTGAACTAAACTGAACTATAATACTCAAGTTAAATTTGTCCTGTGACTATACCCCTTGAAGGCAGGAGGTTTCAATTATTTGTACTTTCCCAGGGTCTGATGCAATGCTTGGCACTAGCATCTGCTAAAAAAAATGTTTGTTGTTCAGAACATTGATCATGCTAATTGAACTCAAAGCTATCAACGCTTCTCTTGATTGATGTTGGGTTAGTGCCTACTAGAGGCTGCTGTAGATCTACCTAATAAAACAGGTTAACCTAATGTGTTATCATTATGCAGGCCACTCCTCATGCCCAACTCCAGTCTTCCATATCTGGAATATTGTGTTGCTTCTGCCTCATGGAAGCAGGTGAACCCCTTTCACTTCTCCCTGTTCTCAGTAACTCTGATGACACCCCATGTCCCTGCTTACTTGATCCTAAATCACCAAAATTAAGAACTTTAAACTGAAGCAACAGTTACCTCAGCCAAGGATTTCTTAGTAAGAACCCGTCAGAGACTATAGACAATCCCAGAGGAAAGTGGCCACAAAACCCACAAGTAAAGCCAGTGACCCAGGTGAGGAAGGCGTGGCCAGAATCATGTCTGGAGTCTGAGATCAGAGCTGATCTTGACAAGTGATGGTGGATAAAAGGAAGAGAAACCAGTTAGAATAATTCTCATTTTCTGCCTGTGATTCTGGTAAAACATACGAAAGTCGTGGTTCGCATATGGTGTTTACACTGTGGATTTGAATGACCTAAGCTATTCTTATCTTGCTTTACAATGAATAATTGAGATTTGGGCTTTGTAGGATGAAAAAAAAAGAGTGTTTCAAAATCCAAAGGGATTATAACAGTATCTGCCTTTCAAGTGGGATAGGGGTGACATATTTCATATCAGAGGAAAATCTGTTTATACATCTGTATGGCTTCCTTCTAGTCACAAAGGCTGGAAGGGGAGAAAGAGGAAAGCATAAAACTTCAAAGTCTTTCCTGTTCTTTCTTTTGCTAATCTGCATAATGCTGCAAGTTTTTTGGGGGTGGGGGTACTGAAGGTTGAGATAACCCATTGTTTTATCAAAGGACATAAAGGAGGTTTTGTTTTTTTTTTAATGTATGCCAACATGGGGCTTCCCTGGTGGCTCAGATGGTAAAGAAGCCACCTGCAAAGCAAGAGACCTGGGTTCAATGCCTGAGTCAGGAAGGTCCCCTGGAGAAGGGAATGGGAACCCACTCTAGTATTCTTGCCTGAGAATCTCATGGACAGAAGAGCCTGGTGGGCTATATAGTCCATGGGGTCACAAAGAGTTGGACATGACTGAGTGACTAACATTTTCACACATGCCAATGTGAGCACAGGGCTATGTTGGAGTGGGAACGAAATTACTCTGAATAATAAAATGAGGGGAACTGAGATGTGAGATTTGAGGTATGAGGTATAGGCATGTCTAGTGTGCTAACCCCTTCAGAGCCCCATATCTGTAATAAAGTCAGTTATTTTCTTCATGATTTTTGAGGAAATCAAGGAGTAACTGAGTTCTACATCCATAGTGTCTGCATTGGGTATAGCAGAGCCTCTCAAATACCCATATACATGCAGATCACTGGGGAGCTTGTTAAATTTGAAGGTTGTGATCCAGCTGGTCAAGATTCTGAATTACTAACAAATGTCCAGGTGTTCAGAGAAGGCAATGGCACCCCACTCCAGTACTCTTGCCTGGAAAATCCCATGGATGGAGGAGCCTGGTAGGCTGCAGTCCATGAGGTCACTAGAGTCGGACACGACTGAGCAACTTCACTTTCACGCGTTGGAGAAGGAAATGGCAACCCACTCCAGTGTTCTTGCCTGGAGAATCCCAGGGATGGGGGAGCCTGGTGGGCAGCCGTCTATGGGGTCGCACAGAGTCAGACACGACCGAAGCAACTTAGCAGCAGCAGCAGCAGCAGCAGCAATCCAGGTGTTACCAATACCCCTGGTCTCAAAACCACACTTTGAAGAAGTGCAAGGGGACTTAAACTTAGAAAAACCTTGAGAACATAAACCTTCGAGCTCCTCAGATATCTTAGGGGAAAGTATTAGACTGCCCACTGAACACAGGGAAAAAAAGATGGAGTCAGTTTTGTTAAATCTCAAATGACAAGGAGAGGGCAGCTGATAACTGAGTTACAGGAACCTGAATTACTTTTAGAATTTTTGGATTTGGGGGTTTCATGATTGAAAGCTTCCTGATTTGCTTTTCATGGTCCCTTTTCTTGCTTTTTTCTTTCTTTTTAAAAAATTCTTCACTGTTTCTTCTTTTCCTTTCTCATTCTTACTTGCATTTTGCTCACACCGCATGGTATCCACTGGAATCCTAGGAAGAAAAGTCAAGCTTGCCCTGAAAGTGTCATGCCTAATTAGTGTCCTAGAAGTCCACCCTTTCATTAGTATTCGGACCTGGTTTCAGCCCAGGTCATTAATGGACTCTTTTCTCTGAAGATGATAATTATGTGTGATGCTGATGTTCCCTGCCAGTCTGGGGATATGTTATCACTGTGGTGGGCTCATCACAGAGTTCAGTGGGCTGGATGAAAGTTGTTCCACCAAGGAAACATCTTTGGACATTGCAAGCAAAGTTTCAGCCATTACCAAACCTGCTGCTGCTGCTTGACTTCATGTGGGGTTTGTGTAGTTGCTGATGGATGAGAGCATGAACACTGCTAGATACCTGTGTACTGTGGAGTCATCCATAGGTAGTTAAATGCAACAGAAACAAGACTTCCTTCTTTGAAATCAGCTCTAATCTAGGACACTCCCCATTCTGATTTAGTTAATATGAACAGTGAAATTGTGTATTCGTATAATGTTTTCAAACATCTCATTTGTTCTCAGTTTTTCATTCTGTTGACCATTCTCCAATCTAGTCTTTTATAGCTTTGTGTTTATCAAAGAACCTCTGCATATATTCCTTTTAGATGCATATGCCCTTATTGCTTTCTAATTCTCTTTTATTGCTTCATCGCCTTCCCAGTAGAAGATGACTTGTCACTTCCCCTGGCTTATTCACAGGGCAGTGTGTTCCACAATACTATATACAAGCATTTCCCTCCCTCAGAGCTGATACTTCTCAGATCAGATCAGATCAGATCAGTTGCTCAGTCGTGTCTAACTCTTTGCAACCCCATGAATCGCAGCATGCCACGCCTCCCTGTCCATCACCAACTCCCAGAGTTCACCCAGACTCATGTCCATCGAGTCAGTGATGCCATCCAGCCATCTCATCCTCTGTCGTCCCCTTCTCCTCCTGCCCCCAATCCCTCCCAGCATCAGAGTCTTTTCCAATGAGTCAACTCTTCGCATGAGGTGGCCAAAGTACTGGAGTTTCAGCTTTAGCATCATTCCTTCCAAAGAAATCCCAGGGCTGATCTCCTTCAGAATGGACTGGTTGGATCTCCTTGCAGTCCAAGGGACTCTCAAGAGTCTTCTCCAACACCACAGTTCAAAAGCATCAATTCTTCCGCGCTCAGCCTTCTTCACAGTCCAACTCTCACATCCATACATGACCACAGGAAAAACCATAGCCTTGACTAGACGAACCTTTGTTGGCAAAGTAATGTCTCTGCTTTTGAATATGCTATCTAGGTTGGTCATAACTTGCCTTCCAAGGAGTAAGTGTCTTTTAATTTCATGGCTGCAGTCACCATCTGTAGTGATTTTGGAGCCCAGAAAAATAAAGTCTGACACTGTTTCCACTGTTTCCCCATCTATTTGCCATGAAGTGATGGGACCGGATGCCATGATCTTTGTTTTCTGAATGTTGAGTTTTAAGCCAACTTTTTCACTCTCCACTTTCACTTTCATCAAGAGGCTTTTGAGTTCCTCTTCACTTTCTGCCATAAGGGTGGTGTCATCTGCATATCTGAGGTTATTGATATTTCTCCCGGCAATCTTGATTCCAGCTTGTGTTTCTTCCAGCCCAGTGTTTCTCATGATGTACTCTGCATAAAAGTTAAATAAACAGGGTGACAATATACAGCCTTGATGTACTCCTTTTCCTATTTGGAACCAGTCTGTTGTTCCATGTCCACTTCTAACTGTTGCTTCCTGACCTGCATACAAATTCCTCAAGAGGAGTTCAGGTGGTCTGGTATTCCCAACTCTTTCAGAATTTTCCACAGTTTATTGTGATCCACACAGTCAAAGGCTTTGGCATAGTCAATAAAGCAGAAATAGATGCTTTTCTGGAACTCTCTTGCTTTTTCCATCATCCAGCGGATGTTGGCAATTTGATCTCTGGTTTCTCTGCCTTTTCTAAAGCCAACTTGAACATCAGGAAGTTCACGGTTCACATATTGCTGAAGCCTGGCTTGGAGAATTTTGAGCATTTCTTTACTAGCGTGTGAGATGAGTCCTGGCCAAATAGACATTGGAGTGTGGACAGTGACTCTTTTTGTGCGGCTTGTGATTGACTAAGCTGGGACATGGAAGGTAGTGCCAGGAATGAGAACCAGGCCAACAAGTGGCTAAGGAACCAGGCAGACAGGCCAGAGCCTGGGGCCACAGTTTCCTGGAAAGCAATGCTGTGAAGGTAGCCTACCTTCCAGGGAAGGGGTTAGGACCTGTAGTTCTGTAGAAGCTAAACAGATAGAAGCAACCAGAAAACTAAGGTTCATGAGAACAGCTGCAAAATCAGATTGTTTACTGATGCCATCTTAAGTCCCAGACATTGATAGATGTTTCTTGCCAAGGTTGAATCTGTTCCTTGGAGTGGCCGCCTCTCACTCTGCAGGTGGAAATGAGTGAAATAACTTGCTTGGGTGGAGGATGGAGTGGGAATTGAGGCCACAGAGAGAAAGTTCCTGATGTAGACACTCAGGAATGCAATTTTGCACACTCAGGTATCTAGAATTACAGGGTGACCCAGGAATACTGCTGTCTGGAAGGGACAACACCAATCATACTGCAGTCTAGATTTTAGAAACATTTATATGGAGCACGTATGAACTTTACTGCCAGCACAAAGCCTAGCACCCAGTACATAATAGGTACTCTTCACGTTTGCTGCACTGAGCTGGACAAAGTGTAAACAGACTTAGGTTTGTCCAAGTGAAAGTTCTGGCTGTGTGAATCAGGTAGCAGAGAATTAACATGAGTTAAACAGGGCAGAGATATTGAGAAAATGGAACAGAGAGATAAGAGGAAGGCTGCATGTTGGGAGAAGGGCTGTCAGAAAAAGAATGTGATGTGAGAAGACCAGAGGTGAGCATCCCCAGAGTGGCTCACTAATGACTCACTAATGACTTAGAGGGCTGGCTTCTTCCGTCCTGATCGCCATGCATATGGGCTGCTTTCCCTCAGGAGGGGCTTCCCCATGGTGATGAGATGGCTACTACCTTCCCATGGCTGCATAGTTATTGTTGTTCAGTCACTAAGTCGTGTCTGACTCTTCTTGACTGCCTGGATTGTGGCACACCAGGCTTCCCTGTCCTTCACTATCTCAGAGTTTATCCAAGTTCATGTCCATTGAATTGGTAATGCCATCCAACCATCTCATCCTCTGTCATCCCCTTCTCTTCCTGCCCTCAATCTTCTTGCAGACCCTGCGTGCAAGAAGGGCAATAAAGGGATGGAAGGGGAGAGGCTGTGTTCCCAGTCTTGGTCTTTAGAAGTGGAACTGACCTGTTCTGTTTGGTGCTCTAGTTGTGGGTCAGGGAGCCTTCTTTTAGGAGATTTCCGTTAGCCTGGTTCATTGCATAGCTCTGCTTATACACAAGAGAAGTTGTTTCTTTCTCTCTCTATTTTAAATGTTTTTTTTTTTTTTTTAATTGTGGTAAAAGTCACAGAATATAAGGCATACTATTTTAACCATATTTAACTATACAATCCAGGGGCACCAAGTCCATTCACATTGTTGTGCAACTCTCACCATCATCCCTCTCCTGAATTTTCACCTTCCTAGACTGAAACTGTTTCCATTAAACACTAATGCCCTATTCCCCCACCTCTTTACCTAACGGCCCCTGGCATCTAGCAGTGTACTTTTTGACTCTGAAGTTGATTATTCTAGGTATTTCTTATAAGTGGAATCAAACAGTGTCTGTCTGCATCTAATGTATATTGGAATGCATTTTTAAGGTTAGGCAAATTGTTTCACTTGGTTTGGTCCGGTGGCTATTCTGCATCATTCAAGTTTAAAGACTGACAATGTGAATGTTCATTCCCCAAATCCCTCTCTCCTTACCAGCTAGATGTCTTGTCACAGCTCTCTTTGCCCTTCCAGACCCTACTTCCCTTGCTATAAGCCCAGGCTCATCTACTTTCCAAGGTCAAATTTGAACCAATGGGGAAATGCATTTCTGAGACTTTCAGACAGCCACGTGGGGGAAGTTAGGAGAAGGGCACATCTTTAATAGTGTCCCTTGTTTTACTGGATAGCTGTTCTGTCCCATCTGCCTTCTCTTTAAGCTCATTCTTACAGATGAATTTCATGTTCCAGAGAGGCTGGAGTGAATGTCGCTTTCCTCCTAACCAACTTGTAACGTAACTAACTTGGTGCTAACCAACTTGTAATCATGTTTTCCAGTTACTACTGAGGTGCTTGCCACATTCATGACATTATAGTTTTAGATTTGAAGTTTATCCTTTACTCCCTGGTAGCACTTAGTTATAAATTCCTTAGCTAAATTCAATTGGAAAATGAGATGCTCCTTATCTCAGTCTCAATTTCCTTATGTGAGAAAAGCACAAAAGTTACTTTTTATGATCTGTCTCCTGAGGTTTAAATGCCAGTCTCACCTCTTGTACCCTTGACACATTGTCCTAAAATGGTCTGACAATGGAGACATTTTAGATGCCGTAGGATATTTCATAACTTTAAATATTTTATAACAAATTAAATGTTAATTATATGCTGGTCAGGGAAGAAAATCACTGAAGTATTTAATTAACATTTAATTTATTAGTCATCAAATATTTAAGTAGTTCCTATCTGAGGGACTTTTCCTCTTCATTAGTGGCAAGTTGGCAACAAGTTACCATTGTTAGTTACTGCAGCTCCTACTAATCCAAGTGTGATTGCCTTTCTGTGTGCATGCTCAGTTGTGTCCAACTCTTTGTGACCCCATGGTCTGTAGCCTGCCAGGCTCCTCTGTCCTTGGGATTCTCCAGGCAAGAATACTGGAGTGGGTTGCCATTTCCCTCTCCAGGGCATCTTTCCAACCCAGGGATTGAGCCCATGTCTTTTGCATTGGCAGGCAGATTCTTTACCACTGCATCACCTGGGAAACCCGATGACCTTTCTAGATTTCTTTAAAATACCTCTGTATACACATCCGGATAGACCAAATATAGAAGGACATATTTCTAAAGTCCCCTTTTCCCCCATTTCTGTGAGTCCAGTTGATTACTACTTAGACATATTTTCTTGTAGAAACCCTATGTTTTTATGGGACTTTACAGTTTGAAAACTGCCTTAAAATTTTCATGATTTCAGTTTGCCTTGACACTAGCAACTACTTTTATGAAATTTGTAGAGTGGGTAGGATCACTGATATCTTATGGAGTTGGATTCTCAAAGGGTTTGTGTAACTTCCCAGTATCACTGTGCCAGAGGTGGATTTGGTCCGAGATTTTCTGCCTGTGAGTTTAGTCTACTTATGATCAATGTGATTAAGATGGTATTTCAACCTTGGAAAAGTCCTGACAGTTACTTCAATTGACCAAATTTATTTTCTAACTTATTATGAGTGGAAAACATAGCCTATACATGATTCTCTTGAATATATGTTTATTTAAGTACTGAATCATTTTTTGTGTATGGCCATAAGACAAAAATTTTCTATTTGGAGCCATGTGGTTCTCCATATATTTAATACATTTATTACTTGTATTATTCAATTTATTGAATGCATGATTCCATTCCTTTAGATTTTTGCTAATTTTTGGTCTAGTAGATCTACCCCTTTCTCAAAGTATGTTGAATCTTCCTAGTGTATTTGTTGTTTATTTAGTAAGTTCTGTTTGCATTTCTAATACTTTTTGCTTTACATATTTATCTGCTGTGTATTTGGTGACTGTGGTATCTTCTTTGTAAATAGTGCAAAATACCTCTTTAGATGTGTTTGATGTTTTCATAACCTTGCCGACTTTAAAATGTTTCATTCAACTTATCTTTTATTTATATTTTCCCAGATTCTGTTTGTATAGTTCTTTATTTTTAGCCTTTCATTATCACTTTAAGTATTTCTTGTAAGCTTAGGGTTTTGTTTGTTTGTTTGCTTTTGTTTAATAAATAGGTCTGAGTTTTGTCTTTTGTCTTTAATGGGAGAATTCTGTCATGCCCTGAACAAGGACTGGTATGCTTGATGTTCTCTCTCTCTTTTTTGGTTTGTATTCATTTACATAGTTGCATCCTCTTTTTATTTACATGGCTGGTTGAGATATTGAAACATATAAGTGAACATAGTTTAGGTGTTTTATTTGGTTATTTTGATATATTTATACATTTGTAAAATCACATCTTCAATCAAGATAACAAGCATTCCTATCACCTGCAAAACTTCCTTGTGTTTCTTTGTAATCCATCCCTCTCTTCACCTCTGGTTTCAGGCAAACCCTTCTGCTTTTTACTAATATAAATTAGTTTGAATCTTCTAGAATTTTATATGAATTGAATCATAGAGAATGTACTTTTTTGGCCTCACTTCTTTCAAATGGCATAAAGATTTTGCTTCACCCACTTTGTGTAACAGTTGCTTATAATAGTCTATAGCATGGATATATGATAATTTGCCTATCCAGTGACCTGTTGCTGAATATTTGGGTGGTTTCCAGTTTTTGGACTTTATGAAGAATGTTGCTATGAACATTCATGTAGAAGTCTTTGTATGGACATATGCTTTCATTTCTCTTGAGTAAATATGTAGTAGCAAAAAGGTGGGTTATATGGTAGATACAGATTTAACTTTATAAGACTCTGCCAAACTGTTTTCCAGAGTGGTTAAACCATTTTACATTCTGACCAGCTGTATATGAGAGTTCCATTGTTTCATGTCCTCACCAACACAGAGGATTATAATAGGACCCAGAGTCTACATAATATTCTCAATGTCGAGTTATTTGATATACAGAGAACCAGAGAAATGCAACCAATATGGAAGGGAAAAGACAGTAAGTAGATGCCAACCCTGAAATGGCCCAGATGTTGGAATTGTCAAAGTCTTTTATCATGTGTTGTAACTATGCTCCATGAAGTCAAGGTAAACACACTGAAAATGAATGGGAAAATAGGAGCTTTCTGCAGAGAAATAAAACTATTAAAAAAAGAATCTAATGGAAATTTTAGAAGTGAAAAAATATAAAATAGAAAAGCTCACCACATGTGTGAACTCAATAGTATAGTGAAGACATAGAAACAGGTCAATGAATTTGAAGGTAATCTGAGAAACAAAGGAATAAAAAGTTGAAAAAGTTAACAATCTCAGAGACTCATGGAATGATATCAAAAGGTCTAACTTACATGTCCTTGGATGAGAAGAAACAGATACTGAGGCAGAAAGCACATTTAAAGAAATAATGGCCAAAATTTCCTAAGTATGGAGAAGATACAGCCATATGTTACAGGTTCAGGAAGCTTGGTGAAACTTGAACAGCACAAAGTCAAAAAAGTTGTAGCCAGATGCATCATAGTCAGTCTGATGAAATAAAGATAAAGTCTTGAAGGCAGCTAGAGAAAAGTGACATTATGCAGAGGGAAACAGTGATTAGAACAACTGTGGATTTCTCATCAAAACCACGGAGGGCGGGAGAGGGTGAAACAACAACTTTAAGTGCTTTAAAGAAATGAACTGTCAACCTCAAATTCTATGTCCAGTGAAAATTTCCACCAGGAATGACAGCAAAATAAAGACATTTTTTCTCAGATGAAGGAAAGCTAAGAGAATTCATCAGGAGAAGAACCGCTTCTTAAGAAATACCAAGGAAAATTTTCAGCTGAAAGGGTCCTCAAGATTAAAGGTAGAGCAACAGAAGTGGCAAGTCTCTGGCTGAATAGAAAAAACTAGTTTTTTTTCTCTTAAGGTTTTTAAAGTATGTATGACTGAAAAAAGCAAAAACTTGTAAGATTTTTAGTATATGAAGATGCACTATGAAGGACCATTATAACATGAATTTTGGTGGAAGGACCTATATGGTTGGAAGGCTTTTACCTTTAATATGAAGTGGAACAAAATTAGCTCCAATTAGACTGAGAAAGTATAGTTAGATATTAACATTCTAATCTCCAGACCAGTCACCAACAAACAAGACAAAGCAAAAGATATATAGCCAAAAAGCCAATAGATAAATTACAGTGAATTAGAACTATTTAAATAATCCAAGTGAATATCTTTTAATTTTCTTTTCTTTTTTTTTTTGGTGTTGATTTTTTAAAGTTGACATTCATTTCATTTGTTAATCTGGAAGCTATACTTTTCTTCCTGTTCTATTTTATGCTATTCAAACTCATATATTTATTTCTCTACTATTTATTTTAAAGTATCTTGCTTATTTTCCCCATGAAGACCCTGTATCTTCCCTTTATTTTCGCTCTCATTATCCCAATAAAATAAGTCTGTATACTTTCACTATCCCCATCTCATAAGCTCCCAGCCTCAACCCAGATGAGACTTTTGGAAGACATCTTTTTTTCCTCAATCCCAACCTCAAAAGTGTTGCTGAAATAGTTTAGTACTTTTAATTCTTGAATATTATCAACATGTTAAGTGAACAGTGGAACAATGGTAATGACCATAATAGACAGTCTCTAAGCATTTGTTGGTTTGTTTGTTTTGGGTTTTTTTTGCCATGTGGCACATGGGATCTTCGTTCCCTGGCTAGGGATCAAACCTGTGCCCCCTGCACTGGAAGTACAGAGTCCTAACCACTGGATTGTCAGAGAAGTCCCAGTCTTTAAGTATTTGTGGATATTGGGAATTTGGTCATTCCTTTTAGTCTCTCCTTTGAAACACGATTTGTAACCTAGGAACTGAGTTAGATCTGGTGTGGGCAGTTAAAGGACCTTCAAATCTTTCATATCCTTGGGAAATCCCTGCCTTCCTCTGTTTACTCAGTTTAAAGGGGGAGATCCTCTTAAGTAGAAAAGGGCAGAGTGGTTGCCTCTGAACCCTCCAGTGGTTTCACAATGTGGGACATCTCTGGTCAAGGGGGCAGATAGAAGCATTGTGCTAATTATTAAGCTGTTGTCTGTCACCTACAAAGCCACCCTTCTTCACTTTGCTTTGTGATAACCTGTCAACTGCACTTAGCTAGCTGGTTCCTGATTAGAATTTGCCAGGAGCGGGTACTAAAAGGGAGGTTGCAAGACTAAAGGAGGAAGATGGGGTTTATTGCTTTCTGTTTACTTTTTTAAAATATAAATTTATTTATTTTAATTGGAGGCTAATTACTTTGCAATATTGTATTGGTTTTGCCATACATCAACATGAATCTGCCATGGGTGTACACGTGTTCCCATCCTGAACCCGCCTCCCATCTCCCTTCCCATACCATCCCTCTGGGTCATCCCAGTGCACCAGCCCCGAGCATCCTGTATCATGCATCGAACCTGGACTGGCGATTTGTTTCATATATGATATTATACATGTTTCAATGCCATTCTTCCAAATCATCCACCCTCGCCCTCTCCCACAGAATCCAAAAGACTGTTCTAAACATCTGTGTCTCTTTTGCTGTCTCACATACAGGGTTATCGTTACCATCTTTCTAAATTCTGTATATATGCATTACTATACTGTATTGGTATTTTTCTTTCTGGCTTACTTCACTCAGTATAATAGGTTCCAGTTTCATCTACCTCATTAGAACTGATTCAAATGTATTCTTTTTAATGGCTGAGTAATACTCCATTGTGTATATGTACCACAGCTTTCTTATCCATTCGTCTGCTGATGGACATCTAGGTTGCTTGCATGTCCTGGCTATTATAAACAGTGCTGCGATGAACATTGTTTCTTTCAATTCTGGTTTCCTCTGTGTGATGCCCAGCAGTGGGATTGCCTGGTGGCTCAGAGGTTAAAGTGTCTGCCTGGAATGAGGGAGACCTGGGTTCGATCCTTGGGTCGGGAAGATCCCCTGGAGAAGGCAATGGCACCCCACTCCAGTACTCTTGCCTGGAGAATCCCATAGAGGGAGGAGCCTGGTGGGCTACAGTCCATGGGGTCGCAAAGAGTTGGACACGACTGAGCGACTTCACTTTCACTATGGCAGTTCTATTTCTAGTTTTTTAAGGAATCTCCACACTGTTGTCCATAGTGGCTGTACTAGTATGCATTCCCACCAACAGTGTAAGAGGGTTCCCTTTTCTCCACACTCTCTCCAGCATTTAGTGCTTGTAGACTTTTGGATAGCAGCCATTCTGACTGGCGTGAAATGGTATCTCATTGTGATTTTGATTTGCATTTCTCTGATAATGAGTGATGTTGAGCATCTTTTCATGTGTTTGTTAGCCATCTGTATGTCTTCTTTGGAGAAATTTCTGTTTAGGTCTTGGGCCCCTTTTTTGATTGGGTCTTTTATTTTTTTGGAATTGAGCTGCAGGAGTTGCTTGTATATTTTTGAGATTAAGTCTGTCAGTTGCTTCATTTGCTATTATTTTCTCCCATTCTGAAGGCTGCCTTTTCACCTTGCTTATAGTTTCCTTTGTTGTGCAGAAGCTTTTAAGTTTAATTAGGTCCCATTTGTTTATTTTTGCTTTTATTTCCAATATTCTGGGAGGTGGGTCATAGAGGATCCTGCTGTGATTTATGTTGGAGAGTGTTTTGCCTATGTTCTCCTCTAGGAGTTTTATAGTGTCTGGTCTTACATTTATATATTTAATCCATTTTGAGCTTATTTTTGTGTATGGTATTAGAAAGTGTTCTAGTTTCATTCTTTTACAAGTGGCTGACCAGTTTTCCCAGCACCACTTGTTAAAGAGATTGTCTTTTCTCCATTGTATATTCTTGCCTCCTTTGTTGAAGATAAGGTGTCCATAGGTACGTGGATTTATCTCTGGGCTTTCTATTTTGTTCCATTGATCTATATTTCTGTCTTTGTGCCAGTACCATACTGTCTTGATGACTATGGCTTTGTAGTAGAGCTTGAAGTCAGGCAGGTTGATTCCTCCAGATACAATAGACCAGTTAGACCTAATTGATATCTATAGGATATTTCACCCCAAAACAATGAATTTAACCTTTTTCTCAAGCACACATAGAACTTTCTTCAGGACAGATCACATCCTGGGCCATAAATCTAGCCTTGGTAAATTAAAAAAAATGGAAATCATTCCAAGCATCTTTTCTGACCACAATGCAGTAAGATTAGATCTCAATTATAGGAGAAAAAGTATGAAAAATTCCAACATATGGAAGCTGAACAACACGCTGCTGAATAACCAACAAATCACAGAAGAAATAAAAAAAGAAATCAAAATATGCATAGAAATGAATGAAAATGAAAACACAACAACTCAAAACCTGTGGGACACTCTAAAAGCAGTGCTAAGGGGAAGGTTCATAGCAATACAGGCATACCTCAAGAAACAAGAAAAAAGTCAAATAAATAAACTCTACACCTAAAGCAACTAGAAAAGGAAGAAATGAAGAACCCCAGGGTTAGTAGAAGGAAAGAAATCTTAAAAATTAGGGCAGAAATAAATGCAAACGAAACAAAAGAGACCATAGCAAAAATCAACAAAGCCAAAAGCTGGTTCTTTGAGAGGATAAATAAAATTGACAAACCATTAGCCAGACTTATCAAGAAACAAAGGGAGAAAAATCAAATCAATAAAATTAGAAATGAAAATGGAGAGATCACAACAGACAACACAGAAATACAAAGGATCATAAGAGACTACTATCAGCAACTATATGCCAATAAAATGGACAACTTGGAAGAAATGGAAAAATTCTTAGAAAAGTACAACTTTCTAAATCTGAACCAGGAAGAAATAGAAAATCTTAACAGACCCATCACAACCATGGGAATTGAAACTATAATCAGAAATCTTCCAGCAAACAAAAGCCCAGGTCCAGATGGCTTCGCAGCTGAATTCTACCAAAAATTTAGAGAAGAGCTAACACCTAACCTACTCAAACTCTTCCAGAAAATTGCAGAGGAAGGTAAACTTCCAAACTCATTCTATGAGGCCACCATCACCCTAATACCAAAACCTGACAAAGATGCCAAAAAAAAAGAAAACTACAGGCCAATATCACTGATGAACATAGATGCAAAAATCCTTAACAAAATTCTAGCAACCAGAATCCAACAACACATTAAAAAGGTCATACACCATGATCAAGTGGGCTTTATCCCAGGGATGCAAGGATTCTTCAATATCCACAAATCAATCAAGGTAATACACCACATTAACAAATTGAAAAATAAAAGCCGTATTATTATCTCAATAGATGCAGAGAAAGCCTTTGACAAAATTCAACATCCATTTATGATTAAAAAAAAAAGCTCTCCAGAAAGCAGGAATAGAAGGAACATACTCAACATAATAAAAGCTATATATGACAAACCCACAGCAAACATTATCCTCAATGGTGAAAAATTGAAAGCATTTCCCCTAAAGTCAGGAATAAGACAAGGGTGCCCACTCTCACCACTATTATTCAACATAGTTTTGGAAGTTTTGGCCACAGCAGTCAGAGCAGAAAAAGAAATAAAAGGAATCCAAATTGGAAAAGAAGAAGTAAAACTCTCACTGCAGATGACATGATCCTCTACATAGAAAACCCTAAAGACTCCACCAGAAAATTACTAGAATTAATCAATGAATATAGTAAAGTTGCAGGATATAAAATCAACACACAGAAATTCCTTGCATTCCTATACACTAATAATGAGAAAATAGAATGAGAAATTAAGGAAACAATTCCATTCACCATTGCAATGAAAAGAATAAAATGCTTAGGAATATATCTACCTAAAGAAACAAAAGACCTATATATACAAATAAAATACTGGTGAAAGAAATCAAAGGGGACACTAATAGATGGAGAAATATACCATGTTCATGGATCGGAAGAATCAATATAGTGAAAATGAGTATACTACACAAAGCAATCTATAGATTCAATGCAATCCCTATCAAACTACCAACGGTATTTTTCACAGAGCTAGAACAAATAATTTCACAATTTGTATGGAAATACAAAAAGCCTCGAATAGCCAAAGCAATCTTGAGAAAGAAGAATGGAACTGGAGGAATCAACCTGCCTGACTTTAGGCTCTACAACAAAGCCACAGTCATCTGTTTACTTTTGGGTGTCCCCACTCAAAAGTAAACGAAAGTGTAAGGCTTCTTCACTCCAGCAGGAGAACTTCCTTTCTGTCACAGCAGCTGAGTTTGGTTTGCAGTTTTTTCCAGCACCTGGAGAATCAATCTCATTGCACCTCCCAGAGACCCCACATCAGCTGGTACTCCCTCCTCAGTACACTCTGTCCCTCTGGAGGTTTTGTTTTCCTTCTCTAGGTTGTAATAATTACACACTCTTCCATTGCTCCTCCAGCCCTAGGAGTGCAGCAATTTCTTGTACTTGATGCCTCCATGTTTCCCTAATGTTGTTTTATTCTTTCATTTTCCAGATAAGTAACTTCATACACTTCTTTAAACTAAAGTCTCTCTATTCACATTTCTTCTGTGGTTTTCCTGACTGCCTTAACTGATACAAGATCTCACGTGAGCTCATACCTGGAACCACATAAATGATATTTAGGCAAGGCCACCATGGGAGCCCTTGAGACTCATAATCTTTGCAGAAGAGGCACGAACATTCTCATTTTTCAGTTCCCCAGGCCCTGTGTGAAAAGGATGACATGGATCATGGCTTCTATAGTCAAGATCAACCCCTTTCCAGACCCAGAAGTCACATCTTTCTAGAGCTGACAAGACTGAGCAGGAGTGCCCAGATGCCCAGGAAGTTCAGCAGTTAGGTAGAGGCATGATCTTCAGCCCTGTTGAGAGTCTGCAAAGCCAGCCAAGAAGGGTTGGTCCTGAGAAGGGCAGAGTTCATGTTGCAGAACTCCCTGGAGTCTGTGGCCAGAGCCTGTAGGAGAGCTTATGGTAACCGTGCTTTGGTAGCTGCTATAGGTCACATGATCAGGATTTGGGGGAGCAAGAGAGACTTGATCTGCAATGAGGAATCTGGGCAAAGTTTTGAAGACTGTTTGGCATGCAACTAATACTCGTATCTTCAGTTTATGGAACACTCTGTCTTAGACACGTTATATGACTGGTGCACTAAGCGCAGGCAGCTGCGACCGGTGAGCTAAGTGTGGCCGAGAGGAGCCACCCCACGTCTGAGGTCAGGGGCAGAAGCCGGGAGGACCCCATGCGCGAAGGGCAGCGGCCAAGAGGAGCTACCCCGCGTCCGAGGTCAGGGGGGCGGCCAAGAGGAGATACCCAGCATCCGAGGTCAGGGGGGCGGCCAAGAGGAGTTACCCCACATCCGAGGTCAGGGGCGGCAGCTGGGAGGAACTACCCCATGCCCCTAAGCCCAAGGCCAGGGGCAGCGGCCGGGAGGAGCAACACACATCCAAGGCTAGAGGCGGTGGCCAGGAGGACCAACCCCACGCCCAAGGAGCTATAGCTGTGTGGGCGCAGGAGGGCCTAGAGGAGCTATCTCACGTTGAAGGTCAGGAAGGGCAGCAGTGAGGAGATACCCCTTGTCCAAGGTAAGGAGCAATGGCTGCGCTTTGCTGGAGCAGCCGTGAAGAGATACCCTATGCCTAAGGTAAGAGAAACCCAAGTAAGATGGTAGGTGTTGCAAGAGGGCATCAGTGGGCAAACACACTGAAACCATACTCACAGAAAACTAGTAAATCTAATCACACTAGGGCCACAGCCTTGTCTAACTCAATGAAACTAAGCCATGCGTGTGGGGCAACCCAAGATGGGCAGGTCATGGTTGAGAGATCTGACAGAATGTGGTCCACTGGAGAAGGGAATGGCAAACCACTTCAGTATTCTTGCCTTGAGAACCCCATGAACAGTATGAAAAGGCAAAATTATAGGATACTGAAAGAGAAACTCCGCAGGTCAGTAGGTGCCCAATATGCTACTGGAGATCAGTGGAGAAATAACTCCAGAAAGAATGAAGGGATGGAGCCAAAGCAAAAACAATACCCAGCTGTGGATGTGACTGGTGATAGAAGCAAGGTCTGATGCTGTAAACAGCAATATTGCATAGGAACCTGGAATGTCAGGTCCATGAATCAAGGCAAATTGGAAGTGGTCAAACAAGAGATGGCAAGAGTAAATTCGACATTCTAGGAATCAGCGAACTGAAATGGACTGGAATGTGTGAATTTAACTCAGATGACCATTATATCTACTACTGCAGGCAGGAATCCCTCAGAAGAAATGGAGTAGCCATCATGGTCAACAAAAGAGTCCAAAATGCAGTACTTGGATGCAATCTCAAAAACGACAGAATGATCTCTGTTCATTTCCAAGGCAAACCATTCAGTATCACAGTAATCCAAGTCTATGCCCTAACCAGTAACACTGAAGAAGCTGAAGTTGAACGGTTCTATGAAGACCTACAAGACCTTTTAGAACTAACACCCCGAAAAGATGTCCTTTTCATTATAGGGGACTGGAATGCAAAAGTAGGAAGTCAAGAAACACCTGGAGTAATAGGCAAATTTGGCCTTGGAATATGGAATGAAGCAGGGTAAAGACTAATAGAGTTTTGCCAAGAAAATGCACTGGTCATAACAAACACCCTCTTCCAACAACACAAGAGAAGACGCTATACATGGACATCAACAGATGGTCAACACTGAAATCAGATTGATTCTATTCTTTGCAGCCAAAGATGGAGAAGCTCTATACAGTCAGCAAAAACAAGACCAGGAGCTGACTGTGGCTCAGACCATGAACTCCTTATTGCCAAATTCAGACTTAAATTGAAGAAAGTAGGGGAAAACCACTAGACCATTCAGGTATGACCTAAATCAAATCCCTTATGAGTATACAGTGGAAGTGAGAAATAGATTTAAGGGCCTCGATCTGATAGATAGAGTGTCTGATGAACTATGGAATGAGGTTCGTGACATTGTACAGGAGACAGGGATCAAGACCATTCCCATGGAAAAGAAATGCAAGAAAGCAAAATGGCTGTCTGGGGAGGCCTTACAAATAGCTGTGAAAAGAAGAGAAGCAAAAAGCAAAGGAGAAGAGGAAAGATATAAGCATCTGAATGCAGAGTTCCAAAGAATAGCAAGAAGAGATAAGAAAGCCTTCCTCAGTGATCAATGCAAAGAAATAGAGGAAAACAACAGAATGGGAAAGACTAGAGATCTGTTCAAGAAAATCAGAGATACCAAAGGAACATTTCATGCAAAGATGGGCTCAATAAAGGACAGAAATGGTATGGACCTAACAGAAGCAGAAGATATTAAGAAGAGGTGGCAAGAATACACAGAAGAACTGTACAAAAAAGGTCTTCACGACCCAGATAATCACGATGGTGTGATCACTGACCTAGAGCCAGACATCCTGAAATGTGAAGTCAAGTGGGCCTTAGAAAGCATCACTACAAACAAAGCTAGTGGAGGTGATGGAATTCCAGTTGAGCTATTCCAAATCCTGAAAGATGATGGTGTGAAAGTGCTGCACTCAATATGCCAACAAATTTGGAAAAGTCAGCAGTGGCCACAGGACTGGAAAAGGTCAGTTTTCATTCCAATCCCAAAGAAAGGCAATGCCAAAGAATGCTCAAACTACTGCACAATTGCACTCATCTCACACGCTAGTAAAGTAATGCTCAAAATTCTCCAAGCCAGGCTTCAGCAATATGTGAACCGTGAACTTCCTGATGTTCAAGTTGGCTTTAGAAAAGGCAGAGAAACCAGAGATCAAATTGCCAACATCCGCTGGATGATGGAAAAAGCAAGAGAGTTCCAGAAAAACATCTATTTCTGCTTTATTGACTATGCCAAAGCCTTTGACTGTGTGGATCACAATAAACTGTGGAAAATTCTGAAAGAGTTGGGAATACCAGACCACCTGAACTCCTCTTGAGGAATTTGTATGCAGGTCAGGAAGCAACAGTTAGAAGTGGACATGGAACAACAGACTGGTTCCAAATAGGAAAAGGAGTACATCAAGGCTGTATATTGTCACCCTGTTTATTTAACTTATATGCAGAGTACATCATGAGAAATGCTGGGCTGGAATAAACATGAGCTGGAATCAAGATTGCCGGGAGAAATATCAATAACCTCAGATACGCAGATGACACCACCCTTATGGCAGAAAGTGAAGAGGAACTCAAAAGCCTCTTGATGAAAGTGAAAGTGGAGAGTGAAAAAGTTGGCTTAAAGCTCAACATTCAGAAAATGAAGATCATGGCATCCGGTCCCACCACTTCATGGGAAATAGATGGGGAAACAGTGGAAACAGTGTCAGACTTTATTTTTCTGGGCTCCAAAATCACTGCAGATGGTGACTGCAGCCATGAAATTAAAAGACGCTTACTCCTTGGAAGGCAAGTTATGACCAACCTAGATAGCATATTCAAAAGCAGAGACATTACTTTGCCAACAAAGGTTCGTCTAGTCAAGGCTATGGTTTTTCCTGTGGTCGTGTATGGATGCGAGAGTTGGACTGTGAAGAAGGCTGAGCGCCAAAGAATTGATGCTTTTGAACTGTGGTGTTGGAGAAGACTCTTGAGAGTCCCTTGGACTGCAAGGAGATCCAACCAGTCCATTCTGAAGGAGATCAGCCCTGGGATTTCTTTGGAAGGAATGATGCTAAAGCTGAAACTCCATACTTTGGCCACCTCATGCGAAGAGTTGACTCATTGGAAAAGACTCTGATGCTGGGAGGGATTGGGGGCAAGAGGAGAAGGGGACGACAGAGGATGAGATGGCTGGATGGCATCACTGACTTGATGGACGTGAGTCTGAGTGAACTCCGGGAGTTGGTGATGGACAGGGAGGCCTGGCGTGCTGCAGTTCATGGGGTCGCAAAGAGTCGGACATGACTGAGCGACTGATCTGATCTGATCTGATATGTATTAGGTTTATTAGTCCTTACGAGAACCCATTTTGTAAAGATGGAAGTAGCTTTAAATAGGTTCAGTAATTTACTCAGTCATAGAGTATTAAGGTTGGGAGTGGACTTCAGGTCCAGGTCTGTCTTGAACCTAGAATTCCTGTGTTAATTCTTTTTAAAAAATATTTATCTATATTTCTTTCTTTATTATTTATTTGACTGTGCTGGATCTCAGCTGTGGCATATGGGATCCTCCATCTTCACTGTGGCATGTAGGATCTTTAGTTGTGCCATGCAGACTCTTAGTTGTGGCATATGGGATCCAGTCCCTCAGCTAAGGAACAAACCTGAGTCCCCTGCATTGGGACTGTGGTGTCTTAGCCCCTGGACCAACAGAGTAGTCCTTTAAGTGTTATTCTTTACCTTTTCACTCTGTAGAAATTTTCATAGGTGAGAAGTCAGTATTCCAAGTGGGAGAAAGAGCGTCATGCTTTTTTGGCTGTACCTGCCTAGTTCCTACTCCTCTCTATAAGACTGAAGTTAGTTTTACAAAAATAATACTAATTTAAAATCATAATTTATGTCTGCTTTATCTCTAGGTGGTTTGAATTTTTCTTCTCTGGTTCAAGTTGTGTTTGCTCTTTGTTAACCCAACATAGCTCTTGAGAGAACAAATCACTTTTCTTTTTTCTAACTGTTCTCTCTGTCCCTCCAGCCTGGACTTGCTTTCATGTAACTGATTGATCTTTAAACTATATTGGGTACTTTCCCTTGAGTGTAGAAAGATTGCTGATTCTCCCATAGCTATTTAGCCTGCATGTGCAGAGAGTTAATATCACATGAAAGCAGTTGGAGAGAAGTGTAGTTGAGAAGCAGGAGGGGAAGGATCACTGTCTTCCCTCTCATTAGATAACAAATTTCTGAAAGGCAGAGCTCTATTTACTATTACTGTCACATTGTTAAATTGCATTAAATAACTGACCCAGGGCTTTTGTTTTGAAGTATTTTATAGCCTGTTCAGGGCTTCCCAGATGGCTCAGTGGTAAAGAATCCACCTGCCAATGCAGCAGCTGCTGGAAATGTGTTCGATCCCTGGGTCTGGAAGATCCCTTGAAGGAGGAAGTGGCAGCCAACTCCATCATTCTTGCTTGTGATGCCCCATGGACAGAGGAGCCTGGAGGGCTATAGTCCATGCGGTTGCAAAGAGTTGGACACGAATGAGCGTGCACACATAGCCTGTCCAATAAGAAGAGCATGATTAGTCATCTGCATGTACTTTTGCCAGGTTGTCCTCAGGTCTGCTATCATTGGTAGTGATGTGAATGAAGCTGTTTGATGGGTTTGCTGCCACAAGAGAGTGGTGACTCTTTGTTATTAACAAACAAACACTTGTACTCTTGAAAAGGCAAAACTATTTTGAACCAACACTCTACATTTTTATTTTAATTGTATAATCTCAGAATATTTAAATTCAAACAGTGTGGGAATCATAAATCTGAAAAGGGAGTTTCTAGGACCACATCATGGAGGTAGCATGTGGCAATGGAAAGAACACTGGTTTTGGAGTCAGAGGACTCGATGCTTGGCTTCATCACTTACTAGTGGTGTGCTCTTGTGTCACATAAGATCTCGAAACTTCATCCGTCTTATTTCTAAAACAGAGATAGAACATGCGACTGTATCATATCACATAGTACTGGTATCAGTTAGGGTGAGGTCAGCTACAAGTAACAGAAAATTCAAGTTAAATTGGCTTAAGTAACAGCGAGACTTTATTAGAGTATAAAATTGGAAGGCTAGGGCTGGGTGGGCCTCAGGTTTGGTGGGATTCAGCAGACCAGTAGGGTCATCAGGAATTTTTTTTCTTTTCAGCTCTGTCCTTCTTTGCCTTTCCTGAGAATATGCCCCATTGTTGCCACTACTCCAGGCTGTGAGCTTCCTTGTCCACATTTGAAGTGTGGATGTAAGGAAACTGTCTGGAAGTTTTTCAGAAGAGAGATGATTCCTCTCCTTACAGATCTTTACAGAAAATTCAGTGTGCAGTCTCACTGACCCAAATTATGTCATGTTCCTACTCTTGAACCAGTAACTGTAGCCTGGGGTCAGGATAATAATTCTTTTCCTGCATGCTCCATGTCTAGAACCAGGTGTGGCATGAAGCATGCAGGCCACAGTGAGCAGGATGTAAATTCTAGGATGGGACTTGTGGCAGCTACTGAGAGACGGGGCGGGGGGGAATGGAAGTTAGGGTAGCAACAACCACAATTTCCATGATAACAACATTGAGGATAAAATCAGGCAGCTTGTGACTGTGGTTATTCAAATTCTGTGTCCCAGAGAGCCTTCGGAAGCACTTCTGAGGGTGTGAGGAGGCAGGACACTCAGCCCCAACCTGTGCTCAACAAACACACCTTCAACAAAGGCAGCTCTGACTGGTGAACTCCGGAAAAATATTAGATACGTATAAAGCCCTCTATATGGTATTATTATTAATAATGTAACAAAACTACTATTATCTTAATTGGTTTAGTTTGTATCCTAT
The DNA here is from genome assembly GCF_003369695.1 of Bos indicus x Bos taurus. NCBI lineage: Eukaryota > Metazoa > Chordata > Mammalia > Artiodactyla > Bovidae > Bos > Bos indicus x Bos taurus. Next base: position 63,460,698 of record NC_040076.1, on the reverse strand, counting down.
AGACTTTGCTATTCACTTTCTGTTTTGCCAAGAGAGGAAACAGATCATTTTGTATCTTGCGAAGGCCCAAAGAGTGTTGAGTAACGCTGATGCCAGTAAGCTTATGTCATTTTCAGCTTGTAATATATTTGAAAGCACCTTTTCTGCACCTGCAAATGCAGATTGGTTTCTGTTTACTGTTGCAAGAGACACCTTTTATTAAGATGTAAGCAGAGCGGAAATAAAATTATAGAAGGAGTCTTCAGTTTTGACCTTCTTGACTTTGTTGCTAATAAACTGTCAAGATAACACATTACCTTATACAGAACACCTTAAAATATTCAAGACTCCACTGGTCAGATTCCTTAACCAAAGGAAAGATAAATCTGTGTATAAACAGGTAGATTACCAATTTATATTGTCTCCTTCTTGTTTATCAGTCATTGAAGTTCAAGGCCACAGTGGCTTGAATTTTTTCTGTCTGAAAGCTTAACTTGGAGTTTTTGGATAAGGACTTTTAGCTCTTCAGTCTTCTGACCTTGGAATGTCATTCAAACTAGAGTCTCCCTCTAATGTGGCCTCAATTATTCAATATGCCTTTAATCTTACAAATTAACCAAATCCCTTCCACTGCCCTTGCCTGAGGCTCAGAGTAGACCTTTATCAGTTAATGAAATTTGACTTGAAAATTTTGAGGTTTTTATCATTTATGTTTAATTTTAAATTCGATTTTTACCTTTATTATAAGAGTTAAAGCTGTATTAAGAGCCGTTTCCCCCCAAGTTTGAGAGTATTGTTTTAAAACAATAGATTTTATTAAAATCCTTAGGATAAAATGGTTCCATCACATATGGGCTGGCTTTGGATATAAAATTTCTTCATCTAGCATTTGACCTGAATTTGAGAGCTCCTGTCTTCTGCCTTCTTCTCTCTCTAACTTTCCTCCCTGCTTTTCTTTCTTTTCCTCCCCTCTCTTCCTTCCCCCTCTCTCGCCTCCTTCACTCAAGAGCTGTAAGACTGAGAGTTTTGTCCTTCTCTGCCAACATTCCTTGGCTTAAGCACCTGCTCTATAAGTTACTGAACTAATGTGTAATTTCACTCATGAGATAAACTTTTCTATCCTGAATTTTATGACTCAAATGGGACTTGGGTGGGGGCATAATATTCCCTCATGTTCCCTGCACCCCAGCCTCAAGTTAACTTCAGGCCCCCACTCCACCCCTTGTGACTTTGCCCAGGGCTGTGATTCATCTCTGGGTTTGCGTGGCATCCTTCTAGGGCTCCTCTCCATCTACCTCGGCAGGGAATCCTGGAACATTAAGGACAGGCCCTTCTTTACTGGAGCAATTCTTTTCAACAAAACTCCGAGGACTGCCTGCTGGTCAGGTGCTGGCTGGTGATGTCAAGGTCACTTCCACCCTGTCCCTTGAAAGCTTTCCTTCCTTGAAATCCCCACCGGCTTCCTTCAAAGATCTCTCAGGAGTGACCGTGTGTGTCCATCAGATTCCCTATGGGAGAATCTCTCTCCCATGATTTAATCTCCACCTTGGAGCTTTTCCCTCTGGATGGCCAAGGGCTGTTGCATCAACCAGGCTGGGCAGGCTGCCGTGAGAGTCCTGCTGGCTCTGCACACAGTGTACCCTCTGTCTCTGCACGTGGGCTCTCCGAGAAGGGAGGCTGTGTCCTGGAAGGCAGTGCAGCACACACCACGGCCACCCCTGGTGCTGGCACACACCTCCCTGGCCACTGCCACCCACTTGGGCTCTCCTGCCCTCCCCAGGAAGGACCGAATGGATCCCTTGACAGGATTTCTAGTTCTTTCTCTGTCTCAGGGAGAGGGTACACATTGATATCAAAGGATTATGCTTGTTAAACTGACCCCGGGAGGGGCCGTTGACTGTCACCACATTTGCAGCCCCTTCGGATGAGCTGAGCTGGCTCCTAGGAATTCTCCTGTCCATCTCTCTGCCTCATTACCACACCAGTGTTTGCAGACTGGAAGTATTTTCTATACTCAGACTGTCAACATTCACATGCTAACTCTTCTGCCTTCCATGTGCCTCTGGCCAAGTAAATTAATTTTCCTGGGCTTCAGGTTCTTCGGCTGTAAAACTGAGACTACGTTTTTATCTGCCTCAGAGGCCTCCTCGGAGGCTCAGACAACCTATTGTTTGTGAAGAACTTAACCCAGTGCTCCATGCATTGTCAGTAAACACCCTTAATGTTTATTATAATCACACCTATATTTGGTGGCACTTCTGTTATCTTTCAGTGTTTCCATATTCATTATCTGATTTAAACCACCTAGTAATTCTGGAAGACAGGTTACTGTGTCTGTTTTCCACATGCAGAAACCAAGGCTCAGGGGAATTGACTAATTTGTTCAAAGCCAAGTGGCTAAAACCTGAGACACTTGCTCCCTGGGACTTGGGTCTGTGTGAGTTCCAGAGTGTCAGCTCTCCTCACTGTCCCCACCTCACAGGGATGACCGACCCAGTGCAGTCAAGCTCCCAGGGTCTTGTCCAGGCACATCCCCATTAGAGGGGGCACTAACCGTGTTCACCCTCCTAATTCAGAATCTCACGTTTCTGAGAGCTCTTCTTCCCCGGGTTCCTGAGTCAACCTCAAGCCTGCCCAGGCTCCCATCGCCTCTGGGTCAGGGATCCCTGAGCACTGGGCCCCTTCCCACTCCCTCCTCATCCCTGCCCTGATCATCCCAGTTGTTCATCACTGTTCACCACCTCCTCTCTGCCATGAGAGGGTTCTTCCTTCCAGAACACGAGGGTGCCCTTCCATACATGCTGTGGCCTTGTGGTTGGAGAGGGAAGCTGGGTCATGCAGAATTTCAGAGCGTGGGGTCAGGCCTGGGAAGCCCCCGTCCAGAGTGCACAGGGAAACCTAAAGCGAGGGTCAGCCCAGAGGGGCGTCTGATGTTACGTCCCCTGGGACAGCTCAGTGCCTTCAGAGTGAGCCTAGCTGGCTGCTTAGTACAGCTATTTAAAGGTCTCAAAGTGTGGATAAACATGACAGAGATTCCAAGGCTTCTATGAGTATATGAAAAATTCAGATATGACCTTTAGATTGGGATTAACATTTCTCTTTCCTATCTCTCAGTCTTAGTGTGTACAGTCTGGGGTGCTCCTGGATGTTAGGAAGCTGCGCAGGACGATGGGACACCATGGTCCACTGTGCTGAAGACATGTTGGACTAAACTGGTTTCTTCACTGGAAGTCTTTTCACAGTCCTAACATAGCATGAACTCACATTCTCCAGAGAACGTTGCTTGCAGCGTTTCCAAACCTTTTGGACCCTGGGGTTTTCTGTTTTTTCCCACAGGGTGCCCACTGAAGCAAGTATTTCAGTGGACTTGAAGGTAGAACCTGGGAGTTGGTCCTGCTGGCCACCAGCAGCCATGTGACTTGAATAAGCCGCTTCCACTGTGTGGGCCGCAGCCCTCTCAGCCTCGTAATAAAGATGTGGGGCCCCTTAGTGATGTCTTCCACATCTGCCATTCCATCCTTGGGATGGCAAACATTTCAGATGTTTTCTGGGAGATGGAGAGGGGAAAGAAGTTTAAGGGGAGCAAGGAAAGGGCCCAGTGTGATCATTCCTGGGTAAAGCAGTCTGTTTATCTTTTATTGTCCTATTTCCTTTACTTGGAACCCAGTATGCTTGTGAACCCCCATTTTCACTCCCTGCACCCCTGTCATGGCTTTACTTGTTGTTGTTAAGTCTCTCAATGGTATCCGACTCTCTGCGACCCCATGGACTGCAGCACACCAGGCTTCCCTGTCCCTCACCACATGGCTTTACTAACCCCTCCTTTTCCCTCTAACTATGATCAGTCATCAAGTCCTGATGGCTGGGTCTCTCAGATCCATCATGCAGTTCACCTCCCTGTGTCCACATCCCCTGCAATCAGCATCTCTGAGCTACACCCCTGCAACGGGCTCCTAGCTGGTGTCTCAGTTTATGTCTTGCTCCCTAAAATCCATTCTCTGTGATGCCAGCTTGAAACTTTCTCACTGGAAAAAAAAATTTATGTGAGATTTCTCTTTCAGGTGGCCCTTTTCCAAGTATGCTAATGGTTCTAGGATGGAATAGTGGTTGGAATGTGAAAATTGGCCTTTTGTTGCTATTTAGTCACATAGTTATGTCTGACTCTTTGTGACCCTATGGAGTATAGCCACCAGGCTCCTCTGTCTATGGGATTCTCTAGGCAAGAATACTGGAGTGGGTTGCCATTTCCTTCTCCAGAGGATCTTCCCGACCCAGAGATTGAACCCAGGTCTCCTGCATTGCAGGCAGATTCTTTACTGATAAGCCACCAGGGAATGAAGATTGGCCTAGTGAGGCTTATTTGTCCATTCATTAAAAAACATTTCCAAATATCTTCTGTAAGCACTATTCTTGGTACTGGGCACATAATGACAGACAAGTTTACCCCTACAGTGGTTACAGTCCAGTGCACTGGTCCTCAACCGTCAGCATGTGTCCATCCACAAGGAGGGCTTGCTAAACCAAGCCTGGGTCCAACCGTCAGAGTCTCCCAGGCGGTGCTGGTGTGACTTCCAGGGACCACCCTTTGAGCACCAATGATGTAATGAAAGGGAGAGAAAAGTACATGAGTAAGTAAATGAAATAATTGCCAGTTGTAATTCCTGCCATAAAGGAACACCCAGGGTCTAGAGAGGGACTTACTTAAGGTGAGATGGGCAGAAGTTCCCTCTGAGAAGGCAATACTCAGGCCTAGACCTAAAGGAAGGGTGGGGTCTTGCTATGTCTGGAAAAGAATATTCAACAAAAATGAGCCTGTCTAAAGACTGCGTGGTGGGAAAGAGCTTGGCATGTTTAGGAAACACACAGAAGGCCAGTGAGGCTGGAGCACAGAGAGAAAGGTGAGGCTCAAGGGAGATGGAGGGATAATCAGGGGCTTTTCAGGTTTCAGTGAAAATCTTATCCTGGATGCAGGGGGATGCTTCTGAAGGAGTTTCAGGCCAGCTGTGGAGTAGAGAGTAAATGTCAAGGAGCAGGGTGGTAGTTGGGACGCCAGCCTCAAGATTGGTTGCTGTGGTCCAGGGGAGAGAAGACAGTAGCTGAGAGTAGGATGCAGCAGGGAACCTGGAGAGGACGAGATGGGTGAGAGGATGGATTTTAGAGGCTGAGCTGTCAGGTCTTGGTAGCCGGGTGTGGGTGGAAGGGCATGGGGAGAGTGCAGAGTTAAAGATGGCTGCCAAAATGAATGGGGCCCTCTGACGGGATTAGTGTTTTAAAAATCTGCTCAGGAAGATATAGCCATTGCGTACGAGTGTCTGCCCTCATGCATGTACCTGGTGCCCAGAGAGAGGGTTCCTGGCATGGCTTATTGTCTGCACACTCACTGCTAAATCCTCGAGGGGAGCCCCTCCCCTCCTCCTCACATCAGTCTCCATTCTACCCGTTGACTGGTTGCTCACCTTCCTGTCTCCTAATCATTTCTGTAGAGAAATCCATGTTACACATCACCAGGGATTTGTCTGGTGTGTGGAAGACAAGGCAGGCACATCAATGGGGGAGCTTGATAAGCCTACACATTATCAGATGACATTCCTGGAGGTGCAGGGTGGGGCTCAGGCATCTGAGCTATGGCTGGTTTGCATGATGCTGATGTAGAGGAAAAAACCACTGGTTTACATGCTGCTCTGCACAGTGCGGTCCCGGGAACCACAGCATCAGCGTCACTTCCGAGGCCGCTGGAAATGCAGAGTCCGGCTCCCTCCAGACCTTGTGAACCATAATCTGTATTTTAATAAGACCTCTTGGGGTTCAGTTGCACAGTCAAGGTCAGTAAGCTATGCTTCAGATGGTGCAGCCACACTGGCCTCCACAGTCTCTGATAATGACCTTTGGAGAAGTCATGAGCTTGCCTCGGGTTTTAGGGGCTCTGGCTGCTCCTGTTTTATGACTTTGTTCAGTGTTATTTGCACAAATAGCTCAGAATCTGCCTCTCATTTCTGCTGTGTCCCGGGCAGGACTGGGTACATCGTGGTCCAAGGTGAGTGGCTGGGGGCTGCGCCCCTCTGTGTCCTGGGGCCTCTTTCTCCTCAGGGTGTGTTCCTACATGTCCCTGCTTCTCTGTGCCCCTGAGGAGACCACTCTGTTGGCTGCAGTTTTATTGCTTTTAAAATCTGTTTTATATTCCATTATGCGATTTCACTGTCCTCCCTCTCATTCAGCTGGAGTACATGTTCCATTCCAGTCTAAGTGCTGAACATTTCATCAGATGGTCTCCGATTAAAATCCAATAAAATGTAAAGCAAGAGAAATTCCAGAATAAAGGAGATGCCATACAACACATGAGGTCTGAATGAAATTTTGTTTCAGGCCTTCCAAACACATTTAAGGAACCAACCTCCAGGGGCCTTAAAAGGAAACAAAATGACAATATAAAAACACCCTCCTCCTGCTTCCTGCCACACAACCTGTATTGTGTCTAACCTGAGAAACGAAATACTGTGTCTGAGGACCTCCAGAGTTGGGTAATTTATTAGGTTCTTATTGTATGCTACATATGGGTAACAGATATTATTATTATTTGTGTCTGTCTACCTGTACATTTATCTGTCATCTATCTGTCTACCTACTACCTGTCTATCCATCTATCTGTCTAATCTGTTTTGTATCAGAACTGCAGCTTCCGGACTGTAGGAGCCAGTTTTCCCAGGCCGCACACTGCCTGCATCTGACTCCCTTTCTTGTCCACTGTCTTGCTCGCGGCTGTCCCTCTACAAGACTCTTGACCTCCTTGGGCGGTACTTTCCCTGCCCAGCACCATCTCTCTCCTCCCACAGGCAGCTCTTCTATTCAGGGCAAAAACTGACACCAAGGAGTCAGAACAACTTTGCTCTGTTTATCCCTGACAAAGTGCCTGTTACGGAAAATGGACTGTCAACTCGTTTCCGATATGTTTTCTTGTCACGTTTCTCATATACGTAATTAGAGGCATCCAGTGTATATTTACTCTCTGCCCCTTCATAATTGTGCTCCCTCCCATCCTGCAAAGGAAAATGTTTCTTCTACATAATTCCCCTTACTTTAAAACATCAGACAAAGCTGCAGCCAGACACACTGTCATCCACACGCTGACACCTCCACTCAGAATCTCCATTATCATTCTTAGCGTAAAGAATTTTTTGCTTTGTGCAGCATTTTTTTCTCTAGGAACTTAAGGAATTGTCATAATTGCCTGGGACAAAGCCTGGGTGATGCGGTCAGAGAGACAGAGTGCAATTAATTTTGTCATTGATTTGGGGATGGTCTGTCTTCCATGGTAAAGCAGGCTCACTCATCTCTCCATTTTGTGCTAACGTACATTGTACATTAAGAGATGGAGTGGGCAGGGGCGAGGTGGGGGGTGGGGAGCAGGCAGCTATGCGCATGAATAGATCCTACTGTTTATGTGTAATTTTTTTTCTGTTCTGGCTCCCGGAGTGGGAGTGGGAGAAAGGAGCCGAGCTAAAACTCAAGTCGCTTGTTTTTGTTGTTTGTTAAACGGGAGGAGGAGAAGAACGGCAGGGAGGTTCTGTATTATCTGTTATTCAGTTTTAAATATTTCAATTATGCTTCTCCATTGGTATGGAAAATTGAGAGTTGGCTATAAAATGCTTGTAAAAATAACCGTACTTGAAGCCGTTTAATTACTTTAATGAAATGAAGACAAATATTTGTAAGTGAAGAGCATGCTCGTAGATAATGCAAGTAGAGAACATGTATTATTCAGCAAATGACTTAATTAGTTTTTAATTAGTAGAAATTGCAATAATTTTTCAGCATATCTTTTATTGGAATGGTTTTTAATAATAAAGTAGCATGTGGGTATCCTTTGTAGAAAGCCATTTGCTGTAAAGCAGGATAACAGATTTGTTGTTTCAACTAGAAAAATTTCAATTCTATTATAAGCTCATTATAGCTCCACTTGTCTTAGCAGTACTCAAGGTGGTGCTTCTTCTAGGGCTTCTCGTGTGTGTCGTCTGCAGCATGCACACATCCGACTACGTGAAGTGACTTGAAGATGATTTGGTTTCTAGATCCTTTCACCCTTTGAAAACCTAGAGGTTTTTCCTTTAGCCATCCATCCATCCATCCTTCCATTTATCATTCATTCATCCATATGTTTAATATTTATGGCATGCCAGGGATGATGGTACTAGGTGTTAGACATTTAAAGGTTTCTAAGACCCAGGGCCTTTGAAAAGTTCAGAGTCCAAGAGGGCAGAGAGACACATAAAATGAGTAATTAGAATTGATATGGTGAATGGCATCCTACAACCAAGTATCAAGTTGTTTTAAAACAAAGATGGGGGAATTCTTACTGAGGGCTTCAGAGACTGTCACCCGGAAGAACTGACTTTCAAGTTCTTGGAAGGACCTCCAGACAGTAGGAACTTTAAGAAGAGAAGCAGAAAGGTGTGGAAATGCCTGATGTGTTGAGAAGACAGTCACTGAGAGAAGGGAGAGTAGCTGGAATGGAGGCATTCCTGGGCCTGCAATGCCATGCTATGGAATGTACTTGAAATGAATATTTTCTCTGATTGTTAAAGTAATACATGCTCATTATGGAAAATTTGGAAAACACAAAGAAGTATTATAAAGAGTAAAATAAAAATCGCTTGTAATCGTACACGTTGTTTGTGCTTTGGTACTTTCTTTTTCTTTATCTTTGCAAACAAGCTCACTTAAAAAAATAAGGATGAGATTGTGCTATAGAAACAGCCAGCTTTATATCCTGTTTCTTTCACTTAGTGCACTATAAGCATTTTCCCATGTCATTCAAAATTCCTTGTAAATGTAATTTTTAATGGCTGTGTAACACTCTACAATATGCATGTTTGTATGGCCTATAATTTATTTAAGTAGTTCTCTCTTGTTGGGCATTTGTATTGATTCCATTTATTACTATAATAAATAATGCTATAATAAACATATTTGCACATAAATTTGCCTGAACTTCTGATTATTTCCTTAGGGTAGTTATCTAGAATTAAAATTACTAGGTCAAAAGCTATAAGAATTTTAAGACTTTTGGTACATATTGTCTCAGTGATTTCAAAGTGGAAGAGGATTAGCAATATAAAAGGTATACATCTTACTGGACAGAGGGAGTTTTTTTTTTTTTTTTTTTTTTTAATGTTCTTAACCATCGCCAGCTTGATAGAGAGAAAATAGCATCTTGTTGTTGAGGTAATTTATATTTCCTTACTGTTATTTTTATTTAACATATATTTAATCAGCTGCTAGTGATAGGTTCTTGGAGAAGGCAATGGCACCCCACTCCAGTACTCTTGCCTGGAAAATCCCACGGACAGAGGAGCCTGGTAGGCTGCAGTCCATGGGGTCGCTAAGGGTCGGACTCGACTGAACGACTTCCCTTTCACTTTTCACTTTCATGCATTGGAGAAGGAAATGGCAACACACTCCAGTGTTCTTGCCTGGAGAATCCCAGGGATGGGGGAGCCTGGTGGGCTGTCGTCTACGGGGTCACCCAGAGTCGGACACGACTGACGCGACTTAGCAGCAGCAGCAGCAGCAGCAGCAGCAGTGATAGGTTCTATGGTTTCAGCAGCCATTTGCATTTTTTTCTTAGAATTGTCTAATCCTTTGCCTGTTTTTCTAGGGTTTTAATATTTTCATTATTAATTTTATCAATAGGTAAAATATAGTGAAATCTATCAAAAGTGTCCTTTGAGATTTCTTCCATTTCTTAATGTTTTTCATGTCATTTGACTTGGCATTCTTGGGGATTAGAGGGGCAAATCTACTGCCATATCCCAGCCTATGCAGTGAAAATACAGCCTTCATCTGTGAGCAGTGAGGTCTAGGTTGTTCCCGTGAGATTTTATATTGTATACACTTAAATTCACATGTATCTGTGTGTATGTGTGGGTATATATACATACATGTACACACATATGTGAATTAAACAATGGAAAGGAATGAATACTTTATTCATTAGCTTTATGTTGTATTATGTACCAAAATGTTTTCATATTGGTACTTTATAATATCTTTTCAGAGAATGGGATGCCCACCTCTTGGAGCCCTAATGAAAAATGAAAAGTTGTGATTGGGTGTTGTTACTGTCAATCATGTTTAGATTATACTAGAGGAGGTTGTGACTTCTGAAAGGAGAGATAGAAGAATCAGGTCATGTTCTGGGAACTTGACTGTGGCATCTAAGCCAGTGAATGTGGTGTGTGTATGTATGTGTGTGTGTGTGTGTGTGTGTGTGTGTGTGTCTAGTTTGGCTCAGGCCTTTGAAGCAGTTCAAGGAGAAGTGATATCTGATGATTTCTTAATGTTATCTTGAATAGAAAATAAAGGGACTTTGTTGAAAAAAGTGTCTGATTGTTATCTTGGCCTTTCACTCACTGCCTTAAAAAAGAACTGATTAATTAATTTGTGACCAACCAAGGAGAAGATAATACTGAACCCTGGCCAAAAATTCTTCTGAATCCTCCAGTTCTTGTAATCTGTGTCAAATAACCTCATCAGCAACTTAGAAGGCAAACAACAAACAAAGATGGAGAGTTCCTCATTCTTCTTTTAGGGTATTTCAAAAGATATTCTTGTCTGTTCTAGAATACCTTGTCAAGCTCTACACCCCTCCCTTCAAAAAATACCCCATTAGAAACAATTAGAAATGCAGACAAAGATTAATGTACCTATATATTTTCACAGTATATTTATTAGTAGATTTGATGAATTGACATTTGAGATCAATAAAATGAATGGTGAATGAACATATCACCCTTGAATGTCTCAAAACACCACATAAAAATCGGAATCGAGGGAGTCCCACTCCCATGTGGGATACGTGAGCATCCCATCCTGACACAGACCCAGTAAAACTGCCATCTAAAAATATTGCCAAACATATGCCATCCCACTATGAACATGACTCTAGTAGGAAGATTACATGTAGGACTTTTCTCTGTTAAATGAGTTCCTTGGCTCAGTCCAAGCAGAGGGATAGAAGTAATTTCTTTGAAGTTCTGTAGACAAGAAAGAACAAGCAGGTTTTGGACAACCTGGGGATGGGGTGAAGTGGTCTGGTTAAGATGACGCTTAACTGAGTTATTTCGACAGCAGTGTGGTGAGGCCAGGTTGGCAGCAATGTCCTGCGTTAGTATGTTGGTCCTAGGGACTTCAGTGACAGGCAGCACGTGGGCATGGCACAGGGCTGCCTCTCTCAGAGGGCATCTGTTGCTTAGGTTCTGTTTATTTTCAAACTTGAGAAAGGCACATCTTTGCTGAGAAATCAGCTTTTTAGAAGTCATTTCAAAGTGAATGAAACATTTACTCAACTGACTCTTGTTTTTCATCCTCTGGCCTTTTCAGCCTGCTCATCTTAACAGTCTCAACGTCTGCAAGCTTCTTCACCTCTGACTCATCTCTGGAAGCTCCACACGTTGACTCCACAGTTAACACAAATGAACCTCAATTTACTCCACTGTAAAATGGGACCAATGCATTGTACACCTAGCTCTGTGTTTTGATAACAAAATAAAAATTGTGTGCGTGAAAGTGTCATGCACATATGAGGTATTATCATACCTCCACATGTTTTAGCATTCATGAATAAAGCCATGATATACCCTGAAGATACAAGAACGAGTCTCATTTTGCACTTTGCCTTCTCTGAGGCAAAACAGGATTTACCCAAAGCAGGATGTTTGGTCAAAATAGCTGTCATCATTTACTGAATGAAATTATGGAATCTTGTTATTTATATCCAACATCGTTTTACCCCCAGGAGCAAAGGTGTGTTTTATTTAGTACAGAGCAGGTAGAACCTTGTAAGTTCCTTTTCTCCACCACAAGGTGGTGCTCGTGTATCCAATAAAACAGTTTGCCCCGCCACCGAATCAAAAATCCTCTATTTCAGCCCTAATTTATGATCAGAATTTACAACCCGGTGCCATAACTTTACCTTACCTAAGTCATCAATTCTCTGTTCCTCTTTTAAAAATTCTCTTCCTATGAAATTACTACTCTTTTTTTGGAGGGCTAAGTTTGCTTTTGGGACAAATCCATGTCTACTTTTTGAATTATTGACTCATGATTTCCACAGGGGCTAGTTCTGCCCTGTCTTCAGTGGGGTACTACAAGATCCAGGCTTGAGCTTATTTGCAGAATGTCACTGTTAGGTTCTGATGTTTCAGTGTTTTCTGATGGGTAGTCTAGTAGGAGGAGGATGTGAGGGCCTTTTCTGTATTGTTGAGGTAGTGCCCTGTAGAAGGAGCTTTGCACCTCATTTTGGGGGATCTGTGTAACCTGTGGGAAATTTACCTGACCTTTCTGACCTTACCTGACTATTTCATCCTCTCTAAAATGATAATAAAGGTGAGAGCAATTTCTTTGGAGTGTTATGGAGATTAAAGATAGATTATAATGTAGTTTTATCTCATCTAGAAAATGAAATGATAATCATAGTTATCTCTTAGGGTTGTAGAGAAAACATGTGAAACTCATAAGCACAGGGCTTGGGATTTACAGAGTGCTCAATGAATGTTTGTGATTATTGTCATGATCATCAAGGATGCTGTAGTCTGTGCAAGGGGCTGGGGGTCGGGCTGATGGGCCCTGCTCTTAGATTCCTTGGCTCTGTGTGACTGTGCATCGCTGTTTCCCCGGCCATACATGAAATTGGTCACAACTGCCTGAAGTGGTAGGAGATTTTGTCTCTTCTTTTCTTTTCCGATTCCTTTCACCCCTTTTGTACTTAAGGGGAGAATAAATTATCTCCATTTAAACTGCCCACCCCCAGTTTTTGGAATGTGAATTTGTATTCCTGTAAAAGAGACCTAAGTAAGAAGATAGGAGTCCTAGATTTCTTCCAGCAGTGCTGTCAAGGAGCCCTGTGAGATTAGAGACAGCAGACCGGAAGCTAGGGGACTCCAGATCTATAGGCTTGGAAATAGAATTCCTTGTGAATTTAATGATAGCCATTCTCTGATTTGATGATTCTTTAAAATGGGAATGGTAAAAAACTTTTTTCCTATCAGACAGGATTATTGTGAATAAAATGAACATGTAAGACGTGAATAATAATACTGGGGTTCTAGACATCACCACTACTAATAGAGGCGATCAGGTATCTGATGATGCCCGTGTGTGGGGGTTAAAAGAGGTCATACTTTTGGAAAGCTGAGTGGACAACATGTGACTGACCTAGCAGTTTTCAATTATAAAATCAGGAGGTGAGAGTATTACATATTTTCTCTTCCCACCCACCTCACACACACGTACACACTCCCACACTCCAGTTCCAGTTTAAAATATAGGACAATTATTTGTCCCATTGGAGTTGAAAATGGAACAAACAGTAAAATATGGGTCACTCCCAACTCTGTTTGGGATATCTAGTAATTTTGCCTTTGGGGGGAATGTGAACATTATTTTCTAGGGCAGGGATCAGCCTCGGCATCTCCTTAAGAACCCTAGTGGACAAGGACTGCCTATACATGAATAGGCATAGGGCATCAATAGGGAAGAAGGGAAAGAGTGGATCACAGAAAAGGAGTCGGGGTGGGAAAGAGAGGAGAGGGAGACAGAGAAGGATAAAGGGGTCCTGCATTTCTGCAAGTGAGGGCACTTCAGATGTAGGGTTGAGGAAAAGGGGAAAGACTGGAAGCACCTGTGTTAGGAAAGTCACGGCTGAAATCCCATTGGTACTACTGGCTGACCCTGTGACCCTAAGTTCAGTTCAGTTCAGTTGCTCAGTTGTGTCCGACTCTTTGTGACCCTATGGACTGCAGCACACCAGACTTTCCTGTCCATTACCAACTCCTGGGGTTTACCCAAACTCATGTCCATTGAGTCAGTGATGCCATCCAACCATCTCATCCTCTGTCATCCCCTTCTTCTCCCAGCATCAGGGTCTTTTCAAATGAGTCAGCTCTTCACATCAGGTGACCAAAGTATTGGAGTTTCAGCTTCAGCATCACTGCTTCCAACGAACACTCAGGACTGATCTCCTTTAGAATGGACTGGTTGAATCTCCTTGCAGTCCAAAGGACTCTCAAGAGTCTTCTCCAACACCACAGTTCAAAAGCATCAATTCTTCGGAGCTCAGCTTTCTTCACAGTCCTACTCTCATATCCATACATGACTACTGGAAAATCATAGCCTTGACTAGATGGACCTTTGTTGACAAAGTAATGTCTCTGCTTCTCATATGCTATCTAGGTTGGTCATAACTTTCCTTCCAAGGAGCAAGCGTCTTTTAATATCTTGGCTGCAGTCACCATCTGCAGTGATTTTGAACCCCCTAAAATAAAGTCTATCACTGTTTCCACTGTTTCCCCATCTATTTGCCATAAAGTGATGGGACCGGATGCCATGATCTTCGTTTTCTGAATGTTGAGCTTTAAGCCAACTTTTTCACTCTCCTCTTTCACTTTCATCAAGAGGCTCTTTAGTTCTTCTTCACTTTCTGCCATAAGGGTGGTGTCATCTGTATATCTGAGGTTATTGATATTTCTCCTGGCAGTCTTGATTCCAGCTTGTGCTTCCTTCAGCCCAGTGTTTCTCATGATGCACTTTGCATATAAGTTAAATAAGCAGGGTGACAATATACAGCCTTGAGTTACTCCTTTTCCTGTTTGGAACCACTCTGTTGTTCCATGTCCAGTTCTAACTGTTGCTTCCTGACCTGCATACAGATTTCTGACCCTAAGGGATTATGTTAACTTCTCTGATTCTGTTTCCTTAGTTCTGAAGTGGGGTCACCATCTATCTTTGCATGGTTGTAGTTAGTTTAGCAGCACAAAATATCCACTGTGTATGTGTGTGTGTTCTTGCCCTGAGTTGCAGCTGCCTGCCTGCCACACCCTTCTAAAGAACATCGCTTCATAGCCTTCCCCGTTGAAGCCCAGGCAAATTGTTCTGTGTTGTTCCCTATGCAAAGACTCCCCTTGAGAGCATCCATCATTGTCAGAAATGTGCAACAGAATGCCTCCAAGGATGATATTCTCAGACCTCTCTTTCCAGCCCAACTCTGAACATATAATCAACACTACTTGGGGGTAGTTTTTCAAACACACACTGTTATACCTAATCACACTGCCTGTTAATCTTCCCTTCACCATTCTAATCACAGAGGTATATTGGGGGAATGTTAAATATTTTGCTGAAATCAAGGTTTAGTGTATTTGCCACATCCCTCAAGTTATTCTTTGGTAAGGAATTCTACCAACTATGTCTTGTTGTGAATATTTCAGTTAAAGTGCATTCTAAATGTCCTCACAATTGCAACCTAATGTGTTGGACTATAGTTGGTACAGGAACAGTTTCCCCCTTGCTTTTAAAAACTCAAGAATTATTCTGTATTCAGCCATCTAATATTGATACCTTATTTATTCTTCATGATTTCATCATGCCAACAACACAAGAGAAGACTCTATACATGGACATCACCAGATGGTCAACACTGAAATCAGATTCATTATATTCTTTGCAGCCAAACATGGAGAAGCTCGATACAGTCAGCAAAAACAAGACAGGGAGCTGATTGTGGCTCGGATCATGAACTCCTTATTGCCAAATACAGACTGAAATTGAAGAAAGTCCCTTATGACTATACAGTGGAAGTGAGAAATAGATATAAGGGACTAGATCTGATAGACAGAGTGCCTGATGAACTATGGATGGAGGTTCGTGACATTGTACAGGAGACAGGGATCAAGATCATCCCCATGGAAAAGAAATGAAAAAAAGCAAAATGGCTGTCTGAGGAGGCCTTACAAATAGCTGTGAAAAAAAGAGAAGCAGAAAGCAAAGGAGAAAAGGAAAGATATAAGCATCTGAATGCAGAGTTCCAAAGACTAGCAAGGAGAGATAAGAAAGCCTTCCTCAGCGATCAATGCAAAGAAATAGAAGAAAACAACAGAATGGGAAAGACTAGAGATCTCTTCAAGAAAATTAGAGATACCAAGGGAACATTTCATGCAAAGATGGGCTCAATAAAGGACAGAAATGGTATGGACCTAACAGAAGCAGAAGATATTAAGAAGAGGTGGCAAGAAGAATCTTCATGACCAAGATAATCATGATGGTGTGATCACTCACCTATAGCCAGACATCCTGGAATGTGAAGTCAAGTGGGCCTTAGAAAGCATCACTATGAACAAAGCTAGTGGAGGTGATGGAATTCCAGTTGAGCTATTTCAAGTCCTGAAAGATGATGCTGTGAAAGTGCCACACTCAATATGCCAGCAAATTTGGAAAACTCAGCAGTGGCCACAGGACTGGAAAAGGTCAGTTTTCATTCCAATCCCAAAGACAGGCAATGCCAAAGAATGCTCAAACTACCACACAGTTGCACTCATCTCACATGCTAGTAAAGTAATGCTCAAAATTCTCCAACCCAGGCTTCAGCAATATGTGAACTGTGAACTTCCAGATGTTCAAGCTAGTTTTAGAAAAGGCAGAGGAACAAGAGATCAAATTGCCAACATCCACTGGATTACCGAAAAAGCAAGAGAGTTCCAGAAAAACATCTATTTCTGCTTTAGTGACTATGCCAAAGCCTTTGACTGTGTGGATCACAATAAACTGTGGAAAATTCTGAAACAGACGGGAATACCAGACCGCCTGACCTGCCTCTTGAGAAACCTGTATGCAGGTCAGGAAGCAACAGTTAGAACTAGACATGGAACAACAGACTGGTTCCAAATAGGAAAAGGAGTAACTCAATGCTGTATATTGTCACCCTGCTTATTTAACTTATATGCAGAGTACATCATGAGAAATGCTGGGCTGGATGAAGCACAAGCTAGAATCAAGATTGCTGGGAGAAATATCAATAACCTCAGATATACAGATGACACCACCCTTATGGCAGAAAGTGAAGAAGAACTAAAGAGCCTCTTGATGAAAGTGAAAGAGGAGAGTGAAAAAGTTGGCTTAATGCTCAACATTCAGCAAACTAAGATCATGACATCCGGTCCCATCACTTTATGGCAAATAGATGGGGAAACAGTGGAAACAGTGTCTGGGTTCCAAAATCACTGCAGATGGTGACTGCAGCCATGAAATTAAACGATGCTTACTCCTTGGAAGGAAAGTTATGACCAACCTAGACAGCATATTAAAAAGTAGAGACATTACTTTGCCAACAAACGTCTGTCTAATCAAGGCTATGGTTTTTCCAGTGGTCATGTATGGATGTGAGAGTTGGACTGTGAAGAAACCTGAGCACTGAAGAATTGATGCTTTTGAACTGTGGTGTTGGAGAAGACTCTTGAGAGTCCCTTGGACTGCAAGGAGACCCAACCAGTCCATCCTAAAGGAGATCAGTCCTGGGTGTTCATTGCAAGGACTGATGTTGAAGCTGAAACTCCAATACTTTGGTCACTTGATGCGAAGAGCTGACTCATTTGAAAAGACCCTGATGCTGGAAAAGATTGAGGGCAAGAGGAGAAGGGGACGACAGAGGATGAGATGGTTGGATGGCATTACCGCCTCGATGGGCATGGGTTTGGGTGAACTCCGGGAGTTGGTGATGGACAGGGAGGCCTGGCATGCTGTGATTCATGGAGTCACAAAAAGTCAGACATGACTGAGCGACTGAACTGAACTGAACTGAACATAGATTAACTCTGAGATACAGGTGCTAATTCCTTCAGCACCTGAGATTAATTAGTCTGAATTCTGCTACATGTGTTTATTTTTTTTTCCTTTTAAAAATAAAACAATGCTTTGTCTGTCAGTTTGGGCTCTTATCACGAATACCATAGACTGAATGGCTTAAATAAGAGAAATTTACTTCCCACAGTTCTGGAGGCTGGGAAGTTCAAGATCAAGACATTGGCCGATTTGGTGTCTGGTGAGAACCTACTTCCTGGTCCAGAGATGGGAATCTTCTTATGGGTCTTCACATGGTGAAAGGGGCAAGGGAATTCTGTGGGGTCTCATGTATGAAATCCCTAATCCCATTCATGAGGGTGCCACCCTCTTGACCTAATCTCTTCCCAAAGCCCCACCTACTAGTACTGTTACACTAGGGGGTTAGAATTTCCATATCTGAATTTTGGGGTGACACAAGTGTTCATTTTGTAGCATGGTTCTTTTTTAATTAAACTTTTTATTTTGTGTTGGGGTTTAGCCAATTGACAGTGCTGTGATAGTTTCTTTCAGGAAGACAGAAAAGGGACTCAGCCATGCATATACAGGTATTCATTCTCCCCCAAACTCCCCTCCCATCCAGGTTGCCCCATAACATTGAGCAGAATTCCCTATGCTATATAGTAGGTCCCTGTTGGTTATCCATTTTAAATACAGTATCATGATTCTTTTATGGTACAGTAAGTCCCCTACATATGAACCTTCAAGCTGTGAACTTTCAAAGATGCAAACGTACGTTTGCTCACGTTTTGTGTACCTTACTGTACAGTACTGTTGCTGGGCAACACAGGGAGCTTACCAATGAAGACCTGATGGGATTGGAGGTCCAGGGAAAGAATGAAGGGAGACACGAGGAAGAAGATATAACTGAAGATCTGAAGTGATCCACCATGCAGGAAACGGCAAGGGGATTTTCTTTACTTGAGAAGGCACTGTTAGTTTTGAGGTGCAGGGCTCGAATGTAGAAAGCTATACGAAGGTTGCAGCAGCCGTTCAGAATGCAGTCCAGTGCTTCCATGTCATCTATGATGAGAAAAACAGAGCTGCTACCCAGATGTCACTGGCTTGTTTTTTCAAGAAGGTAGATAGAATTGAATCCAGCAAGGAACCAGAACCTGTGCCATCATCGTCAGGCATGAGTGAAGTTGCAGCATGCTCTCCATCTCCTATTGCTGACAATCCTCAGCTCCACCATCTCCCACCTCCTCTTCCCACTCCAGTCAGTAACCCTTCTTGCCTGTTCACTTGATGCCAGCCTCTGTATGCCAGCTGTTGTACTGTATTACTGTATTTTCAGGGTACCATGCTGTAAGATTGAAAATGTTTTTTTTGTGTGTGTTTGTTTTTAGTGTATCATTTGTGTGGAAAATATTATAAACCTATTACAGTTCAGTTCAGTTCCATCACTCAGTCGTGTCCAACTCTTTGTGATCCCATGAACTGCAGCATGCCAGGCCTCCCTGTCTATCACCAACTCCCAGAGTTTACCCAAACTCATGTCCATCGAGTTGGTGATGCCATCCAGCCATCTCATCCTCTGTCATCCCCTTCTCCTCCTGCCCTCAATCTTTCCCAGCATCAGGGTCTTTTCAAATGAGTCAGCTCTTCGCATCAGGTGACCAAAGTATTGGAGTTTCAGCTTCAACATCAGTCCTTGCAATGAACACCCAGGACTGATCTCCTTTAGGATGGACTGGGTGGGTCTCCTTGCAGTCCAAGGGACTCTCAAGAGTCTTCTCCAACACCACAGTTCAAAAGCATCAATTCATCAGTGCTCAGGTTTCTTCACAGTCCAATGCTCACATCCATACATGACCACTGGAAAAACCATAGCCTTGACTAGATGGACCTTTGTTGGCAAACTAATGTCTCTGCTTTTTAATATGCTGTCTAGGTTGGTCATAACTTTCCTTCCAAGAAGTAAACATCTTTTATTTTCATGGCTGCAATCACCATCTGCAGTGATTTTCGAGCCCTCCAAAATAAAGTCAGCCACTGTTTCCACTGTTTCCCCATCTATTTGCCATGAAGTGATGGGACCGGATGCCATGATCTTCATTTTCTGAATATTGAGCTTTAAGCCAACTTTTTCACTCTCCTCTTTCACTTTCATCAAGAGGCTCTTTAGTTCTTCTTCACTTTCTGCCACAAGGGTGGTATCACCTGCATATCTGAGGTTATTGATATTTCTCCTGGCAATCTTGATTCCAGCTTGTGCTTCATCCAGCCCAGCATTTCTCATGATGTACTCTGCATATAAGTTAAATAAGCATGGTGACAATATACAGCCTTGACATACTCCTTTTCTTATTTGGAACCAGTCTGCTGTTCCATATCCAATTCAGTGCAGTGGTATATAACTGATTGTGTCGGTTGAGTACCTAGGTTAACTTTGACTAAATGAACATGCTCTCAGAACTGACTCCGTGGGAGAAACAGTGACTCAATTTGGATGTTGTCTTAGAAATTTGCAAGTACTTTCATGTGCTTTATCTCGTGTGATCGTTACAACCACTTGAGAGGTTGGTTGGACTAGTGGTTCTAGTATATCCATTTTAAAGACCAGAAAACTGACACACAGGAGGTTAAGTAACTCATTCACTATCCTACCGCACCTGTTGGCAGAGTTGTGCTCTACAAAGCGTGGAGCTTCTGACTTGGATTTTGAATGTCTTGTTACATATGTATATTATTGTATGTGTACTATTTTTAGAAGAAAGTAAGCTACAATTGGGCTTCCCTCATGGCTCAGCTGGTAAAGAATTCACCTGCAATGCAGGAGATCTGGGTTCGATCCCTGGGTTGGGAAGATCCCCTGGAGAAGGGAAAGGCTACCCTCTCCAGTATTCTGGCCTGGAGAATTCCATGGGCTATATAGTCCATGGGGTTGCAAAGAGTCGGACATGACTGAACAGCTTTCACTTTCAGACTTTCAGAAGCTACAAATAGGCTAGAATACACACACATAGGTATATAAAGTGTCCAATAGAATATTCCAAGGTGATGGCAGTGTTCTATCTGTGTTTACCCAGTTATGGTAGCCACTCACCATACGTGGCCATGGAGCACTTGAAACGTGGCCAGTGTGAATGGGGAAATGAGTTTTAAATGTTATTTAATATTAATCTAAGTGTCCACATCTTGCAGAGCCCCATGCCCAGGAATAAACGGGCAGAATCTATCAGCCTGAAACCCTTTCCCAGAGCTAAGAGAGTCGGTGAGTCTACTCTTTTAAAGGGGCGACTCCTGGATGCACTGAGCATTCACCCCAAGGAGACAGTTTGGAGACCCAGTGGTGGCTTGGAAGCTTTGCAGGGTCAGCCACATGGACTTGGGGGCTCAAGTGCATGGGGAATTAAGCTCCATTTCTGCACATGTGAGTCATAATGTATAAATTTTAATTCACTGCATGAGCAAGCCTCAGGCCCTTGGGGGCTTTTGCTCTGCTGAATTAATCTTACAGGGTTGTGCCATCCTGCATATAATTCTTTGGTTATGTGCTCCACTTTCCAGTTCTACACATTTCAAAGTTTGGATCTCTGCTTAGGTAGTTGGTTCTGTTGGTTCTGCTTAGAAAGAACATAGAGCTCCCTGACCACCTCCCTTGAAGTCCTGCAGTCAGGGACCCTAATAAGCAGCAGGTCTAGTGTTTAGACATTCCAGTACTCTTGCCTGGAAAATCCCATGGCAATTTTCCCATTGGAGGAGTCTGGTAGGCTGCGGTCCATGGGGTCACCAAGAGTTGGACATGACTGAGTGACCTCACTTTCCCTTTTCCCTTTCATGCATTGGAGAAGAAAATGGCAACCCACTCCAGTGTTCCTGCCTGGAGAATCCCAGGGACAGGGGAGCCTGGTGGGCTGCTGTCTATGGGTCACACAGAGTCGGACACGACTGAAGTGACTTAGCAGCAGCAGTAGCTAGTGTTTAGAGCATGGTCTGTGGTGCCAGGCTGCCTGGATTCAGATCCCAGCTGTGCCACGTATCAGCTGTAATAAGACCTTAAACAAATATTTAAGTGTTCTGGGCCTTTCCTCCTCTGTAAAATGGAGATGATAATAGTCCTGCCTACTTCAGAAGGTTGGGAAGATTAGATGAGTGACTCAGTTTAATAGTGCCCAGCACAGTGGACCAGAGAAGGCAATGGCACCCCACTCTAGTACTCTTGCCTGGAAAATCCCATGGCAATTTTCCCATTGGAGGAGTCTGGTAGGCTGCAGTCCATGGGGTTGCTGAGGGTCGGACACGACTGAGCAACTTCACTTTCACTTTTCACTTTCATGCATTGGAGAAGCAAATGGCAACCCACTCCGGTGTTCTTGCCTGGAGAATCCCAGGGACGGGGCACCTGGTGGGCTGCCATCTATGGCGTTGCACAGAGTCGGACACGACTGAAGTGACTCAGCAGCAGCAGCAGCAGCAGCAGCACAGTGAACATATCGGTGTTTGCTGTTGATACCATTATAGGCACACGTCCACTCTGGTCTCAAACACCAAGACCAAGGGAGATTTAAGGAACATTAGGCTTGCTTTCTGCAGCTGTGCTATGAGAGTTTTTCTGTGAGTCCTGCCTAAACAGTAGGGTACCTACCTAGTTTTTGGAGTCCTATCTGTGACCCCTAGACTCCACAAGTCAGTCTCTAGTTGCCACTAGACTTTCCCAGGGCTGAGCCCTGTCTGCTTGCTGGTGACCTATGCCAAACTTTTACTTATGGTTCTCAAACCACCTGCCTGTACTTCTGTTGTGAAATGCTAGGAGCTTGAGGGACCTCCTGTCCCACTCTGGTGGGTTTGTGCATTTCCCAGGTTCTAACCCCTTTGTTGTTCTGTTCCTCTTCCTTTCATCATGTCTCCTTTTTATTTCTCATCAGGCATTGTTTTGAAGGCCACATTAGACTTTTTTTTTTCTTTTATAATTTCCTCTCATGAATTCTATATTAGTTTTTGGCACTAAGATCAAACCTATCTTTAAATTTTGAAATCTGTTGATACAAATTCAAGCATTAACTTCTTTTTTGAAATCTAGGACAAGTACAAATTAGTTAATAAATTAAACAAACATTAATTAGTGTCTGCTGTGCATGAGGCCCTGTGCTTGGTCCTGGAGATACAGGGTTTTGCATAATTTTAGGCCTATAGGAGAGTCTTCAAAAATGGTTGCTCAGTTATACTCTGTAGGATTTTAAGCCCAGAGTCACACTTTCCTGGATGGCTACTGTGCCTTCAGAAAGACATGCCTCAGTGACTATGGGTGGGAAGGAAAAGGGCAGCTCAGATACAAAGAACTGAAGAAGACAATGGCGTTATCACAGGGTCTTCTGTCTCTTAGTTTGTGGTCATCCTGCTCCATGGCTGTATCTACCTGTCCGTTGCAAGGGATGGCAATGGGTCAAGAAGAGACGAATCCCTAATCTTATCTACAGCAATTCACTAATGTGCTGCAAAATGGAAATGGCAAGGTGTATCAGATCTCCCTAGATCTGAAGATGTGTTGGAACTGTAAATCTGAATTCGCATATCTCATCTTTTTTCAGGTCTAAGAGGAATTTACAGAGCAAAGCACTGAGACACACACCCACAAACATGGCTTTTGGGTTTATTTGCCTTTTCAAATACAGGCAGTTTGACCTGGGTGCTATTTACCATGTATTGTCTTAGAGGAGAGAGATGTAAGTGCTTATGTCAGTTTCCTGGCTCAAGAAGTCCAGGTGCTACTGGAGGAACGCAGAAGGGCTCCCGGGCAGGGGCTGAGGCCTCAGGGTTAGAAGGCCATGGCAGGTGCAAGTGCATGTAAACGGTTCTTAATATCAGGTTCTTAATACCATGTTCCTAAGACATGGCTGGTGCTTGGAACAGAGTAGGGAAACAGAAGGAATAACGAGAAATCCCTGCTTGTTAATATGTGTATTTTACATGGCATCTTTAAATATGAAGTTGCTGCTTACACCACTTTACTCCAATTCAGTGAGTTTTACAGGACCACAGGGGAACGTGTTCCAGTTTGAGCAAGCTGAAAATGTCTTAGAGCTGACAGAATAATGAGTGTTTTTTCTTTGTTTAATATTTTTGATCCAGATCGGATAACTGTGGTTTCTGTCATTTCTACCCACTATCTCTTTTGCTGTTTTCTGACTTTGTTTCTTTCACTTATTGGAGGAGGATTTCTAATTTCTTGTGTGTATAAGAAAGTCAAATATAGGTGATTATTTCCAGTTATTCTTAAGAATTTTCCAAAAGTATATAATGAATATTTGATGCTCTGTTTAGTTAATTTAAAAACTAATGAGAAAACAGAATATGTTTTTTCTTTCTTTTCTATTTTGTGCTGCTGCTGCTGCTGCTGCTGCGTCACGTCAGTCGTGTCTGACTCTGGGTGACCCCATAGACTGTCCCTGGGATTCTCCAGGCAAGAATACTGGAGTGGGTTGCCATTGCCTTCCCCTCTGTTTTGTGCTAGTTGGTGTATTTCTAGCCCTGAGTTGAAGATTCACCAGTAACTAAGGTTTGGCTTTCCAATCCCCTGGGCTATTAGGACAGAGGGAAACTTTTTCCAGACAAAGGTGTGTCTAGACAAGCTCAACTGGAATTAGGTTTGCAGTTAGTAACTGCATGAATGTTTAGAAGAAAGATTTTGTGTTGGCCCTGTGATTGATTCTTCCTCAGGGAAAGGTTTATTAACATCTTTTAATTATTATCTCTCCCTCTCTCTCTTTCTCTTCTTCCCTTCCTCCTCCTCTTCTTCTCTGGTATGATATACTAATTTCCTAGTACGCACTAGGAAATAGGTTTGGAGAAGTTAAGGAATTTGCTTAATTCAGCTGCTGTGTAAACCCAGCCCTGTTTGTTTTCCAAAGTTTGTTCTCATTTCACTACATATTTACTTTCTCCATCTCTAAATCTAGGGACTCTATTAGAAATTCCTAAAGGCCTAGTATTTTTTGCCCCTGAGATAGGGATTGTGATGATAAGTAAAAGTGCTATCTCACCCTCTTTTATAATTTACACATGTGTTGTGTGCTAAGCTGCTTTAGTCATGTCCAACTCTTTGCAACCCCCTGGACTGTAGTCCACCAGGCTCTTCTGTCCCTGGGATTCTCCAGGCAAGAATACTGGAGTGGGTTCCCATTCCCTTCTCCAGGGGATCTTCCCAACCCAGGGACTGAACCCGGGTCTCCTGCATTGCAAGCAGATTCTTTACTGTCTGAGCTACGAAGGAAGCCCTAGGTAATTTACATACAAGTAATAATTTACATACAAGTTCACATACCTCACTTCCTTTTTTTTTTAAAGGGTAGGGATAATCTCATTTTACAGATAAGGACATGGAAGCTAAAATCAATTTTCTAGAGTACCTCCCTGGGTGCAAGAATACATGTGTCGGACCTTATATCTTGTAGCTGTCCAGACCATCAATGCAGAAGAGACACAGGAGGGTCTGTGCCCTAGCCCAGGCTCTGTGGGCCTCTGGCACTCTCTGTTTGCATCGCCCGGCCCTCACGGGTGGCAGTGGTATCATCTGCTTCCGTTGCTTTCCTACGAGTCAAAGACCTGCTCCAAGTCTACTCGCTGCCTCCTGTGTGTACATCCTCATCAGGTGTCAAGTCTTCATTTCCATCCCACTAGATTTCATTCTATTTCCTTTATTATTTTGCTGGTGGCAGTAGCAGCTCTCAGCCCTGCTGTGGTCTGGGGCATTCAGGGGAGTGGGGAGGTGAACTGGGAGGAAAATTGAGCTGAACTGGGAGACTGGGGCACTGGTCGCCTTGGCCATGTGGCCCTGCTCAGAGGCCACCTTTCCTCCCCCTGATTGTTACGACGGAGGATGGACTGTGGGTGGGTTCTAAAATGCATGGCTCCAAGTGCAGTCTGTGGAAAGTGAGCAGCTTACCCCTGTAACTTTCTGCGAAAGGGATATGCTTATTTTCTTGCTGGGAGTGTTTAGTACTAAGACTAGTTATTTATATTTTAATCTTTCTTGACAAAAAGAGAAAAGCTTCACTTCTCTAAAATATTGACAAACCCAAAGAGAACCACGTTTATCCGGAATGCCATCTGCACCGGATGGAGCACCGCAGAAGTGAGAAGCCCCCAGACATGGTGCCCTGAGCTGGTGCCTGAAGCCAGAGCTACCGGAGATACACTCAAAGCGCCAACTCCCCAAGCTCAAACTTGGTTAGAAGAAGGAGAGGCTGGGAGACAGGGCCAGCTCGATGGAAAATTTTATTTCCCTTTTATGGTAAAAGCTCTGAGGAGCAGTGTTCTATTTTTCACCTCGAGGACTGTGAAAAGACTGAACAATAAGCCCTTTGGGTGTTATAAATGTGTAAATATGACACCGGAATTCTGTACGAAATGCTGACGTTTCTCCTGGAGGGTGCATTCTTGATTTGGGTTTTTGTCATTCCTTGTCCCCTCTCCTCTCTCACTCTTCTGGGAGAGGGTGAGGGCGCCTTGTTTTCTCAAGCTTTTGCCGTATAAGTTTCTACAAGTTTCTGCCGTGAATCTCAGTGTTGGAAACTCACCTCCTTTTTGCTTCCTGCGCTGTTCCTTTGTTTCTCTGCCGCACAGTCCTCACTTGCTCCTGTCACAGGCTTCCTGGAGACAGACGTCTTCACCTGGAATGCCAGCCCCAGCCTCCATTCTCATTAAGAAAAGTGAAGGGGTTAGCTTTATTATCATTTCAAAGCTCTTCTGCATGGCTCCCACCATGAGAGCTCATGTATCAGTCATGTCCAGTGGGGAAAAGCATTTTTTCTCTTTTTTAATATTAGTGTCCAGTGGAATCCAAAGGATGAAGTGTTTGAAGGAGGAGAGATAGAATAATGTTTTGAATAAATACACAGAAAAGAACTCAAGGGACAGTTCCTTCATTTATTTGTTTATATCTTTCTTTCAAAATAATTTCAGGCAGTTTTCAATAAAGCCCATATATACAATGTCTGTGCCTTCCAGCCTTCCTGGAAGTGCTCCTAAAGGCAGAGGAGAGTAAATGGGCACTGTTTTTGGGAGACATGGGGGGAGAGCCCAGAATGATCCAATTTTGCCTTCCAATTCATAATATTTGTCCTAGTATGCATGATCTCTAGGTCAACATCAGGCATATGATGTCCACGATAAGTCACTCAGTCGTGTCTGACTCTTTGTGACCCTGTGGACTGTAGCCTGCTAGGCTCCTCTGTCCAAGGGGATTCTCCAAGTAACAATACTGGAGTGGGTTGCCATGCCCTCCTCCAGGGGATCTTCCTGACCTAGGGATGGAACCCAGGTATCCTACATTGCAGGCAGATTCTTCACCATCTGAGCTACCAGGGAAGCCCTTAAAGATAGCCAAAGGGTAAATACCTCTGTCAACATTGCTGTGCTTTGTTGCTCAGTTGTGTCCAACTCTTTGCAACCCCATAAACTAGTAGGGGATACTCCAGGTAAGAATACTGGACTGGGTTGCCATCCCCTCCTTCAGGGGATCTTCCTGACTCAGGGATTGAACCCAGGTCTCCTGCATTGCAGGTGGATTCTTCACCTTCTGAGCTACCGGGGAAGTCCTAGTATTAAGATACCTTAAGTGACCTGGTTTTGATTAACTTGGGGTCTCCTGACACATGAGGCACCTTTATCCCTGGCTTCCTGGATACCCTGACAGATCACTCACTAGCCTGGGGATAAACGTGTCTGGCAACAGGACTTTCTCATAGGTACAAATGAGCAGGAGTCAGGTACTTTAAAAGGGAGACAGAAAATTCCAAACGACAAAAAGTAGTCTCTGAGTTCTTGAGCAACAAGGACAAAACAGGAAATCTCAAACACACATTTTAATAAATCAAGCCCAAGCCTTTTGTTGGAAAATTCACCATTATTTTCTTTTGTTAAAATATGATAAAAGAAAAACATTATTGAGTCTATCAGTACAGATTACTTACTATACTTTGTAATCAGTAGCTCTGAATACCTGTTGACTACCTGTATGCTTTTTTGCCTCAGGTAAGAAAAGTTGTCTGCTGATGTTCTTTCTTGAGTGTGTTCTAGAGTTACAGTCACTCTTGCATATTGAATCACCTGAGGAATTTTAAAACAATCCAGATGCCTAGGTTTCACCTGATGCCAGTTAACTGAAAGTGGCGGTGGAGGTAGGAGCAAGGAGAAGGTGGAGGAAGAGGCATCAGCATTTTGCTTTCTAAAGGTTCTTAGGAAGCTCTGGGCTTCCCTGGTGGAGATTTCAGCGTGTGGCCAAATTTAAGATCAGTGGTTCTCGAACTTGAGTATATATCAGAATCACCTGGAGGGCTTGTTAAACAGATTCTGGTTCTAATCCTAAGTTTTCCTAGTAACTTGGTGTCAAGTGGAGCTTGAATGTTTGCATTGCTAACAAAAATGTTCTCCAGTAATACTGATGCTACTGGTCTGGGGAGCAAACTGTGAGAACCATCCTTCTAGAGTTTCAAGTGGGTTAATATTACCAGAATGGATGGGATGGAAATCTTCAAAATCTAAAGGTGAATTTGGGTTAGTTTAGTAAAACAATGTAACATGGCTTGGGAAATATTTGTACAGCCATGCTTTTCTGCTGTGATGGGCATGCTTGAATTTGATTGACAGCATGTTTTGTTGCAGTTGGATTTAGCCCAGGTTTCTGAGACCCACCCATGGTCCGTTTCCTATGGGTTAACACTGTTTCCTAAATGCAAGTTAAGAAAAATGTCCGTCCACCGCTGCTGTGAAACACTGGCGTCCTGTGAGGTTTTACGGTGCACTGTGACTGCCGTGTCATTACTCCCAGGGTTTGGCGGTTACAGTGATGCTGTGATGTTGTGGAAACCTGCAGAGCTGTGATAACTGTCCTTTCTCTAGCAGGGCTGCAGCTTTTTCTTTACTGGGCTGAACAGTGCCTAGTCTGGCCAGATCTTGCTTCAGCTTAATAAGTAGTTTCTTTTTCTTCTATTATAAATATCATCTGCACAACTCTCTTTGCTTTCCTCGACCCATTAAAAGGTCAGTAGATTTCCTATTAGCAGCTGCTGTTGATGGTTTCCTGCAGAGGCCTCAGCGTGGACCTCCCTGCCTTGAATTTGAGCTGGGGTAGAACAAGAGGAATGGAGAAGGCAATGGCACCCCACTCCCGTACTCTTGCCTGGAAAATCCCATGGACAGAGGAGCCTGGTAGGCTGCAGTCCATGGGGTCGCTAAGAGTCGGACATGACTGAGCGACTTCCCTTTCACTTTTCACTTTCATACATTGGAGAAGGAAATGGCAACCCAGTGTTCTTGCCTGGAGAATCCCAGGGATGGGGGAGCCAGGTGGGCTGCCTTATACGGGGTCGCACAGAGTCGGACACAACTGACGTGACTTAGCAGCAGCAGATCTAGAGGGAGGAGGGAGGTGTGGAGAACCCACTAATACCTGCCTCCCAATTTCACACTGCAAAAGCTAGGCTGGAACCAGTCTATCTTCTTCAGCAGAGCTGGCCGCAGGTAAAACACAATTTGCATGTTTGTTTCTGAGGCCCCCAAACAGTAACTTCCATTTAATCTCTTTTCTTTTTTTTTGGTTGTTCTTCAGTTGCTAAGTCTTGTCTGACTCTTTGTGACCCCAGGGACTGCAGCACGCCAGGCTTTCCTGTCCTTCACTATCTCCTGGAATTTGCTCAAACTCATGTCCATTGAGTTGGTGATGCCACCCAATCATCTCATCCTCTGTTCCCTCCTTCTCCTGCCCTCAATCTTTCCTGGCATCAGGATATTTTCCAATGAGTTGGCTCTTTGTATCAGATTAGAACTTTTTAAATACAAAAACAAAACATCCAATTAACTTTATCACTTTTTACAGATCCTGCCTCTGCCAGTTGCCAATTCTTGTTTTCTTAAGAAAACAGTTCTTATTTTCAGTTTGCTGTCTGGTTTCCCTGTGGTTCTAGATCTGATTAATTAAACTTCCTTGGTTGTGGATTTCTAGGTGACCCATAGGTGAGACAGAGTTCCAGAGACAATGGTACATGTGTGTGTGTGTGCATGCTCAGTCATGTCCGACTCTGTGAACTCTGCGACCCCGTGGACTGTAGCCTGCCAGGCTTCTCTGTCCATGGGATTCTCCAGGCAAGAATACTGGAGTGAGTTGCCATTTCCTACTCTAGGGGATCTTCCCGACCCAGGAATTGAACCCACATCTCCTGCACTGGCAGGCAGATTCTTTACCTCTGCGCCACCTGGTAAGCCCTCAATAGTACGTACATTTCTTTTACTCAATTTTACCTTTTTTATAAAAACAACCACCCTTTGTACTAAACTACCCATGTGTATTTATTAAATGCTATATTAATGAAGAATATATATATATATATATATAGGTTAAAATGTAAGAGACATAAAACCTAGGTATTTTAGTAATCTTGCTTATTAAATGCTTATATAGTACTTAATGTCAATCCTTTAAAAAATCTATAACTTAAAAAAAGGATGCTGTCACTTTAGAATTTCTGACATCTGAAATCCCTGTAAATTCATGCACTTTCTTGAGCTTTAGGTATTTTCAGTTCTTCTTTAATAAAGACAGTTATCAAAGCTTAACCTATCTCTACAATTAACTAAAGTCAGCTTCCAGACATTTTAAACTTCCTTCTCCTCACATGCCCACCTTTCCTTTTTCATGGTTTAGAGGAAAAGAGAAAAGATCCTAATTATATACACCAGCTCCATTTACCTGCTCCACTTCACCATGATTGTGCTTTTCTGATTAGGAGAAAATTTGCTTTTCTCTGACCACTTCTGAGATTTAGCTCTTTGCCCTTTCCAGGGGAAGAGAGTCCTAATGTACACTGAATACATGCGTTTAGTCATTACCACTAAATGTTACGCTTCTTACTGAGAGTCTCCTGGAACTGATCTGTCTGGCTTTTGGTACAGCAGAGCTTCTTTTAAGGGACTTCACTGAGGGTTGAGTGTATGTCGAAGCCCATCACACAATAAGATTATTCAGTTAGAAATGGGAGTGATTTTTTTACCATGACAGGGATGATTGTTTTTCTTCTGAGCCAGGTGCATCCCACTGAAAGGAGATCAGTAGGAGCAGCCCATGGAATGTCTGCAGGCTGACCAGGATGCAGCCACTGGAGGGAGCAGGGCATGACTGTTGTTCCCTGTGCTTTGTATTGGCAAGCTATTAAGTCTTCAGGAAAATCAGGTGTAAATCCTATAGAAACTTAAAAAACTTCAGCTCCATTTACTAAGCTCCTTGGAATAGTAGAGGTCTCTGTTTCCTCTGTAAAATATGGTGCGTTGTGTTTTAAGAGTTGTGGTAAGTACCTAATGCTCTATTACCAACCACTTCTGCTCCCACGGATGACTTCACTTCTCAAGAGTCAGCTGCCTTTGTGCAAACTTGTTTATGCCCATTGTCTTTGTTATCATAATTATATAACTTTATTAAATATTACATAAGTATATGGGACTTTAATGCAAGAAGAAAGTGTTTCTATGAAAGCTAAGCTTCTTTGGAAAAGATTTGATAAAACAAGTAACTAAGAAGAATTGTTATCAAATTAGGGATGGGCAAAACATCTGCAAAAGATTAGAAAATATTATAAAAGTCTGGGAGAATTCAGCATTTAGATTGTTTTGTCTCATCTAAAGAAATTAGATGCTGCATTATGGATGTGGTTTATGCAAGAAAGACAATAAAGAACTCCAATCAACAGGCTCAAAGTAGAAGCAGCAGCTTTGGCTCTGCATGAATACATTGATGAATAAATGTGCATCTATAGGTTTAGCTTTGAATAATATGTTTAAGAAATTTTAACTGCCTTTTCTGATTAGGCCAACTGTCAGTTCCCATTGTGTTTACTCCTCATGCAACCCAAGTGTGACCTGGATATTCCTGCTCTATGAGAATCACAGGAAATTGTCCCAGAGCTCCATACTGGGTCTTGGGGATTTTGAGTTCGGGGAGGGCTCACATGTTCATGGTCACCTCAGGCTTTGAACTTCTGCTTTTCTGTATTTTGGATTTTTCATCATCACCTGTCCCTTATGTGCTGTTTGTTCGGTGCCTCTTAGCCCTGCCTATATAACTTGGATTTCTTTAATTTCTATAAAATAAACTTAAATAAAAAATTTATATGTATAGTGACTGAAGTGGGGAAAAGGGAGGACAGGGCAAGGTTTTACAAGTTAGAATGAAAAGAATTTCAGATTGGAAATGAGGTATCTTAAGGCACCCTACTGCTGAGAACATAACACCCTACGGTGTGCTGCTGCTACTGCTAAGTCACTTCAGTCGTGTCCGACTCTGTGCGACCCCATAGACGGCAGCCCACCAGGCTCCCCGGTCCCTGGGATTCTCCAGGCAAGAACACTGGAGTGGGTTGCCATTTCCTGCTCCAATGAGTGAAAGTGAAAAGTGAAAGTGAAGTCGCTCAGTCGCGTCCGACTCTTAGTGACCCCATGGACTGCAGCCTACCAGGCTCCTCCATCCAGGGGATTTTCCAGGCAAGAGTACTGGAGTGGGGTGCTAGGCTCACGTAATTTCCCTAGTTCCTTCTAACTGCTTTCTTCTCTCTTCTGGCTCTTCTCTTCTTTCCTGTTTATCTTAGGGCGTACCAGAGCAGCTTAGCCTTCCCTTTGTTGCCTTGTTTCCTGCTGGCCCTCCCTCTCTAGTGGGTTCTCAGCTCCTTCCCTGCCCAGATAGTCAGTAGGGTGACCGCATCCTAGGACCTGGAAAACCCTTGAAAGTACAGGTGCCTTTTCTCTAGGACAAAAGGCAGGAAATTGGGATTGTTCTGGGCACACCACAACCTGCTATTTCTCAAAGTATCTTCCTAACTGCAGGCTGTTTTCTCCTTAAGAATCCTGGTGTTAACAGATTAAACTTTTTTCACCCCATTACATATACTGTCCAAATTTTGTTAAACTCAAAACAGCCAATTCTTTCTCTCCTCAGGGGAGTGTTATTCACTGAAACAAAGTGTGCTTTTTATTGGCCATCACTGTTTCCTGTTTTGTTTTTTAACATGAGTCCCTTAGCAGACACCAATATTCTCCATTTCATTGAAGGAAAAACTGAGCTTAAGAGGGTGAGATATACAGGACAGTTAAGTGTTTTGCAGGAGATTAAGCTGTAGAAATGTAAGGTTTATTATAACCTTAAAAGTGTAAGACTTATTATGATATTTATTATATGTATAATAAGAGTCAAAAGTCATAGGGGAGCTGTGAATATTATACTACATCAGCTTGATGGCTTTTCTGGGTTTGAGCCTCTGAGCATCTTATTTGGTGCCTTTTATTCTTGCTCCCTGACTCTAAACCTGATTCTTGGAAATGGCTCTCCCAGTAATCCTGAATCCTGACTTTCAGCCTCCTTATTATTTCAGTCTTGGACCTCAGCTGAGTCGTCCAATCACCCTGGATTGTAAGTCCTTGAGTTGGGTTATTGTGATGCTGATAGATGGATGAGAACTAAATTGAAGCCATCAGCCTCGTTTTCCTTACTCACCTATTTCCAGATGTGGAAGTTAATGGGCTTGGATTGGCTGCTAACACTGAGTCTCATCAAAGGCCATTTTCCCTACAGGCATTAACTGCAATTTATTGATTGGGTGGAGGCTGGAGGCATTTGGGGCGTGGATTCGTATGAGGGCCTTGAAAATGATTGGAGCTGAAATCTAAGCCTGCCACCCGAGTTTGTCAAATTGAACAGGAACACTGTGACTTTGGATTCAGAAGCCAGGTGGGCTGAGAAAATGAGCAGTTAAAAATGTCTTATCTTATTACAAAGAGATAAGCAGCTCTTTCCTTCCTCTTAGGGTAAACTTGGGCCCACTTTATATGTGCCAATTTCTGCTGCTGAAATCAGGGGATACATCTAGTTCTTCATTGGCTCCTGTAGTCAGTCATTGAGGTCTACTTAGACTGTCTGCATCTGCTGTTTCTACTTCAGCTCCTGCCTTGTTTTTAACATTTAAGTATAGTTGATTTACACTATTGTGGTGGTTTCAGGTATGTTGCATATTGATTCAGTATTTTTCAGAAGATATTTTATTATAGGTTATTATAAGATAAATACATATAATTCCCTATGCTATACAGTATATCTTTGTTGCTTGTCTATTTTATAAATAGTAGTTTGTGTCTTTTGTCTTTCTCAAACTATTCCAAAAAACTGAAGTGAAAGCAACACTCCCAAATTCTTTATATGTTTGGTAGAATTCCCCTGTGAAGCTGTCTGGTCCTGGACTTTTGTTTGCTGGGATTTTTTTTTTTTAATACTTTTAAAAAATTACAAATTTAATTTCACTTCTGATCCATCTGTTCAAATTGTCTATTTCTTGTTGACTCAGTCTTTGCATACTGTGTTTCTAGAAATTTATTTCTTCTAGGTTGTCTGATTTATTGGCATGAGACTGTTCACAGCATTCTTTCATGATTTTTTTAATACTTCTGTGATATTGATTGTTATTTATCCTAATTCATTTCTTATTTTGTTTATTTGGGTCCCCTTTCTTTTCTTCTTGGTGAGTCTGGCTAAAGGTTTATCAATTTTGTTTATCTTTTCAAAAAGCCAGTTCTTAGTTTTATTGATCCTTTTTATTGTTGTTTTATCTCTGTTTTATAAATTTCTTCTCTAATCTTTATTAGTTCCTTCCTTCTGCTGATTTTGGGTTTTGTTTATCTTCTTATTCTTTTAAGTAGTGGACACAGTGTCAGACTTATTTTTTTGGGCTCCAAAATCACTGCAGATGGTGACTGCAGCCATGAAATTAAAAGACGCTTACTCCTTGGAAGGAAAGTTATGACCAACCTAGATAGCATATTCAAAAGCAGAGACATTACTTTGCCAACAAAGGTCCATCTGGTCAAGGCTATGGTTTTTCCAGTGGTCACGTATGGATGTGAGAGTTGGACTGTGAAGAAAGCTGAGGGCCAAAGAATTGATGCTTTTGAACTGTGGTGTTGGAGAAGACTCTTGAGAATCCCTGGACTGCAAGGAGATCCAACCAGTCCATTCTAAAGGAGATCAGTCCTGGGTGTTCTTTGGAAGGAATGATGCTAAAGCTGAAACTCCAGTACTTTGGCCACCTCATGCGAAGAGTTGACTCACTGGAAAAGACTCTGATGCTGGGAGGGATTGGGGGCAGGAGGAAAAGGGGACGACAGAGGATGAGATGGTTGGATGGCATCACCGACTCAATGGATGTAAGTTTGAGTGAACTCCGGGATTGGTGATGGACAGGGAGGCCTGGCGTGCTGCAATTCATGGGGTCGCAAGGAGTTGGACAGGACTTAGCGACTGAACTGAACTGAGGTTATGTATTTGAGATATGTCTTGTTTCTTGAGGAAGGCCTGTGTCGCTATGAACTTCACTCTTAAAACTGCTTTTGCTGCCTCCCATGGATTTTGTACGGTTGTGTTTTCATTGTCATTTGTCTTGAGGTATTACCTGATTTCTTTGTTGAGTCATTGATTCTTTTTAGTAGCATGTTGTTTAGTCTCCATATGTTTGTTCTTTTCCTGTTTTTCTTCCTATAGTTGATTTCTAGTTTCATTCTGTTGTAATCAGAAAAGATGCTTGATGTAATTTCTGTCCTCATAAATTTGTTAAGGCTTGTTTTGGGATCTAGTATGTGATATATTCTGAAGAGAATTCCCTGTGCACTTTAAAAGAATGTGTATTCTGCTGTTTTTGGTTTTAGTGTCCTGTAGATATCAATTAAGTCTAACTGGTCTGTTTTATTATTTAGGATCTCTATTGCCTTGTTGATTTTTGGTCTAGATGATCTGCCCATTGATGTCAGTAGGGTGTTAAAGTCTCCTACTAGCACTGTGTTATTGTCAATTTTTTTTTTTCTTTGTTTGTTAGTATTTGCTTTGTATATTTAGGTGCTCTTGTATTGGGTATGTGTATGTTAATGAGTGTAATATCCTTTTCTTATATTGATCCCTTTATCATTATGTAATGCTTTATAAAAATGCATTATGTAAAAATATAAAATGTATTTTTTTCTGATGAGTATTGCTACCCCTGCTTTCTTGTCATTTCCATTTGCATGAAGTATATTTTTCCAGTCCTCTCACTCTCAGTCTGTATGTGTCTTTCACCCTGAAGTGAGTCTCTTGTAAGCAGTATATTGAATAGCCACCCCCCCCCCCTTTTTTTTTAAACCCAGTCAGCCATTGATTGGAGCATTTAGTACACTGTCATGTGAAATAATTATTGATAGGTATGTACTTATTGCCACTTTATTCCTTTTTTTTCCAATTGTTTTTATAGTTCTTTGTTCATTTGTCATTCTTTTTGTTTTTCCCATTGTGGTTTGAGTACTTTTTATTTCAGGAATTGAACTACCTATTTTTGATTGAGATTGCTTTATAATTTATAGTTTCTTTTTAAAATGATCTTGTGTTTAGATTGATTCATTTTTTTTTTTTTTTTTTTTACTAGCTTTGGAACTAAGTATCTGATGGACTGATTTTCTCTGTTTTATTACTTGTTAAGAGGTTTTCTCTTTCTCTTTCATTTGGGAGTAGTTCCTCTGCCCTTTCCTTTTATTTAATTTCCTCTGTTTTTACGAATTTAGGTGAGACAGTCATCTATTGTGGTCTTGAAGGGCTATTTTTATGTGTGAGGGCTGTCTGTAGACTTGGTGTACCCAGGTTCTTTGGTTGTGATGGCTGTAGTTATTGTGGATGCCCGCCACATCTTTCCCTAGGGTGTGCTGGCTGCTATCACCTTGATAAGGAGTGTGGTTAGTGTTGGAGAGGCTAGAGCCCAAGCCTGGAGTGTGAGGCAGGACTTCCTGTCTGCTCAGCGGCTATCAATTCCTGTTAGGATTGAGGTCTGCCTCCTACATTGGTGGAACAAATGCCCTGAGGGTCAGACTCAGATTGACTATGTTCTCTTTAAGTGTATTTTTTTCTTTTCCCTGCCCTGAGGCCTTTGCCCCAAAGGAGGTGAGTAGCTATAGTGACTGTGGATTGTATACTTTCAGAGGTCTTATGCACAGCTTGTGTAGGCATCTGTGACTCCACTCAGATGCAATCCAAGGTCATATTTTTTCCCTCTTGGGGTTGTTCCAGATCTAGTGCAAGGTAATGGTATAGAGTGGACTGGGCTGGGATGTTTGCTCAGCTGGGACTGGGGATCTTGATGTGTTGGTTGTAGGGGTTTGAGTAACTGAGCTGCTGTCAGATGTCTGGGCTGCTTCTGGGGTGCTTTTTGAGTCACTGCCAACATTGGCTGCCATTGCCCATCTGGACCACACTTCAGGTCCCAAGTTGTCTTAGCATCCATAGACTGAGTCTTTTCCTAGGACCAGGCTGCCTTAGATCTGGTACCAAGGTGTGGTGTGGGGTGAACATGGCTGGGGTATTCACTCACCTTGGGTTGGGAAATGTGATGAGGTGGCATCCGCTAGGGCAGACCTCTCTGTGCCTCATTTGGTTGCAAGCTACCACCTGTGCATTCCTTGTGATTGGAGTTCCAGGCTTCTCCAGCCCTTTTCTCTATCCTAGCAGTTTTCTAACCAGCCAAGGTGGCTTGTATCCTCTGTGAATGACCCCAGGACTGGGACACCCTGTCTGTGGTCTGACCTGCTCATTCTCCAGGATGAGAGTACATCTGTGTGGCCTTCCTTTTCCTCTGAGTTCTCTATTAGAGACATGGGTTCTGACTGAGTGCTTTCCCCCCATCCCACCCAATTCCATAGAAATCTTTCTTGCAGCCTTGGTTTTGTAGGAGTTTTTGTGCTAGTTTCCAGTTAGTATTCCATGAGAATTGTTCCAAATGTAGATGTATTTTTGTTCTGTTTGTTGGTGGAGGTGAGCCCCATGTCCTCTTATCTACCATCTTGAGCCCTTCTCTTTCCTCCTGTCATATATCCACTCCACTCAGGCTTCTCACCTCTTCCACTCCAACCTATTTGCTCTTACAGTGACCATCAGTGCCTTTCCCATTGCTAAAAACAGTTCTCAACTCTAATTGCTCTATCACAGCATTTAGCATGTTTGGTTATAATCTTATATTCTTGAAACAGTTTCTTCCTTTGGGTTCCAGAACATCACACTCTTCTGGTTTCCTGACACCTCAGTGGCCACTCCACATCTCATTGCCTTTGGTTGGTGCAACCTGAACTTCTTGACCTCTAATTATTGGATTCTCTAGAGTACCATCCTTGGATATCTTCCTTGTTCTGCCTACACCCACACCTATCCAGACTCATGTATTAAATATTATGTCTGATGATGACTCCCAAGTTTTTATCTTTGGCCTGAAATGCTCCCATGGGCTTGAAATGCATATAATCATATGCTTACCAAACTCTCTACTTAAATTTTAATAGACATTTAAAAAATTAATATCTCACACTGAACCTCTGCTCTCCCCTTAATGATTTTCCTAATTTTTATTTATCAATAAAGGGCAATTCCTCCCTTTCAGTTGCTTGGGCTCAAGTGCTGGAAGTCATCCCTAATTTATCTTTTTATCTAACATTCTACTTTCAGTGGATCAGCATAGTATATTGGCTTTATTTTCAAGATGCTCAAATACCCATAATCTGACCACCACTTATCACCTCTCCTACTATCACCCTGGTCCCATACGCCATCCTCTTTCACCTGGTTTATTGCAGTATCATCCCTGAATGGTCTCCATGCTTCTGCCTTGGCTGCCTGCTATGGTGAAGTTTCAACGTGGCAGCTAGAATGATTCTTTAAAAACCAAAGTCAAATTATGTTGCTCCTCTGCTCAAAACCTTGAATGGATCCACGTTTCACTCAGAGTAACAGCCAGAGTCCTTAATAAAGCTCTTACTACAAGACTCTTCACACCTCTTTCTGAGCCAATGTCCTGATAGTTGCCTCCTGTCTTACTACATGTCAGTGACCACTCTGGCTTCCAATCCTCCAGTCATTCCTGCCTCATGAGGTTTTCACTTATTCCCTCCGCCTGGGACTTCCTCATTCCACATGTGTGCACAGTTGTCTCACTTTCTTAGGGTCTTTGCTCCAATGTTACATTTTTGGTAAGACCTTCCCTGCTCATCCTATTTGAGATTGAAAACCCCACTCACCCAGAACTTCCTACCCTAGTTCCTCTTATTTTATAGAACTTACTTTACATGGAACAGAATATAAAAAGACAGTAGTGGTATAGATAAAATTATTTGTCCATGAATTTTAGTACCAGATGGGATTTTTATTCTTGAAGGTAATAATGTTTTCAGTTTCTGAGGCTTCTTGCCAGAAATATAGTAATCATTCTTAACCACTCTGTTCAAACAGTAGTGGTTTAAAAAGAAGCATCTATGTTGCTTGAATGGTAGCCATCACATACCTGTCTCTGCCTGAAGAACTGACCTTCAGTCTCTGCCTTATAGTAAGCATGTTTGAACACTTATTAGTGACATGGCAGTGTGCCTTTTCACCCCTAACTTTCTTTGTTGGAAATTAATTATATTTGTCTAAGCATGTTTTTAAAATGTTTATATCTTAATGACATAAATTTATTCTAGAATTATGGTCTTATCTATGAATGTAAGTCTAGATGAATTGAATCCTCAATCATAGGGAACCACAGGTAGTGGGAACTAAGTACTGAACAGACGTGGGTGGCAAAATCAGGATCTGGGAAGCTAAGTTAAAGGAACCCTGAAACTGTGAACCCTATCCAGTGGAATTTGCCTCCTGTTATTGGATTGAAGAAAAGGGTCCAGTGCCCATCCCATCTCCATTTTACTAGGTGCACAGCTGACTGGCTGCTTCTGTCTAGAGCAGCACACCAAACCACTTCTCAACCTATTAAGAAGTGATAACGTTATTTAAATATATCTTAGCTTGCTTTCAAATGGGATGCATTTAAAATACATTTGAAATATAAGTGAATTATTCATTTACCAAAGAGCAGACTTTTACTAAAATAGTTCAGGATGAAAAGCAGCATATGAAATTATCTGATTGTCACCTACTTGCATTCTAACAACCATATGTACTCTTCCATTCACTTTGGGTATTTTCAGTCTTCAGGCTGAAAGGTCAAATAGCATTTTGAGATTTGAGAATTTTGAGGCCTCTGATTAAATCCACACCTACTGGTGATCCAACTGGTGATGCTTCCATATCAGGAAACATCAGGAGAAGAACTTCTCATGTTTGGACAGCCAGCACTGTCTGAAATTTTGATAAAGTGCAAATTCAATTATTTAGAAGTCAAAAACTACAAATTAAGATATATGCTTTAATACAGCTTGCTCTCCCCGCTGCCTCTCTCTGTCTTGTCTCCCCTGCTCTCCCTTTCTTTCCCTCTCTGTCTTTCTCTGGCCAATTTTCTATCCTTCTGTTTGGAATATTGCTTTAGATGCCTCATTAGTTTAATCAGTGTTAGAGAACATCTAATGAGTTAGGCAGTCAGTCAAAATTGGACTATTTTGAGTGGAAGCACCCATTTCCTGAGATGGAGAATCACAGAGTCTAAGTTTGGAAGGAATCTTAAATTTTCATCTAGACTAATGATTCTCAACTGCAGTTGCACAGTAGAATCATCTGGGAGTATTTTAAAATCTTCATGCCCTAGACCAAAGGAAATCAAGTTTCTTGGGATTGTGCCTAGGTGTCTGTATTAAAACAAAAACAAAACCCTAACTGTTTCTACTTTGCAGCCAAGTTTGAGAGCCATGACCAAAGTAAACTCACTTGATGCTTAAATCTCCTTTGCATTGTTGTCACTGCCTCAGACATGGCTGATCTCTGTTAAGGTACTTCCAAGGAAGAAAGTACTCAATCCCTAAATAAGAGCTCTGTAGGAAGGTCTTTTTATGCAGTAAGTCCCCTACATAAGAACCTTCAGGTTGTGAACCTTCAAAGATGCGAATATCGTCTGCATGTCCAAGCACGTAAGTTAGCTCTATGTGAGGAGGCACTGTTACTCTTTGAGACACAGGGCCCAAACATAGAAAGGTACTCGAAGGTTGCAGCAGCCGTTCAGAATGGAGTCCAGGGCTACTGTGTCATCCACGATGAGAAAAAAAGAACCACTATCCAGACATCACTGATCATTTTTTCAAGAGGGTAGCTAGAATTGAATCCAGCAAGGAACCAGAACCTGTGCCATCGCCGTCAGATGTGAGTGAAATTGCAGCTTCCCCTCCATCTCCTGTTGCTGATGGCCCTTCAGCTCTACCATGTGCCACCTCCTCCCCCTCCTCCAGTCAGTAACTCTTCTTGCCTGTTCGCTCAATGCCAGCCCCTGTATGCCAGCTGTTATGTTGTACTATGATACTTTTCAAGGTACTGTACTGTAAGATTAAAAATGTTTTACTTTTCTTGTTTGTTTTTCAAGATTTTTTTTTGATGTGGGCCATTTTAAAATTCTTTACTGAACTTGTTACAGTACTGCATCTGTGTTTTGTTTTGTTTTTTTGGCCATGAGGCATATGAGATCTGAGCTCCCTGACCAAGGGTGAACCTGTACCCCTGGCATTGTAAGGTGAAGTTTTAATCACTAGACCCTCAGGGAAGGCCCTTGTTTGTTTTTCATGTATTATTTGTGTGAAAAGTATTATAAACCTATTACAGTACAGTATTATAGAGTCAATTGTGTTAGTTGGACACCAAGGTTAAATTTGTTGGACTTACAAATGCAGTCTTGGAATGGAGCTTGTTCATATGTGGGGGACTTACTGTATTAATATGAAAGCTTTCTCCTTATACCTTCTCTACTCATTGTTTTTGATTCTATCGTTTGGGACCACAAAGAGCAAATTTCACCTTTCTGCATCACAGTTCTTTGAAAATTAGAAGAAAGTTATCATTTGTTTACTTTTTTAAAAAGCCAAATATTTATTGAATATTTTGTTTAGTCCCAGACCTGCCTTGGAGCCCTAGTACACTGAAAAGTGGTCGCTGCGCTTATGATGCTCACAGTATAGTGGGGAAGATTGAAAAATCAGTGATTTTGGTGGACAGCTCAACAATGCGCTGTTACCCTCTTATCTCCCCACCTTGCATCTCACCCTGTCTTACCTGTCTCTGAGAAAAATAGCCTCAACTTCAACTTGTTTTCATAG
Organism: Bos indicus x Bos taurus; assembly: GCF_003369695.1. Classification (NCBI taxonomy): domain Eukaryota; kingdom Metazoa; phylum Chordata; class Mammalia; order Artiodactyla; family Bovidae; genus Bos; species Bos indicus x Bos taurus. The sequence continues at coordinate 63,419,007 of NC_040076.1, read as the reverse complement.
GACATTATTTGAAGTTGTCTGTCTACTGAGGTTTGGACTTACTTCAGGTTGTATACATCCCTAATAATGTATGGCTCCAAGGGTGGATCTGGAGTCTGAATGAGGGTGGAAAAGTGAGGAAGGGACTCACGCAAGAGCTTTTAATATGCCTGCTGTGGGGCACGATTCAAGAGGCTGGGATTGCATTTGCAGATGTATATAGGGAAGTGTTTGAAAATAGGCTTTTTAAAATCTATCTGCCCACTTCTTTACCCAAGCTCCAAGACAGTTTCAGTGTCTTCCAAGTGCTCAGCATTTCAAAGAGCAGATTTGTGCCAGAAGCAACAGCCCGTTCAATCCTCACGGTCTTGTCTTCTCGGCCACATTTGACTTCACTGAGCTCTCTATTCGTGCCCTGGCTGCGTGTGTCCATCCTTCTCTCACTTGGTCCTCCCACTCCCTAACCATGGGCGATCCTTTAGATTCCATATTTGGTCCTCGGTTATTGTTTATGTGCACCTTTTCATTTGGATTTCTCAGGATTTAACTACCACTTAAATGATTATATGTTCCAAGTTTTTATTTTCAGCCTTAGAGTACAACATATATTATCAATTATCTGTTAAAGTCAAATGTCATTGTAATAACACTTATTATCTTTTACTTAAAGACCACCTTGCATTTGCTGCTGTCAAATATTCTCAGTACTTGAAATCAAATGATTCTTTTTTTTTTTCCTTTCCTGGCTTTCCTGTCTCTCCAGTGGTACTGATTTGCCAGCCATCCAAGTACATTGGGTTTCTATTTTTTTCCTAGTAAAACAAATATTATAGTTGAGACACTATTCTAGATGTTGGGCAGATTATGGACTGAAAGCTAAAGTTTCTGCTTCAGTGGAGTTTGCATTTCCATAGGAGAGTTAGACATTAATCATATAATCACAAAAGTATACTTTACTACTGATGAAAAGAGCAACAAGGAGCCATGAGAGTGTATAACAAGGGATCTGACTTAGACTTGGGGGTGAGGGGTGTCTTCCCTACAGAAGTGATATTTGACCTGAGATCTGAGTAATGAATCAGCCTTGAGAAGGACAGACATCTCAGGCAGTGGGAGGAAACTGTGCAAGTCAAAGAAAGTGATGTGTGTGGGAAAGTGATGTGGAAGGGAGAGTGGAAAAGGATGAGGCTGAGTCAGATCACGAAGGGCCTTGAGGCCAGGTTAAGTAAGGGGTGAAATGATCTCATTTATATTTTTGGGTGACCGTGATCTGTGAGGAAGATAATGGATTGTCAAGGAATGGGGCCCCTTGTCTGGAGGCTGTTGCAGTGGTGAGAAGAAAGAACAGGATGGTGGTTGCGGAGTAGACAGAAAATGCTGGCCCTGGGACACACATCCAAACCTTAGAATCACTGTGTCTGAACACACCTCATATTCAACCAGTCCACACGTTGCATTAAATTTTCCTGTCTAACGCCCTCTGCATCTATATTTTCCTTTGCATTCCTGTTCTTGCCACTGAATTCCAGAGCTATGAGTGAATGTCTAAATTATACTAAATCTATCTCCTGTTATGGTTTGTTCACTGAGAACTGCTGTTCCTCTGTCCCTAAACAGTTTAGGGACAGTTTAGTTCCCCACCCTACACAGGGTCTCAGGGGTCCCAGTAACCTGTCCCCCCTTCAGGATCTTTGTCAGCTTCTAATCGGACAAGAGAGAGTGTGTCTGTGTATCTTAAAAGGCTATGGTTCCATACTTGAATGAGCTCCCATCATCTGGTGCACTTTGAAAAGGTACAGATTTTTAGACTCCATGCCCAGAGGTTTGGACTCAACAGCTTTTGGGTGGCACCCAGGAACATGTATTTTTTTGAAGCTCAAGTTTGTAAGGACCAGGCAGGTTTGATTTGCTCTGGGGCACCACTTATCTGCATTTCCCTTTATCCTGAAGAGGATACTTGGCATTTGGCTCTGGTCCCCACCTCCTCTGAGCTCTCTTCCTCCCCTAACTGAAACAACCTTTCTCACTGAAAACTTGATTTGATTTTAAAGGCTTCTGTTTTGTGGTTTTTCTTCTCGCTGGGGACTCTCTGATGTCTTCTCAGCAGGCATAGCCACCTGTGAAGGGACGTGCCATGCCATGGAGGACTGCTCCCTGGATGGCTGAGTGACAGGCAGGGTTTCCTGAGATTCATTATAAAACAGGCCCTGTATTTGCAGAGATGAGGTGTTGGATAGAGCAAGAGAGGAAAGTCAGAAACAAGAAAATAATCTTTTTGAAAAGGCAGCCCTGATTCATGTATCCACCAATTAGATTTGCTTCCTTTTGGTCTTTAGATAAAAAAACTTAAATAAACATGACTGTGGTGCATCTGTTTTACTGCTTCCAATCTTCTGACTACTAGAGCAAAACATTAATATCTTCTTTCCTTGGTAACAGTAAAAACTTAGATACCAATGGAAGGAGAGGGTGAACAGACGCAGTTTATCTCTGGGTGAGGACTGTGTGTGTGTTTATTCATATATATTTGCACATATATATGTGATTAGCATCGATTTAATATTTTTATGGAACTGTAGCAATAGATCATGTTAGGTATGTGAAAAGAAAATCGAAATTGAATCCCTGACCTAATATACCTAACTTTAGAGGCACAAGTGCATTATCAGATATACATGAGCCAAAGAAATAACAGGAAGAGAAGTTTACTTGGTGTCCAAATATGGATTCATTACTTTTTATACTCTCTAATGTCTATTCTTAGAACTGCAGGCCTTTTCAAATGTCCTTTAATTTCATGTATATTCATTTAAAGTCAGTTTACTGACAAGTGATCACTGAGCCAGGGCAGGTGGCATAAGAACATGGATTTGCATTCCCTAAAATTGAGTCACTGAAACCTGAATGAAGAGGAACACCAATGAATTATAAATTTAAATTGATTGTGTGTGTGTGTGTGTATGCATGCATGCATGCGCACATGTACAAGGTGGGAAGGAGGTGAAATTGGGAGGAGGCGAGGAGAATGCCTTACTTCCACTCTCAGCACAGGGGAAGATAAATCAACACAGAAGATTAAAAAATGTGAAAGGCTTTTCCCATTCGCCTCGCTTCCCTGTCGGGTCTTTGAATGTGTTTGACCATGCAAAGCCACCTGTGCAGCCAGCAAGATGCTCCTGGTGTTTACAGGGCTCCCTTATGAATCTCCCCAAGCAGCTCTCGGGGAAGCTGGACACTTCCTTTGGAATGTCCTCTGTCTTTTTTAACCTTTCTCGAGGAGTTATTATAACTTTAATGACTGTTTGCTGTAAGGTTAGTGAGGATTTTATTTATCCCCCAAATCGAAAATGAGTGTCTTGCTGTTTTGTATCATTCAGGATGCCTTGTCCAATGGTGCTGGAATCTGTAAGTTGCGCAGTTCTGGGGCACCAGCCACATTGTGCTGGGAGGAAGGGGTTACTGGGGGGATGTTTCATGATTGGTGACCCTTGAAGTCGTGCAGCGTGGTGCTCAATATTCATTACATAATTGATCAAATTAATAAGCAATTGAGTGAGGAAATGCCTTTATTTTCATTTTTCATAGACAGTTTAGTGTAGTTTATGTTGAATCCAGATGAAACTAGAAATATAGAGACTATGGATTAAGAGAGACTTGGGTTCCATCCTGGCTCCCTCATTTACGTACTGTGTGATTTAGGCATGTTTACTTAATTTTTTGAACCTCAGTTTGCATATCTGTAAAATAGGTAGAGTAATACCTACCCTGTAGAGTTATAAAAATAATTATATGTACTCTATATATACATATATATAAAAATACAATCCCTGGCATAGAATATTAATATTATTCTGAATATTGTTACTGAATATTACTACTATATTATAGTAATATTCAATATTACTACTGAATATTAATAAAGATAATCATGGTTCTACGGTTTTCAATCTCATGTGAGTTATATTAGTAGCTGTGAGTGGAGTTAAGTAGAGCATGAACACAGGACTGAGCCAAAACTTGTATCCACTAAAGGTAGGGCTTGTTTCTTATCACACACGTAGCTTCTAGTCTGTTCCTATCCTAGTGATGAGCACTGCATGGATTATTAAATAAGTTACCATATGAGCTTGCAACAGAAATCTTTGTTGAAACATAAAAACAATTAGTTGAGAATTACTGGTTCAGTGTTGTTTCGTGTAATGCGAAGGATGTGCATTTTATCATACGTTAGCTCTGGCCTGTGGTAATACAACCAACTGGAAAGAAGGCACAATGGGGTTCTGATATTAAATTCTGAATGTGCCACACAAGTATGGCCGAGAGAACAGCCCTATTCTGGCCGGCCTGGATTCCTCTTTTTGGTTCTTTTTCTCCTCTGCCATGTCCCACTTTCTCTCTACAGTAATAAATTACTTATCAAGCCTGCTGCCTGCCCTGTAGGATTTATCAGATCTATTCCTTTCTATTATTATTGCCTCCTTCTTGCTGCTCTTTTTCATTATTTGTGCCTTTGCTCTTTCCATGCATTTATTAACTGAATTAGCACATTTCCAGTGTTTGTTCACATTTAATGAGGTATTGGTATTTTGACGGCGGAAATGAAGAAGTGAGACCCACGGGTGAGAATTTTATTGAACTTCACAGTATTTTATTTTCCAAGATGTGCAATTCACAAAGTCATAATCTTTTGTGCAATGCAAAGTGATACATGTCCCTACAGTATCTGATATTTTTATGGGTGAAAATATAACACTTTTAAGGAAAGTTCCTCAGACAAAACTGACTATATCCTCAAGAGTTCAGATTTATTTCATAGAAAACAAAACAAAACAAAAGAATCTTACAGTCACAGAACACATCAAATAAATTTAAGAAGTAATTAGAAATTCAAAATCAAGTTGGAAATGCCTCTGAATTAATTTGATTGAATAGTCTTAGTCAAGGTTCTTTTGGTGCAAATGACAGAAATCTACACAAACTGGCTGGAGCAGAAATGTGGGTGAGTGGGGTGGAGTTATTCTAAGAACACATAGATGTCCCAGAGTTTTCAAGGGCAGAAAACAGGACTGCAGCCTGGAGCTAGGAATCCATCAGAACCAAGGCACAGATAGGCTGTCAGCCTCCAGCTCTCCCCTCTACTTCATTTCTCTCTCACTGCATTGTTATTTGTTTCCTTTTGCCAGTGGAAGTTGGCTGTACCCTAAGGGCAAACGCAGCTCCTGAGTTCGAGTAAAGAGCCCAAGCTGCCCAGCATCTCTGAATCCCAAGTTCTGATTCCTAGGAGAAAGACAGTGATTGGTCAGGAAAGTGGGACTCCTACGGTGAATACACTGCTGCCTGGAGACAGGATCCGGGCTGGGCTGGGGAAGAGAAGTCCTCACTGTAGCTGGCTTCTAGCAGTAGCATTGTCTGTGGCACATTTTGTCTTGCTCCATCCTTTGCCTGTGCCACATTGAAATTCAGTTTAATGTGGGCACAAAACAGTTGTAGCTGAAGTATTTTGTGACATTTGCTTACTGGTGAAAGCCTGAATATATACATATGCATACCCAAAAGACCTATTAGAGAAGCTGTCTGTAGAACTTAAGCTCTATTAACTTTTATCTGACATAAGTAGGAAATTATGGAGAGGGTGCATATATTTGATTTTGTAGTTTGTTTTCTTTGAGTTGGATTAGATTGTGTTTAATCACCATTATAAGCTCATTTCAGTGGTAGCTGGTATTTAATCGCTCAAATGTGTTTATTATTTCATTGATATTTTCCTTTTCTGAGCTTCATTCCCTCCTTTGCTCCATTTTCTCCCCTACTTCCTTCTTGTCCTGTTCTTTCTTTCTTCCCGTTTTTCCTTACTGTCTTTCTCCTGAGGAAGGAGTAGGTATGCGTGGGTGTTGCTGCAAGGGGGAGAAGAAAAATTGAGCAATGACAAGTTAGAAAGTAGCAAAACTATTTTAGTAACTCACTGTCTTGGGAGGATACATATTGATGTATAATTTATACACAAATGCAAATCACCATGTAAATTGGGTCCGTATTTTAGCTCTTAGAAAGTGCTGCCCACACGTTCTGTGTCGTCCTTCCTGGGCCGTGGCTTCAGGCGGCTGCTTTGGAGTCACGAGGGGTCAGAGTTAAGAGGATCTGGTGTAACTCATGATGAAATGTGTGGCCTTTATATTTCCATACAACGACCAAGGCGTATGAAAGGGGAGTGGGCAAGGCAGGGGGAATGCTGGGGGAGGGCAGCTGAGGGATTGAGAAGGGGGCCCCACCCGAGCAGGCGGTCGGCGGTGGATCAGGGCTGGGCAGGATGTGGGCAGCTGCCTGGAGAACACTGACTCGGTCAGGAAAGGGGCAGCTGCTGGCACATCCAGTGTGTGTGTGTGATTTAGGAAAAGACACTCGCCTGCTCTTGTGTGACTGTAGCGGTGTGCCCTCTTCAACAGGACAGGGCACATCTGTGCGGGACCACCCACTGTAATGCCAGGCAGTATCCCTGAGGGTGAGAGGCAGGATCTCAACTTTGTAGCTCACAACACACTACTGCCCCCCGCCCCGGGTAAGGACCCCTGCCTGTGCCACGGGGGTTGTGTGAGTCAGAGGTTTGCTTTGGGTATTACAGCTCAGAGACCCTGGAGCAGGGGGAGTCAGTGGGAGACTAATCAGAGGAGACAAGGGTTCAGGTGTGGGTCATGCCTGCAAATACAGGTAGCAGAGGGGCACGTGTGGCTGTTGGCAGGAGGCGATCTTGGAGTGGGCAAGGCCATGGGCACCTGTTGTGTTACATACTAATGGGTGACATGCTCCAGCTGCTAGGGGAGAAACTGCTGGCTCTGTTTCACTCCCAAGTGAAGAAGGAAGAGCACTTTGATGGGCGAAGACCAGCTCAGTGGAAGGCAGTTCCCTGGCTTGTAGGTGGTAGAGCTGGGATTTGGGTTTAGGCCTGTCTGTCTGCAAGGTCCATATGCTTTGTGTCCTCTTCAGCCTCTCTGTCACCTCTCCTGCCCTTCCTAAGGGCAAGGTGACCTCCAGTTTTCAGCCAATAGGAACACAGTCATTGCAAACACCTCCCGTTCTAGACATCCTTGAAGTAGGGAAGCTGTTGCAGCAAATGTAAGGACATACAAACTGTCACAGGAGACAAGGTTCCTTAAATCTGGTCTTCAGAATGTCTGAAGCAAAAATTGTGTGTGACACATGGTCTAACAAAAGAATTTTGTGCTGTTTCATGCTGTGCGATCAGACTGGGAGACAGAGATAGGAGATGAAATATTCAAACTTCAGGGACTTTGAGACTGTTTGAAATAAACATTGTCCTGGAAAATTCTGGATGTAAGTTCATGCTACCTAGGGAAATCCACACAGTAGTATACAGTATCTAATGGGTCCTATGGGGCAATTTACGATGCATTTAGAATGAAAGTACATTTTTGCCCTAACATATACCTGGTGTGGAATGACCTCAAACAATTGTGATAAGACAGTGACTAAGGAGTATACAAAGGAGGGGGCTGGCAGTCGGAAGAATGAGTAGACTCTTGAGGGACCAGTTAGGGGAAAAGTGGCATAAGAGAGACAGGAAACAACTCAATGGTAAGAAAAGAAAAAGGCATCAAGAGGAAAAACAAAATATCGAACCACACATGAAAGAATTAAATCAGCCTTCCCACTGATAATATGAGAGAGGGCTTTTGTGAACGACTTGTGCTTGCTCAAAATATAATTCTTGAAGGTTTAGTGTTCTTTCTCACCTCTATACTTCAAATGCATGGCTTCTTCTATTCAATGCTGATTCCATCCTTGTCTCTCTACAGAATATCTGTTTTCCTTGAAGGCCTGGTGTACCACCCTCTCCTCAATGAAGCCTTCATTCATTTGCCGCCTTCACCTTGTACCACAGCAAAGGGATCATGCAATGATTTAACAACAGCTGTTTTGAAGGTAAGTGGGGTTCTGTGCGAGCACTGATGATAAAACAGCAAACAAAAACAGACCCAGTGTCTGCTCTTGTGACCTTTTTTCCCCATCTGGTGCCACTGCTGAGCCTTTTTTTTTTTTAATTTAATAAATGCATGCTACCATTATTTATAATACTTACACATTGTTTTGAAATTACTTATTTATATGTCTCTGTATCCTATTAGATGTGAGTCCTTGAGGGCAAATACTGTGTCTTAATCAAGTTTTTTATCCTCAGTACCTACCTGAGTGCCTAGAATATAGTAGTAACCATACTTGTGTGTGTATCATGAATGAATGCTCTTCGTATTTTTACATTTTATAAATTTGCAGACTTTGAACATGTTGTTACTCATCCTTCATCTTCCAGTGTTTCCATTTTCATAAAAAAGAAACTACTGGGGAGATTATTTAGTTCCTTTCTACAGACTTTTTTGAGATCTAATATCTGTCTTGAGGAGATCCATCCAAACTGGGACAGGATGATAATGGATGATGGCATTAAAGTAAGTTCGTTTTATTTCACATGGTCATTATCTGAAGCCTAGGATTTACCAGAAAATGCATTATTGAGAATTGTTGAATTTTTCATCAAAGGATTCTTTTATCTGGCAAGTTCTTCTAGCACATTTGAAATATAATTCTGTTTACAGAACATTGATTTACAAATAGCTTTATCAGCAATATATCTATTGTTTATAATATACAACAGCAGTATATGGGCACAGAATGAGTGATAAGTTAATTAAGAACAAGGAACATAAAACTTTAATCAATAGACATCACAAATAAAATGTACTTCAAACTAATATCATGGCCAGGCAAGTGGAGGCAAGAGGGACAGATGAAACGGATGAGGGGGTGGGAGGAAGAGGTGCAAAGGGAGAAAGTCAAGATGAAGAAGGGATAACAGGAAATGAGTGGTTGGGGTAAAACAGAGGCATCAAAGGGAGTGAGAGGAAAAATCCAGAGAGTAGGATTAGAGAAATCCAAGAAGGACTAGCCAGAGAGATGAGAGGCAGAGAAAACTGGAGCATCGACACAAAGGTAGATGTAACTGGAACTGATGTTAATAGAATAAAGGGAGAAAGGCAAAAGGGGAGAGTGTGGGGCTAAGTTTGTGTCCACTTGTTAGACAAAACTCTATACTTGCAGGGTCATCTTGAAACTAATGGAGTCAGTGGAGTTAATGACTTCCTCCAGCCTTTCATCCCTTTGATAGACCTTTATGGAATGTGAAACAAATATTGGGCACTCTTCCAGGTGTGGGAATAGAGTGATTAGTACAAGGAGAAGACCCCTGCCCTCTAAGGGTTCAAGTTTAGGATTGGCGATGGTGATAGCTCTCCGGCTCCTCTCATCCCTCAGCTACTGCAGTGGGACTTGCATCCGGATTCACAGAAGGGTGTATTGTTTTGCACTATATCTTATACTGCAGGTCTGCCCTGAAGTCATCTTTGAAACCCTCAATGTCTGTAATTCTCGGGGTCACATCTGAGGCTTGGGATCCTCTTCCAAGGTCATGTGCTTGCAGGCAGAGTTCATTTCCTTGCACCTGTAAAGCTCACTGTGGCTTGCTTTCTCAAAGCCAGCAGGAAGGAGCATCTCTGAGCTCTAGATGCTCCTTAGAAGGGCTCACCTGATTAGGGTCAAGCCAACCCAGGAAAGTCTCTCTTTTGATTCCTGAAAGTCAGCTGATTAGGGATGTTAATCACATTTACAAAATCCTAACACCTTTGCATATTCTGTTGATTAGGATCGAGTCACAGGTCGTGTCTACACAAAGGTGTGGCTACCAGTGGGCAGGAATTGTGGAAAGTGTCTTAGCAATCTGCCTCCCACAGGTGAAGAGAACATTTCCAGCCTAATAAATATTGCTGTGACCTGGTGTCAGTGCTTCTTGGGCTTGACAATGGTTTACTGCTCACTCCATCTCTTTAGTCATCTTGACAGGTATTTTGGAACTGCCCCCAGTGCCCTTTTCTGTCCTTTCACCAGAGGTTTCCTTATGTATCCCAGTGCACCCGGATTCCACTCAGGCTCCTGGCCTACAGCTGCCCAGCCTGTCTTAGAGGGTCCCCTTATCCCCCTCAGGGGCTCTTGTCTAGGATCCATGAGAATCCACACAGGTGCAAGAGTAGATCACACCTGGCTTACCAGGAACACTCACACGTGTTTCCCTCATAAATACTGGGAATGCCATGATCTCAGTATGAGAAGCTCTCTCTCCTGTTGTGTGAGGCCAGCCATAACTTCCCTTACCTTTTGGGTCTCACAGGCATGAGTTAATCGTTGATATTCAGTCCACCCAGCTTCAGAGAGAACACATTAAATTCTCTGAGAGCTTCTATTTGAGCTCTTTTCCCTTGGCTTGATGGGAGGAGGCAGCGTCAGATCACCTAGGCTAGATATTCTTGATCAAGCTGCACTTAACAAATACTCTCCTAATTTCCAGCTACCCCTTTATTCCCAGTTTTCTTCCCCTTTCATCTCATAATCAGAAGTGGGCCCAGCCTCAGTCCAGGCGGTTGTAGAGTAGGATTCCATAACCAGAAAGGCAGGAGTCCACTGAAAAATGTAGGAGGTTGATCTGTTCACTGTGAGGAAAGATGCTCAGAGACCCGGCAACACAGAGCCATCATTTTGAGAACAAGCAGCGGAAAGTCAGATGTGTAGAAGGATGCAGCTATTGCCAGCAGGGTCCGGAAAAGGGTTCCAGGTTTAAGAAGGCTGTCCAGAGCCAGGGGGCCATGGTTAAAGGAGGGCCAGACAGGCTGCAGATGGCACTAAGATGACCTTGGCTCCTAGCCCAAACCTGTCCTGATTAGACAGGGTACACATGAGGTGATTGGTGAAAGTTAAAAATTAGTATGGGATATCATTATTCGTATCTTCGTATTTCTTTACAATTTTGGCTAGTAACCTTTTCAGTTGAGCATAGTAATAAAAGTTCTGTGTTAATGACTATAATACACAGATAAGCTTTCAAAGAGTTTATGGGTTTAAGACAAGTATATAAAAAGCCTTGTGTGTGTGCTAAGTCTCTTCAGTCATGTCTGACTCTGTAATCCTATAGAGCCAGGCTCCTCTGTCCATGGGATTTTCCAGGCAAGAATGCTGGAGTGGGTTGCCATGCCTTCCTCCAAGGATCTTCCTGACCCAGGAATCGAACCCATGTCTCCTGCTCTGGCAGGTGTGTTCTTTAGCACCGGTGCCACCTGGGAAGCCCATAAAAAAGCCATAATAAATATCAAATATACTTGTCAAGAACCTCTATCCTATTTTGATGTGCTGATATTTCGTCTAAGGTTAAACATATTATTAATCATAATGGAAATAGGCACCAGGCCACCTGCCTACTCCACACAAGTAATTATTTTTTCCCCTTAATTAACAGCCTCTACTTTTTAGGGTAGTTTTAGGCTTAACAGAAAAATTGAGCAGAAAACACAGAGAGTTCCCATAAATTCTCAGTAACTAGTTTTGTAGTTTCTGATTCTTAGTTGTTCTGATGCTCATTATTATAATCTTAAATTATCACTAATACTTCCTTTTATTATTTGCTGAGTCCTTGACAGAAGGATGTGGTTATTATCTTTCTTACATTTTTTCCCCAGTCTCTTTCCCTTTACCTCTCTCCAATTTTTGTTACAGTAGTATTTTTTCATTTGCATTAATGCTTTATTCTGTAATGACATTTTTCTTATTTTGACTATAAGTTTATTAGAAAAATTAGCCATCCAAAAAGCATTTGCAGTGGTCTGATTGCACATGGATTATCCATTGTCACACCAAGCTTAGTGCCTGGTCGTAAAGAAGACAGTTTCATCCTGTGTCACTAAATCACCAGTGCTCCAAAGAGAATATCCCAAGCGTTAGGGTCCACTGGATCATTGTTTAATTTCATCTCTCTGCATTTCTTCTAGGTCGTAGTCAGCTGCCATCGTTTCTTAAATTTTATATTGCCTTTATGTATCACTCTTTAATTGTGTTGAGATAGCTTTTAGTGTATTTTTTTCACATGGGGCGTGTGAATCTTCTGAACAATGAATGTCAGAAAATGCCTTTATTTTGCCCAACTTATGATTGTTGCTTTAAATACGTCTGGGATTCTGGCCTTAAAAATCATTTTTTTTTTAAAACAACTTTATAAAGATATTAGTTGATTGTGTCCTAGTACTCAGGTTTATTGATGAGAAGAATTGTGATACTTTAATACTAAAGGAATTATTCTTTTTAAAATGCTTAGAAAATGGCCTGGGATTTAATAACTGCTACGTGAAAGTGAAAGTGTTAGTCATGTCCGACTCTTTGAGATCCCATGGACTGTAGCCTACCAGCTTCCTCTGTCCACAGAATTCTCTAGGCAAGAATACTGGAGTGGGTAGCCATTCTGTTCTCCAGGGGATCTTCCCAACCCAGGGACTGAACCTGGGTCTCCTGCACTGCAGGCAAATCTTTACCTTCTGAGCTGCCTGGGAAGCCCAAACTCAGTGCCATATAAGTGCTTGATAAATAAAACACTGGAAATATTGTTTAATCCTTTTTTTATAAGTGATTATTTTCTCTTGGCAAACCTTTAAGATTTGTTTTATCTTTGGGATTCTGAAATTTCATTGACCTCTATTACTAATAGTACTTGGCACTTGGGAGAATTTGCTTAATCTGAAGATTCTTGTCTGTCTCAAACTTTGGAAAATTTTCTTTCATTCTATTTTATTTCCCCACAAGGATTGTATCAGTTTTCTCTTTCTGTCTGGAGCTTTTCTTAAATAGGTGTTGGACTTCTTGACTTTTATCACCCATATTGTTTAACTTTTCCTTCCACATTTTCCATTTTTGGGGTCCTCTTTCTTCATCTTTTGGATCAACACCTGTCTTGTTTTACAGAGATGTGACGCCCTTTCAGCTATCACAGGGCATGCTAATTAGATCTCTTTCAGTTCTTGTGTGCTCCCTGGAATACCTGTTTCCTTTTGAGTCAGTTATCTGGCTTAGTATCTGTGGTGGAGCTGCATTTTCTCTAGGTTTCACTGGGATGTCTAGAGAGTCCTGGTTATTGGTTAAGATGTGTGGTGAAGGGCTGGGTTGATTAGATTAACTAGTGTGTATTCCTGATGTGGTTTCCTCTGTGGTTTGTGCTGGTGTCTGTCAACAGGACTTTCTCTTATGGGAGGGAAATGTGTGAGTGGGTGGGCCGAATGCCGGGCACTGTGAGGGGCCACAGTGGCTGAAGTTAGAAGGGAGGACATTCTGAAGGAGAGCTCTTTTCTTCTCCCATTCTCCTTTTCTGATCCCCTCTTCTCCTCCTTTCCTTAGGGTCTATGTGAAATACAGACATACATGAAACTTTGTTCTCCTCTCTGCACAAACACCCATGCATCAACCCTTATCCAGACAACTGCCCATTTTTGTGGGAATAGTTATAAAGCTTCACCCCAGCAGACAGAGGTTCTGTCCTTTGTGTTCTGTGATACCTGAGAGAAAAGTCAGCACTTTGCCAGCTTGTTGATCTAGAGAGTTCTTTAGGTAATTCACCTGATTGCTGCAGAACCTCTCCCTGCTCTCTGCTGTTCATTGACATCAAAGTGCTAGGCTTGTCTCCAGCTTGTCCCGGGAGCAGCATCTCTTATGTCTGGTGTTTAGGTGGTGAGACCCCTTCCATCCCACATTCTGCTTCCAGGATATCCTCACACTTTCTGATGCCCTAATCACTCTATATTCTTCTTCTTTTTTATGCTATCACTGTTATGATTTCATTCTTTAACCAGTATCATTTAGTTATTTCAGTAAGAATTGGGTTGGAAGAGAGGTGAGTGGGTGTGCTCATGAAACTTTCTTGAACTTGGAAGCTTTCTTTCAACATACTAGATTAACAGGGAAATCATGTTGGTTGGGGGGGCATATGCTAATTGCTGCCCCACACTGATGGACCACAGGGCTCCTTCAACTCCTAAACTTTACAATCATCACCTGGTCACATGTTTGAATATGACTGAGTCCTTATGAGGAACTGGAGAAGGAAATGGCAACCCACTCCAGTATTCTTGCCTAGAGAATCCTGTGGACAGAGGAGCCTGGTGGGCTGCTGTCTATGGGGTCGCACAAAGCCAGACATGACTGAAGCGACTTACCATGCATGCATGCATTGGAGGAGGAAATGGCAACCCACTCCAGTATTCTTGCCTGGAGAATCCCATGGACAGAAAAGCCTGGTGGGCTGCTCGCCTATGGGGTCGCCCAGAATTGGGCATGACTGAAGTGACTTAGCAGCAGCAGCAGCAGCTGCCTTATGAGGAACAAGGAGCCTTCACTATTAACAGCCCTGCAAACCCAAGTATCTATAAAAGGATAGCAAAGATCACTGCCACTCGCAGTCACTGCTAACTCTCTCACCTTGGTGTCAAGGGCATCCACTCCCTCTTCTGCCACCTTGACTGCTGTTGCCCGGAGAGCATGAAGAGTCACTGAGGGCTAAAGACCTTCATACCCTAAGGTGGCCATGGCTTCTAAAGCTTTGGAGAAGGCACTCCTCATCAGGCCTTTTGAAAATGTCCTTTTTCCTTCTGACTTAGAGTAACACACATCTCTCTGCCTAAAGTATTCAGCTAGTAGATGATGGGGAGCAGGGATGTTCTTAAGGTTCAGGGAAATTTCAACACAGCAAACACGATTTCTAGTCTTTCAGAAAACCTTTTGATTACCAACTTGTGCTTGGAGACATCCCTGAAAAAAAAAATCCAATTTGGTATATTTTATGGATTTTATTATAGTGCTATTTATTCTCTATCCCAGATAGCTAAAGTCGGTGTTAAATAATGCAGGCTTTGTAGCTCTGAACCTCCAGTACAGACTGGGTCTGTGTGCTCTGCTTTCAGAGAATCAGAGGGCGGGGGAGAGGATGGCAGCTGTGGGATCCGGCTCATAGCCCTCTGCTGTGCTGTGGGGCGCAGGGCCCGCCCAGAGGCTGGGGAAGCTGGCCCGGGAGTCGGGACACCTGGGGCTTCTGACTCAGCTCTGAGGCTGTAATTGAGTTGTGGCCCTGGGCAAGTCACTGAGCCCCTCTGGACCTCGGTTTTTCCTGCATAAAATGTTTAGAGTTTCTTCCCACCTCTTCAGGCACTTCATGCTAGATGCTCTCCAAGGTTTCTGTTGAATAGTCTGAGTCTCTTTTAATAAGCTTACCTTTAACAACCCCACAAGCATTTCTGTAAGCAGAAGGGACACACTGAGGTAGAATGCAGAATTAGCTTGTTTCGGAGACAGTATTTCCCATGTTACAGGCTTATTTAGCCTGAGAAGGAGGGAAATGTCCATCAGTGGTAAGTGATTTAACAGGGGATTGTCATTACGACTGAAGACCCAACTGATGGGTAACTATTGGGAGAATCTAGGACCATATACCCCTCGAAGTGCATCTCCAGTATCCTAAGTGTTGACAGTGGGTGGGATGATATTCAGTTCTGCGTACCGCTGTTTAAAGGTACATGGATGAACAGCAGCACGTGTAAAAAAGAGGAGTACATGGGTGTCAGGAAGAGTTGGGGGTGTAGGAGAGGTGCTGAGAGCTTGAGGAGAAACCATGGCAACAGGAAAAAAGCTAAGCGGTGCACATAGACACTCACATAGCTCTTAAGGCCTCCTGTTTGAGAAGCAGAATGAGATATTGCACAATTCTGTTCACGTGAACTAAAAATATGTATTATATAAGACCACGTATAAACATAATTTTAGGAGAACTTAGTAAAAAGAAACATTTAAAGGACATGGGATTATTTAGCTTGAAGAACAAATGGTTAGTGATGTGGTGTATATTTGTGGATATAAAAGACTGTCCTGTGGACGAGGGAAGGTATGTTCGGGGCAGCCTTTGAAAGCAGACGTGGGACTATTTGTTCTGCAGTTTGAGCAGCAGGCTTGGTTCAATGCCAAGGACCTTGTGTATGCCAGTGAAACCTTACAAATTTGCCATTTAGCTTTAAATTGTGCAGTGTCACTTTTTAATGCAAATATAAGAGCATTTGACTCAAATATGGAATCACCAGAATTACAGAGTTCAGCTCTGTTGCTCATGCATGCATCCATATTTTGTTCTCATCTATGTCAATTATTGATACTTCACTTCTTGGTGCACTCACAGTTCACAGCATTGTCTGCTTCCTCTCCTGATGGGTACGGAAGGACTAGACCAATGCAGGAAGACCTATGGGTTGCTCTAACTCTGTCTTCCCTTTTCCTTCCACATTATCATTTTTGGCATAAGTAGCTGATTAGCACAGGGATGTGATGTGATGTAAGGAAAGATATGAAGATGTGGTTCCTCGGTAGTTTGTGTTTCTTAGGTTAACATTTCCAAAGTAGATCCATGTACAAAGGAAAATGTGATTTCTTGGGGCTGCTGGCACTCTGACTTGCTCAGTCATGGACTTAACCTGGTCACCTTGTACTTGCTTCGAGGCTTGTTGGATTCCTCCACTGGGGGCCCACTGGAACCCAGTGCTTACAGGTACCTCAAACACCACATTTGAAGGGGCATCACGGAATGGGTAAATATATGTGTTGCTGTATCTCCTCAGTTTGTGAGCATACTCCATATCCCATTGGATTTCATTTACAAAGTGCAAGTTGAAAGGTAAAATTATTAAGCCTTTTGAGTCAGCAGAGGACCAAATCAAATGTGGTCATCGTGAGTGAAGGGCCCTGTGTGGTGGTACAGGTCTTGTACTTGTGAAGCCAACCTTGGCCATGCTTTGAGTAGCAAGGATCTAGTGTCTGTTCTGTTGTGCCCTGTTTCTGTAGTGTGAGGATAGGCAAGTCATATCTGCATGGCAGGCATATATGGAAATAGTAAGGCTAGTCAGTAGCAGGGCTCAGCCAATATTCATTCTTTGACTTATTCTCTCTTCTCTCCTCTGAAGAAATAGCAGTTCAGTAGAGAAGCTTTGGGATGCTCAGGTGAATGGGATGCTCAGATGAGATGGTGGTGAAAAGGGTCATCTTCTTTGAACATACTCATGTTCTAATGAAAAAGTGAGTGACCCTGTGACTGGGCTGGGCTTGGTCTCCAACCCTAGGAAGAAGGTATGTGACTCTCCATGGCCAAGTAGGGCCACAGGCCTAGGAATTCCAGTCTTGGCGTGCTGAGGAAGGGAGAGGGCCAGTTTGCAGATCACCGAGTAGGAGGACTTCAGAACTTGCCTGTATTTGTCCCTTGTCTTCCTGCTGCTTTTGTTCTCTGAGCTAATTCCTGTTTGAAGAACTGATATTTAATTCAACAGCCCCCCATGGAGCCTTGTGCCTGCGATAGAAGTTTCTAAAAATCTCTCAGTCAACAAAATGATAACAGCTGGTCTTTGAAACTCTGGGAGCTCTAGACTGGGGAGGAGCTGGGGGAGGAAGAACTAAGGGAACCAGGGATTGGGGCTGGGGAATGCACTATTTGTTAAGGATAATGAGGCAAAAAATGTGACAGAGGATTTTATTACAAATAATAGACAGAAGTCTTCAAACAACAGCAGAGAATCATTAAAAAAGAAACAGAGTTAAATAATTGTCTAATTAGCAGGCACCAAGAAGGCAAAATTTATTCCATTAGAACTTCTTAAGGGAGAGTCAATAAATTCACAGCTGGGTGTTCATTTTGTCAGGAATACAGAGAATGTGGATTTTCCTTGTGCCAAGTTGTTCTTCGATCCCTTTGCCAAGCTTCGTTTCTAATTAACCCAAGGTGAGTCTTGCCTCAGAGAACTGCTAGGCTCAGTTGCTTTGCTTAACCATGTCATTAAGCTGTGGCTCAAGGATTGAGCCTTCCAGAAATTGGTAACCTCAGGGACCTCTACTATTAGCAATGCTACGAGCTAATGTTCACACAGTACTCCACAGCTTACAAGGCATTTTGACATACACCATCCTGTTGGATTCTTGCAGCCACTCAGCAAGGGAAGCTGAGGCTGTATAAGTGAATGTTTATGAGTATGGATGATGTATTAGCTAGCTTGCATGCCCATAACAAAGCACTGTGGACTGGATGACTTCAACAACAGACATTTATTTTCTCACAGTTCTGGAGAAAGAAATCAGGGTGCCAGCATGGTTGGGTTAGATCTCTCTTCTTGGCTTGCAGATAGCTGCCTTCTCTCTGTGTGCCCACATGGCCTTTCTTCAGGGCACATGGGGAGAGGTGTGGAGAGAGGGAGGGGGTAGGAAGAGAGCAGAGAGAGAGAGAAGGAGAAAGCGTGGGGGAGAGAGACACACAGAGAGAGTGAGGAAGAGGGAGAGAAAAGAATAGCTTTGTTTTCTTCTTCTAAGGCCGCCAATCGTATCTGGTTAGGACCTCACCCATATTAACTCATTTAATCTAAATTTCTCCAGATATAGTCACTTTGGGGAGTAGGGTGGGGTGGGGGGGGATTAGGGCTTCAACATATGGATTTGGAGGGGACTCATTTCAGTCCACACTGTGTGGCAACCACCTGGTGAGAACACAAACCATCTGCAAGCCACTCAGATTACTGTCTATATTAAAATGACCTTATTTCAGGAGACTCTTGCCCAGGAACAGGAAATTGCAAATAATTATGATTTGGTTAAGAAGCTTTCTGAAAAATCCATTTATATGAAAAAAAAAAAGATAATTCAAGTATCTCTCAGTGGAGTAAATAACCCCCTTTTAGGACAATATAAATCACTTTACCAAACTCATCAAGTTGCTGTTGATGCTTTAGGACTCTTGCAACCATTTCCTTGATGTGTCAACCAAGCCTCAATAACTGTGTCAGACAGTTGAGCCAATCTGAATCCAACCTCTACTTGCCTTAAACTAGACCCCAAACCTCATAAATATCCCTCTTTGAAAATAAGAGTCTTGTCAAGGGAGTATGCTTCCTTAGTATACTAAGTAATGAACTTCAACTTTGCTTTATCAGTAAATTGATTAGGTAATTTCATTGGGAAGTCTGCAATCAACAGTGGTTTGAACCATCAGTTTGAACCTTGGCTGCAAAGCTTTCTAGCTGTATGATCTTGGGGAAAAAAAAAATTAACCTTTCTATGCCTCATTTACCTAATCTGTAAAATGATCACCAACCATAGAAGATCATTATAAGGTTTAAATGAGTTAATATAGGTGAAGCTGTTACATAGCTGCCACATGGCAAGATCTCAACAAATATGAGGTCTTACTGTTATTGAAATCTGTCAAATGTCCCGACCAGGGCCTTCGTTTGTTTTCTTGACGTATACTTCCCTAAAACAAGACTGTATGCTCAGTTGCATTTGACTGTTTGTGACCTCAGGAACTGTAGACCACCAGACTCCTTTGTCCATGGAATTTTCCAGGTAAGAATACTGGAGTGGGTAAGCCATTCCCTTCTCCAGGGGATTTTCTAGACCCAGGGCTGGAACCTGAATCTCTTGTGTCTCCTGCACTGGCATGGCGGATTCTTTACCACTGTGCCACCTGGGAAGTCCTAAAACAAGAAAGGAATTGTATAACTAATTTCCTCCCTTTCCAAAATACCATTAACTGTAAAATATCAATTTAAATACAAAAACAGGAGCAAAAAAGTGGAATACTTGTTGCAGTAAGGATACACATTGGCTATATAACACACATGCCAATTTCAGAGATGATAAAATATAGGATGAAATCTAGGAGGTCTTAGTGAATTTAGTTTTTTCCTGAAACACTCAGCTTTTGTGGGAAGGATGGGGGCTCCCCTGAGGTGCTTTCAAACACATTTCTACAGCTGAGTGATTTCTGATTCTCTTTTGGGGGCAGGCCAGGCCAGCTTGGGAAAGAAGGCAGTGAGCCTAAAACCATTTCACATATGTTTGAGTTCCTCGTGGATTTGGTCATGGGACCCTATGTTTGCAGACACTTAGAGTGTTTGCTGCAGCCTGGAGCTGGTGTTTGCTTACGGGAGGCCTGGGAGAGGGACCTCCTTCTCACAGAGCTGGAATTCTGCTTGGCTGTGCTGACAGGTAGTATTGATTCAGCCATATTTTCTGTCCTATAGGGAAACTTCACTCTATCTCCACTCAGTGGTCTTCCTTTTCTTCCTTTATCTCACCTCGTGCCATATTCATGGCCACTGAAAGTAACTCTTATGGTTGAGGAATATCTATACAGATTCTTCTAAAGTGACATCTCTAGACCAGAGCCAGTATGTGAACTGTTTCCAGTCTCTGGTGTGGATAATACAGAAATCAAGAGCATTTTGCCATTTTATAGCAATTTGACAGTCGCTCTGAAATCCAAGCAGATGATCTTCAACCTTGTTTCATTGAATAGACCTATACCAGGACAGGGGTTGTTACACCCACAGTCTGTTGCATTTAGTGCAATATATCTACTGACCATGTGTGGTAGGATTATAGTGGGCTGACCATGAAAACTACAACAGCAGCAACCACAAAACTCTGTGCAATAGCCAGAGGTTTATTGAGAAATACCATTGTAATAACTAAATATTTTTTATTTAGAAGCTATACCTGGCATTTCAGCAGCTGACTCCATGTCATACAAGATCTTGAAACAGTGACCTGGACACCATGAGTTCCTAGCCCAGCTGGTTCAGAATGATTAAAGTTTACAATTCATATGACATTGTTCCGAATACCAAAATGTTTAATATGATGCTGTTTTAAAAACTGTCTAGATGTGGACAGATATGGATTGCTCATTTCTCCATTTCATGAAAATATAATCTGAAGCAAGTTTTAAAGAAACTGTAGACCTTAGACTGAGATCAGCATATTCTTTCTCACTTCAGTACTGATCAGAACATGACCTTGGACTGGCCTCACTGCCAGAGTGAAGGCCCTTTCTGGGCTGTTCTTTCTGTAGTTAAAAGTACTTATAGAATTAACAGAATAAGCATTTCCTGCCAGAGGCTTTTCTGTAGCAGTTTTTTGTTTTTTGTTTTTTGTTTTCAATTAAAGCAAGGGGATAAGATGTTCTGTTAACAGTCATTAAACAAAATAAAACAAAACACAAACTTTTATCTACTTGGCCCTTCTTCAGCTAGAGAGAAACAAACCATAGCAATGCACCATTATTAAAAAAAAAACCCAAAACTTAATTGAAACTGAGCATCCATATCTAAGGTCTTTCCTGTCTTTCTCGCCAGTGATCCTTTAGCATTCTATAAGTGTCTAACTATTGCTGACAAAAATGATTTTTTACGTGAAATATACATCTTTTCCTGATGGGAATAACTTCCATTTTTATTACAGTACATTAAATGCATTACAAATACACCTTTTTCACTTAATTACTTTTTGAGCAAACTTAGACTGTTTTTAAAAATTTGTTTTACAGAGTAATTTCCTTATGTCTCACTTGCAATATCTGTTTTTCCTTTCATCCTTCCCTTTTATCATTTTTATCTTGGAAGTTTTCACTGACCCTTTAGGATTCTCCTTAGGTTGTAGAGTGTAATGGTTAAGAGCTCAGATTTATCACATTCCCACATTTACTAGCTGAGTGACTTGTACAAATTACTTAGCTTTGCAAAGTCTCCATTTACTTATCTGTAAAATGGGAAAATAGTAGAATCTACCTAATGGGGGTTATTATAAGGATTAAGTGATATGGTTCTTCTAAATAATAGATTTTAAGGGCCCAGTAGATATTAGCTATTCCTATTTTTGGGAGACATTTCTTATGGGCAGTCTTTGCATTGCTTCTTCCCCTCTGAAACTGAGCTCACTGGTACTCCCTGGGCTACCACATTCCCCTGTGCTTCCTTTTCATGTTCTGCATGTGTCTGTCTCTCCCACTGGACTTTGGGTTTATTCAAGGCAGACTGGTCTTTTGGTCTTTAGTGGTATGTCATCACATGCTCAATAATTATTTGCTGAACTGAAGTTAAATGAACTTCTCTCTTTTCCCATCTTCCCAGTACATTGGCATTTTCTAGTGTAGGGTTAGTGGGAATGCTTATTTAAATGCAGATTCCTTGGTCTTCATATAATTAAAATTTAGCAGTGTTACTGAGAATCTGTACCTTTAACAGGTTTCTCAGGGATTCTTTAGCTCAGTAAACAATTGACCCACATCTCCTTGGCATGTCCATGTTTGGCAACTTCTGTGTCTTCCACCTACCTTCCAGAATCTGTCTATAGACTCTGTAGAAACGTACGACTATCAGCCATCTTTAATTTTCATAGTTTTTGCCCAGTTTCAAGACTTATCACCTCTTGGCCACAGCTTTCAGTAGCATATATGGGATATAGACTTTCAGGGTGGTCCCTGTGATTCATGCCTCTTAGTATCCCCCTTATTAGGGGATGGAGAAGGCAATGGCACCCCATTCCAGTACTCTTGCCTGGAAAATCCCATGGACGGAGGAGCCTGGTAGGCTGCAGTCCATGAGATCACTGAGTTGGACACGACTGAGCGACTTCACTTTCACTTTTCACTTTCATGCATTGGAGAAGGAAATGGCAGCCCACTCTGGTGTTCTTGCCTGGAGAATCCCAGGGACGGGGGAGCCTGGTGGGCTGCCGTCTATGGGGTCACTCAGAGTCGGACATGACTGAAGTGACTTAGCATAGCATAGCATATTAGGGGATAGGTCTTAAGACTTGCTTCAACCAATGGAATACAGCAGAGATGGTGGAGTGTATGTGATTATGTTACACAGAAGACTCTCTGCCATCTTTGAAGAGACAAGTGGTCAAGTTGGGAAACCCCAGGAGTCAAAGAACTCTGGGCAGACTTAGGAGCTAGGAATGGCCTCCAGGCAACAGCCAGCAAGAAACTGAAGCCCTCAATTTTGCAACCAGAAAGAATTTAACTTCTGCCAACGACCTGAGCTGGAAAGCAGATTCTTCACCTTTATCCCTCAGATAATACTGTATCCCTGCTGACATCTCAAAGACAGGTTAGTCAGACCACCATGGAGGACCTATCTGGGCCTGGACTCCTGACCCACAGAATCTAAGATAATCAATATGTGTCCATATAAACTGTTGGATTGTGGTAAATTTTCCCACAGTAGCAGAAAACTAGTCCACATTCTAATGGGTGATCTTCATTTCATTTTATCTTGTTTCTCTTGCTTTCCCGTCCATTCCAAGTAATTTCAAGTGCTTAGAGTTTCCTCCTTACCAGACACAGAGATTCTGAATAATAGCCAACTTCGTTTTACTCCCCATCCCCAAACTTTCATTAGGTCCTCACTTTCTACAGAAGAAATTCTGAACTCTTCAGGTCCTGGGCTGTATCCTCCTTGGTCTCAGCTCAAATGACCTTTTCAATTTTGTTTACCATCAAATGTTTCCTTGTCCTGTGTCACAGAGATCATTTCTCTCTGTGTTACACTTTCACATTCTTGCACTTTGCTTGTATTGACACCGGCCCCTCCAAAAGTCCTCTTTCCTTATTCTTTCCAGTGCTCCACTTCCACATCCGAAGTCCTTCTCTCGTCTTCCCATGCAGAATGAGTTGTTCTTTTGTAAATGTGCTTTGTGCCTCAGGTTAGCACTTGCTTCATTGTGTCACATAATCTAGTTGGTCATTCATGAGACTGTCCCCCATAAATTCTAAGCTCTTTAAGAACACAAGCAGTGCAGCCCTCATCTGGAGAATATCATTCCACATATTGTCTGATCGCAACATGGAGTGAGTTTCTTATATGCTCCTTGGCTGACATTTACTCTATGAATCCAAATTCTACAGACTTATTTTCAAATATTTTTTAAAAATCAAGAGTTCCCTAAAACTGAGGGAGGGAATAAAAATCAGGCCCAGATCGAAGAAAAATACTGTTATGAACCTAAAGCTAGAAGGAGCAATCAATTTATGATGATTTTTAGGAGCTCAGATTGTTGATTTTCCCTGAAAGAACCTTGGTAAATAAATTCTTCACAAAAATAAGTTCTCCAAACATTTTGTATTCCAAAGATTTTGTTGGACTCCCATGGTTGCATTTCCTAGAGCTCCTGTGTTTGAGAGTGAAGCATTAAGAGGGATGTTAGGGAAATAGTTGCAAAAACTAGTGTCATTATAGACAAAATACCAACCTAGGTCTTCACCTGTATCATTAGCGTGTGTGCTGGTCAGTTTTATGTGTCAACTTGAGTGGGCTGTGACATCCCCATATAGTGGTTAAACATTATTCTTGATTTGCCTGTGAGAGTGTTTCTGGATGAGATTAACATCACAGCTGATAGACTGAGTAAAGCAAATTATCCTTCCCAGTGTGGTCTCATCCACTCTGCTGAAGGTCTGAATAGAACAAAAGCCCGAGTAAGGAAAAGTTTGTTCTTTGCTTGTCTTCAAGCTGGGACATTGATCTTCTTCTGCCTTCAGGTTTGGATTCAGGCCAGAACTGTACCATCAGTTTCCCTGGATCTCCAGCTTGCTGACTTCTCAGCTTCTGTAACTGTGTGAGTCAATTCTTAATAAGAAATCTTGAGTAGTAAATTGTGTACTAGTATCTTCACCTGTATATCTCGGTTGATTCTGTTTCTCTGGAGAACCCTGTAGTCATGGAATATATTTTAGAGGCTATAGAAATGATTATTTTGATAAATCAGTTCAGTTCAGTTGCTCAGTTGTGTCCAACTCTTTGCCACCCCGTGGACTGCAGCACACCAGACTTCCCTGTTCATCACCAACTCCCAGAGCTTACTCAGACTGATGTCCATCAAGTTGGTGATGCCATCCAACCATCTCATCCTCTGTCATCTTCTCCCACCTTCAATCTTTCCCAGCATCAGGATTTTTTCCACGGAATCAGTTCTTTGTATCAGGTGGCCAAAGTATTAGAGTTTCAGCTTCAGCATCAGTCCTTCCAATGATTATTCAGGACTGATTTCCTTTAGGATTGACTGACTGGATCTCCTTGCAGTCCAAGGGACTCTAAAGAGTCTTCTCTAACACCACAGTTCGAAAGCATCAATTCTTCAGCACTCAGCTTTATTTATAGTCCAACTCTCACATCCATACATGACTACTGGAAAAACCATAGCTTTGACTAGACAGACCTTTGTTGGCAAACTAATGTCTCTGCTTTTTAATATGCTGTCTAGGTTGGTCATAGCCTTTCTTCCAAGGAGCAAGCGTCTTTTAATTTCATGGCTGCAGTCAGCATCTGCAGTGATTGTGGAGCGCAAAATAATCAAGTCCCTCACTGTTTCCATTGTTTCCCCATCTACTTGCCATGGCGTGATGGGACCAGATGCCATGATCTTAGTTTTATGAATGTTGAGTTTTAAGGCAACTTTTTCACTCTTCTCTTTCACGTTCATCAACAGTTCATTAGATCTTTTTAAACATCTGTTAGACCCAAAGAATGAAATATACTAAGTGCTATGAGGACCATAAATAAAAGTTTCCAGCCTCATGGTAAGTTTATAAACTTGCTCTTAAACTATTATAAGGCAGGGGGTTTTAAGAGCCATGAGAGAGGTGCAATTCAAATGCTTTGTGGTTTTGCTTTGACCAGGTAGTTAGGGAGTGGCTTTATATAAGAGTCAGTGCTAAGTCAGGCTCTGTTCTCTAATGTCACTCAATTTTTCATCTATTGTTCTCTTATTCATATAGAAACAACCTTAAAACCCCCAGTTGGTGTTGTAAGACATGTTAAAATCATAAAGCCACTATTCTTAATGAAGATTTAATAGTCATTCAATCAAATAACATAGCATCGAAATAAATAGAGCAAAAACTATCAAGGAGAAATAGACCAAAACACATTAGTAAAAGTAAAGTTTAATAACTTTTCCTCAGTTCATTGACAAATTAAGTAGACAAATGAGTAAGTAAAGATGTAGAAGACCTAGAAAACATAATTAACAAGGTAGACCTAACTGGTATAGCTACTTCAATCTATAATGTACCATATTCTGAAAACAGAGAAGATGCTTCTAAAGATGTGCTGGGGAACATTTACAAAAGTGGAACTATGTTGGCTCTAAAGCAGGATTCCAAACATTTCCATAGTCACAGACAACATTCACAGAATCCAGTATAATAACATTAAAGATTGATTACCAAAATAGAAAACAAAAATTTCTACTACTATATAGTACTGTTTCTTTCCCCTTGTGAAGGAAGGACCCTCTTTCCCCTTGTGAAGGAAGATACTAGCTGCCCATGCATCCCAGAGATTTAATTGTGGGTCTCACAGGCTTCCCTGGTGGCTCAGATAATAAAGAATCTGCCTGATATGCAAGACATCTGGGTTCCATCCCTGGGTTGGTGGGTTCGATCCCTGGGTTGGGAAGATCCCCTGGAGGAGGAAATGGCAACCTACTCCAGTATTCTTGCCTGGAGAATTCCATGGACAGAGGAGCCTGGCAGGCTACAGTCCATGGCGTCACAAAGATTTGGACATGACTGAGCGATGAACACTTTCTCAGACTCTGGAGGTTTCACGAGCCATGTATGTATTCTTCCTTCCATTTCTGTTTCTCTGGTACTTGATGCGAGAAGGCCCTGGACTGGGGGGTCATGCTCCCAGAGTTCTTGTCTGCTGCTGTGTGTTTCGGATACTAACTTGGATTTTCTCAAGTCATAGTCTTGAACAGTTGGAGCCTGCCTCAGTTTCTTCTGCAAAATGAGGGAGATTGAATTTGATAATTTCTCTCATCCCTTGAAGAGATAATGTTTTGAGTCAATATGTTTTGCTAGTTAGTGTCTTGTTCCCTGTAGCTCCAATAGTTGCCCTATACTACACTAGGGTAGGGTCAAGTAGTCAAACAGAGGACACAGTGACCTTGGGTTTCTTTGGAGACTTTACTAAAATTTGTTCTTAAAATTCCATCAGTGTATCTTTTTTCTTGAACCTTTGTGTGCATTTACTTTTTGTTTGGTTCATTTTGTTGATTGACAGCAAGTTCAACAGAAGCTGAGGCAAACTCTCAGTGCTTCTTTTACAAGCTATGAAATGCATTATCATTTTCTTGTATTGAATCCTGCTTCCTTCTGCGCATTTTCATCTGAGCTATCAGGATTGAGCAGAATGACTATCCATTCCAGACTGTGTTTCTGCCATATCTAAAGGATAGTCTTAGATATACTATCTCTTTGGAGCTTTTTCAAGAGTTAATCCACAGACAGAAGACCTACTACCAAAAAGTTAAAAAAAACAATCTTCTTTCCCATATGCATGGAAAGGCTGAGTAATTTGAGAAGGAGTCAAATTTGCAAACCTTGATCTACAAGGAAGTCATTCTTCATGAAAAAATGTAGCAGCACGTAATAACTCCTTCTCCTAGATCAAGTCTGTTTACTTAGGTACTTATCAGACCATCCGGCCTACATCTGAGGCCCATTATCATTACTGATACTATTCACTCTCTACTGAATGAGGGTCAGAACTAGGAAAGAATACTAGCTCCCATCTGCAAGGCATCACTTTTTGTCAGTCCTTAATGAGTGTTTATGAAAAGAAAGCCTTGTAAAGAAAGGGAATTTGGTTTATATTTGGAGAGTGAGCTAGTGAAGAGAGGACAGAAGAGAATTCACTTCCATAAAACAGAGAAATGGTAAAATTCATTCAGACTTAGTATGCTAAAACATTTCCTGGATGTCAGAGAGTGAGTGAAGAGCCACTAGGCTTTAGGGTGAGGGTGTTGCTTGCTCAGTGGTGGGACTTCGTTTTCCATTTTCTTTTGCTGCCTAAGTAAGTGCAGTAACATAGCTGCTTAGTGTGAGTGGGGAGGGGATGGGAGACTTTTCCAAATCAGTAATGTCAGTGAGACTGTTGGTATTGATTTTTCATCCTGCCTGACACAATTTAAATGACTCTTGACAGGAATTTTCTTTTTGATGACAGTTGACTTCTGATTGCCTAGACATCTCACAGCCACTCACAGGAGATACAGGGAACACTCAGAGTGCTCCCCTGAAAAGGGGAGCTCAGAGTTTCTCTAGCTTCCTGTCAGGCTTGTCCCCACTATGATGCCCCTGAACTGTCCCTGTGAGTGGCTGAGTGGCAGCAAAAGAGAAGTATGACAAAGGAGACAGACTGTCTATTGTGGACTCTAGCTCTGATCAGGTTGATAATTCTGATAATTCCTGACATGTCTATATTGGTTTATTACTGTCATTATCATCATTGTTATTATACTTTACAATGAACCTGCATAGTCCTGAAGACATAAATAGAAAGTGAAAATATTTTCAATCATCTGAATAGTGTGTCTACAGATCACTAAACACAAGAATGACTGGTGAATCTGCCCATTTTTATCCAAATTCAGAGCTACCATGCTTTTTTATTTTAAATTTATTTTTTAATTGAAGGATAATGGCTTTACAGAATTTTCTTGTTTTCTGTCAGACCTCAACCATGAATCAGCCATGGGTATACATATATCCCCTCCCTTTTGAACCTTCCTCCCATCTCCCTCCCTACCCCACCCCTCTAGGTTGATACAGAGCCCTGTTTGAGTTTCCTGAGCCATACAGCAAATTCCCCTTGGCTATCTATTTTACATATGGTAATATAAGTTTCCATGTTACTCTTTCCATACATCTCACCCTCTACTGCCCTCTCCCCATGTCCACAAGTCTATTCTCTATGTCTGTTTCTTCACTGCTGCCCTGTAAATAAGTTCTTCAGTGCCATTCTTCTAGATTCCATATATATGTGTTAGAAGAAAATTTTTATCTTTCTCTTTCCGACTCTCTTCACTCTGTATGATAAGTTCTAGGTTCATCCACCTAATTAGATCTGACTCAAATGTGTTCCTTTTTATGGCCGAGTAATATTCCATTGTGTGTATGTACCACAACTTCTTTATCCATTCATCTGTCGATGGACATCTAGGTTGCTTCCATGTTATAGCTGTTGTAAATAGTGCTGAAATGAACAATGGGATACATATGTCTCTTTCAATTTTGGTTTCCTCAGGGTATATGCTGAGGAGTGGGATTGCTGGGTCATATGGTGGTTTTATTCCTAGTTTTTTAAGGAATCGCCATACTGTCTTTCATAGTGGCTGTATCAATTTACAGCTCCACCAACAGTGCAAAAGCATTCCATTTTCTCCATACCCTCTCCAGCATTTATTGTTTGTAGACTTTTTGATGATGGTCATTCTGACTAGTGTGAGGTGATATCTACTGTAGTTTTGATTTGCATTTTTCTAATAATGAGTGGTGTTGAGCATCTTTTGATGTATTTGTTAGTCATCTGTATGTCTTCTTTGGAGAAATGTCTGTTTAGGTCTTTTCCCCACTTTTTGATTGGGTTGTTTGTTTTTCTGGCATTGACTTGTATGAACTACTTGTATATTTTGGAAATTAATCCTTTGTCAGTTGTTTCATTTGCTATTATTTTCTCACATTCTGAGGGTTGTCTTTTCACCTTGCTTATAGTTTCCTTTGCTGTGCAAAAGCTTTTAAGTTTGGTCAGGTCCCACTTGTTTACTTCTGTTTTTATTTCTGTTACTCTAGGAGGTGTGTCAAAGAGCATCTTGCTTTGATTTATGTCATCGAGTGTTCTGCCTATGTTTTCCTCTAAGAGTTTTATAGTTTCTGGTCTTACATTTAGGTCTTTAATCCATTTTGAGTTTATCTTTGTGTATGGTGTTAGGAAGTGTTTTAATTTCATTCTTTCACGTGTAGCTGTCCAGTTTTCCCAGCACCATTTATTGAAGAGACTGTCTTTACCCTATTGTATATTCTTGCCTCCTTTGTCACATATAAGGTACCTGTAGGTTCATGGGTTTATTTCTGGGCTTTCTAGCTTGTTCTATTGGTCTGTCTTTCTGTTTTTGTGCTAGTACCATACTGACTTGATGACTGTAGCTTTGTAGTATAATCTGAAGTCAGGAAGGTTGATTCCTTCAGCTCCATTCTTCTTTGTCAAGACTGCTTTGGCTATTCAGGGTCTTTTGTGTTTCCATATGAATTGTGAAACTTTTTGTTCTAGTTCTGTGAAAAATGCCATTGGCAATTTGATGGGGATCACATTGAATCTGTAGATTGCATTTGACAGTATAGTCATTTTCACAATATTGATTCTTCCTACCCAGGAACGTGGAATATCTCTTCATCTATTTATGTCATCTTTGATTTCTTTCATTAGTGTCTTATAATTTTCTGTGTACAGTTCTTTTGTCTCCTTAGGTAAGTTTATTCCTAGATATTTAATTCTTTTTGTTGCAGTGGTAAATGGGATTGATTCCTTAATTTCTCTTTCTGATTTTTCATTGTTAGTATATAGAAAGGCAAGCAATTTCTGTGTATTGATTTTGTATCCTGAAACTTTGCTAAATTCACTGATTAGCTCTAGTAATTTTATGATACTATCTTTAGGGTTTTCTATGTACAGTATCATGTCATCTGCAAACAGTGAGAGCTTTACTTCTTTTCTGATCTGGATTCCTTTTATTTCTTTTTCTTCTCTGATTGCTGTAGCAAGGACTTCCAAATCTATGTTGAATAATAGTGGTGAAAGTGGACATCTTGTCTTGTTCCTGATCTTAGGGTGAGTGCTTTCAGTTTTTCACCATTGACAATAATGTTTGTGGTAGGTTTATCATATATGGCCTGTACTATGTTGAAGTAGGTTCTTTCTATGCCCATTTTTTGAAGAGTTTAATCATAAATGGGTGCTGAATTTTGTCAAAGTCTTTTTCTGCATCTATTGAGATTACCATCTGGTTTTTATCTTTCAGTTTGTTAATATGGTGTGTCACATTGTTTGATTTGCATATATTGAAGAATCCTTGCATTCCTGGAATAAACCCAACTGGATCATGTTGTATGAGCTTTTTGATGTGTTGCTGAATTCTTTTTGCTAAAATTTTGTTAAGGATTTTTGCATCTATGTTCATCAGTGATAATGGCCTGTAGTTTTCTTTTTTTGTGTGTTGTTTTTGTCTGGTTTTGGTATCAGGGTGATGGTGGCCTCGTAGAATGCATTTGGAACTGTTCCTTTCTCTGCAATTTTTTGACAGAATGTTAGAAGGATAGGCATTAGCTCTTCTGTAAATGCTTGATAGAATTCTCCTGTGAAGCCATCTGGTCCTGGGCTTTTGTTTTTTGGGAGATTTTTGATCACAGCTTCAATTTCAGTGCTTGTAATTGGGTTGTTCATAATTTCTATTTCTTCCTGGTTCAGTCTTGGAAGATTGAACTTTTCTAAGAATCTGTCCATTTCTTCCAGGTTATCCATTTTATTGCCATATAGTTATTCCTAATAGTCTCTTGTAATCATTTGTATTTCTGCATTGTCTGTTGTAACTTCTCCTTTTTAATTTCTAATTTTGTAGATTTGATTCTTCTCTCTTTTTTTCTTGATGAGTCTAACTAAAAGTTTGTCAATTTTGTTTATCTTCTCAAAGAACCAGCTTTTAGTTTTATTAATCTTTACTATTGTTTCCTTCATTTCTTTTTCATTTATTTCTGCTTGGATCTTTATGATTTCTTTCCTTTTACTAATTTTTTTTTATTCTTTTTCCAGTTGTTTTAGATGTAAAGTTAGGTTGTCTATTCAATATTTTTCTTGCTTCTTGAGGTAGGATTGTATTGCTATAAACTTCCCTCTTGGAACTGCTTTTGCTGCATCCCATAGGTGTTTGAGTTGTCATGTTTTCATTGTCATTTGTTTCTAGAAATTTTTTGATTTCCCTTCTGATGTCTTCTGTCACCTGTTGACAGAGTTTTAGAAGGATAGGCATTAGCTCTTCTCTAAATGCTTGATCGGAGAAGGCAATGGCACCCCACTCCAGTACTCTTGCCTGGAAAATCCCATGGATGGAGGAGCCTGGTAGGCTGCAGTCCATGGGGTCGCTAAGTTGGACACGACTGAGCAACTTCACTTTCACTTTTCACTTTCGTGCATTGGAGAAGGACATGGCAACCCACTCCAGTGTTCTTGCCTGGAGAATCCCAGGGATGGGGGAGCCTGGTGGGCTGCAGTCCATGAGGTCGCACAGAGTTTGACATGACTGAAGCGACTTAGCAGCAGTAGCAAATACTTGATAGAATTCTCCTGTGAAGCCACCTGGTCCTGGGCTTTTGTTTTTTGAGAGATTTTTGATCACAGCTTCAATTTCAGTGCTTGTAATTGTAATTATTTTAAAATGTTTTGTTTAATCTCCATGTGTTGGTGTTTCTTACAGTTTTTTCTTGTAATTGATATCTAGTCTCATAGCGTTGTCGTTGGAGAAGATGCTTGATATGATTTCAATTTTCTTAAATTTACTGAGGTTTGATTTGTGACCCAAGATGTGGTCTACCCTGAGAATGTTCCATGTGCACTTGAGAAGGTGTATTCTGCATTTGAATGGAATGTCCTGAAGATCTCAATGAGACCCATCTAATCTAATGTATCATTTAAGACTTGTGTTTCCTTATTAATTTTCTGATTTCATGATCTGTCCATTGGTGTGAGTGGGGTGTTAAATTTTCCTACTATTATTGTGCTACTGTCAATTTTTCCTTTTATATCTGTTAGTGTTTGTCCTATGTATTGAAGTGGTCCTATGTTGGTGCACAGATATTTACAATTTTCATGTCTTCCTCTTGGATGGATCCCTTGATTGTTATATAGTGTCCTTCCTTGTTTCTTGTAACCGTCTTTAAGATCTATTTTGTCTGATATGAGGATTGCTACACCAGCTTTATTTTGCATGGAATATATTTTTCAGTCCTCTCACTTTCAGTCTATATGTGTCTTTAGGTCTGAAGTGGGTTTCTTGTAGACAGCATATATATATGGGTCTTGTTTTTGTATCCATTCAGCGAGTCTGTGTCTTTTGGTTGGAGCATTTCATCCATTTACATTTAAAGTAATTATTGATATTTATGTTCCTATTGTCATTTTCTTAAACGTTTGGGGTTGATTTTGTAGATCTCTTTTCTTCTCTTGTATTTCTTGAATATATAAGTCCTCTTAACATTTGTTGTAAAGCTGGTTTGGTGGTACTGAATTCTCTTAACTTTTGCTTGTCTGAAAAGCATTTTAATTCTCCATCAATTTTGAATGAGATCCTTGCAGGGTACAGTAATCTTGGTTGCAGATTTTTTCCTTTTCAGTACTTTAAATATATCTTGCCATCCCCTTCTGGCCTGCAGAGTTTCTGCTGAAAGATCACATGTTAAGTGTATGGGGTTTCCCTTGTATGTTACTTGTTGCTTCTCCCTTGCTGCTTTTAATATTCTTTCTTTGTGTTTAGTCTTTGTTAGTTTGATTAGTATGTGTCTTGGTGTGTTTCTCCTTGGGTTTATCCTGTATGGGACTCTTTGTGCCTTTTGGACTTGATTGACTATTTCCTTTTCCACGTTGGGGAAATTTTCAACTATAATCTCTTCAGAAATTTTCTCATACCCTTTCTTTTTCTATTCTTCTTCCAGGACCCCTATAATTTGAATGTTGGTGCATTTGATATTGTCCTAGGGATCTCTGAGACTATCCTCAGTTCTTTCCATTCTTTTTACTTTATTCTGCTCTTCAGAAGTTATTTCCACCATTTTAACTTCCAGCTCACTGATTCGTTCTTCTGTTTCAGATATTCTGTTATTGATTCTTTCTCATGAAATGAAGTGTTAGTCGCTCAGTTGTGCCTGACTCTTTGTGATGCCAAGGACTGCAGCCCACCAGGCTCTGTCCATGGGATTTTCCAGGCAAGGATACTGGAGTGGGTTGCCATTTCCTTCTCCAGGGAATCTTCCTGACGCAGAGATCAAGCCT
Organism: Bos indicus x Bos taurus; assembly: GCF_003369695.1. NCBI lineage: Eukaryota > Metazoa > Chordata > Mammalia > Artiodactyla > Bovidae > Bos > Bos indicus x Bos taurus. The sequence goes on along the minus strand of NC_040076.1, from coordinate 63,385,411 downwards.
GAGTCTCCTGCACTGCAGGCAGATTCTTTACTGACTGAGCTATGAAGGAAGCCCCTGATTTCTTCTAGAGTATTTTTAATTTCAGTAATTTTGTTGTTTGTCTCTGTATGTTTATTTTTTTAATTTTTCTAGGCCTTTGTTAATTGATTCTTGCATTTTCTCCATTTTGTTTTCAAGGTTTTTGATCATCTTTACTGTCATTATTCTGAATTTTTTTTCAGATAGTTTGCCTATGTCCTCTTCATTTATTTGGACTTCTGTGTTTCTAGTTTATTCCTTAATTAGTGTAGTATTTCTCTGCCTTTTCATTTTTTTTTTTAACTTATTGTGTTTGAGGTCCCCTTTTCCCAGGCTTCAAGGTTGAATTCTTTCTTCCTTTTGGTTTCTGTCCTCCAAGGTTTGTCCAGTGGTTAGTGTAAGCTTCATATAGGGTGAGATTTGTGCTGAGTTTTTGTTTGTTTTTCCTCTGATGGGCAAGGTTGAGTGAGGTGGTAACCCTTTTTGCTGATGACTGGGTTTGTATTTTTGCTTTGTTTGTTGTTTAGATGAGGCATCCTGCACAGGGTGCTACTGGTGGTTGGGTGATGCTGGGTCTTGTATTCAAGTGGTTTCCTTTGTGTGAGTTCTCACTATTTGATACTCCCTAGCATTAGTTCTCTGATAGTCTAGGATCTTGGAGTCAGTGCTCCCACTCCAAAGGCTCAGGGCTTGATCTCAAACAAGCCAAAATCCATAGACAGCGCAGAGATGAGGTTGAGGCTCATTCCCCATGATCCAAATGGCAGGGATGCTTTCCTTTCTGGAAAGAGAGCAGAGCATGCTTTTGGAGGCCAATTAAGTACAAGAATGGTTCTTCAACTCTTGCCTGCAGTCAATTCACCCCAACTACTGGACCCTCACAAAGTTCCTGATTCAGTTAATTTGGGACCAGCCATGGCTATTAGAGGCCCTGGGGAGCAGTGGGGAGCAGTAGGCACAGCCTAAGAAGCAGCCTTTTGACCACTCATCCCAAGGCTGAGCTCTCCACTTCCCGAGCACCAAACATGGGGCCAGCTGGGCCGAACTGGATAGGACACGGACTCGGGCACAAAAAAAAAAAAAAAAATTGCTACTATGCTTAATAAATAAACACGAGAATAACTGATCCAGATGTTTGGGCATTTTGCAAAGTGGAGTTTATATACAGATTTCTGGGTTCATGACTGACTGGGGAAAAGGAGATGGTTCTCAAAGATTGACTTCTCTTATGCTCCCTGCTGCTGCTGCTTCAGTCATGTCCAACTCTGTGCGACCCCATAGACAGCAGCCCACCAGGCTCTGCTGTCCCTGGGATTCTCCAGGCAAGAACACTGGTGTGGGTTGCCATTTCCTTCTTCAATGCATGGAAGTGAAAAGTGAAAGTGAAGTTGCTCAGTCGTGTCTGACTCCTAGCGACCCAATGGACTGCAGCCTACCCGGCTCCTCCGTCCATGGGATTTGCCAGGCAAGAGTACTAGGTAGAATCAAAAAGCAAGGAGTGAACCATCAGGTATATTAGAGACCCTCTTTACATTTTTGGACAAGACAAAGAAAATATTTACTTGTAATAGCTATTCTTCTTCCAAAGAAGATCTGAGGCAGCTTAAATTAAAACATACAGAATAGGAGAGTTAAGTTGTAGATAAACTAAGAGAACTCAGAAATCGAGTTGAAAGAAAGAAGGAATTGTACTATAATGCAGTTAATGCATTTGAGCACCAACCTTGGTTCTGATGGTTCAATAGCAGTCATGGTGGCTCAGTGGTAAAGAATTCACCTGCCAATGTAGGAGACACAGGAGACTCAGGCTCGATCCCTGGGTTGGGAAGATTTCCTGGAGGAGGAACTGGCAACTCACTCCAGTACTCTTGCCTGGGGAATCTCATAGACAGAAAAGGCTGGTGGGCTATAGTCCATGGGGTCACAAAGAGTTGGATATGACTGAGCTCACATGCTCTGGAATACGGATAATCATAAATAGTTACCATTATATTTAATAATGGTAAACAGACATCAATCTTTACAACAGCTTGACAAACAATAACAGCAGTGAACCTAGGAGCTCAGAAAAGACAAGTGATTTGACAAGAGCTACAGAGTAAGTGATGGAGCCAAAATTCAGATATAGAACTGTCTCAGGTCAAAACCCATATTTTGTGGTATATTGTGAAACATGTCTTTGCAAGATGATAGCTTCCTCCAGGGTCACAGGATAAGTTACTGAGATGTAAGATGTCTGACAGCTCTTGTTGAAGCCCAGCTTTGGCAAGAATTACCCAGTCCTACAGCTTCCTTAGTGAGTTGCTTGGAATGTTGATTATACAGTATAAGATGAGGGTTTCTTGGGTCCTTACTGCTTCAATTTCTGGGAAGAGATTCCAACTCTGAAGGCTTTGGGGGAATTATTTCTAAGGTCTATTTTTCCATGCATGTGTGTGTGCTAAGTCTCTTCAGTTGTGTTCGACTTTGGGACCCTATGGACCATAGCCCTCCAGGCTCCTCTCTCCTTGGGATTCTCCAGGCAAGAATACTGGAGTAGGTTGCCATGTCCTCCTCCAGGGAATTGGCCTGACCCAGGGATTGAACCTGTGTCTCTCTCTTTAAAAAAAAATAAATTTATTTATTTGGCTGTACTTAGGTCACAGTTGTGGCATGTGGGATCTAGTTCCCTGACCAAGAATTGAACCTAGGCCCCCTGCATTGGGAGCCCAAATTCTTAGCCACTGGGCCATCAGGGAAGTCTCAAACCTGTGTCTCTTATATCTCCTGCATTGGTAGGTGGGTTCTTTACCACTAGTGCCACTTGGGAAGCCCATTTTTCCATGAGGAACTGTTAAAAAGGAACCATTTAAAATACAGCCTGTATTTTTTTTTAAACCAGCTCTACAAAGGAAGCCTCAGTTGCTCCTTCTGTAGGAGGAAGGTCTCACATTCATTCATGATGAATGGTCTGAACAAGAGGAAACTGATCCCAGCCCTGGCTATCTGGTACCATCATCCAGATAGCACTGCAGACTCAAGCCCTTCATGCCAGAAACTAGGATTCAAGTTAACTAGGAGTCTGGGGTTCTTGGTGGCAACATTTTTTTTTTTTTTGGACAAAAATATACATAAATGGTAAGTATGTTTGCAGCCCTAAGAGTCTCTGCTCTGTAATAACCATGTTAATGTTCTCATAAAAAGATATGGGGCAAGAGCAAAGTGACAGAAAGGCTGATTAGCATTTTATGACAGAATTAAGCTGCATGACAAATAACTCACTGGTTTACAGCCCAACAAATTCTACTTTCAAATGCCGGAGGTGCTAGAATGTTTTTGTTCATTTATTTGTTTTTTTATTTAACCATGAAGGTGTCCACAGCTATTTGAATAAAGATGGAATACAATTGTAATAGTAGTAAATATAATTAGTGCTAATATTTATTAAGAATCCTTTTGCTCCAAAATGTCTAAAAAATTAATACGGTCAACAACAGGATTTTTCAGACTTCCAGATTTAGAACTGGAAGAAAAAGTTCAGATTACTACTCCTCGGTGTCGTAATTCGTAATGGGTTTTACAAAACTGAACAATTCTCCTATTAGTTCTCCCCAACTTTGAGGAAATCTCATTGAGGCCATTATTCTGTGGGTGTTAAAGGGAAAATAACTTCCACTTTGTTCAAGGTACCAACTTCTAGATTAAGGACTCCTCTATACTTGTAGTTTTATTTGTTACAGATAAAGAATGGAAATGTGTAGAAAAAGACAGGACAGACATCATGTTTAATTCTACAATGGAAATGTGTATTAATAAAGGATCAGATATTGTTGCTAAGAAATGATTCAACAGCTAGTTTTCTTATCTATAGATATAGGAGTCACCCCAGGTTTCCTTAATTGCTGGTGGTAGGTGAGGATATTAGTTCTCATTTACTTCATTAAAATATTAATGTCTGAATTACAACATTAAAAAAGAATAAAAGACACGTCCATAATTTTCCCCTTCTAAGATGATATAGAACATCATATATTTCAATGCAGAGGGTGCCAAAATTCACCTCTTTCTTTGTAATCAACGATCTGATCTGATCTGAACACATTAGGTGTTTGTTGGGGGTATGCCTTGTGTCTTGTACCATGACAGGCAGCTAGTAATGCACAGAGACAATCTAATGCCTGCCCTCCAAGAATGTCAGTCCATTGGAAAGCCAGGATGATTGAGTGAAGCAATTCACGAGCAATGCAGGGTCATAAGGTAAAGTGCTATAGGATGTGGATAGAAATTATGCAGTTATTGTAGTCTGATTGCATCTGTAATTTAGATTGATAACACTTTATACATTCTAACTGCTAACAAATATCTACTGGATTGAGAATTAGATGTTAGCTCTTTGTTGACACTTTCTGTGACTATGAATAAGCCACTTAATATATATTTTGTTCTGTATAAAATGAGGAAGATGGGACTAGATGACCTGGAAGAGCCTTCCTGTTTTTGAATCTTAGGAACTCATGACTCTGGCTACTATCATTAGGATAATTTCAGTCCTTTTCATAAAACTGGGAGACAGAGATACTTGCAAAGTATTTTCAGATCATGGCCTGAATAAGTATGGGCTGGAGTGGCCCTTCACTGCAGACTATGGGACTACTATAGATTTGAAAGCACCATCCCAGGGCAACACTGGAATAAATAGTCTGGTTAAGCAAAGTACCAGTGGGAAGAGATAGAAATCAGAAATACTGCAACTTTAGCAGAGGATCAGAAGCAGAATTGGAAGAGATTATCTGAGCTTGGGAACATAGCCAAAGGGTGAGGAGGAAGCTTTTAATTTTAAGGACAGATAGCAGAGATTGCCCCACAGGCTGGCAGCGTGGCAGCCATCTTCATATGCTACCTCATATGGTCTTGGTGTTTTCCTTCGATGGTAGAATGCATGGATTCATGTATGTTCTCTTGCCTTAACCTTTACAAGAGCAAAGACCAGCCTTAGAAATGGTGTCATCTATGACTGAAGCCATAGTCCATCGCTTGCTGCTGCTGCTGCTAAATTGCTTCAGTCGTGTCCAACTCTGTGTGACCCCATAGATGGCAGCCCACCAGGCTCCCCTGTCCCTGGGATTCTCCAGGCAAGAACACTGGAGTGGGTTGTCATTTCCTTCTCCAACGCATGAAAGTGAAAAGTGAAAGTCAAGCCGCTCAGTCGTGTCCGACTTGCAGCGACCTCAGGGACTGCAGACTACCAGGCTCCTCCATCCATGGGAGTTTCCAGGCAAGAGTACTGGAGTGGGGTGCCATTGCCTTCTCCTAGTTCATAGCTTAGGTGAACATTTCTCAGTCCTCTACTTTAGGTCTTTTTCTTACTCAATCCACATTCAATACTGCCACTAGCACAGTGATTTTTCTACAGCATTTTGTTTCTGACCTTACCACTCTTCTGCATTGAAACCCTAATATCTACCTTTGTCAAAAATTATGATCTTAAGATCTACAATATGATTTTAACTCACTTTTACCTATCTCAGCCACTTCTACCATATAAGTATCCCACGTTATGGCCAAATTGTGGCCCTCAATATTTTTCAAATATACATTGTTCCTTTCCATTGTTTTGCCTTCACTCATGCTGATCCTCCTTCCTGGAATGCCTTTTCAGTCACAGTCCTCCCCAGCATTCAGTCCAATCTCAACTTTCTCTTGGAAACCTCTTCAGAATCCTCCAATCAGCTATAATTTTTCTGTCCTTTAAATTCTTGACGCCAACTCTCCCTTCACCCTTTTTAGAATTTATTATTTCTACTTTATATCTGTCTTATTTCTTCATTTTTCTTTTCTGAACTATGAGATTGTGGCCTCATTTGGGGAGGAATCTTGTGTCTTGAGCATCTCACATAGCCCCTGATACATGATGAGTTCTTAGATGTCTACTGAGGCCTTGATCATGACTTAGGAGGTGGATAGACATTCAGAAAAAGAAGATAATCATGTAGAAGTGAGAAGTGCTCCTATTCAAGTTTCATTTTTTTCTTGGCATTATTAATTTTTGCAACGTCCATCCCCTCCCCAAATGCCTGTTGCCTACACAACTTAAAATAGTATAGGAAAATGGATTTAGTTATTATTTTTGACATGCACACACAAGTACAAGCCTATTTTGTTAATCCTTCAATTGGAACAACTCACTTGAACTTCCCAAGTGATTGTGTCAAAACCCATGTGCATATTTCAAGCAAACTGCTGGAATGCAGGGGTTTCAAGTGTTCCTTCTTCCTTCTCTTACTCCTCCAGGGAGTACTCCTTCCTTTTTATTTTCAACATAAATAGACTGACTTAAAAAAAATTAACCTCATGACTTGCTATAAAAATGTTCTTTCCTTTGTCTTTGTGGCTCTTTTTTTGGCCCTCATGTTGTACTTACAAGTGCTGCAGGCTGCGTGATGCAATGTTCATGCATGTTTCCTTGGTCAGACTGCTGCTGCTGCTGCTGCTGTTGCTAAGTCGTGTCAGTCGTGTCCGACTCTGTGTGACCCCATAGATGGCAGACCACCAGGATCCCCCATCCGTGGGATTCTCCAAGCAAGAACACTGGAGTGGGTTGCCATTTCCATCTCCAATGCATGAAAGGGAAAAGTGAAAGTGAAGTTGCTCAGTCATGTCTGACTCTTAGCGACCCTGCATGAGTTCAAATCTCACTCCTACAGAAATTCTAGCCCTGTGATCATACACTACTTTGTTTATCTTTCTCAGTGACATTTCTTCATCTCTAAACTGGGAACAAGGATACTCCAATTAGTCTAAAAATTAAGTGAATTAATATTTGCATCACAAGTACCGAGCATGCTGTGTAAAAACTATTAGCTGTATTAACTCTTCTATATTGTTAAGCTTAGAACTGACCCATGTTCCAGAACTGTTTGGGCTTGAGTGGCATGTGGTTATTTCTTGGTCACATTGTGATCCTCACTGATTTCTAGACTAACTTTTTCACTCATTTGTACACAGAGTCACTTCTCCATCTTGTATCTGGACATATTTTTTTCTCTTTGCATTCCCAGATCTACCCACTCTTTTGTATGGAGATTTCATTAGGCCCCAACAGGTGCTTCCCTTCATCGCCTTAGTTTGTGAATAGTACTGGCTGATATCCCATGTTGCACTTTGGGTAGAGGCTGCGAAGAAAATTTCCACTATAAATGGTGCTGTGCTATTGGTTAGAGGCATAATGAAACTTTTTACCTTTCCCTGTAGCATTCAAGAAGAAGAAGCGGGCCTTGGTGGAGGAGCACTTTGATTTGAAAGAGCAAATTCTAACAACAGCAGAGAGACTGGGGGGAGAGCTGTTAGGCAGCCATCCAAACACACCACACTGTTGATTCTAACAGTAAAGGGGCTCTCTTTCTAATCACTCAGTTTATATTTCTGAGCCCTCTTGACAAAGGCAGCGGAGATGAAGCACACTGTTACAGATGTGGCTCGTGTGCTGGAGTTAACCAACTCCTGAGATTAAAAGTGAATCAGAATAACGTGTGTGTGATTTATGTTTCTTCACAAGCTTTTCACTCCTGTTCAGGGGTAAAAGTAGTAGAGTTAATGTATATGCTTTCCTTTGATTTCAGTCAGGACTGAAATCAAACTAGACTGAAAACCAAAGTAAATTGGAAACTCTTTATAACTTTTGACCCAAGACAGAGCTGGACCACAGTGGATCCTGAGAAGGTGTTAGTTGGCTTCAAGTCGCCTCCCCATTTGCTGTCCTGACCATCCTACTCAGAACAACCTGCATTCTCTTATTATTTCTTATTCTGAAACTGCTACAAATGCAGTATTCAGTATTCTAGGTACAGTTTAATCAGCTGTTTAAAGATAAATGATCATTTGTTTTTTTCTGGGACGCAGGCCCTTTTCTTATATAATCTAAGGGAAAAAAATAGAAGCAGTGGACCTCTTTGTTGGAATAGCACATTGAAATTTCATCTTATTCATATTTATCACCAACATTCATTCTTACCTGTCACTCCCTAGTCGCTTTCAGCCTATATATTTTTTTATTCTCAATGAATATTTGTGCTTTGGAATAATTTTTCCTAAGATGAGTATATCTTAGTTTATATACAGTTTGAATTTTTTTCAGGTTCAATCTCTTCTTTATATATTTAAAGCCTTAGGGTTTTGTTTTCCATTTCTAAGTTTTCATCATGTGCAGTGTTTTCCCATCCAGTATTATCAGTATCACTGGCAAATTTCTTCCTGTTCTCAGATCATGAAACTGTGAGCACAATTGTAGGTTCCAATAAAGCACTTGACACCTATTATTAATACATTGTGTAATAGGTTGAAGGCATAATTAGATAATTTCTTCAGTGGAGACAGGGCAAATTTTCAGATGCAAAGTATATGTTGATGGCATTCTGGTGTTGGTCCCATCTGCCCTGGTCTATTAAAATTCATAGTGATATTCATTCTCTTTGGCCAAAATCGTGACACCTGCTTCTAACTTCTGGGATTAGCAAGGGTGAAGAAGCAAACTGGGTGAGGAGAAGAGTGGTTGGGGATGAATGAAGGTGTGCTCATAAAGACAAGATGATTAGGACTAGGGGCAGTTCTTCCTAACTAGACACTATTCAAATGGACAAAATGTCTTCATTCAGATTGGTCTCATCAGTGTGGCAGAGTAGAAAAGGAATAGGTTTTGTAATGAAACCGCCTGGGTTTGTGTTTCAATCCAGTACCCCATTAGCTATATGATCTTGGACAAGTCGTGAAATTAACCTTGTCTTTCTCCTCCCTTTCTTCCTAATCTTTCATCTTTCTCCTCTCTACTTTCTTCTTTTTGAGAGGCATTGTGGGGACCTAGCTCATTCATAAGCAGACTATTTTTGAGCTGCTTCATGTAATTTTATTCTTCCTTTAGGCAAGCAAAGAAGGAAAGTGAAGTCACTCAGTTGTGTCCAACTCTTTGTGACCCCATGGACTGTAGCCCACCAGGCTCCTCCATGGAATTTTCTAGGCAAGAGTACTGGAGTGGGTTGCTGTTTCCTTCTCCAGGGGATCTTCCTGACCCAGGAATTGAACCTGGGTCTCCTGCATTGCAGGCAAACACTTTACCAGAGCTACCCCATGCCTGAGGTCAGGGGTGGCGGCCAAGAGGAGCAACCCCATGTCCAAGGTAAGGAGCAGTGGCTGTGCCTTACTGGAGCAGCCATGAAGAGATATCCCACATCCAAGGTAAGGGAAACCCAAGTAAGATGGTAGGCACTGACAGAGGGCGTCAGAGGGCAGACAGACTGAAACCACAATCACAGACAACTAGCCAATCTGATCACATGGACCACAGCTTGTCTAACTCAATGAAACTAAGCCATGCCGTGTGGGGCCACCCAAGACAGATGGGTCATGGTGGAGAGGTCTGACAGAATGTGGTCCACTGGAGAAGGGAATGGCAAACCACTTCAGTATTCTTGCCTTGAGAACCCCATGAACAGTATGAAAAGGCAAAAAGATAGGACGCTGAAAGATGAACTCCCCAGGTCAGTAGGTGCCCAATATGCTATTGGAGATAACTGGAGAAATAACTCCAAAGAATGAAGGGATGGAGCCAAAGCAAAAACAACACCTAGTTGTAGATGGGACTGGTGATAGAAGTAAGGTCCGATGCTGAAAAGAGCAATATTGCATAGGAACCTGGAATGTTAGGTCCATGAATCAAGGCAAATTGGAAGTGGTCAAACAGGAGATGACAAGAGTGAACATCGACATTCTAAGAATCAGAGAACTAAGATGGACTGGAATGGGTGAATTTAACTCAGATGACCATTATATCTACTACTGTGGGCAGGAATCCCTTAGAAGAAATGGAGTAGCCATCATAGTCAACAAAAAAGTCCGAAATGCAGTACTTGGATGCAATCTCAAAAACAACAGAAAGATCCCTGTTCGTTTCCAAGGCAAACGATTCAATATCACAGTAATCCAAGCCTATGCCCTGACCAGTAATGCTGAAGAAGCTGAACAGTTCTATGAAGACCAACAAAACCTTCTAGAGCTAACACTCCCCCAAAATGTCCTTTTCATTATAGGGGACTGGAATGCAAAAGTAGGAAGTCAAGAAACACCTTGAGTACCAGGCAAACTTGGCCTTGGAGTACAGAATGAAGCAGGGCAAAGGCTAATAGAGTTCTGCCAAGAGAGCACACTGGTCATAGCAAACAGCCTCTTCCAACAACACAAGAGCAGACTCTACACATGGATATCACCAGATGGTCCACACCGAAATCAGATTGATTATATTCTTTGCAGCCAAAGATGGAGAAGCTCTATACAGTCAGCAAGAACATGACCCGAAGCTGACTATGGCTCAGATCATGAACAACTTATTGCAAAATTCAGACTGAAATTGAAGAAAGTGGAGAAAACCACCAGACCATTCAGGTATGACCTGAATCAAATCCCTTATGCCTATACAGTGGAAGTGAGAAATAGATTTAAGGGACTAGATCTGATAGAGTGCCTGATGAACTATGGATGGAGGTTTGTGACATTGTATAGGAGACAGGAATCAAGACCATCCCCAAGAAAAAGAAATGCAAAAAAGCAAACTGGCTGTCTGAGGAGGCCTTACAAATAGCTGTGAAAAGAAGGGAAACAAAAAGCAAAGGAGAAAAGGAAAGATATACCCATTTGAATGCAGAGTTCCAAAGAATAGCGAGGAGAGATAAGAAAGCCTTCCTCAGTGGTCAATGCAAAGAGATAGAGGAAAATAATAGAATGGGAAAGACTAGAGATCTTTCAAGAAAATTAGAGATACCAAGGGAACATTTCATGCAAAGATGGGCTCAATAAAGGACAGAAATGGTATGGACCTAACAGAAGCAGAAGATATTAAGAAGAGGTGGCAAGAATACACAGAACTGTACAAAAAAGATCTTCACGACCCAGATAATCATGATGGTGTGTCACTCACCTAAAACCAGACATCCTGGAATGTGAAGTCAAGTGGGCCTTAGAAAGCATCACTACAAAAAAAGTTGGAGGTGATGGAATTCCAGTTGAGCTATTTCAAATCCTGAAAGATGATGGTGTGAAAGTGCTGCACTTAATATGCCAACAAATTTGGAAAACTCAGCACTGGCTACAGGACTAGAAAAGGTCAGTTTTCATTCCAATCCCAAAGACAGGCAATGCCAAAGAATGCTCAAACTACCGCACGATTGCACTCATCTCACACGCTAGTAAAGTAATGCTCAAAATTCTCCAAGCCAGACTTCAGCAATACGTGAACTGTGAACTTCCAGATGTTCAAGCTGGTTTTAGAAAAGGCAGAGGAACCAGAAATCAAATTGCCAACATCTGCTGGATCGTGGAAAAAGCAAAAGAGTTCCAGAAAAACATCGATTTCTGCTTTATTGACTGTGCCAAAGCCTTTGACTGTGTGGATCACAATAAACTGGAAAATTCTGAAAGAGATGGGAATACCAGTCCACCTGACCTGCCTCTTGAGAAACCTGTATGCAGCTCAGGAAGCAACAGTTAGAACTGGACATGGAACAGCAGACTGGTTCCAAATAGGAAAAGGAGTACATCAAGGCTGTATATTGTCACCCTGCTTATTTAAATTCTATGCAGAGTACATCATGAGAGACACTGGGCTGGAGGAAGCACAAGCTGGAATCCAGATTGCTGGGAGAAATATCAATAACCTCAGATATGCAGATGACACCACCCTTATGGCAGAAAGTGAAGAAGAACTAAAGAGCCTCTTGATGAAAGTGACAGAGGAGAGTGAAAAAGTTGGCTTAAAGCTCAACATTCAGAAAACTAAGATCATGGCATCCTGTCCCATCACTTCATGGAAAATAGATGGGGAAACAGTGGAAATAGTGGCAGACTTTATTTTTTTAGGCTCCAGAATCACTGCAGATGGTGATTGCAGCCTTGAAATTAAGAGACACTTACTCCTTGAAAGGAAAGTTATGACCAATCTAGACAACATATTAAAAAACAGAGACATTAGTTTTTCAACAAAGGTCTGTCTAATCAAGGCTATGGTTTTTCCAGTGGTCATGTATGGATGTGAGAGTTGGACTATAAAGCTGAGTGCAGAAGAATTGATGCTTTTGAACTGTGGTGTTGGAGAAGACTCTTGAGAGTCCCTTGGACTGCAAGGAGATCCACCCAGTCCTTCCTAAAGGAGATCAGTCCTGGGTGTTCATTGCAAGGACTGATGTTGCAGTTGAAACTCCAATACTTTGGCCACCTGATGCGAAGAGCTGACTCATTTGAAAAGACCCTGATGCTGGGAAAGACTGAGGGCAGGAGGAGTAGGGGATGACAGAGGATGAGATGATTGGATGGCATCACCTACTCAGTGGACATGGGTTTGGGTGAACTCTGGGAGTTGGTGATGGACAGGGAGGCCTGGCGTGCTGTGGTTCATGGGGTCACAAAGAGTTGGACACAACTGAGTGACTGAATTGAACTGAACTTAGGCAAGCAAATTTTATTTTCATCTTCAGATGAAGTAGCTGAGGTCCAAAAAAGTTAAATATCTTGACTCAAGTCCTCAGTCAGATAAGTGATGGAGGGTGGATTTTTAAATTCAGTATAACAGACCTATATATACAGAATAGCTTGTGTTAATCAGAATAGGCTGAGTTCCATTCCAGTAACAAATAGCCCCAAATCACAATGGCTTACATCAATGAAACTTTTCTACTCACTCATGCTGCCTCACCCAGGCAGCAAGCTTGAGTTTGTTCAGTGTGTCTTTATTCCCAGACCCAGGCTGATTGAGACACATCTGATTATTCCTAGTTTTGTTACACAAGGAAAAGAAATCGTGGAAAGGCACACGATGGCTCTTTAATCCTCTTCTAGGAAAATATACATATTACTTCTGCTATTTCATGGCCAAAGCAACATACATGACTAAACCTGACCATCAATGTAATTGGGAAAGTATAATCTATCCCAGGGATGAGAAATACTTTCTGGGGAATAATATACTGTCCCAACTTGCTTTTAAAAGAGTGGTCTGTAAACCAGTCAATCAACATCACCCAAGAGCTTATGCAAAATTCATGTTCTTACACCTTGTCCCAAACCTACTAATTAGAATTTGCCTTTTAACAAGATCTAGTAATTCTCCATTCAAGTTTGAGAAATACTGGTCTGAGACACTGCTCAATTGTTACTTGTTTTTTTTTTTTTTTCTTTTCTTACTGCCTTATATTGTCATTTTTATTCATTTTCCCTCTTCTACTATTTGAAATTCATGCCTTCTGCTTTCATTTTTTAAAGGTCACACTTTACATTTTATCATGCATGTTTAGCTTAACAAAGATTCTATTCTTCTCCTGAACAACACAAGAATATTTGTCCTCTCTCTTTTTACATTTTATTGTTCAGTATGTAAGGTTTGTCTGGTTTTATAGTCAATTATCATGATTGTTACTGATTTTACAATGAATGCTTATCTAGATTAACCACATTTAAAACAATTTTGTTCTTGTTATTCAGTTGCTAGGTTGTGTTGCTAGATTCTTTGCAAACCCATGGACTGCAGCATGCCAGGCTTCCCTGTCCTTCACTATCTCCCTCAGTTTGTTCAAATTCATGTTCATTGAGTCGGTGATGCCATCCAACTATCTCATCCTCTGTCGTCCCCTTCTCCTCCTGCCCTCAATCTTTCCCACCATCAGAATCTTTTCCAATGAGTCAGCTTTTTGCATCAGGTGGCCAGAGTATTGGAGCTTCAGCTTCAACATCAGTCCTTCCAATGAATATTTAGCATTGATTTCCTTTAGGATTGACTGGTTGGATCTCCTTGCTCTCCAAGGGACTCTCAAGAGTCTTCTTCAGCACCACAGTTTGAAAACAAATTCTTCAGCACTCAGTCTTCTTTGAGTCCGGCTCTTATATCCGTACATGACTACTGGAAGAACCATAGCTTTGACTATATGGATCTTTGTCAGGAAAGTGATGAAATAATGACCAAATAAAACGATTGTGTTTCATCATCGTTTTTTCATGTATTTCAGCCCTTCCTTTTGGGTTGAGAATCCTTCCTAAAGTATATTCTTTATTGGTACTTTGAGTATCTGTTAGTAGAAAGCTCTCTGACTTAGTGTGCCTGAAATGATCCTCATTTCACTCTTACTTACGAATGGTGATCTAGACTGGTACACAATTCAAGGCTGACATTATTTTCTTTGAATATTTCAAAGATATTATTCCTCTGTCTTCTTGTTTCTATTGCTGTTGTTGAGAATTCTCTTATTTCTAATTATTATTTGAAAGCACCCTGTATTTTCTCTCTGGACGCTTTTAAAATCTCTCCTTTGGTACTGTGGAGTTGCATGATGGGTATCGAGTTACATATTTGTTTTTATTTATTCTGCTTATAAATAATTTTGCATCATGAATTATGTCTTTCTTCAATACTTGGAAATCCTTTGCTGTTATCTTTCAGCTAATACATTTCTCGTTTCTCTCTATTTTCTCTTTCTGAAATTCCCATTAGGCATATGTTGGGCTTTTTCACTCTGTCATACATACCCTTCAACACTATCTGATATATATATATCTCTCTAGTTCTCTGAAGAGCCTTCCCTTGTGGTTCAGCTGGTAAAGAATCTACCTGCAATGTAGAAGACCTGGGTTTGGTCCCTGGTTTGGGAAGATCCCCTGGAGAAGGGAAAGGCTACCCACTCCAGTATTCTAGCCTAGAGAATTCTCTAAACCTAATTCTTGGTTAATTCCTTTACAAATACTTCCATGTTCATTATTCTTTCTTCAGGTGTATCTAATCTGTTTACTAAGTTTGTTTAATTTTTTAGTTTTTAAAATTAGCTATTTTGTTTAGACACACAAAAGATGTAGAAAATACTGTAATCAATGCTTGGAAGCTCAACATCAAGTTTCAGAATTAAATGCTTTATATCTTTTATTTCCTTTTATTTAAATCACTAAATTAAGATGTTCCATTTGTTCTTTTTCAAACTTTTTGTTATTCATTTATGTCTTTTCTAAAAATAATTTTTCATTCCATCTGTAGTAACCATCTAAAATATTTATTTTGTGGCCTCTCTGATGGGCCCATCATTTAAACATATTAGGGGTCTTACTTGCTGTATGTTTTATATGCTGACTCTTATTAACTGAGGGTATCTTCTTTATTTGTCTTAAATTTTTGGATTATAAGCTAATTCAACAGGGCTTTTTCTATTTGAATCCTGGTTGGCCAGGGTTGAGGGCATGTCCCTTTAGAAAGGTTTTATTTTTTTCTTTCATGTGTATTAAGGGGCATTAATAGGCCAGAAACCATTTTTATGATATTAGAGCTTGAGAGTGGTAAATTCATACTCAACACACAGAGACACATTCCCTGGTTACAAGTTCTTAGGGTAAACTTTGTCTTTAACAGCAACCAGGCAATGAGAGAAAAATCTTTCCTGTTATTTCTCCTTGTTAGTAGATAGGTTTTTTAAATTCTCCCTTCCACTGAATTTGCAGCCCGTTGAGATTCCTGGTTTTATGTGAAGTGACTTAATTCCAACTCTGTGCCTTACTTTATCTTCTGGCCCTATCTGGGCATAAAATCCTAGGGACTTGGGTTGCAAAACTAGGAACCCTCCTCACCTCCCAGACTGCTGCAGCTGCAGCTTATATACTTATTTCCATGGATTTGAACCCCTCTTTGTTTTTGGTGCAATTTTCTTTCTGTTGTAAGCTCAGCTCCTTCACAGATGTTTTTATATTATTTTAGCCCATACTTTTATGTGATTTTTGGTAAGGAGATTTGTTTGGTTTTCTGGTTCCCCAAACAGAACTCCCACTTACCTTCTTTAAGGTACTCATTTTTATTTTTAAAAAGTCAGTAATAATATACACTTAGCAGATTTTTTAAAGGATTGGGTAAATATATGCAAAATATCTCCCTATGTCTGGCAATGTCTTACACATAGTACATATTTGACAAAATAGTTGTTACTATTTTTGTTATTCCTTAACACATGAATAAAACATGAAAAAATAAGCCATGAACAAAATGTTTTGGATTATTTATTATCATTAAGAAAGCCCCTCTGGGAATATTTCATAGCATAGTAACTTGGGCTGGGGCCTGACACTTGATTAGATTTCATAAAAGTTTGTTGAAGGCCTACTGTGGGGTCAGGACTCTGCTATTTTCTATTGGTTTTTCAGTTTTCAGTAGAGAAGCATTGCCACCTTTAAACTACAAGCTGCTTTTTTTGAAAAAAGTTCTTAAAGTTTATACTGAATCATAATGACAATATTAAGGACATCATAGAAATAAATTTATCCTCTCCTCATTCTTTTGTCATTTAGCCATCTAACTGCTTCTATGCTGTCCCTACGCCCTTTTGTCAATTGACAATTCCTTTTGTCAATTCAGTGAAAATAATTTTTGAGTATTTATAATGTGTGCTGTGTAATGTATATAAAATTAAAAAATGTGTACTATGTATATGTTGTCCAGGACATTTTGAGGGCTACAGATGTATTATGAGAACATGTTTCCATCCTAAGATATCTCAGAGTCTATTTGGGATGATAACACATACAAAAATATAAATAAGAACAATAACAGAAAAGTCTTAATTAAGTACCAGGTACCATATTTAAGTTGAAGTCCTGGCTGTGTGTCCTGCTATTTGGGAAGATCATCCTCTTTGTCTTGAGGAATATTTTAGGGAGGAACATATTCAAGTCACTGGGTAATAATGTATCAGGACAAATGAGAGAAAACCCAATCCAAACTAACTTAAGAAAAAAAAAAGAAATGTGTTGTTTAACCCAACTGAAAAGATGGGGGGTCACCCTTCACATGTGATTTGATTCAGGGGCTCATGAAGTGCCATCCAGATCTACTTGTCCTCCATCCCTCAGCCTTCCTCACCTTCAGGGTTGTTTCTGATATCAAATTGCATATGATAACTGTAAGAAGCACCAGGCCTTCATCTTGTGAGGTATAAGTCCAGCAGGAAAGAGATCACCTCTTTTTTTTTTTACAGCAAACCAGAACAAATAGGGCTTCCCTGGTGGCTCATATGGCAAAGAATCTGCCTGCAATGCAGGGGACCCGGGTTTGATTCCTAGGTTGGGAAGATCCCCTGGAGAAAGGGAATGGCTACCCACTCCAGTATTCTTGCCTGGAGAATACCATGGACAGAGGAGCCTGGTGGGCCACAGTCCTTGGGGTCTTACAGGTCGGACACGACTGAGCGACTAAGCACACATACGGACAGACCAAGCATAAGTGCATCTTATTAGTCTTGATTGGGTTATTCCCCATCCTAAGGGCATGTGATACTCGGTAAGACAGATCTGAGTTAGAACACTTGGGATGGAGTCAATTCTAGATGGAGCATATGGACTGAGAGAAAAAGGACTAGTTACCCAAATGAAATGTTGCATTTCATTATTTTAAAAGGAGCTGATGGATTCTGGCAGCCGAAGCAGCAGAGAGAATGAAGGGAGTTAATATATGGACAGACAGAGCCAGATAGATCTTGGCAAAAGTTTCAGTCTTTGTGAGACTCAGTTTTGCCTTCTGTAAGGGTACCTGCCAGTAGGATCGCTTGGAGAATCAGGAGACCTAATGAATGGGGAAGTGCTTGGTAAATCAGAGTATTATGAAAACATAAGATGTCTATATGTTACATGGGTAGGAGCAAGCACAGAGGAAAATGAAGAGATATGAGTGGACTTGGGACATGTTAAATAAGTGTTTTTAGATGAGTTTCCTGGGGGTCACTAAAAACTTGCTGTGTAAAGGTTAATGCTTTGTTTGTCACATGGCTGATGTTCCTAAACTTTGATTTGTTCTCCTTTGCAGAATCTTTATGCATGCTCTGTCTTCTCTCTCTCTTCTGCCTATGATATTTCCTCATGAATATAGACTCTAAGCAAACATTAGGGATCTAGATAATCTTTAATAATTGCCCTGGTTTCTCAAAATACCTTGGAATAGTTGAAGCACAGGAAGGGAATGGAAAAAGATTTATAGGCTCTGGGTTTCCAAATTCTTTATTCTCTTTTCTTTTTTGAAGTTGAAAATGTGCTCTGTGTTATTTTGCAAAAAGAGACTGTTGCTCCTTCATGTGTGTTGCTTTCCCAACACCATCTCTCCTTTATTCTCTGGATTATAAAGTATTACGAGGTGGCTGAAACTGAATTATCTGGTTGGCAATCCCTAATGAGCAGGAAATCAGGTTATTCCTTTGAACAGATTTCATAGAAATCAAGCCTGTGCACCAGCTACTTCAGACTCTGAACTCAGATAAATTGGATATATTTTCTTTTCTGTCTTCAAATATAAGACAAAATTTGGGACACATCCATTGAACCCTGTCTATTTTCTTTAAGCAGTTTATATTTTATATGACTCTCCAGTTCTGCCTGTGACTGTTTTTCCAATAGCCTACAGTGGTGCTTCTTTCATTTTGTATCTTGTGTCTTCTTGTGTCTTGGTTGCTTTTTGCAACTGTTCCTCTTTTATGATCCACATGGACACTTTAGGCCTATGAGGAGGGGAAGAGTTGCATCTTTTCTACTCAAGAATTAAGAGAAGGAAAAACAGATGATTCTGAACTGGCTATAAGCAGTGAATTGGTGTGAATTGCAGGGTAACTTGTGCAAGCTGATTTGGGGTTCTTGGCATGGAAAACAAACAAAATAATTCTTCACAATTAAAACCACATATGGGTTTTTAAAAATTGCAAACTTTATTTTTAATCTTTATTTTTTACAAGGCTAACTCTGTGGTCATATCAGTGATATAAAATATTGCTGTCATCCACCTACTCACAAACCACTAATCCTCGTTGGCTCCGTGAAGACTGAGCATGCCCTCTCACTCATGGCTGACACAGTTATGTTGATAATCTATGGGACTTAACAGTGAGGTGAAAATAAATATTCAGTCTGAGTTGTTTGATGAAGGAGGCAGTGGTTTAAATCATGAGGGCTGACATATTGAGGCAACAATTATTTTTGCAAATTTTTTTTTTATTTTTTTAATTTATTCCTTTATTTCTCATGTGTTCCCCATCCTGAACCCTATCATAAGCCTTCTACTTGCCTAGTACCTAGGAGACTGACCTGTTTGCTGATCTCACCCATCCCTTCTGGAATTCTGAAAGCCCTAGTTGGGTATGTGGTCTCTTAAAGAGAAGGAAGACTCTAGGGACTCTATTGCCCATTCTCCACCTAGACCATTGGTTAGGAAGCTCTACGGTCTGAGTTCAGATCCTGGCACTGCCACTTACTTACTGGAGAGCATTGGACTAGTTGCTTAACCTCTCTTATAGTTTCTTCATTTATAAAATGGGGATAACAATGGTACCTATGTTATAAAGTGAAGTCACTCAGTCGTGTCCAACTCTTTGTGACCCCATGGACTCTAGCCTACCAGGCTCCTCCATCCATGGGATTTTCCAGGCAAGAATACTGGAGTGGGTCACCATTTCCTTCTCCAGGAAATCTTCCTGACCCAGGGATTGAACCCAGGTCTCCCACATTGTAGGCAGATGCTTTACTGTCTGAGCCACCAGGGAAGTCACCTATGTTATAAAGTTAGGATTAAATATGTACATGCATGTGAAATGCTTAGAAGTCAGCACATAGAAAGAGCTCAGATGTGACTTTAGTATTAATAGGCATTATTTATGATTATTATTATTATTGGCATTATGATTATTATTGTTGGTTCACAATCAGAAGATACCCTATGACTCCAAATGGGAAGATGTTTTGTCTTCCCTCAGTCAAGTCTTTTCTCCTTGTGTTCTCAGTGGAACCTCTAGACACATGCACATATATGCACACATACACATGTGTGTATGCTAGCTTTGATGGGGAAATTTTGATTATAAGAAGCAGAAACTCACTCAAGCTAGCCTAAGAAAAGAAATTAAAGTTTGCTCATAGAAGAGACTCTTGGTGAAGATGAAAGGAGAGTGGAAAAAGTTGGCTTAAAACTCAACATAAAAAAATGAAGATTGTGACTTCCAGTCCCATCACTTCATAGTAAATAGAGGAAGGGCGGGGGAGAAGGAAGTGGAAACAGTGACAGATTTTATTTTCTTGGGCTCCCAAATCACTGCAGATGGTGACTGTAGCCACGAAATTAAAAGACGCTTGCTCCTTGGAAGAAAAGCTATGACAAACCTAGACAGCATATTAAAAAGCAGAGACATCACTTTGCTAGTAAAGATCTGAGTGTCAAAGCTATGTTTTTTCTAGTAGTCATATATGGATATGAGAGTTGGACTCATAGAGAAGACTAAGTGCTGAAGAGTTAATGCTGTCAAACAGTGGTGTTGGAGAAGACTCTTGAGAGTCCCTTGGAGAGCAGGGAGATCCAACCAGTTAATCCTAAAGGAAATCAACCCTGACTATTCATTGGGAGAACTGATGCTGAAGCTGAAGCTGCAATACTTTGGCCACCCGATGTGAAGAATTGACTCACTGGAAAAGATTCTGATGCTGGGAAAGATTGAAGACAAGAAAGAAGAGGGCCCCAGAGGATGAGGTGGTTGGATGGCATCACTGACTCGATGCATATGAGTTTGAGCACAATCCAGAGGATAGTGAAGGACAGGGAAGGTTGGCATGCATCAGTCCACGGGGTTGCAAAGAGTCGGACATGTTGTTGTTAGTGACTGAACAACAACATAGCAGGCCTTCAAGGATACGCAACAGAGGCCACGAGAACACGGGTCCAGAACATCGTGCCATAGCTTGGCGCTTCCTCCTTTGTCATCTAACTGGGTTCTGTCTGTCTTCTGTCTCATGTTTCAGTACTTGATAGATGTAATGAAAAATCTGTATGTGACTGTACGTTACTCTGGGCTGGTTCCTCTTGAATCTGCATGGCTGGTTTAGGTGATAACGTCTAGGAAAAAGGCAAACTGACTTTAGAAATTCAAGTTGGGGAAGGTTCTCTTAGGTGAGCATCTAGATGAGCAGGACATCTGTGTATCATTTGTGCAACTAACAGTCCATTTTCACTCTCAGGTACCTACCTTGTAGACTTGTTAGTATTAAAGGAGCACGTAGATGGAAAATGCTTAGAACACAGCACACAGTAAGAGCTCTTGGCCACTTGCTTTCTTCGTGTTTTGGACAAGTTATTTCCTTCTTCTACTTCTCAGTTCCATTATCTGTAAATGAAGGTCTCAGATGAGGACCTTTCTCGATCTGCCTTAGAACATGTTGCTGCTGCTGCTAAGTCGCTTCGGGTCCCACCTAAATGTCAGTTGAGGGACTAAGTGATCAGGCATTTCTGTTTCCTTCTCCTCTTGTTTAACTTCCCAGAGTAGGATTCATTGCCAGGCTGCTCATTAAGTTTCTTCCTTTTTCTAGTGTGAATAATTAATTGCCACTATCATTTAGATTCCTAGCAACAAAGTTCTGTCCCATGTCTCCTGTGGTGCAGCATGTACTTCCTGGGCAGATGAAGAAATAACAGTGTGTGAGAAATCTGTTAGCAATTAGCATGGCCAACTGGACTTTCTCCGGAGGATACACAGCATCCCCCTCCAAGAACAGGGACTCTGCTCCACACCAAAGAGAACCATCTGATGTGCTCAATATTTAATAAAAAGAACTGAAGCTCTAATGAGGTGAAGATGTTACACATGGACAGTTTTCTCTGGAGGGATTAGTGGGGCAAGCCTCCTCCTGAGATGGCCTCAGCTGTGCTGTGATGATTTAACCAAAGGCCTTGCTCTTCCAGCAGGGGACAGTTCACAGCTCATTTTTCACCTGTCTGGGAAAGCCCAAGATCAGCTCACTTCTGTAGTCTCAGTCCTAGAATCTGGGCATGAAAGGTGCAGCAGGAACCATTAGCCTTTCCCTGTGGCTGTTGACACGTGTGTGTGAACTCGGTAATTCTCTGTCAGTGAGGAGTTCTCCCTCCATGATAGAAAAGTCGACATGGGTCAACCAGCCCAGGAAAGTTAGGCTAGCGTAAAACTTCAGAATTCTAGATGTGTTCTGGCGATGGGAATGACACAGGGCCATGGGTAGCTGGGTAGGGTATCAGTAACTAAAATTTGAATGGTGTGACCATCAGCTTGACTACACTGAGGTCCCTTGTTCTCTCTTCCTAGATGGAACATGTGGTCTCCAGGATCCTATTACCTGCCACTTTCTGTCTGTCTGTACGTCTCTGAGGGGCAGATCAATGCTCTGACTCTGGAGCACTAAAGCTTGGGGATGCTGAGGATACAGCATGTGGCCCTTCTGGTTCTTTCTCTTGGTCTTCTTCCATTTTCTTCCTCTACTCTCTTGCTCTGTCCAATTCTCTTTACTACCTGGTCTTCTTTTTTACTACTTTCACCCTTTAACCCCATAATCCAAGTCTCAGAACATGTTTCACTGCTGTGATAGTGATTGCAAATATAGGAGACCATGAATTATTTTACTGAGGATTACATAGAAGAGTTGATTCTCTTGACATCAGGAATGGTGGGTGTGAAGAAAAGCGTCTTTTCTCAGCAAGTTTGAGGATCACCTTTCTATGACTGACAGCTTCTGTCTAAATTTTGATGGTTTTATCTGAAATACTTCACTCCAGTATTGGGAATAGTAATGAGGAATACTTATGGGTATGCAGTAGTTGGGGGAGGGAGGGTAGTTTGTGGAGAGTGGGACTGGAGTGGGCAGGAGGGGAATAAAGCTTGCTTATAAGCTGAAGAATTTCTTAAGATAATAAACCTCTGTTATTGAAAGTTTGGGATCGAAAAGGGAATAATAAAATAGTAATCAAAAATGTGCTAAAATGAATTTGATGCAAATGAGATGCAGAGAGTGCCCTGGATGTGTTGGAAGAGGATGTCAGATAATTGGAAAGCCTACATTCCAGCCTACGCATGGCCAGCGCCAGTCTCTTCAAGAATTCTCTGGAGCCTCTTACTGCTAAGCCATTCTAATCTGAACAGGGACTCTTTTTTCCCCTTCCCGTCAGTTATAGAGTTGTGAAATTTTATCTATTTTTGGTATTTGTTCTGTTGGGAAATGGACAAGTTCTGGAGAGGAATCAGGAACAAGTGTTGGCAGACGCTCCATACTCGTCCTGAGTTCAGCCAAGTGACCCTAATCTATGATTGCCTGGCCTGAGAGAAGACTTGGTGATTTGTGTCATATGGAGAAGGGAGGCATGTCTAGCAAAGTCCAAACTCGGGGTGCCCATTCACTCTGACCCCTGACCCTTGCTCTGTGGGTGAGAGTCTTCCCAGTGCCATCCCACTGGGGACAGATCAGAGGGGCTAGATTTCTAGGCTACCTTCAGCAATTGGCATGGTTTACATTGGGCAGCTGTGTCCTGTGGTTCTGTCTTCCATGAACTCCTGCTACAAAGCTGACTGCTAAGTTGAGTCTGAGTCTTTCCTGGGACATTTCCTACTTTTTCAGTCTGTACACATGCCATGGAGGCAAGATCATCCATGTGTCCAGGGAAGAGATAGTAAGAGCTTAGCTCTTAGACATAGGGCTTGAGATCCAGCTGTGCTTTTCCCAGAAAGCCTAAGTTGGCCTTGCATTGCAGCACCAGACCCTGGCTGTTCTATCTGTCTGCTGTTCCTGGGGCTACGCTGAACCTTCCCAAGGGCTGGTGGGTACAGGTGCCTGGCAAAGTAGGTCTTAACAGAGCCCTCCTGTTCTTCCTGTAGGCCTGGCAGAAACACAGTCCTGCTCTTACCACCAAAGGACAGAAATGTTGCCAGATTTCCTCTCTCCAAAAAGATTAAGTTATTCTAATCTGAAACCAGAGAAATTGAAGTACGATTGGGTGTTAGATATGATAATATGCTATGCTAATGTTTATCTGGGCAGAGATAATAAGCCAGGATTGAGGCTGTGGGAACAGATTTGTGAGGGAAATCAAAAAGGAATTTAAGAGACAGAGGAAGACTTGTGGTGCTTACTGGGGTGCTTATAGACCAAGAGGAACAAAAGCCTGATTCAGGGAGATGTTTATGGGCAGAGTCCAGGGCAGTTGTTGAGTCGTGATTTGTTTGTGTAGATAAATAGAAGGCGAGTTTTCCTTTGAAGAGAGGATGTTCTCTTCTGATGACCAGAAGACCTGAGTCCTAAAGAAGAGGCTAGAAAAAAGAAGAAATAAGAATGAAAACTGGAAAAGGAGAACTATTTGGATGTCTGAATCTTTTTTCGATATAAGTATAGTTAATTTACTGGAGAAGGAAATGGCAATTCATTCCAGTATTCTTGCTGGAGAATCCCATGGACAGAGGAGCCTGATGGGCCACAGTCCATGGGGTTGCAAAGAGTTGGACTTGACTGAAGTGATTTAGCAGAAGCAGCAGCATAGGTAATTTACAATGTTGTGTTAGTTTCAGGTATACAGCAAAGTGATTCAGGTGTGTGTGTGTGTGTATCTCCATTGTTTTTCAGATTCTTTTCCCTTATGGGTTATTATAAAATATTGAGTACAATTCCCTGTGCTATACAGTAAGGTCTTTGCTGGTCAATTATTTACGGCAAGATCTCCTCCCACTAAAAGTAATGTGTCTCAGGGACCTAATCTGCAGGGTGTGATTTGTTAATGCACAGGTGGTGGGAGAGAGTGTTATCCAGAGTAGGGGTGCAGCTTGCTGGGGTGAAGGATGATAAACCCTGGGAGCATGGTGTTTGAGAGAGAACAGCTTATGCACTTGATGAGGCTTCAGAGAGTAACTCAAAAATGCAACCACTGAGTGGTGAAAAGAATCTTAAATCATTTCTGGGCTTAGAGTTTGACTATGCGACTAATTAGCACTGTGACCTGAGAAAAGCTTGATCTCCTTTCTGACCATTAGTTTTCCTTATCTGCCAATGAGCAGCTGGTCACATGGCTGCTAAGCTGACATCCTGGCTTCCTGTAGCTTGTTTGGGAACTGTTCTGGGCTGTGCTCTGTCACAGGCATCCTGTGTCTTCTCCAGGCATACCACACCACAGACTCTCTGTTTCTTTTGTCAACTCAGCAGCATCCATGTCCCCTTAATAACAGCTACAATCACCCTCTACTCCCCTTCATGATTCCGTAGTTTTGATTCTTGGGAACCACGGTTTTCACACTCCCTTCTCAGCGGGTTCTGTGGTAGCTTTGACCAATGAGAGGTACTTGTATAAGACTTGAAGCCAGAGGGAAAGTAAAGTCATGAGTTACTAAGGCAGCTGTGGGCATGGTGTGGGCCTTAGCAGATGGCAGACGTGGGGCTGTATCAGTGGTTTGGAGGCATTCTCCAGAGAGTTACCATCTTTGCTGTAGGCAGTTGAGGTCATTTTGTGGTGACTTCCCTGTGATTCTTGCACTTGTAGATTGTCTGAAAGCCAGCACCAGCCTCCTTGACCTCCGACCCATCCCCAACCCTTATACCAGTTGTGTAAACCTCTGGTTCTCTGTATTAGATCTCTGTCCAGTTGAGTAGCTCCTGGTTTCCTGACTGTGTTAGGGTTCTCCACAGGAATAGAGCCAATAGGTTGTGCATGTGTATAGAAAGAAAAATATTATTATAAGGAACTCACTCATGCAGTTGTGGAGGCTGGTGAATCCAAAATCTGCAGTGTGGGCTGGCAGGCCAGAGACTAATAGAGCCAGTGGTGAAGTTCCCATTTGAAGGTAGGTGTCCTCAAGACCCAGGAGGGCGAATGGTGCAGGCAGAGTCCCAAGTCAGTCTTTGGGAGATTTGACTCTTGCTTGGGGAGGCTGGGTCTTTTTGTCTTATTCAGGTCTTCAGCTGATTGGATGAGGTCCACCCACATTGTGGAGGATGGTCTGTTTACTTGAAGTATGCCAATTTAAATTTTAATCTTATCTAAAAACACCCTTCAATTTAATGCATAGAATGGGTCATCACACTGATGAAAGCTTATTTGATAAAGCTTTAGGATTCAGGTAACAGATTTTCAAATATGAAATATGAGGTTGGTTGTCTGGTTTATTTAGACTTAAATGAGAAATACCCAGGGAAAATCGAAATGCTGGTAGTTCATGGCACATAGTGGTAAAAACTTAGTTAAATTTTCATTTGTATTTGTCCATAATTAAGTGTCTATTGGATATAATGCTTCAGGAGACTACGTGGCTGTTTTAATAGAAAGTTAAGAGAGAAACAGCAAGTTGAAGGACTATGGGATGAATGATTATCAGTGTGTAGGGAGCTTAATGAAGGCATGGAATCCTCAGAATTAGAAGGGGACTTTTGGATGGAATCTGTTGAATATTTGGACCTTGAACTCCAAATCATCCTGAATTTCCTTGTCAGAGAAGCAATTCCTCATTCTATCAGGTGGTTACTTTCCTCACTTTTAAAGACCCTTCAGTAAAATGTCAATTTTTACTGTTAATTCCAGGTCAATTAGGAGAAGCTGACTGTCCTTCAGGCTTACCCCCACCACTCTCTCTTATTGTCTGCAGATCCAAACTAATATTGGATCTCAGCAGCCTCCAGGGAGAAGAGGACACAATCCACACTTGGAGGACACAGCATGTTCAACAGAAGGAGATTTTACCAATAGGTTTTTAAATTTATATACCAAGGAGGAAATAATATAGCATTATATTGGGCTGAATTTTTCAAAATTTATTTGAAATTTTATATCAAACCACTGTGACCAACTCTTAACTATTGCTTACATGGTGGACATAAATGTGGAATTAATTAAATGAAGTTGAAATGTTAGACTTTCCTGGGTAATATGTAGAGGGATGAATTCTAAAAACACAGCAGAACAGAAATGTTGGATTAGGTTTATCATACATGACCCCCTTACACTCATTAGGAGGGCATAGATAACATTCATTTTACTGAAGCATGGGGAAAGGCATTAGTGAGGGGAGGACCAGTACCTTTGAGACATTCTTTAATTGTTGTTCTGGTGGCTCAGAGGATAAAGCGTCTGCCTGCAATGCAGGAGACCCAGGTTTGATCCCTTGGTTGGAAAGATCCCCTGGAGAAGGAAATGGCAACCCACTCCAGTATTCTTGCCTGGAGAATCCAATGGACAGAGGAGCCTGGTGGGCTAGAGTCCACGGGGTCCCAAAGAGTCGGACACGACTGAGCAACTTCACTAATCACTAATGCAGGCTAAGAATGTTACTAGGAAATGCTGAGACTGAAATGAGATCCCTTAAATAAATGGAGGCTTGGGATCCTGGAATGACAGAGGTCAATGATAATGCTTAAATACCAAAGACGTGAGATTTGTGGTTATGGTAAGGAGGAGCAGGGTGAGAGCAATAATTGGAATGATATCACATGCAGAAATTTGGAGGACTAGATCACTGATCTTGGTATCCTTAGGACTGGATGGGAAGCCTCCTAGAGCCTTATTTGATATGAATAACTAAGAAACCATATTGTACTGAACAGAGAGCCTTGATCTGTTTTATAAAAATGGTGGTTAAAGTTCGCTCACACAATTTCCAGGCTGGAACTAGTTGATTCAAAGATACTTGAACGAATAAGGGAAGTGTCTCCCTTTGAGCAAGAACCCTCCAGTATTGCCACAAGTATATTCATTGTAAAAGCAGTCCTTCTGGCCTTTGCCCAAAGGCTCAGGCAGCCATTTATCAAAGAATGTGCCCTTGAAAAGTGAGAAAACTCATATATTTTGGTAATTCCTAGACTTTAGATCTCAACTGGTGCTACTCCTGGGGATCCAATATACTTCTGTGGTCCACCTGTCAGAGTAAGAACTTACAAAGTCAAATAATGCATGGGTTTTCAGCTTTAGTCAATCTCACAGTGTGCCTGTATCCACACCACCACCCTGTGGGTATTTCTTCAGTTCCTGGATGCAGAGTTGGAAGACACAGTTGACCACTGGGAAATCCCTGCTTTGGCTGCCTAACTTGTGTATTTAGGGCAATCATTATAGGAAGAATCAAACAGAAGCCCATGAAATTGTCTCTTCCTCGCAGATAGAAAACCAAAAGCTATATTCCCTTGGAGAATTACAAAATTAGTGCTACCAAAAAGATTGGCAGATCCTAAAGTGTGACTCTTATATGTCATCACCATTTGGCATGTATATTTATCCTATGAGGGCCTCTCAGGTGGCGCAGTGGTAAAGAATCTGCCTGCCAGTGCAGGAGAAGCAAGAGATGTGAGTTCAGTACCTGGGTTGGGAAGACCTTTTAGAGTAGGAAATGGCAACCCACTCCAGTATTCTTGCCTGGGACAGAGGAGCCTGGCAGGCTATAGTCCATGGGGTCACAAAAGAGTTAGACACAACTGAGCAACTGAGTGTGCATGTGCATACACACACACACGAACATTTGTCTTATACAGAACACCACTAGATCTTGAGGAAAGAAAATGGATTCATTTAAACCTAATCTGGTGTGGTAACTGCAGTCTCAGTTAAGTTTTAGATATATTATCTTTGCAAGAGCAGATATCTTCATTCTATTTATGGCTTTGGCCTTGTCCTTTTCAGTATTTCCAACTGTCTTGTCTCTAGTATCTTCTATGTAGTCATTGATCTATCAGTTGTTTTTCTCTATGGTGATTAGCAAAGACCACCAGTGGCTGTTTCTTTCACCTAACAAGGATAGTAGTCTGCCTCCCTTTTTTACCTCACATCAGTGTCTATTCTGGTTCTACCCTATTGAGTCTGCGTGAACCTTGATCATCTCACTAACCCACAGGTTGTCATGCTGGTCTTCTAACATTGTTGACATCCTACCAATCACCCTTCCTGAGTAGCAGTTTCCTAGATGTCTTCATAAACACGTTGTGGACAAGGGTTAAAACATCTGCCATGGAAAGTCAGGGCTTATCACTTTTGGGCAGTTTGTATAAGTTCAGTGGTCTGGGGTGTTGAGCTACCACCTCTGGAGTGAGAGAGAGATGCGTTGCTGTAATTTAGATCCCCAGTAACAACAGAGATGCACAGTGGTAGTCAGCCTCAAATAACCTGTAATACTGCCAGCTTTGAGTGGAGCCCAGCAAGAGAAGGCTGTGCAGTGTGTTTAGAGTACAAGGTGCTCTGTGACTTGATCTTTATGAAATTAGACCTGTGAGATGTCTAGGACAGAGAGCAATGTTTTCTGGATTCTCAGGAAAAGCCTGACTTGAGAATCAGGCCCTAGGTCATAAAGCAAGTCATATAATGTTGAAAATAGTTCCATGTTTGCTTCCAAGACTGAATCTCTAACTCTTGGACAGTATGTAACCTAGCAACTTAAACTTCACATCATCTATTGAGTGTTATCTGGTTACAAACCATGAGGTAGGACATGTGCTATCACATTCCATAATCAAGAGGAAATGGTACAGATAAGACTGAAATTGAGTAAGTCCTAGGGGCAGGAATAAGTTGCTTGAGCAAGTGGTTTAGACTTCCATGGAATCTACTTCTTCTGTCTTGTTGTCTCCTCTTCATCTCATGCCTGTGGACTTATGGGAAGCCGCTTGTGATCATTTGACTAGAGAGGGGAAAACCTGGGGCCTTGTGTTTGTAGCTGATTCTGTGTGATGTTATGGTTCCAGACATGGAATGGATTGTAGGGGTGGCCTTAGAGGACAGAAAAGAAGGAAGAATCCTTCCTATAAGAAGGACTTAAGAGATAGCCAGAGGGGTGGTCTATACTGGGAAGTGACAGAAACTTTGGCTGGATGATCAGGGACTTGGGAATATCAAGGTTGGAGACATAGGGACAAGGACTCTGAAGAAGAGGTATGTGGATGGACCTTTTGACTAGGCATAGGTTGTTACCCATGAGATTGCTCAACACAGGTGTCTACTTCAGACAAGACTCAATAATCACAGAGATTACACAACCAGATCTGTGATGGCTGTCAGCTTCTTACCCCATCTACTCAACAACTTGCTCATCAACAAAGTGGTCATATTAATAGGGGTAGATGTTATGCACAGGCCCAACAAAATGGGTTTTCCTTCACCAAGGCTGCTCTGGCTGCTACTGCTGACTGTCCGATGTGTTAACATGTCAGTGGCATAGACCAAAGCTGAATTCCCAATATGACAGCATCCCCCAGAAGGACCCAGCCAGCCACCTGGTAGCAAATTGATTACATTGGACTCCTTCCATTATTGAGGGGGCAGCGATTTTTTTTTAATCCCTGGAATGGATGCATAATATGAATATGAGTCTGCCTTCTCTGTTAGCGACATTTCTGCCAGTACCACCATCTGTGGACTTATTGAAAGCATTATTCACTGTCTTGGTATCACACACAATATTTTTATTTTTATTCTGACCAAGGAATTTTATTTTGTAGCCAAAATAATAAATAAAAAGAGAGTGAGAGAAAGTGTTGCACTTATGGAATTGACTGGTCTTATCATGTCTCTTGTTCACTCAAAAGCAAGATGCAGTAAATACTCAAAAACAGCAATCTATACGTGATATCCCACTGGAAGAATTTATGGGTCTAGAAAGCCAGTTTTTGCTTCCTAGCTTCACAACTTTGGACCCTGATGGTTTAAAACTCTTAGTTTCCAAATAAAGAATCCTTTCACCAGGGGACACCACATTAATTATCACTGGAAGCTGAGGCAATGATCTGACTTTTTAGAGCTGCTTGTGCCACTGAGCCAAGAGACAAAAGGAGTCAGTGTATCACTGGTGACTCTGATTATGAAGGGGTATTGAGGTTGCTGTCACATAAAAGGGATCTGGCAGAGTGTCTGAGGGGATTTACTTTAGTGTGTTCCATGTTTGACTGGTAGAATTTAATGGAAGTCTGTAGCAACCAAATATAGGCACCTTCAGGAATGAAGATTTGGTCATCCCAGCAGATAAATTGTTATGGCTGGCTTAGATGCTGATTGATTATAAAAGGAACATGGAATGGGTAGTGGAAGAAAGGAGTTCATGGCTTTATCAACATTTTAAAAAATGAGGACTGTATTGGTTATGTGTTCTGTTTTTGCTTTGAGGTACGTATTTAAGACACATATATTTGCTTTGAGATATATGAGATACAGGTACAGATGTCTCATACACCAGTTTCTTCTCTCTTTTCTGTATAACATTCTGTAAGATGTGTTAGTTGTGATTAACCTTATAAGGTTTAATCTTTAGCTTACTGCCTGTCAGAGAAGGATCGTGACCACACTTAAGTGTCAATTCCCCTGAGAGATGAATGTGGTTCCTGAAGAAGCTTTGAATCTCCACTTTCGCAG
The DNA here is from genome assembly GCF_003369695.1 of Bos indicus x Bos taurus. NCBI lineage: Eukaryota > Metazoa > Chordata > Mammalia > Artiodactyla > Bovidae > Bos > Bos indicus x Bos taurus. The sequence continues at coordinate 63,354,228 of NC_040076.1, read as the reverse complement.
GAGGAAAAAAGTTCATCTACATTTGTACAAGAGGCAGATGCCTCATATGAGGTAGAAACATGAGGTTGGTTGGAAGATGAACATGGGTTAAAAAGGTTTCATGGGTTTGAGTTGAGAAAAGGGGTAGATTGTACTGAGTAATCAGCACCAGCATCCCTCCTTGGAAAGAAGACTGAGAACTACATTTCCCAGCATCCTTATCAGTGTAATTCCAGGTTACAGTCAGCCTATAAGAAGCTCACCCCTGAAATTCAGTAGAAGAAGGGAAGGGGAAGCCATTATTCTCTGGGTGCAGCTGTGAGCAGGTGCACAAGCACAGCAGTTGCAGCTGTTGGGTTTAGCCAGGTCTCTGGGCATTCTCTTGTTGCTACAGGCAACTGTGGTCTCTGCTGATAGCTTCCCTGTGATGTGGGCAGTCCTGGGTTTTCCAAAAAACAGTGGTCACCCCCTGGCCCTTAACTCTTTCAGCCCTAATGAAAATTGTGTGTGCCTCTAATTCACTTGTGAAATCCCTTTCTGTTTATAATATCTTCAGTGGCTTCTGTTTTCAATTCTAAACCTAAGTCCCCCCACCCCAACCTTTCCCCCTACCCATTCCCAGAAAATCTGGAATCTAAGTTTCCTACTCAGGAAGAGATGAGATAAGGCAAGATTGTCTTCTAACATTTTTGTTAATTGAAGTCATTTTTGAAAAAGAAAAAATTAACCTCTTAAGAAATGTCTGAGGTTTAAAACAGTCAGTTTTCCTTGCTGGAGTGGCTTTTTTTTTTTTTACAAGACCTCCTTAGGAGGTCTTGGTTTAATGATAGGCTTTCTAAATCTTTAAGTGTACTAACCACTATGTATAGTATAAATTAAAAAAAAGAGGGTGGCTGTCCAGTTATATCCTTTCTCCCTTTCTCCCTCTGTCTTTTTTCCTTAACCCCATGCCAATACACATAAACATAAAAATTTTAATTTATTTTATTGGTTAATAACAAACTTATTTAAAAGCATTATTGACATAGCTGTAATTATTTTTATTGATTTTTTCTTAGAAGTGAATATAAAAAGCAAATCTATATGAAATACAGATCTTAGAACTCTTTTGACTTTAAAAACACTTCCCCATACTAAAATGATTAGAATCTACTGCCTCAAGTACAAAATATCCCTGTGGTTTCCCTCCCATCCTAGAGCCTAGTATGGAATGAGCACGGCATTTATGGACAGAAAGCTGGGGGTAATATAGTTTCTTACTTCTTGCTGACTATGAAATCTTGGATAAGTCATTTTTTCTCTCTAAGTCTCAGTAACCTCTTCTGTACAGAAGGAATGAAAACAGTTGTTAGAAGTAGTAACATGAAATTAATATCTTTTACAAAAATCAGGTAATTTAAGTGTTACACCATGCTATTCTAGAAGAGTTCTGAACTCTTCATGTACCTGCAGTAAGAACTTACCTAACTCGTCTCTTACTAACCCAAGCTTACCTGCAGCCCAGCACCATACCAAGAAAATAAATGTAGCTTGGGCAAAGCTTGTTTTCTCCTTCTGATTTGTTTGTTTTGTAGTAAGATTTATTTTTTACTGATTTCTTATCCATTCCCTGTTGTATTAAAGTTATTTTGCTTTTATTCCAAGCTAGCACAGAGGGAAATTTTATCATAAGGGTACAGAGAACATCTCATGGATCCCAATGGCCGGGAAGTAGTTAGAGTTTATCTAAAGAGACTAGAAGTAGGAATGGAGTATTTGTCTCTTTCTAAAAGTCTCTTTGTTTTCTCTCTGAGACCTGCTTCCCAAATAATGGGATATGATTCATCATAGCTCCTCAGTTTACATGTTGCTTTTCCAGCAGGCGACCTGGAAAGTGCTAGATTTGATTATCCTTATTCCAAATTCTCATTTGGAAAAATCTGATTGAATCTTATTGGGTAAAATGCACATCTCTGGTCCAAAAAAAAAAAAAAAAAAAAATGGGACCAGCATGACAGGCTTATGGGTACAAACAAGGTTACCAGAAGTTCTTTCTAGTGGGTGAACTGAAAGGTAGCCAGCCTGAGCTAGAGCTAGATCCTGAAGGTTCTGTACGAACACCTGGAAGGTCAGGCAAGGGCTGGAGGCCTCTGAGTTGTCTCCTGAAATGCCAAGTCCTGATACTGTATGTGCTGAGCCCTGGGTTATAAGTTGCACATCATTTTTCTGTTTATGTGTTTACTGAGAACTCACCAAGTGTCAGGTACTGGGCTGGAGTTTGGGACGCTGCCATGAGCAGAGGCATATAAACCTGTTTCACAGGCTTTGTAGTTTTATTCCCACTTTTTGAATTCTAAGTCTTACATTAAAACATGTTTTAGACATTTTAATTCCAATTTTATAGATAAAGATGCAGAGAAGTCAACTTTTCAAGGTCAGAGCCCTTTCAGTTCCACCATGGATGAGAGGAGTTAACCTGGCATTTTGTGTACTAACTTTTGATATACTGTCTATAAATCATTTTTGTCACTATATCACATAATTGATTCTCCCAGGCAATTCTTTTCAGAGTTATTTCAGTTACTGAATATGTTTGAAACTAATTAAAGTATACTTTAAAAAATCATCCCGTATTGGGTTGGGCCTTCTCCCAAGTTATTTTAAATTAGTGAGGTCACTATTAGTACAACCAACTACATTAATAAATGCATGAACATTTCTTGTACATCTACCAAATCCAACAAGCTCTAAGCTAAAATCAGATTTTAATATTTTATAGATGGGGTAGGATTTTAGCTTCTAATTACTCATTTGCTATGTTCTCTTGTACCAGGAGAAAGTGGGTGTATGTTATACTGCTCAGCTATTCAGAGAGAGGAAGAAGGTGACAATAAGGAAAGACTGATGTTTGCAGGCAAGCTGGGAGTCCATATATATTGTTCGAGACACTATTATTTATTTTCTCTTTGTGCATTATCTTATTTAAAACTCACAGACCCTTGTGAGGGGTAATCATTCCCATTTTATGAATGGAGGAACTATGGTTCAGACAGGTTAAGGCACTTGATCAAGATCAAGGAATCACAACTTGTAGCCAGGTCGTCGTTTCCATTATGAAGTTCAAGCTGTCTCCACCATCCAGTCTCAATTGTAAGATCTGCAGCTTCAGTGTAGTCTGTTCGGGAGGTAAATTCCAGCAGCCATGCCAAGAATTTGTGAAAGGCTTCTGTCCGGTCCAGAGTGGCTCCAGTTCTGTATCAGACTATTTCTATAGTTGGGCATCCTTTTATTTGAGGAGTTTCTGGATTTACCTGACTTCCCAACATAGTGTTGGGATTTTCTTAGAACCCACCTTGAACTAGTAAAGCAAAAACAGGAAAGACAAACCAAATGAATGCTTGGGAACTGCAGCAGTGCTGAGCACCCACTGCCTGGAGCTGGGTCCACACTCCCCATCTGTCTCCACTCTCCACGTCCGTCTCCACTCTCTACAGCCCTCATGCAGTTCGCCTGTTTGCAGCCTCACAACCAAAGAAGAAAGGGGGTTGAGTAAGAGACCGGACTTCTCTCTCCAACCTCTGGCTTTTCAGATCTTTCAGAGGACCTTTGGTGGGCCTGGATTGGGTCTTGAGTCCTCTCCTTGGCTTAAGCACTGCCCCAGGGCTGGGGTGTAGGGAGATGAGGTGAGGGCCACTGTCTCGCTCAGTCATGACTGTGGCCAGAGGAGGGGTCTCTGTAATCAGAGGAAGGGGCAATGGATGCTGGGAAGGAAAAGTAGGTAAAAGAAGTCTTTGGAGAATCTTCCAGCTTACAGGGATGTGCCTTGGGGTCCAGGAGAATACGGTCAATAGAAGTATCAGGCAGGGGCACCTCTGCAGAATGACATATGCATATCCTGTGCCTAACCCCTATCTTGGTGAACACCTTACTGATTTTTAGTGCAGAGTCAGAGGTGAGAACTCCCAGCATTCACTTGAATCACTGCTTCCCTGCTTTGGCCTCTACCCCTGCTCCCACTCTGTATTCTCTCTCCAAAGGCCTCTGAATGTTCTCAAATTATTTTCTAAAAACTAAAGTTAAAATAAATCTGTTTATTTCCAAAGCTTGTTGGTTCATTATGGATTCAGAGAATAGTTTTCTGATTTATTTCCTCAGTTTGGGCTTCTTCTGCCCTGTTAGTGGAATTTGAATCTAATCTTTGTGATCAATTATAATTAATTAGGCGGTATTCTTCCTCCATAATGGTGACAGTAGAACGGTTATGGCAATCTGTGTGTTTCTTTCACTCTAAGCTGTAAGTAGAGATCTGTTTGTTAGATTGCTGTTAATTAATCGTTTAGTTTGTCAAAACAACACAATGGACTTAAAAATACATTTTGATAGTACTGCTGCTGACTGCAACTTGTGAATCTGTGCTGGCACCAAGAGAAAAACTGATGAGAAGGATAAGGCCTCCTTACAAAGTTGCGGATGTTGGTATGTGAATCTGTGTCACTGTTGGGAATGTGTGCATTTCTGAGACTGTGTATCTATTTTTAGGACATATATGCAGGTGAGTATAACTGATAGTCCACGAGGACAAATGTACCATCTATAATTTGTTTTGGATAGATATATACTGGCAAGCTGCTAAATGGCTGTTCTTCAGAGCCCTGGATGACATTTGTAGAATACAAAGACTTCATTTTAATCAATAATGTCAGTCTTCTCCCCAAACTTAAAACTGTTCAGTTCAGTTCAGTCGTGCAGTAGCGTCCGACTCTTTGCGACCCCATGGAGTGCAAAACACCAGGCCTCCCTGTCCATCACCAACTCCTGGAGTTTACTCAAACTCGTGTCCATTGAGTCGGTGATGCCATCCAACCATCTCATCCTCTGTCGTCCCCTTCTCCTCTTGCCCTCAATCTTTCCCAGCATCAGGGTCTTTCCCAATGAGTCAGTTCTTCACAAAAGGTGGCCAAAGTATTAGAGTTTCAGCTTCAGCATCAGTCCTTCCAATGAATATTAAGGACTGATTTCCTTTAGGATGGACTGGTTGGATCTCCTTGTAGTCCAAGGGACTCTCAAGAGTCTTCTCCAACAGTTCAAAAGCATCAGTTCTCTGACCCCCACAAAAAGCTTTCTTTATAGTCCAACACTCATATCCATACATGACTACTGGAAAAACCATAGCCTTGACTAGACAGACCTTTGTTGGCAAAGTAATGTCTCTGCTTTTTAATATGCTGTCTAGGTTTGTCATAACTTTCCTTCCAGGGAGTAAGCGTCTTTTAATTTCATGGCTGCAATCACATCTGCAGTGATTTTGGAGCCCCCCAAAAATAAAGTCTGACACTGTTTCCACATGTGTTTGCCATGAAGTGATGCGACCAGATGCCATGATCTTAGTTTTCTGAATGTTGAGCTTTAAGCCAACTTTTTCACTTTCCTCTTTCACTTTCATAAAGAAGGTCTTTAGTTCTTCACTTTCTGCCATAAGGGTAGTGTCATCTGCATATCTGAGGTTATTGATATTTCTCCCGGCAATCTTGATTCCAGCTTGTGCTTCCTCCAGCCCAGTGTTTCTCATGATGTACTCTGCATAGAAGTTAAATAAGTAGGGTGACAATATACAGCCTTGATGGACTCCTTTTCCTATTTGGAGCCAGTCTGTTGTTCCATGTCCAGTTCTAACTGTTGCTTCCTGACCTGCCAACAGGTTTCTCAAGAGGCAGGTCAGGTGGTCTGGTATTCCCTTCTCTTTCAGAATTTTCCATAGTTTATTGTTATCCACACAGTCAAAGGCTTTGGCATAGTCAATAAAACAGAAATAGATGTTTTTTTCTGGAACTCTCTTGCTTTTTCAATGATCCAGAGGATGTTGGCAATTTGATCTCTGGTTCCTCTGGCTTTTCTAAAACCAGCTTGAACATCTGAAACTTCATGGACTATAGTGCTAAAAAGGACAGCAGTAGAATGTATTTTTACTATATGTCCAATAATCACATTCACATCTGGGAATGGAGGTGCAAAGAAATAGCCCAAGGGTTAGCGACAGGAGGAGAGGTGAGGAAAAAGCATGGCATTGGAAAGATTGTTGGATGACAGAGTAATGGCTAAGTGGATTATTCCCCTAGCTCTATAAATGGGAACAGTGGCTGCTCCTGAGCATCAGGGCAAGAATGTGGGCTAAGGCCCACTTGCTTTGAACAAGTGCTCTCTAAGCAGCAGAGAGTGGGGTTCCTAGGCCCTTTTCAAGGCAGTACAAATCTGTGCCAGAACAGGGTATGTGTATGTAGGGCTAGCTAGCCTTGAAACCTGCACAAGATGGTGGGCATAGCTTGCTCTGCTTGACTTTGGAGGCAAGTGGGATGGAAGGCTACTGAATAATAGGGGAGAACTGAAGTCACTAGCCTGAGGTTTGCATGAACTCTACTAATCAACTTGTTAAGTGCAGAATGGATATATTGTCTAGAGGATCTCAGGGGGCACCTCAGTGCAGAATCAAAGCATGAGGTTGGGAGAAGCATATATCCTTTCCACCCTCTTCCAGGGTCCTCTGATAATGTCCAGTGATCCCTTCCTTACACCTGCAGGTGGAAGATTGTTTTGTTTTTGTTTATTTAGATTATCTTATTTCGGTTTAAACTTTTCTGAGTATTTCAGCATTAGCTTTGTCACCAGTTGCATGATGATAAAAGTAGTGTCTAGTTCCAGGAATTTGTTCACTACTGAGGGAGTATGACGTTGTGGTAAAGGGCCTGGACTCCAAGGCCAAGTCACCTTGGCATGAAGCTACCTTGGTTTTGAAACTTGTTCACTGAATATACTTGTACAGAGTAGTTACTACTCTATACTTAATTTCTTCTACTTAAATATAATTTTTCATGATATCTATTTCGGAGCATTGTTCTGAAGATTTAAAAGAATATATATTGAGAATTTAGGCAAGTTTTGGGGACAGTCAGTACTACATTTGTCAGCTAGAGAAGCAATACATCACTGATTGAGAGGCAGACTCTAATAGGCAGGCTATACGGATTAAAAGGACAGCCTTGCCACCTTCCTGCTGTGTGGGCTTGGGTTTGTCATCTTTTCTCTCTGTGCCTCAGTTGTGTCATCTGAAAATGATGCTACATCTCAATGTTGTGATAATTAAATGTTTGAATATATGTAAGAGCATTAGAATGCCACCTCTAGTGTAGTAAGCTTGTATGCTAGCTATTACTATAATTATTATGGGAAGAATTTCTTAGGTCCAGGGACTGTGTGGCATGTGGCAAGACAGTGGTAAAGAGTGTGAGTTCTGGAGATTACTGTTCCCTGCACTGGTTTTGCCATCTGAAAAATGGGGGTAAGCATAGAACCAAACCCCCAGGAGAGTGGTGAGGATTAAATGAGACAGTGCTCAGAGTGGGACCCGCTCCTGGCTGGGGAAGGAATGTGGTTAGTTTAATTTATTGCTCTCATAACTGCTGAGGAGGCTGATACCTGCTGGGGCATGCCCACAAGGCTGCTCTTACGGTTCTCAAATCACACTGGAGCTTACCACACCCCAGGATCCTCCCAAATCCCCTCACACTAGAGCACAGAGGTCTCTCTTTTTCCCTCAACAGGGGTCTTCTTGGTTCTTTCTCTTGAGCCCTTTATGCTGTAAGGCTTTTTGAAACCATAACTTTTTTTTAATTGGAAAAAAATTTTGATTGGTCAAAACAATTTAGGGATGCTAGAAGACATATAGACAGACAAACAGCATCCAAATAGCTGCCGAGCACTTACCATGCATCAAGTCCTATGGGTATGTTCTCTTAAGAATAACCACTTTATTGAGCTATAATTTACACATCATAAAAGTCACAATTTTAAGGTCTCCAATTCAGTGGATTATAGTGTATTCACAGAATTTCATGACCATCTCCATATCTAACTTTAGAACATTTCATCACTACAAAATAAACCCTATACCTTTAGCGTTACTTTCCATTCTTCCCTACTCCAAGCCCCTGGGCAATCACTAAACTATTTTCTGTCTGTATGGATTTGTCTACTCTGAACATCTGGTTACATGTGGCCTTTTGTGAGTGGCTTTTCTTCATTTAGCATAGTGTTCTCAAAATCCCTGTATGCTGTAGCTTGAATCGGTGCTTCATTTTCCCCATTCATTTTTTGCTGTAGGATAATATCCAATTGCATGCATAACTTGCATTTTGTTTATTCTTCAGTTGGTAGACATTTGGGTTCCTTCCACTTTTTGGCTATTATATATAATACTATTATGAACATGCATGTGCATGTTTTGTGTGGACATATGTTTTCATTTCTCTTGGATATATACCTAGGAGTGGAATCACTGAGTCATATGAGAATTCTTAAATATAATCTTTTGAGGAACTCCCAGAATGTGCTGTTTTATCTAATCCACTGACTCCATTCCTACAGTGCTCCTGTGACATGGTTGTTGACTGCCTCATTTTCCACACAATGAAGCTGAGGCACAGAGAGTTTAAGTAACTTGCCCTCTTTCACAGAGCAAGTGATTGGTAGAGTCAGAATCCAGTCTTTATAATATCACTGATTGCTTGTGTCTCCTGTTCAGGATTCTGAGAAATGTGTTCACTATATCAGCTTGCCAGACTCCTCTGTCCATGGGATTCTTCTCTAGGGACTCTTCCTGATCCAGGGATCGAACCTGGGTATCCTATATTGCAGGCAGATTCTTTACTATCTGACCACTAGGGAAGCTCCCATTGAGTTTTAAAGAAAATTTGAGGACAGGGATTTTCAAATGCAAAGGCTATTATTAGTGGCCAGAGTGCACAATACCCCTTCCGTAGGTAAACTTGGTTTTTGATGGAAATTAAACTTGAATGAAGGGAGTTGTGGAAATTAACCCATGGTGATATCCACAGGGTTAGGCTCTTATTTGGAAAATGACCAGTAAAACATAAATGCCTCAATGCCAGCTTTGACTTGAAAAATTTCATATAGAATCTGAGTACCAGTAGGTTAATAATTAAATATGTTGGAAATATCTTCTCCCAATTAGTTTGTTAATTTTTTTTATGGTGGCTGATGAAAAAATATTGTAGTTTAGTTTTAGAGCAGTTTTAGGTTTATAGCAAAATTTGAGGAAATTACAGAAAATTCCTTTATATCCCCCTTCCCACTTTCCCCATAGCCTTCCTCCCCCACTCTCTACATCCCCCACCACAGTGTGCATTTATTACAATTGATAAACATACATTATCACCCAAAGCCCCTCATTTACATTAGGGCTCATTCTTGATGTTATACATTCTATCTATGAGTTTAGACAAATTTATAATGGCATTCATGTACCATTGTACCATATGGAATATTTTCGCTGCCCTAAAAATCATCTGTGCTCTGCCAATTAAAGTTTAAAATTTTGATGTGTATATATTTACCTAAAAGCACAGACTCTGGAGCCAGGCTGCCTGGATTCAACTCACAGCACTGCCATTTGCTAGCTGTGTGACTTTGGGAAAGCTACTTAATGTGTTAGTGCTTCAGTTTTCTCATCTGTGAAATGGGGATAATAAAGATGTCTACCTCAAAGGGCTCTTGGGAGGATTAAATGAGATTATATAAGTAAAATGCTGATAATGGTGCCTGGCATGAGTCAGTCAGTTCAGTTGCTCAGTTGTGTCCAACTCTTCGTGACCCCATGGACTGCAGCATGCCAGGCTTCCCTGTCCATCACCAACTCCTGGAGCCTACTCAAACTCATGTCCGTCGAGTTGGTGATGCCATCCAACTATCTCATCCTCTGTCATCCCCTTCTCCTTCTGCCTTCAATCTTTCCCAGCATCGGGGTCTTTTCCAATGAGTCAGCTCTTCTCAAAAGGTGGCCAAAGTATTGGCGTTTCAGCTTCAGCATCAGTCCTTCCATGTTCAGGACTGATCTCCTTTAGGATGGACTGGTTGGATCTCCTTGCAGTCCAAGGGACTCTCAAGAGTCTTCTCCAACAGTTCAAAAGCACCAATTCTCTGGCCCCCAGCTTTCTTTATAGTCCAACACTCACATCTATACATGACTACTGGAAAAACCATAGCCTTGACTAGACAGACCTTTGTTGGCAAAGTAATGTCTCTGCTTTTTAATATGCTGTCTAGGTTGTTGATAGCTTTTCTTTCAAGGAGGAAGTGTCTTTTAATTTCATGGTTGCAATCACCATCTGCAGTGATTTTGGAGCCTCCCAAAATAAAGACTCTCACTGTTTCCATAGTTTCCACATCTATTTGCTATGAAGTGATGGGACCAGATACCATGATCTTAGTTTTCTGAATGTTGAACTTTAAGCCAATTTTTTCACTTTCCTTTTTCACTTTCATCAAGAAGCTCTTTAGTTCTTCTTCACTTTCTGCCATAAGGGTGGTGTCATCTGCATATCTGAGGTTATTGATATTTCTCCTGGTAATCTTGATTGCATTTTGTGCTTCATCCAGCTTGGCATTTTGCATGATGTACTCTGCATATAAGTTAAATAAGCATGGTTACAAGATACAGCCTTGATGGACTCATTTACTGATTTGGAACCAGTCTGTTGTTCCATTTCTAACTGGTGCTTCTTGATTTCTCAGGAGGCAGGTCAGGTGCCTGGTATTCCCATCTGTTGAAGAATTTTCCGCAGTTTGTTGTGATCCACACAGTCAAAGGCTTTGGTGTAGTCAATAAAACAAAAGTAGATGTTTTTCTGGAACTTTCTTGCTTTTTTTGATGATCCAGTGGATGTTGGCAATTTGATCTCTGTTTCCTCTTCCATAAGCCTCTTATCCCTATCCATCAGAGGGCAGACAGAGTGAAAATCACAGTCACAGAAAACTAACCAAACTGATCTCATGGACCACAGCCTTGTCTTGCTCAATGAAACTATGAGCTGTGCCTTGTAGGGCCACCCAAGACGAATGGGTCATGGCAGAGAGTTCTGACAAAACCTGGTCCATTGGAGAAGGAAATGGCAAACCACTTCGGTATTCTTGCCTTGAGAACCCCATGAACAGTATGAAAAGGCAGCAAGGTATGACACTGAAAGATGAACTACGCAGGTTGGTAGGTGCCCAATATACTACTGGAGAAGACTGGAGAAATAACTCCACAAAGAATGAAGAGATGGAGCCAAAGCAAAAAAACACCCAGTTGTGGATGTGACGGATGATGGAAGTAAAGTCTGATGCTATAAAGAGCAATATTGCATAGGAACCTGGAATGTCAGGTCCATGAATCAAGGCAAATTGGAAGTGGTCAAACAGGAGATGGCAAGAGTGAACATCGACATTTTAGGAGTCAGTGAACTAGAATGGACTGGAGTGGGTGAATTTAACTCAGATGACCATTATATCTACTACTGTGGGCAAGAATCCCTTAGAAGAAACGGAGTAGCCATCATAGTCAACAAAAGAGTTTAAAATGCAAATGACACAATGATTTCTATTTGCTTTCAAGTCAAACCATTCAATATCACAGTAATCCAAGTCTATGCCCTGACCAGTAATGCTGAAGAAGCTGAAGTTGAATGGTTCTTTGGAGAACTATAAGACCTTCTAGACCTAACACCCCAAAATATGTCTTCTTCTTTATAGGGGACTGGAATGCAAAAGTCAAGAGCTACCTAGAGTAACAGGCAAATTTGGCTTTGGAGTACAAAATGAAGCAGATCAAAGGCTGCTTTTGCCAAGAGAACGCACTGGTCATAGCAAATACTCTCTTCTAACAACACAAAAGCAGTCTCTACACATGGACATCACCAGATGGTCAATACCAAAATCAGATTGATTATATTCTTTGCAGCCAAAGATGGAGAAGCTGTACACAGTCAGCAAAAACAAGACCAGGAGCTGATTGTGGCTCAGATCATGAATTCCTTATTGCCAAATTCAGACTGAAATTGAAAAAAGTAGGGAAAACCACTAGACCATTCAGATATGCCCTAAATCATATCCCTTACAGTTATATAGTGGAAGTGACAAATAGATTCAAGGGATTAGATCTGATATACAGAGTGCCTGAAGAACTATGGACAATTCTTTGGCATTGCCTTTCTTTGGGATTGGAATGAAAACTGACCTCTTCCAGTCCTGTGGCCACTGCTGAGTTTTCCAAATTTGCTGGCATATTGAGTGCAGCACTGTCACAGCATCATCTTTCAGGATTTGGAATAGCTCAACTGGAATTCCATCACCTCCACTAGCTTTGTTCATAGTGATGCTTCCTAAGGCCCACTTGAATTCACATTCCAGGATGTCTGGCTCTAGGTCAGTGATCACACCATTGTGATTATCTGGGTCATGAAGATCTTTTTTTGTACAGTTCTTCTGTGTATTCTTGCCACCTCTTCTGAATATCTTCTGTTTCTGTTAGGTCCATACCATTTCTGTCCTTTATCGAGCCCATCTTTGCATGAAATGTTCCCTTGGTATCTCTAATTTTCTTGAAGAGGTCTCTAGTCTTGCCCATTCTGTTGTTTTCCTCTATTTCTTTGCATTGATTTCATCTTACACACTAACAAATTAATGCCTGGCATATAGAAAATGCTTTATGAAGATAGGATTTTATTTAAGGTTTTATGGCTTGTACTTTTGTCTAAGAAACCTTCTTTACCCTGAGCCATAAAACTGCTCTCTCCTCTGTCTCTAATCTGCTGTTTAATTTGTCCTCCCTTTGTGGAGTTTTTAAGTCATATTGGTTGTTTTCCTGCTTATGTTTTCAAGCTTCTCTTCTGTTTCTAAGCACTTAAGAAACCTAAGTAATGTATGCTCTGTGTCTGAATTGTATTTGAAGTGTTTGTTGGTTTGTGTGTGGACAGATTCTTGCTTTTTTCTGCTGCTCTTCAGTCAAGGGAACTTTTTATCTGTGTTTGTGTATGTGTGTGTGTGTGTATCTGTATATAGTTAAACTACACTTTTAGCCAAGGACCCAGGGTGTCTACCAAACTGGGATCAATTTAAATCAAATTTCCTCAGTGTTTTTTCAGATAACATGAATTTAGACCAAAAAAACCCATGTGGCTGGCTTGTTACAGATATTCCGGTATATTTCTTCACCTCTGTCCGGTGCCAGAACCGAGAGTGGTGATAATCTTTGCTGTCTGGCAGGGTTAGTTTCTCATCCATCCTCTCTCTAGGGAGGTGCTTTTGGGGGCATGAGGTTTTATCCTATGTTCCCCATTCCCACTGCTCATGTGGTAGATGATGCAGAAGCTTAGGGTCTTTAGGTTTCAAGCAAAAAGGCTTCAAGGAAAAATCCAGTCCTGGTGCTTACTTATTTTCCAGGATTCCTGATGTCACTTCAGTTTTGGGGCTCTGTGAATTCTTTTTGTCACTTTAGCGGTATGCTTGAAAATGTATTTCTGTGTACTTTTTAATCCAGTGTTTTAGTTGCTTCTATCAATAGCAGTTATTCAGAGTATTTAATTTGCAGTATTGCCAGTAATGTATGTCTTCATCCTTTTTCTGCTCCTTACTCCCCCTCTGTCCCTTCTCTCCTTCCCTTCCCCTCCTCCTTCCTTTCCTCCCTTCCTTCCTTAGCTTGCCTATAATTGTTCAGCAAACCAGCTTCATCCTAGAAAGAGGAGGCCTAAAGAATAAAAGCCTTTTGTATGGGTGATGGGCTTTCATTATCCTAGCACCAATTTTCTTGCAGATTTTTATTTATTGAATTATGTATAAATAATGTTCTAACTCCTCTTAGCAAAGTATAGTGCTTTATTCATTATTATATCCACAGAGAACTGGAGAATTATAAGGCAGTACACACAAATTTTTCTTCGGGTGTGTATAAAAATAAATAGCATTTACAGGAATGTAAACTGCACAAGTTAACCCTGTCTCTGTCCTTAAGCCTTCTGACTGTATTCAGTTCCACTGCTGTGGGCCAGGCTTTCATCTCTCTAATGTTTGGACATTCCAAACTTTCTTGGGCAATTCTGAAGTCTGTTTTCTTAGGATTGTAATAAACCTGTTATTTAAACGTCTTAAACCTGTTTTATTCTCAGATGTCTAAATTGGCTCCTAGTAGAGGATCCACTTTCTTTTCTTCTCTGGGCATCAGGAATGATCATGATGGATGGTCTGGTCTGAACTGAAGGGGTTGAATTGCAATCCTTGCAGCAAAGACTCTCTTGGTGGAGGTGATTTTTATTATCCACAAAGAATGGGCTGATCCTACTTTCCTAAACCATTCAGAGAAATTTAGCCAGGAGCTAGTATGTGAAGTTCATAGGTCATTCATTCACCAGACATTTTACAAGACACCTACTGTGAACCAGGGGTTAATGCTATGTATGAAGGACCGGAAATGTAGTTTTTTATAAGGTGGACTCCTTGTACCAGTGTATTACGCCATCATGTTTTACAGCTTAAATTTACACAATGTTATATGTCAATTATATCTCAATGAAGTGGGAAAAATATGACAGATGCCCTGATCTCAAAGAGTTAATGGTTTAATAGGAATGGTATTAAATCTCCCCAATACTCTGTGTTCTAAGAGAAATACTGCTTTCCCCTTCCCAAATAATACTCTGGAGATAGGGTTGGTTTAATAAATATGCAATATTTATAAAGTTGTGATCTCAGTAGTGTAGCTCTGGTGCCAGAGTAGTTTTGCATTTTTAAAATCAATACCTAGAGATATATATTGATACTTATTCAATATCTATCTTAAACATTGAGGAATCTTCACACCTTATACTAGAATGTTTTGTTCTATTTTCTAATACTCCAAACTTGGAGCCCCTTACTTTTTAATACTTCAAAGCTCTCCATCCAGCCCATCCTGATAATGCTTCTTTATTCAGTCTCCCACTGTGTACACAATGTCCCTGATAATTACAATTATTCCCCTAATGGCTTTTCTTGTGATAAGTTTCCTAGCAGCTTTGGCTCTTTCTTTACAGAGAGTGGAACTGGGAGAAAAGGCTCAGTAACCTGAGGGGAAGGTGGTGAATACCAGCATGTTAATATCTCCATCTCATGACATCTGTTTGTGTAAGATAAAACTCTCCACAAGCACATGTGATTTGAACTGATCTTTACTTTGAGGGGTAATAGTGTATTGTGGCCCATATGTGGAAATGTGGATATTCAAAAATGCCAGTTTTCAAGGAGCCCAGTTACCAAGTCATCACATCCTAAGATAGAGTCATCTTGTTGGCCACTAAGAGTAGTCAAGAAGGAAGTTTGAACTGTTACCAGGAAGAAGGGGTGGACTTCCTGGAAGGATGATCTGGGAGAGTTAAGGAAGACAAAGGGTAGAGGGGGAGCGTAATGGATAAATGTAAAGGGGGCGTGGAGAGCCCAGAAAGGGAGGCATAGAATCAAGGGATTGTGGACTTATGCATTTTCCAAGGTTATGGAATCTAAGTTCTTTTTATTTCCAGGGCACATATGCTGTTTTCTGAATCATGGCTTACATCGTCTAAAATGCATCTTTTTTCCTGACTCCAGTGGACCAACATGAAAAACAGGTATATTTTACTGTTCTGCTCACATAGTGGAGATCTGATGGGGCAGGCTTCTAATAGTTTAAATTATACTGTATACATGTACTTTGCAGTGATTTGACATGGTATCTTATGTTTTTGGTGGTGATTGGTTATAAACTTAAAACTGCCCTTTCCTAAATTTCTTCCCTGGTGGCTCAGCCGGTAAAGCATCTGCTTACAATGCGAGAGACCTGGGTTCAATCCCTGGGTCAGAAAGATCTCCTGGAGAAAGAAATGGCAACCCACTCCAGTATTCTTGCCTTGAAAACCCCATAGGTGGAGGAGCGTGGTAGGCTACAGACCATGGGGTCACAAAGAGTCAGACACGACTGAGTGACTTCACGTTCACGTTCTTAAATTTAGTCGTAAGATTCTATATTTTAATCTTTCTTCAGTGTAACTCTATATTGGATCCCACCAGGTGCATGAAATTCCCTGAGACTGTCAGGACTCCCCTGTGGTGATGTGGTAGGGCTTTCCTCAGTGTCCTCAGAGAGGACTTCCTGTAGGATATTGTCACTGTTGATATTGATTAGCCCCTGGAGGATTTACTTTGGCCTTGTCATTTCTATTGTTTCAATCCCTCAAAGTATGCAGAAATCATATTGTTTCCTTGTTCTATGGTACTATTAGTTTGTCAGGGCTCTTATAACAAAATTTCAGAGACTGGGTGGCTTGTAAATAACATACATTTATTTCTCAAAGTCCTGGAAGCTGGGAAGTCTAGGATCATAGCCCTGATGGGTGTGGTCCTGGTACGAACCCATCTTATTACTGTGTCTGCACATTATGGGAAGGACAAGGAATCTGTCTAGGTCTCTGTTATTAGGGTATTAATCCTAGTTGTGAGGGCTCAGCTCTCATAACGTAACTACCTCCCTAAGGCCTCACTTCCTTGTACTGTTACTGTGAAGGTTAGGATTTCAACATAAGAATTTTCAGGAGACAGAAATGTTCAGACCATAGCAGTAATTATCTGAATAAGGCCCTGTCAGCCTCAAAATTTGAGGGTGTTGTATGTCAGTCTTGAATTTAGTATCCTGTGGTAGGTACTTAGCTGTGATTACATACGAGTTTCTAAAAAATAGTTTTGAAAAAAATTGTAAATGGTTATGGGGAAATTAGTGTGCCATATGTAAAAATATGGTGGCTCAGAGGTTAAAGCATCTGCCTCCAATGTGGGAGACCCGGGTTTGATCCCTGGGTCGGGAAGATCCCCTGGAGAAGGAAATGGTAACCCACTCCAGTACTCTTGCCTGGAGAATACCATGGATGGAGAAGCCTGGTAGGCTACAGTCCACGGGGTCGCAAAGAGTTGGACACGACTGAGTGACTTCAGTATACTACACTATATAACTAGTACTAAAATGAATATAAGATGGATTACTAATTTGTGAATATAAGACACAGAAAAGGAACTTGAAACAAATAGAGGAAATATTTATTGAGTTTCTGGAATGCATTTTTAACCTTAGAACTGGAAAATAACCACCCAGGAAAATATCAATGGACTTAACTAGATAAAAATTTTCAAATGTACATAAAAATATAGAGAATTAAAAGTTCACTATAATTTTAATAAATGTTATAGAAGAAGTTAATATTTATATAAAGAACTCATAAAAAGATACAAAACTATTAGAGCTCAAAAAATGAAAGAGTAAACAAATATATGTGAACAAAGAACTCATGAAAGGGGAACTTGAAGTGATTATTAAAAACTTGGAAAAAAATGTTCACCATTGTTAATTACCAAAAACCTATATATTAGAACAATTATGCAATGCTACATTTTGACTATCAAATTAGGGAAAACTTAGAAAACAGTAATACAGAATCTAAAGGGAACATGATATAGCAAAATGCATCCCATATTACATATAAAATTAATAATTGACAAAAACTTCTGAAAAGTAATTTGGAAATATATAACAAGAACCTTTAAAACATTCTTATCCCTTGCTCCAACAATTATATCTTATGGACTTTGTCCAACAGAAATAATAACTTTTAAAAGCAAATGTTAGGCATCTGAGAGGACAGGATGGATGTACTTTTTCCTTATCCTCCTCCTACGTGCAGCGTGCAGAGTGGTAACACGGCACTTCTACCCTCCCAGCCAGCGTCGTATCAGCAGAGGCCTGGTGTGGGGCCAGAAGTTCCAGCCTTGCCCAGAGACAATGAGAAGCCCATCTGACTGTGTGTCAGTGAGGGCTGAGAAATGTACCTGGACTTCTAACTGCACCTGGAAGTGAAAAAGTGGGACCTGTCCCTCCCTCTGTCAGAGCAGTGCCAGAGAAAGCTAACTAAAAGAGGATTTAAGTAAGATATATTTACCCAGAGTTTTAGTATTTAATATCCAAAATGTACAGGTTTGAATAGAAGAATCACTTACCATGCCAAGAACTCGGAAAATCTGAACTGAATGAAAAGGCAGTCAACAGACACCACTGCCAAGAGACAGAGATCTGTCAAAGATTTTCAAGCAGCCATCAGAAAAATGCTCCAAGAAGCAATTATGAACACACTTGGAACAACAGGAAATCTCAACAAAGAAATAGAAAATATTAAGAGGAACTAAATAGAAAATTAGAATGGAAAAATATAATACTTGAAGTAAAAATCTCAATGGTTGAACTCAATAGGGATAGGAGAATAGAGGGGACACAGGAAAGAATCAGTAAACTTGATGACAGAATAATAGAAATTATTCAATCTAAACAGCAGACTGAAGTAGTCTAAAAAATGACAGCATCTCAGGGACTTGAAAGACTTAAACAAAGGTATGACATTTGTGTCACTGGAGTCCTGGAAATAGAGGAGAAAGAGAATGGGGCTGAAAAAGTGCTCAAAGAAATAAGGGACGACTTTTCTCAAATTTGGTGAAGAATGTATTTATAGATTCAAGAAACTGAGTGAACCCCAAACAGAAATGTGTACCAAGACACATCATAATCAGATTTCTGAAAGCTGAAACAAAGGAAAAATCTTAAAAGCAGTGAAAGAAAAGTGACAACTTTTCTGTGGGAGAGAAATGGTTAAAAAGATGGCCTATTTCTTATTAGAAAACATGAAGGCCAAGAGGAAGTGGCACAAGATTTTTCTAGTCCTAGAAGAAAAGACTTGTCAACTCAGAATTATATAATCAGTAAATATATCCTTCAGGAATGAAGGGAAAATCAAGACATTCTAAAATGAAGGAAATCTAAGAATTCATCACCAGAAGACCTACCTAAGAGAATTCATCACCAAAAGTATGACTAGGGAAGCTCTCTAAAGAGAAATAAAAAATTTTAAAAGAAGGTGTTTTGGAATATCAGAAATGAAGAAAGAGCAGTGGAAAGATCAACCAAAATGAGTAAGTACAGTAGAATTTCCTTATTTTTCTTGAGTTATATTTACGTTTGACAAGCAAAAGTTATAATACTGGCTGATAGGATTTAAATGTATGTAGAGAAAACATTTACATCAATTATACTATGAATAGGGGAGATAAAGAGATGTCAAGGGAGAGAGTGTTTCTAAATTTCACTTAAGCTGGTAAAATGTCAGCACCAGTAGGTTATGGTGGTTTATGGATATATAATGTAATAACTAGGGCTTCCCCAGGTGGCACAGTGGTAAGGAATCTACCTGCAAATGCAGGACATGTGGGTTTGATCCCTGGGTCAGGAAGATCCCCTGGAGTAGGAAATGGCAACCCACTTCAGTCTTCGTGCCTAGAGAATCCCATGGACGGAGGAGCCTGGCAGGCCACAGTCCATGAGGTCGTAAAGAGTCAAATATGATTAAGCACACACACACACACACACACACAAAATGTAATAACTAGAGCATCTTCTAACAAAGGTATACAATAGATGCAGTCACAAATACTACGTATAAATCAAAACACAATTCCAAAAATGTTCAAGTAACTCACAGGAAGGCTGGAAAAAAGACAATGGACAAACAAAAACTAGGGTAAACAAGGTGAAATAATAAAATGGAAAACTTAAGACCTGATGTATCAATAATTTCATTAAATGTAAATGCTCTAAGTACATCAATTAAGAGACACATTGACTGAGTGGATTAAAAAGAAGAAAAAAAAACAACTGACCTAACTCTGTGCTGTCTATATAATTTTACTTCAAATATAATGATACAGGTAGGTTGAGAGTAAAAAGATGGGAAAAATATGTATCATGCAAACTTTAAAAAGTAGGTATGGCTATATCAATATCAGATAGAGTAGACTTTATAGCATGGAAAGTTGTCAGACACAGAAAATAAATGACATTATAACATGATGTCATTTAAAATGACTCATTATGAGTCCATCTATCAAGAAAATGTGACAATCCTAAATGTTAGTGCAGCAAACAGTCGAGCTGCAAAACATGTGAGACACAAACAGAACTGAAAGGCTAAATGGACAAGTCTACTCTTAACTGAAAAACAAGGCAGAAAGTCAGCAAAGACATAGAAGAACTCAAGAACACCATTAGCCACTAGGATCTAATTGATATTTATAGAATAGTACTGTACAAGAGTAAAACACACATTCTTTTCAAATTCTCATGGAACATATGAAGATAGACCATAATCTGGGTCATAAAACAATATTCAACATATTTTAAATAATTGAAATCACACAGAAAATGTTCTGTAATCACAGTGAAATCAAAGTAGAAGTCAGTAACAAAAGTCACTGAAAAGCATCCAATACTTGGAAACTAAACAGAATAATTCTAAATAATCCATGTGTCAAAAAGCAAGTCTCATGGGCATTGAAAAAGTACATTGAAGTATATGAAAATGCAAATAGACTGTATCAGAGTTTATGGCAGACTGTTAAAGCAGTGTTGAAAGAGAAATTTATACCACTAAATGCTTAGATTAGGAAAGAAGAAACATCTCAAAGCAACAACCTAAGCTCCCACCTCAGGAACCTAGAAAAAAGAACAAAATAAACCCAAATTAAGCAGAAAGAAGGAAATGAATATAAAAGCAGAAATCAATGAAATTGAATATAGAAAAGTAGCAGAGAAAGTCAAAGAAACAGAAAATTGGGCTTTTTTTTTTTTTTAAAGATCATTAATATTGACAAATCTCTAGAAAGATTAAAAAATTCAAAAAGAGGAAGTTTACAAATTAACCAATACCAGGAATGAAACAGACTATCAGTGAACATCTTGCACACATAAAAAGAATAGAAATGAAAACTATGAACAGCTCTGGACACATAAATTTGACAACTTAGGAGAAATGGGCCAATTCCTTAAAAATGTGTGAACTGCCAAAACTCACCCAGTATGAAATAGGTAATTCAAATAGCTCTGTAACTATTAAGGAAATTGAATTTGCAATTTAAAAACTCTCAGAAAAGAAACCTCTAGGCCCACGTGGTTTCCCTAGAGAAGTCTGTACCTATTATGAAGTGAAGTGAAGTGAAAGTTGCTCAGTCATGTCTGATACTTTGTGACCCCATGGACTGTACAGTCCATGGAATTCTCCAGACCACAATACTGGAGTGGGTAGCCTTTCCCTTCTCCAGGGGATCTTCCCAACCCAGGGATCAAACCCAGGTCTCCCACATTGCAGGGGGATTCTTTATCAGCTGAGCCATAACACCAATTCTATACTATCTATACCATCTCTTCCAGGAAATGGAATAGAAAGAATAGTTTTTAACTCATTTTATGAAACTAGTATTTATCTGTCATCAGAACCAGAAAAAGATAGTACAAAAAACAAAAAAAAATCAAAAACAAAAAACCAACTACTATAGACCAGTATCCTCCATGAATATAGATGGAAAAATCTTTAGCAAAATATTAGCAAATGAATTCAGCAATATATAAAAAGAATTATCACAGTGAATTTATTCCCAGAATGCAAGTCTGATTCAGTATTCAAAAACAGTGTAATTCAATATATCAAAAGCCAAAGAAGGAAATTATTAAATCATACCAATTGTTGCAGAAAAAATTTTTGACAACAAGTCTTAAAAAATGGAATTGGAAAAGTAACTGTTCAGAGGATAATAAAGTATAGACTTTACAGGATACAGACTTGGAGAATATATTTGGAGATCAGATATTCAACAAAGAATTATTCTAGGCAATGAAATTGAAAAAGAATTCTCAAAGAATTCTCAGTCTCAACATTGAAAATATCAAATGATTCAAACAGAAAATACGCAAAAAGCCTATAAACAGATATTCCACTGAAGAGGATATACAGCTGGCAAATAGATACATGAAAAGATAGTCAACATAATTAGTCATTAGGGAAATTCAAGTGAAAACCACTACACGTGCAACATAATGGCAAAAAAAACAAAAACAAAGCTAACAAAACAAAGAAACAAAACCCACAACACCAAATGCTGGTGTAGATGTGAAGAAACTAGATCACTCATACTTTGTTGGTAGGAATGAAAAATGACCCAGGCATTGGGAAATATAGTTGCAGTTTCTTTAAAATGTGAAGTAGCCATGCAGTCTTGGACAATTAAACTTTTAGGCATTTGTCTAAGATAAGTAAAAACTTAGGTTCCCAAAAATCTGTACATGAGTGTTCATAGGAGGTTTATTTTTAATAGTTCCGAACTGAGAACAATCCAGATATATTTCAGTGATGAATGGTTAAATAAACCGTGGTACATCCATACCGTGGAATACTACTCAGCAATAAAAGAACAAATTATTGATGTGTACACTGGGTGAACCTTCAGTAAATTATGCTGTGTGGAAAAAAAGAAAGCCAGTCTCAAAATATTACTTTGTGTGACTCATTTGTTCTTTAAGTGACTAAATTATAGAAGTGGAGAAGAGAGTAGTGATTGCCAGGGTTTAAGGACTGTGTGTGGGGGAGGCCGGTGGGGGGAAGTGGGTATAACCATAAAAGGGCAGCATGAGGGATCCCTGTGAGGGTGGGAATGTGCAGGATCTTGACTGTAGCAATATCGATATCCTGGCTATGATTTTGTACTGTAGTTCTGCAAGATATTACAGTTGGAAAACCTGGGTAAAGACAAAGTAGATCTCTCTGCATTATTTCTTACAATTGCATATTGTAAGAATCTACGATTACTGCAAGGAGATCCAACCAGTCTATTCTAAAGGAGATCAGTGCTGGGTGTTCTTTGGAAGGAATGATGCTAAAGCTGAAACTCCAGTACTTTGGCTACCTCATGCGAAGAGTTGACTCATTGGAAAAGACTATGAAGCTGGGAGGGATTGGGGGCAGGAGAAGGGGACGACAGAGGATGAGATGGCTGGATGGCATCACTGACTCGATGGATGTGAGTCTGAGTGAACTCCGGGAGTTGGTGATGGACAGGGAGGCCTGGCGTGCTGCGATTCATGGGGTCGCAAAGAGTCCGACACGACTGAGCGACTGAACTGAACTGAACTGATGATTATGACAAAATGAAAAGTTTAATAAAGAAGCAAATATCTGTTCATTTCAGTCCTGTTTATAATGGCAGAAAATTTGAAGTAATCTAATGTCCAAAAGTGAGCAACGTTGAAGTAAATTAAATTATATTTATAACATAAAACAGAACATTATGTTTTTACAAAACCTCCTGAAATAATTTTAAGTAAGTGTCTTAAATGATGTTATAGAACATAATTACTACAATGTGCAGTGAACAAGAGTATACAGAATTGTTTATACCTTATGATCTCAGCCATGTTTAATTGCATTAACAGAACTGTAAAGATATATGACTAGTGTATGAATGGAACATACAGGAATAGACTCACAATGCATATGGAGATTTAGATTATGATAGAGATTTCATCTCATGTTACTGGGAAAGATAGACTTTTAAATGAATGTATCTGGGAGTATTTTGAAAAGGATAAAGTTAGGCCTGTATCTCACACTGTACATAGGAATAAACTCCAAGTAGCTTAGGAATCTAAATGCAAAAATGGAAACCATTCAAATACTAGAAGAAAATATGGGCAAATTCCTTTTTCCTCTTAGGATAACAAAAGACTTTCTAACTATCCACTAAAATCCAGAGGCAAGAAAGTAAAAAACTGGTAAATTTGACTATATAAAAAGAAAAAAAATTGCATAACAAAATCACGATAAACAAAATC
Source organism: Bos indicus x Bos taurus (assembly GCF_003369695.1). Lineage (NCBI taxonomy): Eukaryota > Metazoa > Chordata > Mammalia > Artiodactyla > Bovidae > Bos > Bos indicus x Bos taurus. The sequence goes on along the minus strand of NC_040076.1, from coordinate 63,330,683 downwards.
AAAAGACAGCTGACAAACTGGAAGAAAATATTCACAACATACACAGACAAAAGCTACTGTTTATAATATACAAAGATCTTTTAAAACTTGAGGGACAATGGAACAGAAACCTCGTAGAAAATAGGGAAATGATGTGAATAGACAATTCACAAAAAAATGTCTCTCAGATATGTGAAAACGTTCAAGTTTACTGATACAGAAACAAATTAAACAAAAGTGATATATCTTTGCTCACATACCAGACTAGCAAAAATTAAAAAGTGTAATAACACATTCTTTTGATAAGATCATGGAGAAACAGGCAATTTCCAACATTGTCTGATATGAATGCTTGCAGCTCAGTGTGAGAGATTTGTGTTCCCTAACTTCAAGTTTCCTCAGATGTGGCACAAATTTTCTCTGTGTGTAGGGTCTACCTGGGTCATTACCTATCACCCCCATGGGCCTGGGGGCCATGGAACCATTGCAAACCTGGAGCGCATGCTGACTGCTGAGCATTGAGGAAATAAATTCCTTTGTCTTTGATCTAGAGGTTTCATGTCCTCTTATGGAACTGTAGTATTTAAATGCTCATATATTTGGCTCAATTGGTAAAGAATCTGCCTATAATGCAGGGAACTGTCTGCAGTGCAGGAGACATAAGAGATGTAGGTTCAATCTCTGGGTTGGGAAGATCCCCTGGAAGAGGAAATGGCAACCCACTCCAGTATTCTGGCCTGGGAAATCCTGTGGACAGAGGAGCTTGGCAAGCTATAGTCCATGGGGTTGCAAGAGTCAGACATGACTTAGCTACTAAACCACCACTACCACCACAGCTTTTATTGGGGGGTGGGGATGTGGATAATGTTACTTACATTGTTCTATATAGGATGTGTTAATGTTAGTTGCTCAGTCATGTCTGACTCTTTGTGACCCCATGGACTGGAACCTGCCAGGCTCCTCTGTCCATGGGATTTTCCAGGCAAGAATATTGGAGTGGGTTTCATTTCTTGCTCCACTATATAGGATAGTGGTAGGTAAATTATACAGCTGTCAAGATCTGTAAGTATCTGAGATTTTACCCTACATTCAGGTTAACCAATTAGCCTGCCATGCCACAGTTCCTTGGAATCTGGAAGACTTGTGTCGGAGAAGAAGGACAGTTTACTGTTAATACTTAGAGCAAATACTATAGCTGAATATTATTTATGGCATTATTCTTTTGTGTCTCAGTTCCCACAGATCAAAGCAAAGAGTACCAGGTAATACCTGTACATGTGATGTCTGCACAGAAGAGGAACCCTGAGATTAGGGAAACTAGATCTTTTATAATAGGAAATAACCATCCTTCCCATTTGTTTGGAGGAGATGCTGTCTCTGTTTTGTAAGGCAGGCCATACAAACATGCCTGAAAAGACAGTCTGGAACAAAGGGCAGTCAGTTCTTTGCTAAAAAGATATGAAGAAATGCAAAGAGCTTCAACAATACTCACATAATGGAGTGTGTGTATGCTCACTTTAGTCATGTCTGACTCTTTGTGATCTATGGACTGTAGCCCTCCAGGCTCCTCTGCCCATGGGATTCTCCAGGCAAGAATACTAGAGTGGGTTGCTGTGCCCTCCTCCAGGGGATCTTCCTGAACCAGAAATCAAACCCATTTCTCCTGTGTCTCTTGCATTGCAGGCAGATTCTTTACTCACTGAGCCACTTGGGAAGCCCACATATGTGTGTATACTCAGGCTGTTGAACATACATGTACATTTCCAACCTTTGTCCACTAAGGGTAATCTGCTCTGTCACTCAAACCTTGGAAGATATGAACATACCCAGAACTGTGATACTAGTTTTCTAAATGCCATTTTTCAGTAAAAGAAACCAAAGTTCAGTAAACGAGTGCTTGATTACAGGGCAGGGGCAGGGAAAAATACAAGAGGAGAGCATTATGGTATCAGAAGTGCCTGAAAAATGTCAAAAGGACATGAGAAACAACCTGAAGGATTTCTCAGTGGCCAAAGCTGGAACAATTTGACCAACAGAATATGTAACTGTACTATTGGATTATAATCCATAGAATAAATAAATGTCATTGAGTCATATTTATCCAAAGTTTATAATTGAATATGTAAATAAATGTAAGAGAAATAATAGTTCTTTCTTACAAAAGAATTCCAAAAGAATGAATGAGGTGAAAAAAAATTGAGGGGAAAAAAATCACCACAAGGCAAATACCACAGTAATAAATGGTTGCAGCAGAATCTCCTCCTGGATGTTACTATCAGTGGGTGAAAGTTGCAGAGGAAATAGGGTATTAGCAGAATGTCAAAGTATCTGATGCAGTGTATCAATTACAAAGGGGAAAACAGTAATTTTATGATAAATAAACCCCACAGACACCACCCTAACTCACTGCTCAAGGTTAGCATTACCAGTAATAACAGCTGTCAACATCATGCACCCCCTGAAATGATGTTCTGAGAAGGATACAGCGTTACTTCTATGGTATTCATATGAAAAGGCATTGGAAGTACTGATGCTGAAGCTGAAACTCCAATACTTTGGCCACCAGATGCAAAGATCTGACCCATTAGAAAAGACCCTGATGCTGGGAAAGACTGAAGGCAGGAGGAGAAGCGGGTGGCAGAGGATGAGATGGTTGGATGGATGGCATCACCAACTCAATAGACATGAGTTTGAGCAAGCTCTGAAGAGATGGTGAAGGATAGGGAAGCCTGGCATGCTGCAGTCCATGGGGTTTCAAAGATTCTGACATGACTGAGTGACTGAACAACAAACCTGTCTAATCACTAGAAAACACTAGGCAAACCCCAAATGAGAGACAAATATCAAAAGTCCTAATGCTGTGAAAGACGAGTGGAAATTGAGGAACTGTCAGATTGGAAGAGACCAAGGAGTCACAACTAAATGCAATGTAGGATCCTGGAATAGAAAAATGACAATAGATAATAAGTTGGCAAAATTCAGTTAAGGTTGATAATTTCATTAATGGTATTTTACCTATGTTAATTTCCTGAGTTGATCATTACATTAAGATTCTGTAAATTGTTAGCTTACAGAACACTGTACAAACTACAACTTGATTTATTAAAAAAATATATAATAGTGTACAAATATATAAATAATTATAAACAATATAAATATTATAAATAATAATATATACAAGTGGAATAATATATTTTTACATTATATAATATATAAATAATATAATGTAAAAATCCTTCTACAGATTTTTTTCATTTAACATTAGGTCTTCAAGATTTGTCCATGTTCTGTTCATTTTAAATGCTACATAGTTTTTCCACTGCATAGTTACATACATTTAACCATTCCCTTCCTAAAGAACTTATTTTCTTTTTTTTCTCCCTTTTTTAATATTATAAATAATGTTAACAATTACAACATAGATGAAAGTTCCTGTGAGCCTGTTTGCAGTTTTTGTAATAGTGTTTTTTCCACTCACAAGAGTGGAAATTCTGAGTTGTAGGGCATGTGTATCTTGAACATTACTAAATAGTGCCAAGTTTATCTCCAAAGTGGTTAAACCCATTTATACTCCCACTTTCAGCATGTGAGTTGCCATTTCTTCACTTCACTTGGCAACACTTCTATCATCAGACTTTTAAAATTTGCCAATCTGATCAGTTTTGTTTTAATTTGCATTTTCCTGCTTAGTAATGAGGTTGAACATCTTTCTATATGATTTTTGGTCATTCATTTTTCCTACTCAGAAAATCACTTTTTCATATCTAACTAACTGTTTGTGACAACTTTATATGTATTGGGGATAAAGACTGGAGCAAAGCGTAGAATACATAGATGATGCAGTGCTTGATTGCACTGGCTGAGATACAGCATCCATAGTCTTGGCGTACCGAGTTTTGTTCCAGGTAACTGTCCAGAGAATATCCAGAGGTGGTTAAGAGTCCTGAAATCATGAAATAAGAGAAGTGGTTGCAGCAACAAGGACTGGTTTCTCCTAAAGACGTATCTTAGGAGGGATGTGACTGCTGATTAAAAAAAAAAAAAATGAACAAGGTCTCAGGAGGCAGAGGATGTATTAATATTGTTTCAAGGGAGCCAAGGCCAGTGGTAGAAATTTTGAGGAAGTGTATTTGAACTCAAGTTCAGGGAGACTTTCATTTTCAACAATGAATTTATTCTGGAATGGAATTGGTTGCACGATCCCTGAACACATTTAAGCTATTTTCAGGCCCCTGTGGATATAGCTAGAGAGATTCCTCTGCAGGGAAGGACCGTGAAGGAATAATGTCTCATCCAACTCAAAAGTCTGTGTTTCCATAGTAAACAGTTTGTAGAATGAAGCTCCAGGAAATGTACAAATGAGTCAATTTTTAAAATTTATATTTATGGTTGCTCAGTTAAAACATTGCTCGAGGTAATAGTGAGTCAGTCTTTAATTTTTCTAAGATTCGTCAGCCAAACAAATAAGCCTAAATTGGCTGACTCAAAGCAGAGCATTGACTCCAAATTCCAAGTTGATTTTTATGATACTTCAAGCTCACCCCCTTCCCACTTCCACTCCAGATGACTCTCTGCCTTTTGGGTCCTGTGATTCTTGTAGCTAGATGATGTATCTACCCAGTGGTACCATTTTATCTTTTGTGCTAAAGGATGTGGAAGCATAAAAGATAAATGGTGAAAGGAAGACTCTTTAGGGAAAGGGGAAAGTTTATAGCATTAGGCAGAAAATAAGGAGTTGTTTTTGAGCAACTAAAAGACGCCATATAAATAGACTTGGCAAGCAACATAAGGAATTTTAGTTAGAGGGATAATTTTCTGATAGTTTCTAAACACTGTAATGAGTGTTTATGGGACTTCCCTGATGGCTCCGACAGTAACAAATTTGCCTACAATGCAGGAGACCTGAGTTCAATCCCTGGATTGGGAAGATCCCCTGGAGAAGGGAATGGCTACCCACTCCAATATTCTTCTTCCTTATATGTCTTTAAAAATCAAGTAGTCCTAACTATAGGATGAGATGGTTGGATGGCATCACCAATTCAATGGCCATGAGTTTGAGCAAACTTCGGGAAATGGTGAAGGACAGGGAAGCCTGATGTGCTACAGTCCAGGGGGTCACAGAGTCAGACACGACTTAGCAACTGAACAGCAACAAAATGGCTAATGGAAACTGAGGAATCCATTCTGATGCCATTCAGAGCGAAAGACTGTCAGTTCAGATATTATCCTCCTGGAAACTCACTCTGCTGGCATGACCATTGATAGGCCCTAAGTGGCCTCTAACTTTTGAAGATCTTGTATGTTCTGAGGATCACAAGTGTTTTCCCTCTGGTCACCCTGTTGGGGATTTTAATTAAAGGATTCCAGTCCAGTTACCCTACACTGACTCTATTCCTCCAGTCTTGGCCTGAAGTTGCCATAGAGTCCCATGTGCTCCCAAACACCTTGCTGCACCAATGGATCATGTCTTCCATTATTTTCTCTTCTGGGCGAGATGGAGGTCAGTCCAGGTTGTTGTTTAGTCTGCTGAGATTCTCTTATGTTTTGGGAATCAGCAGTGGTGCCTGGCATCCTTGTTTCATACAGAGATTTTACAGCCACTGCTTATTAATATCTCCCCTCTGGTAAGAGGCCTTTGGAAGGAAAGCAGGAGCAGGAGATAGTGTAGGCAAGCTGCTGCCACCTCCCTAATTGTGACCCTCACTCTCTCTTACATTAGAAAAATCTTTCCCATAGACTCCTGCCTGGAAGATAGGCCCAGATAAATCAAAATGCTGGTAGGAATGCAGTTTAGGCTCTTGGGGTGAGTGCTTACTCCCTAGAGGCTCCTGAAAATGGATAGATGTTAAGAGTTTTGCAGAAATATTATTGAGTTGAGTATACATGATAGTTGAAAGGAGACACCCAGGGAGGAAAAGAGAAATAGGAACCAGCTGGGAAGAAATGTACAAGAGTAGGAATGCCAACACCAAGAGGATTGGAAAATTAAAGGAACTGAGTGAAGGAAAAAAGTTGAAAATTTATGTAAATGCATAGAATCAAAAGGCAGCTTTGAAAAAGAGATTAACATAATTATGATTCCAAGAGTGTAAGATTTTGACTTGATCATTAATGTGGATTCACTGGCAGTAGTAAGTGAAGAAGCTAGGAGGAAGTTTACTAAATAAATGTGCCTGGTGTTGATTGGCGTGTGTGTATCTACTGGGCCTTGTTTTGTAGCGCATTCTCTCTCCTTCCTCCTGTAGGTTGTGCTTGGTGGGACAGGAACAGCGGGCTCATAAAGACCTCAGATGTGCAGGATACCCCCATTTGAGCATCTGCCTTGTTTTCTCTGGAAAACCCAAAAGACCTTTCTGCTATTTATAATGATTCCAAACATTTGAGGAAAGCAGTTTATAAACACGAAAGGATGCTTAGAAAAGAGACCAGGAAACTGGGGAGTCAGAGAGGTAATTACAGAGAAAAATGCTAATCTCTTAGCAGCAGCAGTGGTTTGGAAAAGGATTGATTGCCTTCTGGATTTCTGAGCTGATGGTGTCCTGGGTGCACTTTGGTCTAGTGTCTGATCTAATATATTCTATCTTGACTTTTAGAGTATCTTAACCAATAAAAAAAGTCTTGCTTTTTGGATGCCACGTGGTAAGATTTGAGAGGGATCTGGGAAAGACACTGTTATCCCATGATACCTTCCCCAGTGGATCAGTAGGATGTCAGAACAGAGAAGGACCTTTCAGAGAGGTGCTTGGGCGCTTGAGTCAGGGTAGGTGCCCCTAGTCACTGTGTCCATATAGTAAAAGCTTTGATTTTTCCAATAATCATGTACAAATATGAGAGTTGGACTGCGAAGAAGGCTGAGTGCCAAAGAATTGATGTGTTTGAATTACGGTGCTGGAGAAGACTCTTGAGAGTCCCTTGGACAGCAAGGAGGTCAAACCAGTCAATCCTAAAAGAAATCAACCCTGAGTATTCATTGGAAGGACTGATGCTGAAGCTCCAATACTTTGGCCACCTGATGCAAAGAGCCGACTCATTGGAAAAGACCCTAAAGCTGGGAAGGATTGAGGGCAGGAGAAGAAGGGGATGACAGAGGATAAGATGGTTGGATGGCATCATTGACTCAATGGGCATGAGTTTGAGCAAACTCCGGGAGATGGTGAAGGACGGGGAAGCCTGGCATGGTATAGTTCATGGGGTCGCAAAGAGTCAGACATGACTTAGCAACTGAACAACAGAAGTCATTGCGTCCATCAGAAATGCCTTCCATTTATATCTCTATCTGGCCCCGAGAGAGCAGGGCACATGGTTAAACAAACCGCACAGTTCTAGAGCCACCTCTTTATTTTATGGTTGAGGAAATGGCAGCCCAAAGAGGTTAAGTGACACGCCCAAGGCCACACAGTACTATAGCAGCAGATCCAAGGCTAGAGCTTTCCTCCACTGCTCCTTCCACAGTGTGGAGCTGCACTCACAGCAGACCTCTCATTTCACTCATAGAGATTCATCTCCTTGGGAGTCAGTGTTGCGTTTCTGGCCATTCCCACCAGTGTCAAGTGTACTCGGAATTATGATGTATTTAATAACCTTTGAGTTACCTTGCTTGGAAGCTTATAAATACCAGAACAGAGAGATGTTGATAGGAAAGGAAGGAATGGGGGAAACATGGGAGAATGAAGAAGATGCAGCAAGGGGCACTGCCTAAGAAGGACGGCCTGGGGCGGCGAGTGGTCACAGGCAGGTACAGTTTGTGTTCACCAGTGACATGAACACGGCAGCTGGACATGTGGCTGGAAAGCATTGACATGGCTGTCAGGTGGGGCGAGTGGAGTTACTCCCGTACTACAGTTTACAGTTCCCCCATAGAATTTATGGAGAAGGCAATGGCACCCCACTCCAGTACTCTTGCCTGGAAAATCCCCTGGACAGAGGAGCCTGGTAAACTGCAGTCCATGGGGTCATGAAGAAGAGGACATGACTGAGCGACTTCACTTTCCCTTTTCACTTTCATGCATTGGAGAAGGAAATGGCAACCCACTCCAGTGTTCTTGCCTGGAGAATCCCAGGGACGGGGGAACCTGGTGGCTGCCATCTATGGGGTTGCACAGAGTGGGACACGACTGAAGCGACTTAGCGGTAGCAGCAGCATAGGATTTATATCATGAATTCATCTCTGGAGCAGCTCTGTCTAGTACTCTGGTTCCATCTGAATTTACTTCTAGCTTCTTAGGCTTGGCCAACTTTAGGTCTGGGACTGCAGGCTTAGTCTTCAGGAAACCTCTTCTTGACCCAAGGCAGTTTGGACCAAGCACCCGGAGGAGGGCAGCTTGGCATTCAGCCTGAGCTGTGACTCATCTTGCCCCCGACACTTCCTCAGCTGCTGAGACTTGGGGTGCATCGCCCTTTCTCCTGGGGTCTGTTTCCTTTTCTGTAAAATGGGGTGGTCAGAAAGCTTACAGGGGGCAGTGTGTATGACTGTGTTGGCACCTAGCTGGTGCCCCATCTTCTCCCACCCCTGCCTCATCATAAGCGATCTTCTTGGATAAAATCCCACTTCCATTTCAAAATTCCTATGGCTTTTCTAGTCGTCTCCTTGGCTAGTTTTCCTATTGTTCTTCAAGTGCACGTGAAGAGCCATTTTGTCTCTTATTACAGAATCTTCAGCAGCTTATTCAGATACTCAAGTGCCTTCAGAAGAGCTCTGTTTGTCACTGAGCTTCTTGGGTTCCTCATGGCCACTGATTCTTCAAGATCCATTTGTACCTGGTGCTCAGAAATCACACAGCTCCTTAAAAGCCCACAGTCACGTGTATAAGCCATCCAGTTTTACCCTCCCTAATTTACAAGATACCACACCCAAATTACTCAGCTTGTTCAGGGTGAATTCCTTATGAGGCTCTGCCTAAAACAACCCCTGTCCTCGCTTTATGCCTCTTTGTCCTCACAGAAGTCAATCTGTCATAGTCCAGTGCAGGGCAGCCTAGAGGGATCCATTACTTTCATTGGAAGGGCCTTCTATCTGAGTTTTCCTTCAGGGCGCTGGGTTTTAGATATGTCCCTCTGCTCCTGAGACAGGCCGCTGATTTGCATCTGTGTTGTGACAGGGCGATTATGCATGTTGTGAATAAACATGCTTGTGTACGCGTGTGTGCTGTCACAGCAATGAGTAGCATCCAATAAATACCGGGTTCAGAGCATGCCAACATCCTCCCAACAGCTGGCACAGCTGAAAACTCGCCTGCCTTATTAGCACTCCACTTATCTGGAATCTGCTCACTGAGCAGAAACAACTTCATAAATTTCTTCAATTTGCATTCTGCCTTGCTGTCGCTCGTTACCAGTGACCTCACTCCCTCCCAGGATCGAGCCGACTGGCCTCCCGCAGCTGGCCTGCTCCGTGTCCTCACCTCTGCCCGTCAACACTGGAGGCAGAGCCGAGGTGAGGCTTGTGGCTGGGGCCAGCACTGGGGAAGGAAGTATGACAATTGTTTTCCTTTATCCCAGTGACATTTCCAGATGTCTTTTTTCCTCCTGTCAATTTGTAACCTCTTCCTTCCGAGGCAGATTAACATGCACAAGTCCAAACCTTCTTCCAAATAGGAGAGAGAGAGGCAGGCAGAAATTTGGTTGTCCAAGAAAATATCTGCTCTCAGTGTCTTTCAGAGATCAGTCAGTTGCATTCTCAATGTTTGCCGGTTTCTCTTAATCATTCTAATCTGATTCCCCAGCCTTTTAACCTCTCTCTCCTCTGCCCTGGCTCTTTCACTCCATGTCGTGTTGTCAGCTGTTTCATTAGCCACAGTTCACCACTCGGAGCATCCAGTTAAATATTTGCAGGCCAGGTGCCTTTTATTATTGCTGTGTGATGTGGGGAAGGCTGATTCCTTCTCTCCTCTTGGACACAAACCCTCCTCCCCTGTATTACCCTTGGTTATAGATGGTGGTCTGCTTCCGTCTGGGATCCTTCCCAAATTGCTCCCTCATGCCCTGGGACCTTGAACTCCCCGCTGGACTGGGGAGGCAGCTTCTGAATGCAGCAGAACCCCTGAGCAACAGCCTCATTAAAAATCAGATCACGGACTTGGTTTTATTTTTTTCCCTCCCTGACTTGATGAAAACAAAACAAGAAGAGGTGGGGAGGGAGGAAGGAGGAGAGCTGGAAGTGAATTGCTTAATGGAGACACTCAGTCTGAATATTTAATATGCTGATTTTATTGAATAAAAGGTGAAAAAGTGGTTCTTGTTTGTTGCTTGCCTGTCAAACCATGGCAAACAAGCATTCTTTTCCCTGACTGCAGCTTTTTATTACTGTATGGATTCTAGAGTGTAATTATGCCCTATATCTGAGCTGCATTATACACACAATTATAATTCCCAGGCTGAACTATTTATTTATGGCCAGGGGAGATATTTGTTCAGTTTCCTAGGAGGATTATTTTTTTTGGGTGATGTCTCTCATTGTCTTGCCCTTCACCAAGATGGATTGTCCAGGAGAAACCCCTCGCTCTGAGCCCCTGGCTTGTCTGTTGACAGTTTGGACGAACTTCCCAGCTACATTTATGCATGCTGTTGGAGAAAGACGCTGGGCAAAAGAAATTTCAGGGCTATAAATGTTTGAGAATGTTTGCACTGTTTTCAGAGCTTTCATGGGAAGGACTTTTTATTCCAGCTATTATCATCTCATGAAGTCTGATTTGGAATCATTTTAGAAAATAGCTTTCTCTAGGTACAGCCTGCCTGACTTTGCAGTTCATAAAGAAAGAGCCTGTGGCTAAATAGAATTCAGGTCAGTAAACACTTTTGAGGACCTTACTGTGAGTTGGGCCCTGTGCTGGGCACTAGGGCACAGAGATGTGGAAGGCTTTGTCTTTATCCTGGAAGATCCACAGCTCATCATAAGAAACAGATACATCATTAATTATGTGAGAAATGTAGTAAGTGCTGCAATATTGGTTCATACATTGATTTACATTTTTTCTAGTGTCATACTATATCTGAATACTACACAGAGAATGTAGGTGTAATTGGAGAAAAAAGATACTGGTCTTTGCCCTCGGGTGTGTTCTCTACCCTTGTAGAAAGAAGTGAATGGAACCAGACGAACAAAAAGTCAGCAAGTAAATAAACAATTTAAGGTACTGAAGATTGCCGTAGAAAAGAAATGGGAAGATGTGATTGGGAATGTCTGAAGGTAGAAAAGGAGGAGATGGGTAGTTACAGAAGATCTCTTGAGGTGTCATTTCAGCTGAGACTTTAGTGAGGAGAGGGAGTTGGGCATGGGTTGACATGGGGGAGGAGCTTTCGGGCAGCAGGAACAGTCCGTCCAAAAGTTCTGAGACAGGGACTGTGAGGAAGCACAGGGAGAGAGGAAGACAGCTTGGCCAGGTGGCTGGGACTGGATCACTTAGACCCTTGTAGACTGTGGAAAGGACTGTTGGGGTTTTATTTTCTTTTGCAGTGGGAAATCACTAGGCACGTCTGATGGGATTGTGTCAGCGTGTCAGTGGTCCCAGTCTCCCTTAGCCTAGATAGACGCACAACTTCCAAACTAGATCAGTCTACTGTTCCCTTCCTGGAACAGAAGGAGAACCAAGTGAATAAAAATGCCTGGAATCTCCTGCTTCTTCTACCAGGCTTGTGTGGCTTCTGCCCTAGAAGCAGGTTTCTTATTTCTCATCTGACACTCTCTCAGGCCCTGTCCATCTTCAAGGCTGGCTTTCCAACTTTCCATTAATTTCGTGAACCTTAAAATTATTTCTCACAACTTTCTTTTGGATTAAGTTATCAAGGCTTTGTTGCAACCAAGGAAATCCAACTGGCTGGAAAAGAGAAGAAATATCTTCAGAGATCTGTTTTTCTTTTTCTATCTATTTTAGCTCTAAGCAATTTACATCTAGGCCTTATCTGTTTTCTGAGTCTCAAGAGTTCAAACATTGATTGCTGCTTCCTGATGATTTTCTAATTCTTTTATGTATTTTTCATTTTTGTAAAAATGTGTCCAGAATAATTTCTTATTCCTATGGCTAAAAAGTTCAATGCTTAGCTGTGAAGAATGTATTTTAATCTTTCTACTTCTAGATGTCTCTTCTTCCTATGGGTCTTTTAAATGTTCTTTTCTTCTTAGTTTTTATCTCTCAAACTTATAATAACCTTTTTGAAATATGATTACTTTACAAAGAAGTCAACTCTTTTAACTAGGATTTTAATGCATTTTCTCTAGCATTTTGCTTTAATTGAAGACACATATTTGCAAATAGAATCTCATTATTTCTCGTGTTCATTTCCATTTCTAGTGTGATTTGTAAATAAACTCAGGCCATGAAGTCCAAAAACAAGTGATATGTGGACCCTTGGTATTCTAATACATTTTTTCTTAGAGATTATGTTTTTGATAAAATTTAATCAAAAGGATAGGAGAAAGGAAGAAGTACATACAGTTAGCTATGGGAGTGTGTCTTCTATGAAGGTCATGACAAAACTAGGATTTTCAAGTGCTGTAGGGACAAGCAAGGTTATTTGATGCTATTTTGTACTTTTGTAGCACCTTTATTTTGAGGACTGATTTCTCAGTTTATTTTTAACTAAAGAGAATTAACTTGTTCAAAAACCCTAAACCACAGGGAAATCATCTAAAGCCTTACAAAAGATGTCTAGACCAGCCACAAAGCAGACTACCTCAATGAGTAGAGATAGCTAAGGAGATAGGAGTTACACAGTACAGGTTGATAAGTGATATTATCATGAGTTAAGTGCAAGATGCTTTTGTATAGGTGAGACCTCTGCTCAAGCCTTGTGGTGAGTAGTTTCCAAAAGAAGGAGGTAGGAATGAGAGCTGAAGGAGAAGAAAGAGTTAACCAAGCAAAAACAGAGTAGAGTTCTAGAGAGAACTATGTTTACCTACAAGGGGATGCAGGTGAGCATGAGGTACATCTTTGCATCTTCAGTGTGACTAGAGCAAGATCCAGTGAGGGATGATGATGGAGAGGCAATTGGAAGGTGCTTCACTATGCATGGACTATCGTCATGTGCAACATAGGCTTAGTCTTTGTACTGTCCTCCCCAGCGGTCACTCTGGCTATGGGTCCTGTTTTCCTCATTCTTCTGAAGTAAATACTAATATCTCTTGACAAGGTTGTGGTTAGACTGAATGATAGAGCATATACCTGATACAGAGGATGATATGGGTATGGTAGGTAGAACTCTAGGACTCCCCCTAAAGATTTCCTGCCCTGTTCTTCAGGATTGTAGCTATACTGAGATATCACACACAAGGTTATGTTAGATTAAACAACAAAAGGATTTTGCAGACGTAATTAAGTTTACTAGTCAGTTAAATTCAAGTCATTTGAAAGGAAAAAGGTTTTACCAGATAGTAACAGAAAAAGAAAGGCTTCCCAGGTGGCGCTAGTGGTAAAGAAGCCCCCCACACCCCACCCCACCCCACACCCCATGCAGAATACACAGGAGACATAGGTTTGATCCCTGGGTTGGGAAGATCCCCTGGAGAAGGAAATGGCAACCCACTCCAGTATCCTTGCCTAGAGAATCCCAGGGACAAAGGAGTGAGGTGGGCTACAGTCCATAGGGTTCACAGAGTTGAACATGACTGAGGTGACTTAACACATACAGCAGAAGAAGAAGCCAAAGAGATTCCAAGTATGAGAATTCAGTGCACCCTTGCTGGCTTGAAGATGGAGGTTCTTATATGTCAAGAAATGAGAAGGGTCTCTATGAGCTGAGACCAGACCTTGGCTGACAGCCAGCAAAGAAATGGGGAACTTTTTCTTATATCCTCAAGGAACTGAGTTCTGTCAACAGCTTGAATTAGATGGGAAGTGGATTCTTCCCCAGAGTTTCCAGATGAGAGTTTGGTCCACCTGACACCTTGATTTCAAACTAGGAGAATGTAAGTTGATAACGCAGTTCAGCCCACTCAGATCTGACCTACAGAACTGCAAGGTGTTAAATGGGCGTTGTTTGGCTGTACTTTGTTGTGCAACCTAGCAAACTAATACAATGGTATCAAATTTATGGTGCTTTGGAATTACAGTTAAATTCAAGTCCTGCCTGAGTCTTCCATGCACCAGTTTTATGGTTATGGGCAAGTTACTTAGTAACCTCTCTGAGCCTCAGTTTCCTTATCCATAAAAAAGAATAGAAATACTATTTACCTTATAGCATTAGTAGGAAGTCCAAGTCAGGGAACATGGTAAGTCCTCATCTCAGAGTAAAGTATGCAGTGAATGTTAGCTGTTTTTGCCATGGGTTTTGCAACTACCATCTCTATTTTGTGTAGTGCCTCTCAGAGTGCTCAGCACACAGTAGGTGCTTAATCTATGCTAGTACTTTTCAGCTTGCCTCCATCTTCCCTCATTTCCTTGAAAATCTCCTGTTCTAACTACCACATTCCCGCCTATCTCCTCCACTTTGTGAATATTGATTTTGAGACTGGAAGGGAAACATTTATCATTCTTAATTGCAATCAAATCATTACAATGGTGTTAAACATTCAAATAGAAATTAAGTTCCACTGCATAATGCAAAGACAACTATTAATCTGTGCCGGTAGCCAAACGCAGGAAAAGTGATACGGATAAAATGGATGTGATGTATTAATAACATCATGATGCCAGGGAAGGAATTTCGATCTGAGCAAAGTAGTTATACTTTACAGGCAAGTCTTTCTGTTTCAAAATGGAGAATCAGCAGATAAATTCCTGCAGCAAAATCACAACATAGAAGGAAAACTTAAAAAAGAATAAAGAAGGCATTTAATTTCTAAGTAATTATCAATACTGTCAGTGGAAGATAAAGTTGCAAACACTGATACATAAAGATTTATGTTCATTCTTATACAAATTAGCATGAAAACTGATTAACTAACATCTCTGCTCCTGTTTCTGACCAAATACCATCTCAGCCCTGGGCCAGCAAGACTTTCAACTGGGATCACATGCAGGCAGGTGTTAGGGGACTTGAAGCTTAGATAATTTTTGGAGCCCTCACTAAGAAAAATATAAAATAGTAAGTTAAAAGTTGGGTAGAAAACTGAACACTTCTCATCCTGAATGAGAAAAGACATTGCATCCTTTATAAATTCTTAAAAAAAGTATTTATTTGGCTGCATCAGGTCCTAGTTGCAGCATTCGGATTCTCTAGTTGTGGCAACTCTTGAGTGCACAGGCTCAGTAGTAGCAGAGCCTGGGCTTAGTTGTTCTGCAACATGTGGATCTTAGTTCCCCAGCCAGGGCTAAATCCTTTGTCCCCCTGCATTGGAAGGCAGATTCTTAACCCCTGAACCACCAGGGAAGTCCTTGTAAATTTTTTTAGAAGATAACAAATATTACAACCATCACAAAATCTAAGAAAATGACTTAATATTTTTATTATTAATTTTTTGCCTACTTTGGTCATGTATGGATGTGAGAGTTGGACTGTGAAGAAGACTGAGTGCCAAAGAATAGATGCTTTTGAAATGTGGTGTTGGAGAAGACTCTTGAGAATCCCTTGGACTGCAAGGAGACCCAACCAGTCCATCCTAAAGGAGATCAGTCCTGGGTGTTCATTGGAAGGACTGATGCTGAAGCTGAAACTCCAATACTTTGGCCACCTCATGCGAAGAATTGACTCACTGGAAAAGACCCTGATGCTGGGAAGGATTGGGGGCAGGGGAAGAAGGGGACGACAGAGGATGAGATAGCTGGATGGCATCACTGACTCGATGGATGTGAGTTTGAGTGAACTCCGGGAGTTGGTGATGGACAGGGAGGCCTGGTGTGCTGTGATTCATGGGGTCGCAAAGAGTCGGACACGACTGAGTGACTGAACTGAACTGATACTTCTATGATACTCTTTTCCTATGTATTTGGTTGCATGCTCTTTGATCATCATTTCATATGGCAATAATATTACAATTTTCTACACAGAAAATTTATTTTTCTTCCAGCATGGCTGATAGGAATTTGTAATTATTTGGAAGTGGTTTTTCTGTTTCTGAATGTCATCTTGGGAATACTGCCTCTAACTTCCTCTGCAGGATCTCACCTAGAAATTGCTTCTCACCCCAGGGCAGGCCTTGGAGAAGTCTGTTCCTTTAATCTCTCTTGTCCTGGCCTCCAGAGCTGCTGCAGCCTCAGCTGGCCTTGCTCCTTGGGTATTTCAGTATCCATCCTTCAGCCAGTACCTTCCTTCTGGATTTTAAAGAGCAGCATCTCTTCTTCTTAGAGTCCAAGATGGTGTCCAATTGCTCAGTAAGGGCCACCAGAGGCCATTTCTGCTGGAGGACAGGTGGATGTGGAGGTATTGCTGGAAGGGCAGTCCCAGGACACCATGAGAAGGCCTCCATTGACAGCTAAGCCCACTCCTTCTTCCTTGTGTCCATGGAGCAGAACCTGACCAGCCTTAGAAGGGGCGAGGCATCGGAAGGGTCCGCAGCCTAAACCCTACTGTTGTTGTTGTTGAGTTGCTAAGTGTCTGACTTTCTGACTGCATGGACTGTAGCCTGCCAGGCTGCACTGTCCATGGGATTTTCCAGGCAAGACTTTCAACTGGGATCACTGGAGTGGGTTGCCATTCCCATCTGCAGGGGATCTTCCTGACCCAGGGATGGAACTCATATCTCCTGTGTATTCTGAATTGGCAGGCACATTCTTTATCACTGAGCCAATAGGAAAGCCCCATTAGCTTAGTGTTAAGCTCACCTCTCCTTTCCTCCATTTATCCTCAGCCTACCTTTCTAACTTGCAGTTTTGACAAACTGTTTATGCCTTTGTCTTTCCCATTTCTGGCCCTGAATCTTCTAGTACCTCTACTTGGGATGCTTCCCCCCACCTCAACATTTACCTCCTGAAATCCCTGAAAGCCTGGATCAGATTCTGCTTCCCCATGAAGCCTTCCCTGAGTCCCTTTACCAGACGAGAGATCTTGTCTATGCCTGAGCCCCTTTAGTGCCCAGTGTCCTCTGTTTTTGCAGGGACTGTTCCAGATTATCTTTGCATATTATCAATATATACATCTGTGTATCTGTGGCAAATGAGCAAAAAATTTCTCCAGCTAAATAGAAAAGAAGCCAAAAACAAGCATAAAAGCATTTAATCTTCAAGTTTTGAAGTTATTCATTCACTCAGTATACTCTTCCCATGCTAAAACTGGAATTATAATACTAAGCAAGTCAAAATTCTGTCCTTTAAGAGTTTATGGGCTTCCCTGGTGGCTCAGATGGTAAAGAATCTGCCTGCAATGCAGGAGACCTGGGTTTGATCCCTGGGTTGGGAAGATCTCCTGAAGGAGGGCACGGCAACCTACTCTGGTATTCTTGCCTGGAGAATCCTCATGGACAGAGGAGCCTGGTGGGCTACAGACCGTGGGGTGGCAAAGAGTTGGACATGACTGAGTGACTAAGCACATAGAGTTTATAGCTATGGGAGGCCAATATTAATTGCACATACAGTCAGGGTAAAATTTTTAAAGGACAAGATCTATGTCTTTGTAAGGTAGTGACAGGGTTCTTGTGTGTGTATCCTTTTGGAGGTACAGGATATGAGATCAAAGAATAAATAACAGTTAGCCTGGTAAAGAAGAGGAAGCATTCCTGGCAGAAGGAACGGCTTTAAAAGGCCCTAAACTAGGAAGGATCTTGTTGCATTTCAAAATCCTAAAGAATGCTTATTATCATGTGCATATCTTGGTAGTTTATTTGTTTCTGTGGCTGTATCCTCTCACCCTATAAATTTCTAGAAATCCTCTCCTAAGCATTTCTGCATCCTTCTTGCCTATCACAGTGCCTATCATATGCTCATTAAATGTTTGCCTAACTGACTCAAATCTCATTTGTTAAGTGAAAGAAAGCACAGAGTCTATGTCAGAGCATACAGAATTTCAAACTCATTTTTTATATCTCATCGATTCTAAGATGTGCATATCTTCATTTACTGTCTTTGAAATTGTTTTTTTTTTTTAACATTTGATTATGTCTTACAACTACTTTTGGCATGTTTTTCTTTCTTGGTAGTACATAAAACAATGGTGTTTTTAAAAGCGGTGGTATGTTATACTCACTGAAATGTGGTAGATATCATCATATTTTAAATTCCTCACTGTTAATTTAAAAAAGTAAATGAGTGATTTTCATAATTTTTAATTTTTTGGACTAATTTTTCAAACTAATCACTGATTTGAATCCATTGGGACATACAATCTTACTTTGGACTGATAGAATTGCTGGGGTAGAAAAAAGTGAAAGGAAATTGGTTCCGCTTTTCATCCATTCTGGAGGATAGTGAATACCTGTTGTTTTGTCTGTCCAGAAGTACCCCAAGGCTTTCTCCCCACTTCTTCTCCCTTCTTATCTGGTCCACCATCTCTCCTCCTCTTCCACAGTTACTGTGGGAAGGGCACTGCTGTGGATCCTGACCCATGGCCTCATTTGCCTGGTCCAGATTGCAGTTAAATGGTGCATAGTTCCTACCATAGGAATTTGGATCTGTGACAACCAGGGAACCTTGGATTAGCTATCATTTTTGAGTATCTGGCCTGTAAGGTGTAAAATTTGGGAATTTATAGGGTCCTCATTCAGTCATGAAAACTGAGACAGAAGAAGCCTCTCTGTGGCCAGAGGAAAGAGAGAAGCAGACATACAGTGATGAATGAAATACATATACACGATGGCATTGGGATTCTGTCTGCATTCCTATTCATGGCTTGCATAAGACAACCAGTAACCTTAAGGTATATTCTCTCTTGCATTTACTTCTTTGTAATTACAACCAAATTGTAACTATTTAAAGACAAAATAAACTCAATTTATACTGTACATATATATGTGTATATACATTATATTATATATATAATGTTAGTACAGGCTGCTGCTGCCGCTAAGTCGCTTCAGTCGTGTCCCACTCTGTGCGACCCCATAGACGGCAGCCCACCAGGTTCCCCCGTCCCTGGGATTCTCCAGGCAAGAACACTGGAGTGGGTTGCCATTTCCTTCTCCAATGCATGAAAGTGAAAAGTGAAAGTGAAGTCGCTCAGTCATGTCTGACTCTTAGCGACCCCATGGACTGCAGCCTACCAGGCTCCTCCGTCCAGGGGATTTTCCAGGCAAGAGTACTGGAGTGGGGTGCCATTGCCTTCTCTGATAGTACAGGCATATCTCGAATATAATGTAGGTTCAGTTCTATTCCAGACCACAGTAAATTTTTTGTTTCCTAGTGCACGTATAGTTATATTCACACTATACTGTAGTCTATTAACTGTGCAATAACATTATGTCTAAAAAACAAAAACAGTGTTCATACCTTATTAAAAAATAATTTATTGCTAAAAAATGCTAACCATCATCTGAGCCTTAAGAAATCATAGTTTTTTTTGCTAGTGGAGGGTCTTGGCTTGATGTTCATGGCTGCTGACTAATCACTGTGGTGGTTGCTAAAGGTTGAAGTGGTTGTGGCCATTTCTTAAAATAAGACAATAATGAAATTTACTGCATTGATTGACTCTTCCTTTCATGGAAGATTTCTTGATTTCTCTGTGGCATACAATGCTAATGCTATTTTGATAGCATTTTATCCACAGTAGAACTTCTTTCAAAATTGGAATCAAGCCTCTCAAACCCTACCACTGCTTTATCAACTAAGTTTATGTGATATTTTAAATCCTTAGTTGTCATTTTAAAAGTCTCCACAGCATCTTCACCGAGAGGAGATTCCATCTCAAGAAGCCACTTTCTTTGCTCATCCCTAAGTAGCATCCTCTCATTTGTGTAAGTTTGATCCTGAGATTGTAGCAATTCAGTCTCATCTTTAGGCTCTCCTTCCAGTCAGTTCTAGCTCCCTTGCTATTTCCACCACATCTGCAATTACTTTCTCCACTGAAGTCTTAAATACCCCAAAGTCATCCATAAGGATTGAAATCATCTTTTCCCAAGTTCCTATTAATGTTGATATTTTGACCTTTTCCCCGTAGGTCATAAATGTTCTTAATGTTATCTAGAATGGTGAATTTTTACCCAGGTCTACCAGAGGAATCAGTACCTCAGATAGCTGTCATTTTATGAAATGTGTTTCTTAAATAATAAGACTTGAAAGCTGAAATTGCTCCCTGATCTATGGGCTGCAGTATGTATTTTTTTAGCAGGCATGAATGTGAATTTCGTACATCTCCATCAGAGCTCTTGGGTAATCAGATGCATTGTCAATAGCAGTAGTAATTTGAAAGGAATCTTCTGAGCAGTAGATCTCAACAGTGGACTTAAAATGTTGAGTAAATTGTGTTGTAAACAGACATGTCGTCACTCCGTCTTTGTCGTTCATTTATAGAGCATAGGCAGAATAGATTTAGTATAATTCTTAAGGACCCTAGGATTTTCAGAACAGTAAATAAGCATTGGCTTCAGGTCACCAGCTTGAACCCCACTGGCCCCAACAAGAGAGTCAGCCTATCCTTTTTGAACTCTGCAGCCAGGTGTTGACTTCTTCTCTCTAACTATGAAGACCTAGATGGCATCTTCTTCCAATTTAAGGCTGTTTCGTTTGCATTAAAAATCTGTTGTTTAGTGTAACCATCTTGTTTGATTTTCTTGCCTAGATCTTCTTGGAGAAGGAAATGACAACCCACTCCAGTATTCTTGCCAGGAAAATCCCATGAACATAGGAGCCTGGTGTGCTATAGTCCATAGGGCCATAAAGAGTCAGATCTGGATAACTGGCAGCTGTACATCAGCACATCAGCACTTGCTGCCCCACCTTGCACTTTTATCTTGTGTAGATGGCTTCTTTTCTGAAACCTCAGGAGCCAACCTCTTCTGGCTTCACACTTTTCTTCTGCAACTTCCTCATCTCTCTCAGGTTTCAAAGAATTGAAGAGAATTAGGGCCTGGCTTCGAATTAGGCTTTGGCTTGGGGGAATGTTGTACCTGATTTGATCTTCTATCCAGACCACTGAGACTTTCCCCATATCAGGAATGAGTTTATTTTGTTTTCTTATCATTCATATGCTCACTGAAATAGCACTTTAATCTCCTTCAAGAACTTTTTAATTCTAGACTCTGGCACTAGAGGCCTCACTTTCATCCTCTCTTGGCTTTTGACATCTCTTCCTCACTAAACTTAATCATTTCCAGTTTTTTATTTAAAATGAGAGATATGGAATCCTTCTTTTCACTTAAACTCTTAGAAGCCATTGTAGTGTTATTAATTGGTCTAATTTCAATATCGTTGTGTCTCAAGGAATAGGGAGGCCCAAGGATTGGGGGAAAAACAGAGGAACTGCAGGTTGGTAGAGCAGTCAGAACACTTGCAAGATTTATCAATTCAGTTAGCCTTTTATGGGTACAGTTTGCGGTGCCCCCAAATAATTACAATGTTAACATCAAAGATCACTGATCATTGTAACAAGTATAGTAGTAATGAAAAAGTTTGAAACATCATCAGTTCAGTTCAGTTCAGTCACTCACTTGTGTCTGACTCTTTGCAACCCCATGAATTGCAGCACGCCAGGCCTCCCTGTCCACCACCAACTCCCGGAGTTCACTCAGACTCAGGTCCATTGAGTTAGTGATGCCATCCAGCCATCTCATCCTCTGTTGTCCCCTTCTCCTCCTGCCCTCAATCCCTCCCAGCATCAGAGTCTTTTCCAATGAGTCAACTCTTTGCATGAGGTGGCCAAAGTACTGGAGTTTCAGCTTTAGCATCATTCCTTCCAAAGAAATCCCAGGGCTGATCTCCTTCAGAATGGACTGGTTGGATCTCCTTGCAGTCCAAGGGACTCTCAAGAGTCTTCTCCAACACCACAGTTCAAAAGCATCAATTCTTCATCATAGAATTGCTAAAATGTGACAGAGTTGCAAAGTAAGCAAATGCTGTTGGAAAAATGGCACTGATAGACTTGCTCAGTGCAGCGTTGCCACAGATCTTCAATTTGTAAAAAACGGAATGTCTGCGGAGTGCACTAAAACAAAGCTCAATTAAAAGAGCTGTGCCTGTATTCTCAGAAAGTGGTTGTTTAGTCCCTACCTGCATGAAAGTCCCTTGTGGGAGGGAGCACACCATTTCCCATGGACCCCATCCTAGTATAGGGAAATGAGGACTTTTGGGTAATTCCATTCGTATTGATGAAACAGCTTCATAGGAGTTTCACAAACGATTGGTAGTTCTATATGCCTTCAGACAGAATGAGTCTGTTCTGTTTCCTCCTTGGTAGCCTCTCAGCCTTAGTAAATACTATTCCATCCTTTAAGCGTTCTTCATCCAGGAGAGATAACCCACGTTTTTCAAATTAAGTTTGTTGTCCTTGTTCATTTTAGAAGAGTAAGGGAAAGAAAGTGTTAAAACAATGAACAAAACAATGACAACAACAAGAACTAGCTTCTTGGGTTGTGTTTATTTCGGGCCAGGTACTGAGCTACATGTTTTATGTACATCTTTTCATTGGATCACAACAACCTTGGGAGGTAAAGACTGTTATATTTCCAAATCTGCTGATCAGGAAACTGAGGTTTAGGAAGATTAATTTACCCAAAGTCATTCAGTAAGTAGCATAGCCAGAAGAGTCTCATCTGTTTTCTTGGCTCTCCTGGACAAGATTTTCATGGAAAGCATCTCTCCCATCTCTGTGAGACATTGCTGAACATAGTTTTGTTTTATTTTTCACATTTGTTAATCACCCTCAAGATGCTGAGCACTGAGCAAACCCGCTTTGAATAGGCAGCCACTCAATGAAGAATATGAATACAAATACATTTCATCAAAAGAAAAAGTAAGTCTCCTGATTCTCCTTTTCCCTGGGTGGGATGAACATGTTGAAGAGGAAAAAATGCAATGAGGGCAGAATAGGAAAGGTAGGTGGATGGTGACAACAGGAAGATATTTTTAGGGGTGGTGGTTTCTTGTATTTGTTTTTAAGTCATTTTGGGTTGTAATAACAGTTTCTGTTTTGAGAGCACTCACGTCCTAGGTTTTCAGAAGCAGACCCTGAGAAAAGAAGTCACATCACAAAATATATTAAGTCAGTGATTCTAGCAGAAGACAGAAGGAGTGTAGGAAGCAAGAGAAAATGGGGGGAGAAGTCAAACCAGGGTGTGAGTATAGGTGATGCTCCTGCCTTAGCCAGGTCCCAAGGGGAGCTTGACAGCATAAGTTAAAATACTATTTTTATCTCACCCACAGGAAAGGGTGTTGGGCTGGTACACTCCTGTATGAATCACAGCCACAAACATCAATACTTCAGTCTCGGGATTCTGTTTGTTTAGGCCAAATCCCTTCTAGCAACCCAAAGGTATTCCTCGGAGAGAAATAGTGGGTGTCGTCCATTAGAACTGAAGCACACAAAAGCTGGAGGATGGGCACACAGAACCAGTAAGACCTATCCAAGGGCATCTGGTTGTTCATTGCAACTCTCATGGTCATTGCAGCTCATCAGATACTAAGTACTGTGCATGCCTTTTGGTTAATTTACAGTGTGATCTAGCAAGATAGAAATGATTATCTCCATTTTACAAGGGCAAGGATAGTTTTTGAGAGGTTAAATAGCATTATCTAAGGTTATATCATAGCTCATAGTTGGCAGAGTTGGGATTTGACCTTGGGTTTCTCTAAAACCAGAGCTCATGCCCTTCTTACGGTTTTCCATATTACCTCTTTGTAGGCAGCTTCTGCTACACACCGTTGACCCTCAACTAACTTTCAATTCAGTGAGCAATGTCTCTGGCACCTGCCACATGTCCAATGTTCTGTTTGGCATCATAGATGTAAAGATAAATAAGATTTAATTTTGCCTTTGGGAGATTGGTCTTTTGCAAGAATGATACATAGATGCACGGAGTTAAATAACGTAACATGAAAATGCCACAAGAAGTTTATGAATTAAGTATTAAAGATCCTGGAAGAAGAAACAGTTAATATTGCCTCGCAGGAGATACAGGGGAAGAGGGAGGCTTCAAGATGGGACTGTCATCTGAGTTAAGCTTTTACATGTGAGAAGGATTTAAGCAGGTCAAATTGCAGCTCTCAGTACCTATCAGAAAGCAATTTAAATTGGGGGATTGAGGGGGTGATTATGCCACTTCTGTACATCTTCCAAACAATCTAAAATGTAACTCTGGCCCCTGTCAAACTTATCTTATCTTCAACAGACATTTAGCAAGTAGACTTTTTCAATCCATTCATAGGCTTATTTGTTTATTCTCATTCAAAAGGGTAACTTCACTAATGGGGGCTTTTGGGAATGCTGAAGAAAAGGCCTGAAACAAATGATAAGATGACTGAACTGCTTCAGGCCAAGATCAGGGCCAAAGGTCAAGGGCAGTGGTGGTTCTGGAAGCCGAGAGTAAGTGGAATTGGTATTAACCAAGTGATCAAGAAAGAGGAAGAGGTGGTAAGAACCATCCTGTCACCTCTTCCTTCTAATTCATGACCTGATTTGACATTGCTACTGGGAGGATTCTCAGGTCACCCATACCAGCTTCTCTCTTCCTTTAATCAGTGGGTTAACTGGCCAACTTTCTAACCTACCCTCTGTTTTCGAGCGTGCCTCCATGCTCAGTTCTGTCTGCCTGTTTGGACCCCATGGACCACAGCCCACGAGGCTCCTCTGTCCATGGGATTATCCTGTCAAGAATACTGGAGTGTGTTACCATTTTCTTCTCCAGGGGTCTACCTGACCCAGGGATCAAACCTGATTTTTCTGCATCTCCTGCTTTGGCGGACAGATTCTTTTCCACTGAGCCTCCTGGAAAACTTAGTCAACACCTATGAGAGGAGAATATGATCTGTTACTGCAGCTTCAGTTCAGTTCAGTTTCTCAGTCCTGTCCGACTCTTTGTGACCCCATGGACTGCAGTACACTAGGCTTACCTGTCCATCACCAACTCCCAGAGCTTGCTCAAACTCATGTCCATTGAGTTGGTAATGCCATTAAACCATCTCATCCTCTGTCATCCCCTTCTCCTCCTGCCTTCAGTCTTTCCCAGCATTGGGTTCTTTTCCAATGAGTCAGTTCTTTGCATCAAGTGGCCATAGTATTGGAGCTTCAGCTTCAACATCAGCCCTTCCAATGAATATTCAGGACTGATTTCCTTTAGGATGGACTGGTTGGATCTCCTTGCAGTGACTGTCAAGAATCTTCTCCAACACCACACTTTAAAAGCATCAGTTTTTTGGCATGAAGCTTTCCTTATCCGTTTTTCCGACCCTCACAACCATACATGACTGCTGGAAAAACCATAGCTTGACTAGATGGACCTTTGTTGGCCAAGTAATGTCTCTGCCTTTTAATATGCTGTCTAGGTTGGTCATAGCTTTTCTTCCAAGGAGCAGGAGTCTTTTAATTTCATGGCTGCAGTCACCATCTGCAGTGACTTTGGAGCCCCCCAAAATAAAGTCTGTCACTGTTTCCATTGTTTCCCCGTCTATTTGCTATGAAGTGGTGGGGCTGGATGCCATGATCTTAATTTTTTGAATGTTGAGTTCTAAGTCAGGTTTTTCACTCTCCTCTTTCACTTTCATCAAGAGGCTCTTAAGTTCTTTGCTTTCTGCCATAAGAGTGGTATCATCTGCATATCTGAAGTTATTGATATTTCTCCTGGCAATCTTGATTCCAGTTTGTGCTTCATCCAGCCTATCATTTCTCATGATGTACTCTGCACAGAAATTAAATAAGCAGGGTGATAATATACAGCCTTGACGTACTCCTTTCCCAATTTGGAACCTCTTGTTCCAGTCTGTTGATCTGTGTCCAGTTCCAACTGTTGCTTTGTGACCTGCATACAGATTTCTCAGGAGGCAGGTCAGGTGGTCTGGTATTCCCATCTATTTAAGAATTTTCTGCAGTTTGTTGTGATCCGCACAGTCAAAGGCTTTGGTGTAATCTATAAAGTAGAAGTAGATGTTTTTCTGGAACTCTCTTGCTTTTTCAATGATCCTGTGGATGTTGGCAATTTGATCTCTGGTTCCTCTGCCTTTTCTAAATCCAGCTTGAACATCTGGAAGTCCACAGTTCATGTACTGTTGAAGCCTGGCTTGGAGAGTTTTGAGCATTACTTTGCTAGTGTGTGAGATGAGTGCAATTGTATGGTAGTTTCAACATTCTTTGGCGTTGCATTTCTTTGGGATTGGAATGAAAACTGACCTTCTCCAGTTCTGAGGCCACTACTGAACTTTTCAAATTTGCTGGCATATAGAGTGCAACACTTTCACAGCATCATATTTTAGGATTTGAAATAGCTCAGCTGGAATTCCATCACCTCCCCTAGCTTTGTTCATAGTGATGCTTCCTAAGGCCCCTTGACTTTGCATTCTAGGATGTCTGGCTCCAGGTGAGTGGTCACACCATCGTGGTTATCTGGGTCATGAAGAGCTTTTTTGTATAGTTCTTCTGTGTATTCTTGTCACCTCTTCTTAATATCTTCTGCTTCTGTTAGGTCCATATCTTTTCTGTCCTTTATTGTGCCCATCTTTGCATGAAATGTTCCCTTGGTATCTCTAACTTTTTTGAAGAGATTCCTAGTCTTTCCCGTTCTATTGTTTTCCTCTATTTCTTTGCATTGATTACTGAAGAAGGCTTTCTTATCTCTCCTTGCTATTCTTTGGAACTCGGCAAAATCTTTGCTTTTCTCCTTTGCCTTTTGCTTCTTTTCTTTTCTCAGCTGTTTGTAAGGCTTCCTCAGACAACCATTTTGCCTTTTTGCATTTCTTTTTCTTGAGGATAGTCTTTATCACTGTCTTCTGTACAATGTCACGAACCTCTGTCCATAGTTCCTCAGGCACACTTCAGCTTAGAATTTATCAAAATTGTGTGGTGTTCCAGACTGATTCCTACGGTTCTCGGATTGAAAGGAAGTCTCAGTTCTGGAGCTCTTAGGTGTCCTTGTTTTCAAAAGGAACACTTATTATTAAATAATTGACTGAGGAGAAGGGACTTCACTGAGTAATAGAAAAGTTAAGGAGTTTATAGCAAAGAACTACAAGAGTGAAAGGGAGAGTAAGAGAACTTTTCATTCTTTCTTTGCCTCCAGGACAGTGCCATGCTGAAATGACACAGTAAATGTTGCTTTTCAGAAGTTTAACTTGAAGTCATTACCAAGAATCCTTGTCTGAGTGCTCTTGCCTCCTCTCAGTGATAGGTAAACAGATCCACAGTACACCAGATCCTTTGTAGTAGGAGGATGGGATTCATATACACGAGTGTTTTCAGTTAGATTAATAACTATTTAAGTGACATATATTTCATTATCTTTACCAAGCATATTAAAGCCCACATCATGGAAAAATAATTAGCAAACTTCTGATTGATGTTTCTGCCATCAAATATATGCTTTCTATTCTAAAATTAATTACTAGGGTTAAGGAGAACTTGTCCTTATAAAAAAATTGTCTTTTGTAGAGTAGTGCTTGAAGATATGGCTTTTTGGTATGAAATGAAAAATATGTAAAATTCATACATGTAAATTTACAACCCAACCACATTCAAACTCTTACTTAAATATGGTGTTAATTTTGGGAACACACATATAAGAAAAAGTCCAATCAAGTTATTGGTTCTCCTCTTTAAGGACCTTTGCAGACAACCCAAAAATCATAACTATACCCAGAGTTAAATTTTAAGACATTCTTAAATACAGGAGACTGTAATACTGATGGTAACTACCAGTAGGATCTACACAATTTAGACAGCTGTTTATAATAATGTCTGGAGCTCTTTGAGATTTAGCAAAGATGATTTTGTTGCAGAAAAACTTGGGCACTGTAGAGTTAGAATTATACAATTTACTATAAACAGTTATCTTGAGCGTACTGTGAGAGATTGTGTGGCTCATGATCAGGGAGCCTGCTTGAGGAGGGTTATATATTCTTACCCTGTTGAACTCAGGCAGGGCCATTTGACTCTCCTGGGCCATCACAGTGAGTGATGCATGTCACTTCTGGGCAGAAACTTCATGAGGTGGAAGGAGGCTTGCCACATTGTTTTCCTGACTGACATGACCATCAGCAATGTTCCCTATGGAGGTACTCTGATCAGCTTTAGATTGGGAGCAGTAGCTGTTCTGTGATGGATGGTATGAATAAGAAATCATTCCTTGTTGAGAGATTTTGGGATAATTTGTTATCATAGCACAACCACCTATCTTGACTAAATACACACATGAGACAAAGTATAATTACAGGTACATGTCATAGGACAATACAAATTTTCCTAAACTTCTGCACCAAGGAAATGGGGGACCCCTTAACACATATGCTAAGAATTATTTCTGTCATGGCTTAATATATTTTGGGTTGTTTCATTTTTAATCCCCTTATTCTATAGCCTCTGCTGTTTGTGTTCAGTAGTAGCCTGACCACTTGAGTAGTCATTTAAATACTTAATATTAGTTGCATAGAACACTAATATTTTCATTGTTATAGATCCAAGTTCACATTTTGAGTAGACTGTTTTACAGCTCTTCCTATAGCCCTAGTTAGAACGGAGGAGCCTGGTGGGCTGCAGTCCATGGGGTCGCTAGGAGTTGGACAAGACTCAGCGACTTCACTTTCACTTTTCACTTTCATGCATTGGAGAAGGAAATGGCAACCCACTTCAGTGTTTTTGCCTGGAGAATCCCAGGGACCGCAGAGCCTGGTAGGCTGTCGTCTATGGGGTCGCACAGAGTCAGACACGACTAAAGCGACTTAGCAGCAGCAGCAGCTCTGTTTTTATTTGTGTAATATTACTCTGCACCACTTTTCTTTTGGCCTCCAAAGACTACATAAAAGACTGTAGAAAGTAGAAATGTAATTGTTTCTCTAGATGTCTTTCTTCTTTATCTGTGTGGTATTGCAGTTTTCTTCTTTATTTGAAGACTTTCTATATTTTGCCACATAGAGCCATAATACTGAAGTAGGGAATTATTCTTGTTTTCCTTTCTTTTTTGACTGAAATTTTTCTAGGCTGAGTTTAACCTAGAGAAGAATTTCTTCAGTGATCAGAGTCATGGGTACCTTGTGCCATCTGTATGAACTTTCTCTCTCTGCTTAAACTTTTAGAGCTCTAAACAGTATGTCCAACAGAAATACTTCTCAGATGAATTTAAAACTTAAAGGAGAAACATGGTCACTTAGCAAATAGAGCTGCTACTGTTTCTCAGATCTTTCTATCCTCAATTACCCCACCCTCCACAGCTTTACTGGGGTATGATTGACAAATAAAAATTATATATATATAGATGCATGGTGTGTACATGTGTAAAGGTATGTATGTACATAAAGAAAATGTGATATATATATATATATATATATATATATATATATTTCCATTCTCTATCCTCTCATCCACTGATGATAGGAATTTAATTTGCTTCCGTATCTTGGGTACTGTGAATAATCCTGCAATGAACATGACAGTGCAGATCTCTCTTCAAGACAGTGTTTTGTTTTGTATTTTTTCCTTCAGATATATTCCCAGAAGTGGAACTGCTGGAACATATGGTAGTTCTATTTTTAAATTTTTAAGGAGCCTCCATATTGTTTTCCATATGCCTCTACTAATTTACATTCCCACCAACAGGACAAATGATTTCTCTTTTTTCTACATCTTTGTCAAAACTTATAATCTTTTTACTTTTTGATAGTAGCCATCCTAAAAGGTGTGAGGTGATATCTCACTAAGATTTTGATTTGTGTTTTCTCAATGATTACTGATGTCAATCATCTTTTCATATATCTGTTGTCTGTTTATTTAACTTCTTTGAAAAAAATGTCCATTCAGATCCTTTACCCATTTTTTAATTTGATTCTTTCTTTCCAGTATCGAATTGTATGAGTTTCTCGTATGTTTTGGATATTAACCCCCTATGTGATATATGACCTGCAGATATTTTCTTCTGTTTTTCAGGTTGCCTTTTCATTTTGCTGATTGTTTCCTTTGCCATGCAGAAACCTTTTAACTTAATACAGACCCACTTGGTTATTTTTGCCATTGTTGCCTGTACTTTTAATCCAAAATATTACTGACAAGATCAATGTCAAGGAGCTTTCCCCCTGTGTTTTCTTCTAGGAGTTTTATGATAAACAAAGTCCTTTAGGATAAACAAAGTCCTTTAGGATAAACAAAGTCCTAAGTTTGTCTTTAATCCATTTTGAGTTGATTTTTGTATATGGTGTAGTATATGGTCTAGTTTCATTATTTCACAAACGGCTATACAATTTTCCTGACACCATTTGTTGAAGAGACTATCCTTTCCCCATTGTGCATTTTGGTGCCTTTGCTGAAGACTGCATGTGTGCCAGGTCGCTTTGCTCGTGTCTGACTCTTTACAACCCTATGGACTGTAACCCATCAGGCTCCTCTGTCTATGGGATTCTCCAGGCAAGAATACTGGAGTGGGTTCCACTGCCCTCCTCCAGGGGATCTTCTCGACCCAGGGATGGAACCCGCCTCTCTTACATTATCTCCTGAATTGGTAGGCAGGCTCTTTACCACTAGTGCCACTGGTAAGATTAGTTAACTTTATATGACTTTATATGTGTTGGGTTATTTCTAGGCTCTATTCTGGTGACTTTATTTGACTTTGTATGTGTTAATTTCTAAGCTCTAGTCTGTTCCATTGGTCTGTGTCTGTTTGTTTTTTTTAAATATATAATTGTACATTACTGATTTGATTTCTATAACTTTGTAATACTATTTAAAATCAGGAAGTATAATGGCTCCAACTTTGCTTGTCTTACAAGATTGTCTTTAGCTATCCATCATTTTTGTGCTTCAATATGTATTTTATGATTACTTTTTTAAAAAATCTGTGAAAAATGCAATTAAAATTTTGATAGATTGCAATGAACCTGTAGATTGTTTTGGGTAATATGAAAATTTTAACAATGTTAATTATTCTAATCCATAAACATGGAATATCTTTCCATTTATCTGTGTTTTCTTCAGTTTCTTTCCCTATTGTCTTATAGTTTTTAGTATATAGCTCTTTTACCTCTTTGGTTAAATTTTTCTTAAGTATTATGTTCCTTTTTTTTTTTTAATTGAAATATGGTTGAAGTATGTGCCAATCTCTTCTGTACAGCAAAATGACTCAGTTATACACATATGTACATTAATTTGGGGAATCGTTTCCTTATTTTTTGAATAGTTGTTTGTTAGGATATAGAAAGACAACTGCAGAAGGCAGTGGCACCCCACTCCAGTACTCCTGCCTGGAAAATCCCATGGATGGAGGAGCCTGGAACGCTGCAGTCCATGGGGTCACTGAGGGTCGGACACGACTGAGCGACTTCACTTTCACTTTTCACTTTCATGCATTGGAGGAGGAAATGGCAACCCACTCCAGTTTTCTTGCCTGGAGAATCCCAGGGATGGGGGAGCCTTGTGGGCTGCCGTCTGTGGGATCACACAGAGTTGGACACGACTGAAGTGACTTAGCAGCAGCAGCAGAAAGACAACTGCTTTTCTTTTTTTTTTTAGTCCAAAATACTTTTTATTCTTTGGTAAAAAAACTTTTGTGCATCTATAAGCTTTTGAGAATTTGTCAGTTCCAAATGTAGTTGGTATTATTTTTTTTCCTTTTAAAAATAATGTAATTTATTTGCAGTATAGCAGAAACTAACACAACATTGTGAAGCAACAATATTTCAATAAAAATTAACTTAAAAGATGTTATTTTAAAAAATAATTGAGGAAGTATAATTGTAGCTCTAAATTTCAGTTCTAATATTAAGAAAAATGAGATGGAGAGGGTAACATTAACATATAAAGGATATAGTCAGAAAACACTGCCATTGAGGAAATACACAGATCAGCTACCTGCGTTTAATCAATAACATGAACTTGGCTGCAGTTTGTCCAACCCAAAGTATAAGAATGAAAGAATTTTAAAACTACAAAATGACTTAAGAGTTTTACCAAGAAAATATTTTTTACCCAAAATAGAAATTACTCAGTGTGGAAATAAACTTAATAATATGTTTAACTGAAGTGTCACTGAAAGTTTGTTGGTTGCAGCCCCTACCCACTGATTGTAGTTTAGCGCCTATTTTACTCAGCAACACCAAATGTAGTTGGTATTCTTATTTTGAGAATACACCAACATGGATTTTTATCTAAGAGTTAAATAAATTTCCTCAAACTTTTTGATAACTTTTCTTAGTGTGTAAAAAATTCATGTAGGGATTTTAACATGAATATATTAGATTAACTATACATTCTCAAAAAATTTTCCTTATGATAAAATTAAAATCATTTTTCACCCTTCATAAAACATGATTTTTTTGTTGAGCTTGTTCTTCAATTCTCCATAAATGTTTCCCGTTTAGGCTCAAATTAAGCATGGAAAATATCACCTTATGCGACCTTTTTGGAAACCTGTAAACAGTGGTAAGGGAGTTAAATTTATATTTAACTTCACATGCTTTTTTACCACAAATGATATAATATGGGGTCTTGAGCAATCTTTTTTTTTTTTAATATAATTGAGCTAGCTTGCTGGTTTGTTCAATTTTTTATGAGCCACTTATACATTCATTTGGGTACTTCAGTATACTCGGAACATTATCTCTCAGAATTGAATGTCTAAAGCTTTCTTTTTTCCCTTTTTTGGGTTCACAAATAACAATATGCCAATTTCATACTGGCAAACAACTTCCATGTTGTGAAATAATAAGGTGATTAAGACAACTGCTTTTTGATGCTGATCTTGTATCCTACAACTATACTGAGACTATTAGTTCCACAGTATTTTTTAGTACTATCTTTAGGATTTTATATGTGTGTGTATATATATATATATATGATGTCATGTCATCTACAGACATTTTTACTTCTTACTTCCCAGTCTGAATGCATTTTATTTGTTTTCTTGCTTTATTTCTCAGGATAGGACTTCGATTACTGTGTTAAATAGTGGTGGTAAGAGTTCAGTTCAGTTCAGTTGCTCAGTTGTGTCTGACTCTTTGTGACCCCATGGACTGCAGCATGCCAAGCTTCCCTGTCTATCACTAACTCCTGGAGTCTATCACTAACTCCTGGAGCCTACTCAAACTCATCTCCATGGAGTTGGTAATGCCATCCAACCATCTCACCCTCTGTCATCCCCTTCTCCTTCCATCTTCAATCTTTCCCAGCATCAGGGTCTTTTCCAATGAGTCAGTTCTTTGCATCAGGTGTCCAAAGTGTTGGAGTTTCAGCTTCAGCATCAATCCTTCCAATGAATATTCAGCACTGATTTCCTTTAGGATCAACTGGTTGGATCTCCTTGCAGTTCAAGGGACTCTCAAGAGTCTTCTCCAACACCACAGTTCAAAAGCATCAATTCTTCAGCACTCATCTTTCTTTATAGTCCAACTCTCACATCCATACATGACTATTGGGAAAGCCCTAGCCTTGACTAGATGGACCTTTGTCCGCAAAGTAATGTCTCTGCCTTTTAATATGCTGTCTAGGTTGGTCATAGCTTTTCTTCCAAGGAGCAGGCGTCTTTTAATTTCATGGCTGCAGTCACCATCTGCAGTGATTTTGGAGCCCCCCCAAAATAAAGTCTGTCACTGTTTCCATTGTTTCCCCTTCTGTTTGCCATGAACTGATGGGACCAGATGCCATGATCTTAGTTTTTTGAATGTTGAGCTTTAAGCCAACTTTTTCACTCTCCTCTTTTCACTTTCACCAAGAGGCTCTTTAGTTCTTCGCTTTCTGCCATAAGGGTGGTGTCATCTGCATATCTGAGGTTATTGATATTTCTCCTGGCAATCTTGATTCCAACTTGTGTTTCATCCAGCCCAGCATTTCTCATGATGTTAAAGAAGCAGGGTGACAATATACAGCCTTGACGTACTCCTTTCCCAATTTGGAACCTCTTGTTCCAGTCTGTTATTCCATGTCCAGTTCCAACTGTTGCTTCGTGACCTGTATACAGATTTCTCAGGAGGCAGGTCAGGTGGTCTGGTATTCCTATCTATTTAAGAATTTTCCACAGTTTGTTGTGATCCACACAGTCAAAGGCTTTGGTGTAATCTACAAAGCAGAAGTAGATGTTTTTCTGGAACTCTCTTGCTTTCTCGATGATCCAACTATGTTGGTAATATGATCTCTGGTTCCTCTGCCTTTTCTAAATCCAGCTTGAACATCTGGAAGTTCACGTCATGTATTGCTGAAGTCTGGCTTGAAGAATTTTGAGCATTACTTTACTAGCGTGTGAGATGAGTGCAATTGTGTGGTAATTTGAACATTCTTTAGCAATGCCTTTCTTTCTTGCCTTATTGCTCAGGATAGGACTTAGATTACTGTGTTAAATAGAAGTGGCAAGAGTAGGTATGCTTTATTTGTTTTTGATCTTATAGGAAAATCTTTCAGCTTTTCAGTATTAAGTGTGTTATTAGCTGTGGACTTGTCATATATGACCTTTATTTTGTTGAGGAACATTGCTTCTATACGTAATTTGTTGAGAGTTTTTATCTTGAAAGCATAGCATCGAGTTTTGTCAAATATTTTTCCACCATCTATTGAGATGGTCATGTAATTTTTATCCTTCATTTTGTTAATGTGGTGTATCACATTGATGAATTTGTAGATATTGAACAATTTTTGAATCCCAGGGATAAGCCCTATTGATCAAGGTGTATGAACCTTTAATGTGCTGTTGAATGTGGTTTGCTAGTATTTTCCTGAGGATTTTTCTTCAGTATTCATAAAAGATATTGTTCTTTAGTTTTCTTTTCTTGTTATGTCCTTATGTGAATTTGGTATCAAAGTAATGCTGGCCTTGTAAAATGAGTTTGGAGATGTTTTCTTCTCTTCAGTTTTTTGGAAGAGTTTGAGAAGATTGGTGTTAATTCTTTAACATTTGGTAGAATTCACCAGTGAAGCCATTGGACCCTAGGCTTTTCTTTGTTGGGAAGTTTTTAATTACTGACTCTGTATTTTTACTCATTACTGGTCTGTTGGGTTTTTATTTCTGTATGATTTAGTCCTGGTAGGTTGCATGTTTCTAGGAATTTATCAATTTGTTCTAGGATATTCAGTTCATTGGCATATAATTGTTCAGAGTAGTCTCTCATGATATTTTGTGTTTGTGTAGTTTCAGTTGCAATGCTTTTTCTTTCATTTCTGATTTTATTTGAGTCTTCTCTCTCTTTTCTTAGTCTAACTAAAATACTATTTTAAAAATTTGCCTCTTCAAAGAATACTCTTTTGTTCATTCTTTTCTATTGTCTGTCTAGTCTTTATTTCACTTATTTCTGCTCTTCATTATTTTGTTCCTTGAAACAGCTTTGGGCTTATTTTGTTCTTTTTCTAGTTCCTGAAGTGAAAATTTAGATTATTTGAGAACTTTCTTCTTTCATTATGTATTCATTTATCTCTACAACATTCCCTTGCAGAACCACTTTTACGTACTTGTACTAAGTAGCTTCATTTGTGTCTCAAAACTTTGGTGGTGGTGGTTTAGTTGCTAAGTCATGTCTGACTCTTGCAATCCAGACTGTAGCCTCCCAGGCTCCTCAGTCCACAGGATTCTCCAGGCAAGAACACTGGAGTATGTTGCCATTTCCTTCTCCAGGGGATCTTCCCAACCCAGGAGTCAAACCTGGGTCTCCTGCATTGCAGGCAGATTCTTTACTGACTCAGCTATGAGAAAAGCCTGGTGGCACTAATGGTAAAGACCCCCACCTGCCAATGAAGAAGACATAAGAGACGTGGGTTCAATCCCTGGGTTAGGGAGATCCCCTGGAGGAGATCATGGAGATCCACTCCAGTATTCTTTCCTGGAGAATTCCACAGACAGAGGAGCCTGGTGGGCTACAGTCCATAGGATTGCAAAGAGTTGGATATAACTGAAGTGACTTAGCAAGCACTCATGCAAAACTTTAATTTTTAATTGTCTTAAGATATTTACCTTGCTCTTTTTCCTTTGGGTCATCACCTGTTCAGTAGCATGTTGTTTAATATCCATATCTTTAATAATTTTTCAATTTTCCTCCCTTAATTGATGGTGGCTTAGATGGTAAAGAATCTGCCTGCAATACAGGAGACCCAGCTTTGATCCCTGAGTTGGGAAGATCCCCTGGGGAAGGGAATGGCAAGCCACTCCAGTATTCTTGCCTGGAGTATCCCATGGACAGAGGAACCTGGCAGACTATGGGATCACAAAGAGTCAGAGATGACTGCGTGATTAGCACACACTTCCAGTTTCATATAATTATGCTCAGAAATGGTGCTTGGTATTATTTTAGTCACATTTTTTAGGATGTGTTTTGTGGCCTAACATGTAACTGATCTTGGAGAACGTTCATATGCAAGTAAGAAGAATATATATTCTGCTGCTATTGTATGATGCTTTGCATATATTTGTTTGATCAATTTGGGCCTACAATGAAGTTCAAATCTGTTGTTTTCTTGTTGATTTTTTTCCTCTGGATAATCTGTCCATTGCTTAAAGTGGAGTATTTAAATCCCCTACTATTATTGTATTACAGTCTTTGATTCCTATTCAGATTTTATAAAATTGGGGTCCCCACTTCTCCATAAAATCAGCCCAGAAAAGTGTGGTTTGTGAAAAAGAAACTTTCTAATTTCCGAATCCAGTTTTTTCACTTCCCTTAACAGACAGGCTTAGGTCTGGAGCACGATGGTGGGTGACTGCCAGAATATCTTTGCTAAACTGATTTTTGGTTAGAGCTTCCCTGATGGCTCAGCAGGTAAAGAATCTGCCTGCAGTGCAGGAGACACAGGAGACTAGGGTTCGATTCCTTGGTCAGGAAGATCCCCCTGGAGGAGGAAATGGCAACCTGCTCCAGCATTCTTGCCTGAAAAGTGCCATGGACAGAGGAACCTGGTGAACTACAGTCCATGGAGTTGCAAAGAATTTGACACGACTGAGTGCATGCATGTGTGCATGCATGCACACACACACACAGACTGACTTTTGATTAAGTGTTGAAACGTTCTGAATTGAGAATATTATTATTCACCAAAATGCATCCTAGAAAACATCAAAGGCAGGCATAAACTTCAGGTTTAAAGCTAATTAGAGGCATCTGTTTCCCAGGTGTGAGGTGTTTATCTTTGAAAAGTGGGAGATAGTAAAGCACTCTAGAAGCACACTAGAGTCCTGGAAGCACGAAATGATTGAGTGGATTCAGGAAAGGAGAAAAAATAAGGGAGATAAAATAAGGTGTTGTGGTGAATATGAAGAGCTGGGAGAACTGCTCTAGTGTGATTCTGTGCATGGGGCTGAAAATAACAAGAATGGGTGTACCACCCTGCCTGATTCCTTATTCAAATTCTTCCATTTCCCCTTATTTTGTGTGTGTATATGTGTGTGTGTTTTGGTTTCTGTCAGCCCCATATAACAATATTGAGTTTGAAAAGTGTACCTTTCGCTGCAACTTTTGAGCCCCGGGAGGACTGATGTATTTAGTACTCTTCTGTATGTTGCTGAATCTGTTTCATCATTATTCATATTTAGCACTTACTTACAAGGAACCCTGGAAACAGGAAGCATGCATCTCATGCTTTCCTTTTCCAAAAGTTGAAGCAAATAGAAGCAGCTTCATTTGGCATATAGAAAATAGCACTCAATTTGGAATTGATCTTAATTGTCTATTTCCCCAGGTTTTCCTGAGTGTTTCACCACCCTATCATTTGTGAACATAACATGATGGCCACGGTGGGTGATTCGGGATCTAAAGACGTGGGCCCTAGTCCTCCTTCTGCCTCTTCTTAGCTGTGCAACTTTTGGAAATGCAGTTAGGCTCTCAAGTCCTTAATTTCTTTATTTGCAAAGTAAAGATTCATGAAGATTGCCTTTAAGGTTCCTACCACGCCAGTTGTTTTATCATAAAACTCATGACTCAGTTCAGTTCTTTAAAGGTTTTTTTTTTTTTGGTTTTAACTCTGTGCTGGGCACTTGAGGTAAGACAGAACATAAGATATGGTCTCAAATAGCTCATCATGGGCAATGGGCAACAGAAGAGAAATGTATCAGATACCTTGTTACTATGGAGAAGGGATGGACAAATCCCATCCTGGAGGATTATGGAAGGTCTCTCTATAAAGGTGACATTGAGGTACTATTGTGAAGAATAGGTATGTCACTATGTGGACCAAGAAGAGGCCATTTCATATGATTCGATATTATGCAGCTCAAAGGTCTTCAGGCTGGATGTTTCCAAGTCTTCCAGGCTCTGGTATCCTCTCTCTTTCAATATTGAGCCCCCAACTCCATGGTCTGTGGAGGTTCATCAAGCCTTGACAGAAATCTGTGTGTGTGTGTGTGTGTATTTATTAGGTAGGGGGCATTTATTCTCTTCTGACTTTTTCTACACTGAGAGATGCTTTGAAATTTTTTGCTGGTAGTACCCTTAGCTCTCAGAACCTAAAAATATCACCCTTAGCTACTCAGCCCAACCTTTACTGCTATTTTATCTATCCAAAGACCACACATACAAGGTTATTAAGCACAGACAACTTGTGCTGAAAGTTTGGGGAAAGCAGAGGACAATTATTGATAGCAGAGGAGGACAGCTTTATACTAAATGTTGTAGAAATACCTATCTCAGAGAACTTTTAGGACCCTTGTTTTCAATTAAAGGAGCTTCTTTCATCTCTCTTCATGTGTCCACTATTTTCCCTGAGGATATCACCTATAAATTCCCAAATTCCTAACATTCATTAGGCAGAGCAGTTCAATTTTTCAGTCATACTCTGGCTATGCCCAGGTCACTTGACTTTGTTTATTAAAAGCTCCCACTGAGACTTGGTGTTTTAACTAGTCAGTGGAGCAAAAAGTGGGGGCGCATTTACTTCTATGACTTATTAGAGTCTAAAATAAAATTCACTTAAACCAGATAGATATTTTCCCTCTCACATTAAAGTTTTACAGTGAGACAATTCATGCTACGGTGGCTCTGTTCCACAAAGTCTACAGAGACCCAGGCTGTTTATATCTTATAGCTTCACTGACCATAACCTATATTTTCAAGGTCACTCCATGATCCAACATGGCACCTGAACTCCAGTGTTATAGCTGCATTCTAAGATGAAAAAATGCATAATGGTGAGGCAATAGGAAGACATAGCTTTCTCTTTAGGAGGGTTTATGGGAGCTGCCATGCCATTAGCTGAAATTAGCTATTTATAGCCCATTAGCCAGAATTTAGCTTGATGGTCATGCATTACACAGCTACAAGGGAGACTGTGGAGTGGAGCCTTTGGCACATTTTATTGTTACAGACAGAAGAAGGAAGGGATATTCAGACCTTTTAGCATTTTAGTCATACTTTTTTTATGAAGCAGAAGGTGGAAAGTGAAGGCTCTAAGTGGCTTGTTGCTTGTCTTTATTATGACTCTTTAATCCTGTTCACATGATTCTTTGTAGATCCTTCACAGTTTCTCTACATTCCTCTTAAAAGATGGATATCAAAACTAGTCACAGAGTTGTGATAAGGGCCTCACCAAATCCTTAATCTCTTTTTAATCTCTTGCCAAATAGGAGCCTTTTCTATTACACATCATTGAGATTAGAGTCCATTTTTTTTTTTTAAAGAGCATGAATGAATTATCTGTTTTGACAGTCTTGTTTTTAGTTCTGTTGTTACTTTTGTGTTTTGTGAGTCTAATACTCTTTTCCTTGAAGATTCTGTCATATATTCTTTTCTTAAATTTAATTTGTACTGTTTCCCTTCAAACTCTTTTTAATGAGAGCATTAAATCTGAACAAGAGCTAAATTGTAAGGAGTTTAACAGAATAAGTATCATAACACATTAATAAGGCCATTCTGTGACAGCCTTCTGGTTATTTGGTATTCACCTAGATATAATCATTCCTTCATTATTTTATTCATTTAAGAGACATTTATCGCATGCCTATATTTTGTGTTTGTGCTGAGCCCTGTACCTGCCAGGGCCAGGATATTAAAAAATGTCAAGAGATGTGGATCCTGACCTCATGGAACTTACTTTCTAATGGAAGAGAGATAAGAGCAAAGACAAAGAAATTAATTACTGCTTATATTAGAAACTCTAAAGAAACGGGGAGAAAAGGATTCTATAACAGAGTGTAATGAGAGTGGAGGGAGGGTGATCTCAGGTTAGGGCTTTCAGAAGAGGTGGCATCAAAACTGAGGCTTGATGGATGAGATGAAGTCAGTCACGGGGAGAATGTAGGGAGGAGCAGTCCAAACAGAGGGAGCAGCACACGTGAAAGGAGACAACTTGGCCTAACGGAGATGCCCACGCAGGACAGGGTGGACAGTGTTGTGATGGTCTGCCAGGAGGTTTAGTTAGCTCTACTATAATGCTGGCTTTCAAAATGCAAATTCTTTCAACAAGATGGATAGGGAAAAATTTGATCTTTACATGGATTTTGCATTTCCTTATGTGTAATTTTGCCTGAGAGGAACACAAGGCAAATGGAGAAAACTACACTCAGCTGAACTGAGCAGTGTAGGAATATACCAGATGCACACATGCATGCACTTCAGATGGCCGCCAGCTGCCTCAATTCCCCGTGTGCGTATGGTTCACACCCTTCCATCCACCTGGTATTACACCCTTTCCTCTCATTTCAGATAACCTTCCTCTGGGACCTTCTTCCTACACACAAACTTCTAGTCTTTCTATGGTGAAGTGCCATATTTACTAATATATATATATATTTCATATATATTATATATATATGTGTGTGTGTATATATATATATATATACTTCTTAGAAGCTAATAAGTAGCATTTGGACAACTTTTCATAAGGTACTTTCATACATATAAATTCATCATGTCTTTACTTCTCCCCACAGCAGAAGCCAAGCCTTATATTTAGGAGTGACTAAATGTGTTTGCCTAACTAAACACAGACCTAGGTGGCTCAGTGGTAAAGAATTCCATCCACCTGGCAATGTAGGAGATGCAGAAGACTTGGGTTCGATACTTGGGTTGGAAAGATCCCCTGAAGGAGGGCATGGCAACCCACTCCAGTATTCTTGCCTGGAGAATCCCATGGACAGAGAAGCCTGGTAGGCTTCAGGACATGGAGTTGCAAAGAGTTGGACATGACTATAAATATATGTGTACCTTCTGTTTTCTCATTCATTATAAACTAATACAGTAAAAATACTTTGTAAGCATTTTTAATGACCAGCATAATATATGGCTGGATGGACAGACCTTAATGTAGTTAACCTTTTTTGGTTTTTTGAACAATTAAGATGTTTGAAATTTTTTATTATATTAATAAGTAACACTATAATGATTGAATTTGTGCATAAACTGTATCCACTTTTCACATATATGCTTATAAGTAAAATAACTGGGTAAATATTATAATATCTAGATAAATATATTTTAGTTTTGAGATTTCCCTGGTGGCTCAGACAGTAAAGAATCTACCTGTAGTACTGGAGACCTGGGTTCGATCTCTGGGTCAGGAAGATACACTGGAAAAGGGAATGCAACCCACTCCAGTATCCTTGCCTGGAAAATTCCATGGAGAGAGGAGCCTGGCAGGCTGCAGTCTGTGGGGCCACAAAGAGTCGGACATGAATTAGCAACTGAACATGTTATTTTTTAACCATTTACAGTGTGTGATTAAAATGGCACCACAGTTTTTATTAAGTTCTTACCTTTATTTAATGTGTTGCTGGCGGTGTTTTTGTGTGTTGTTACCCCGTGGTTTTATTGCATGCTTGCTATGCTGTAGCCCTTTTCTTAGGAATGCATGTTTTGCATTAGCAGAACCTACTGTACCCAGCGGGGCTGAGGTAGTCATGGGGCAGATCCTTGTACATAGCCTTACATACTAGGTAAACAACTTGGTTTCTTCCCCCGCCCCGGCTGTAATGAGAAACCCCTCAAAAGATTTAAGCAGGGGAATAACGTAGTACGATTTGTGTGGTGGTATGTTTTATGGTTAAGGACTATGAGTTGAAACCAAGACATTAGTTGGGAGCCTATTGTAATGGTTCAGGTGAGAGGTAGTCATTTATTTAGATTGATATGGGAACACTGAAGTTGGATAGGGGTGTTTGGAATTCAACTATAGTTTGCCTTGTAGAGAGGCTCATCAGCTCTTACTTATGGGCCAACACCAATTTCTAGTATCTTTAGCTCAAATATCTACAGTCTCTGGTTAATGTGGCCCCATCTACGGATGGTAAAAAGAGACACTATCAATTTCTGAGGGAATTTAGGCCATTCTGTTGTTTTTCTGTTCCAGTACTAATTACTAAACAATGCAAAATCACTTTCAAGAAATGAGAATGCCCTTGAAGGTATCTTTTGTAATCAAAAATGCTAATTTATTTTCATTAATTTCTACTGTTTTCTTTTAAGATACACTTAGGATTAATAAAATAAATTACAAGATGCAGTGACTTGAATCTTGCGATGCTTAAGGAATTAACAGAAATAAAACCTTCTGAAAAGTCTGAGAGGCTTGCTCAGGGGCCCATGATACCAGATGCCATAACCAGGCAGCATAAAATTAAT
This sequence comes from Bos indicus x Bos taurus, assembly GCF_003369695.1. Taxonomy (NCBI): domain Eukaryota; kingdom Metazoa; phylum Chordata; class Mammalia; order Artiodactyla; family Bovidae; genus Bos; species Bos indicus x Bos taurus. The sequence continues at coordinate 63,288,264 of NC_040076.1, read as the reverse complement.
ATCTAGCAATACACAAATAATAGGAGGATTAATTTTCAAAGTCTGAGAGGGATTACAGAGTAGTGGGGGAAAATAAAAATGACTCTTAAAAGAACAAATCTTGTCAAACTAATCTAACTCTTTTCTACAGCGGCATGAAAGTTATAACGTGGTTTGGTGTTTATTGTACTTTTGATTAGGCATTTGAATGGCATTTTCCTCAACAGTCTGGGTAAAGTGATTTTGAGCATTTTCTCCCTCAGGGTACCTGGAGCAGAGAGAGGCCTAGCCTCACAGAGTTCTTGATGAGTCCAGTCATCAGGGGTGGGAGGGTTTAGTTCTGAGTAGATGGAGACGGATATGTCTGTATTGAGGATTCATTTATGAATAAACGCAGGGCAGGCCAGTCTGTTCCTGTACATCCACAATCATGGAATATCATTAACATAGAAAGGAGTAGAGACAGAGGTCACAACAGAATCCTGTAACTCACCTGTCACTGTGTTGGTTTTACTGGTTTTTGAAGGCTGTGCCCAGGGTGTGAGTAGTGGGGAAAAGGATGGGTCAAAGGCTGAAAACCCAGTGCTTCTTGGATTTGACCTATTATCCTCCATCTGAAGGAGCAGGGAATATTGTCCTGGAGAATCGTTGCTAAAATCTTGGCTCCCTGTCCACTAATGCCAAATGGAAATATGGAGACAGAGTTTGGAGGAAATGGAAAAGAGTAGCTTTATTATTTTTGCCAGAGAAAAGGGAAATGCAGCAGGCTAGCTCCTCGAGAACTGTGTCCCCTTTCTCGGAAATAGGGAAAGGTTTTATATCCTCTTGAAGGTCTTGCATTTTTTTTTTTTTTTGCAAAGTTTTAAAATGGCCACAGCTAGCATCAGGCAACTCAGCAACTGGCTCTGTTGTCCCTAAAGTTATTGGCCCGTGACTTTCTTTCTGAAATGCAGAGTACTACAAGAAAGCATAGAGGGGGAAGAATGCCAGGTGTAGAGGATAATCTATATACTATAGACAGATTCAGAGAGTAACTAGCCTTGTGAAAGACAAGTCCAGCTAAAAGTGTTTGTTAGTAGTAACAGCTAAAGAATAATCAAGTTCATTTACCTCTTGTAGGCCTTTTGGCTGATTCCATGCCAAAGGCTGCTAATCATTTCTGTTTTTGTTGCAACGGAATCAGATGTATAGAAAGTAGGTTGGAACTGGGGATGATCTTGACATCCCTGTAAAGTTGAACTTTTGTTTTCCCCCAATGTACTCACAATTAATTAATTACTAACAGTCAGGCAGGATAACAACTACCTTAATGAATAAATAAAAGTCACCTGAGATTAAATTAGCAATATCCAATTACATAAAAATAAAGTACATTTTTTAAAACTGTTTGTACTCTACAACAGGGTAAAAGAAGGGTAAATACTGCTTTCTTCATTTTATCTTGTCTTTTTCAACATTCAAGTTTAAATTAGTAATTATAAAACCTACTTTAAATCATTCTTGGTGAAAATATTCTAGATTCCCTGAACTTCCAGATGTTCAAGCTGGTTTTAGAAAAGGCAGAGGAACTGGAGATTAAATTGCCAACATCCGCTGGATCATTGAAAAAGCAAGAGAGTTCCAGAAAAACATCGATTTCTGCTTTAGTGACTATGACTGTGTGGATCACAATAAACTGTGGAAGATTCTGAAAGAGATGGGAATACCAGAGCACCTGACCTGCCTCTTGAGAAATCTGTATGCAGGTCAGGAAGCAACAGTTAGAACTGGACATGGAATAACAGACTGGTTCCAAATAGGAAAAGGAGTACGTCAAGGCTGTATATTGTCACCCTACTTATTTAACTTATATGCAGAATACATCATGAGAAACGCTGGGCTGGAGGAAGCACAAACTGGAATCAAGATTGCCTGGAGAAATATCAATAACCTCAGATATGCAGATGATACCACCCTTATGGCAGAAAGTGAAGAAGAACTAGAGCCTCTTGATGAAAGTGAAAGTGGAGAGTGAAAAAGTTGGCTTAAAGCTCAACATTCAGAAAATGAAGATCATGGCATCCAGTCCCATCACTTCATGGCAAATAGATGGGGAAACAGTGGAAACAGTGTCAGATTTTATTTTTCTGGGCTCCAAAATCACTGCAGATGGTGATTGCAGCCATGAAATTAAAAGACGCTTACTCCTTGAAAGGAAAGTTAGGACCAACTAAACAGTATATTAAAAAGCAGAGACATTACTTTGTCAACAAATGTCCATCTAGTCAAGGCTATGATTTTTCCAGTGGTCATGTATGGATGTGAGCTTTGGACTATAAAGAAAGGTGAGTGCCAAAGAATTGATGCTTTTGAACTGTGGTGTTGGAGAAGACTCTTGAGAGTCCCTTGGTCTGCAAGGAGATCCAACCAGTCCATCCTAAAGGAGATCAGTCCTGGGTGTTCATTGGAAGGACTAACGCTGAAGCTGAAACTCCAATACTTTGGTCATCTAATGTGAAGAGCTGACTCATTGGAAAAAACCCTAATGCCAGGGAAGATTGAATGCAGGAGGAGAAGGGTATGACAGAGGATGAGATGGTTGGATGGCATCACTGACTCAATGGACATGGGTTTGGGTGGACTCTGGGAGTTGGTGATGGACAGGGAGGCCTGGCGTGCTACAGTTCATGGGGTTGCAAAGAGTTGGACACTACTGAGTGACTGAACTGAACTGAACTGGTGAAAATATATAATTTGTAAAAGCTGGGTATGTTTTTCATAAAATAAAAGTCTTTGGGAAAATAATGATTGTAATTTATTAAATGCATACTATGTGTTAGACTCTGTGTCAAGCATGTTTTATTCATTATTTAATTTTTCTTCCCTAGTACCTGGATTAGGAAACTGAGGCTCAGAGAGGTTCTATAACATACTAACGGTCCCAGAGTTAGGAAGTGATTAATGCTAAATGAATTCTGTGATTTGTTTAATCCACCATGAAAAAAAAAATACATTAAGAGGCTTCTTCTCTGAATACTGTGAACAGTTTTGGAAGTGGTATCAACTATTCCTCCCTCCTGTTCTTCTGAGGACAATATACTTTTAATACCTGGATTTTTTTGGCGGGGGGGTGTGGGAAATGGTAGCTTGTGGTAAATGTGATATGTGTAGCTTATTTTTGAACTTTGATTTGATCTTGTGCTTCCATGTTTTCTTACTGTTTGGCCTCAGAATTTGCCTGAACAGTGGAAGTGTGCAAGGGTAGTCCTTGCACCCCAAGTCTAAGCCAGTCAGAGTGGTCAACACACTGCATACTCCACCCACAGCTCCTTTCCATCACACCAGAGCAGGCCCTGGCTAGTCCCTCTCGTGTAAGGCTGTTACAAGGAAACATGAGCTGTTTGCTGGCATAGTTACTTGCTGCCAAGATGCAGTAAAAGGAATAGAGGGAGCAGTTACTTGTTCACCTTCTTTATCTTTTTTGCTAGAAACAGGGTTTTGATTTTAAGGGTTTGTTAGCCCTTAGGAATAATAATATTCTTTTAGGTAGGTCTTACTGAATAATACAGAGGAATCTTTTTATTAATGATATTAAATTATATCAGATCTAAATACAGTTGCTGTGCTTTTGCTTCTGGCAATATTGTCCCATTTGGTCCCTGTCCTCAAACCTGGAGAGATGATCATAACACGAGAGGCCAGCTTCTTTTATTTTTCATCGTTCTACCCTTATTAAGAGATTATGGTTACAAAGAGAGCTTTAAGAATTCTCTTTCAAGTAGCAGAGTTGGGGTTTGAACTTGGATGTAGTTAATGTTGAAGTCTATGTTCTTAACTGTTGTCCACTTTGGCCTCCCAGTGAGGTGACTATTCTTGAGGCTCCTTGGGTTTTTAGATTTAAAACTAGGGGTTGAAGCTTTTCTTCATTGAATAGTAGCAAAACTGAAACTGAACATTATATGAGTATCTATGCTTATAGAACTCTTTATGTAAGTTTTTGATCATAGTGGTACACAGGCACATACACACACATATATGTCAGATGCAAGGGTTCTCTCCCTCCTTTTCTTGCTAAGATAGAATGTGTGTGTTTGTGTGTGTGGGTTTTGAAAAGCAATAACATTTTATTTGTAAAAGTGCAATTAGAAAGATTTGCTTAATGAATCAGAAATTGGTTCAAAGCTGAACATCTCTTTAACATTTTTTTAAGTATACTTGAAATGAAAGCAAGGAAGTTTGTTTTTGCTGGAATCTTAAACAGTTCTTGTCTGGCAAAGCTGCCAGCTGGCTGGATGACTTTGAGTGATCATCTTACCTATATACAAGGATAGTAAATTTTGAGAGTTCGACTAGAATGTTTCTAAGGTGATTTTGAGCTCTGAACATTCATACATTTGTGAAAATAATTGTTTCTGCCCTGAAACATATAAAATTCTCGCTTTACTGAAGAAACCTATTATGATATAAGCCAAGTTGAGGTCTATTGACTTACGGCAATAAAGACAGTAAGGCAACTTTGAAATGGCAGCCCATTAGAGAAGGAATGTATTTTATTGCTCATGAGTTGGGGTCAGAAGTTCTTAGGGTTGAATATCAGAGGTGGGTGAATCTTTAAATTTATCAGTTTCTGAAGGCAAGTATGATGTCATTGAGGGAAAGTTGTAGATGAATAAGGGAGCATTATGTGAATTACAGAATGGTCTTGGTTATAATTGTGTAACTAATGGGCTTAGTTGTTCTAGTTCTCACCTATCATACTGTGTTCGTCTGAGTTCTCCAGAGAAAATGTATGTGGTGTGTATTTTTATTATAAGAAGTTGGCTCATGTGATTATAGAGGCTGAGAAGCCCTTAGACCTGCAGGAGGGAAGCTGGAGACCTAGGAGAGCCAAAGGTACAAATTCCAGCCCTAGTCTGAGCCTTGAAGGCAGAAGACAGATATCCTCAGTCAGAGAGAGAGAACTCTCTTATTGCTCTTTTTGACTTATGCAGGTCTCCAACTGGATGAGGCCTACCCATGTTGGGGAGGGCAATCTGCTTAATTCAGATCACAAATTCAGATGTTAATGTCGTACAGAAACATTCTCATAAACACACCCAGAATGTTTAATCAAGTATCTAGGCACCCTGTGGCCCTGTTGACACAATAAAACTAAGCATCACACTTATCATTTTGGAATGAACTCACATTTCTCTGCAACTTTTTGGTGATAAGAATTGTGACTGCTTCCCAGGTGGCACTAATACCCAGCTGCCAAAGCAGGGGACATAAGAGACACGAGCTCGAACCCTGGTTGGGAAGATCCCCTGGAGGAGGACATGGCAACCCACTCCAGTGTTCTTGCCTGGAGAATCCCATGAACAGAGGAGCCTCGTGGGCTACCATCCATAGTGTTGCAAAGATTCAGGCATGAATGAAGCAACTTAACATGCACCAAAACTAACATCACACAGGCCCTGATATGTATGCATTTGGCCTTTCATATCTGTGGATGCACCCATTTTATATAAAGGACTTGTGTATCTTCAGGGAATAGTAGCAGGTGTCCTGAAACCAAACCCCCACGCATACCTAGGGATGACTGTTTGTAGTAGGTGCTTAATACATGCCTATTAAAGAGGTGAGGGTGAGATGATTTGAGATAATAGCATTGAAACATGTATATTACCATATGTGAAACAGATCGCCAGTTCAGGCTCAATGCATGAGACAGGGCACTCAGGGCCGGTGCACTGGGATGACCCTGAGGGATGGGTGGGGAAGGGAGGTGGGAGAGGGGTTCAGGATGGGGAACACATGAACACCCATGGTTGATTCATGTCAATGTATGGCTGAAACCACTACAATATTGTAAAGTAATTAGCTTCCAATTAAAATAAATAATAAAAAAAGAAATGAATGAAAAGAAACTCCAAGAAGTCTGGTATAGCTTACATTGGGGCTGGGTAAGTGTGGAGCTTGGTAGAGGCTAAGGTTTTGCCTTACAGCAGTTTGATTTCATTATCTTTTAAGGGAGGGAGAACCTTTCAAAATTGCTCTGGTTTACTGTTGCTTGTTTGAATAGATGTGACATTCCAAAGTTGATATTCCTTAATAGCTGCGATTAGCATATCTAAATACTTCTCCAAAGACTTCTGAAGCACTTTTCTTTTGTTTGAAGTTTCATTACAATTTACACTGATGGTCTGGAGGAGCTAGGCTGGAAGTTTTATTCTTATCCTTCTTGCTAATTGAAACATCATGTTTAAATGGATATTCTTTGAATGGGGTGTCCTTTCCTCCAAGGACAAGAATGAGTTCAAAGTTCCTATAAAGAGAAAGCACAATTTGAAGTATAATTTATGATTAAAAAAAAACTCTGGAAGGTCCCATAAGGAGACAGATTCTACTCAAGGTCTATCCTTAAGCATAAACTGAGTTTGATTTGCTTGGCCAAGCTTTCCTTCATGCATACTGCAGAAGGAAACTGCAGATCAGCCAGGACCTTGTCACAGCACTCAATTAAAAGTCTGAATTAATAAAGCTGTCTTAATTGGCCTGACAGAACTAGCAATATGACCTCATCAGCCAGCTCCACCTCTTTGATCCTAGATTTAAAATTTCCGTAAAGGACAGGCAAGAACTAGCAAATTCTTGTTTTCTTAATAGCATACCACACTCGCCGTCATAACATTCAATGCCTCAGCTCACAACTTTATCTACCAATCTAGAGTATGTTCTGGAGCTAGTTAAATTAACTTAGCTATCAAAATGCTAAACTTGATAGCTCATTTATCTTTCTGTCTCACAACCCGACATTACAATGCAGTGGTGATTGATCTTGCATCTTCCAGGTACCATATAGTATAAAAACTAAGAGAAGATTAATTAAAAGCTGTCTTACCCCGACAGGTTTTTAAATAAGTTTTAGATTTACACTATATATCAGCTGAAGCAGAAAGAGATTCTAAGACCAGCAGCTCTGTAATACCAATTGGATTTTTCTTTTATGTAGAATATGTATGCAGTAGCCCTGATGACCATTATTATTCTTTCACGTGTGTGGAATACCAAAGCGAGGCAGGAAGACCCCACTACAGTCATCCTCTACCTGTCTCCATTCCAGCGCAGCATAATGTGCAGCACACACAGAAAATATGTTGTTGCACAAATATCTCACATGCATAGTCATCACTCCTTAAAAATTTGTTCTGTAGTTTTTTTTCTATGAACTTGAAAGTTTGAGAAATTGTAAGTGAATATGAAGGAAAATGATGTCTAAATCCAGCACTGGGGAGAGAGGAAAAACACAATTTCCGTGTCAGATTTAAGGGAGAATCTTTAGAGAATTGGTGAAAGGTATCTAAAATAATCATAATTGCAGTTACTGCTGACAGAATGACTGTGTCACTTAACTTATTCACATTATTTCCAATCTTTATGGTAATTTTTAAAAGGTAAGTATTACTGTGCCCACTTTACAGATGACAGAACTGATTTCCTGAAGTGCCAAGTTCTGTCACCAAAGCCCAGTGGTTAGTAATCAGCAGAGTTGGGGTTTACATTGCAGGTGATTTGTTGTTGTTCAGTCACTTAGTCATGTCTGACTCTTTGCTACCCTATGGACTGCAGTACACCAGGCTTCCCTGTCCTTCATCATCTCCCAGAGCTTGCTCAAACTCATTTCCATTGAGTCAGAGATGCCATCCAACCATCTCGTCCTCTGTCATCCCCTTCTCCACCTGCCTTCAATCTTTCCCAGCACTGGGGTCTTTTCCAAGTTGGTTCTTTGCATCCAATGGCCACCAAAGTATTGGTGCTTCAACTTCAGCATGAGTCCTTCCAATGAATATTCAGGTTTGATTTCCTTTAGGATTGATGGGTTTGATCTCCTTGCAGTCTGAGGAGGTTTACTTGGTTTACTTGGCTCCAAAGACCACTGTACCATGCTTCCTTACACCTCCCTGCAGAATAGCAAATGTGTTGCTCTTGTTCAGTTGCTAAGTTGTGTCAGACACTTTGCAATCCTGTGGACTGTACCGTGCCAGGCTCCTCTGTCCTCCACTCTCTCCTGCAGTTTGCTCAAAGTCATGTCCATTGAGTTGATGATACTATCTAACCAGCTCATCCTCTGCCAACCCTTTCTCCTTTTGCCTGTAATGTTTCCCAGCATCAGGGTCTTTTCCACTGAATTGACTCTTCGCATCAGTTGGCCCACGTATTGGAGCTTCAACTTCAGCATCAGTTCTTCCAATGAATATTCAAGGTTGATTTCCTTTGGGATTGACTGGATTGAACTCCTTGCAGCTCAAGGGAATCTCAAGAGTCTTCTCCAATACCACATTTCAAAATGATCAATTCTTCAGTGCTCAGCCTTCTTTATAGTCCAACTCTTACATCCATAGACGACTACTTTGACTATGATGGACCTTTGTGGGCAAAGTAATGTCTCTACTTTTTAATATGCTGTCAAGGTTTGTCATAACTTTCCTTCCAAGGAACAAGCGTCTTTTAATTTCATGGGTGAAGTCACCATCCACAGTGATTTTGGAGCATTAGAAAATAAAATCTGTCACTGCTTCTACTTTTCCCCCTTCTATCTACCATGAAGTGTTGGGACCAGATTCTATGATCTTAGTTTTTTGAATGTTGAATTTCAACCCAACTTTTTCACTCTCCTCTTTCACCCTCATCAAGAGGCTCTTTAGTTCCTCTTCATTTTCTGCCATTAGAGTGGTATCATCTGCATATCTGAGATTGCTGATATTTCTCCCAGCAATCTTGATTCCAGCTTGTGATTCATCCAGCCTGGCATTTCACATGAGCAGCAAATACATTCATGCATTTCCTATTTTAGGCTGTTTGGGCTGCTACAATAAAATACTACAGACTAGGTGTCTTACAAACAACAGAAATTTATTTCTCACAGTTCTGGAGGCTGGAAGTCCATGACCGTGGTTCCAGCATGGTTTAGGGATTGTTCTCTTCTGAACTGCAGACTTTTATTCATGTCTTCAGAGGGTGGAAGAGGCTAGGTATCTCTCTGGAGCCTCTTTTATAAGAAAACTAATTCAATTTCTGAGGGCTCCACCCTCATGACCTAAGCACCTCCCAAAGGCCCCACCTCATCTTTGGGAGGGAATTAGGATTTCAACATATGAATGTAGGGGGCAACACAAACACTGAGACCGAAGCAACATCCTAGAAGATTTTTGAGAGCCAACAGAACCTTTAATGGGTTTCCCAGATGGTGCTAGTGGTAAAGGCACCATCTTTTAATGCAGGAGATCTAAGAGATGTGGGTTTGATCCCTAGGGTTGGGAAGAGCGCTTGGAGGAGGGCCTGGCAACCCACTTCAGTATTATTGCCTTGAGAATCCCACGGACAGAGGAGCCTGGTGGGCTACAGTCCATAAGGTAACAAAGAGTCAGACATGACTGAAGTGGCTTAGCAGCAGCAAAGGAATATTTAATTCATCATAGGCTGCTCAAGCTTAGTTTCCTGTTTATAAGAACTTGTTGCTGGAGAAGGAAATGGCAAACCACTCCAGTATTCTTGCCTGGAAAATCTCACGGACAGATGAGCCTGGTGGGCTAGTCTATGGCATCACAGAGTCATACAAACTTAGCAACTGAACAACAACAACACACAATCAGGCAGATTGTGATTTGGGGAAATAGTTTTTGATGGAAATGTGACATAAAATGAAGAGTGAAGTGACCTAGCAATATGGAATACAGAGTTTTATAAGAAATTAAGATTGTGTATAGAATAATAATTGCAAATATTCAAAAAATAAAGTCCATGGCTAAAGAAAAAAAAAAAAAAAAAGAACTTGTTGCTTCCATGGATGCTGCATCTTCAGATCAGCATTCCTCTCTAGTCAGCCAGGGAGTTCTTTGTGGACTTTAGACCCCAAATTATTTAATAGTCGTAATGGGTGAAATCTCTAGTTCTCATTAAAATGTTTTAAGTTCCTTGACAAGAAAATAACCAAGTCCTATTTTTTTGACATTAAAAATGAATAGCTGAGCTGTCCTTACAAAGGTTTATATGTGCAATCCTGAAGATTCTTATATATGAGCTGTAAAGGAAACATTATTAACACTGTTAGTCATTTCTCTCCCTTACAATCATAAGCACTCACTATATACCTTGAATGATTATACTGACAATAGCTGTAGCTTTTAATTTTTTAAGAAGAAGAGAAGCTGCCTTCTTTAATTTTTATCCAGAGGAAAAGGCAAGAAAAATAAAATTTAATAAACACCTGGTGAGTAGTAAAGCAATATTTCCTATGGCATAATTAATGCCAAGTATCTCACTACATTCATCAAACATCTACTGAGTATCTTCTGAACGTCAGGCTCTGTGCTAGGCATTTTTATGAATATAAAGATTTTTTTAAATAAATACTTTATTTGTATTTATTTGGTTGCACTGGGTCTTAGCTGAAGAATGTGGGATCTTGTTCCCTTACCAGGGACCAAAACCAGGACCCCTGGCATTGGGAGTACAGAGTCTTAGGCACTGGACCATCAGGGAAGTCCCAAATACAAAGATTTTTAAGATGCAGTTATTTTCCTAGAGGGCTTCCCTGGTGACTCAGACAGTAAAGAATTCACCTGCAATGTGAAGAGACCTGGGTTGGGATGATCCCCTGGAGGAGGGCATGGCAACCACTCCAGATCTCCCAGTCTAGTATGAGAATATGATCACATTACAGGAAGGGGACCCCATCCAGGGCCCGAGACTGGGTTCATGTCTAACACTTGGAAGTGAATTGTCTGGGGAGACACATGTGCTGACAAAGCAAGAGACTTAATTGGGAAGAGGCACCTGGGTGGAGAGCAGCGCATAAGAGAACCCAGAACTGCTCTGTCACATGACCCACAGTCTCAGGTTTTATGGCAATGAAGTTAGTTTCCAGGTTGTCTCTGGCCAATCATCTTGCTTGGTCCATATTTGGTGACTTAGGGTCCTTTCTGATGGTGCGTGCATCTCTCAGCCTAGATGAATTCCAGTGTGAGGGGGTTCTGGGAGGTTGATCATCCCCTCCATTTTTTCGCCCCTCCTGGAATTATCCCAGTTAGTTTTCAGCAGCTTCACCTTGTTCTTTTTTTTTTTTTTTTAATTGGAGGATAATTACTTTACAATGATATGCTGGTTTCTGCCATACATCAACATGAATCAACCCTATGATTCCCTCTTGAACCTCCCTTCCATCTCCCATCCCAATCCCATCCCTCTAGGTTGTCACAGAGCACTGTGTTGAGCTCCCTGTGTCACACAGCAAATTCCCACTGGCTATTTATTTTACATATGGTAATGAATATGTTTCCATGCTGTTCCCTAGTGGCTCAGATGGTAAAGCGTCTTTCTACAATGTGGGAGACCTGGGTTCGAGCCCTGGGTTGGGAAGATCCCCTGGAGAAGGAAATGGCAATCCATTCGAGGACTATTGCCTGGAGAATCCCATGGACAGAGGAGCCTGGTAGGCTACAGTCTATGGGGTTGCAAAGAGTTGGACACGACTGAACAACTTCACTCACTCACTCAATGAATATGTTTCTATGCTGTTCTCTCAATTCGTCCACCCTCTCCTGGCCCCACTGTGTACACAAGTGTTCTCTAGGTCTGCTTCTCTATTGCTGCCCTGAAAATAGGGTTATCAGTACCATCTTTATAGATTTCATATACATGTATTACTATACGATGTTCGTCTTTCTGACTTCACTCTGTACGATAGGCTCTAGGTTCATCCACCTCATTAGGATTGACTCAAATGTGCTCTTATTTATAGCCAAGTAATATTCCATTGTATATATGTACCACAGTTTCTGTATCCATTCATCTGTGGATGGACATCTGGGTTGCTTCCATGTCCTAGCTCTTGTAAAAAAGCACCATGGTCTTTATCAGGACCTCCTGTTTTGAGAAAACTCAGGCAGGTGGTTATTCTTGTACCTGGCCAAGGTGGGTAGTTTCAGTCAACAGTTTGCTGACAACTATGTCTGCACAAAACCAAGTAGGTAAAATAATCATTTAAGGACATGATCTATGAGAAACTGATTTTTTTTTTCAGTAACCTGAAATTTATCTCTTTGGCTGATTCTCAAGTTAGAATTCAGATGACCATCCTGGGATAGTGAATTCGTCCTGGCCCCTCTTCAGAGTAGGGAGGGACAGTACTAGTCAATAGGACAGTGCCAGTCCATAGGCCAGTGCTGGTCAATAGCCACAATGCAGAGGGAAGCAAGGCAGACCTCAGGGTCTTTCTTTGGAGGTAGAAAAACAGTCCCTAAGTTCCCTGTATAGACAGAGGGATATGATAACATGTACAACTTAGGAATCTTTGACTTTTGGGGGTTGTCTGCAATTATAGCTCTCATCTTTAGAACTCTAAAGATGTCCCCCTTAACCGTCTGCCCCCACTCCGGAAGACTTTTGTCCCCTGGGTATTCAGTCCAACATGAATCTAGATGCTACTGTGGAGGGATTTTTCAAATGTAATTAAATCCCCAAGTTAGCTAACCTCAAAATACAGAGATTATCTGGGTGGACCTTTGTCAGATGAAACTTTAGAATGTAGAAAGTTTTCTCTGACCAGCAGCAGAAGAGGAAGTTGGAAAGATGTAAGCCCTAGAGGGACTTGATGCATTGTTGCTGGCTTGAAGATGGGAGGAGCCACCTGACAAAGAACAGAAGTGATGTTTAGAAGCTCTAAGAAGCCCCCAGCTGACAACCAGCAGGAAAGCAGGGACCTCAGGCCCATGATCACAAGGCATTGGATTCTTCCAACAATAGCAATGAGATTGGAAGTTGATGCTTTCTTGAGGTGTCTGTGTAAGAACCCAGCCTGGCTGATACCTTGATTTCTGTCTTGTGATGCCCTGAGCAGAGAACCCGGTGGAGTCTGCCTACATTTCTGAGGTACAGACTTTTGAGCCAATAAATGGGTATGACTTTAAATTGCTGAGTTTGGGCCATTTGTACCACAGCAGTAGAGAACTGATGTACCATTAGAACCCATGAGGACTCTGTAAGATACCTCAGGTGCCTCTAAGCCAAGGGGTTTGCAGAGACTCTACATTCATTTATGCTCTGATCAATGGGAGAACTGAAGCCTTGTTTGATATGATAGTCTTATATGACAGATCTTGAAAGAAAGATCCTAAACTTTGAGGGGGGGTCTCACAACCTGGATTCAAGTGCTGGCTCAACACCTCCCAGTCTGCAAAAGAGGCTAATCCACTTTTATTGAGCAGGAACATGAAGATGAAATATGATAATAATTTGAGGAATATAGTAAGTGCTCATTAAAAACTGTCCTTACTAGCACTGTTTGGTTTAATGACTGGCTTTCAGCACTTCATTTGAATTGTATAATTTTGTGGAGAAACTCCTCATCAAGATGCTGATAGCTAGAGACCTCACTATGTCAACTTTCTCATACTTAATGGGAATAGGTGGGGAAGGGTAGCTTCTTTCAAATATTCCCTAAGCAGGAAAGGTAGTCCATTTCCCTGCCACTGAGGATACTTTGTGTAGTTGATTTCATCTGGGTATTTTGTTTCTAGGTGCTGGATGGTCAGGACCTGCTATTGTTTCATTTTCTGAAATGAGATCTGTATTAGTCTCCCAGTGGGTGGTGATAAGGGTTTATTAAATATATATTTGAGGAAACAACTATTTCTTGAATTATCGTAATCAGTGAGTGTCAGTAGAATGTATCTCAACACAGCTTGAAAATGAAAGAATAATATAGCAGGAGAATGTTGGTTCATTTCTGCCCTGGAAATTCCCTAAGGGGTCGGTTGACCTCAAAGTGCTGTCCCTAGAACTTGTTCAAAATGTGAAATAGGCTCAGCCCCAGGCCTGCTGAGTTAGAACTCTTGGGGTAGGGCCCAGTAATCTTAAGTAAGCATCTTTTGTGATGCATCTCAGACTTGAAGAGCCCCATCTTCAAAGATTTGGGTGGCTTGTAGTATCTCCTGGAAATTTTAAGTAAAATTTTCATGTGTGCAAAATGATGAGCACAACCACAGAGAATTAATGAGAAAGTAATAAATGATTCAATTCTATAAGAGACTGAACACAATCTCAGTAGATATACCTTCTAAATTTTGCATGTATATTAAAATTTTGTAAAATGAATTACTGTGTAAATCTATCAGGAAACTAGCTTTTTAAAGAAAAAAAAATTAGGTGGCAAATTCTTTTGTAAAGTTAAAACTCTGATTTATCTGTTTTGTAAGCAGATTTTTATGAATTGAATTTTCTTAGGAAAAGGTAGATTATATCTGGTAGCTTTATGCATTGGAAATGCTTCTGAAGAAATATTTGATTAGTTGATATGGGAGTCAAAATATGCTAGGTTGTAGAAAACAGAAAATTTCCATTTTTACTGTAAATGCCTTTAAAATAGAATTTGATATTTTTCCCATAGTTTAATTTTCCAAGCTCTTTTTTTCCCCTTGAAAAACATGGTACAAAGAAAGGTGAAGTGGAGTGGTATACTGGTTAAGAATATGAACCAGTGCACTTGGCTCTCACACTTATCAGCTGTGTGACCTTGGGCAAGTTCCCTACTCCTATAGATGTTCAAGTTGTGGTCCAGCTTCTCTAGGCCAGTATTTCTTAAACTATAGAGTGCGTCAGTATCACTTGGCAAGCTGGTTGGAGCACAGATTGTCTAGGGACAGAGTCTGAAGCAGTGTTCCCTTGCTGGTGTCACTGCTTTAGCTAATAGTACAATTCTAGGTTGGGCTGAGGAGAATGGCTGGTTTCTGTGTTCCATGACTACCGTCTAGGAATATGGCAGGAGGGCAAGTCACCAACTGGTTTAAGAGGCCACTTACTAAAAACATTCTTATGGTCAAGGAAGAGACTATGCCTTCCTTCTGAACAAAAGCAGATGATACCAGGAGGTATCTCTGTAATACTTTGTCCTTCAAGGTTGCATGGACCAAGTGCATGCACGGTAACCTTTTCAGCACTATACCAGTGCAGAAGATTTGTGTCTTTAAAATATGTATGAAATTGTTCCAACAAATCAATTAACAATTGTATATAATACAACAGTTTCTTTAAAAAGACTTGTAAATTATAATTTCACATTTAAAATATTATTTTGAGTTGAGATTCTAACTTATTGCAATTAAGTTACGAAGGGAAAAATAGAGAAGTAGAGTAAAGGCATTTGCAGGTTGGGTCATTAGGCCTTGTAGTAGAAAAATGGAAGCTCCTATGACTAGGATTCTAGCTGTGATCTCTTTCATATTGCTTATAGTATAGTATAAAATGTCCTAATAACAATTATAATAGCTAACACTGAATGAGTGCTTACCATGTACTAGGTACTGGTCTAAGCACTTCCCATTTGCCAGTTCATTTGATCTTCATAACAACTCTCTGACATAGGTACTAGTCTTATTGTTGAGAGGAGGGTTGAGTTATTTGTCCAAGGTCAGAGAGCTGGTCAGTGACAGAGCCGGGGCTCAAATGCAGGGCGTCTTTCCTGAGAGCCCATGTTCTAAAGCTTGTTCTGTATCAGCTCTTGTTGCAGAATGATTTCAGCTTTGGTTTTCAGTGCTCAGTATCTCTGTGACTTGGTCAGGTAGATCCTGTGTCCAGGAGACCAGGACACCTCACACGGAGCCCCTCCTCTGGCTTGTGGCACACACAGATGCCCCCATTGCACTCTCATTGACTACCTAACCGTGACCAGCATCTCTTGCCACATTATGTTCTTTAATTTAATTCTCCTTTTGCCTTGGAACTTTCTTCCAACTTTTCTTGGGAGACTATTCACTTTAAATCTGTGTATAAACCAGGCCACCTGCCTGATAGGGGTCAAAGCAAATAAAATGGAGCCTTTTTCTCTCACCCATCTCTGGGACCCCTGCAGCCTTCTCACTTTAGTCTCACCCTTGCTCTTATCCAATTCATCATTTCACTGTCTCACTTCTCTGTGGGTCTTACCCTTGTTTCTGCCTTCATGCTGGCCTCTCGGACTTGGAGGTAAAAATCAGCTCTCCTCATTTGCCACTTAATTCCTGGTAAAGACTTCATTTGGATTGGCTTACTAAATCTTCTTCTGAGCCACTTCAGGGAACCATCCATCCCAGATCCATTTCTGGCCTATTGTGGCCCCATGCAGGAGATGGCAATGAGACAGACATTTAGAGTCTCATTCAAACAAGGTTGTTAAAAGAACTGAACCTCACCTCATGCCCTCCCAGGTACATGAGCATTTCAGTAGTGGCTCTGCCACGGGCCGTTGGTTTATTTCAGGCAGAAAACAGGCTCCAGGAAGTTCAAGCTCAAGGCATGTTTTCTAGAGCCCTTCAGTTCACACCTATTCTAACATGCACAAGGCATACTAAGGCTGACTCTTAATATATTCTTCTAATTAATGGAAAGAGGAAACAATCTAACATCACGATTTAAATGATGTTTTATTGAATTAATTTTTCCTGTAGGGATTCTCTGACAGAAGGAAGAGACCTGGCAGAGCAGCAGCCTTTTCTAAAACCTTTCAAGTCAGGTGCTCACAAAACCTGGAAATGGAAACCGATCGACAAATTACATACAAAGTTCCAATCTCCTTTGTTTGTTCAGGTCATTCAGGATATCATTATCACCTTAATGGAATTTTCTTATTTCTATTTGCAGATCCTTTTGTGTGCACTTTGTAATCTGATTTGAAATGGAGGGGGAAGAAACCCTCCTTCATTTTCATCTTTTCTGAAAGCTCACAGGCCAGAAGTGTTGAGCCAACAGATTTATTGGCTATCATGAAAGAGATGCCCTTTACTTTTTCATTTCTGCTGCCTCTAATTCTTTGACTTCCATTTTTTTCATTCTCATTTTGTCAATTAATTGTAACTTATCCATGTTCTGGCATGAGCTCAGGTCAGAAGATCTTATAGGTTCCTGTAGTTGAAGTAAGAAACTGAAAGTTAAAATAGAAACTGAAAGTTAAAATCCAGTTGCAAAGTATTTGTGGATAACTCAGGCAAGAAAAAATATCTTTAATTTTAACTGTATTTAAGTATGTGCCTTCTCACTCCATCAAAGTAGTTAAATTGACTGTAAGTTCACTGCAAAAGAACTTAATTTTTCATTTGATTTTACCGAGAGAACATTTTTATAGCATTGTGATTCAGGAATGATCATTTCATTCGCAAATGGTGTGTTTTAGGCAGTAAACAAATATTTTCCAGACCCCAACGATAAGTTTAGGCAAGGCTCAAATCATCCAGTGCTAAATTTGGAGCCCAATTTCAAACAAGTTGGCTGTGTTTCTTTATGGTGTAATATGGCTGTGATAGGAGGTGGAAATTTTATCCTGTGCTAGCAATGATAAGAGGGAGCAACAGCCTTAACAAGGGTTGATCAAAGGTCCCAATCAAATCCCATGTCTGCAGTCTTGGAAAATTACAGCTCATATAACAGATCTTATAGAAAATCTTTTCATTTCTATGAATTTCACTAAATCAGAGAATTTCCTTGCTACTCTATTTGGTTTTCTTCCTCCCATAAGTAATTACTTTTTATTTTAAGTGACAGAATCACTTTAATTTTGCATTTTTTCATCTTTATATAGACCTTGGCAAAGATTAATCTGTCCAGAATATTCTGGGTAGTTGGCTCCCATGATTCAGAATTGTAAATGGGATACAGCAGGCAGCTTGTCTTTCTCTTGCCTTCTAGGCTTATTTGAATGTAAATTATATAACAAAACAGTGTTTCCTTGCATCTCCTAGGTCCTCATTAAAAATAGAGAGAACTACCCTCCGAGTTGCTATACTTTCATCAGTAAACTCACCACTGCCCTATTGGGGCTTTGGGGTTTAGGAAATCCTGATGCTGTGGGGAAAAAGCCTATACACAATTCATCCATAGCCAGTTCCTCCTCTTAGCCATTTCCTCCATCTCCTCATGTCTCTCCTCTCATAGCTCACAGTCTCTTTCCTCTTGTTCATCCCCTCTTTGCTTTTCCTTTTGCAAAGCCAGATTTTTTTTCCCCTGTATACTTTTCCTTCCCCTTTAGGTTAGCATTTCTTTTCTTTGGGCCCCAACTCCCATTACCACTCCTCCAATTTGTTTACCCCTTTAAAAGGGGTAAACTTTGTTTCTTTCTTTAAAAGGAACAGAGATGATGCTGTGAAGGGGTTAAAATGTGTTTCCTTCTTTAAAATGAATAGAGATGATGCTTCAACTAGTGTGGTCTGGCATGAACTGGATTGATTTTAAGACTTCAGTTAAAATCACCTCCCATGCTGTGCCCCTCCCCAGTGAGCAGATTGCTGCCATTTAACTAGTCTATTTCCTTTTCCTTACATATGTACTAAGGTGTGTGTGTGTGTGTGTGTGTGTGTGTGTGTGTGTGTGTGTTGGGGGAGGTGAAATAGGCAAAGAGGGAATGCTGCATGAGAATGATAACACCATATCTTTGGGGCACAAAATAAATGGGTCAGGGCCCTCAGGGTAGTCACTGGCCCTTGGTACAGTCACTCAGTCATCTCAGACTCTCTGTAACCCCACGGACTGCAGCATACCAGGCTTCCCTGTCCATCACCAACTCCCGGAGCTTACTCAAACTCATGTCCATCTAGTTGTTGAAGCCATCCAACCATCTCATCTGCTGTTGTCCCGTTCTCCTCTTGCCTTCAATCGTTCCCAGCATCAGGGTCTTTTCCAATGAGTCAGTTCTTCCCATCAGGTAGCCAAAGTATTGGAGATTCAGCTTCAGCATCAGTCCTTCCAATAAACATTCAGGAATGATTTCCTTTAGGATGGACTGGTTTGATCTCCTTGTAGTCCAAGGGACTCTCAAGAGTCTTCTACAACAACTCACTTCAAAGCATCGATTCTTTGCCTCTCAGCTTTCTTTATTGTCCAACTCTCACATCCATACATGACTATAGGAAAAACCATAGCTTTGACTAGATGGATCTTTGTCAGCAAAGTAATGTCTCTGCTTTTTAATATGCTGTCTAGGTTGGTCATAGCTTTCCTTCCAAGGAGCAAGCATGTTTTAATTTCATGGCTGTAGTCATCATTTGCAGTGATTTTGGAGCCCCCCAAAATAAAGTCTGTCACTGTTTCCATTATTTCCTGATCTGTTTGCCAGAAAGTGATGGGACCGGATGCCATGATCTTCATTTTTTGAATGTAAAGTTTTAAGCCGACTTTGTCACTCTCTTCTTTCACTTTCATCAAGAGGCTCTTTAGTTCTTCTTCCCTTTCTGCTGTAAGTGTGGTGTCATCTTTAATGATATTTGTCCTGGCAATCTTGATTCCAGCTTGTACTTCATCCAGCCTGGCATTTCGAATGATGTACTCTGCATAGAATTTAAATAAGCAGGGTACAATGTACAGCCTTGATGTACTCCTTTCCCAATTGGAGCCAATATGTTGTTCCATGTCCGGTTCTAACTGTTGCTTCTTGACCTGCATACAGATTTCTCAGGAGGCAGGTAAGGTGTTCTGGTATTCCCATCTCTTGAAGAATTTTCCAGTTTTTTTGTGATGTACACAGTCAAAAGCTTTGGCATAATCAATGAAGCAGAAATAGATGTTTTTTCTGGAACTGTCTTGCTTTTTTGATGATCCAACGGATGTTGGCAATTTGATCTCTGGTTCCTTTGCCTTTTTGAAATCCAGCTTGAACATCTGGAAGTTCATGGTCCATGTACTGTCGAAGCCTGAATTGGAGAATTTTGAGCATTACTTTGCTAGTGTGTGAGATGAGTGCAATTGTGCAGTAGTTTAAGCATTCTTTGGCATTGCCTTTCTTTGGGACTGGAATGAAAACTGACCTTTTCCAGTCTTGTGGCCACTGCTGAATTTTCCAAATTTGCTGGCATATTGAGTGCAGCACTTTAACAGCATAATCTTTTAGGATTTGAAATAGCTCAAAAGGGATTCCATCACCTCCGCTAGCTTTGTTCGTAGTGATGCTTCCTAAGGCCCATTTGACTTTATATTCCAGGATGTCTGGCTCTAGGTGAGTGGTCACACCATCGTGGTTATCTTGGTTATGAAGATCTTTTTTGTATAGTTCTGTGTATTCTTGCCACCTCTTCTTAATATCTTCAGCTTCTGTTAGGTCCGTACAATTTATGTCCTTTATTGCACCTATCTTTGAATGAAAGGTTTCCTTGGTATCTCTAATTTTCTTGAAGAGATCTCTAGTCTTTCCCATTCTATTATTTTCCTCTATTTCTTTGCATTAATCACTGAGGAAGACTTTCTTATCTCTCCATGCTGTTCTTTGGTACTCTGCATTCAGATGGGTATATCTTTCCTTTTTCTCCTTTGCCTTTAGTTTCTCTTCTTTGCTCAGCTATTTGTAAGGCCTACTCAGTCATTTGCTCTTGGGGTAAATGTCAAGAAAAAAATCTTTCATCCTCTTCTTTGACCTCCTTTGTTTTCTTTTTAGTCTGTCTTCTTTCTCCTAATCAACCACTGAGATACCTCTCTTAAAAGCATGGGCTAAACCTTTGGGTAATGCCCTAATTTGTACCTCTTGAAAATGCTAGAGACAGAGAGTAACTTCCCTCCTTGGACATCACACTTAATGACTTCACTCTGAGGTGCTTTCTGCTTTTGGGAGGTGACCCAACCCAATAGAAACCATCTCTTTCCTTCACTTTTCCCTGAAACCCCAATCTCACATAGTTACACTCTATGTCCTTACAGAATTTTAGAATTTGAAAGCAAAAGTACAGATAATTTACAACTTCATTTTAGAAGTGAGGATATTGACAATAAATGTGAAGTATTTATTTATTTGCCGTCCCTCAGGAAATTGATAATAATTACAACAACTATATTTCCTATCTAACACTGAGACTCATAATCTGACAATAACAGTCAACAGCAACAAAGAAGCAATGATAACAATAATCACTGCTGTTAATTGATTATTTATAACACCAGGCATTGTACAAGGTACATTGCATCTTATTTGATCCTCCAAGCAACCCTCTATGGGGTAGATTATCATTTTTAACCCAAATTTTATAGATAGTAGAGGCTCAAACAGAAATCTGCTTCATGAATTAAAATACAGCAGAGCTAAGTTGTAAATCTGTCTTTCTAATTCCAAAATCTGTCCCCCGCACAGTGGAGGTATTAGAGCTATTGTGTTCATCTGGTTATTGGGAGTTGGTTTTTAGCATCTTTTACCAAATCATTGTTCAGTGACATCACGTTAGTAGCTTGAAATCAGCCATCATAAAGCATTTACATCATGTAAATTGGCAAAGACAATTGACGAGGGCATGGAGAGCTTATAGTTGTTACCACTTACCAACACACCATCACCTATATATATTTTTATAATATTGCCCTTTTAACAATGGAAAGACATTTTTAAACATCGTGACATTACTAGAAAATCTGGATCATCTGATCCTTATCGTGCTGGTGGGAAAACCCAAAATAAAATTCAGATGTCCACACATTTCTCACTTGGTGCTCTTTTTGTCATCTCCTGCTGAAATTTTTTTTCTGTGGTAAATCTTAAATCCACCAGCTGTGTGTTAGACAAGGAGCATTTGGTGGAAGGAACAGAAGCCCATTCAGTATACTGTAAGCTGATAAGACATATATGGGGGAGATGTGGGGCTATCCATCTCACAGAGCTTCACCGCAGGGATCGTGGCCCCCTGAGGAAGTGGAAAGGCAGTCCTGAGCACCTTACCTCGTCACTTCAGAACCCCTGGGATCCTGTCATTGCATGCCTCTCTAAGTCCCTGTCTGTAGAACAGCCTTTTCTGTTGTGATGTGATGTAGCCAGCACCCTGACTTGTCCGGGTTCTTGCGCCAGGCAGGCACAGCTAGACTCAGTGTTTTGATCCATTTCCCATTTTCCAGGAGAGAAACACTTCTCAGCCCAACATGGGTAAGTTGTGCGATCAGCTTGGACAGCTGAAAACAAAATGTGTTATACGTGTGGCTGCAGGAAGTGAGGTTTCTCTAAGGAGAGAAGACAGGAGTGAACGAGGAAAAGATACGTGTCTTTAGCACAAAGACCTGGCTTGGGAAGGGCTCAGAATCAGGAGGAAGAAAGACTAGGTTGTAAGCAGTCTGAGGGCAGAATCTGGGTTTTACTCATTTCTAAATATCTGATACATTGCCTCATACCTGGCATTTTATAGGAAATAAGAGTTGAAAGAGAAAAAGTGGCACTTGTGGACAAGAATACATTTCTCCAAACCATAAAAAAGAAAAAAAAACACAAAACCCTATCAGAAACCTGTCAGTAAGAGAAATGAAAGATAGGAAATATTCTATAACAAAACCATTCTGGTGTTCAGTGTAGATTGATACCAGAGAGATCTACCGTGGATCCACATTGGCTATCAAGGGACTTATTTATGCTGTTGTTTCCAACATCCAAATGTGACATTCCATTGGAGTCTAGTTAAACATACAACATTTTCAAAGTCCCTCCCACATCACTTCATTCCCCCCTCCCCTTACAAGGTTATGGCTAAAAGCAGAACCAGTCTAAAAATAATCATTTCATGAAATTACATGCAAATAGAAGAAATCATACTCAAATTAAGGAAAATGACCATGTTTTTCACAGTCAATCTTTAGAAAATGGCTTTTAAAATAAGTGTTATACCATCCTTAACTTTTTATGGTTAATGAGGAGCAAAATATGTGCCCCCAGGATCAAGAGCACTAGAGTTCAAATGATTAGTGCAATTGGAAAAACTTCTTAGCCTGCATATTGAACTTAAAATCTCATAAGAAAGGATTTTATTTGTGCTTTTAGAATGTTACTGCCTAAAGCCTTTACTTGTCCTAGAAAGTATTATTAAGATTAAAAATAATTGCATAAAAGCCAATTTAAATTTTCCAAGATCAGGAAGAATGATGGTGTAGTCTGCAGGTTTGAATTTATTTTGTCCTCCTTCAGTGTCTGAATTTATTGTTAATACTTTATCTTTGAAATGCTATAAATCTGATATAATCAACTGTTAATTTGAGAAGGACTGATTATCCACACAGCACAAGCTGGAATCAAGATTGCCGGGAGAAATATCAATACCTCAGATATGCAGATGACACCACCCTTATGACAGAAAACAAAGAGGAACTAAAGAGCATCTTGATGAAAGTGAAAGAGGAGAATGAAAAAGCTTGTTTAAGACTCAACATTCAGAAAACTAAGATCATGGCATCTGGTCCCATCACTTAATGTCAAATAGATGAGGAAACAATGGAAACAGTGACAGACTTTATTTTGGGGTGCTCCAAAATCACTGCAAATGGTGACTGCAGCCATGAAATTAAAAGATGCTTGCTCTTGAAAATAAGCTATGACCAACCCAGACAGCACTTTAAAAAGCAGAGATGTTACTTTGCTAATGAAAGTCCATCTAGTCAAAGCTATGGTTTTTCCTGTAGTCATGTATGGATGTAAAAGTTGGACTATAAAAAAGCTGAGTGCTGAAGAACTCATGCTTTTGAAGTGTGGTATTAGAGAAGACTGTTGAGAGTTCCTTTGACTACAAGGAGATCAAACCAGTCAATCCTAAAGGAAATCAGTCCTGAATATTAATTGGAAGGACTGATGCTGAAGCTGAAGCTCCAATACTTTGGCCACTTGTTGCAAAGAGCTGACTCATTGAAAAAGACCCTGATGCTGGGAAAGATTGAAGGCAGGAGGAGAAGGGGACAACAGAGGATGAGATGGTTGGATGGAATCACGGACTCGATGGACATGAGTTTGAGCAAGCTCTGGGAATTGGTGATGGACAGTCCATGGGGCTGCAGAGTTGAACATGACTGAGTGACTGAACTGATTATCCACGCTGAGATTTACTTATAGTACATTGTGCTTTCACTCCCATGTAAACGTAACCTTTTCTGCTTAAGCAAGTCCTCTAGTGACATTATCAGCATTTCACTAAGTTCATTCTTACATGGAATTGCAGCCTGTTGGAACTGGGAGGTATGTTCTGGTTGATTTCTTAAGATAAAATAAAACAGTCAATAGCTCTTGTCTTTCTAATTTCTCGGTCTTTTTCTCTTCCTCTTTTCCCCTCCTTTTCCTTGCTGGGCGCGAGACAGATGGTCATGCAACAGAGAATAAATCAGGGGCCACTATAATCCAGCTGATGCTTTTCTTCAATGGCACCTATAGTGCTGTATTTACCTGGCTATCTATTGGGCCCAGGAGACCTTAGCAGCAGGGAAAGGTGGGACATACATTGCACTGACTTTTTCCCCTGTGTGCACTTGAATGACTGTGCATGTAGTTAAAATGCTGAGATAAATTAGTAGCTGTTGATAAATATTTATTGGTTTGAGTTGCTTAGCACTTAACTACTCCCCTCATCTGGCTCCTAGAGTCCCAACTCTGGGGTCTCCTGGACCTACACAACAAATTGTAGAATTGATACTTGGCACAGAAAGCGGTCTTAGGACTTCTTTTATGCTTTTTAAAACCACTCTTTCTTGTTTGTCTTTATCTTATGTTCAACCTACCCTAGTCCATATGTGTTTTAGAACATTGACCAAAAGTGTAACCCCAATAATATGCATGGTTGTTCTAGTACTAAATCCAATTCATCTCTTTTAAGGTTCTAAAGAAAGAGTTGGCCAGGAGGTCAGGGAAATATCTCTGCCCAGCCCCTGCTCAGATCATCTGCTTCTTGTGTTTTGTTCTGATGTCATTATTTCAGCTTGAGTGCTTTCCATTGCAGGTGACAGAATAGCTAATCCACACATCTCTGCTTCATGTGATTGAACACCTACAAGAAAGGGATAGGGGGCGGCTTGACCCCGGGCTCATGTGATGTCATCAGGGTTTAGCCAATTTTTCTTGTTTTGGCCTTACTTCCTCAAGCCTGGCTTTGTAGTGAAATCTACATGTTCTCAGGTTCACTAGAGCAGCTCTCTCTGTTATCTCCAGAGAGAGAGAGACAGACAGACAGACCAGGAACATTTCTCTCATGTTTCCAAATGAATATCTTAGAATTAACTGAGTCTTTTGGGCCCTCGTGGGCTTGCCCATCCCTGAACCAATCTCTGTGGCTATGGGAATGGCTGATTGACTTAACCCAGGTCATGTGCTCCATTCCAGTATCTGGGGTTATAGTTGCTTCACTGAAAATACACAGACTCCAGTCAGAGAGGGATTCTCAAACAAAGGGATTCTCACTTCTTTTTCCTTGAGGGTGGTAGATGCTGACAAGTGTGTGTTCTACAGTCAAGTCACTGATTCACTTCTTTATTCCATGTCATTTATATCCTATCTCTACATGAACAACTCTTTATATGCATAGTTTTATTCTGTTGAGAATTTTCATCCTCTCACAAATATAGACCTTATTTGTAAAACTTCATAAACTGTGTCTCTGTGTTCTTAATTTGTACATGTGGCACAATGACAGAGACCTTGTCTGTCTGCTTCTCTGTTTTCTCCCAGTACCTAGCAGGTACTCAGTAAATGCTTATTGACAAAAATAGGGGTTTGTTCTCCTTTGGAGCACTGTCTGCAAGAGGTGTGCATGCAGCTCATTACCCAAAATGCTGCTGCCTCCTATGTCCTCTGTTTCCAGGCTGCACTGGAGGTGGTGATAGGATGGTTTTGTTGACAACCTCGGTATTTGGTTGGAAGAACACACTTCCAGGAAGGGGTAACTTGAAAAGTGTTCTCTTGAAGAGGAAATCACTGACTCTTTTAACTTCCTACATCTCAGATACAGCAGATACTCCTCTTTTTCATAGTTCCTCTGGCGTCACGATTTACCTGCTCATAACCGCTGTCTATGAGTAACTGTCACCTGGCCCTCAGATCCATTTGTAAAAGGAATAGCTTTCTGGTGGCACTGATGGTTTTCTGAACTTGAGGGCTGGAAGGAAAATGGGACCTTGTGCTTCCAAACCTCTTGTTAGTAAATACCACTATATCTGGGGTTTTCCTGTGTCAGTCTTCCTGTTTGATATGTAATTCTTCTCTGTAGCAATCATAGGGAAACAGAGGAATTCTGGACAAGGCTTGTGATTTCCATCCATAAGTTGGGAATTCATGAAGGTTTCTTTGATTTCTGATTGTGTAGCTCCCCAATTGTCAGCTCCACAATGAGCAGTCAGGTGGCAACTCCAAGGTCTCTTTCCTTGATGAGTAGCATCCCTTCCCTGCACATGGCACATCATAGTCCACACTCACATACCGCTTTGCTAGCTTCTTTGATATTGAAAACAGCCCTGTGAGGTAGCCAGGGGCAAGGATCGGTATGCTCATTTTACCAATACGTAAACATAAGATTCAGGCAGATGTTACATGATTTGCCCAAACTCCTCAAAGGTGTATAGAATTAGGTCCAACTCTTAGACTAGACTCCTAGCCTAGGTTTCTAGACTCCTAGCCTAAGAATTTTTTCATGGCTTGGCTTTTTCAGACTTGGGTGTCTTATTTCTAGAGTTGATCTAAGTTCCTGAAAGAAGGATCCCTACTGACATTCAGTCTGTAGCACTAATGGCATCTCATCTAGATGTCTATGCATCTATACTGGGGTTTCAGCTGCAAAACTGGAAATGAGCAGCAGGAAGGTTCACCAGAAGGTTCTGTTCTGCTTAATCCCAGAGAAGACCCATTCTCGGCTTGTCCATCATCAGTTCAGTTCAGTTCAGTCACTCAGTAGTGTCCGACTCTTTGAGGCCCCATGAATTGCAGCACACCAGGCCTCCCTATCCATCACCAACTCTCGGAATTCACTCAAACTCACGTCCATCGAGTCGGTGATACCATCCAGCCATCTCATCCTCTGTCGTCCCCTTCTCCTCCTGCCCCCAATCCCTCCCAGCGTCAGAGTCTTTCCCAATGAGTCAACTCTTTGCATGAGGTGGCCAAAGTATTGGAGTTTCAGCTTTAGCATCAGTCCTTCCAAAGAACACCCAGGACTGATCTCCTTTAGAATGGACATGTTCAATCTCCTTACACTCCAAGGGACTCTCAAGAGTCTTCTTCAACACCACAGTTCAAAAGCATCAATTCTTCGGCACTAAGCTTTCTTCACAGTCCAACTCTCACATCCATACATGACTACTGGAAAACCATAGCCTTGACTAGACAGACTTTGTTGGCAAAGTAACGTCTCTGCTTTTAATATGCTGTCTAGGCTGGTCATAACTTTCCTTCCAAGGAGTAAGCGTCTTTTAATTTCATGGCTGCAATCATCATCTGCAGTGATTTTGGAGCCTCCCAAAATAAAGTCTGACACTGTTTCCACTGTTTCCCCATCTATTTCCCATGAAGTGATGGGACCAGATGCCATGATCTTCGTTTTCTGAATGTTGAGCTTTAAGCCAACTTTTTCACTCTCCTCTTTCACTTTCATCAAGAGGCTCTTTAGTTCTTTACTTTCTGCCATAAGGGTGGTGTCATCTGCATATCTGAGGTTATTGATATTTCTCCAGGCAATCTTGATTCCAGCTTATGCTTCATCCAGCCCAGCATTTCTCATGATGTACTCTGCGTGTAAGTTAAATGAGCAGGATGACAATATACAGCCTTGATGTACTCCTTTTCCTATTTGGATCCAGTCTGTTGTTTCATGTCTAGTTCTAACTGTTGCTTCCTGACCTGCACACATATTTCTCAAGAGGCAGGTCAGGTGCTCTGGTATTCCCATCTCTTTTAGAATTTTCCACAGTTTATTATGATCCACACAGTCAAAGGCTTTGGCATAGTCAATAAAGCAGAAGTAGATGTTTTTCTGGAACTCTCTTCCTTTTTCCATGATCCAGTGGATGTTGGCAATTTGATCTCTGGTTCTCTACCTTTTCTAAAACCAGCTTGAACATCTGGAAGTTCACGGTTCACGTATTGCTTAAGTCTGGCTTGGAGAATTTTGAGCATTACTTTACTAGCATGTGAGATGAGTACACTTGTGCAGTAGTTTGAGCATTCTTTGGCATTGCCTTTCCTTGGGATTGGAATGAAAACTGACCTTTTCCAGTCCTGTGGCCACTGCTGAGTTTTCCAAATTTTCAGGCATATTGAGTGCAGCACTTTCACAGCATCATCTTTCAGGATTTGAAATAGCTCAACTGGAATTCCATCACCTCCACTAGCTTTGTTTGTAGGTGCTTTCTAAGGTCCACTTGAGTTCACATTCCAGGATGTCTGGCTATAGGTGAGTGATCACACCATCATGATTATCTGGGTCATGAAGATCTTTTTCGTACAGTTCTTCTGTGTATTCTTGCCACCTCTTCTTAATATCTTCTGCTTCTGTTAGGTCCATAACATTTCTGTCCTTTATCGAGCCCATCTTTGCATGAAATGTTCCTTTGGTATCTCTAATTTTCTTGAAGAGGTCTCTAGTCTTTCCCATTCTGTTGTTTTCCTCTTGCATTGATTGTTGAGTAAGGCTTTCTTATCTCTCCTTGCTGTTCTTTGGGACTCTGCATTCATATGCTTTTTTTTTTTTTTTCCCCTAATTTTATTTTATTTTTAAACTTTACATAATTGTATTAGTTTTGCCAAATATCAAAATGAATCCGCCACAGGTATACATGTGTTCCCCATCCCGAACCCTCCTCCCTCCTCCCTCCCCATACCATCCCTCTGGGTCGTCCCAGTGCACCAGCCCCAAGCATCCAGCATCATGCATCGAACCTGGACTGGCAACTCGTTTCCTACATGATATTTTACATGTTTCATTGCCATTCTCCCAAATCTTCCCACCCTCTCCCTCTCCCACAGAGTCCATAAGACTGTTCTATACATCAGTGTCTCTTTTGCTGTCTCGTACACCGGGTTATTGTTACCATCTTTCTAAATTCCATATATATGCGTTAGTATACTGTATTTATGTTTTTCCTTCTGGCTTACTTCACTCTGTATAATAGGCTCCAGTTTCATCCACCTCATTAGAACTGATTCAAATGTATTCTTTTTAATGGCTGAGTAATACTCCATTGTGTATATGTACCACAGCTTTCTTATCCATTCATCTGCTGATGGACATCTAGGTTGCTTCCATGTCTTGGCTATTATAAACAGTGCTGCGATGAACATTGGGGTACACGTGTCTCTTTCCCTTCTGGTTTTCTCAGTGTGTATGCCCAGCAGTGGGGTTGCTGGATCATAAGGCAGTTCTATCTCCAGTTTTTTAAGGAATCTCCACACTGTTCTCCATAGTGGCTGTACTAGTTTGCATTCCCACCAACAGTGTAAGAGGGTTCCCTTTTCTCCACACCCTCTCCAGCATTTATTATTTGTAGACTTTTGGATCGCAGCCATTCTGACTGGTGTGAAATGGTACCTCATAGTGGTTTTGATTTGCATTTCTCTGATAATGAGTGATGTTGAGCATCTTTTCATGTGTTTGTTAGCCATCTGTATGTCTTCTTTGGAGAAATGTCTATTTAGTTCTTTGGCCCATTTTTTGATTGGGTCGTTTATTTTTCTGGAGTTGAGCTGTAGGAGTTGCTTGTATATTTTTGAGATTAGTTGTTTGTCGGTTGCTTCATTTGCTATTATTTTCTCCCATTCTGAAGGCTGTCTTTTCACCTTGCTAATAGTTTCCTTTGATGTGCAGAAGCTTTTAAGTTTAATTAGGTCCCATTTGTTTATTTTTGCTTTTATTTCCAATATTCTGGGAGGTGGGTCATAGAGGATCCTGCTGTGATGTATGTCAGAGAGTGTTTTGCCTATGTTCTCCTCTAGGAGTTTTATAGTTTCTGGTCTTACGTTTAGATCTTTAATCCATTTTGAGTTTATTTTTGTGTATGGTGTTAGAAAGTGGTCCAGTTTCATTCTTTTACAAGTGGTTGACCAGATTTCCCAGCACCACTTGTTAAAGAGATTGTCTTTAATCCATTGTATATTCTTGCCTCCTTTGTCGAAGATAAGGTGTCCATATGTGCGTGGATTTATCTCTGGGCTTTCTATTTTATTCCATTGATCAATATTTCTGTCTTTGTGCCAGTACCATACTGTCTTGATAACTGTGGCTTTGTAGTAGATCCTGAAGTCAGGTAGGTTGATTCCTCCAGTTCCATTCTTCTTTCTCAAGATCGCTTTGGCTATTCGAGGTTTTTTGTATTTCCATACAAATTGTGAAATTATTTGTTCTAGCTCTGTGAAGAATACTGTTGGTAGCTTGATAGGGATTGCGTTGAATCTATAAATTGCTTTGGGTAGTATACTCATTTTCACTATATTGATTCTTCCAATCCATGAACATGGTATATTTCTCCATCTATTAGTGTCCTCTTTGATTTCTTTCACCAGTGTTTTATAGTTTTCTATATATAGGTCTTTAGTTTCTTTAGGTAGATATATTCCTAAGTATTTTATTCTTTCCGTTGCAATGGTGAATGGAATTGTTTCCTTAATTTCTCTTTCTGTTTTCTCATTATTAGTGTATAGGAATGCAAGGGATTTCTGTGTGTTGATTTTATATCCTGCAA
Organism: Bos indicus x Bos taurus; assembly: GCF_003369695.1. NCBI lineage: Eukaryota > Metazoa > Chordata > Mammalia > Artiodactyla > Bovidae > Bos > Bos indicus x Bos taurus. The sequence goes on along the minus strand of NC_040076.1, from coordinate 63,257,868 downwards.
CTTTACTGTAGTCATTGATTATTTCTAGTAATTTTCTGGTGGACTCTTTAGGGTTTTCTATGTAGAGGATCATGTCATCTGCAAATAGTGAGAGTTTTACTTCTTCTTTTCCAATTTGGATTCCTTTTATTTCTTTTTCTGCTCTGATTGCTGTGGCCAAAACTTCCAAAACTATGTTGAATAGTAATGGTGAAAGTGGGCACCCTTGTCTTGTTCCTGACTTTAGAGGAAATGCTTTCAATTTTTCCCCATTGAGGATAATGTTTGCTGTGGGTTTGTCATATATAGCTTTTATTATGTTGAGGTATGTTCCTTCTATTCCTGCTTTCTGGAGAGTTTTTATCATAAATGGATGTTGAATTTTGTCAAAGGCTTTCTCTGCATCTATTGAGATAATCATATGGTTTTTATTTTTCAATTTGTTAATGTGGTGTATTACATTGATTGATTTGCGGATATTGAAGAATCCTTGCATCCTTGGGATAAAGCCCACTTGATCATGGTGTATGATCTTTTTAATGTGTTGTTGGATTCTGATTGCTAGAATTTTGTTAAGGATTTTTGCATCTATGTTCATCAGTGATATTGGCCTGTAGTTTTCTTTTTTTGTGGGATCTTTGTCAGGTTTTGGTATTAGGGTGATGGTGGCCTCATAGAATGAGTTTGGAAGTTTACCTTCCTCTGCAATTTTCTGGAAGAGTTTGAGCAGGATAGGTGTTAGCTCTTCTCTAAATTTTTGGTAGAATTCAGCTGTGAAGCCGTCTGGACCGGGGCTTTTGTTTGCTGGAAGATTTTTGATTACAGTTTCAATTTCCATGCTTGTGATGGGTCTGTTAAGATTTTCTATTTCTTCCTGGTCCAGTTTTGGAAAGTTGTACTTTTCTAAGAATTTGTCCATTTCTTCCACGTTGTCCATTTTATTGGCATATAATTGTTGATAGTAGTCTCTTATGATCCTTTGTATTTCTGTGTTGTCTGTTGTGATCTCTCCATTTTCGTTTCTAATTTTGTTGATTTGATTTTTCTCCCTTTGTTTCTTGATGAGTCTGGCTAATGGTTTGTCAATTTTATTTATCCTTTCAAAGAACCAGCTTTTGGTTTTGTTGATTTTTGCTATGGTCTCTTTTGTTTCTTTTGCATTTATTTCTGCTCTAATTATTCATATGCTTTTATTTTTCCTTTTCTCCTTTGCTTTCCGCTTCTCTTCTTTTCATAGCTATTTGTAAGGCCTCCCCAGACAGCCATTTTGCTTTTTTGCATTTCTCTTTCTTGGGGATGGTCTTGATCCCTGTCTCCTGTACAATGTCACAAACCTCTATCCATAGTTCATCAGGCACTCTATCTATCAGATCTAGGCCCTTAAATCTATTTCTCACTTCCACTGTTTAATTATAAGGAATTTGATTTAGGTCCTACCTGAATGGTCTAGAGGTTTTCCCTACTTTCTTCAATTTCACTCTGAATTTGGCAAAAGGAGTTCATAATCTGAGCCAGTGAGCTCCCGGTCTTATTTTGCTGATTGTATAGAGCTTCTCTATCTTTGGCTGTAAGGAATATAATTAATCTGATTTTGGTGTTGGTCATCTGGTGATGTCCATGTGTAGAGTCTTCTCTTGTGTTGTTGGAAGAGGGTGTTTGCTATGACCAGTGCATTCTCTTGGCAAAACTCTATTAGCCTTTGCCCTGCTTCATTCTGTATTCCAAGGCCAAATTTGCCTGTTACTCCAGGTGCTTCTTGACTTCCTACTTTTGCATTACAGTTCCCTATAATTAAAAGTACATCTTTTTTTGGGTGTTAGTTCTAAAAGGTCTTGTAGGTCTTCATAGAACCGTTCAACTTCAGCTTCTTCAGAGTTACTGGTTGGGGCATTGACTTGGATTACTGTGATATTGAATGGTTTGCCTTGGAAATGAACAGAGATCATTCTGTCATTTTTGAGATTGCATCCAAGTACTGCATTTTGGACTCTTTTGTTGACCATGATGGCTACTCCATTTCTTCTAAGGGATTCCTGCCTATAGTAGTAGATACAATGGTCATCTGAGTTAAATTCACCCATTCCAGTCCATTTTAGTTCGCTGATTTCTAGAATGTTGATGTTCACTCTTGCCATCTCCTGTTTGACCACTTCCAATTTGCCTTGACTCATGAACCTACCATTCCAGGTTCCTATGCAATATTGCTCTTTACAGCATCGGACCTTGCTTCTGTCACCAGTCATGTCCACAACTGGGTATTGTTTTTGCTTTGGCTCCATCCCTTCATTCTTTCTGAAGTTATTTCTCCACTGATCTCCAGTAGCATATCCATCTGCAATTCAAAGACTGACTACTGATCATCTTCCTTGTCTGTCATAAGTGCTTTGTGCTCTATCTTCCTCTCTTTGTGTGACTTTTAGGCCAGTTTGAATAAGAGAGATGTATACCAATGCATTCTTCTACCCTACAGCCTAAGGTTATTGACATCAAGGAAGACAAGTTGATTCATTTATTTTTAAATCTTTTACCTTGTGTGTAAGTATTAAAAAACACATTACTAAAATTTTTTAAAGATATCTTTTATTCTCTTTACACATATTTGGCAGAGTTGTAATAAGCATGCATGTTTGTATGAGATACTTTCCACTTAATTTTATTTTATAAGCATTTTTATCATTTCTACACAGTCAGCATTGAGCACCTGCTAATGCTAGGTGCTAATCTAGGATGCTTTCAATGGTCTATTTAGTCATTGGACTATGATTTACTCAATAATTTATTTATAGATATATTATATATATATTAGATATATATATATATAGATATTACCCCCACTTCCCCCACTAGTATAAATAAAAGTGCAGTGAATATATTTGGACTCGCAGGTTTACTTTTTTATATTTTTCTTAGGAGTAATTTCAGTGAGTAATATTGCTGGATCAAAGGGCATGAATATCTTTATAGTCATTAGTGCTTATTGATAAACTGCTTTTCAGAAAGGCTATTTAAATTTACAATGCTATCAATATTGTAGGAAAATATCCATTTTTCTTGACCCTTATCAGGATCTGATTTTATTATTAAAAAAAAGAAGCTAAGAAATGGTATTGTGATTTTTTTTTAACTTGGATTTTGTTGCTTAAATTGGGAAGGGTGAACGTTTTTGCAAATTGTGTTTTCTAACTTTGTGAATCATCTGTTTTCTTTTACAACAGTGGGTTTGTAAATTGTGTCACTGCAGGTCAAATAACCACAGCCACCAAGATCTTGAAGGTGACAAACCCTCGCCTGTCACAGTATCGGTTCCTTCCCGGTCCTTCCCCTGTTGCAGGCTAATAGGACAATGGCGTTTGTTGCATCTATTTCCAGAAAGATGCTAATGGTCTTCTTTCCTTCTGCTTTGCAAAACAGCTGTGAAGGAGCCAGGAAGCCCGCATGCAGGAACTGCTGCAGGGGAAAAAACCTACAGTGGCAGGAAATTACCCTAATAGGGTGAAAATTAAGAAACGACTCTTGGCACAGCCTGTTTCCAGGAAACGGGTGGTACTTTCACGCCTTAGCAATTATTCTCTTAGAATCAATTTGGTGGCTCTTTAAAAAAAAATTAGATTTGAACCTGAAGGGGGTTAAAGAGAAAAGGATAAAAGCTTGGAAAATATTTAATTTTGTTTCATAAAGAAATTATTCTCATCTTCCCCATTGAGTAGAAAAGGCAGTTCTTTGAAACTTTTTTTTGGCCCTTCCTATTTTGTGCAAAATTATCTCATTTTAGGTTATACATTTTGGAGCTCAGGCAGGCAGTAGACACCTGCAGAAGGAAAGGACTAATGCTTTTGTATTCTTCATTTGTAGAAAAAATATCAGGGATGTTAAGCCACTGATTGGCGGTAGTATTTGCTGGCCCACAGGATGGTGGTCCTGAGGTTGGGAGATGGGCTGGAGGATGCGCAGTGGCCACTGCTTCGATAGTCAGTTGAGGGGCAGGTGTGTTTGCATCTCTCTGCTTCTGTGTCAGGAGTGCAGAGCCCGAGTCTCTTCATGCTTTCTCTCCCCATCCCCTGATCACGTTCTTGCATCTCTACCATGACAACTTATATAGAAAACGCTCCTCAGTCGTCTCTATTTCATCTCCCACTTTTTGCTTTGGTAAGTCTTGGATTGATTGACTAAGGCATCTGGTGGGCATTGAAAAAATATTCTCTTCTATGGAAAATATTTACTGGTTTATTTCATTTATTCTCTGCACCTTTTTGGCACCTAATAACCTAAAGACATTAAACATGGAATCAGCTTTTATTTAATTTCAGAAGACGTGACCTGTGTTTGGTTGTTTAAAGGTATAGATCTCTAATGGAAGAAAGTGACTGTAGAAACAAAATTGGTGAACACTTTGAGGCAGGATGTACTTGCTTATCTCTGTGAGTCTTCTTCATTCTTGGCACAGAAGAGATGCTTGGTACCTGGTTGTTGAGGTCAGCACCTTGAAGGGCAGCTTTTCTTTCATTCCCTGAAGCTTCACTCTGAGGATAAGTAGACAGCTATTAATGTACTCAGTAGGGATAATTTTATTTTAATAAATTCATAAATTCATAGAAATGCTGTCCTTTCATAGCATCACCAGTTTCAGCATTTGAAGAAATCTTGGAGTTTAGTTCCTCTAAACTTCAGAACTGAGGTGAAAAAAGTCTCAAAATCTAGAAACAATGGATAAGACTAACAAGATAGGATTTGATAGGGATTCGGTCAACGTTTTATACATTTTTTTGAATTTATCCTGTGTGAAAGGGTAGTTGAGAATGAGTTTGCAAAAATGCATAAGACCCAGTCCTTAGTGTCAGTTTTTTAAGAAATAACAAGAGTAGATACAGGCTGGCATCAATATTGCAAAAGAAAACATTAATTATACTTATTTATTCATTTGTTCATATACTCAATTATATGATTCACTTACTGACAAAGTCAATTGAGCATATAACATAACAGGCACAGTAGTCGATGGAGAAGATCTGTCCAAATAGAAAAGACCTGGGGACTTTAGTCAACCAGTTTGGCTTGAATGTTTCCAATGATGGGCTGCTCTTTACCTCACTGAGTGAGCCATATATTTTAAAACAGATCCCTAGAAATTGTAATTAAATACTAACTTTAATACAGTGGTCCTAATTCTAGCATATGAAAAGCTATGGAAAAATTATAATTTCTTTTTATCTTATAACCCTGCAAATAATTGTCTGGAGCCCCTGCTTATTTTTAAAACTTTAAGCATCATCTCCTCTGTGAAGTCTCTCTGAAACTCCCAGGGAATTTTTTCTTCTCCTTTATTACTACAAGCATGTAGTTCTAAAACTTACCGTGTTTTAGGGCACCCTAGGGAATAATTCAAAATATAGATTCTAGAGCTATACTCCAGTATGTTCATAAAGCTCCCTAGAAAGTCCCGAGGCTGGTGGTTCGCACTCCAGCCCTTGTTAACTGCTGTGCAGAGGAGATGAACTTGCATTGTGGGGCACCTACCATGTGCTTTAGTGTGGTCTAGTTTGGTTATCATATCTATGCATTTTTATTGTTCTGTAAATATCTCCATTATCACTTATCGAATTATAATTTAAGTGTTTCATGATCAGTTAACTCTCCATTCTCCACATACTAAAAAGTTTTCATTCATTTTGGATATTCCCTGGGTTTACCACAGTGTGTTGTCCCTTAGTGACTGTCCAGTGAATGGATGAGTGCAGTGGCAGAGAAAAGCTCAACGTGAACATTTGTACCATACTCTGAGGTAGGAAAACTGAACCGTGTTTCAGAAAGGCTCTAAGTTACATCTTCATTACTGCATCAAGGCTGGAGTGCTAGAGGGAGAAGTACATTACCCTGGAAGTTGAGAAACCTGGCCGACAGTCACAGCTTGGCCACCAAGTCACTGCTGGGGCCCAAAGTTTTATCCTTTGTAAAGAGAAGGGATTTGCCAGAGCACTATATTTGCCTAATCTGTACACTATAAGCTGTACAGGCTTCCCCAATGGCTCAGCAGGTAAAGAATCCACCTGCCAATGCAGGAGACACAGGAGTTGCAGGTTTGATCCCTGGGTAGGGAAGATCCTCTGGAAAAGGAAATGGCAACCCACTCCAGCATTCTTGCCTGAAAAAATCCCATGGGCAGAGGAGTCTGGTGACCTACAGTCTAATGGGGTTGCAAAGAGTCAGACACGCCTGAGCAACTCAGCACATGCAATCTGTTGGCTTTCTTCTAGCACTGCAGTGTACTTACACTTTCTGATATGATATCAGCTTCTGGACCAGGATAAAGAGGGGAGTGATGGAGAAAGGCTCTTGGCAGGGAATTGTAAGGTACTAACCCTTGTGTCTAGTGGTCTCATGTTGTAGCTGGTGGAGTGAAGTGTGTTCAAAAACTCTTCTCTCTCCCTTTATTCACACAGAGGGAGTGAGACAGGGAAGGTGGATTTTTCAACTAAATCAGGTCCTTTTGAGATCTTTAGGTCTGCTTTTTCTTCTGTTGGTTATCAGCTCAATAAAGATTCAGAAGGGACAGCGAGGCCCTCCATTTCAGAGACTTGCTCTGAGTGGTTTGAAACAGCCACCACCTAATGACTCTGCTGTATTCCTGGAGCCTTGAGTAGCTGTTTAACATTCAGGCTGCATGGAGCCAGTGAGAGCTCCCAGCAGAGAAGGGAATTAACTGTTTGGTGTGTTTTAATAAGTGAGTGAGCAAAGATCATGTGAATCGATTATCAATTTGACTAACTTTCTTGCAGGGCTTGTGTAGAAGAATTAAATGCAAACAGACGACATGTTTACCAAAGAGGAATTCACCTTGAAGTGGGTATTAGGATTCTTGAATGTGATTTTTGTAATGCATTGGAGCTTCTTATCCACTTTCCTTATTTCTGTCAAGAACATGTGTTGGAAATGAAGGTGGAAATCACTTAAGTCTGATTAGATCCAGGGCCAGCATACAAAGGACCTGTTCCTCTGGGTACATTTGAGACCCATCCTACCCTAGTATCTTTCTGTTAGTTCAGAGGTTACTGCCAGAGCCCAGGGCTCTAGGGACACTTGAGGATGACGCTAAGTTGGTAGTGACAGTGGATGGAGTGCCTGCCCTTCAGACTGGTCCAGTTTATTCCATTGTATTTGCTTGAGGAAGACTGCCAAGACCAAAAAGCTGATCTGAACTAATTTTACCTCCAGGATGCTTGCTGCTTGAGAATAAATGGAAAAGAAGACTTGGAAGGAGATTTGACTCTGGTTCTTCCCTTGTCTTCTTCTTTCTTCTCCATCCTCATTCTTTGCTTTCTAAGAGGGAAGCACAACTTTTTATATATTTATGGCTGGTGAACACTGTTCCCCTGTGAAGTCTGCTTGGGGAGAGATATACTGGACCTGTGAGAGTGGAAGGGACCACACCTTTGGCTAACCATTTTACCTGAGCCAGCATCTAGGAAAATGTTCCCCCTTTGTCCATGGGAACATCTCTGATGGTACCCAACACAGGTGTGTATTAACCTGCCTGTTACTTACTTCTGTTCTCTGAGCACATTGCCAAACACACAGTGGCTGCTCAGTCATTACTGTTGAATGACTGAATGAATAACTGCTTATAGCTATGAGGTGGTAAACATCCTTTTTAAAAATTTTCAACTGTTGGGCCTTTCCAGGTGTTCCTATTTCTGAGCTCTGTTGTCAAGTGTTAGCTTTTGAGTGATTGTCCAGTTGAATTTTAAAAGTCCCAAGATCTCATGTTTTATTTCATTATTATTGGGTCAAGAAACTGGAAAACAGGAAGCTTACTGGGCTCAAAGAGGAGACACTGATCTTAATAAAACATGAGAACTGAAGTGACAGTGACATGTTGTATTCTTTATATCTTCAAGAAGTGTATACAGATCACCCAAGGCAGCCAATTCATAGTAAAGTGATGAAAGATCGGACAAGAGTTTAGAAAAATAATGGAGAGTGGTTGTTGTTTTTACTGATGAATGAAGTCATAGATGTCCTATGCCGGGTTGGCTGTGGACAGTGGGAAGGGCCAAGGTTTGCCACCTTCGGTCCTTTTATCAGCATCCTTTGCTGTTGCTGGGGCCCCTCCCCTCAGGTCTCCCAGGTTGCCACATTAAGGCCCCAGAGGCTTGGCTCCATTTCCTGGCTCTTTCCCACCCCATGTGTCAGACTCACTAGACTCGTGCCTGCCTCCCCAGGGGTTGCTTGGTTGACCAAATTGCTTGTATTTGATGAATTAAATTATAGTAAGACCTGAAGGTTTGGTATTTTACTTTCTGGGGTTATTTGCATTTTAACTGGGTACTCATGGACTCCTGTATTAGCTAAAAGAAATAAATTACTGATGCTTGAATTTCCAATAGGCAAGTTGGGGAGGCAGATATTTTTCTCAGATTTCTGTTCCAGTGTCAGCCCTCAAATCATGTGAATGGGCATAGCATATTTCTTTGCTTTCCTCATTTCTGCTGATTCTTCTGTATCCTTTTCTTCTTTTTCTTCCTTCTTCTGTTCCTCTTTTTCTCCGGTTTGAGTAGACTCTGGAATCAGAAGCTGTGCTCAGTATTGTGCTGTGATGAAAGGAAAGCGTTTGGAGTGTCTCTGGTCATAGACTAGACTATAGAACAGAGGTAGCTGTAAGAGAGTTGGCAGAAAGAAACTCTGAGACTGAATGCTTTGGAATTTGGATGTGGCCCTTCTACATTGCCACGACCTTTGTATCTTGGTAAGTTGAGAATGTCTGGGGTTTTCTGTCTCCTAACATGGAAGACTCCTATGTCAAGGAGTTCAGTCATTGTATCTCTGTGGAAGACAGAATCAGAAGAATAAGGTTAAGTGCAACAGTAGACATAGGATTAGCATAGAAGGAAACCTCACAATCAGTAAGATTTGGATAAATGGTTGTGAGAGGCAGTAATAGCATCACCATTTCGGTAGCTGTTTACAAAATGTCACCTTCATTTTCTATGGTTACATAAAATTATGACTGGAAAACAGGGGTCTTGGTTGGCATTGGAAAACTGTAGAGGCCCAAGTCACTTTAGTGATGTTATTATTTCTACTAATCAGTGAATGGCATACTCTAGATCTATTCAAATACAGTAGCCACCGCACAGTGGTTGCTGAGCATTATGAAATGTGACTAGCCCAAACTGAAATGTATCCTAGGTGTAAAATATACACTGGGTTTGAAAACTTTGTTTAAAAAGAGGAATGTCAAATATATTGTTTTATTTAATACAGATTATAATATGTTTATAATATTTTTGACATATTGGGCTAAATAAAAGATAGTGTTCAGATTTTCAGTCACTTATTGTGCGTTTTTTCCCATGTAGTCACTGGAAGCTGTAAGATCGCATATGTGGCTCTCATTTGTGGTAGGCGTTGTATTTCTGTTGGACAGGACTGATGTGAGTCCTGCACATTTTCCGTGCACAGATTGTCTTTAAACATTGAAAAGATCTTGTCATATTTTATATTCATCTATCTTGCTGGATAAGTGTCATAATTATTCCCCCAATTTGCTTTCTTATCAGTACAAGGGCTCTGGTGGCAGGCCTCTGGGATGTCACTTCCTGTAAACGTCTGGAGACACAGCACCTCCGGGTGTGCATCGTGGGTGTGTGCTCAGGAGGATTTGATGAGGATCTCCTTCCTTGAGGGAGTAGCATGGAAACTTTAAAAGACAGGCTTTTGCCTTGAATAAAACCTTTTTTTTTTTTTTTTAAAGAGAGCATCCTATTTTGCATTCTACAAGAAAAATTATTTCCTTAACGAAGACACTAAGAATTCCTTGGATTACCAGTGAGGGGTGAGAGAGTCTCACCTTGAGACAGTTCAGATCCTCATTTCTATTCCAGATCTCTTCTCTGCTATAGGTCATTCAAATTATTACCTGCCTGGATAGCCAATTAGGCTGTAAGAGTTATGCTGTAATCTCTGTGTATTACTTAAGATTGGATTTGGTTGAAGGAAATAATAAAACCCAACAAATAGAGGCTTTAAAAAGATAGTAGCTTACATCCTCTCTCCCGTATAAAGCATGGTGGGGTGAGTCCCGAGGTCCGGCAGTGGCTTTGTTCCACTGCCTTTAGCTCCTACTCTGCCATCACTCGTGTGACTCTCTTACACATTCCAGAAGGTGGAGGGGGGAGAGGACAGAAGAGATGAGGGGCAGAGTTTGTGCAATAGTTGTTCTTTAAAGTTTCAAAACACAACAAATGCACTTATATCCTATTGGCCAGACTTCGGCCTGAGTGGCTGTATGCTGAGTTACAATTCCTGTGGCTATGAAAGGAAGACGGGCTTCCCTGTTGGCTCAGGTGGTAAAGAATCTGCCTGCAATGCAGAAGACCCAGGTTGAAAGACAGACAGAATGGGTATTGTGGGACTAATATTAGTCTCTACATCTTGTGTTGTTACCCATATAAGCATTTTTTTTTTTTTTTTTTACCAATTACATGCTCTATTACTTTAGTGAGTTCTTTCATGTAGTTACCTCATACAGCTCCATGTATAAAAGCAGGAAAGACTGTTACATGTTTGGCCCTGATTGTCTAGAAAAGCCAGGTTATTTCTGGAAAATAGTTGTCATACACAATAAAATAATAATAATAACACTTTACATGGGAGAGGTATGGGGCTGTTTACCTGTGAACCTGATTTAGTGCACTTAGGATGCCAGGTTAGTTGAATGGCATCACCAACTCGATGGACATGAGTTTTAGCAAGCTCCAGGAGTTGGTGATGGACAGGGAAGCCTGGTGTGCTGCAGTCCATGGGGTCGCAGAGTCAGACACCTCTGAGTGACTGAACTGAACTGATAGGGTGCCAGGATCTTGACAGTAATAGCATGATGGGGTTGACCTGGTCCCTGTTTATATGTAAAGGTTCTTTACTCTGGGAACTAATGATTAAAACAAAAGAATTTTCTGAGCATGCCTGAATTCACCCCTCAGAATGAGAAATAGATGTTCTTGGCATGGTTGCTTGCTTAAGCCTAGGCCAGGCAAGCCTGGGCACAGCTACCAGACTGATGGGACCAATGTGCCATATGCCTTCTATTATCATGAAGGCTTGAGGGCCTGAGAAAAGGAATCTGTGTGTATCCATCCCTGCTGTCTGTGCATTGTTCTATGTTCTCTCACCAAGGTTGTTGTATTGCTACTAGAGAGGAGATCCATAATAGAGGTCAATAAGGTTTCAGTGGAACCTTACTTTTTGTTTATATTTGACTTTCCTTTAGCAGTTGGTTTTCCATATATACTGGTTGCTTTTCAAAAAGTTTCCCATAATTCCATGGTATTTCCAAAATTTGAACTTCCTTTTCAATAGGTGTAAACCCAGGAGTTTCCTGTCTCTAGTTTCATCCGAAAGACTCTAGATATTTTTTTGCTGAGCACTCTGTTAAAGGATCAGCTTTTCCTTTCTGACTTGGTGAGAGGATTTTCTTTTCACAAATTATTTCATTAAAACTTCGATAAAAAATAATCCTTTAATGTTAGAAAAGCATATTTATAGATCCTTTGAAAGGTCCCCAATTAAACAAATTTGTATGATTTCCCAAGCTTTGCACACACTTTATTTATTGTAGTACATGTTGAGAAAGTACATGGAATTTGGAGTTAGACTAATTTTGGCTTGAATACTCTCTATTTTTATTAGCTTTGCCATTTTTACTAGCTGTGTGGTCTTGGTCAAGTCACTGAACTGTTCTGAGTCCTAGCTGCAAAATTATTTTCCTGACATCCAACTTGCAAGGTTATTATGAAGAGGTAAGTAATCTATGTGAAGTATTAATGTGATGCTTGGTATTAAAAAGAAGCCCAGTAAGCTCTATTGTTATTCATTTAGACATCAGATCCTACTCCACATAGTGCTATAGATTTTTTCCAGTTTACACTGTCATATTCCAAATGAATATTATTTGTTGTGAGTTAGAAGTCTCACATTTCTTTCTTGTTCCTCCTTTCCACACTTTATTTCTTGTTCCTTTGCTTCTTTTTCCCCTTTCTCTTTCCTTTTTTTTAAATCTCATTTTCTCCTGTCTCATTCTAGGTATAAAAATTCTGTTAATTTTACCCCAGTGATTTAGTATTTTTCTTATCACAGCACCCTTATGGTGATTACAGACTAGGACTCCATAACTGGATTTCACATCTGAAGAATGTCAAATCATCCTTTGATTCCATTCAGCTATAATTGTCAGTTTACATTTGATGACTTCATGATGTAGGGGTTAAGCTGGGTGAAACCCAGGTTTGGGTTTTCTCCTGGTATTGATATTAGGCTGTTGATTAGAGGATCAGATCCTTAGCCTTTAGCACTCTCCTGCTTCTTGTTTCTTTGCCTTGGGGGTTGCAAAAGCAACCAGCAAGTCAAGGCAAGGGATGGAGCAGGGTAGGTGTAAAGAGCATGAGCCCAGGCTCTGTGGAGTCCTGTTGCTAGGCAACAGCATGCAGGGAGCAGACACATCCATATGCCTGCTAGCATCCTGTTGTCCTAGCAACAGAACATTTGGGTGGAGAACTGGAGAAAGAGGAAAACTGGGTTCAAATTACTTAAAGTTCCCCAGATCCTAGAATACTCCCAGGCCTGAACCCCATGCGTTCATTGTCTTAATTTTCCCTCATTCATTGAAGCTGAGGGTTCCATGTTTTTCCTTAAATTCATCATCCAGCATTTATAAGAGGTCTTTCCTCAGAGTTGCACATTACCCAAGTCACGTGGCAGCTCATTAGAGCCTATCCACCTCCAGGCTCTCTGGTGATCTGCACCGCAGGGCCTATTCTATGGAATTTTAAAAGGACCCCTTGCTCCAAGTGGAGCCCTGTGGGATAGAAATTAAATGCTCACTTGTATGTAAATTTAAGTTCTAGTTGTTTGGTAGGTGTAATGTTGCTAAGTCATTACCTTTAGATCTAAGGCTGTCACTGTGAACTTTTAAATTAGTTACAAAGGACATAGGACAGGATGCCTTCTTTCTCTTTTTGAGCTCTGTGATGTTCAGGAGCCATGAATCACACTTGACCATATTCCGGAAACCTTGGGGTCGTGCCTTCTTCATCCTAAATTCTCCATTTCTAGGTGCTCCATCCCTACTATGGGCCCTGGCACATGGTAGATGAATTTATTAAATGGATGACCTGGGGACAGGCACAATGTGATACTGAAAGTGAAAGTTCCATGCAGTGTATAAATTGGTTGGTTAGTGTTCTTGCATGCCTGGCTCTAATCCTGTGTCCTTTGGTTCCGCAGACCACTTGCTGCCTCTAGGTTGGCGGCTGCATTCTTATTGTGTTCTCTCAAATCTTATGCCTTGTATTGAAGATCTGTTATGCCCAATTTCTTATGGTTAAGACCTTAGTTTTTCCTGTCTGCCCCAGAGAACTTGTACACTAGCCCTATGGCTGAGGTTCTGCCTCCAGCTTTCAGATCTTCCTGATACTGCCAGTTGGTTCTTCTTCATTCTGCCTTATCTTAGGACTGCCACCTCTGTCCCACTGTTTTATTTGAAATTGCAGGGCTCTGAGACAATTTACTTGTCCCTGCTCCCACCTGTTGTCTGTTATTGCTTCTTCTGTGGATACTTGACACTCCCCTGGGGAAGTACTTAATTGTAGACCTTTCTCCATTGTAGTTAGTCCTGCTATTTGGGGTGTATCTGGAGAGACTATTTCTAGTCATTTTGTTTTATGTTATGATAACAACTTTGACCTCCTACCCACAAACCCCCACTTTACTTCCATTTTCCTTCATAGGAGATCATAAAATCACTATGAAAACAAAACAAGATTTGTCTACATGATGAGCTAGCTGAGTACTTTCTTTACTGCTTTCTGCTATTATTTAATTTTTCATAGTAAGTATATATGCCATTAGATGTAGGAAAAAACCCAATGTTTAAAAAAAAAACCCTATTCAATGTCTAGCACAGGATTAAGCACATAGTATTCAAATAAGATATGCTTTCTGAATTAAATTGAATGTAGATTTTAATATTTACCAATGAGATTGAGATAGAACTTTCTTTTGCTAAACCTTTGAATTTCTTCCAGTGTGGAAGTTGCCAGCATATGGCCCAGGATATCAATAAAACGATTAGGATCCTAAATAGCAGAGAAGAGACTAGTTCTCTTTAAATGGTACATTTTCTTTATACCAGCTTTACATTTGGGTTCTATATGCCCTGAATTGGTGCACATTTTCCCATATTTGTGATGGAAACTACCGATATTCTAGTCCAAACATGCCTGAGTGATTCTCTCAAATAGCCATAATGGGACCCCTGCCACAGATATCTGCATGTGAGCATAAGACGATGTGTCTGGAGTTAGTAATCCTGGCAGGCTGGAAAGTCAATGGCCCATTCAAGGGAAATCTTCCTTTAGAACAATTTGAAAGTTGTATATACCATATCAAATCAATCTAAACAATAAATATCTTCTGAGTTAACATGTGTGTGTGTGTATATGTGTGTGTGTGTGTGTATTCAATTCAGAGTTGGAACAGGGTGGAGACATTGTTACTGATTTGGCAAGGATTATGTATTAAGTATTATGGTGCTGTTTACCTGGGGAGGAGCAGAGGGAGAGAATTTTTCCTATCTTAATCTTTTGTTAACGTTAAAGCCCCTTCTGGAGGACTCTGTTTTGCAGAAGAGTGCTTGGAAGAAGTAAGTAGAGCTGATCTATTGATATATAACAAGACTCTTTCATTCAGTGCTAATTTACATACAAAGCTGGTATCTCCAAAGAATTTGACCAGTGTAGCTGGAATCTGCCCTGTTTTGAAAGGTCTGTTCTGCCACTGGGGGAAGGTGTGTGGCTCAAGTTCACATTTTCTGTCTACACATCACCACCACATTTTCACTGAAGAAAGTGCTATATACAACCTCAAGTTCTTGCCTGTTAAGTGATGAAGAAAATTCAAGCTTATGGCTATCATTAAAATTTCACTTCTGTCATTGAAATACATTTTAAAAAAGATTTCCATCATTCTTATCATCAACAGCTATAAAGCAAACAAAGATGTCTCTTTCTCTGTTTCTCAGGAAATTAAGACTCCTCAGAGTTACAAGGAGGAACCCCAGAGATGAAGGCCAGGGAACTCTCGGAGTCCTCTAAGTTGATGAGAACCACATTCCATCTCCCTGGCTGGGAGCATATTGTAGCTTTGCAGCCCAGCAGTAGGATGAAGTGTTGCTCTGGAAGATCCTGCCTTTCTCCCCACGTCCCACTCTACAGGGCTCTGGGTGTGCAGACAAGGCTCTGCAATGCTCACCTTCAAAACAGCTCTCTAGGAAGCACTTGGTGGACCAGTACTGTTGGACTTTGTGATTTGAAGATCCTAGCAGGTTCCTGTGTCCTCGAGACTCAAATTTTATAGGTGATTTCATGTGATACTCTTATTATGATGCATGTATGATATGGAACAGCGGCTGCTATGGGATCATCCACGAAACCTGACCCTATCCCCTTGGAAGTGCCTCCCTGTACCTTGGGGATAAGCTTGACTTGTTCTCTGTGCAGCTCCTGGAAAATGTGACCACCTTGCTCCTTGTCACAGTCTGACTGTGGCTGTAGTACACGCTGGAGATCACTGTCCAACTTGCAGTGACTGTCTCCTGATTCTTATATGAAAAAATCTCCAGTTCATTCATCACTCATCAATCATTTCCCTCAGTGACTCATCTTCTGAAAGTTTCATTCCTTAGTCCCTTTTCTGAGGCTGGTAAATAGCATGTCATTCCAGCAAAAGGCAGAGGGGGCGGCAGCCCATCTGGACCCCCAAGTTTGATTTCATATTTATGAAACAGCTTAAATGTCAGTTTGAGTGAAAAATGACACCTTCTCCAGCTTCTCACATTAGTGCCTGTGGCTGCCACTGAGTGTTTCTTGCTTTCTCTTTTTAAAAGCAGCTCATGGCTTCCTTACTTGGTTGTGCTAAAGTAGGGATGGAAAAGGGATGGGTGGATGCATAGATGGGTGGATGGATGGCTGAGATCACAATTAGGTATTACCACCAGAGAGGAGAGTAGAAGTTGGGGAAAACAAAACAAAGACCAAATAAAAGAAATACTCTAGTTGGTTTTATTGGGAGTTTGATTAATGGTGAGGATATTGAGATAGTCTTGTGAAATGTGATATAGAAATTTGGAAAATAAGGATCTTGAGAAATGTCATCTATAATTCTACTACATTAATATTTGTATTGATAACCTGGATATATCTCTCTCCCAGTTTATTTTTTCAATGTACATGTAGTTTCCTAAAGTTCAAGACAAAAATGTGCATTTAAGGAACCTGGGAACCCACAATTTAGGACTTTAGAAAAATTGTATCTTGGGCTGAAGGAGGGGTGGGATAAAGGCAATTGAGCTCACAAGTGAATGCCTTCAGTGTAGTCTCCTGGGAGTTGAAGTGAAGTTGAAAGTGAAGTTGCTCAGTTGTGTCCGACTCTTTGCGATCCCATGGACTGTAATCTACCAGGCTTCTCTGTCCATGGGATTTTCCAGGCAATAGTACTGGAGTGGGTTGCCATTTCCTTCTCCAGGGGATCTTCCTGACCCAGGGATCAAACCCAGGTCTCCTGCATTGCAGGCAGATGCTTTACCTCTGAGCCACCAGGGAAGCCCCTCTCATTAATGAGAGATTTTCCTCCTGCTGGAAGGCTAGGGAATTTGTGCAGCATTGAAATCAACCTTGTGATGATGCATATAGATTTGGTAGTCAAAGTGTAAATCTGGACCTGCTCCTACCTGGGTCGTCTATGGTCCCCAGAAGCACTGACAGAATGGAGCGGGGGAACACTGCTGGAGCCTCAACAGGTTCTGAGTTTTGTCAGGATAAGTGAACTACCTTTCTTCAAACACTGAGTGGGGTGGTGGGGGGAAGCCTCAAGTACAAGCATCTTGAGAAACAGAAAAAGGGTCAGCTGACTTAATGAGAAGTGTTAAAAGAACATTCTAGTAGGAGGCAGAAGAGAGCTGTAAAGCAAACTAAGGAGCAAATGGAGAACAGTGGTATCAGTAAGTCTGGCAGGAGTGAGGTAGTCACGTGTGTCGTTGCTCAGTCATGTCTGACTCTTTGTGACCCCATGGACTGTAGCCTACGAGGGTCCTCCGTCCATGGGATTTTCCAGGCAAGGGTGCTGGAGTGAGGCGCCATTTCCTTCTCCAGGGGATCTTCCTGACCCAGGGATTGAAACCCGGGTCTCCTGTATTGTAGGCAGATGCTTTACCCTCTAAGCCACCAGGGATGTAGTCACAGGAGGGATTAAGCTCTAGCAGAGGTCAAGGTAAGAGCAGCTCCCACCCCAGGGAATGGCCTCAGGTAGTCCAGAGACAGGAGTTTCTAAGAGGGAATTCGCTTCCCAAGAGACTGCCTGGTTGGTCCTTAGAGGTCCCTTCCTGCAGACTTGCTAAAATCCATTGTATGAGTCAGAGCCTTGCTAGGAAGAGTGCCTGGGGCACCAGCAGATCCTGGGAGAGATGCTGAGTCATAGATGATTGGTGGGACAGTGGGAAGCCTTGGTCTTCAGTTTGATTTTTTTCTAAGCAGAAGCCTTTAGGTGGGAGCAAAGTGACATGCTTCACCAGGTTTATGACACAGAACTTTGCCTTCTCTAGAAGGTCACCACTGCCCTGCTACTTTGCCAACAAAGGTCCATCTAGTCAAGGCTATGGTTTTTCCAGTAGTCATGTATGGATGTGAGTTGGACTATAAACAAAGCTGAGCACCGAACAATAGATGCTTTTGAACTATGGCTGTTGGAGAAGCTGAAATTCCAATACTTTGGCCACCTGATGGGAAGAACTGACTCATTTGAAAAGACCCTGATGCTGGGAAAGATGGAAGGCGGGAGGAGAAGGGGATGACAGAGGATGAGCTGGGTGGATGGCATCACAGACTCAATGGACATAAGTTTGAGTAAACTCTGGGAGTTGGTGATGGACAGGGAAGCATGGCGTGCTGCAGTCCATGGGGTAGCAAAGAGTAGGACATGACTGAGTGACTGAACTGAACTGCCCTGCTGTGATGGGGTAAGTGTGAAGCAAGGAAACTCCACTTGAGTCTGTAGGTGGGTAATGAGATCCCACACTATTAGGACTTCTAGACCTGTTAATACGCACCTTTTTACTGGGGTTTGAATATATTCCAAACTAACAAAAAGAACTAACTGGAGGAGGGAAATGAGGCTTTTTTCTTGTTATCTCTGTTTGTCCTCCCAGATTTTCTTGCACCCTTTGGCTTAGATTATAATTTATTTAAGCACTGCTTTTTTATAAATTAAGAGCTGAGTCATTCAGTCATATCCAACTCTTTATGACCCCATGGACTGTAGCCCACTAGGCTCCTCTGTCCATGGGGATTCTCCAGGCAAGAATACTGGACTGGGTTGCCATGCCCTCCTCTTTAAAAATTAAAATACTATTTAAATGTTTGCCCATTGCTACCTGGTCTTACCCATTAAAGTTAATGGCTATAACTAAAAAAAAAAAAAAAAAATACTATATTATGGTTGTGTCTTACCGTATTTAAGGATTTCTCAATTTTGGTCACTTGGGTTATGTCTAATTTTTTGTTTTACAAAATATACTACAGTGAATATCTCATAGCATATTCCCT
The DNA here is from genome assembly GCF_003369695.1 of Bos indicus x Bos taurus. NCBI lineage: Eukaryota > Metazoa > Chordata > Mammalia > Artiodactyla > Bovidae > Bos > Bos indicus x Bos taurus. The sequence continues at coordinate 63,239,242 of NC_040076.1, read as the reverse complement.
CTTTGAGTTTTGGATTTTGGATAGGGGGGCTATACTCCCAGAAATGAAGTATTGGGTTAAAGAGTATAAATATTCTTGGCCTCTTGATATATATAAGGGGCCCAGAAACTTCAAGGGACTAATGTTTTCCTGCAGATCTTTGTATAAAAGTGTCAAAGAAGATAAACACAAGAAAGAATTGGAACTATGGTTCAGAGTTATGACAGATTTCTTTCTTAATTATATAATTGTGGGAGCTCACAATTTCTACTTACATGTGAACCCAGAAAGAAAACTGGCTGTTCGTGAAAGGCGAGTGCAGAGAAAAAGAGAGTGAGCCTGGCAGTCAGGCAAGGAAAGGGAAATTTATTAGAGGGAAAAGAGAGGGTGGCTGGCTCTTAAGGAGAGCCAGTGTGTTCCCTTTCTGATGGAGTCCTTCTTATATCTCACTGATGAACAACTCTCTGAAGGGGCGGTCATGTAGCCAGAGGTCTGGAATCTGGTGGTCTCGCAGCTTTGAGAAGATAGGCACCAGTGAGATAACAGGATGCCATTTGGGCAATTTGGTCAATCTCAAGGATCACTGTGATTTATTCTTTATTTGCGAGGTTGACATTACGAGCCATCGTATCAGTGAGACCCCATGTGGACCCTATCGGTTAGATGTTTCATGATGGTGAGAAAAAAAGAAAGACCATTACTAAAGTCAATCCGTTTGCTTGCGTAAGACTTGGACAATGGGAGAGGAAAAGAAAGTAGAGTAGTGAGTCATTCAGAAGTGACAAGCAAGTTCCTGGCTTATAAAGCTGGAGCAAAAGCAGAAAGTTGAGAGCAGCAGTGTGGATAGGAGAGAGAAAGCCGTACACCTTTAACCTGCTTGGTACACAGAGAGCTGCAGGCCTCTGGAGTGGGCAGCACTCAGGAAGGTTTGATGAGGGGACAGCTGAGCTGAAGCAGTCCTGGCGAAGCACATCCGATCAAGGCGTAAATAAATTAACCCAGCATCAGACTTCCTGGAAAAATCAGAGAATTGGATAGTCTGACTGGACTGTTTTTTTTTTTTTTTTTAAGGACATGAAAGGGAAACTTATGGTATCATTCTTTTTTATTATTCTGAAAATATTATCCATTCTGCAGAACATTTAGAAAGCATAGAAAAATGTAAGGAAGAAAATAGAAATATCACAATTCTTAGACTAGAAATAATTGTTATTGGGATTTATATGTGTTTCCTTTTTGTTCCAGGTACCCATACACTCAAACAAAAACACACACAGACATATACACAAATGAAATCATAGTGCATGTGAGTGCTATAAATTACTATTCTCTATAGGTATATACTAGAATATATTTAAACTTCTTGGCATTTATGTTCCTTTAAAATTCTGTTCTATCTTGCAATAAGATGAATGTGCTTTTACTTTAATTTTTAAAATGTTTTTTTGAAAAAAATTTCAGACTGAATTCCTTGACTTTTGGGTCAAAGGATAAGAGCAGTTTTGAAGCTCTGTCATATGTAGACCAATAGTCATATGAGCACATGAATTTATCACACCCTTGCTAGCAAAAGATTTTGTTTTGTTTTAAAGTCTTTGACTGGAGTGTCCTTTGAAGGCAGTGGTACCAATCCTCTCCCTACTCGGCACTTCTCTATCCCAGCCTGTGTTAGAATAGCAAGAATATGTGCTACAATAAGACTGATTAAGAAACTCAGAAGAGTTTTGTTTCCTCAATATTTAAAATTATTGAGAAGTGTCAAATGACAATAAAGAAAAAAAAGCTATCAATAATCTTGTTATGAGAGAGAGAAGGAGAGAATTTAAGAGTCAACTTTGATCTAAAAAAGAATGCTGTCTCAAATACATTTTGAAATTAGTGAAATATAAACCACAAAGAATATCAATAAGTAATTATCATTGTATTTTATATAAACTCAGAATCCTCTGGCTAACTAGCATTTTTATTAGGAGGTCCAAATATTGGAAAATTCAACCACCAGTTTTGCGTATCTGTGATTATATTGAGATCTATAACACTATCCAGTGTTTTATCCCTTTTGTTTATATTTTATACTTTTTGTATAAAAGGTATAAATTTGGGGAATTTTTTTTTCTGGAATTTACTGGCTTTTTAGTCTATTGGTGATAGATTCTTTTATTATATAATCTTGCTTGAGAAACAGTTCTTAAGACTTTAGTGTAACACACACACTTTCTCAAAGTAACTAAGCATGGTAGAACTAAGATTTCTAATATTGGGTCCCTTCTCACTTTCAATTACCTTGCTTTCATCCCTAGAGCTTGATTACAATTTTCATTTTATATTTATACAGTCTAATCTTATAATCACATGTCTCTTTGGACCATCATGTGATTCTGTGTCTTCAGGCCAAATTTGCCTTCAAAAAACTGCTGGCTTCTTTCTGCTTCTTTAAGGCCAGAGTAGTAAGCCATTCAGAAGTAAGATGTCAGCTTGCTGATTACCATTCTCTTTGTCATGTGGTGAAGGCCTGACAGTTGTTTGGAGAAGAGACAGTATATAGAGTCTTTCCAACCTGTGAAAAAATAGCATCCTTACGTTTTAACTAATGACAGATTCATTTAAGTTAGTGGTTCTCAATCTTGTTTAGTTGGTGAAACACCTATAGAGCAAATCATCTTCTGAGAAGAACTCCATGAAATATTGGTATGCTTAATGCCATTTACAAACTAAGAACATTTAGCCAGCAGAAAATATGACTGTATGGTATGCTGCAATGTGAAATCACTTCCATAATCACATATACCAAAGACCTAGGGATACTTCTAAATTTGTCTGGTAACATTAATGCAGCAGTACTTAATAATTTGTCTCATCATTTGCTAGGATCTGCCAACAGCAGATCTGTAACAGTCATAAAAGATTTAAGGAAATCTGGTTTCCTAATGGGACGACATTTTAAGTTGAGCAAACTGTATTCATTGAAATGTCTTTTTCTTGTGAATTCACCTACAAGCAACTGCGTTAGTTGATTTTAGTCATAGAATACCTCTGACTAACATGGCTTTGAGAACTATTTGCTGTTGTTTAGTCACTCAGTCATGTCCAACTCTCTGTAGCTCATGAGGCTCCTCTGTCCATGGGATTTTCCAGGCAAGAATACTGGATTGGTTTGCCATTTCCTTCTCCAGGGCATCATCTCAACCTAGGGATTGAACCCATGTTTCCTGCATTGGCAGGAGGATTCTTTATGACTGAGCCACCTGGAAAGCCCCCTTGAGGATTTCTAATTTGTTCTATTGACCGTTTCTTTTAAAACACACAAATTCCCTTAGAGGCTAAGCTGGGCTCCAGTAATATCTTAGTTTTATCAGATAGTCACCTAATGTCTAGCCAGTAGCAGTTGCTCTCTTTTCTATTTGATTGTGGTTTTCAAACTCACAAATTTTAACTGTAGATTCCTTAGCTTCAAGCATAAAATTGCCTTGTCAAACTTTTGGTGTTACAACCTGCAGGTCATGTTGGAGTCTTCGTCTCCTTCACATTTATTCGTTTTGGTTACTTGATGCTTTATAACAGCCATTCTAACACTTGGTATGTAGCTTAAAAGCTTATCAAAACCCAGCAATCACCCATAAACCTGAAATTTGGGCAGGTCTTTGGGAGGAAGTCAGTGTCTGCTCCACCTGGCATCACTTGGGAGAGCTGGACTGAGGGCTGGAGCATTTGCTTCAGAGGTGGGTCACTCACTTGGGGGCTAAGTCTTTGCAGACTATGGTGGGAGCAGTGCTGTGCTGGCAACCTAGTTGCATTGATTTACAAAGCCATTTGTGTACATCTGTTTCTCCAGTCCACTTTCAATGACTTCATGTTGATAGTATGAAATTAGTGGTAGTGGCAGTGTTCATACCATGGAAACTGGCAAATACTACATCTCAGAGCTCCCACTCATCTCCAGGGTCAGTGATTTATTGTTTAATAAGATATCACTAGGAACCAGAGATTCCTATCAGGAATCCTAATAGGATTCCTAATAGGAACCAGATTCCTAATTCCTAACAAGAACCAGAGATCAAATTTCCAACATCCATTGGATCATTAAAAAAGCAAGAGTTCCAAAAAAAATCTGCTTTATTGACTACGCCAAAGCCTTTGACTGTGTGGATCACAACAAACTGTGGACAATTCTTCAAGAGATGGGAATACCAGACCACCTGACCTGCCTCTTGAGAAATCTGTATGAAGGTCAGGAAGCAACCATTAGAACAGGACATGGAACAACAGCCTGGTTCCAAATCGGGAAAGGAGTGTGTCAAGGCTGTATATTGTTACCCTGCTTATTTAACTTATATGCAGAGTAAAGCATGTGCAATGTCAGGCTGGATGAAGCACAAACTGGAATCCAGATTGCTGGGAGAAATATCAATAACCTCAGACATGCAGATGACACCACCCTTATGGCAGAAAGTGAAGAAGAACTAAAGAGCTTCTTGATGAAAGTGAAAGAGGAGAGTGAAAAAATTGGCTTAAAACTCAACATTCAGAAAATGAAGATCATGGCATCTGGTATACCATCACTTCATGGGAAATAGATGGGGAAACAGTGGAAACTGTGACAGACTTTATTTTGGGGGGCTCCAAAATCACTGCAGATGGTGAATGCAGCCATGAAATTGAAAGCTTGCTCCTTGGAAGAAAAGTTATGACCAACCTAGACAGCATTTTAAAAAGCAGAGACACTACTTTGCCAACAAAGATTTGTTTAGTCAAAGCTGTGGTTTTTCCAATAGTCATGTATGGATGTGAGAGTTGGACTACAAAGAAAGCTGAGCACCAAAAAATTGATGCTTTTAAAATGTGGTGTTGGAGAAGACTCTTGGGAGTCACTTGGACTCCAAGGAGATCCAACCAGTCCATCCTAAAGGAAATCAGTCCTGAATATTCATTAGAAGGACTGATGCTAAAGCTGAAACTCCAATACTTTGGTCACCTGATGGGAAGAACTGACCCATTTGAAAAGACCCTGATGCTGGGAAAGATGGAAGGCGGGAGGAGAAGGGGATGACAGAGGATGAGCTGGGTGGATGGCATCACAGACTCAATGGACATGAGTTTGAGTAAACTCTGGGAGTTGATGATGGACAGGGAAGCCTGGCGTGCTGCAGTCCAAGGGGTAGCAAAGAGTCAAACACAACTGAGAGACTGAAGTGAACTGAGGATATCACTAGCTGGGATCTCAGCTAGGGATGAGGGCCAGAGTCTCAGAATCTCTCATTTGGGCCTTCCCACATGGCCTGGGATTTTTCAAAGCTTGCTGACTGGGATCCAAGGACAAGAACCTGAGAGACGGAGTGCTAGGCAGAAGCTATGTCACCTTTTGTGGCTTAGTTTCAGGAGATAGATAGCATCACTTCTGCTGTACTCTACTAGTCCAGGTAGTCCCAAAGACCTTCCTGGTTTCAAGATGAGGGGACACAGACTGTACTTCTTGAGAGAGAATGCCTGTTATGGATGTACATGTGGAACCAGAAATGTTATAATCTTTTGGGGGGAATGCAATCTACCACTCCCTTGAATCCTTTTATCAGGCATGGATCCTTCCATTCCACCTGCCTTGTAAATGATAAAGATACTTTGTAAAAGAGATGAAAGGCTATGAGATCATATAAATTGGAGAACTTTGCTGAGTCATTTGGAGTTTGGAGTGGTAAATTTGCCTTGGTATGTACAGAGCTCTGAAGTTAGGTAGCTAGGTTATGGCAAAAATTCTAAGTGATCTCTGTATTAGTGAGTCATTTAAATTATCCAAGGCTCAGTTTCTCACTTAGAAGAAAAAGTAACTTGATCCCACAGAGCTGCTGTGAAGCTCAACTGGTTAATGGATTTAAGGGTGTTTTTTTAGTGCTCTGTTGATTTTCACTGAATCACTTGTCACAATCACACTCTCTTTAAGTTCAGATTGTACGTTCTCCAACTTTCTTGATCCTTCCATCAATCCCAGTATCCCATGATTCTCCTAATAGTTTTATCTGTTTGGTTTTTCTTATGCAATTTTGTCTATTTTTCAATTTAGTATAGTTATTTATGCATTTGTCTTATTTTCCTTTTTTTTTGCCTGTGAACTCCTTGAGGACCTTTGTGTTGTTCACAGAACCTATAAAAAGCCCAGTATAATGCCTTCCATACAGTAGAGGGTCCTTAAATATTTGATTGGAGAATAAATGAAAATTAATTTGCTAGGATCGCAAATAGGATGAGAATGAAAGAAACAACTTAGCTGCGACTGGAATTTTTGTTCCCATATTTCTAACATAGATAATACCTAGCATAACTCTCCTGCAATAACTATCTGAGCTCAGCAGAAACATGAGCTTTGGCCTAACGTATTTTGTCAGATGGCCACCAGAGAGCATGAGTTCTGCAAATCCACAACCATGTCTCTCTCTGGTCTTGGTACCATGTCTGCCTATTAGAGCTGAATAAACACTGCATGAGCAAATGAAGGGGTGAATGAGTGAATGAATGAATATTCAATTCTGGTATTCTGGTATGGTTCTCTGACCCTATTCCATGACCTCGCCTTCCCTCACCTAGTTCCATGCCATTGAGGTAAATAGAAACTGGAACTCAGATATGAAAGATGCAGCAGAGTTTACAGGTCATAGCAAGGTGGCCAACTATGCTTCCATAGCCTTACCTCTAACGATCAGAAAGCCTGGGTTCTGGTGATGATGCCATTAAACTCCAAATGGTCCCAATTCCTGAATTCTGAGGTGGTCTTCCTTCACAGGAATTCAGACTCCCAGCAGTTTGCAACCTCAGATGGCTCCCCAGGGAAACTTGCCTCCCCATGGTCTCAGGGCCACCTCCTTGTCCAGGGCAGTCTGGATTAAAATGCCATAAGGAGTCAGGGTCAGAAAGGAAACCTAAAAACCTCAGTTCTGTATTGCCTCTAATAAAGTAAATCCTGTAAATACTGTAAATCCAGTAAAGGTGGTGGCAAAGTGCTAAAAATAGCAGGGTTATTATGCTCGTCTCTAATGCATTTAATGTAACAATAGATTATTCCATTGTCATTAAATGAAGAGAAAGTAGGAGGAACTAATTCTATCTCTGAATTCCTTAATAAGTACTTCATTGTCAGTGAAATCATTTACATTGTTCATTCTCCAAATGAAAGAAGGAGGTGTATAGTGGCACATACATTCAACAGAGAATTGGGATCTGTGACAAGGACTTAAGACCCTGGTGTCCAGTTAAACTATGCCTAGGAAGGAGGTCGGTGATGAACTGCTATTTGTTCTGAAATGAAGTGCTTCGCTCTGGTGGAATCAGGGAGGTAGTGTTTTGGTGAGATGGAATTGACAAATGCTTCACTTTATCCATCTCCTCACACCCCCATGAACGTGTGATTTTGTGGCAGGATTTGGAGATGAGATTTTCTACTGTATAGGCTTCTTGTCAGGATGAATGAAGACCCTGTTAGCCAGACTGCATTAACTTATGCGGCCTGTAGGCGGAGCTTTTGCTCTAGATTGAATCACCCGCAGGTTCAAGGCGCGAGCAGTTTTCCTGGCTGACATCCGATTCTGGCCCGGCAGAGTGCGGCAGCCCTGTGAAATCTCTGCACTGGGAGGTCTCATCAAAGGGCCCAGGCACAGATCTCCTCATGCCAAATCCACAAATATTCAGTATTTGTTAATCAGCCATTAATGTTCTATTGATAGGCAGGGCCAAAGCCGACTCGAGGGAATGGCTTCCTGGATTTACATTGCTGCTCAAGTTTATAGCCTGAAAAAAAAATTATTTCTGTTTCTTGCTTCTTGGCTTCACTATTCCTTTTTCTCCCTTGAACTCCTTAGAGATTTCAAGCTGAGGGAGTTAAATAAATGATCAGGGACCATGGTTTTGTTGAAAGGGAGAAATCATTTGAGAGCCACATAAATTTAATTTCTTATTTCTAAGAGATGAAGATTATATACACATATACTATAGTGATAGAAAATATGAACTCCAGTATTACTTCAATGTATTGGAATTATGCACTGTTCAGTATGGTAACTGCTACCTAGATAAAACTATTTAAAATTAAATTTAAATGAATGAAAAATTTAAAAAAATTACTTCTTCAGTTGCATTATCCACATTGTAATGCTCCTCTCATTTAATGCTACCTGTCACTAGGGGTGCTGTATTGGAAAGTGCGTATATAGAACATTTTCAACACTACAGAAAGTTTTATTGGACAGCAGCAGGATAGAAAACAGAAAGATAAACAGGGGATGAGAAGAAAATTGAATGTGGAGAGACAAGAATCAGGCAATGGAGTAGGTCATCTGAGCAAGAGAATTACATAGAGTCAGACTCATACATGGAGAATGAAAGTTCCAGATACGCTGGTGTGGCTGGAGATTATTGTACATAGACACAGAGTAGAAGAAAGAATTTCAGAGAGAGATTCTAACTTTATAGCAATTGAAAATTCCACAAATAAAGATTTTTAAAGCCATGTTGCATTGTTGCAACTATAAGCAGAAGTAAATGTGAGTGGCTCCTGGTACTTTTCATGTTGTCCAGATGGAAATGCATTGGGAATTTCTCTGGACTCAATGATCATAGATCATCCATACCTTATCCATGCAATGCCATCCCAGTTGGTTGTAAAGTTAAAGAAAAGTCTTCAGGTAGTTATTTTGGATATATAAGAAAATGATTAGTTTGATTTATTTGCATTGAATCAGCAAATTATTTTGGTGTCATTTGAAGAGTCATGGGTCTAGAAATGACTAAGAGAATATGTTTAAATGTTAAAAACTAAAGAGACCAATAATTGCATACCTTATAAATTTATGCTTTATAATAGTTCTGTTATAATAAATCAATTGCTCTGTCAAAAGTTTTTTTTTTTTAAATAAAGTTAAGCAGTAGTTCTTTAGCCGTAGCCACACCTATTGCCTTTTGATCTTTTGCTTGGAGTCTACTGAGACAAAGGAAATTGTTTTTGTTGTTGTAGTCCGTATGATGCTTCTTTGAACTCTGAAGGACCCAACAGGGAATAACAACAGTGAAGGCTGGGGCTTCCTCCCAGCCCTTAACTTTTCCTGTAATCTTCACTGTACTTGTTGAAGTGATGTGACAGGTAAAGTTAGCAGGCCTGGACCTTCTTAGCTGTAAGTCCAGTCCATAGTTTTATAGCACCAACAATTTAATCCTATTTAGTTTTTTCCTGGCACAATTAGGCACTGGATAATTGGCTCAGGACAATACCTTCTTCCACCCCAATTCTGACATGTAAGTTAGAATGCAGCTTTATTAACTTGAAGCTGGGGAAAATCCTGGCCTGAGACTGTGAGTTCACTCTGAAAAACACATGACAGTTCAGAAGGTTTCTTGGTGAATACAGAATCAAAGCTGGTGTCCTCGAGGGACGGTCCTGCCAAGTCTTGGTAGCTTGATGAATTGTGTCTCTCGTCCCAGGAGAGGTTTCTGTTGGAAGAGCCAGAACATTTCCAGTCTGAACACCCTCCTGCTGAGCATAGCAGGAGACAGATGACCCCCTGGCTTTAGCTCTCCTCTCTGATGACCACCGTCACCTGCCTTTGTTGTTACATGAGTCTTTCCCTTTCTCATTTAGCATCCTTTTGTAACCATTTACGTTCGACAAGTTTACAGATTACTTTTAATTAATTACAGTTTAGGTTGGCTACCTCCTCGTGACATTTAGGGGAGCATTATAAACTCATTTGCTAGTACATCTCCAAATCAACTTGTGGAATAAATTTCTTTTGAGGAAGTTTTTTGTTGTTGTTGTTTTGTTTTTTGTTTTGACAGCTTTGCATTCATTCAGAATTTCTTAATTCCTATTCTTTCTAGACATTAAGAGAAACTCTTGATGAATACAGTTTTCCTGTTTTTGCAGAGCTCACACTGCAGTTGAGAGGCAGAGTTCTCAGGTAGAGATGTACAAATGGTTTGGGGTGCACAAAGGTAGAATCGGTTGAGTGTTTTGAAGACTACGTGTTTGTATACCTCATTTGCTATGACAAACCTTCTGTAGTATCTGCCTTTCTAATTTTTGTTCATTATTTTGGGAGTAGTAGCAAGAATGAGGATAATAGTTATATTTACCATGGCTTCTTGAGCCTCTAACCATGGGCTTGACACTATCTCTGGCACCTTATACATGTTACCTAATGTAGTTTGTCTAGCAACCCCTGTGCTTAGTCACTCAGTCATGTCTGACTCTTTGTGACCTCATGGACTATAGCCTGCCAGGCTCCTCTGTCCATGGGATTCTCCAGGCAAGAATACAGGAGTGGGTTGCCATGCCCTCCTCCAGGGGATCTTCCCAACCCAGGAATCAAACCCAGGTCTCCCACATTGCAGGCAGATTCTTTACCATCTGAGTCACCAGGGAAGCCCTAGAAGAAGATATTATTTCTATTTTGTGAAATAGAAATAGAAATAGAAATAGAAAGGAGAAATCTAGGACCTAGAGCAGTTAGGCACTTACCTGAGGTCACCCAGCTAGAAATAGATAGAGTGGGCTCGGATCCCAATTCTGATGTCCAGGCTCATGTTCATTTCCCCATATCACATGCTATCCACCAGCACCTAGTCCTCCAGCCATGAACTTTATCAAATGGAATGACAGGATGAGGGGTGTGTGGTTCTGCTGCAGGATCCCCACCCATTCAGGTGGAATGTGTAGATCATCTAAATGGATCCATTACAATTGAAAACTCTTCACCTCTCTGTGGAGGGAGGCAGATACACTGGACTGGTGTTGTGAAAATCAGATGATGACAATTAAAGTAAACACATTGAAATTATGGAGAATGGTGATTATTAAGAGACATTATCAGAAACCCATGTGATGGGTTTGACTAATTTTGGGAGCACTTGTAGGGTGCTCAGAGGAACTGTGTACTTTTGGGGTGAGTAGAGGCAGTACCAGGGACAGGTTGTCTGCTGTGAATATGTCTGTGCTGGCTGACAGCATCCTGGCCCCAGTTCACTCATCTCTATTAGGATAATTCTGCTTTCTTAGTTGTCTCATCACCTACTGATTTGCTTCTATCTTTGAGGCTAAGCCAGTGGCATTGGGCTTCCTGTGAAGCAACAGAGATGAGTGATGAGAGGAGCTTGTAGCTGAATTGAAGGCATATATCTTGGAAGAGTGTTGTGGGTCTATAAAGGATTTGCCAGAGAATCACTTCCTTCCTCTAAGCCTCAAATATTCCTCAAATATTCACGGTCCTCCTTATCCCTTCCATACTGATTCTTCATTGCTCCTTCCAAGAGGTAACCCCTCATGCCCTTCCTCTCTTTAACTTTATTTAGTGTCCTCTGCTGTCCTCTCTACTCACTACTTCTTGGCCATCTTCTGCTGTGACTGAGAAATGAAGCAGGTGGATAAGGGCTGCCCCTGATGCTGCCTCCAAGGCAAGATCCCACCATCTGTGGGCAAGAGTCCACTAATTACAGGCGAAATTGGAAAGCCTGTCAGGTTTGTGGGCACAGGAGAAAAGGAAAGGAACCTCATCTATAGGCACACCTTCTGGGACCCACAGGATAGGTGACCCTTAGACTTGATGAGCACATGTGCCCTCAATACACACACCTCCACACACACAGTGACTGGAGGCAGCATATCTTTATGTCAGTGTTCCCTGGGAAGATCAGTACACTTTCTGACTTCCCACGCCCTCTGCTCTCCCACAGAAGGAATATATATACATAGGACCCAAGGTTTCAATTATATTACCCCTTATATGGCGCTTCCTGGTGGCTCAGATGGTAAAGAATCCGCCTGCAATGGAGGCGATCTGGGTTCGATCCCTGGGTTGGAAAGATCCCCTGGAGGAGGGCATGGCAACCCACTCCAGTATTCTTGCTTGGAAAATCTACATGGCAGAGGAACCTGATGGGCTACAGTCCATGGGGTTGCAAAGAGTCTGACACAGCTGAGTGACTAAGCACAGCACGGCATCCCTTACATCCTACATCTTAGAGCTTGGTGAATACATGGATGGGTTTGTAGGTGGAGCCTAGGGTTTAGATTCAGAAAAAATGAATTCCAGTCCTAACTTTGTCTTTTACTGGCTATGAGACCTCAGCTATTTGCATTATTTTGTCCCACTTTAACTTTTTCTTTTCTGTCATAAGAAAATAGTGATGAATATTTGTTTTCGCTTTGCCATGGTGAAGTTCAGGTTTGGCAGTGGGTGGGAAAGCACATTGCATATTTGAGACATTGAGAAAATGCATTATAGCAACTTAGAGAATAATCAGTTATATACCCATTTCTGTTTAGTAGGAAGCAGCCCTTTATAGGAAAGATACAAAGGAAAATTTGCTTTTTTCCTTTCTTGGGCATGAACTAATGTCTGGGAAGAAAATAGGAAAGATGTATTTGGAATAAATTTGTCTACCTTTGGGGTTCTGTGGGAACTTAGTAATTTTAATTTGTTGTTTTAGGCACTAAGTCGTGTCCAACTCTTTGCAACATCATGGACTATAGCCTGCCAGGCTCCTCTGTCTATGGGATTTCCTCAGCAAGAATACTGGAGTGGATTGCCATTTCCTCCTCCAGGGGATCTTTCCAACCCTGGGATCAAACCCAAATCTCATGTGTCTTACATTGACAAGCAAATCTCATGTGTCTTGCATTGACAAGCCAGAGAAGGCAATGGCACCCCACTCTACTACTCTTGCCTGGAGAATCCCATGGACAGAGGAGCCTGTTAGGTTACAGTCCATGGGGTCGCTAGGAGTCAGACACGACTGAGTGACTTCACTTTCACTTTTCACTTTCATGCATTGGAGAAGGAAATGGCAACCCACTCCAGTATTCTTGCCTGGAGAATCCCAGGGACAGAGGAGTCTGTTGGACTGCTGTCTATGGGGTCGCACAGAGTTGGACATGACTGATGTGACTTAGCAGCAGCAGCAGCATTGACAAGCAGATTCTTTTACCACTGAACCATCTGGGAAGCCGAGTGATTTTAATACTTCCTTACATTTGGGAGGCTGCAAAATGGTTGAGAGCATGGGCCTTGGAACCTGGCATCCTGGCTCAAATCCTGGCTCTTGTATGACCTTTAGCAAGTCTTATGACCCCTCCTTGCCTCAGCTTTTCTATCTATAAAATATGAAGATTATAATAATAGCCTGCATAGAGTTTTTATAAGAATTAGGTGAATTAATATATGTAAGTGACTTAGAGGGCAGTCTAGTCTATATTTAGTTCAGTTCAGTCACTCAGTCATGTCCGAATCTTTGCTACCCCATGGACTGCAGCACGCCAGGCTTCCCTGTCCATCATCAACTCCTGGAACTTGCTCAAACTCTTGTCCATTGAGTTGGTGATGCCATCCAACCATCTCATCCTCTGTTGTCCCCTTCTCCTCCTGTCTTCAATCTTGCCCATTATCAGGGTCTTTTCAAATGAGTCAGTTCTTTGCATCTGGTGGCCATAGTATTGGAGCTTCAGCTTCAGCATCAGTCCTTCCAATGAATATTCAGGACTTCTTTCCTTTAGGATTGACTGGTTTGATCTCCTTGCAGACCAATAGACTCCCCAGAGTCTTCTCCAACACCACAGTTCAAAAGCATCAATTCTTCGGCGCTCAGCTTTCTTTGTGGTCCAACTCTCACATCCATACATGACTACTGGAAAAACCATAGCGTTGTCTAGATGGACCTTTGTTGGCAAAGTAATGTCTCTGCTTTTTAATATGCTTTCTAGGTTGGTCATAGCTTTTCTTCCAAGGAGCAAGCATTTATTAATTCCAAGCCTACAGTCACCATCTGCAGTGATTTTGGAGCCCCTCTAAATAAAGTCAGCCACTGTTTCCATTGTGTCCCCATCTATTTGCCATGAAGTGATGGGACTGGATGCCCATATTAGCTTTTATTATTATAACCACCATGCCATTTGAATTGCTTCCAAGGATATTTACATGCTACCTTTCATTTGACTGTCATCACAGCACCCTTGAGTGGGAGCAGGTGCATTTCACAGGGAAGAAAACTGATGGCTGCGGTCACTTCCTCAAGTTCACACAACTAACTCATGACAGCACTGTGGCAGCTATCCAGGGTTCTTCACAATATGCTATGACTATGGTTCCCTCACGGGCTTCCCAGATGGCTTGCCTGGGAACATGGCTCAGCGATAAAGAATCCACCGCTAATGTGTCAGGAGATGCAGGAAACTTGGGTTCGATTCCTGGGTGGGGAAGATCTCCTGGAGAAGGAAAGGGCAACCCATTCCAGTATTCTCGCCTGGAAAATCCCATGGACAGAGGAGCCTGGTGGGCTACAGTCCATTGGGTCACACAGAGTTGGACATGACTGAGCAACTGAGCACACAGACATGGTTCCTTTAGACCCTGAAGCTGGAAAAAGGGCTGAAGGCTCAAATCACAGCCAACCTGTTTAACAAGTGATCTTGGCAGACTGATTGCTTAGTTAAGAACTAAGACTTTGGATTTGTGATCAGAGTTTTTAAGTGGACTTAGAACTTCCTTAAGTCATTAAATAAATGGAATTAAGTTTTAAACTAGATTTTTTTTCATTACATAGTAAAAAAAAAGGAAATTTAAAAATAAAAAACAGTATTCTTTTCACTATTCAATATTTTTACCCTACCTACTACCAAGATGCAGATTCCTATTGAAACACAGGATTCAAGAAGATATTCAGAGAGTGAAAAAAAGAAAAGTTCACCTAACTCAGCAACTTTCTTTTTTCTGTGAGAGCTAATGCAGGACAAATATACATATTTATATGTAATTTTTATTTCATTCAAAATGAAAATAGGTTTATTAGGTCCCTCAGGGGAAATGTATATTTTTATGACTTAGATTATCTGTATTATTAAGCATGGCACTGTCACTGAAATAAATGGCACTGAGTTCTAGCCATTAAAATGTTAATTTAGGGACTGAGTTCATCCTGAAATTGACTAAAAGGTGGGAACTTGAACCTAGATGAACTACCTATAAAAGGGATGGGAATCACTCATTGTTGATTTAAATAAAATGTAAGAGCTAGAACCTTCCAAGGCATCAGAGACCAGCTGGTAACTCTCAAGGGACACTGAGTCTGGGTAAAAGTTTCTTTTGTTTCCTAATGCAAAGGAAGAAGTTTGTGCATTATTCCATTTTCATTTTCTGACAAGAGAAAGTAGATGCATTCACCCAAAGAGACCTTTTTATTATTCTGGAATCAAACCTAAGCAGACATTTATGGAATGAGAATTTATTTAAAGAACTTTGAGTAACACAGTGGACAGTATCTTCAGTGACAGCCCTGTAAAAGACACTAAAATCCTCCTTAAACAGACAATTGTTATTTCAACTTTCTATAGAGGCAGGAGGCATAACATTAAATTCTAATTTGGTAAGAGCTTTTTTCCCCCTAGTATTGAGAAGGCAATGAAAATGAGCTAAGCTAGTACATGGTTACTCTACTTGCTGATAACTTATCTTAAGCTTCCATGGAACCAGAGAATGTTTTGGGGTCAAAAACTCCTGTTTCTCTGGGGGTCTGATGAGTAACGCCGGTGAGTGAGCTAGTCTGAGTGGAGGTGGTGGCAAGCAGGAGAGAATGTGGCCCATTGACTGGCAGCAAATTCTCGGCTCCTACTGGCGGATGCCATGATAAAGTGTGGACCGGGGTCATCCGATTTTCTGATCTTTCAAGAAAAGTAACAAATCAAGATTATACATGAAATCCTCCTAGTTTTCCATATTGGCAACTAATTCATATATTTAAAAAATTCTTAGTGTGATGTGGAAAAATCACATATATATTTATTATGCATATATGTATTTATATATATACTGTTATTTATTGCTGCGTTATTTTTGCTGCCAAGTTTGGAAACAGCCTAAACATTCATTAAAAGGGGACCAGTGAAATAATCATGGGGCATCCATTCAATAGAATATTAAGCTGATGTTTATAAAAAAAGAATGAAACAGTTTTTATATTCTGATATGGAAGGCTCAAAGACATTGTTAACCAGAAAAATCAAGGTGTGGGTGTATGTGTGCTTCAGGGGGAGAAGAGTGTGTGTGTGTGTATGTGCGTATAGGGCTGCCATAATAGGCTACCATATGCTGAGTGTCTTACAAAACAGAAATTTATGTTGTCACAGCTCTGGAGGGTAGAAGTCCATGATCAGGGTGCTGAGAACTTTGGTTTCTGGTGCGAGGTCCCTGCCTTACCATAGACAGCTGCCTCTATGTCCTCACATGGCCTTTCCTCCAGTGCTTGTGCAGAGAGAAAGAAGTTCTGGTTTCTCTTTCTCTTCTTTTAAGGACATCAATTCTGGATTAGGACCCCACCCTTCTGACCTCATTTAACCTTAATTCCTTGCCTAAAGGATCTCTCTCCAAATAAGATCACATTGCAGGTTAAACTTCAATACATGAATTGTAGGGAGACACAGTTCAGTCCATCTTTTTACTTAGACAAAATATATTTAGAATGATAAAAGTAATCACATTAGGAGTTAATGTTGTAGTCACTCCCAAGACTAGGAGTGAGACCTGAGAAGTGCTGGACGAGTGTATGCCTTCTTGTCCGCTTCCTGGAGGAACACGCAGTGCTTCTACATTATCCAAGTTTAGGAACTACACTTGTTCTTTCACTTGAGAGAAAACCACCCTTCTCCCTCACTTGCAGCTACAGACAGTATTATTTTTCAGAAAAGAGTTTTGGATCTAAGTAACTGCTTGCTTGAGACCCCAAAGTTCTGCCCCATGTAACATAGAACATAAAAAAATACCAAACATTAAAATCAAAAGAATTGTGACTTACTGAATTAATCATCCAGATTCTGGTTCCATTTCATTTATTGATGAAGAAACAGGCATATTTATGAGGCTTATTAAATGTTCAGTTTGAGTCTCCCCCTCTATTTAAGCAGAAAACTTGTTCCTTGAATGCAAGCAGTTCCTTTTTCTCTTCTCTAACTCCTTTCTTCCCTCATATTCAAACAAACAACAGGGATATTTACTACTAACTTAGGTACATCCATTGTCTGGTTGATAGACTCGAAAAGCCAACTGGTTAGTAAGCCACTTCTACCTCTGTTGGATTGGAG
Organism: Bos indicus x Bos taurus; assembly: GCF_003369695.1. NCBI lineage: Eukaryota > Metazoa > Chordata > Mammalia > Artiodactyla > Bovidae > Bos > Bos indicus x Bos taurus. The sequence goes on along the minus strand of NC_040076.1, from coordinate 63,222,162 downwards.
TAGAGGAAGGGGTGGGAACAGCACCTATTAATGTACTTCCTGAAAAACACTCTGATGTCCCTTGAGGTGCATCTCTCCAGATTTCATGGAAGCCAAGAAACTACTGGTGACTGTTGCTTATCAACCCACAGGCTTCGGTGCAGGTATGAAGAAGGATAGTTAGCTTCCCAGTGGCATTAACTGATATTTTTCTACATGAGTTTCAGTTACAGTTATTGTTTTGTTTAATCACTTAAGTTGTGTCTGACTCTTTTGCAGCCCCATGTACTGTAGCCCTCCAGGCTCCTCTGTCCATGGGATTTCCCAGGCAAGAGTACTGGAGTGGGTTACCATTTCCTTCTCCAGGGGATCTTCCTGATCCAGGGGTCGAACCCATGTCTCCTGCTTTGGCAAGCGGATTCGTATACCACTGAGCCATCTAGGTAATTTGTTACAATCTCAGTTGTTCTCTTTCTCTTGATCTCTCTCATTCCTCACCAAACCCACCTTGTGGTGTCCCAAATGCTGTTAAACATGGCAAATATCACCCTGGTTTCCGTATTGCATCCTGCCAGCTCTGTGTAATTGTGCAGTTTACATATGAGGTGGTGGATGGGGGATCCTAAAAGATACCATTTATGTTGACTGTGATCTAGACTGTGAGTATGGTTTCAGTGTGTCTGCCCTCTGATGCCCTCTTGCAACACCTACCATCTTACTTGGGTTTCTCTTACCTTGGATGTGAGGAATCTCTTCCCGGCTGCTCCAGCAAAGCGCAGCCACTGCTCCTTACCTTGGACGAGGGGTATCTTCTCACTGCCACCCCTCCTGACCTTGAATGTGGCTTCCTGACCTGCATACAGGTTTCTCAAGAGGCAGGTCAGGTGGTCTGGTGTTCCCATCTCTTTCAGAATTTTCCACAGTTTATTGTGATCCACACAGTCAAAGGCTTTGGCATAGCCAATAAAGCAGAAGTAGATGTTTTTCTCAACTCTCTTGCTTTTTCAATGGTCCAGCGGATGTCACTTACTGACCTGGGGCGTTCCTCTTTCAGTATCCTATCATTTTGCCTTGGAAGAAAAGTTATGACCAACCTAGATAGCATATTGAAAAGCAGAGACGTTACTTTGCCAACAAAGGTCCGTTTAGTCAAGGCTATTGTCTTTCCAGTGGTCATGTATGGATGCGAGAGTTGGACTGTGAAGAAAGCTGAGTGCTGAAGAAATGATGCTTTTGAACTGTGGTGTTGGAGTAGACTCTTGAGAGTCCCTTGGACTGCAAGGAGATCCAACCAGTCCATTCTAAAGGAGATTGGCCCTGGGATTTCTTTGGAAGGAATGATGCTAAAGCTGAAACTCCAGTACTTTGGCTACCTCATGCGAAGAGGTGACCCATTGGAAAAGACTCTGATGCTGGGAGGGATTGGGGGCAAGAGAAGAAGGGGACGACAGAGGATGAGATGGCTGGATGGCATCACCGACTCAATGGATGTGAGTTTGAGTGAACTCCGGGAGATGGTGATGGACAGGGAGACCTGGTGTGCTGTGATTCATGGGGTCGCAAAGAGTCAGACATGACTGAGTGACTGAACTGAACTGAACTTGCCGGAGTCCAGCTCCAGCTGCCAGGGATTCAACCTGAAGAGATGAACAGTGTTGGCGATGAGGCAGCCTCTCAGTTTTCTTTTGGACTGCCTCTTTATTTCAAGTTTAAGATTCTTTTATACTTGTACAAAAACGTTAGGTCAGAGGCTTGACATTTTCAGTTCCCCCTCACCCAGATTTATTATCTCCATAAATCATTGTTGCTCTTCAAACAGAGTTACTGCTTCAGTGATTCTCTGGGAATCAGCCTTATCATCTACTATCTACCTCCTCTAATGTGTCCTATAGTTAACTTGTGATTACATTGTAACTCATGCTACATTCCTCAGTTTACTACTTATCTTCTTAAATCCTGTTTGCCCCTAACATCCTGAGCTCACTATCTCTTAAAAAGGCTTCTAGCAATCAGATCAGTTCAGATCAGTCGCTCAGTCGTGTCCGACTCTTTGCGACCCCATGAATCGCAGCACGCCACGCCTCCCTGTCCATCACCAACTCCCGGAGTTCACCCAGACTCACGTCCATCGAGTCAGTGATGCCATCCAGCCATCTCATCCTCTGTCGTCCCCTTCTCCTCCTGCCCCCAATCCCTCCCATCATCAGAGTCTTTTCAATGAGTCAACTCTTTGCATGAGGTGGCCAAAGTACTGGAGTTTCACCTTAAGCATCATTCCTTCCAAAGAAATCCCAGGGCTGATCTCCTTCAGAATGGACTGGTTGGATCTCCTTGCAGTCCAAGGGGCTCTCAAGAGACTTCTCCAACACCACAGTTCAAAAGCATCAATTCTTCGGTGCTCAGCCTTCTTCACAGTCCAACTCTCACATCCATACATGACCACAGGAAAAACCATAGCCTTGACTAGACAAAACTTTGTTGGCAAAGTAATGTCTCTGCTTTTGAATATGCTATCTAGGTTGGTCATAACTTTCCTTCCAAGGAGTAAGCGTCTTTTAATTTCATGGCTGCAGTCACCATCTGCAGTGATTTTGGAGCCCAGAAAAATAAAGTCTGACACTGTTTCCACTGTTTCCCCATCTATTTCCCATGAAGTGATGGGACCGGATGCCATAATCTTCGTTTTCTGAATGTTGAGCTTTAAGCCAACTTTTTCACTCTCCACTTTCACTTTCATCAAGAGGCTTTTTAGTTCCTCTTCACTTTCTGCCATAAGGGTGGTGTCATCTGCATATCTGAGGTTATTGATATTTCTCCCGGCAATCTTGATTCCAGCTTGTGTTTCTTCCAGTCCAGCGTTCCTCATGATGTACTCTGCATATAAGTTAAATAAGCTGGTGTATATACAGCCTTGATGTACTCCTTTTCCTATTTGGAAGCAGTCTGTTGTTCCATGTCCAGTTCTAACTGTTGCTTCCTGATCTGCATACAGATTTGTCAGGAGGCAGATCAGGTGGTCTGGTATTACCATCTCTTTTAGAATTTTCCACAGTTTATTGTGATCCACACAGTCAAAGACTTTGGCATAGTCAATAAAGCAGAAATCGATGTTTTTCTGGAACTCTCTTGCTTTTTCCATGATCCAGCGGATTTTGGCAATTTGATCTCTGGTTCCTCTGCTTTTTCTAAAACTAGCTTGAACATCAGGAAGTTCATGGTTCGCATATTGCTGAAGCTTCTAGCTATAGTGTCTCTAAAAATTCCTAACTTCTATAAGCTATAGTAAAATATGCTAACTTTACAACATTCCTTAGATCTTTAACTTCTAACTGTTTTAATTATTTCTAAGCCCTAAATTCAGTAAACTCCTTTGCCATAAACATTCTCTTCACAAATAGGCTTCAGATAGCAATGCCTCCCATGGCCTGAAGCTATGGCCTATGTGCTCATCCTGGAACACTCTTCTGTAAAAGTACTTAAACAAATGTTAATGATTAACTTTATGAATTATTCTCTGAGCACAGCTGCAGAAGGCTTTGTGCCATCTCATGCTCCTCTCAAGAACAATAAACACCTTAATATTCCTTTTCAGTCAACTCAGCCGAGGAGAGGAAAAGACAAGTCAGAATTACAAGGCCTAACTCCTGCATCCCTGGGCCATGCCTGCAGAATGAGGAGAGGGGTCTGGGGCTGTGCCTCCATTTTTTCAGTAATGCCTAATGTGGTTCCCGACATGAACTGAACTGATCTTGCATAAGAGGGAGGTATCCACCTTCTTTGCATACTGCCGTTAACCAGAGAAGTTTCATCCTAGATAGGTCCAGCAGAAGTAGATCAGAGCCTTGGTTCTCAAATAGGGTCAGCATTGGAGCCATTTCTTCCATTGTTCCCACCCTATGGAAGCTCAAGGGTACTCAAGAGTGAAGTGAAAGTCACTCGGTTGTGTCCAACTCTTTGTGACCCCATGGACTATACAGTCCATGGACTTCTCCAGGTGAGAATACTGGAGTGGGTAGCCTTTCCCTTTTCCAGGGGATCTTCCCAACCCAGGGATCAAACCCAGGTCTCCTGCACTGCAGGCAGATTCTTTTACCAGTTGAGCCACAAGAGAAGCCCAAGAATGAGTGGATAGCCTATCCCTTCTCTAGTGGATCTTCCTGACCCAGGTGTCAAACCATGGTCTCCTGCATTGCAGACAGATTCTTTGCCACCTGAGCTATCAGGGAAGCCCTCTGTGGGGTACTCAAAGGCCCTGAGTAATCTGAGAATGTGTTAGTTTCACCAGGCTAGGTTCAGTTAGAAATAATTTTCTTAATACCTATTGACTTGTGTCTCCCTCCCCACATATTTATTTTTACCTGCCTGGCAACTGGAAGAATTTTTAGGGTATCAATGGAGCAACTGGACCTGAAATCAAGGGTTCAGATTCAGATCATCAGTTTGATAAAAAATCACCCCTCATACTGTGTTTCTCTTTTCAGACTTTTAGTAGTGGAGCCTCGACAATCTATTAATACTCAAAGCCTAGGGCTTCAGACAACTCTTAGGCTCACCAGAGTTTAAAACTGTGGCATTAAACTTTAAGCATTTAGAATTAGGGGTGAAGTCTTTCCTGGTTATTTCCAGCAAGCCTGGCACATAGAAGGTATTCGATCAATACCTGTTGGATGTTAAATTGTTGTGAGGTGGTCAGTGAGATTTAAACATTTTGAACTTAAATGTCCTTATGTATAGAATGAGGACAATAATAGGTGCCTTGAAAGGTTGTTGAGAATATGAATGACATAACATAGGAGAGGTCATTAACTATAAGCCTGGGCCATGTAAAGATTTCAGTAAAGGTTAGTGGAATCTAGATCTATATGAGGAATTAGGAGTAGACACTTGGATGTCTAGTGTGATGTGTATGGATTTAAACCTTTTTGATTGTGTCTCCTGGCTGCAGAGGCTAAAACTGACATTTCCAGACTCCCTTGCAGTTAGTTTTGTGAGTCACTTTCACTGATCAGAAACCCTTGCTAGAAACTTAAATTCAGAACTGAACTATGAAGGGAGAGAGGTAGGGCATCAGGAATCCTATCTTACTAACTCCCCTTATAGCAGAGAGGGTGTGGTTCTAGAGCTGGTAGATGTGGTGGCCTCCTATCAGAATCAGAAGATTTCATTTGGCTAACGGATTCCATAGTACAGCTTTGGGATTATTCCCAGAAGCTATCTGTTTCTTCAGTAGCCTTTCTCCACAGTAATACTCTGAGCCATTAATGCACTGTGTATTCATTTTCTTCGGCTGCCATAACAAAACAAAGCTTAAAACAGCAAAAAATTGCTCTTTCAGGGTTCTGGAGGCAGGAAGTTCAAATTCAAGGGGTCACCAGAGCTTTCTCTCTGAAAGCTCTAATAAGCATGTTTTTGGTCTCTTCCAAGTTTTTGGTGGTGATTACCAATATGTTTTGGCATTCCTTGTCTTGTGATACATCATTCCTATTTTTGCCTGTATTTTTCATATGACCTTCTTCCCTGTATGTGTCTCTGTGTCTTCACATGATTTTCATATAAGGACACAAGACACTAGACTAGATTTAGGGCCCACTCTGATCCAGTATGGCCTGTTTTTAACTTTAGTAATCACATCTGTAAAGGCCCTAATCCAAATAACATGATGTTCTGAGGATTTTGGTGGACATAAATTTGGAGGGACCCTATTCAACTCAATATACAGTGCAATAATCTCATGTTGCTCAAACTAGGTGGAGTGAATTCTGTTCTATTAACCCTGCTGATTGGAATGACCTCTGAAACTTCCAGGCATCTCTGACATGGTAGAATGTACTCTTAATAGTGAGCATTTCAACCTTTGTTGTGGTTGACAACTATCAGGCCTGGGCACCAGCAACATGCAGAAAGCTTCATTGAAGGACAGCTTCATTTATTTAAGGTTATCTGTGATGAGTCACTTGAGCCTGGGGAATGCAGCAACCTTCTTCTCTTATATGGAAGCCCACAGAGCCATTTTCAGGCTTACTTGTCACTTTCCTTTGCCTTTCTTCTCAACCCTCCTAATACACACTAGAGACAGGCTACTTTGGTAGAAAAAGGGTTTTCTCGAACAAATGATCCTTTAGTGTTGATTCCATTCTTAATAAGGGAAGCTGGCTTAAAAAGTTATTTCAAAATTAGGTCCACAGGGAGCATTGCACTGCAAAATTAATGAAGTGATTAGGGCTAGGAGGTGCTCACCTAGAAAAGGTCGAGAAGAAACCTAGAAATTCAGATGTAATCTATGAAGATTGCCAGCTCTAGTTAACACTATTAGTTGTTAGAATGTGCCAGGCTATATATACATATATATATATATATATATATATATGTATATGTATATACACACATATATATATGTATATGTATATGAATATATGTATTTTGAGTTATAGCTAACCCTTGAACAATGCGAGTTTGAGCTGTGCAAGTCCACTTATATACAGATTTTTTTCAATAACTATTTTGGAAACATTTTGAGATTTGTGACAATTTGAAAAAAATCACAGACTGTGTAGCCTAAGATATATTGAAATGATTAAAAAAAAAGGTATGTTGGAGGTGGTCCTAAGATGGGGGAGGAATAGGATGGGGAGACTACTTTCTCCCCAACAAATTCATCAAAAGAACATTTAAACGCTGAGTAAATTCCACAAAACAAATTCTGAATGCTGGCAGAGGACATCAGGCACCCAGAAAAGCAGCCCATTGTCTTCAAAAGGAGGTAGGAAAAAATATAAAAGACAAAAAGAGAGACAAAAGAGGTAGGAACAGAGCTCTGTCCCAGGAATGAAGTCTTAAAAAGAGAGAAGTTTCCAAACACCGGGAAACATTCTCACTTTTAAGTCTGTGGCGAGCCTTGGAACCACAGAAGGCAACATAACTGGGAGGAAAAATAAATAAATAATTAAAACCCACAGATTATGTGCCCAATGGTAACTCCCCCAGCAGAGAAGCAGCACAGACGCCTGCACCTGCCACTAGCAAGCAGGGGCTGGGCAGGGAGGCTGCATTGCTTAGAGTAAGGACCCGGCCTGAATGCCCCGAGGGCAATCTGAGGGAAATAACTTGAGATAGCAAACCAGACTGTGGGATAGCTACCACCCGAAAAGCCCTAACCTAAGACACCACCAGGTCCGCTCACAGAACAAAGGACTGACTAGAGCGAAAAGCCCTAACCTAAGACACCGTTAGTCCTGCTCACAGAACAAAAGACTGAACAGAGCTACCCAGCTGCAGACCATCCCCCTTCAGTGATAGGCAGGCGAGGGCAGCCAGAGCCGGAAGGGGGCAATTGCGGCCCCAGAGAGGCATTATCTACCAAACTACAAGCAGGCTCCTTTGCTAACTAAGACTTCTTGGGATTCTGGACTGTCAACATCTGCCTGAGAAGGTGCACCGGTTGTACACCCAGAAAACTGAGCAGCAGGGATGGGGGAGGCAATAAGTTGCAGCGACTGTGCTCACCAAACACCTGATCACCTGAGCTGCTCGGACCTGGGAAGGGCACAAAATGCAGGCCCAACGGAGTCTGCGCTTCTGAGGACTACTCAAGTGCCTGAACATAAGCGGCTTAGACCTGGGAGGTGCATGCAGCCCAGGGTGGGCCTTGGACGGTTCCCAGCGGAGCAGCCTAGAGCCTGAGCAGTGTGGGCAGGGAGGGCACACACGCCATGAGTGGTGGTAGGTCCAGTGTGGCTGAGACACTGTGAGCACAGGCCAGTGTTATTTTTTTGCAGTCTCCCTCTCTCCGCATAGCACGACTGAACAAGTGAGCCTAAAAAAGTGTCCACCACCGCCCCCTTGTGTCAGGGTGGAAATCAGACGCAGAAGAGACCAGCAAACAGAAGCTAAAAGAGGGAAGCTAGAAGAGGGAACTGCCTTGGAAGTGACAGGTGCAATAGATTAAAACCCTATAGTTGGTATCGACTACACAGGAAGGGGCCTATAGATCTTGAGAAATATAAGCCAGACCAAGGAACTATATGAAATTGAACTGACCCCACACTGCCCACAACACCACCAGAGAAAGTCCTAGATATATTTTTTACTAGTTTTACTATCATTCTCTAAAAAATTAAAAAAAAAATTTTAAGTCCTCTATTACTCCTTTAATTTTCACTTTTATAACCTACTATTACTTTGCACAAAAAAAGAGACCCTATTTTTTAAAGCAAATTTCATATATATATATTTAAATAATTTTTGTGACTTCGTTTTTTCTTTTCTTTTCTTTAATATTGTATTTTTGAAAATCCAACCTCTACTCTAGATTTTTAATCTTTGCTTTTTGGTATTTGTTATCAGTTTTGTACCTTTAAGAACCCAATCTTCAGTACCTAGTTTTACTTGGGAGCGAGATTACTGGCTTGACTGCTCTCTCTCCCTTTGGACTCTCCTTTTTCTCCACCAGATCGCCTCTATCTCCTCCCTCCCCCTTCTCTTCTCTACCCAACTCTGTGAATCTCTTTGTGTGTTCCAGATGGTGCAAACTGATTACTGGCTGGATCTTTCTCGCTCCTTTTGATTCCCCCCTTTATCCTCCTGGCCACCTCTGTCTCCTTCCTCCCTCTTCTCTTTTCTGTATAACTCTGTGAACATCTCTGAGTGGTCCAAACTGTGGAGCGTGTGTAAGGAAGTGATTACTGGCTAGCTTGCTCTCTCCTCTTTGGATTCCACCTCATCTTATTTGGGTCACCTCTAACTCCCTCCTCCCTCTTCTCTTCTCCATGTAACTCTGTGAACCTCTCTGGGTGTCCCTCACTGTGTAGAAACTTTTCATCTTTAACCTAGATGTTTTATCAACAGTGCTGTATAGATGGAGAAGTCTTGAGGCTACTGTAAAAATAAGACTGAAAACCAGAAGCAGGAGGCTTAAGTCCAAATCCTGAGAGTATCAGAGAACTCCTGACTCCAGGGAACATTAATTGACAGGAGGTCAACAAACGACTCCATCAGTTCATTTCAGTTCAGTCGCTCAGTGGTGTCTGACTCTTTGCGACCCCATGAGTTGCAGCACGCCACGCCTCCCTGTCCATCACCAACTCCCGGAGTTCACCCAGGCTCACGTCCATCGAGTCAATGATGCCATCCAGCTATCTCATCCTCTGTCATCCCCTTCTCCTCCTGCCCCCAATTCCTCCCAGCATCAGAGTCTTTTCCAATGAGTCAGCTCTTCGCATGAGGTGGCCAAAGTACTGGAGTTTCAGCTTCAGCATCATTCCTTCCAAAGAAATCCCAGGGCTGACCTCCTTTAGAATGGACTGGTTGGATCTTGCAGTCCAAGGGACTCTCAAGAATCTTCTCCAACACCACAGTTCAAAAGCATCAATTCTTCGGCGCTCAGCCTTCTTCACAGTCCAACTTTCACATCCATACATGACCACAGGAAAAACCATAGCCTTGACTAGACAAAACTTTGTTGGCAAAGTAATGTCTCTGCTTTTGAATATGCTATCTAGGTTGGTCATAACTTTCCTTCCAAGGAGTAAGCGTCTTTTAATTTCATGGGTGCAGTCACCATCTGCAGTGATTGTGGAGCCCCCCAAAATAAAGTCTGACACTGTTTCCACTGTTTCCCCATCTATTTCCCATGAAGTGATGGGACCGGATGCCATAATCTTCGTTTTCTGAATGTTGAGTTTTAAGCCAACTTTTTCACTCTCCTCTTTCACCTTCATCAAGAGACTTTTTAGTTCTTCTTCACTTTCTGCCATAAGGGTGGTGTCATCTGCATATCTGAGGTTATTGATATTTCTCCCGGCAATCTTGATTCCAGCTTGTGTTTCTTCCAGTCCAGTGTTTCTCATGATGTACTCTGCATATAAGTTAAATAAGCTGGGTGACAATATACAGTCTTGACGTACTCCTTTTCCTATTTGGAACCAGTCTGTTGTTCCATGTCCAGTTCTAACTGTTGCTTCCTGACCTGCATACAGGTTTCTCAAGAGGCAGGTCAGGTGGTCTGATATTCCCATCTCTTTCAGAATATTCCACAATTTATTGTGATCCACACAGTCAAAGGCTTTGGCATAGTCAATAAAGCAGAAATAGATGTTTTTCTGGAACTCTCTTGCCTTTTCCATGATCCAACAGATGTTGGCAATTTGGTCTCTGGTTCCTCTGCCTTTTCTAAAACCAGCTTGAAGATCTGGAAGTTCACAGTTCACATACTGTTGAAGCCTGGCTTGGAGAATTTTGAGCATTACTTTGCTAGCATGTGAGATGAGTGCAATTGTGTGGTAGTTTGAGCATTCTTTGGCATTGCCTTTCTTTGGGATTGGAAGAAAAACTGACCTTTTCCAGTCCTGTGACCACTGCTGAGTTTTCCAAATTTGCTGGCATATACCTACACTGAAACCAAGCACTACCCAAGGGCCAAAAAGTTCCAGAGCAAGACATACCACACAAATTCTCCAGCAACACAGGAACACAGCCCTGAGCTTCAATATACAGGCTGCACAAAGTCACTCCAAACCCATTGACATCTCATAACTCATTACTAGACACTTCATTGCACTCCAGAGAGAAGAAATCCAGCTCTACCCACCAGAACACCAACACAAGCTTCCCTAACCAGGAAACCTTGACAAGCCACCCGTCCAACCCCACCCACATCGAGGAAACTCCACAATAAAAAGAAGTCCACAAACTGACAGAATACAGAAAGGCCACCCTGAACACAGCAATATAAACAAGATGAAGAGACAGAGGAATACCCAGCAGGTAAAGGAACAGGATAAATGCCCACCAAACCAAACAAAAGAGGAAGAGATAGTGAATCTACCTGATAAAGAATTCTAAATAATGATAGTGAGAATGATCCAAAATCTTGAAATCAAAATGGAATCACAGATAAATAGCCTGGAGACAAGGATTGAGAAGATGCAAGAAAGATTTAAAAAGGACCTAGAAGAAATAAAAAAGAGTCAATATATAATGAATAATGCTACAAAGGAGATCAAAAACACTCTGGAGGGAACAAATAGTAGAATAACAGAGGCAGAAGATAGGATTAGTGAAGTAGAAGATAGAATGGTAGAAATAAATGAATCAGAGAGGAAAAAAGAAAAACGAATTAAAGGAAATGAGGACAATCTCAGAGACCTCTGGGACAATGTTAAACGCCCCAACATTCGAATCATAGGAGTCCCAGAAGAAGAAGACAAAAAGAAAGACCATGAGAAAACACTTGAGGAGATAATAGTTAAAAACTTCCCTAAAATGGGGAAGGAAATAATCACCCAAGTCCAAGAAACCCAGAGAGACCCAAACAGGATAAACCCAAGGCGAAACACTCCAAGACACATATTAATCAAATTAACAAAGATCAAACACAAAGAACAAATATTAAAAGCAGCAAGGGAAAAACAACAAACAACACACAAGGGGATTCCCATAAGGGTAACAGCTGATCTTTCAATAGAAACTCTTCAGGCCAGGAGGGAATGGCAGGACACACTTAAAATGATGAAAGAAAATAACCTACAGCCCAGAGTACTGTACCCAGCAAGGATCTCATTCAAATATGAAGGAGAAATCAAAAGCTTTACAGACAAGCAAAAGCTGAGAGAATTCAGCACCACCAAACCAGCTCTCCAACAAATGCTAAAGGATCTTCTCTAGACAGGAAACACACAAAAAGGGTGTATAAACTCAAACCCCAAACAATAAAGGAAATGGCAACAGGATCATACTTATCAATAATTACCTTAAATGTAAATGGGTTGAATGCCCCAACCAAAAGACAAAGACTGGCTGAATGGTTACAAAAACAAGACCTCTATATATGTTGTCTACAAGAGACCCACCTTGAAACAAGGGACACATACAGACTGAAAGTGAAGAGCTGGAAAAAGATATTTCACGCAAATAGAGACCAAAAGAAAGCAGGAGTAGCAACAGTCATATCAGATAAAATAGACTTTAAAACAAAGGCTGTGAAAAGAGACAAAGAAGGACACTACATAATGATCAAAGGATCAATCCAAGAAGAAGATATAACAATTATAAATATATATGCACCCAACATAGGAGCACCACAATATGTAAGACAAATGCCAACAAGTATGAAAGGGGAAATTAACAATAACACAATAATAGTGGGAGACTTTAATACCCCACTCACACCCATGGATAGATCAACTAAACAGAAAATTAACAAGGAAACACAAACTTTAAATGATACAATAGACCAGTTAGACCTAATTGATATCTATAGGACATATCACCCCAAAACAATGAATTTCACATTTTTCTCAAGCACACACGGAACATTCTCCAGGATAGATCACATCCTGGGCCGTAAATCTAGCCTTGGTAAATTAAAAAAAATTTGAAATCATTCCAAGCATCTTTTCTGACCACAATGCAGTAAGATTAGATCTCAATTGCAGGAGAAAAACTATTGAAAATTCCAACATATGGAGGCTGACCAACACGCTGCTGAATAACCAACAAATCACAGAAGAAATCAAAAAAGAAATCAAAATATGCATAGAAATGAATGAAAATGAACAATCCAAAACCTGTGGGACACTGTAAAAGCAGTGCTAAGGGGAAGGTTCTTAGCAATACAGGCATACCTGAAAAAACAAGAAAAAAGTCAAATAAATAACCTAACTCTACACCTAAAGCAACTAGAAAAGGAAGAAATGAAGAATCCCAGGGTTAGTAGAAGGAAAGAAATCTTAAAAATTAGGGCAGAAATAAATGCAACAAACAAACAAACAAAAAAAAAACCAAAAAAACAAAAGAGACCATAGCAAAAATCAACAAAGCCAAAAGCTGGTTCTCTGAGAGGATAAATAAAATTGACAAACCATTAGTCAGACTCATCAAGAAACAAAGGGAGAAAAATCAAATCAATAAAATTAAGAACGAAAATGGAGAGATCATAACAGACAACACGGAAATACAAAGGATCATAAGAGACTACTATCAGCAATTATATGCCAACAAAATGGACAACTTGGAAGAAATGGGCAAATTCTTAGAAAAGTACAACTTTCTAGAACTGAACCAGGGAGAAATAGAAAATCTTAACACACCCATCACAAGCACAGAAATTGAAACTGTAATCAGAAATCTTTCAGCAAACAAAAGCCCAGGTCCAGACAGCTTCACAGCTGAATTCTACCAAAAATTTAGAGAAGAGCTAACACTTAACCTACTCAAACTCTTCCAGAAAATTGCAGAGGAAGGTAAACTTCCAAACTCATTCTATGAGGCCACCATCACCGTAACACCAAAACCTGACAAAGTGCCACAGAAAAAGAAAACTACAGGCCAATATCACAGATGAACATAGATGCAAAAAATCTTTAATAAAATTCTAGCAATCAGAAACCAACAACACATTAAAAAGGTCATACATCATGACCAAGTGGGCTTTATCCCAGGGATGCAAGGATTCTTCAATATCTGCAAATCAATCATTGTAATACACCACATTAACAAATTGAAAAATAAAAGCCATATGATTATCTCAATAGATGCAGAGAAAGCCTTTGACAAAATTCAACATCCATTTATGATAAAAACTCTCCAGAAAGCAGGAATAGAAGGAACATACCTCAACATAATAAAAGCTATATATGACAAACCCACAGCAAACATTATTCTCAATGGTGAAAAATTGAAAGCATTTCCCCTAAAGTCAGGAACAAGGCAAGGGTGCCCACTTTCACCATTACTATTCAACATAGTTTTGGAAGTTTTGGCCACAGCAGTCAGAGCAGAAAAAGAAATAAAAGGAATCCAAATTGGAAAAGAAGAAGTAAAACTCTCACTGTTTGCAGATGACATGATCCCCTACATAGAAAACCGTAAAGACTACACCAGAAACTTTCTAGAGCTAATCAATGAATATAGTAAAGTTGCAGGATATAAAATCAACACACAGAAATCCCTTGCATTCCTATACGTTAATAATGAGAAAATAGAAAGAGAAATTAAGGAAACAATTCCATTCACCATTGCAACGAAAATAATAAAATACTTAGGAATATATCTATGTAAAGAAACTAAGGAAATGGCAGCCCACTCCAGTATTCTTGCCTAGAAAATCCCATGGACGGTGGAGCCTGATAGGCTACCGTCCATGGAGTTGCAAAGAATCGGACACAACTGAGTGACTTCACTTTCAACTTTCAAAGAAACTAAAGACCTATATATAGAAAACTATAAAACACTGTCGCTCAGTCGTGTCCGACTCTTAGTGACCCCATGAACTGCAGCCTACCAGGCTCCTCCGTCCATGGGATTTTCCAGGCAAGAGTACTGGAGTGGGGTGCCATTGCCTTCTCCCATAAAACACTGGTAAAAGAAATCAAAGAGGACACTAATAGATGGAGAAATATACCGTGTTCATGGATTGGAAGAATCAATATAGTGAAAATGAGTATACTACCCAAAGCAATCTATAGATTCAATGCAATCCCTATCAAGCTACCAATGGTATTTTTCACAGAGCTGGAACAAATAATTTCACAATTTGTATGGAAATACAAAAAACCTCAAACAGCCAAAGCAATCTTGAGAAAGAAGAATGGAACTGGAGGAAACAACCTGCATGACTTCAGGCTCTACTACAAAGCCACAATCATCAAGACAGTAATGGTACTGGCACAGAGACAGAAGTATAGATCAATGGAACAAAATGGAAAGCCCAGAGATAAATCCACGCATCTATGGACACCTTATCTTTGACAAAGGAGGCAAAAATATACAATGGAGAAAAGACAATCTCTTTAACAAGTGGTGGTGGGAAAACTGTTCAACCACTTGTAAAAGAATGAAACTAGAACACTTTATAATAGCATACACAAAAATAAACTCAACATGGAATAAAGATCTAAATGTAAGACCAGAAACTATAAAACTCCCAGAGGAAAACATAGGCAAAACACTCTCTGACATAAATCATAGCAGGATCCTCTACGACTCACCTCCCAGAGTAATGAAAATAAAAGCAAAAATAAACAAATAGGGCCTAATTAAACTTAAAAGCTTTTGCACTGCAAAGAAAACTATAAGCAAGGTGAAAAGACAGCCTTCAGAATGGGAGAAAATAATAGCAAAGGAAGCAACTGACAAAGAACTAATGGATGAAAGATCTACATGTAAGACCAGAAACTATAAAACTCCTAGAGGTGAACATAGGCAAAACAGTCTCTGACATAAATCACAGCAGGATCCTCTATGACCCACCTCCCAGAATATTGGAAATAAAAGCAAAAATAAACAAATGGGACCTAATTAAACTTAAAAGCTTCTGCACAACAAAGGAAACTCTAAGCAAGGTGAAAAGACAGCCTTCAGAATGGGAGAAAATAATAGCAAAGGAAGCAACTGACAAACAACTAATCTCAAAAATATACAAGCAACTCCTGCAGCTCAATTCTAGAAAAATAAATGACCCAATCAAAAAATGGGCCAAAGAACTAAACAGACATTTGTCCAAAGAAGACATACAGTTGGCTAACAAACACACAAAAAGATGCTCAACATCACTCATTATCAGAGAAATGCAAATCAAAACCACAATGAGGTACCATCTCATGCCAGTCAGAATGGCTACTATCCAAAAGTCTACAAGCAATAAATGCTAGAGAGGGTGTGGAGAAAAGGGAACCATCTTACACAGTTGGTGGGAATGCAAACTAATACAGCCACTATGGAGAACAGTGTGGAGATTCCTTAAAAAACTGGAAATAGAGCTGCTTTATGACCCAGAAATCCCACCACTGGCATATACACTGAGGAAACCAGAATTGAAAGAGACACGTGTACCCCAATGTTCATCGCAGAACTGTTTATAATAGCCAGGACATGCAAGCAACCTAGATGTCCATCAGCAGATGAATGGATAAGAAAGCTGGGGTACATATACACAGTGGAGTATTACTCAGTCATTAAAAAGAATACATTTGAATCAGTTCTAATGAGGTGGACAAAACTGGAGCCTATTATACAGAGTGAAGTAAGCCAGAAAGAAAAACACCAATACAGTATACTAATGCATATATATGGAATTTAGAAAGATGGTAGCGATAACTCTGTATGCAAGATAGGAAAGAGACACAGATGTATAGAACAGTCTTTTGGACTCTTTGGGAGAGGGAGAGAGTGGGATGATTTGGTAGAATGGCATTGAAACATGTATAATATCATATATGAAATGAATCACAAGTCCAGGTTCGATGCATGATACAGGATGCTTGGGGCTGGTGTACTGGGATGACCCAGAGGGATGGTACAGGGAGAGAGGTGGGAGGAGGGGATCAGGATGGGGAGCACATGTATACCCGTGGCAGATTCATGTTGATGTATGGCAAAACCAATACAATATTGTTTAGTTAAAAAATAAATAAATAAATAAAAATAAAAAGAAGGGAGTTACCTATATAAAACATAATGCTTAACTGAATAAATAAAAAATTAAAATATTAAAAAAATTAAAAAAGTAAAAGGTATGTTATGAATAAATAAAATATATGCAGATATTTGTGTATATAGAGGCATAGGGTAAGTGATATTTAATATAAAATTCATAATTTATTAGTTTTCTTACTGTTTTGTAACTTTGCCTTCAAGGAATTATGTTACTCTACAGTATGTAATAGAGTTTTGCCAAGAAAATGCACTGGTCATAACAAACACCCTCTTCCAACAACACAAGAGAAGACTCTATACATGGACATCACCAAATGGTCAACACCGAAATCAGATTGATTATATTCTTTGCAGCCAAAGATGGAGAAGCTCTATACAGTCAGCAAAAACAAGACCAGGAGCTGACTGTGGCTCAGATCATGAACTCCTTATTGCCAAATTCAGACTGAAATTGAAGAAAGTAGGGAAAACTACTAGACCATTCAGGTATGACCTAAATCAAATCCCTTATGATTATACAGTTGAAGTGAGAAATAGATTTAAGGGACTAGATCTGATAGATAGAGTGCCTGATGAACTATGGACTGAGGTTCATGACATTGTACAGGAGACAGGGATCAAGACCATCCCCATGGAAAAGAAATGCAAAAAAGTAAAATTGCTGTCTGGGGAGGCCTTACAAATAGCTGTGAAAAGAAGAGAAGCAAAAAGCAAAGGAGAAAAGGAAAGATATAAGCATCTGAATGCAGAGTTCCAAAGAATAGCAAGAAGAGATAAGAAAGCCTTCTTCAGCGATCAATGCAAAGAAATAGAGGAAAACAATAGAGTGGAAAAGACTAGAGATCTCTTCAAGAAAATTAGAGATACCAAAGGAACATTTCATGCAACGATGGGCTTGATAAAGGACAGAAATGGTATGGACCTAACAGAAGCAGAATATATTAAGAAGAGATGGCAAGAATACACAGAAGGACTGTACAAAAAAGATCTTCACAACCCAGATAATCACAATGGTGTGATCACTGACCTAGAGCCAGACATCCTGGAATGTGAAGTCAAGTGGGCCTTAGAAAGCATCACTACGAACAAAGCTAGTGGAGGTGAGGGAATTCCAGTGGAGCTATTTCAAATCCTGAACGTTGATGCTGTGAAAGTGCTGCACTCAATATGCCATCAAATTTGGAAAACTCAGCGGTGGCGACAGGACTGGAAAAGGTCAGTTTTCATTCCAATCCCAAAGAAAGGGGATGCCAAAGAATTCTCAAACTACCGCACAATTGCACTCATCTCACACGCTAGTAAAGTAATGCTTAAATTCTTCAAGCCAGGCTTCAGCAATATGTGAACTGTGAACTTCCTGATGTTCAAGCTGGTTTTAGAAAAGGCAGAGGAACCAGAGACCAAATTGCCAACATCTGCTGGATCATCGAAAAAGCAAGAGAGTTCCAGAAAAACATCTATTTCTGCTTTATTGACTATGCCAAAGCCTTTGACTGTATGGATCACAATAAACTGTGGAAAATTCTGAAAGAGTTGGGAATACCAGACCACCTGATCTGCCTCTTGAGAAATATGTATGCAGGTCAGGAAGCAACAGTTAGAACTGGACGTGGAACAACAGACTGGTTCCAAATAGGAAAAGGAGTATGTCAAGGCTGTATATTGTCACCCTTTTTATTTAACTTATATGCAGAGTACATCATGAGAAACACTGGACTGGAAGAAACACAAGCTGGAATCCAGATTGCTGGGAGAAATATCAATAACCTCAGATATGCAGATGATACCACCCTTATGGCAGAAAGTGAAGAGGAACCCAAAAGCCTCTTGATGAAAGTGAAAGTAGAGAATGAAAAAGTTGGCTTAAAGCTCAACATTCAGAAAATGAAGATCATGGCATCCGGTCCCATCACTTCATGGGAAATAGATGGGGAAACAGTGGAAACAGTGTCAGACTTTATTTTTCTGGGCTCCAAAATCACTGCAGATGGTGACTGCAGCCATGAAATTAAAAGACGCTTACTCCTTGGAAGGCAAGTTATGACCAACCTAGATAGCATATTCAAAAGCAGAGACATTACTTTGCCAACAAAGGTTCATCTAGTCAAGGCTATGGTTTTTCCTGTAGTCATGTATGGATGTGAAAGTTGGACTGTGAAGAAGGCTGAGCGCCGAAGAATTGATGCTTTTGAACTGTGGTGTTGGAGAAGATTCTTGAGGGTCCCTTGGACTGCAAGGAGATCCAACCAGTCCATTCTGAAGGAGATCAACCCTGGGATTTCTTTGGAAGGAATGATGCTGAAGCTGAAACTCCAGTACTTTGGCCATCTCATGCGAAGAGTTGACTCACTGGAAAAGACTCTGATGCTGGGAGGGATTGGGGGCAGGAGGAGAAGGGGACGACAGAGAATGAGATAGCTGCATGGCATCACTGACTCGATGGACGTGAGTCTGGGTGAACTCCGGGAGTTGGTGATGGACAGGGAGGCGTGGCGTGCTGCGACTCTTGGGGTGGCAAAGAGTCGGACACCACTGAGCGACTGAACTGAACTGAACTGACAGTATGTCTCTCAGTCTCATAATTGGAGAAACTATGCATCAGCCTATTTTCCAGGTAAGTGCTGTTTTTTTTAACATAACAATGTTTCCAATAGTATATTATGGATATAACTGTAATACTCTATGCCATAAAAATTTGTAACAATTTAGATTCATTTTTTAGTGTATAGGCTAAGCTACCTTGAAGCAATTGTATCAGTTATACTAGGCTACTATAAAGCAGTCATATTGCTGCTTCTTTGTTTTCAGTGCATGAATTGTGATACCTGTAAATAAAGATGAATTTCTTTTTCCTATTATCTGTCCATTTTTATAATGTCTAGTGTTACTAATATATATAACATCTACAGAGTTTTGTATAATACAAGGCAATATTGGTATTTGTACTGACAGACAATTGATTCATCTTGTAAACAGATGATGTACACTTAGGATATTAATAAATACATTGAAGTGCTGTAATGTATTTTCCTTATGATTTTCTTAATAATATTGTATTTTCTCCAACTTACTTTGTTGTAATACTACAGCGTATAAAACATATAAGATGCAAAATATATATTAACTGGCTCTCTTTGTTAGGATATTAAGTTAAAGTTTTTTTGGGGGGGGAGGGGTCAAAAGTTATACATAGATTTTTGAATAAATGGGTCAGTTCTTCTAATCCTCATTTTGTTCAAGGGTTAACTCTGTGTGTGTGTGTATATGGATAATTGGGACTTTGGGATTAACATATACACTGTACTGTATATAAGATAGATGAGTAACAAAGACCTACTCTATAGCCCAGGGAACCATATTCAATATCTTGCATAATAGAAAAGAAAACATATATATAACTGGATCACTTTGCTGTATATTGAAACAACATTGTAAATTAATCATATTTCAATTTGAAAAATAGTTTGTAAACATATTTATATATATGAGTTTTATATACATATGAGTTTTCCACACTCTTTGTGGCTTAAAACACAACTATTTATTATCCTGTAGTTCTACATGTCAGAAGTCTGGGCACAGCATAGCTCAACTGGCTCTTCTGCTCAGATTTGCAAGGCAGAAGTCAGGGGGTTGGCTGGGCTTTGGGGAAGGTAATACTTCCAAGCTCATTCAAGTTGCTTATGGAATTCAGTTCTTTGTAATATAACAGTAAGACTGAGATTACCATTTCCTTGACATATGGCCCCCTTAATCTTCAATACAGTAATGGCACATCAAATTCTTATTATGCCATGGATCTTTAAATTCTCTTTCCGCTACCAGCTGGAGAAAGATCTCTGCTTTTAAGAGTTTGCATGATTAGATTACATATACTCAGATTCCAGGATAATTTTCCTGTCTTAAGACCAACTGATTAGTAACCTTAACTCCATCTATAAAAAGTCTGTGTTGTGTCACGTAACAGAGTCATGGCAGTAACACCTGGAGGTGAAGGTTATGGGGCCAAAATTCTGCCTATGACAATGCATGTTTTCTAAAAAACTGAATCTAAGAAGAATTAAAACTAAATATCTTGAATAGGCTTATACATCTGGCAAAAGACAAAGCTGTGATTTCATACATTCTTTCCACAGATATTTAATGAGGGCACATGATGTGCCAGGAACTGCTTTAAATGCATAGGATATAGCTGTGAACAAAATAGAAAAAGAAGGTACTGCCCTCATACAGCTCACGTTCCTGTGGAACTTGACTCCTGCCTGTTGTACTCTCCTGCCTCCATGCTATGCAACTCTTCTCATGGAGTATTCCAGTTCCTCAAAGCCCCAAGCCCAGGACTGCCCTCTTCTTGGACCAGTGGTATCCGAGATTGGGGCAGACTACTAGTCAGACCTGCTTTCTGTTTGAGGCACCAACTGTGGGCAGGCTTGTAGGCTGCCATGTATACCTGTATCATATGCCAGGGTGGATCTAAGCCATAGTACTGGCTTCCACACATCCCACCTGGTCTGGTACCCCAGACTTGCCTGGCTCCTGTTGGAGACTGTCTTTTTACCTGGGATCCTGCTTGCCCTCTCCCAGGTACCATCCAGGGATGCCTCTGTGTGTGGCCTTTCTCTCAAAATGACGTATTGCTCAAAATCATGTGCGTGAGTACTCAGATCAGATCAGATCAGATTAGTCGCTCAGTCATGTCCGACTCTTTGTGACCCCATGAATCACAGCACGCCACGCCTCCCTGTCCATCACCAACTCTCGGAGTTCCCTGAGACTCATGTCCATCGAGTCAGTGATGCCATCCAGCCATCTCATCCTCTGTCGTCCCCTTCTCCTCTTGCCCCCAATCCCTCCCAGCATCAGAGTCTTTTCCGGTGAGTCAACTCTTCACACGAGGTGGCCAAAGTACTGGAGTTTCAGCTTTAGCATCATTCCTTCCAAAGAAATCCCAGGGCTGATCTCCTTCAGAATGGACTGGTTGGATCTCCTTGCAGTCCAAGGGACTCTCAAGAGTCTTCTCCAACACCACAGTTCAAAAGCATCAATTCTTCGGCGCTCAGCCTTCTTCACAGTCCAACTTTCACATCCATACATGACTACAGGAAAAACCACAGCCTTGACTAGACGGACCTTCGTTAGCAAAGTAATGTCTCTGCTTTTGAATATGCTATCTAGGTTGGTCATAACTTTCCTTCCAAGGAGTAAGCGTCTTTTAATTTCATGGCTGCAGTCACCATCTGCAGTGATTTTGGAGCCCAGAAAAATAAAGTCTGACACTGTTTCCACTGTTTCCCCATCTATTTCCCATGAAGTGATGGGACCAGATGCCATGATCTTCGTTTTCTGAATGTTGAGCTTTAAGCCAACTTTTTCACTCTCCACTTTCACTTTCATCAAGAGGCTTTTTAGTTCCTCTTCACTTTCTGCCATAAGGGTGGTGTCATCTGCATACCTGAGGTTATTGATATTTCTCCCAGCAATCTTGATTCCAGCTTGTGTTTCTTCATGCATGCTCAGTCATATCCAACTCTTCGGGACCCCATGATGGACTGTAGCCTGCCAGATTCCTCTGTCCATGTAATTTTTTAGGCAAGTATCCTGGAGTGGGTTGCCATTTCCTAGTCCATGGGATCTTTCCAACCCAGGGCTCGAACCTGTATCTTTTGCATCTCCTGCATCGGCAGGTGGATTCTTTACCAACTGCACCATCTGGGAAGCCCTGTATTGCTCTGTGGACTCTGCTACATTAACCCACCTCCCCGGGGGAATGTTCTGACTCTTTCTCTGCCAGATGGACCAGACCAGGCTTCTTTCTGCCTCTCACCTGACTCATGTCAGCCCCTAGGTCTTCATCTGAGTACTGATGCTGGCTAGTTGGTGTTAAAAACGATAAAGAAAACAAATTAGGTGATTCAAACTTCAACACTTCATGAAGCATATAGTATCCTTTTGGAAAACTGCGAAATGGGTGGGGCAGAAGGCAAGAAGCTTTTATTGGGACTGTCAGTGAGGGGTGAGAGAAGACCCTGTGTCTTAGGTGGGCTTCTCCAGAGAATCTGAGCAGATAAGATATTTTTATGTCTGTTGCTGCTAAGTCGCTTCAGTCGTGTCTGACTCAGTGTGACCCCATAGATGGCAGCCCACTAGGCTCCCCCGTCCCTGGGATTCTCCAGGCAAGAACACTGGAGTGGGTTGCCATTTCCTTCTCCGATGCACGAAAGTGAAAAGTGAAAGTGAAGGCACTCAGTGGTGTCCAACTCTTTGCGACCCCATGGACTGCAGCCTACCAGACTCCTCCATCCATGGGATTTGCCAGGCAAGAGTACTGGAGTGGGGGTGCCATTGCCTTCTCCTTTTATGTCTAGAGGAGATTAACTATGATGACCTCCACGCAAGTATGGAGACTGATCGTCCACATTCTGCAGGGGGCAGGCTAGAGACCCAGGGGAGCCCATGGCAGAGGCCGAGTTCTGACACCTGGGAGAACTGATGGTGGAAGTTGCAGTCTGAGTCTGAAGCAGACTGATGTCCCTGCTCAAAGACAGTCAGACAGAGAGATGGAATTCTTTCTTATTCAGCCTTTCATTCAGTTCAGACCTTAAACAGAACGGATGAGGTCCACCCACATTGGTGAGGTCTATCTGCTTTATTCAGTACACTGATTCAAATGTTAATCCCACCCAGAAACACCCTCCCAGACACACTCAGAATAATGTTTAACTGAATATTTGGGCAAATGTTTAACTGAATATCTGGGCACTCCATGGCCTAGTCAAGCTGCCATGTAAATGTAACCATCGTACCTTGAATGGAACATTATACCAACTGACAGAAAACAGGCTACTGCCTCTTTGCACAGAGAAAACTCACAGAAGAAATGAAGCTGCATTTCAGTGGCCTCAGTTGACTTATCTGCTCTTACATCCAGTCTTCACAGGGGGAACTGAGAGCCCTGTCCTTTGGAATCTTTCCTGGGCTCTTATGTATGGACACACTCGCCACTTCCTCTCCCATGATGCTGCCTCTCTCTCGAGGTCTTGTGGCTCTTGTAATCTGTGTATCTCATAAAACACCCAGCACAGAGTCTTACACCAAGAAGGAGTTCAGGAAATGCCTTTGAAAGAATAAGAGATCTGAAAATCTCTTTCTTTGGGGTAAAGTCATGCATAACTCAGACGGTAAGGGAGGGAAGCCCAGGGAAGAAGAGTGTCTCCTGGGAAGACCATGGGCAGGGTATCTGGGGACCCAGGGCTTGTATGGGTTCTGCTACTGAGCGCCTATGTGGCTCTGTCACTTTGCTCAGCCTTTCTGAGCATCGGTTTCATCTGATCCATGGTTGGAATGCTAATGATACCTATCCTGCTTACTTCAGAAGCACCTGGAGCTTTGGAGAAGACTGAATGGAGCATTTCCTAGGAAAGAACACAAAATATTATAAAGATGCTGTAAAACATGTTGTGGATTTGTTGTTGTTTCATAGGTGTGTGTGCTGTGTCCACAGATGGTAAATTCCTAGTCATTGGGAACCCTGGGTCTCATGTATTCCTCAGAGTTCCAAGGACAGGGAAGAACTTGGAAGGGGCTTGCCACCAGCCTGCCAATCTGAGCTTGCATTGCTGTGAGGGCTTGCTGAGTCTGAAAGGGACTAATGATCCTCAAATTTCAAGGCCTATGTCTCATTGTTCTATAAGAGTCGGACATGACTGAGTGACTGAACACACACACACAAGTAAGAAAATACTGCATAAAGGGTTTCGTGAAAGGAAGTGAACATGGAAATGACCCCCATCTCCTCTGGAGAGGGGCTGGATTCAGGATACACGCTACATACAAGGTGCTGTTCTAAGTGCAGGTGGGAGAAAAAGATTCATTAAGCATCCCAAACGTGGCCAGTTCTTGAGCATTGAGCACGTGCAGCGTGCCAGGTAGGGTGTTTTTCTTGTGCTCATACAAATAGCTCTCATGGCGGCTCTGTAGGGTAAGGATTGTTATCCCTGTTTTGCAGTCAGGGAAGCTTGGAGGATGATAGAGTTGAAGTAAAGTGCCCAGCAAGTGCTGTGCAGAACTGGGACTCAGATCATGTCTTGATTCAAAGCCCTTACTCTTTTCATTTTGTTATGTGAAGTATGAATCTGGTTTATAATTTAGGATTTTGCACAAACCCCATTTTTATTCTTAAAAAAAAAGAAAAAGAAGGCATACTAGTAGGTAGATTCTTTTAAATGACACTCCTAGAAATTAGCATGTTATGGGGTACCAGTTCATTTTCAGGCTCTAATTTTTAATTTTCCATGAAAATTGCTTTGCATTTATAACCAATTTGGTTTAACATGCTTCCCTCCCTCTTTAGTGAATATTACCAAATATTTGCAACAATGCCCTAGATATTTTGTGCTAACCAAGGACTTGGTTGTTCTTATCATTTTAAAATGATAAAATTAAAATTTACCCTCAAAGGATTAGGGCTCTGAAAACATACCATTTTGTTGGTTCCAGGCACAGGAAATAAATCTACACGGAAAGAAAGGGGTCAGAGTAATATAATTGTGGTGACCCCTGCCTCTCTGCGGACTTAGGCATGGGGTTTTGGGCAGCACGCAGCCTGCCTGAAAAAAGGCTCCCTGCCCTTGGGTAAGAGAAGGACGTATGGCCTGGGGAGAGAAAGTAATACAAAAAGATGAAGGAGAAAATGAGTTGTAGGAAAAGAAGGGGAGATTGTAATTGTAACTTTAAATGTTTCAAACATATTGGGAACTACACAGTATTTAACTAAGATGACCCTGAAATAGAAGGTTCATATAACGTATCACATGAGTATGTATTCCATTTACAAGTGTTTCTGTGTCTCTTGTCAGTGCCCAGCGGTTTTCATTCTAGTAGTAGATGTGCATCACTTATTTTCTTTAACTTCCTGGTCACCCAAGATTAACTGGTATTTAATTGAGTCAGTCAGTTAGTCCACAAACATTTAAGGAGCATACTCTATGGATAAGATACTATTCTGGGTGCTGATGAGAGAAAAAAAAAAAAGCACTAAGGATTTTAATTGTCCTCTGAGAGCTACCAGTTCTGCACAGGGACTGATTAGCACTAATGTAAGGGAGGTACCCTACCAACATAGAATAGTGTTACAGAGGAGAAATAGTTGATTATTTGTGGAGATGTGCTAATACTTCCTACAGGCGGTGATGTTAAGCTGGTGTTTATTTCTGTGAATACTAGCAGGAGGCTGCATTCTGGGTGAGGAGGATGTGGAACTAGAGAGTAGAGGCCACACATGAGAACCTATGGTATGACTGGCTGGAATAAAAGTTGATTGAAAACAGTAGTCAGAGGTGGACGAGAGAAGGTTGGCAGGGGATAGATTGCAGAGAGCTTTTAATGCCAGGTATAGCCATCAGGATTTGCTCAGAGAAGCAAAATTATTACAAATATTTTGTGGAATACTGATTTATTACAGGAATTAGATCTTATGCTATTGTGAGAGGAACTAGTATAGTTTGGGCTTTCTATGATTATATAACAAATCACTCCAAAACTTAGTGGCCTAATAAGACAACAATGTTACTTGCTCATGATTCTGTAGGTTCACTGTGGCTCAGCTGGGTAGCTTCTTGCTGTTCTCATTGGGATCTCTCATGGGGCTAGGTAGGAATGTCCAGGATGGCTGAGAGCCTGTGACTCCTATCTCTCTCCACATAGCCTTTCCATGTGGCTAGTTCGGATGCTTCACATAGTGGCTGGATCCTAAGAACTCATACTCCAGTAGGATATGCCTCAGTATTGAAATGCATATTAAACCACATGCTTGCAAGCGGCCCATTGGTCTCAAGCCTAGAGTCCACGTAGGAGAAGAAACACAAAGACAAGGGTAGTGAGAGGTGTGCTTCATTAGGGCTTTCAGATTAACCATCTGCTGCCCCAGGCAAAGGGATTAGGAATTTTTTCAGTGGGTAAGAGGGAGCTATTGAAAAATTTGCAGAGGAAGGTACCACAATGAGATTATTGTTTTAGAAAGATGAGTCTGACAATAGTGTGGAAGAGCATGAGGTAGTAAGACCAATTAAGAGACTTTTATAAATGGTCAAGGTGAGAGGAAATGAGGGGTAGAGCTAGCATATATAACAGAAAACTTCTTATATGCTTTCAGATCTAAATCTCTCACTTCCTCTGATTGGTGGCTCAGATGGTAAAGAATCTGCCTGCAATGCAGGAGATGTGAGTTGGATCCCTGGGTCAGGAAGATCCCCTGGAACAGGGAATGGCAACCCACTCCAGTATTATTGCCTGGAGAATTCCATGGACAGAGGAGCCTGGTGGGCTACAATCCATGGGGTTGCAGAGTTGGACAGGACTGAATGAGGAACACTTTCACTTTCTGATTGCAAAGTAGTTGACTCCTACAGTCTGTGTTTCCCAGACTCCACACTAGGTGTCAGCTGGCTTCCTACTGGTTTGGCAAATGAGGCACACTGGTGAAAGAGGGGAGGGAAAGAGGAGTAGATCTCTTTTCTGTTTCCAGATTCTTGTCTGTTTCAGGTGGTACTTTGACAGCAGTGGTAACTTCTTTGGCAGCAGTGGCTTTAGCTTTGGTAATTTTGTCTTCCATTTTTGCCTCTCCAAGGTAGAGAGAATAGCAATTTACCATTGTACTCATTTGTGGATTGCTTGATTATCCCTTGTTTAGCTTCTTATTGTTTCTAGCACCTGTAGAACTAAAATTCTGTATTAAGTCTTCTTAAAATAATTAGTGTGGTTTTGTATCTTCATGGGCCTTCCCAGGTGGCACTAGTGATAAAGAACCTGCCTGCCAATGCAGGAGACAGAAGAGACACAGGTTTGATCCCAGAATCAGGAAGATCCCCTGGAAGAGGGCATGGGAACCCACTCTTTTCTTGCCTGGAGAATCCCATGGACATAGGATAAAAATGGGCTGTAGTCCATGGGGTCTCAAGTAGTCAGACAGAGCTGAGTGACTTAGCACAGCATAGCACATATCTTCGTGGTTCAATCCTGGCTGATTCAGCAGGCCAGTGGGAGTAGAGAAAGGGAAACACATAGAAAGATGATACATAGGATTTTGAAAAGAATTGTAGAAGTGGGTATTTTAGAATGTCAATAGATTTCCACGGTCACTTGGGGTTTCTGAATTAGGGCAACTGAGAATGGTAATGTGAGTAAAAAGATAGAACAATAATGAGGGTAAGCAATCCCTGGAAAAAAAAGATGATGAATTCATCTTTTGGGACATACTAAATGTTTGGGACTAATACTAATAGTTTGGGACATACTAAATGTTTGAGTGGTGGATTATTTAGATGATGATGACCAGCAGACAGTTGGGGGAAATGTCAGAGGCAGGAGTTTAGCTTTTGGTTCCATATGAGTGGAAGTGGTTGTTGAGATTATGAAATTTTATAATATTGCCAGGAGGAGAACAGGAATGAAAACAAAAATATAATTACCTGTGTATAGGGAGAATGGGAGTAAAGAAGAACACAAGAGGAGTTCCAGGAGAGGGGACAGAACCACAAAAGGCATTATTATGAAAACCAAGGAGAAACTTTCAGAAAGAAGGGGATGTTTCTATTCTCTATTGCTGCTATAACAAGTTACCACAAGCTTAATGGCTTAGTGGTTAAAGAAAATTATCTTCAGTTCTATAAATCACCATCCTGGCAAGGTTCTCACCTGTCTAAAATCAAGATGTCACAGGACTACATTCTTTTCTGGAGGTTTTAAGGGTTAATCTGTTTACCTGATCCTTAGGATTGTTGGCAGAATTCACTTTCTAATGGTTGTAGGACTGAGGTCCCATTTCCCTGCTGGCTGTTGCCTGAGGACCTCCTCAGATGCTGGAGGCTGTCTTCCTCCATTTTCAGCAATGGTGGGTTAAGTCTATCTCATACTTCAAAGCTCTCCTATTGCTTTTTCACCACATTTCTCTGACTGACTCTTGGCTCATATGATTAGATTGTCCCCACATGAATAATCTATGAATCTCTCCCTATCTCCAGGTCTGTAACCTTGATCACATTGCCAGTTCCCCTTTGCTATATAATGTAACATATTCACAGGATCTAGGGATTAGGATTTGGGCATTTTGGGGGGAATCATTATTCTGTCTGGTCTTCTCTGGTGGCTCAGATGGTAAAAAAGCCACCTGCAATGGGGGAGACCTGGGTTCGATCCCTGGGTTGGAAAGATCCCCTGGAGGATGGCATGGAAACCCACTCCAGTATTCTTGCCTGAAAAATCCCTATGGACAGAGGAGCCTGGTGGGCTACAGTTCATAGGGTCACAAAGAGTTGGATACGACTGAGTGACTAAGCACACAGCACATTATTCTGTCTTTCACCGAGAATAAACTGTTTCTTTTATGTGATGCAAAAGCCAAATAGAGAAATAAGAAGAGAACTCAGGACTTGGTGATTGAAAGTCTGAGATGCCCTTTGGGATAAATGCTTCTGTGGAGTGAGGATGGCAGAGGACAGTTTGCTGGGCTTGATGGAGCATGACAGTGGACAGGAGGTGGAAGTGCAGAGCTCTGGGGTTATTGGTACTTTGGGATAGCCAAAGCTCAGCACTTGTTTAGAAAAGTACACATCTCTTTCTTAAGGAGTTTGGTGACAAAGTGAAGGAAAACAGAAGCATGCCTGAAGGTTACGGAGAATTCCTGGAGAAATAAAAATGGCAGATGACAAGGTAGATGCAAAATCAGATAATTGAAGAATAGACATTGACGGTTACTTGGGAGATGGAAAGGAACAGGGCCAAGTCAAGATGGATGGTCAGTCTTAAAAAGGAGGAGAGAATCTCTGTACTTGACACAGGAAGAAAGAAGAGGGTATATGAACACAGTCATTTAAAAGTAAAAAGGAAAAGAGATGGAGATGATTGTGTCAGAGAGGCAGTGATCTGCTTTGAAGGGGGATTGTGGTTATTTGTGTATATCCATGAGAGATGTGAAGAGTTGGGGCTGGGGAGATAGGAACTTAAATTGAAAAGCTGCCAGAAGTTTATTTTTTTTCCCCTTGTAAATTGGCTCCTCCCCCGCTTTCCTCTGCTATATGCAAGGCAGAAGGTAGCCAAATCAGATCTCTCAAGTTTGCAATTGCAAAAACCAGGTCAGACTGATTAAAATCTTAATTCTAATTTTCTAGGAAGAAACAATTTGACTAGTTCCTCTTAATTTAGATGTCCCCTCTTAATCCAATCAGGCATGACTAAAAGGAACAAGTATGTGGGAGTGTTTCACTGCAGTCATTTCCCAGAGGAGGTGGTAAGGTGGTACCCCAGGAGCTTCCATGCTGGTGGGAGAGTTTTATTTAACCAGTATAGTAAGAACAGTAAGGATAAAAGGAGGAGTGGATGAATGCCTGATGGCTGTAATAACAACAATGATCATGGTTAGATTATTACTGGAGCTTGGGTTTGGAGGTTTATTCTGAGGGTTTCTATGGATCACCAAATGGAAGAAAGCATGAGAGTCTATTTTTAAAAGGACTGCTTTAGGTTGTATAACTTTTTAATTCAAAAATGAAAAAGGGATAGAACCACAACAGGGAAAATGAAAGTTTAGAATGCGGAAAGTGGGAAAGGGAAGGCAACCCGCTTGTCACCAGGTGTTGTTGGCTAACCTCCAGGACAGGGGCAGAGATCTTTCTCCTGACGGTGGGCAGGGCTCAGCCTGCTAAATTTAGAAATCCTAAGCAGATTAACTTAGGGATCTGGTGGCTTAGAGGGTAAAGCATCTGCCTGCAATACAGGAGACCCGGGTTCAATCCTTGGGTCAGAAAGATCCCCTGGAGAAGGAAATGGCAACCCACTCCAGTACTCTTGCCTGGAAAATCCCATGGACGGAGGACCCTTGTAGGTTACAGTCCATAGGGTCACAAAGATTCGGACACGACTGAGTGACGACACACGTGACTACATCACTCCTGCCAGACTTACTGATACCACTGTTCTCCATTTGCTCCTTAGCTTGCTTTGCAGCTCTCTTCTGCCTTCTACTAGAATGTTCTTTTATTTTGGAGAAGGCCAATGGCAACCCACTCCAGTACTTTTGCCTGGAAAATCCCATGGGAGGAGCCTGGTAGGCTGCAGTCCATGGGGTCGCTAAGAGTCGGACATGACTGAGCGACTTTCCTTTCACTTTTCACTTTCATGCACTGGAGAAGGAAATGGCAACCCACTCCAGTGTTCTTGCCTGGAGAATCCCAGGGATGGGGGAGCCTGGTGGGCTGCTGTCTATAGGGTTGCAGAGTTGGACACGACTGAAGTGACTTAGCAGCAAGCAGATTAAAATGATGCTAGGCATTAATGTGGCTTCACTCAGTGAATTTCCCTCCTTCAATTAACAAGATTACTATTATTATTTAAATTAAATTGTTTCATGTGTGAAGAAGCCAATTTTTAGAAATCAAATTGCCTTATGGAGTGTTTTCTAGGCCAGAGTTCTGAAGATGGTAACAAAAAGGCCACCCCAAGATCCAGGTACATAAACAAGATGTTGAAAGACCCATGTACTCTACTCTGCGTAAGTACTGGGTTCCACTTTCATGGCATGAGTGTCAGAGTCTACCTGAGTATGGAGGGCCTGTCGCTGTGGGCACACCTGTTATGCTCCTCCTTGGAAACATAGTCACAAATGGGTTGGGGCCCTTTCATGAATGAAGGTCAGGGAGGAAGCTCTCATTTTAGAAGTTGTTGTTGCTTAGTAGCCAAGTCGTGTCTGACTCTTCAGTGGCCCCATGGACTCTAGCCTGCCAGACTCCTCTGTCCATGGGATTTCCTAAGCAAGAATATGGGAGTGGGTTGCCATTTCCTTCTTCAGGGGATCTTCCTGACCCAAGGATCAAACCTCCATCTCCTGCATTGGCAGGTGGATTCTTTACTGCCGAGCCACCTGGGAAGCCCCCATTTTAGAAGCAACTCCACTTAAATGTTTATGATAAGTTTCAAGTCACTGAGAATATTAGTTCTTAATGAGAACATCAATAGGCCCATAGCTTGAATGAGGTGAAAGCCACTACTAGTCTTGTAATGCATCAGCTTAAATAGTCCCACTGACACAAGCCCGCACTTGACTTTCTTTGTTATGCATTACCAAGGAGAAGAAATAAATCTCAGCATGAGGTTTGCTGGAACAAAATAATTCACCTCAATGGTATCTCTGTTATCCTAAATTTCATTCTTTCCCTGATAGCTACATCAACACGCATTGATCATCTTTGACTACACAGTCAAGACTTGAATGGATTTAACTTTTTTCGTGGAAAACTTCTCAAGTGGAAACTTTTTGTGCCAAACGCTTTACCTCAAACGTTAAAGACATTCCTTAGCAGTGTTATGATCATGTGTGAATTCAAAGGCAATTTAAGATAGGTTGCCTTCAGTTGATAAGATTTCTTAGAATCTTGTCCATTATTTTTACTTTGCATCATGACTTTGAAGCTGACTCTGGCCTTTGTACCCTGACACTGAATTAATTCTAGGAAATAGAGTTTTGGATGAAGTAGAAAAGAATAGCTTTATTGCTTTGCCAGGCAGGGGGTGCACAGAGAGCTAATGCCCTCAAAACTATGTATTCCAACCTAGAGGGGTTAGTGAAAAGGTTTATAGTAATGGTTCAAAGAGGGCATGATCCGCTTGTGGACATTCTTCTGACTGGTTGATGGTGAAATAAGTGGGAGTCAGCATCATCAACCTTTGGGTTCCAACCCGTCTGGGGTCTTTGTACTTGTGGACAGCATATCGTTAATTTTTCTCAAACCTGGTGGGCATTTCTGTATCTGCAAAACAGTTCAAAGATATTGTTATGTGTATCGCTTGGGGGGATCCAAGACCTTGCCCCCAAGACTGCACTACTGTTTCTCTTGCCTGTTCCTCCATTGTCTCTGCATCTCCTCCCTTCCCTAATTAGTATCTGTTTGAACTTGCCCTTGGAACTCAGAGAAGTTCTAGGAGGCTGAATGAAGCCTGTGTCCTGTATTCAAGAAATGGGGTATACCTGTGGCTGATTCATGTTGATAACTGGCAGAAAACAACAAAATTCTGTAAAGCAATTATCCTTCAAATAAAAAATAAATAAAATTTAAAAATTATATCATATGAAGAAAAAAAGATACATAGGGGACACAGAGAAGCTTTTGTGTCAGGAACCTGTGAGCCTTTTGTGCACAAGGTCCTGCTTGGAATCATCTTATGATTGATTTCATTTAAAGAAGACTGTACAATTAATGCTTCTTAAAAATAAGGACATTGTACTTTCCTCCTCTTCTGACATTTTTGAAAGCATCTCTGTCCAATAGAACTTCCTGTGATGAAAGAAATGCTCCATGTTTGACTGTCCAGCACAGTAGCCACAAGTCATGAATGGCTACTAAGCTCTTGACATGTGACCATTATTCCTGATAAACTAAATAATGAATTTTCTTTAAATATTAATTTAAATTTAAGTAGCTACATTTGGCTATTTAGCACTTGAAATGTGGCTCGTGTGACTGAAGAACTGAATTTTCAACTTATTTAAATTTAAATAGCCTCATGTAGTTTTTGTTTTCCATATTGGATAGCACATATATAGAATATATATAGAAATATTCTCTATATATATAATAGAATATCCAAGTTCTATTGGATATTTCAGTTCTAGATATAAAATCCTTCAACAGCAGGGAGTAAGCAGTCATCTCTGTAATCCTGAGCCCCTAAGGTGGAGAATGCACTTGTATACATGCTTATTGCTTGATGAACTCCATAATGGGAAGGCCTACTTCTTGAAGGGCCCATTTTCCACTTCTGGTCTTTGATTCATTATAAAATGTACTTCTGGCTCTTTCAGTTCCTTGCTGCTTTAGGATTACTGTATTTCTCCTTCTCAGTTCTTACCCAGCTGTTAGAACTGATTTCAACCATGTAGTCTAATGCCTTTGCTGATTTGCTCTATCCCACTCCTGATAGATGAAGGTAACAAATTAAATACAAACAAATAATTTATAAAAACAAATGTAGTGTGTTAATCAGGGTACATAAATTCAGAGTACGATTTAAAGAACATCTAATATTTAGATACAGTGCAGTATCTCTCAGGACACTGCATATGTAATGAATCCCTGCATAATCTAATTCTAATTTTTTCCAGGGCACGTTAATTAGAAGGAAACCTCCCTAAATTGGCATGGGTTTTGCAACGTCTGTATGCTTCGGGTCTTCAAGAAAGCTTGGTATTCAAAGCCCCTGAAAGGTATCTAGCTAGCTGGTTATTTGTCCAACCCCTAAAGTTTTTTTTCTCTGAAAATGATTGAAAAGTGCTTTTCTCCACACAGAGAGAGGGTTTTGAATGAGATGACAGGAAACCATCACCCTCTACTATGGCTGCACGGACACATAGATCAGATTTGATCATTGTTTCATAAGTGTGCTACATATTGTAAAGCTGCATTGAGTTAACATCTGTAAGAAAGGATATAAGTCTTTTAAAAGAGGTCATGCTAGATCAGAGATCATGCTCATAACTACAGGTTTATCAGAGGAGGTCAGTGAGGATATCTTGGTGTACCAAGTGGTTTACAGCAAGGGCTATCTGGACAGGAAGTGTGTTTGAATTATCTGAGTCCCGGATTACTAGGGATGTGACCTTAGATTACTTTTTGCCTCTCTGCCTCAGTTTGGTCATCAATAAAATCAGAATATTTACACTATAAGGTCATGTAACAGTTAAAAGAGTAAGTTCTTAAAAAACTCCCTTATTTCTTGTTATCCAGCTGCTAGAACCGGTTTCAACCATATAGTTGACCTCCTTTGACAAACTTATAGTTTCTGAGCATTATCTCTGATCTAGTATGACCTCTTTTATAAGATTCATATCCTTTCTTACAGATATTAACTCAACACAGCTTTACAATACACAGCATACTTATAAAATAATGATATTACAAACAATGTTATTATTACCTTCCATTTACACTTGACAAGGAGTGGAGACTCTTACAACACATGAATTAGATAGAGTCAGAGAAAGTACCAATTGAGAATGAACAGTGAGGCTGTTTATCACAGACTAGAGAAATCACATTACTGCCATAAGCAAGGGGAAAAGAATTTGCAGACTCCTTTTCATGGCAGGAATATTCCTGTGCATCCAGTTCATGTCTTCCCAGCGTCCTTTCAGTGTAATTCTCTTTGTAGTGCAAAGCCTCCTCACTGCGTATTCTGTCTGTGGATGCCCGGTCTCCTCTCTTCTTCCTTTCCTCCCAGCATTATTTCCTGAATCAGGGATTGAGCTGAAGAGCTACCCTGTCAATTCTAAGGTGGCAGTACCCAGGTGACTTGTGGTGCTAAGGGATTTCTGAATCCTTTCTTCTTCATAACCAGTTTACGTAAACACGCTGGGCTTACTTAGCCCAGTTCCAGGCACAGGAGATGTGTCAGTGTCCTCAGCCCCATGCATTAGGACTAAGTATGAGGTGCTAGCCAGTTTGCTAATCTAACTCTTGTGATTTGCCTCCATTTAGGGAGTGGAAATTTCTGGCTTGTTGCTTTTGACCTAGTTCTCCATCTTCCCAGTTCCCTGAATTGGAGCTTTGACCTTGATTTCTGAAATGCCTTCTTGGCATGAGACTTTCTTCCAAGAATCCAGTGACTGGAATTCTCCTACATTTTAGTGGTCACTTTCCTGTCTGGGCTTCTTCACATAGCCCACCCTAAATTCCTTATCATTTCCTTCCCATTTTATATTGGAATCTCTGTACCCCTCATATTGGGGCCTATTGTCTGCTGCTTCAGCTCTGAAATTGCTGCAGTCTGGAAACATGTTTTATGGGAGATACTTTCCTCAGGTCTGGAGGCAAGAGTTGGGTCTGTTTCCCTCCTTTTGGCTCATCTGATCCACTGGCGTGACCACACCCATGTCCTGCTCAGGGCGTCTGATCAGAGACCTCAGTGAAACTATACACATTATTTTCTCATTCAGTGAATACTTATTGTGCACCACTTTGTAGTATTCTAGACACAGGAGATACTGAAGAGAGCAAAACAGAGTCTCATCCTCGTGATGCCCAGATGCCAACATTATATGTATGTGTGTGATTTGATTTGGAATTTTCTGCTGTTGTTTTGTGTGTGCCAATTTGTAGAGATATTTGAAATAGATATAATCTATTTTTAAAGATATAATATTCAATAACTGTAAGAATTCACTTTTAACTGTCCTATGTTGTTCATGGACTTCCCAGATGGCTCAGTGGTAAAGAATCTGCCTGCCAATGCGGGAGACACCAGTTTGGTCTCTGGATAGGGAAAATCTCTTGGAGGGAAATGGCAAACCACTTCAGTTCTTGCCTGGGAAATCCCATGGACAGAGGAGCCTGCCAGGCTACAGTCTGGGGGGTCACAAAAGAGACATGACTGAGTGACTAAAAATGTTTATAATGTACCACTTTATTACTATGGTTACCAACTAGATAGTGGCAGGTGTGGCTGTGGGGAGGAGTTCAAGTTGATTATATTCATATTTAGTGTCTGATTAGGTCTAAATATTGCTCAGCTATGCACATTCAAAAGACATAAATTTCCTCTTCTGTGGTGAAGTAATAGTGTGTCATTTTAAATAAAAAATATTAACATAATATTTATTTTAGGTTAATATTATCAATTTAGAAGATTCTGTATGTCAAATATAGTTAAAAAAAGCTTTATGCCACCCTCAAAAGGATGAACATGCATGCACATTTTTACTATATATAAACCACTCATGCATTAGCATCTTCATGTGAGATCATAGAGGGTTCTGCAAGAAACTCTTCTGTCTGCAAGAACCAGCAGACAGAAATCTCAGCTAATGGTTGCATTTCAATGATACATAAAATAATTGGTTTGAAATTCAGCAAGGTAACTTTTGTCTCCCCTAACAGCAGTCAACTATACAGTCTTACTTTGCTGGTTCGTTATCATCAGAATGGAGGTGGTTGAATTAAAACAGCTGTCCATAGTAGTTACCGTGTGTCCACTAACTACTGAATAACTGTTGCCTTTGAATAGAATTCATCCATCGTACTGTCTTTTCTTAAATTGTAAAATATGCATAACATAAAATTTACCATCTTAACTATTCTTGAGGTACAATTTGGTGGCATTTAAGTGGATTCATATTTTGTGCTACCATCACCACAGTTTGTTTTCTGTTTTTTCTTTTTTGACCACACAGCCTGTCGGATTTTAGTTCCTTGACCAAGATTGAATCTGGGCCCTTGACATGTTTACCCATGTTGTAGCACGTGTCAGAGTTTCTGTCCTTTATAAGGCTGAATAATATTTTATTGTATGCCTATACTACATTTCAGAGAAGGCAATGGCACCCCACTCCAGTGCTCTTGCCTGGAAAATCCCATGGACGGAGGAGCCTGGTGGGCTGAAGTCCATGGGGTCGCTGGGAGTCGGACACGGCTGAGCGACTTCACTTTCACTTTTCACTCCAGTGTTCTTGCCTGGAGAATCCCAGGGACGGGGAAGCCCGGTGGGCTGCCGTCTATGGGTCGCACGGAGTCGGACACGACTGAAGCAATTTAGCAGCAGCAGCAGCATACTACATTTTGTTTATCCATCCACTTTTGAAAGGATACGTGCATTCCTTCTACTTTTTGGATACTGGAAATAATAATTTACACGAGTAGGTAAATCTCTCTGAGTTCTTGCTTTCAGTTCTTTTGCCACCTGTGCTTTTGATGTCATAGCCAAGAAATCATTGTTAAATCCCGTCATGAAGACTTTCTCCTCTGTTTCTGTTTCAGAGTTTTATAGATTTAGCTCTTACATTTAGATCTTTGATGGATTTTAAATTGATTTTTGTACACAGTGTACAGTAAAGATCCAACTTTATTCTTTCGTATGTAGGTATCCAGTTTTCCCAACACCATTTGTTATAAGATTATCCTTTCCTCATAGAATGGTCTTAGTATTCTTGTCAACAGTCATTTAGCCATATGTATTAGGATTTATTTAGCCTCTCTGTTCTATTCTGTTGGTCTATATACATGTGCCTTTCAGCACTGTACTGTTTTGATGATTGTGACTTTGCAGTAAGTTTTGAAATTGGGAAATGTGAGACCCCCCAACTTGTTTTTATTTTTCAGCATATTTTGGTTATTTGGTGTCCCCTGAAATTCCATGTGAAGGAAGTTTTATGTTTCTGCAAAAAATATTACTGGGATTTTAATAGGGATTGTGTTGAATCTAAAGATCACTTTGAATAGTTTTGGTACTTTTACAATATTAAATATTCTAATCTATGAAAATAAATGTCTTTTATTTATCTGTATATTGAATTTCTTTCATTAATATTTTAGAATTTTCAGTGTATATGGTTTTTGCCTTCTTGTTTAAATTTATTCCCAAATCTTTTTTGATGATTTTATAAATGATATTTAAAAAAAAAAAATCCTTTTTGTATTGTTCATTGTTAGTGTATAGAACCAATGGTACCCCACTCCAGTACTCCTGCCTGGAAAATCCCATGGACGGAGGAGCCTGGTAGGCTGCAGTCCATGGGGTCGCTAGGAGTCGGATACAACTGAGCAACTTCACTTTCACTTTTCATTTTCCTGCATTGGAGAAGGAAATGGCAACCCACTCTAGTGTTCTTGCCTGGAGAATCCCAGGGACGGGGGAGCCTGGTGGGCTGCCGTCTATGGGGTCACACTGAGTCAGACATGACTGAAGTGACTTAGCAGTAGCAGTGTATAGAACCACAACTGATTTTTGCATGCTGATTTTGTGTCCTGCAGTTTTACTGAATTTATTTATTAATTCTAAGTGTTTAATGAAATTTTTATGATTTTTTCCATTTAAGATTATGTCATCTGTGAACAGAGATGATTTTACTTCTTCCTTTCTAATTTGGATACCTTTTATTTATTTTTCTTACCTAATTTCTCTAGATAGGACTGCCAGTATTATGTTGAATAGAGGTGGTGAAAGTGAGTATCCTTGTCTTGTTTCTGATCTTGGAAGAAAAGCTTTCAGTCTTTCATCTTTTTTTAATTAAGAATGTCCTTATTGATAAAAATACTAATCGTTAAGCATTTGCAGTAGTAACATCAAAGATCACTGATCACAGATCACTGTAATATAATGATAATGAAAAATTTTGAGAATTACCAAAATGTGACCCAGAGACATGAAGTGAACAAATGCTGTTGGAAAATGGCACCAATAGATATGCTCAATGCAGAGCTGTCACAAACCTTCAGTTTGTTTAAAAAGAAAAAGTGCAGTACTTGCAAAACACAATAAAGCATAATAAAATGAGGTATGCCTGTATATGCTGTCACTGAACATTATACTTTTATATTTGTGTGATTTGCTTGAATCAGATTCCTGTACTACATGGAAAGGTCTAAGAGGATGGGGACCATGTCTGTTTTGCTCATCACTGTATCTCAGCACCCAGTAGAATAATGGCAGATAATAGGTGCTGCATAAATCTTTGTCTCTTCTACTTTCTTTTAATTCACCCTGTTTTTTTTTATATGAATAACACCATTTCATTTCTTTAAAAAATACTTTTTTTTAGAGCAGTTTTTGGTTTACTGCAAAATTGAGCAGAAATTAGTGATTTCTCATAAGAAATCAAGCCATGAAAAGACATGGAGAAAACATAAATGTATATTACTAAGTGAGAGAAGTCAATCTGAAAAGGTTGATATGAATAGGTGGAACACAGAGGATTTTTAGAGCAACAAAAATACTCTGTATGTTACTATAATGGTGGATTCACATCATTATACAATTTGTCAAAAACCACAGAATGTACAAGAGTGAACCCCGATGTGAACTATAGACTTTGGGTGATAATAAGGTGTCATTGTTGGTTCATTGCTTGTAACAAATGTAGAACTCTAGTGCAGATTATCAGTCTTTCCTTGTTGAATATGATGTTTGCTGTGGGCTTTTCATATATGGATTTTATTATGCTGAGGTAATTTCCTTTGCTGGAGGAGGGCATGGTAACCCCCTCCAGTATCCTTGCCTGGAGAATCCCATGAACAGAGAAGCCTGGTGGACGATGGTCCATAGGGTTGCAAAGAGTTGGACATGACTGAAGTGATTTAGCATGCATGCATGCAGTTTCCTTCTTTTCCTAAGTTGTTTGAGATATTCCTAATTTATCTTGAAGATGTGTTAAATTTTGTGGAAATGCCTTTCTGCATCAGTTGAAATGATCATGTGGTTATTTTCCTTCCTTCTATCTATCTGGTATATTATAGAGAATGACTTTTGTATATTGGACCATCCTTGCATTGCAGGAATACATCTTACTAGTTGTATTGTATAATCCTTTCAATGTACTATTGAATTTTGTTTGCTAGTGTCTGTTGAGGAATTGGACTGTTTTAGTATGGGGGATACTCTGCTCATACTATACTTGAGGGAATTAAGACTTTGAGAGGGGATATAATCTATTCAAAGTTATGCATCTGGATATTATTTTCACATTGAGTCTAGAGCCCAAGAATTCTCTTAGGTGGTTATTTGCTTTAAGTTTCAAATGAGTGAGCAGGCTGCTTTTTATATACAGGGATCTGTGATTCTCACTCAGCTGGCACATTGAAATCACTTGCTGCTGCTGCTGTCACTTCAGTCGTGTCTGACCCCAGAGACGGCAGCCCACCAGACTCCCCCGTCCCTGGGATTCTCTAGGCAAGAACACTGGAGTGGGTTGCCATTTCCTTCTCCAATGCATGAAAGTGAAAAGTGAAAGTGAAGTCGCTCAGTTGTGTCTGACTCCTAGCGACCCCATGGACTGCAGCCTACCAGGCTCCTCCGTCCATGGGATTTTCCAGGCAAGAGTACTGGAGTAGGTTGCCATTGCCTTCTCCGAAATCACCTAGGGAGCTTTAAAAAATACTGAGACTTGGTTTTCACTCACAGAGGTTCCAATTTTCTGATTTAATTGGCTTTGGGTCTGAGAGGAGCACCCAGGCATATGTGTGTGTGTGTGTAAATATTTTGGTGGGAGAGGACTTTTATTTATTTTAAAACTTTAAAAAATAGCCTTTATTTTTTAGAGCAGTTTTAGGTTCACAGCAAAATTGAGAAGGAGGTAGAGATTTCCTATATACTTTCTGTCCCTACTCGTGCATAGCCTCCTCCATTGTCAAATCCTGCACCAGAGTGGTCCATTTGATACAATTAATGAACCTACATTGACACATCATTAGCACCCAAAGTCTATACATTAGCATTCACTCTTGGTGTTGTACAATTTACGTGTGGACAAATGTATATTGACATGTATCTACCATTATCATATCAAACAAAGTAGTTTCATTGTCATAACAATCTTGTGGTACACTTATTCATTCTTCCCTCCCTGCTAATCATGATAATCATTGATCTTTTCATTGTGTGTAGTTTTGCCTTTTTGAGAATGTCATATAATGGGACTCATATAGCATGTAAACTTTTCAGATTGTCTTATTTCACTGAGTAATATGTATTTAAGCTTTCTCTATTTCTTTTCATGACTTGATAGTCTGTTTCTTTTTAGCACTGTATAATATCCCATTTTTTAGAAGCAGCAAAGTTTTGTAAATCCATTCATCTACTGAAAGTCATCTTGGTTGGTTCCATGTTTGGGCAGTTATGTTTAAAGCTGCTGTAAATATCTTTGTGTAGGTTTTCATGTGGACATAGATTTTCAACTGCTCTGAGTAAACAGCAATGATATGTTAATGTGTAGTCAGAGTTAAGCATCTCTGGCTTAGATTTGATAACTATGGAGAAAGGCTGGTATTGTTCTCATAAATCAGGGGTAGATCGATCATGTGGAGTCACACCACCGTCAGTTGTGAAAGGCAACGTGGAGACTTCTTATTGTGGTGATGCAATGTGGAGATGGCTGTGAGTGTCGTAGATGTTTAGTCTGTCAAACTGGAAGGAATCTAGGTAAAGTTTTTTTATCAGATGTAAAGAGTAAGGCTATCATCATGTGGGAGCAAATGAATCCATTCATTTTAATGTCAGGGCAGATTTCTTGGCCGAGTATGTTATTGTCATGTAGCAGGGAAAATTAGCTAGTGCTGATGAGAAGACTACTTAAAAGGCAGCAAACTTTCTGCCTCTATATTGAAATTCAGCCTTGCTGGTTAATATCTATACTTACTGTGGGGAAGTTATCAGGGAGAAATAGGGGCAGCCAAACCTACATTCCTGCATTCATTTCTCCAAAAGTCACTGCAGTTTTTAATCCCCTACACAGTTTTCCTAAGAGGTTTTACAAAATTTCCTTAAAGAAATCTTTCTGAAACCCTATCCATGGAGTATCTTCACTGGCTGATTTATTTTAAAAGGGATTTTAAAGAAGATGAGAACTTTGTACAGTAGACCTTTATGACCTATATTTTACTTAATGTAAAATTTTATTTTACAGGCTTCTGTGTAGCCTTGTTTAATTGATTTATATACACTGTAGAAAGCTTTATGCACTACAGTGTAACAGGTGTAACATTTTAAAACATTGTGACCATTCATATGAAGAAGTTGGGCACCAGGTCTTGGTTAAGAACAGAAACCAATTTTATAAGATTGCTCTTATGGGAAAAATAAGATTTAACTTATTTCTCTTAGGTTTAGAGAATATGATTCAGTAAGCAACTTGGTAAACACCCTAGTGAAACTGCTGTAAAATGCCTTTCTTACTTCTTCAAGGGACAGAACAAGTTATACACACAATAGGGGTAACATTTCCTGGTTATGCTTTATGTACTTAAGAAGACAAATGAATCTTTCAGGCTCTTAGTTTTGCAGTTGACTGATTTGTTGACAAGTGTTAATTAAGCATCTATTATGAGTTATATTTTGGGAAGAGGAAGACAGTGTAGAGAGAGTGATTTTTCCAATCTGAAAGAATTCATTATAATATGAGAGAGAACATAACATCATAAGAGAAATTCAACTTAAGTTCAGAGTTTAAGGGACTTTGTGGTGGTGGTTTAGTTGCTAAGTTGTGTCTGACTCTTGTGACCCCATGGACTGTAGCCTGGCAGGCTCTTCTGTCCATGAAATTTCCCAGGCAAGAATAATGAAGTGGGTTGCCATTTCCTTCTCCAGAGGATCTTCATGACCCAGGGATTGAACCAGAGTCTCTTAATTATGTCACTTTTGATTTATTTT
This sequence comes from Bos indicus x Bos taurus, assembly GCF_003369695.1. NCBI lineage: Eukaryota > Metazoa > Chordata > Mammalia > Artiodactyla > Bovidae > Bos > Bos indicus x Bos taurus. The sequence continues at coordinate 63,179,574 of NC_040076.1, read as the reverse complement.
TTAAGGAAAAACAGTATAAGTTAGGGTTTGGAGGATTTGCATGGGTAGAAATGGGATAGAACATTCCAGGCTGAGAAGATGGTGTGCAGAAAGAAGATGATGGCAGAAAGCAAGATGAGTTTGGAGAATGATGAATAATCTCATTTACTGAAACAGATGGGTCAGTAAAGAATATATGTTTAGAGAAATAGGACTATGACTAAAGTTAAGATATAGAAAAGTTAAGGAGAGGGCTAGGACATGAGGTAGGTTTGTAGGACAGGAGAGGCTGGCAGCAGGGAGGCAGCATTTAGCTGAAAGTCATGATTGGAAGGAAAACAGAGAGGATACAAAGCCAGAGCATTAGTAAGCCAGGCTGGTTAGACATGGAATCTGTGTGTCACAAATGGCAGCCAGACTTGGTTTTAACCCATGCAGAAAGAATGCCCCATCCAGGGCTCCAACTCCCAGGAGGCACTTCCTTAGCATATTTCCACTCTCAGATGAGCACAAAGAAAGGGAATCTTTTATTTGAACAGGAGCTCTTTGAGCCTGATCTGTGCTGCAAGGGATTGCTTCTCAGAGCAGCCTGGGAAAACTGGGCATCTGCCAACTGTAAATGGAGCTCAGACCTTAAAAAGCTCCAGGTTCCTGCAGAGGTTGTCCCTGTGATATCTGCACTGAATTTAATGTACCCTGAGAGCCTCTCCAGCTCTGTGGATGGGATGGCATGAAATCAGTATGGGGTCCTGCCTGCTTTCTAAACTGTGTACCAAATGGGGAGATATAAGATTCATGACCCCAAATGTCCTCATTACCAGCACTGACTCTGGGCAGTGTCAGGTAATTTACTTACTGTTGAAACCCTCATTTCAGGTATAGAAGATCATTCCAGGACAATGAAATATTTTGCAGTGGGCTCCTTTGGAGCTCCTGGCGCAACCTGCCTCCTGTGGAAAGTTCTGGGTTGTTTGCCTTCTCATAAAAGCAAGTCCCCCGCACCAGCCTTTGTAGTCTTTGCATCAGCTGTTTTCTCTTCCAAAGCGGATCATTCAGAATGCCTAATGAAGAGTTCAGGTAAGAAATCATGGGGTTGTGTGACTGTTCTTGATTTCCTCCAGCTTGTTTTTCTGTTTATTTTCAAATCCTTTAAAGTAGGCCAAGTGACCTTCCAGAGCTTAGAAGAGAGAAGTCTTCTCTCTTCACTCATCTCCCAAGGGTGCTGGCTGGAGCCATGCTTGTACGTGGTTGTAACGGAGTATCACCCCTCTGGCTGACAGGGAGGGAAGATGCAAAGACGTTTCTGAAAACAGCAAAGTGGTTGTAGAGAGTTCTCAGTGGCAGCAGTTGTTTCTTCAGCGGAAATGAAGGGACTGTCCCCTTAATAGAGACTGGCAATAGGTCCCAGGATCCATGCTTACACCCTGCCTCCTGTTTCTGTGAGAGAGGATCACACGGGAGCTCATGGTGGGGAAAGTGGAAGCCTGGAATCTTCTCATGTTTCAGAGGAAATGGAAAATGTTTTCCGTATTTTCTCAAATTTCAAAAATCCCCAAATAACTTGGCTTTATGAAATACCTAGAGTGTACAAAGTACCTGGTCTATAACAAATAAACTCCACCCCCATGCAGAACGAAATAACATGGGTTTAAAGTGCAGAAGGAGGAGCTTTGCTAATATGATGCATCTTTTAAAAAATTTTCTTTTTATTGGGGTATAATTGACATATTATGATGCATAATTTTAAAAACTAATTTTTACTGGTATATAGTTGATTTACAGCTGTACAGTAAAGTAAATCAGTTATTTATATACATATATATGATGCATTGTTGTTGAACCCCAAGATGAGTTAATGACAGACGGAAGGGAGTCTTTTGAAGGAGTTCTTGCACAAGCATGTCAGACAAATTAAATCCATCTTAACATCTATTCCGAAAGTTTATGAATATATATCATGACCAGCAAACGATTACCCTCGATCAGCTGTCTTTTTTGTATATGAAGTTTATTGCGACAGAGCCATGCTCATTATTTACATATTGTCCCTAGCTGCCTTTGTGCTAAATGCCAGAGATAAGCAGTTTCACAGAGAATCTATGGTCTATAAGCCCAATACATACAAAGGGTATTGCCTTATGGTAGTATATAATTGTGGTAATAGGTGTGTGTAACACCTTAGAGCTTTCTAAGAACTTTTACATCCATCTTATTTGGCCTCCACACCAGCCCTGTGAGATAGTCAGGGAAAGTATTATCCTTATTTTATGGATCAGGAAACCGAGTCCTAAAGATATCCCCAACACTAGCTACTAACTGGGGAAGAACCAGTGATGCCTAGAGAAGATCTTTAGAGGCCCTAAAACTGAAGAGATAATGGTTCTTCAGGATAGGTGGAACCACTGGCCCCGACGCATCACTTCTCCCTATATCAACACCCTTTCCCACATAAATTTATAGCGTCTCTCTCAAAGAGCGGTGCATGCTTTCCTATCCCTTGAATTTGGGCTTGGCTCTTGGACTTCATTTGTCTAATCAGATATTGCTGCTGCTGCTAAGTCGCTTCAGTCATGTCCAACTCTGTGCGACCCCATAGACGGCAGCCCACCTGGCTCCTCCGTCCCTGGGATTCTCCAGGCAAGAATACTAGAAGGCAAGATTAGGGAAGGCTGGGGCTGCCCCCTCCTGTGCTTCTGTCAGTGCCAAGAGGAGAACATGCCCGAGCTAGCCTGGCGGTGCAAGGAAGAGGAGAGACAAGTGTAGCAGAGCCACCCAGCTTTCCTGGCCCTACTCTGAGAAGCAGAGCTGCGCCAGCCACTCTGGACTGAGGCTGACCTGTCTGACTAGCTGAGCTCAGCCTAGAGGAGACAATGCCACGCTGACTTATCCATCACTGATGTTTTAACTCACTGAGTTATGGATGGCTTGTTAGATGTAGCAATGGTTGACATGTGAAGTACATGAAACTGTTACATAAATATAATAAACTATTCTAGCATTCCAAACTGATTCCTTTTTTTTTTAGTGGCAAATATATTACATTCTGTCAGAAACTTTTTTTTTTTGATGTGTTCCTGTCAGGTACCTTGATGCTCCCTCTAACCTGTTGTTGGGTGATGTTCGTTGTTGCTAAATCATGTCTAGCACTTTTGTGACCCTATGGACTGTAGTCTGCCAGGCTCCTCTGTCCATGGAATTTTCCAGGCAAGAATACTGGAGTGGGTTGTCATTTCCTTCTCCAGGAGATCTTCCTGACGCAGGGATCGAACCCGCATCTCCTACATTAACAGGTGGATTCTTTACCACTGAGCCACCAGGGAAGCCCATTGGTGACATATAGTAGCTTCTTTGTCCTTGCTACTCACATGAATGAACAGTTCTGATTGTTCTGTCATGAGAAAGGCTTCTATGAGACCCATAAGTCCCTATGAAGCAGCTTGTGAGTGCTATAGTCTCCAGCTGATTTTCAGGACAAATCCATGCATTTGTTCTCTTATAGAGGACCTGCCATTTCCAGACCAGAGGCAGAGAGACTCCTTGGACACCTCTTGTGCAAAAGCCTAATCCTTTCTGCATTGGAACATTTTTATATTAGTTCTGTCCCTTTATTTCTAAGGATCACTGGAGCCTAGCAAGCCAGGAGATACAGAAATTTCCCAGCTTGCAAATAGACTCATTTCCTCAGCTTTCTTTTCCTTTCACTCTCTATCCTTCATCCCTTTCTGTTCTCATTTACTTTTTAATTCCACAGCATGGAACTCTCCAAGGCCTGAAAGGAGGGTTTTCTTGGCATCCAGTCAATCCAGACAGTGAGTGTAGCATCTTGGAGAGTAATCAGAGAAGACTGGGGGCCCTGGAGCTTTTGCAAAGCAGAAGAAAAAGCCGCCCACCTCTCTCTCTCCCCCAACCCCTCTCCTCCTCCTCCTGTCCTCCCCTGGGATCCTGCAGGAGTCCAGCTCATTCATCAACATGTCTTTCTCTCTTTAAAAAAATAAATCAACAAAACAGGAGAGGGCTTTAGAAAGTCTTTGTAAAATCTGCTTAAAGAAACAGGCTCTTTTTATTCCAGACACATGCTCTGAAAACCAAGCACAACTTAATTATTTAGGTAATTCAGATCCAAACCACATTTTGACATGAAGTATTCAAATAATTTGAGGTCGAAGCATTTGGGAGCAGATAGGTCCTAGATAATTTATATGGTATAGATAGTGTGTGATATAGCAGAGCGCTTCATTGAAGGGGCAAAATTAGGCTACTGGTGCTGCCTGTGAGAATCAGTTGGGAAATGTGTCTAGCTCTGGAGATCTAACGGTGTGCTGGGGTGGGGTCTATAGCTATATTACTCTTGAATGAGGTAAAATGCTTAATGAAAGATAGTCTCTCTCCTGTTGGTAGGTCTAAGCCAGCTCAGAAGATTTTGGCAAGTGACACCACCCACAGCCCCTACCCACCACCATCCCAGTTCGAACTCATTTCTTATCAGATGGTCTGCACATAGTGAAGTGAAATTGTTGTCTCTCTGTCATGTCGAATTCTTTGCAACCCCATGGACTGTAGCCTGCCAGGCTCCTCTATCCATGATATTTTTCAGGCAAGAATACTGGAGTGAGTTGCCATTTCCTTCTCCAGGGGATCTTCCTGACCCAGGGATTGAACGCACATCTCCTGTGTCTCCTGCATTGCAGGCAGATTCTTTAAAGAATGATGATCCTCTAAAGGGAAGATCATCTAAGCTTTTTCCCCCCCACTTTTCCTGTTTTTAAAATGTAAACTCTGAAGACCTATACATTCTAGAAACAGTAATTTCCTTCCACTGAGAGCATGTGACATCCTTGTCAGCTGTGTGGTTTTTCAGAGTAAGGAGAGCTTTGCAGGTCACAAAGCTAGAGGTGGCTGGATGTGGCATTGTAGGTACTGTGTGTGGTCACCAAAGGCTTTACAGCTAAAGACCAGCTCAAGGAACGTGTGGTTTGAGCTAATTCCCCACAGCTGTATTTAAGATGGATGGGAACACCAGAGTCTGAAGGCAGAAAGGATGGCCAGGGGGTGGTTACTGCAATTTAGGCCAACACTTCCCAGGGTGAATTTCAGGTAATGTAACAACCAGAGGGGTTCCATGATCAAATATTTCCTCTTTCCCTTAGAGATTCACAATGCCCAGAAACAAGTTAAAACCTCTGAAAGGTCCTGTAGCAAAATTTTGCAACTATGTTTAACACAAGGTAGCTGACTACAGAACCATGTTCATGTATAGGACCTAAGGTACTCTTGCCTGGAAAATCCCATGGACGGAGGAGCCTGGTAGGCTGCAGTCCCTGGGGTCGCAAAGAGTCGGACACGACTGAGCGAATTCACTTTCACTTTTCACTTTCATGCACTGGAGAAGGAAATGGCAACCCACTCCAGTGTTCTTGCCTGGAGAATCCTAGGGATGGGGGAGTCTGGTGGGCTGCTGTCTATGGGGTCGCACAGAGTCGGACATGACCGAAGTGACTCAGCAGCAGCAGCAGGGTGTGGCACTGGTTCTTGACAAAGGCACAGAAGAAAAAGAAAGAGGCCGAGGAGTGAAGGGGGACAGTTCTTAGATTCAAAGACCTCCCTCTTAAGTCTGGGAAGGCAGAATATGAGGTAAACTTTGGCAGTAACAGAGGAAATTGAGATGGTGAAGCTGATGTCAATTTTTGACATGTTGGAATTTTGATCAGGACATGAGTGACTGAATAAGCTCCAAATTTTAGTCTTTTATGTCAAACCTATTAGTCCAAATTAAAAATAACAAACCAGGGCCCAGACCCAATTTATTCAGAGGTACATAATATTGCTTGGACAGGAAAGGCTCCCTATGGAATATTTTAATTGGTTCAGCTAAAATTTCTACTCTATTATATTTTATTCCATTTCCAGTTTAGTAGTCTTACAGAATCCTAGTAAGTCACATATTATAATTAAAAAAGAGACAGAATTGCCAGTTTTCCCCTCAGCTCGGATGGACGTGATAGTGAATGTTTTAAACTTCAACTGAGAAGCTTTACTCACGTACTCCTAGAGGCTTCTGGGTTGCTCTTGCCTGGGACCCATTTACATATTCTCAGGCTGTATCCACCATCGCTTTCATCACTGCTGAGCTTAGTTTGCAGGACTCCCCAGAGATGGTGGCAGAGTCCTGTGGGGCTTGCCCACTGCATGTGTTTACCCGCCTCCCTCAGACAGTGTCTTTGTTGCTGTCCAGAAGTCCTTTCTTATTTCTATTGGGACTATTCCAGATTCTTCCTCCTGCTCCAGCTGCCTCTAACAGGTCATCCCACTTTCTGCTTTACTGAGGAGACCAAGTTCATCAAACATGAACCCCCCCTCCCATTTCCCACCAGCTCTCTTTCTTCTTACATACTTGCCTCTATAAACACCCTTTAATTCTTCCCTCTATTTCAGATGTTATGGCTTGTTCCCATAATTTCCTTCTAACAGTTTTGATTTCTTCTTTCCTATAGAATTCTTCCCTTGGCCCTTCTTGTGGGTCATTTCCCTCCTGTGTGACCCTGGGCAAGCTACTTCACTGCTCTCAACCACAGTTTTCACAATAACTCCTGACTTGAAGGATGCTCAAAGAATTGAGTGGTTAATATGTTAATATCCAAGCATCCTACAGTGCCTGAGACATACAAAACACTGGGAAGTAGTAGCTATTCTTATGCTTGCTATACTATGTTCATTTAAAAAAAATCAACTTTATTAGGTCATAATTTACATAAAATAAAATGAAAAATTTGAAGTTTGATGAGGTTTTTGTATGTATATGTATCATGTATCCAGCACCCCAGTCAAAACATAGACCACCCTCATTATTCCAGAGTCTTTCACACTCATAAACAGGCCATTGCTTCTATCTCTTACTGCAAGCACAGATCTGATCTCTGTCGTTTTAGATCTGTTTTACATGTTGTAGACTTTATTCAACTGGAGTTACTATATTTTTTACGTACAGTGTATATTTTTTGTGTGGTAGTTTCTTTTGCTCAGCATAATTGAAAACAACATTTTTCTTCCATGTTTTTGAATGTAACATTTGTTGAATGAACATTCTTTATACTGCAGAGTAGTATTTCATTGTATGAAATATATGTGTATATGGTATCTATCTATCTATCATCTATTTCTTTTGGAGAAATACCTGAGGACAGAATTATTGGGTCATATGGTTAGTGTCTGTTTAACTCTTTAAGAAACTGCTAAACTGTTTGCTGGTAGCTCAGATGGTAAAGCGTCTGCCTACAATGCAGGACACACCAGGACACCCAGTGCCACACTGGTCAGGAAGATCCCCTGGAGAAGGAAATGGCAACCCACTCCAGTATTCTTGCTTGGAGATTCTCATGGATGGAGAAGCCTGGTGGGCTACAGTCTGTGGGTTTGCAAAGAGTCAGACACGACTGAGCAACTTCACTTTAGCGTTTCCCTGGTGGCTCAGACGGTAAAGCATCTGCCTGCAATGTGGGAGACCCAGGTTCGATTCCTGGATCAGGAAGATCCCCTGGAGAAGGAAATGGCAGTCCACTCCAGCACTCTTGCCTGGAAAATCCCAGGGATGGAGGAGACTGATAGGCTACAGTCCATGGGGTCGCAAAGAGTTGGACACGACTGAGTGACTTCACTTTCACTTTCAAACTGTTTGCTAAAGAGGCTATGTCACTTTAGCAAAACAGCAGTGTATGGAAGTTCCAGTTATTCCACAATCATGTTACATTTGGTATTATCCATTTTGATTCTCGTCATTCCAATGACAGGGTAACTCGCTGTGGTCTTAATATGTTTCCCTAGTGACTAATGATGTTCAGCTTCTCTTTTTGTACTTACTGGCTGGCCATTTTATATGTCCTCTTATGAAGTGTCTTGTACAAAATTCCTACATTTTGGTAAATTGGGTTGCTTGTCTTCTTCCTCATATTGAGTTAGAAGAGTTTCTTTAATGACTTGTGACACAAATCGTTTGTTAGATATATGCATTGCAATTAATTTCTCCACATCTTTGGCTTACCTTTCTAGTTCTTAATGATATCTTTTGCAAAACTAGAGTTTTAATTTTGATGACGTTTATCTTTTTTTTTTAATTTTTGGTTAGTAATTTTAGTCTAAGAAATCTTTGCTTGCTCTAAAGCATGAAGATTTACTCATATATTTTCTTCTAGAAACTTTATAGTTTTTTTATACTTATGTCTGTGATCTGTTTCAAATTAATTTTATATACTATAATATTTTGATTACTGTAACTTTTTAGTAAGTCTTAGAATTATTGCTGCTGCTGCTAAGTCGCTTCAGTCGTGTCTGACTCTGTGCGACCCCATAGACGGCAGCCCATCAGGCTCCACTGTCCCTGGGATTCTCCAGCCAAGAACACTGGAGTGGGATTGCCATTTCCTTCTCCAGTGCATGAAAGTGAAAAGTGAAAGTGAAGTCGCGCAGTCGTGTCTGACTCTTAGCGACCCTGTGGACTCCAGCCTACCAGGCTCCTCTGTCCATGGGATTTTCCAGGCAAGAGTACTGGAGTGGGGTGTCATGGTTGGTACAAAAGTAATTGTAGTTCTGGGCCATGAATTTTAAATCATTATGACTAGGCTTAAACACATCTTTATTAATCAAAATAAGAACGATTACAATCAACACATTTTTGCTAATGAGAAGTAAGCTTGGTTATTCCTATACCCTAAAAATTCATGCTTCAGAACTCAACAAACTCTTGGAAAGCATTTCCTGCATCCTGCTGGTTGTGGAAGTTTTCCTGCAAAAAGTTGTTGAGATGCTTGAAGAAGTAGTCGATTGGTGAGGGGTCAGGTGGATATGGCGGATGAGGCAAAACGTCATAGCCTCAATTTGTTCAACTTTTGAAGTGTTGCTTGTGCAATATGCAGTTGGGCATTGTTGTGGAGAAGAATTGGAACCATTCTGTGGACCAGTACCGGCTGCAGTTGTTGTAGTTTTCAGTACACCTCTTTGATTCACTGAGCATACTTCTCAGAGTATTGGTTTCATTGGGATTCAGAAAGCTGTGGTGGATCAGACAGCAGACTACCAAACAGTGACCATGACCTTTGTTTTTGGTGCAAGTTCAGCTTTGGGAAGTACTTTTGAGTTTCTTCTCATTCAAACCATTAAGCTGGCCATTGCCAGTTGTCATATAAAATCCACTTTTTGTCACATATCACACTCTGATTGAGAAATGGTTCGAAGTTGTTGTGTAGAATAAGAGAAGACACTTCAAAATTATTATTATAATTTTTTGGATTTGTGGTCAGTTCATGAGGCACCCACTTGTTGAACTCTTTCACCTTTTCAATTTGCTTCAAATGCCAAATGATAGAATGGCGGTAGATGTTGAGTTTTTCAACAACTTCTCATGTAATTGTAAGAAGATCAGCTTCAGTGATCACTCTCAGTTGGTCATTGTCAAATTCTGATGACCAGCCACTGTGCCTCTCATCTCTAAGGCTCGCATCTCCTTTGCAAAACTTCCTGAACCATCACTGCACTGGATATTCGTTAGCAGTTCCAGGGCCAAATGTGTTGTGGATGTTCCAAGTTGTCTTTGCTGCTTTATGATCCATTTTGAACTCTAAAAAAATTGCTTGAATTTGCTTTTTCTCTAACATCATTTTTGTAGTCTAAATAAATATAAAATAAACAGCAATTAATAAGTCATCAGTAAAAGAAATAAAGCAAGAAATCTACATTAAAGTGATGTATAACACAATCACATTTATTTTAGAATGTATTCCATTATCAAACAGCAAATTTCAGCAGTGCAAAACTGCAATTGCTTTTGCACCAAGCTAATATATATAGTCTCTGTCCTCTAGTTTTGTTCTTCTTTTACAAGATTGTTTAGGCACTTCTAGGTCCTTTAAGTTTTCATCAGTTCAGTTCAGTTGCTCAGTTGTGTCTGACTCTGTGACCCCATGAACTGCAGCATGCCAGGCTTCCCTGTCCGTCACCAACTCCTGGAGCTTGCTCAAACTCATATAAATTTTCAAGTAAGCTTGCCAGTTTCTACAAAAGTGCCAAATAGGATTTTGATTGGAACTGAATCTGTAGATCAATTTGAGAAAAGTGGACATCTTAATATTGAGTCCTTCAATCCATGAATGTGGTATATCTCTTTTTATTTAAATTTTCTTTAATTTTTTGAGAAGTATTTTATAGTCTCACACATCTTCATTATCACTTCCCTTCAACCTCAAAGATACTCTAACAATTTCTTGAAGTGCTGGTCTGTAAACAACAGATTTCTCAGTTTTTTTTTTTTTTTTTTTAAAGAGAACATGTCTTCATTTCATCCTCATTTCATAGAGAAATATTTGCTGGCTGGTTATAGAATTTTGGGCTGACTGTTGTTTTTTATTTTTTCCTTCAGCACTTTAAAAATGTCATTTCTTCTTGCTAATTTATGGCCTTGCTGAAGTCTCAGCTGGATGCTGAGTGCTAATAGGATATTAACAATATTTTAAGGAGATGTCTCCACCCTGGCTAGTTCAAACTCTTGATATAAGTCATAACTCTGACTTCTGGCATTTCTTTTCTACTGGCAGCCCCATGGCAATGAACTTCCTTGGAAGCCTCGTGTAATCTCTCCTTGCCCATGTACAGTCCCAGCCTTAAGTCAAGGACTCACTGGGGTACCCCACTTAGATTTCTGGGGCTCTCTTCTGCACAGATCCCTCCCATTTGTTAGAAGGCTGCTCAAATTGTAGTCCCTTTCTCTATCTCCAAAAAGATGTGAGACTCTTTAGCTCAGGTGAAACACTGTATTCTATTTATACTCCAGGTCTAACTTCACCTGACTTGGGAAATTCTTCTCCAGGCGGAAAGCAGTAGGATGGTAGCTGTACACATCATGCTTACTATGTAAGCTTCCCTGTTTTCCAATGCCTGAAAATAAGTTTATTTAATATTTTAGCCAATTTTATAGCAATTTAAGGGGTGTTGGAATCAGCTCATGCCAGCGTGAAAGGCAAATTTGAAACTTTTAGGAATTTTGCCAGTCAGCTGTTAAACCGTTGGTAGCTTGAAATCAGCCCCAGGGGGAGTAGGTATGTAATGGAAACTGGCAAATGTTATAAACCAAGGATTTTTTTTTTTAAATTAGATTACCTAATTTAAAATTGGCTTTTAAATATTTACCAGCACATTACTCTTTATGGGGGGAGATTGGTCAGGTCCTAGTTGCTCCATCATGGTTAGACAATGAAGTTTCATTTTCTTATAATTCACTTATTTCTTAATCCTTTTTAAATTTGGTTTTATTGCCTCCAATCTACTTAAAGGAATATTTTATCCCTGAACTTTCCTGTATTCTTTTTCTTTTTGATGCCTCTAATAATTTAATGACATTAAAATTGGCATTTTAAAAAAGATTTTTCTTTGCTCCTTCTGTGTTATATTTACTGATATCTTATTTCTGCTTCTTAACTGTGGTCTCTTCCTGTCATTCAGTTTCTCCAGAGAGCTGAATGATGAAAGAAGGAGGTTCTGCCACTTAATGAATTTCACTTTAATAAATATATAGAAAACAGTAAGCTTGCCCTTTCCTGCCTGTATTTATACTTTACCTGATTTGGTACACACTTTTGTGACTTTAAAAAATATATATATTTATTTGATTCTCCACTGGATATGAACTGAGACTTAAAGCTGAGAAACTAACAGAAGGAGAGATGAGAAAAAGGCGGAAAGAGGTCCTGGAAGTACTTGTGTGCCTGCCACTATAGTTGCTGATCTTGATTCCTTTTGTCTTCTACTGGTTCCAGTTTATGCCTAGTATATAGTTCACTCGTATATATTTGTCACTTGAAGCAAATGTTCTGATTCTCAATTCTGCCTTTAATGTACTTAAATATACATTCTCCATGACCCTTCCCTGATTACCTTTGCCCTATAATATCCCATTTCTTTTGCACAACTGCTAATTTTCTAGTCTTTCCCCTAGTTAGGCATGAAGCAATACTATTCAGTTTATTCACTGTTGTGTTCTATATCCTTAATTCAATTAGAAGCTACCTAAAAGCAGCAACCATTTTCTCTGAGTTTCTTTGTTTCCTACCTGGTGTCTAATAATTGTGGAAAAAAAACACTGAATTGTAAAACTCAACAGATCCATAGTGAAGTCTTGACTTCTGAGTCTATTTAAATATACATATTCTTTGTAGAAAAATCTATTTAATTTTTGTTCCGCTCCAAATCCACTTGTCCTGTTTACTTGACACTACATCATCAACACAATTAATCACTTCTTTTAGAAGAAATGAGTTTAATTAGTTAAACATTTAGTCCATGGATTTAGTAAAATGGCTAATCTAATACATTTATCTTAACAAACAAGATAATTTGATGTGGCCTAGTTATTTTAGTGACTAGTTATTATAGTTTATCAAATGTGTTTCATCTACCATGATGTGATTGGCTGATTATGATTAACCTTCAAGTACCCTTCTCATCTCTCTTCCCACTTGCTGTAAAGGCTGTAAGGGATCTAATAAAGCATCTGTGGCTGTGTTTCCTCTGTTTAGGAAATTCTTCTGGCTCTGTGTCCACTTGTTTCCCTTGGAACTCTCTCCTCTTTACAGCTTATTTTCACATAAATAGGAATTTCACTGTCTGTATATCTTCTTCTTTTGTAGGGTAATTAGACTTGACCTCTGATTGTAATACTACTAACAAAATACAAATAAACAATTAAGAGACACCATAGATAAAGCAAAATTACCATAAATTTTAAGATGTAAGCACGACAGATTAGAGGCCAGTTCCATTTTGAGACTTGTCAGAGAAGTCACAGGAGTTGAAGAATATTTAAATTGTCTCGTTTTATACATAGTCCAGAAGACATCCGTTTATCAATGAGAAAACTGAATCTAAGAGAAAGGGAAATGATCTACCCTTGGTCATGTAGTTGATTAAGACTGGAAACAACCTCAGTCTGACGTTTAATCTACAGCTCAGCTCTCGCCACCATCACAAATATTTTAAATGAAATTATCCTCTCTTCTATTTTGTCTTCCTTATCTCAAAGGTTGAAATGTACTTGTCTTATTGTTTCTTGACTCCTCATCTCTGCAGCCCTATTTCTCTGCTACTATTCACAGGAAAAATTCTGTAACAAGTTGATGATACCTATGGTCATCTTTCCCTCACTTTCCATTCTCTTTTTAGTGCACTCCAATCTACCTTTTCCCACCCCAAATCCAATCCCAGAAAGATTAGCGTCAACGTCTCCAGTGACTCCCTGTTACCAAATCTGCAGGCAGTTCTCTGTCCTCATCTTATTGAACTCTTGGCAGCAGTCAACATGAAGCACTTTCCTTTTTTGAGTTCTGTGAACCACAGGCTCCCTATTTTCCTCCTTCCTTATAATTTTTAATTTTCTCTTTGTTGTTGTTCAGTTGCTCACTTGTGTCTGACTGTGACCCCATGGAATGCAGTATGCCAGGCTTCCCTGTCCTTTACCATCTCCCCAAGTTTGCTCAAACTCATGTCCATTGAGTCGATGATGCCATCCAACAATCTCATCCTTAGTCATCCCCTTATCCTCCTGCCTTCAAACTTTCCCAGCATCAGGGTCTTTACCAATAGGTCTGCTCTTTGCATCAAGTAGCCAAAGTACTGGAGCTTCAGCATCAGTCCTTACAATGAATATTCAGGGTTGATTTCCTTTAGGATTGGCTGATTTGATCTCCAGAAGCCCAAGGGACTCTCAAGAGTCTTCTCCAGCACCATAGTTTGAAGGCATCAATTCTTTGGTGCTCAGCCTTTTTTATTGTCCAGTTCTTACATTCATACATGATTACTGGAAAATCATAGGTTTGACTACAGGGGCCTTTGCAGGCAAAATACTGTCTCTACTTTTTAATACTCTGTCTAGGTTTGTCATAGCTTTTCTTCCAAGAGGCAAGTATCTTTTAATTTCATGGCTGAAGTCACCGTCCACAGTGATTTTGGAGCCCAAGAAAATAAAGTCTATCACTGTTTCCATTGTTTCCCCATCTTTCTGCCATGAAGTGATGGGACCGGATGCCATGATCTTAGTTTTCTGAATGTTGAGTTTTAAGCCACCTTTATCACCCTTCTTTTTCACCTTCATCAAGAGGGTCTTCAGTTCCTCTTCACTTTCTATCATAAGGGTGGTGTCACCTGCATATCAGAGGTTATTGATATTTTCCCCGGCAATCTTGATTCTAGCTTGTGCTTCATCCAGCCCGGCATTTCGCATGATGTACTTTGCATAGAAATTAAATACGCGGTTTAATAGTATACAGCCTTGACTACTCCCTTCCTAATTTGGAACCAGTCCATTGTTCCATGTCCGGTTCTAACTATTGCTTCTTGACTTGCATACAGGTCTCTCAGGAGTCAGGTAAGGTGGTCTGGTATACTCATCTCTTTAAGAATTTTCCACAGTTTTTTGTTACCTAGACAGTCAAAGGCTTTGTCATAGTCAATGAAGCAGATGTTTTTCTGGAAATCTCTAGCTTGGCTGGCGGATTCTTTACCGCTAGCGCCACCTGGAGGAGAGTACGGATATACACAGCAGCATTGATGAATCTCAAAAACACCTATGCTTATTGAATAAAGATTTCCACAAAGAGTACATACAGTATGATATCATTTATATGAAGTTCTAGAGAAGGAAATGGCAACCCACTCCAGTGTTCTTGCCTGGAGAATCCCAGGGACGGCGGAGCCTGGTGGGCTGCCATCTATGGGGTTGCACAGAGTCGGACACGACTGAGGTGACTTGGCAGCTTAGCAGCAGAACAGGCAAAACTAATTTATGCAACAAATTAGAGTAGTTACCTTCAAGAGAAGTGTGAGGATTTGCTGAGAAGGAACGTACATGGGGAAACTTTCTGGATGATGGTAATCATCTATATTATGTTAGGAATAAGGGAAGTGGTTAACAATGGGAGAATTTTTGCCCCCAGGTTATTTTTGGCAGAGTCTGGGGATATTTTTGGTTGTCACAACTGGAGAAGGAGGTGTGTGGAGCTCCTGACACCCAGGGTATATAGAACAAGGGTGCTGCTGAACATCCAGCAATGCAAGGGCAGCCTCCACAACAAAGAATTATCTAAGGTTGAGAACAGTGTCAAAGTTTAAAAACCCTGAGTTAGAATTACATAAGTGTATGCATTTCTTAAGCTCATTAAATGGTATACTTAAGATATTTGCATTTCATTCATTCTATGCAGAGTTTTCCTATAAAAATAAAAGAACCAAAACAACTTGTTGATTCTAGTCAATAATATGCATACAGTAGTAGGACGTGGGGGTGAGATGTCCTGATGTTCTCAAATTTCCTTTTACCCTAAGACCATCAAAAAACATGGATTGATGCATGGAGAGTGGGATGGATAGATGGATGGTTATTTGATAAATTATATATAGTAAAATATTAGCTGTACAATCCTCATGGTGAGTACATGGATGATCATTATTCAGTCCATTTCTAAGTCTGGAAATTTTCATTAAAAATTTTGTCATCTTTGGTTCCTTTCTGAAACTCAGCATTCATATCAATTCTATCAATATGCTTTGCCTATTGCATTATCAAAACATCTTTAACCCGTTCACATTTTCTGTTTCCATAGCCATCAACTCAGTGTTAATGAGCCAACAACTCTCTCAGTCTGTTTATACTTCCTCTCATGCTTTTTTTATGATCTATGCTTTCAACCATAGCCAGAGGGTTCTTCCTAAAACAGAACTGGCATAGGATACTCCCTGAATTAAGACCTTGCAAGCTATCAGCTCACTGAGGTCAGAGTAAAGAGTGAAGTCCTTCCACCTTGCCATGTCTCATGAGTATCTCCTAGACCCAGCACTCACCTACCTGTTGAACTCTTCTCTGTGTCACCTGCTATTTCACTATCTAGCCACTGTGGCCAACTTTTGTTTCTTGAACTTACACTTTTCCCCTTATCATGTGTTTACTGTAGCTGTTTCCTCTGTGTGGGGTCCTTTTCCCTGCCTCTTGACAGGGATAGTTCTTTTCCTTTGTTTTTTAAAATTAAAGTAGAGTTGATTTACTGTATTTTATTAATTTCAGGTAGACAGGAAAGTAATTCAGTTATACATATATATGTATTATGTATTATTTTTCAGATTCTTTTCCATTATAGGTTATTACAAGGTAATGAATGTGGTTCCCTATGTTCCACAGTCACCTTTTCTGTTTCCAGGTCTCAGTTCATATGCTGCTTTCTCTTTCTCTATGTGAAGTATCCTGCTCCCACCATCTCCGTCATTCCTTCATAGAAGCTATTTGAATAGATCTTGTTAATTTTGTGCTCTGCTTAGGTTCTGAAGTCCAGGAACATGGGGACCATATCTGTCTTGTTCATTTCTCTATCATCAGCCATCAGAACAGTGCCTGACACATAGTTAAGTACAACATAAATATTTATTCTTTGAGTGAACGGATGTATGATAGAGTCAGAAGTTTAGTGACAGGTGTTTTTTTTTTTTTCCCCTTCAGAAAAGCCTAGTAATGCCTTCAGACTGGAGAGTGAGATTCTGTGAGGCACTCTTAGACAGAAAAAGCACCATATAGAGATTTATAGAGGAATATGAGACGTATGATCTTAGAGCTGGTCCTTAGGGCATACATATCTCTGGACTCCATTCACTGTCTTGATTTTTCATTGACTTGTCTCAGGAATAGAGGATTAGTTAAGTGAATTATGGAATGTACTTCTTGATGATACAATCCCCACAGCTATTAAAAATCATGTTGTGGAGGGATATTTATTGACACAGAGAAAAGTTCATGATATACTACCAAGTGAAAAAAGCAGGCTTCAGAAAAATACACTCAAGATTCTTTCCAGACCACCAAGTACCCTGAACAACCTCATCTCTTCCTTAATAGTACGTTTCAAGATTGTTAAGGAGTTGTTATCCTTGGCCTAGATCTTCTGAAGGCAGGCACCTCTGGTCACTTTTGGAATCAGAGGGATTGTGTGTTCTGGAAATTCTTAAATATAGAAAGGCCTTGAAATAGGTGTAATTGATAGATATTAATTCAATACTAAGTGTCAGTAGTCTGCTCGTAACTAAGGAGATGGTAAAATTGACCAAGAAGGAGGGGTTTGTGCTGTATTTCCTTGTACTATGTACTGTGTGTGTGTTGGCCGCTCAGTTGTGTCTGACTCTTTGCAACCCCATGGACCATAGCCTACCAGGCTCCTCTGTCCATGGAACTCTCCAGACAAGAGTGGGTTGCCATGCATTTCTCTAGGGGATCTTCCTGACCCAGGGATGGAACCTAGGTCTTCCACATTGCAGGCAGATTCTTTACCGTTTTTGCTACCTGGGAAGCTGCTATATGTCATGAAGGAGTTTAATTCAAGCTGGATCACAGAACTGACTCCTGTGATATAATAAGAAAGCTGGAGTGCTACATTCTGAAGGCAAGTGGAATGATTCGTCTCTCTGAGTGTACCTACATTTTTCATGCTTACCTTTAATAACTTAAATACAGTAGTCTGAGAATCCCTCCTGTGTGACTGCTGGGATCCCATCCGGTGTCTCTCTGAGGTTTGCTATAAGAGTGCTGTATTGGTTTCCTGGGGCTGCCATAACTAAGTACCACAAACTGGGAGACTTAAACAACAGAAATCTATTGTCTGACAGCTCCAGAGGCTAGAAGTTCAAAATCAAGGTGTCTCCTGGGCCGATTCCTTCTGAGAGCTATGACAGAGATTCTGTTCCAGGCCACACTTCTAGCTTCTGGTAGCCCCAGGTGTCCCTTGGCTTGTAGATGCTGTTCTCTGTGTCCTTAGGGTATTTTTCCTCTATGCATGTCTCATTGCCTAAATTTCCCTTTTTTGTAAGGATACTAGTCATATTATATTGAGGCCCATTCGAGTTGTCTGATTTTATCTTGATCATCTGCAAGACGCTATTTCCAGACAAGGTCACATATCCAGGTACTGGGGGTTAGAACTTCAACATCTTTTCGGGTGACACAATTCAACTCAGAACAAATGCTATCCTGGATGTGCTCTCTTCACACCTACCCTCTACTCTTGCCTATCCCTAATTGTCTTCCCATCACTTCCTCTTCATGCAGTGATAGCTTACCCCTAACCACCAGCAAAAAAACTTTCATCAAAAATACTAATCTTGGGGACTTCCCTTGTGGTCCAGTGGCTAACTCTTTGGGATCCCAGTGCACAGGACTGGGGTTTGATCCCTGGTCAAGGGAACTAAATTCCACATTGCTGCAACTGAGAATTCTCAGGCTGCAATGCAGATCAAAGATCTTGCATGCTTCAACTAAGACCCAGCATAGCCAAATAAATAAATTAAAAACAAAAAACTAATTTGACTAAGATAGGCGACTTACATAAGAAAAGTTCAACACAGAGAAAGGAAACTTGAAACTGGATATTAGATATGTCAGCTTTTCAAGTCCAGGGTCCACAATCTCTCACTGGAGTTTTGGCCATCTCTTGTCTTAACTCCTGGCCTACTGCCAGTTTGTAGGATTTGATCATCCTTCTTTGGGGAGCTTTCTGCATTTCAATTGTTTCTTCACTTCAGTGTAGAGCTCCCAGCAGAAGAAGCACAAAATCAGTTAATATAAAAATAAGTACTTCAGAGATATACCATTTTATGATGAAAATTCTTATTGTAGTTAAAAAGACTACTTAATACCAGAGCTGCAACATCTGTATTTTGGTCCATGCCCTCCTAGTTAAGAGTGGGTAGGTACTTGCCTTACAGCTGCATGACTGAAAACTCTCCCCATGATGATTCTATAAAAAAACTAAGAGAGCATCCTGTGTGAGTGGGTTTTGAGGAGAAATTACTGTAATGTTTTTATAAATAGCACTGTCATTTTTTTTTTTCCCTCTGTAATTTTATCATGAAGTTAGTAGGGTCTCCTAGAGGAATTGGGACAAGAATTGCCCCTTGAAAGGTAATGGTTATTATCTGGGTAAATAATTTTCCTTAAATTCACATCCATAAAAACATCGTAATAGAGGTGTAAGTTATGGAGACAGAATTGTTCAACCAAAGGACAGGTTAACCAGGGCATTTCTCTCATTGCCATGCCTGTCGAGGCTGTGCCTGCACAGACTGAGCTGGTTTCTACCTGAAAGCCAGGAGGCAGACAAACAGGTGCTGTGGGTTATAATTGAGATGGGATACAGGCAGTATGCAGCAACATTTCCATTAGGGCTATCCTGAAAGCAGGTAGACTGAGGTGCTTGGGTGCAGGGCACACAAGTATATTTGACAGTCCACGCCTTGCCCTGCTTACACATGATTGTGCTCCACGTTAAGTCCACTGTGTCACTAACACCTCAGGATGGTGGCTGGCTCAGGGGAGTAAGTGAAGGCATCACAGAGAATGCAGTGTTTGAACAAGGTCATTAGGCTGAGATTTACAAAACTGCCCTTGGGCCATACATAACCAACAAAATATATTGATCTAGTCTTCTCCAAAGGCTTCACATATAAATAAAGATTTGTGGCATCTCCTAAAAATTGAAAGATTATTAGCATTAAGCCTACATAATTATAGAGCAATGAAAGTTTAAATCTGAGAGTTCTCTGCTTCATTTTCCACAGTTGCTACCACTCCTTATTATGTCCCCAACATGTAGGAAGTAATTTGTTACTGCATATATCTACTGACCTTGATCTAATTTTTAAACAGTAGAGAACTATTTCTATGTCTCAATATAATTTCTTTGTTTCTTTGCTGCACTCAATATTCCAGCAAATCTGCAAAACTCAGCAGTGGCCACAGTACTGGAAAAAGTCAGTTTCATTCCAATCCCAAAGAAAGGCAATGCCAAAGAATGCTCAAACTATTGCAAAATTGCACTCATCTCACACGCTAGCAAAGTAATGCTCAAAATTCTCCAAGCCAGGCTTCAACAGTATGTGAACCACGAACTTCCAGATGTTCAAGCTGGATTTAGAAAAGGTAGAGGAACCAGAGATCAAATTTCCAACATCCATTGGATCATAGAAAAAGCAAGAGAATTCCATAAAAACATTTACTTCTGCTTGATTGACTATGCTAAATCCTTTGACTGTGTAGATCACAAAAAACTGTGGAAAATTCTTCAAGAGATGGGAATACCAGCTCACCTTACCTGCCTCCTGAGAAATCTGTATGCAGGTGAAGAAGCAACAGTTGGAAGTGGACATGCAGCAACAGACTGGTTCCAAATTGGGAAAGGAGTACGTTAAAGCTGTATATTGTCACCCTGAGTATTTAACTTCTATTCAGAGTACATCACGTGAAATGCCAGGCTGGATGAAGCACAAGCTAGAATCAAGATTGCCATGAGAAATATCAATAACTTCAGATATGCAGGTGACACCACTGTTATGGTAGAAAGTGAAGAAGAACTAACGAGCCTCTTGATGGAAGTGAAAGAGGAAAATGAAAAAATTGACTTAAAACTCAAGATTCAGAAAACAGAAGATCATGGCATCTAGTCCCATTACTTCATGGCAAATAGATGGAGAAACAATGGAAACAGTGAGAGACTTTGTTTTCTTGGGCTCCAAAATCACTGCAAATGGTGACTGCAACCATGAAATTAAAAGATTCTCGTTCCTTGTAAGAAAAGCCATGACCAACCTAGATGGCATATTAAAAAGCAGAGACATTACA
Source organism: Bos indicus x Bos taurus (assembly GCF_003369695.1). Taxonomy (NCBI): domain Eukaryota; kingdom Metazoa; phylum Chordata; class Mammalia; order Artiodactyla; family Bovidae; genus Bos; species Bos indicus x Bos taurus. Next base: position 63,158,909 of record NC_040076.1, on the reverse strand, counting down.
TTACCAACAAAAGTCTGTCTAGTCAAAGCTATGGTTTTTCCAGTAGTCATATATGGATGTGAGAGTTGGACTATAAAGAAAGCTGAGCGCCAAAGAATTGATGCTTTTGAACTGTGGTGTTGGAGAAGACTCTTGAGAGGTCTTAGACTGCAGGGAGATCAAACTAGTTAATCCTAAAGGAAATCAATCCTGAATATTCAATGGAAAGACTGATGCTAAAGCTGAAACTCCCATACTTTGGCCGCCTAATGTGAAGAGCAGACTCACTGGAAAAGACCCTGATGCTGGGCAGGATTGAAGGCAGGAGGCGAAGGGGATGGCAGAGGATGAGATAGTTAGATGGCATCAGGGACTCAAAGGACATGAGTTTGAGCAAGCTACAGGAGTTGGTGATGGACAGGCAAGCCTGGCATGCTGCAGTCCATTGGGTTGCAAAACATCGGACATGACTGAGTGACTGAACTGAACTGATTTCTTTGTCTCATGGTTATATCTAAAGGTGACAAAAGATAGACTAAGACAGCAGTATGATTTTCCTTATACTATCAGTTTTTGTTCACATTTTTCCTAGTTATAGAGCCCAGTAAACATTTAAATTTAAAAAATCTCTTATAAAAAGAGAATAATAAGCAGAGAAGAGGTATAGGAAAAACTAGAATAATGGACATTTTAATCAGAAGAAAGCAAATGGACATAGTCCCAGAGTTATGATAATGTATATTAAGTTCAAGGAACAGTGTGGCTGCTCTGTGTTATGTCTAGGAATTGCAGTTTGACTCAGATGTTGATTTTCTGAAGGCTGGGGTGGGGAAGAGAGTGAGACAATGGGTAGGGCTAATGGCAGAGTGCAGGGAAATGGTCAGGTGGCTTGAGTAACCTGCTATGTGGTGGAAGAATCTATGAGATGCCCCAGGAGAATTGATGGCACTAGGTGACCCATTGCATGGACAGGTGGTTGAAAAAGAGAAGGGGTGAAAGAACAAAGTCTCTTTGCAGTCGTTGGTGACATAGCATATATTTAAGTCTCAAGTGAAAAAAAAAACTTCATCACTCTGGGACAGGTCACCATAGCAACCAGGTTAAAAAAAAATATATATATATGTATATACAAAAAATGTGGTTAATAGCCTGGATGGCAAAGTCAGATTGCTTTTGTTTGTCAGCTGATTTTAAGTAGATATTAGACATAGCTTTCTTACATTTTCATTCTTGGCTCAAATAACTGCTAACATAATACCAATTAACATGTACTATGTTACCATGGGCACAGTAGGATTTTAAGTTTAGTTGGCTCCTGACCTGAGGTAGTGTTGATTTCCACTTAGCTTTCAGGAACCTGATGCTTTAAAGCAGGTACTGATTGGATGTCAACCACTTTAAACTTAATTTATACAGCTGGGGAGAATGAGACTGATTCCTAATGTGAGACTAACATCTTTAAGGGCTTGTAAGAAAATATAAATACTTTAGTAGCCATTTAATTCATTTAGTGCTTCAGATTTGATGAGTTGTTCCTTCATAATTTTATTTGATTTTCATTGCAAGGCATTTCATCCATATAATAATATGGGGAACAGCTTAGAATTATGCTGGTATTTTCAATGTAGAGAGTTTGAAGCTCAGAAAGATAAAGTAATTTGTCCAAAACTATGTGACTAGTAAGTGGTAAAGCCAGACCTGGAAAACAGTTTTTATGGATCCTGTTTCATTATTCTTCACCTGTTCAATGTTCAGTATACTCTATCCCCTAAGACACTACATTTTTAAAGAGATAATTTTTGAAATAGCTCAACTAGAATTCCATCACCTCAACTAGCTTTGTTCATAGTGATGCTTCCTAAGGCCCACTTGACTTCACATTCCAGGATGTCTGGCTCTAGGTGAGTGTGAGTGATCACACCATTGTGATTATCTGGGTGGGTCGTGAAGATCTTTTTTGTACAGTTCTTCTGTGTATTCTTGCCACCTCTTCTTAATATCTTCTGCTTCTGTTATGTCCATACCATTTCTGTCCTTTATTGAGCCCATCTTTGCGTGAAATGTTCCCTTGGTATCTCCAATTTTCTTGAAGAGATCTCTAGTCTTTTCCACTCTATTGTTATCCTCTATTTCTTTGCATTGATTGCTGAGAAAGGCTTTCTTATCTCTCCTGGCTATTCTTTGGAACTCTGCATTCAAATGGGTATATCTTTCCTTTTCTCCTTTGCTTTTTGCTTCTCTTCTTTTCACAGCTATTTGTAAGGCCTCCTCAGACAGCCATTTGGTGTTGGAGAAGACTCTTGAGAGTCCCTTGGACTGCAAGGAGATCTAACCAGTCCATCCTAAAGGAGATCAGGCCTGGGTGTTCATTGGAAGAACTGATGTTGAAGTTGAAACTCCAATACTTTGGTCACCTGATGTGAAGAGCTGACTCATTTGAAAAGACCCTGATGCTGGGAAAGATTGAGGGCAGGAGGAGAAAGGGATGACAGAGGATGAGATGGTTGGATGGCATCACTGACTCAATGGATATGGGTTTGGGTAGACTCCGGGAGTGGGTGATAGACAGGGAGGCCTGGTGTGCTGCAGTCTATGGGGTCGCAAAGAGTTGGACATGACTGAGCGACTGAACTGAACTGAATTTTTGAAAAATAATTTTAGCATTATATCAGTAAGGGTATTTTTTGATAACAAATTACAGGAAATCTAACTCAAACTGAGCTTTACTAAAATGGAAAATCTGGGGGAACGTATATTTCAAGGGAATGGAAACCCACTTTAGTATTCTTGCCTGGAAAATCCTATGGACAAAGCAGCCAGGTGGGCTACAGTCCATGGCATCACAAAGAACCAGATGTGACTGAGTGACTGAGCGGGCATGCACACCCACATTTCTAGAGAGTCCAGGATTTAGCTGTGGCTTGATCCAAGAGGTTCAATTTTTTTCTCCATTTCCGGGCTCTGCTTTCTACCATGTCAACTTCATTCTCAAGTTCTGCAAAATAGCAAGGTATCTGGCAGTAACTTCAGCTCTTAAATGTTCCCATGTTTGCATTCAGTGGATATGAAAGAGCACATCTTCCTGACAGGTCTTGAATAAGCCCCAGAATTCACCTGGATTGGACCAGCTGGGAGCTATGTGTCCATCTCAGAACCAGTCCCTGTGACCAGGACAATTTGGTATGCTGATGTCCTAAGCCAAGAAACAGACTTCACTTTTGTAGGAATGTAAATATTACTGCAGACAGTGGCTCTAGCCAGGAAATTAAAAGATGCTTGCTCCTTATGAAGAAAATCTATGACAAACCTAGACAGTGTATTAAAAAGCAGAGACATCACTTTGTCAACAAAACTCCATACAGTCAAAGCTATGGCTTTTCCAGTAGTCATGTATGGATGTGAGAGTGGGACCATAAAGGAGGCTGAGCACCAAAGAATTGATGCTCTTGAACTGTGGTGATGGAGAAGACTCTTGAGATTCTCTTGGACAGCAAGGAGATCAAACCAGTCAATCCCAAAGGAAATCAACCCTGAATATTTGTTGGAAGGACTGATGCTAAAGCTGAAACTCCAATAGTTTGGCCACCTGATGAAAAGAGCAAACTCACTGGAAAAGACCCTGATGCTGGAGGTGAAAGGGATGACAGAGGATGAAATAGTTGGATGGCATCATGGACTCAATGGACATGAGTTTGAGCAAGCTCCAGGAGATGGTGAAGGACAGGGAAGCCTGGTGTGTTGCAGTCCATGGGGTAACAAAGAGTCAGACATGACTGAGTGACTGAACAACAACAACAACAACAAACTACACTGAATGTGGGCATAGGATGATCCTTTAAAAATGTGCTGTGATAGAACCATAAAAGAAGGGGACTCGATGCTGGGTGGCCAAAACAGCCAAGGCAAATGTCCTCCATAAGGAGCCTCTTACATTCCTGGCTGTATTCTATAGTTGCTTGAGGAAACAGGATGTTTTACTGAGAACTAAACTAGATTGTAGGCCGCTCAACACCGTGTCACCCTACCATGAAGGAAGAGCCGCAGGTCAGTTATGAGGAAGGCAGAGTCTGTTTTATTGCCTCATAGCTCCTTCTTCTGAACCTAAGTCCCCTAGACTGAGACCACCTAGTGAATTGTACTTGGGTGGGAGTTTGCAATGCTGGTCTTAATTAACTTCTAGTCAAGTCTTAAGTCCTTCAGACCTCTCTGTCTCCAGCTTCCTGCCTGCCATGCCCCACATGTATCCTAGGCTACAATTTCCCTTCCAATCTGGTGCTTCTGAAACACTCTCTCAGGTCCCTGTGCAGGGGCTCCATCTTCTCTGTGGTGTGCCTCTCCTTTCATTAACTCCCTCATAGCGTCACATCTAAATAATGAGGTTTTCTGATTCTGACCGTCCAGGCTGAAATGGTGTTCACATCAGACCCTATGCATTTGAAAAATATATATGTATTATATTGAATTGTAATTGTTGGTTTCCTTGTCTGTCTTCATAGAACTTTGGAGTCACAACTTGATCTATTTGCTTATACTCTGGTGACTACCCCAAAACTGGTCCACAGTACGTTCTCAGTATATATTTACTAGGCTGATGAAGGGAGAAATGAATATGTGCATGAATCACTGAAGTAATTATTTAAAAGTATCTACTTCACTCTTTATCATTTAATCCCATTTCTGATATGAAATGTAGGCAGAGGAAGTACTCTGGGTACAGCCATCCAGAGCTAGTGGAGGAAAAGGAAACAGCAATCCTTGAGGATGAACTTTTTAGGATCACACTGTGGGAGAGAGTACATTGCAAAGAACTTGCCACTTGCCATCTTTGCAGTGATGACAGGAGTTGAAGAAGTAGGCTTGGAAAACTCAGAGATCTGCAGCCCAATTAATGGCTGTGGTTGCTCATTATGGTGGGAAACCTGTACCCACACTGCAGCAGAAGCTGCCCACATTTGAGTGGCTTCATTAACTACCTTCTTTCTCCTGGATGAGACCACAGAGGGACATGGTGTTGTCATCTAACAAGAGATCACCAGCAAAGTCAGCTCCAATCTTGCAGCCATTATGAGAATATTGTGACCAACTTGTAGTGCCTCAGAATCACACAATGAGCAGAATGTATAGCTGGAAGTCAAGCACCAAAATATAATTGCACAAGATTGAAAAAAAAATGCCTATGAGGAAAAGTTACAGCAATTAGCTTATTTAACGTGGAAAAGGAAAATACAGGGGAATTTACTGCATTAAAGGCTTTGAGTCCATGAAGGGTAATTCTAGAGGATGGTGAATTTATGGTTGTATATATTAAAGAATCTTTCCTGTTGTCTTCTTTTCGTTTCTTCCTTGACTTCTCTTCTGTGATATGTAATGAAAGATAATGACGTGGTAACTTCTGAAGACATATGAGAATTAATACTTGGGGAGTTTGCAGCATCTTTGCACTGTCTTACAACTACCTCCCACCCTGCCCCCTCCAAAAAGAAAAACACAGAAAGGAGTGAGTATACCATTTGCAAGAGCTCTTTTCTCTTTTACAGCCATCCTGTTGCCATCTGCTAAAATCCTCAGCCCACCTGTGTAGTGAACAACATCAATTGTCTTCTAGAAAAGCACAAGGACCACAGTCTCCCCCAAGATTGAGGGTAGGAATATGGAGACATTTTACAGCACTTTCAAATGAGCTTCTTACCATGCAACTCACCCTTTGATTCTGTTTGATAATCTACTGCATGTTCAACCAGGCTTACCGTCTAAGCAGGGGAGAGTTCTTGGGTTAAACCGAATCTTAGCATTTGTTGATTTCATGGCTCTCTTTGAAATTTCTAATGCCTGTAGCAACTCAGAGGTGCTGTCCCTAAAGTTGAGAAGCGTTTAGAGGTTTTAGAGGTAGCCATGGGGATTTTCTTCGCTTCAGAACAGGAAAGTTCTTTTAGCCAAATCCTGACGTGTTCCTTCTACATAATTATGGCTAGAATTTGGTTCTCCTTGCTCATATTGTACAAGTGGCCTGTGAAGTTTCAAAAGAGAATTGGCTAGTATTTCTCATTAATAGTCTTATTGGGGGCAGGTAAATTGTTCCTTTTGCAAAGCTGTCCTGTATGTTACAGGATGTTTTCTTTTCATGGCTTTTATCCATTAAATACCATTCATGCTCCCTGTCTTTGTGGCAACTCCAGAGTCCACCCCGCACCCTGCCCCCCACACCACCTTTTCCAGCACCCGTTAAGAGAACACCCCCTCTTAAGAACTTGAGAACTATTGAATCTGTTTTTCTTCCTCATTTTTGCTGTTTCAGAAGAGGAGAGGTTTAGCTGCTGTTTCCTTTTCAGGTGGAAAGATTCTGGTATGTGTAGCTCCAAACTATGTGATCAGACCCATAAGCTATCAGAAAGAATCTAAGGTTTTGATAAATTAAAGTGTGTCTGGCAAAAGTACTTCCTCAGATTGGTCTCTCTCTCTTTGATTCTCTCTCTTTCTCATACATACATATATACATAACATGGTTCTTAAATCAGAATCTGAATTTTTGACTCGTGTGAAACAGGAAACAGCTGAGAAGAAAAAGAAGGCTTAATTCAAACTATCAGTGATCATCACTAAATTTGGAATATTAATAACTATTGTTTGCAATTGATCTTCATATGCATTTCTCCTAATAAGTTCACTTTGCAGTTAGATGCAGTTGGATGTCAGTCAACAATGCCTCTGACTAGTTTAGGCTAGTTTTCATTATTTATTTATCTATCATTTATTCAATTATTCATTCATTTATTCACTCACCTTTTGTGGGCATCACCCTTTGTTAATAACATTCCACAATCCAATTGGGAAATTGCTTAGCCTTATATATTCAGTATATTTTGTGCATATATTCATTAGAGAGCCTCTCTCAACCAGCTTATCCCTTTCCTTATAAGAAAGAGATTAAGCTGACTTCTATTTCTCCTTCCTGAAACAACATTCCCTTCATAAAATGAGAAACTAATGAGTTAGTACAGCAGGCCCTTTTAAGGCTATGTCTACATAGATGAGTTTTGCCATTCAGTGGCTGATTACTAGGCAATCAGTCATACTGCATAGTCAAGCTGATTCAGTTGGCTTAGCATCTAGAATAATCACTTATTTGGTGACTCCACTATAGCGTGGCAATCAACAAACATGGATTGACCATCATAATGATCAATCCAGTAGGCTATATTGTCTCTTTTCCATACTGAGCTGTTGCATTTGTGATTCGAAGCCTTTTTTTAATCAACACCTACAAACTCATCTGAATATCCAGCTATGCACTACACACTGTGTTGACTAGCGAGGACACAAAGATAAAGGGAGCAGGTGTTGTGGAAAGACAACAGGCTTAGGGGTCAGAGGAATAAGGCTTCAAATCCCATGAGGTCTTTGGAAAGTTATTTAACCTCTTTGAACTGCTGGGCTGTGGTGAGGATTAACCCCACAGCATAATGCTGCACAGGGCCCATGGCCAAGCATTCAATAGTAGCCACTGCTGTTATTACAAATGAGACACAGCTTCTACTCTTGAGGTCATGTTACTCATAGTAATTATGTAAAACCAAATTCTAGGTATACATATTATCATGTATTGTCTTAATTTAAAATTCTTTTTAAAAAACTCCCTAAATTTAGCATATCTGTTTTATATTGAGTCCCTGCATATCCATACTTTGTGTCCAAGACTGATGTCTGATTTGATGTCTGAAAATAAATGATAAGTGCCATGCAGACCAAACTTGACCTGCTACAGCTCTCTTCAGAACATTATCTCACAACTGTTCCAAATACTCTGACACTGAGTCATCTAATGCAGTTTACAGGAAAACAAGCTGTGCGTTACTGTAGGCGACCTTAATGATGCATAGTTATTTAAGAATCTGGTGTTCACCACTTCCAGTTGAAAGTGCATGAGCAAATTAGGAAGACGGTGTAATTATATATCAGAAATTAGGTTAACATAGATGCTGTAATAGCTCAGTGTGACCACAGACGAGGCCTTTGCTATCAGAGTGCTGCCCCTTGTGTATACACACACAGTCTCTCACACACATACACACGCATCTATTCAAGGTATGCCATGTAGTAAAACTTTTGAACAGTAGATTTTATAAGTGCCTTTTGTAGAATAGTGATTATTTAGTTTCATAGTTGCTTTCCATCCTACAGGGGAAAAACAGTCCCTTGAAGTCAAGAACTTTTCACATTATTTAATAATTTGCAACAAACCATTGTACAACTTTGTGGCTTACAATAACAGCATCTGTTCTTCTCACAAATCCCCAATTTGGGCAGGGCTCAGTGGGATAGCTCATTTTCTCTCCACATGAAGTTGGCTAGGGCAGCTCAGAGTCTGGGTTCTGGAATCATTTAAAGCAGTGGTTCTCAACTAGGGGTGGTTTTGCCTTTTCCTCAGGGAACATTTGATAATGTCTGGAATCATTTTTGATTTTCACAACTCAGATGAGGGATACTCCCTGTCATCTAGCAGGGAGAAGCCAGGATCTCTCTCTCTATCTGCATGGACCTCTCTAATGTGGTCTCTACACCCTCCTTATGGGCTAGTTTGGGCTTCCTCACAGCATGGTGGCTGGCTTCCAAGATGGGGAGTGTCCCGATTGAGAGAGTATGAATCCTTCATGTGACCCAGCCTCAGGGGATACGTATCATCACTTCCTTCATGCTCTATTGGGTGGAACAATCACAAAATCCCACTCATCTTCATGGGAGAGGGCACAGACCCTGCCACTTCATAGCAAGGGTGTCAGTCAATCACATTGTGAAAAGAGCAGAAAGTAACATTTGCCCCAGGGACCATGTCTCATTCTTCTTTGTTTCTCAGTATCTTAGCAGTCAGTGGAAGGCAACAGATGCTCAATCTGTGCATTTTTTGAATTGTATCAAATTAAGTAAATTTGATATATGAAATATGTGGTAAATAATGAAGAGATTTGGCATTATACATAACAAATTTCCACAGAGTACCTTTAAATAGTGACTCGTTCCACTTCATTATAAAGTATGAATTAATTATGAAAATTTCAATGGCATGTTTATTCATCTGGCTGTTCATTAATTCAGTATTCACTAAGCACACACTGTAAGCAAGAGAGTGTACAAGGTGCTCGAAAACAAAGATGTATCAGACATAGAATTGCCTTCAAGTAGCTCACAGTCTAGTGGGGAAAGCAAACAACATACATAAATCACTCTAATACAGACCAGAGCTCATTAAGGGTACAAGTGCTCTGGTGCTACATGAAAACACGCAGCTTTTCAGAAATGGAAAGTGTAGACTTTATTAAGGACGCTCACTTTAATGAATACTAAATCTTTTTTACTTTCTCACTCCACATTTCTGTAATTGCACGGGGAAATTGGCAGAATTTCATCCAATTTTATAATATTCAGTTGAACCAGTCACCTAAAACATGACTGAGGGCCATCTGCTGTGCAGCTGTTAAGTCTGTCTGTCTTGGTCAGAGTCAGTTATTGCTACGGGAAGACATAGCTCCTGAAAAGGATATTGTGAATCTTCCTACTGCAATCCTAGAACATTCCAACCTGAATGATGGAGAAAAGTAGAAATGTTAGACATTTGTATGTTGCCCTAGGGGGAAAAAAAGAAAACTACCTGCTTAATAACTCAGTAGTGGTATGGTATATCCACCTTGTGAATACTGGGGCTCTTCAGGGGTGTTTCAGGAAGTGTGTGTGCATTGGGGCCTCTCTGAATTAAAATTCCAAAGCTGAGAATTGGGGTCTCATGCCAGACCCTCTAGTTCTTGGCACTAAGAGCATACAAATTTGTTAATCTAGTTTATGGGGGCTTCCAAAGTGTAAAGAATCATCTGCTAAGGCAGGAGATGCAAGAGGTGCAGGTTTGATCCTTGTGCCATGAAGATCCCCTGGAGAAGAAAATGGCAAACTACTCCAGTATTCTTGCCTGGAAAATTCCATGGACAAAGGTGCCTGGCAGGCTACAGTCCATGGGGTTGCAAAGAATTGGGGTCTTATGCCAGACCCTCTAGTTCTTGGTGCTAAGTCCATATAAATTTGTTAATCTAGTTTGTTAATATACCTAAAATACCACTGTAAAATATTTGTGGTGTTTGAAAGAATAATTGATGGCATTTTATGATGTTTTATAAAATTCTACATCTATACTTGAGTCAGAAGAAAGTCTTGTGATAAGGAACTCGATTAGGCAGCTGCAATATAATCAAGGAAGGAAATTGTGACTTGGCTTTGAGTAATAGCAGAAGGACTCATAACAGCTCATATTTATTGAGTATTTGCTACTTGACAGAGACTGTATATGGCTTAATAAGAATTTTCTGTGTTAACAGACACAACAGTCATTTGAAATAGGTACTAATTTCTTTCCATTTTACAGATGAGGAAACTGAGCCTTAGTATGTAGTCATCAGTAGAACTAGAATTTAAGTCTACCTGAGCCCCCATTTTTGCAGTCCATCATTTTAACCATTTTGTGCATTGTCCCTAAAACAAGGGAAGAGAGGTGGTTAGGATCAAGGAGGAAACATGTGGATGAGTCAGTAATATGATTGAATTTGGGGGAAAGGATGAGTGGGGCATCTAGGATAAACGCAGGTCATGGCTTGAGTCTGGTGAACAGCGTGGATAGAGGTCCATTTGTCTTTGATAGAAAACACAAAAACGTTGGAATTGGTTGTGTGAAAAGTTCCATTTTGAACCTGTTAAAGAAACCTGAGAGATATCCATGTGAGATGTTCAGTAGGCAATTATGTATATGGCTTGATGTTCAGGAAAGAGGTCCAGATAAGAGACATATATTTGAATATCATCTATCTGTTCATGAAACATTGAGAGTGATGAATAATGTCCAGGAAGAATATGAAGGGAAATAAGCTGATGTTACAAAACATAGTAAATAGAATTTGCTTTACTGGAGTGTGGGGGAACAAAGAAGGACAGCACATCTTTCAAAATTCAGAAAAACTAGAATGGGAATAGGATTCATCTGGAAGATTTCCTGGAGCTCATGTTTGAGCTGAGTTCTCCTGAGCATGCAAGAGTGTGAAGGAGAAATTGAGGATTAGTGAGATTTGCAGTGGAGGTCAGGGACACCTTTCTGTACACACTTGCTCTTCACCTTTCCTCTTCCTTTCCTATCTCGCTGACAGCTCATGCTATAAAGCTGTTATCTTTTCATCTGATGCAGGAGATTGTAGAGTCTGTGCATTGGGGAGGAGAAGATGGGTGTAAGATGGGAAGAGCAAAGACAAATGGGAACCCACAGTCCCATGGTTCTCACTGCCTCTGACGTTGATAGTGTGTGTCCACAGGAGAAGCTGAGGCCCCTCATCATGGAGCTCAGTGCCTGTCTGGCCCAAGAGTTAGAGAAGGTGAAGGAGGATTCAGGTGAAGGAGGAGCCATTTCAGATCCAGCTACTACCTCAACCCACAAAGCAACTCAGCAGGTAAGTAACAACAAGTGTGAGCTACAAAATGGCGGCTCTTCACTTCCAGCTGGAAGCGCACTTGAATCTCTGGTCACCCAGCCTAACGAGAAACCACCAGGTAAGGAAATTCTGTGAAATATAGTCATCCCACCCAAGTTGATTCATTGCAAAGCCTCCACACTGTGTACAAAGGCGACCAGGTAAGAATTGAACAAGCAAGGTTTGAAAGGAACTGGCTGGTCAATTTAGATCAATGTTTTGAATTTGCCTCTCGAACTTTACCACTTTTTGTGGTAAACACCTGAATAGCTTGATAAACCACAGAGTTTCTGATTCTGGGGTCTGAGGTGGGACCAAAAGTAACATTTCTAGTTTCCAAGTGATGCTGACACTGGTAGTCCATGGACCACACTTTGAGAACGCCTGGTTTAGCTGAAAGTTAGAGGCCTCATTAAGTTTTAGTGAGAAATAGAAGTGGAGAAGGAACTATAACAGAGGAATAGTTAAGAAAATCTGCTGAACAGTGGACACCTGTTGAGTGATATCCGATGTGACAGGACATCAAGGAGGTGACTGGCAAAGATGGTGTTTGTTGCAGAATGTGTCTAGCTGTGTGGGAGAGACGGCTTCAAAGGGAGCATGGAAGTGAGTAGATACATTGCAAAATAGTTTTATGATCATCTGGTGATACAGATCCAGAATAGGGAGGTAAGTGACCATGGAAACAGAAAGAAGGGATGCAAGAATGAAATACTACTTTGGATGTAGCTTCAGATTCCCTGCTTCCTCTGCTCCCTACAATATGGTCTTACATCTCTTCCATTTAGAGGGACCTGGACTTACATTTTTGTCTTTTATACATTTTTTTAAATAAAATGTGCACTGCACAAAATTTTGGAGGCAAGCAAGTATAAAGAATAAAATAAAATTTCTCCTTCAGGCCAGATGTAATCACTATCAAATTTGTCATCTCTATCAAATTCTTTCCCTCCTTTCTTCATCTGTGTATGTTTTCATATGTTTTATTTTGCTTGAAATTGGCAGACTTCACTCTTGATCACACTGGATTTGACTTTAATCGGGCAATTAATGGAGGGGGTTGTTACTGGTGTTTCAGCCCTCCGTATTCCTGTCAGTTTCATCTTCTTGAATAATCACCATCTTGCCTGTTCATACAATTCACCGCTCATGACATCGGTGTCAGGGGCTGTCAGCAGCTTGTTACATAGCTTCAGATTGATGTTCCCTTAGACATCAAATGAGTGTGGACAGGAGTGATAGACCAGGTCAGGTGGCAAAGCTGAGTCTGAGAACCAGTGTAACCAGGGCCCAGGCTTAGACATAATGTCTCATTTGATTGGTCTGCAGAGAATCCCTTTGAGATAGACATAATGATGAGTAACAGCAGGAATGACAATTAACATTTACTGAATTCTTACTATTAATATGTGCTATTGTCTTTACATGTGTTAGCTCATTTAATTCTTAAAAAATTCAGATGAGAAAGATTCTGTTACTTTATCCATTTTGTAGATGAAGACTTTTCGCTTTGGAGAAATTAAGAACTTTGGTGATAGATTGGTGCTTAAAAGCTAGATGACTTCTCCACGATCAAACACGTAGTGTGTGATGGAGCCTAGCTTAAAATCCAGGTCTTTAGATTTCTAGGTTACTAGTCTTTCTGCTTTGTTCCATTGCTCTCCTGAACACATTTTACAGTTCTTTCTGATGTTCAGCACAGCTTAGAAACTCTTTCCTGTGTTCCTGATTTTGGATTTACAGTCTTTTCTGATCTCACTGTCTGCTCGTAGTGTCTGCATTGACTCAGAATCAACTGTCGGCACTTCTGACCCCTCCAGTCTGGTAACTTGACCCCTGAGAGTGTTTAGCTCAGACTAAGTCTTCCCCTAGGCATCAGCAGGAAGGCCCCAAACCTCTGCACCTGACATTGTTGAGCTAATGAGAACACCGAAGGGCAGTGATAACTTATTCTGAAGCCACTGCCCGAGTGCTCAACAGGATGGAACGAGGGCAGCTTACTCGCCTTCACCGGCTCAGCACCCACCGGTGCCATCTGTCTCCTCCACACCCTGGCTCCTTTCCGGGCACAATGCCCTCCTTCCACCAGGCCCCTTCCCTCTCCTGTGAAGCCCAGCACACGGATCCCTTTCCCCACTGTACTGGGCAGAGAGGACACGAAGGGCTTCCATCCACACGCAGTCTGTGTTCTATTCTGGGCATGTGGCAATGAGCTATTTTTACATCTGTTTCCCAGACAAAATATAATGTGAAGGTAGGAGGTAGGTTTTCAAAACAAATAACTTGCCTTCAATTATTTTTATATAAATTCAGATTTAGAATATAATGGTGAAAATCTGACATTTCTGGCTTGAGCTCTCCTTATGAGGAAACTCTGTTTTTCCAACTTCAGCTTTTAAATCTGCCACATATTTTATGTACTTTCCTAAATCATGCATCCAAGGCAAATTCTATTTTACTTTGTAAGTTTTAGTTTTGCTTTGACTGTTTGTTTTTGGTTCACATCCTCTAATGATTCCTCATTTACGAAGTTTTTTATTAATCCTGGGGTCAAGGTTTGGATACTTTTTTTTTTCCGGTGGACCAGGAATCTGAATTTGTTAATTAAACTGGATATGAAGCACATGTATCTCCTCAAAGTAGGTAACAAATCAAACGGGATTTTGTTCCTGATGATTTGTCTTTACATCACAGTACATCTTTTTAAAAATATATTATTTTATTTATTTATTTGTTATTGGTTGTGCTGGGTCTTTATTGCTACATGAAATTTTCTCTAATTGTGGCAAGCAGGAGCTTCTCATTGCAGTGGCTTCTCCTGTTGCAGAGCATGGGCTCTACATGCACAGTTTTCAGTAATTATGGCACATGGGTGCATTAGTTATGGCTCCCAGGCTCTTGAGCACTGACTCAATAGTGTAGCGCATAGGCTTAGTTGTTCTGCGGCATGTGGGATCTTCCCACATAAGGGATTGAACCTGTGTCTCCTGCATTGGCAGGAAGATTCTTTACCACTGAGCCGGCAGGGAAGTCCCCGCAGCACATCTTATTTTGTTTATATATATATATATATATATATATATGTGTGTGTGTGTGTGTGTATACACACATATATATACACACATAGACACACAGAATTTAATATTATATGTAATATAATATCTATTGTGTGTAATTCACACATAGAATTGTGCATAGCTACATATAACATGTGTATAACATTACATGCTACACATCCCACTCGCACCTTGAAAGGAAAGCTATGACAAACCTAGATAGCATATTAAAAAGTAGACATCACTTTGCTGACAAAGGTCCGTATAGTCAAAGCTATGCTTTTTCTAGTAGTCATGTACAGATGTGAGAGTTGGACCATGAAGAAGGCTGAGTACCAAAGAATGGATACTTTTGAATTGAGGTACTAAAGAAGACTCTTGAGAGTCCCTTGGACAGCAAGGAAATCAAACCAGTCAATCCTAAAATAAATCAACCCTGAATATTCATTGGAAGGACTGATACGAAGCTGAAGTTCTAATACTTTGGTCACCTGATGCAAAGAGGCAACTCATTAGAAAAGACTTTATGTTGGGAAAGATTGAAGGCAAAAGAAGAAAGGGGTGGTAGAGGATGAGATGGTTAGATAACATCACGGACTCAATAGACGTGAATTCGAACAAACTCTGGAAAATAGTGGAGGAGAGAAGAACCTGGCATGGTACAGTTCATGCAGCTGCAAAGGGTCAGACACGATTTAGTGACTGAACAATAACAAGTTACACACACACATTTGAGCTTCGCAGGTGGTGCTAGTGGTAAAGAACCTGCCTGCCAAAGAAGGAGACGTAAGAGATGGTTTGGTCCCTGGGTCAGAAAGATCTCCTGGAGGAGGGTATGGCAACTCACTCCAGTATTCTTGCCAGGAGAATCTCATGGATAGGGGAGCCTGGCAGGCTACAGTCCACGGGGTCGCAAAGAGTCGGACATGACTGACGCAACTTACCATGCACTCAAGCACGTAGCCAGTGGTTAGCAGAGCTGGTACTCAGATTCAGTCTGCTTCAAAACCGAAGTTCTTTGCATTGGACCTCTCTACCCTTTAAAACTATGTCCAGTGGAGGACAAAGGGAGACAAGTATCTTTCACATGAGAGAAGGAAGATTTGTGGTATAGTGAGTGGGACCAGGCCTTCAGCAGTAGCTGAGGAAGCCCTAGGATGTGGTTACAAATATAGTACTGCAGAAGGTAAGCTACCATGAGGGGCTTGTCTACTCCTGCTGTGGAAGAAGTTGATAAAACACTAGCAATGACTCCTACTCTACTCTTCTGCTTTAACAGGGGAACGAATGGAATAGGTAAGGATAGTTTACCCAAGAAAATGGGTTGAGGGTCATCATCTGGGATGTTGAAAGAGGCAGAGCCTGAAATTGAAGATATTAATTTTAGGTGAGTGACAAATGGTAAAGATCAAATGTGTGTGTGTGTACCAGATCTTTATCCCTTCATCTGTTGATGGACACTTAGGTTGCCTGTAAATAGTGCTGCTATGAACAGTGGGGTGCATGTATCTTTTCAAACTAGTGTTTTCATTGTTTTTTAGATAATACCCAGAAGTAGAATTGCTTGATCATATGGTAGTTCTATTTTTAGTTTTCTGAATGTTTACCATGTTTACCATCATGACTGCCCCAATTTACATTCTCACCAACAATGTCCAGGGGTTCCATTTTTCCCACCTCCCTGCTGGTATTTGATATTTGTAGATTTGGGGCTGAGAGCCATTCTGACAGGGGTGAGGTGATATCTCATTGTGATTTTGATCAGCATTTCTCTAATGACTAGCAATGTTGAGCATCTTTACACGTGCCTGTTAGCCATTTGTATATCTTCTTTTGAAAAATGTCTATTCAGGTCCTCTGCCCATTTTTTAACCTGGTTACTTGTTTGTTTGTTTTTTATATGAGTTGAGTGAGATGTTTATCTATTTTGGACCTTAACCCCTTATTGATCATATTTTCAAATATTTTCTCCCATTCAGTAAGTTGTCTTTTTATTTTGTCAGTGATTTTCATTCCTGTGCAAACTCTTTGAATTAGGTACCCATTGTTTATTTTTGCTTTCATTTGCCTTAGGAGACTGATCAAAAAATATTTCTATAATTTATGTCATAGTGTTCTGCCTATGTTCTCTTCTAGGAATTGAGTGGTTTTAGGTCTTGTGTTTAGATCTTAAATTCGAGTTCATTTTTCTATAGGGAATGAGAAAATGTTCTAAGTATTTTATATGTAGCTGTCCAATTTTCCTAGTACCACTTATTGACGAGACTATATTTTCTCTATTCTTTTCTCCACTGTATATTCTTGCCTCCTCTGTAATAGATTAATTGACCATAGGATTTATTTCTGGGCTCTCTATTCTGTTCCACTGATACACGTGTTTGTTTTTGTGCCAGTACTATGCAGTTTTTATTATGATAGCTTTGTAGTATAGTCTGAAGTCAGGGAGTGTGATTCCTCAATATTGCTTTGGCAATTCAGGATCTTTTGTGGTTCTAAATAATTTTAGGATTTTTTTTTTATAGTTCTATGAAAAATGTCACTGGCATTTTGATAGAGATTGCTTTAAATCTGTAGATTGCTTTGGGTAGTATGACCATTAAAAATAATTCTTTCAATACAGGAACTTAAGATATCTTTCCCTTTCTGTAACATTTTCAAATTTCTTCATAAATGTTTTATAGTTTTCAGAATATAGGTCTTTCACTCCCTTGGTTATCTTTATTTCTAGGAATTTTATCTTTTTGATATGATTTTAAACAAGATTGTTTTCTTATTCTTTCTTTCTGATAATTGATTATTAATATATAGAAAAGCAACAGTTTTCTGCGTGTTAATCTTGTTTCCTACAACTTTACTGATTCCTTTGTTAGTTCAGATACTTTATAGGTAGATTTTCAGATATTCATATAGACTTTCACAGCATCAGCAAATAGTGACAGATTTACTTCTTCTCTCCCAATTTGGGAGCCTTTTATTTATTTTTATTGTCTGATTGACATGGTTAGGACTTCCAATATTATATTAAATAGAAGTTGTGAGAATTGGCATCCATGTCTTGTTCCTGATTTTAGAGGAAAAGCTTTTAGCTTTTCACTGTTGAATATGATGTTAGCTGTGAGCTTGTCATAAATTACCTTTATTATATTCATATATGTTTCTGTATATCCACACTGACATACTTTTATCATGAATAGCTGTTAAATTTTGTTAAGTGTTTTCTTCATAAAACAATTTATTTTTTTTCTTATAATGTTTTAGTCCGAGGAAATACCTGAATTATCATAATTCCTGAGTAATACCTGAGACAAGAAAATGGTTTTCATTAGTCAAGAATTATAATACTATCATTCTATTGTAACACTACTAACAAATATTTAATTATTATTCAGGCCTTGTTCAGTTCAGTTCAGTAGCTCAGTCGTGTCCGACTCTTTGCGACCCCATGAATCACAGCACGCCAGGCCTCCCTGTCCATCACCAACTCCCAGAGCTCACCCAGACTCAGGTCCATTGAGTCAGTGATGCCATCCAGCCATCTCATCCTCTGTCGTCCCCTTCTCCTCCCGCCTTCAATCTTTCCCAGCATCAGAGTCTTTTCCAATAAATCAACTCTTCCCATGAGGTGGCCAAAGTACTGGAGTTTCAGCTTTAGCATCATTCCTTCCAAAGAAATCCCAGGGCTGATCTTCAGAATGGACTGGTTGGATCTCCTTGCAGTCCAAGGGACTCTCAAGAGTCTTCTCCAACACCACAGTTCAAAAGCATCAATTCTTCAGCGCTCAGCCTTCTTCACAGTCCAAATCTCACATCCATACATGACCACAGGAAAAACCATAGCCTTGAGTAGACGGACCTTTGTTGGCAAAGTAATGTCTCTGCTTTTGAATATGCTATCTAGATTGGTCATAACTTTCCTTCCAAGGAGTAACCATCTTTTAATTTCATGGTTGCAGTCACCATCTGCAGTGATTTTGGAGCCCCCCAAAATAAAGTCTGACACTGTTTCCACTGTTTCCCCATCTATTGCCCATGAAGTGGTGGGACTGGATGCCATGATCTTCATTTTCTGAATGTTGAACTTTAAGTCAACTTTTTCACTCTCTACTTTCACCTTCATCAAGAGGCTTTTTAGTTCCTCTTCACTTTCTGCCATAAGGGTGGTGTCATCTGCATATCTGAGGTTATTGATATTTCTCCCGGCAGTCTTGATTCCAGCTTGTGCTTCTTCCAGTCCAACGTTTCTCATGATGTACTCTGCATAGAAGTTAAATAAGCAGGGTGACAATATACAGCCTTGACGTACTCCTTTTCCTATTTGGAACCAGTCTGTTGTTCCATGTCCAGTTCTAACTGTTGTTTCCTGACCTGCATACAAATTTCTCAAGAGGCAGATCAGGTGGTCTGGTATTCCCATCTCCTTCAGAATTTTCCACAGTTTATTGTGATCCACACAGTCAAAGGCTTTGGCATAGTCAATAAAGCAGAAATAAAGGATAAAGGACAGAAATAGTATGGACCTAACAGAAGCAGAAGATAATAAGAAGAGGTGGCAAGAATACACAGAAGAACTGTACAAAAAAGATCTTCATGACCCAGATAATCACAATGGTGTGATCACTGACCTCGAGCCGGACATCCTGGAATGTGAATTCAAGTGGGCCTTAGGAAGCATCACTATGAACAAAGCTAGTGGAGGTGATGGAATTCCAGTTGAGCTATTCCAAATCCTGAAAGATGATGCTGTGACAGTGCTGCACTCAATATGCCAGCAAATTTGGAAAACTCAGCAGTGGCCACAGGACTGGAAAAGGTCAGTTTTCATTCCAATCCCAAAGAAAGGCAATGCCAAAGAATGCTCAAACTACCGCACAATTACACTCATCTCACCCGCTAGTAAAGAAATGCTCAAAATTCTCCAAGCCAGGCTTCAGCAATATGTGAACCGTGAACTTTCTGATGTTCAAGCTGGTTTTAGAAAAGGCAGAGGAACCAGAGATCAAATTGCCAACATCCGCTGGATCATGGAAAAAGCAAGAGAGTTCCAGAAAAACATCTATTTCTGCTTTATTGACTATGCCAAAGCCTTTGACTGTGTGGATCACAGTAAAGTGTGGAAATTCAGGCCTTGTAGTTGCATGCATTTCCTCATTTAATCCTCAAGATATACCCCTAAGCTACATATGTACTAGTATTCTCATTTTATATAGCTCGTCAGCATTTGTTCAGAGTTGGTTTGAATAAAATATGAGAAAATCTTAAAATAACAGTTAAGTAGTTAGCAGCACATTTCTCTATCATGTAAATGTGCAGTGGTGTTTATCCAGGGTTTGGATGCTATATTGTAATTCTGTCCCAAGTCTTCAGAGACCAAGACCTCTACCAGTTCCTCATTCTGTCATGCATTGCATATGACCTTGGCCTTATTACTCAGGATTGAATCTTTTTTTTTCTTCTTTAGGGAATAGGATTGAGGGAAGAATGAATAACAATGGGAAAAGGGTATAACAGACTTCTTTTCAGGAATTTCTTGTAGGACAATTAGTCATACAGGACATGTCTGGGAAATAGCTGTAAGGCAACCCAGGGAATGTAGTCTGTGTTCTGGGTGACAGGGTGCCCAACTAAAAATTCTACCATACTAAAAGGTAAGAATGGATACTGGAGAGTGACCAGACATTCCGACTGTATCATCCAAGGTCACAAACAGTTAGTAAATGATAAGGCCAAAATCAAACCTGACCTATATTTTTAGCACCCATGTGTCTGAAGTTACCTCTTAAGCACCTAGATTCTCCATAATATGACATTTAATTTGGGAAGAGAGGACAAGATGAAGGGTAGGGTATTTAGCTAACTGTACTTTGTAACCCATGAGGCTGCCTTTTTTTTTTTTTTTTTTTTAGGTTACCAAGGAACTGACGGTGAGAGTTGAAAACTCTGTTTTCTTATGCAGGTCAGAAATGAGAGTCATCATGACTTGTATCTTACTCTTGTTCTTAATCTGATATGGCTCTGGAGACCGAATAGTGGTCATACATTTTTCATGTTCTATTTTCGTTTATGGTGAATCACACAACAATTGGTTTTCTAATAATTAATAGTAAACACAGTTGCACTGCTCAGTTTCATGCTAAACAAACTGTATTGCATGGAGACAAATAATGTAATTTCTAATTCATATCTGGAGGCTTATATTAAGTCTCACATAGGAAAAAAAAATCCAACTTCAGCTTTATAAAACTTAAGAAAGTACTTTAGAGATCTCTTAGGCTAGTCATTAACAACAATTATTTTCCTTTAAGTAAAAGCTGCAGATTTTAATATTGTGTTCACTTTGTCCTGTTAAATTTCCAGTTACCTGCAAGTTTCTTTTGTTTCTCTATTTATTTCTATTTCAGGTGATTTTAACCTTCCAGATTAAGAAAGTAGGCTCTCAAAATAGACTTTCGATATTTCCTAGCTGTGTGACTTTGAGAGGTCACCTAAGTCTAAAAGCCTCCCATTTCCTCTTCTGCCATATAACCACTTCCTAGACTTGTAAGAACTAAATAACAATATATTTTGTGAGGTGTGTGAAATAGTTCCTGGCACCAGTTATGTATTATTTTAATTATTATTATTTTTTCTGATTCTCTTTCATCCTGCTTTTATAGCCCATGACTCTTTACCAATGAATGATTTTCTTGCCATTGATTATTCTAGACACCCATGAAGGACACTCTTCCTGTCCAGCAAACCAGAACACTTACTCAGCACTCTGGTCAATAGTATGTGCTGGTTGGGAATGCAGCATTCAGCTCGGGTGGTCTTTTTGTGCTGTGTGAGAAGACCAAAGGCTTGGGTATCACCAGTGCCTGGTTTGATTTCTGGCCCTAGATCTTATTAATTGTATTACCTATGAGGTATTTCTTATACATTCTGAGCTTCTGTTACTTTACCTATTGAACAAGAATGATGATCACATCTAATTTGTAAAGTCATAAGGAGAATTAAAGATAATAAAAATAAAACCTGATACTGGTACCACCTGTAAATATTCCAAGTACATGGTATTCTCAGGGTGAAGGGAACTAGTTGGGCTACATGAATGGGGCAAAACCAAGTAAAGTAGTGTGGCCAAATGGTAGTGGATTCATAGCAAAATATTCCATATTAGAGCAGCTCAGACAGTAAAGAATCTGCCTGCAGTGCAGGAGACCTGGGTTTGATCCCTGGGTTGGGAAGATCCCCTGGAGGAGGGCATGGCAACTCACTCTGGTATTCTTGTCTGGAGAATTCCCATGGACAGGGGAACCTGGCAGGCTACAGTCCATGGGGTCGCAGACTCAGACAGGACTGAGTGACTAAGCACAGCATAGAGTTAAGTCAGCCTGAAGAGGATTCTTAATTTCCCCTGTAAATACCATAGATATTCTGCTTTCACTGAACTGTCAGGAAGGCTAACAGCAGGGGAATGTTGTGTTTTTAGCTTGCTCTTGAAGCTTCCCAGATCTTTGCTTATTTGCTCCTCTTTCCTCTAATAGGCCTTTCCCATTCCCTCGAGAGAGCTCTAAAGATATTAATCCTGTCTGCAGAAATCCCTTTTTAGTCCACAGATCATAAAAAGTGTGAGATTATCTATGGCTGGATACACATAGAGACTCTGTGTTGTAAAGAAGTGAGTATTGGACTGGGAATTAATGTATTTGGGTTTCTGTAAACAGCAAACTGTGTGACCTTAGATGGGGCCATCCATCTCTCTCAGGCTCCATTTCTCTGCAATGAAACTGAGAGGCAGAATCAATGATTTGTAAGGTCTCCTTAGCATCCAAAATTCTGAAATGGTGAGATTAGTTGAGTAACCCAAATTTTTAACTTGCAAAAAGTGTTTCCTAAATCATTGCATTTTCTTGTGCTGGTGCTTATTCTTCAGTAGCTGTTGAGTGGTCATAACTGGGTTGCAAGCCTTGCCAGTTTCTCTCACTGCAACTGCTACTGTCAGATTTCATCTCTACATGGACAGCTTCTTTGACCATCTTGCTGACAGTCCAGATTTCACCCTTTTGTAAATCATTACAAAATCTTACAAAAAGCCTTACAGACAAATGCATCACTATTCACCAACCCAAAAGCTATGTGCCTCAACCCAATATAAACTCTCTTTTTCCCTCTTTTCTCATCTGTGTATTCAATACAAAATATCTATTATTTTCTTGTTCAATCATTTGTTAAATCATTTTCTTTCAAGACTTTTGTTGGATGCTTCCCATATGTGGGCTCTGGTATTTCTGTGTTCATATGTGGAGAAGGAAATGGCAACCCACTCTAGTGTTCTTGCCTAGAGAATCCCATGGACAGAGGAGCCTGGCAGGCTACAGTCGACGGGGTCCACAAGAGTTGGACATGACTTAGTGACTAAACAAACAAACAAAAATGTGGGCACTGGTTCTGTCCTGTGAGACTTTATAAACTAGTAGAGAACAGATAAGACATTCATATTATTATTTAAGTGGATCTCTAAGGCCCTAGAGGTAGAATAACCTAGTGGTCAATAAGTCAGATTTAGAGTCAAATCAGGGCTTCCCTATTGACTCAGATGGTAAAGAATCTGCTTGCAATGTAGGAGACCCAGGTTTGATCCCTGGATCAAGAAGATCCCCTGGAGTAGAAAACAGCTCCCCATTCCAGTATTATCGCCTAGACATGGACAGAGGAGCCTGGTGGGCTATATAGTCCATGGGGCTGCACAGAATCAGACATGACTCAGTGACTAACAGAGTAAGATCAAGGCTATGTATCTGTCAGCAAATTAATTATCTATCTGCGTCTGTTAAATAGAGAGGAATCACTATACCTTCCTTGCTGCTTATTGTGAGCATTAAGTGAAATAATGTATATAAGTGTTGGCATAGGCCCCAGCTCACAGTTTTGCTCACTTATTATAATCTGTAGTAATTTGTAAACTTGATGATACACACACTTACATTTTGTGCTAAATGAGGTGTATGTTTGCACAGTGAGTAAGCCCAGCAGTTTTACACCAGGGAGATAATAGCTGTCTACCCATCACATGCACATGCCTCACTGAGCATCTGAAGGGGGCTCTAAACACTTACTTTGTACTTTACTGGAGTTTTTATAGAAATTGACAAGCTGATTCTCAATTTAATACAGAAATACAAAGGATTTGAAATGACCAGAGCAACTCTGAAAATGAAGAACAAGCTTGTGGGACTAATACTACCTGATTTCAGATTTATTATATTAATAAAGCTACACGAAACCAAACAGTATGGTGTTGGTATCAAGAGACAAAGATCAATGAAAAATAGTACTTAATCAAGAAATAGAACAAGACATATACGGACAACTCATTTCTGATAAGGATTTTGTGATGACAATTTATTGGACAAAGAATAGAATTTTCCACTGATGGTACTGAGACAGTTGACTATCCACATGCAAAAAATATAACATTGCTCTATACTCTACATTATGCTCAACAATTAATAGGAAATGATCATAGGTTTAATTGTAAAATCTAAAGCATGAAGGTTATAGGAGAAAAACAGGGGCACATCTTTGGATCTTGGGTTGTGCAAAGATTTCTTAGATATGACACCAAATGCACAGTCCATAAAGAAAAAAATATATAAATTGAACTTCATGAAAATTTTAAATGTCTATTCTTTAAAAGATACTGTTAAAACAATTAAAAGACTAACAGACTGATATAAAAACGTTTGTACATTGTACAACTGACAAAAGGAATTGTGCTCAGGAAAAATACATATATACATATCTTTAGTTGAAAAGTATATTTCATATGTATATGAAATATATACACATACAAACTTGGAAAATAATATAATACTGCCTTATTTCAAGGTTTATTGTAAAGCTACAGTAATAAAAACAGTATGGTGTTAGCACCAAGAGAGACAAAAATATCAATGAAAAATGATCATTGTGTACATGTATATACATTTAAAAATTCTTAAGACTCAATAATAATATATAAAATACTAAATTTAAAAATGTGCAAAGACTTAAAGATTTTTTGCTGAATAAAAGAATGTTAAATAAAAACCCCAAAAGATTCTCAATATTCTTTTTTTTGATTTTTTTAAATTTTATTTTATTTTTAAACTTTACATAATTATATTATTTTTGCCAAATATCAAAATGAATCCATCATAGGTATACATGTGCTCCCCATCCTGAACCCTCCTCCCTCCTCCCTCCCCAAGGCTATTAGAAGGCTAACATAGAAAAAGATACATATAAGCAAATGCCTGGCTGGATGAATCACAAGCTGGAATTCAGACTGCTGGAAGAAATAACAACCTCAGATATGCAGATGACACCACTCTAATGGCAGAAAGTGAAGGGGAACTAAAGAGCCTCTTGATAAAAGTGAAACAGGAGAATTGAAAAAGCTGGCTTGAAACTCAACATTCAAAAAACTAAGATCATGGCATCCAGTCCCATCACTTCATGGCAAATAGATTGGGAAAAAATGGAAACAATGACAGATTTTATTTTCTTGGGCTCCAAAACCACTGTGGACAGTGACTGCAACCATGAAATTAAAAGGCCCTTGCTCCTTAGAAGGAAAGCTATGACTAACCTAGACAGCATATGAAAAAGCAGGGATATTACTTTGCCAACAAAGGTCTGTCTAGTCAAAGCTATGGTTTTTCCAGTAGTCATGTGTGGATGTGAGAGTTGGACAATAAAGAAGGCTGAGCATCAAAGAATTGATACTTCTAAATTGTGGTGCTGGAGAAGACTCTTGAGAGTCCCTTGGACTGCAAGGAGATCCAACCAGTCAACCCTAAAGGAAATCAACCCTGAATATTCACTGGAAGGGTTGATGCTGAAGCTGAAGCACCACTATGTTGGCCACTTGATGTGAAGAGCAGATTCACTGAAAAGACCCTGATGCTGGGAAAGACTGAAGGCAGGAGGAAAAGGGGATGACAAAGGATGAGGTGGTTGGATGGCATCATAAGCACAATGGACATGAGTTTGAGCAACTCTGAGAGATAGGGAAGGACAAGGAAGCCTAGCCTGCTGCAGTCCATGGGGTCACAAAGAATTGGATATGACTTAGTGACTGAACAGCAACAGATAAGCAAATGTTGGTAAAGAAGCAGAGGAACTAGAATCCTCACACTGCTGGGAATGTAAAAAGATAGAACTAATTTGGGAAAACAGTTTGGCAATTTTTTAAAAAGTTAAATATTATCTGCCATATAACCTAGCTATATTCTATTCACAGGTGTGCACACACACACACATTATACACATATATACATATACATATGTATATATATCCTGTGTGCTCAGTCATGTCTGACTCTTTGTGACCCCATAGACTGTAGCCCGCCAGGCTCTTCTGTTCATGGGAATTTTCCAGGTGAGAATACCCATGGAAATGAGTGGCCATTTCCTCCTCCTATATAATACCTATGTGTGTGTGTGTGTGTGTGTGTGTGTGTGTGTGTGTGTGTGTGTGTATGTGTCTGTGTACACACCTAAAAGAAATGAAAGCATGCATTCATAGAAAGATTTGTACACAAATATTCATGGGAGCTTTATTTGGAATAGCTTTGATGTTTCATGTCCACCAGCAGGTGAATGTCTATGTGAATTGTAGTATTACCCATACAATAGAATACTACTCAGAAGTAAACAGGGATGGATTTGTGATACATAAAACAACATGTATAAATCCTAAGATAATTAGGCTGAGGGAAAGAAGTCAGAGAAAAAATAAAGAGTATAGAGATTCAATTTACATGACATTCTTTTTAGAAACTAATTTTTAATTACTGGAAGTAGTGCAGTGTTTCACTGGGGCTGAGGGTGCCTGTGGTAAGGGATAGAAAAGAGAAATGACAGAGAGCGCAAGGAGACTTGGGGAGGTGATGAATTTGCTTATCTTAACTGTGGGGATAGTTTCACAGGGATATACTTGTCAAAACTCATCAAATCAAACATTTTAATATGTGCAGTATACTGTATATTCATTATACCTCAATAAGGCTGTTTAATTTTTTTTTCTATTTCTAGTTTGATTGGTTTTTTATCATAAATGGATGCTGCTGCTGCTAAGTCGCTTCAGTTGTGTCTGACTCTGTGCGACCCCATAGATGGCAGCCCATCAGGCTCTGCCATCCTTGGGATTCTCCAGGCAAGAACACTGGAGTGGGTTGCCATTTCCTTCTCCAATGCATGAAAGTGAAAAGCGAAAGTGAAGTTGCTCAGTCAGGTCCGACTCTTAGCGACCCCATGGACTGCAGCCTACCAGGCTCCTCCATTCATGGGATTTTCCAGGCAAGAGTACTGGAGTGGGGTGCCATTGCCTTCTCCAAATGGATGCTAAAAGCTATCAAATGCTTTTTGTTACTTTCTTTCTTTTTTTTAGATCATCATGTGCTTTCTCTATTTTGTTTTTATGGTTACTGACAAAGAAGTGCCCCTTTTGGGATAATTTTTATTATTGCATTTTATTTCATCTGTTAAGAAGGTTATGCATATTTTCTTGTTAACAATTTTTTGGTGGTATCCTACAGATTGCAACAGGCCTTCTCAATTTATCAGTGTATAATGCAAACTAAGATTTTCACCTCTGCTTAAAAATTCAAGGAACTAAAACACTTTTATTACCTTTGTTCTCCTTCACAACCTCTGTAGTATGGCTTCATGCGTTTTGATTCCTACAGTTTTAAAAACCTAGAAGCATTATTTATGTGTTTAGCTAATTAACAAATCTGCCCATATATTTAACACTTTTTATTCATTCTTTTCTTTTAGTATTTCCTTTAGTTCAAGTGCAGTGTTGAAAATGCTGTTGGTTTTTTACTTATTTAAAAATAACTTCATTTTCTTTCATTTTACTTGGTATATAATTCTTGCTTGGGAGCTATTTTTTTCAGAACTTTGAAGATATAAGCTCCTTTTTTTTTTTGGTTGAGAAATCAACTATTATGTTATTATTACCTTTGAAAGTATTGTTGTTTTTCTAGCTGCTTTTTGGAATTTATCTTCATCTTGATCTTTAGCAACTTTACTATGCTGTGCGTAGGTGTAATTTTCTTTTTATTTATTCTGGTTACTTGGAACAGTGCTTTTTGTATCCGTGGCTTATTATTTCTCTTTTATTTTGGATAATTCTCAGGCATTATTGCCTCAACTATTGCTTTTTCTATTATTATCTCACTCCTTTCCTTCTGGGGTTTTAATTACAGTTAAGTAGTCATTTTTGCATTTCTTCCATCTTACATTACCTTTTCTATATTTCCCTTCTTCTCTCTCTTACTTCATTCCGGATCTGTTCCTCTGATCTAACCTTCAGTGCCTTAATTCTCTATAGTCAGCTATATCAAATTTGCCATTAAACCCAACTCTTGATTTTCCAATTTTTAAATTTCTAAATTTCAAATTTTCTTTTCTTTCCTTGAACATCTTAGACCTGGTTAAACTCTAAATCTCTTTAATCCCTGGAACCCAGTGGATAGGTTTTTATTGTCCGTTGTCTTTCTTACTTTTCAATCACATTGTCTTATCTCCCATATGTCAGGAGGTTTTCATTATGCTCTAGAACCTGAAAAGATATGACAATGTATATATTTTTAAAAACTGAAAATATGAAATAAATATGAGTAATTAGTGGCTTAACGTTGTTATTCTTCTCTAAAGAATAGTAATATTTCCTTCTGCCAGACAGTTAGTAGGGATACTCTAGCTCTTCCAAATCTCCTATCACCGGTTTCAAGGAACAAGGTTATTTAAAGCAGTTTAGTCTCTCACTCGTGTCCGGCTCCCTGCAATCCCATGCACTGCAGCACACCAGGTTTCCCTGTGCTTCACCATCTCCCAGAATTTGCTTAAACTCATGTCCACTGAGTTGGTGAGGCCATCCAACCATCTCATCCTCTGCAATGCCAGGTCTGTTTCTGATCTGTACCTTACTCCTAGGGCTTTGCTCTTCATGTCACCAACCCATGGGCTGAAGTTTATATTAGGCATGTAAGGTTCTGAACTCCAAGTGCTATGCCCTTCCTCAGTTTCCAAGCCTTTCAGCTACTTCTTTCAAAACTGGCAGATACTCCTAGGGCACAGTGGCCCTAAGCACCCACTTTGTCTCTCTTGATTTCCATTTGCTTCGAGACTGTGGCCACATAATTGTCCACTGCTTTGTAAGCTCTTGACAGTTTCAAAGAGATGAGGTTAATTTTTTTTTAAATTATCATTTCTCTAGTGATGTTCCGTCTCAGTTACATAAACCACCTTACCAGAATCGGAAGTTTTTATTCCATTCTGTCTTCTCTCTCTTAGACATCTGAATCTCAGCTTCTCAAACTTTATTCCTACCAAAGTTCTTGCCTTCTAGAAGTACTTTTTAAGATAGAATATGGGAAATGCACGAAATGAAATATGATACTTTTGGTTTTCTACCTAACATATATCTTCCCTTTCTTGCAAATAAAACCTCAATTGCATTCTTGCTGCAATGTAGTCAACCTCAGGGATGAATTTTTGATTAAATTAAGCCAAATAGCTCAATTCTATTCCCTGGAAGATAACTCAGATTTTGTCAGCACCTCCACATCATACTGCTAAAGACAGAGCCACACCCTTTATGTTCCCACCCAGTACCTTGTTTTTAAGATACTGTTTTGTGAAAAATAGGACACGAGAGTTGTTGCAGCTAACTTGTGTTCATGAGAGAAGCCACCAACATGTGAATAATTGCAGTACAGAAAAGCAACATTAAACCAAGGTTTTTGCTGACATTCTTAAGCTGTTGTACCAACTTTTGAATCCTAACCCTGGATTTCTTGTTATTTGAGATAATGGATCCTGATTGTTGTCACTTTTAAAAAGGTATTGTTGCTTGCAGCAAAATATATCCCAGTGGATCTAATAAACTTCCCTGAATTGCATCTTAATATTTCTCAGATATACATATTGCCTCTCTGTCTAGACCAGTTGCCCAGATTCTATGTAGATATTCTCTGGCACAGCTCTGATGGTTTCTGTTCTCAAGAAACAAGTCTACTTTTGTTCCTTCAGTTTTGTTGCTGAACTTTATTTTCTTTTCTGTCCATTCCATTTCCATCTACAATGCTAAGACTGTCAACTTCGTTCTCCCTTGGCTTGGGCCCCATTACGCTTCTGTCAAACCCTGGCCAATGTCTTCTTTCTATGTCAAGTTGCTTTTAGTTTTCCCTCTGGATGACTATATTCTCCCTCCTCAAATATTTCAAGGGGCAACTCAGCCTCACTTTAGTGATTGACCTTCTCCAACTTGGTACTGAAGAACCCTGAGACGGGATGGGATCCTGCACACAGGAACATTCTCATTTAAGTTATTCCTGCTGCTCCTCTGCAAGAAACACTTCAGAGATGCATGAACATGTATGAAAGTGGATGCCAAAATGAAATTAGGTGTGGGTTACTTCCTTTGTTTATACTAGGTGGGGCTTTGCTTTTGTTTAGAAATGATTATGAGCCAAGCAAAGCTAACTTCTACTCTATTTTTTTTCTTTTTTTTAAATCTTGGGGATATAGCCTGGATGTGAGAGATGGGGCTGGAATGGGTGCAGGTCCAGTGCTGAGACTCTTTCACTTTTAGAGCAGGGGAAAAGCACCCTGCATTCTCCTCAAAGCAGGCTTTGTGCACTGATTTTTAAGCAATGTGAGAGGATGCCTCAGTTGACCCTGTGAAGTGGCCTGGAAAAGAATGCAAGATGTGGACAGTGCCTGCTGGCACCAGCCCAGATACAGAGGGACAATTTAGTTCAATATGTTTAGGGAATGTTCCTCAAATTATCTTATTAAAAATCTGTCACTCTCCCTTCTGGGCTGACAGTTGATAAAGCATTTAATGAATATGCATTTTGATAGGCAGACAGCCTCATCTTCGCTCGCTGGATCTGTCCTTCATCAGATCAAGTCTGGACAAAGGACCCTTGTCATCATTCTGTGTCTGTTTGGCCAGAGAAGTGATCTGAATTAATGTTCCAGCTGACCCATCTGTAGAGGCCACAGCTCTGCAGAGGGTAAGGAAGGCCACTGTCTGTTTGCATTTAGAGCCCTCTGATATATATCACCGGGCTGCAGGGCTGGCTGTAGGCAACTGTTAAGTAGATAGCTTATTATCATCAACACATTACCAAATACCTACTTGACATTCTGAGGCAGAACTCCAGATGTACCCCCAAACCTGCTCCTCTCTCAGTGCTCCCTTGTCAGTCTAGAGCCGTGCCACCCTTTCCCTAGCTCAGGAAAGAACCTGAGCTATCGTCCTTTCCTCCACTGTTTCTCTCACACGCACGTCCAGCCCACCTGTTGGCTGTAGCCTGTTGACTGTACTCTCAGGATTTATCTAGAATTTAACTACTCTTCCTCTAGTGTGAGCTGGCATTTCTGCCTGGATTATTTTCAAGGCAACCTCAATCGTCTTCTTACTTCCACCCTTGCCCTCATTTCAAACTGTTCTCAAAGCAGCAGACATATCTCTAAAAATACAGGTTAGGATAGATTATTCCTCCCTAGAATCCTCCAGCTAACTCATAAGCTCATCTCTTGCCATTCTCCCTCATATCCACTCTGCTTCACCTCTAGTCCTTCCTTCCTGCTCCTGGAATCTGCTGCACATGCCTGGGTGCTGTCATCTCAGGACATCTGCATTGTTTACCTTTTCCGGAATACTGCTCTTCTCCCAGGTATCAGCACTTTCTTCCATTCTTCTGTTACCTTCTCATTGATGCCTTCCCTGACCCTTTAATCTAAACTTTACCTCTCTCTATCTCCTTGATTCCTGCTTTATTTCTTCCTCATAGCACTCATCATTATCTGGCAAACTATCTTTTACTTGTTTCCTTTGTTTGTTGTGGGTTCTTCCAGTAGAGTGCATAGTTGATGAATGTAGGACATTTTATCTGATTTAGTCACTAAGACATCACCAGCATCTAGAACAGTGTGTAGCACATACATGTGTTCCAATGTCCACAAGTAAGGGTCAGCCATCTGTTCTTGTAAATAAAGTTTTGCTGGGCTGTAGTCACATCCATCATTTTATATATTACCTCTGGCTCCTTTTGAGCTATAGTGTCAGAGATGCTTTGGTCAATAAGTCTAAAACATTTAACTATTTGACCTTTTAAGAAAATGTTTGCCAAACCTCATTTTCAAGGATTTTACCATGGAGTTGTATAAATAAGACTAGTAACTTTTAGAAGACAGTTATCTATGGGCCACTTGTTTCCACCCTTCTTTTGAGCAGAGGTACTGACTGCTTTTTGGTTTTTTAGATGTATATTTTCAATGAAATTCATATAGCAACCAACAAAATTCAAAATTTGTATAGCAAATGAAATTCATATAGCAAACAGCCTTTTGGTTTTTTAGATGTATCTTTTCAATGAAATTCGTATAGCAAACAGCAAAAGATACAGAATCTTTCTTCAGTGGAAAGGGCTTACTAACTTTATAAAAGATGTGCTTACTGACTTTTATAAAAGTATCTAGTTCCTTAAGCTCAGGGTTTCTTTCCTATAATGTAACCCAATGTGTATGCAAGTGGCACATAGTCTCCTGCATCATGCGATAGGAACTGGTGTTCAGGGAACCAGCACAAGAAAAGCTGATGTCCCAGCTGTTGCTTCTGCTGTGAGCAATAAAATACTTTGTCTTTGATCATGCATTTTACATCTTCTGCCAACATCCATGAACTCTTCAGGGCTAACTGGATAGTTTGCAAGGAGGGTAAAATCTTTAACCCTTCACAATTCTTCTGCTGCTAAGTCACTTCAGTCGTGTCCGACTCTGTGTGACCCCATAGACGGCAGCCCACCAGGCTCCCCCATCCCTGGGATTCTCCAGGCAAGAACACTGGAGTGGGTTGCCATTTCCTTCTCCAATGCATGAAAGTGAAAAGTGAAAGTGAAGTTGCTCAGTCGTGTCCGACTCTTCGTGACCCCATGGACTGCAGTCTACCAGGCTCCTCCATTCATGGGATTTTTCCAGGCAAGAGTACTGGAGTGGGGTGCCGTTGCCTTCACAATTCTTAGCAGTACCTAAAAAAGCATACCAAGGTTGCAAAGTGGTACATCCTCAAAACTCAGGCCTGACTGGAAGAGAAGTCTTCAAAAAACAGGTTGTATAGGAGAGAAAAGAATGTAGAAAACACAGTGAGTTAAAAGAAAATGGGGAACTTGTTCCCAGAGGGTGTGGGAAGAAAGAGGCTAAAGGGTGTATGTAGAGAAACAGCCCAGATGAGAAAGACGGCAATCTGTTCCACTCTCTAAGGCAGGTTTGAAAGGAAAGGGATATGTAGACTGGGTATTGATGGGAAAGTATGACTTAAGGAGAGAATGTCTCAGGTAAGGGAGTAAGGAAGATGGTGATAAGGAGATTTCCAGATTCTTGGGAGGTTTGGATGATGTGAAAAGAGTATGGAGTTTACCTTATAGGCTGTAGAGACTAATTGGAGACTTGGAAATAAAAGATAAAGGAAAATGGCATTTTAGAAAGATTAATCAGGCTAATGTACAAAATGCTTTAAGATAGGGATAGTTTAGAATGGAGAGATTTGTTAGGGGATATTTAAAAAAAAAGGGAACTAACCAAATATGTGGTCAGTGTATGGTTATGCCTGACAGGATGCCTTAGGAGGTCGTGGAGGATATTGGAGCTCAGGAGCACCTGCCCTCTTCACAGTGTACCCCACAATCACCTAGCCTTGGGGATTTTAAAATCTTTATTTCAAAAGCTTGGATAGCTTCAGTATCTAGGTTGTGGCAAAATCAGGACGCATGTACAATACCTTACAATACCTTAGATTCGTGAAAGCTACCAAAAAGTACAATAAAATTAACACGTCTATTATAGGAAATGTATGACACAAATAATATAAAACTGAAAGGTGAAAGCCTGGTGTGCTGCAGTCCATGGGGTTGCAAAGAGTTGGCCATGACTTAGCGACTGAACACCACCACCAATGGTATTCCATTAACTGTTTATAACCAGTTAGTCATAAAGTATAAAATACAGACAAAACACTCTGTGAATCCACGATCTCCTTTAAGAAATACATTATGGATACAGTTGGTGCCCCTTGTGTGCCCGCCCCAGGCACATTCCTCTTCCCACCTGTGTTCTCCATGCCCTGCTCAGTAACCACGGTAATGATTTTGGTATTTGTGAATTCCATGCCTTTAAAACATACTTTACTAAAGTATTGTACTGAACAACCATAGTGTTATTCTCATGATTTTAAATGTTTGTCAAAAGGATGCCCTGTTGTGATGTTGCTATTTTAGTGAACATTTTGTTGTGAAAATCATCCATGTTGATATGTGTAATTTTATTTATTTTCACTATTGTCTATTATTCTATCATGAGAAAACCACAATCAGTCAGTTCTCTGGTTAATGGCCATGTGCAGGTTTTTCAAATGTTGTTAATCCCATCAATGCTAAGGTGAATATTCTTGTAAATTCTTTTGTGTGTGTGTATGAGAATTTTGAATAGCATACACTTAAGAATGGAATTCCTGGGTCATTAGGTATGCTATTAGGAAAAGTATCGAAATGGCCTGTGTTAGAAGCCTCTGGATCAGAGTAGAATCAGGTAATGGGAGGGAATAAAGCATTAGAAGGGGTTTTGAATTGCGTTTATCTCATACAAGATGTCGGGGAGGCAAAGAGGTAGGATTTAGGAATGACACTGGTGTTGTATGGCAAGGATGGTCAACACAATAACCTCAGACAGATATGGGAATATACGGAAGAGTGCTTACTTGTGGGGATATGTTTAAGGCATGTCTAGTGAGGCAGTGATGGGAATTATAATTCATACAATGTAGATTTCTGGCAGATGAGTTAATATTTTAAATCTTGGGAGAGAAAAATGGTATCAAAGATGTAATTTATGCAATATTTTTAGAATTTTATAGTTAAAATCGTGTTAGAAGAAGGTACCTACCTTAGAGGAGGTGAATAGAACAAATACCAACAGAGCCGTGCCGGTCAAGTACTATACCGGCTTATATTACTCGTCCTGGTTACTCACATCTGCTTCTCTGTATGAGGACCCTCACCCACTGCCCTGAGAACTTTGTGCTTCCTGTTGGGGGACTGTACCTCCCAGCGTTGTTGACTTTGGGTCTGGCCATGTGATGTGCTTTGGCTAAGGCATGTGTGCAATGTCAGGGGTGCCATGTCTGAGCAAAAGCATGGGAACTGCTCTTTCAGAGTCAGTCCCCAAACAGAAGACACAGGGGCTGAGCTCCAGGCGCCACAGATCTGGAGCCAACCTGCAGTCCCTAAGGGACATGAAAAAGAAATCGTTGTTTATTGTTGTAAGCTCCTGGGAGTGGAAAGATCATTACTTCATCCAAGCTGACTGATTCAAGTTACTGGTACAGGATATTTGCAAGAAGTTAATGACTGTTTGTGGGAAAAAAATTTACATTGATTTTGGTCTGATTTCTTAAAAATTCTAGTGGTAAATCCAAGGGAGAGAGAGATATAGAAACATCTAATATTCATATCTGATATTTTCTCCCCAAAGCAGAATCCTTGAAGTTACCCATGACCTTAAGAGTTACATTGGCTAGTAAAATGTCTGCAAAGGGGACTTCTCTCACTGTTGGGCGGAAGATTTGAAGGAGCTTGTGTGCTATTCTCCATCCTTTTTTTGCCCTCTTATGCTTGCCATGGACGCTCCATCCACTACAGTGTTGTACACCATATAATTACAGAATGCTGGAATGTTCTTTACTAGGGACATTGAGTTGTCCACTTAGAAGGTCTTTTCTAGAGAGTCACCCTGCCCTGTAGTGCACTTATTATGAGAAATAAACAAATCTTATTTGTTTCCTCTGAGATGCCTGCTGCTGTTTGCTATTGCAGCAGAGCCTGGCACACCCTGGCTAAATGCCATGGTATACTGAAGTGCCAACAGCATCAACTAAAGGTCTTTTTAGACTAGATGAAGCTAAAATTGTTTGAGGATAGAGGTGAAAACACCTACAGAAAGGGAAGAGATGGCAGAAAAGGTAAAGCAATGAAGGAAGGCAGCAGAAGAGAGGACACAGGCTCGCAAAGGGGATTAGTAGGAGATGATGAAGGTTGTCTCTTTCTAAGGATTGTGTCTGGAATCCCACAGCATAGACCAGTCTGTTTATTTTGGTAGGAGTTCTTCTTAAAGAGCTGGGACAAGACAGTGGAAATTTCAGAATAAGCACTTTTAAACTTGCAAATAACAAGATTCTCATTTAAGATGAAGGAGAATTTATTACTCATGGAATGCATCACAGGAAAGGTGGCATTGGCCCCAAGAACAACTGGTTCCCTGCCTTGCCTGTGATGCTGGCAGACTCTTTATCCATTTCTGTGTCATCTTTCAGCTTCTTTATTGTATTGGCTTCATCTTTTCCTATTATAGACACATTTTCTCCATAAGGCAAGGAACATGGTCACTTGCGGCCCTGAATTCACTTCCCAGAAATTCTGCCATCAGAGAGGAGAGATATAATTTGTGCTCCTTTAAGCCAGAAACATCCTGGAGCAGGACTTTGCATGGATCATCTGTCTATTTCAGGCCAATCTCAGTGGCCAGACAATTGGGTGATATTTCTTGATTCAGGTTGGTTCACATGCACACTTCTGTAGTCAAGGACACAGAACCTATTGCCCCAAGAGGTGGAGCAGGTTCTGGACAGAGAAATATAAGGACTTCTAAAGGAATATAAGAGTAATCAGTGTTCAGAGTCCTCCACCTTTGGGGATACAACTCAAATGTGAAATGAGTTCATGTTATCAGTTGTACAGTGCCAAGTTTTAAATTTTGAAATATTTGTTTCACCTGTCATATAATCATAAGTATAGACTTTAGGAAACTGCAAGGGCTTATTTGAAAATAACAAGATAGATAATAGGAATGACAAGGGGAAAAAAAGGCCAACGAAGTTATTGATAGCAGAGCTAGAGTAAGGTATTATTATATGCATAATGTCAGAAACATTGGCAAGGGCTTGTTCCAGAGTTTTTTTTCCAGAGAGAATCCTTCTGAAGCCTTTCTAGAGTCATCCCATTGAGGAAGATACTGTAGACACTTGCAATAACACACATTCCCTGAGGAGGAGAGATTGAATGTGGCATTTGTTGACTATCTACTATCCATATTATTGATGTTATTGCTATCATTGCTGAGAGATGAGGGAGGAGTATGCTCATTTAATAGGATGAATCTGATAATGGGAACATTTCCTAACTCATCCAAGTTGAAATAACTAGAGATAAGCTTTACCAATATTAAAAATCAGACCTATATGAATATAAAGTTCTGACCAGCATGTTTCCAGTTATTAAAACTTTATCATGAATTAGTTTGTTACATATCTAAAATAGATTATGTAGACCTCTTTTGAAATGACTCAGTAAAGTAAATAAATATCAATCTTTCCCAAAGTCATTTGGCTTCCCCTGGACTTTGGAGCAGCTGAGACAACATAAAAGGGGAGTTTTAAGTGGTAAATGGTGCCAGGGAAAGGCAATACTGGGGAAGTGTGTATTGATATAATTGGGCTTTGCTATGCTAATGATTGTGGCAACTCTGAGCTAAGAGGTGTCCAGGTGGGCTACTGATGTCTGCTGGGTTATTGTGGAGGAACAGTGGGGGTTTGAGAGACCCTGGGGTTACATAAAGAAAAGTGAACCTCTGTGAGGCCAATTAAGATAGGAGGACCTTGTTAACTGGTCCCATGGAAGGGACATTTAGAGAAAGGACCAGTAGGAGAGAGATCTTGATGGAGAGGGTTAGGGAAACTCAAAGACTGGAGGCTGAGCTTAGTAGAGCTATGTGGATGCTGCATCGCAGAACAAAGGAACAACTATTCAAAAGTTTCTCTAGGTAGATTCTGAGAGGCATCACTGAGAGAAGGAATTTAGGAATCTGTAAATAATTTTGATCATGGAAAGAAAGCAGAGGTCTGGGAGCTGAGAGAGGAAGATCATTGCTCTTCCTGATTCTAAAGGTAGCTAAAGGAAACAGCCGAACTTGGAGTACAAAGCCTTAGATAAGTGTAGTGTCTTGGAGTGGAGACCTTTCCTGGAAGAAAGTTTTATGGAGTAGAGAGGCCAGTTCATGTCCAAGTGAAGACCAAGGTGAATTGGAAACACAGAACTCTGCCCGGGGTACATATTCTCGTTACAGTTAACACAGAGTTTCTAACTCAGGGCCATATACACAATTTATGCACCCGAACCGATTGTACTGTGGAACACTGCTGGAAAGAAAAGAAGCTGTGACTCTTATGGGTGTTGTCATCAGAGGAGAATCTGCACACCATGATTTAATGTTTCCCTATCCAAAATGCTGGTAGAACCAGGCTGAGGAAGACTTCTAGGGACTTGGTTATACAGCAATGAAAAATTGGGTTGGGGAAAGGTGGAGAGATTTGTCTAGATCTAAGGCATTTGCTTGGAAGGGAATGGAGGCTTACACTGAAGGTTTACAGTGAAGGATGCTGGTCAGTCCAGTGCAATAGGTGGTCAGTGTGTTGCACGGACAGAAAGGGAGATGGAACAAGAGAAGAAAATGTAACAGGAAGCTCAAAGAGCATCATTTTCTTTGGAGTTGGACTTGGTAAGAAGTTCCATAGAGTCAGCACAAGTCAGGCAGCTATTAACAGCTTCTTGGTCATGGCAATAACTCTTCAGCTATTGTGGTTTTCTGCTGTGCTCAGTCACTTCAGTTGTGTCCAACTCTTTGTAGCTCCATGGACCATAGACCACCAGGCTCCTCTGTCCATGGGATTTTCCTGGCAAGAATATTGGAGTGGGTTGCCATGCCTTCCTCCAAGGGATCTTCCTGACCCAGAGATCAAGCTTGCATCTCATGTGTCTCCTGCACTGCAGGCAGATTCTTTACCACTGAGCCACTGGGGAAGCCCTTAATATGGCTTATGTGAGGCCAATTAGAGTAAAGGAAGGACTATTAAAATGAGGAGAGAGGAAGGCATGAGGGAGGAATTAAAAAGGCGAGACCAGAGATAGCACTGCCTAGGGTCAGACTATCTTCTCTGAGCAAAGAAGCTTATACAAAATTTATGATGGGCTAAGGTCTAGGACAATGAATGCTTTGAAACTCTAATCTATTTAGATGATGATAAATGTCACAGCTGTTCTCCTGTATAGAGTGATTTGGCGAATAGAAGAGAAAGATTTCAAACTTTCTTTTACAAAGAAAGGATAAAAATCACTTAAAACTGGTCAAACTGTCCCAAAAGTCTCTTGAGCTACCATTAAAAAGAATACATTTGAATCAGTTCTAATAAGGTGGATGAAACTGGAGCCTATTATACAGAGTGAAGTAAGCCAGAAAGAAAAACACCAATACAGTATACTAACACATATATATGGAATTTAGAAAGATGGTAACAATAATCCTGTATACGAGACAACAAAAGAGACACTGATGTATAGAACAGTCTTTTGGACTCTGTGGGAGAGGGAGAGGGTGGGATGATTTGGGGGAATGGCATTGAAACATGTATAATATCATATATGGAACTAGTCACCAGTCCAGGTTCGATGCACAATACTGGATGCTTGGGGCTGGTGCACTGGGAAGACCCAGAGGGATGGTACAGGGAGGGAGGAGGGAGGAGGGTTCAGGATGGGGAACACGTGTATACCCGTGGCGGATTCATGTTGATATATGGCAAACCAATACAATATTGTGAAGTTAAAAAAAAAAAAAAGAACCTACAAGTAAATGATCATATAAGAATAAACTAACGTTTGATCTTGTCCTGAGTTTGGTTATGACCATGGCAGATTATTCTCATGATGTCAACCACAAAAGTTTTTTTTTTTTTTCCAAAACCTATCATTGAACTGGTCATTTGTTAGTTTAGTAAAATGGCTTGGAACCAAGCAGTCACAGCTTATTCTGTTTCATAATATGCTGAAATTCACAACTCCCTTTTATAAAGCAATCTGTTGCTTCAAACTTCAGACCCTCCAGAGTTAAGATTTGTGCTTGGGATCTGGCTAGATATTTACCTTATCCCCAAATTTCAGTATTGTATTTCTGCCTCTTTGAACTTCTTCTTTAAATGAACTTGTTATTGGTACAGTTGTATTAATTAGGCAAGGAGGCCATTAGATTAAGGTGACTCTAATGCCTTGGTTCAGTTCAGTTCAGTTTAGTCACTCAGTCCTGTCCGACTCTTTGTGACCCCATGAACCTCAGCACACCAGGCCTCCTTGTCTATCACCAACTGCCAGTCTACCCAAACCCATGTCCATTGAGTCGGTGATGCCATCCAACCATCTCATCCTCTGTCATCCCCTTCTCCTCCTGCCCTCAATCTTTCCCAGCATCAGGGTCTTTTCAAATGAGTCAGCTCTTTGCATCAGGTGGCCAAATACTGGAGTTTCAGCTTCAACATCAGTCCTTCCAATGAACACCCAGGACTGATCTCCTTTAGGATGGACTGGTTGGATCTCCTTGCAGTCCAAGAGACTCTCAAGAGTCTTCTCCAACACCACAATTCAAAAGCATCAATTCTTCTGTACTCAGCTTTCTATATACCCCAATTCTCACATCCATACATGACTACTGGAAAAACCATAGCCTTGACTAGACGGACCTTTGTTGACAAAGTAATGTCTCTGCTTTTTGATATGCTCTCTAGGTTGGTCATAATTTTCCTTCCAAGGAGTAAGTGTCTTTTAATTTCATGGCTGCAATCACCATCTGCAGTGATTTTGGAGCCCCCCAAAATAAAGTCAGCTACTGTTTCCACTGTTTCTCCATCTATTTGCCATGCCTTGGTAACCTATGTAAACAAATGAAAATATAAGCCTGGGATGCCTTAAGGTTTAAGAGATCAAAACCTAAGGACAGCCAGTCACAAGCATCCAACTAGGCTTTCCCAACCAGGCAACCACTGTAGCCAGTCAAATCATTTCCTTGCTTTGCTTCCATGTCTGTCTATAGAAGATATTCTTGAAACTCCTGCTGGTAGAGTGCTCCTAATCACTTCTGATTTGGTGTTGTCCAATTCGAGTCAATGTTTGCTCAAAAGGAACTCTTAAAATTTTTAATATGCTTCAGTTTATTTTATAACAATATTGAGGGAAAACAAAGGAGCATATCTAACAGAGATCTCAGGAAATGTCTGTGTCTGTTTAGCCGTAATTATCTAAGCATTGTTCCCAAGCAGATGAGACTAGAAGATTCTTCAGATAACATATGCCTCATTCCAAGTAGTGAGAATAGATGCACTGTTACATTAAAAAAAGCAAGGAACAAAATGGCATGTATTTTAGTACTGGCATGTCTGTGAAAAAAAAATATATGCATATATATTTATAAATAAACAGAGTATCTCTGGAAACATATTCAAGAACTGATAAGAGCTGTTGCCATTAGCGATGACAGTTGGCGTCTGGGGGATGAGGAAGTGGTAAGGGGAGATCTACTAACCACCATAAACACTTTTGTAATCTTTCAAGATTGCCATGTACATGGGTGGCTTATTAAAATGGCAACCAACTAACCAAGGAGAACTGAACGAAATGGTCAAGTTGACCTTACTAAGTTGGGATTTCTACAGTTGGATAACTTTATAGAACTTACTACTGAAGCTTTTGAAGTTTGAATGCTTCTTCCCTGCTGTTTGGTGAAGTGGGCAACCTGTCATGTGATTGGTTGCTGATGTGCTGTCTTCCATATCTAAGGGCCTTTGGGGATGGCCGCAGACTGAATTCCTTGTGGTAATACCCGAAGTCTGTAGATTCTGTCCACACCACAGAATCCCTACCAGCACATATATGTGAATATGGTCTAGGGTTGATGCTTAATGTACAGTGGAAGAAAATTTAACTTTTTCTCTATCACCAGAATTTGGGAAAATCCCAGGGAAAGGAAGAGTACAGAATATTAAAAATGTGATACAGGAGTACATATCTGGAGGCAATAATATAGTTATAAGACTGTATTTTTCAGATTTTTTTTTGGTTACAAGTAGCAAAAATTCTACTTGAAGTAGTCTGGGCAGAAGGGAGAATTTTTTAGAAGGATAGTGAGGACATCCACACAATTCTTGAGGGATGGAATACAGAAGAACCTGAAGCACAGCTGGAAATACTGATAAGAATGTCCCCCAAACTCCTCTCTTGGCATCTCGCTGCACATTGGCTGCGTTCTCTCACATCTGCTTTGTGCATGTGGTAGGGCACATGATGGGCGACAGAAAGCTGTTTTATAGTTTCCCTACCAGAGAAAGTGGCTACTCTTCTTCCCCAAGTTCTGGTGTGAAATATCCCAGGAAAGAACTCTGACTGGCCAGGGTCAGATGTCCATCCTTGAGTTGATAAACTATGATTTGGGGTATAGATTTCCTTAGATTAGTAACTTCTACTGGAACATATGCTTTGATGTGGGGGTAAGACCTCCAAATTGTTGTTCAGTTGCTCAGTTATGTTTGACTCTTTGCAACCCCAAGGATGGCAGCATGCCATGCTTCCCTCTCCTTCACCATCTCCTGGAGCTTGCTCAGACTCATGTCCATTGAGTTGGTGATGCCATCCAACCATCTCATCCTCTGTTGTCCCCTTCTCCTCCTGCCTTCAATCTTTCCCAGCATCAGGGTCTTTTCCAAGGAGTCAGTTCTTTGCATCAGGTGACCAAAGTTTTGGAGCTTCAGCTTCACCATCAGTCCTTCCAATGAGTATTCAGGACTGATTTCCTTTAGGATTGATGGGTCTGATCTCTTTGCAGTCCAGGGGACTCTCAAGAGTGTTTTCCAACACCACAGTTCAAAAGCATCAACTCTTTTGAAATAAATAAGTGCTATTTCTGGAAGAAGGTATCTAAACAACAGATGAACAATATAAAGGGATTGCAGGCAGCAGGCGGCCACTGGGGGTATACTTTCAGGAGCATTCCCCTACCGCCTCACTGTTCCTTGGACTCCCTCCAATAGTTCATCTTTAAATCAAAACACTTCTAGAGAAAGGTCACTTGTTTAAATTCACTTCAAGTTTAAAATGACTGATATGCCCTCACTTTCCTGAGGTAACAACCTTTTGTTTGGGGAGTGAGGAAGAATTATCATGGAGAATTCCTGAGGGGAGTAGGAGATATGGATTCTAGTCTATTGAATCTTTTTCAGATTCTTTCTTTTCTTCCTCAACATTCAGTTTCTCCCTTTTAGGCTGTTAATATTACTCAGGTATCAGTTCCACCAGTAGGGTCACAGAGGTGCATCTCTCATGTTCACATTGTACTGTATAGAATTCTAGTGTTTTATAAAGTCATTGTGAATGATGGCACCAGGAGTAGTGCAATATGACAGTCTATATATTTCTCAACTGGGAAAACTTGTTTCTTTTCTAAAGCTTTTCCTGCATTCTTACCATGTATAATACATACAGAAGCCTAAAAATTACATTAAATGACATATAATCCATTTTTCATGCTTTGGTTAGGAAACTAGAAACTAGGGGCCAAATCCAGCCTCCCTCCTGTTTTATAAATAAAGTTTTATTGGAACACAGCCATATTTAAGTTTTCACATATTATCTCTGGCAGCTTTTATGCTACAGTGGCAGAGTTGAGTAGTTATGACAGAGACCATATGGTCCATAATGCATAAAATATTTGCTACCTGGCATCTTACAGGAAAAGTTGCTGTCCGGTTGCTCTGGACTGGAAAATACACTAGAAATTATGATTTTCCATTAATCTGGTAAACACAACCCTCCACATTTGTTAATCACTTTATTACAAATAAAGTTCTTTGTAAGTAAGCAAAGGATTCCCTGGAAAATGGAATGGTAACCCACTTCAGTATTCTTGCCTGGAGAATTTCATGGGCAGAGGAGCCTGGCCAGCTACAGTCCATGGGGTCACAGAGTCAAACACCACTGAGTGACTAATACTTTCACTTTCAAACAAAGGATGGTAATTGTTCAATTGAGATCACAAAAATTAAAGCTGGAAAAGGTGTTTGCAGATCATGGAGCCTAATTCTTATGTTTAAAAGGGGGGAAACTGAGGCTCAGAGAAACAAAATAACTTGCTCAAAGTCACATATCAAGTTAGATTGAAGGCTTCTATTCCACCATCTGAAGCAGCTCCACATTCTCTTCTATCTGGACTTCTCTGTTTCTTTTTACAACTGTGCTTTCTTCATTTTCAAGTTTTTAACCTGCATGAGTCCTTCAGTTAGTAGTATTTTTGTGTTCACCTTGATTTTAAGCACTTCATCATTGTTACTGCACCACAGTATCCATAATATGTTCACATTAATTATTCTCAACTTACCTACTCTTTCTGTCCTTTTCTTAATCACTCCATATGCACTTTCCCTATGTGATGGGTTCTTTATGAATGGCAGTTTCAGACTGGCTGCTGGGTATTTCCTATACTTTTTCATTATCGAGCCTTCCCCTACCAGATGTTCTCACATTCCTCTTTTATCTTGGAAAGTCACCTTGGTTGATGTTGATACCAGGAAGCCTGGGGTTTTGATGTACAGAGTTCAGAATGTAGTGATTAAGAAACATCACCTAGTGATTATGTCCCTTCTGTACCATTAGCCTTGATGAAGGCATTGTCTGTCTCCTCCCTCAACTTGCCCTGCAGACATTCAGCCCCAAAATACAGGCTGGGTTTGTCT
This sequence comes from Bos indicus x Bos taurus, assembly GCF_003369695.1. NCBI lineage: Eukaryota > Metazoa > Chordata > Mammalia > Artiodactyla > Bovidae > Bos > Bos indicus x Bos taurus. The sequence continues at coordinate 63,114,684 of NC_040076.1, read as the reverse complement.
CAGACACTGTGCCATATAGGATATCAGAGACTCCATAAAAGTCAGAGATGGAAGGATTGCTGGTAGATTGTGGCAGGGCAGTGCTTCCTATTCCAGGAAAAGGTTTTATAGGAGGAGTGGGATATTTGTTTAACAGCAAGCAAAAGACTTTGTGGAGCTATGTTAGGTCATAAAATAAAGTAATACAAAATAACAATAGATTAGAAGTCAGAAGACATGGTTTTAAGCCCTGGTTTAGACTTAATTTCATGTGTGATGTTAGATGACCTGGTTAGCCTCTATGGATCTGTTTCTTCATCTTTAAAATGAGAAGGTTGAATAAACATAAATCAAATGTACCTTCTAGTTAGTAACTATATTTTCTGAGCCCCAAATTAGGACATACACTCTGACAAGTTCAATTATACTTATGGGGGCAATGAGACAGGAGATTTGAAATATAGATTATCCTAGAAAATCTGGAACATATGGCTGCCATACTTCTAATTATAAAATTCTTTGAGATTTAAGGCCCTCATTGCTTTTGTATACTTAAGAGCTTTCTAAAATTTATGGATCGTTAATGATCGTGGTCAAAAATTCTATTAATTTTTAAGCCTCATAGTTTCTCAGCCTTTACATTGTCACTATATTCCTCATGCTCCAAAGCATTCTTTTGTGCACTATCCACTTATTCAAAAATATTTGAAGGGTCCCTCTGTTGGTCTAGGATTGCTGGACATGGCTGTCCAAGTTGTGCCTCCATCAGGTGTCTAGAGAGTGGATGAGGGGGGCCTGAAACAGCCCATGCTCTGCTCACCAAGCACCGGCTACATCCAGCTGGAGGAAGTAGCATCAAGGGGCCATATGCTACTGGGTTCCCTGTGTTAGGCAGTGGACACAAAGGACTGTATGATAGTCTTAAAAGTGGTAGTCAAGTGGGAAAGATGATACTAAAAATAATTATAGAAAATACAAGTGCTATCAGTGAGGGACAAATTAGTTCAAGAACACAGATGAAGGAAGAAGTGAAAGAACTCAGACGAAGGAAAGGGCAGTGGGGAACGTAAAGAGTCAGAGAAGAAATCTCAAGGGAAGTCACTGTTGTCATCTTCTTGGCCTCTGGCTTCATCCGAGGAGGAGAGTCACAATAGGTGTGTCATGTTCGGGGATATGTTTTGGATCAGGTTTTCTGGGTCACCAAGAGGATGGGGTCTTAATAAGCTCCATTTCTGTTTTCCCACAAGGTTATGATGGTAAGTCAGGGCCCATGGCATTCTTGCTTAAGAGAAGAGAGCTCCCACTCTTCCCTTTCTCTCAGGCTGTTAGAAAGGCATTTAGAAACTAGATTGATCTCCCACCAAAAATGTCAGTTTCTCAGTTTAAGTGAAATAATTAAATTCAAGGCACTGTTGCTCAGGTTAGCCCACCTAGGTCTTCTCCTTGCTGCTGGAGACCAAAGCCGAGTTAAAAGTTGTTCTTTCTCTTGCCTTAGCTTACATGGTAGAAACCTCTTAGGAACCTCTCAAGGTTATGGGTGACTAGACATGGACAGAGCTCTACAATTCAAAAAGCTATCCTCAGTCTCTATTATTAATTGAGATTGGATTTTAACAGAAGAGTAAGAGTTTTCCTGTCAAACAAATCATAGGAAGGTATTACACATGAAGGGAACAGTACCTGCAATGGCTTGAATTAGTGAATGATACTTACATATTTGGGAAACTGGAGCAAAGGATGGACTGAATAGCTAGGCTGGGAATATAAAGGGCCATGATGCACAAATAAAATATATAGATTTTATCCTGTGGGCAATGTTCAGAGCCAATAGAAGTTAGCAAGTCACAGAATGATATAATTAGATCTCTTTTGTAGTGTGAAGGGCAGATTGGAATAGAGAAGAGATTGTAGCCTAGAAATCAGTTAGAGGTAACAGGGCTCTTGCACTGGGCAGCAGAGTGGGAGTAGAGAGAAAGAATCTGGTTTAAGAGACAGAACCCTTTCGATGTGGCCATGGGGCAGAGGGAGAGTTATGAATGCTAGGATGCTGTAGACTGATACTAAGAATTTGCAGCAGACAGAGTGAATTTGGTTGGTGAGAGTCAGGGTTGGGAATTATAGATAGTGCTTAATATAAGGACTTAGAAATACTTCTGTTTGAGGTTGATTTGATTATCTGACATGGAGCAGGGTGAGGTCTGATGCGCAATTGCTATTTGAAGTGAAAACAAAAAGCAATACTGCTCTGCCATCAGCTTGACCGTCCCCATCTACTCCTCTAATGAAAACTGCAGAAGCATGCATTTGTGGTACAGAATTGTGCTAAGTGGACAGGGGCAGGGATGAGCACTGCAGAGGATGTGTTCTGATAAGACTGGCTAAACCTTGTTCCTAGACACTGTTGGGCTTCCCAGGTGGCACTAGTGGTAAAGTACTCACCTGCCAATGTAGGAGACATAAGAGATCAGGTTCAATCCCTGGGTTGGGAAGATCCCCTGAAGGAGGGCATGGCAACCCACTCCAGTATTCTTGCCTGGGAAATCCCTTGGATAGAGGAGCCTGGCAGTCTACAGTCCAAAGGATCACAAAGAGTCAGACACCACTGAAGTGACTTAGCACACATGAACTTCATTCCTAGAGACTGATAGGATGTGGAAACAGTTTACTCATACAGAAACTTGTTGACAGAACTTGAATCAAAGCAGGGAAAAAAGTGTTAGACTAACACATTTTAAAAATATGATAATAATACCTGCCATTTATTGTTCCAGGCATTTGACTCACATTAATTTTATTGAAACCTCACAATAACACAGTGAAGGAAATATTTTCATTCTTGCAGAGAAGAAACTGAGACTCAGAGATACTAAGTAACTGACCCAAGGAATATTGCTAAGTGGCAGAGTAATTACAAAACCAGTTTCCCTTTACTCTCTCCAGCATTAGAAACCTTCTCTTTAGCCTACTTAGGAGTGAAGACAATTAGCGGCAGTATTTGCCTGTAAATAATACATTTGCTAAGCACAACTGATTCTTATCTATCTATTAACGAATTGCTGGATTCTGTAAAACCTTTGTGGCTTCTACATTTTTACTCCTTACTTTCTCCCACTTAGTTTTGTTTTTTACAGCCTCTGGAATGTATTGAGGAGGTTTCAATTCTGCTGGAATCAATTTACCCACGGTGAATCATTGGCAACTTTTTCTGCTCACTTCAAGCCCTATTGTTGTTCAGTCACTCAGTTGTGTCAAATTCTTTGCAATAGCATGGACTGCAGCATGCCAGGCTTCCCTTGCTTTACCGTCTCCTAGAGCTTGCTCAAACTCATGCCCATTGAGTTGGTGGTGCCATCCAGCCATCTCGTTCTCTGTCATCTTTTTTAGCCATTAAAATATGTAAACAGTACCCTACTTTCTAGGGTATGCTTTCTGTGCTGTGCTTCATCTCACAGGTTTATAGTAGGTGCTCAATAAATATTTACTGAATGAAGGTACAGTTTTTCACCTCCTGACTTTATATAATTTTGCTCCAAAGATGTATTCAAATGGCCTCTCATGTTCTATGCTTTCTTCTCACTATTGCTTCTATATTCACCAATATCACAAAATCAATGTGAATAAAACCAAATCTGTTACCTTCTCTCCTGTTTTCTCTTTCTGGTTATAGGACATCATCATTGTTTGTAATGTTTCATTTTTAACTCCTCTTTCCTTCTTCTGCAGATTCTACCATAGATTTATTGTTTGAATCAAATCCCTCTTTTCATTGCCATCATACTCATTAAGTATTACTGAGTTATTACAATGGCCTCCTAAGTGGTTTCTCTTCATCTAATATTTCCCCTCTTCCATAGACCTGGCATAAATGTGATTCTATCCTCCTCTGCCCAAAAATCTTGCATGTTCCACTTCTGCATGTGGTGTTCAGGGCCCTCCACAACGTGGTACTTGCCATCTCAGTCTCACCTCTTCGATCTCTCTCACGACCTACCCAACAGAAGCTTTGGGCCACTTATTTCCTACTTTACGTCCCAGTTGGTTTTCTATCTGAGCCTTGTGTGCAGTGCTGATCCTGAGTGCAGGAAGTCATGTGTGGGCATCCATAACTCTGCTTCCTTTGCTTGGGTTCAAAGGAGACACTGCTAATCAGCACATCACCTCTCAGCAGAGATAGAATCCTCAACCAGGGAATCCTGTGGTGTCTTACAGTGAACTGAATGTACACAAAGACAAACCCTTCTATAGCTTTGACCTCTCTGCCAAGTCATCTTTTAAGACCCAGATTCAATGGCCTCTCTGCCCTGACACCTTCCCCATCTTTAGGCTTAAGTTGATCACGTTGCCTTAGCAACTGGTCATTGTCCACTACCTTAAGGGTTTTGCTTGTTGATTTTTGACTTCTCATGGTAATCATTTAAGTACAGACTGATCTTCTGCTAGAGTCTAAGTGCCTTGAAGATGAAGACCATGTGGGATTCACTTTTGAGTTTTCTGAAGCTCTAACCACAGTGTAGGGGTTAATGTCTGTCAGACGAATCAGCTTCTTACACACTTTGACTTTATTAAGGTCAGGTACAAGCACACTGTATTTTCTGTACTATATTTAAAATACTCGAGGGCAGGGATCAAGCCTTATTCATCTCTGAATCACTCATAGCCCTGAGAACTCAGTAAATTGTTATTGGTAGTTCTGTGAATAGCTTTCTTCATTCTTTGTCAACAGTCATATTGTGTCCACTTAATATCCTTCAACTGGAAGATTTTTTGTAAAACATTCTGTTTTTCAGGCTTATTATTTCTGATTGACCTTCTCTCTAAATTAGGGCAAACTATCAAGGATTTACTGAATTTCAAAACCTTGAAAGTAGCAACTCAGCAGAAGGTCGGCAGAGAGGGAGGCAGCAGAATTTGGAAAGAATGCAAAAAGGGTGACTGTCTCTTAGAAGGCAGGGAAGGATATAATAGATGGGGACACATCCTGAATGGAAGGTGCAGACAAGGAGAGAGGGGAGAGGCAGGGAGGATGGAAGGAAAGGGGAAGTCTGGCAAGAAGGAAACAAAGCTGGAATTTGATACCATTGTTGATGTTCAGTCGCTCAGTCCTGTCTGACTCTTCACGACCCCATGGACTGCAACACACCAGTTTCCTTGTCCTTCACCATCGATAATGTTTGCCACCATTAAAAACAAACTAGGCTGCGGAAAATAAGAGCATGTCTCATGTTTTAAAAAACAAAACAAAACTATAGTTTCTTTTTTCTTTAAGTATGAGGACTGCGAGATGGGGTTAAAAAGCAATTTTATTATTTTAACCTCTGACAATGTGAACTGGAAAAGGAAGAGATTTTTAAAGACAAATGAGAATCCAAAGGTCACACAAACAGAAGGGAAAGAAAGTGGGAATTGCAGGAGAGGGCATTAGGAGTGAAAGAATATACTTAGAAATGGCAGGAGGGGGCGAAGCAAGGTAACTGCAGGCAAGGAGCCGGATGAATTAACATGTTTGTTTGAATATAGGGACTTCTTTGTGAAGATGAGAGCTCACATCTGCCTTTGATCAGCCACATGGCAGCTCAGGATCAGATCAGAAAGCAAATGAGATGATAAAGTAGCTGAAACCCCAGTAAGTTTAATATCCAGGAGGGAGTAAGGGAGGGAGAGGACAAGGGGAGGAGAGAAGGTCTCCCCTTCTCCCTCCAGTTTGGGCATAAAAGCCTACCTGGACTTTCTTGTCAAGGTGAGCAGGGCCTGGCAGTGGTCCCGATGCCCTCTGTGGCCTTCAGAAGGATAACAGGGCGATGACGCCAGAGGGAGAGAGCCTCGGGGAGACTCCTGGGCCCCCTGTCCTGCTGGCAGGCCTGGCTTTGCTGACACAGCCCAGGAGCTGATGGGAGAGAATTTGCTTAGCTCCAGGGACTTTCTGAATTGGCATTTCTTTTACCCTGAAACAGGCCAGAACAAAAGATGAAATCGTTATTTCCAAGGGATTTTTTTTTTTCCTCTTTTCATACCCCTTCTCCCCCCTTTAGGAGGACTTTAATTGCTGAATTGTCAGAAAGGCTGCTTAATATGTAAACTTGACCATATTCTGCTGCTGAGTTTCTTTGTGAATTTCTAGATTGTTTGTAACAGGAGCCCTGTAATCATAAAGCAACTGTTTGGAAGACTTCTTAACTGTCTTTCAGACATTGAAGAGTGGCAAAAAGACCTATAAACTCTAGGATACACACGTTATAAAAATTGCTGACACTTTTAGAAGCCCTAATACAGGCCATACACTGGCTTACATTATTTTACTTAACTCTGAGGTAGCATCCTTATCATTCTCATTTTACAGATGAGGAAACTGAGGCTCTGAGATGTTACATAACCTGCTTAAGGGATTAGGGCTAGGAAGGGGCAGAGGTAGGATGGGAGCATAGACTTCTGAGTCTTTTGTATCTGGATTGTGATTCTACAGATTGATTGTTACTTATATAATCCTGAGTTGGCCAAAAATTACATTTGGATTTTTTGTAAGATGGAATGACCCGAATGAGCTTTTTGGCGAACCCAATATATTTTATATATATATGTGTGTGTGTGTGTGTGTGTATGTGTGTGTTTTAATTACTGGACAAGAGATATTTCTAATGTAGGTAGCAGTGTAAATTACATAAATCTGAGAGAACACATAGCTCGAGTCATTCCTCCTTCCAAAGAAGACCTTGTTATTTGAGTAGTCCCATTCCATTTAATTGTGTGCCTAACCTGGAGGCCGGGCTCCCATTTCATCTGATTTTTAAGATGGCTGGGCAAAGAAAGTTAGAACTCAGAGTGCAGAGAACTTCTCAATGCTGTTCGGTCCTGTTTCAGAGTTTTGTAGTAGGGAGGGCGAGGCTGGGAGGGGTGTCTTTCCATACCTTTAGCAGATTGAGGGAGGAAGGCTTGTGCACCTGTAACCCCATGAGGGAGAGGAGGGAAAGGAAGGAATCTGCAAACAATGACTCTAGTTAAGAGACCAAAGATAAGAAAATAGGGGAAAAGAAAAGTGGTTTAGTGCCCACAGTCTCAGTGTAAGGGCCAAGGAATGTTCGTCTAAGTTAAATGCTACACTTTAAGATCTGAAAGAAAGTCACTGATAGGCAAAAGGGCTTCCCTGTTGGCTCAGGTGGTAAAGAATCTGCCTGCAAACAGGAGACCAGGGTTCGATCCCTGAGTCAGGAAGATCCCCTGGAGGAGGGCATGGCAACCCACTCCAGTATTCTTGCCTGGAGAATCCCGTGGAAGGACAAGCCTGACAGTCTACAGCGTGTGGGGTACAAAGAGTTGGACAAGACAGAGCGACTAACACACACAATGGGCAAGAGGATGAGAGCAGGTCTGCAGGGTGAGGCAGCACTGGAGCAACCCGCCTGAGGGCTCCAAGGACTGCTCAGGCCATTTTGATGTGAGAGCCTGTCTCTAGAAGAGAAGCAGTGAACTAACAGTAGGTAAGGCAAACCACTCAATATCACAGTAATCCAAGTCTATGCCCCAACCAGCAACGCTGAAGAAGCTGAAGTTGAACGGTTCAATGAAGACATACAAGACCTTTTAGAACTAACCCCCCAAAAGATGTCCTTTTCATTATAGGGGACTGGAATGCAAAAGTAGGAAGTCAAGAAACACCTGAAGTAACAGGCAAATTTGGCCTTGGAATACGGAATGAAGCAGGGCAAAGACTAATAGAGTTTTGCTAAGAAAATGCACTGGTCATAACAAACACCCTCTTCCAACAACACAAGAAAAGACTCTACACATGGACATCACCAGATGGTCAATATCGAAATCAGATTGATTATATTCTTTGCAGCCAAAGATGGAGAAGCTCTGTACAGTCAGCAAAAACAAGACCAGGAGCTGACTGTGGCTCAGACCATGAACTCCTTATTGCCAAATTCAGACTTAAATTGAAGAAAGTAGTGAAAACCACTAGACCATTCAGGTATGACCTAAATCAAATCCCTTATAATTATACAGTGGAAGTGAGAAATAGATTTAAGGGCCTAGATCTGATAGATAGATTGCCTGATGAACTATGGAACGAGGTTCATGACATTGTACAGGAGACAGGGATCAAGACCATTCCCATAGAGAAGAAATGCAAAAAAGCAAAATGGCTGTCTGGGGAGGCCTTACAAATAGCTGTGAAAAGAAGAGAAGCAGAAAGCAAAGGAGAAAAGGAAAGATATAAACATCTGAATGCAGAGTTCCAAAGAATAGCAAGAAGAGATAAGAAAGCCTTCTTCAGCGATCAATGCAAAGAAATAGAGGAAAACAACAGAATGGGAAAGACTAGGGATCTCTTCAAGAAAATCAGAGATACCAAAGGAACGTTTCATGCAAAGATGAGCTCAATAAAGGACAGAAATGGTATGGACCTAACAGAAGCAGAAGATATTAAGAAGAGATGGCAAGAATACACAGAAGAACTGTACAAAAAAGATCTTCATGACCCAGATAATCACGATGGTGTGATCACTGACCTAGAGCCAGACATCCTGGAATGTGAAGTCAAGTGGGCCTTAGAAAGCATCACTGTGAACAAAGCTAGTGGAGGTGATGGAAGTCCAGTTGAGCTATTCTAAATCCTGAAAGATGATGCTGTGAAAGTGCTGCACTCAATATGCCATCAAATTTGGAAAACTCAGCAGTGGCCACAGGACTGGAAAAGGTCAGTTTCATTCCAACCCCAAAGAAAGGCAATGGCAAAGAATGCTCAAACTACCGCACAATTGCATTCATCTCACACGCTAGTAAAGTAATGCTCAAAATTCTCCAAGCCAGGCTTCAGCAATATGTGAACCGTGAACTTCCAGATGTTCAAGCTGGTTTTAGAAAAGGCAGAGGAACCAGAGATCAAATTGCCAACATCCGCTGGATCATCAAAAAAGCAAGAGAGTTCCAGAAAAACATCTATTTCTGCTTTATTGACTATGCCAAAGCCTTTGACTGTATGGATCACAATAAACTGTGGAAAATTCTGAAAGAGATGGGAATACCAGACCACCTGATCTGCCTCTTGAGAAATTTGTATGCAGGTCAGGAAGCAACAGTTAGAACTGGACATGGAACAACAGACTGGTTCCAAATAGGAAAAGGAGTATGTCAAGGCTGTATATTGTCAGCCTGTTTATTTAACTTATATGCAGAGTACATCATGAGAAATGCTGGACTGGAAGAAACACAAGCTGGAATCAAGATTGCTGGGAGAAATATCAATAACCTCAGATATGCAGATGACACCACCCTTATGGCAGAAAGTGAAGAGGAACTAATAAACCTCTTGATGAAAGTGAAAGTAGAGAGTGAAAAAATGGGCTTAAAGCTCAACATTCAGAAAACGAAGATCATGGCATCCGGTCCCACCACTTCATGGGAAATAGATGGGGAAACAGTGGAAACAGTGTCAGACTTTATTTTTCTGGGCTCCACAATCACTACAGATGGTGACTGCAGCCATGAAATTAAAAGACGCTTACTCCTTGGAAGGAAAGTTATGACCAATCTAGATAGCATATTCAAAAGCAGAGACATTACTTTGCCAACAAAGGTTCGTCTAGTCAAGGCAATGGTTTTTCCTGTGGTCATGTATGGATGTGAGAGTTGGACTGTGAAGAAGGCTGAGCACCGAAGAATTGATGCTTTTGAACTGTGGTGTAGGAGAAGACTCTTGAGAGTCCCTTGGACTGCAAGGAGATCCAACCAGTCCATTCTGAAGGAGATCAGCCCTGGGATTTCTTTGGAAGGAATAATGCTAAAGCTGAAACTCCAGTACTTTGGCCACCTCATGCGAAGAGTTGACTCATTGGAAAAGACTGATGCTGGGAGGGATTGGGGGCAGGAGGAGAAGGGGACGACAGAGGATGAGATGGCTGGATGGCATCACAGACTTGATGGACGTGAGTCTCAGTGAACGCCGGGAATTGGTGATGGACAGGGAGGCCTGGCATGCTGCGATTCATGGGGTCGCAAAGAGTTGGACACGACTGAGTGATTGATCTGATCTGAAGCCCCCATAACCATGGAGCTTTATCTTGGCGGAGAAGGGTCTGGTCGATCTCACTTGCAGTCACTATTCCATTCAAGAACCAGAAATCAAAAGGAAAAAACCCAGTCAGAGCAGTATAGCATCCTCTGTGATACTTGACATATGCAATAAGAATTGTGAGAGGTAAGTGAAACAAAATGAGGTATTGAAACTGGGAGGAGTGTTAATTATAGACAGCTCTCTGGAATTGAAGTCAGAAAGGGCATTTAACGGGACTGGGGGAAAGAACTCTTGTTAAAAGGGAAATCTAAAGAGGCAGTGGCTATAGAAGGAGGAAGGATCAGGTTGCTATCTTAGGAACAGCATCATTCCAAGTAGAAGTCATAATGAATGAGATTGTCAAGGAAAGAAATTCTAGCCCACCTTTCTTGTAAGCTCTAGGAGGGTCAAAAACTTAGCACTGCAGTTCCATACATAGTCATGAAGCAGCAATAGAGTCCTGGGTTTTGGAGTAAAATAAAAAATAAGGATGTTAGAGTTAAGCAGTTGGGGAAGGGTGAGATTTGAGTGTCCAAATGACCATGTAGACTCAGTGACTAAGTTACTAGGCTTGAAGATTCTTTTGTAGGATGGATTTACACTTGGGGATTTCTACATTTCCCATTGCCTTTTTGTAATAAATGGAAGATTTTGTGCTTAAAGAAAAAAACATCAAGACATGATAAAATTGAACTTATACATCAGGCCTTCAAAATTCTATCTCTAAAGAAAAATATTTTTAAAATTAAAATAATAAGCATAAGGCAAATATATTCTCCTGGTGTCAGTGATGATATTTTGTTAAATACAGTCTAGGATACAGTCTAGGATAGTGGTTAGAAGTGTGAATTCTAAAATTACAAAACCTGGGCTCACTTCAGATTTGCCATCTAATTAGCCAATGATTAGCAAGTTATTTTAAACCTACATATCTCATCTGTAACATGAGGATAATAGTTGTGTACTTCCTTGTGTTATTGTGATGATTGTATAATTCATTTAAAAGAGTCTACCAGCACCACTTTGGCCCATAGTAAGAGCTCTAAAAGTACAGATAAAAAGGACTTTTGTCATTAAGATTCTGATTTGGTACTGGCTTACCATACAGCTCTCATTAATTATTCCCTTGACTCCACATTTAGAAATTTAGTGGAAATACCTGGGGGAACATTTTATAAAATTTATCTTATAATAATACATGTAAATTTGTGTCCAGACTCACAACTTCTCAAATAGAAATTTTTCCCAAAACACATTTATAAATAATAAAAAATATATGTAAACACATGTACATTTTGTAATTCAAAGAGCAACCATAGGGAAATGCACAAAACATGTGTATTTTGTAATTCAGAGATCAACCATAGGGAAATCTGAACCCACTAGAAATCGAATATTAATGAAGACCAAACCCTCTACCCAACTTTTAAAGCCATGTTACCTAGTTAAAAAACTATATGCCTGAAATAACCTTATATACTTTTCAGAATAACCTTGAAAACATGAAATCTTGAACTGAATCTTTTTTTAATAACTGGACTCAAAGTTAGCTGTTGGCATTTTTCCACTCTGCTTTATGGATCAACACACCAGCCGATCGATTGATCCCTTACTTTCTCTTATTTCTGATCCTTCTGCCATTATTTAAATCTGGCCAGAGTGCCTTTCCAGTTCTAAATCCTTACTCTCAGCAGCAAATTGCCCTTTCAGTACTTGGTCAATTGTATTATTTGTGACTGCTTTGGGAATTTTAGGGATAAAGTTTTAATCCTAGTAGCATCACATGTTTGTTCTTTCAGAGAGATTTATTTTCTGCTAGAGTTTGTGGGTTTCCTGCTGATGTCAGGCTGAGCTTTCATACATATTCAGCATTTTTGCTCTATTCAAGTTGGTGGTGAGAGTCCTTCATATTTGTACTTTTCATCATGATGGCCATTGTGATTGGGATCACTGACATCAGCACATCATCCACTGAGTTTCATGGTCATTGGTCATTCATTCAGAATCAGGCTTGTGCTTAATATAGTGTGGGAGATCTAAACACAGAGTCAATGGTTCTTGCTTTGAAAGACTCTATAGTATTTAGGAGATAACTCAAGATAGTTCAAGTTTATTCTGGGGCTGAGTAGGGAAGGCCTGTGTTATGAGGTAAGACTCTTCTTAGGCTCTAGGCTTCTTATTAGCGTGACTGACATGAGAAGGATAATAGTGTTTGCTATGTAAGCCAGATGACTGAGGCCAAATTAAGGGATTATGCTTTCTTGCCTTCTGGCTGAGAAACATGCATCTAGTCCTTTAGTTTTGTGCATAATATATTTCTGAGAATATGTTTGAAGATCTAATGAGCTGGAGTTGAACAACAAACTTTTGTATTTCATGGTTGAGTTTGGTTCTCTGAGTTACAAAATATAAAATTGGTAATTTCATCTTGTCTTCCAGGCATGGTTTTCATGGAAATATTTTCAGTGTTTTATACATTGAAAAGTAAGAAGAAGTGTATCTCATAATTTCTGTATTTGTGTCAGTATTATTAAGTTTATGAGAATAAAGTCTTGTCACCAATGTTTACATTTTTATATTTCCACTCATTTTTGTAAAGTGCCTGTCAAATTTTTGAAATCCCTTTTCAAGTTACCTGTTATTAGGAAGCATGCTATATAGGATAGATCCTAAGTGGAGCCGCTGTGGCAGATGGGAGAGTGATGGAGCCAGGCTGGAACTCTGAGACTAGGATGCTTTTTCTGTTCTTCACCTCATCGTCCTCTGTGGTGGCTCTAAGGAGTTCCTTGGCCTATGTGAAATGCAATATGATTACTAGAATAAATCACTGCAGTTTTTTTTTCAAACTCTGATGTGTAGATACAGGTGCAACATTGCCAGAACAGGATTTTTGGTGGAAATCTTTCCCATTTTGATTATTTAAAATGCTCATTCCTTATCTGATTAAAGTGAAGTCGCTCAGTCGTGTCCAACTCTTTACGACCCCATGAACTGCAGCACACAAGGCTCCTCTATCCATGGGATTCTTCAGGCAAGAATACTGGAGTAGGTTGCCATTTCCTTCTCCAGGGGATCTTCCCTACCCAGGGATCAAATCCAGGTCTCCCACATTGTAGGCAGACGCTTTACCATCTGAGCCACCAGGGAAGTCCAATCTGATTAAAGGAAATCCAAATAAACATGTGAAGAACTGATTCCTTAGAAGAGACCCTAATTCTGGGAAAGATTGAAGCCAGGAGGAAAAGAGGATGACAGAGGATGAGATGGTTGGATGGCATCACCTACTAGATAGATATGAGTTTGAGCAAGCTCTGGGAATTGGGGAAGAACAGGGAAGCCTGGCATGCTGCAGTCAATAGGGTCACAAAAAGTGGAACATGACTGAGCGACTGAACTGAACTAGACTTAAATAAATATATAAAAGTGGATTAAAGGTGTCAACATAAATAAAAAGAAGTATCTCTAGCCAACATAATTTCATTTTCCCCCATTAAAAAGTGGCATGAAAATAGAAATATACATGTCAGTAGGCACAGATCACCTCTATCTGCATACTAGTTTTATAAAATAGGCTATGAGAGTAACAGAAATGCCACTCTTAAGAACAGCTAGTTGTCTTTTCTCCAATTTCAGTTGCTCTTTATTTCTATTTTTGCTCTTTTCTTGAGTCTATTTTTTTAAACACAGCTGTGGTTCTCTTCTTCTTGTGTGTTCTTGGACTTTGCTCATACTGCATCATATTAAGACAGGAAGTGTAAAATGTTACTATTTAGATCTATTGCAATGTAGGCTCAAATGACTCAAAGAATTTCTCTCACCATTCATCTTGGAGAAGGAAGGGATGAGTGAACACTTCATCTTCGTGTTCCTTTCATCAATATGACTCTGCTTTTTTTCAGGCTTGATTAGAAACAGAAACACCAGAAAACAAGCAGTGTAAGAATTGTGAAGAACTTCTTCACTGTTTTCTGCCTTGATGGATGTTTCTTTTTTGGGTTTTATCTTTATTTTTCATTTGTTTTTAAATTGAGATGGAATTTAGATAACATAAAGTGAAAGTGAAATCTTTCAGTCATGTCCGACTTTGCAACCCCATGGACTGTAGCCTACCAGGCTCCTCTGTCCATGGGATTTTCCAGGCAATAGTACTGGAGTAAATTGCCATTTCCTTCTCCAGGGGATCTTCCTGACCCAGGGGTTGAACCCGGGTCTCCGGCATTGTAGACAGGCGCTTTACCGTCTGAGCCACCAGGGAAAATAACATAAAATTAACCATTAAATGGGCTTCCCTGGTGGCTCAGTGGTAAAGAATCCACTTTCAATGCAGGGGATGTTGGAGTTTCAATCCCTTAGTCAGGAAGATCTCCTGGAGAAGGAAATGGCAACCAAATCCAGTATTCTTGCCTGGAAAATCCCATGGCCAGAGGAGCCTCTTTTAGCTTAGTTAGTAAAGAATCTGCCTGTAATGCAGGAGACCTGCGTTTGATTCCTGGGTTGGGAAGATCCCCTGGAGAAGGAAATGGCAACCTACTCCAGTGTTCTTTCCTGGAGAATCCCGTGGGCAAAGGAGCCTGGCAGGCTACAGTCCACGGGGTTGCAGGAGTTGGATACAACTCAGCAACTAAACCACCACCAAGACATCTATTGGTGATACATCCTTTCTCAAATTCAGAGAACTTCTGTTACATTTTGGGCTTCCCTTATAGTTCAGTTGGTAAAGAATCCACCTGCAATGCAGGAGACCCTGGTTCAATTCCTGGATCAGGAAGATCCACTGGAGAAGGGATAGGCTACCCAGTCCAGTATTCTTGAGCTTCCCTTGTGGCTCAGCTGGTAAAGAATATGCCTGTAAGGTGGGAGACCTGGGTTTGAACCCTGGGTTGGGAAGATCCCCTGGAGAAGGGAAAGGCTACTCACTCCAGTATTCTGGCCTAGAGAATTCCATGGACTGTATAGTTCATGGGGTCGCAAAGAGTTGGACATGACTGAGCAACTTTCACTTTCACACTTCAGAGGAGCCTGGCAGGCTACAGTCCATGGAGTCTCAATGAGTCAGACATGACTGGGCCCGTACACAAAGATAACCATTTTAAAATGGATGATTCAGTGGTGTTTAGGATATTCACAATGTTGTGGAACCACTACTTCCATCTAGTTCTGAAATATTTTTATCACTCAAAAGGGAATTCCTGTATCCATTAAGCAGTTGCTCTCTAGCCCCTGGCAACCAACAATCTGTGCTTTCTGTTTGTATGGATTTCCCATTTTTGGATATTTCATATAGATGAAATAATACAATACAATATTTGGTCTTTGGTGACTGGCTTCTTTCTTTAGCATGTTTTTGACATTCATGCACGTTGTAGCATTTATCAGTTCTTTGTTCTTTGTTATGGCTGAATAGTATCCTGTTGCATGTGATACCGCTGTTTGTTATCCATTCATCTGTTGATGGACATTTGAGGTGTTTCTTTTTGCTTGTGTGAATAGTGCTGCTTTACATGGGTATACATGTATTTGCCTGAGTATCAACTTTCCATTCTTTTGAGTATATACCTATGGATAGAATGCTGAGTCATGGTAAATCTATATTCAACTTTTTGAGGACCTCTACTCCCAAGCTGTTTTCCACAGTGGCTAAACAATTTTACCTTCCCACTAGCAATGTCCAAGGGTTCTAATTTCTCCACATTCTCACCAACACTTATTATTATTTTCTTTCTTTTAAAAGTATAGCCATCCTAGTGTGGCAGAGAAGACAATGGCACCCCACTCCAGTACTCTTGCCTAGAAAATCCCATGGATGGAGAAGCCTGGTGGGCTGCAGTCCATGGGGTTGCTAGAGTCGGACACGACTGAAAGACTTCCCTTTCACTTTTTCACTTTCATGCATTGGAGAAGGAAATGGCAACCCACTCCAGTGTTCTTGCCTGGAGAATCCCAGGGGCAGGAGAGCCTGGTGGGTTGACGTCTGTGGGGTCACACAGAGTTGGACATGACTGAAGTGACTTAGCAGCAGCAGCAACATTAAGTGTGGAGTGGTATTCATTTTTGTATATCATCTCATTTTCTTTTGTCTTTCCTCAAAATGTTTTATATTGTTTTTAAACACAAATTTATTTCCTCAAAATATGTGTCAATTAATGTTACACTCATGCCTGTGAATGGTCAGGCTACAGAACAGAGCTGATTAGAAAAAGCCCACACAAAGGAGTCCAGCTAAACATGAGTGGTGTGAACGACCTGGTAAGTCTAGGCAGGTAAGGACCCAAAGCAAACAATGTAGTAGAGAGCATGGTTGGCAGAACTCTGAGATGTCCTCTAAGATTCCCCCTCAGTCTTGCATGTGCCTTGTATGTTCCTCTCTCCTTTAGCATAGGTCTCTGAATGTGATAGAATAGTCAGTCCTGTGATTATGTTACCTTGTATAAGACTGTATAGAAATTTTCTATATAGTTTTTCTCGTAGAGGTAGAGTTAGAAATATATTTCTACTAGAAATCCTCCTGCTGTCTTTAAGGAAGTAAGCGCTGTGTTATGAGAGGGTCATGAGGTTGGGATCTGGAGGCGATCTCTGGGAGCTAGGAACATCCCCTGTCAGACAGCCAGTAAGAAAATGCAAACCACAGTCCTGTACTCCAAGAAGCTGAATTTTGCCAATAACCTGAATGAGGTTGGAAGACAATTCAGAGCTTCAGATGAGAGCTGAGCCTGACTGAAACTTTTGATTTAAAACTTGTGAGATTGTATGGAAATACAAAAAACCTCAAATAGCCAAAGCGATCTTGAGAAAGAAGAATGGAACTGGAGGAATCAACCTACCTGACTTCAGGCTGTACTACAAAGCCACAGTTATCAAGACAGTATGGTACTGGCACAAAGACAGAAATATAGACCAATGGAACAAAATAGAAAGCCCAGAGATAAATCCACACACATATGGACACCTTATCTTTGACAAAGGAGGCAAGAATATACAATAGATTAAAGACAATCTCTTTAACAAGTGGTGCTGGGAAATCTGGTCAACCACTTGTAAAAGAATGAAACTAGAACCCTTTCTAACACCATACACAAAAATAAACTCAAAATGGATTAAAGATCTAAACGTAAGACCAGAAACTATAAAACTCCTAGAGGAGAACATAGGCAAAACACTCTCTGACATACATCACAGCAAGATCCTCTATGACCCACCTCCCAGAATATTGGAAATAAAAGCAAAAAAACAAATGGGACCTAATTAAACTTAAAAGCTTCTGCACATCAAAGGAAACTATTAGCAAGGTGAAAAGACAGCCTTCAGAATGGGAGAAAATAATAGCAAATGAAGCAACTGACAAACAACTAATCTCAAAAATATACAAGCAACTCCTACAGCTCAACTCCAGAAAAATAAATGACCCAATCAAAAAATGGGCCAAAGAACTAAATAGACATTTCTCCAAAGAAGACATACAGAGGGCTAACAAACACACAAAAAGATGCTCAACATCACTCATTATCAGAGAAATGCAAATCACAACCACTATGAGGTACCATTTCATACCAGTCAGAATGGCTGTGATCCAAAAGTCTACAAGCAATAAATGCTGGAGAGGGTGTGGAGAAAAGGGAACCCTCTTACACTGTTGGTGGGAATGCAAAGTAGTACAGCCACTATGGAGAACAGTGTGGAGATTCCTTAAAAAACTGGAAATAGAACTGCCTTATGATCCAGCAATCCCACTGCTGGGCATACACACTGAGGAAACCAGAAGGGAAAGAGACACGTGTAGCCCAATGTTCATCGCAGCAGTGTTTATAATAGCCAGGACATGGAAGCAACCTAGATGTCCATCAGCAGATGAATGGGTAAGAAAGCTGTGGTACATATACACAATGGAGTATTACTCAGCCATTAAAAAGAAAACATTTGAATCAGTTCTAATGAGGTGGATGAAACTGGAGACTATTATACAGAGTGAAGTAAGCCAGAAGGAAAAACACCAATACAGTATAATAACGCATATATATGGAATTTAGAAAGATGGTAACAATAACCCAGTGTACCAGACAGCAAAAGAGACACTGATGTATAGAACAGTCTTATGGACTCTATGGGAGAGGGAGAGGGTGGGAAGATTTTGGAGAATGGCATTGAAACATGTAAAATATCATGTATGAAATGAGATGCCAATCCAGGTTCAATGCACAATACTGGATGCTTGGGGCTAGTGCACTGGGACGACCCAGAGGGATGGTATGGGGAGGGAGGAGGGAGGAGGGTTCAGGATGGGGAACACATGTATACCTGTGGCGGATTCATTTTGATATTTGGCAAAACGAATACAATTATGTAAAGTTTAAAAATAAAATAAAATTAAAAAATAAAAAATAAGAAAATAAAACTTGTGAGACTCTGAGCAGAGAACTCATTTGAGCCCACCTTCTCATCTATAGAACCAGGACAGTTAACAAATGGCTATTGTTTTAAGATGTTAAGTTTGTGGTAATTTGTTACATAGCAATAGAAAAATTAATACAAGGGAATATTCAAAATGTGTGATAATTGCTAAAAAATCAGGGTATCTCAGACACTAGACAGTCACAGCAAATTCTGGCTATAGCACTGATGAAGCTTCCTGGACTGGGTGTCACCAGAGTGGAGGGCGTTGGCCAGGCTTTCATTTCACACACTGTGTCCACTTTGCTCGTGACGTCTGGCCTGGCTGTGGCCCTCTTTGTATGAGCATGTTCTGTCTCTTTTCTAGCAAAGTGAGGCAGGACACCTGGAGGTTTGGGGGGATCATAAAGTCCCTCAGGGCTGGTGACTGAAATGAAAACAGCTCTCATCTCTGTCTATGGAAGGCCAGGAAGGCAGGGGGACAGCTGTATTTTCACAAAATTTTGCAACATCTACAAACAAAGTGGAAAAATGATTAGACTATTTTGCATTTTTAAACCATGTCCTAGTTTTAGGGTCATGCAACACAAATGTAGGAAAACTGCCTCGTGGTAAAGAATAACAGAAACATATTTTGTACATGTAGCTAACTTCACCACTTATTCTTTGAGTCATACTGTCTTCCACATTGGATTCTTTATCTTTATTTTTTCTATCCATTTCTTTCACTTTTATTATTATGATGTATTTGGATAGTTTCCATCCAAATACATCATAGTATTTCATTTTTCGTAAAAATATTTTCATCTTGCTCATACTTAACATGGGAAGCTCTGTTTATAATTTGCATTTGTTCTAACATAATGTCCATCAATTCTAATAGATCGTCTTTGGTGATAAAGAAATTGTCTTTAGACCTCAAGATCTGAAAAAAATGCAAGTTGTCTATAAGGAAAAAAAGGAATAAAGGGGAAAAAAAGAAGAATATCAGATTGTGGGTATGGGGAGTGTGGTTTGTACATTTTAAACCATTCAAGGTTTTGTTTGAGTATAAAAGGATTAGGTAGACAAACTAAATATGCAAGAACTCAGGAACTGTATAATTTTTAAAAAGTACTTGATGAAATATAAAATGTTTTAAAAAGCTCAGAATAGAAATGTTGTGGTAAAGATATTGGTGTAAATACAGAGTTTGCATTAACAGAATGAAGAGGAAGCTGGTAATATATTTCAGAACAGAAGGCAAATGATATGTAACTTGATATATTAAAATAACATAATAAAAATCTGGAGAAGGGGCAGTGGAGGTGGGTGGGAATGCTAATTTTCTCATTTTTCAAAACAAGCAATCAATCAATATTGACTAAATTTGACACATCTAGTTCAGACAAACCATAATGACTCCAATTTCTTAATGTTTCTCCTGTTATTTCTTTCTGAAATTTGGTTTTACTTTTTGGAAAAATATATCTTATCTTAAATATTAGATATTTATGCAAATTTCTCATTCCTTCAGTTCTATCTTCTTATTTATTTTCATTTTTAAAATAAAAACTAAAAATAGCATATTTTAGTATGAATTATTTCTGCCTTTATTGACCTAACTCTCCATCTCTCACCCATCTTTCCATCTACTCATTTATCTGTATCAGGAATGATGCTTACCTAGTATTAAAGATGATTAGGCTGCTCTAGATATGACGAGATGCAAGAATTTGGGCTCATAAAGTCTTCTCCTGAAAATATCTATTTGAAGGCCAATTCTGCCAGTTCTTCCCAGAGCACTGAGTGCCTCCACCCTGGAACTCCTTGCAGGGGATGTTGAAGGCCAATGGCTGCAGTGGCTAATGACTAACAACTTTATCCTCTTACGGGCAGATGGCAGGCACCAATTTTTAGTTGGCAAAACCAAATTGAGTCCCTCATTCTTTTACCCAAATTCAAAAAATTCTATTAACTTTCCTGCTCCATATCATAGTTCAGTTCAGTTCACTTGCTCAGTCATGTCCAGCTCTTTGCAACCCCATGGACTGCAGCATGCCAGGCCATGCTATCCATCACCAACTCCCAGAGTTTACCCAAACTCATGTCCATTGAGTCGGTGATGCCATCAAACCATCTCATCCTCTGTCATCCCCTTATCCTCCTGCCTTCAATCTTTCCCAGTATCAGGGTCTTTTCAAATGAGTCAGCTCTTCACATCAGGTGGCCAAAATATTGGAGTTTCAGCTTCAACATCAGTCCTTCCAATGAATATTCAGGGCTGATTTCCTTTAGGACTGACTGGTTCAATCTCCATGCAGTCCAAAGGACTCTTAAGAGTCTTCTCCAACACCACAGTTCAAAAGCATCAATTCTTCGGCACTCAGCTTTCTTTATACTCCAACTCTTACATCCATACATGACTACTGGAAAAACCATAGCCTTGACTAGATGGACCTTTGTTGGCAAACTAATGTCTCTGCTTTTTAATATGCTATGTAGGTTGGTCATAACTTTCCTTCCAAGGAGTAACCGTCTTTTAATTTCATGGCTGCAATCACCATTCAGTGATTTTGGAACTCCCCCAAAATAAAATCTGCCACTGTTTCTACTGTTTCCCCATCTATTTGCCATGAAGTGATAGGACGGGATGCCATGATCTTCATTTTCGGAATGTTGAACTTTAAGCCAACTTTTTCACTCTCCACTTTCACTTTCATAAAGAGGCTCTTTAGTTCTTCTTCACTTTCTGCTATAAGGGTGGTGTCATCTGCATATCTGAAGTTATTGATATTTCTCCTGGCAATCTTGATTCCAGCTTGTGCTTCATCCAGACCAGTATTTCTCATGATGTACTCTGCATATAAGTTAAATAAGCAGGGTGACAATATAAGAACTTGACGTACTCCTTTCCCTATTTGGAACCAGTCTGTTGTTCCATGGCAAGTTCTAACTGTTGCTTCCTGACCTGCATACATATTTCTCAAGAGGCAGGTCAGGTGGTCTGGTATTCCCATCTCCTTCAGAATTTTCCATAGTTTATTGTAATCTGCACAGTCAAAGATGTTGGCATAGTCAATAAAGGAGAAATAGATATTTTTCTGGAACTCTCTTGCTTTTTTGATGATCCAGCGGATGTTGGCAATTTGATGTCTGGTTCCTCTGCCTTTTCTAAAACCAGCTTGAACATCTGGAAATTCATGGTTCATGAATTATTGAAGCCTGGCTTGGAGAATTTTGAGCATGGCTTTACTAGTGTGTGAGATGAGTGCAATTGTGTGGTAGTTTGAGCATTCTTTGGGATTGCCTTTCTTTGGGATTGGAATGAAAACTGACCTTTTCCAGTCCTGTGGCCACTGCTGAGTTTTCCAAATTTGCTGGCATATTGAGTGCAGCACTTTCACAGCATCATCTTTCAGGATTTGAAATAGCTCAACTGGGATTCCATCACCTCCACTAGCTTTTTTCGTCTTGATGCTTCCTAAGGCTAGATAGTATATTCAGAAGCAGAGACATTACTTTGCCAACAAAGGTCTGTCTAGTCAAGGCTATGGTTTTCCAGTTGTCATGTTTGAATGTGAGAGTTGGACTGTGAAGAAAGCTGAGTGCCGAAGATTTGATGCTTTTGTACTGTGGTGTTGGAGAAGACTCTTCAGAGTCCCTTGGACTGCAAGGAGATCCAACCAGTCCATCCTAAAGGAGATCAACCTGGGTGTTCATTGGAAGGACTGATGCTAAAGCTGAAACTCCAATACTTTGGCTACCTCATGTGAAGAGTTGACTCATTTGAAAAGACCCTGATGCTGGGAGGGATTGAGGGCAGGAGGAGAAGGGGACAACAGAGGATGAGATGGCTGGATGGCATCACCGACTCGATGGACATGAGTTTGAGTAAACTCTGGGAGTTGGTGATGGACAGGGAGGCCTGGTGTGCTGCAATAATGGGGTCACAAAGAATCGGACACGACTGAGCGACTGAACTGAACTGAAGGCCCACTTGAGTTCACATTCCAGGATATCTGGCTCTAGGTGAGTGATCACACCATTGTGATTATGTGGGTCATGAACATCTTTTTTGTATCCATATCACAACTGAGATAATACTTTCAAAAATTTTCCCCTCTTTTTTCGTATTAATAATGTCTTTTCATAAAATACTTGTATCCTTTAAAGAAATTAAGGGAAGAAAATTTAAGTATTCCCCATATCTTATTATCTAATGATAAAAAGTGAAAGTGTTAATCACTCAGTTGTGTCTGACTCTTTGCGACCCGGTAGACTCTTTACCACCAGGCTCCTCTGTCCATGGAATTCTCCAGGCAAGAATAATGGAGTGGGTTGCCATTCCCTTCTCCAGGGGATCTTCCGGGTCTGCTGCATTGCAGGCAGTTTCTTTATTGTCTGAGCCGTGAGGGAAGCCCAAACTCTATATTTTATTTTTAAATTTTGCTTCTATTTACTCCCTTACTGGAATATAATCTTCTTTATTGACTGCTGTATCTTCAATGCCGGCTAGCACGCCGGTGGCTGCGACCGGCGCACTAAGCGCGGCCAAGAGCAGCCACCCCACGTCCAAGGTCACAGGCAGAAGCCGGGAGGACCCCATGCCCGAAGGGCAGTGGCCAAGAGGAGTTATTCCACGTCCGAGGTCAGGGGCGGCGGCCGAGAATACCAGACTGACGGTGCAGGAACGGCTGAGAGGAGCTACCCCTCGTCTGAGGTCAGGGCGGGCAGCCGAGAGGACATACCCAGCGTCCGAGGTCAGGGGCAGCGATGAGAGGAGTTACCCCGCATCTGAGGTCAGAGGTGGTGGCCGGGAGGAGCTACCCCACTCCCCTAAGACCGAGGCCAGGGGCGGCGGGTGGGAGGAGCAACCCCAAGCCGAGGCCAGGGGCGGTGGCCGGGGGAACCAACCCCACGTCCAAGGAGCCATGCTGCGCGGGTGCAGGATGGCCTAGAGGAGCTATCCCACGTTCAGGGTCAGGACGGGCAGCGGTGAGGAGATACCCCTCGTCCAAGGTAAGGAGCAATGGCTGCGCTTTGCTGGAGCAGCCGTGAAGAGATACCCCACGGTAAGAGAAACCCAAGTAAGACGGTAGGTGTTGCAAGAGGGCATCAGAGGGCAAACACACTGAAACCATACTCACAGAACAGTGGCTAGCATATGGTAAATACTCAATAAATATCTGTTGGATTAATTAATTAATTAATGTTACAGACATAGTAAGAGTTGCTTTTCAGTTGGTGGTGTTAGTAGCACCAAACTCCTTCCCATCTATTTGCACTAGGGCTTTTATGGGACAGGGTGGGAAAGGTATAGGTTTGGAAGGGGATGGCTTCCACTTCCAGGAAGGAGTTACGCCTCCTCACATACACGTGTTAGATAAACAATAGGAAAGAGTAATGAAAAGATGAAAAAGGAGAGTAAGAGTAGCAGAAAATCAGTAAGAGAAACCACAGCTGGGTGCTTCCAAGAAAAAGTATATAGAATAAGGAGGGTGTGCAAAGTGATTTCTATTTCTATTCAGGCAGCATTCTCTCCTTGCTCATTGACAGATGCTGAACCGTCTAGATCACCTCAATTAAACTGGAGGTTCCATGATCTCCCTTGGAAGTGGCTACCCATAAATTACATTAAACCCCAATTCTCTAGAGCATAATGGAGCCTGAGCCTTGATGAAAATGCATTGCCTGACTGTATCCTGCCTGAGACAAGGGAGAAGTGAGGCAGCACTGGCAGGGCTTGATTTCCTCATAACAGAAGGGGAAAAATGGTGGAGGAAAGACCCTAAATCTCTCCTGTTTGTTGCATACTTATGAGAGTGATAAGCAGGCTTTCAGAAGTTTTACTTTGAGGATGACTCATGGCTCTGATTGAGACCAGGGAGAAGAATATCCAGGGAAGAAACAAATATGTAAATATATAGGCATGATTTTAAGGGAACTAGGCGTTGAAAAATATCTGCTGGAAGTGTTAGAATCTATTTTCATTTCATTTTTTCCTTCCATGTGTCACAAAACCTCTATATTTCGATAATAAGAGATTCTTTCAAGTTAAGACCTTAGGAAAGTAATAGATCATCCAAAGTCTGAATTCTTATATATTTATTAAAAGCTATGTAAAAGTTTCCAAAATTATCATTGAAGTTGACTACAAGTTAATATGAGTAAGAAACGAACTATTGTGTTTTAGTCAAAATATCTGTCTGTTTACATATTTCTGGTCTGTCGCTGTCAGTCTGCTTCCTTGTGGCAAATCTATCCCACGCTCATCTCCTACATGATGCACGGTCCCTCCTCATCCCTCTCTCCTCAACACCCTTATCACAGGTCGGAGTTGGACCAGTCCACTAGCATTTAATCATGTGCAGGTATAGAGGAAAATCATGTTTTCTGGAGAGAGACAGATCTCTACAGTGCACAGCTGTGTGGCTTTTGAGCAAGTCTTCCCCTTTCAATATTAGTTCCATCTACAAAATATGGATAATAATATTGCTTACCTTACAGTAATTTTGGGGAGGTAGTGGTAGTATGGGATGAGGAGGTTTAAATGGTAAAATGTGCTTAGCATCATAATTTATGGAATCACTACTGTTTCTGAATGTCTAAGATAAAACAGCATCAACACAATAACTGAGTAGAGTGCTTAGGCCAGAGTAAGTATTTAACATTTTTTATTGCAAGGAAAGGTATCATCACCAGTCCAATTTTACAGACCATGAGGCTGGTCTTTGATGTTTCCTTTTCTTTCTCCCTCTCCCTTTTAGCTAGGCCATCACCAAGCTTGGCTGACTTTGCCTTCTTAGTGTCTGCAATCTGTTGTTACCCTACTTCCCCCCAGCACATCCATCCTTCTGATCCCATGGCTACCATCTTACCTGCACTCCATAGCACATGTTCCCAGGACTCTGATATCCAATCCGGCTCTCCTTCTGTCCTTCTCCATGTTGAAGCAGCACACATCTTTTAATGCTCAATCTGAACACATTGTTTTGATGAAAACTATCCAGTCACCTCACCCCCA
Organism: Bos indicus x Bos taurus; assembly: GCF_003369695.1. Classification (NCBI taxonomy): domain Eukaryota; kingdom Metazoa; phylum Chordata; class Mammalia; order Artiodactyla; family Bovidae; genus Bos; species Bos indicus x Bos taurus. Next base: position 63,089,263 of record NC_040076.1, on the reverse strand, counting down.
GGCACCTCACGTCCCCCATTGCTCTTAGAATACCAGGCATGTTCCCTCACACAGTCTAGTAGGCCCTGTGTGAATTTATGACTAGCCCCATCTACTCTCTGCTGCATGCTGGGTACCAGCCTCTTTCTAAACCTAACTTTCTTCCCCTGCTTTAGGGTGTCTGAATGGTGGTCCACTGCTTAGAACATCCATCCTTTCCATTTCCCCAAGTAATTCCTACTCTTGGCACAAATAATTCTTCCCCTGGAAGGACTTCTCTGCCCTGCCAGACTAAGTCCTGGCCCCCTTTTTACAGGATCACACTGTTCTTTCATTGCATCTTAGACAGTTTGTAATCATACATTTGAATGTGTGGTTATTGATTGATGTCTTATTCTTCCAGTCATCTGTAAGCTCCATGAGGGTAATATATCTCCTTCTCAGTTCAGTTCAGTTCAGTCACTCAGTTGTGTCTGAATCTTTGCCACCCCATGAACCGCAGCATGCCAGGCCTCCCTATCGATCACCATCTGCTGGAATCTACCCAAACCCATGTCCATTGAGTCGGTGATGCCATCCAACCATCTCATCCTCTGTCGTCCCCTTCTCCTCCTGCCCTCAATCTTTCCCAGCATCAGGGTCTTTTCCAATGAGTCAGTTCTTCACATCAGGTGGCCAAAGTATTGGAGTTTCAGCTTCAACATCAGTCCTTCCAATGAACACCCAGGTTGACCTCCTTTAGGATGGACTGGTTGGATCTCCTTGCAGTCCAAGGGACTCTCAAGAGTCTTCTCCAACACCACAGTTCAAAAGCATCAATTCTTCGGGGCTCAGCCTTCTTCACAGTCCAACTCTCATATCCATACATGACTACTGGAAAAACCATAGCCTTGACTAGATGGACCCTTGTTGACAAAGTAATGTCTCTGCTTTTTAATAATCCAAGTAGTAAGCATCTTTTAATTTCATGGCTGCAATCACCATCTGCAGTGATTTTTGAGACCCCAAAAATAAAGTCAGCTACTGTTTCCAATGTTTCCCCATCTATTTGCCATGAAGTGATGGGACTGGATGCCATGATCTTAGTTTTCTGAATGTTGAGCTATAAGCCAACTTTCTCTCTCTTCTCTTTCACTTTCATCAATAGGCTCTTTAGTTCTCCTTCACTTTCTGCCATAAGGGTGGTGTCATCTGCATACCTGCGGTTATTGATATTTCTCCCAGCAATCTTGATTCCAGCTTGTGCTTCCTCCAGCCCAGTGTTTCTCATGATGTACTCTGCATATAAGTTAAAGAAGCAGGGTGACAATATAAGACTTGACTTACTCCTTTCCCAATTTGGAACAAGTCTGTTGTTCCATGTCCAGTTCTAACTGTTGCTTCCTGACCTGCCAACAGGTTTCTCACGTGGCAGGTCAGGTGGTCTGGTATTCCCATCTCCTTCAGAATTTTCCACAGTTTATTGTGATCCACACAGTCAAAGATTTTGGCATATTCAATAAAGCAGAAATAGATGTTTTTCTGGAACTCTCTTGCTTTTTTTGATGATCCAGAGAATGTTGGGAATTTGATCTCTGGTTCCTCCGCCTTTCCTAAAACCAGCTTGAACATCTGGAAGTTCATGGTTCATGTATTAATGAAGCCTGGCCTCGAGAATTTTGAGCATTACTTTACTAGTGTGTGAGATGAGTGCAATTGTGTGGTAGTTTGAGCATTCTTTGGGATTGCCTTTCTTTGGGGTTGGAATGAAAACTGACCTTTTCCAGTCCTGTGGTCACTGTTGAGTTTTCCAAATTTGCTGGCATATTGAGTGCAGCACTTTCACAGCATCATCTTTCAGGATTTGGAATAGCTCAACTGGAATTCCATCACCTCCACTAGCTTTGTTGATAGTGATGCTTCCTAAGGCCCACTTGACTTCACATTCTAGGATGTCTGGCTCTAGGTGAGTGTGAGTGATCACACCATCATGATTATCTTGGTTGTGAAGATCTTTTTTGTACAGTTCTTCTGTGTGTTCTTGGCACCTCTTCTTAATTATCTTCTGCTTCTGTTAGGTCCATACCATTTCTGTCCTTTTTTGAGCCCATCTTTGCATGAAAGTTTTCCTTGGTATCTCTAATTTTCTTGAAGAGATCTCTAGTCTTTCCCATTCTGTTGTTTTCCTCTATTTCTTTGCATTGATCACTGAGGAAGGCTTTCTTATCTCTCCTTGCTATTCTTTGGAACTCTGCATTCAAATGCTCGTATCTTTCCTTTTCCCCTTTGCTTTTTGCTTTTCTTCTTTTCACAGCAATTTGTGAGGCCTCCTCAGACAGCCATTTTGCTTTTTTTGCATTTCTTTTTCTTGGGGATTGTCTTGATTCCTATCTCCTGTACAATGTCATGAACCTCCATCCATAGTTCATCAGGTACTCTGTCTATCAGATCTAGTCCCTTAAATCTATTTCTCACTTCCACTGTATAGCCATAATGGATTTGATTTAGGTCATACCTGAATGGTCTAGTGGTTTTCCCAACTTTCTTCAAGTTAAGTTTGAATTTGGCAATAAGGAGTTCATGATCTGAGCCACAGTCAGCTCCCGGTCTTGTTTTTGCTGACTGTATAGAGCTTCTTCATCTTTGGCTGCAAAGAATATAATCAGTCTGAGTTTGGTGTTGAACATCTGGTGATGTCCATGTGTAGAGTCTTCGCTTGTGTTGTTGGAAGAGGGTGTTTGCTATGACCACTGTGTTCTCTTGGCACTGGTCATATATCTCCTTATGCTCTGCTATGCTAAGTCACTTCAGTCGTGTCCGACTGTGTGTGACCCCATAGACGGCAGCCCATCAGGCTCCCCCATCCCTGGGATTCTCCAGGCAAGAACACTGTCAACTCTTGGAAGTGGGTCTGGTGAATGATAAATGCTTAATAATAGTTGCTCAATAAAAGAATGTATGAATGAGCTGGTAGCTTCAGAGTCTATTCTGTTTTTATTTTTGTATGTCATATGTAATCATATAAATGTATATAAACATAATCATATTTATTTTTATTTTTCTATGATAGAGTTAATACCTAGTGTCACTGTTAGTATCAGTGCAATTGAAAAGACTTTATTTTTAAACCTCCTCTGTGTTTCATTTATTTGTAGCTGTTTAGGGATTATTTGGCAGCTCTTCTTTCTCTTCTGCTCATAAATGCTGCTTGAGATCTCAGTGCTACTCTTTTATCTTCCTAAGAGACTTTGTTTCCTCTCTTCTGGTCTAAATGATTGCATGATATGAATGACATTATATACCATGGTGATTAAAAACTCAGGGTGTGGAACTAAGAATCTTGGGTTTGGATACTGCTTTTTTTGGTCATTATCTGTATAGACTATTACAAATTATTTTAACTCATCAAACCTCAGTGTCCTTTTCTAAAGTGTAGGTAGTAAAAGCTACCTTCTAGTATCATTGGGAAGATGTCACTAGTTACAACATATAAAATAACACTTAATCTGTAACATAATAATATCACTCAAAATGATAGCCATAGGATAATACTAGGGGATATTTTTATTACTATAACTCTTATTATTTTATTTTCTTATTCTTAATTTCATGCCTCTATCCACTCCTACCAGTGCTTGCTAACCTTCTTCGGGCAGTTCAGTGTGGAATTACATGCAAATTCTCAAAGCCTAATAAATCAGAAAAGTTCTTCATGGAGCCTTCCCTGATGGTCCAGTCGTTAAGACTCTACACTGTAATTGCAGGGGACATTGGTTTGATCTCTGGACAGGGAACTGAGATCCTGCATGCCACGTTGTATGGTAAAAAAAGGAAAAAAAAAAATTCTTCATTTTGTCCCCATTAAGCTTTCACCTTTTCCCAGTTTTCTTCTTCATTGTTATTTAAAACTTGGGAGCAAATTTTAAATTTTATATCTTCCATGTTCCATGTGTTTAGGAAACTGGTTGTATTGGACAGAATTTCTTGAATTTGTGTTTGAGAAGTTGTTTTGCACTGACATTTCATACTCCAGAAACCCAAAGAAGAATGTCCTGTGTTTAAGGGTTAGGGGGACATAATATGCTGTCCATATATCTTCATAAATACTTCCATAATGGTCAGATGAATATCTCATGTATGGATAAGCAGTGTATTTTTCTTTTTTTTATTATTTTATTTTATTTTTTAACTTTACAATATTGTATTGGTTTTGCCATATATCAACATGAATCCGCCACAGGTATACACGTGTTCCGCATCCTGAACCCTCCTCCCTCCTCCCTCCCCATACCATCCCTCTGGGTCATAGAACCATGTCTAAATGGAAGCATTTCAAAAAAGCAGGAATCTTTGACCTGTTTCTTTTTACTTATTTCTTTGGCCAGGACTTGACTAGACTCCTGGAAAGTCCTCTTGCCTGGATCTCGAAGCCTTTTTGTGAATTCCTCCCAGAGTAATTTAAAACTGAACAATGTTAGTCCTTACACATCTTGCTCAAAATTTTAAAGTGGCACACCATTTATCACCATTCATAGATGCCACTCCTGGCCACATTCATAACCATGCATGCAATGCTTCATCTCTGTGCGTCTAGGGAAGCGAGTGTGCCAGGTTCTCGACTCAGAGTGCCATCCCCATCCTCTTAACTCAGCCACGTCAAATCGTGGACTTTTATCTTCCCACTCATGCCTGCTCCTTTATTAAAGAATGTCCTCAAACCATCCTCGAAAAAATTATCAAGGCACTTCTCCCTAAATAAATGTGGCCATTTTAAAAACAAGCAAATACAAAATAGACATGCTATGGCAAGCCTAATTAATAATGATAACAAAAATAAAACATAAACTATACATAAAAAAGGACATTTAAGAAAGACCAAAAAATATTAACTTTAGCAAATATTACTGTAGGTAATACAGTGTGTTTTGGTTTACTCAGGCTATGGTGACAGAATGTCATAGACTGGGTGGCTTATAAAAAACAGAAATTTATTTCTTACAGTTCTGGAGGCTGGAAGTCCAAGATCAGAGTGCCAACATGGGTGGGTTCTGCTGAAAACTACTTTCTGGCTTGCAGACTGCCAGCTTCTCATTGTGGCCTCACATGGTGGAAGGGTGAGGGATTCCTCTGGAGTCAGTTTTATAAAGACATTAATTCAATGCATGAGTGCCTTACTCTCATGACCTAATCAACATCCCAAAGGCCCCATCTCCTAATACTATCACCTTGGGCATTACATTTTCAACATGTGAATTTGGGAGGTTCATATTCAGCCCATAGCAAAATGCTAATAAACACAAAAATATAAATGAAATAAAAAGTTCCCCCCCCAAATATTACCACAATTGCCTAGGAGAAAGCCTGGACCCATTAAAATTTAGGAAATTTGAGAAACTTTCATGAAAATGTATTTTTTAAATTATAGCTTTCAATGTTTATATGCATAGCTTTTTTTTAAGACTTAGATAATAGAATTTTCAAAAAAGATATAAAATTACTTATTTCATGTAATAAAACAATCAGATTTGAATAGCAAACCCTGGCAGTAATAGCAGAAAACAAAGAAAAACAAAAACCACCTAAGCCACATAGTTACCTGTATTTTTACTGTAAAATAAAATCTCATTTATATAGAGAAAGAAAGTGTTAGTCACTCAGTCGTGTCTGACTGTTTTTGACCCAATGGACCGTAGTCAATCAGATTCCCTGTCTATGGAAATAACCTATGAATAAATTGAATCTAACTATATCTTAAATACAATCCATAAATACAATATAAGATTTGTATTTAGAATGTAGTGGTAACTTAATAGGAAGAGATCAGTTAATTAGATCAAGATCTGAACAAAGAGGAAAAATGATTGTCTCTATATCTTAAATATATTAAATTTAACTATATCTTAAATACAACCCATAAATACAATATAAGATTTGTATTTAGGGAGGAGCCAAGATGGCGGAGGAGTAGGACAGGGAGAACACTTTCTCCCCCACAAATTCATCAAAAGAGCATTTAAACGTCGAGTAAATTCCACAGAACAACTTCTGAATGCCGGCAGAGGACATCAGGCACCCAGAAAAGCAATCCAACTCTTCGAAAGGAGGTAGGAAAAAATATAAAAGACAAAAAAAGAGACAAAAGAGGGAGGGACGGAGTTCCGTCCCGGGAAGGGAGTCTTAAAAAGAGAGAAGTTTCCAAACACCAGGAAACCTTCTCACTGCCGAGTCTGTGCCGAGCTTTGGAAGCACAGAGGGCAACATAACAGGAAGAAAAAATAAATAAACAATTAAAACTCGAAGATTGCGAGTCCTACGGTAACTCCCCCAGCGGAGAAGCAGCGCAGACGCCTGCACGTGCCATTAGCAAGCGGGGGCTGGGCAGGGAGGTGCAGCGCGGGCTGCATCGCTTAGAGTAAGAATCTGGCCTGAATACCCTGAGCACTATCTGAGCGAAATAATTTGGGCTAGCAAACCAGACTGTGGGATATCTACTATGCGAAAAGCCAGCCCCAACCTAAGACACCGCCAGGCCCGCGCACGGAACAAAGAATTGAATAGAGATAGCCGGCTGCAGACCTTCCCCCTCCGGTGACAGGCAGCCAGAGCCGGAAGGGGGCAATCGCAGCCCCAGAGAGACATTATCTACAAAACTGTAAGCAGGCTTCTTTGCTAACTAAAACTTTTTGGGGGTCTGGACGGTTAACATCTGCTTGAGAAGGTGCGCCGGGTTTACACCCAGATAACCGAGTGGCGGGGAGGCGATAAGTCGCAGCATTGGTGCTCGCCAAACACCTCATCACTTGAGCTGCTCGGACCTGGGAAGAGCACAAAACTCAGGCCCAACTGAGTCTGCACCTCTGAGGACTACCCGAGTGCCTGAACCTGAGCGGCTTGGACCTGGGAGGTACATGCAACCCAGGGCCAGCCTCGGATAGTTCCCGGCGGAACAACCTAGAGCCCGAGCAGTGTGGGCAGGGAGGCTACACGCGCCGTGAGCGGGGGCAGACCCAGTGTGGCTGAGGCACTGCGAGCGCACGCCAGTGTTATTTGTTTGCAGCATCCCTCCCTCCCTCCCCACAGCGCGACTGAACAAAGAGAAGAAATACAGCTCCACCCATCAGAACACCGACACAAGCTTCCCTAACCAGGAAACCTTGACAAGCCACCTGTACAAACCCACACACAGTGAGGAAAAGCCACACTAAAGAGAACTCCACAAACTGCCAGAATACAGAAAGGACACCCCAAACTCAGCAATTTAAACAAGATGAAGAGACAGAGGAATAGCCAGCAGATAAAGGAACAGGATAAATGCCCACCAAACCAAACAAAAGAGGAAGAGATAGGGAATCTACCTGATAAAGAATTCCGAATAATGATAGTGAAATTTATCCAAAATCTTGAAATTAAAATGGAATCACAGATAAATAGCTTGGAGACAAGGATTGAGAAGATGCAAGAAAGGTTTAACAAGGACCTAGAAGAAATAAAAGAGAGTCAATATATAATGAATAATGCAATAAATGAAATTAAAAACACTCTGGAGGCAACAAATAGTAGAATAACAGAGGCAGAAGATAGGATTAGTGAATTAGAAGATAGAATGGTAGAAATAAATGAATCAGAGAGGATAAAAGAAAAACGAATTAAAAGAAATGAGGACAATCTCAGAGACCTCCAGGACAATATTAAATGCTACAACATTCGAATCATAGGGGTTCCAGAAGAAGAAGACAAAAAGAAAGACCATGAGAAAATACTTGAGGAGATAATAGTGGAAAACTTCCCTAAACTGGGGAAGGAAATAATCACCCAAGTCCAAGAAACCCAGAGAGTCCCAAACAGGATAAACCCAAGGCGAAACACCCCAAGACACATATTAATCAAATTAACAAAGATCAAACACAAAGAACAAATATTAAAAGCAGCAAGGGAAAAACAACAAATAACACACAAGGGAATTCCCATAAGGATAACAGCTGATCTTTCAATAGAAACTCTTCAAGCCAGGAGGGAATGGCAAGACATACTTAAAATGATGAAAGAAAATAACCTACAGCCCAGATTATTGTACCCAGCAAGGATTTCATTCAAGTATGAAGGAGAAATCAAAAGCTTCTCAGACAAGCAAAAGCTGAGAGAATTCTGCACCACCAAACCAGCTCTCCAACAAATACTAAAGGATATTCTCTAGACAGGAAACACAAAAATGGTGTATAAATTCGAACCCCAAACAATAAAGTAAATGGCAACGGGATCATACTTATCAGTAATTACCTTAAACGTAAATGGGTTGAATGCCCCAACCAAAAGACAAAGACTGGCTGAATGGATACAAAAACAAGACCCCTACCTATGTTGTCTACAGGAGACCCACCTCAAAACAGGGGACACATACAGACTGAAAGTGAAGGGCTGGAAAAAGATTTTCCATGCAAATAGGGACCAAAAGAAAGCAGGAGTAGCAATACTCATATCAGATAAAATAGACTTTAAAACAAAGGCTGTGAAAAGAGACAAAGCAGGTCACTACATAATGATCAAAGGATCAATCCAAGAAGAAGATATAACAATTATAAATATATATGCACCCAACATGGGAGCACCGCAGTATGTAAGACAAATGCTAACAAGTATGAAAGGAGAAATTAACAATAATAGTGGGAGACTTTAATACCCCACTCACACCTATGGATAGATCAACTAAACAGAAAATTAACAAGGAAACACAATCTTTAAACGATACAATAGACCAGTTAGACCTAACTGATATCTATAGGACATTTCATCCCAAAACAATGAACTTCACCTTTTTCTCAAGCGCACATGGAACCTTCTCCAGGATAGATCACATCCTGGGCCATAAAGCTAGCCTTGGTAAATTCAAAAAAATAGAAATCATTCCAAGCATCTTTTCTGACCACAATGCAGTAAGATTAGATCTCAATTACAGGAGAAAAACTATTAAAAATTCCAACATATGGAGATTGAACAACACCCTGCTGAATAACCAACAAATCACAGAAGAAATCAAAAAAGAAATCAAAATTTGCATAGAAACGAATGAAAATGAAAACACAACAACCCAAAACTTGTGGGACACAGTAAAAGCAGTCCTAAGGGGAAAGTTCATAGCAATACAGGCAAACCTCAAGAAACAAGAAAAAAGTCAAATAAATAACCTAACTCTACACCTAAAGCAACTAGAAAAGGAAGAAATGAAGAATCCCAGGGTTAGTAGAAGGAAAGAAATCTTAAAAATTAGAGCAGAAATAAATGCAAAAGAAACAAAAGAGACCATAGCAAAAATCAACAAAGCCAAAAGCTGGTTCTTTGAAAGGATAAATAAAATTGATAAACCATTAGCCAGACTCATCAAGAAACAAAGGGAGAAAAATCAAATCAATAAAATTAGAAACGAAAATGGAGAGATCACAACAGACAACACAGAAATACAAAGGATCATAAGAGACTATTATCAACAATTATATGCCAATAAAATGGACAACGAGGAAGAAATGGACAAATTCTTAGAAAAGTACAACTTTCCAAAACTCGAACAGGAAGAAATAGAAAACCTTAACAGACCCATCACAAGCACGGAAATTGAAACTGTAATCAAAAATCTTCCAGCAAACAAAAGTCCAGGTCCAGACGGCTTCACAGCTGAATTCTACCAAAAATTTAGAGAAGAGCTAACACCTATCCTGCTCAAACTCTTCCAGAAAATTGCAGAGGAAGGTAAACTTCCAAACTCATTCTATGAGGCCACCATCACCCTAATACCAAAACCTGACTAAGATCCCACAAAAAAAGAAAACTATAGGCCAATATCACTGATGAACATAGATGCAAAAATCCTAAACAAAATTCTAGCAATCAGAATCCAACAACACATTAAAAAGATCATACACCATGACCAAGTGGGCTTTATCCCAGGGATGCAAGGATTCTTCAATATCCGCAAATCAATCAATGTAATACACCACATTAACAAATTGAAAAACAAAAACCATATGATTATCTCAATAGATGCAGAGAAAGCCTTTGACAGAATTCAACACCCATTTATGATAAAAACTCTCCAGAAAGCAGGAATAGAAGGAACATACCTCAACATAATAAAAGCTATATATGACAAACCCACAGCAAACATTATCCTCAATGGTGAAAAATTGAAAGCATTTCCTCTAAAGTCAGGAACAAGACAAGGGTGCCCACTTTCACCATTACTGTTCAACATAGTTTTGGAAGTTTTGGCCACAGCAATCAGAGCAGAAAAAGAAATAAAAGGAATCCAAATTGGAAAAGAAGAAGTAAAACTATCACTATTTGCAGATGACATGATCCTCTACATAGAAAACCCTAAAGACTCCACCAGAAAATTACTAGAACTAATCAATGATTATAGTAAAGTTGCAGGATATAAAATCAACACACAGAAATCCCTTGCATTCCTATACACTAATAATGAGAAAACAGAAAGAGAAATTAAGGAAACAATTCCATTCACCATTGCAACGAAAAGAATAAAATACTTAGGAATATATCTACCTAAAGAAACTAAAGACCTATATATAGAAAACTATAAAACACTGGTGAAAGAAATCAAAGAGGACACTAATAGATGGAGAAATATACCATGTTCATGGATTGGAAGAATCAATATAGTGAAAATGAGTATACTGCCCAAAGCAATTTATAGATTCAATGCAATCCCTATCAAGCTACCAACAGTATTCTTCACAGAGCTAGAACAAATAATTTCACAATTTGTATGGAAATACAAAAAACCTCGAATAGCCAAAGCGATCTTGAGAAAGAAAAATGGAACTGGAGGAATCAACCTACCTGACTTCAGGCTGTACTACAAAGCCACAGTTATCAAGACAGTATGGTACTGGCACAAAGACAGAAATATAGATCAATGGAACAAAATAGAAAGCCCAGAGATAAATCCACGCACATATGGACACCTTATCTTTGACAAAGGAGGCAAGAATATACAATGGATTAAAGACAATCTCTTTAACAAGTGGTGCTGGGAAAACTGGTCAACCACTTGTAAAAGAATGAAACTAGAACACTTTCTAACACCATATACAAAAATAAACTCAAAATGGATTAAAGATCTCAACGTAAGACCAGAAACTATAAAACTCCTAGAGGAGAACATAGGCAAAACACTCTCTGACATACATCACAGCAAGATCCTCTATGACCCACCTCCCAGAATATTGGAAATAAAAGCAAAAATAAACAAATGGGACCTAATTAAACTTAAAAGCTTCTGCACATCAAAGGAAACTATTAGCAAGGTGAAAAGACAGCCTTCAGAATGGGAGAAAATAATAGCAAATGAAGCAACCGACAAACAACTAATCTCAAAAATATACAAGCAACTCCTACAGCTCAACTCCAGAAAAATAAATGACCCAATCAAAAAATGGGCCAAAGATCTAAATAGACATTTCTCCAAAGAAGACATACAGATGGCTAACAAACACATGAAAAGATGCTCAACATCACTCATTATCAGAGAAATGCAAATCAAAACCACTATGAGATACCATTTCACACCAGTCAGAATGGCTGTGATCCAAAAGTCTACAAATAATAAATGCTGGAGAGGGTGTGGAGAAAAGGGAACCCTCTTATACTGTTGGTGGGAATGCAAACTAGTACAGCCACTATGGAGAACAGTGTAGAGATTCCTTAAAAAACTGGAAATAGAACTGCCTTATGATCCAGCAATCCCACTGCTGGGCATACACACTGAGGAAACCAGAAGGGAAAGAGACACGTGTAGCCCAATGTTCATCGCAGCAGTGTTTATAATAGCCAAGACATGGAAGCAACCTAGATGTCCATCAGCAGATGAATGGATAAGAAAGCTGTGGTATATATACACAATGGAGTATTACTCAGCCATTAAAAAGAAAACATTTGAATCAGTTCTAATGAGGTGGATGAAACTGGAGCCTATTATACAGAGTGAAGTAAGCCAGAAGGACAAACACCAATACAGTATACTAACGCATATATATGGAATTTAGAAAGATGGTAACGATAACCCTGTATACGAGACAGCAAAAGAGACACTGATGTATAGAACAGGCTTATGGACTCTGTGGGAGAGGGAGAGGGTGGGAAGATTTGGGAGAATGGCATTGAAACATATGGAATGTCATGTATGAAACGAGATGCCAGTCCAGGTTCAATGCACGATGCTGGATGCTTGGGGCTGGTGCACTGGGACAACTCAGAGGGATGGTATGGAGAGGGAGGAGGGAGGAGGGTTTATTTTTAGAAATTTTTATTAGTAAAAAAGAAAAAGAAAAAAAGAAAAAAAAAAAAGATTTGTATTTAGAATGTAGTGGTAGCTTAATAGGAAGAGATCAGTTAATTAGATCAAGATCTGAACAAAGAGGAAAAATAGCTCCTGAGAGCTATTGAGTAGGAGCTATTGAGTAGGCTTCAACATCCATTCCATCACAGCTCAACATTTAAACAAGATCCAACTTTATACTTGAATGCAAAACAGTAGAAATAGTCCCATTTTAATCAAGGACAAGATAAAGTTACGTGCTCTAAAAGTTCTTTCCAGTAAAACAAGATGGAAAACCAGGAACAAGAGGCCAAACTATTGAAACAGGAATGATAATTAGTATTTTTTCATAGTATTTTATTTTACTTTGAGGAAAAATGTCAACTTTAAATTATGATGGTTAAAAAGAGTTTTATAAAGTGACCAGACACAAGATAACTTTATGAAATCCAGTAGCTCCTCTGTAAACCAGGAATAATTCATTAGAAAGTATTAGAGAAAAATAATTCTGTTTACTATATCAATTAAGAGAAATACAATGCCTGGGGATGAGCATAATAAAATGAGTAGGGGCTTAAGAAAGAAATTATGAGGTATATCACTTTTTAAAGAAGTGAATCCTTCTCAATATATTGATTTAGAGCAAGCTGTAAAGATATAGTTGATAGCCATTATTCATGGTAGTTAGGTACTCCAGAGTTTCTCTGAACACTGAATTAGAGAATTCTGAATTTGCTGCTCCCCTTTTGTCTGCAAATAATCACAAATTTTCCTGAAAATTGATTTGGGATTACAAATAAGTTTTAGTTAGTAGTTGAATTTGCAAATATGGAATCTGTGGGTAATGAGGATTAACTCTACATATTAATGTTTCTTTTTCATAGCTAGTCTTTAAAAATAATTTTAAAATTCATCTGGAACACCAACTGATAGGAATACAGCTGAGAAAAATTGAAAAGTGAAAAGGGGATTTGTCTTACCGGACCTTAAAATTGATTATACAGCTAAAGGAATTTTAAATTATTTGATGTAAACATCTACAGACTGATCAAGAATTTGTAATCATGGAATAAGCTCTAATATATTTAAATACTTGATATGTGACAGTATATCATAAAATAAGGAAGAAGCTAGGTATGATTCAGGAATTATTTAACTTTAATTTATATTTATGTGGAAACAAATATAATTTTTATTCTCTCATTTACATCAAATACATTTCAGAAGAGTTTAAAACATTAAATTTAGCACATCTAATAACTATAAAAACATAAGAAAACATAGGTGACTGTTTAACAAATATTCAGGCAAAAACCTTTTTCTCAACATAAAGCCATGGAAGAAAAACAAGAAGATCAGTAGATAAATTAAGGTTTATTTAAAAGATAGACTATCCAGTCATTCAAAAGGTTTTCAAAGTATATTTGGTGACATAAGAGCATTCCCAGAACTCTGATAGTTAAGTGAACGAGGCTGAATGCAAAATCACAAGTATAATATCATCCTGAATTCTCAGACTTTCTCAAGTTATTTCTCTATTGTGCTCTGACACCTGTTGCTTCCTCCAAGACACCACAAACTGAAGGCAATTGATTTGTTTATTGTCTGTTTCCGCCAGTAAAGATAAACTGAGGCATATAAAAAATGTGAAGGGTTTATTTGAGCAAAAATCAATTTGAATTGAGGAGCATCCAATCTGGTAGATAGAAAGGGGCTCTTAAGGCACAGGGAGGGAGAACAGGCAAAAAAGTGAGTTGCTGATTGCAAAGAGAGTTTTCTTTAGGAGAAGGCAAGGATCTTTCTGATAGAAAGCTTAACTAGTACTGATCAGGTGATTCCTGACTGATTGGTTTTAAGTTTCTGTTTCTGGGAGAGCTGAAACTGTAATTAGGTCTCAGTTCAGTGACATGGGGCTTAGTGACTCCATTTTGGGCCTGTTGCCAATAGGATGTAAATTCCAGGAGGGTATTCACCAGATATATTTTGTTCGCTATATGTCTTCATATTGAGCAAACCGGTCCTCATTGCATAAAAGATGCTTATAATAATTATTTAGTGAATTAATCAATGAATGATTTTGTCAAAACATAATCATAAAAAAGGTTGAAATAATTGAAATAATGACTAAAGTGCTTTCTTACATTTATATGAAATTGTACAATTTTCTCTAGCAAGTTCGAATTACATCTGTTAATACAAGGAGAAAAAGATCATTAAACACACATACATAATTATCTCTCTTTAACACGTCTCTTCCCCAGCCCCAGGTGGTTTAAAATTCTCTGTATTTTCTGTGCATGTTGCTGTCTTTCGCATTGCTCTTTCTATTTTAGGCTACACTGGAGAAAAGTTAGACCAACCATATATACTATTTATTTTAGTTACTGAACCTTCCTTCTTTGGTTAAATAAGGGGCACTTCTGACTGACTACATTTGGTTTAACTGAACAAAGTTAAACAGCTGTTGGAAGCACCAGCCCACCAATGCCATCTACATCCTCATCTTCCTGTTCGATTGTTCTCCACACCTGCAAACTACCAATCGGCAAAAGCATAGGTCATCAGCAGCGTTTTGCCACTTCCTCTTTTTAAAGGAACTAATCAGACCAAGAAAAAATATCTATGGATGCTTTTCCCACTATTTGAGAAAAGAAAAAGGGGGAAATTAGCATTAGCTATATTCCATTGTTAGTGATGAACAGAGTCCTAGTTTGGAAGGGTCTGTTTGTGTTGCAGAGGGGAGCCACTTTTCCACTCACAATTGGAAACATCCATAACGAGGCCATTTAGTCAATACATATTTTCCTCTTTAGTACATAAGGGTAACCTGAATAAAAGGTTTGAATTACAAAGCAGCCTAATCCTGCACATTCTGTGAGCAGTGACTGCTATTTGTGTCAAGAAAATAAAGAGCCGGAGAAAATGAGCGAGAAAGACTGGGAGGGAGAGAGAATACAGAGAAGAGTTATCCTTCTCACATGAAATGGGGAAACTCACTAGAAATTAGATTCTTTTTTATTATTGAAAAGTTAGTGTTTTATATCTCTGGTGTGACCATTATTCACAGAAAAAAAAAAAAAAGCCCACTCATTTCTAAGGTTTTAATAGGACTTATTGCCTCTTCTTAAATGCAGAGAACAGGCTCCAGTCACCATCATACCTGTAACCCCTTCCTCCCTCCGGCCTCCTCCTCACTCTGGCCACGTGGTGTTGCTGATGGGTAGTAATGGTGCAGCTGGAAATGCATTTATGTTCCATTTTCCCCCAGTATTATTAAAACTGCTCCATCACCGCCTATAATGGGGTTGTCCGTATTTTCTCTCGCCTGTATCTCTGACATGACATAACGCTTGCCCTCACCAGCATGCTATAAAACAGTGGTAATTGAAACATAACTCACCCTAAATTACAGTCTCTGTGCACGCAGGGCCCCACTGAGCTTCCCAAGGCTCATTACAAGTATAAGCTAAATATTTCCTTAAAGGGGGCTGCGGGGGACCCAGAAAGGAGGGAAGGGTGTTGTGGGGGTTGGGGTGGGGGGAATGCAGGAGCCTCCTAAAAGCAAATGAGGCTGAGGCAGGTTGCTAAAAAGGGAGATTTACCCCCAACAGTTTTAGGTGAGCCCCCTGTTTGGCAGGATCTGTAGCAACCTGTCATCATTATTAGCTGAACGGCTATTTCCTGGACTACTTGAAATTATAGGTTTCCATTCATTTCCTAGGAGACACAAGTCCACCTAATTGTATTTCCTGGCCCAGAGACTCCTGGGCTAGCAGTATTTACTCTTGGAAGAGGCCATGAAAAATGGTGTAATGGCTGACTTCTGAAGACTGAAAGGCCCCTTGTGAAAGAGTGTATTCTCTGTAACTCTTTAGTTATCAAAGCCTGACCTCCCAGCCATTGTCCTGAGATTGTCTGGAGTGAGGAAGTCAAAGTTGAAACACTCCGCACTTGAGTGGGCCACCTTATTATAAGTGCAGACCTCCCTAATAGCATTAGAAAACCAGGAATAATTGTGTTAAATGCAAAATTCATGGCTTTATGGTTGGATGGCTGTCATATGACTTGAGTTCATTTTCCCTTTCTCATTTGGGTCAGCCTCTGTAAATCATACCTTCTCCTCTGTTCTCCTTGAATTTGCCTCTCCATCGCTACTTTTAGGAGGCTATTTGATTCCACTCATTTGAGTTGTTGTCCTACCAATGAAGGCTTAAACGCTCACATGGAGTACCACACTCTTTTCCAACCCCTGGGAAATGGCTTCTCCCTGTGGGTCCTAGCCCCAGGGCACCACCTTGAAGGAATGAGCAAAGCAGACAGGTGAGGAGCAGAGAACAGGGAGAGCTGCCCATCAAGATCTGTGCTTCTGGAGATTTGTTAACAGATTCTACTTTCTGCATTTTCATACTGGTTTATAAACACATCCTGGGTGGATTTTCTTAAGTAACAAAGCCAGGGTATTCCTCTTCCCTCCTCCCACTACTATCCAGACACCAAACACTGCAGGCAGAGCAGCTGAAAGTTGTGTCTGACTCTTTGAGACCCCATGGACCTGCAGCACACCTGGATTTCCTGTCTTTTACCATCTCCCGGAGTTTGCTCAAACTCATGTCCATTGAGTCAGTGATGCCATCCAACCATCTCATCCTCTGTCTCCCCTTTCTTCTCCTGCCCTCAATCTTTCCCAACATCAGAGTCTTTTCCATTGAGTTGACTCTTCACATAGGTGGCCAAAGTATTGGAGCTTCAGCTTCAGCATCAGTCCTTCCAATGAATATTCAGGGTTGATTTCCTTTAGGATTAACTGGTTTGATATTGCAGTCCAAGGGACTCTCAAGGGTCTTCTCTAGCACCACAGTTCAAAAGCATCAGTTCTTGGGCACTCAGTCTTCTTTATGGTCCAGCTCTCACATCGTACATGATTACTGGAAAAACCATAGTGGAGCAGACATAGAAATAATGTAATAACCCCTGCTCGCACCTAAGGGCTCAAAGTGAAAGTGAAAGTGTTAGTCACTCAGTTGTGTCCCACTCTTTGTGACCCCATGGATAATGTAATAACCCCTGCTCGCACCTAAGGGCTCAAAGTGAAAGTGAAAGTGTTAGTCACTCAGTTGTGTCCCACTCTTTGTGACCCCATGGACTGCCTGTCAGGCTCCTCTGTCCATGGAATTCTCCAGGCAAGAATACTGGGGTAGGTTGCCATGCCCTGTTCCAGGAGATCTTCCCAACCCAGGGATGGAACCCAGGTCTCCTGAACTGTAGGCAGTTTCCTTACCTTTTGAGCTATCCGGGAAGACAGCTCAAACTGTCTTCCAGGGTTAAGGACTCAAACTGGCCTTTAAAAAACCTGGTCTCAGTGTTTTTATTGGCCTCCTGTTACCATCCTTAGTTTTTGTGTCTCTCTCTTGCTCAAAGTGACAGGAAACTACAGCCTTCATTCAGAACTCAGGATTCCCTTTCAGCCTCCCAACTTTAGGAACTAAGAAGAGTCATAGAATCCTCATGACACTTCAGTTCAGTTCAGTTAGGGACTGTCTATTGCATTCCTCACATTTTACTGATGGACAGTCTGTGATCTAAAGAACCTACTTGAAGATACAGTTAATTAATGCTATAGATGTGAGTAGAAAGCAGATTCCTGTTTCTCAGTTCTGTGTCCTTTCCATGATATAGCAAAATGCCTTTAATTCTACACCCTGTTCTTACAAGGTCAATTTTTTAGTTAACTATCAAATTGAAAATGGTCTATTGTCACATCCATAGTGAAATGTTAATGACTGATAATAACTTAATTGGCTGTCATATTTTAAGAGTTTACCACTCTACCAGCACCTAAACATAATATAGAAGATTGAATTTCCTAAGATTGTACGTAAAATATACTTAAAGTGAAAGAACTTCGGGACAGCCATAATTGAAATTATATCATGTTATTCAATCCCCTACTTCCCTTTAGGTTTCAGTACTGGTTTTATTTGTGTACATTGGCCAGTAGGTATGCATCTGTCATAGGATTTACAGAATTTTTGTGGGAAGGGACCTGAGGGCTCATCTAGTCCAGAACCTTTTTTTTTTCATGGTTGCATTATCCAAGGATACTTAGCTCATTATTTGCAGTGCCAGAACTTGTACCCACGAGGGCTGACTCTTCACACAATGCTTGAGTTATCTGAGTCTAGGGATAAAGTGATTTGTAAACAAGAACATGTATCAAAATCACCTGGATAACTTGGGAAACTTTTCAAAAGTATATATACTTACATACTTTCTCTCCCTCAGTCCTACTTCTGATACTATAGGCCTTAGAGGAAGATCCAGTAAATAGAATTATTTTTTAAAGATGGCGATACAGTTTACAAATGGTTAAGTGTCTAAATCTTGTATTAAAGCAGTAATTCTTTATATACACGTGTGTTTGTGTGTGTTCAGTTGAGTCCCACTCTTTGTGACCCCATGAACTATAGCCTATCAGGCTTCTCTGTCCGTGGAACTTTCTAGGCAAGAATATTGGAGTGGGTTGCCATTTTCTACTTCAGGGGATCCTCCTGAACTAAGTATCAAGTCCATGTCTCCTACATGGCAGGTGGATTCTTTACCGCTACACCACTTGGGAAGCCGCATATACATATGTAAGTATATATAAGTATACACATACACACCCTTATGTAACCACTACTAAAATTAAGATAAAATCTAGATTTCCAGATCCCCGAGAACTCATTTTTGATTCTTCTCAGTCAGTAAACCACCCACCTTCAAGGAATGTACCTTTTTCATCATAGTTTATTTTACATGTGTTCGAACTTCATATAAATGTACTCATAATGAGTACTCTTTTGTGTCTGGATTCCTTTACTCAACAACATATATGAGAGATTCATTCACGTATAATATATCAATAGTCTGTTCTTTTACATTTCTGTGTAGTATTCCATTAAATGAATATATCATATCCACTCTACTATTATGTACACTTGGGTTATTTATGGCTTCCCTGGTGGCTCAGACGGTAAAGTGTCTGCCTGCAATGCGGGAGACCCGGGTTTGATTCCTGGGTCGAGAAGATCCCCTGGAGAAGGAAATGGCAATGGGTTATTTATGGTTTTTAGTTATTATGAGTAAAGGTTCTGTGAGCATTCTTGTATGTGTTTTTGGTGAACAAAACTTACATCTGATGGCTATATCTCCAAAAGTGTCATTGCAAGTGCTACATCATGTTTAACTTTAAAAAATGATGAAAAAGAGTCTTTCAAAGTTATTCCAGTACTTAACACTCCCACAAGCAATGTAAAAGAGTCTTTGCTTTTTATAGTATCACCAACCCCCTTGGTACTTGTTAGATTTTTCATTTTAGATATTCAGATAGGTGTGTGGTGACTTTATTTTTCTTTTCTGTGATGATTAAAGATGAGCACCTTTCAAATGCTTATTGTCTGTATCTAGCTTTTTTTTTCTGGGTATATGTATTAGGGATATCTTTTTCCAGTTTGCAGCTTACCTTTTCACTCTCTTCATAGTGCCTTTGATGAGCAGAAGATCTTAATTTTAATGAAGTTTAACTTGTTAATCTTTTCCTCTTGGTCAGTAAATTTTGAATTTTATTTATGAAATCTGTCTATACAATGGTCATGATTATTTCTTCTGTATTTTCTTTTAGAAACTCAATTATTTTTAACTTTCATGATCCATCTCAAAATATTTTTGTGTGTTATGATAGCACCTGTAACTGTTAAAAGTTTTCTATTTCATTTCATGACCAGTACTGATTGAGAATCACTGGAAGTAAAATGATTTAGAATTAGGTTTGGGTTTAGATCCCATTTGTATCACTTATATTTCAGAAATATTTTCCGAATCCCTTTTATCATATTAAAAACATGAACAGAAATATCCATGTTTCAGGGTTTTTAGAGATATTAAATGTGATAATTATTTAGAGAGTGATATGGAGGAAAAGCTCATCAAATTATTACTGTTTTTATTTAAATCCTTTGCAAGCATGGAACATGTTAGTTTCATTTGCCAGGAAATGCAACTATTTCAGTTATTTAGATTTTGGTTTGTTTGCTTTGTCTCCATTAACCAATATGCACCCACAGGTCATTCATAGTAAGATTTAGGTAAGGTTTCCAGAAGTAAGGTGGCTATTAGTTTGTAGAATTCAAATCAAGAAAATAGAAATTTATGACAACACAAAGGGTGATGAAAAAAATCCATAGCATTTTGCCTGAAAACATATCTATCATTTTAAAATTCAAATAAGAAGAACTCAAGGTAAAGAGGAATATATTCTGGATCCAACAGATTATAAGTCCTACTTATTTTCTTTTGGGAGACTTCACATAAATTGCCCATATTGGATCTGTGCTCAGTAATTGTAGGCACTTTACTCTGCCTCCAGAGGAGCATCACAGCCTTGTGCTGTGAGATACACACACACTCTTCTCTTGCTAAGGCATTTACATGTCTCCACATTCTGCATCAAACTTAATTTTGCTCACAGGGTTGAGGCAGAACAGTGGATTTGTGTGTGTACTTTTGCCTTATCTAGTTGTCTGTATTTCTCATCTTTGGGTCAAATTTGATTTGAAAGAATACACTCCACTGATGATATACTGTGTGTAGAGGAGGTCTATGTATTTTCCAAACAAGAGCTGTCTATGTCCAACCTTTCCCAAGCCTCCCCCAGTAACTGCTACTTTTGGCTGGTCAGAGTTTTAGGCAGTTGATTGGGTTCCTCTGATCTTGAGACAAAGATGAGCTTTCTTAGTTTATTTGGGAGGTGATCCATGGAAGAAATATGGGAGGGGAAAAGAGAGACAGGGAAAAGGGAAATGCTGAGAAAGCATATACTTAGTTACTGGAGTGTTATGGGCTGCATTGTGCCCCCCACCCTTAAATTGCTATGTTGAAGTCCTAACTTTCAGTACCCCAGGAATGATACGTAATTGAAGACAGCACGTTTGAAAAGGTAATTAAGATAAAATGAGATTCTATGCATGGACTCTAATCTGATGTCTACTGTCCTAATAAGCGGAGGATACTGGGAGGCTGATGTGTACACCTGTTGTGCACGTGTGATCCACAGAGGAAAGACCCAAGAGGACACAGTGAGAAGGTGATCATCTCCAAGCCAGGGAGAGAGGCCTCAGAGGAAACCAAGCCTGCAGACACCTTGATCTTGGACTTCTCAGCCTCTAGAATGGCGAGCAAGAAAATTTCTGTTGTTTAAGCCTCCCAGGCTTTGGTACTCTGTCGTGGCAGTCCTGGCACTCTAAATATGTGGGGACAACAGCTCAGTCCTGATCTATTACTGGGAGAGTGTAGAACTTGCCTCGGAATTGTGCAACCAAAGGTTGGAAAGGCTAGACCATCTACCCGCCAACTCTCCTCCTAGACCTAGGCGGGTTGCTACTGGTAACATTAAGCTGGCCTGTGCTTCTGAGTGGCAACTGCTTGTGGCTGATGATTTGTACCTGATATGAGTCACTGGCTCTGTACCTGGGACTCACCAGGGCTGGCCTGAAATCAGGAGGGCTCAGGAGGTATGGTGTGTCCTGAGTGTCTGGACCACTCGTAGCACTTCTGTATGGCGGTGCAGCCCATTAGTTAATGTGGAGAGCTAAGCTACTGTGTGCAAACTTGGCCTCTTAGAGAAGCCTGGGCAGCTTACCTTTTTCCTCCCATTTATTTTTGTCATTTGCATTCCTGTTTTCCTTACTGCAGGGTGGGTGGGTTATCTGGAGAGCAGACACCAGAATGTCATTTAGAATGCCAGAATTTTATTTAAAAAGTGCTCTTGAGATTAACACTTACAGGAAAAGAAAGGAACCTCTCCTGAGCAGAGGAAACTTTGAGTTGTAATCTGTTCCAACAAAAGCCCTTGTCAATTTCATAAGAAACTCTGAGGCTGAGAGGCAGTCAGAGTTGTCTTGAGTTGAGATGAGAGGGTAGAACTTTGTATTCTCATGTTGTTGTTTAGTCACTAAGTCATGTCTGACTCTGTGATCCCATGGACTTCAGCATGCCAGGCTTCCCTATCCTTCATCACCTCCTTTGCTCAAACTCGTGTCCATTAGGTCATGATGGTCATTATGCCATCCAACCATCTCATCTTCTGTTGCCCGGTTATCCTGCCCTCAATCTTTCCCAGCATCAGGGTTTTCCCCAATGAGTTCACTTTTTGCCCAATACTTCATGCAAAGATGGGCTCAATAAATGACAGAAATGGTAGGGACCTAACAGAAGCAGAAGATATTAAGAAGAGGTGGCAAGAATACACAGAAAAACTGTACAAAAAATGTCATGACCCAGATAATCACGATGGTGTGATCACTCACCTAGAGCCAGACATCCTGGAATGTGAAGTCAAGTGGGCCTTAGGAAGCATCACTACTAACAAAGCTAGTGGAGGTGATGGAATTCCAGTTGAGCTATTTCAAATCCTGAAAGATGATGCTGTGAAAGTGCTGCACTCAGTATGCCAGCAAATATGGAAAACTCAGCAGTGGCCACAGGACTGGAAAAGGTCAGTTTTCATTCCAATCCCAAAGAAAGGCAATGCCAAAGAATGCTCAAACTACCGCACAATTGCACTCATCTCACACCCTAGTAAAGTAATGCTTGAAATTCTCCAAGCCAGGCTTCAGCAACACGTGAACCATGAACTACCAGATGTTCAAGCTGGTTTTAGAAAAAGCAGAGGAACCAGAGATCAAATTGCCAACATCCGCTGGATCATCAAAAAAGCAAGAGAGTTCCAGAAAAACATCTATTTCTGCTTTACTGACTATGCCAAAGCCTTTGACTGTGTGGATCACAATAAACTGTGGAAAATTCTGAAAGAGCTGGGCATACCAGGCCACCTGACCTGCCTCTTGAGAAACCTGTATGCAGGTCAAGAAACAACAGTTAGAAATGGACATGGAACAACAGACTGGTTCCAAAAAGGAAAAGGAATATGTCAAGGCTGTATATTGTCACCCTGCTTATTTAACTTATACGCAGAGTACATCATGAGAAACACTGGGCTGGAAGAAGCACAAAGCTGGAATTAAGATTGCTGGGAGAAATGTCAATAACCTCAGATATGCAGATAACCCCACCCTTATGGCAGAAAGTGAAGAAGAACTAAAGAGCCTCTTGATGAAAGTGAAAGAGGAGAGTGAAAAAGTTGGCTTAAAGCTCAACATTCAGAAAACTAAGATCATGGCATCCAGTCCCATCACTTCATGCAGATAGATGGGGAAACATTTGAAATGGTGGCTGACTTTATTTTTCTGGGCTCCAAAATCACTGCAGATGGAGATTGCAGCCATGAAATTAAAAGACACTTACTCCTTGGAAGGAAAGTTATGACCAACCTAGATAGCATATTCAAAAGCAGAGACATTACTTTGCCAACAAAGGTCTGTCTAGTCAAGGCTATGGTTTTTCCAGTGGTCATGTAAGGATGTGAGAGTTGGACTATAAAGAAAGCCGAGTGCTGAAGAATTGATGCTTTTGAACTGTGGTGTTGGAGAAGACTCTTGAGAGTCCCTTGGACTGCAAGGAGGTCCAACCAATCCATCCTAAAGGATATCAACCTGGGTGTTCATTGGAGGGAATGATGTTGAAGCTGAAACTCCAATACTTTGGCCACCTGATGCAAAGAGCTGACTCATTGGAAAAGACCCTAATGCTGGGAAAGATTGAGGGCAGAAGGAGAAGTGAATGAGAGAGGATGAGATGGTTAGATGGCATCACTGACTTGATGGACATGGGTTTGGGTGAACTCTGGGAGTTGGTGATGGACAGGGAGGCCTGGTGTGCTGCAGTTCATGGGTCACAAAGAGTCGGACACAACTGAGAGACTGAACTGAAGTTTGTGGCCAAATTATTCAGTTCAGTTCAGTTCAGTCGCTCAGTTGTGCCAAATTATTGGTATTCTCCTAAGTACCTGGCATTTGTGGCAGGCTTCACCTGTATGATCATTAACAAACAGCACTCCTCATCTGCAGAGGGCTGGGCACTAAGGGATGCCCATTGATAGCACCCTCTGGTAGTGGGAAGAATAGGTCATTCAGTCTCTAAAGGGGTTCTGGGCAGCACAGCATGTGTCATCTACACACACTGACTACATAGGTATAGAGAACTGGAGTATATTCTGTTGATTAATACTGTAGAGTCTATCCCCTCTATTTTTCTGTTTTTCTTCAGGCAATAAATCAAAGGCTGCTTTGGTTAAAAAAAAATCTAGATTAATATTGAGAATGATGTTAGACATTGAGGCCTTATTGTTCTTATGCAGCTGGTAAGAGAGCAACACTATGATTTCCTCTTGGCTGCTCCCTTATTAAATTTATGATGGTGATAGTGTGAGTATGCTGATCAGCAGAATAGAATTAGATCATTTCAGGGTCTTGGCTATAATAATCAAAATACTTCCAAAGCCCACGACTGAATTGATGCTTATTTATTCCATAATTTCTGACTCGTCCTTTTCCAGCCTAAAGCAGAGGCTGTAGATGGACTCTGTTCATCCAGGTTGATATGTGAAATAAGCATATTAAAATCAACCTCAGGTGTCTACCCTGTTTCTCTATTTTATCCAGACAAACTTGCCATCCTGATATACAGCCTCTCTCTTAACTTGGGAAGCCATCTTTTGGGGTAGCTTAGTTTTAATGACTCATTCTGGACACGCTTCTCTTGCTTATTTAACCTCAGCAGTCTGCCTTAGCCACAATCTGGCATTTGCCTTCCAGGCTTGTAAATAAAGACCTTAAATAAATGAATGTCTAATTCTAGCTTTCAACCAGAAGGGTGTTTGTGAACTAGCTCACTTCTTGCCTTCCTGGTATTCTGATTGAATACAGGAGGATATTTACATTGTCAAGCCAAGTTTTCCTAATTTGAGTCCAGAAGATCTAATCTCTACAATAAGGAACATTGCTGGATGGCCCATCCAAGATTCATGGGATTATTCATTTTTTTTAAATTGATTAAGATATTTGACTGGTCTTACTTGAGCGGGGCCACAAAGAGAGATCTCTAGGTCCAGATGCAGAGAAAATTGTCTCAAAACCCAAATTTACTCACTTTACAATTTGGGGACAATTCTGTTTTTTTGTAGTAGAAATGCCCTGCTTTTCTCCCATGAGTCTTCTGAGGCTGCCTGTCCCCACCGCGCTCTCCTCCACATTGCTTATACCCCAGTCCATTAGGTCCTCTGCAAAGAACTGGCTTTAAGGCAGATCAACTCCCAGAAATATATCTAGGTCCCACCAAAGGAGGCCAGATTGCTGAGCAATGAATCAGAGAGATAGTAAGGGGATGAGGGGCTTGATAATGAGAAAGCAGAGAACGTGCTTTGGTACAAAGACAATAAACTTTGATTACATCGTGTGAAACTATCCCAGGCAATAGCAAGGAGAAGCTGCTGCCTCAGTAGTTCCTGAAATAGATAGATCAAATTTAGCAGACAACGGGGAGAGAGAAGCAGATTGAAGGAAGCAAAGATGAAGACCATCTAATGAGGGTGTCATCTAAACTCTACAGTGTAGATATTTGGAATGCACAGTATGTTTTGCTTTCCCTCCGGTGCAAGACTTAGCTCAATGGCACGACAGGCTACATTGTCTAAAGCCAAACCATCTGTGTCACAGAAGTAGGAAAAGCTAGTTTAACCCTGGGGTCAAGGTAGGCCACTCTTTCCTGGGTATTTGAGAGCTGATGAGACAAAAGCAACAGGATTGGATGACTTGGAAACAGATCATTCTCTCATGGGTTTTATAATATCACAGACACCATGCTGTTTAGTTTGGAATAAAAATTAAAAGTGCAACATTTGAAGCACACAACAAGGGACGGAGAAGCATAAATAATTACTAATACTATACTGCTGTCCTGACACAGGGTCACTGAATAACTCCTTCAAGCTGAGAACCTTCAACAGTGTCTCTCATGATAATCTGAGAAAACAGATTACTCAGTCTTGGCTCCTGAACTGCTCCAGTCTATAGAGAGAAGATTCAACAAGCAAAGTGTGTGTGTACTCAGTTGCGTCCAGCTCCTGGCAATCCTATAGACCGTAGCCTGCCAGGTTCCTCTGTCCATGGGATTTTCCAGGCAAGAATACTGGAGTGGGTTGCCATTTCCTTCTCCAGGAGATCTTCCTGACCCAGAAATCAAACCAGTGTCTCCTGAGTCTCTTGTATGGGTGGATGGATTCTTTACCACTAAGCCATCTGGGAAGCCCAAACAAGCAAAGTAGACAGACTTATGAGTGAAGAAATGTAGAGATGAGATAAGCAGAGGAATGGGGTCTATCATATATATTAATGCTCAGCCACAGAATAAAATCTCTCAGCAAGAAGGGCATTTTAGCATGATCTAGTCAAACTCTCTCATTTTACTGATGAGGAGAAAGGTGAATTTCTAAGGATCAAATAGCCAGTTACCTGCAGAGATAAGATTAGAGTGAAAAGGGGCTAAACGTAGGTCTGTACATTGTTATAGCAGATCCAGTAGACAGTAAAGAATTTGGATGACTGAGTGCAAGACAAAAAAATAGAGCAATAATAAAAAGTTAACTAATAGGAAACTGCTCCCATTTCTCATAGAAGTACGGTTTAGCTAGAGGAAAATAAATCCACATTAAAAGATATCTGCTTATAAATGAAGTAGGAAATACAATTTAGTGTCAATTAAAATACTTTGTTAGGGTGAACTCATATTTAAATCTTTAATCTTGAGAGGAAAACTAAAGCCTATAAGTCTAAACTGTAAGAAGTAATAAAGCAACTATTGACCTAAAGAATGCAAATGAGAGTGGAAAAAATGTGAACATTTGCACATCACCAAGTCAAGGCATTATTTATCTGCAACTATTGTAATTAGCAAATATGTATTAGCAAAGCAGCTATTTTTAAAAAACAATAGAATACATTGAGTAAATACTTCAAGGTTGAAAAGGACAACATTGAATTCTGCTTGGACATAAAAGCTCCGAATTAAATATTATGTACCAACCTCCATGTGTCTTATACAGCATAAACAAGAAGAAAACTTTGAGACATAGAAAAATGAAATAAAAAAGCTAGTACTTTCTGGATAAAAATATATGTGTTTAGTATGGTATATATGCCTCTATAATGTGGCATCTGCCCAGGTGTTATAACAGGGACCTGTTATAAACATTGGAGAGCTCACTGCAGTGCATGAGATTCAGGCAGCTTTTGATAACATTGTTATATGGTATTCATTATTCTTCCAGTGGTATTGGTGACCCTTCAGAGCTGAAAATGAACAAGGTAAAACAAAAAATAAAGCTGAGAGAAGAGCGGAAGTGCACTTACTTATTCAGAAGCAGCAGATACATGTTTGCTTGACTGGGGCCACAAGTCACATCTAAAGGTGGGCAGCAAAAATCTGGGGGCAAAGCCCATCCGAATCCATCGAAGCAGGATCTGGAACCCTTACCCAAAGCAATAAAACCAGAAAAGGAGGAAAGTACAATACCATAACTGTCCAACCAGAAGCTTACACAATAGTGCTCCATAGAGAAGGAGCAAGGCTCAGTCTTCCCATGTAAAACCTGAATCATTTGTCATAAACTCAAAATCATCATAGGATTTGAAAAGTCCTTAATAACTTTATTGTACATGGACGCTAATAAGCAAAAATGTGCCCTACTAACAAACTTCAGCATTTGAATTATTACCCAGGTGTTTGTTAATTAGCTGTGTATCTTGCTTTGTATATTTGGCATTTTCCTATGTTTAATGTTTTTCTCAGTGATTTGAATAAATTCTTTAGACTAATTACATCATTGCTTAAAATTTTCCATTTGAGAAAATTAAATATGTATCCAAAGAACTAATTTTAAAAATAATTTATTTATCTAAGAATCATTAATTGAGCACCAATCATGTGCTGGGCACTATTCTAGGCCAGTTGGGAGTGTATTAGAAAATGAAAAAAAAAAAAAGGGGGGGGGGGAAAGAAAAGAAAATGAAACAGACCAAATCCCTTTCCTTGTAAAATTTATATTCGAGTATTGTGTTTGTATGTGTATTGGCATGAATGTGTGTGTGTGTGTGTGTGTGTGTGTGTATCAAATAACAAACAAAATAACATGTATATGATGTGTGTGCTGTAATGAAAAGGAAAAACAGAGTGGAGTTCCAGGTTATAGGTTCAGATGGCATCATTAAATAGAGTGGCTGGGGTAGCTTTTATTTATGGATGACATTTGAACAAAGGCCTGAAGAAAATAGGAGAGATAGTCAAGTGAGGGTTTGGAAACAAGATAGTCTAGGTAGAGAAAGCTACCTGTGTAGGAAACCTATGGCAGGCATATCCCTTGTGACCTTGAGGAATACCAAGGAGGTCAGTACAACTGGAACAGAATCAGGGAAGAATTTTTAAGAGATGAGGTAGAAGAGAAAATAGATCATTTACTTTGTAGATAATTGCTAGGACTTTGGTTTTTCTTCTGAGTGAAATGGAAAGGCAGTGGAGTAACATGACTTAGGTTTTAGCAAGGTCACTCTGGCTGTTATATTGAGAACAGACTGCAGAGAAACATGGATGAAAACAAGGAAATCTATTAGGATGCTGATATTAGTTTTCTGTTTCTGCCGTAACAAGTTACCACAAACATGGTGACTTAAAACACATAAATACATGATCTTACAGTCCAAGAGGTCGGAAATCTGAAATGGGTCTCACTGGACTGGGGTTAAGGAGTCAGTAGTACCGAGTATCTGGAGGCTGCAGGGGAGAATTTGTTCCCTTACATTTTACAGCTTCTAGGAGCTGCCTGCACATTTTGACTTGTGGCCTCCTTCCAGAAATTATGTCATTCTGACCTCTGCTTTCTTGGTTGTATGTCCTGTGACACTGGTGCTATGACTTGTTAAGTACCTGTGTTCTCACATCAGGCCCAGACAGGACAGGATAATCTCTCCCTCTCGAGGTTCATATCATCTCTGCAAAGGCCCTTTAGCCATAGATGGTAAGTTGTCGGTTTCTGGGAATCAGGATGTGACGTCTTTTTGGGGATGGGGGAGGGCGGCATTATTTTCTCCATCACAAGGCTGTTGCAGTCCCCCAGGCAGAAGACAGTTGTGGCTTGGATGAGGACGTTACAGTGAGGATAGTGGGGAATGACTGCCTTTTGGATGTCATTTTAAAACTAAAGTCAAACGGTATTTCCTAATGGATTAGCTTTGGGGTGTGAGGAAAGAGACAGAGATGAGTCCAGATTGACTCCAGGTATCTAAAGCTTGATGCTCCTGTACCACATATGTCTTCTTTACCTTTTTGTTTCCAAGGTTTAACTCGCACATAGTGAAGGCTCGATGGATATTCACTATCTTTAAAGTTTCATATTTTAGAAAATAATCATGATTGAGGAAAACTAGAAAATAAAGGGGAAAATTCAACAACAACAAAAAAAAAAACAAAAAACACCCACAAAATACCCATCTTCAAACCTGCAAAATTAATATGTTTTATTATTTGCTTCAAAATATTAGCAGATTTTTTTCTTTTTACAATTTTGTGGTAGCACTAAACCTGCCATTCCGTGTCCTTAAATAATGTTTTAAGTTGACATTTTTCCATGTTTATAGTCTTCATTGACAAGAATTTTGATAACTTTTATATTGTTTCTTCAGTGGCTGTTTTATAATTTAAATAATCATCACCTCATTGTTGGACATTCAGGTAGTTTTAGCATTTGACAAATTATAAAGAGGACAGAGGGCATCATAGATGCAATGGGACAAGATACTGCTTCGACTTTTCTTTTTTCAACTCTTCAATTAATATCTGCAAGAGTAAGTAGCATATTAATATATCTTGAAATGGTGCTATATTAGGCAGTGTTGTAAACACGGATAATGACTTACAAACTACTTATCTGGAACTTGAAAAGGTTACAAATATGGACTCAAATCAAAATGAGATTAAACTGGGAAAATGTAAACTAGTACATCTGGGAAGAAATTGAGTCAGATTCACAGTCCTAAGAGATCTGGTGAGTGGTAGGTAATGTTAGAAGATACAGAGCAAGTGGATAACTAAATAAAAATAAAGTTATAATAAAATCTTGGGATTTAAAAAAGGTCAATGTGATTTGAACTGCCTAAAAATTTTGTTTGAAGAAGCAAAGAAGAAAATGAAATGGGAAACAGTAATCAACTCTATTAAATTTTAGGGGGTAGCTTTAGTCTATGAACATAAACAATCAAGCCAACTAGTTAGATAATGGGGAAGTTTATTTGGGAAGAAAGGCTTCAATAATCAAGTAGGTTTAGGTAATGACCTGAAGTACTCCACAGACATCATTGCCAAGGAAGCTGTTCTCTGCACCACGCCCTATTTTGCTGTTGTTTGTTTGAACCCTGAAGCTGTGCCTCTCTCCTCCTTTCCCATTCTCATTGCTGGTTGTCATTGTCCTTATCTTGGCTCTCCTGCTTTCTTGCCTGGATTATCACCACTTAGTTGCTTTACCAGCCTTTGATCATGTTATTGCTTTAGATTAGAAATATCTTGTTATCATCTCCTCCTTAAAAACCTTGCTCATTCTTCAACCTTAGTTCAGATGCCCTCTCCTGGCTAGTCTTTTTGGATTGCTCATCCTGCCCCCAACAAAATTAGATTTAATTGCTTTTCATTTGTAGCTTTACTGCTTGTATTTATTATGTCAGTTAATTAATCGCATCCCTATTTCTTGAATAAATTTGAAGCTTCTTCAGAATAGGAAGCAATTTCTGTTCATTTTATTTCTTTCCTCTGTTTTCTATAACTACTAGACATAGAAATTTGTATACAGAAGGAGCTTAATGTTCACTGAATTGAATGGAATGTCAAAAGCTACATCATTATTTCTAGAAATGAGATTCAGCTTCACTAACAAGTGACTTGAGAATGAGCTGGTCTTTAGGGCAAACCAAGAGGCTAGGGACTCCCACCTGGGACAGGGGAGAAGAAACTAATTTTTATGGTGAGTGATTGCTATTTTCTAAGACCCTAAAGTAGTTCTTTTATATGTAATAACCCACTGTATCCTCATTGCTACCTAGAAGGCAATGGCACCCCACTCCAGTACTCTTGCCTGGAAAATCCCATGGACAGAGGAGCCTGGTAGGCTGCAGTCCATGAGGTCGCTAAGAGTCGGACACGACTGAACGACTTCACTTTCACTTTTCACTTTCATGCATTGGAGAAGGCAATGGCACCCCACTCCAGTACTCTTGCCTGGAAAACCCCATGGATGGAGGAGCCTGGTAGGCTGCAGTCCATGGGGTCGCTAAGAGTCAGACACGACTGAGCGACTTCACTTATGCATTGGAGAAGGAAATGGCAACCCACTCCACTGTTCTTGCCTGGAGAATCCCAGGGACGGGGGAGCCTGGTGGGGTCACACAGAGTCGGACACGACTGAAGTGACTTAGCAGCAGCATTATAGAGACTATCCATCCCATCTTGCAGATAACACTAGATAAGAAAAGTAGCTAGAAAGAAAGGGGGGGGGGGAAAGTAACTAGAAGGTAGTGGGCAGGATTTGTATCTTAATTTGCCTGATTCCAATACTCATGTTTTAATTTAAGCTTATATACTTACTTTTGTTTCCCTCTCTACTGTACAACATCATCTCTCTTGTATCCTTACTTTTAAACATAGATATTACTACAGAGTATGTAATGTAGCTAGTTCAGGTAATCTGGCATCACAGTATTTATGAACTATTGATATGAAGCTTTCCTCTGGTATCTTACATTTCTCCTGGTGCTGAATTTCCACCAGTTTTCTGTACAGTGTGTCTTTGCCTGGGGGAGGATGGGACAGGAGGGGAGGGACTGGAAACTCATCAAATAGTGACAAAGTAAAAACTTGCATTGCTTTCATTAGCAGTATTTCTCCAAGTTTGCTTGCTAGATACAGCTCCCAGTGAAACTAAAAGATTGAACCTAGCTACATTGACTGGTAAATTTTAAAATATGTAAAAAAAAAAATATCTATGTGAATAGGAATTCTAATCATTCTAGTCATCTTAAGGGAAGTGTGCAATTATAGATAACAGGGAATGTCTACAATGCCAAATGTGATGAAGTCTATAGAAATAAAAAGTCCAATTAAGGATAACAACAAGATTTATGACAAGAATTTCCCACTCTTCTAAGAAAATCATGATCTAGGTAAGATTTTTTAGATGCAGTAATATCACTGAGACTCAATTCTTTTGGGATAAGCCTCTAGAAAATCTTTATGTTTTAATGATTTTTGGCATTTTCCCTAAGAATCTCATCTAACAGTGAGTAGGACAGATTCTTTCACAGCTTCACACATCAACACCAGAGAAGGACAATAGACTCTCTTTACTTTGTTAAATGCTAGTAAAATGAGAACTCAGTTATCCAGTTTATCCATTATCCAAGTATAAGTGAGCACCTATTATGGGCCATGTTTTACTCCAAGTCAGGGATACAATGTTAAACAAGTGTGGATACAATGGAGTTTTCCAGTCTATGTAGTATTGTTAAATCTGTGTGTTGGGGCCTCATAGTGGATGCAAAATTCATTAGATGAATTTTAACCTTTTTTAGAAAAAAATGAAATAGACTGGATGAGCAGTATTAGAGATCAATAGAAATAAAATGGTAACTATTGCCTTGCAAATCTCTTTCAGTTTTATGAGTATACGTATGTATTTGTGTTTCTTTCTGTGAGTTGCATGAAAACCTACAAAAGTCATTCTTTTCCAGGTGAAATTGACAGCTTAAAATGTTAATTAATTATCTGGCACTTATGTTGCACTTTCAATGAAATAAAAACACTTCTATGTCAGTTCTATGGGGGAAAAAAGTGTAATTCTCACGACAATTCTGTGAGGTAGGTACTTTGATTATTCCAAATGTAAAGTTGAGGAAACTTACAAGAGAAGTTTAAGTCCCAAGGTCCCATAGCTCAGTAGTGAGAGAAATGGGATCTCAGTTCAGGCAATCTGACTTGAGAGTCAGAATTTTAATTACTTCATTGCATCCACATGCTTATGATATGAAATATGTGGATGCAGTGTTAAGAAGCAAAGTCTATCTCAAAAGAAGTATTTTTTGCATTGCAGGTGGAGTGGATGATGAGAGGATCTGAGCTATTCTAGATTCCTGTATGCGTAGGCTGGGGATGTTGGGTGATGAGGATGGATATGGACTGGTGTGCTGAATGAGAGTAGAGCAAGGTAGGAGTATCCCTGCTTGAAGCTAAGCCATGGCACCTATGGGATTCAAAGAAAAGAGAGTATGAACAGAACTTATGGGGAGCTCTTGGATTCAGGAGTAAAGACTCACATACAGAGATGAATTAATAGAGACCAAAGAGTCTGGTCCAGTTATAATACAACTTCATTAGAGAGTAGTTGTGGGTGGAGCTTGGTATCTTTTGATGCAGGTTGACTCTCCTGCCCTGCACTTTGACTTAAAAGTGGTTCTAATCACTGCATTGCCAATACTAACTATGTAACTTCATGCAATATACCTGGTCTCTGTGCCTTAGTATTGTATTCTGTCATTGTTGTCATCAGCATCATCGTTAGATTTCTGTCTGAAAGCTCTCTTTCATACAGCTTTCAGTCCTAAATAAAGGACCTAATAAATTTCTTTCAGTCCTAAATAAAGATGGTGAAATGACTTTATTAAAAATCCTGTGAGGTGTTGGGAGCATGTGTTCTCAAACTTTAGCATGCACAAGGATCATCTGGGAAGCACAAGAAAATGCCAAGTCGTTGATAGTGTTCTCATAGACTTCGGAGTCAGTTGGTGTAGCATGAGGCAGAAGTATAGTCCATTTGAGAAAAAAAAAACTAGCATAGTATAACGGAAAATAAGTTTTTTTCCAGTAGTAATGTACAGATGTGAGAGCTGGACCATAAAGAAGGCTGAGTGCCAAAGAACTGATGTTTTCAAATTGTGGTGCTAGGCCCTTTGACTGCAAGAAGGGCCTCCTGAGAGGCCCTTTGACTGCAAGAAGATGAAACCAGTCAATCCTAAAGGAAATCAACCTTGAATACTCATTGGAAGGACTGATGCTGAAGCTGAAGCTCCAATACCTTGGCCCCCTGTTGTGAAGAGCTGACTCATTGGAAAAAGACCCTGATGCTGGTAAAGACTGAGGGCAAGAGGAGAAGGGGATGACAGAGAGAATGAGATGGTTGGATAGCAGTCATATAATATGATTTGTAGGCAAGATATATTTATTATTACAGGAGAAAAAATTAAAAAAAAAAACTTAAAAACAGGTGAAAGAAGAAAATGTGTAAGGGCAAATCTTATATAATGCTGTCATCATTTTAGGTTCTCCACTTAAGTATCTCACACTGCGTTCAAGGTGATTTTAACTTCATAAAACTTGGTCAATAATGCTCATATCAAACAGGCTATCTTCTTCCCTGTACTTTGAATGGTCACAGTTACCTCAGAATATCCTCAGATATCCACACTGCAAAGCATTCTGAATAATATCTCAGGTAGGTTGTCTGTGGTCTTATAGGTTAGTTGGGGGAGGGAAGTGAAGGCAGGAAATGGGGAAAACATCAGAAAACATGAAGGGTGAGCACTTCAGAACAAAAAATCACACCAGTCAATGGAAATCTAAAAATGTAAAGTTTATCATCCACTGGCTTCCATCCTTTGTAACCATAATATACTTGAAAGCATCCATCTTTTATCTAATGACGCCTTTGATTAGAGTAGATCATTGTTTGCTGACATGACCTGAGATAGGCCAATAGTATACTGTGTTGCTTTTCACGCCTGTGTAGCATTATAACAGGATATCTTAAATTCAGCACTGTTGAGATTTTGGGTCAAATACTGCTTTATTTCGGGGACTGATTTATAGGATGTTTAGCAGTGTTCCTGGCCACTACTCATTACCTGTAATTAGCAACTTTCCCCCAATTATGGCCACGAAAAATGTCTCCAGACATTGTCAAAGGGTCCTCTGGGGGCAGAATTGTCCCCAGTGAAGAACCGCTGTGTTACGGGGTCATTTGTGATCCAGCTGTCCTCCCCACCTTCCCATTGTGCCATGCCTATCACCACTGAGAAGCCTGCTGCTGCTGCTGCTAAGTCACTTCAGTCGTGTCTGACTCTGTGCGACCCCATAGACGGCAGCCCACCAGGCTCCCCCATGCCTGGGATTCTCTAGGCAAGAACACTGGAGTGGGTTGCCATTTCCTTCTCCAATGCATGAAAGTGAAAATTGAAAGCGAAGGCACTCAGTCATGTCCGACTCTTCGCAACCCCATGGACTGCAGCCTACCAGGCTCCTCCATCCATGGGATTTTTTCCAGGCAAGAGTACTGGAGTGGGGTGCCATCACCTTCTCTGGAGAAGCCTGCTCCCTTGCAAATATTTCCATGATGCCTCACAGCTGAGGTTTAGGGCTCTCAGTGCTACGCTATTTGGCATTATTAGTTTATCTTTGGTGACTGGCAAAGTTCCTAAGCAATTCAAAAGTAACTGTTTCAGTGTGACTGCAAACATTGCCTCCAGATCTGTGAGTCATTGACTGTCCTACCAAGACCAGAGTTTTCCTGATAGTTTCTCATTTCTTACTTATGCACTTACCTGGTTTGGGAGCAGCTTGATGGTCCCTGAAATCATGAAGTCTAAAATCAAACAGATGAAGAAGCTGCTTCTCACCAGCAACCAGTGTTGCTATTCTCCAGGTCAAGGCCCCCTCATTTTTCCTGAAGTGTCCCTTTGTTCTGACTGGCCCTCTGCTTTTCAGAAGTCTTAATGTTGCTAAATCTGAATCAGATACATGAGTTCCTTCTTCCTCTTACAGATTGTAATAGTTTGCATTAACAGATTGTAATTGCCTGCTTCCCTGGTGTCTCAGATGATTAAGAGTCTGCCTGAAATGCAGGAGACCCGGTTTGTTCTCTGGGTTGGGAATATCCCCTGGAGAAGGGAATGGGTACCCACTCCAGTATTCTTGCCTAGAGAATTCCATGGACAGAAGAGTCTGGTGGGCTACAGTCCATGCAATCACAAAGAGTGGGACCCAACTGAGTAACTAACTTTTTCTTTCTTTTTCTTCTTTGTATTAACTGAAGAACTTTTGTGATTGATTATAGGTGTTACTAGACTTTCTTGATTTGATTTCTGCTAAGTTAGTGAAGCTTCAGAATGAAACAATAATTGACTTATGTGTGGGTTCTAGCAAAAGTTTTTTTTTTTTTTTAAATGTAATCTGTAGCTTGCCTCAAAGGAAATATACGTGGCTAAGGCTGTGCTTAGGAGGAGATTAATTATTCATGAGGTGTGTGTGTGTATGTGTTCATGTAGTGCACTCAGTTGTGTCCGATTTCTTGCAGTCCCTTGGACTGTAGCCTCCAGGCTCCTCTGTTCATGGAATTTTCCAGGCAAGAATACAGGAGTGGTTTGCCATTTTCTACTCCAGGGGATAGACCCAGGTATCAGACTTATGTCTCCTCCATCACCTGCATTGCAGATAGATTCTTTACCACTGAGCTACTGGGGAAGCCCACTCATGAGGATTAACTATGACAAAGATTCTCTCCATGATCAAATTTTAAAAAGGACCCTTTGAGTCCTTTTTCAGCTAGGCTACATCCTTAGGCCTTGTCCTTTGGAGCTTAGTTATAAGAGTCCTGCTGAGTAACTTAAAGAGAATCCCTCACCTTCAATATCTGAGTAAACTTCCTCATTTCGCTTACCCCCAGGTAATATCTGATCACTCTGGCCTACCTTCAACAAGAATCCTTTTAGATTATCTATGTTTCCTCTTAGTAATTTTCCATCCTCTGATCTTTCTTGCCTTCCCCCAACTTCTTCTTGGCTATAAATCCCCACTTGTTCTTGTTGTACTTGGAATTGAGCCCAGTTCTACACAGAGGTCTCTTTCCTCCTTTTGCAATAATTTCTGAGGAAAAAAACATCTCTTTTTACTGCTTTAAGTACTATCCCACTCTGGTTTTCTCTAATATCTGTTCAAGTCCCCAAAACATGCTACAGTTGCCAGTTAGAGTTCTATATTTGTGTCTAACAATGCCTTGAGGAGTTCTTTCACTCAAGCCTTTATAAAGAGTACAAAAATGTTGATGGAGAAGAGTGAGTTTCCATAGTCTGAGCTAAATGTGGGAAAATATGTCATGCTTACTGATGTTCATGGATGAAAGAGGGAAGGAAAGTCCACCAAAAGATTCTGTATGATTTAGAGACCAGGTAGCTTCAAGGGGAGAAATTTACTCTGGAGTGAGCCAAGAAAGTTGAGGCTGGCCAACCCTGTGTGAAGCTAATGAGCCCTCACAGATGGGTGAGAAAGGGAAGTTGGAGGAGATTGTTTTCAGTCCCACCAGTCTCCCTTGAGAACTGTATCAACTGATATAAAAAACATATTACTCTGATCTCTGTGAGATGCTAAGATATCAAGGTAGAACTGCTTCATGCCTAATAAATATGTTGGAACGAAAGGAATTGGTTGAAGCTGGGTGTGACACATCTTATGGAGGGGAGTTATTGAAGAGAAGCAACCCAAATAGGTCCATGGCCTTGAAAGAGATGGTGTAAATGAGGGGAGCTACAACTCAAGCATCATCAGCTTCATGGTACATTGTTGTTGTTTTTCAGTTGCTCAGTTGTGTTGGACTCTTGGACCCCATGGACTGTAGCACACCAGGCTTCCCTGTCCTTCACCATCTCCTGGAGCTTGCTCAAATTCATGTCCATCGAGTCCACCCATTTCATCCTTTGTCGTCCCCTTCTCCTGCCTTCAATCTTTACCAGCATCAGGACCTTTTCTAATGAGTCGGCTGTCTGCATCAGGTGGCCAAAGTATTGGAGCTTCAACTTCAGCATCAGTCCTTCCAGTGATTCAGGATTGATTTCCTTTAGGACGGACTAGTTTGATATCCTTGCAAGTGACTCTCAAGAGTCTTCTTCAACACCACAATTCAAAGGCATTGATTCTTCGGTGCTCAGCATTCTTGATGGTCCAATTCTCACATCCATACATGATAACTGGAAAAACCACAGCCTTGAAGTTTGACTATACAGCTCTTTGTTGGCAAAGTAATGTCTCTGCTTTTTAATACGCTGTCTGGGTTTGTCATAGTTTTTTTTCCAAGAAGCAAGCGTCTTTTATTTTCATGGCTTGAGTCACTATCTGCAGTGATTTTGGAGCCCAAGAAAGGAAAGTCTGTCACTGTTTCCCCATCTGTTTGCCATGAAGTGATAGGACCGGATGCCATGATCTTCATTTTTTGAATGTTGAATTTTAAGCCTGCTTTTTCACTCTTCTCTTTCACCTTCATCAAGAGGCTATTTGGTTCCTCCCACTTTCTGCCATAAGGGTGGTGTCATATGCATAACTGAGGTTTTTTATATTTCTCCCTGCAATCTTGATTCCCGTTTGTGCTTCATCCAGCCTGGCAGTTCACATGATGTACTCTGCATAGAAGTTAAATAAGCCAGGTGACATTATACAGCCTTGACGTAATTTTGAACCAGTCTGTTTTTCATGTCATTTCTAATTGTTGCTTCTTGACCTGCATACAGGTTTCTCAGGAGGCAGGTAAGGTGGTCTATTATTTCCATCTGTTTGAGATTTTCCACAGTTTGTTGTGATCTACACAAAGGCTATAATGTAGTCAATGAAGCAGAAGTAGATGTTTATCTGGAATTCTCTTGCTTTTTCTATGATCCAGCGGATGTTTGCAATTTGATCTCTGGTTCCTCTGCCTTTTCTAAGTCCAGCTTGAACATCTGGAAGTTCTTGGTTCATGTACTGTGAAGTCTTGCTTTTGAGCATTACTTTGCTAGTGTGTGAGATGAGTGCAATTGTGCAGTTGTGTAAACATTCTTTGGCATTGGTTTTCTTTGGGACTGGAATTAAAAGTGACTTTTTCCAGTCCTGTGGCCACTGCTGAGTTTTCCAAATTTGCTGGCATATTGAGGGCAGTATTTTCACAGAATCATCTTTTAGGATTTGAAATAGCTCAGCTGGAATAGCTCACCTCCACTAGGTTTATTCATAGTGATGCTTCCTAAGGCCCACTTGACTTCCGACTTCAGGATGTCTGGGAAGACTGGGTAGCTTACTTGGTAAAGAATCCACCTGCAATGCAGGAGACCGCAGTTCAATTCTTGGTTCAGGAAGATCTGCTGGAGAAGGGATAGGCTACCCGCTCCAGTATTCTTGGGCTTCCCTTGTGGCTCAGCCGGTAAAGAATCCACCTGCGATATGGGAGACCTGGGTTTGATCCCTGGGTTGGGAAGACCCCCTGGAGAAGGGAAAAGCTACTCACTCTAGAATTCTGGCCTGGAGAATTCCATGGACAGTATTGTCCATAGCGTCACAAAGAGTTGGACATGACTGAGAGACTTTCACTTTCAGCTGGAATTTCATTACCTCCACTAGCTTTATTCATAGTGATGCTTCCTAAGGCCCACTTGACTTCTCAGTCCAGGATGTCTGGCTCTAGCTGAGTGATCACACCATTGTGTTTATCTGAAGGGTACTGGCTTTTTCCTCCTTCCTCAAGTTGACTGTTGAAGGATCTGAAATCAGGTATAATGCAGAGTGGAGAGTCTCACTAGCATGGTGATCAGTGCCAGGAACAGGAGATGGCTCATCCTGAGTAGAATAGAAGGGTAGAGTGGCCAGGGTTCTACACTACCTCCTCCAGTGGTCCTTGTCCCTCCCACCTGTCACTGGCAGCAATAGAAGAGAAGGATCACATGTGGGATCCAGGAAGACTGCAATTATGGGTGAGATACTCTAGTAACCTTCTGGGATTTCCAGAGTCAAGAGGAATAAAATGGGGCTTTATCATCCAAAACTTCAGTTGATAAGGCTGATCCAGAGTAACTCCATTCTGTTACTTGTATTGTGTTCCGTTTGGAGGTAGTGTGGCCCAGGAGAACATAGGTTATATGAATAGGGCTGAAACATCATCAATATACACAGAAAGATTTAAACTCTTCACTATAAATTTAGATGAAGAAAATTTTATGCCAAACATAATAGATAACAACCTGTACTCAATCAGCTCCAAAATAACTGAAATTCTCTATTCTTTCTGTAAAACACACTAAATAGTGCCTGTGGCAAGCTTGATACTGACAGCTGGTGCGTCCTGCCTGGTATGTGCAGAGTCTTAAGCACACTTTTTCCACCCATCAATTTGCGTTCCAGTCAGAATCAATTGTGTTTATTCCTAAACTTGTTAGTTGTTTTGCTTTCATTAACCTGAAGTAATTAAATTAAATAACACTTAAACAGATGAAGTATAAGTGTGAAAAGAAAGAGACTGTTGTTCATTCTATAAAAGCTAAGTTAAATGCTTAGCTAAGACTTGATAAAGGAGATGAGAGAAAAAGATAGAAAAGAGGTGTAAACTCTGGGAGGATTTTGCATTCAGGTTGCTTTACAAGTAGTAAACTTAATTAAGTTCTTGTTTCACTTTAAAGCACTGAAATGGGAAAAAATAGACAATGCCTATGGCTGTGGTTAATGAAAGAATTGTGACCCATAATGTCATCAGTTCCGGTCCAATGTAAAAATATTACATTTATATGTGACTTTATATGTTTTAAATGAAAAAACGTGTATAAAATACATATGCATCATTAGTTTAATGCTTGCTTTAAATTATTTTTTTTTTTTTCAAATATCTGACCTGTAATGGCTCCAATCACAAAAAAACATAAAGAAAAATTCTGGCATTAATTCCCAGTTTCTTCTTGTTAGGGCTTGATACAATCAGCTAGCTGTTGTGTTGCCAAGGGAATCCATCCTGTTTGGGATATTTTGAATTTCTTCTCTTGCCCTCAAGCTTGGCTAAGCCTCTTCTGCTCCATTAATATTCTGTATGGAAATGACCACTTCTTTGTATCAAGCACTTTCCTATAAACTATCAGAATGTCTGTTATGGCCTGAGTTTGCATGTGAAATAGCAGTGTTCTTGCTAATGATTTCTAATGAACTTTTGCTTTCTGTTAATATGGTCTGCAAAATAACTGCCACACATTCATTCATTTCCAGCAGTAATTTGTGTCCCTGTTTGCTGGTCTCTCAGGCCACCTCTCTCTGCATACTTTTGCCTTCTGGCTCTGTGTGGTGCTCACTGCCTGTTTGTTCTATCTCTACTTTAACAGGGAGAAGGAAGATTTAAACTTTTGAGGGAAGAAAAGTTAAGCTAAAAATAAGCTTGCTTTTCAAAATGGACTCCTCCCTGGTTAGTATGATACATGATTAAACAAAGTGAAACAAACAAAAAGGTAATTTTGAAAAATCTATTTTGGACCCTGAAAAACTGGAAATTCAGGAAATATTTGTCTTTTCTTTGAAAGTGATGTCCTGAGTATGATATGGTATCCATATAGCCATACTTGAGAACCATGGAGAAGGACACTTCAGAAATATTCAAGGACTATTGGAAAGAAACTGTAGACAAATACAAAAACAAAGAGGAATCTGCTTTAGAGAAAGTAGGCAGAGAAATATATGAAGCAATGAGAGAAGAAACAGGATGACTGACATAGAGGTCTGCTTTGGACCACCAGGCAGAATATTCATTTATTGATCAGAGGGACACAACCATGACAGACTGATTAAAGGAGAATGTCACAGGTGCCACCTTGAGAGTTGTATGTAGGGAAAAAAAGAAAGGCTAATTGATTGGATCATTACTATTAGGGTGGAATCTACAAATGTCATTGATTTTAAGTAGAAGATATTATGGTAAAATATTTTACCTGGAATTGAGCTCAGACAAAAACACTTTTTATCCTTAGTCAATTCTAGAGAAAGTAATATATAAATGTGGACTTTTACTAGGATTTTGTGGACTTCTTTCACTCCTCTAAGTTATGGAAGATTCTAATTACTGAGAACATTTTCTTAGTATAGTTATTTTTCAAAGGCTTTATTTTTAAAAGAAGCTTTAGGTTTGTAACAAAATTGAAAGAGATTTTTCATAAGTCCCTGTCTCCACAGATGCACAAAATGCCCTATTAATACCATCACTTTCCAGAGTGGGCATATTTTGTCAAGGATGAACCTACATTTACACACCAAAATCACCTATTGTCTATTGTTTCACCTTAGGTTTTACTTTTGTTGTTGTATGTCCCATGGGTTTGGGCAAATGTATATGACATATGCTCAGTTGCTCAGTTGTGTTCTATTGTGACCCTGTGGACTGTTGCCCACCAGGCTCCTCTGTCCATGAGTTTCTCCAGACAAGAATACTGGAGTGTGTTGTTATTCCCTTCTCTAGGGGATCTT
Source organism: Bos indicus x Bos taurus (assembly GCF_003369695.1). Taxonomy (NCBI): domain Eukaryota; kingdom Metazoa; phylum Chordata; class Mammalia; order Artiodactyla; family Bovidae; genus Bos; species Bos indicus x Bos taurus. The sequence goes on along the minus strand of NC_040076.1, from coordinate 63,046,668 downwards.
CCTGACCCAGGGATTGAACTCAGGTCTCCTGCATTGCCGGTGGATTCTTTACTTTCTGATTTATGAGGGAAGCCTCATGATGACGTATATCCTTCACTATATTATACAGAGTATTTTCACTCCCCTTAAAGTCCTCTGTACTCTGCCTGTTTATTTCTCTACTCCTCACCCTGACAATCACTGATCTTTTCACTTTCTCCAGTTTTGCCTTTTCCAGGATCTCAAACAGTTGAAAACATAAATATGTAGCCTTTCTAGACTGACTTAGTTCAGTTCGTAACATGCATTTAAGTCTCCTCCATTTATTTATATGAGCTCATTTCTTTTAGTATTCCAATGTCTAGGTGTACCAAGTTTATCCGTTTATCCATTTTACTTACTAAGGGACATATCAACTGATTCCAAGTTTTGGCAATTATCATAAAAGCTGCTATAAACATATGTGTGCTGGTTTTTGTATGTCCATAAGGATTTAACTCCCTTGGGTAAATACCAAAGTGTGATGGCAGGATCATATGGTAAAAATATGTTCAGTTTTTCAAGAAATCTACACGTGTCCTCCAAGGTGGTTGTACCATTTTGCATTCCTACGAGCAATTTATGGAGTTCCTATTGCTCCACATCCTTGCCAACATTTAGTGTTGTCAGTGTTCCAGATTCTGGTCATGCTAGTAAGCGTATAGTGATATTTCATCATTGTTTTCATTTGCATTTCTCTGATGGTATATGAGGTGGATCATCTTTTCATATGCTTGTTTTTCATGTGAATATTTTCCTGGTCAGGTGTCTGAAGGTCTTTGGCTCATGTTTTAATCGGATTGTTTGTTTTCTTACCGTTTGGAAGTTCTTTGTATATTCAGATCTTTTCCCCTTCAAATTCTGTATATAATTTTTTCTTGATAGTCATACATATGTACTGAATAAAAGGAACTGCTGTAGACAGTTCTGTAATAAAGTGGTTGTGAGGTGTGGGGGAGGGGATGTATCCTACAGTCCTGTAATAAGGTCTCGGTCATTTAACAGGCATGTTCTTCTGGCCAGAGAACTTCACAGGTCTTTGTCAATTTTTTTTCTTCCCCAGTAGGTGGGACAGGAGTTGGATATTTCCCTTCCCCAGCAGGTGAGGCACTGTTAACTAGTTTATCCTGAAGGCAGCTTTGTTAAGAACAGATGATTCCTTTTTCCCTTTCCCTGCAAAGCAGGATGGGATTTTTCTCTGACATTTACTGAGGGAAGCTGGTAGTGCTCCTGCGGGTGAACTTCACAGTACTGTGTCCTTCCCGCGCTCCATGACTGGGTCCCTTGGAGTTTTTAACTCTCAAAGTTGTCAGCACTCAGCCTGCAGCAGTTTGTCCATTACAGTCAAGACTCTCCTTCCTGGCACTGGTTCCTGTGGTGGATTCAGCTACTGAGTCTCTGCTCTGGTAAGCTGTGCCTCCCTGTATTCACCTGTCTGTCTCTCTAATTCGGGGGATAGCAGTTTGCCCTGGGTCCTTCTCTTCCTTAAGGATCCAAGAATACTTGTTAATTTTTCATTCAGTTTTTATCTGTTGTCAGCACAGAATGACATCTCCTAAGCTTCTTGTGTGTGAAACCAGAAACCAGAAGTCTTAGTGTACTTTTTAGTCAACGTTAGGTTTGCTAAACCAGTGTCATTATCCACACTGACCTGGAGTAACCCAACATCACTAGGGACTCTAAATTCAGCAGGATTGTTCTTTTTTAATTGTCATTAGTGCAAAAAGATAAGCTGAGGCATATTAAAACATTTATGAGTTTATTTAATCAAAAATTGATGTCAATCCAGCAGCATCCAGTCTAGTAGATAGAAAGGAGCTCTGAGGACCTGTACAAAAGGAATAACTTTTATAGGCATAAAGTAGCAGGAACAAGGAAGTTGTACTAGGCAAAAAGCAGATTGGTTATTGGACAGTTACTTTTCTTTAGAAGATGGCAGGAGTCTGTCATGCTGCTGCTGCTAAGTCACTTCAGTCGTGTCTGTCTCTGTGTGACCCCATAGATGGCAGCCCACCAGGCTCCCCCCGTCCCTGGGATTCTCCAGGCAAGAACACTGGAGTGGGTTGCCATTTCCTTCTCCAATGCATGAAAATGAAAAGTGAAAGTGAGTCGCTCAGTCGCGTCTGACTCTTAGCGACCCCATGGACTGCAGCCTACCAGGCTCCTCTGTCCATGGGATGTTCCAGGCAAAAGTACTGGAATGGGTTGCCATTGCCTTCTCTGAGCCTGTCATGAAGATGACCTAACTAGGGCTGATCAGGTGATTCCTATTTGACTGGTTCAAGACTGTATTTCTGGAGAGTTGAAGCTGTAAGTGAGTTAAGTTTTGATTTGGTGACATGTGGCTTAGTATCAGCAACTCAATTTTGAGTCTATTATTTTATTTTTAACAATTCCCTCCGCCCCCCTGCTTTTCATTGTTCTTGTTCAGTCACTAAGTCATGTCCAACTTTTTGAGACCCCAGGAACTGTAGCATGCCAGGCTCCTCTGTCCTCCACTATCTCTCAGACTTGGCTCAAATTCATGTCCATTGAGTCGATGATGTCACAGCAACCCCCCAACTCTTACTCAGACTCTAACAGAGAGATGTGATCTACTCTCACAAATGCTACTTCTAGCTACTACTTTGGACCTCTCACAGAGTTTTGCTAAATCTCTGAGCAGTATTCACAGGTCATGACGTATTTTACTGAATCTGTTTGTGATATTTACAGGTCATGATGAGAGACTCATACTCTTTTTTTCTTTAGTTATTCAATTTTTAATATTTTAATAGACATATAGTTGATTAAAGTGTATTAGATTCAGGTGTACAATATAATGATTTGATGAGTTATAGATTATACTCCACTTAAAGTTACTATGAAATAATTGTGCATTTCTTTGTACTGTACAATGCATCCTTGTTCTGTATTTAATTTATATATAGTCATTTGAGTCTCTTAATCTCATATCCCTATCTCCCTCCTCCCCCTTTCCCCATTGTGATCACGATCTGTTCTTTATATCTGTGAGTTTGTTTCTCTTCTGTTATGTATATTTGCTTGTTTTATTTTATGCATTCCACATATAAATGATAACTTTGAATTGTGTTTCTCTGTATGACATTTTTCACTAAGCATAATACTTGCTAGGTCCATCCACATTGTTGCAAATGGCAGAGTTTCATTCTTCTTTTTTTTTTTTTACAGCTGAGTGATATTCCATTGTATATGTGTGTACCACTTCTTTTTAACATTCATCTGTTGATGGACTCTTGGACTGCTTCCATATCTTGGCTATTTTAAATAGTGCAACTTTGAACATTGGAGCATGTATCATTTTGATAGTTTTTTTTTTTTTTTTTTTCTGGATGTATATCCAGGAGTGTAATTGCCTGATCATATGGTAATTCTGTTTTTAATTTTTTGAGGTAATAACTCCATACTGATATCCATAGTGGCTGCACCAATTTACAGTCCTACTGGTGTAATAGGATTATTTTTTCTCTACATCTTTGCCAACATTTGCTATTTATAGATCTGGGACTGCAAGGAGATCCAACCAGTCCATTCTGAAGGAGATCAGCCCTGGGATTTCTTTGGAAGGAATGATACTAAAGCTGAAACTCCAGTACTTTGGGCAGCTCATGTGAAGGGTTGACTCATTGGAAAAGACTCTGATGTTGGGAGGGATTGGGGGCAGGAGGAAAAGGGGACGACAGAGGATGAGATGGCTGGATGGCATCACTGACTCGATGGACTTGAGTCTGAGTGAACTTCGGAAGTTGGTGATGGACAGGGAGGCCTGGCATGCTGCAATTCATGGGGTTGCAAAGAGTCGGACACGACTGAGTGAACTGAACTGAACTGAACTGAATGATGGCCATTTTGAAAGGTATCAGGTGATATCTCATTATGATTTTGATTTGTCTTTCTGATAATCAGTGATGTTGAACATTTTTTCATGTGCCTGCTGGGCATTTGTATATCTTATTTGAAAAAAAATTTCTTTTCAGGTTTTCTTCCCATCTTTTAATTGAGTAATTTTTTTGATATGGAGTTATATGAGCTTTTTATAAAGTTTGGGTATTTGCCTCTTATTGATCATATTGTCGTTCAGTTCAGTTCAGTTGCTCACTCGTCTCTGACTCTTTGCGACCCCATGGACTGCAGTACGCCAAGCCTCCCTGTCCAAAACCAACTCCCGGAGTTTACTCAAACTCATGTCCATTGAGTCACTGATGCCGCTGCAGCTCCTTTCTCCTCTTACCCTCAATCTCTCCCAGCATCAGGGTCTTGCAAATATTTCCTCCCATTTGTAGATTGTCCTTTTGTTTGGTTAATAGATTCTTTTGCTGTGAAACTGCTTTTAAGTTTTAATTGTGTCCTCTTTATTTATTTTTGCTTTCTTTCTTTCTTTTTTTTGCCTTAATGAGATAGATAAAAAAAATATTGCTACAATTTCTGCCAGTGTTCTCTTCTACATTTCTTATTGTTTCTAGTCTTAAATTTAGTTCTTTAATCCATTTTGTGTTTACTTTGTATGTGGTGTAATGAAATGTTCTAATTTCATTGTTTTACAGGTCACTGTCCAGTTTTCTGTGCACCACTTATTAAAAAGTCTGTCTTTTCTGCATTGTATATTCTTGTCTCCTTTGTTATAGATAAACTGACCAAAAGTATGTGGTTTTATTTCTGGGTCCTCTATTCTGTTCCATTTATATGTATGTGTATTTTTGTGTTGTATGGTTTTGATTACTGTAGCTTTTTACTTAATCTGAAGTCACGGAGTGTGAGATCTCTAGCTTTGTTCTTTTATCTGAGGTTTGCTTTGGCAATTTGGGATCTTTTGCGGTTTGTGTGAATTTTAGGATTATTTATTATAATTCTGTGGAAAAATGTCATGAGTATTTTGATAGGGATTGCATTAAATCTGTAGATTGCTTTGAGTAGTATGGCCATTTTAACATGATTAAGTCTTTAATTCTTCTAATACAAGAACACGGGATATCTTTCAATTTCTTTATATCGTTTTCAAATTTTTCATCAGTGTTTTAGAGTTTTCAGAGTATAGGTCTTCTATATCCTTAGTTAAATTTATTCTCAGGTATTTTATTCTTTTTGATATAACTGTAACCAGGATTATTTCCTTAATTTCTCTTTCTGAAAGTACATTATTCATGTACAGAAAAGCAACAGATATCTGTATGTTAATCTTGTACTCTGCAACTTTACTGAATTCATTTTTAAGTTCTAGTACCTTTTCTGTAGAGACATTCAGTTCAGTTCAGTTCAGTCCCTCAGTCGTGTCTGACTCTTTTCGACCCCATGAATTGCAGTGCGCCAGGCCTCCCTGTCCTTCACCAACTCCCGGAGTTCACTCAAACTTACATCCATCGAGTCGGTGATGCCATCCAAACATCTCATCCTCTGTCGTCCCCTTCTCTTCCTGCCCCCAATCCCTCCCAGCATCAGAGTCTTTTTCAATGAGTCAGCTCTTCACATCAGGTGGCCAAAGTACTGGAGTTTCAGCTTTAGCATCATTCCTTCCAAAGAACATCCAGGACTGATCTCCTTCAGGATGGACTAGTTGGATCTCTTTGCAGTCCAAAGGACTCTCAAGAGTCTTCTCCAACACCACAGTTCAAAAGCATCAATTCTTCAGCGCTCAGCTTTCTTCACTGTCCAACTCTCACATCCATACATGACCACTGGAAAAACCATAGCCTTGACTAGATGGACCTTTGTTGGCAAAGTAATGTCTCTGCTTTTTAATATGTTATCTAGGTTGGTCATAACTTTCCTTCCAGGGAGTAAGCGTGTTTTAATTTCATGGCTGCAATCCCCATCTGCAGTGATTTTCGAGCCCCCAAAAATAAAGTCTGACACTATTTCCACCATTTCCCCATCTATTTCCCACGAAGTGATGGGACCAGATGCCATGATCTTCATTTTCTGAATGTTGAGCTTTAAGCCAACTTTTTCACTCTCCTCTTTCACTTTAATCAAGAGGCTTTTGAGTTCCTCTTCACTTTGTGCCATAAGGGTGGTGTCATCTGCATATCTGAGGTTATTGATATTTCTCCCAGTAGTCTTGATTCCAGCTTGTCCTTCTTCCAGTCCAGCGTTTCTCATGAAGTACTCTGCATATAAGTTAAATAAACAGGGTGACAATATACAGCCTTGATGTACTCCTTTTCCTTTTTGGAACCAGTCTGTTGTTCCATATCCAGTTCTAACTATTGCTTCCTGACCTGCATACAGATTTCTCAAGAGGCAGGTCAGGTGGTCTGGTATTCCCATCTCCTTCAGAATTTTTCACAGTTTATTGTGATCCACACAGTCAAAGGACTATAGTCAAAGGCTTTGGCGTAGTCAATAACGCAGAAATAGATGTTTTTCTGGAACTCTCTTGCTTTTTTGATGATCCAGTGGATGTTGGCAATTTGATCTCTGGTTCCTCTGCCTTTTCTAAAACCAGCTTGAACATCTGGAAGTTCACGGTTCAAGTGAATGAAGCCTGGCTTGGAGAATTTTGAGCATTACTTTACTAGCGTGTGAGATGAGTGCAATTGTGCGGTAGTTTGAGCATTCTTTGGCATTGCCTTTCTTTGGGAGTGGAATAAAAACTGACCTTTTCCAGTCCTGTGGCCACTGCTGAGTTTTCCAAATTTGCTGGCATATTGAGTGCAGCACTTTCACAGCATCATCTTTCAGGATTTGAAATAGCTCAACTGGAATTCCATCACCTCCACTAGCTTTGTTTGTAGTGATGCTTTCTAAGGCCCACTTGACTTCACATTCCAGGATGTCTGCTGCTGCTGCTGAGTCACTTCAGTCGTGTCCAACTCTACGAGACCCCATAGATGGCAGCCCACCAGGATGCCCTGTCCCTGGGATTCTCCAAGCAAGAACACTGGAGCAGGTTGCCATTTCCTTCTCCAATGCAGGAAAGTGAAAAGTGAAAGTGTAGTTGCTCAGTCATGTCCGATCCTCAGCAACCCCATGGACTGCAGCCTTCCAGGCTCTTCCATCCACGGGATTTTCCAGGCAAGAGTACTGGAGTGGGGTGCCATTGCCTTCTCCGCCAGGATGTCTGGCTCTAGCCATTAGGGTATCCTATATAGAGTGTCATGTATCAGCAAATAGTGACAGTTTTACTTCTTCCCATTCAGTTTGTACCTTTTATTTCTTTTTCTTGTCTGTTGCTATGGCTAGGACATCTGATACTATGTTAAATAGAAATGGTGAGAGGGACATCATTGACTTGTATCTGATTGCAGGAGAAAAACTTCCAGCTTTCCCCTGTTGAGTATGATGTTACTTGTAGGTTTGTCATAAAAGGCTTTTGTTATGTTGAGATACATTCCCTCTGTACTCACTTTGAGAGTTTTTATCATGAGTGCGTGTTGAATTTTGTCAAATGCTTTTATCTTTCTATTGAGATAATCATGTGTAAAATCATTTTTATACTTTTCCTAATGTGGTGTATCACACTCACTGATTTACAAATATCGAACCATAGCTATATCCCTAGAATAAATCACACTTGATCATGGTGTATGTATGGTCCCTTATACATTTTTTAATTTGATTGGCTAATTTTTGTTGAGAATTTTGGCCTGTATATTCATCAGGGATTGATTTGCAATTTTTGTGTGTGTGTGTGTTTTTCTAATTTGGTATCAGGATATTGGTGGGCTTACAGGATGATTTTTGGGGGTGTTTCATTCTCCTCAATTTTTTGGAATAGTTTGATAAATATAGGTATTATACAATATTTTTTACCTGCTTGTTTTTTTAGATGTTATAGATTTCTGTTCTTATAAGGCTCAAATCTTTTTAGTAGTAAGGTAGGGAATAAATGGATCATTAACAAATACCTTCATATGAACATTGTTGATTAAAAAAAAATGCACAACCTAAAAGTTGAGAGTTAGGTTTTATTTGAGACCCAACTGAGGAAGGACTATAGTCCAGAAAATAGCCTCTCAGATAGCTCTGAGGAACTATTCCAAAGAAATAAAGGAGGAGCCAGGATGTACAGGAGTTTTTCCTAAGGGGGGAAATAAAAGTAATCAAACATCAAATTACAAAAAAACAGACATCTTAAGTTAATGATTTTCATGCTTTTCCATGTATAGGAAGATGCAAGAGTTTGGGTTCATTGAAAGTATTACCTTGATATGCATCTTAGCTATTCATGGCAGGGCAGTATTCTCTTTTTCGCCATCCTGAATTCCCCTGGGGTGCCCCAATGAGGGGCAGCTGCAGCAACGGATGGTTTGATGGGCAACATTTGTTGCTTACTGAAATGGCAAGTGCCATTATTTTGTCCACAGTACCTTCATAAACAAACAACTGAGCAAGCTTGTCCTTCCTTAAACACATGGTTGTTTTCCCCACATTTAGTAGAATAAGGTCCCAATACTTTAGATTGACGTCTAGAAGCTGAGTTGAGTTTTCCTTCAGTTCCTTAGGAATTTGCTCACACCAGGCTGGCTTACTCCCTCCAAAGGTCAACCGAATTTTTCAAGTAGTTTTGTTCATGCCACCAGCCCTTTTCTGGCTGCTTAGGCTCCTCCACTCCATCATTAAACCATATTCACTTTCTTTGTCCACCTCAAGAGCCTAACTCAGAGAAGGCAATGGCAACCTACTCCAGTACTCTTGACTGGAAACTCCCATGGACAGAGGAGCCTGGTAGGCTGCAGTCCATGGGGTCGCTAAGAGTTGGACACTACTGAGCGACTTCACTTTCACTTTTCACTTTCATGCATTGAAGAAGGAAATGGCAATGCACTCCAGTGTTCTTGCCTGGAGAATCCCAGGGAGAGGGGAGCCTGGTGGGCTGCCGTCTATGGGGTTGCACAGAGTTGGACACGACTGAAGTGACTTAGCAGCAGCAGCAGCAGCAAGAGCCTAACTACCAGGCCCTCAGTTCTTTGCCCTTTGAACTCAGAGCCTACTCATCTGTACTGTAATTCAACATATCCTAGTTGGTGTCTAACACTTTTTGTTCCTTTAATGTTTATGCGCTATATCCTCAACAGTGATGTAAGTTCCTTGGTATCAGGGAGAGTATCTTGTCTGTCTTTGTGTTCCTAGCCTCTCATGGTTTCTGGAGCACAGTAGGGTCTGAATTTGCATTTATTGCCCCCTTTGATTGATCAGAGTGCATAAACTGGTAAAAGAAACTCCTAAGGAATTGGAATAGCTTTGGAAAAAAAGGGAAATGGCAGGAGGGCTAGAATTCTTTAGTTTTAACTTCAAGGTTTACTGCTAGCTATAGATAAGCTGCTATTACAGATAAGCCTCTTCAGTCCCAGAACTCTCCTTCTGTGCTGCTCCACTGATGATAACACTGGGAGGGGAGGGGGAAAAGTGAGGGGAAACAGCGAAAGGGGAGCTGGGACTTAGCATCTGCCTCCTCCCAGAAGAAGCTTGGCAGAGACTCCTGTAATCCAGCACTGAGTTAAAATGCAAGCCCCTCTGAATGTTTCCCTGACCCCATCATCAGATATGCATCACTATGGTGGTTCACTCTGGGGACTATTGTTTTCATAGTCTCTCCATTACTGGAACCACTCACACATACACTTTCTTGTTTCCTTTTCTGTTTAGACTTTCCAACTTCTGTGCCACTCCACCCCGCCCCCGCCGGCACCGCCGCCTGCCCGTTAGTGTCATAAAGTCCAGCTTGTCTCCCTCGATCCAAAGGCCGTTTTCTCGAGGGGGCGCTGCGGGGCGTTGCTGCCGGGGGTGAGCCCGCCCTGGGCCTCCCCAGACTGGAAGGGAAGGCGGGGTGGGGGCGGCCCCCAACCAAAATGCTGCACCAAAGCCTGGGCCGGCAGGCGCGGCCCTCAGGGGTCCTGTGCACCTGTCGGTGGAGCCGCCGGCCTGAACTTGGGCTGGGGGCAGCCACCTCGAGGCCCGTGGGCGGCGCGTGTGTGGGCTTTTTGTGTCGCTCCGCGCTGCCGGCCGAGCCTGGAGACAAGCGCCTTAAAGCCCGTCTGAGCCCCGCAGGTGTGTGTGGAGCGGGCAGCCCCGTCAGTGCGGTCCCAGTGGTCCCCTGGGGCTGTGAGCTGCGGGCAGAGCAGCTGGGGCGTCTTCGCGGTGCGTGCGTCTAGGTCTGGCTTTACAAAGTGTACAGAAATGGCACTTCCGTTTCTCTGATGCTTCCTGGAAGCCATAGAACTTAGGGGCTTTTTTAAAAAAAATAAAGGAAAATGAAAACAAAAAAAAAAAAAATTCAGTTCTTTTGCTGAATTCCACAAATGAGATCCACTTAGTTCTGCTGGTGGTGTAATTTATTTGAAAAGCAACTTGGCTTAGTTTATCTGATGAGGTCTTAAGGAATTATATAATGCAATTTTACAGTAGAGTATTGTGTTGTACTAAGAGAGGTCAAGTTTGTACAGATTTGGACATTACCTTGTGAAACTGGGCTGTACAGAGTACAACACCAGATTATTCAGATTATTGTAAAAACCAGATTATACAAGTCCCCACACCCTTTCTTTCTCTTATTAATTACATACTGTCTACACAGCCCAAATTTATCAGTTATTAGCTGCTTCCTGGGATTGGGCTGATTTAATATAGTACCTACTCCAATTGGGTCCTTGGCCTGAACAAGACTTCTGGGCACCCTGGAGTTAAGCTACCAAGGGCTTAATTGCTTCAGCTATCTCTGCTTGTTTGTAATTTGGATTTTGTTTGCTCCTGATCCCTCGGGAATGCTCTATGCTGTTCAGTTAATTGAAAGTGGCTAAAGCTGAATGAGGCAGCAGCTTTGCAGGTGGCATCTTTGGGATCATTTTGAGAAGACTATTGAAATTCTCTTGCTTAGTATAATAATTATCTCTGATTGAGGCAGGATTTCAGTCTTGAGACTAATAGGAGATTCCAAAGTTTCCCATTGGCTTTAGGGATTAGCAATTCCCAAAGCAATTAGCTTTTCCTACAGGGTGATGCTATGAAACAGTGCGGAGGAAAATGTTAAAAAGTGGAGTTGGAATGGCATGGGAGATTGAGGGCATTACATGGCCCGGGGGAGGGGAAGGGTGGAAAAGCAGATATGAAGTAGTTGGAGTGAAAGATAAAGACTGTATAAGATATCTCAATATGGAGAAGAACTAAAAGTGTATATAGGGGAAATTAAAATGGTAACAGTGTAGAAGAAAATAACAGGTAAAAATGGTACAAGTGTTTTAAAAGAATAATAAAGGGAATATTAGAACTATGGAGAGAGAAAGGGGAAAACTTAAAAAATGAAAAAAAGCAAGATGGTGAATAATTAATAGGACACTGATTGCATCTTTATTTATTTTGATCACTCTATTCAAGTGTGTATGGCTGTTATGTGTGTGTTCCTTCTTACCTTCCTGGAAAGCTTTGAGGTTGTACTTCTTATTCTAGATTCTGATATTTGCCTTTTCTAGCCTATAAGCTCTGGACCATATGCACATTATTGGGTACCTTAGAGGTAAAAAATACAAAAAGCCACATAGTCCTTATTGTTTATTGGTTGTTATTGTAATTCAGTGAAGCTACTGGGTTCTACAGCAGATAAGTGAGTTTTTAAAAGTGGTGAAGAAAGGAAGAAGGTAATAAGTCTTAGACCCTGTTCTATGTCAAGCACCCTGCTGGTTTCTTTTAAATAACACTTAGTGCCAAGACTTGTTGAGAATCCCTTATGTGATAGGCATCACACTAATGGCTGTGCCTAGATAAAATCTTGACAACTTTGCCATGACCCCATGCAGTGGGTCCCAGTATGTACAATTTATGTCCCTCTTAAAAAAATATGACTAGACCAATATGTGTGAAAATGAATATGTGTTTAGAAAATGAAAAAAACACAAACCCTGCAGATTTTAAAAAGCTGACAAATATCACAAGTATCTCACATACACAAAATACACACAATCTTAATTAATTAACTGCCTCCCACACTTCTGAAGTAGTTTTAGTTTGGTACAGTTCAGTTCAGTCGCTCAGTCTTGTCCGACTCTTTGCGACCCCATGAATCTCAGCATGCCAGGCCTCCCTGTCCATCACCAACTCCTGGAGTTCACCCAGACTCACGACCATCGAGTCAGTGATGCGATCCAGCCATCTCATCCTCTGTCATCCCCTTCTCCTCCTGCCCCCAATTCCTCCCAGCATCAGAGTCTTTTCCAATGAGTCAATTCTTCGCATGAGATGGCCAAAGTACTGGAGTTTCAGCTTTAGCATCATTCCTTCCAAAGAAATCCCAGGGCTGATCTCCTTCAGAATGGACTGGTTGGATCTCGTTGCAGTCCAAGGGACTCTCAAGAGTCTTCTCCAACACCACAGTTCAAAAGAATCAATTCTTCAGCCCTCAGCCTTCTTCACAGTCCAACTCTGACATCCATACATGACAACAGGAAAAACCATAGCCTTGACTAGACGAACCTTTGTTGGCAAAGTAATGTTTCTGCTTTTGAATATGCTATCTAGGTTGATCATAATTTTCCTTCCAAGGAGTAAGGGTCTTTTAATTTCATGGCTGCAGTCACCATCTGCAGTGATTTTGGAGCCCAAAAAATAAAGGTTGACACTGTTTCCACTGTTTCCCCATCCATTTCCCATAAAGTGATGGGACCGGATGCCATGATCTTCATTTTCTGAATGTTGAGCTTTAAGCCAACTTTTTCACTCTCCACTTTCACTTTCATCAAGAGGCCTTTGAGTTCCTCTTCACTTTCTGCCATAAGGGTGGTGTTATCTGCATATCTGAGGTTACTGATATTTCTCCCAGCAGTCTTGATTCCAGCTTGTCCTTCTTCCAGTCCAGCGTTTCTCATGATGTACTCTGCACATAAGTTAAATAAGCAGGGTGACAATATACAGCCTTGACGTACTCCTTTTCCTATTTGGAACCAGTCTGTTGTTCCATGTCCAGTTCTAACTGTTGCTTCCTGACCTGCATACAAATTTCTCAAGAGGCAGATCAGGTGGTCTGGTATTCCCATCTCTTTCAGAATTTTCCACAGTTTATTGTGATCCACACAGTCAAAGGCTTTGGCATAGTAAATAAAGCAGAAATAGATGTTTTTCTGGAACTCTCTTGCTTTTTCCATGATCCAGCGGATGTTGGCAATTTGATCTCTGGTTCCTCTGCCTTTTCTAAAACCAGCTTCAACATCAGGAAGTTCACGGTTCACATATTGCTGAAGCCTGGCTTGGAGAATTTTGAGCATTACTTTACTAGCATGTGAGATGAGTGCAATTGTGTGGTAGTTTGAGCATTTTTGGCATTGCCTTTCTATGGGATTGGAATGAAAACTGACCTTTTCCAGTCCCGTGGCCACTGCTGAGTTTTCCAAATTTGCTGGCATATTGAGTGCAGCACTTTCACAGCATCATCTTTCAGGATTTGAAATAGCTCAACTGGAATTCCATCACCTCCACTAGCTTTGTTTGTAGTGATGCTTTCTAAGGCCCACTTGACTTCACATTCCAGGATGTCTGGCTCTAGGTGAGTGATCACACCATCGTGATTATCTGGGTCATGAAGATCTTTTTTGCACAGTTCTTCCGTTTATTCTTGCCATCTCTTCTTAACAGCTTCTGCTTCTGTTAGGTCCATACCATTTCTGTCCTTTATGAAGCCCATCTTTGCATGAAATGTTCCCTTGGTATCTCTAATTTTCTTGAAGAGATCTCTAGTCTTTCCCATTCTGTTGTTTTCCTCTATTCCTTTGCATTGATCACTGAGGAAGGCTTTCTTATCTCTTCTTGCTATTCTTTGGAACTCTGCTTTCAGATGCTCATATCTTTCCTTTTCTCCTTTGCTTTCTGCTTCTCTTCTTTTCACAGCTATTTGTAAGGCCTCCCCAGACAGCCATTTTGCTTTTTTGCATTTCTTTTCCATGGGGATGGTCTTGATCCCTGTCTCCTGTACAATGTCACGAACCTCAGTCCATAGTTCATCAGGCACTCTATCTATCAGATCTAGGCCCTTAAATCTATTTCTCACTTTCACTGTATAATCGTAAGGGATTTGATTTAGGTCATACCTGAATGGTCTAGTGGTGTTCCCTACTTTCTTCAATTTAAGTCTGAATTTGGCAATAAGGAATTCATGATCTGAGCCACAGTCAGCTCCCGGTCTTGTTTTAGCTGACTGTATAGAGCTTTTCCATCTTTGGCTGTGAAGAATATAATCAATCTGATTTCAGTGTTGGCCATCTGGTGATGTCCATGTATAGAGTCTTCTCTTGTGTTGTTGGAAGAGGGTGTTTGTTATGACCAGTGCATTTTCTTGGCAATACTCTATTAGTCTTTGCCTTGCTTCATTCGGTATTCCAAGGCCAAATTTGCCTGTTACACCAGTTGTTTCTTGACTTCCTACTTTTGCATTCCAGTCCCCTATAATGAAAAGGACATCTTTGTTAGTTCTAAAAGGTCTTGTAGGTCTTCATAGAACCGTTCAACTTCAGCTTCTTCAGCGTTACTGGTTGGGGCATAGACTTGAATTACTGTAATATTGAATGATTTGCCTTGTAAACGAACAGAGATCATTCTGTCGTTTTTGAGATTGCATCCAAGTACTGCATTTCAGACTTTTTTGTTGACCATGATGGCTACTCCATTTCGTCTGAGGGATTCCTCCCTGCAGTAGTAGATATAATGGTCACCTGAGTTAAATTCACCCATTCCAGTCCATTTCAGTTTGCTGATTCCTAGAATGTTGACATTCAGTCTTGCCATCTCTTGTTTGTCCACTTCCAATTTGCCTTGATTCATGGACCTGACATTCCAGATTCCTATGCAATATTGCTCTTTACAGCATCGGACCTTGCTTCTATCACCAGTCACATCCACAGCTGGGTATTGTTTTTGCTTTGGCTCCATCCCTTCATTCTTTTTTTTATTTTTTATTAATTTTTTAAATTTTATTTTATTTTTAAACTTTACATAATTGTATTAGTTTTGCCAATTATCAAAATGAACCTGCCACAGGTATACATGTGTTCCCCATCCCTTCATTCTTTCTAGAGTTATTCCTCCACTGATCTCTAGTAGCATATTGGGCACCTACTGACCTGGGGAGTTCCTTTTTCAGTATCTATCATTTTGCCTTTTCATACTGTTCATGGGGTTCTCAAGGCAAGAATACTGAAGTGGTTTGCCATTCCCTTCTCCAGTGGACCATATTCTGTCAGATCTCTCCACCATGACCCGCCCATCTTGGGTTGCCCCACGGGCATGGCTTAGTTTCATTGAGTTAGACAAGGCTGTGGTCCTAGTGTGATTACATTGACTAGTTTTCTGTGAGTATGGTTTCAGTGTGTCTGCCCTCTGATGCCTTCTTGCAACACCTACCGTCTTACTTGGGTTTCTCTTACCTTGGGCGTGGGGTATCTCTTCACGGCTGCTCCAGCAAAGTGCAGATGCTGCTCCTTACCTTGGATGTGGGGTATCTCCTCACCGCTGCCCTTCCTGACCTTCAACGTGGGATAGCTCCTCTAGGCCCTCCTGCGCCCACGCAGCCACGGCTCCTTGGATGTGGGGTTGGTCCTCCTGGCCGCTGCCCCTGGCCTTGGGCATGGGGGCGTGGGGTAGCTCCTCTCGGCTGCCCCCCCCTACCCCCCCGCCCTGACCTCGGACGCAGGGTAGCTCCTCTCGGCTGTTCCTGTGCCGTCGCAGCCTGGCACTCTCGGCCACTGCACCTGACCTCGGACGTGGGGTAAGTCCTCCTGGCTGCCGCCCTTTGGGCATGGGGTCCTCCCAGCTTCTGCCCCTGACCTTGGACGTAGGGTGGCTCCTCAGGGCTGCGCTTAGTGCACCGGTCGTTTGGTACAATCAATAAGTATAAAAATGTAAAATTAATCTGAAATCAAGGAATACACAAATATAAATCAAAGGCACTTAAAACTTGTGCCTCCATTATGTACTGAACTACATAATTGTGTAATCAAGTTACTCTTAAACTGTATTCATTGACTTACTGATTAACAGGTATGAGGGTTTTGGTCACTGGAACACTTGTTTCTTCAGGCTATTTTGTGGCCTTACTGGCAGTCTTTGCTCACTGATTTGTCTGGACATGCCAGACTACATCAGGGCAGATGCATCGGATGTGCTAAGATACGGCCCAGTACCTTGAGATGCATCAACACGTAGCTTCCCGTTCTGGTGTCCTGGCTTCTGGAAGAACAGGTGTGTTCCCTATAAGCAAAATAATTCCGGTAATTCAATTTTAGGCACAACTTTCTTTTAAAAAAATGTGATATGTTGGTAACGGTGTTTGCTGTCTTACTGAGTACATGCCTGACAGGTGGCATTGTTTTGACTAGACTCCATGAAAACTGAATGCACAGATTTTAATTGTATACCACTGGTGACTGGAAGAAATATCCACAGGCTGCCTCCTGGCTGCACACATTTCAAACCTTTTTTCCCGTTATCCTGATACTTTGTGTATTGAAACCTGTAGGGCATGTTCATACCATAAACAGGCCCTCTGATACTCACTGCTTGCACCACCACACTGAGTGGGTTCATGCATCGAGAGGTACAAGTATTTTGGAATCTCTTCCCGTACCAGAACTTATTGTGAGCCACATAGTTTTTATCCCACCAAACCCAAATGAAGTAGATTCTCCATTGAAATTCTCTTTTGTAGAGGTCCCAAAATGCTCATAGTCACTCCAGTGCTATCTGCCACAAAAGTCAGACTTTAAATAGTTTTTAAAACACCTTACTTTTCCAAATTTTATATAAAACGTAACCACGTGAACGTATCTGTAGAACCTCTCATAGGGCTTGGTAGGAGCCCCATGTAAATAAAAGTCCCTGAATTCTAAAGTTGCATTAATTTCATGGCAAATCCATCCCTGATATTAAAAGATTTATTTAAATAATTCAGGAATGGTTTCAATAGAAATCTTGTGACTCAGTTTTTCAATTATATTTCCACAATCCAATATTACCTTTAACTGTCTTTTCTGTTTTCCCTATGAAATATTACTTAAATCTTTTATGATACATAGTTTTAACCATATTATGTTATTATTCCACATATGCTCCTAGAAGACAGTCCCTATTATAAATCTTTCTATCCTCTAATATACCAAACCTAGCGTTCTGTATAGTCAATAGATACATAGTGAACTGCTTAGAAACAAATTGAATGGACAGAAAGTTGACTATATGCCTTTCCCCCATTGCTGTTACTTACATGTGTAACTGTGGATATGAGAAAATTAAGCACCAGATAGAACCAGGTGAGATGGTCTGAGTATTTAAAATTTCTCAGTACAAATGACAGTTAATCTCATGACACTGCTTAGAGTTTCTACCATAGGATTGGTTGAAAATAGACATAACTGCTGGTTTTTGGACTTTGTGGGAACTGTAGTAAAAACTAATACGTACTGAATGATTATTTTGTGGCTGACACTGCCCTCAGGGCTTTTATAGGCATTAAGTCATTTAGCCATCAAAAGAACCTTGTCAGGTAGATACTATTATTATATCCATTTTTATTCCAAGGCAACTTAGGCTCTGAGGTTACATAGTAAGTTGGAGAGTCGCTGCTCTGAAACACTTAACTCTGTTGTTTCACAACCAGAACATTTCATGTGAAAATCAAGAAACCAATAGAATTCCCTTGGCTTAGAATCTCTTCTGTTGGCCACCTGGTTGAAGTATTCTCACTGCCTCAGAGGCCCCCAAATATAATCATAGCTTAGTAATCACTCCATAATTTATTTCAAATCCTCATACTGTATACTTATATGCAATTATATTTGTCAATTATTCCTGTATAAAGTTGGGGAAAAATAAGTAAGAAATTCAGGTTTATCTCCACTCCAACCAAAGCTCCAATAAAGTCATGGTTTAGGAATAAGAAAAGTGGAAACATAAACCATAAGTATAGAAGAAAACATAGAGATATATTTCAGATGCTAGGAAGTAGATGGGCATGGAAAACAAAAGCACAAAAACAATATAAGTGCTATTCTAGACTCCCAGACAAATTTTGGAATAAGGGCACCAAATACATTTGAAAATGAGAGAGCAGGTGTGATGAAAACCGGAGAAGCACATAGAAATTGACATAAGAATCAGCTGAACAGATCCTTTGCCCTATATGGTACTTGACAATGATAAGTAATGAAGATCAGCTCTTCCAATGAGGTAAATACCTCTGTTGGTAAAGAATCCACCTGCAATGCAGGAGACCCCGTTTCGATTCCTGGGTTGGGAAGATACTCTGGAGAAGGAATAGGCTATCCACTCCAGCATTCTTGGGCTTCTCTGGTGGCTCAGCTGGTAAAGAATCTGCCTGCAATGCAGGAGACCTGGGTTGGGAAGATCCCCTGGAGAAGGGAAAGGCTACCCACTTCAGAATTCTTGCTGGGAGAATTCCATGGATTATATATTTCGTGGGGTTGCAAAGAGTCAGACACAACTGAGTGACTTTCACACACACACACAAAAGGATAAAATGCAAAATTCATCTTAGAGGCATCATTACTACCTCATTCCATATGAGTTACATATCTTTTCACATGTTTAAGTGACACTTTGTATCCTTTATTTGTGAATTGTTTTCTTGTCTTTTCCCCATTTTCCATCAGATTTGTTTTTTTGGCCCCCAGTTTTGTAGAGTTCCTTATATATTCCTTATAGAGTTCTAATATCCATTTATGATAGATATTGCAAAGCTTTTCTTTCCGACATTGTCACTTGTCTTTAATTTTGTTTATGGTCTTTTGTCATTCAAATACATTAAAAAATATTTAATGTTGTTTATCTTTTAAAAATTGCCTCTGGATTTTGAATCCTAAATTATGAAGTCTTTACCTTGTTATTGTTGTTCAGTGGCTAAGTTGTGTCTGACTGTTTGCAACCCCGTGGATTATAGCACATCAGGCTTCCCTGTCCTTCCCTATCTTCGGAAGTTTGCTCAAATTCATGTCCATTGAGTTGGTGATGCTAACCATCTCATCCTCTGCTGTACTCTTCTCGTTTTACCTTCAGTCTTTCCCAGCATCAAGGTATTTACCAATGAGTTGGGTCTTCACATCAGGTCACCAAAATATTGGAGCTTCAACTTCATTATCCTTCCAATGAATATTTAGGGTTGATTCCTTTTAGGATTGACTGGTTGGATCTCCTTGCTGTCCAAGGAACTCTCAAGAGTCTTCTCCAGCACCACAATTTGAAAGCATCAGTTCTTTGGCACTGAACCTTCTTTATTTATGGTCCGACTCTCACATCCACACATGATTACTGGAAAAACCATAGCTTTGATTATATGGGTCTTTTTTGGTAAAGTGACGCCTCTGCTTTTTAACATGCTATCTAGTTTTGTAATAGCTTTACTTGTAAAGATACTAAAAAATAGTATCTTTTAATTTCATTGTTGCAGTCTCCGTCAGCAGTGATTTTGGAACCCAAGATTTTGAATCCTAATTATGAAGTCCTTGCCTACACAGATGTTAAGTGGAATTCAGCTGTGATGTCTTTTAGTATGCTGCTGCTAAGTCACTTCAGTCGTGTCCGACTCTGTGTGACCCCATTGACGGCAGCCTACCAGGCTGCTCTGTCCCTGGGATTCTCCAGGCAAGAATACTGGAGTGGGTTGCCATTTCCTTCTCCGATGCATGAAAGTGAAAAGTGAAAGGGAAGTCGCTCAGTCGTGTCCAACTCTTAGCGACCCCAGGGACTGTAGCCTACCAGGCTCCTCTGTCCATGGGATTTTCCAGGCAAGAGTACTGGAATGGCTTGCCATTTGCTTCTCCACTTTTAGTATGAGCATAGTTTAATTTATCTCATGTAGGTCCTGTCCAGTTGGAGTTTATTCTAATGTATGGTATGAAGTATAGGTATCATTTTGTCTTCTTTCAAACAGTTTGCCATTTGTTCCAGAGCAATTTATTACGTAATCTACTTTTGTTCCAATGGTTTTAGATGCTATCTTTATGATATCCTAAGTTTTTATATGTGCTTGAGTTATTTCTGAACTTTCTATACTGTCCCATGTGTATTTATTCATGCATCAGAAATACATTGTTTTGACTGTACAGATTTTATACTCTTTCTTTTAATATCTGATAGGGTAGGTCAGCTCTTGTAGCTTTCTTTTTTATTTTTTTCTATTCTTGCCTGTTTATTGTACCTTGTGAACTTTATCACCAATATAGATTTGACATAACTTGATTAGTGCAGCGAATATAAACAATATAAATATAAAGAATGTCCACTGATACATAATACATTAGTTTTATCTTCCCTATGGAGAAAGAGACATAGAATCCCAAAGGCAAGTAAATAGAAACTAATTATTTTTAGGCATGTGAAAAACTAGGGAATGGCCCAGTATGTTCTCCTAGTTTCTACTTTGCCTACCAAGTTACACCTTTTCCCTACTGTTTAAGAGTCTGTTTTTTTTAATAGAAAAAGTAATAGTATGTTACTGTTAAGACAAAAATCATGAAATCTACAAAGAAAAAAAGACAATAAAAACATTTTTGCATCAGAGGATGGAGCAAACTTCCAGCTGATTTGATTGCTATTACCTGTCAGTTATTTATTTCATCATCATCATTTTCCTCTCTCTGTTGATGTTCCAGTAAAAACTTACTTCTGTGGGAAAGATAGTGACTAAACTTAAAGTCACTATGACTTTATAACTCAGAAGTAACTGAGCTCAAAGTCAAACACTCAGTTGTAATGATCACTATTTGCCTCCTAGTTCCTTACCTGCTTATTGAAAATAAGAAGATATGATCTAATTGGTTATGTCTGGGAGTAATGACGGAGAAGGCAAATGCAACCCAGTCCAGTACTCTTGCCTTCAAAATCCCATGGACAAAATCCCATCCCTGATAGGCTGCAGTCCAGCGGGTAGCGAAGAGTCGGACAGGGCTGAGTGACTTCACTTCACTTTCACTCCTTACCTGCCAGGGTTTGGAAAACATATAAACCAGTAATTGGGGGATATTATGGCCTCACATTTCCTGCTTATTCAGACTGAAATTTATATGGAATGCATTCCACTTTAAGGAAAAGTATTTAATTTATTATTTCTCATTTTATATGTGTAAAATAATCTAACATTGTTGTAGCTTTCTTCTGGGTTGTGCAAACTCCAAGCTGGGAATTCTAAGGAAAGTCAAGTTGACAATTATGAAGAAAATGATCTGAAAAAAAAATTAAAAATTATTATTTTCCTCCGCTTTCATTCTTCTTTTTTACATCTTTAAATGTTTCAAATATATGGGCAGTGCTGATAAGATTGGGTAGGAAAAGAGAGAGCTCTTTGAAACTAACCTAAGAGACATTGCTCTTTTCTTTTTCAAATCAAAAAACACCACAGCATTTATTTGTTAGGTTATGTGAAAGGAAATGGAGATATTTTTACTAAGTTCCAGCTCCAAGTATTAATACATATTGATGACAGGCCAATCCATTGTTATCAATGTCAGAACCTAATTCTGTATTTTCAGTGTGATTTTAATTTCAGAAAGAATAGGCTATTAATAATAAACTTCCATGAAAAATTAAAGAGGCAAAGGCTATGAACTTGAAACAAATGGAAAACCTGAAATAACCCTCCAAAATTCTACAGTTCCCTTTCACTTTTCTGACAATTTATTTATTAAATATTCACACCAGATTTTTTTCTTTCTATTTTAAATTATGAATGAAAAATAAGAACCAGTGAGAACCAGTGGCATTGAATTGCAAATTCAGCTTAATTTTTTTTTACCTTTAAAAAATATTCTTTTTTCCTCCTTATTTGGTCCTCTTCTATTTACTCTTTTAATAAACAGTGTGGTTTTTATATAATAGTTTTATTAAAATATTCTTTACAAGCTATGATATTTACCATTTTAAAATGTACTGTTTGATGGTTTATGTATATTCACAGAGTTCTAGAATCATTCAGTTCAGTTTAGTTCAGTTGCTCAGTCATGTCTGACTCTTTGTGACCCCATGAATTGTAGCATTCCAGGCCTCCCTGTCCATTACCAACTCCCAGAGTTCACTCAAACTCACGTCCATCGAGTCGGTGATGCCATCCAGCCATCTCATCCTCTGTCGTCCCCTCTTCCTCCTGCCCCCAATCCCTCCCAGCATCAGAGTCTTTTCCAATGAGTCAACTCTTCACATGAGGTGGCCAAAGTACTGGAGTTTCAGCTTTAGCATGAGTCCTTCCAAAGAACACCCCGGACTGATTTCCTCTAGGATGGACTGGTTGGATCTCCTTGCCGTCCAAGGGACTCTCAAGAGTCTTCTCCAACACCACAGTTCAAAAGCATCAGTTCTTATGCACTCAGCTTTCTTCACAGTCCAACTCTCACATCCATACAAGACCACAGGAAAAACCATAGCCTTGACTAGGTGGAGCTTTGTTGGCAAAGTAATGTCTCTACTTTTGAATATGCTGTCTAGGTTGGTCATAACTTTCCTTCCAAGGAGTAAGCGTCTTTTAATTTCATGGCTGCAGTCACCATCTGTAGTGATTTTGGAGCCCCCCCCAAATAAAGGTTGACACTGTTTCCACTGTTTCCCCATCTATTTCCCATGAAGTGATGGGACCAGATGCCATGATCTTAGTTTTCTGAATGTTGAGCTTTAAGCCAACATTTTCACTCTCCTCTTTAGAATCATTACCCCTAACTAAATGTTCTAAAACTGTTTTAGAATATTTCATCACTCCAGAAAGAAACCCTGCATCCATTAGCAGTCACTCCCTAATTCTCCTTCCCTCTCTTCTGTGGAAACCACTAATTTGCTCTCTGTCACTATAAATTTGCCTGTTCTGTACTCTTCATATAAATGTCTTTTTACAGTACACGCTCTTCGTGATTGACTTCTCTGGTTTCATATGATGTTTTCAGAGTTTGTCTGTGCTGTAGCAGGAGTCAGTACTTCATTCCTCTTTATTGCCAAATCAGATTCCATTGTGTAGGTAAATCACATTTTGTTTATTCAATATTCAGTTAATGGACATTTGGGCTGAATAAATGGCAACCCACTTCAGTGTTCTTGCCTGGAGAATCCTGGGGACGGGGGAGCCTGGTGGGCTGCCGTCTATGGGGTCGCACAGAGTCGGACACGACTGAAGCGACTTAGCAGCAGCATACTTTTTTATTATTATAAATCATGATTTTATGAAGATCAGTGCATAATGTTTCTGTAGATGTGTATTTTTATTTCTCCTCGGTATGAACCTAGGAATATAATTGCTGAGTCACATGGTAACTCTATGTTTAACTTTTTGTGGAACTGTTTTCCAAATCAGTTGCACCATTTTACATTCCTACTAGCATCATAAAGTGTTTAATTTCTTCACATTCTCATCAATGGTTGTTATTGTCCATATTTTTTATTTTAGCTGCCTTAGTGTATGTGGGATCTTTGCTTTTAATTTGCATTTCCGTAAACACTAATGTTGGACATCTTCTCGTGTACTAATTGGCTGTTTATGTGTCTTATTTGGAGGAAATGTTTATTCAGTACTTGACCCTGTCTGTCAGCTCTACTGTCTCCTTATCATTGAGTTGTAAGACTTCTTAATACATTTTTTAAATACCAATCACTTAACAGATACATGGTTTACAAATATTTTCTCCCATTCTCTGTGCTATTTTTTCTTTCTTTATGGTCTTCTTTGAGAAAAAAACTTTTTAGATTATGAAGATATCCAGTTCTTTCTTTACTTTTTCCTTTTGTTGTTTGTGCTTTTGATACTTTAAGAAACTATTGTCCAACCCATGGTCACAAAGTTTTTTTTTTTTTAAACTTTTTCCCCTAAGATTTTTAGTTTTAGTTCTTTACATTTGTGTCTATTATCTATTTTAAGTTAATTTTTGTACATCTTGTGTGATAGGAGTCCAGCATTATTCTTTTGCATGTGTACATCAAGATGTCTCATCACCATTTGTTGAGAATTGTATTGGTTGCTATGTTATTGTCTTTGTGCCAGTGTTAAAGATCAGTCGACTGTAAATGTAAGAGTTTATTCCTGAACTCCAATTTTTTCCCATTCATCTCCATATCTGGGTTTGTATCGGTTTCACTTAGTCTTCATTATTTTAGCTTTGAGCTAAGAGTTGAAATGAGAACTTTGAATCCTTTAACTTTGTTCTTTTCAAAATTGTTTTTGCATATTCTAGATCACTTGCATTTTCATATGAATTTTAGGATAAGTGTATTAATTTCCGCACAAAAAAAGCAGCTTAGATTGTTGACAGAGCCTACGTGGAATTTGTAGATCAATTTGAGGTACACATTTTCATCCTTATATTTAAAATTTTCTCATTCATGAATGTAGGCTATTGTTTCATTTATTTAGATCTCTAATTCCTTTCAAGAGATTTATTCCTAAGTATTTTTTAAAATTTTCTTTTAAAATTTATTTTTTGGTTGTGCTGGGTCTTCATTGCTGCATGCGGACTTTCTCTAGTTGCCATGAGCAGGAACTACTCTTCGCTGCAGTGCATGAGTGTTTCATTGTGGTGACTTCTCTTGTTGCAGAGCACAGGCTCTAGGTGTATGGGCTTCTATAACTGTGGTGCATGGGCTCAGTTGTTGCAGTGCATAAACTTAGTTGCTCTGAGGCATGTGGGATCTTCCTGGACCAGGGATCAAACCTGTGTCCCCTGCATTGGCAGGCAGATTCTCATCAACTGGGCCACAAGAGACGTCCTTAAGTTTTCATTTTTTTTCACCATAGTATGGTTGTCAGCAGTGGGTTTTTCATAGACACTCTTATCACATTAAATAAGTTTCCATATACTCTTATTTTTTTCAGTGTTTTTAATCATGAAAGGATATTGGGTTTTGTCAAATGCTTTTTTCTGAATGCATTGATATGATCATGTGTTTGTTCTTTATTAATTTGATGTATTAAATTCACTGATTTCAGGATATTAAACCAACTGTCCATTTTTAGAATAAATAACACTTTGTCATAGTGTTTAATTCTTTAATTTTTCTTATCATTTATAATTTAATTTGACACTTGAAGTCTGATGAATTTTTTGCTTGTTTCACTTTTCATTACCCTTGGGTATGCATAAAAAAGAAAAAAATAAGGGAAATAAATCAGGTAAAGTATTCTCCAACCCTTTTCACATTTAAACTCTTCCTCTATATATCTTTCACTCAGAATAACTAATGTTTGTTTTTTCCCATTCATTAAATCCTGTATCCAGCTAAAGTACTAATGGTGCAGAATTTCCAAAATGAACTTATAATAGAAGTCATTGGCATTGGGCTCTTGGCTGTTTTTGTAGCTAGGTATAGCTAATCTAGGAGAAGGCAATGGCACCCCACTCCAGTACTCTTGCCTGGAAGATCCCATGGATGGAGGAACCTGGTAGGCTGCAGTCCATGGGGTCAATAAGAGTCGGACACGACTGAGCGACTTCACTTTCACTTTTCACTTTCATGCATTGGAGAAGGAAATGGCAACCCACTCCAGTGTTCTTGCCTGGAGAATCCCGGGGATGGGGGAGCCTGGAGGGCTGCCATCTGTGGGGTCACACAGAGTCGGAAACGACTGAAGTGACTTAGCAGCATAGCTAATCTACTTTTGACTCCTGCTATTGGAACACTGTTAAACATTTCTAGTGATAAATCTCCTCCGACTTATCCTTACAACCATGATTTCTGAGGGTAAAACTTATGCTCCACTATGCTGTACAAAATTTTCTTCAGATACCTAGCCTGTAAATTTGTTCCTGGTACTTAAAAGAAATCTTAACTATTTTTAAGCATAAAAATACAGTAATGTTAACTATATGCATTTTGTTGTGAAACAGATTTCTGGAGCTTTTTCATCTTGCAAAACTGAATATCTATATCCATGAACAATAATTCTCCTTTTCTTCCTCTTCCCAGACCCTCACAATCACATTCTACTTCCTGTTTCCAAGAGTCTAACTTGGATACCTCATATGAGTAGATTCGTATAGTATTTTGTATCATATAGTATTTGTATAGTATTCATATAGTATCTTTTGGTGACTGGTATTTCACTGGTGTTCTCCCTATTCATCCATGTTGCAGCATGTAACAGCACAGGATTTACTTCTAATTTAAGGCTGAATACTATTCTGTTGTATGTACATGCTACAATTTTCTTTAATCCATTTATTTGTTGAGGGACATTTGTGTTGGTTTCACCTCTTGGCTTTTGCAAATAATGTTGCAGTGGGCATGGGTGACTAAACTTCTCTTTAAGATCCAGTTTTCAGTTCTTTTGTATATATACCCAAAAGTGGAATCATAGGGTAATTCTAACTTTATGAGCAACTTCTATAAAATTTTCCCTGTTATCTTCACCATTTACAATCCCACAAATAGCATGCAAGCATTCCAATTGTTCCAGTTTCCCCACATCCTTGTCAAGGCTTACATTTTTTTTTTGGTGGGGGGTGGATAGTACCTGTGCTAACAACTGTAAAGTGATATTTCACTGTGGTTTTGATTTGTGTTTCCTTGATGATTGATGATGATGATGTACATCTTTTCATATGTTTGTTGGCTATTTGTGTATCTCCTTTGGAGAGTTATCTATTCAAGTCCTTTACCCATTTTTAAATTGTTTTTTGCTGTTGTTGAGTGGCATTATTTATGTACTCTGGATGTTAACCTCTTATCAGAGATATGGTTTGCTAATATTTTCTTCCATCCTATATGTTACCTTTTCACTCTGATTACTGTGCAGATGTTTTTAGGTTTGATATAGTTCCGCTTGGCTATTACTGCTTTTTGTGCATGTGCTTTCAGTATCATATTCAACAAAACATTGCCAAATCCAGTGCTACAAAGATTTTCCCCTGTTTTTTTATTGTAGAAGTTGTATAATTTCACATTCTATGTTAGGTCCTTATTTATTTTGACTTAACTTTTGTATTTGGTATAAGGGAAAACTCTAACTTCTTTTTTGCATGTGGACATTCTGTTTTCTCAGCATTGTTTGTTGAGATTTTTTTCCCATTGTAGCCTTGGCACTCTTTTCAAAGATCATGTGATCATATACATGGGAGTTTATTTCTGAGCTTTCTGTATATTCCATTGATGTCTATATATCTGTCTTTATATGAATATACACCATTTTGATTACTGAAGCTATGTTTTGAATTAGAAAGTATGAGACTGTCAACTTTGTTTTCCTTTTTCAAGAAAATCTTGGGTATTTTATGTCCATATGAATTTTAGGATGAGTTTTTCTATAGCTGCAAAAAACGTTGGGGTTTTGGTAATGATTACACTGGATCTTTGGATTACTTTGAGTAGTACGGACATTTTGACAGTGTTAAGTCTTCTGATCCATGAATACTACATATCTTTCTATTTGTATCATCTTTAATTTCTTTCACTAGTGTTTTCTGGTTTTCAGTGTATATATCTTTTGCTTTCTTTGTTAAGTTTGTTCCTAAATATTTTATTCTATTTGATATATTATAAATTTCTTTTTTGGATTATTAATTGTTAATTTATAGAAACAAAACTGATTTTGAGGTGTTCACTTTGTATCCTGCAACTTTAGTGAATTTGTTCATTAGTTCTAGCAGTATTTTTGTGGAATCTTCTTGGTTTTCTATATGTAAGATCATGTCATCTGCAAGTAATTTTACCTATTCCTTTCCTATTTGGAAACCTTTTATTTCTTTTTCTTACTTGAGTACTCTGGCTAGGACTTTTAGTATTGTGTTGAATAGAAATGGCAAGAGTACCTATCTTTGCCTTGTACTTAATAGTAGAGGGAAAGTTTCAGTTTTTCACAACTGACTATGACATTAGCTGTGATCTCTTCATACATTGCCTTTATTATCTTGAGGTATAATTTGCTTCTCTTCCTAGTTTATTGAATGTTTTCAATCACAAAAGCGCTATTGGATTTTGTGAAATGCTTTCTCTGCATCAATTTAGATGATCATGGAGTTTTTGTCCTTTATTCTCTTAAAGTGGTATATTGCATTGACTGATTTTATATGGAACCATCCTTATATTCCAGAAATAAATCCTACTTTGTCATGATGTCTAATCACTTTACTATGTTGTTGAATTGGCTTGATAGTATTTTCTTGATGGATTTTGTATCAATATTCATCAAGGATATTGATTTATAGTTCTCCCATTGTATTAGGTTGGGAGAAGGCAATGGCACCCCACTCCAGTACTCTTGCCTGGAAAATCCCATGGACGGAGGAGCCTGGTAGGTTTCAGTCCATGGGGTCGCTAGCAGTCAGACACGAATGAACAACTTCACTTTTGCTTTTCACTTTCATGCACTGGAGAAGGAAATGGCAACCCACTCCAGTGTTCTTGCTTGGAGAATCCCAGGGATGGGGGAGCCTGATTGGCTGCCATCTATGGGGTTGCACAGAGTTGGACACGACTGAAGTGACTTAGCAGCATTGTATTAGGTTGGCCAAAAATTTGTTCTGGCTTTTCTGTAAAATGTTGTAGAAAAGCCTGACCAAACTTTTTGGCCAACCAGATATTTTTTTCTGATTTTCATATCAGGGTAAGGCTGGCTTTATAGAATGAACTTGGAAGTACTCCCTCCTCTTCATTTTTTTTTTTTTTTTGGAAAAATTTGAGAAGAATTGATGTTAACTCTTCTTTAAATATTTAGTATATATTCCAGTGAAGTCATCTGATACAGGGACTTTCTTTTGTTAAGAGTTTTTTTTTTTTTTAAGAGCACTGATTTAATCTCATTACTAGTTATGTCTGTTCAGATTTTTAAATTTGTTTATGATTCAGTTTTGGTAGATTGTATGTTTCTCTATTACATTATCGAGCTTGTTAGCATGTAATTTTTCACAGCAGTCAGTTGTGATTAGTTTGTATATTTCTGTTTAAATATTAGATTCTGTTTGCTAGTATTTTGTTGAGAAACTTGCATCTTTATTAATAATGATACTGTTCTATCATTTCTTTTCTTGTTATTTCTTTGTCTGGTTTTGATATAAATTTAATGCTCATTTCCTAAAATAAGTGAGAAGTGTCCCTTTCTCTTCTGTTTTTTTGGAAGAATTTGTGAAAAATTGATATTAACTAAAAATATGTTTGGTAGTTTTCACCTTAAAGCCATCTAAAGTGGGCTTTCCTTGGTGGGATTTTTAAAGTTACTAAATGCATCTCACTAAATGTATCTCTTTACTTATTATAGATCTAATCAGATTTTCTATTTCCTCTTAAGTCAGTTTTAGTAGGTTTTATCTTTTTAGAAGAATTTTAATTTCATTTAATTTATTGTTGCATAGTTGTTTATGCCCTTATTCTTTTTATTTCTATAATGTCAGTAGCTATGTATTTTTTCATTCCTAATTTTAGTAATTCAAATCTTCTCTTTTTTCTTGGATTCTAGATAGGCATATCACTTTTGTTGATCTTTTCAAGAATCAACCTCTATTTTTATTGATTTTTCTGTTTCACTGATGTCTGCTTTAATCATAACTATTTCATTCCTTCATTTCCTTTAGGTTTGGTTTGCACCTTTTCCCCTGGTTTCTTATGATGTGAGATGAGGTTATTGATTTGATATCTTTTTCTTTTTTAGAGATATTTGTAGCCATCATTTTCCTTTAAAGAACAACTTTTGCAGCATCCCATAAAATTTTATATGCCATATTTTTATGCTTTTTTCTCCTCCCCTCCTCTCATTTTCTTTTCATTCTAATCCTGACTTCAGCTCTTCTCTAGGCAAGCATTGATTCATACATTGGATAATTTTTGATGAACTTTGTTTTAGGAGACTGGTATTTTAGTCCCTAAAACTGCTACAGTATTCATGTGGCAAGACACTTGGACTATGATGGGACGGATACCTAATATTATCCATAGACTAAAGCAAATAATATCTTGTTTGGGGCTTTGCATTTTTTGTTTCCACATATTGCAAACACATAACACACACATTTATTTAAAACAATCACTTTGGCAGACTCACAGCTCTTCCACAATACAGTCTATTCACAGAACATCTGTTCTTGTAACTAACAGTGTCCAGTCTCTGGGAAAGCACTTCTATTTCTTTTGGCTTTAAAATGAAAGACAGCTACATGTACATGCTGTGAAAGTTTGTGGGTTGTGCTATTGCTTCTGTTTGAGAGAGAAAATATGAACTTGTTGTCTAGTTTTCCTTTCAGATACCACGTACTACAGATTTTTGTTTCTCAGGGGCATCTATATTTGTGTTTTTCTTGATATGGTCTATATCTCCAGAAGTGCTAAGAAACTAGTCTAGAATTTTCAATATGGCACATGGAAACTTAAGTATTCTTTTCCATATTGAATGTTAAACAATTTAAATTGCTATAGGCTTAATATATGTGATGACTTTTTCAGGCCAACTTTGGGCAAATTTTTCTTCCCTGTCTCTTTTCAAGGGCATGGTGGTACCATGTAGTGGCCCCTTGGGCACAGACTTTGAGAAAGGGAAATAAGGCTTGTGTCATCAGATGTGTCATTTTTAAGCAATCAACCCTGGTGCTAACTCTTATGTGTTTGAGTTAGTTTTTAGCAAATTTATATTTTGTTCATTAAGTTTAATGTTCCTTTAACATGTATTGGGCACCTGCAATGTAACAATTAAAATGTTCGTCAGTGAGGACATGAAGAAGAAGTCATTGCTGATGTTCTCAAGGAGTTTTTGACCAAAGATGTAAAAAACTAATGATTGTTGTTTGGTCACACAGCCGTGTCCGACTCTTTGTGACTACATGGACTGCAGCTTGCCATGTCTCCATGTCACTCACAATCTCCTAGAATTTTCCCAAGTTTATGTCCATTGCATTGGTGATGCCATCCAGCCATTTCATCCTCTGATGACCTCTTTTCCTGCCCTCGATCTTTCCCAGTATCAAGGACTTTTCCAATGGGTTGACTGTTCGCATCAGATGAACCCAGGAGCTTCAGCTTCAGCATCAGTGAAGTATTCCACTTCACTTCAGAGAGTATTCAGGGTTGATTTCTCTCAAGAATGACTATGATACTAATAAAAATTATAACTCAGCTTTGATTATTGGGGACTGTCCTGGTACTCTAGTGGCTAAGACTTTGTGCTCACAATGCAGGGGGGGTAGGTTTGATCCCTGGCCAGGGAACTGTATCCCACATTCCTCAGCTAAAAATCCCGCATGTCACAACTTAGACCTAATGCAGCCAAATAAGTGAATAGGAATAAAATGTTTAGGACTTTCTTTGCAGTCCAGTGTTTAAGACTTCGAGCTTCCAATGCTGTGGGCTCAGATTCAGTATTTGAGCACTTGAGAAGAGACATGAATGGAAACCTGAGGTTTCAAGAAGGTAAATAAACTTTCCCAGCTTTGAATAAAAGTTAAAATAGCACTAGAAATAAACACTTACGATTTTTATATGAAGAAGAGTCCCAGAAGGTGTTATCAAATTGATTTAGAAAATAGAAGAAAGAAGAGGCATATTTACATAACTTGGAACTTAAAGCTCAAGTCTGTTCTTTCCACCTTCTAATCACTTTTCATAGGCACTCACTCTTTTTTGCTTGAAAGTTTAATTCTGACTCATCATCACGCACAGTAGCATTAATACATTGTCTTTCATGAACAATGTGGGCTGGGATTATGATTAATAGCAGGGTCAATTAGCTTCTTAGGCTCGGAGCCTTCAGACACATGATTTCTAGATCATCTTAGTTTACACCAAGGTACTTAGAGCTAGAGTGCTTATATCCTGGTTCTGCCTCTACCCTTGTAAATAATCTTGTGACAGTTAGAGAGCCACTCTTCCTCATTTTTTTTCATCTATAAAATAGGAATAATACCCCATAGGATTGAGTTTTGAGGATTCAATGAAATGATATTATGTTGCCAAAAAGTTCATTTGGGTTTTTCCATGACATCAGTATATGTGAAGTGTTCAGAACTATGTCTTGCACAGAATAACTTCCTATAAATGTTAGCTTTTACTAAGATTATTAAGGCTTTGATATATTTATCTTCTCAGAGTGTCATAAAGTAAAAATAGGAAATTCACATTATATGGCGGGATAAAGAGAATTATATTCAATGAAAAGGCATGGCTGACATAGAGGAAGTGGTGTTGTGGGTCAGAGGTATGAGAGGGAGGGAAGCAGGAAGTGCCCTCTGCTTTTTTTCAGTGGATGTGGCAGCTCTGTTGAAAGAGATAAAGTCTGGATAGTTAGCAAAGTTTTCTCTTAGATCCAGATATCTTTTGAACTGTCATTCTGTTCAATGTTTTCATGGTTTTCACCTTTTATGGTTTTCATAGGAGTTTTTAGGGAGAGAAGCCACCTCAGGGACTGTTATCAAGATTTTAAACCAGAAGTCACAAAATGGTTGTTGGTGGTTTTTGGTTTTGTGTTTTAACTCAAACCTCGTTGAAAACTGTAGGTTAGCACAAAGGATTTCATAAGAGTTGACCAAGCCTCTTCACCTCCCACCCCATCTGCTCAAACTCATTAGACAATGTCATATTCAAAGAAAGGAAAGATGACTTTTACTGATGACATCAAATGACAAAGATAATTTTAAAATAATAAGGCTACTCTATCATCTCAAAATGCATCTGTGAAAATTATAAATGTTTGCTTGGCAGTAGTGGAAAGCCTTGGAGACTTCTCAGCTTTATAAGAACTGGAATTCCCTCTTTCTTGGTGACTGCCAGGTCACCAGCTCTCCCTGTGCCTGGCAGAGTGCTGATACATAGTTAACTACTCAGTTAGTTGCTCTTGGATGAACATGTGGCTTCTGGGATAAAAATATGGCAACAGTAATATGATCAAAAGGATCAGAGAAGGAGACAACGTTTCTGTAAAGCTTGACCAGCAAACTTCCCGCAGCAGAGTAACAAAAATGTAAAAGAAACACACCATGCACCTCCAATGAGAGAGAAACTGAAATTGGACAATCAAATTAGATAGAATGATTTCAAATGTCCACCCAATAGATGCCAAATCAGGATGAGATCTTAATTAGAAACAAACTTATGTGAATGAATTCTACTTCCTAAAATAGGCTATCTTAAAATTCACAAAGAAAATCTCTATATTAGCTTGTTCTTTGTAGGAAACAAAAAATTGTGCCTTATTTATCTGTGAGGAAAATAAGAAGCAGCCCCCAAATTTAGATACAGTGATCTTAGGGGGAAAGGAAAGTGAGCAAGAAAAAAGCCATTCATCATGAGTTGGAATTTAGAGATTGAAAAATTGACAAAATAAGTTGCTAAGTATACCACGAAAGAGAAACAAATTGATAACACATAAATCGCAGTAAGCACGAGAGTCAGGTTTTCACAAAAGAGCCCTGAAATGAGGAAAATTATCTTTTCAGGAAGGGGAAAATAAGAGATGAGCATGAGACCAGGGTAGCTCACTATTGTGGCAGGTCAAACATTATGCAATCCAGAAAAATAATTAAGGAAAACCTGCAAGATTCTCTAATGCCAATAATAATTTCTGTAGGCACACCAAAGGCAGAAAGCCAGAGAGAAAAAATTTGGCAATGGTTGTGTAAGGCTACACTTGGGGATGAAAGAGAGAGAGACCAAGAAGTAGAAATGAATTCTTTGCTTGGGGGTTTTCTGAGGAAGACATTAAAGGGAATCTCTGATCCCAAATTTTCTCTTAACAAAGACAGACCAAATATACTAGATCAAACGTCAAGAAATGCTAGGTATATTCTGTACATAATTGAAAAACTAGATGAAGACAAATAAACTGGACTAAGATCATCCATCTTAGGTTTTTTCCTCAGTAAAAATGCGTTTGCTCCACCTACTCTTAGATCCATTGTCTAACATGGCAGCTATTTACAAGTGTCTGCCCTGGACCTGGTTCCACCCAGGTGAGAAGAACATGATGGCAGCTGGTCATCTGCTGAGCCACCCCAGTGAGATCCTGCTTGCATCCCAGTAGAGACTCTGCTGTGTGTTCTGTTCTATCTCCTCCATGGCATCCATGCTGCAAGGTGCATGCTCTCGTCCCATGTGCACAGTCCCTGACCCTTCAGACCTTAGAATCCTCTCTCACTCTGCTCTATATAAATGTGTGTAAGAAAGTGAAAGAAAGAAAGTGAAGTTGCTCAGTCATGTCCGACTCTTAGCGACCCCATAGACTGCAGCCCATCAGGTTCCTCCGTCCATGGGATTCTCCAGGCAAGAGTACTGGAGTGGGTTGTCATTTCCTTCTCCAGGGGATCTTCCCAACCCA
This sequence comes from Bos indicus x Bos taurus, assembly GCF_003369695.1. Classification (NCBI taxonomy): domain Eukaryota; kingdom Metazoa; phylum Chordata; class Mammalia; order Artiodactyla; family Bovidae; genus Bos; species Bos indicus x Bos taurus. The sequence continues at coordinate 63,012,446 of NC_040076.1, read as the reverse complement.
GGGACTGAACCCGGGTCTCCTGCATTGGAGGCAGATGCTTTAACCTCTGAGCCACCAGGGAAACCCAATAATACTCTAGACCTACTGAATATCTGGCTCCTGACTTTGTTTGCCCAGGTCCTGGCACTTGGCAAGGGTTATGTTTCTCTTTCCCTGTGCTGTGGTCACAGCATCTCTCACATACCCTGGACCCTTTGTTGCTAATGACCTGTCAAGAGAGTTTTAACGATAACCCTGTAAGTGAGACATCAAAAAAGACACAGATGTATAGAACAGTCTTTTGGACTTTGTGGGAGAGGGAGAGGGTGGGATGATTTGGGAGAATAGCATTGAAACATGTATAATATCATATATGAAACGAATCGCCAGTCCAGGTTCGATGCATGATACTGGATGCTTGGGGCTGGTGCACTGGGACGACCCAGAGGGATGGTTCAGGGAGGGTGGAGGGAGAGAGGTTCAGGATGGGGAACACGTGTATACCTGTGGTGGATTCATGTTAATGTATGGCAAAACCAATACAAGATTGTAAAGTAATTAACCTCCAATTAAAATAAATTTATATTAAAAAAATAAAGGAACTCAGGGTGAAAGTATGGAGTCATTGGCATAAATATGCAAGATGCCATACATGGGCCACTCTGCTGTTTTATTGCTAAGAAAATTCCCAACCATGAGTGAAAAGAGTTCCCTGGAGACCAGAGAGTTGCAGACCAATGCATCCCATTCTCTGTTGGGCACATGGATGGGATTTGTAACCAAGGATTCTTCCACTGATGGCTGCAACCTGCATTTCTGAGACTTTATCAAAGATGACTTAAAATGGCATAGCAGATTGAACAGGTGCACCCTGGGAATCCAAGAATGTACACATTGGTCATAATTTGAAATAAACCTTCTGCAAGAACAAAACTTATTTTATCTTATTATTATTACTTTTTTGGCCATGCCATGCTGCTTATGGGATCTTAGTGTCCTGATCAGGGATTGAACCAGTGCCTCTGCAGTGGAAGGGCAGAGTCCTAGCCACTGGACAGCCAGGAAACTCCCCAAAATGCACTTTAATTTTTGTGTGTGTGTTTTTTTTTAATACACTCACATACATAGACCTTGAATTCTATCCCACAATAACTTTCTGTTTGGAGATAAACCATGTTTTAGATTCTGGTTCCTGAAAAAAAAAAAAAATGATGGAGCCTGAGCCATAAGATACTTCTCTGAAATCAACTGTAAAGAGGTTAGAGGGCAGCTCATCTGAGAAATGAACACACACAAAAATAAGAAACCTTGAAATTGGGTGTCTCAATAGCTGAGAGTAGAGGTCAGCCAGACACAGCAGTGGAAGGTCACTAAGAGTGGTTTTAAAATTCTGCTCTTGTTTGTTCCTCTGCAGTGGGTTTAGCCATCACTGCTGATTTCATCGTCTCAGCAACAGCTCAGACCACCTAGTGTTGGAAGGCAGTATCTATCTAGCCATAGAAAGGACTACTGGGGTAAGTAGCTGATGCCCAGTGACTGGCGGCTGTGAGGCATTTATTCCTCCATCCCATTCTCTTCCAAATTCCCAGGGCAAATGGATAATTACTAAAGAGGCTGCTGCTGCTGCTAAGTCGCTTCAGTCGTGTCCGACTCTGTGCGAACCCATAGACGGCAGCCCACCAGGCTCCCCTGTCCCTGGGAATTCTCAAGGCAAGAACACTGGAGTGGGTTGCCATTTCCTTCTTCAATGCATAAGAGTGAAAAGTAAAAGTGAAGTCGCTCAGTCGTGTCTGACTCTCAGCGACCCCATGGACTGTAGCCCACCAGGCTCCTCCGTCCATGGGATTTTCCAGGCAAGAGTACTGGAGTGGGGTGCCATTGCCTTCTCCGACTAAAGAGGCTAGCCCTTCCCAATGTTGCTTTATTCTAGTGGTTAAAAAATGGATCCCTAATTGGTACAATGTAACAACAAATGGAAGTAGGAAATGCTGCCTGCAATGGAATGTTCCCCAGGGTTCATCCCTTCACTTTTTCTGCAACTTACCAAGGAGGACGCAAACTCCTAGGGACTGGGGATTGGCCCTTCTTCTGTACACATTACCTGATAGGGTAGCTGATATACTCAGGGGACCATGAGTCCACCGACCAAAATAACCAGGCAGTTGAGAAGTTGAACTCAAAGAGAGACAATAGACCACGCAATATGGGAATTACTGGAATTGATGAGTTAAACAATAAGCAAAACATGCTCAGTGAGCTATAAGAGGCTATGGAGCAGAAAAATTCATACTAAGAACCAAGTAGAAATATTAGGTTTGAAAAAACCAGTTACAAAAATTAAGAATACAAAAGCTGAGATGAACAATAAGATGGGTACACCTGAAAATCAATCAGTGAGTGAGAAATCTCTTCATATTGAAGAAATCTCTTTGTGGGTGACAGGCATGAGTAAAGACATAGAAAAATTAATAGAAAAGTTAGAGAGAGAGTGGAAGTAGTAGAAAAGGATAAGTCCCAGGAAGAGATAAGAGAAATGTTTAAAAATTCCAACTACTTATCTGAAAAAATTTTTCCTCCAAATTTCCTAGTAAAGAAGGAAAATTCTCTTTATTCTTTACTCTCAGGCAGGTGCACTGCATTGATCCACAGGTTCATACACTGCCTTTACTACAGAAATATCAGGGGAAAGATATAGTAATTCCACAGTATGTGGGTCTGTGTATGCCTTGGAGGGGGAGAGGAAGTGATGTGCTAGGGGCCATGATGTGTAAATAAACTCTTTAACAAGGAGAAATCAGAAAATATGCTGTATTTTGACTTAAAATTTTTGCTAAAAATTTATTTGAAATGAATGTACACGTGTGCACACACCCACACGTACACATACCCAGAAGTTACCATTCTGGTGGTGGTTGTGTCGCTCATGCTTGGGAGATTCATATAGGAGAAGAAATAAGGACGTCGAATCACCAAAATAGAACCAAAATCTGGTCATTTCTTTGGCTCCAGAGTTGTTAGAGTTCTTGTAGGTATTTGGAATGATTGGACATCATGAAAACTTTTAATACATTTCTTGGGAGTTTTCAATAAATCCTCCAGTTTTCTGATACACTGAGGACTTTGCAATACTCAGATTCCTAACAGATGTGCTAAGTTGAGCAGATCGGTAGTGTCATGTAGCTTGGTTTCTTTGTCATGTTAGACTCATCTTGACCAGGACACACATCCAAGTTAATGCATCCAATACATTTTTCTTTATTTTTAATATTTATGCTCTTCTAAATAATCCAGGTGCTTATGGTTGTTTGAGGAAAGAAAGTGAAAGTAAAAGTCATTCAGTCGTGTCCGACTCCTTGCAACTCCATGGACTATACAGTCCATGGAATTCTTTAGGCCAGAATACTGGGGTGGGTAGCCTTTCCCTTCTCCAGGGGATCCTCCCAATCCAGGATTCGAACCCAGGTCTTCCTCATTGCAGGTGGATTCTTTACCAGCTGAGGTATCAGGGAAGCCCTAATAGCTTGTTTGAGGAAGGGGATAAGTATTACAGAGGGCCAGGCATGAGGAAAGTTCAAAACAAAGTATAATTTTTAATCGAAGCACCCACACTCATGTGTCTGCCCCTTATAATCCCTTGAAGGTCTTAAGAGCAAAATCAGAGGTTTTCCTGAGAAGAAGAAATTCTGCCCGGAGACTCACATAGGACTCTGCCTGAATTTTCAGCCTTGTGGCCTGTCCTACACTTTTCAGACTTGTTAGCTTCTACAGTTGTGTGAGCCAGTTCCTTAAATCTTTCTTTGTGTATCCAATTGGTTCCATTTCTTTGGAGAACACTGACTAATGTATAATAGCTCACAAATTCAGGGAACACTCTGGATTAAGAGGCACTAGACAACTCAGTTTATTTAAATGTAAGTAATAGGCAAAATAGACTTAGGTTTCAGTTCAGTTCAGTCGCTCAGTCGTGCCCGACTCCTTGCAACCCCATGAATTGCAGCACGCCAGGCCTCCCTGTCCATCACCAACTCCCGGAGTTCACTCAGACTCATGTCCATCGAGTCGGTGATGCCGTCCAGCCATCTCATCCTCTGTCGTCCCCTTCTCCTACCCCCAATCCCTCCCAGCATCAGAGTCTTTTCCAATGAGTCAACTCTTTGCATGAGGTGGCCAAAGTACTGGAGTTTCAGCTTTAGCATCATTCCTTCCAAAGAACACCCAGGACTGATCTCCTTTAGAATGGTCTGGTTGGATCTCCCTGCAGTCCAAGGGACTCTCAACAGTCTTCTCCAACACCACAGTTCAAAAGCATCAATTCTTCAGTGCTCAGCTTTCTTCACAGTCCAATTCTCACGTCCATACATGACCACAGGAAAAACCATAGCCTTGACTAGATGGACCTTTGTTGGCAAAGTAATGTCTTTGCTTTTCAATATGCTATCTAGGTTGGTCATAACTTTCTTTCCAAGGAGTAAACGTCTTTTAATTTCATGGCTGCAATCACCATCTGCAGTGATTCTGGAGCTCAAAAATATAAAGCCTGACACTGTTTCCACTGTTTCCCCATTTATTTCCCATGAAGTGATGGGACCAGATGCCATGATCTTAGTTTTCTGAATGTTGAGCTTTAAGCCAACTTTTTCACTCTCCTCTTTTACTTTCATCAAGAGGCTTTATTCAAATGATATCACATTTAACTTCTAGATATCTCCTACTGGTGGTGGATTAGTCACTAAGTTGTGTCCGAGTCTTGCGACCCCATGGATTGTAGCCTGCCAGGCTCCTCTGTCCATGGGAATTCCCAGACAAGACTACTGGAGTCGGTTACCATTTCCTTCTCCAGGGGATCTTCCCAACCCAGGGATCAAACCTGGGTGTCCTGGATTGCAGGTGGTCTCCTACATTGCAAATGAATTCTTTACTGACTGAGCCACCAGGGAAACCTTGAATGTAATCAGTTTCATTCCTTGCATAGTTAATCCAGTCCAAGCAACCCTTCTCTCAAATGGACAAGTAAAATAGCCTCATAAGTAGTTTACTGGCTTCCAGTCAGCATCGTCATATCTCTCCCCTCTTACCACATGATCAAGGACAATGTGAAATGCTATCCAATCCCAATCATATTTACCACCCACCCCTTTGAAGGATATGTGTGGTCTGGTTTGTCTTGCTCTGGGCTCTTTTTATTTTGTTGGTGTCCCTCTTGTTCTGACCACACAGACCTCTTCAAGTCTTTTCTACTTGAAATATTTCATTCCTCTGGAAAATGTTTAGTGTTGTTCCCTGGTGGCTCAGATGGTAAAGAATCTGCCTGCAATGCAGGAAACCCAGGTTCGATCCCTGGGTTGGAAAGATGCCCTGGAGAAGGGAATGGCAACCCACTCCTGTATTCTTGCCTAGGAAATCTCATGGACAGAGGAGGGTGGTGGGCTACAGTCCATGGGGTTGCAAAGAGTTGGATACGACTGAACGATGAACACTTTCACTTTTACTTTTTCAAGCATAAAGTGGCTCTCCACGTCTGGGAGAACTTTGCATCATTCTTCAGAGAAGCTCTCCTGGCACTAGTTTAGGGGAGATATTCCTAACCTTGACCAGACCTAATACCATTATTCATATGCTTTCACAGCATCTTGTAGCTCTCCTTTGTAGCAGTTATCACAACTCAGGTTTTATGTTTGACATCAATGTGGTAAGATTTTAAGCTTCATGAAGACAGGGATCATGACTGTTTTGTTTACCTTGTATTCTCAGGAAATAGGAGAAGGTGCAACAAATAGCCACTCAATAAATATTTCATGAATAATTTGATTTATGGATTCACATGTCATCCATTTACAATGATACACACTAGAGATATTGGGGTTACATCCTAAACACCTGAGTCTGGCAAAATATTAGTTCAGTTCAGTTCAGTCACTCAGTCATGTCCGACTCTTTGCGACCCCATGAATTGCAGCATGCCAGGCCTCCCTGTCCATCACCAACTCCCAGAGTTCACTCAAACTCACGTCCATTGAGTCAGTGATGCCATCCAGCCATCTCATCCTCTGTCGTCCCCTTTCCCTCTTGCCCCCAATCCCTTCCAGCATCAGGGTATTTTCCAATGAGTCAACTGTTCGCATGAGGTGGCCAAAGTACTGGAGTTTCAGCTTTAGCATCATTCCTTCCAAAGAAATCCCAGGGCTGATCTCCTTCAGAATGGACTGGTTGGGTCTCCTTGCAGTCCAAGGGACTCTCAAAAGTCTTCTCCAACACCACAGTTCAAAAGCATCAATTCTTCAGTGCTCAGCTTTCTTCACAGTCCAACTCTCACATCCATACATGACCACAGGAAAAACCATAGCCTTGACTAGATGGACCTTTGTTGGCAAAGTAATGTCTCTGCTTTTGAATATGCTATCTAGGTTGGTCATAACTTTCCTTCCAAGGAGTAAGCGTCTTTTAATTTCATGGCTGCAGTCACCATCTGCAGTGATTCTGGAGCCCCCCAAAATAAAGTCTGACACTGTTTCCACTGTTTCCCCACCTATTTCCCATGAAGTGATACTCTGATGTAATTTATAAGTTAATATTTAAATTAAAAGAAACAAGGAGAAATAATTTTTTATTCAATTTTATGCAATAAATCACAAATGTAAGTTTCATGCATATAAGATGCCATGAATCTCAGTAAGTTTTCACTTGGTTTTTGCTGTGAAATGTCATGTGGTTTTAGATTATGCTCAGCAGAATATATTCATATAGCTATTATAAACTTTTGCCTGGCAATCAGTAGAGAAAGGAAGAAGCAATGTAAATCAATTAGAGAGTTGCTGATTCACAAAATGTAAGAGTTTAATGGAAACTTTGGCCAGTACATTAGATGTTATTAAGTGCATGGAGTGGCATGCTTGGTGGATTAGCTGAGTTGGTTAGATTGAAAGATATGGTGGGGAACACTCGGAGAAAAGCAGAAGCAAATACATGCAAGAAGCTGAGAGTTTTTCTTTTGGTTCTTAAAGCTCAATATTTTTAAGAAATGGTTAATAGCAATTATAAAATAATAGCATCCTGTTATTATAGATAAGGTGTATGGAATGCCTGATAGTAAGTCTGGTTTATTTATCAGTATAACTAATTTAACAATGTAGTATGAAGTTATAAAATGCTTATAAAGTTCATTTAGCTCAAATCCCCAACTCCCTTTAATGGGGAGGTACCTACTCAACCAAACGGATGATGGTGGTGGTGGTTTAATTGGTAAGTTATGTCTGACTCTTTGGGACCCCATGGACTGCAGCCTACTTGGCTTCTTTGTCCGTGGGATTTCCCAGGCAACAATACTGGAGTGAGTTGCCATTTCCTTCTCTATGGGATCTTCTTGACCCAGGGATTGAGGGTCTCCTGGATTGCAGGCAGTCTCCTGCATTGCAGGCAGATTCTTTACTGACTGAGCTACCAGGGAGGGGGTGATGGTTGGGTTTATTTCCAGATGATCAGTGAGTTTATTGCTTCCATAAGGAAACTTCTAATTTCAGACAGCTCTGATTTGTAGAAAATCTTTTCTGTTTTTAACTTAAACCTACACCTTGGTAATTTCATCCTTGTGTCCCAGTTTTAGATCTACATAGAAGAAATCAAATACCTTTCCCGCATATCTTCACCTCTTTCATTAAATGAGAAAGTTGCCTTGCAGTCTGATTTTCCTTAGGCTAAACAGTTTTAGATCATTAACCATTATAAGCTTTCTTGATAAGCATCCTTTCTCCTTCTAAATAATCTTTCACTTTTAAAAACTGTTTCCTTAAATATGTTACTAAGAACTGAATACTCTGGCAAGAGCAAAACACAAAATGCAGTTGGGACTATTACTTCAGTGGATTTAGAGATATTACTCCCATTAAAATTTATGTTATCTATATATGTTTTTGTTTTGGCACAATTATAAACAGTTGAGCTTGCATCCAATTGAAACCCCAGGCTTTTACCCATGACTTCCTGTTAGACTATTTCTTCTTTCTCTGTGATTTTTAAATTAACTTTTAAAGTTTCATGTAAAACTGTTCATTTATCCATATAAAACAGAATCTCATCAATTGCAACTCATCCCTAAATCTTCATTTAACTTTATGTGATTTATTGATGACTCCTAGATTCGTGCATGTAAAAATTGATACGTATGCCTTCTGTATCTTAATCCAAAATTATGATAAAATGCTGATTAGTACAGACTAAGAGTATTGAGTATACTCGCCTCAGGTCTGTGCTATCATTTATCCACATTCTACGTGTAACTGTTCAAGTTGTTGGGAATTTATGCAACTGTACCATCTTCCAGTTCTTATTTCTCCAGGATTCCTCCAACAATGTTAAGAGAGAGTTTACCAAAATCTATTGACATTTAATAATAAATATTCTTTTAAAAATTATTTTGAGTACAGAGAACCTTGTCTAATTATCACTTGATGGTCTCAGAAGAGGGTTATGACATTATAATGACCTAGTCTTTCTCTCAGAGAAGGCAATGGCACCCCACTCCAGTACTCTTGCCTGGAAAATCCCATGGATGGAGGCTGCAGTCCATGGGGTTGCTAAGAGTCGGACACGACTGAGTGACTTCACTTTCACTTTTCACTTTCATGCATTGGAGAAGGAAATGGCAACCCGTTCCAGTGTTCTTGCCTGGAGAATTCCAGAGACGGGGGAGCCTGGTGGGCTGTCGTCTATGGGGTTGCACAGAGTTGGACATGACTGAAGCGACTTAGCAGCAGCAGCAGCATTCTTTCTCTCTGTTGTGGATCTGCTTCTGGGATGCACTAATTCTGATGCAACTTGTCTCTATGTGGGAGTCTTGGGGATCTAGGATTATATACACAAATCTCCATGTATACTTCACATATGGCAGATAAAGGGGGCACTCTCTCAGTTGCCAAAATTCTTATTTTGTTTCTCTCTGTTTGATCTCTGTTCATTTTTGAACCAGTCTTTGTGCCTGAAAGATAAGATATTCTCCAATGTGATAAAGCCTATAAAAAATACGTTCTCCATAGTGAAGGTCAGAAGATTATTTGCTAATTGTATATGAAACTAAATATATTTTTACTTCCTTATTATAGCCAATTATTACAAGTTTCTTTTCTAGCAGTTCTCATAAATCATGATTCTTTTTGTCATCACTTGTCCCCTTCCTTTTCTCAATTTTCAAAAAAATTTTCTCATGGAAAATTTGAAACATATACCAAAGTAGGTGGAATAGTGTCATGAACCCCTATCTATTATCACTCATATTTAACAGTGATCAGTTATAACCCCAACCTAGTTCCATTCGAAGCTGCCCTCAGACATCCTATTCCTTAATTTATACATATATTATTGTATATCTCTAAAACCAAAGGACTCCTTTTAAAAATAACCATAAAATTATCTTAAGTAAAAAATTCTCAGTAATTTCTTAGTATCATTAAATTGCCATCAGTTTTCAAATTTTGTTAGAATTTTTATTTATATGTATTATATATATATAACATTTCAGAATCCAGTTAAAATTACAATGCTATGACTAGATGATATCTTTTAAATCTTTTAGTCTTCTGGCTTCCTTTCTCTTCCACTCTTACTATTTTATTCTTATGTATAGTATTTATTTATTGTTTAATTTTGTAATTTCTGAGTTGAAGAACTTGGCTCATTTATTCTAGAGAATTAGCTGCACTCTAAATTTTGCAGATAGCATGTCCTTGGTGGAATTTAACACTATTTATTTTCTATAAATTGGTAGTCTGACCTAGGGCTTGGTCAGATTGAGTGTCAAGGGTTGTCAGCAGGACTGTTTTACTACTGACGTCATACAGTGCCTGGTTATTAGCAGTCCCTGATATTTGCTGTCTAGATCAATTACTGATCCACTTATTTATAGTGATATTTTACTTCACTCATTTCTTCTTTATTTATTACCCAGAGTATTTCTATAAAAAGACACTTCCCTTTATCTTGATTTAGTTACCCTGTCTTCATATGGGAAAGTTAGCATGAATATCTGATTATTTCCTTTTATTCTTCAAATAAAAGATTTCAAAGAATACATTGAACCATGATAATATGACCAATAATAATATGGTCACATATTATTAATGACCAATTAAGATAAAGTTTTATTTTTTTACTATTATTTGAATTAATAGTTTGAAATACATTTGCTGCTGCTGCTGCTAAGTTGCTTCAGTCGTGTCCAACTCTGTGCGACCCCATAGACAGTAGCCCACCAGGCTCCCCCGTCCCTGGGATTCTCCAGGCAAGAACACTGGAGTGGGTTGCCATTTCCTTCTCCAATGCAGGAAAATGAAAAGTGAAAATGAAGTCGCTCAGTCGTGTCCGACCCTTAGCGACCCCATGGACTGCGGCCTACCAGGTTCCTCCATCCATAAGATTTTTCCAGACAAGAGTACTGGAGTGGGGTGCCATTGCCTTCTCCGTGAAATATATTTAGTATGTTTAATTCATTACAGTTTTAGTTCTAATTCTTGCACAAATTTTCCCATGTTTGATAGTGGGAGCCTTTTGAAATTGGTTCCTGAGTTATTCTGACCCCAAACTTAATAGTCTTTGATAATTTCTCTAGTATGTCAAAATATTCTGGACTCATACAGAAATGAATCAGCCATTTCTCTAAGTCCTGTTTCCTTTAAGTGCAAAATGGTATATAGAGACTACAGTGTTTACAACAGGAGTGTGTACTGCTACTGGTTTAGACATTGTTTCTAAGTCTTTTCAGTGAACAAAGATAGGATTGCTTTTTAAAGATAAAATATATCATGAGTTTATTTTGATATTTCTATGAGTTTGAAAGTAAGAATAGTAAGGGTTTTTTTTTTTTAAAAATTATTGGAGTATGGTTGAAGTACAATATTACAGGTGGACAATAGTGATTCACAATTTTAGAAGTCTGGGAAAATTAGACAACTGAGAAAACTAGATAGCTGGGAAACTGACAGCTGGGAAAACTAGACAGCTACATGTAAAAGAATGAAATTAGAGCACTCCCTAATACCACCCACAAGAATAACAGGTTATTGCTAACTTGGCTTCTTCTTTCAATTATATTACTTTTATTACATGGAAAGAAATGCCGTTCTCAGTGGTGGTGCTGGAAATGGTAAAATGTCCCATAATTTCTTATTTGCTTTATCATCTAACACACAAATGTAAAAATCTACTACTGCACTACTAGAAACAATTTTGATTAGTAAAAAACATTTGAAAACCCTGTTTGCACTTTTTTCTCTATAATATATTCTACTAGTCATGTAACACTGAATTATTGTGTTTTAAAACCTCTTGGAATGGGTCATTTAACTGAATACATATTTAGCTTTATTTTTGGCTTTCTTGTGGCTCAGCTGGTAAAGAATCCACCTGCATTGTGGGAGACCTGGGTTCAATCCCTGGGTTGGGAAGATCCCCTGGAGAAGGGAAAGGCTACTCATTCCAGTATTCTGGCCTGGAGAATTCCATGAACAGTATTGTCCATAGGGTCGCAAAGAGATGGACAGAACTGAGTGACTTTCACTTTCACTTTTATTTTTAGTTGATATTGATTAATTTTAATATATTTAAAATTAGGAGGATATTGCTACAGTTTCTAACTCAAATATTTTAAAGATATGTTCAAAGAATTAAAGCTTCTTTCCCTGTTCACTCTATTTTGTCTCTTCTCCTATATGCTTACTGAAAAATTTATGATCTATTCCATTATTTGTTTTTAAGATATTTCTTGAATATATAAAACCTTTAAGCTGGTTTTAACATGTTTTTGCCATAATTTAAACACTTTCTTAGTTCCTCTCACAACAAGATATCCCTGGCTTGTTTTGTACTGTCCCTACTCTAATCTTGAAATCAGTCATTTCTCCAAATATCCTTGGTTTCTTGGGGTGGAGAATGGAATTTATAAATCAAGATATGAGGGCTAGGTATGCTGACTCATTAGTTTTTGAGGTGTCCCTGTCTCTAGGCTGTCTTGGTGAACAGAGCTGGGGTATACATATATACATATTTATATCTGTATTTATTTCTATAGTTATCCATCTATATTGAGTTCCATAGATGTTCAATGATACTTCCCACTTCAATCCAAATACCACAGGATTCACTTTAGTTTTCTCCCTTTGAATGTTTGCAATTATTTTCTCTGCCAGTAAGAAGCCAGCCTTTCCTTATTGTGAATAGGTTTATTCTGTTTTTTGTTTGTCTGTAACCAACACCATGGTACTGCTGTTGCCTCTGCTACCTATGTGACTGTCTTCTTTATCCCTCCTGTCTCTACGTGGGGCCGTCTTTTTGTGAGGAAGCTATTCTTATTCTGCCTGTGTTGGGATTCCCCACGCTGAGCCATTTGCCAAAACCTTCCTGTATATGCTACTCAGCACACTCGGGTTCTGAAACTCCATGCTGGTCGCTCCTCTCCTCTCGCCTGTGGGTGTCATCGTCACTATTCTCAGGCTGACGCTTGTGTCCGGTCGCCGATTTTCCCATTTCTTGCCACTGTGCGGATGCCTACATTGCTTGGTTCCATCTAATGCCTTTTGGAGCAAGTTGTTCGTGTAGGGAAGAGAAGTGAAGAAATAAAACGGGAAAGAAGAGGAGGGGATAGTGGAGAACTGACATTAGGCTATTTTTAAAAGAAATGTTTCTTGTAGTGCTGTCATTCAGATCCTCCGTGTTGACATTCAACATTTGCCAATTTTATGTGGAATGTAACTTGAGGGTTTTCTGCGCATTATTTTGTTAGATATGATACATTGAATTTTTGAGCTGTAAATATAGTTACCTATAGAAACATCAGCTGAAAAACATTATACAGAAAGTTATGTATGTTTCATAAAGTTTGGGTATTAAAAACCAAGTGGCATTCTACTAGGAAAATATTAACTAGGGAGATGGCCAAACTGCACAGCAAAAAATAATACTCCTTGATCAAATGGAATATTATTTAAGATATATTAGGATGGTCAATGATAGGCAGTCTATTAACTAATCACCTCATTAATAGATTTTAAGAGAAATCTCATGTCGTCTTAGATAATGAAAAGACATTGGATAAAATCTGTTCTTGACCAAAAAACCCCAATTTTAAAAATAGAAATATATTTATCTCATACCAAATACCAGCATCATGATTATTGGTGAAATACTATAAAAATTTCTACTAACATCAGGGATAAAGAATGATGCCCACTAATTCCCAGATTATTAAACCTTTTTCTCAGGAAATACGAATACAACAGACAGTAAAAAGACTCAGAATATGTACAAATAAAAAGCATAAGAATATAATTATCTGCAGATATTATAATTGTCTCCTTGAAAATCTAACATAATTAACCAAAAAGACTATAAATAAGAGTAATTCAATAAAGTGTCATAATATAAAATTAATATACCAAAATCTGTTGCCATTCTATAGATAAACAAAGTCAGTAAGAAAAATAATGATGGTTAAAAAGATCCTATTTATAATAGCAACAACAAAAACAGTACAATTACAGTAATAAATTTAACAAGGAATGTTCAAGAAGAAAATTTATAAACTTATTGACAGTTGTGAAAGATATTTCAAACAAATGAGAAAGCTTTTTTACCTTCTGCTTGCATAGGGCTACTCTCTCACAAAGGTTTTTTTTCCTCTCAAATTAATATAAATAAAATATTAGCCCCCCCCCCCCAAACATCAGCAGGTCTTTTTTTAAGACCTAACCAATGTGATTCTGAAACTCATGGAAAAATTAAGCAAAAGATATATCCAGGAAAAACTTGAAAAAGAGATGTCACAGGGGAAAATTTTGGTATGAATTACTAATATATGAATAGACTGATTAATGAAATAGAAAAATGAGTCCAGAAATAGATTCATATATTCTGGAATTTTAGTATATGTTAGAGATGAATTGCATTCAACAGTGGAGAAAACAAGTTATTTTATAAATGGTTTTAGGACAACTGAATAAATTTGCAGAAAAACATTATTTTCTTCTTACTCCTAACAAAGTTCTCTTAGATCAAACACTAAAATAAAAAAAAAGAAATATGAAAGTTATAGAAGACAATATAATATAAGAGTTATATTTATTAGAGTAGAAGACTTTCTTAAATGCTACACAAAGTCCTAGAGACATTCACATCAGAGAGATAAACTAGATTTCATAAAAATTTAAGAAGCAAACTCAACAACAACAAAAGTGTAAGTCAAACTACAACTGATCACCTGAGATATGTCCTATACATATCAGGTGCAGAATGTGAATTTTCATAATGCTTCACTTATACCTAGAAATGAATAGAGAATGACTGACAATGAGGTGCCATAGAGGCTGCAAAGATTATGTACTGCATGAATCCAGGGAGGTCATTCATATAGAAGTGAATCTTCCACACAGTAAGACTGCCTACTTAAGGCAGCCTTAGCTGCACAGTGGAAGTAGGGTTAAACAAAAGCAATGAAAAGATACACCAGAGATAACTGTCTTGAAAAAATTTTAGGTTGTTCATTTAAAAACTGAAAATTGATTTTAAAATGAGTTACTGTTTTTTAAATTTTATTTTCTCAGCAAAATTGTACAGAAAACAGTTGACTAACAGACATAGTTGGGACGTCTATGGCTGTCCAGTGTGTAACACCACCTTCCAAGGCAAGGAGTGTGGATTCCATCCTAACCAGGGAGATTGGATCTCACATGCCTTTTGGCCAGACAACCAAAAGGTAAAATGGAAAGTATATTGTAAATTCAATAAACATTTTAAAAACGGTTCACTTTGAAAAAAAAAAAGAGAGAGAAATGGTTACTTTCATGTATTATTTGAGGAATGCAAATTGGCTCAAGTTCTATGAGTCAGTTTGACAAATATTTATTAAAAATAATATTTGAATATTGAAATTTTCCCATTTAAATTAATTTTATTTATTGAAGTATAGTAGAATATGAAAAGGTAAAAAGATAGGACACTGAAAAATGAACTCCCCAGGTTGGTAGGTGCCCAATATGCTACTGGAGTAGAGTGGAGAAATAACTCCAAAAAGAATGAAAAGATGGAGCCAAAGAAAAAACAATACCCAGTTGTGGATATGACTGGTGATGGAAGTAAAGTCTGATACTGTAAAGAGCAATACTGCATAGGAACCTGGAATGTTAGGTCCATGAATCAAGGCAAATTCACTTCAGTTCAGTTAGGTGGCTCAGTCATGTCCAACTCTTTGCAACCCCATGAACCACAGCAGACCAGGCCTCCCTGTCCATCACCAACTCCTGGAGTTTATGCAAACTCATGTCCATTGAATCGGTGATGCCATCCAACTATCTCATCCTCTGCCATGCCCTTCTCCTCCTGCCTTCAGTCTTTCCCAGCATCAGTGTCTTTTTAAATGAGTCAACTCTTGGCGTGAGGTGGCCAAAGTATTGAAGTTTCAGCTTCAACATCAGTCCTTCCAATTAACACCCAGGACTGATCTCCTTTAAGATGGACTGGTTGGATCTCCTTGCAGTCCAAGGGACTCTCAAGAGTCTTCTCCAACACCACAGTTCAAAAGCATCAATTCTTTGGCACTCAGCTTTCTTTATAGTCCAACTCTCACATCCATACATGACTACTGGAAAAACCATAGCCTTGACTAGATGGACCTTTGTTGGCAAACTAATGTCTCTGCTTTTTAATATGCTGTCTAGTTTGGCCATAACTTTCCTTCCAAGGAGTAACCGTCTTTTAATTTCATGGCTGCAATCACCATCTGCAGTGATTTTGGAGCTCCAAAAAATAAAGCCACCCACTGTTTCCCCATCTATTTGCCATGAAATGATGGGACCAGATGCCATAATCTTAGTTTTCTGAATGTTGAGTTTTAAGCCAACTTTTTCACTCTCCTCTTTCACTTTCATCAAGAGGCTCTTTAGTTCCTCTTCACTTTCTGGCATAAGGGTGGTGTCATCTACATATCTGAGGTAATTGATATTTCTTCCGCCAATCTTGATTCCAGCTTGTGCTTCCTCCAGCCCAGCATTTCTCATGGTGTACTTTGCATATAAGTTAAAGAAGCAGGGTGACAATATACAGCCTTGACATACTCCTTTTCCTTTTTGGAACCAGTCTGTTGTTCCATGTCCAGTTCTAACTGTTGCTTCCTGACTTGCATACAGGTTTCTCAAGAGGCAGATCAGGTGGTCTGGTATTCCCATCTCTTTCAGAATTTTCTACAGTTTATTGTGATCCACACAGTCACAGGCTTTGGCATAGTCAATTGAAAGTAGTCAAACAGGAGATGCCAAGAGTGGATATTGACATTTTAGGAATCAATGAAATAAAATGGACTAGAATGGGTGAATTTAACTCAGATGATCATTATATCTGCTACTGTGGGCAAGAATCCCTTAGAACAAATGGAGTAGCCATCATAGTCAACAAAAGAGTCTGAAATGCAGTACTTGGATACAGTCTCAAAAACAACAGAATGATCTCTATTCATTTCCAAGGCAAACCATTCAATATCACAGTAATCCAAGTCTATGCCCTGATCAGTAAAGCTGAAGAAGCTGAAGTTGAACGGTTCTATGAAGGCCTACAAGACCTTCTAGAACTAACACCCACAAAAGGTGTCCTATTCTTTATAGGGGATTGGAATGCAAAAGTAGAAAGTCAATAAATAACCTGGAGTAACAGGCAAATTTGACCTTGGAGTACAGAATGAAACAGGGCAAAGGCCAATAGAGTTTTCCAAGAGAATGCCCTGGTCACGGGAAACACCCTCTTCCAACAACAGAAAAGAAGACTCTACACATGGACATCACCAGATGGTCAACACTGAAGTCAGATTGATTATATTCTTTGCAGCCAAAGATGGAGAAACTCTATGCAGTCAGCAAAAACATGACTGGGAGCAAACTGTGGCTCAAATTATGAACTCCTTATTGCCAAATTCAGACTTAAATTGAAGAAAGTAGGGAAAAACACTAGACGATTCAGGTAAGACCTAAGTCAAATCCCTTATGATTATACAGTGAAAATGACAAATAGATTTAAGGGATTAGATTTGACAGAGAGAATGCCTAAAGAACTATAGATGGGCATTTGTGACATTGTACAGGAGGCAGTTATCAAGAACAATCCCAAGAAAAATAAATATAAAAAGGCAAAATTGTTGTCTGAGGAGGCCTTTCAAATAGCTGTGAAAAGAAGTGAAAGGCAAAGGAGAAAAGGAAAGACATACCGTTTGAATGTAGAGTTCCAAAGAATAGCAAGGAGAGATAAGAAAGCCTTCCTCAATGATCAATGCAAAGAAATAGAGGAAAACAAAGAATGGGAACGACTAGAGATCTCTTCAATAAAATTAGAGATACCAAGGGAACATCTCATGCAAAGATGGGCTCGATAAAGTACAGAAATGGTATGGACCTAACAGAAGCAGAAGATATTAAGAAGAGGTGGCAAGAATACACAGAAGAACTATACAAGAAAAGATCTTCATGACCCAGATAACCACAATGGTAAGATCACTTACCTAAAACCAGACATCCTGGAATTCAAAGTCAAGTGGGCCTTAGGAAGCATTACTACAAAGAAAGCAGTGGAGGTGATGCAATTCCAGTTGAGCTATTTCAAATCCTAAAAGATAATGCTATTAAAGTGTTGCACTCAATATGCCAGTTAATTTGGAAAACTCAGCAGTGGCCACAGGACTGGAAATGATCAGTGTTGATTCCAATATCAAAGAAAGGCAATGCCAAAGAATGCTCAAACTACTGCACAATTGGACTCATCTCACACACTAGCAAAGTCATGCTCAAAATTATCCAGCAGTCTTCAACAGTATGTGAACCATGAAATTCCAGATGTTCAAGCTGGTTTTAGAAAAGGCAGACGAACCAGAGATTATATTGCCAACATCCGTTGGATCATCAAAAAAGCAAAGAGTTCCAGAAAAACATCTACTTCTGCTTTATTGACTATACCAAAGCCGTTGACTGTGTGGATAACAACAAACTGTGGACGATTCTTCAACAGTAAGAATACCAGACCACCTTACCTGCCTCCTGAGAAATCTGTAAGCAAGTAAGGAAGAAACAGTTTGAACTGGACATGGAACAACAGACTGGTTCCAAATTAGGAAAGGTGTACATCAAGTCTGTATATTGTTAACCTGGTTATTCAACTTATATGCGGAGTACATTATGAGAAATGCTGGACTATATGAAGCAAAAGCTGAAATCATGATTTCTGGGAGAAATAGCAATAACCTCAGATATGTAGATGACACCACCCTTATGGCAGAAAGTGAAGAATTAAAGAGCCTCTTGATGAAAGTGAAAGAGGAGAGTCAAAAAATTGGCTTAAAACTCAACTTCAAAAAATGAAGATCATGGCATCTGGTCCTATCACTTCATGGCAAATAGATGGGGAAACAATGGAAACAATGACAGACTTTATTTTTTGGGGCTCCAAAATCACTGCAGATGGTGATTGCAGCCATGACATTAAAAGACACTTTCTCCTTGAAGAAAAGTTATGACCAACCTAGACAACATATTAAAAAGCAGAGACATTACTTTGTCAACAAAGATCTGTCTATTCACCGATATGGTTTTTCCTGTAGTCATGTATGGATGTGAGAGTTGGACTATAAAGAAATCTGAGAGCTGAAGAACTGATGCTTTTGAACTGTGGTGTTGGAGAAGACTCTTGAGAGTCCTTTGAACTGCAAGGAGGTTAACCAGTCCATCCTAAAAGAAATCAGTCTTGAATATTCATTGGAAGAACTGATGCTTAAGCTGAAACTCCCATACTTTGGCCACCTGATGCAAAGAGCTGACTCATTTGAAAAGACCCTGATTCTGGGAAAGATTGAAGGTGGAAGGAGAAGGGGACAACAGAGAATAAGATGGTTGGGTGGCATCGCCTGCTCAGTGAACATGAGTTTAAGTAAACTCTGGGAGTGGTGATGGACATGGAGGCCTGGCCTGCTGCAGTCCATGAGGCTGCAAAGAGTCGAACAGGACTGAGCAACTGAACTGAACTGATAGTTGACCTATATTAATTTCAAGTGTATGCCATAGTGATTTGATATCTTTATAGATTACACATCTAACAAAGCTATTATAAAACATTGACTATTTTCCCTGTGTGCACGTTACATCCCTGGGACTTACATATTTTATAACTGTGCATTTTTACCTCTAAGTCCCTTCACCTGTTTCTCCTCTGCTCCCATCTCTCTCCCCTGTGGTAGTCACTAGTTTGTTTTCTGTTTTTATAAATCTGGTTTTGTTTTGTTCACTGTTCATTTGTTTTCTTTAGGTTCTACATATAAGTGAAAATATTTGTCTTTCTCTAATTTACGAAGTATAATACCCTCCAGGTTCATCCATGTTGTTGCACATGGTAAGGTTTCATTCTTTTTTATGTCTGAGTAATATTCTATTATATATATGTATATGCCACATCTTCTTCATGTGTTGATGGCCATTTAGCTTGCCTCCATATCTTGGTTATTAAAAATAATTCCATTCCTAGGTATTCATTCAAAGGAAATAAAAACACTAATTTGAACATATACATGCATCCCAGTGCTCATAGCAACAATTTGTGTAAATATCTTTTGATTGAGCAATCCTGTTTTTCAGAATTTATCCTATGAGTACATTTATATATGTCCCAAATGACATCCATTCAAAGATGCATTACATTATGGTCTGTAATAGCACAGAATGAGAACAACTTAAACATTTTTCAACAAGGATTGATAGAGAAATTAATGAGAATACTATGACTATTAAATGGAATATTATATTGCACAAAAGAGTGAATTGTCCCTGAGGGTATGAAATAATTTTTAATAATTTAATAATATTTAATAATTTTAATAATATGAAATAATTTTTCATTTATCTCTTCATGCATGTATTTGTCTTTGTATCTATCAATCTGTTTACCTACCTATAATCAATCTCTTGCCTATTATCTATTCCTATTTTTCTATTTTCTATGTATATGTAAATGATAAAAGATTTAGAATAGGAAAGTCATCATTCATATGTGTGTGTTTCTCTTTTTGTATCTATGCAGTGAGTATCTTCAGCAGGCTATACTAAACACTGGAAGCATCAATTGCCTCCAGGAAAGATGACTAACTGGCTGAGACATATATATCTATTTCATGATGTATCTTTTTGTTCCATTTTCTTTTTTACACATGTGTGTATGATATGTATTTAAACTAGTTAAATAAAAATAAAAACAAATTCTTGCTTATGATGTCATTTATATCAATTGCATACTTTAGATGTAAAGATGCAGAATGAGAAGCTTCTGAGTGACAGAGGTAAAACATTCAGTAGGTGTGTTTATCAAGAATTATCAAATAAATGTAACAAAGTATTACAGAAAATCTATCTGAACCCCAAAGTAACACCTTATACACAATAGAGGATGTCATCTTAAATATTTTCAGCCCCTATTAGAAATTAGTATGTAGTGATGTTGTCATTCAGTTGCTCAGTCGTGTCTGACTCTTTGTGACCCCACGGACTGCAGCACACCAGGCTTCCCTGTCCTTCACCATCTCTTGGAGCTTGCTCAAACTCTTATCCATTGAGTCTGTGATGCCACTCAACCATCTCTTCCTCTGTCGTCTCCTTCTCCTCCTGCCTTCAATCTTTCCCAGCATCAGGGTCTTTTCTAATGATAGCATGTAGTAATAGCTCTTTCTAAATAAAAAAGAGTAAAGTAACAATATTGATTTGAAATAAATTTAAACAAAAACAACCAAATGTGCCCGAAACCATACAAATGGCAAGAGTCCCAGGGAGAAGATTGAGATTATGCTATTAACCTTGTTTCCTCCTTTGTGCTTTCAGAACATCTGTTAGAGAACATACTTTTCTTTTTATTTTATTATGTTATAGTTTGTTTTTACTGGAATTAATTTTTGTGGATTGAAACTCTGCTCTGCCAGTTACTAGGTACATGAACTTTCAGAGTTTTCTCAACTGCCTTAAGCCTCAGTTGCTTCATGTATAAAATGGTGAAAATAGTAGACCTTGCCTCTAGAGTAAATGTGTATAAAATGTAGATTTATATAAAATATAATAAGTATGATAATAAACTATCAATATGTTTGCTTCCTTGCACTCTTTACTTCTTTTCCTTTGTTTCTTTTACCTATGTATTGTTTCCTATATTCCTTCTTTCCTCCCGTCCTTCCTTCTTTTGTCCCTTTCTCTTCATGTATTTATTTACCTCTCTCCTACATTATCCACGTATATTTTGGAATAGTCCACAAATGACAGGGTACAGCCATTGTAGCCTAGTTAGCTCATTGCCATCTCCTATGATGGGCCTTGTGTGGGTAGGATCAGGTCCGAAGCTCTTCTCTACTGTTCTGGGTTCCAGAGCCCTGTGTTTGCGCTCCTCCACTCACTTGAGTCACCCTTCCTGACACACTGGGGCCTTCTGGCCACACTCTCCTGCCTTTTCACTAGGGCAGCAGCCAGTTCCCAGGCTACTTTGTCTCCCAGTGGTCATCAGTCTGACTGCAGTCCAACTTCTCACTGATATTTCACAGCTGGATATTCCTGCCTTGCCTCAGAGCAAATTCGCATAAAATGTGTTGTTAGAGACTGCGAAGGAGCACACACTACAGAGAACTTTTAATACTTAATAAAAGTAAGACATTATTTAATTTTCCCATTTATACTCCAGAAAATAATTCCTTTAGAGCATGGTCATTCATATCCAGCAACACTGTCACTACCTATCTTTTGACACAGTTCAAGCCCCAACAACTTAAGTCTTTTCTTATCCACAGTATGTCAAAGATGGCAAAACTTCCTCCCATTCTGCTAAAGGCTGGTTTTTCTGCCTTCCCCAGGGCCAGTTACATAATTTGTGTTCACTTAAATCTCAGAATTCACTTACATGGTACTAGGGTGAGCATGCCCAAACCACATGGTTCAGAAGTTAGGCATCTCTGCTGCTGCTGCTGCTGCTAAGTCGCTTCACTCGTGTCTGACTCTGTGCGACCCCCAGGATGGCAGCCCACCAGTCTCCTCTGTCCCTGGGATTCTCCAGGCATGAATACTGGAGTGGGTTGCCATTTCCTTCTCCAATGCATGAATGCATGCTAAGTCACTTCAGGCATGTCTGACTCTGCGCGACCCTATGGACAGCAGCCCACCAGGCTCCTCCATCCACAGGATTCTCTAGGCAAGTATAAGGAAGCTGCTTTCTCTAGAAGTGCCTGTCTGTGGAAGAGCCTGATCTGTATGATTTCTGCAGAGAGCCTCAGAGGATGCAATCATGGAGGGCACAGCAAATGAAGAAGTGTTTAGGAGCAAGGACAAGCTGCTGAACCAGACCAGCCTGGGATGAAAGCAGACCCCTACTTTCTGGAGGGGAAGAGAAGGAGGAGGGCCCTTTGGCTGGAGGATGAACAAAGCCATGTAATGAGGAAATTACCAGTTCTCCAGTTCTGGTGATGGGACCCAGAGGATATTAAAAGCTGAAAATGACTACATTTTTAGACAGAGTATATTCAGCTGAACTTTTCTAAGTTAGGGAAACAGAAAACAGATAACATTTTGTGCATTATCTTTATCTCATTTATTTAAAACCAAGTAATATGGGACTAAAAATTAATTAGAAGAGTAAACTTATTGTGATGAAAACCATGTAATATATTTCTAGACCAAATATTAAAAATAAACTGAATTATATGGGCTAAATATTTTTTATTACAGAGAATAATGGGTTTTAAAGAAATGGTTCCTGTAAGAGTGGCAAGAATTCAAGGGTGTTGGAAGCAACACCTGGTGATCTTTTTAATTTCCTTCCTAAGAGTTGTTCCTCAGTGCGTGACCCTACTCTCAGGTGAGTGGCTGTATTATCACTCAAATCAGTGTCTTTAAATTAATTAGCTGGAGTCAGTGTTTTACAGCCCCATTAGGATTCTAACTAGTTTATCTTTAAATAGTTGTATTTTAAATGTTTAGATAATGGATAAGCAACACTAGTAAATAATTTAGTAATATACTCTGAGTCAAAGATGAAAAAAAAATCACAGACTTCAAACAATTAAATCACATTTTTATTTACTTATTCTTATTTGCTATGTGTATGTCAGAGAATTCTCTGAGATAATGTCTGTTAGAAATATGTCAACTCTTGCATGGCCATGAGACCCTATTTAGATGGTTTCACTTGTCCTCAGGGCTATACTTTTTTTCTTCGTCTCCAAAAAGGCTGTTCTTTGTCTAAGAACTGTATTCTCTCAGCCTACACTTACCCTGCCAGTTCCTTGTCTGACTCACTCCTGTCACACTCGTGATGTACTGACAGGCTACCTGCTGGCTCTCTCAAAATTGGGGAAGATTCTATCCTGTTTAACATTTAAGTGATCCATGAGCATACTTTTCTTCTTCTTTATGTATTACAGTCATGCCCAATGATTAGAAAGCATTCCTTTGATACGATAGTTGGGCATGCCCACTGTCACTCCCTTCTCTCATCAGTCTCAACAGTGATCAGTTTCGTATCATATGACTTGTGCGGTGGAATGTGCTGCCAACGTATCTTCCCTGCCACCTTATTCCATGGACCTCACTAAATTATATGCCCAAGTAATAGTGTTCTTAAGTGTACTTGTACCACTTCTCAAGTTGCTCTTTTGAAAATCCGTGTCCTGCTTTCACAGGAAACATCTGCTCCATCCTCCCCATCTTCTTCTTTTTTGTCTGTTTGTTTGACAGTGACATAGCTAGAAGGCTGTGTAGCATAGCAGAATAAACCCTGGTTTGGGATGAAAAAGACTTGATCTCTGATTCTGAACTTTCCACTTTTTAGTACTTTAAGCCCCATAACCTTTGTTTTTCCCACTTGGAAATTGGAAATAATAATGTCTATATCATGAGTTCATTTGGACAGCTTTATGCATTAATACAGATGAGTCTGACTGGTGTACGATATAGTAGTAGCAATTATTGAGGCAAGGAAATTCACGGATTTTTAAAGTAAATTTAGTATAAAGGAAAGGATCACAGACACAAGTCAGGATGTGACTTCTGTTCATAAGACAGAGAATGAGGACCTATCTTAGTTTTGCTGGGGCTGTTACGGAACACCATAATTTGGGTGGCTTATAAGTGACAGACAGTATTTCTCACAGTTTTGGAGGCTAGGAATTCTAAGATCAAGGTGCCCATATATTCTGTGTCTGGCTGAGGCCCACTTCTTGGTTTATAGACTGTGTCTTTTCTCTGTGTGCTCAACTGGTGGAAGGGAAGAGGGATCTTTCTGGGATTTCTTTTATAAGGGCACAAATCCCATTCATGAGTACTCCATCACCCTAGTGAGCACACCTAGTCACTCCCAGAGCCCTCACTTCTAAATACTGTCATATTGGGGATTAGGATTCAACATATGATTTTTGGGGTATACAACCATTCGGACGATAGTTTCTTTACCGACTGAGATTATATATATATATATATATATATACACCATAATATGGTGTTTCAGAAGGCAAAGAATCTCCCTGCAATGCGGGAGACCTGGGTTCAGTTCCTAGGTTGGGAAGATCCCCTGGAGGATGGAATGGTAAGCCATTCCAGTATTCTTGCCTGGAGAAACCCATGGACAGAGGAGCCTGGCAGGACACAGGCCATGGGGTCACAAAGAGTCGGACATGACTGAGCGACTTTCACTTTCATTCATATATAAATATATATAGCTGGTTTTAATGTGTTAAGTTTGATTTGTCTGTAGGACATAGTGGATTCATGAAGCATCTAAGAATTGGATATATAACTCTGAATCTCAGGAGAGGTTTCTGGGCTGGAGAATCATGATTTGTCATTACTACCTAGTGGGAGGTGAAGCTACCGGGATTTGTGAGGCCACTAAGGGGACCACATGGAATGAGACAAGCAAGGTTCTAATTGTTTAACTCAAGAAGTTTCAGTTTCATGTTTCAAGTCCCAGTACCCAGGACTTTAAAAAATCACATTGCTCATTCAGTTTGTTTTTCTGTGATATGCGTGGAGTGTCCCCAGATACTAACATATGTAAAATGGTATCGCATTAGGTGCAGCACTTGCACAGTATTACTGGATACCTGACTTTTAACAATTTACTGGGATTTACTAATTCACTATAAATATTTCTTTGCCATTGACCAAAATAGAAACCATTACATTGATAACTGGAGAAGGAAATGTGAACCCACTCCAGTATTTTAACAGCTTTGCAGAAAAAAATGTTTTTAAAATCAGGAAGCAGATTACAATTATAACATTGAAATGTGGAAAATATATGCACTTTGGCGTTGAATAAGTACAATGTACTTGTATAACAGTGCCAGGAAATTTAACTTGTAACTTTATAAAGGACACCTTCATGAAATGAGAACTATGTATATTTCACTACACAGATAATTTAAGCAAATGTGAATACTTTATGGCAAAAATTCATTATCAAATTTTAGTGTTTCTTAACTAAAATAATAAACCTCTACAGGAAAATTTAAGAGAATAGTCCTTGATTCTGTAGACTTTTTTTTTTCTTCTTCTTCCAATGTTCTAAACTATGATTATTCATTTCCCTTAGAAGAAAGTCTATAAAACTTCATTTGTGGACTGTTTGTGTATGTCAATTATAGTATGTGACTACCCAGAATATTTTCACTGTATCTCTTACTGAGGGAAGTTTTTCCAGGTGTGAAGTAATCAGGAACAGAGTTCACAAGACCACCTTTACTTCTGTCACTAATTGTAAGATTCTGGGGTGTTCAACAAACCACACTCTAAGTAATTCATTAGACTCATGAAACGGTCCAAAAGCTGTTAAACTGACATTGATAGTTAATTACAGGGAAAGCATATAGATCAAAATCAGCTTATGGAAGAGATGGATAAGTTAGAGACCAAACACAGAGCTTCCGGGCCCCCTCTCCCTGTGCAGTCAGGACAGAGTTGTTTTCTGGCATTATGAAGCATCACCAGCCAGAGAAGCTCACCTGAGTCTTGGTGTCTAGTGACGTTATTAGAGCTCTGTCTTGTGGGGGTGGTTGGCCATCCACATGGCTGATCTGTTTCCAGATCCTCAGTGGGTCAAGTTGTGTGACCCAAAGTACCCACCCCAAGTCACGCTGTTGGTGTGGCTTCCATGCCCTACCCTGCATCAGTATTGTTCCTATCTTATTGGCCCAGAGACCACAGCCAAACATAGATATTCTTGTCAGGCATGACATTTTAAGGATTTAGAGATTATCTCCCAAATGCTGAAGGCAAAAGACAGACCTCTCTTTAGTCAAGGTTAAATTCTTCACTGCACACAGTTCTCCTGTTTTCTCTGGTGGCTCCTCCCCTTCCCTTTGTGAAGGAGCTAGTATTTATGTGTCTTATACTTTGTCTGCTGGGGTGGGAAATGTCACCCAGCTTGACCAGTCAGCATTTTCCACGAGAATTTTGTTTTAGACATAGGGATGTAATCTACAGTGTGTTTCAATTACCACTCTGTTACGTGATTGGCTTTCCTGGTGGCTCAGACAATAAAGAATCCGCCTGTAATGCAAGAGACCCAGATTTGATCCCTGGGTCGGGAAGATCCCCCTGGAGAAGGAAATGGTTACCCACTCCAGTACAGTCCATGGTGTCACAGAGTTGGACATGACTGAGCGACTTCACACTTTTTTATGTGAATTAAGTCTTAGTGCAACAGAAGAAATCAGAGAAAACTGGAGAGAAGTAGAGAGACAGAAAACAAAAGAGGGATACAGACATGGAGATGAAAATAGGAGTGAACTCAGACACCCCCTGCCCCCCGCCTTGAGGTTTTGTGTCAGTGTGAGCCTACATCTTGGTTGGTTGTGTATAGTATATATCAAGTGTGCATGCTGCATCTCCAGCGTCTTCTAGATCTCCTGCTTTGGCAGGTAGGTTCTTTACTGCTAGCACCATCTGAGAAGCCCATTACAGGGCATATATACAGTTAAATCTCCTTCTTTACCTCCAATATTTTGGAGTAGAGTTTTTCACCTGTAACAGAAAGACCTGTGACTAATGCAAAGGTCCAAAGTATAATCATCAGTTATTGTTGGGAAGCAGTTGGAACTAGAGAGCTCACTGACAATTTAAACACTTAGGTCTAGGTGGAGTAATAAACAGGCCATTCCTTTCTATTAAGTTCTTATGACCTAATCCCTAGAGTATGAGTCCTTTTTCATAGTGAAACTCCCTGTCTCTGGCTTTACTTAGCTTGGTCCTACATCCTTAATAAAAGATACTACTTGTGTGATTGCTGAGTTTCTAATAATGCTTTAGAGGAAAGGCTGCATCAAAAGTTCCAGAACGTCTGTATGCATCTAATTTGCCATTAGACCCTCCTGTATCAACCCTTTCATTAAATGGTAACTCATGAAAGAAGAAATTTGCTAAAACAGATTTTGGAAACAGAAGTGAAGCTTAAAATAACAATGTTCAATATAAAATGTGTTAAAAGTTAGCAGTGGTTCTGAAGTATATCCATGCCTCTCTGGTGTTTAGGTCTTGTAAAAAATAGATGTAACCTATGTTTCAAACTTTATTTACATATGTAGACCAGGAACACCTGTTTTAGGAGTAATACCGTGGGCCTAGCTCTGACAGAACACCTTGGAGAATGTGCTCTTTCTAACATATGGTGTCTTATCTCACACATGTAATATACAACACAGCCTTGTAAAATTAGTGCATGTAGGCATACACTCCTCATACAGAGCTCTGACATGTAAGCCCTCATGGTTTTGATTCAGAAATTTGTAACAGTGGTCTTGGACAGTTGGTGATGAATATGTAGCTTTATGTACTCCTGTTCACAAAACCGAAGGAATGCCCAGATGTCCATTAGGAATAGAATGAATTAACTGTATTATAGATATACAATAAATGTCATACTGCAATGAACATGATGAATTATAGATGCATATAACAAGAGTGAATCATAAGACATAATATTGAATTAAAGAAGCCAAACATCATATAATAAATATTTTATTATTCTCCTTACATAAACTTCAAAAAACAGGTAAAATTAAACTACATTGTTTAGGAGTATGCAATTTGGTTAGCAAACTATATGATACATATGCAGGAATTAAAGTCCATGAGGTTCAGTTGTATTGGTACTCCGAGGGAGGAGGGAATGGATTTTGTTTGACAAGGAACATGCAGAGGGCATCTTGAATCCTGTTGATATTTATTTATTTTTTTCTTGCCTTGGACAGAGGTTAAATAGGTGTCTAATTTACAGTTCATTAAATTGCACATTTATGCTTTATGTACTTTTCTGTACATTTGTAATATTCCAGATAAAAGAGGTTTTAAAAATAACAGCAAGATGGTCCCTGGTACAGAAGAAGGAAAGAGACAAGAAAAGAAGTCTGCTACTCCTTGTCACCACACAGGACTGACTGAGCCCTGGATTTTTTTTTCCAGTGATGTGACCTTGGAGTGACTGAGATCTCAGAGGGGAAGATAGGAGAGAGTGGTTCTTGCTGAGAAGGGAACAGAACCGTGGGCTGTTTTCTGGACACCCTTTTTAATCTCCAGGGTGAGCATACTGGGTGTCTGCCTAGTAACACTACCCCATAGCAGGGTGTGCCCACTATAGACTCTGTTTATAAGGGCCCTGAACTTCCCTGGTGGCTCAGATGGTAAAGAATCCACTTGAAATGAGGGAGACCTGGGTTTAATCCCTGGGTTAGGAAGATACCCTGGAGAAAGGAACAACTACCCACTCCAGTATTCTGGCCTGAAGAATCTCATGGACAGAGGAGCCTGGCAGGCTACAGTTCATGGGATCACAAAGAATCAGATGCTGAATGAGCGACTTTGACTTTTTAAAAGGGTCCTGCTTAGTCTACTCACCCTCCCACCAACTCTCTTGGCACAAAACCCAGACAGAAAGGCACTCACTTAAAGCCCTAAGCTAGCACCTTGACCTCTCCCTGAAGCTTCCTCCTGTCAGATGGGCCCCAGCTTTCCCTTTTGCATCAGAGAAGCTACGCCCACCTCCCTTGGCCTGGTGGGAGGTAGGCACAAATCCTCTCAGTTTGTATCACATGCTTGAGCCATTTTTCTTTTTCTCTACTCCGCATTACAGCTCCCCAGGGATGGAGGAAAAAGAAAGTAACTCCTGCTGTGGCTATTGGAAGTCATCAGCAAGCTCCCCACACTGGGCCCTTCTGTTCTAAAATGTGTCTGGCAAATCCCCTAGCAACAGAATTAGTGACTCCCACTAGAATTCTCTGGGTATAGAACCAAGTTGACTGAAATGATAATGTGGACTTCCCTTGCTCAAAAATTGTGACGGGAATTTTGCTGTTTGGCTCAGGAAACTCAAACAGGGACTCTGTATCAACCTAGAGGGGTGGGATGGGGAGGGAGATGGGCGGGAGTTTCAAAAGGGAGGGGATATATGTATACCTATGGCTGATTCATGGTGAGGTTTGACAGAAAACAACAAAATTCTGTAAAGCAATTATCCTTCAATAAAAAATAATTAAAAGAAATTATGATCAAGAAAATCTAAGACTGTTTTGGAGTGAGGGAATCTGTGGTAGAAAATTCATTACTTTGTAATTTTTTTCCAGCTTAAGTACAGTTTTGGATATTTCATAAAGTAATTCCACAATTACATTTGGAAGGAACCCTTACATGGTAGAAATAACATTGATCCCTCTGGGGAGGTCAAGATGTGTGGATAGGAGTCCCTTCCTCTCTAAAGAAAAGTATCTATTGTTAGGTAAGTACCGGCAAGATAGAAGCAACAAGAACACAAGTTAGAACATGAAAGGAAAGAAACTGCTTAGAGTTCAAAGGAGGCAGAGATTGCATTAATTTAGAGAAAACAGTATAGACTTCAGAGAGGAGAGGGCATCTGGTGTGGACTTGTAGTACGAGTTGTTTCTCGATCATCACAGAAGTTTCAGTGTAGAGGGAACAATACAAGTAAGGACAAAAAGGCGAGATATTCAGGGCTTAGTCTAGGGTGCCTGGGGTACTGGGCATGGACAAGGAGGCCTTGGGTCATTATAGTGAAAGCACTGGGACCAGATGATGAAATGCTGTGAATATACCCCTGAAGAACTTGGTCTTAAGTTGGAATGCAACATAGGTTTACTGAAGTTTTAGGTTAGGAGATGGTGAATACTAAATATATATATTGTTAGAATATGTCTTATTTCTCCCCATGTCTACTCTTATGGGATGTAACAGTAGTTAGTGGTTTACCTTTCTTCTTTTTTTAAAGTTATATATCTTGTTGTTATTCTCTTATATATATATTTTTCCAAATCTTTTTTAAGAAACAAGTAGATGTTGTCCTTTCTTGCTCTTGGTTGGCCACAAATAGAAAAACACCTACTATTTCTTCAGACTCTTGATTTGGGGAGCATATCCTCCAGGCTTATGGTTACTTTTGTTATGACACTAATATTGAAAACACGTATTTCCTAGTTTTGTCTTCCAAGAGCAATAATACCCCAGTAGCAATCAGCATACCCAGCATCCAGTTCTTGGTTTATCAATACCATTCTCCAATAAAAGGAACTAAGCTCCTTGAAAAGGTATTTGATTGCATAGTCAGGGCAGGGAAAATCCAGAATAGATACGGAAAATTCAGTAGTTATAGAATTAATGAAATCCAGTTCTTACAACTCAAGGTTTAGGATTTAAGAACTCTTAGCTATTCTAGAAGGTTTTAGATTTTTGCTTACAATCATTTTTCTTCCTTACTGTAACTGAAATTCCAGTTCATATGATAAAATCTTTTATTTTGAAATAACTTAGACCTATGAATTAACTACAAAAACAGTACAGAGAGTTTTTATTTATTCTTCACCTAGCCTTCCCTCAGGTTGATATCTTATATAACCATAGAACAATTATCAATACTGTTTTCTAAATTACATCCTTTATTTGATTTTCACCAGTTTTTCAAAGAATACCCCTTTTCAGGTCTTGGAGTTCAGTCTAGGATCCCTTATTGCACTTTATTTTCCTGGGCTCCAGAATCACTGCAGATGGTGACTGCAGCCATGAAATTAAAAAAAAAAACAAAAAAAACTTGCTCTTTGGAAGAAGAGCCATGACAAACCTAGACAGTGTATTAAAAAGCAGAGATGTTACTTTTCTGACAAAGGTCTGTCTAGTCAAAGCTATGGTTTTTCCAGTAGTCATGTATGGATGTGGAGTTGGACCATAACGGAAGCTGAGCACTACAGAATTGATCCTCTTCAACTGTGGTGCTGGAGAAGACTCCCAAGAGTCTCTTGGTCTGCAAGGAGATCAAACCAGTCAATCCTAAAGGAGATCAGTCCTGAATATTCATTGGAAGCACTGATGCCAAAGCCGAAGCTCCAATACTTTGGCCACCTGATGCAAAGAACTGACTCATTTGAAAAGACTCTGATTCTGGGCAAGATTGAAGGCAGGAGGAGAAGGGGACAAGAAAGGATGAGAAGATTGGATGGTATCACCAATTCAATGGACATGAGTTTGAGCAAGCTCTGGGAGTTGGTGATGAACAGGGAAGACTGGTGTGCGATAGTCTATGGGGTTGCAAAGAGTCAGGCATGACTAACTGACTGAACTGAACTGATTGCACTTAATCGTCATATCTCTTTGGTTCCTTAATACCTTAATACCTCAGTCTTTCCTTGACTTTGATGAACCTAAAAGTTTTGAAGAGTAGTGATCAGGTATAGAATGTTTCTCAGTTTGGATTTGCCTAATTTTTTTTTTATAGTTAGATGTAGGTTATGTGTATTTCACAAGCATTCCACAGAGGTGATGAAGCTTTCTTAATGTAGTATATCAGGGGTTAATAGAACTTATCACTGGTTATGTTAACCATAGTCACTTAGTTGGTATCTTCCAGGACTTCTCTATTGTAAAATTACCAATTTTTCTTCACTATTTTTAAATATGTGGAGTAAATGCTTTGAGACTATGTGAACATCTTATTCTTAAATTCTCATCAATAGATCTTGTTCTAATAGCAATGTTTGATTTCCCTAATTCCATCTACATTTAGTAATTGAAATGCTTCTGTAAGGAAGCATTTGCAAACAAAGGTCTGTCTAGTCAAGGCTATGGTTTTTCCAGTAGTCATATATGGATGTGAGAGTTGGACTATAAAGAAAGCTGAGCGCCGAAGAATTGATGCTTTGGTGTTGGAGAAGACTCTCGAGAGTCCCTTCGACTGCAAGGAGATCTAACCAGTTCATCCTAAAGGAAATTAGTCATGAATATTCACTGGAACAACTGATGCTAAAGCTGAAACTCCAATATTTTTGCCACCTGATGCGAAGAGCTGACTCATTGGAAAAGACCCTGATGCTGGGGAAGATTGAAGGTGGGAGAAGGGGACAACAGAGGATGAGATGGTTGGATGGCATAACTGACTCAATGGACATGAGTTTGAGTAAACTCTGGGAGTTGGCGATGGACAGGGAGGCCTGGCATGCTGCAGTTCACGGGGTTGCAAAGAATCGGACATGACTGAGCAACTGAACTGAACTGTAAGTAAGAATTTTTCCTCCCCCCCCCCTTAATTTACCACATCAATGATTTATTTTTGTTATTATGGTGTCATAGATATTTATTGTTTGATTGATTATGATCCAATACTATTGTTATTTACATTTTTGCTCAAAATTTTCCAGTTTTTGGTCCTCGAGTGCTCTTACAGGTTGACTGTGTGTCTTTTTCATATATTATCACACTCTTCTCCATTTTTTGAGTACTTCCTTATTCTCTAGATCACTGGATGGTGCAGGATTCTATTGGATTTTCCCCAGGTGTGGAATTAACTACTTCTCTAAAGAGCCTGATTCCTTTTACTGGAGGTAGTTATTTATAAACCAAAATCCAGGTGCTAAGTGGACATATTTCTATTGAGGTAACATTGCTCTCAGAAAACAGAGCTAAGAATTATCTTTTTGTCTACCAAACTGTGTACACATACCACATATATATTTATTAATATGTCAATATATCTGAATAGATATTGTGAAATATACCCCTCCAGACTCCATGAGTTCACATTGATACCTCTAATTCCAGTCTAGCAACTCAGGATCCATTGTAGCAATCTGCCTTTGCTTACCTGTAATTTCTTACTCCAACAGTGATAAACCTGGTTATTAAATATCTATAATATATTTACCTATGCTTATTGTTTAACCTTGTATACATAGAAAGTGGCTTCAAAATTACTCATATGCATAGAGCTGTGAAAAACATTGCTACAGTGTTTGTGTACAGTCCTTGTTTTGTCTTTAATATTATAACATCCAGTCAGAGCGATGATTTTCTAAGTCAGTTTGGTTGACTCATTTCTCCCAACCACTTCAGTGTGGTTATGTCATTCATTCAAATTACAGTTCAATGCATTTGCCACAGTCTGCATTCCATCTGTAGTTCTCCTCACAGTCTGGTTGATATTTTAAAATTTAAATGCAACAAACTTCACTCTTTGTATTACACAGTTCTGTGGTTTCTGTGAAATGCAGAGAATACTAAAGAGAACAATTCCATCACCCCAAAATTTTCTTTTGCTGCCCCTTTTTAGTCAATTTATTCTCCATAAAACCCCCAACAACAGTGATCTGAGTCTCAATAGTTTGGGCTTTTCTAAAATTTACACAAATAGGATCATATAGATTTGAGGGCCTGGTCACTTTTTTATGAGCAAAATTCATTTAATATTTATGAATCAGTTGTTCTTTTCCTTGCCATTTAGTGGTCCATTGTATGGAATCATTTGCTTATTCACTCATTGAAGTATTAATATATCACACTTGTTACCAGGATTTTGTGCTTAAAGATGAATTGTCTATAAATGTTAATGTATAGG
Organism: Bos indicus x Bos taurus; assembly: GCF_003369695.1. NCBI lineage: Eukaryota > Metazoa > Chordata > Mammalia > Artiodactyla > Bovidae > Bos > Bos indicus x Bos taurus. The sequence goes on along the minus strand of NC_040076.1, from coordinate 62,978,558 downwards.
CTTTTGTATAAACATAATTTTCACAAAACTTTGCAACATAAGTTCATTTAATGACTAGGAGTAGGATTGCTGGATAGTAGGGCAAATGTATGCATAATTTGTTAAAACAAATGAAAAAAAAACCCTGTTTCTTAGAGTGGCTGTATCATTTTGTATGACCCGTAACAATGAATGAGAGAACCATTTATTTTCTATCCTGGCTGGCACTTGTTTTGTTTTTAAATATGGCCATTGTCATAGGTGTATAGTTAATATCTCATTGGGATTTCAATTTGCATTTCCCTAGTGGCTAATGATGTTGAACCTCTCTTTTATATGCTTATTTCCCATCTGTATATCTTCTATGTTTAAATAGAACAGAACTTTTGCCTATTCTTATGAAGAGGTTTTCTTACTGTTAAGTTTTGAGAGTTCTTTCTATATTATTAATATGCCTTTTATCAGATATACAGCTTTCAAATATTTTCTGTCAGTCTACAGCTTGCCTTACTTTCTCTTAACAGTGCATTTCATTGAGAAAACAATTGTATCTATGAAGTACAATTTATCAATTTTCCTTTTATGGGCTCTGTTTTGGGTGTCTTATCTAAACATTTTTACTAAATTAAAGTTCATGAAGATATTTTCCTCTTTGCTTCTAGAAATTTTATGTTGTACTTCTTTTTTTTTTCATTTAGGTCTATTTTGAGTTATTTTGTGTAAAGCGTTTTTGTGCATGTGGGTATGTAATTTTTATAGTACCATTTATTGAGAAGATTATTTTTTATTCAATGAACTGCTTTTGCACCTTGGTCAAAATTCAGTTAACTGCATGTATCTATTTCTAGGCCTCTGTTTGGTTCCACTGACCTTTGTGCTAATTATTTTTCCAAACCATATTTTCCACATGTAGTTTTATGGCAAGTCTTGATATCAAATAGTATGACACATCCTACTTTGTTGTCCTTTGTTCAAAATGTTTGGACTATTCTATTTCCTTTGCATTTCTGTGTGCATTTTAGGCTCAGCTAGTTGATACCTATTTTATCAAATTGGAAAGAATTGATAACTAATCAATATTTAGTTTGACAACCCAGGAAAACAATTTTTCTCTTCATTTAGTTAAGTTTCCTTTCATTTTTTTTTTCCTTCAGTGTTTTGTAAGTTTTCATCTACGTATATTTGATAGAATAAAATGGAAGTATTTCAATTTTGGTGGTATTTTAAGTGGCATTTTAAAATTTAAGATTCTAAGTATTCATTACTAGTGTATAGAAATGTAGTGGATTTTGGCATATTGACCTTGTATCCTGCGCCCTTGCTAAATTCATGTAGGGTTAATTTCATTCAGGGTTTATTTGTAAGTTCTCTGGGATTTCATTGGTGGATAGGTAGAATTTGATTTTTTTCCTTTCCAATCCCTATGTTTTTTGTTTTCCTCACTATTATATTGGCTAGGATTTACATTTTGGATAGGCGTACTGAGAGGGGACATTTTTTTTTGTCCTCAGTCTTATGGGAAAAGCCCTAAGTCTTTCACCATTGCATATGATATCAGTGACAGGTTTTATGTAGACATCTTTTTATCATTCATCAATTATTGCACTTTCATCATGAATGAATGTTGAATTTTGTCACATTCTTTTTCTCCCTCTATTGCAATGATTTTGTGACTACTCTGCTTCAGTCAGTTAATAGAGTAGACTTGACTGATTTTCTCAAATCTTTAAGTATAGAGAATTGATCATTTTACCTTTCTTAAATGTTTGGTGGAATTTGCTAGTAACACCATCTGGGTATTGAGTTTACTTTCTAGTTATCAAATTGTGAAATAAATTTCTTTAATAATACAGTGCTATTGAAGTTATTTTTTTCTTCTTAAATGGACTTTGTTTATCTTGCAATGAGCTGGCCCATTTTAGCTACTTTGTCAAACTTATTGGCATAGGTTCACTATAATATTTCCTTATTATTCCAAGTAATAATAAGTGCTGAAAAATAATAATGAGCGCTGAAGAATTAATGATATTGAACTGTGGTGTTAGAGAACATGTTTGAGAGTCCTTTGGACTTCAAGGAGATCAAACCAATTATTCCTGAAGGAAATCAGCCCTGAATATTCATTGGAAACACTGATCCTGAAGCTGAAACTCCACCTCCAACACTTTGGCCACCTGATGCAAAGAACTGACTCACTGGAAAAGGCCCTGATGCTGGGCAAGATTGAAGGCAGGAGGAGAAGGAGATGACAGAGGATGAAGTGGCTGGATGGCATCACTGACTCGATGGACACAAGTTTGAGCAAGCTCTGGGAATTGGTAATGGACAGGGAAGCCTGGAGTGCTGCAGCCCATGTGGTAGCAAAGAGTCAGACACAACTGAGTGACTGAACTGAACTATTCCAAGTATTGCTTTGCCTGGATTGTAATGACCTTTCACTGACATACTTCCAATTCTTGCAGCTCATCTATTTTGCTCCTTCATACCCCTCTGTCAGTGGCTACAGTACCTTTTCCAGTTCTGCACCACAAAGGAGACTTCCCCAGAATGTTCTCAATGTTTTCTGTGAATATATGTTGCATATATATATATATATATATATTCAGATTTAAATTGAAGAAAGTAGGGAAAACTACTAGACCATTCAAGTATGACCTAAATCAAATCTTTAAAAATTATAAAGTAGAAATGAGAAATAGATTTAAGGGACTAGGTCTGATAGAGTGCCTGATGAACTATGGGCCAAGGTTCATGAGATTGTAAAGGAGATACGGAGCAAGACCATCCCCAAGAAAAAGAAATGAAAAAAGCAAAATGGTTGTTCTAAGGAGGCCTTAAAAATAGCTTTGAAGAGAAGAGAAGCAAAAAGAAAAGGAAAGATACATCCATTTGAAATCTTAGTTCCAAAGAATATCAAGGAGAGATGAGAAAGCCTTCCTCAGTGGTCAGTGCAAAGAAATAGAGGAAAACAATAGAATGAGAAAGACTAGAGATATCTTCAAGAAAATTAGAGATACCAAGGGAACATTTCATGCAAAGATAGGCTCAATAAAGGACAGAAATGGTATGAACCTAACAGAAGCAGAAGATGTTAAGAAGAGGTGGAAGAATACACCAAAGAACTGTACAGAAAAGATCTTCATGACTCAGAAAATCATGATGGTGTGATCACTGACCTAGAGCCAGACATCCTGGAATGTGAAGCCAAGTGGGCCTTAGAAAACATCACTATGAACAAAGATAGTGGAGGTGATGGAGTTCCAGTTGAGCTATTTCAAATCCTAAAAGATGATGCTGTGAACGTGCTGCACTCAATATGCCAGTTAATCTGGAAAACTCATCAGTTGGCCACAGGACTGGAAAAGGTCAGTTTTCATTCCAATCCTTAAGAATGGCAATGCCAAAGAATGCTCAAACTACTGCACAATTGCACTCATCTCACACTCTAGTAAAGTAATGCTCAGAATTCTCCAAGCCAGGTTTCAACTGTTCTTGAACCGTGAACTTCCAGATGTTCAAGCTGGATTTAGAAAAGGCAGAGGAACCAGAGATCAAATTGCCAACATCTGCTGAATCATGGAAAAAGCAAGAGAGTTCCGGAAAAATATCTATTTCTGCTTTATTGACTATTCCAAAGCCTTTGACTGTGTGGATCACAATAAACTATGGAAAATTCTGAAAGAGATGGGAATACCAGACCATCTGACCTGCCTCTTGAGAAACCTGTATGCAGGTCAGGAAGCAACAGTTAGAACTGGACATGGAACAGTTAGACTGGTTCCAAATAGGAAAAGGAGTATGTCAAGGCTGTATATTGTCACCCTGTTTATTTAACTTATATGCAGAGTACATCATGAGAAACGCTGTGCTGGATGAAGCACAAGCTGGAATCAAGATTGCCGGGAGAAATACCAATAACCTCAGATATGCAGATGACACCACCCTTATTGCAGAAACTGAAGAAGAAAGAAAGAGGCTCATGATTAAAGTAAAAGAGGGGAGTGAAAAAGTTGGCTTAAAGCTCAACATTCAGAAAACAAAGATCATGGCATCCGGTCCCATCACTTCATGGAAAATAGATGGGGAAACAATGGAAACAGTGTCAGACTTTATTTTTCTGGGCTCCAAAATCACTACAGATGGTGACTGCAGCCATGAAATTAAAAGACACTTACTCCTTGGGAGAAAAGTTATGACCAACCTAGATAGCATATTAAAAAGCAGAGATGTTACTTTGCCAACAAAGGTCCATGTAGTCGAGGCTATGGTTTTTTCCAGTAGTCACATATGGATGTGAAAGTTGGACTGTGAAGAAAGCTGAGTGCTGAAGAATTGATGCTTTTGAACTGTGGTGTAGGAGAAGACTCTTTGAGATTCCCTTGGACTGCAAGGAGATCCAACCAGTCCTTCCTAAAGAAAATCGGTCCTGAATATTCATTGGAAAGACTGATGTTGAAGCTGAAACTCCAATACTTTTGCCACCTGATGCGAAGAGCTGACTCATTTGAAAAGACCCTGATGCTGGGAAAGATCGAAGGCAGGAGGAGAAGGGGATGACAAAGGATGAGATAGTTGTATGTCATCACTGACTCAATGGACATGAGTTTGAGTAAACTCTGGGAGTTGGTGATGGACAGGGAGGCCTGGCGTGCTGCAGTCCATGGGGTTGCAAAGAGTTGTACATGACTTTGTGACTGAACTGAACTGAATGTTACATATATTTCTAGATAATTTGTTGGGTGAGTACATGTCAATATCTTAGAATTGGTGTATGATATTCTCCGTTTTTACTGTTTAGTGGATAAGTCATGTTCAATTCTTTTGTGGACTGTTGCCTATGGACTGTTGCCCACCAGGCTCCTCTGTCCATGGAATTTCCCTGGTTCCAAAATACTGGAATGGGTTGCCATTTCCTTCTCCAGGAGTCTTCCTGATCCAGAGATCAAATGTGTGTCTCCTGCCTGCACTGGTACATGGGTTCTTTACCACAGAGCCACCCACACATTCTTTAGGACCATGCTTCTTTTTTTTTTTTCAGAGTAAGACAAAAGAAATCTAGAAACTAAAGAATGAGTGATCCTGGTATGAATGAGAAATCTCTGTGATTCCTGTGGAACTATGGAATTCCTATTTCATAATATTTAGTATGATTATATTTTGTCATCTTGCTTTGAAACAACTTTTATGTGTTTTCTAACACCAATGATATTTTTAAATTTTCTTGCTATTTTCAGTTGTTTGTTGTTCAAAATTCCTCAAAAGTACGTGTATTCTATCTTTTATATATGCCAGATGTTATATATTTCATTTGGCTAGCTTTCATCTTTTATTTGTGTAATATACATTGATACATTTTAATTTCTTTAGAAAATAAGTTATTTGATCTGAATTAAATTTGTGTTAAGTCATTTCTAGCAATATAGTTAAATGCAGCATAATGATAAGAATTTTTTAATTTTAGTGTATGTATTTTCTTCCTATAACACCTGAGAATATATATAAAGCAAAAGACCTTTCTGCAATATGATGGGAATCAGTAGGGGATAGGATTCCATTTTCACAGGAAAAGGAAGAAGAATTCTATCCATGTGTATTCTCATTTAATGTTTCCTAATCAGGAGATTGGTTGATTGATACCTGTCTTTAGATAAGGTCTTTAGACCTTTAGATAAGGTCTCAGTGGTCTTAGAATATGATTGGACCCTGATCATTTATTTCAAATGTGAAATTCAAGTTTATTCTTCTGTTTTCTCATATGACAAAAGACAAAGAAAAATAAGAGCAAATGTAATAGTCTGGAATCAGAAGGGAGTTAGAACTTTGATTCATTTTAGGAGTGTGAACTTGAGAGATTCACAGGGGGTCTGAAAGATAGCCTTACATTTTTCTAAATTATATGTTCATATTTTTTCACATTGACATATGTAATAATATGTCAGTTGAGTTTTACAGTCAGAGAAAACAGGTGGGAACAAAATAGTCAAGTAAAGACCTTCTTTACTCTTCAGGGTTATTTAAACAAGTAACATTTTTTACTGTGTATATAAATGAAGATATTGACTTTAGTAGCATGAGACCACAAAAATTATACCACAACACTTCTTGGTATAATAATACTATTAAAATATAATAATCCTTTAAAGTACTATAATAGCTAAATTCCTGTTAATTTCTAATTTTGTGGCAAAATTGTCTTCACAAAGTCAAAAGTTTGGTGCAGACTTGTAGAATCAGAAATTTTCATGATTGATCTTGAGAAGATACAACAACTAAATCAATACAAACTGCAACTTTATTTTTCTATATAAACCAAATTGTACTTTTACGTACAAAAATTTTGTAAGACTCACTTTTAACATTTGGAAGACTGTACTTGCCACAAGTTATTTTGAAGTGATAAAAGGGTTTTGCAAATGCTGTCAAATGAAATATGCATTTCCAAATGCTGCTAGGATGACCAAATGTATTTTTGTGTGTAAGATGTGTCTTGTAGTCACTTAAAATTGTTAATTGTCTTGGACATGATCTTAATGATACAAGTCAAATGGTAATTCTTCTTGAACTTGGCTTTTGCAAAACTTCAGCTGCTGTTATATTGCTTCAGTACAGAAAGCACCAACTATTATAGCTTACCCACTCATCATATTATGCATTAAACGAGTCACAAAAGCACTCTTGGTGGTATAATGCATGTCTAAAATGAGTTTTAAGATCATGAAAAATTTGGATATGTGTACCAGTCAGGACTTGACACAGTAAGAGAAAACGTTCAAGTATTTTAAGCATTTGTTGTTGTTTAGTCGCTCAGTTGTGTCTGACTCTTTGCGACCCTATGGACTGTAGCCCATCAGCCTCCTCTGTCTATTGGTTTTCCCAGGCAAGAATACTGAAGCGGGTTGCCATTTTCTTCTCCAGCGGGTCTTCCTGACCCAGGAATAAAACCCACTTCTGCATTGGCAGGTGGGTACTTTACCACTGAGCCACCAGGGAAGCCCAAGCATAAAGCTTTTTAAGCATAAATGTATTTAATACAAGTAGTTACATATACATAAAAATTAAGTAAACATGAGCTAGATCTAGACTGTGCCTACAGAAATGATTACTAGAATGCTATATAACCTACTTGCTGTAAGAGTGATTCCCTTTGAGACTGCAACTGAATTTTTTTTTTTTTTTATTTTAAAAACCCTCACCTATAGTTATGATCCCAGGATTTGGAAGCCACTGCTGCAACTTCCTCTCAACACTAACAAACTGGCTGGGTATAGAGAGATGATAGAAGAACCTTATTTGGTAGCCAAATACCAAAACCATCAGGAAGATGGGTTAAATTTTATCTACCTCCCGCCCCCCCAACAATGAAATAAGTTGAAGGCCTAACCCCTAGGACATAAAACTGTGAGCTTAATTATAAATAGTCTTTACAGATATAGTGAAATTAAGATGAGGTCATTAGGGTGGACCCTAATCTAACAAAACTGTTGTCTTTATCAAAAAAGAATATTTAGACACATACATACACAGATATACATAGAAGGAAGACAGTGGTAGAAACACAGAGACAAAGCCATGTGAATGTGGAGACAGAGATTGGAATAATGCTGCCACAACCAAGGGACATGTAGAATGACAGGCACCATTGGATACTAGCAAGAATCAAGACAGGATTCTTCCCTATGGATTTTGGAAGGAGCCGGTCTTGCTGACACCTTGATTTTTGGACTGTGATACGATACATTTTTGTTACTTGAACACATTCAGTTTTTGGTACTGCTATGTGGATCACAATAAACTGTGGAAAATTCTGAAAGAGATGGGAATACCAGACCACCTGATCTGCCTCTTGAGAAATTTGTATGCAGGTCAGGAAGCAACAGTTAGAACTGGACATAGAACAACAGACTGGTTCCAAATAGGAAAAGGAGTATGTCAAGGCTGTATATTGTCACACTGTTTATTTAACTTATATGCAGAGTACATCATGAGAAATGCTGGACTGGAAGAAACACAAGCTGGAATCAAGATTGCTGGGAGAAATATCAATCACCTCAGATATGCAGATGACACCACCCTTATGGCAGAAAGTGAAGAGGAACTCAAAAGCCTCTGATGAAAGTGAAAGTGGAGAGTGAAAAAATTGGCTTAAAGCTCAACATTCAGAAAACAAAGATCATGGCATCCGGTCCCACCACTTCATGGGAAATAGATGGGGAAACAGTGGAAACAGTGTCAGACTTTATTTTTCTGGGCTCCAAAATCACTACAGATGGTGACTGCAGCCATGAAATTAAAAGGCACTTACTCCTTGGAAGGAAAGTTATGACCAACCTAGATAGCATATTCAAAAGCAGAGACATTACTTTGCCAACAAAGGTTCATCTAGTCAAGGCTATGGTTTTTCCTGTGGTCATGTATGGATGTGAGAGTTGGACTGTAAAGAAGGCTGAGCACTGAAGAATTGATGCTTTTGAACTGTGGTGTTGGAGAAGACTCTTGAGAGTCCCTTGGACTGCAAGGAGATCCAACCAGTCCATTCTGAAGGAGATCAGCCCTGGGATTTCTTTGGAAGGAATGATGCTAAAGCTGAAACTCCAGTACTTTGGCCATCTCGTGCAAAGAGTTGACTCATTGGAAAAGACTCTGATGCTGGAAGAGATTGGGGGCAGAAGGAGAAGAGGATGACAGAGGATGAGATGGCTGGGTGGCATCACTGACTCGATGGACGTGAGTCTGAGTGAACTCCGGGAGTTGGTGATGGACAAGGAGGCCTGGCGTCCTGTGATTCATGGGGTCACAAAGAGTCGGACACGACTGAGCGACTGATCTGATCTGATCTGATCTGATGGCAGCCCTAGGAAACCAATTGCCTATGCACATCTTCTGCTTTCAGATATTGAAATGGCATTTGATTTATGGAGACTTATTTGCTCCAGAGTCTTCACTGCAAGGGTGTCTGTAAAATGGAACGTTTACATTCCACCCTTGGCAGTATATTCAGACATTCTAGAACAAGGCTAGAAAGGAAGCTGATTTAATCCACACTGTCCACCTTGACCCATTTTTTCCCCCAAAACTATCAGCAAATGAAGATATGGAGCAGTCAAACATTTTAATATTCCTAATTTTATCAAACATTTTTTCCATCATTTAATTTTTTTTGTTGTAACAGAGTTAAAATATCATTGATAGAAATGGTACAAGAAGGAATCAGGGATGAAAGTGTGGGAAACATAAATTTTGATTGTACTTTCCTAAACTCTTATTTTGTAAATATAAGCATTGAATATAAATAAAGACTCAGACATGTTTTCAGCCTGAATAGAGCTCATAGATGACTTATCTGTGAATTCAATCTAGGAAATGTGTTTCAGTAGAATTTGTGGCAGAGAGAAATTTCTTAATGAACAAAAAGCGAGAGAAATGTGGGTTATCTAACTGTAGAAATATGAAATCTAGAGAAGCCATGCTATGTATTTGCCACTTATGGAAAAGGTGACAAGGAAGAAAGCCTGGCAAGATCTGCAAAAGCAAAATTAGAGCAGCAGCTTCAAGAGGGCACTTAGTGAACCATGACTGTAATGAGAACACCAGGCAGTGAAAAGGTAAGAGAAGTAATAAATGAATGGTAATATCCACATAGTTATTAAAAATTGAGCAATGAATAAACAGATAAAGGTAAGACCCTTAGGGAATGGAAATAACAGGGACCTGGGATGATAGGGGTTAATATGAACTGGTGTATGTGTAGTGGGTGGATAGGTGTCCTGGGGAATAGAGAGGTGCTGTGAGAGAATGGAGTAAGACAGTCAGTGCTAGAGTTCTTTATGTATTCTCTTCCAGTACCTTAGGATGAACAAAGCCTATCTCCCCAACCTGTGATGACCCAGACCTCTGGTACACAAGTTCTCTTGAGTAAATTCAATAGCTACAGAAGCCCTGACTTTATGAAGTGCTGGTAAGAACTGGTGAGGACAAAGTAGTTAAGAGCAGCCACTCTCCCATCCCTCCAGCTCCAAAATCCAAGGCCTGTTAAATTACAATCTAGGAAATCTCTCCCCTGGTATTACTTGTGTTTAGGGAGAAAAGATGAAGCCTTTATATGAGAAGTTGTTCTGTGGTGAGAGGTTGTAGTTCTGTAGTGAGAGAGTTGTGATTTTCTGGTGATTTGATTGTCTACCAGAAGGCTCAACCATTCTCTACACCACCACCTCTGGGGTTTTGGAAATAAATATGCATTGTCAGAATTATTGAGATTTATGAGGAGGGGAAGCTTAGGACTAAAATAACAAGACATTTAAGGACTTTTAAAAACAAAAAACAACACATTGGAATATGCAGTTTGACAGAATTAGAAATATTAGAACAGATGCACCAAAAATTTAAAATCACACTAATAAAGTTCAGCAATAAGAAAGGGAACATTTAAACCACCTAGACAAGAAAAATAAAACAAAATGGTAGAAACATTAATTATGAAAAAACATGATTGAAATAAATATTCTAATTAACACTTCATTCAACTTTTTGTACAACTTTCAAAGATAATCATAAAAGTTCTATGGAAAAGAATCACCTGGTACTTTCTGTGATGTGTGGGCAAGAGACACTTGTCATATCTAACACTCTCAAGTTGTTGTAATTAGCATAGTGTGGTATTAGTGGAAGAATATGTAAACTGACCAATGAAACATAATACAAAGAAACAGAATCATAGATGTATGGAGTTTCACATATGACTGAGGTAGCAGGTGAGATAAGTGTGAGAAAAAGGGAGTGGTCTTTAATTGGAAGTAGGAAAAGGGTTATACACGAAAAGAGAAAATTGTACACTGACTTCAATAAAATACAATATTGTAATTAGCCTCCAATTAAAATAAATTTAAATAAAAAAATCAACTGCAATTGGACTAGAGACTTAAACATAAAGCATGACTTTAAAAAACAAATAGAAAAGATTTAATTAAAAAGAAACATGTATTGGCTATAAAATAAAATATTAGTTAATTTGAATATATAAAAGTAAAGTCAAGTCCCTTCACTGTTGTGCTTCTGTCCTACTTCTCTGGCCTCATTTCCTTCCTCTGTTTCTCACATGGCAGCATTCTCTCTTTGCATTATTTCATTATTCTTCTCTCCAGAGGCTAGTTTCTACATTTTCCAACCCAGAAAATTCCCGGTGCACTCAGAAAACTAATGTGTTTAGATGCATAATCTACCTTTGATGTCAATAGTAAATATTTTTCTACTGCAACTATCACAGTATATTTCTAAAAATATAGAAAATTAGAGTATATTTCTAAAAGCATAGGAAATTAGTGTACAGAATGCAATTTATAAGCATGGTCTTTTAAGAAGAAAGGAAGGCAAGCAATAAAAACACTGAAGTTCTATAGTAAAAACCAGTGAAGAAGAGCCATAGTGTTATCTATGATACTACTAAATTGTATAGAATCTCATCAATAAATAATGGTAATAGCAGTTAAGGATTATAAAGTGGGAATAATAAAAAGTAGTTATATATAATAATATAAACTGGTCTTCACCTGAGAATGTGAAGACCATTCAGTTGAGGATGATTTCTGAATTCAAACACAGAACTTCAAATTTCTAAAGTCAGTTTTCCCAGGAGTCATCCAACAGTACATTTTTGTCAAACATTTTTTGTCAAATGGTCTGAAAAAAAAAACAACCAACTGTCTTCAGAAGCAAAGTGTATCTTTTCTAACAAGGACACAAAAAGATTTGTTAATAATGCAAGAAAATGCGCCAAACTAACCCATGCTGATAAAATATCTTGAATTTTAGGTTTAAGTGCTACCCTATACATCCCAATATCATTGTACTACATTTGACTAGATTTTAAAAAACAAGAAAAAAAAAAACAGGCAATACTATAAGGGCTTGAAATTGAAAACTTGTTTTCAAATATTGGAGATTCAGAATATCACTGGGTGTTTGGACCAGACATGTAATATCAAGGAGAAATCATTCCCGAGGATTCAAAAATAATGACATGAGGAGTGCAGTAATCTCTTTATCCAGAAAAACAGTCATGTAACTAAAAAGCATTTTTAAAAAATTTTAAGTTTCCAGAAATTATTCTTAGGGGCATACAGCAGATGAAGAAACATTCACTAAAGGAAATCTGCTCTACCTGGGTAGGAAGAATGAGACTATGGCATTTGAGCCATGGTCTTCTCCCTTACCCTTTATGCAAGCTCTGTTTTATGGGGACTCTACTTGGGGTGCTCTACTCTCAGGGGATGCAGTCAAATGTACAGGGTTCTCATCCTCCCGAAACCCATGTTGCGGAAGTTCTGTTTTTCCTGAGTGTTTTTAGAAGACTGAGGTCCCTTAAATAACTCAGCTCTTTTGTGTATGAAGGGAAACGTTACTCCAGGAAGAGCAAGCTGAGAATACTGGGAACCTGATCATCCCTGAACCAACTTACTTATAGTTTCCACACCAGGAGGAGGAATCTGAAAAGACAGGGGGCTACCACCTTCTGCAGTGCCCATTGTAGAGCAGAGATGTCACTCTGACATAAGGAAACTGCCTACTGTTCCTGTACCCAATTCTTGTGTAGTGGCAAAGAAGTGCTGCCTGGGAGAGAGGCAGCATATAGGATGAAGATGTGAGGAGGCTAACTTATTTGGATAAGACCGTGAAAAATTCCATGACTGTGTTACTGTGAACAGTGGAAGCCTTAGTGAAGATTAGTCAGGAAGATTCTCCATAGCTCCATGTTACTAGCAGAGACTAGCAGAATGGCAGAGCAGTCAGCTAGAAGTTTAACAGAAAGAACAAATGAGAAAGACAACCAAAAAGAACCAGCTAGAGTTAGAGTCAACCCTGAGCACTGAGAATTCTGAGAGCATTCTTTAATCTATAAACATTCAGGAACAATCAGAATGGAATGTGGGACAGACTTGAATGGAAAGGAAGAAGTAAATTGTGCTTGCTAGTAATATACTCTTACATGTAGAAAATCCTAGGAAATATGCTAACATTTTCAGAACAACAAAATACATTCAGTAAGGTTTCAGGGCACGGTATGAATATATAGAAATTGGTTATATTTTGATAAACTAGTAATGAAAAATTTGAAAATGAAATTAAGAAAACAGTTTCACTTACAGTGGCACCCAAAAACATAATACATAAAAGAACTCTCAGCACTGAATAAGAAAAAGACAAAGGACTCAATTTAAAAATGAGTAGAAATTTTGAACAGATACTTCTTTGAAAAAGATAAACGATTGGTTCATAAACACACCAAAGATATACATCACTAATCTTTAGGGAAATGCATATCTAAGCTGCAGTGAGATACTACATCACACTCACTAGGCTGCCTATTCTCAGAAAGATGATAACAACTGCTGGTGAGAATATAGAGGAATTGGAAGTTTATACATTGCTGGTAGAAATGTGAAATCATGTAGCCACTTTGGAAAATCCTCAAAATATTGAACATAGAGTTGTGTGTGTGTGTGTGTGTTAGTGATTCAGTCATGTTCAACTCTTTGCAACCTCATGGGCTGTAACTCTCTAGGCTTCTCTGTCCATGGAATTCTCCAGGTAAGAATTCTGGAGTGGGTCAATATTCCCTTCCCTAGGGGATCTTCCCTACTCAGGGATCAAACCCAGGTCTCATTGCGGGCAGATTCTTTACTATCTGAGCCACCAGGGAAGCCCAGAGTCATCATGTGCTGTGCTGTGCATAGTCAACTTAGTCTTTTCCAATTCTTTGCAACCCAATGACTGCAGCATGCCAGCCAACAGGGAAGCCCAAGAATACTGGAGTGGGTAGCCTATTCATTCTCCAGGGGATCTTCCTGACTTAGGAATTGAACCAAGAGTTACTACATTGAAGGTAGATTCTTTACTAGATGAGCTACCAGTGAAGCACCCCCTCCCCAGAGTTATCTTATGTCCTAGCAATTATACTAAGTATGTAACCATTAGGAATAAAAACATGCTCACACACAAACACATATACAAGTTCATAGAAATGTTATCTATCAGTTCAGTTCAAGTCAGTCACTCAGCTGTGTCCAACTCTTTGTGACCCCATGGACTGCAGCACGCCAGCCTTCCCTCTCCATCACCAACTCCTGGAGCTTGCTCAAATTCATGTCCATTGAGCCATCCAACCATCTCATCTTCTGTCATCCCCTTTTTCTGCCTTCAGTCTTGACCAGCATTAGGGTCTTTCCCAATGAATCAGTTCTTTGCATTGGGTAGCCAAAGTATTGGAGTTTCAGCTTAAGCATCAGTCCTTTCAATGAATATTCAGGATTGATTTCCTTTAGGATAACTGGTTGAATCTCCTTGCAGTTCAAGGGAATCTCAAGAGTCTTCTCCAGCACCACAGTTCAAAAGCATCAATTCTTCAGTGCTCAGCTTTCTTTATAGTCCAACTCTCACATCCATACTTGACTACTGGTAAGAATATAGCTTTGACTAGATGGACCTTTGTTGGCAAAGTAGTGTCTCAGCTTTTTAATATGCTGTCTAGGTTGGTCATAGCTTTTCTTCCAAGGAACAAGTGTCTTTTAATTTCATGGCTGCAATCACCATCTGCAGTGATTTTGGAGCCCAAGAAAATAGCCTGTCACTGTTTCCATTGTTATCTATAATAACTGAATTGGAAACAACCTAAATGTACATCAACTGATGGACAGATAGAATGTGGTACAATGGAATATTGCTTAGCAATAAAAATCAATGAAGTCCTGATACATGTTACAACTTAACATGAAAACATTATGCCAAGTGGAAGAAGTCAGTCCAGAAAAATGATATATTGTATAATTCCATTTTTATGAAATAATAAGAATAAGCAAATCTGTAGACATAGAAAGTAAAATAGTGGTTTCCTGCATCTGAGATGGGGATTGGGGAATGAAAGCTAATATCAATGGATTTTTTTTTTCTTTTTTGAGGGATAAAGAAAATAAAAATGTTGACATTGTAGTGATGGTTGCACAACTTTGAATGTTCATTGAGTTGTATACTTTAAATGGGTAAATCTTATGGCCTCTGAATAAAGATGCTAAAAGAAAGAAAGAAAAAGAAAAAGTCTGGGTTTTACTATGGTGGTTGTGAGGTGTTTAGCCAACTGAGAAGTTAGGCAGAACGCAATCCACACAAGACGACTCTCACTTCTAACACCAAGTATAAATTCTGGGGATCCCAAAACACCCTCAGGTTCAATAATTCGCTAGACAGGGAGGATACACAGAACTCACTGACAGCTTTTATACTTGTGGTTACAGTCTACTACAGAAAAAGGATACAGGTTAAAATTTGTCAAGGGAAGAAGCACAGGGGTGGAGTCTGGGAGAAGCATTTCAGTGTTGGTCTACAAATATGGCCTATCACCAACCATGAAGTTTGTCTGAAGTAGAGAGTTTTATTGGGGCTCTTTTACATATTACAATGTGACTGATTTATTGCCCATGTCCTGAGTGTAACTCCATCTTAAGTCACATTTTCATTCTCTTTAAACTGGCCCAGGTTCTCTAGGAAGACTCCTGTCAGAGATGACATTTAAGAGATCACTTCACAGAGGAAGAGGACAAATGTCAAATTTCTTTTGGGGCACATAAGTTCAGTTCAGTTCAGTCACTCAGTCGTGTCCAACTCTTTGTGACCCCATGGACTGCAGCACACCAGGCTTCCCTGATCATCACCAATTCCTGGAGCTTGCAGAAATTCATGTCTATGATGAGTCGGTGATGCCATCCAACCATCTCATTTTCTGTCATCCCCTTCTCCTCCCGCCTTTAATCTTCCCCAGCATCAGGGTCTTTTCTGATGAGTCAGTTCTTTATGGGACACATAAAGGGCCCCTTTAATATACAGGGGCCCATTTTGCATCACATTGACGAGAATTAACTCCCTCGGAATCTCTGCTCTCCTGTCTCATCTATCTCAGATTCCTTCCTTTCTACACTCAGTGAATGAAATCACTCCCTTTGTAGAGATGTGCTCATTAAACAAAGATAAAGTGGAGCTTGTAATGGTGTGTAAACCTGGTGCTGCTCATAGCCACCACAGAGGGATCAGAATGAGACTCCTGTGATTGTCCAGGTTTACTTGATTTATATGTTTTTTGGAATTAGCTACCATTGCAGCAAAACAGGCATTAGTGTTTTAGACTATGTATCATGAAAACATTCTGAAGAGTAATATTAACACATTTGCCTCCAATTAAAATACATAAATTTAAATAAAAAATTAAAAAAATTAATAATTTATTTTAGAAGATATTAAATTTATTTAGGAAGATACCAAATCCCACTTTTATACCACTGATTTCTTCTTTTTTTTTGACTTGGGTTTTATCATTCTCATACCATTCTATTCTAATTCTCCAGTTGTGATCCCATGGAGACATTCCATTGTACTCAGAGCCCCTCTAACTCTGAGGTATACAGATAACAAAGAGAAAGCCTACAACGTTCTCAAAAGAACTTTTGTTCTTTGCTCTGTGGTTACCATCTTTCTTTTACTCCCTCTCCTCTGGCTGCAACCTCGTTTCTCATGAGTCATTGTGGACTCCAGCTTCATGGAAGCTATTTCTGATCCACCTGGTCCAGCACCTTCCACTCCTCACCCCCACCTTTCCCACAGAGGTGCATGGGGCTGGTTGAGGCAGGCGTCTTTATGGTTCCATTCCACAGTTATTCATAATGCTGGAAAGAACTTGAGAGAGCTGTTTTATTCCCACAGAAATGAAGTGACTTGTTCTAGGTCACACTGTTCTGGAACTCAGAGACTTGGCCCTAAGACCAGTTGTTTTTCTGCAAAGGGAGTGTCTTCAGTTTTCAAATCAAAGCATCAGATGATGCAAACACTGCTGAGAGATGCCTCAGAGACTGGTGATAATTAGATAAATTCTCATTTGGAAAAAATATTCAGTGTACATTTTTCTTTTATTCTAAAGTTCTTCTGAAAACCAGTGCTTTCTGTAAGTTCTTGACATTGTATTGGAAGAGACTGATTAAAGAAAATGAAATAATTTCATTTTACTATATTATCAATGTTTTCTTCTATCCTCAAAATTTTGCCTATTTCTTATACAGTTGTGGGATTGAGAATATATTTCTTAGAGTTTAGCATCTTGTGGTTTAATTTACTATGTTTTAAGGCATTCTCCTAGCAAATTTGTAATGGTCTGAGTAAGCTATACTTTAAAATTTAATATAGAAAACATGAACATTTTATGAACAAACCAATTATTATGCTTCTAAATTAACAAAATTGCTTTAGATATACAAAGATATGCTAAAAAAAACAAGCACTGCATTTGTTTCTATCTTCTTTGAAATATCTTTATTTTACCTATAATAACAAAATAAATGGAAAGAATTTTGGTCACTCCAAAATCTTTGTAAATTAAATCTCTACTCCTCTGGGATTCTAGTTCCTATCTCAGACATTTGAAAACAACTAAACACATGCTTTTTCCTATGTACAAAAGATGGCATAGATAATGAAGGAAACTAGTATTTAAACTCTTGAAATATTCTTTTAGGGTCAAGTCCACATTTAATAATTATTTCTAAAACCCAATATCATTTGGCCACTGCTTTCTGTTCTGTCCTTTTGAACTCCTTACTGCAGTCAAACTAGCATGACTTACTTTTCTAAACACAGTGGGCTTTATCTCATAGGCAGGCCTTTGTATGCAGTTTCCTCAATCTGGAACACTCCTTCCTACCCTCCTAAATGGTTCAATTTTAGATATCATTTCTTTCATGCCATAGGGCCTATTTAATAGTAAAACTATCATCAAATCTGTCAGAATGATGAACAAATAAATGAATGAATGATGCATGATAGCTTTTGGTGGTGAGAGTAACCCATGTCCTGCTGTATCCTTGTAGTCCTTGCTTCATGAGTAGCAGAGGCCAGGGCTATGGAAGACAATGGCAGGAGGATTGTGGGAAGAGGCAGTGAGGGATTGGAAGTTTCATAGCAGTGGATAAAGGATAAGGGGAAAAAATCAAAATTCCTGGAAGATGATATACAGGCTGGGACGTGCTGAACCTTTGCAATACCCTTAATATTCTTACAGTTCCCATCATATTACTATATACCAACATGTCTGGTATTTTTTTGGTACATCTTGCTTTCACTCCTCTATATATCTTGAAATAACTTAAATCCTTTGGGCAACACTAGCCTAAGCATTAATTTGTTAGGCTCATTTCTGAACCCTTCTTCCTCTCCAACCTTCACTTCAATTCACTGCTATCTGGATTTGAACATGGCTAAGGACTCTAGTACTCTTGCCTGGAAAATCCCATGGACAGAGGAGCCTGGTAAGCTGCAGTCCATGGGGTCGCGAAGAGTCAGACACGACTGAGCAACTTCACTTTCACTTTTCACTTTCACACATTGGAGAAGGAAATGGCAACCCACTCCAATGTTCTTGCCTGGAGTATCCCAGGGATGGGGGAGCCTGCTGGCCTGCCGTCTACGGGGTTGCATAGAGTCGGACACAACTGAAGTGACTTAGCAGCAGCAGCAGCAAGCAGTGTTTTCGGCATCTGTTCACTATCATAGGTCACCTTGTTTTCATCAGTTTATCTCCAGTCTCACTTCTGGAAGATCCCTTGATCTTCAGAAAGATCTTCCCTTGTTTCTAGGCTCTATTTACCAAAATCACTAAAGGTGTAGGATGCATTTAATCTGTTTCCACAGTTGTAATTTAGTTTCCTTATGTAGGTTCCGGGATCCAGTCAGGCTCTTATATCTCTACTTGTTCTCTAGTGTGATTAGTTCCCTTGTTAAATCATATTTCTGTTAACTTGAAGTATTGCAGGCAGATTCCTTACCAGCTGAGCCACGAGGGAAGCCCAAGAATACTAGAATGGGTAGCCTATCCCTTCTCCAGGGGATTTGTCTGATCCAGGAATTGAACCGGGGTCTCTTGCATTGCAGGTGGATTCTTTACCAACTGAGCTATCAGGGAAGCCCAGAACTTTAAGAATAGTCAATACGGAATGTGAAGTAAAGGGCAGGGTGTGAGTTGGCTACAGTGCTTGGGTGAAGAGTGGTGGAGACTACTGAGGACCAAGCAGAGTGGGATGTCTCGGGGCAGCAGCATGTCTGGGTTCTTTTCATGGTATATAGAACATGTTTGCTCTATGGACCCATGCCTTCCATTCAGAGCTCTCTCATGTACTCTGTTCTGCTTTTTCTAGTTTGAACTTGCTTTTCTGTGATCTCCTGAAGGACTAAAGACTATGCAACTTAAATTACAGTTTGCATTTTTGAATTCTTATTAATACGTATTTACCTAACTCTTCAGCTGGACTGTGTATTTTCAAAATCATGCATTGTTTATGGTTACGGTGATGTCTAAAATGTATTCTGTCCCTCTAACAATATCTAACACAATTTTAGATACAAATATAAAATGCCCAAATCTATAAAGTTGGAAAAAGACTTAAATGGGTTAAAATAAACACATGCGTATTAAGCACTTACTATATGCTGAGTATTTCTCTGGAATGCAGTAAGAACTCTGCTCTTAAGGAACTGAAAATTGTTTGTGGTAAAAGATTCAGCACGTGAAAAAAAAAAAAGATTCAGTACATGGTTTAAAGGTACAAATATGTGCTATGGCGATTTAGAGAATGAATTCCAAACTGGAAACAGATGCTATTCAGAGAGACTCACAGAGGAAGGAGGCCTTGAGAGGAATGAGAGAAGGCACACTTTATGCTGAGGATATACTTATATGCTGCTTTTTTTCCTATGAAGTATTTTCAAAAGAAATTTAGTTTTAGTGAATAGTACAGGTCACTTAAAGGTTTATATTTATAAATACGCCTAGAGAGTACTGAGTTAAAAGAGAGATTTCTTTTTTTTGTAAGATTTCACAGTATTTCTTATTTTGATAAGTAATATGAGTCTCTAAGACCAGCATAGAAAAAGTATTTTTATCATTTGTTTGATTTTGAAACCATTAATTCCCAAAGTATCTCCTGAGACTAGTGTTCCCTAGAACACATTTTGGGAAATGCTGAGCTAATTGAAAGATTCCGAGACGTGAACATCTGTAGCATGCTCTGTGGATACTCTAGTACCTTGTTATAACCAATTTATGGTAAACATCTGTGTTGATAGTAAGAAGTATTGATGCAGTTATAGGTTGAAACATAGGAAAAGGCCTGGTTTTAATCTTCCTTTCTAGTTTATGAAGAGGCACTAAAGGGATTTGAGGATCAGAGTGAAATCTTCCAAAGAGGAAGATAATTCTGGTTTAAATGTGAAGACTGCATTGCAGAAGCCAAATATCTTTGACAGAAAAACCAATTAGGAGGCTATTACAGTAGTGCAGGTGAAAGATAATGGGGATATGAACTAACACAGGGGCAAGTGGAGCATGGAAAGGACAGACAGGAGGCATCATAAAAACAGGATACTCATGAAATGTAAAGTTTGTTCACCCTTGCAAAAACTATTAATTCACTGCATTCATAGATTGAGAAAAATTTTCAATCATCTTGACTACTTCAGCAAATTATTATGTAAAATTCAATTCTTATTCCTGTTTTTAAAACAAAAAAAGCAGCCTCATAGTAAAGCGGATAGAAGTAAACATTCTTAACTTGATAAAGAGAATTTACAAAACGCCTGTAGCGAACAGACTATTTTATGGTTTTACATTCAGTTCAGTTCAGTTCAGGCGCTCAGTCTTGTCTGACTCTTTGCGACCCGATGGATTGCAGCATGCATGGCTTCCCTGTCCATCACCAAATCCCGATGCTTGCTCAGACTCATGTCCATTGAATTGGTGATGCCATCCAACCATCTCATCCTCTGTTCCCTTCTCCTCCTGCCTTCAATCTTGCCCAGCATCAGGGTCTTTTCTAATGAGTCAGTTCTTCACATCAGGTGGTCAAAATATTTACATTAGAGCCATTTTTATTATAGTCAGGATTTATTGGAGGTCTTAGCCTTTTAATAAGAAAAGAATTAAAAGAAATAAGAAATAAGAAAGATATATTTATTTCTGAGTGGTATAATTTTGTATATAGAATATCTCCCAAATATTTAGACAAGAGAGTTAAACATAATAAACATAATTTATACAGGATAGCAAATTGCAGCTTTCTAAATGTCATTCCAAACTTCATAGCATGATGTTATTGGATACAAAAACCTAGAAATGCTAAGAATATATTTACCAGCCTCTCTTTCGGCTCAGTTTCCACACGTGATCTGGCTTCCTCAAGCAGACACTCACAGGGGATATTTACAACTAAAAATGAGGCAGAGAGCATGTGTCTGTTGTTCTTGCTGGCAGTGACAGTTGGAAGAGCATTTGGCGTTCTGGGGTGGCAGTAACGGTGTCCCAGTGTTTGGACCCTCCCTAGTTTGTAGGTGCTAAGAAGCCTCCATCTTGGGGGCTGAGGAAGTGTGGCCCTGGAGTCAATAGCTGTGGATAAGCTTCTTGCTGCCTCCTGGGTTGTGACTGAGCTTCTGGAGCCTTGGAGTCAGCCCCTGGACAGTGATTGTTTTCCTTCTCCAACCTTCAGTTTTTGGCAGATATATTTTTGTTCCCTGCAGGTCAGTTCTAAGATTCTATTCTAGGTGTCCCTCCTGGAATCTTGGCTGAGAGTTTCCTAGCCTACCCCTTTCTACAATTTTGTAAGCACTTCATTCCCTGTATTAAATCCTTATCTTTGGGGGAGAGGACTAGAGTGATATCTGTTATCTGTAAGATCCTGACTGATATAGTTAGGTTGCCTGATATAAGATTAATACAATCCAGTTGTTATTTCTGTAAAAAAAAATAGTTTATAAATACTTCAAAAATGCCCATTTACAATAGCAACAAAAAAGTTGCATGGCCTTTGCAAAGAAAATTACAATTGCCTACTTAAACACATTATGGAACACATAAAATATGAAAAAAATACCGTACTCATGGGTAGGAAGATCCAATATTATCAAAATGTCAGTTCTCTTCAAATTAAAATAAAGATTCAATGAAATTTCTCCCCAAAACCACAAGTTTTTTTTTGTATGTGTAAAATTTGACAATCTTATTAAAGAAAATTGAAATTACAGTAGAGAGCCAAAATAGCTTGAGTCAGTTTATATTGATTTAATTACTGAATGGCAGAGACAACTGTATTGACTTTTTTGAAGTATAGTTGATGAACAATATTGCATTAGCTTCAGGTGTACAATAATGTGATTCAGTATTTTTAGAGATACATGGATATTGTAAATGGTGTTGCTATGCTGCTGTGAATATTGGGATACATATATCTTTTTGAATTACTGTTTTCTTTTTTTTCTGGACATATATCGAGAAGTGAAATTGCTGTACCATACGGTAGTTCTATTTCTAGTTTCCTGATGAACTCCCATACTGTTTTCCATAGTGGCTATTCCAATTTACATTCCCACTCACAGTGTATACATTTTCCCATTTTCTCTAAATCTTTACTGACATTTGTTATTTGTAGAATTTTTGATGATAGCAATTTTGACAGATGTGAAGTGATATCTTATTTTTCATTGATATGATAATTAGCAGTATTGAGTATATTTTCACATGCTTTTTAGTCATCTGCATGTCTTCTTTAGAAAAATGTCTATTCTAGTCTTCTGCCCATTTTTTTGGATTGGATTATTTGTTTTTTTGATATTGAGTTATATGAGCTATTTATATATTTTGTATATTAACCCCTTTTAGATCATATCATTTGCAAACATTTTCCCCCATTCCATAGGCTGTGTTTTAATTTTGTTGATGGTTCCTTTTGTTGTGCTAAAGCTTTAAAGTTTGATTAGATCCATTTCTATATTTTTGCTTTTATTTCTATTGCCTTAGAAGAGAGATCCAAAAAATATTGCTACAATTTATGGTAAAGAGTATTCTGCCTATGTTCTCTTCTAGAACTGTTAAGGTTTCAGTTCTTAAATTTAGATCTTTAAACAATTTTGAGTTTATTTTTGTGTATGGTGTGAAATGTTTTATTCTCATTTTACATGTAGCTGTCTGGTTTTCCAAGGACCATTTATTCAAGAGACTCGCTTTTCTCCATTTTATCTTCTTGCCTACTTTCTCACAGATTGATTGACTGTAAGTGCAAGTGTTTATTTTGGGGCTCTCCATTCTGTTCCTGACTCTTTGCCACCCCGACTACTGCAGTCCAGCAGGCTTCTCTGTTCACTGGATTTCCCAGGCAGGAATCCTGGAGTGGGTTGCCATTTTCTCCTTCCAGGGGCTCTTTGCAACCCAGAGATTGAACCTGTGTCTCTGGCATCTCTTGTATTGACAGGCAGATTCTTTACCACTGTGCCACCTGGGAAGCCCTTGCAATGACTAATTCAGTCTTTTCTCTACGGTTGCTCCTGCCTTCTCACCACAAATACATTGCTTTTCTTAAAACATGTCTTTCATTATATGAAGGGCAATGGTTTTTAATATCTCCACATAACTTCCAGAACTGAGGTTAAACTGCTTTATTTGTCATTAAGCTTCTTTCATAGTCTCATTCCACCTTCTTTGTCAATCCTTATCCAGCTCCCCTACATGTGTTTTTTTTTTTTTTTCCTTCAGAATAATTTCCATGCATGGTAACTCTGGTAGTAACTCGACTTCTTTCCTCTTTCCTTTGGGAGTTTTTTACTCCATTCTTCCCTCCATTGTTTCTATCATTCATCTATGTATCTCAGGCCCAAATATCACCCTTCTATGGTTCTAGTTTTGAAAACTACTTATTTGAATCCTACCAAAACCAAACAAGTATTGTTAATTTCTTATGTGTTCATGTCTCTAAACTGCATGTACCTTGAAAGTAGGGACTGGCTTAACTGTATCTGCCCCATGATCCTACATTCACTAGGACAAATTTGACCTATGTAATTTTTAAGGATATATCTGGTAAATGAAAATAATCATGGGGTTATTACTTGTGGACTCAGAAAAAGTTTTCAAATCACCAAAGGGTTTGGGCAACAAAGCTGTTTTATAACAAAAAATGGTATTATATTGCTCACCTTTACCTAAAACAATCTTCTTGGAGAAGTGAACTTGATAATATTTCTAAGCAATATTACAATTTATTTGAGATTCTGTTGTTTTGCAATGCTTCTGATGTGTCGGGTTGTCCAGAAAGCTTATCCAGACAGAACTGTCGACTACTCCCACTCCTGCTTTCTCCCTCCTGACCCACCTGAATTACTGGGAAGGCTGATGCAGCTTTAAATTACTATTTCTGTCAAAAACAAACGAAGAGCTATCATCATATAATACATATTAATACCAGAGCAGATCAACTTGAGGCTCACCTGGGGCCTCAGATAACTAGTGGTTCCTGAATCATGTTCAGAGTGGACTGTATTTGTATGTGTGTGAAATATACTGCTTTTTAGAGAGAAACATCCTTGAGGACTTTTTTATTTTTATGGTCACTTCTGTGTTTCACATTTGCCATATATTTTAAGGACACACCTGACTGGCCTGTGTTTTATCATGCACAGCCCGTTGCCTGACTGGTGGGCATCCTACTGAACCTCACCTCCTCTGCACAGCTTGTTAATTTCTGCTCTGCTTTTCCTCCATCCTCCACTGTAGTCAGGGAACATTTTCTGTTACTCCTATCCTAACTAGTGATTCCCTATTTAGATCCATGCTGCTGCTGCTGCTGCTGCTAAGTCGCTTCAGTCGTGTCTGACTCTGTGTGACCCCATAGACGGCAGCCCACCAGGCTCCCCCGTCCCTGGGATTCTCCAGGCAAGAACACTGGAGTGGGTTGCCATTTCCTTCTCCAGTGCATGAAAGTGAAAAGTGAAAGTGAAGTCGCTCAGTCGTGTCCGACTCTTCGTGACCCCATGGACTTCAGCCTACCAGGCTCCTCTGTGCAGTTTACCCTTAAAAAAAAGTAGCATTGCCTCATATATGTAGAAATCCCTTGTGTTTATTACCAGTATCAGTTTGAATTCTCATCTTAACCTGAATGTTGCTAAATATCTCTACCAACCTACATTTTTATCCCATTACCGAGGACACTGATGAACTTTAAAAAAAATTGGTCCCAGTATTCACCCTGGCAGAATACTGCTTGCTATGTCCCCTCCGGGTAACATTACTCTTATGGATAAAATTTATTCTGAATGACCCTCCAACTAGCAATTAGGCAGTCTGGGCCATAATTTCTCATTGAATTGGTAATGGGGTAATGAAGGAAAGAATGTAAAGCCTTGCTAAAGTCAAAAGGGGCTCCATTGTCTCTCTTCCATCTACCTATCCTGTCATTTCTCCATAGAAGATTAATCCTGTAATTTCATAAACTGCTGACACAAGCTTTATGGCTTCATCACCAAGTAGTTGATATCCTCATTATGGCCTTCTTGTGGCTAGAATAATTCTTCTTACAACCTATTTGAATTCAGATAAAAATGAGATTTCAGAAGGTTACTAGGAATATTCTTTCTTTATCATAATTCTATGATATTTCTCCACAATCAAGGGGAGTGCCTAACAATGATTTGGGGTTTTAAATTTGAATGCCAAGCTTTCTGCCTATGAGAGAACAGAGCTCTGTTGTGGTCTGCAAGATTGTAGCATAGGTTCTGTTTCTCTTGTCTCATGATCATCCTCAAATGCGCCAGAGGAAGAGACAGCAAAGACAGAGGGTTTATGCTTTGAATGTCTTCTAAGCACTACTTTATATACTGTGAACATGAGTCATTCAGAAGGAGCAAAGGGCTGTTAATGGTAAAAGTATGATAAGAAATGGTTATGGTGTCAGAAAATAACAACTGTTTTCTGACGCTGATCTTACTATGTGTTACCATGCAGGCTGAGATTGTCAATCTTACTAAGGTCTAATTGGGCCTAGTATTGGAATGAATTGCCCATGACACCCAGTCTATAAATTGGCATGTTTTTACTTCTCTGAACAGTGACTCATTAGACCATTGAAATGAGCAGAGATGTGTGTATGTGTGTGTGTGTGTGTGTGTCTACTGCACACAACTCCAGAGCTATCCCAGGTTTAATGTGCCTTCGTCAAGTTACTATGATGCCCTTCAAAACTCCAGCATAGAGTAGAGCTGCTTGAACATCTATTACAGAACTTGTGGTTCCACGGGGACTTTAAGAAGGAAGGGGTCACTTCTCCTTGAAGGGCAGGACATTGAATTTGGGTTTAGTTTGCATCTTACCGAATCCTTTACGTTGTCTAATCTTTCTCATCATACCCTCACTTAAAAAGTATTTTTTTCTCACGCAGATCTCATATAGACTCTATGTTAATTTTTTTTTTTTTTATGTTTGCCTATTTTATTATGTTTACCATTACTGTTCAGTTCAGTCCAGTTGCTCAGTTTTGTTCGACTCTTTGTGACCCCATGGACTGCAGCATGCCAAGTTTCCCTGTCCATCACCAACTCCCAGTGCTTGTTCAAGCTCATGTCCATTCAAGTCAATGATGCCATCCTACCATCTCATCCTCTGTTGTCCCCTTCTCCTCCTGTTACTTCTCTGTTTTTCTAAATCATTAGTTTCCAATTTCATCCTTCCTTCTTTTAGCTATTCTCTTCATAGAATGTGCTTTTTTGGGGTATGACTTACTTGTGTTTGATATATAACATTTTCCTTTCTTTTTAATTGTTAGTAAAGAAATTTAACACTATGCAATTGCAACACATAGTTTTGGCCACATGCCTTCTTAGTGAGGAGGCAGGTTAAGCTGCTGTAACAAACAGATCTGAAAAGACAGTGGCTCAAACAAAGTAGTAATGCATTTCTCTCCAATATACTAGTCAAGATAATTAAGCCAAGTGGCTCTGCCTTATAGCATAATTCATGGGACCTATGTTTCTTTCATTTACTTATTCTGTCATTCCTGCAATGTTGCCTTCATCTTCATCATTAGAACCAAGACAATACAACCCTCAGGTCTAGTCCACAGAATAGAAAGAGAGAAAAATCTCAAAATAATTAACTTTGTCTATAAGATGATGGCCTGGAAGTTGTGCTGTTTATTTCTCTAAATCTCATTGGTGAGACCATTGTTACATGACGAGTCTTAGTTACAAAGAAGGCTGGAAGATGTAGTCATTAGCTTTGTGACACTCTAAGCCAATAAAAAGAGAGGCAAAATCAATATTAGATCTCACCCTTGTTTTAGGAAGCAATGATCTCATTTTTTTCCTATTTCCTAAATAGTTTATGATTTTATTTTCCTCTTTGATTCAATAGTAATTTTGAAGAATTTCAGAATTCTATTAATTTGTTTAAAAATTACAAATTTCAACTAATTTCTAAATTTCTATTAATTTATAAATATTAATTCTCTTATGGTTAAAGAAATAAATATGTTTGCTTTCTTCTTGTTAATAAGAGTTTAGGCCTTTGTCAGTTATTATAAATATTCTATGGATTCATGGGGAAAAAAAGGTCTAAAATCTATTTTTAGGGTTAAAAGTCCAAGTGTACTTCATAATAACTTTCTTAATATTTTCAACTTTGTCAACATTTGTTCAGTATTTTTTCCTTTCATCTAGAAAAAGATTGCTGTATTAAGAGCTCCAACAATTATTGTATCTCTAACATTTTTACTTTATATATTTTATTTTGTTTTCAACACACAAATTTATGACTTTTATTTTGAAGGTGGTAACTTTTATTGATATAAAATAACTGATCTTTTCTAAATTTTTATTTGAATCTAATATTTCATACTATTAATGTTGACTTTTATGCTTTTTTATTGGTTTATTGAGTTTAGGAGAGAAAGTTATGACCAGCCTAGATAGCATATTGAAAAGCAGAGACATTACTTTGCCAACAAAGGTCCGTCTACTCAAGGCTATGGTTTTTCCAGTGGTCATGTATGGATGTGAGAGTTGGACTGTGAAGAAAGCTGAGCGCCAAAGAATTGATGCTTTTGAACTGTGGTGTTGGAGAAGACTCTTGAGAGTCTTCTCAAGGAGAAGGAGATCCAACCAGTCCATTCTGAAGGAGAACAGCCCTGGGATTTCTTTGGAAGGAATGATGCTAAAGCTGAAACTCTAGTACTTTGGCCACCTCGTGCAAAGAGTTGACTCATTGGAAAAGACTCTGATGCTGGGAGGGATTGGGGGCAGGAGGAGAAGGGGACGACCGAGGATGAGATGGCTGGATGGCATCACCGACTCAATGGACGTGAGTTTTAGTGTATTCCGGGAGATTCATAGGGTTGCAAAGAGTCGGACATGACTGAGCGACTGAACTGAACTGAGCTGAAGGAGAGAGTTGAAGTATTTTGGAGTTTGAGAGTAGATGTGTTCAGCATGAAGGGTGCTTATTGGTGGAGGAAGGGGGAAAGAATATGTGAAACATTTTGAATTAAAAAAACAAACAAACAAAAAACGACCTAGGGACTCTCTGGTAAGGAAGGAATTGAGAAACTTTTTCCTTCCCCTAGGATTTAAGTTATTTAAATCTGTCCATGTAGTTAAGAGTAATCTGTCAAGATTCTGGTGACTGGGAATAGATGAGCTTACTGAGATAACATCACCATGAGGGTTTAAATGGGCTGGATAGTGGACTTCTCTGAGTACTAGGTTGGTTGTTAAAGGTGAAATGGGCTTCTGGCTTCCTGAGCCAGTGGACATGGAACTTTCCAGCCCAGCCATCTTCTGGCTATGCGTTTACCCAGAGGAACCAGGCCTGCAGGTGAATCCATATAGGAAAGGCAGGATGGATGCCTGAATCTTTCCCTTTACCATTTTTCAAAATAATTACCTTTAGTGTCCATAAATTATTTTAGTATGATTATGAACTCAAATTATTTTTTCTTTGGTTATTTGAGGCTTTTTGAATGTGACTCCTATGTCTCTTTACAATGACCCCATTAGTCTTAGATAATTTCTTGCTTTTCAGGTGCAACATGTCCAAGTCTTGTACATTTACATTTTCTGTGCCCAAACATGGATTCAGCTATTTTCTTTAGAAACCCTGAATCCTCTTAAGTATAAATGGATTTAGGGATAATAATATAAGCACTAAGAGTACTAATTGCTACTGAGTTGCTGTTTCTTTTAGTCCTTTTTAATGCACAAAAACAGAAAATATGTACTGTTTACAAATGGAAAATAAATCAAGAATTTATGCTCATCTCTCCAATTCAAATGAAAAGATTATAGCTATTAATAACCCTAACCCTATTTAAAGTATTGCAATAGTTGTATATTTTTTCTCTTATCCTGAAAATCTTGGATCCTATGGTGCTAATAATATTTCCTTACTCCTCATCTACCAATCATCTTTGTGTCAATCCATCTATATCCATCTGTAGTACTTTCTTAGTGTAGACACTATATTGAGGTCCTGTTTAGAGGCCAGGCATTTGCCCTTCTTGAACAGCTGATTAAGTTCATACCCCAAACACTTCCCTTTTCTGGGGATCCTATACACTTATCCTTATCATCCTAGGGTTAAATATGAAAAAACAAGGGGTCCCGCCCCTGTCCAGGAACTTATTCCATCCAGCTAATCCTCTGGAAACCTGTGAAACCTAGCTAACCTCATCTTGCTTTTCACATGTAAGCGTCTTCCTCCAGATCCAGCTTATTGTTACCTTGTCTCTAGTGCAACCTCCTGTGTGGACCTGTGTGTTGACCTTTTCTTGTTTGGAGCGGTAAATAACAAAGAGTTCTGCCTTTCATGTATTTAAGTATCATTTTTGTGTGTGTGTGTCCCACCAACAAAAAATCTGTAAATCTTATCATACATGATGTCTCTCTCTGTTTCTAAATAAAACAGTATTGTTAGCAATAATCAGATGAGTGAATGCAGTTTAGGTGTCCTTGTGCATATTTTGTTTTTAGAACAGTTCCCCTTAGGAAAGTGCAGCCCAAATATATTGTGTTTCAAAATCCTTCTCTTCCTTGAGATAATATTCTATGTGACTCTGCCAACAATTTGACATCAGGTAGGGTCATTTGTTCCAGCTTGTTTTTGACTTTAGGTATTGCTTTGTTTTTGTAAATTTAATTTCATTTAAAATTATTCAAATGTTTACATAGCTACAACGTTAAATGTACAAAACAAAATAGGTGATGATAAGACTAACTTCCATAACTGCCCCCACTGTCTCCCATTCTGCCCTTTCTCTGTAGGCTACCATTTTTAATATTTCCTGATTTCTTATCCCATTGTTTCTCTATGAAAAAGTGTATATGTTCTCTCTCTCCCTTTCACTGTCTCTGTCTCTCTCTCTCTATCATACACACACACACACAAATGTATGCATATGCATATATCATTGAACATTATGTCACTGAGTGTATGTCATTGAATGTATGTACAAGTTTATTCATATGCCTTTTGAGGGTAATCTTGACTGCTTCCAGTTTTTGAGATAATGAATTGACTTCTAGAAACATCTGTGTTGATGTTCCTGTGTGGACCTAAGTTTTTGATTTAGTTGGAGAAATCCTTAGGAGCATGATTGCTGAATCATACAATAAGTCTATGAAATTGGTAAAGTAAATCTTAATATTTTATTGAACCCAATATATCAAAATATTTTCACTTCAGCATATAATCTACATGCAACTTGCATGTAAGACATTTTACATTATTTTTTGTACAAAGTATGAAATGCAGTAAGCATTTTACACCCTCAACAATCTACTTGAACTTTTCTTACACTTCAGGTACTCAATGGACACATGTGGCTAATGGCTACCGTTTTAGGATTAGCCGAGTTATAGGCCATAATTTGCTTTCCTATAGCTTCCATAACATGTTAGAAAAATTAGATATTTTAAAAATTTTATTGGTAATAAATTATAAAATTCATATTTCAATATGAATTTTAAGTGTAGCTCTCAAATTATTAAATTAAAAAACTAATCAATTTGTAAATGTCCCTATTCATTTTGAGGAGTTAGTTTTCTTTAATTGACCGCACTCTCATGTTCTAATTTTTATTAATTGAACCTAGACTTTTGATTCCAGCATCTTTTTATCCCGAGAAGGCAATGGCACCCCACTCCAGTACTCTTGCCTGGAAAATCCCATGGATGGAGGAACCTGGTGGGCTGCAGTCCATGGGGTCACTAAGAGTCAGACACGACTGAGCGACCTCACTTTCACTTTTCACTTTCATGCATTGGAGAAGGAAATGGCAACCCACTCCAGTGTTCTTGCCTGGAGAATCCCAGGGACGGGGGAGCCTGGTGGGCTGCTGTCTATGGGGTCACACGGAGTCGGACACGATTGAAGTGACTTAGCAGCAGCAGCAGTGTTTTTATCTATTTTTCAGCCATATAAAGTACACTTAAAAGAGTAGTCTTTGGTTTTTAAATCCGTTTTTTTTTTTTTTAATCACATGACTTCCCTCTGTGTTCTAATAAAATTACCTCAATGATTCTTTAGTGTATCATAGTGAGGCTCCTATGTAAGATTTTGAGAATCATGTACTTACTATGAAATATTAACCCCTAACTATCATTCTTGTTTCTTCTATTTTTGTTCTGTGCCATTCCTTTGATCCTTAATTAGGATCATGCATTTGGACCCAATGAACACAATGATTTTCTTCTTGTGATTGTTTCTCTAAACATGTTGTAGAGTGTCACTATAACATACTCTGCACATTTTTTTTGGTTAGATCATCACTGCTTATTGCTAGAATACTTTGTAGTTTTAGATATTTCTTCTAAATGCATTTCAGAGAATTTCATTTTGTTATGAGGTGTTTTGTACATAACTGTACAATGATTTAGGCCTATTACAAAATCGTATTTCTTATACTTACAAGAATTGTTTTCTTCAAAAAGGCATGTTACCCAGCATGCCATTTTCTTTCATGAATTTGAAACTTTGCTTTTATGTTAACAGAAAACCTTATTAATGTGATATTGGTTTATGTAGGATGGCAAGAGGACTGTTAATCCCTAGATATCTAGATGCTCTGTTACTTTAATAAAAAAATTTAGATAATCTCAAGCAAGTTAATTGCAATTCTGTGTTTTTTTCTTTCTCTGGTCCCCTGTGTTAAGAATTAATAAGATTTTTACTGCATTATGTTAGCATTTCCCTGATACTAAAATTAAGCTTATAGAACTGTAATTTCTAGAGTAATTCTTTTCAGCATTTTAAAATGATGTTAGTTCTCTGATTTGAATAGAATTTTCTACTTGTTTTCCATGATATCTCAAATTATTATCAACATCTATATACATAATTTTATGAATTTATATCCATCTTTTAAAAGTAATTCTATTCTTATAATTTTATCAAAAAGATAAATTAGAAAGTACTTTCTCAAGTATGTTTTTTTCAAGAGTATTGTTCTCATTATAGAAAGTCATTATAGATTTCCTTTAAGTTGTACTCTTACCTCTTGCCAAACTGCTGGAATCAAGGTTATCTGTGTGTGTGTATATTGTGAAAGGGGAGAGTATATGTAAAAAAGGGAGAGAGTGAAAAATGAAGGAACTGGTAGCTAAAGGGGAGGGAAGGAATCAAAAGCCAGCAAAGAGTCTTATTTGAGCAACTAGGAAATGCATAACTATATTTATGCTTTAGATAATGAATCATCAGCAAGGCAGAACTGCCAAAAAGGAAAATTAAGTTTTCCCATCCTTATGGATAAGATTCTGAAACCCCCACAGGTATCTATCCACTTTTTACATCTTATTTATGATCACTGTAAGCAATTAAAATAGTATAGACATATAGCTGGGCTTGGAAAATAGGAGAGTGCTATTTGTGTGCTACTCCTGAACTTGCATCTGACCAAAGCTCACAATGTGCTAAGGAAAATTAAAGAGAGCAATACTTAGATACAGGCAGCACACATTTCTGAAAATGTCAAGGATATTAGATATAAGAGAAACACTAAAGGCAAAATATATTACACATCAACAAACAAGCCAAACAAAGCCAAGTTACCTACAAATTAGAAAAATCAATTTGATCTGAAATATCTCTCAAACATTAAACCCTCAAAATAAAATACATGATGATTTGTGTAGTTAATTTGTTCTTTTCTGAAGGACAAGGAGAGACTGGTTCAGATGAGAAAGCATGTGACAATAGAAAAACCATATGCCTGACTGAGAATTTTCTTAAGATATTTCAATGTCCACAATTAAAAACCTCAACAAAGTTAAATTGTGAATAATCGCTGACATCAGTTAAATATATAATTCATCCTACTCCCAATTAATTTTATATTTTATTAATGTATTACATGCATATTTTTGAATTGTCAATTAATGTGAACAAAAAGCAGCAATATCCTGCTCCATTATTCTAATCCATTTCTCAGAAGCAGCCACTTCCTTATCTCGAGGCCATTTCTTTTGGTATTTTAAACACATTTCTATATATCATACTTAAAATTACATTTCATAAATTTTTAAATTGAGGCATTGTTGACTTTCATTGTTAGAACTGAGGGATCGATTCTCTTTTATCTTATACCATTTTCTATTATAGTTGTATCATAATTTTTGTTAAATAATAATTTTAGTCTTTATTTGGTCAAATAAAAAATTTGTATTACTATGACTATGAAAATATAATTCCTCAATAAGCCACGTGGTAACCCATAATTATTTTTCCTTTGACATACAAATGTTTTCTTGGATGCAATAATTATTTTATTATGTAAAATTTTGGGTTTTCCATTAAGATAATGTTATTTCCCCCTAAGTTTTGAATAGATCTGTCAACAGATTTTCCAAATATACACACGTATTAGATCTGCCTTTCCTATTTTATTATTGTTATCATCATTATTATTATTTTAATCTTTGTGGCCTTCCTTTTTGTATTTCTTACTTTGTTTTGGAATTGGTACTGACTTTTTGTCTTGCTTCAAACTGTCATCCTGAGAGTTTCTGTGTTATTGTTCTTTTCAGATCCATGTCCTTCTCTATGCTTACCAAAGGAAACCTCCTTGGAACTCCTAAACAATCTTTGAAAGGTATATTTTTGGATGCTTGCTGCTAAGTCACTTCAGTCGTGTCCGACTCTGTGCAACCCCATAGACGGCAGCCCACCAGGCTCCCCCGTCCCTGGGATTCTCCAGGCAAGAACATTGGAGTGGGTTGCCATTTCCTTCTCCAATGCACGAAAGTGAAAAGTGAAAGTGAAGTCACTCAGTCGTGTCCGACCCTCAGCGACCCCATGGACTGCAGCCTTCCAGGCTCCTCCATCCATGGGATTTTCCAGGCAGGAGTACTGGAGTTGGGTGCCATTGCCAAATTGATATTATTCTATCATTATATCTTATATATTATTCAGTTGAATGGAAAATTTTATATTGAAAGTTATCTTTTTCTTAGAGTCTTGAGAATATTGCTCCACTTTTTCCTGGCACTAAGAGATACTGTGTCATTTCTGGCTTCTATTACCTTAAGATTTCTTTCTGTAATTTTAGAGTGTTCTTTATATTTGTATTCTTAAATTTCACAAGTGATATGTCTTCATGAGGACTGATTAATAATCCATGTGCCAGTGCACACCACGACATGTAATTAACATGGAAACAGCAATAAAGAGAGCATTCTAAAGGCAAGAGAGGGGAAAAAAAAGTCATATGCAAGGGAATACTCATAAGGCTATCAGCTTATTTTTCTGCAGAAACTTTGTCGGCCAGAAGGGAAGGCCATGATGTATTTAAAATACTGAAAGGGAAAAACCTGCAAAGTAAGATACTTGACCCAGTAAGGTTATCGTTTAGAATTGAAGGAGAGATAGAGTTTCTCAGACAAGCAAAAACTAAAACAGAGTTCATCAACACTAAACCAAACTTGCAAGTGTTAAAGGGTCTTCTTTAAGTGAAAAGGAAAAGGCTACCACAAGAAATATTAAATAATAGGAAAGGAAAAATCCCACTGGCAAGGGCAAATTTATAGTAAAGGCAATAGATAAACTGCTTATATAAGCTAACATGAAGGCTAAACGACATATATTATAAAAGCAACTTTAACTACAGAACAATTTAGGGATAGGCATGAATATGTAAAATATGACATCAAAAACACAAATATGGAGGGCAGTACAAATGTCTATCTTGTGTAATGTTTGAACTTGATTAGCTTTTAAAAAGTTGATGTAGCTATAGGTCAACACATAGGAATACAGTGGTAATAACAAATCAAACACCTATAAAAGACACAAAAAGTGGATACAAGAAGATAAAATAACTAAAGAAAGTCATCAGACTGCAAGAGGAGAAACTAAAAGAAGAAAAGAACAAACTACAAAAACACAAAAACAAGTAACAAAATGGCAATAAGTACATACCTCTTAATAATCACTTTAAAAGTAAATGGACTGGGTCCCAAGATGGTGGAGGAATAGGATGGGGAGACCACTTTCTCCCCCACAAGTTCATTAAAAGGTCATTTGAAAGTTGAGCAACTTCCACAAAACAACTTCTGAATGCTGGCAGAAGACACCAGACACTCAGAAAGGCAGCCCATTCTCTTCAAAAGGAGGTAGGACAAAATATAAAAGACAAAAAGAGAGACAAAAGAGTTAGGGACAGAGACAAGTCCTGGGGAGGGAGTCGTGAAGGAGAAGTTTCCAAACAGCAGGAAACCCTCTCACCAGCGGGTCTGTGGGAAGTTTTGGAATCTCAGAGGGCAACATAACTGGGAGTGACAAAGAAAAACAAACACACACAGAATAGGTGCCTAACTGCAACTCCCAGCAGAGAACTAGCCCAGACACTCGCGTCTGCCACCAGTGAGCAGGGGCTGGATAGGGAGGCAAAGATTGCATGCTTAGGGTAAGGAGCGGGCCTGAATGCCCTGAGGACAATCTGAGGGAGCTAATGTGGGATAGCAACCCAAACTGTGGGATAGCCAGAGAGAGAGGAAAATAAAAGAACTTTCCTATGAAAGGCTCTAATCTAATGCACGGCCTGGCTTGCTCATGGAACAAAGGAATGAGTGAATACCAAAGGAGAGCTGTCCAGGTGTGTACAGGCCCCGCCACCCTGCTAGAGACAGAGAGGTAGGTGTCACAGCCAGAGCCAGGAGGCAAGGGGCAATCTCAGCCCCAGAGACCTGCGTCCTCCACCAAACTGTGAGCAGGCTCCCAGTTGCTAACCACATCTTCCTGGGATACTGGATGGTTGACATCTGCCCGGAGGGTTGCAGCCTGAGATCAGCTCCATCGAGGAGACACACAGTACAACTGAGATGGTGCTCTCATGGCGCACCCAGGAAACTGCGTGGCCGGGACTGGGGAGGTGATTAAGATGCTTGGACCGCCTGGGACAGTGTTTTTGCCAAACACCTGGTCACCTGAGCTGCTTGGGCCTGGAAAGGGCACAAAACACATGCCCAATTGACTCTGTGCCCTTGCAGAGTACCTGAGAACTTCAACCTGAGCAGCTTAGACCCGGGAAGTGCACAATATGCAGGGCACACCTTGGACAGTACCCCTGCAGAGCAACATGGAGCCTGAGCAGTGTACACCAGGAAAGCACATGCTGCCATGATCTGGGGCAAACCCAGTGTGGTCCATAAACTGCGAGCACTCTTCACACATGCCAGTGATATTTCTCTGCAGTGCTCCTCCCTTCCCACAATACAACTGAATAAGTGAGCCTAAATAAGTGACCACCTTTATCTTCTTGTATCAGGGTGGAAATGAGACACTGAGGAGACTTGCAAACAGAGGAAGACAAAATAAACAAAGAAGAGGGAACTGCTCTGGAAGTGACAGGAGCAACAGATTAAAATTCTGTAGTTAAGATTGACTAAGCATTGGAAGGGGCCTGTAGACCTTGAGAAGAAGTACAAGCTGGAACAAGGAACTATCTGAAACTGAACTGACCCCACATTGCCCACAACACCTCCAGAGAAATTCCTAGATATATTTTTACTATTATCATTTTTTAACTCTTAAATTTTTTTAAGTTCTTTATTACTTTTTTAATTTTCATTTTTATAACCTACTATTACTGCTAAAAAAAGACCCTATTTTTAAAGCAAATTTCACATATATATATATTTATAAATATTGTGATTGACTTTGTGTTGTATTTTTAATATTGTATTTTTGAGAGTCTAACTTCTACTCTAGATTTTTAATCTTAGCTTTTTGGTATTTGTTATCAACTTTGTTCCTTCAAGAATCTAGTTTTCAGTTCCATTTTCACTTAGGGGTGTGATTACTGGCTTGATTGCTCTATCCCCTTTTGACACTCCCTTTTCTCCCTCAGGTCACCTCTGTCTCCTTCTTCCCCCTCTTTTCTCCACTTAACTCTGTGAGTCTCTCTGGGTTTTCCGAGCTGTGGAGAACACTTAAGGAACTGATTACTGGCTAGATTGGTCTCTGCCCTTTTGACTCCCTCTTTTCTCCTCCTGGTTACCTCTATCACCCACCTCCCTTTTCTCTTCTCTATGTAACTCTGTGGACCTCTTTGTGTGTTCCAGACTGTGGAGAGCACATAGGGAATTGATTACTGGCTAGATTGCTCTCTCCCCTTTTGACTCCTCCTCTTCTCCCCCTGGTCACCTCTATCTCCCTCCTTCCTCTTTTCTTCTCCATGCAACTCTGTGAACCTCTCTGGGTGTCCCTCACTGTGGAGACTCTTTTCACTATTAACCTAGATGTTTTTTCATTGGTGCTGTATGGATGGAGAAGTCTTGAGGCTACTGTAAGAATAAGACAGAAAGCCAGAGGCAGGAGGCTTAAATCCAAAACTTGAGAACACCAGAAAACTCCTGATTCCTGGTAACATTAATTGACAAGAGCTCATCCAAAAGCCTCCATACCTACACTGAAACCAAGCTCCACACAAGAGCCAACAATTTCCAGAGCAAGACATACCAGGCTAATTCTCCAGCAATTCAGGAACACAGCCCTGAGCATTAAACTACAGGCTGCCCAAAGTCATGCCAAGCCCACAGATACCCCAAAACTCACTACTGAACACTTCATTGCATTCCAGGGAGAAGAGATCCAGCTCCACCCACCAGAACACAGAAACAAGCTTCCCTAACCAGAAAACCTTGACAAGCCACTACAACCCCACCCACAGTGAGCAATCTCCACCATAAAGAGGAACCACAAACTTCCAACCACAAACACAAGCATACAGAAAAACCACCCCAAACACAGTAATCTAAATAAAATGAAGAGACAGAGAAATATTCAGCAGGTAAAGGAACATGACAAATGTTCACCAAACCAAACAAAAGAGGAGGAGACAGAGAGTCTACCTGAAAGAGAATTCAGAATAATGATAGTTAAGATGATCCAAAATCTTGAAAACAAAATGGAGTTATAGATAAATAGACTAGAGACAAGGAATGAGAAGATGCAAGAAATGTTTAACAAGGACCTAGAAGAAATAAAAAATGAGTCAGTCAATAATGAATAATGCAGTGCTGCTGCTGCTGCTAAGTTGCTTCAGTTGTGTCTGACTCTGTGCGACCCCATAGACGGCAGCCCACCAGGCTCCCCTATCCTTGGGATTCTCCAGGCAAGATCACCGGAGTGGGTTGCCATTTTCTTCTCCAATGCAAGAAAGTGAAAAGTGAAAGTGAAGTCGCTCAGTCATGTCCGACTCTTAGCGACCCCGTGGATTGCAGCCCACCAGGCTCCTCCATCCATGGGATTTTCCAGGCAAGAGTACTGGAGTGGGGTGCCATTGCCTTCTCTGGAATAATGCAGTAACTGAGATCAAAATCACTCTGGAGGGAACCAACAGTAGAATAACTGAGGCAGAAGATGGGATAAGTGAGGTGGGAGATAGAATGGTGGAAATAAGTGAAGCAGAGAGGAAAAAAGAGAAAAAAATTAAAAGAAATGAGGACAACCTCAGAGACCTCTGGGACAATATTAAATGCCTCAACATTCAAATCATAGGAGTCCCAGAAGAAGAAGACAAAAAGAAAGGTCATGAGAAAATAATTGAGGAGATAATAGTTGAAAACTTCCCTAAAATGAGGAAGGAAATAGCCACCCAATTCCAAGAAGCACAGAGTCCCAAACAAGGTAAACCCAAAGTGAAACACCTCAAGGCACATATTAATCAAATTAATGAAGATCAAACACAAACAGCAAATATTAAAAGCAGCAAGGGAAAAGCAACAAATAACTCACAAGGGGATCCCCATAAGGATAATAGCTGGTCTTTCTTTCTTTCTTTTTTTTTTTTTTTTTAGTAGAAACTCTTCAGGCCTTTATGGAATGGCAGGACATACTTAAAGTGATGAAAGAGAAAAAAACCTACAACCCAGATTACTATACCCAGCAAGAATCTCATTCAAATATGAAGGAGAAATCAAAAGCTTTACAGACAACCAAAACCTGAGAGAATTTAGCACCACCAAACCAGCTCTTCAACAAATGCTAAAGGATCTTCTCTAGACAGGAAACACAGAAAGAGTGTATAAACTCAAACCCAAAACAACAAAGCAAATGGCAACGGGATCATACTTATCAGTAATTACCTTAAATGTAAATGGGTTGAATGCCTCAGCCAAAAGACAAAGACTGGCTGAATGGGTACTAAAACAAGAACCCTGTATATGCTGTCTACAGAGACCCACCTCAAAACAAGGGATACATACAGACTGAAAGTGAAGGGCTGGAAAAAGATATTTCATGCAAATGAAGACCAAAAGAAAGCAGGAGTAGCAATACTCATATCAGATAAAATAGACTTTGAAATAAAGGCTGTGAAAAGAAACAAAGAAGGGCACTATATAATGATCAAAGGATCAATCCAAGAAGAAGATATAATCATAAATATGTATGCACCCAACATAGGAGCACCATAATATGTAATGCAAATACTAGCAAGTATGAAAAGGGAAATTAACAGTAACACAATAATAGTGGGAGACTTTAATACCCCACTCACACCTATGGAAAGATCAACCAAACAGAAAATTGTCAAGGAAACACAAACTTTAAATGATACAATGGGCCAGTTAGACCTAATTGATATGTATAGGACATTTCACCCCAAAGCAATAAATTTCACCTTTTTCTCAAGTGCACACGGAACATTCTCCAGGATAGATCACAGCCTGGGCCATAAATCTGGCCCAGGTAAATTCAAAAAATTGAAATAATTTCAAGCATCTTTTCTTATCACAATGCGGTAAGATTAGATGTCAATTACAGGGAAAAAAACTATTAAAAATACAAACATATGGAGGCTAAACAACACACTTCTGAATAACCAACAAATCACAAAAGAAATAAAAATATGCATAGAAATAAATGAAAACATGACAACCAAAAACCTATGGGATTCAGTAAAAGCAGTGCTAAGCGGAAGGTTCACAGCAATACAAGATTACCTCAAGAAACAAGAAAAAATCAAATAAATAACCTAACTCTACACCTAAAGCAACTAGAAAAAGAGGAAATTATGAACCCCAGGGTTATAGAAGGAAAGAAATCATAAAAATTAGGGCAGAAATAAATGAAAAAGAAACAAAGGAGACTAAAGGAAAAATCAGCAAAACTAAAAGCTGATTCTTTGAGAAGATAAAAAAAAAAAAAAAAAAAAAGACAAACCATTAGGCAGACTCATCAAGAAAAAAGGGAGCAGAATCATATCAACAAAATTAGAAATGAAAATGGAGAAATAACAACAGACAACACAGAAATACAAAGGATCATAAGAGACTACTGTCAGCAACTAAATGCCAATAAAATGAACAACTTGGAAGAAATTGACAAACTTTTAGAAAAGTATAACCTTCCAAAAGTGAACCAGGAACAAATACAAAATCTTAACAGAACCATCAGGAGCATGGAAATAAAAACTGTAATAAAAAAACCTTCCAACAAGCAAACTCCCAGGACCAGATAGCTTCATAGGTGAATTCTACCAAAAATTTCTTCCATCAATTCAGTCGCTCAGTCGTGTCCGACTCTTTGCGACCCCATGGACTGCAGCATGCCAGGCCTCCCTATCCATTGCCAACTCCCAGAGTTTACTCAAACTCATGTCCATTGAGTTGGTGATATCATCCAACCATCTCATCCTCTATCGTCTCCTTATCCACTCACCTTCAATCTTTCCCAGAATCAGGGTCTTTTCTAATGAGTCAGTTCTTTGCATCAGGTGGCTAAAATATTGGAGTTTCAGCTTCAGCATCAGTCCTTTCAATGAATATTCAGGACTGATTTCCTTTCGGATGGACTGATTCAATCTCCTTGCAGTCCAAGGGACTCTCAAGAGTCTTCTCCAACACCACAGTTCAAAAGCATCAATTCTTCAGTGCTCAGCTCTCTTTATAGTCCAATTCTCACATCTATACATGACTACTGGAAATACGATATCTTGGACCAGACGTACCTTTATTGGCAAAGTAATGTCTCTGCTTTTTAATATGCTATCTAGTTTGGTCACAGCTTTTCTTCCAAGGAGCAAGTGTCTTTTAATTTTATGGCTATATTCACCATCTGCAGTAATTTTGCCGCCCCACCCCATAAAGTCTGTCACTGTTTCTACCGTTTCACTATCTGTTTGCTATGAAGTGATGGAACCAAATTCCATGATTATAGTTTTCTGAATGTTGGATTTTAGCCAACTTTTTCACTTTCCTCTTTTACTTTCAAGAGGCTCTTTAGTTCTTCTTTGCTTTCTGTGATTAGGGTGGTGTCATCTGTATATCTGATGTTATTGATATCCAGCCCAGCATTTCTCAT
This sequence comes from Bos indicus x Bos taurus, assembly GCF_003369695.1. Taxonomy (NCBI): domain Eukaryota; kingdom Metazoa; phylum Chordata; class Mammalia; order Artiodactyla; family Bovidae; genus Bos; species Bos indicus x Bos taurus. Next base: position 62,936,890 of record NC_040076.1, on the reverse strand, counting down.
GATGTACTCTGCATATAAGTTAAATAAGCATGGTGACAATATACAGACTTGACATACTCCTTTCCCTATTTGGAACCAGTGTGTTGTTCCATATCCACTTCCAACTGTTGCTTCCTCATCTGCATACAGATTTCTCAGGAGGCAGGTCAGGTGGTCTGGTATTCCCATCTATTTAAAAATTTATCAGTTTGACTATGTCCACCTAGTCGAAGGCTTTGGCATAGTCAATAAAGCAGAAATAGATGTTTTTCTGGAACTCTTACCATTTCAATGATCCAGTGGATGTTGGCAATTTGATCTCTGATTCCTCTGTCTTTTCTAAATCTAGCTTGAACATCTGGAAGTTTCAGTTCATGTACTGTTGAAGCCTGGCTTGGAAAATTCTGAGCATTACTTTGCTAGTGTGTCAGATGAGTGCAATTGTGTGGTAGTTTGAACATTATTTGTGTGGTAGTTTGAGCATTCTTTGGCATTGCTTTTCTTTGGGATCGGAATGAAAACTGACCTTTTCCAGTCCTGTGGCCACTGCTGAGTTTTCCAAATTTGCTGGCATATTGAGTGCAGCACTTTCACAGCATCATCTTTCAGGATTTGAAATAGCTCAACTGGAATTCCATCACTTCCACTAGCTTTGTTCGTAGTGATGCTTTCTAAGGCCCACTTGACTTCACATTCCAGGATGTCTGGCTCTAGGTCAGTGATCACACCATCGTGATTATCTGGGACATGAAGATCTTTTTTGTACAGTTCTCCTGTGTATTCTTGGCACCTCTTAAGGTCTTCTGATTCTGTTATGTCCATGCCATTTCTGTCCTTTATTGAGCCCATCTTTGTGTGAACTGTTTCCTTGGTATCTCCAATTTTCTTGAAGAGATCTCTAGTCTTTCTCATTCTGTTGTTTTCCTCTATTTCTTTGCATTGATCACTGAGGAAGGCTTTCTTATCTCTCCTTGCTATTCTTTGGAGCTCTGCATTCAGATGTTTATATCTCCTTTTCTCCTTTGCTTTTCACTTCTCTTCTTTTCACAGCTATTTGTAAGGCCTCCCCAGACAGCCATTTTGCTTTTTTGCATTTCTTTTCCATGGGGATGGTCTTGATCCCTGTCTCCTGTACAATGTCATGAACCTCAGTCCATAGTTCATCAGGCACTCTATCTATCAGATCTAGGCCCTTAAATCTTTTTCTCACTTATACTATATAATCATAAGGGATTTGATTTAGGTCATACCTGAATGGTCTAGTGGTTTTTCCTACTTTCTTCAATTTAAGTCTGAATTTGGCAATAAGCAGTTCATGGTCTGAGCCACAGTCAGCTCCTGGTCTTGTTTTTGTTGACTGTATAGAGCTTCTCCATCTTTGGCTGCAAAGAATATAATCAATCTGATTTTGGTGTTGACCATCTGGTGATGTCCATGTGTAGAGTCTTCTCTTGTGTTGTTGGAAGAGGGTGTTTGCTATGACCAGTGCATTTTCTTGGCAAAACTCTATTAATAGTCTTTGCCCTGCTTTATTCCATATTCCAAGGCCAAATTTGCCTGTTACTCCAGGTGTTTCTTGACTTCCTACTTTTGCATTCCAGTCCCTTGTAATGAAAAGGTCATCTCTTTTGGGTGTTAGTTCTAAAAGGTCTTGTAGGTCTTCATCAAACCATTCAACTTCAGCTTCTTCAGCACTACTGGTTGGGGCATAGCCTTGGGTTACTGTGATATTGAATAATTTGCCTTGGAAATGAACAGAGATCATTCTGTCGTTTTTGAGACTGTATCCAAGTACTGCATTTCGGAATCTTTTGTTGACCATGATAGCTACTCCATTTCTTCTGAGGCATTCCTGCCTGCAGTAGTAGATATAATGGTCATCTGAGTTAAATTCACCCATTCCAGTCCATTTAAGTTTGCTGATTCCTAGAATGTCGACATTCACTCTTGCCGTCTCTTGTTTGACCACTTCCAATTTGCCTTGATTCATGGACCTATGCATTCCAGGTTCCTATGCAATATTGCTCTTTACAGCATTGGACCTTGCTTCTATCACCAGTCACATCCACAGCTGGGTATTGTTTTTTGCTTTGGCTCCATCCCTTCATTCTTTCTGGAGTTATTTCTCCACTGATCTCCAGTAGCATATTGGGCACCTACTGACATGGGGAGTTCCTCTTTCAGTATCCTATCATTTTGCCTTTTCATACTGTTCATGGTGTTCTCAAGTCAAGAATACTGAAGTGGTTTGCCATTCCCTTCTCCAGTGGACCACATTCTGTCAGTCATCTCACATGCTATTAAAGTAGTGCTCAAAATTCTCCAAGCCAGGCTTCAGGAATATGTGAACCGTGAACTTCCTGATGTTTAAGCTGGTTTTAGAAAAGGCAGAGGAACCAGAGATCAAATTGCCAACATCTGCTGGATCATGGAAAAAGCAAGAGAGTTCCAGAAAAACATCTCTTTCTGCTTTATTGACTATGCCAAAGCCTTTGACTGTGTAGATCACAATAAACTGTGGAAAATTCTGAAAGAGATGCGAATACCAGACCACCTGACCTGCCTCTTGAGAAATTTGCATGCAGGTCAGGAAGCAACAGTTAGAACTGGACATGGAACAACAGACTGGTTCCAAATAGGAAAAGGAGTACGTCAAGGCTGTATATTGTCACCCTGATTATTTAACTTATATGCAGAGTACATCATGAGAAATGCTGGGCTGGAGGAAGCACAATCTGGAATCAAGATTGCCGGGATAAATATCAATAACCTCAGATATGCAGCTGACACTACCCTTATGGCAGAGAGTGAAGTGGAACACAAAAGCCTCTTGATGAAAGTGAAAGAGGAGAGTGAAAAAGTTGGCTTAAAGCTCAGCATTCAGAAAACGAAGATCATGGCATCCGATCCCAGTGCTTCATGGGAAATAGATGGGGAAACAGTGTGAGACTTTATTTTTTGGGGCTCCAAAATCACTGCAGATGGTGACTGCAGCCATGAAATTAAAAGACGCTTACTCCTTGGAAGGAAAGTTATGTCCAACCTAGATAGCATATTCAAAAGCAGAGACTTTACTTTGCCAACAAAGGTCCATCTAGTCAAGGCTATGGTTTTTCCTGTGGTCATGTATGGATGTGAGAGTTGGACTGTGAAGAAGGCTGAGTGCCAAAGAATTGATGCTTTTGAACTGTGGTGTTGGAGAAGACTCTTGAGAGTCCCTTGGACTGCAAGGAGATCCAACCAGTCCATTCTGAAGGAGATCAGCCCTGGGATTTCTTTGGAAGGAATGATGCTAAAGCTGAAACTCCAGTACTTTGGCCACCTCATGCGAAGAGTTGACTCATTGGAAAAGACCCTGATGCTGGGAGGGATTGGGGCAAGAGGAGAAGGGGACAACAGAGGATGAGATAGCTGGATGGCATCACTGACTCGATGGATGTGAGTCTGGGTGAACTCTGGGAGATGGTGATGGACAGGGAGGCCTGGTGTGCTGTGATTCATGGGGTCGCAAAGAGTCGGACATGACTGAGTGACTGACCTGAACTGAACTGAACTTGAACATTATTTGGCATTGGTTTTCTCTGGGATTGGAATGAAAAGTGACCTTTTCCATTTCTGTGGTCACTTCTGAGCTTTCCAAATTTGCTACCTATTGAGTTAGGCACTTTCACAACATCATCTTTTAGGATTTGAAATAGCTCAACTGGAATTCCATCGCCTCCACTAGTTTTGTTCTTAGTGATGCTTCTTAAGTACCACTTGACTTCACATTCCAGGATGTCTGGCTCTTGGTTAGTATGAGTGATCACACCATTGTGGTTATCTGGGACATGAAGATTTCTTTTTGTACAGTTCTTCTGTGTATTCTTGCCACCTCTTCTTAATATCTTCTGCTTCTGTTATGTCCATACCATATCTGTCCTTTATCGAGCCCATCTTTGCATGAAAATTCTGTTGTTATCTCTAATTTTCTTGGAGAGATTTCTAGTTTTTCGAATTCTATTGTTTTCTGCTACTTCTTTACATTGATCACTGAGGAATGCTTTCTTATCTCTCCTTGGTCTTTCTTTGGAATTCGCATTCAAGTCGGCATGTCTTTCCTTTTCACCTCTGCCTTTCTCTTCTCTTTTATTCACAGCTATTTGTAAGGCCTCCTCAGACAACCATTTTACGTTTTTACATTTCTTTTTTGGGTGATGGTCTTGATCCCTGCCTCCTGTACAATGTCATGAGCCTCCGTCCATAGTTCTTCAGGCACTCTGTCTAACAGATCTAATCCCTTGAATCTATTTGTCACTTCCACTGTATAATCATAAGGGGTTTAATTTATGTCATTCCTGAATGGTCTAGTGGTTTTCCCAGCTATCTTCAATTTAAGTCTGCATTTGGCAATAAGGAGTTCATGGTCTGTGCCAAAGTCAGCTCCTAGTCTTGTTTTTGCTGACTGTATCGAGGTTCTCCATCTTTGACTGCAAAGAATGTAATCAATCTGATTTTGGTATTGACCATCTGGCGATATCCATGTGTAGTCTTCTCTTGTGTTGTTGGAAATAGTGTTTGCTGTGTCCCTCCAATTTGTTTTCTTGGCACAACTCTATTAGCTTTTGCCCTGCATCATTCTGTACTCCAAGGTTAAATTTGCCTGTTACTCCAGGTATATCTTGACTTCATACTTTTGCATTCCAGTCCCCTATAAAGAATAGGACATCTTTCCTGGGTGTTAGTTCTATGAGGTCTTGTAGGTCTTCATAGAACTGTTCAACTTCAGCTTCTTTAGTATTACTGGTCAGGGCATAGACTTGGATTACTGTGATATTGAATGGTTTGAATATGAAACCATTGAAAACGAACAGAGATCATTCTGTCATTTTTGAGATTGCATCCAAGTTCTGCATTTAGACTCTGCTGTTGACTATGTTGGCTACTGAATTTGTTCTAAGGGATTCTTGCCCACCGTAGTAGATATAATGGTCCTCTGAGTTAAATTCACCCATTCCAGTACATTTTAATTCACTGATTCGAAAATCTTGATGTTCACTCTTGCCATCTCTTGTTTGATCACTTCCAATCTACCTTGAGAGGAGATACCCCACGTCCAAGGTAAGGAGCAGCAGCTGCACTTTGCTGGAGCAGCCGTGAAGAGATACCCCAAGTCCAAGATAAGAGAAACCCAAGTAAGATGGTAGGCACTGAGAGAGGGCATCAGAGGGCAGACAGACTGAAACCACAATCACAGACAACTAACCAACCTGATCAGATGGATCACAGCCTTGTATAACTCAATGAAACTAAGCCATGCTATGTGGGGCCACCCAAGATTGCCAGCTCGTGGTGGAGAGGTCTGACAGAAAGTGGTCCACTGGAGAAGGAAATGGCAAACCACTTCAGTATTCTTGCCTTGAGGCCCCAGGAACAGTATGAAAAGACCAAAAGATAGGACACTGAAAGATAAACTCCCCAGGTTGGTATGTGCCCAATATACTACTGGAGATCAGTGGAGAAATAACTACAGAAAGAATGAAGGGATAGAGTCAAAGCAAAAGCAACACTCAGTTGTGGATGGGACTAGTCATAGAAGCAAGGTCTGATGCTATAAAGAGCAATATTGCATAGGAAGCTGGAATGTTAGGTCCATGAATCAAGGCAAATTGGAAGTGGTCAAACAGGAGATGGCAAGAGTAAATACCAACATTCTAGGAATCAGTGAACTGGACTGGAATGGGTGAATGCAACTCAGAGGACCATTATATCTACTACTGCGGGCAGGAATCCCTTAGAAGAAATGGAGTAGCCATCATAGTCAACAAAGGAGTCTGAAATGCAGTACTTGGATGCAGTCTCAAAAATGACAGAATGATTTCTGTTCATTTCCAAGGTAAACCACTCAGTATCACAGCAATCCAAGTCTATGTGCCAACCAGTAATGCTGAAGATGCTGCAGTTGAACGGTTCTATGAAGACCCTCAAGACCTTCTAGAAATAACACCCCCCAAAAGATGTCCTTTTCATTATCGGGAACTGGAATGCAAAAGTAGGAAGTCATGAAACACCTGGAGTAACAGGCAAATATGTCCTTGGATTACAGAAGGAAGTAGGGCAAAGGCTAATAGAGTTCTGCCTAGAGGACGTACTGGTCATACCAAACAACCTCTTCCAACAACACAAGAGAAGACCAACACATGGACATCACCTGATGGTCAACACCAAAATCAGATTGATTATATTCTTTGCAAGCAAAGATGGAGAAGCTCTATACAGTCAGCAAAAACAAGACTTGGAGCTGACTGTGGCTCTGATCGTGAACTGCCTATTGCCAAATTCAGATGTAAATTGCAGAAAGTCAGGAAAACCACTAGACCATTAGGTATGACCTAAATCAAATCCTGTATTATTATACAGTGGAAATGATGAATAGATTTAAGGGACTAGATCTGATAGACAGAGTGCCCGATGAACTATGTATGGAGGTTCAGGACATTGTACAGGAGAGAAGAATCAAGACCATCCCCAAGAAAAAGAAATGCAAAAAAGCAAATTGTCTGTCTGAGGAAGACTTACAAATAGCTGTGAAAAGAAGAGAAGTGAAAGCAAAGGAGAAAAGGAAAGATATACCCATTTGAATGCAGACTTCCAAAGAATAGCAAGGAGAGACAAGAATACCTTCCTCAATGATCAGTGCAAAGAAATAGAGGAAAACAATAGAATGGGAAAGACTAGAGATCTCTCCAAGAAAATTAGCGATACCAAGGGAACATTTCATGCAAAGATAGGCTCAATAAAGGACAGAAATTTTATGGGCATAAGAGAAGCAGATGATATTAAGAAAAGGTAGCAAGGATACACAGAAGAACTATACAAAAAGAAATCTTTATGACCCAGATAACCATAATGGTGTGATCACTCGTATTCACTGAGAGCCAGACATCCTGGAATGTGAAGTTAAGTGGGACTTGGGAAGCATCACTATGAACAAAGCTAGTGGAGGCAATGGAATTCCAGCTGAGCTATTTCAAATCCTAAATGATGATGTTGTGAAAGTGCTGCATTCAATATGTCAGCAAATTTGGAAAACTCAGCAGTGGCCACAGAAATGGAAAAGGTCACTTTTTCAATCCCAAAGAAAACCAATGCCAAAGAATGCTCAAACTACGGCATAGTTTTATTCATTTCACAACATCTACTTCTGCTTTATTGACTGTGCCAAAGCCTCTGACTATGTAGATCACAATAAACTGTGGAAAATTCTGAAGGAGACAGGAATACCAGACCACCTGACCTGCCTCTTGAGAAAACTGTATGCTGGTCAGGAAGCGACAGTTAGAACTGAACATGGAACAACAGACTGGTTCCAAATAGGAAAAGGAATATGTCAAGCCTGTATATTGTCATTCTGCTTATTTAACTTATATGCAGAGTACATCATGAGATGGGTTGGAGGAAACACAAGCTAGAATCAAGATTGCCAGGAGAAATATCGATAACCTCAGATATGCAGATGACACCACCCTTATGGCAGAGAGTGAAGAAGAACTAAAGAGCCTCTTGATGAAAGTGAAAGAGGAGAGTAAAAAAGTTGTCTTAAAGCTCAAAATTCAGAAAACAAAGATCATGACATCTGGTCCCATCTCTTCATGGCAAATAGATGGGTAACAGTGGAAACAGTTTCAGACTTTAATTTTTTGGGCTCCAAAATCACTGCAGATGGTGATTGCAGCCATGAAATTAAAAGATGCTTACTCCTTGCAAGGAAAGTTATGACCAACCTAGACAACATAGTAAAAAGCAGAGACATTAGTTTGTCAGCAAAGGTCGGTGTAGTCAAGGCTATGGTTTTTCCAGTAGTCATGTTTGGATGTGACAGTTGGGCTATAAGAAAAGCTGAGTGCATAAGAATTGATGCTTTTGAACGGTGGTGTTGGAGAAGACTCTTGAGAGTCCCTTGGACTGCAAGGAGATCCAACCAGTCCATCCTAAAGGAGATCAGTCCTGGGTGTTCATTGGAAAGATTGATGTTGAAGCTGAAACTCCAATACTTTGGCCACCTGATGCGAAGAGCTGACTCATTTGATAAGACCCTGATGCTGGAAAAATTGACGACAGGCAAAGAAGGGGACAACAGAGGATGAGTGATTGGATAGCATCACCAACTCAGTGGACATGGGTTTGGGTAGACTCTGGGAGTTGGTGATGGACAGGGAGGCCTGGCGTGCTGCCATTCAGTGGGTCACAAAGAGTCAGACATGACTGAGTGACTGAACTTAACTTAATCTACCTTGATTCATTGACCTGACATTCCAGGTTCCTATGCAATATTGCTCTTTACAGCATCGGACCTTGCTTCTATCACCAGTCACATCCACAACTGGGTATTGTTTTTGCTTTGGCCCCATCTCTTCATTCTTTCTGGAGTTATTTCTCCACTGATTTCCAGTAGCATATGGGGCACCTACTGACCTGGGGAGTTCCTCTTTCAGTATCCTATCATTTTGCCTTTTCATGCTGTTCATGGGGTTCTCAAGTCAAGAATACTGAAGTGGTTTGCCATTCTCTTCTCCAGTGGGCCATGTTTTGTCAGATCTCTCTGCCATGACCTGTCTGTCTTGGGAGGCTCTACACAGCATGGTTCATAGTTTCATTGAGTTAGACAAGGCTATGGTCCATGTGATTAGATTGGTTAGTTTCCTGTGTCTGTGATTTTCAGTCTGTCTGCCCTCTGATGGAGAAGGATAAGAAGCTTATGGAAGCTTCCTGTTAGGAGAGACTCAATGAGGGGGAAACTAGGTCTTGTTCTGATGGGCAGGGTTATGTTCAATAAATCTTTAATCCAATTTTCTATTGATGGGTGGGGTTGTGTTCCCTCCCTGTTTATTTACCTGGTGCCAAACTATGGTGGAGGTAATGAAGATAATGACAGCCTGGTCAAAAGGTCCCATACATGCACTGCTACACTCATTGAGTGCCCCCAGCCCTGCAGCAGGCCACCTCTGACCCATGTTCTCCACTGGAGACTCCTGGACTCTTATGGGCAAGTCTGGGTTAGTCTCTTGTGGGGTCACTCCTCCTTTATCCTGGGTCCTGGTGTGCACAAGGCTCTGTTTTTGCCCACCAAAAGTCTGTTTCCCAGTCCTGTGTAAGTTATGGTGCCTCTATGGTGGGGTTAATGGCAACCTCCTCCAAGAGGGCTTATGCCATACCCAAGTCTGTTAGAGCCAGCTATACCCAAGTCTGCTGCACCCAGAGCCCCTGCCTCTGTGGCAGTCCACTGCTTACCTGTACCTCCACAGGAGACACTCAAACAGTTCTGTCTCAGGCTCTGTGGGGTCTCTGGGACCTGGAGCTCACAAGGTTTGTTTGAGCCCTCTGAGCATTTCTAGTAGGATGGGGTTTGATTCTAAACCCGATTTTGCCTCTCCTACCATCTTGCTGGGGCTTCTCCTTTGCTCTTGGATGTGGGGTATCTCCTTATGGTTGCTCCAGTACTACACAGCTTCCACTCCCACACCTACCGTCTTGCTGGGGCTTCTCTGCCCTTGGACTTGGGCTATCTCCTCACAGTAGCTCTGACTCCCTTGCCACGCAGCCGCTGCTTCCAAAATTTAGAAAAAGAACTAACACCTATCCTACTCCAACTCTTCCAGAAAACTGCAGAGGAAGGTAAACTGGCAAATTCATTCTATGAGGCCACCATCACCCTAATACCAAAACCAGAGAAAGATGCCACAAAAAAAGAAAACTACGGACCCATATCACTGATGGACATAGACACAAAAATCCTCGACAAAATTCTAGCAAATAGAATTCAACAACATACTAAAAAGATCATACATCATGACCAGCTGGGCTTCATCCCAGGGATGCAAGGATTCTTCAATATTCACAAATCAATCAATGTGATACACTACATTAACAAATTGAAAGATAAAAGCTGTATGATTATCTTAGTAGATGCAGAGAAAGTCCTTGAAAAAATTCAACATCCATTTATGATAAAAACTTTCTAGAAAGCAGGCATAGAAGGAACATACCTCAACATATTAAAAGTCATATATTATAAACAGACATCAAACATTATCCTTAATGGTGAGCAATTGAAATCATTTCCCCTAAAGTCAGGAACAAGACAAGGGTGCCTACTCTCACCACTACTATTCAACATAATTTTGGAAGTTTTAGCCACTGAGAAATCAGAGAAGAAAAAGAAATAAAAGGAATTCAAATTGGAAAAGAAGAAGTAAAACTCTCACTATTTGCAGATGACATGATCCTCTACATAGAAAACTCTAAAGACTCCACCAGAAAATTACTAGAGCTAATCAATGAAAATAGTAATGTTGCAGAATATAAAATTAACACACAGAAATCCCTTGCATTCCTGTACACTTACAATGAGAAAATAGAAAGAGAAATTAAGGAAACAATCCCATTTACCATAGCAATGAAAAGAATAAAATAGTAAGGAATAAATCCACCTAAAGAAACAAAAGACCTATATATAGAAAACTAGAAAACACTGATGAAAGAAGTCAAAGATGAAATTAATAGATGAAGAAGTATACCATGTTCATGGATTGGAAGAATCAATATAGTGAAAACGAGTATACTACCCAAAGCAATCTATATATTGAATGCAATCCCTATTAAGCTGCCAACTGTATTTTTCACAGAACTAGAACAAATAATTTCACAATTTATATGGAAATACAAAAAACCTCGAATAGCCAAAGCAATCTTGAGAAAGAAGAATGGAACTGGGGGAATCAACCTGCATGACTTCAGGCTATACTACAAAGCTACAGTCATCAAGACAGTATGGTACTGGCACAAAGACAGAAATATAGATCAATGGAACAAAATAGAAAGCCCAGAGATAAATCCTTTTCCCCATGGACATCTTATCTTTGATAAAAGAGTCAAGAATGCACAGTGGACAAAAGATAATCTCTTTAACAAGTGGTGCTGGGAAAACTTGGCAACAACTTGTAAAAGAATGAAACTAGGACACCTTCTAACACCATACACAAAAATAAACTCAAAATGGATTAAAGATCTAAATGTAAGAATAGAAACTATAGAACTCCTAAAGCAAAACATAGGCAAAGCACTCTCTAACATAAATCACAGCAGAATTCTCTATTACCCACCTCCCAGGGTAATGGAAATAAAGGCAAAAATGAACAAATGGAACCTAATTAAACCTAAAAGCTTTTGCAAAGCAAGGTGAAAAGTCAGCCTTCAGAATGGGAGAAAATAATAGCAAACAAAGCAACTGACAAAGAATTAATCCCCCAAAATATACAAGCAGCTCCTGCAGCTCAATTCCAGAAAAATAAATGACCCAATTAAAAAATGGGCCAAAAAACTAAACAGACATTCCTGCAGCTCAATTCCAGAAAATAAATGACCCAATTAAAAAATGGGCCAAAAAACTAAACAGACATTTCTCCAAAGAAGCCATACAGATGGCTAACAAACACATGAAAAGATGCTCGACATCACTCATTATCTGAGAAATGCATATCAAAACTACAGTGAGGTACCATCTCATGCTGGTCAGAATGGCTGCCATCAAAAATTCTAGAGATGATAAATGCTGGAGAGGGTATGGAGAAAAGGGAACCCTCTTACACTGTTGGTGGGAATGCAAACTAGTACAGCCACTATGGACAACAGTGTGGCGATTCCTTAAAAAACTGGAAATAGAACTGCCATACAACCCAGCAATCCCACTGCTGGGCATACACACCAAGGAAACCAAAATTGAAAGAGACACATGTACCCCAGTGCTCATCGCAGCACTGTTCACGATATCTAGGACATGGAAGCAACCTAGATATTCATCAGCAGATGAACGGGTAAGAAAGTTGATACACAGTGGAATACTACTCAGCTATTAAAAAGAACACATTTGAATCAGTTCTAATGAGGTGGATGAAACGGAAGCCTATTATACAGAGTAAAGTGAGTCAGAAAGAAAAACACCAATACAGTATATTAATGCATACATGTGGGATTTAGAAAGATGGTAATGATTACCCTTTATGCGAGACAACAAGAGAGACAGATATAAAGAATAAACTTTTGGACTCTGTGGGAGAAGGTGAGGGTGTGATGATTTTAAAGAATAGCATTGAAACATGTATATTCCCATATGTGAAATAGATCACCAGTCTAAGTTTGATACATGAAATAGGACACTCAAAGCTGGTGCACTCAGGCAACTCTGAGGGATGGCATGGGGAGGGAAGTGTGAGGGAGGTTCAGGATGGGGAGCACATGTACACCTATGGCTGATTCATGTCAATGTATGGCAAAAACCACTACAATATTGTAAAGTAATTACCTTCCAATTAAGATAAATAAATTAATTCTTTAAAAAAGTCAGTGGACTAAAGGGTCCAATCAAAAGACATAGGGTGGATGAATGGGAAAATAAAAAAACAAAAACAATAAGAACCATCTATATGTTGCCTTTAAAAGAATAACATCAAGAACTAAAAACATAGAGTATATGTGAGGGGATGGAAAAAGATATTCCATGCAAATGGAAATGATAAGAAAGCAGGCACAATAATATGTATGCCATGCAAAGGAGACTTTAAAACAAAGTCTATAATAATAGAAAAAGAAGAACATTATATAATGATGAAGGGATCAATACAAAAATAGACTATAACACTTACTAACATATATGCATCAAATATAGGTGCACATAAATATGGAACATATATTTTAATAGACATAAATGTAGAAATTAACAGTAATAAATGTTCAAACTACAATTGTGCTTGTTTCACATGCAAGCAAGGTAATGCTCAAAGTTCTTCAAGCAAGGCTTCAACACTGCATGAACTCAGAATCTCCAGATCTACAATCTGGATTTAGAAATGGCAGAGGAACCAGAGATCAAATTGCCAACATCTGTTGGATCATAGAAAAAGCAAGAGAATTCCAGTAAAACATCTGCTTCATTGACTACACTAAAGTCTATGACTGTGTGGATCACAACAAATTGTGGAAATTTCTTCAAGAGATGGGCATACCATACCACTTTACCTGTCTTCTGAGAAACCTGTGTGCAGGTCAAGAAGCAATAGCATGAGACATGGACAATGGACTGGTTCATAATTGGGAAAGGAGCACATAAAGGCTGTATATTGTCACACCATTTATTTAATGTACATACAGAGTATATCATGAGAAATACTGGGCTGGATGAATCACAAGCTAGAATCAAGAGTGTCGGGAGAAATATCAACAACCTCAGATATGCAGCTGACAACACCCTAACAGCAGAAAGTGAAGAGGGACTAAAGAGCCTCTTGATGAAGGTGAAAGGGGAGAGTGAAAAGCTGGCTTAAAACTCAACATCAAAAACACAAGGATCATGGCATCCAGTCCTATCATTCATAGCAAATAGAAGGGGGAAAAGTGGAAGAAGTGACAAATTTTCTTTTCCTGGATTCCAAAATTACTGTGAACTATGACTGCAACCACAAAACTAAAAGACATTTCCTCCTTATAAGGAAAGCTATGACCAGCCTAGACAATGTATTATAAAGCAGAGACATCACTTTACTGACAAAGATCCATATAGTCAAAACTATGGTTTTTCCTGTAGTCATGTAAGGATATGAGAGTTGGATTGTGAAGGAGACTGAACAACAAAGAGTTGATGGTTTTCCAATTTTGGTGCTGGAGTTGACTCTTGAGAGTCCCTCGGACATCAAGGAGATCAAACCAGTCAATCATAAAGGAAATCAATCCTGAATATTCATTGGAAGGATTGATGCTGAAGGATTTGGCCAGCTGGTGTGAAGGGTTGACTCATTGGAAAATACTCTGATACTGGGAAAGATTGAAGGCTAAAGGAGAAGGGGAAGCATTATTATAGTAATGTTGTAATAATAATAAATAGATTGTTGAAACAGAATGAAGAGTCTAGAAACCACCCCATACATATATGAGTGCTTGACTTATGATGATAAAGTTGGCATTATAATGAGTTTGTAAAAGTATGTCTTTTCAAAAATGGTTTTGAGCCAATTAGATATCCATATGGAAAAAAATGAATCTTGACATCCAAAATCAGACCATATAAAACATTCAATTCCAGATGGAATGTGAAAGAGCTGAATATAGAGGCTAAAAACTAAAGTGTTTAGAAAAAACATCACAGGAGCACATGGAGGATATCTTCAAGCAACTGAGTGAGGCATAAAACACTAATCATAGAAAAATCATTTGATTAATTGTACTGTTAAAACTAAGATACATTGTTATCAAGACATATCAAAAACCTTAAGAGATTATAAGACAAACTATAGAAAGGAAGATATTTGCTACAAATACATATTTAAGTCAAAATTTAAAATATGTAAAGAACCTGCATGAATCTAAGAAAAAAATTGAAAAATTCAAAAAATGGAAAAATGTCTTAAATAGGCACTTCACAAAAGCTGGTATCCCAAAGGCAAATTAATATATGAAAAGATGTTAACTTCATTTCTCATCTAGGAAATATAAATTAAAATTTACAGTGATATATTTCAACACTAAACGGCTAAAATGAAAAAGAAAATTTTAAAAATAAGTGAATTTTAGGATGTACAATAGCTGGTACACTCACATTTCTTGTGTTAATTGACACAACCACTTTGCAGAAGTCTTTTATAGTATTTACTAAAGCTGAACAGACATATACAGTATAGCCAGTAATTAAGTTCCTATCAAATCAGATCAGTCACTCAGTCGTGTCCGACTCTTTGTGACCCCATGAATCACAGCACACCAGGCCTCCCTGTCCATCACCATCTCCCAGAGTTCACCCAGACTCACGTCCATCGAGTCAGTGATGCCATCCAGCCATCTCATCCTCTGTCGTCCCCTTCTCCTCTTGCCCCCAATCCCTCCCAGCATCAGAGTCTTTTCCAATGAATCAACTCTTCGCATGAGGTGGCCAAAGTACTGGAGTTTCAGCTTTAGCATCATTCCTTCCAAAGAAATCCCAGGGCTAATCTCCTTCAGAATGGACTGGTTGGATCTCCTTGCAGTCCAAGGGACTCTCAAGAGTCTTCTCCAACACCACAGTTCAAAAGCATCAATTCTTCAGCACTCAGCCTTCTTCACAGTCCAACTCTCACATCCATACATGACCACAGGAAAAACCATAGCCTTGACTAGATGAACCTTTGTTGGCAAAGTAATGTCTCTGTTTTTGAATATGCTATCTAGGTTGGTCATAACTTTCTTTCCAAGGAGTAAGCGTCTTTTAATTTCATGGCAGCAGTCACCATCTGCAGTGATTTTGGAGCCCAAAAAAATAAAGTCTGACACTGTTTCCACTGTTTCCCCATCTATTTCCCATGAAGCACTGGGATCGGATGCCATGATCTTCATTTTCTGAATGTTGAGCTTTAAGCCAACTTTTTCACTCTCCACTTTCACTTTCATCAAGAGGCTTTTTAGTTCCTCTTCACTTTCTGCCATAAGGGTGGTGTCATCTGCATATCTGAAGTTATTGATATTTCTCCCAGCAATCTTGATTCCAGCTTGTTTCTTCCAGTCCAGCGTTCCTCATGATATACTCTGCATGTAAGTTAAATAAACAGGGTGACAATATACAGCCTTGACGTACTCCTTTTCCTGTTTGGAAGCAGTCTGTTGTTCCATGTCCAATTCTAATTGTTGCTTCCTGACCTGTATACAAATTTCTCAAGAGGCAGGTCAGGTGGTCTGGTATTCCCATCTCTTGAAGAATTTTCCACAGTTGATTGTGATCCACACAGTCAAAGGCTTTGGCATAGTCAATATGGCAGAAATAGATGTTTCTCTGGGACTCTTTTGCTTTTCCGATGATCCAGTGGATGTTGGCAATTTGATCTTTGGTTCCTCTGCCTTTTCTAAAACCAGCTTGAACATCTGGAAGTTCATGGTTCACATATTCCTGAAGCCTGGCTTGGAGAATTTTGAGCATTACTTTACTAGTGTGCGAGATGAGTGCAATTGTGCAGTAGTTTGAGCATGCATGGGCATTGCCTTTCTTTGGGATTGGAATGAAAACTGACCTTTTCCAGTCCTGTGGCCACTGCTGAGTTTTCCAAATTTGATGGCATATTGAGTGCAGCACTTTCACAGCATCATCTTTCAGGATTTGGAATAGCTCAACTGGAATTCTATCATCTCCACTAGCTTTGTTCATAGTGATTCTTTCTAAGGCCCACTTGACTTCACATTCCAGGATGTCTGGCTCTAGGTCAGTGATCACACCGTGATTATCTGGGTCATGAAGATCTTTTTTGTACAGTTCTTCTGTGTATTCTTGCCATCTCTTCTTAATATCTTCTGCTTCTGTAGGTCCATACCATTTCTGTCCTTTATCAAGCCCATCTTTGCATGAAATGTTCCTTTGGTATCTCTGATTTTCTTGAAGAGATCCCTAGTCTTTCCCATTCTGTTGTTTTCCTCTATTTCTTTGCATTGATCACTGAAGAAGGCTTTCTTAACTCTTCTTGCTATTCTTTGGAACTCTGCATTCAGATGTTTATATCTTTCCTTTTCTCCTTTGCTTTTCACTTCTCTTCTTTTCACAGCTATTTGTAGGGCCTCCGCAGACAGCCATTTTTCTTTTTTGCATTTACTTTCCATGGGGATGGTCTTGATCTCTGTCATGAACGTCAGTCCATAGTTCATCAGGTACTCTATCTATCAGATCTAGGCCCTTAAATCTTTTTCTCACTTCCACTGTATAATCATAAGGGATTTGCTTTTGGTCATACCTGAATGGTCTAGTGGTTTTCCCTACTTTCTTCAATTTAAGTCTGAATTTGGCAATAAGGAGTTCATGGTCTGAGCCACAGTCAGCTCCTGGTCTTGTTTTTGCTGACTGTATAGAGCTTCTCCATCTTTTGCTGCAAAGACTATAATCAATCTGATTTCAGTGTTGACCATCTGGTGATGTCCATGTATAGAGTCTTCTCTTGTGTTGTTGGAAGAGGGTGTTTGTTATGACCAGTGCATTTTCTTGGCAAAACTCTATTAGTCTTTGCCCTGCTTCATTCCGTATTCCAAGGCCAAATTTGCCTGTTACTCCAGGTGTTTCTTGACTTCCTACTTATGCATTCCAGTCCCCTATCGTGAAAAGGACATCTTTTTTGGGTGTTAGTTCTAAAAGGTCTTGTAGGTCTTCATCGAACGGTTCAACTTCAGCTTCTTCAGCGTTACTGGTTGGGGCATAGAGTTGAATTACTGTGATATGAATGGTTTGCCTTGGAAACGAACAGAGATCATAAGTTCCTATAAATATGTAAATCAAAAATATTCACCAAAAGATATATACAGCTACTTCCTAGCAGCAATATTGGTGTATGTGTGTGCTTAGCCGTGTCTGATTCTTTGCAACCCCATGGACTGTAGCCTTCCAGGCTCTTCTGTTCATGGAATTCTCCAAGCAAGAATGCTGCAGTGGGTTGCCATTCCTTTCTCCAGGGGATCTTCCTGACCCAGGGACCGAATCTGGGTCTCCTGCATTGCAGGCAGTTTCTTTACCATCTGAACTATAGGGAAGTCCCAGTGTAAATCACCATAAAAGGAATAGAATGAATAAATAAACTGAATGAATGAATAAACTGAATACATTCATACAATATAATTATAATTATCAACAACCAAGACATGAAAGAATATGTATTATGATGAAAAAAGTTGTGTGTGTGTATCTATATATTTCAAAATCAGGGATATTAGTATATGGTATTATATATTATAATATTTCTTTTATGTGAAAGTATTTAACTCTGGGGCTTCCCTACTGGCTCAGATGGTAAAGAATCTGCCTACAATGCAGAAGACCCAAGTTTGATCCCTGGGTCAGGAAGATCCTCTGGAGAAGGAATGGCAACCTACTTCAGTATTCTTGCCTGGAGAATCCCATGAACAGAAGAGCCAGGTGGGCTAAAAGTCCATGGGTTTGCAAAGAGTGGAAATAACTGAGTGACTAACATTTTCACTTTCACATTGTAATTCTGTAGGGCTAGAAAGATACTTCTAGAGAGTTGGAGATTCTATCTTATTCTGGTGCTGGTTACACAATTGTTGAGCTTCATTGAGCTATACATGTGCAATTTCATGTATTTTGTTTTATGACTATTATGCTTCCCTTAAATTATTATTTACAAAAAGAAAAAGAAAAATGAAACAGGAAGGATACTCCTTTAACACAAAACAACTCTTTAATATCTAAATAATATTGTGCTAGTAGAGGTCCCAACGGAGAAGGCGATGGCACCCCACTCCAGTACTCTTGCCTGGAAAATCCCATGGATGGAGGAGCCTGGTGGGCTGCAGTACATGGGGTCACACAGAGTTGGACATGACTGAAGTGACTTAGCAGCAGCAGCAGCAGCAGAGGTCCCAATAATTTCAGGAATCCATAAAAATACCTCCTTTCGCTGCTGCTGCTGCTAAGTCGCTTCAGTCGTGTCAGACTCTCTGCGACCCCATAGACGGCAGCCCACCAGGCTCCCCCATCCCTGGGATTCTCCAGGCAAAAACACTGGAGTGGGTTGCCATTTTCTTCTCCAATGCATGAAAGTGTAAAGTGAAAGTGAAGTCGCTCAGTCGTGTCCGACTCTGTGCAACCGCATAGATGGCAACCCACCAGGCTCCTCCGCCCATGGGATTTTCCAGGCAAGAGTACTGGAGTGGGGTGCCATTGCCTTCTCTGCTCCTTTCCCTACTAGTGTTTAATACTTTCTGGAAATCCTATATGTGCAGTAAGTTAAGAGAAATGAATTAGGGATATGACTAATATGAGGCAGCATCAAAATTATCACTCTTATGTAAGTAACATATTTGACAATCTGAGGAAAATAAAAGAATTCACTATTATTATTACATTTAATGATAGAAAGGTTGCCTTGTTTTAAAAAATGTATGTACATATACACCATTGCTATTTAGTTGCATTGACCTATTTGAAAATAAAGATTTCATTTAT
The DNA here is from genome assembly GCF_003369695.1 of Bos indicus x Bos taurus. Taxonomy (NCBI): domain Eukaryota; kingdom Metazoa; phylum Chordata; class Mammalia; order Artiodactyla; family Bovidae; genus Bos; species Bos indicus x Bos taurus. The sequence continues at coordinate 62,917,917 of NC_040076.1, read as the reverse complement.
GAATGTGTGTAACAAAACAGAAACAGATTCATGGATATAGAAAACAAACTAGTGGCTACCAGTGGAGAGAGGAAAATGCAGAGGGGCACCTCGGAGATAAAGGATTAAGAGATACAAACTACTGTTTAGAAAATAGAAAACAAGGATGTCTTGTATAGCACAGGGAATTATAGTCATTATTTTGTAGTAACTTTTAATGGAGTGTGTGTGTGTGTGTGCATGCTTAGTTCAGTCGTGTCCAACTCTTTGCAACTCCATAGACTGTAGCCCACCATGCTCATCTGTCCATGGAATTTTCCAGGTAAGAATATTGGAATGGGTTGCCATTTTCTCCTCCAGGGGATCTTCCTAACCCAGGGATTGAAACCATGTCTCCTACGTCTCCTTCATTGGTAGGTGGATTCTTTATCACCACATCATCTCCTTTAATGGAGTATAAATTGTAAAAATACTTAATTGCTATGTTGTACACCTAAAACTAATATAATATAAATCAACTATAGTTCAATAAAAACTTAATAGTGAAACTAAAACAGTATTAATATATGAATATTATAATATGTTATTAATAGTGTTCCTTTTCACTATTAAGGTCTACTGGTGTGAATAACAAATTATATTATCCTGCTAATCAGCAAGAGTAAATTTAAAATATGTACAAACAAACCTAATAAAAAATGTAAGATAAATGCCAAGAAAACTACTAAATACAATGACTATATGGAGGCAAATACCAAGACTCAATACTAAAAATATTACTTCTCTATATTGCACAATTTATAATATGATATAATTCCAGTCAAAATATCAATGGATGTTTTGAACAGTTCTAAAGATGTTTCTAAAGGTCATCTTGAAAAATTAATGATTATAACGTACTACAAATTCTGAAAATAAAAGAATAATGAGAAATGGTTTGTACTGGTTAATATTGAAATGGTATGAGAATGCCAAAGTCATTAAAATAGGATGGGATAAGAACTGACTGATTAATTGTACCAAGTATAAAGCATAAAGAGATCCGAACACATCTATATACAGAATGTGACACAGTTCACATTAAGAAACTTACTTACAGAAAGTAAGATGTATTGGGGGAAATGCTACATTATAGATGATTAAGTAGTTAAAACAAAAAAAAGGGACCAAATGTAAAATGACTGAAGGAAAATGAAAGTGAGGGATTTAGGAAAAATATTGTATGTATAAAGGAAAGATAGTAAATTCTATGGTCATATTAATATTTTTCAAAAATAACAATTGATATATTAGTATCAATTGTTTTATTATTATTAAAATAAAAATGAGAGAATGCATACAATGTCTAATGATATTATTATATAAAAGGTTTTAACATTTAGTAACAAAATACATGAACACACTAATGAAAATAGCCAAAATATATTGCTATGGGCTGAATATTTGTATCTTCACCAAATTCATATTTTCAAAGCCTCATCTCCAATGTGAAGATATCTGGAGATGAGGCCTTTGAGAGATAACTCGGTATAAAGAGTGGAGCCCTCATGAAGGGCTTAGAGTCTTATAGAAAGGGACACAAGAATGTTTACTTCCTCCCTCTGCCAAGTAAGGATGTATTAAGAAGGCAACCTTCTGCAAACTAGAGAGAGAGTCTTCACCAATGACTCCCTCATGCTGGCAACCTGATCCCAGACTTCCCAGTCTCTTGAACAGTGAGAAACAAATTTCTGTTTCTTAAGTCACCCAGTCTATGGTATTTGTTATAAAACTAAGGCATATATAAGCAGATGATTAATAGTAACATTAATTATCACTCGTTAATAATGACAAAACGCCTTGTTAGGTTCTTTATCAAAATCAAATATATATATATATATATATATATCTATCTATCAAGAAAATGAGAGGCTCTAGTCAATCCACCCTTTGTAATTTAACCCTTAATGACTTAATCCATAAATTTATGTAGTTGCTTTAGGACTTTTTTAGTTTTAGGAATGGATTTTAAAAAATTTTTAGCAGATCAGTTACAGCATTTGGTTTTTGTAATTACCAGTAGCAGTTAGATTCTGTATTTTTGATGACTACAAAAGAGTAATAAACTCACAACCAATGATATTTAGCATATATAGAATATTTTGTCCTTAAAAAGTATCTTAATAACTATAATTTCATTTTATCCTCATGCATTTTATTGTAAACATATTTACAGATTCATACTTCTTTTCCTACTACATAATAAAACTAAAGTGAAATAGAATGTCTACCTCTTTATTTGTAAATGTTAGTTTGGTTTTAAAATGCAATATTTAAAAGAATATATAGATATATTAACATTAAGAAGTCATAGATGCAGGCAAAAATAATTATGCTTAATGGTAAGTAGAAAAATTTGTCAGAATATATGAACAATCATGAACTTCATACCTTTAACAATATTGAATTGGAATGTATTAAGCAAAGAATTTCAAGAAGAGGTTGATAAACTTTTAACAAATATCTCAGAATCTGCTGAATCATATAAAGAGAAAATTACTGAGGATGTAGAAAAATTGAACAACACAGTTAATAATATTAATATGATTGATTTTAATAAAAACTTCACCCCCAGCGTAGACAATAAGCATTATTTTTAAGCACATATAAAACTAACCACATATTAGGTCATAGAGGTAATTTTATTAAACAGAAAATAAATATTATCACACAGACCAAATCTTTATAATGCATTATGGATATAAATGTTAATCAATGTTTGTTGAAAAGATCTGATAAATTTGGAATCTGAAGTCATACTTAAAAAAATTATACTTCGATAAAAAATACATACCTTTACATAGTGTATGACTCAAATAGGAAATCTTAATGAAAATAGCAAAACATTTAAAAATGATAATCATACTTGCAGGATGAAGCTTCAATTTAGAGGGTGTATGTTGCCTTAAATCCAATTTTTAAAAATAATTATATATAGAATAATAAATCTTAAAACTTCTGCTTTTATTCAAGAGAACAGAAACTGAATCTCTTACCTTAAAAAGTGAATAAAATATTGAAATGATGATTTTTTAAATATTGAGCAGATAGCACAAGAGAGTAAGATCTGAGAAAAGAGCATCAAACGAGGTGAGCTGTATGATTTATTTCTAGTTTAATGACTGGAAAGAATTTCCAGAATGCAGAGCATGAAGAGAGAAATCAAAGTAAGTCCACTGGTTGACAATACAGAATTCAGATGTCGGGAGGCCAAGGTGCTGAAATTCATAGGGAAGAGTATTGGAGTAAAGAAAATTGCACTGGGAAGGAGAGCTCCAGAGATTTGCTCAGGATTCCTCCAGAGTTTTTAGCTTAGTGCTGATTGGTGCAGGTGCGTGATGGAATTATCAAAGCTGGGGAAAATCTAATCAGAAAGGCTCTTGGGGAACAATTCACCAGGGCCTGGAATAGTTGTTGTTCTTATCAGAGTTCTCTGTTACCCAGGCTATCTGAATTCATCTGACAAATCTTAAAAACAAGACTTGAAGGGATCAGAATATTTTCAGATAACTACATAATAGAACAAAGCTTAGAAGTATTTAAAGAAAGTCTGACATTGAAAATTATCAGGTATAAAAAGAAGCAGAAAAATATAATAATGATGAGAAGAAGTAATCAATAGACATAGAACCAGAAATCACAAACATGGAAATTTAGCAGACAAGAATATTAAATACATGTTAGAGATATATAGCATATGTTCCATGTGAAGAGGAAAGCATGAGTTTGTTCAAGAGAGACATGGAAGGTAGAAAAATGGCCCAAATCAAGCTTCTAGAGATAAAAAAAATATACATTAGACGAGTTTAATGGCAAAATAGACATTGTAGAAGAAAAAATCAGTTATCTCAAAGACACGGCAATAGAAACTAGAATGACATACAGAGAGAAAACATTTTTTAAAAAGAAGCAGCTTGACAGTGAACTGTTAGAAAACAGCAAGCAGTCTAGTTTTTGTAACTGGAGTCTCAGAAAGACAATAAACAAAACTGCAAAGTCACAGATCCAAGAAGCCCAGTGGACCACAATCAGAAGAAATCTGTGCCAAGGGTACATCACCACACACTATCAAGAATAACAGAGCTAGTATAGACTCGATCTATAGACACTGAGAGTGTAATATTATAAATAACTAAAATGAAAAAGCAACACTATAGTGATCTTTGTGGAACTTGACATGATGTATATAATTAGAGGTAAACATACCAGAAGCAAACGGGAACTGGATTAATGAAGATAATTGAATGAGAATCAAGAACTTGCCCCCTTGATTTTGAGATATATTATAAAACTGAAGAAACATGAAAAAGGTGTTTTCAGAGAAAGGGAACAACCATATAGTTTTACAGGCAAATCTCAGACTGGGAAATGATACTTACAGTCAACTTAATTGATAAAAGACTAGTGTTTCATTTTGGAAGAGGCAATGGCACCCCACTCCAGTACTCTTGCCTGGCAAATCCCATGGACGGAGGAGTCTGGTGGGCTGCAGTCCATGGGGTTGCTAAGAGTCAGACACGAGTGAGCGACTTTACTTTCACTTTTCACTTTCATACATTGGAGAAGGAAATGGCAACCCACTCCAGTGTTCTTGCCTGGAGAATCCCAGGGATGGGGGAGCCTGGTGGGCTGCCGTCTATGGGGTTGCACAGAGTTGGACACGACTGAAGCAACTTAGCAGCAGCAGCAGCAGCAGCAGCAGTGTTTCATTTAGATAAAACAAAACAAAACAAAAAAACTCCATAGCAAGATGGGTAAAAGTCATGAACTAGAAATTCATCAGTGAATAGAAATCCAAAATGGAAGCACCTTAGATGTCCATCAGCAGACAAATAGATAAGAAAGCTGTGGTACATATACACAATGGAGTATTACTCAGCTATTAAAAAGAATACATTTGAGTCAGTTCTAATGAGGTGGATGAAACTGGAGCCTATTATACAGAGTGAAGTAAGCCAGAAAGAAAAACACCAATATAGAATACTAACGCATATATATGGAATTTAGAAAGATGGTAATGATAACCCTGTATGCAAGACAGCAAAAGAGACACAGATGTATAGAACAGTCTTTTGGACTCTTGGGAGAGGGCGAGGGTGGGATGATATGGGAGAATGGCACTGAAACATATAAGTTATCATATGTGAAACGAATTGCCAGTCCAGGTTCGTTGCATAATACAGGGTGCTCGGAGCTGGTGCACTGGGATGACCCAGAGGGATGGGATGGGAAGGGAGGTGGGAGGGGGGTTCAGGATGGGAAACACATGTACACCCATGGCAGATTCAAGTCAATGTATGGCAAAACCAATACAATATTGTAAAGTAAAATAAATTAATTAATTAAAAATTTTTAAAAATAAAAATAAATTTAAAAAAAGAAAATAAAATATAAAACAAATCACTCGTAATTAGGAAAATGAAAATTAAAAACAGCAATGATATATAATTTCAGGTTTATCAGATGGGAAAAATCCTAGTATAACAACTGTTGGTAAGAGTATGTTAAATGAGAATATTCAGGCATTTCCTCAAGTGAATTGCTTCAAGTGAATATTGGTACAAAACATTTATGGGTCAATTTTCCATCAATTTTCCAGTATCAAATGAAGCTATTGCTAAATTTATCCACTGATACATATATCAGTTTTGTTTATTGTTGTATCTCCAGGACCTGTATCAATATCTGGTATATCCTAGGTTTTATCCATACCATTTCTAAAGTATCCTTTTGCTGTATAACTAATCATCTCCAGAATTAGTGATTTGAGATCAGAGCATGTTGCTCATGATTCTGTGGACCAGCAACTTGTGCTGTGCTGGTTCCTACCTGCTTTCTCATAATGTCATCTGAGCTCACTAATAGATGTAGGCTTTAACTGGGATGTGTGGGGCTTCTCTGTGTAAGCTCTTTATCATCCTTGAGGAGAATATCCTGGTTTTTTTTCACAGCATGTCAGAAGTGTTTCCAGTAGCCAGAGAGGGAAACCTCAGTGTGCAAGAAGATTTTCAGCTCAGTTCAGTTCAGTTGCTCAGTCGTATCTGACTCTTTGCGACCCCATGGACTGCAGCATGCCAGGCCTCCCTGTCCATCACCAACTCTGGAGTTTGCTCCAGGAGGATTAACTCCTGGAGGATTAAGTAGATTCTAATCCTCTCCTTTTATCATATTTTAAAATCTTCCTTGATTATATTTACTATTGTGAAAAATGTAGATACAAGATTTTCTCTTACTTGCAAGCTAACATATTAGCCTGCTGTAGTTTTCTGGAAGCTGGTAGAAGATACACATCTCTTGGTCCAGAGACAAAGGATTTTGTTACTCAAAACACAGAAAGAAGCCTGAGCATCATGTTCACATCTGTTTTTTTGCCCCTCAGGTCATATGTGAGTGGCACAGAGGTGGAGGCTTCACACAAAGTGGATTTTAATCACAGTCAAGGGACCCTGAGCTTATAGAACCTAAATCTTTTATAACCAGCTACAAGCAAATCTGCCTTTTGCCCCAGAAGACACTGTCTTTATGATACAGGATGTTAAGCAAATCTGTCCTTAGCTGTGAAGGGAGGCATTGTCTTTATCTTTGGAGGCATTTTGCTATACAAACATCCTTGAAAAGATAGGCTGAAACAAAAGACCAATTAATGCTTTGCTTGTGAAATGTGAAGAAATGTGAGAGCCATAGAGAATTATTTCCAACAATATATTATTGGCCCAAGAAGTCACATGGACAAGTCTAGAATCAACATTGGAGGACATAATACCAGGGCCTGGATACAGGAGGTGTGGTTCACTGAGAGTCATTACTATAGTGATCTATCACCTTCTTCAATCCAACAGTTCACAGCCAGGTATGATATGTTCTCACGCAGGTTTACAAGTAGATGTGTCTATTACCAGATTTTCCTTTTAACAAGTAAATTTCACACTTAATCAAAAGGGGAATGGGTGTATAAATTGTTTTATCTTCATACTAATAGATGACAAAATGGTGAAAATACTAATAATAGCTAAATTTGATTGAGTTTTAACATTGTTACCAAGACATTATTATAAATATTGTAAATACATAATGTCAGCTTACAAAAATTTTATGGTGTATCAAAGGCAGTCATCTTGATCAAAATTGAAATCTACTGACATTGTCATCTGCAATATGCTCTATCAAAATGGGTATTTAGAATAAAAATTCGAGTGAGAAAAGTAAATTGTGGATAGAGATGGAGACAGTGTGAATTGACATATGTACAACTTGATGTATAAAACAATGCTGCTCATTTTATTTTTGTTTCATGACTTTGTGTGTGTTAGTTGCATAGACATGTCCAACTCTTTGCAACCCTGTGAACTCTAGCTTGCCAGGCTCCTCTGTCCATGGGATTCTCCAGGCAAGAACACTGGAGTGGGTTGCCAGTTCCCTCTCCACAGGATAGTCCCAACCCAGGGATCAAACCCAGGTCTCCCACATTGCAGGCAGATTTGTTACCATCTGAGCCACCAGGGAAGGCCCCTTTTCATGTCTTTAGTCCTCTTTATTTTATATATATCTGTCTGTCTATCTATCTATCTGGGAGTTACAAAGTTATTTTGAACTCCGTTTCTCTTCTCTTGCTAGATTCTACACCCTCCTTCCACTATTAAAAATATATATTATATTTAAAGCTGGATTTCTAAGGCTGTAGCTAAGCCAAGACTAGTGAAGAAGCATGCTTTTCCCATCCTGTGGGTGGTTCTTCTGCAGAGTTCCTCTGGGCTCCTAAAGAATAACACCTACCTCTACTACTATTCTTTCTTTGGCCATTAGCTTCAACCACCTGAACTCTTTCAGTCTTTGAACTTTCAAGTTCAACAAGTATACTCTTTTTTCTTTTCTATCAATGTTAGGAATTTTTCTTCTTTTTTGTGTATACTTCTTTATTCCTATTTGATAGGATTTTTCCAGGGAGAGATGTAAAATTATGTGCTCAGTCCATCACCTGTGAGGAGACCTCCATGTTGTATCATTACTTTTATCCATTTTTACTTGTTGGAGGTGACTGCCTGGGTAACTTTGCATTGTTTCCCTTGGCTTTTTATTTTCCTTACTCATTCTTAGAGGGAAGATGCATATTCACATTGACATATAATGTCCCAGCATATTTCAGAATTTACATGATTAATAGGGAAACATTTATTTCTTTCATAACTTAAACATTTATTTTTGATACAAACAGAATATATATTCTTTGCACTGATGTCTTTTGGCTGAACTTTTAGATTTTTCCAGCCCTCTGGGAAAACCACTGAACATGTCCTCTGATATTCTTAACAGCATTTTATAACAAATTCTTACAAAAACATTGTATTTAAACATACTGATGTCCTACATTTCTATTGAAATTCAACAAATATTTACTGAGAGACTTGGATATTCTTGCCATAGGTAACCCAGCAATGAATAAGTTGTGCTTACCTGCCTTTGAAGAATTCACAGTCTAGTGGGAGAGAAAGACCCATAAACATATTAACCAAGCCATGATGTGATATGTGCTAAGACAAATGTGTTTATAAAGTACTTTGGGCTCACAGATAAGGAAGTGATTAATTCTGCCTTCAAGGCTGAGGGGAACCATAGAAATTTAATGACATCAGGTTGACACTTGATAGATAAGTAGGGGATTCTATAAGAGAAAAAGCGAGCAGGGATGTTCTGAGCACACACACATGGCTGAAGTATGAAAGGATATGGGTATTATTGGATACTGTTGGTGAAATGGGAGCCATGTTAAGAGACCAATTTAGAGAATAAAACAGAAGGATTGGAGGTGGGGTATGCTTTGGAGTCAGACTAAGCCATTTGAACTTTAGTATGCAAACAACAGGGCTTTTCAAAGATTTAGGGTAGACTTGTGGCCAGTTTTTTTTTTTTTTTTTGTCTTAAGGAGTGTTTTTCATCCATCAGAATGTATGCTTTGTGAAAAAAGCAAGCTTGTTTATTATTATATAACCAGTAGTCAAGGACAATCCCAGCATGTAGTAGGCAAGTGCTTAGTAATATTTACTAGATAAATGAATGGCAGCTAATATGGAGGCAGATATTACAGATAAGAAGTCTGTACCATAATCCAGGGAAGCGATGCTAAGGGCCTTCATTAACATGCCTTGTTTCACCACAGTGGTCGATCCCCGTCAAGTTAGGGTGGTGACCATTTAAGTTATCATCCAAATCAGGAAATTTTTGACAATACAAAGGTGCATTTAAAGTTATTCTGGAGTTAACAGATGAAAACTAGATAATAGAGTAGATGTATCTCAAGCCCATACATTGTCAATACTCAGCAGTGGTATTGTAGGGAAGTCAGGGCCCCGCTTGGGAACAGGCAGAGGCTGGAAAAGACCAGACCCAATGAGACAAATGTGTATGTGTTTGGCCTGGTCTGCTTTGTAGTTGTTACCTACCCTTGGCGTTATTAAAGGTTTGTGAAATGGAGACTGTTGATGTCAGCTGGGGCAAATAGGTAAGGGAACAGCCAATGGTGAGGACAGAGTTTCCCCTGCAGGGAATCTTCTGATGGCAAGATCCACCCTGGGGCAAAACGTGAGCACTCAGGAGGAGGGCCTGACATTGAAATTGGTGGAAACCACTTCCACTTTCCTGTGGTCTTTGATAGTGGGTGTTAGGGCACCGAGATGCTTGAAGCTCTGTGTTAGGGTAAGGGATTAGGGTAAGGGGTGAGGAGTTAAGTCAGGGCTGTGAACTTTTAAGAACTTTAAGGGTAGGTGTCTGCACCCAGAGCATACGCACAGCTAGTGGTAGATCGGAGTTATTCTTCATGATGTGTTTCTTTTATTACCTCCAAATCGTTTGTCAGATTTTCTGAAAAATGACACATTTTCTCTGCTTCCACTGCACAAATACAGGGCAAAAGCTGGGAGAGAAGATCCTGGGGTTGCAGGAGTGCTGAACCAGCAGTAGCTGCTGATGAGAAGCCCCTCTGGAGAGGAAGGTGGTAACCGGCAGCAGAATGAGCAGAGGCCTGGGGTTGAGAGGAGCTGTGGAAATGCGCTGGGCGGCTGCCATGGCAAGCTGCAGAGATGCCTGATTGTGGTTCATTCTCACATTCCCCAGAAACATTTTGAAAGGAAAACCTCGTAAAATGGAGGACTTTGCAAAGTCATGTAGTCTGAGGGTTCAACCATCAAAACTGAATATTTAATTTTATAGCTCCAGGCTGGTGAGGCTAAGACATCTGGGTTGAAAAAAAAAATTCTTTTGAAGGCATATGTCTAAGTCCCAGAAATAGAAGAGATTTTCTTTTCATTTGCCTTATTTCTTCCTGTTGCCAAAATGGTCAACGACGTCCAAAAAGTAGTTCATACTTTTCTCACTTCACCTTCCCTGTTTCTTGCTCCTTTACCCTTTTCCCATCACAGTTCATTAGTCTTTTGCAGTATCCCCATTTTTTGTTTGTTTTCTTATTTGCATTTAATGATACTGACGGTGGCTCTGAACTGTTGTGAGGAAAGAAAATGTCCAGGCTGAGCATTGAACATACTCTGCTCCTGCCTTTTATCTTCTTTCTGCCATGGCTTTTGTTGGTTCTGTGACTTTCCCAGTTTCTGTGTGGCTGTATTCTCACAGGACTTGTCTTGCTTTATCCTTTTTCTCTTGCTTGAGCCACTGTAACATCATACAGAGCTCAGTCTCCCCTCCTTGCTCCAAGACCACGTCAGCCACTTCTCAACACACCTCAATAACTCACTCAGATACGCATCCTTGGTTTCTCCGGCCATCCTTAACAAGGAGCCAAGATAAAGGGTTATTATTATTTTACCAGTAAAGAAACTGAAGTCTAGAAAGGTCTTGATGAAAAGCAGTCAGCCATAAATGACAGAATCACAAACATTAAATCAATTACAACGAAGTCTGTGTATATGTGTTAAAAATCACCAAGGCTGGGAATTCTCAGTGGCATCCAATTTCAGGAGTGGGTGCTTATCCAATCAACCAGTAAAAGAAGGTGAAATATGAGTCCACGGTGGCCACAGAACACCCAGGCAACTTTTGCTCTTCCAACTTTCCTGACAGCCTGGTCCCAGAGCAGCACTGTAAGCGGCCATGAAGAGCCATCACGATAGCAAGTTCTACTGCTAATTCAGCCCTCTGCCAAGTTAGAATAAATAGTGTCGCTTCATAGATAGTTAGAACCGATACTATTTAAAAGCAGGAAAACTGTGAAATATATAGTGAGATTTGCACTTATTTTAAACAGCATTCACTTAATTTGTGAGAAATGTAAATAAGACCCTTTGGAAATATCAGGTGGCCACATTAGTGACTCTTGTGTTTGTATAAGACAGAGCATAGAGAAGCTTGGTGCTCAGATGTTAGAATTTAAGAACCATAGTCATGGTCCTGTAATAACTCTGTGGCACTTTTACAAATGTCTCATTAACAATGTTTCCATATCATAAAGCCAGATGGGAGAGGTCATTTTTTATTTATCAGCCTCAAATAAAATGTTATGATCTCTGGGACTTGAAAAGGATTTTGGTGGCTTCCATTTTCTTCTTCACCCCCTCATCACTACTACTCCTCTCCCCAGCCAACTTTGTGTTATTATTCTGAATTGCTTGGTTCCAATGGGAAAGCCAGGTAATTATCCCGGTCCTATTACTGATCCTGGTTCTATCAGCCATCCAGCTAATTTCAACCATTGATTTCCACACTTGTCTGTGCTTAATAATTATTTAGGTGTTCTTGTTTGAAATACAGATTCTTGGACCACACTCCAGATCTCCAAATTATAATTTCTAGGAGTGTAGCATGGAAACTGTATTTTATTAAGTTGTAATGATTCCTATGTAGACTTGTGTTTGGGAACTATTGAAATATGTAACTTCCTGGTCTGATCAGTGTCTAAACTGAAGGGTGTTCCTATTGATAACTCTGTTTGTCAGCAGGTCAAAGAATGCCATAGGATCATGGCGAAAGCATGAGCCTTCTGCAAATGCTATGGAAATTTCAGGCTTTTATGGGGACCATGGGCTTCCCAAGTGGCTCAGTGGTGAAGAATCCACCTGCCAATGCAGAGACTCAGGAGACTTGTTTTGGATCCTAGGGTTAAGGGGATCCCCTGGAGGAGGAAGTAACAACCCATTCCAGTATTCTTGCTGAGGAAAATCCCATGGACAGAGGAACCTGGTGTGCTGCAGTTCATGGGGTTGCAAAGAGCTGCACACAACTGAGCACAGCCATACACAGGGGTTATGAATGGAGATGCAGATATGGTGAGAATCCATTGGGGATTCTGGAATGGAGAATCCACTGGGGATTCTGGAATCCATTGGGGAAGTCCATTTCTTTTGTGAGCTGCTTTCATTGACCTAGTGAACACCATAAAATGTGTTCAAGACTGGCAAATATTCCATGTTGGTGAGAGCAATATATGATGTGTTGGGTATGCATTTGAGATAAAGTTAGAAAGTATGAGAGCACCATATTGAATGCCTGCTAAAAACCATGATTTTTCAATTTTGAACAAGTAATATATATATTTGTACATGTATCTATCAAATATTATTCTTTATAGTGCAATAAAGGTGGACTTTTCAAGCGAGGAAGGGGTATCATGAGTATTTGTTTTAGAATGATTTCCAGTTAGCAGTGAGCAGGATGGTATCAATAGGAATGGGAAGAATTGGAAGTGGGGAGTTCAGTTAGTAGCCAGTGTCATGGTAAAAAGGGCTTGAATTCAGCCAGTGGCTGTCAAAATATAGAATGAGGAGTAGATTGCAAAGTTGTTTCCTAGGTAGGCAGAACTTTTCTAACTGACTAGGTAGGGAGACTAATCAGAGAGAAGGGTGACAGAAATTCAGGATGACTCAGATGTTTTAATTTGTGTGACTAGGAAAATGGTTATACTCTAAACAGAGACAGAAAATATATTAAGAAGAATATGCTTTTCCCTCCTAAACTTGAAACACAGGCATGGAGTTGAGCCTGTTGGGTGGAGAGTTCAGCAGGGTGATTGGGACTGACATTCAAGAGGAGATAGAGGACTCAGATTGGCCAGTGATGAGGGGGTGGGGTGAGGGGTTGATAATTGGATCCTTGGGAGGGTGGCTAAAATGGCTTGGAGGGAGTGCACAAAATGGGAGGAAAACCCAGAGATGGAATCAGAGGCACTTGGGAAAAGAGAGAAGAAATGTCAAGGATTCATCAAAAGAAAAAAAGATTCCTTTCCTGCTAGCATGGGGGCTGGATGGCTATTGTAATGCTTGACATGGGGGGTTGTATGTGGTGGTGGTGAAGATGGGTAGAAGAGAATAGGAGAGCTCAGATAAGGATTCCTCTGGCACTAGCCTTTAGTGAGTAGAGATGCCACAACTACTGCAGTGAGCAAGGTCCAGTAAGCCAGACAGAGGAAGGTAACCAGTTGTGTAAACCTCAGTGCCAACAGCAGATGCTAAATGCCAGAGCAGAGTCACAACCCAGGAGCCAGCAGGCTGAGCACCAACAGTGGATCTGGAATCACTGGGTTTGGAGACATCTTGGTAAACAGTGTATTCTGTGACTTTTTTAATACAGACCAGCTACAGCATGTGGTAAGGGAAAACTAACCAAATGCAAAGGTCAAGGAATGGATGAAAATAAAAAATTGGTGGCTGTTTCAAAACCTTCCTTGCATTAATTTCTGAAGCCTTGGTACTGTGCTTGACACATAAAAGGTTCTCAGTAAACGGTCTGATGAAGGGATTAGTGAATGAATTGGAGTAGCAGGCAATTTTTGAGAGTGAAGTCCTAGGAACCCTAAAGGTAAGTGCCAGCTAAAACAATTCTATTGAGGAAGCCTGGGCATGCCAACCTTCTTGGCTAAAATGTCAAGGAGAAGTGCATTCATCAGAGAAAGCCCCCAAGGTCGCTCTGGCTCCACTGGATGGAATGGAACACCTCCTGTCCTGATACCCCGGGTGGAGCAGAACACGCCTGGTCTTAGGAGTTTCTTCCTTCCCTACAAGATTGGTGAGCTGATAGATAAAGAATAATGAACCCTATCAGAATCCATAATTATCTCACACGATTTTAGTTTTATAAACTTGTAGTGCCATAATTTTTTGTCTTTTCTTTGAACCATTGTTTTGAAAGACTGCAGTGTGTTCTTTACTTTCCCTGCACCAGGACTGCTGTCACCCGGTGTATCACATCCACTATATCTTATTAATGGCTGCCAGCTCAACAATTTGATGCTCAATCCCATATATCAACCACTGATATAATCCATTGCCATACAGGATATTTCATTTGCATTTATCTTTTCCGTATGCAGCACTCTCTTTTATCACTCTTTCAGTGGGCCCTCTTCTCCCCTCCCCACCCCTGTTTATTCTCACTGGCACACATCTATACATCCTACTTGGCTGTGTTATTAATAATCCCCACAAAGACCTTTCTATCCCTTTTACCTTTTCCCTTTAAGTAACTGACAGCTTCTTAACAATTTGGCCTTTAATGCAGTAGAGTTGGGCCTGAATGAGGATGTTTCTTTGTTATTTTCACAGACATTAGCATAGCTGCCTGAGCTGGGACTCAGGCACTTTCTCCAGATATGATTTATGACATCAATCCAATTTATGGCCATTTAAAGGAATGCTGAACTGGCTGTAAATCAGCAAAAGCACATAAAATACTCATGAGAACTGCTGGAATCCATCTGCACCAGCCTCTATCACCTGTAACAGCAGCCAATCAGCAGCAAAAGGTTGGAGCTATCAGGTGGGCAGAGGGAGGCAATGGCGATGATAGGCTTGCCTCAAGGAGAACAGTTCACCTGATGATGGTAGACAAAACGGGAATTTCAAGTGGGTAAGAAAAGTCTACAGGGGCAAAAATTTAGGTTGTTACCTAATAGGTGCACGTTACAATGTTGCAAAAGAACAATGACATCTTTCATAATGGTTTACAATTTACAAGGTAACTTGGTATATAGGACTTCCCTGGTGGTCTAGTGGTTAAGACTCTGCTTACAATGCATGCGGCAGAGATTCAATTCCTGCTTGGGGAACTGAGATCCCTGGGTCAAAAAGAGCCCCTGGAGAAGGAAATGGCAAATCACTCTAGTATCCTTGCCTGAAAATTCCCATGGACAGAGGAGCCTGCTGGGCTGCAGTCCATGGGGTCACAAAGAGTCAGGCACGACTGGGTGACTAACAGTTGGTATGTAGTTTCTCATCTAAGTCGATTGATGACTGGGTTTATTTTGCTTATTTTATGTTTGAGAAAGATCTAGTCTATAATTACCAAAAGGTCAAGTTAAGTCTGTAGTCTCCCTAGTTAAGCACCCCTCAAAAATGGCTTATTATTTTGTGTTGTTGCCAATTAATTAATTGAGGAAAGATATTACAGTACTTTAAATACATTGCTGGGCACTGAGTGGCATTTTTGCCACAGGTGATTTATTCTTTCTTTCCTTGTAGAGATGAATAAAGCCTTGAGACCTTTTGGCTATTCTAAGGTGTCTTCCACTGTATCGTTGAAAAGAAAAAAAAATCCCTCAGTTAAAAATATTTTCTCCTTCTTCAGCCCTTAACCTCTTTGGTTGCACATCTCTCTATCCAGCAATTTTGTTTTTCATTGTACCTTATGCCGTGGTGGTACATGAGGGTAGACGGATAATATGTTGACCTATTAATTTTATTTCTTGCTCCCTATTCTTTCCTTAGTTCCCATTTTCCATCCAAATAGGTAGCTGATATTATGTCCATTTTCACAGAGATTTTGGTACAAGAGAGGATATCAGATGTAGACTGAAAAGATCTCCTAGCTTTTATTTCATGGTGCCCAAGGCTCACAAGGGGAGAACATTTTTGAATAGAGCCCTGTGTCTCAGAGAAGCACAAGGGAGAAATGGATCAAGCCCCTGCTAATCCCCTTTTCATCTAGAAAGAGATTTCTCTGTGTTGAGAGGAGAAGAAAATGGGAATGTAGACTTACAGAGCTCCAGAGATCTAGGCCCTGCTCCTTGACAATATTTTTTGGAGATAACAAGACTCCAGGTGCTTTTATCACTTTAATTAAAAACATTTCTGTTAATCATTTCTAAAATCCTATGTATCTGTGCACATGTGCATGCTTGTGTGTGCATCTTGATCCATTTTTTGCTTCTTGATAAACTAGTGTTCAGCTTTTTCTCCAAGCGCATTGCGTGTATTTTCCTCTACCTGCTCTTTCAGGGGGTTGTATATTTCCTAATGATTTTTTACTATTCCCTCACCTGCTTCCCTCACCCTCCATAAATTATATCCCTTGGACAAACTTTCCCCCAACGGTGCATAAGTTGAACCTTTCAGAGGAAAGATGCTATAAAACATCTAATCGATAAATAACCTTGTTCTTTTCACAGAGTAAAAGAGTCAATCAATCTTTACTCCTCCACATAAATGTGCATATCTTATCATAGCTCAAATCCCATTACAAACTATTTCCACAGGGATTTCTTTTTGGTTGCAAGAGAGTTTCTGTACTAAGAGGCTACCTTACTTACCAGAATTCTCTGCCTTCTTTTCAAACTAGATGGGGGAGGTGAACGGGAAAGTCAAATTAGACTCTACAAATTGTAGGTGATGAGTACTTGTGTAAGACGAGACCTGTATTCTGGTCTCGGACATAGACAGTAATACTTCCAGGGCACGAGAGCCTTCCTCTCAACAAGAGTTAAACACATTAAAAAAATATAGATGAACCATGCCTGGGATTATGTAGTCATTACCCTTAATTAAATTTAATCACTCTAATTTATGAAGAGCATGGAGTTATTTGGTTCTGAATTGTGAAGACTGGTTGTTTATGTTTTATGAATATGATGCTAATTGGCATCACACTACTCCTTCATTTCAGGTGTGTTTGTGTGACTTTTTCACCATCCCATCCAATTCTTAAGTGAATTCCCCTTCAAGGTTGTAGGCTGAAGATAACCTGAAGAAGATTTGTTGGGGAGCCACAAGTTAGCAATCATACAGAAAGTGCACATTTCAGTAAGAAAGATTCTCTAAGACAATAGCAGTGATTAAGGCTGGAGGGTGTGGGATAGGGCACAAAAGTGTGTTGTATGTGAATGGAACTCCTTTGAGGTACGATTTCTAATCGTGTGATATTAGCCTATGAATCCAGTCACCTCAGTCGCTTGTAAGCTGTTTGAATTTAGTCCAATTTAGTAACCTTTGCCTTAGGTTCTTTATACATCTGCGCTTAGTCGCTCAGTCATATCCGACTCTGCACCCCCATGGACTGCAGCCCTCCAGTCTCCTCTGTCCATGCGGATTCTCTAAAAACGAATACTGGAGTGGGTTGCCATGCCCTCCTCCAGGGGATCTTACCAACTAAGGGACTGAACCCAGGTCTCCTGCATTGCAGGATACTTTACCATCTGAAACACCAGGGAAACAGATATGTAAAACAGAGATAGCAATAGCAATTATTCAAGATTGACTGAGGTATTTAGTGTACAGTGCTAGAAATAGTTTGTGGCACATAGTAAATGCTAAATTATGAGCTATTATTAGTATTTTTGTTACTATTATTATTTGGCATTTTGTTCTTGTTACCTCTCCTTACTGAAGTCAACAAAATTTTAATCTTGATTTATTTGGCCCCAGCTTTTTTATATTATTTCTAAATTGTTGTTACCACCATTTCCATCTCTGACAACTTCCATAATCTACATATGTTGCAATTTAACATTACATATGTTCTCACTCTATGCCTATACATTGAATCAATTCCATCTTAGCTCCATAAATCCTCATCACTGAACAGACCTATCAACAACATAGATTTCTATGCTTTGGCCATCTGGTTTTCCATACAGTCTTTCCATTCTAACTTTTTGATTATCTACTGGAATTTATAACCAATCTATTAAAAAAAAAAAAAGGATTTAAGGCAGTTAACATCAGTATCAGAAAGCTAGTAATACTTTCAAAAGGAGCTAAATTGAAATGTTAAAGGTTTAAATTGTATGCAAAATTTTTTTCCTGAGAGCATGAGTTGCTAAATGCTAGAGAGGGTTTCCAGATTGTTTCAACTAAGATACCAGAGCTTTGTGTGTGTGTTAGTCACTCAGTCGTGTCTGAGTCTTCACAACCCCATGGACTGTATACCACAAATTTCCTCTGTCCATGGGATTCTCCAGGCAAGAATCCAGAAGTAGGTTGCCATGCCCTTCTCCAGGGAATCTCCCTAACCCAGGATCGAACCCGGGTCTCCTGCATTGCAGACAGACTACTGTCTGAGCCACCTGGGAAACCCACCAGAGCTTTAGGCTCACATATTTATATCCAGAAGATACATGAGCATAGGGTAGAAACTTCAAAAGCTGGAGTGAGCAAGGACTCCTACTCATAGATCGTATGATATCAAAACATCCCTTTAATTGCCAGTGTTTTATTAAAACACAAACAACAGAATAGGATTGATCTAGATCTTTGGAGAGGATCCTGGATTCACCTTGGATTCAAAAGGCAGATATTAGAAATATTAAAATGGCATGCATTTTTATTTAATTATAATTATAATCCCAGTTGTATTCATGAGTTAAAATCAGTCCTCCCCAATCTTTTCTAATGAAAGAAAAAAATGCATATACCTACTTAAAAATTTCCCAGGCCCCGTCCAAGACATTTTACATCAGCATCTTCAGAGTGCCTGGTGAAAAAAGGTGTTTAACAGGCACCCATGTGATTTTTATTTTTTACCAATGTTTGGAGAAAACTAAATTGGATGATAACTTGGCAATTGACCTACCTCCTTTTTCTCTCTCTGTGGATTCTCATAGACTTTTTCTTAGATTAGGAGAAACATCATGCCACGGCCAGTGGAAGATTATGAGTAAACGTTGTGAAAGGCCAAGTAACAATGGGGAGCATTTGGCTTCTTTGAAGCACAGAGTATTTCCAAGAAAACCTGTAGAATTTAAAGTCATAAGGTATGGTTACCCCTTAGCACTGATGTTTATTATCTATGCGGTTTTGTTTAGGACATTGACCTTTTATACCTCAGGTTTTTCCACCTACAAAATGGGAATAATCTTATAATAGGTCTTTCATAAAATTGTGAGGCCAACTGAGATAAAGAGCAAAGTATTACATAAATGTCAGTTATTATTACTGTCATTCCTTTACTGGGGCTTCAGATATCTAGGGATGATTTTGCCTTTAATCCTCAATTATTTTATTTCTTTGTTGCCATTTCAATGACATAGCTATAAGGTTTTTCATATGTGCTGTACAGATTTATGCTCTCTTTTATTCTTTCTATGTTTTTTCTTTTTTCTTTTTTTTTATCACAGGGGAATGCTTAGAGATTCTTTACTCCATCCCAGCCTCTTCTCCAAAGCTGAAGGTTGATCTGATGCCAACTCAGCCATTTTTATCCCCCAGAGTAACAGGGGAAATGTGAAGTTGGCTGTTGGCACTGCTGCTTTCTATGACTTTTATTTTATTTTTTTAAGGCAAAGTTATTCCACAACTTGACTAGTTGGAGCTGAGATAAACAAGCTTTCCAAAGTCACAGAACCTAGAATAGAACTTGGATTTCTGAGTCATCAGTGGCAGTTTAAAATTTTCCTCCATCTGCTCTAAAAACATAAAGCGCCTAGTGCTTCTTGTGCTACAGTCATTAGTAGAATTAGGAAGGAATACCCATCCCATCTTAAAACAGCTGCCTCCCCTATGGGTGCCTCCACCCACTTGCTTGTCCCCTGGGATGCCTTGCGCCTCTAAAACTATGGAAATCACAGCATTCTGTGATGTAGCCACAAAGAGACTGCAAATGTTCTCCTCTTCAGGAAGTCTAAAGACTTGAGTGGATGGAGAGGAGAATAGTTTGCCATACAATCTAGTGCACACTGTGGACAGTAATAGAACAAGGATGGGGAGAGTAGGAGGAAGTACACACTTGTGTGTACCTGGATACACGTCTGAACTCCAATGTGCTTAAGAATTACCTCAGGATCTTGTTAAAATGCAGATTCTAAAGGAGAATTTTGAAGGAGGGCCAGAAACCTATATTTCTGATAAGTCTCAGAAGATATTCAGATTGCTGCTCTGCAGACCACATTTTGTGAACAAAGGGCTGGTCCCAGACTTCAGGCCATGGTACACACATTAAGTTGAGAAGCATTGATTGGAGTAGCCATCATGGTCAACAAAAGAGTCCGAAATGCAGTACTTGGATGCAATCTCAAAAACAACAGAATGATCTCTGTTCATTTCCAAGGCAAACCATGCAATGTCACAGTAATCCAAGTCTATGCCCCAACCAGTAATGCTGAAGAAGCTGAAGTTGAACAGTTCTATGAAGACCTAGAAGACCTTTTAGAACTAACACCCAAAAAAGATATGCTTTTCATTATAGGGGACTGGAATGCAAAAGTAGGAAGTCAAGAAACACCTGGAGTAACAGGCAAATTTGGCCTTGGAGTACGGAATGAAGCAGGGCAAAGGCTAATAAAGTTTTGCCAAGAGAATGCACTGGTCATAGCAAACAGCCTCTTCCAACAACACAAGAGAAGACTCTACACATGGACATCACCAGATGGTCAACACTGAAATCAGATTGATATATTCTTCACAGTCAAAGATGGAGAAGCTCCATACAGTCAGCAAAAACAAGACCAGGAGCTGACTGTGGCTCAGATCATGAACTCCTTATTGCCAAATTCAGACTTAAATTGAAGAAAGTAGGGAAAACCACTAGACCATTCAGGTATGACCTCAATAAAATCCCTTATGACTATACAGTGGAAGTGAGAAATAGATTTAAGGGACTAGATCTGATAGATAGAGTGCCTGATGAACTATGGACTGAGGTTCATGACATTGTACAGGAGACAGGGATCAAGACCATCCCCATGGAAAAGAAATGCAAAAAAGCAAAATGGCTGTCTGGGGAGGCCTTACAAATAGCTGTGAAAACAAGAGAAGTGAAAAGCAAAGGAGAAAAGGAAAGATATAAGCATCTGAATGCAGAGTTCCAAAGAATAGCAAGAAGAGATAAAAAAGGCTTCCTCAGCAATCAATGCAAAAAATAGAGGAAAACAAAGAACGGGAAAGACTAGAGATCTCTTAAAGAAAATTAGAGATACTAAGGGAACATTTCATGCAAAGATGGGCTCGATAAAGACAGAAATGGTATGGACCTAACAGAAGCAGAAGATATTAAGAAGAGGTGGCAAAAATACACAGAAGAACTGTACAAAAAAGATCTTCATGACCAAGATAATCACGATGGTGTGATCACTCACCTAGAGCCAGACATCCTGGAATGTGAAGTCAAGTGGGCCTTAGAAAGCACCACTACGAACAAAGCTAATGGAGGTGATGAAATTCCAGTTGAGCTATTTCAAATCCTGAAAGATGATGTTGTGAAAGTGCTGAACTCAATATGCCAGCACATTTGGAAAACTCAGCAGTGGCCATAGGACTGGAAAAGGTCAGTTTTCATTCCAATCCCAAAGAAAGGCAATGCCAAAGAATGCTCAAACTACTGCACAATTGCACTCATCTCACATGCTAATAAAGTAATGCTCAAAATTCTGCAATCCAGGCTTCAGCAATATGTGAACTGTGAACTTCCAGATGTTCAAGCTGGTTTTAGAAAAGGCAGAGGAACCAGAGGTCAAATTGCCAACATCCACCGGATCATCAAAAAAGCAAGAGAGTTGCAGAAAAACATCTATTTCTGCTTTATTGACTATGCCAATGCCTTTGACTGTGTGGATCACAATAAACTGTGGAAAATTCTTCAAGAGATGGGAGTACCAGACCACTCGACCTGCCTCTTGAGAAACCTGTATGCAGATCAAGAAGCAACAGTTAGAACTGGGCATGGAACAACAGACTGGTTCCAAATAGGAAAAGGAGTACATCAAGGCTATATATTGTCATCCTGCTTATTTGACTTATATGCAGAGTACATCACGAGAAACGCTGGGCTGGAAGAAGCACAAGCTGGAATCAAGATTGCTGGGAGAAATATCAATAACCTCAGATATGCAGATGACACCACCCTTATGGCAGAAAGTGAAGAGGAACTCAAAAGCCTCTTGATGAAAGTGAAAGTGGAGAGTGAAAAAGTTGGCTTAAGGCTCAACATTCAGAAAACTAAGATCATGGCACCTGGTCCAATCACTTCATGGGAAATAAATGGGGAAACAGTGGAAACAGTGTCAGACTTTATTTTTGGGGGGCTCCAAAATCACAGCAGGTGGTGATTGCAGCCATGAAATTAAAAGACGCTTACTCCTTGGAAGGAAAGTTATGACCAACCTAGATAGCATATTGAAAAGCAGAGACATTACTTTGCCAACAAAGGTCCGTCTAGTCAAGGCTATGCTTTTTCCAGTGGTCATGTATGGATGTGAGAGTTGGACTGTGAAGAAAGCTGAGCACTGAAGAACTGATGCTTTTGAACTATGGTGTTGGAGAAGACTCTTGAGAGTCCCTTGGACTGCAAGGAGATCCAACCAGTCCATGCTAAAGGAGATCAGTCCTGGGTGTTCTTTGGAAGGACTGATGCTAAAGCTGAAACTCCAATACTTTGGCCACCTCATGCGAAGAGTTGACCCATTGGAAAAGACCCTGATGCTGGGAGGGATTGGGGGCAGGAGGAGAAGGGGATGACAGAGAACGAGATGTCTGTATGGCATCACTGACTCGATGGACGTTAGTTTGAGTGAACTCCAAGAGTTGGTGATGGACAGGGAGGCCTGGCATGCTGCAGTTCATGGGGTTGCAAAGAGTCGGACATGACTGAGCGACTGAACTGAACTGAACTGAACTGATCTAAAGTGATTCTCGAACTTGGGCTGTATGTTGGAATCACCTGGAGAACTTTACAAACTATGGATCTACACCTGGACATTTTGATTCAATTATTTTGGAGTGCAGCCTGGGCATCAAATCCCCTGGTGGCTCAAATATATGGCCTGGACTGAGAACTCCAGGCTTATGTCTAGCCTCTGGACTGAATTTCTCAGTGTGTGGTTCCTGGGCCCACAACAGTAACATCACCTGGAAGTTGTTAGAAATGCAAATTCTCAAGCCCCTCCCCAGACCTCTGGGAATCAGAAACTCTGAGTGTGGAGTCCAGGAATCTTGTGTTAATGAGCTCTTCAGGTGATTCAGATCCAGGATAAACAGGGTTCTCATAGGGAGTTTGTTAAAACAGATGGCTGGCCGTTTTTCTAAGTCCTCAATCTAGCAGGTCTTTGCTGGGACAAGAGACCTTCCTTTGAGGCACCAGGTCTAGATACGGGAGATCATGGAGAAAAGAAGAGTGATCACAGCTTTAAAAGAGTCTTGGAATGAACTTAACTGGAAAAGAAGAGAGAGTGAGTTTAAAACGTACAACTAGAAGGTAAGAGCCACTTTATGGTAAAAGCTAGAAATGCTTTCAATTACTTTTAAAGTGGTTTAACATCTTTTTAGAAGGCAACTCTGTGAGGTCACAAATCATGCTTTTCTTGTTATCTGCTGAGTAAATGAAAGGACAAGCTTAGTGACTTAAATTCAGGAAAACAAATCTATTTATATATAACCAGTCATAGTCATTCATTTCCTCAACATATATTGAGTTCTCATTGTATCAGGCCTTGTGGCAGATGTTGGAGAAAGTGGGATGTATAATCACAGTCCTTGTTCTTAGGGAACTTAAAATTCCTCTGACCTTTTTTTCACTTACACCTGCATTTATTTTTCCATCTTTTTTGACTTATTTTTTGAGTATTACTATGCATATGAGCTGCAGCATGAAGGTTAGCAAAAAAAAAATTTTTTTTTTGATCCTACGTTGGGGAGGATTACAGTCCAATGGGGGGATAGCAAACAAATAAGTACGTAAATCAATATATAATTTCAAATTAGGATGAGTGCTCTGAAGGAAATGCATGGAAGGTGATTATTGCAATAACAGTGGAGGACACAACTTCAATGGGCAGAGCCCCATGGAAAGGGCAACCCGTTACCCCAAAGAGAAGGGGCATAGGTAAAGTATTGGTTCAGAGTCTGGGTTTTGGAATCTACTGCTGTGATCTTTGCTAGAAAATTTAGTAGCTCTATAACCTGAACCTCAGTTTTCTCGTCTATAAAATTAGGTTGGTAATAGCACTCATCTCACAGGGTTCTCATGAGGAGTAAATGAGATAAACTATGTAAAGTCTTTAGTCTGATGTCTGGCATGTTTTATGTATATGTCATCTTCCCAGAAAACCTCCATGAAGTACATAGTATTTTTGGTCTTGGTAATGGGAGTTCAAGAGGTTAAGTAACTTGACTAAGTCACTGCTGCTGCTGCTAAGTCGCTTCAGTTGTGTCCGACTCTGTGCGACCCCATAGATGGCAGCCCACCAGGCTTCCCTGTCCCTGGGATTCTCCAGGCAAGAACACTGGAGTGGGTTGCCATTTCCTTCTCCAATGCATGAAAGTAAAAAGCGAGCAGAAATAATGAGATACAAAGGCAGTTCTATCTGGTGTAAAAGCTCATGTCCCCCCAACCCCATTCCCCTTCTTTTTTATGTGACTCTTTTTCTATTAAGCTTCATCTTTCATCTCAACTTTACTCTTTTCTTAAGCAATGCATATTGGGCTTCCCTGGTGGCTTACCTGGTAAAGAATCCACCAGCCAATGCAGGAGGTGTGGGTTCAATCCTAGGTTGGGAAGATCACCTGGAGAAGGAAATGGCAACCCACTCCAGTGTTCTTACCTGGAAAATTCCATGGACAGAGGAAACTGGTGGGCTATAGTCTATGGGGTTACAAAGAGTTGGACACCCTGAACGGGCACGCACATGATGCAGAATTAAGACAAATGAAGGAGAAAGGTCCTTTCTCTCTTCTGTCCTCCCTAACTCCACCTTTCGGAGAAGGCAATGGCAACCCATTCCAGTACTCTTGCCTGGAAAATCCCATGGGCGGAGGAGCCTGGTAGGCTGCGTCCATGGGGTTGCTCAGAGTCGGACACGACTTAATGACGTCACTTTCACACATTGGAGAAGGAAATGGCAACCCACTCCAGTGCTCTTGCCTGGAGAATCCCAGGGACAGGGGAGCCTGGTGGGCTGCCGTCTATGGGGTCACACAGAGTTGGACATGACTGAAGTGACTTACAGCAGCAGCAGCAACAGCAACCCCACCTTTGATTACTTGCCCCTGTACAAGCTGTACAAGCCAGCTTGGAGCAGGGAAGGGTGGGTTTTGGAGTAAGTATTACTTTTCCCACCTAAGCCTTAGGAGAACTTTTCTCTATATCACTTTAAAATCTATAGTTGCAAGCATTTTGCTAATTAGGGTCAGTTTAACTTTTCACATTCTTGTCTTTTCCCATATGGAGTAAAATGTAGAACTAAGGCATTTGTGAAACTGCAGAATAGAAAATGGACTTATCTAAATTGTCTGGCTGCTGCGAGACTTCAAGATTGGCAATTGGGAATGGGTGGTGCAGGAAGGAGAGTGGCAGTTAGTACTCGACTGATTGATTTATTATTTGACTTTTAATTTCTGTTGTGTAGAAAGAATATAGTATACCAAGATGTAGTCATAATTTAATATGCTTTTCATGGTCATGAAATAATGATGCTTACTGTTTTATCACTGTTATGCTGCAACATGTTTTCTGAGGAGCTCCACCATTTATAAAACATTGCATGCATATGAGAGTAGGTGGCATCTTTTTAGAAGTGGCACATCCTGGTTGCTATCCCTGCTTCAGTGATGTCAAGTAGAAAGATTGTGGAGACCCACACCATGATTTGCTCTGCCCGTATTTTGGCTTGGAAAGGTTGACTCTACCACCTCTGTTTCATCAGAAAATCAGTTTATGATATTTGTGTATGTTTGTGAATCTATTTTAAAACACTCAGAGTACTGATTAAGGAAATAGCTTTTCACTCACTGTATTTACCTTTTCAGGACTCAGTTTTACCTTTCTTGGCCTCAGCTACCAAGTTGGTCCACTGTCTGCCAGTTCTAACATTATGGCTCTCAGGTTAAAGATTGCCAAAATGATTACCAGTCCTTCATTTCTACTGTGTTTTCCAGATACGGTTGTTGATGACTGAT
The DNA here is from genome assembly GCF_003369695.1 of Bos indicus x Bos taurus. Classification (NCBI taxonomy): domain Eukaryota; kingdom Metazoa; phylum Chordata; class Mammalia; order Artiodactyla; family Bovidae; genus Bos; species Bos indicus x Bos taurus. The sequence goes on along the minus strand of NC_040076.1, from coordinate 62,891,806 downwards.
TTCTGAGCATTGATGTCAATGAAAAGTTATGACTTTAGCCAGGTGGAAATGATGCATTGGTGCATGACATTAATGTTCTCAATTTCTCTTTACTTACTGGACTATGAAATTCATGAGCAGCTAAAGCACTTTGAAATTTTTAAGACTTTTTTTTTAAAGAGAAAAGTTATATTATTCTTTTAAAATAAATGTGAAAACAGCAACTTTGTGGTAATATTGGACTGAATAGGTTATTTCATTTAATCTGGTATTAATTCCATGAATTGGTCCCCTCATCCTTAGTTTATCTATGAAATGAAGATGCTGTGATACCAAGGTGACTCAGCCTAACACGGGGGCTCAAGACTGCCTGAGTTCAAAACCTGACTTCACCACTCAAAGTAGTTAGGCATTGTGAATGTGTTAATAAACCTTGTAGTCTGAGTTTTTCTTATATGTACTGGAGTGAATATAAGATACAACCTAATTTCATAGATTTGTTCTGAGGATTCAATGAGATAATGAATGTAAAACTTATTATACACCAGACACTAGCCTATTAATAAGAAATCAGTAAATGTTGTGTATTAATCATTGCCCAGGATTGTAGAGCTAGTATATAATGGAACTGAAAGTTGAAATCGGTATTCTTTGTCTCAAAAGTCCATACTGTTACCAATGTACTGAAGGGGATCAGAATATGCCTCCCCAAAATAAGCCATTTTTGCATATGGATTATTTTGAACTGAAAGTAATTGAGAAACAACAGATGCAGAGAAATACTCTACTTGCCCCCTTTCTGTTAAAAGCGGGGTATACATTCCCCTTTGTGAACATGACTCTCTTCCTTTTCCTGTACCCTGAAGAGAAGAGGACCCTTATCATTGGAGATGACAGCAACTTAAATCCTCATAAACAAACCTACTAACATAACCCTGTCTTCCATTAGTTTCCCCCATATGTTAATTTCCCACAATTTAAAAACCGTAGAAGTCCAACTCCCTTTCCTTTGTCTTATGGAGATAAATCCACAATTTATCACTATTTGTTAAAAAGATACATAAGCTTTCAGGCCTAAATGCTTTGGGCGGATTTTCACTTCATGTTCTGTGAAGCCCCTCCCTCATGCTATCTAAAAATATTAACATTTAAAAAGTTATATATGCTTTTACTCATCTTAATATGTCTTTGTCACCTGAATTTTCAAGGCTCCAGTTGCTGAATGTAACAGGGCAGGGGAAAGGATTTTTCTCTCTGCTATGTGCATCCAGAGGAGTCATCAGCCTAAAATGATTTTGAAGCAATTACATATAGTACATGTATGCATATGGTGACTTGAAACTGCTATCTTGAAGTTATTTTCTCTATCCAGTCAATTTTCTACCTAACAGTCAACATAATATTCTAAATAAATCAAATCATAACACATATTTTCCTAAACTACATAATGGCTTTCCATTGCCCCTAGGATAAGATCCAAATTCCTGATCCTGGCCTCTGCCCTGTGTCTGAAGACTTACACTTTCTCATACACTCTGTTCAGCAATGCAGCCATCCCTTCAATTCCTTAAACTTGGGAATCTGTTCATGGTATCAGGGATTTTACACCTGAGGTTTCCTGTGCGTGGAAGAAGCTTTCCTCCATGTTTCTCTTGGTTCTTAACTTATCTTTTAGGCCTCAGCTCACATATTCACATATTTCATCTCAGGAAAGACGTTTATGCTTATACCACCCCCTTAGCCTCCCCATCTCCAATAAATATTTATAGTTTATGGCACTTACCACAAGTACTAATTATGTTATTTATGTTTATTGGCCTAGTATCTGCCTTTCCCAATATGCTGGTAATCTTATTATAAGAGTAGAGACTACCTCCGATTTGTGCAACACTGTGTGCATTACAGAAAGAATCTTACTTGTTTATAGGCACCCTTTCTCAGGAATTCTTTTATTCCAATGAGTCTGAACCTCCCTGAAGGGGGTGTGTGTGTGTGTGTGTGTGTGTGAATGTATGTGATAAAGAGAAACTGAGAGAATTTCTATTATAGGTACTATAAGCAAAAAGAAAATTTTATGGGTAATATACTTACTGCAAAGCATATCAATTTTAACCTTGTTTATTTTGCTACTGCTAAGTCATTTCAGTCATGTCCAACTCTATGCAACCCCATAGATGGCAGCCCACCAGGCTGTCCTTGGGATTCTCCAAGCAAGAACACTGGAGTGGGTAGTTTTAATTATAAAAAAGTTCAGATACAGTAACTTTCTTTACTTAGACATATTGTATTGAATTTGATATTTATTAACCCCATACGCATTTTTGTTATCACAGGTGAATATATTGTAAACATCATTGTTTAGCTCATTTATAAACTTCAAAAAAAGGATTTACCATGGTGTAGATACCACACATTGGGACTTCCAAGGGTACAGTGGTAAAGAATCCACCTGCCAGTTCAGGAGATGCAAGTTAATCCCTGGGTCGGGAAAATCTCCTGGAGGAGGAAATGGCAACCCAATCCAATATTCTTGCCTGGAAAATCCTTTGGCCAGAGGAGCCTGGTGGGCTACAGTCCATAGGGTCTCAGAGAGTTGGACATGACTGAGCAACTGAACATACATATACATATATCATCTACAATATTCTTTACACTTTTTTGTTTTTATGCAAATTATGTTTGAAATGTTTAGCCATGTTGATATTGGTAGTTCTAGTTTATTCTTTTTCACTGATATATAGTGTAAAGTGTGAGAAATACACTGCATTTATTTGTTTTCCTGCTGATGGACATTTGGGTCATTCCCAGTGTTTCTCTATCGAGGGTGTAATAAATTTGTTTGTCATGTCTCCTTGTGAATATCTGCAAAGTTTCTCTAGGAAATATTCCTCAAAGTAAAAATACAGAGTCAAAGAACATGTTCATTTTCAAATACAGTAGATGTTTTTAAAATGTTCTCCAAAATGTTCCAGCTTACTCTCTGCCAATGAGACTTGCTTTTTCTCAATAGTTGTGCCAGTACTTAACATTGTCAATAGTTTGAAGATGTGCACATCTGATGGTTGTAGAATGGTATTTTATTGACTTAAAAGCATTTTTGTATTCTTGAAATATGGTAGGCTTTTAGCAAATAGTTTTGCTTTGTGGTATCACTGCTGAATATTTCATATTAAGACCAGAATTCAGTTTTTATAAATATCATGGAGATGATACGATCCCTGTGGAAGGTATCATAAGAAATGCAACATCCAAAGTAGACTTTCATTATAAGATTTGAGAAATATTAATACTTTCTCTCTTCTGTTATCTCTAATAAGTGGGAGGATGCTCTAGGGAATGATTCTAAAATGCTTATACTTTACTTTTTGTGTTATCTTATTATTTTTAGCTTATCTAGTTGTTGACTTTAAAACTTCAAATTCTTAATTTATTGACTTTAGATATATTCTATTATTTCCTGATATTAAAATGAAAGAATTAGAGCAACTGCCCTCCTCATTCTTTTCCTATAAGTCAATTTTTATCATTCATTATCATATTTACATGAATAACCTTGCCATTGATCAGTGTTATGCCCATACACATTTCAGCTTCATCAGTTGATTTCTAAAATTTGAAACTTATCCACATAGTTCACAATATTATATTTGTGTATACATACCATTCCCTGTAAAACTAAGAAGTGTATTTAACTCAAAGAATGAATTAATTGCTCCCAGTGTCATTTAAACTCTGTAGCAGAAAAATTTTCTCATCATCTCATTTTAGTGAATTACTTTTTCAATGCTTTTAAGCTTTTTTCCTTTCTTCTGAGCTATACTTGAGCATATATCCTAGGTAATTCTCTTTCTTAGTTCCTTTTTGTTCATTTTGCTGGAGTACCTTCTTGAGTAATTTCTTTTATTCATAAAGAGTATATGTTGTAAACTTTCAGAATTTTTATCTGTCACCAAGTATCTTCATTTTTCTCTTGTATTTGATTGTTATTTTTCTAAATATAAAGATTTGGTTTAGAATCTTTCCTCCCTGAGAAGGTTGAGGATAGCACTGCACTATTCTCTGCCCTCTAAGTCATTGAATATATAAAATGATCTCTAAAAGTATGCAATTTTAGATGTATTTTTATTTGTTCCTCTTGTATTTGTCCCTTCAATCTAATAGATTTTGTTCCTTTCTTCAATATGAGGGAATTATCTTTTATTCTTGTTTCTTTGTGTTGGCTCCCACATTGTCAATATTTTTACATGATTGATATTTCATTAGGTCATCATTTACTATTAAGCTTTTTTACCAAAATCTAAAATAAGAGCTATATACATGTTATTCAGTATACATGTGCACATTACTGTATATCTATCCATACCATTCAGATCTCTCTCATCTATCCCATTTCTCCTTTCAAAAATGCAATTCATAGTGCACTAATTTGATAGAATTACTCACTGAAGGGCTAAACTGTAGATTGCAAAGCAATGTATTTTATCAGTGGTGCTATTTTGAACTGGTTTTCACATCGCTTAAGTATACTTTCATATTTTTCAGTTAATTTCTTTTTGCTAAGTGTCATTTTTAAAACTATCTTTGTGTCAATAAATCAGTCCTAAGCTGGGTGCAGTTTATTAATTTTCTGATTCATTGAATTTTAACTTCTTTTTAATTAGTAATGTTTTAACTTGTAAGCAACAGTTTCTTTCTGAATATGTTTTCATAGCAGTATATTCTTGTTTTATTCAGAGGCTACAACTGCCTTTGTTTCCCTTCTTTTAACTTGAGATGTAGTTCACATAATACAAAATTCACCATTTTAAAGTGTACAATTCAGAGTTTTTTCTGGTATATTCACCATGTTGTATCATTATTGCATTATGTAATTCTAGAATATTTCCATTACCCAAAAAGAAACCCTCTACTAATAATTAGTCCCAATATCTATTTCCTTCAGCTCCTGAAAATTAGTAATCTACTTTTGGTCTCTGTGGGTTTAATTAATTCAAGCATTTCATATAAATAGAATATGTGGCCTTTTTGGTCAGATTTTGTGTGATTTCTTCCACTTACAATAATATATTCAAAGTTTATCCAGGTTGTATCATGTAACAGCCCTACTTTCCTTTTTATAGCTGAAAAATACTCCATTGTATGGATATACCACATTTTGTTGATCCATCCATTAGTTGGTAGACATTTGGGTTTATAATTTTGAGCTGTTGTGAATAAGGTACTACGAACATGTGTACAAATTTTTGTGTGAACATATATTTTCATTTCTCTTGCCTATATGTTTAGGAGTGGAATTGCTGGTTCATGTAATTAACTTTAGTTCTGTTTAGCTTTTTGATGAACTGTCGAACTATTTGCCACAGTGGCATTACCATTTCACATCCCCACCAGCAAAGTATGAGTGATCCAGTTTCTCTGTGTCCTCCTCACCACATGATGTTCTGGTTTGTTTATTTTAATGTCAATCATCTCAGTGGGTCTCATGTAGTGTTTCATTGTGGTTTGGATTTGCATTTCCCTAATGACTAATGAGGAGAAGGCAATGGCACCCCACTCCAGTACTCTTGCCTGGAAAATCCCATAGATGGAGGAGCCTGGTAGGCTGCAGTCCATGGGGTCGCTAAGAGTCGGACACGACTGAGCGACTTCATTTTCACTTTTCACCTTTATGCATTGGAGAAGGAAATGGCAACCCACTCCAGTGTTCTTGCCTGGAGAATCCCAGGGACGGGGGAGCCTAGTGGGCTGCCGTCTATGGGGTCGCGCAGAGCCGGACACGACTGAAGTGACTTAGCATTAGCAATGACTAATGATGTTGAACATCTTTTTCTGTGTTCAGTTGTCTTTTTTTTGTATCTTCTTTGGAGAAATGTCCATTTACATCTTTTGCCCATTTTTAATTATTTGTCTTTTTGCCATTGAGTTGTAAGTGTTCTTTATATTCTGGATACTAGACACTTATCTAATATATGCTTGAAATTTTGTGGGTTGTCTTTTCAGTCTCTTCATAGTGTCCTTAGATACAGAAGTTTTACATTTTGTTAAAGTTCCGTTTATCTATTTTATCCTTGGATACTTGTGCTTTTGATGTCATATCTAAGAAACTGATCTAATCAAAGGTCATGTAGATTTACACCTGTTTGCCTCTAAGAGTTATATAGTTTTAGCTCTTAAATTTAAGTCTTTGATTTATTTGAGTTAATTTTGTTGTACGGCATCAGGTATAGACAGTCATTATTTACTTGTGGACATCTCGTTTTTCTAGCTTCTATTTATTGCAAGGACTATTCTTTTCTCCATTCAATGTTCTTGGTATCCTTTTGAAAATGAATTGACCATGAGTATATGGGTTTGTTTCTGGGCTCTCAATTTTATTCCATTAATCTATAAGTATATTCTGGGCCATTACTATACTCTCTTGGTTACTATAGCTTTGTAGCAAATTTTTAACTTGGAAAGTCCTCCAACTTGTTCCTTTCCTTTCAAGATATTTCATTCCCACCAACAGTGTAGGAGAGTTCCCCTTTCTCCACACCCTTTCCAGCATTTATTTTTTGGGAATTTTTGATGATGGCTATTCTGACAACGGACAACATTGTTGATCAGTTATACTTCAATATAAAATAAAATAAAAAATTAAAAAATAAAATAAGGGGAAGATATTGTTTTCATTATTCCTAATTTCCCTAAGAACTTGAGAATTAGTTTGTCCATTCACTGTTGCTTCTTGAATTTCTCTGAAGGATGAGACCAATTTAAAATATTATTTTATAATACATTTTTGTTACTAAGTTATCTTTCTATTTCATATGGTTCTGCTCATCAATGCTCTTTTCTCAACTGTTCGATTTTCTGTTCATAGGAAGTGCTTGTGTGTATATATATATACACTTGTATATATACATGTATATACTTGTATACATATGTATACATATATATACATGTATATATACATACATATATATGTATATACATATATATACAAGTATGTGTGTGTATATATATATACTTGTGTGTGTGTATATATGTATATATATATATGTTGAAGTAGTGAATGAATAAATCATTAACTTGATAAGAATGAATTACTGAATTGGTTTTCTTTGTTCTGAGCTAGATCAAATTTCACCACTCCAGATTTATTTCTCACTGAAATGCCAGTAGTGACTCTGATCAATGTACAGTCTACACAACTCACGATTTATGTACTCAGTTTCAGGCATAAGTATTATGAGTGCTCTTAAGTCATTTCATTCTGGTTATTCTTTTGGTTAGAGATCAAGTCTTTCATGTATCTGTTTCTTTCCATTTCTTTATCTCACACTTCTCCTTCCCTCTTCTTTTCATTGCCACAGTGGTGCCCACTAATTTATACTCATTAACTCTAATATTGACTAGCTGGACAGAAAGTACATGCATTGGGTACACGATAGCTTTGCTACATTTTTACAGTTTGACTTGGGTTCACACAGTTGTATGGTAATCTTTCCCTTGTTATGTGACTTAGCTAATAGAAATCTCATCATAATAGAAGAATTTATAACTGATAAAATGAGCTCATATAAGAAGATTCATCTTGAGAGAAAAATCAGTAGAAACATTATAATCTAAGTACACTTTAATAAATGGAAAGGCATTTGTGTGTGTGTTCATTCTGGAACAGCCTTCCTCTACTAGGGGGAGTCCTATGAGAATTCTGGCTCCTATTATGGAATCCACAGGTGGAGGGACACCTAAGATGCAGATCACCCTAAGATTCACCCTAAATAAACTTGGCCAGTTAGATGGCACTTCCAAAACTTTGAATCTTGAACTGAGAGATAGGTTAAGATACGCCCGGAGGTTAAGGGTGGAGGTGGCCATGGAATCATGAGCGGTATATCCCAGCAGTGAGTGTTCATGGGCAGTGGCATCCAGGGATACTTTTGCTATGGTAGGATCTTGGCTGCTTTTTACTTCCCCTTACTCACTGTTCTTTTTCTGGACTTGGCTCTCATGATTTTGTGAGCTACCTAATATCCTTCAAATAAATTATCTTCTAATCTAACTAATATAGTTTGGTTTCTGTGGCTTGCCACAGCTGCCAATACAAAAAAAAAAATCAATATAGTTCTCTAAGTCAAATTAAGGATGTTAAATATCTTAAATTATGAATAATGTGTAAGTGCTCTTAATTTCCATTTGTGATCCCTTGTATCATGCATACATTTCTGGATTATATCCTCTAAATTTGATTCACATTTATTTAATTCACATACATTTTTAATATGTTAAGCAAGACCTTATTCCTTCATCTGGTTCTCCAACTAGATATTCACTAATCAGCTGATTGTGTGACTTGGGATTCTTGACTCTTATATTCTTCTTCTTAGTAAGCATCTACTTATCATAGTTCTTACACATTCTTCAATTCTCTCCCTCCTTACACACCAGAGTATCCCTCTGAGACAGAGATTTGCTTTCTTCTTTTCCCCTTATTTTTCCTATGATATTCCTCTAATACAGTTTCTTCTGCCACCTATTTATTTCCTTTTTATATACTCATTCCCCAGTTTTCTATTTTCACAATTCTCCTTGATAGACCCAACTCAAAATTTACACCATTTGTAAATTCTAGGATGCACAGCAATTCCCATTGTAATTGTTGTTACAATTACAATTGTTATAGTATTCCCCAGTATGGTAGTGTAAGACACTAGAATTTATTGGATGTGATGATTAGTTTCTAGTTCAGGCCCCAGAAGCCTCATGCTAGGAGTCGCATACAATGTCACATATTTTGCAGAGGTGTTCAGTGCATTGCTTCTATCATAGAAGCATCCTGAGAAGCTTCTTTAGTCCCGTGGAGGAGAGCCCTGCTCTTTTCCATGCATGGCTGCTGCTGCTCCATGTTCCAGGAATGGGAATGCACTCTGTGTTTTCAAATAGCCACAGCCAGCTGCCGTTGAGTGGCGTCACCCCCGTTCAGGCAGGACATGGACTCTCTAGCTTGCCCAGTCTCTCCCACCTCCTCCTGTCTCCCAAGGAAGCCAGAGGTCAGCTAGAATTTATCCCACAAGGTCAGCATGGCTCATTTCCATGGTCTGCCTCCTCCACAAAGGCTTTGCATTTGTGAACTCTGGTCCTGACTGTCAGTACAAAAAAGCCTATTTATCATCTGAGTGGCTCAGATTTACTTAGCAACTTCTCTTTTGTCTGGAAACACAAGGCTGGTTACTGCTTCTCTATCCCTTGTGGGTAAGAATAGTCCAGATCTTAGGAACAAAAAAGCTTGACTTCTCTTTTGTAGAAAAAGAAAAATTCTGCCAAGTATGTTTGTTTTTCCTTCTTATATTAAAACACAGAGGACAGGGTAGTTTCTCAATAGGCTCTCCAGCTCTCTTAATTTCACAGGAAGTCTTCCTGTCATCCACACAAGCCACATTTCATTTGAGGGTAGCTCATGCCTGTAGAGGGTTTACTGAACCACATATACTTCCTGGCTATGGTTTTCACTGGTCACTGGATGATTATAAATAAGAGCAATTGTTCAGAGCACAGAAAATAGAATTGTAAGAAGAATTCGGCCAGCTGACTAGATGCCAGAGTGGACACTGTGTAACTACAAAGCCCTATGGGAGGGAAGCCAGCCCCTCGTTGGTGATCAGATGTAGCTGCTGTTGAGTTTGTTTTACTTCACATAGGGAGAGTGGAATGACAAGGAATTGAAGGGTCTCTCAAGATCCCCTTATGGTACATAGGCAGCCAATTTGGGCTTCCTGAGGAAAAGCCTCTCCCTCTACCCTCTCCAGACTCTTACCATTAACCTACTGTTTGGGGCCTGCTGGCTGCCACTGGAAATAATAGTTTATCTGTTTCCCTGGGGGCTTTAGCCGCAAGCAGCAAGGGTCCAGAGGCTGAGGTAGTGTTTTTGTTGTGTGGCCATAAGTGTAACTAGAACCTGGGCTAATGAGAAGATTATTGTGTTAGTTCCAAGGTACACTTGTCAATTATAAAGAAGAGAGCAAGTCTAATTTCCTTTCGAGTCTTCAACTGCCCTTTTCTGGAAGCTAAGTAGTGCGGTGAATTATTCATTATTATAATGCTTCAGACCTTCACAGGCCCTTTCTTTGAAGGTCTTCACACAATTTCTGGGAAGTATCACAGCATTTGTATGCTTAAATTTTACAAGCTGAGTAGGGTCCTGTATAGGTCCCTGGTAGCTCAGGTAGTAAAGCATCCACCTGCAATGCAGGAGAACCCAGTTTGATTCCTGGGTCTGAAAGATCCCCTGGAGAAGGGAAAGACTACCCACTCCAGTATTCTTGGGTTTTTCTGGTGGCTCAGTTGGTCCAAGACTGAGAATACACCTCCAGTGTGGGAGACCTGGGTTCGATCCCTGGGTTGGGAAGATCCCCTGGAGGAGGGCATGGCAACCTACTCCAGTATTCTTGCCTAGAGAATCCCCATGGACAGAGGAGCCTGGTGGACTGCAGCTCATGAGGTCACAAAGAGACACGACTGAGCGACTAGGCACAATACACAGCACAGGGCCCAGTATATCAGGAAACAGATGCGTGGATCTGGGAAGTTCCTCCAGTCAAATTAGTGGAGGGAAAAAAATCTGGGCAATGCTCTTTTTGTGGCTGATTGTGGTTCTGAAGTCCTCTCCTCTGCCCTTTGTGTTTCCTTCTAGAATAAAACCTAGATATCAGAGCGACCTTGAGAATTCTTTTGGAATTACCACAGAGTTTAAAGGCCAGTTACCACTCAGGAATCTCCAAGTTTTTATTATGACTAATTCCAGCCATGGTCCAATTGGATTAGTTATTTCCATAATATTTCTGTGTAATAGAAAATTCTAACATATCAGTTTACTGAAGCAAATTTTATACTTACTTACAATTCTGTGGATCAGCTGGAGCAGCTCTGTCTCTTGTCCTTCTTCCTGCCTATTTGCTATCACTGGAGGTGAAAAGCATGAAATCTAGAGTCATGCACTGAACAGAAATACTGGAATACTCTCCTTCTTGGCACTGGGGATCCTCTATACCAGCCTGTGCTACCTAGCTTTCATATCTATCATTACATGAAGAAAAACAAACCTCTGCCTGTGGTTTAGCCCCTGTGGTTGTATTTGTTACCAAATGCATCACCTTGCTAAGAAAGTGCTGGAAGGCCATTAGAGATCACCTAATCAACTCTTTCTTTACTTTTCAGAACTGTTGTTTCCTTCACTGTAAAATAAAATGATCAGGCAGCTGGAGCTTTCCACAGTCCTTTCATCACTTTGATCCTAGGATTGAGACCATGGAACTATGGGTGAATTAACCTAAAAAAACAAATCCAGTGAACAGGATTCACAGCACAGCTACCTTCTGCTCCAAAGCCTTGAATTCACAGCATGTTTCTGTCCCTGTGAATATGACCTTTACCATGCTGGGCACCTCTAATTTCATAGGCCAGGATCAATTGACCTCCAACTGTGTTGACACTCCCTGTGCTCCATAAAAATAACCAAACCTGGACTGCCGCACTGTGGACAGGCTTGCCAAGAGACAGGCTTGGGAATTTGAAGACTCCTATGTATACTAATAACCGTAAACAGTAGTAGTTCAGGGTAGGAGGAAATCTCCCTCCATTTCTGGGGTGCGTGGTTTGGGGGAAGCAGCAGCTTGCAAACCAGCTGTCCACACCCTCCTCAGATGCTCTTTGAAACCGCGGGTGGGTTTGTCTTGCCAGGAGCACAACACAGGACAAGCATTCTGAGATCAAATATATGGTGTGAGGGTTGGAAATTAATTGTTTGGCTGGAGCTTAAGAGACCCTGTGCAGGCATTTTATATCCTTATACTTAGGTCTTAAAGAGCCTCTGCATGAGGTTTGAAAAAGTATCACTTCTGCTTTGGGAACACTTAATGAGATACTTGTTTGTGTTTCCAGCTACCTTGAGGAGCCCAATGCCTTGACCTATACTCCACACACACATACACACACACACACACACACACACACACGATCATTCATCATACCAATTGCATTATGAATCTTTGAACGTGTTCAACTGTTATTGTTTGTTTTGTTTTTAATGAAAGTGACTATTTTCCTTCTAGAGCATGAGTGGGTAGAAGAAACATATCTCTAACTTTCAAACTGCCTCACTCCGATTCTTTTTACAAATAGCAGTAGTTTTCTTACTGACATCAGTTAAATGGCCTTTCAATTGAAATTGTCCAAGTGACAAGATAAACGGGTACATTCATCCTAAAGCTTGAGGAATATACTGGGGAATCAGTCTCTGGAAGAATTAGAAAGCAGCCATGAAAACCTTTAGATTGAGCTAAATATACAAATAGGGAGTTTACTCAATTTTAATTTGCTCACAAGAGAAACTGAATAGTATAATGATCAGATTTAAATATTTATTGTTTCCTTCTTTTTTTACTCACCAGATTTTTCCCCCTTCTTCTTGTCTTCCCTTTGATATTTGGTCATTTAAGCCAGTATTTTCTTTCTTTGTATACCATATCTTTTAAAGGAGCTTGAATTTGCTATCAGAGAGAACTCAGTTGATTTAAGTTCTGGCAGTGGTCCTTATATTAAGATATTGATGGGGGAATAAGTAATTCAACATAATAAAAAGGAATTCAGAAGCATTTGAGAATATTATATCAATTTTAAGGGGGTACCTGGCTTTTCCAGATTGAATCAAACTGCATGATTATAGTTAGGATGTATGTGGGAAATATTCAAGGTAATAATTTTTTATTTGGAAGAATAATAAAGACTGCTATTTGAGACCTACCTTTCTGAAAACTTTCTGGGAGCATTTTCAGATTTATCAAATAAAAATATAGTATGTCCAGTTAAATTTGAATTTCAGATGAACAGTGAAATGTACAGAACGTTTTTACTAATAATGACTTGCTATTATCTGAAATTCAAAGTTGACTGAGTGTTCTGTATTTGCTTTGGCAACCATGTGTCCCAGAATACCCAGTGGCTCTTCTTATCAGGTATTAAAGGGCTTCTGAGGCTTTGGGTACTCCTTTCTCCATCAACATGGTCTGCGGTCACACTAGATAGACGAAATCTGCATTAGCAGCATTGTTACGGTCCTTCTTAGGCTAACAGAAAGCTAGGGTGTTTGTTATTCAGTACTTCCAGAATTAGTTTTTAAGGTAAACTTTACTCTGTGATTTTTTTTTCTTTTTTTTACATCTTTTACTATAGGGCATATTGGAACATGTTCTCAGTATCTGATTCACTGCTGTTACACAAAAACATAAAAAAGTCATCTTTTCCTGACAAATTCAAATTCTCTTCTAAGACTATACTCAGATTCCTTGATTCCATCTTAGTTCAGAATGAGTCCCTCCCCCACCCACCATGTGAGCACCTTTTTAGAAATTAAGGTTTAACATTTCTTTATTGGAAAATCCTTGCCCCTCATCACAGACCAATGTGTCTCATTTGTTCTCTTCTCAAGAATTCTAAGTTATTCATTCTATGAAAATACTAAAAATACCATAGCACATGTGCTGGAAAAATTATTCTCATTGAATATCACACTAAATATGATAAAATTTGCATCCAGATAAAGAGTTGGAAAAACTTGTAATCATATAATAAGTAAACTTTTAGTTCTTAGTGACTCTGCTGCTGCAGCTAAGTCGCTTCAGTTGTGTCCAACTCTGTGCGACTCCGTAGACGGCAGCCCACCAGGCTCCCCCGTCCCTGGGATTCTTCAGGCAAGAATACTGGAGTGGGTTGCCATTTCCTTCTCCAATGCATGAAAGTGAAAAGTGAAAGTGACGTCGCTCAGTCGTGTCCGACTCTTAGCGACCCCATGGGCTCCAGCCCACCGGGCTCCTCCGTCCATGGGATTTTCCAGGCAAGAGTACTGGAGTAGTGACTCTGAAGGCTCCCTAATCACAGGTAAATTTAAAAATACAGGGAACAACTGTTTTACCTGAAACATGTTGATTAATGGATTATTGTCCACCTCGAGGTGGATTTCTTGTGCTTTGACTCAGATCATCATCTTATGTTTGTCTTGGTCAACATTATTCCTACTGACTTTGATTTGGGTTTTATTTACTTAAAATTTAACTAGGGGATGCCCAAATATTGATTTCTTAAGAGATAGAATAAGTGGAAATATGAGTGTGTACCAATATGACTTAAGCTCGTTTTTGTTAATTTTATGAAGTAGGAGTTGCTAATAAGTTGGACTGTAGATAACTGGACATAAAATTGTTAGGGGCTATGAGGGTACTACATTCTAAGGACATTATTCATTCAGTAAAATTTATGTGTTTGAGCTGAGTCTGCCATCAGCACATTCAGGTGTTATAGAAAGGTGCTAGGGAGCTACACATTAGAACAATCATATAATGTATTGGTTGTCACTCTACAGTAAATAATATCTATATGTTTTCTTGCATTCCTAGTCATTTGGTATATATGTGGGCTTAATAATCACTGTTATTGAATGTCTACACTAAGTTGATACATTTTAATTAGAGAGCAAATTTCTGGTATTAGCAGGACTCTGGGACATGAAAGCAAATTTGCTATAGAGAAATGGTCATTATCATGGTATCTATTAGACTGAGCTAGACTGCCTTCCTACACTTAGCACACATTGGGTTAAAGAATGCTACAGACTTTAGGTTATTTTTGGAGCAGAAGATGGAACAAGAAGAGCCTGAGAAATGAATAAATATGGATTATTTCATGATAGCAATTATAGAAAAATATGTTTGTGCATGTGCACAAGCATGTATGTGTTCTTCCTTAAAAGTAAGCATTAGTTGAATTTAAAAACAGATTAAATACATCCCAACCCACAGACTTTTAATAAACACAGCAACAGATAGAGCCAATATGGCACCAAAAAATCTTCTATTAAAAGAAGTCAGCAAACATAGAACAAAATGAATGAAAAATGAAGTTATCAGTTATAACAATAAATGAAAATAAATGAATGCTGTGTTTTAAAACACTTTCAATTATAGTTAAGACCTAAATAAAACTATTTGCTGCTTTAAAGGGATGCAGTTAAAACATAATGACACTTTGAAAAGATAAAAGTATAAATCAAAATCAGACAAACTTGAAAAAAGTGAAGATCTTAAAATTTAACAAAGAAAAAGTATTCATTTCTTTACTAATAGCCTTGTATTACTTTTTCAACAACAGCACTCTAAAAGAAGTTTTCTCTAGATATCAAACCTGAAACAAAGACAGTGAAGTGTGCACAGGCTGTCATTTTACTCTGATAAATGATACAATCCACAGTAAAGATATGAGTCATAAAGATTTATGTCCTAAATATCATTATATCAAAATGTATAAATCAAAAACTACTAGATAAAGAGAAGTTGGCAACTGCATATCTGTGTAAGTTCTTTATAGAACAAAAAGGAAAATAAAGGATGATGATCTTAATGGAATGAGGGTAATTTGATAGAAAAAAATAGATAGCTAATTTTATCATCTCTAGACAGAAAACAAACTTTATAGCCTCCAGTCTATATTTAACATAATTTCTGTGTTAAGCCACAGTAAGTAAAAATTTCAAAATGCATGAAGTGGGCCATGTTTTCTGCTTAAAAGAAGCAAACAAATAAAGCAACAAACAAAAAATAAACTGTGCATATAATCTTGTCATTTGAAACTAAAACAAACATACTGACAAAATACTCCTGTGAATAATGTGTGAGTTTAAGAGGAAGTTAAATTGTAATTAATAATTGCTAGTATTTGTTAAGAATTCATTATATGCTATGCCCTGGCAAAAACTACTTTAGTTATGTGATGTATTATAAACTCACAACAGTTTATTTAAAGTTGAAGTTCATTGGCCCCATGTACATCCTTGCCACAACTAATTTTTGTTCTCATCACTATCATCTCCTTGACATTATATATTTATGTGTTTATTGGTTTGCTGCCCATTTCCCAGGAGAATGTAAGCTCCATGATGACAGGGATTTACCTAGTTTCTTTGTCATTGTGTTCCAGTCCTCTAGATCAGTGCTTCAGCATGGCAGGCCTTTCATAAATATTTGCATGTTCTATAAGTAGTAGTATTTTATTATTTTTCTGATGAGAAAATGAAGATATAGAAACACTAAGAAACTACCTGTTTGTCACACAGCTGTTGAGAGACCAGAATTTGAATTCTTGGATTTGGCATTGGCCTTGAATGTTAACTCTAGCTCTTAAGCGGTATACTACATATATTTTGGAAACATAATTATAATTTTTAAAAATGCATGCTGCATGCTAAGTTGCTGCAGTCATGTCTGACTCTTTGTGACTGTATGGACTGTAGCCCACCAGGGTCCTCTGTCCATGGGATTCTCCAGGCAAGAATACTGGAGTGGGTTGCCATTTCCTTCTCCAGGGGATCTTCCTGACCCAGGGATCGAACCAGAGTCTCCTGCACTGCAGACAGATTGTTTACCATCTGAGTCACCAGGGAAGACCCATTTAAAATAAAAAAAAAAAAAAAAAAAAAAAACCCCATCAAATTAACCTAAAAGGTTTTACAAAATTTAACTTGTAGGAAAACCAAGTAAATGTTTTTATTATGAAGTTAAAATGAAATGTAATATATGGCAGATTAATCTCATGAAGTCAGAATAAAAGATGCTACGGAAAAAGAAAAATAAAATTTTAAAACAAAAATAATGGATGTCAAGAAATTTTCTGTGAATAAAATAAAGGTAAATGTCAAAAGGAAATGAATTGGAATATGTAAGATAAAGAGATGATTTTATTAATTTATAAAAAGTGCTTATAATTCCAAAATACTATAATACCTTGAGGAAAAGATATATTGATTTCACTCTACCAAATACAGCACTACTTAACTTTATAAAGGGAAATGACACTAAAATAGTAAATTAACTTCTAAGACTTAGCCAAAATTAACTCACAGGTAAATCTATAGCCTGAATATATTCATTTCAAATTAAAATGAAAAGGAAAATCAATAAACATTTTTTGCTGGGGAAAGGACATGATTTCAGGCATTTAACAAGAGAAATATAAATAGACAAAGAAGATACAAGCTCCTCCCCAGTATTTCATTCAGTAATCACAAATCATTATCAAATTTATGGATGATCCAAATGTGTTGAAGTTGTGAGGAAACACACATGTTCAAATACTTGATTATTAGAGCATATTTGTGATATCCTTTCTTTAGCACAGACTTTGTGAGTCTTAAAGATATTCATACTCTGCAGTGATTCTACTGCTAAGATTTTAAGTAAAATAAATATAAATATGGAGACTTCCCTGACAGTCCAGTGGTTGGGACTCTGTGCTTCCAATGTAGGGCACATGAGTTCAATCTCAGGTCAAGGAACTGAGGTCCCACATGTCTGTATGGCCATCTGAGTCAGTTTAAAAAAAACTTTTTTTTTTTTTTTTTAAGTTTTAAATGTAGTTCAAAATGTAAGCAGGAACATTCACTTCAGCATTATTTCAAATAGATAAATTAGAACTCTCTAGGTATAGAACATTAAATTATGGAAAATTAACTTCCCACTAAATATTGAATTTGTTGTCATCCATTCAGTCATTTGAAAACCTAACTTGAGTGCTTACAATTGGCAGCCCCTATGCTGGCTCTTACAAATCCTTCGGAAAACAGAATGTCTACCTCTCTGGGATTGTAGTTTAAATACGAGCAGGAGAATTGAGAATTGTCTGAGAATTGAGTTTTCTGCTTAGATACCTGGTATACCAAGAGATTTGCTATTTCATTTCTCTACAAGGTAGCCAGGATGGTATTATTTCAATTCAAAATCTGCCCACATCCAAATTTTTTTTACTGTGATGTCTATACATTTAGCCACATGGCTCTTTATTTCTTATTCAGTCTTGACTTTTGTATACACTCCTCCTCACATACTAAGCTCCAAGTACACTGAACTCTTTCCCTTTCCTAGAAGGGGCCAAATCCTCTGTCCTTTGGACCATCACATCTGAGTTTGCCTGAAACTCTTTTCTTTCCTTGGCCTCCTCAAGCTGGATCCTATTAATCTTCAATTGACTGTGAAATTCAATACTGTACAGAGTCTTCTGTGTACCCCATGTCTGTGGGAGGGCATCCTCTTACATGCTTCCACAGCAGTACTTCTGCCACCACAGAGCACTCAGAATACTGAAATGTAATGCAGTATTTCCTAGTCCATGTTCTCTTTTAGACTGTGAATGCCTTGAGAGCAGGGACCATATCTAGACTCTTCAGAGTGGGCATTCAGTTCCATAACCATGTATGTCATAGCAACCAATCTAGTACTCCTTAGATTCTGGTAACATGAAATGAGTTTTAAAAGTTGTTTCAAAGATTATTTGCCAACAATTGAAAAAATCTAATCAGAGCATATGAAATAACTTATTTAAATATATCTCCAATTTTGTTATAGTAAATATATTAATGTGACTATAAATGTAATTATAAGCATAAATACCCCTAATTTGAGCTCAATTATTTACCACTTGAGTGTCTTTCTGTCTCCATTTTTTGTTCCCTTCTGGACACTTCCCACTTCTACCTGAGAACCCATCTTAAACTAAAAGCTACTCATACAAGTCCCCTAGATAAGATTTCCCAAGGATCCCTGTTTTCTGTGTGCTTCCTAATGACTTGTTGCTGACCCTTCAACATAAACTCTCCTCCTTGCATTGCACCTACAGACTTGACCACATGATTCCTAAGTTCTTTTGCAAAACTTGTACCCCCAACCAGAATGTTCTTTGTCTATTTGTTGTGTAGCTAAAACCTACTCTTACAAGACCCTGCTTAGATTCCACACATATAACAAGCTTTTTTTGCTCCTCCTCTCTTCTTCTGTTATCCTGTAGAAATGCTTCTATCACAGCATATACCCGTGCTCCATTGCCTGTTACTTAGTTATCTTGCCTCACTTGCTGGTCATGGAGCCCCCTTGAAACTGGGGTCTCTGCCTTTTAATACTTATCTCCAGTTCTTACCACAAGGCTAATATATTAGTCACCTGGGTTTGATCCCTGCATTGGGAAGATACCTTGGGGGATGGCATGGCAACCCACTCAGTATTCTTTCCTGGAGAATCCCCATAGACAGAGGAGCCTGGTCAGCAGCAGTCCATGGGATCTCAGATAGTCAGACCCAACTGAGCGACTAAGCAACTAAGCAGAGCACAGCACAGTGTTTTTAAAGAGTGGGTAGATGAATGGATCCTAAATATGTCACAGACGTTTTATCTATATCACAACAAAAATATCTAAGTCAATTATTATAAATGCTTTCTGAACAGAATACCATATAAGTTTTTAGCTTCATATAGAATAAAAAATGCTTCCATTTAAACTGAATATATATATATATATATATATATATACACACACACACATATACATACACACACACACTAAGTGCTGACTCTATTAATCATTTTTTGGCTTAACCCTCCCACCAAACTTGCAAGGTGGTGGTATTATCTGTACCTATACCCCTATCTATATTTATATGTGCTGCTGCTAAGTCGCTTTCAGTCGTGTAGGACTCTGTGCGACCCCATGGACTGCAGCCCACCAGGCTTCTCCGTCCATGGGATTCTCCAGGCAAGAACACTGGAGTGGGTTGCCATTTCCTTCTCCAATGCATGAAAGTGGAAAGTGAAAGTGAATTCGCTCAGTCATGTCTGACTCTTAGCGACCCCATGGACTGCAGCCTACCAGGCTCCTCCGTCCATGGGATTTTCCAGGCAACAGTACTGGAGTGGGGTGCCATTGCCTTCTCCATATTTATACGTACATGTACCTAAATATAAGAAAAGTTAAGCAAAGAGAGTTACATAACTTGGATAATATGATGCAGCTAGTGGAACAGAGATGAAGAATTAAAACTCTGGCTTGTCTGATTGTAAAAGTCAACACACACCACAATTTACTAATTATTTATATTTTATAAATAATAAGTCTAACCTGATGAATATTTATTATGTGCCTGTCCTGTTATAACTGCTTTACCTATAGTATTTTATTGAATATTTATAATTAATCTATGAGTTAGGTATTATTTTTATTGTGATTCTAGTTTTAGAGGTTAAAATAAGAAGGAATAAAGAAGTTAAGTAACTTTCCTCATCATATTTATCTATAAAGAGAAAGAATTGGCTTTCAATCCAAATAGTCTCACTCCAGAGTCAAAGATTTTAACTACTCAATTATATGATGTCTCAGAAGAGGAAGCATATTCAGTTTCCAGATTTTCCAAAAAAATGATAACATAAATTCAATTTGGGATTCATGATTTACATATAGATAAACAATTCTGAGACCTAAATGAAAGGAAAATAACTTTTTGATTAATTGTAAGTAATCATGATTAATGAAGTGCTACAACTCCAAATGAAGTTTTAGTGACATTAGAAGAGGAACCAATATAATCCTATATGAAAAGCATTAATAGAATTAGAAAAATAATTAGAATGCCAAAAGACCCGTTGTAAATGTTAAAATTGGCATCAGTGAAATGGAAAAGTTTCCTTAATTTTAAATATCATTACTGGCTGCAATGCTCACCTGATATAATAGTGGTCTGTCAAGATTAAAACATGAAAAAAAGAAAGACACTTTGTCTGAAACAATTCAACTTTTATCTAATTTGGTACAATAATACAGTTTTGCAAGTTTTTAATTTTTTTTTAAGTTATTCATAGACTGGTAGGTTCTATAGGTGATGATGGACCGTGTTTTTCTTTTCTAAACTGATGGTCACTTTTTAAAGTTCCATCTCAAAAGAATTTGGGGGATCCCTTGCAGCGAAAAAAAAAAATGTGTATCAGAACACTGAGAATTATCTGAACCTGTTGTCTTTCTTTATTGAATTCCTAGTATTGTGTTTACCACCACATAGGATGGGTAGGTAAATTATGCAGAGAGACCCTTTAGCATTTGAGGATTAAAGTGAAAGTATTAGTCACTGGTTAGTGTCTGATTCTTTGCAACCCCATGGACTGTACCCCACCAGACTCCTCTATCCGTGGAATTCTCCAGGCAAGAATACTGGAGTGAGTAGCCATTCCCTTCTCCAGGGGATCTTCTTGACCCAGGGATCAAACCCAGATCTCCAGCATTGCAGGCAGATTCTTTACTGAGCCATATTTTAAACCTATTTCTGGACTGTTGAAATGCCTGATTTAATGCCCACTTCATATCTCTGTCCCTTTTCAAGACAAAGTGGTGGAGTTTCTCCTTCCGAATAACACCTTAACTTTCAAAATTAATGACTGAACAACCTTTGACAGATCAGGAACAATGTTGTGTTATCTATAGACATTAGTCAAACTTTACAAAGTTAGATACAAAATTTAATAGATGGAACTTAAATCATGTAATATAATGAATTATAAACTCAGTAAGGGTCAGTGGGCAGTCCTACCAGGCCATCAATGTGCCTGCTAGTTAATACAAAACTGAAAACCAGATAATAGACCAGGGATGACAGAGGATGAGATGGTTGGATGGCACCACCGACTCAATGAACATGAGTTTGAGCAAGTTCCGGGGTTGGCAATGGACGGAGAATCCTGGCGTGTTGTAGTCCATGGGGTCACAAAGAGTCAGACACGACTGAGCAACTGAACTGAACTATGTCAACACCTGCAATTGGAAATCATTTATAAAGTCAGGTTTAAAGAATTTACTTTTGAATACATTAAAGTGTCTGGTAATATTTTCCAAACTTCCTACCCATGACTACCTACAAGGGGAAGTTTAGAATCACTATCTTCCTTTCCTCATATAGCCTTCAGTTTTTGGTGGTTTATGTCCCCTTTGCTACAAATGCTGCCATAGTTCACCCAGCAGGTCTGCCATGGACAGACCCAGAGCCTAGCCTGGTTAGGAACACCATCTTGTAATATGATTAGAGCCCAGATAGCAAAGTTCTACTTACTGTATGCCTGAATGATCTTCTAGGCTCCATATTCTCCAAGCTACATCCACTGCTTTGCTGCCGCAACCCATCTGACACTGTGTGTGCCTCATGGGCTTCTGTTCTGTAGCCCTGACCTCAACATTTAGAACCAGAGG
Source organism: Bos indicus x Bos taurus (assembly GCF_003369695.1). NCBI lineage: Eukaryota > Metazoa > Chordata > Mammalia > Artiodactyla > Bovidae > Bos > Bos indicus x Bos taurus. The sequence continues at coordinate 62,869,744 of NC_040076.1, read as the reverse complement.
GGTTCATAGCTTGACTCAAACCAGTTAGTGATTGTGTAACTTTGAGCAAGTTACTTAAGAATTTTGTATTTCAATTTCTTTTATTATTAATATTGACTTTTAGCAATTAGGAGTTAGCATTCACTCCCTGCTTAATACATTGCCAGGCATTCTTTGAAATTCTTCATTATATGGACTCATTATTCTTATGAGAATAATCTGAGGTAGGACATTTTTATCTTTGTTTTGCTAAAATTTACTCTGAGGTCAGGCTTTTAAAAATTTACTGTCTCTTGTAAATGAGGATTATAATACTGTTTTTACAGGATGACTGAATGGAATAATTCATTTCTATTTTCGTACAAAATGCCTAAAACAATGCCTGGAACATAGTCCTCACTAAAAATCATATTATTGATATGCCTCAGTTTCTTAATTCACATTACAGTTTATTTTCTTTTACTATAAACTTTCAGAGCATGAGCTCTATCCCTGGGATCACCTCTCTAGTTCTTCCCAGCCCCATTACTCTAGGATCTGGGCCCTCCTCTTGTCACCCTGTGGTCCTGCTTTAAAGTGATTGGTGCCCCTGGTACTCAGGTTTGTCTATAAGTTTGATTCCAAATATTACCACATTCTGCATATTCTTATTGTCGTGTCTTATCATAAAGATCAAAGTCTGTTGTTAGTAACCAACTTCAGACCCTCAGGAAGCTTGGAAACTGAGCAACTGGTTAATCTCTTTGAGGTCAAACCTAAAAAGCTTAATTCTCTGGCCCTAATTTTTCTCATTTCTTGTCAACTCCTCTTCTTGGAAATCTGCATTAAGATCCCTCAATTCATTACAGCTGAGGCAGCATAGTTAAATATTTTTGCAGGAGACATAACAGACACTGGAGACACAGGTTTGATCCCTGGGTTGGGAAGATCCCCTGGAGGAGGAAATGGCAACCCATTTCAGTATTCTTGCTTGGTGAATCCCATGGACAGAGGAGCCTGGTGGACTACAGTCCATAGGGTCTCAAAGAGTTGGACATGACTTAACAATTGAACAGCAGCAGCAATATTTGTGTGTGTGTGTGTGTTTGTGTGTGGCATGCATGGTAAATCACTTTAGTCGTGTCTGACTCTGCAATCCCATCAGGGTCCTCTGTCCATGAGATTCTCCAAGTAAGAATACTGGAGTTGGTTGCCATTTCCTTCTCCAGGAGAGCTTCCCCACCCAGTAAATATGGACAATATCATCCCTAAAGAATGGTTCTGATTTTTTCCATTTCAAACAAATTGATGAAAAGAACTTTATGTTTCCAGAGGACAAAATAGATAATGGCTAGGACTGTCAAGTCTGGATGTTTTTACTCATAGTGATTTTCTGTTATATGTATCTGTCATAGAAACTTGATGCAAGAGCTTCTTACAACTGGCCTAAAATAGGAACAGGGATTTAATCACATTAATGTCTTAAGAGGACTTCTTAAGGAGGTGAGCCACTTAATTTTTCTGAACCTCAGTTTCCTCATTTATGAAGTGAGGATAATATGATGATCTAATATAATGAAGATAATTATGCAGTGACCAAGAACAGAATTATAGGCTTAAACACTGTGGAAAACAAAAGTCAGAGAGGTAGCACTCTCCTTTGTCACAGCATCATCCTTGCCTCATTTGAGAGTAAAGAGACAGATGCAGAAAATGGTCCTACTCCCCACAGAGGGGCCAGAAGAATAAAATTGAAAGGTAGAATATAGATGGCAGCATGGCCTGCCTGGCTTCCCTCAGAGTTTCTCGCGAAACACTGAAAACTTTCCTTTGACTCATTTTCTGCTACTTTAATGTAAGCCTTTGTTACTTGGGGCCTTCACACCAGGCTTACTAGAGAGTCTTTTACTTCTCAAGTCTTTCATTTTATTTTTTTAATCTCCATAAGAAGTATGCTTCAAACTTCTAACTATGTTTCTCCCATCCCTATATTTAATCCTACTTTTCATTGTTGAGGTCACTTCTCATTGGTGACCTAAACACAATTGACAGCTGCCTGAAGTTACTGAACACCTGGGCTGTGCTCAGGTCTGTGCTGGATGCTGTAGCATTTGAGAAGGAATGTGAGGAGCTAAGCATTTGTTGTGACATGATTTTCTGCATTTCACTAAGGAGCATTCTGAGGCTCAAGGTCACAGCTAGTAGACGGAAAAGCCAGGATTTGAATTCAAGACTTTGTGACTCCAAAGATCATCTGTCTGACTCAGGAGAAAACAAGACTGACCAGAAAATGATGGGAGAAGAGGTCAGAAACTGGGCAGCAATGAAATAGCATTATTTATTTCCAAGTCTTCACCTAATCTGGCAAAGGAGCTTAGACTTGGAGCAAACAGAGATTACCTGAGTGTTTTAGATCTGGGGCAGAGTTTATGAGAAGCGGTGATTAAAGATGGCTATTGCAATGAAAAGCAGGAAGTGAAGAAGCAACATTAGAGTAGGGGACACTGCTGTTGTAATCTAGCACTGAAAGGGGAGGGTCTTGACCAGGAGGAGGATGCATTTCATCCTCTATTTTGGAGATAAAGAATACAAAATTGGGCAGATGGGAAATAATAGCAACTTTTTGAATGCATATGGTATGGTCTTGATTTTCCCACACAAGTAGAATGAAAGATTGCAATCTTTTGAGATCCAGGACATGGAGAGGGTATCTTTTGAGAGTGAAAAAGGAAAGACATGGATTCATGGCAATTCAGAAAAAGGAAATGCATTTCACAATTCACAAGTGACTAGCAGGGGAGAGTGGTATGGTGAAGGAGAGGACTTAGTCAAAAGTAACTACTAGGTTTGAATGTAAGGAACGTGATTGAGTGGAGACCCTGAAGTTGAAAGGAGATCTGTATTGACAGGAGTTTGCCTAAGGAAGAAAGAATGCTGACTTTAGTTGCAGATCTGTTGCATTTGGTAGATTACTGAGACAGCTCAGAAGAAATGTTAAGTAGGTACTATAATGAGAAAGAGTATGATTTCTGAGAGAAGCGAACTATTAAAAAGAGCAGGAGATCAACGTTGAGTATTGAGTATCTGGATGATCCTATTGAGAAGGAGGGAAAAAAGAGCTAGTATCAGAGGCAGACAGAAATGCATTAGAGGGGGGCAGTCCTAAGATGGTGGAGGAATAGGATGGGGAGACCACTTTCTCCCCCACAAATTCATCGAAAGAGCATTTGAATGCTGAGCAAATTCAATAAAACAACTTCTGAATGCTGGCGGAGGACACCAGGCATTCAGAAAGGCAGCCCATTGTCTTCGAAAGGAGGTAGGACAAAATATAAAAGATAAAAAGAGAGACAAAAGAGTTAGGGACAGAGACCTGTCCTGGGGAGGGAGTCGTGAAAGAGGAGAAGTTTCCAAACACCAGGAAACCCTCTCACCGCTGGTCTGTGGAGAATTTTGGAATCTCAGAGGGCAACATAACTAGGAGGGAAAAATAAATAAATAAAACCCACAGATTATACACCTAACCACAACTCCCAGTGGAGAAGTAGCCCAGACCCTCACATCCACCACCAGCAGCCAAGGGCTGAACAGGGAGGTGCGGGCTGCATTGCTTACTGTAAAGACCGGGCCTGAATGCCCTGAGGACAATCTGAGGAGCTAATGTGAGATAGCAACCCAAACTGTGGGATAGCCAGAGAGAGAGAAAAAAAAAGAGAGAGAGAGAGAGAACTTTCCCTGAAAAGCTCTAACCTAAGGCACTGCTGGCCCACTCACAGAACAAAGGACTGAGAGAATACCAGAGGAAAACTAGCTGGCTGTGGACCGGCCCCTCCCCTCGCTGGAGGCAGAGAGGCAGGCGAGCAACAGTCAGAGCCGGAGAGGGACGATCTCGGCCCCAGAGACAGCATCCTCTACCAAACTGCAAGCAGGCTCCCAGCTGCTAACCACATCTTCCTGGGATCCTCGATGGTTGACATCTGCCAGGACTGTCACAGCCAGTGATCAGCTCCCCAGAAGAGACACATAGCGCATCTGAGATGGTGCTCCCACTGTGCACCCAGGAAACCAAGCGGCTTGGGACCAGGGAGGTGATTAGATGCACCACATACCCGGGGAGAGTGCGCTCACCAAGCACCTGGTCGCCTGAGTTGCTCAGACCTGGGAAGGGCACAAAACGCAGGCTCAACCAAGTCTGTGCTTTTGTGGAGTACCTGAGAACCTGAACATGAGTGGTTTAGACCTGGGAAGTGCACGTAACCCAGGGCCAGCTTTAGACAATTCCCCTGCAGAGCAACCTGGAGCCTCGGCAGTGTAGACCGGGAAAGCACACATGCTGTGAGTGGGGGCAAACCCAGTGTGGCCCAGACACTGCAAGCACTCTCCACACATCCCAGTGATATTTGCTTGCAGTGTGTCTTCCTCCCCACAGCACAACTGAACAAGTGAGCCTAAATAAGTGACCACCTTCGCCCCCTTGTGTCAGGGTGGAAATTAGACACTGAAGAGACTTGCAAACAGAGGAAGCCAAAATAAACAGAGGGAACTGTTTTGGAAGTGACAGGTGCAACAGCTTAAAACCCTATAGTGAGCACTGAATACATTGGAAGAGGCCTCTGGACCTTGAGAAGAAGTACAAGCTGGGACAAGGAACTATCTGAAACTGAACTGACCCCATACTGCCCACAACAGCTTCAGAGAAATTCCTAGATATATTTTACTATTATCATTTTTTAAATTAAAAAAAATTATATTTTTAAGTCCTTTCTTACTCCTTTAATTTTCATTTTTATAACCTACTATTACCTTGCCAAAAAAAAAAACCCCAAAACCTATTTTTAAAGCAAATTTCATTATATATTTTTCATAATTTTTGTGATTTTTTTTCTCTAATTTTATTTTATTTTTAAACTTTACATAATTGTATTAGTTTTGCCAAATATCAAAATGAATCTGCCACAGGTATACATGTGTTCCCCATCTCGAACCCTCCTCCCTCCTCCCTCCCCATACCATCCCTCTGGGCCGTCCCAGTGCAAATATTGTATTTTTGAGAGTCTAACCTCTAGATATTTAATCTTTGCTTTTTGGTATTTGTTATCAATTTTGTACCTTTAAGAATCCAATCTTCAGTACCCATTTTTACTTCTGAGTGTGATTACTGGCTTGATTGCCCTCTCTCCCTTTGGACTCTCCTTTTTCTCCCCCAGGTCACCTCTATCTCCTCTCTCCACCTTCTCCTCTCTACCCAACTCTGTGAATCTCTGTGGGTAAACTGGGCTGTGGAGAACACTTAGGGAACTGATTACTGGCTAGATCTGTCTCTCTCCTTTTGACTCCCCTTCTTCTCCTCCTGGTCACCTCTATCTCCTTCCTCCCTCTTCTCTTCTCTATGAAAAACCGTGAACCTCTCTGGGTGTTCCAGACTGCGGAGACACATAGGGATTTGATTACTGGCTAGATTGCTCTCTCCCCTTTTGATTCCCCCTCTTCTCCTGGTCACCCCTATCTCCCTCCTCCCTATTCTCTTCTCCATGTAACTGTGCGGACCTCTCTGGGTATCCCTCACTGTGGAGAATCTTTTCTCCACTATCTTAGATGTTCTATCATTGGTGCTGTATGGATGGAGATGTCTTGAGGCTACTATAAGAATAAGACTGAAAACCAGAGGCAGGAGGCTTAAATCCAAAACCCGAGAACACCAGAAATCTCCTGACTCCAGGGAACATTAATTGACAAGAGCACATCCAAAAGCCTCCTACACTGAAATCAAGCTCCACACAAGAGCCAACAAATTCCAGAGAAAGACGTACCATGTTAATTCTCCTGTAACACAGGAGCATAGCCCTGAGCATTAATATACAGGCTGGCCAAAGTCACACCAAACCCATAGACACCTCAAAACTCACTACTGGACACTTCATTGCACTCCAGAGAGAAGAGATCGAGCTCCAACCACCAGAACACAGACACAAGTTTCCTTAACCAGAAAACCTTGACAAGCCACTTGTCCAACCCCACCCACAGGGAGCAACCTTCACAATAAAGAGGAACCACAAACTTCCAGCATACAGAAGGGATCCCCCAAACAGAGCAATCTAAACAAGATGAAAAGACAGAGAAATATTCAGCAGGTAAAGGAACATGATAAACACCCACCAAACCAAACAAAAGATGAGGAGATAGGGAATCTACCTGAAAAAGAATTCAGAATAATGATAGTAAAAATGATCCAAAATCTTGAAAACAAAATGGAGTTACAGATAAATAGTCTGGGGACAAGGATTGAGAAGATGCAAGAAATGTTTAACAAGGACCTAGAAGAAATAAATAAGAGTCAATCAATAAAGAATAATGCAATAACTGCAATAAAAAACACTCTGGAGGGAACCAACAGTAGAATAACTGAGGCAGAAGATAAGATAAGTGAGGTGGAAGATAGAATGGTGGAAATAAATGAAGCAGAGAGGAAAAAAGGAAGAAAAAGAATTAAAAGAAATGAGTGCAACCTCAGACACCTCTGGGACAATGTCAAATGCCCAACATTTGAATCATAGGAGTCCCAGAAGAAGAAGACAAAAAGAAAGGCCGTGAGAAAATATTTGAGGAGCTAATAGTTGAAAACTTCCCTAAAATGGGAAAGGAAATAGCCACCCAAGTCCAAGAAACCCAGAGAGTCCAAAACAGGATAAACCCAAGGGGAAACACCCCAAGATACATATTAATCAAATTGACAAAGATCAAACACAAAGAACAAATACTAAAAGCAGCAAGGGAAAAACAACAAATAACACACAAGGGGATTCCCATAAGGATAACAGCTGATCTTTCAATAGAAATTCTTCAGGCCAGAAGGGAACGGCAGGATATACTTAAAGTGATGAAAGAGAAAAACCTACAACCAGATTACTGTACTGAGCAAGAATATCATTCAAATATGAAGGAGAAATCATAAGCTTTACAGACAAGCAAAAGCTGAGAGAATTCAGTACCACCAAACTACCTCTTCAACAAATGGTAAGGGATCTTCTCTAGACAGGAAACACAGAAAAGGTGTATGAACTCGAACCCAAAACAACAAAGTAAATGGCAATGGGATCATACTTATCAATAATTAACTTAAATGTAAATGGGTTGAATGTCCCAACCAGAAGACAAAGACTGGCTGAATGGATACTAAAACAAGAACCCTATATATGCTGTCTACAGAGGCCCACCTCAAAACAAGGGACACATACAGACTGAAAGTGAAGGGCTGGAAAAAGATATTTCACGCAAATGAAGACCAAAAGAAAGCCAGCGTAGCAATACTCATATCACATAAAATAGACTTTGAAATAAAGGCTGTGAAAAGAGACAAAGAAGGATACTACATAATGATCAAAGGATCAATCCAAGAAGAATATATAACAATTATAAATATATATGCACCCAACATAGGACCACCGCAACATGTAAGGCAAATGCTAACAAGTATAAAAGGGGAAATTAACAATAACACAATAATAGTGGGAGACTTTAATACCCTACTCACACCTATGGATAGATCAACTAAACAGAAAATTAGCAAGGAAACACAAGTTTTAAATGATACAGTGGATCTGCTGCTGCTGCTGCTAAGTCGCTTCAGTCGTGTCCGACTCTGTGCGACCCCATAGACGGCAGCCCACCAGACTCCACCGTCCCTGGGATTCTCCAGGCATGAACACTGGAGTGGGTTGCAATTTCCTTCTCCAATGCAGGAAAGTGAAAAGTGAAAGGGAAGTCGCTCAGTCGTGTCTGACTCTTCACGACCCCATGGACTGCAGCCCACCAGGCTCCTCCATCCATGTGATTTTCCAGGCAAGAGTGCTGGAGTGGGGTGCCATTACCTTCTCTGACAATGGACCAGTTAGACCTAATTGATATCTATAGGACATTTCACCCCCAAACAATGAATTTCACCTTTTTCTCAAGTGCACATGGAACATTCTCCAGGATAGATCACGTCCTGGGCCGTAAACCTAGGCTTGGTAAATTAAAAAAAAAAATTGAAATAAGTTCAAGCATCTATTCTGATCACAATGAGGTAAGATTAGATGTCAGCTACAGGAAAAAAAAAAAAAACTATTAAAAATACAAACATATGGAGGCTAAACAAAACGCTTCTGAAAAACCAATAAATCACAGAAGAAATCAAAATATGCATAGAATTGAATGAAAATGAAAACACAGCAACTCAAAACCTGTGGGACTCAGTAAAAGCAGTGCCAAGGGGAAGGTTCATAGCAATACAAGCTTATTTCAAGAAGCAAGAGAAAAATCAAACAGATAACCTAACTCTACAGCTAAAGCAACTAGAAAAGGAAGAAATGAAGAAACCCAGGGTTAGTAGAAGGAAAGGAATCATAAAAATTAGGGCAGAAATAAATGAAAAATAAAGGAGACAGTAGCAAAAAACAAACAAACAAACAAACAAAAAACCTAAAAGCTGATTCTTTTAGGGAAGATAAATAAAGATAAGATAAATAAATAGAGAAGAGAATAATAAATAAGAGAATAAATAAATAAGAGAAGAGAAGGTAAATAAAGTAGACAAACTGTTAGCCAGACTCATCAAGGAAAAAAAGGGAGAACAATCAAATCAACAAAATTAGAAATGAAAATGGAGAAATCACATCAGATAACACAGAAATACAAAGGATCATAGGAGACTACTGTCAGCAACTACCTGCCAATAAAATAAGCAACTTGGAAGAAATGCATGAACTCTTAAAAAAAGTATAACCTTCCAAAAGTGAACCAGGAAGAAATAGAAAGTCTCATCAGACCCATCACAAGCATGGAAATCGAAACTGTAATCAGAAATCTTCCAACAAACAAAAGCCCAGGACCAGACAGCTTCACAGCTGAATTCTACCAAAAATTTAGAAGAGCTAACACCTATCTTACTCAAACTCTTCCAGAAAATTGCAGAGAAAGGTAAACTTCCAAACTCATTCTATGAGGCCACCATCACCCTAATACCAAAACCTGACAAAGATGCCACAAAAAAGAAAACTACAGGCCAATATCACTGATGAACATAGATGAAAAATCCTTAACAAAAATTTTAGTAAACAGAATCTAACAACATATTAAAAATGTCATACATCATGACCATGTGGGCTTTATCCCAGGGATGCAAGGATTCTTCAATATCTGCAAATCAATCAACGTGATACACCACATTAACAAGTATACTAACACATATATATGGAATTTAGAAAGATGGTAACAATAACCCGGTGTACGAGACAGCAAAAGAGACACTGATGTATAGAACAGTCTTATGGACTCTGTGGGAGAGGGAGAGGGTGGGAAGATTTGGGAGAATGGCATTGAAACATGTAAAATATCATGTATGAAACGAGTTGCCAGTCCAGGTTCGATGCATGATACTGGATGCTTGGGGCTAGTGCACTGGGACGACCCAGAGGGATGGTATGGGGAGGGAGGAGGGAGGAGGGTTCAGGATGGGGAACACATGTATACCTGTGGCAGATTCTTTTTGATATTTGGCAAAGCTAATACAATTATGTAAAGTTTAAAAATAAAATTAAAAAAAAAACACCGTATGGTTATCTCAATAGATGCAGAGAAAGCCTTTGACAAAATTCAGTATCTATTTATGGCAAAAACCCTCCAGAAAGCAGGTATAGAAGGAACATACCTCAACATAATAAAAGCCATATATGTTAAACCCACAGCAAACATTATCCTCAATGGTGAAAAATTGAAATTGAAAGCATTTCCCCTAAAGTCAGGAAAAAGATAAGGGTGCCCACTCTCATAACTATTATTCAACATAGTTTTGGAAGTTTTAGCCACAGCAATCAGAGCAGAAAAAGAAATAAAAGGAATCCAGATTGGAAAACAAGAAGTAAAACTCTCACTGTTTGCAGACAACATGATCCTCTACACAGAAAACCCTAAAGACTTCAACAGAAAATTACTAGAGCTAATCAATGACTATAGTAAAGTCACAGGATATAAATTTAACACACAGAATCCCTTGCATTCCTATACACTAACAATGAGAAAACAGAAAGAGTAATTAAGGAAACAATTCCATTCACCATTGCAACGAAAAGAATAAAATACTTAGGAATAAATATACCTAAAGAAACAAAGTACCTATATATACAGAGAACTATAAAACACTAATGAAAGAAATCACAGAGAACACAAATAGATGGAGAAATATACCATGTCCATGGATTGGAAGAATCAATATAGTGAAAATGAGTATACTACTCAAAGCAATCTATAGATTCAATGCAATCTTATCAAGCTACCAATGGTATTTTTCAGAAAACTAGAACAATTAATTTCACAATTTGTATGCAAATACAAAAAAACTCGAATAGCCAGAGCAATCTTGAGAAAGAAGAATGGAACTGGAGGAATCAACCTGCCTGACTTTAGGCTCTACTACAAACCTACTCATTTAACTTATATGCAGAGTACATCATGAGAAACATTGGACTGGAAGAAGCACAAGCTGGAATCAAGATTGGCGGGAGAAATATCAATAACCTCAGATATGCAGATGACACCACCCTTGTGGCAGAAAGTGAAGAGGAACTAAAAAGCCTCTTGATGAAAGTGAAAGTGGAGAGTGAAAATGTTGGCTTAAAGCTCAACATTCAGAAAACGAAGATCATGGCATCTGGTCCCACCACTTCATGGGAAATAGATGGGGAAACAGTGGAAACAGTGTCAGACTTTATTTTTTTGGGCTCCAAAATCACTGCAGATGGTGACTGCAGCCATGAAATTAAAAGGCACTTACTCCTTGGAAGGAAAGTTATGACCAACCTAGATAGCATATTCAAAAGCAGAGACATTACTTTGCCAACAATGGTCCATCTAGTCAAGGCTATGGTTTTTCCTGTGGTCATGTATGGATGTGAGAGTTGGACTGTGAAGAAGGCTGAGCACCGAAGAATTGATGCTTTTGAACTGTGGTGTTGGAGAAGACTCTTGAGAGTCCCTTGGACTGCCAGGAGATCCAACCAGTCCATTCTGAAGGAGATCAGCCCTGGGATTTCTTTGGAAGGAATGATGCTAAAGCTGAAACTCCAGTACTTTGGCCACCTCGTGCGAAGAGTTGATTCATTGGAAAAGACTCTGATGCTGGGAGGGATTGGGGGCAGGAGGAGAAGGGGACGACAGAGGATGAGATGGCTGGATGGCATCACTGACTCGATGGATGTGAGTCTGAGTGAACTCCGGGAGTTGGTGATGGACCGGGAGGCCTGGCATGCTGCAATTCATGGGGTCGCAAAGAGTTGGACATGACTGAGTGACTGAACTGAACAAACCTACAGTCATCAAGATAGTATGGTACTGGCACAAAGACAGAAATATAGATCAATGGAACAAAATAGAAAGCCCAGAGATAAATCCATGCACCTATGGACACCTTATCTTTGACAAACGAGGCAAGAATATACAATGGAGAAAAGACAATCTCTTTAACAAGTGGTGCTGGAAAAACTGGTCAACTACTTGTAAAAGAATGAAACTAGAACACTTTCTAACACCATACATAAAAATAAACTCAAAATGGATTAAAGATCTAAATGTAAGACCAGAAACTATAAAACTTCTAGAGGAAAACATAGGCAAAACACTCTCTGACATAAATCACAGCAGGATCCTCTATGACCCACCTCCTAGAGTAATGGAAATAAAAGCAAAAATAAACAAATGGGACCTAATTAAACTTAAAAGATTTTGCACAACCAAGGAAACTATAAGCAAGGTGAAAAGACAGCCTTCAAATGGGAGAATATAGTGGCAAATGAAGCAACTGACAAAGAATCTCGAAAATATACAAGCAGCTCCTGCAGCTCAATTCCAGAAAAATTAAATGACCCAATAAAAAAATGGCTTAAAGAACTAAACAGACATTTCTCAAAAGAAGACATACAGCTGGCTAACAAACACATGAAAAGATGCTCAACATCACTGATTATCAGAGAAATGCAAATCAAAACTACAATGAAGTACCATGTCACGCTGGTCAGAATGGCTGTACACTATTGGTGGGAATGCAAACTAGTACAGCCACTATGTAGAACAGTGTGGAGATTCCCTAAAATACTGGAAATAGAACTGCCACATGACCCAGCAATCCCACTGCTGGGCATATGCTCTGAGGAAACCAGAATCGAAAGAGACATATGTGCCTCAATGTTCATTGCAGCACTGTTTACAATAGCCAGGACATTGAAGCAACCTAGATGTCCATCAGCAGATGGATACGAAAATTTTGGTACACATACATGATGGAATATTACTCAGCTATTAAAAAGAATACATTTGAATCAGTTCTAATGAGGTGTATGAAACCAGAGCCTATTATACAGAGTGAAGTAAGTCAGAAAAAAAAAAAAAACCACCAGTACAGTATACTGATGCATATATATGGAATTTAGAAAGATGGTACGATGACCCTATATGCAAGACAGCAAAAGAGACACAGATGTATAGAACAGTCTTTTGGACTCAGTGGGAAAAGTCCAGGGTGGGATGATTTGAGAGGATAGCATTGAAACATGTATATTATCATATGTGAAACAAATCACCAGTCCAGGTTCAATGCATGAGACAGGGTGCTCAGGGCTGGTGCACTGGGATGACCCTGAGGTCATGGGATGGGGAGGGAAGTGGGAGAGAGGTTCGGGATGGGGAACACCTGTACACCCATGGCTGATTCATGTCGATGTATGGCAAAAACCACTACAAAATTGTAAAGTAATTAGCCTCCAATTAAAATAAATTAATTTTAAAAATGCATTAGAGGGAGATAGAAACCAGAATAGCCAAGGAGGAAAATTCAGGAAAGAAAACTTGAGCACAATTTTCTCTTAAATATTGAAATCTGTTCTGCAGAAAGCAGTGTGCTTTATCTCTGATGTGGTCCCCACTGTCCTGGTGCTTACAATTCAGTTGGTGAAAAAGGCAGGCTGAGCACTGAGGCATAGGCTGCTGAGGGACCTTGGAAAGGCTGTCAGAGAAGCAGCTAAGGAAGAGAAGGTGGGGAAGAATGGAACAAGCAAAAATTTCACCAGGCCTCAAGGGGAAGATAGCATTTTAACCATATCAGATATAAGAGAGAGAATGATCATTATTCTGGCAAAAAGTGGCAGGAGTTGAGGGGTGGGAGTGAGGTTCTTCACAATACCTTAGTGAGGACAAGAGGCAGACTGCTCCAGGCTAATGATGAAGTTAGAGAAGAGGTCATTAAGCTCACTCAGAGGCCCACTCATGGTAGGAAGGAATGAAATTAATGACAACCAGAAGATTGTGGATGGAGAAGGCAATGGCACCCCACTCCAGTACTCTTGCCTGGAAAATCCCATGGATGGAGGAGCCTGGTGGGCTGCAGTCCACGGGGTCGCTAAGAGTCGGACACGACTGAGTGACTTCCCTTTCACTTTTCACTTTCACGCATTGAAGAAGGAAATGGCAACCCACTCCAGTGTTCTTGCCTGGAGAATCTGGGGACGGGGAGCCTGGTGGGCGTCTATGGGGTTGCACAGAGTCGGACTCGACTGAAGTGACTTAGCAGCACAGAAGATTGTGGGAGGGAGTGGACTGGGTGAAAGTGGTGGCTAGCCAGCTAGAGGGTAGGCGGGGCTACATAGGAATGCGGTATGGTAGGTGGGTGGAGGGTTGAATTAGGAGGAGAGGGCATTTCATCCTCTGTTTTGGAGACACAGGGTAGGAAATGGGGCAGATGGGAAGTAGCGGCGGTGTTTTGAACACCCATAGCATGTTCTTGATTTTACCATGTAGGTGGGAGGAAAGATTGTCATCTTTTGAGGTCCAGGGCATGGAGAGGGTCAGGGCATCTTTTGAGTTTCCATAGGGGGACTGTTGTTGAGAAGAGCTGCCTGAAGCATTATTGGAGGCTACTTAGAATACACATCCTACTGGGAAGTGGAAGTTGAAATGAAGTGTCCTTCAAGACCAGGCAGGTGTTTTTAGTTTGATATTTTCCCCTAGCAGCATTCAGAACCTAGGGAGGAGTGGAAATGTTATCTGTTGGGGGTTGATTGCGGGTTGGGTATCACAGTATCTAAATATAGCCAGAGACCATCAGTGAGACCACTAGTGATGGAAAGGAGAATGTTGTCACAGGTTGGGGCTGATCTGGTGAGCAGGACTGACCAAATGGAGGCACTGCAATGGGACATGTGAACACAAAGGGCTGACTCATTAGGAAGGTGGGGAGTGGAAGAAAGGACAAGAAAAGAGGTTGTGGAAAAAAATAGACACATTTATTGAATATTTCCAAAACCCACTTCCCAGGTCCGAAAGATTGAGCCCTCTGACTTTCCTCACGTTGGTACATAGGGAGAAGATTGTCACTTAAACGGTGTCACAACTGATTAAACTTGAGGGACGAGGCAACCTTTCCTCTCTGTTCTTTTCCTCCATTTAATTTTTATTATTTTTCTTGTCAGTATTTAATTGCCACCTTTATTTCCTTTAAGAGCCAAGAAATCTGCTTTTCCAATTGAGAGGTACAGTGCATGGAAAAGATGAAGAAAAGAGAAATACATTTCGCTCCCTGTGAGTCACTGTCTTTCTCCTCCTCCTCTCCCCACTCCTTTTAATTATTCACCACCATCCCTTTTCTTTATTCACGTATCCTCTCATCTCAATGTTCATGTCAGTTTGTTATTCTTAAATCATAGCCACTGGCGGTGAGAGAGGCTTGTCTAAACCTAAAATATGGAGGTTGCCAATTGATAATGCACATGCGTGAAATAGCTCCGCAGTGATTCCTCTGGTCTCTTCAGTGTCACTCCTGGACAGTCCCCCCAAAGCCAGACAAGGACAGGAAAGTTCCCCATTAGCCTTTTGGACTCTCTTTCTCTCCCTCTCCCTCCCACAGATGAAAGATCTTTAAGCACAGACATTCATAAATTAATGTGTGTAGCTAATTATTCTTAGACACCAGAAGCAGTACTTTCAAACAGAACATATATTAGTCTTCAAAAAGCCGTTCTCTTCAGAGCACTTTAACACTCACTCACCAGTGGGTTTCTAAAGAAGAAATAAAAGAGATTTAGAAAATAATAAATATAAATGTGTAGAAGGCTTTCTTCATGGTGTCAACCAAATGTCCTATATTTGCAGACTGTTATCCAGGGTGGGAGGGGGGAGGGTTATATTTATGTGACTAAATGCAGTTGAAGAGTAATGAAAAGCAGTATTTAGTCTGGGATAAATCAGATGGAATAGAGAATGAGGTAATTTCTTCATAAAGCACTAGTATCTTCTCTCTTATAAATCTGTGTGTTGTGCTAAGTCACTCCAGTCATGTCTAACTCTTTGTGACCCCATGGACTGTAGCCTGCCAGGCTCCTCTGTCAATGGGATTTTTCAGGCAAGAATACTGGAGTGGGTTGCCATGCCCTTCTTCAGGGTTTCTTCCTGACCAAGGGATTGAACCTATGTCTCCTGCATTGCAGCTGGATTCTTTACTGATGAGTCACCAGGCAGGCAGGTATAGTAGCTTAGTCATGTCCGACTCTTTGTGATACCATGCATTATAGAGTCCATGGAATTCTCCAGGCCAGAATATTGGAGTGGGTAGCCTCTCCCTTCTCCAGGGGATTTTCCCAACCCAGAGATTGAACCCAGGTCTCCCTCATTGCAGGCATATTCTTTATCAGCTGAACCACAAAGGAAGCTCCCCACCCCCCCCAAAAAAAGAGTCACCAGGAGCCCATATAAAAGATGATGCTGTTAAAGTGCCACACTCTTTATGCCAGCAAATTTGGAAAACTCAGCAGTGGTCACAGGATGGAAAAGGTCAGTTTTCATTACAATCCCAAAGAAAGGCAATACCAAAGAATGTTCAAACTACTGCACAATTACACTTATCTCACACACTAGCAAAGTAATGCTCAACATTCTCCAAATGAGGCTTCAGCAGTATGTGAACCGAGAACTTTCAGATGTTCAAGCTGGATTTAAAAAGGCAGAGGAATCAGAGATCAAATTGCCAACATCTGCTGCATCATCAAAAAAGCAAGAGAGTTCCAGAAAAGCATCTACTTCTGCTTTATTGACTATTCCAAAGCCTTTGACTGTGTGGATCACTACAAACCAGAAAATTTGCCAAGAGATGGGAATTTCAGATCCCTTACCTGACTCCTGACAAATCTGTATGCAGGTCAAGAAGCAACAGTTAGAACTGGACATGGAACAACAGACTGGTTTCAAATAGGGAAAGGAGTACGTCAAGGCTGTATATTGTCACCCTGCTTGTTTAACTTATATGCAGAGTATATCATGTAAAATGCCAGGCTGGGTGAAGCACAAGCTGGAAGCAAGGTTGCTGAGAGAAGTATCAATAACCTTGGATACGCAGGTGACACCACCCTAATGGCAGAAAGCGAAGAAGAGCTAAAGAGCCTCTTGATGACAGTGAAAGAGCAAAGGGGAAAAGCTGACTTAAAACTCAACATTCAGAAAACTAAGATCATGGCATCTGGTCCCATCACTTCATGGCAAATAGATGGGGAAACAATGGAAACAGTGACAGTCTTTATTTTGGGGGGCTCCAAAATCACTGCAGATGGTGACTGCAGCCATGAAATTAAAAGACACTTGCTCCTTGGAAGAAAGTTATGACCAACCTAGATAGCATAATAAAAAGCAGAGATACTACCTTGCTGACAAAGGTAGGTCTAGTCAAAGCTATGGTTTTTCCAGTAGTCGTGTGTGGATGTGAGAGCTGGACCATAAAGAAAGCTGAGTGTTGAAGAACTGATGCTTTTGAACTGTGGTGTTGGAGAAGACTCTTGAGAGTCCCTTGGACAGCAAGGAGGTCAAATGTGTCAGTCTTAAAGGAAATCAGTCTTCAATATTCATTGGAAGAACTGATACTGAAGCTCTAATCCTTTGGCCACCTGATATGAAGAGCTGACCCATCGGAAAAGACCCTGATGCTAGGAAAGATTGAAGGCAGGAGGAGAAGGGGCCAACCGAGGATGAGATGTTTGGATGGCAACACCAACTTGATAGACATGAGTTTGAGAGAGCTCCTGGAGTTGGTGATGGACAGGGAAACCTGGCATGCTACAGTCCATGTGGTTGCAAAGAGTTGCACACTTCTGAGCAACTGAACTAAACTGACACATATCTGTGTATATAGTTATCAGGTTTATCTATCTTACATCTTCTTGGTGATCTCCTTCCTTTATCCAGTCACTTATTCTCCGTTTATTGAATACTACACTACATTCTGAAGACTTGAGGATGGATGAGACATGGTCTCTGCTCCCAAAAGCTCACAGATGACAAAATAACCTCTAATTCTATTTTTAAAAAGATGCTGTGGAGGATCAAGACTAGTGACCTCAGTGTAGCAATACAGTGGGTAACTCCCTCAGGCAGGTCTGCTGCTTCAGCCAGAGTCCCCAGTGGGTGGCATTCATTGTCTTGATCTATTCACTGCAGTCTAGTTGCTGTTCTCTGCAGTCTCAAGGCCTGATATCAACTGACCAGGCCACCACATAGGTCTGTCTCAAACAGCAGGCTTGCATAGCTTGACCTCACAGAGACAGACTGTAAGGGGGAACACCGGCAAGAAATACAGCTGTCAGGGAAACAAATATTCCTGCTCTCCAGTCAGCTTGTTCTTTCTCTGAAGGGCAGATACATGGAACATCAAAGCATGGTCAGAAGAGTGAGGATTTTGCCTGTCGGTGCTCTGATGCATTAGGTGATGTTTTCATATTTTATCTTCCAGAGAGTGTTTTCATTTTCCTTCAAGTTTTTTAGAGGACCCTCATTTTCTTCATTTCTCACACTGTATAGAGCAGCTCTTCTCCACTTCAGTTCAGTTCAGTCACTCAGTCATGTCCGACTCTTTGCAACCCCGTGGACTGCAGCACGCCAGGCCTCCCTGTCCATCACCAACTCCCAGAGTTTACTCAAACTCATGTCCATCAT
This sequence comes from Bos indicus x Bos taurus, assembly GCF_003369695.1. NCBI lineage: Eukaryota > Metazoa > Chordata > Mammalia > Artiodactyla > Bovidae > Bos > Bos indicus x Bos taurus. The sequence continues at coordinate 62,851,786 of NC_040076.1, read as the reverse complement.
GTCAGTGATGCCATCCAACCATCTTACCCTCTGCTGTCCCCATCTCCTCCTGCCTTCAATCTTTCCCAGCATCAGGATCTTTTCCAATGAGTCAGCTCTTTGCATCAGGTGGCCAAAGTATTGGAATTTCAGCTTCAGCATCAGTCATTCCAATGAATATTCAGGATTGATTTCCTTTAGGATTGATTGGTTGGATCTCCTTGCAGTCCAAGAGACTCTCAAGAGTCTTCTCCAACTTCACTAAAATGCAATTTTGTGGTACCATCCTAGACTTACTAGGTCAAAATATCTGGGTAATGGGTCTTGGGAGCAACTTTGAAAAATAATTCTTCCAGTTCATTCTTATACACACTAAAGTGTGAGACCCATCAGTCCATAAAAAGAAATGGTAGAAACTCCTTTTTCCAGGTCCTGTTCTAGAACAGTCCAGGGACAACCAGATTCAGATACTATGTGATGCAGAGATATTAGAAAATTATCTGGTCAGTCTTGGATACACGTTCCAGCAGTGTGTTCCCTTGATAGATATTGCCTTGACCCTCAGAGGAGAGTGCATCTGGCTGCCTATATCACAGTGTCATCAAGGCCAAAAATAAGGCAGAGTTCATAAAGAAATAGCAAAGGCAATGTAAGGAGGATGACAAGTCCTACTTTTGGGGGAACAAGCCTGGAGTCAGTTTAGGACATAGTTGGATACCAAAATAATAGTAAAAGATGCAAATTTGTGTGGGGAATGGCCCACCATGAAAACTATTAAGGGATATCAGATATTAAAGCTGGCACGTGCTTACCAAAGAGGCAAGTGGAGGTGCTGAGAAAGTGTCATGATGCTGCTGCTGCGTCACTTTAGTCCTGTCTGACTCTGTGTGACTCCAGAGACGGCAGCCCACCAGGCTCCTCTGTCCCTGGGATTCTCCAGGCAAGAACACTGGAGTGGGTTGCCATTTCCTTCTCCAATGCATGAAAGGGAAAAGTGAAAGTGAAGTCGCTCAGTCGTGTTCGACTCTTAGCGACCCCATGGACTGCAGCCTACCAGGCTCCTCCGCCCATGGCATTTTCCAGGCAAGAGTACTGGAGTGGGGTGCCACTGCCTTCTCCGAGAAAGTGTCATGCTGGTGGATTATTATTATGGAAATATAATTTGGTTGTGTCGCAGCTTCTTTTGAAGTGAGGCCCTTGGGTTTCCATTCCCAAGTATCAAATGCACCCCATTGCAAAAACCAGATATGACCTTTATGTCATCAGACTCACTCTGTTCTCTTGTGATTTTCTCTTTACTTTTCATAGACATCATTTCTAGTCTGGCTTTGGCTCTCTTGTTTTCAAAGCCAGTTGTGTTTCTGGAGCCTGTTTCTGTAGACTTTACCACTTATTGACAGGCAATGGAGACTCAAACCTCCAACTTGTAGCATGTGACAAAGATATAGCATTTCCAATTAGTTGCAATACTTTCTAATAAGTGAGTAATTTGTGCAGTGCTTACTTCTCTTGAAGGCTGAATGAGCAAAAGTAAACATATAAAGTGAAACTTTCATCACCACAATTCTTGTGGATCAGGTTCCCTAGGGGAAGATGGGAAACAATTGAATCCTCTGTTCCTTTATTGTGCTATTTTTGAGTCTCAGAGGCATGTGGCCTGTCTATCATGTCTAAAAGCACTCAACCTCTGGAAAACCTTTTCTCCAATTATGGGTTTGCAGGAATGCTAACTTTTCCCTTCTGTAAAGAAGAGCACCATTGAGACCAAAGGGGAGTGACTGCTTTCTTGGTGATATTGAGAAAAATAGAGCAGTGACAGTAATAACCATATGTAATGACGTACGTCAGTGTTCCCCACTTAAAGCATCCTCATTGATATTAACAAAATGTGAAGGCATGGAACAGAGCTTAGAAATGAGCTCAACTGTCTTGGCAGTGATTTACTGTTCTAAGAAAAAGATGATAGTAGAAATCTATTTGACTTTTTTTTTTTGACATTGGGTATGCACGAGGAACATAGGTAACTGTTCTTTATTGTCAAAGGGCAGTACCTCTTTCCCTGCACTCATAGAATAGGGTTAATCGACATGCAGGGTGAGAGAAGGATCATTGCTTCCTTTGACTGTCTACTCATCAAGGGAGAAGGACAGAGGTATTGCTTCAGGGGATCTCATGGTATAAGGGCCTTGAAAGTCTACATAGGGACTTGAAACAGCAGCAGAGAACCTGAGTTACAGTCTTTCTCAGACTGTAGAGAAAAAATTTTTTTACATGTCAAAACAAGATACAGAAGACAAACAAATACCACTGACTTTTCATGCTATAGGTTGGAGGGAAGGGAACTCAGAAAAGATTTTATCTAGCAGATAAGTTTCTGGGAACCTTCAATTATTCTGTGATTGATCTGTCAATAAGGTAGGAGTCATCCTCCCTACTCCCACCCCTATGTCAGGGGACCAGATCTCCTTTTATGATAAATTCATGATAAACTGAGATCTATTCAGTGTATGACACTCATTGGAATCACTTGCTAGAATATTCTATTTTATGTGAGAAATCACACATGATATCATTCCTTTTTTAAACACGGCAATTTATTTTCTGATTATAATGTTTTGGAAAATATGATTTCATAGAACATGTGAAGAAGAAAATAAGATTGCTCAGAGATTGACATGCTAATATTTTGGTATGTTTTGATATATAATTCCAGTTGAGCTATTTCAAATCCTAAAAGATGGTGCTATGAAAGTGTTGCACTCAATATGCCAGGAAATTTGGAATACTCAGCAGTGGCCACAGGACTGGAAATGTCACTTTTCACTCCAGTCCCAAAGAAAGGCAATGCAAAAGAATGCTCAAACTACAACACAATTGCATTCATCTCATACACTAGCAAAGTGATGCTCAAAATTTTCTAAGCCATGCTTCAACAGTACATGAAGCGTGCACTTCGATATTCAAACTGGATTTAGAAAAGGCAGAGGAACAAGAGATCAAATTGCCAACATCCATTGGATGATCTAAAAAGCAAGAGAGTTCCAGAAAAACATCTACTTCAGCTTTATTGACCATGCCAAAGCCTTTGACTGTGTGGAACACAACAAACTATGGAAAATTTCTTCAAGAGATGGGAATACCAGACCACCTGACCTGCCTCTTGAGAAATTTGTATGCAAGTCAGGAAGCAACAGTTAGAACTGGACATGAGACAATAGACTGGTTCCAAATAGGGAAAGGAGTACATCAAGGCTGGTTATTGTCACCGTGCTTGTTTAACTTATATGCAGAGTACATCATGAGAAATGCTGGGCTGCATGAAGCACAAGCTGGAATCAAGATTGGCGGGAGAAATATCAATAGCCTCAGATATGTAGATGACACCACCCTTGTGGCAGAAAGTGAAGAGGAACTAAAAAGCTTCTTGATGAAAGTGAAAGTGGAGAGTGAAAAAGTTGGCTAAAAGCTCAACATTCAGAAAACTAAGATCATGGCATCTGGTCCCATCACTTCATGGCAAATAGATGGGGAAACAATGGAAAGAGTTGCTGACTTTATTTTTCTGGGCTCCAAAATCACTGCAGATGGTGACTGCAGCCATGAAATTAAAAGACACTTGCTCCTTGGAAGAAAAGCTATGATCAACCTAGATAGCCTATTAAAAAGCAGAGACATTACTTTACCAACAAATGTCCATCTAGTCAAAGCTGTGGTTTGTCCAGTAGTCATGTATGGATGTAAGAGTTGGACTATAAATAAAGCTGAGTGCCAAAGAATTGATGCTTTTGAACTGTGGTGTTGGAGAAGGCTCTTGAGAGTCCCTTGGACTGCAAGGAGATCAAACCAGTCACCCTAAATGAAATCAGTCCTGAATATTCATTGGAAGGACTGATGTTAAAGCTGAAACACCAATACTTTGGCCACCTGATGGGAAGACTGACTCATTGGAAAAGACCCTGATGCTGGGAAAGATTGAAGGCAGGAGAAGGGGACAACAGAGGAAGAGATGGTCTGATGGCATCACAAAGTCAATGGACATGAGTTTGAGTAAACTCTGGGAGTTGGTGATAGAAAGGGAGGCCTTGCATGCTACAGTCCATGGGGTCACAAAGAGTCAGACATGACTGAACAACTGAACTAAACTGATATATAAATATATATGTACCACATAAAGCATGCACATATGGGTGTGTTTGTGCATATACATATATAGACATGTGTATTTAAATAAAGAGACATAAATACCTGTGCACATATGTGTATATCCATATATGTAAAATATAGATTATTATACAGTAAATATAGTTTTGTCTTGGTTTTGTTTAAATTATATTTTATACATCTTCAATATCATTAGATACACTTTAAATACAGAATTTTTTTTTACCCACATCATATTCTGATTTGGACACATCACAATATATTTTGCTGTTTCTTCAGAATGTGTGTTTTTTAATCAAGTATTATGGCATCTGTTTCATAGAGCTTCTGTTTTGTGATTTTGCAACTGTCTTTTATTTTTGGTGTGTGTGGGAAGCAGAATTATGCCTCCTCCCCAAAGATGATACTGTTTAGTTGCTAAGTTGTGTCCAACTCTTTTGTGACCCCATGGACTGTAGCCCACCAGGCACCCCTGTCCATGAGATTTCCTAGGCAAGAATACTGGAGTGGGTTGCCATTTCCTCCTCTAAGGGATCTTCCCAACTCAGGAATCAAACCCACAACTTTTGCAGTGGCAGGAGGATTCCTTTACCTCTGGTCCACCAGGGAAGCCTCACCCAAAGAAATCCATGCTCTAATCCCTTGAATCCATGAATATTTTCCCTTCTGTCTGGCAGAAGGGAATTTGTAAGTGTAATTAATATTTAGAAATCTTAAAATAGGGAGATTATCTTGGATTATTCAGGTGGGCAGAGTGTAACCAAATGAGTCCTTAATAACTAAGAGCTTTCTCTGTCTGGAAGCAAAAAAGAAATTTGGTAGAAGGAGAAGCTAGAGGTAGCCTCAGATGGTAAAGAATCTGCCTGCAGTGGAGGAGACTCTGGGTTGGGAAGATCCAATGCAGGAAGAAATGGCAACCCACTCCAGTATTCTTTTTTTTTTTTTAATTTAAATTTATTTATTTTAATTGGAGGCTAATTACTTTACAATATTGTATTCGTTTTGCCATACATCAACATGAATCCACCATGGGTGTACACATGTTCCCCATCCTGAAGCCCCGTCCCACCTCCCTCCCCGTACCATCCCTCTGGGTCATCCCAGTGCACCAGCCCCAAGCATCTCATGGACAGAGGAGCCTGGCAGGCTACAGTCCATGGGGTCACAAAAGAGTTGGACAAGACTGAGCAACTAGCATTTTCACCTTTACTTTCAAACAGGAGAAGGTTTGACATGCTGTTGCTAGCTCTGCCAAGTAGGGACCTATGTACAAGGATCAGAGAGAGGCTCTCCAAGCTAAGAGCAGCCTCCAGCTGCCAGCCAGTGGGGAAAGATGGGCAGGCATCAGTCTCACAGCTGCAAAGAACTAGATTCTACCAGCAGCCAAAGAGCCTCCCATAGGCATCCCACAGCCTCCTGATAAGTGACTAGCCAGGCAGCAATTTGATTTGGGCTTTATGAAACCTACAGCAGAGAAACTAGCTGAGCCAACCCAGATTTCTAAGCACAGAACTGAGAAAAATAAATCAGTATCATTTTTTAAGTTCTAAGATTGTGGTATTTATTTCAGCAGTAATAGCAAACTGATATTGTGGCCTATAATACACTTCCTATTATTAATAATAAATTATTTTATTTTTGCTTTTTGAGCTTTTCAGATTGGGTCATTATGATCTTTGAAACCAGCTCTTTGAAGTTTTCATAATGTAAATCTAAAGTTGATGTACACAATGAATGGGAAGAAAATATTATACTGCAGTTATTTCAGCCAGAGTTATGCACCTTAAATTCTACCATGTGAGTCCACTAGAGGTAACTGGCAAATAATTGTATACTGTTACCCCAGTTCTTACAGAATTGCTTTTGATTGATATTTTCTTTTTTTTTTTAATTTATTTGTTTTAATTGGAGGCTATTTTACAACATTGTAGTGGTTTTTGCCATACATAGACATGAATCAGCCATGGGTGTACATGTTTTCCCCATCCTGAAACCCCCTCCCACCTTCCTCCCCATCCCATCCCTCAGGGTCTTCCCAGTGTACCAGCCCTGAGCACCCTGTCTCATGCATCAAACCTGGACTGGCGATTTATTTCACATATGATAATATACATGTTTCAATGCTATTCTCTCAGATCATCCCACCCTCACCTTCTCCCAGAGTCCAAAAGACTGTTCTATACATCTGTGTCTCTTTTGCTGAAAGATGATTGATATTTTCTGATGAACTATATAATTCTGAAGTAGTGATATTATTGTACTTAAAAATAAACATAATGAAATCAATTAGTCAGTTGACTTTCAAAGTATATGTTAAAAGAGACTCTATAATGATTTTTAAAAATTCTATTTACATCCCTGTTTCAGTGGTGCTTAGATGGGTTTTAGGAGAGTACATTGTCTAAGGGAAATATTCTTCCTATATCTTTTCTTCCTGGAAGCTGTATGAATTTTCATGCAAAATGATTGAAAATACATGAGTTACTCCTTTACACATTGCTTAACTAATGGAAACGTCTTGTTCAGAAGACAATTTACCTTTGGCAAAACATTATATAAATAGAATCAGAACTTAGACCTTATCAGGAAGTAATTTCTTATCCTGGCTCCTCTAAGAACTCTTAATTTAGGTGTAATTCACTCATGAGCCTGTTCTTAAATAGCAGCCCTGACACCCTCCTAGAAAACTTGTAAAAAACATTTTTTTTTTGAAAAATGACTTTTTCCTAAGAAAGACTTCTGTTCTAATAGACGTATTAAATTATAATTAATGCTATGCTACCATCAGACACATCTTTCTACAGACAATGCTTTGTTCTTCCCTGGGCCAACAAAGTTAAAATTAGGCAAAATCTTTTTCACTAACAAGACCAAAAAATCTGTCATTGAGAACTTTGCATTGGTTATATACAAAAGAGGGTTTTCAAAGGCTAGAGAAGGAATGAACAAAAGGAGAGATCAAAAGAGCTATGCTTCTGGTGAGGTTTTGGACAGTAAGGAGACCAGCTTAAGTGAGAGAAGTTTGTAAAGAAGTCATAAATACCTTAGGATTGAGGACAGGATGTGACAAGCCAAAAAAAAAAAAAAAAAAAAAAAAACAAGAAAAGAAGAGCAAAGGATGATATCTGCTCATTTTTGGTGGCTGCCATGAGATGAATGACCTGTTTCAGTGTCAATGGTTTCTGTTCAACAACAGATGTTCTCTTCCACTTGCTCGTACTGTCCATACTTTTTCCCCCAACATTTCACTCTTAATTTTTAATTAGCATATGGTACTTATTAAATTACTGCTATGCATCAAACATTGCTGGTTCCCTTGTGGTATGTCCACACTTTTTGTGAGCAGCCATGAGGTGTTTTCCAGCCTCCTGTCTCTCCCCACTGTGGTTGTTTCTCTTGCCATCTAATTGCAACAAACATATTTATTAGTGTTGCCCAGTGTGACTGCCACCTTCCTGCGCTGAGACTCCCCCAGAACCATGCAGACTCTGCTAAAACTCAGTGGGATTTGGTGAGGTCCAGAGGCCCACCAGTGTTAAGAATTGATGGACTCTAGTCACCTTGATCACAACTCTGCATCTCTTGCTTCTCACATAATAAGGAAGATTCAAGTCTCTCTTGCACTTATATTTTTTTTTTTTGGTACTCTCTGATTCCTATATCTTACCAAATATTTCACTTATTACCTTTCTCAAAGATCTTTTGCGTGTTGGAACCTGTTTCAGGATTAATTATCATTGCTTTTGTTGTTAGTTGCTAAGTCACGTCCAGCTTTTTGCAACCCTTTGGATTATATCCCACCGGGCTCCTCTGTCCATGACTTCCCAGGCAAGAGTACTGGAATGGGTTTCCATTTCCTTCTCCAGGGGATCTTCCCAACACAGGGATCGAACCCAGTTCTTCTCTTTGGCAGGCAGATTCTTTACCGCTGAGCCATCTAGGAAGCCCATTTCAGGATTAATAAACTCTGCTAAAGTTTTAAACTTTCTATTCTTTCCATAAACTGAAGGGCCTTACCTAAAAGCTGGAGTTCTATAAATGCCACATTTTCTTCATTTACATTAAGAAGAAACTGCTCATTTTCTCATGTTTCAATGCTTCAATGTCCCATGTACTTAAAGGTAAGGATGTGGAATAGGTGTCATATTCTCTCCTCAATTCACTGTATGACAATTATACATTCAGCTTGATGTTAAAAAATAAGAGTAAAGATATAATTATGTTATAGTCAGTCTCAGGCCTTTTGAATATTTTATGCTCTTCCTTCCTTCATCTTGTCATCCAACAAGTCCTCATTTCCCTACTTCATTTATTGAGGCATTTCTTTCCTTGTTGTACATGTTGTGTTCTTCAAACCAAGTCCCTCTCTCATCCTGAATAACTTCAAAGTCATAGCAGTAGGGGGCTTCCCTAGTAGCTTAGCTGTAAAGAATCCAATGCAGAAGACATGGGTTTGATCCCTGGGTCAGGAAGATCCCCTGGAGAAGGAAATGACAACCCATTCCAGTATTTTTGCCTGGGAAATCCCATGGACAGAAGGGCTGTGTGGGCTACAGTCCATGGGGTCACAAAAGAGTAAGACATGGCTTAGTGACTAAACCACCAGCACCACACAGCTGTAGACTCATTCATCCAAGGTGTCTCAGTTCTTTGATGTCCTCCTATCTCCTGACTCCTTACTTCTCTTCAATAGTATCAGACTGTATCATCATTCAAGACCATCAGCATTCCTGACTTAAGTCATTGAGTACTGCGGCCGCCTACCCTGTCAATCTGCTTCCATGATGGCTGTCCTCCAATCTTCTCTGCATACCAGAGTAATCTTATAAAAGGCAAAATAGAATCATGCAATTTCCTTGTTAAAAGCTCTTGGAAAGATTTTGGTTTTTAGTCTTGATGTACAAAGAGCTTGAAAGTCATCACTCTTGTCCTACAAGAAGAAAAAACAGGACAAATTGAAAATCAGTGATGTTCCTTGGCCTCCTCAGAAAACTGAGGACATAAGACACATTGGCATCTTGAAATGTGTAGGGGAAAGGCACATTCAGGAGATGCAGCCCTGAGTTTGCTTCCCTGGAGCAAATGCCGATGGACTCCATTTCATTAATTCCACTGTAATTGAATTATAAATATGTTTATGGCTAGATTCAATGTTGAGCAAGACTGATGGAAGTATAAACAGTACAAATAAAAAATATATGCTAATAATTTCTGTTTTGTCACATATTTCTTAAGTTAAACTATTTCCATGATATTCTCTGTCTTTACAGTGACTTAGCAGCAGCAGCACATGGCGCTTTCAGGCGCCAGAAATTTCTCACATCTCAGTTGACCCTTTGCTTCTTGGAAAGCCACCTACCTTTGAAGCCCTTACTATACTTTTTCTTGCTGTCAAAGTTAACCAAGAGTTATTGATGGCATGACTTCTTCAAGTTCTTGTTCAGCTTCACTAGATAGGCAATCCTTCTCCTAAACAAGAAAGATCTTCTTAGTTTCAGGGAAAGTCTGAAATAACATCTTTTCCACATTTGTTCTTTTCTTTCTCAGATGGAGAAAAAAAAAGTGATCCTATGTGCCGGGGACCAGCCCCGGCTGATCCAGGGTATTCGAAGGAGAGACGGCATAGGCGAAGATCAGGAAACAATTGCTTAATTAAACGTTAATTAAGAATATAAAGAGTAATGGAATAAGGATAGCTCAGTAGGAAAATTCAGTGAAGAAAAGAGGCTGAAATAAGGATAGCTCAGTGAGGAAATTCAGTGGAAAAAAGAGGCTGAATAATTCAGCCAGAAGGTAAGAGAAAGAACGACATGGTGAGACCAAGTTTCGGTGAACAAGGCCCGCACTTTATTTTCCAAAGTAGTTTTTATACCTTAAGTTATGCATAGAGGATAATGGGGGAAGGGGTAGAGTCAGGCAGCAAGCCAGGCTTTCTTCCTGCAAACTTAGCATATGCAAAAGTTAGGTGATTTGCATCATCTTCTGGCCCGGAGGCCTGTTAACATTTTAAGACCTTTTCTTCAGAAAACTTATTTTTCTCTAAAGGTGATTGGTCAGGAGCCACCCTCCAAAAGCATTAGATAAAGTTGCATTCCTACAGAGCAAAGGTGTGGTGGGCTACAACAAGAAAAAGAATTAACTCAAGGGTCCCAGGTTACAAACATTAAAGCTACTATTTACACCAATTATATTAACCAATACACTGCCAGGGACACAGCAGGTAAGGGATATGGAAACTTAGCAGCAAACATTGGCCCAACAAGTGAAAATCCCTTCACCAATACAATTTCTAATCAATCTTTTAACTACTCAAAAGAATCTGTGTTTAGACAGTTTAGAACATCTCCTGCCTCTCATAGTTGGGAGGCTCTGAACAATCACATGTGGCCGGAAAAACCTATTCAGGCAGGCTAGAGGATTTCCAAAGGAGTTTGTAGGTTAAACACTGTCACACCCAGGAATTATTAACTGGAGCTGTAAGCTAACTTTTTTCAGAGAGAGGTAGTGGGGGACAGCCCCCCGTAAAGTCAGAGGTGTAGGTGAAAGCACAAAGCAGAAAGTAGGCAGACTCTGGTTTTGGGGGTATATGTTCGAGAATTTCCAGGGAGACTCCTGAGGCTTGATCCCGCCTTTGCGTATGCCAAGCCTCCTTCCTCATGACCTTTGCCAGAGGCGGAGCTCGCTCCCCACACCTATGTCTCTTTCATCAGTTTGTTTATTTTTTTCCCTAACTCATGACCTTCCACCAGGAAAAGAAAAAGAAACTCATCTTTGTGACTAAGTTGCTGATTTGTTCAACTCCCTTTCTCCTTTATCAATACTTAATTAAGTGAGAATATTTTCTCTTATTTCTTTCAGTTTTGTAACCTGCTTAAACCAACTAGGTTTTCCTTTGACTGTTACAAATACGTCTGGCCATGGAAAGATAATTACAGCAATTGCCTCACAGTGGCTATTTTAGTAACCATGCCTGACATGTATTCCTGGCATACAATGACATGCAATAATTCACTGTGACAATACTTCCAAGAATTACCTATACCTCTTTAAAAAAAAGTGTTACTATACAGACTTGTGCAATGTTGAAATACTTTTATTGCCATCTCCCCAGTAAAAATGAATACAACTGAACGCTTTCTTATATATTTCACAATTATGCCTCTTTTAAGACTTTTGCGAAGGCAACTCCTCCCAGCTCCACTGATGGTATTCATAGTATTCTAACATATTTTATTGTCTCTCTGCTTACTTGGTTCTCCAATTAGCTTGAGGCTTCTTAGAGAAACCTTGTCCTTCTGTGAGTTTTCAGCATTTAGCATGATTCCTTACATGGTGTTCCCAAATAAGTATTGTTGAATGATTGGATGTATGAGTGAATACATGGTTATATGTGTACATTTATATATTTTATATAAATATCTTTACATATTTTATCTACATTGATATAGATATATATGTGTATGTATACATATTATTATGTATAAATACATTTATACATGGATAAAGGAATAAATGAAAGAATTAGTATATTAAGTATAGTTAGCATACCAGTACATATGCTTAGTTGAATGGAGACTTAGAAATCATTTTGGCTTAAGGAAAAGTGTTAGTTGCTCAGTCATATCCAACTCTTTGCGAACCCAGGACTGGACTGTAGCCTGCCAGGATACTCTGTCCATAGAATTCTCCAGGCAAGAATACTGGAATGGGTTGCCATTGTCTTTAGGAAGAGACCAGTAAACAAACAAACTTCTGGATTCAGTAATGCCTGGAAGACACTACTTCTGCTGCTCAGTAGTGCCCCTTCATGGTTATTTTCTATGTCACACTGTAAATTAACTCCTCTTCAACAATGACATGTTACCTCCATCAGTTTCCTGTCTAATTATGAAAGAGTTGGAAAAATATGAAAGAAGGTTTCTTAATTAAAAGAGAAAAGGTAGATAAAATGTAGCTAGAAAAACTTGTTTCTCTGATTTTCCCTTTTACAAACAGCTGCTGCTTCAATGTTTAGACCTCTCAAATGATTTCCTCGTATATATGTTTAGTAAGGTCCAGAAGAAAGGGCTTGGTAGAGTAAGTGGATGCCACACATTAACATGTACTAAGAAAAATTAATAACATGAGGGCTGAAGGTTGCTGTCTGCAGCACAATTTGCTCCTTACTTTATATTATAGAAGTAAGGAAGGAAGATCATTGTCAAAGCCAAATTTTGCTGCAGCCCTATGATAAGCTCTCTAATTAGAATAAGCACAGTATCCAAGAACAAAGATTTTTTAAATTGGCTTGCAGTGAGTGCAGGTGATGAAGCAGCTGGCAGAGTTAATAACATACCTTCTATAATTGCAGAAGACCTAGTTCTAAACAGAGTGGGTAATGCCACATTGGAAAGAGATGAACAGAAAATTAGATAGGGATGAGGGGGCAGAATGTATGAGGGGACACAGAGTTGCAAGAGGGTGCAGAGACTGTTTGAATGGACGTGTGGACAAGAAGTCATTTCCGACTGAGAATATGGGAAGAGGAATTTTGGGGAGGGAGTGCAATGACAGGAAGTTAGAAAAGTGGCAAACTCTTGGTATATTTGCAAAGAAATAACATGTTGAAGAGGAAAAAGAGTTCTGTTTTCTAAAGACCCATGTGGATTTTGGCTTTGAAAGGTTGAATTGGAAGACATATGGTTGGAGGACTCTGAGACTGATTCTCAATGTTTATTTGAAAAATCAGAGGTAAATAGAGGACTAAGTGTTCATACTGAATGAGATAGGGAAGGGTTAGCTTGGGTTAATAGTTGATTACTAAAATACATTTCCACAGAGACAGCCTACCATTATCAAGGGGAAACCAGGAATTAGCTTTAATTTATAAAAATTCACTAGGCAAAAATTTTGCTTGTACCTCTCCTCTGTTAGGAATAGCTGTAGTGTTTCATTCATCTTAAATCCAAGTTTAACAATCATAGTCTGCTTAAATGTTTTCCCTAATAATGATTCAGTAGCCTTAGTTTTGTAGCTTTAAAGGGTATATTTCTATTGGAGAATATTAAAAAATATAAAAATAATTCTAATAGTATTTTATAAATTGGTATATACAAGTCAAATAAAATATATATTTCAAAAAGCAAAATCAAAATGCAAAGACCATGAAAAACAGACTGACATCGGCTGACATCAGTAAAGTGTCATGGGAAAAATTGGTCTAGCTCTAATATAATTTTGATTACAGAAGCATTTTATAGACTAAACACACTTGAAAAAAAGACAAATTGCTTTAAGGTTATCAACAGGAAAGACTGTACAGGCAACAAAGAAACCTTGGATGCCAAATCACTTTCCATATTATAAGGCCAAGATAATAAAAGGAATCAAAAGTACCTGCTTAACATGGTTCTGAGATAAGAGAGCTCCAGGGATTTCTGGACTGGAAATATCATAACTTTTTTTTTTTTCTTTTTGGAAGCAAGGAGGTTGTTTAAATACCTAAATCCAAATTTGAGATCTTAAGACTGCCAACATGCTGTGCTCTCTGGATGCCTGTTCAGAGTGGATGGTCACAGAGACACATAACCGCATCACTGGTACACAGTTGCTTGCCCAGTTCGGTTATAGAGTCAGCCTTGTCCTTGCTTTGCAGAGAAAACTGCAGACTGTAAGCTGGCTTTCCCATTTTCCTGGGTGAGTCCGTTTGTACTCACCCCTGTCCAGGCAGTCCTATTGCTGATTTATTCTGTCTACACTCCTGATTTCTCAGAAAAGTAGGGCATGCCCATAATGGGAAGTCAAATAGGGCATCCTTTCTTTATGAAAAGAAAGCTTTGTACTGGAAGTGATTGTCTAAAGCTTCAAGTAGCCTGCTGACTTGAAAACTGATTATATGCAAGTATTAGGGCTTCCATGATATCTCAGTGGTCAAGAATCCACCTAAATGCAGGAGATGCAGGTTTGATCCCTGGGTCAGGAAGACACCCTGGAGAAGGGAATGGCAACCCACTCCAGTATTCCTGCCTGGAGACTTTCATGGACAGAGGAGCCTGGTGGGCTATAGTCCATGGAGTCAAAAAGAATCAGATACGACTGAGCGACTAAACACATTAGTCAAGTAATGAGTGGGAGGCAAGTGGAAAAAGAAAACTATTTTTAAATGCACAAAAAGAAAAAAGAGAGAAAGCAAAGATCAGAGAAAGCCCTTCTGGTTGACTAATGTGGCCTGTTTCTGGATTCCCTGTCATTGTGCTCTACTTTTCTGCCAGAGGGCGTTGTGTAAAAGCTGCTCCTCCAGGCTTCTGTGTCTCCTCTGGATCTCTTTATTCATTCTAACAGCACTGTCTTCCTGCTTAGGTTTCCCTGAGGTCCACTGCCACCTGTTCCATTTCTCAGTTCTGATTGCCAGGTGAGATGACCCCCAGAGCCTGCAGTTGTATCTCCTCCAGCTGTTCCTATCCCATCCTAGGAGACAAAACCTCTGAGTCTGCCCCTTCCCACCAGATTCATGGGAACCTGGTGTGATTTGCAACAGGAAAGTTTATACCTAATGGTGTGCTTAATTGTTAGTTGTTAGAATATCAGCATACTATTTCAGCGATGATTTTTTGTCTCAAACATTTGCTCATTTCTGGAGTTTACCCAGACTCATACAGTAATGGAGCTAAGCACCATCAAGATGGCAGGCATGATAACATCAGTTATCTAACATTTTAATTTTGAATTTTTCTGGCCCATAGGCTGAGTTGCTGCTGAATTAAATAATTCTTCATATTTAGAGTTGTTTTAAGTGAATTTCAGTTAAGCGAGGTTTATATAGAAGAGTGTTGAATTTCTGTGACAAACGACAGATGGCAAAGCCAAATGCTGACAGCTATGGCAGCTATATATCTGAAACAGGAAACATTTTTCAAGAACCAGTATTGTCATCTCTTTTTCCAATTCTGTTTGAGTGCTAAGAGTGTGCTACGACTCAGATAAAAAAGAAAAATAAAGTACAATACTCACTAGGAAAAATAGTACATTACTCACCAGGATTTTCCTGTCTTTGTTTTTTTGTTTGTTTGCTTCTTCTTCGTCTTCTTTTTTTTTAATTAGACTCTTCCAATAACATGGGCACAAAGAAAAAAAAGTAGTTTCCACCATTCAACTTCGACAACTGTTCATAGCATCTGGGAGATGTGCATACCTTGTACATGAGGAGGAGGAGAGGATTATGGTTGTACATCCCTTGGCTATATTGTATTCTTGCTCTAATATGCTCCAGGCCAAGGGTCTTTGTGGCATTGTACATCCTCAGTGGAGAGATGCTGCTATTTCAGGAGAAGGGAGAAAAGGATCAAGCACAGGCTAGCACAATGTCCTTGGTCCTTGGGAGACTGCTGTCTTGCGTCTTTTGATACTCAGTGCTTTAGTTCCATTCCAACAGGAAATGTATGCATGACCTTAGGGAGGACACTTTATCTTCCTAAGCCTCCGTGTTGTCATCTGAAAAGGAAGATAAACATCTTGACTTTCTTATTTCTAGGGCTGTTGTCAGACTCAAAGTAGGTAGCTTGAAGACAGTTTATAATGATCTATAGTGTTGCCTCTGAACTAATTTGGTATTATCACCATGGGTCTAAGTCACTCTAAAGAGGATGTGGGGTTGAAGAGGCCTGGAGTTCCTAACTGCAGGTTGGTTCTGACTCTCCTTGGCTATCCAAGAAGTTGATGGGTTGGACAGCAGGGGCTGAGACACAGCTTCTGTTTGTCACATCCCATCCTTGTCACCTCTCAGCTGATAATGACTAAAGACTTTGTCAAAAGGCTGGAAAGGATATTTGACAATTAGTCCTTACCTCACTCCCCTCCCAGGCTTCTTTCCTAATGCCAAATATAAGATTTTCTTTGGCTTTATCTCCCCTCCCCATCCCAAATTGAAGTCTTTGGTTTTTAGTTGAGAAAAGAGCAGTTAATTCCCCAGCAGAAGGAACATTCTTGGAACGGACTTCCTGAAAGCCATCGAAACCAGTCTTTGAGAGTCTGATAAGGCCTCATTAAGTGGACACCAACAGACTATTGTTTTGATGCTGCCCTGTATATTAAGATAAATACCAGTTAGCTCTTGGCACTGAAAATCTGCCCTCTGTGACTTGGGACAAATAGACTAACGTTACTTATTCAGCCCTCCAATGTGGTTAGCAGTCATGAGGTCGGGATGCCTTCAGTATCTGAGTGAATCTTTTTATCTACATTATTATAAGCAGCTAGTCATCTTCTCTATCATCCTTGTCAATCCCCACAACTAATTGCTCACGAGTGCTTTGGAGTGTTCCTCTTGAACATCTTTTGAATGTGTCTTCTTTGGAGAAAAAAGACTTTTTCTTGCCTCATCTGAATCATGGTGATAACCTTCATGCTACTGACCCAGCAGCACTCTTCTTCTGTCCAATTCATCCTTTCTCCACGCTGCTACCAGAAATCACTTCCAAATACAAAACCATGACTTTGATATCTCCTTGTTAGTGCTTCAGTGCTTCACTAAAACTCTCAGGTCTAGGTCCAAATTTCTTAGCACAGAATACAAGGCCTTTCTTCTCTGCTCTACAGGTCTGCATTTCTCTAGTCTGACCTCAAGATGTCTGCTTTGAAGTAAACTAGGACATTCACTAAAAATGAATACTGCAGGGCTCCACCCTAAAAGACTTCTCTGGTGGCTCAGACAGTAAAGTGTCTGCCTACAATGTGGGAGACCTGGGTTCGATCCCTAGGTAGGAAAGATCCTCTGGAGAAGGAAATGGCAACCCACTCCAGTACTCTTGCCTGGAAAATCCCGTGGATGGAGGAGCCTGGTAGCCTACAATCCACGGGGTTGCAAAGAGTTGGACACGACTGAGCGACTAAACTAAAACTAAACTAAAACCCTAAAACTGCTGAAATAAGATTTTGAGGGAGAGATCTACCAAATCCACATTTTAAACAGTAGTCTAAGGTGATTTTTATGTCTAGTAAAGTAAGAACCACTGCACTAGACCATGAATAAAATAACCCTTTGGGGCCAAGAAAGCAACTGTGTCTATACTTTCTGTGTCTATTTCCCATATTTTCCTGGCACTACTATAAGCTCAGTAAAGTTTGCTTAATAAAAAATAAAATGAGTCTAATTGAAAATTCACCAAGGGGGATATTTGTTGACTAGAAACAGGCATGAGGAAACCTTACGGTGTGCTAGAAATTGATCTGTATTGATCTGGACTATGGCTTCACATATTAATATAAATGTGAAAATACACCTAAGATTAATGCATACTTATGCACTAAACTAAATATATATCTCCATATGAATGAAAAAAATGACTCAATCAATCAATGATTGGAACCCAACAATGGGTTTCTCTTCCTTTCTGTACCCAATAGGTTTTCTCTCCTGTCTTCTTTACCTTGGTTAATAATCCACTCCCCTAGCCACCAACGGTCAACTCCTTAGTTATTTTTAAAAAATTATTTCTCTTCCTAATCATCATGAAAACACTGTTTTTCCCCTTTAGAGTATCTCAAAAGGATTTCTTTCTTGCCTGTCTCAATGATACTGCCCTATTCAGGCCCTAATTATTTACAATTCAGCTCTAATTATGCCATCTCAACCCAATTTAAAGTCCAAATGGCTTCATATTGGTCACAAAGTACTCCTTATATTTGACCTTCATTAGCTGATCTTAACCTTTTTATACTGCTTGTTATTCTCCACTGGCCTCAACACCCAGTGCAACATATACTTAACTCAATCTTTCTATTATTCCATGTCCTTATGTCTTTACTCATGCTCTCTTTACTGTCTGTAATACCCTCATCTCATTTTTTATCTTCTGAAAGCCTATACAGTCCAGCTGAAATGTTGCCTCTTCCTTGGAGCTGCCTCTGATCTCCTGGCTGGAAAGAATCAATCACTCCTGTGTTCTTAATGTGTGAGAGCTTATTGATTGAGGGTAAGTGTGGGTCCTGCAAACCTACAAGCCCAGAAAAAAAAACATCAAGGTAGTAGGGAAGAGCACCATGTAACTCTGTTAAGACCTGTAGATCTCTTGCACTGGGTGTGGAGATAAGGATTTCAGGAAAGATTAATATGCATTAGGCATCAAACAGAGCTGGCTCTCAACCTCCTGCAGCCATTTGCTGGCTGAATAGAAAAGAAACTGGCCCTTGCACATAGGCAAGATGGCTGCAGTTCCCATCCTATGGACAGGAGTCAAAATCACTAAGTAATTTCAGAGGGCAAGAAAAAGGAGGCTCTTCCATTCTGAAATTGAGTTCACTGGTGAGTCCATCAAAATAGGAGGTATGTGTAAGTATATGTGCAAGTAGAATTATTATTATTAAGGCTTAATATTTGTAAATATTTTAATGTAAAAGTCACTTTCATATACATCTCCTTTAACCCTAATAATACATCTATGGAGGTAGTGTTATTTCTATATTCATTCTTTAAAAAATGAATAACATGTCATTTGGAAAAGTTAAGTAATGTAATATTTTGTAGAAAGTGGTACACTGGAGACTCAAAGCCAAATTTCTTTAAATCCTATGCTTTGAAGTAAGAATAAATATTGCCTTAATATTGTAATTTTACTTAAAATTTTCAAGTTGATGTTAGAAGTAGGTGTGTACATATATGGATATGTACATATCATATACACATATACATATAGATGTACAACATATTAATCTTCTGTAAGCTAAACCTGTGTGGAGATTGACATTTTGAGCAAACTGCTTAGAGATTAAAACATAAGATTTTCACCACTCACATGTGCTTTTAAGAGTTAAAACTGTTGGAAGTCCCAGTTTCATGTAGATCTCTTAAATTAAAGTGTATGTAAACAGTGGGACTCCATTAATGACCCTAGAATTTCTTGAAGCTTTACATATTAAAGGAAAAAAAAACAGTGGGGATGTCTTGATCTTATTTTCGAATCAGATTGTTCTTATTTCAGCACTGCTTTATTTTTCCTAAATGAGCTATAAGACCCTAATTTTGTGTTCCAGGAAAAAGCTTTATAACAATAATAACAGTAATAAAAACAGCTAATATTTACTTTGTATTATGTGCCAGTCATTATACTTTGTCACTTAATTCTCATAACTATTCTGTGCCATTAACATTACCATTGTGTAAGTAAGACAAGACAAAGAGAAATTAATTTTCTCACCATCACACAATAAGAAGGCTATATGATTGGTTTTTGTTGTAGTCTAAATTTCCTCCTCTAGGTAAAGCAGATTTCAGGGTCATGATTACAAGGATTGAGAATAAGGGACTGGGGCAAATAAAACTGGGAAGGATGAAAATTCAGTTTAGGAGTGTGATATCAAGATAGTTAATACCATGGTGAAACTGAACCACCTCAGAACCTTCTAATAGGAGAGAGTTAGTTAAGCAATTTTCAGAGTGGTCCACCAGAGAATTGATGGGGGAAAACATTTACATTTACCCTTTGACTCCCATCACTCTTCCTTGAGTGGTTACCTGTGTATCTTTTTCTTTAATGTATATTTTTATTTATTTGTTTATTTTAATTGGAGGCTAATTACTTTACAATATTGTAGTGGCTTTTGCTATACATAGACACAAATCAGCCATGGGTATACACGTGTCCCCCATCCCATCCCGCAGAGTAGTCCCAGTGCACTGGCCCTGAGTGTCCTGTCTCATGCATCAAACCTGGACTGGCGATCTATTTCACATATGTTAATATACATGTTTTGATGCTATTCTGTCATATCATCCCACCCTCACCTTCTCCCACAGAGTCCAAATGTCTGTTCTTTATCTCTGTGTCTCTCTTGCTGTCTTGCATATTGGGTCATCATTAGCATCTTTCTAAATTCCATATATATGCGTTAATATACTGTATTGGTGTTTTTATTTCTGACTTACTTCACTCTGTATAATAGGCTTCAGTTTCATCCACCTCATTAGAACTGATTCAAAGGTGTTCTTTTTAATAGTTGAGTAATATTCCATTGGGTATATCTACCATAGCTTTCTTATCCATTCATCTGCTGCTAGACATCTAGGTTGCTTCCATGTCCTGGCTATTGTAAACAGTGCTGTGATGAACATTGGGGTACACTGTCTCTTTCAATTCTGGTTTCCTCGGCATGTATGCCCAGCAGTGGGATTGCTGGATCATAAGGCAGTTCTATTTCAAGTTTTTTAAGGAATCTCCACACTGTTCTCCATGGTGGCTGTACTAGTTTGCATTCCCACCAACAGTGTAATAGGGTTCCCTTTGCCTCACAACCTCTCCAGCATTTATTGTTTGTAGACTTTCTGATAGCAGCCGTTCTGACTGGTGTGAGATGGTACTTCATTGTGGTTTTGATTTGTATTTCTCTGGTATCAGTGATTTTGAGCATCTTTTCATGTGTTTGTGTATCTTTAATCCCTACCTGCAATACACACACACTCTCTCTCTTTCTCTCTCTCTCACTCATTCTCTCACTCACTCACTCTCTCACTCATTCTCTCACTCTCTCTCTTTCTTCTGGACAACACAAGCATCATGCTATTGATTTTCAACTAGATTCCTATAATTTAACATTGGAAAAAGCCTAAGTCAAAAAGAAAGAAAGTGGAGAAACAGATCAAATCCACACAGAATTTGTTTATAAAGCTTGAGCTGAAATCAGAGATAAGGCTGAGAAGAGGTGGGGTCAGTCACAGGATACATTCAGCAAGTTCACATCTAAGAACTGTTTACTCTTTATGTTAAAACCTAAATCATGACTTCTAACTAGTGGCTGACTGCAATTTGCAAAATAATTCACCTTAATTAATGTACTGTTATATTTCATTTGTGGCTAATAAAATTGGTTACTTTTTTTAAAAGACAATATTTAACCTGTAGTGGTTAAAAGCTATTTGCTATTATATTAATCCCAAAGCCATAATTGATCTTTCTGACCCTCGCCATTCTTTCTAGCCTCCCCTATCCTCAGTTAACACTTTAACTAGTCCAGGTTTCTTGCCCAGTAGTGTGACACAAAGCTTCATCAGTTGGGGGAAGAGGGGGCGTCTGGGCTTTATTGCACTGTGTCTGCTGCAAATGTACATTCACTGTTATTGTCAGACCTGGGAGCAGGTCCCTTAAAATGTCCCAATGAATTTCTTTAGTTCTAAACATATTCCTCCTGTTCCAATTATGGAAAAGCAAACTTTGCTCCCTGTGATAATCAGGATCAATCTGTCATAACTATAGTAGCTCTTTTCTTGGCTTCTGGTCTCTGATATCAGGTGGTACTTATAGCACTTATTTAATTGAACACTTATTGTGTCCCCTTGTGGATGTTTCCCCTCTGCAACCAGGACTTCCATCACACCTTAGTGTTTTAGGGATGAGAAGTGATTTTTCCCCAAGGAGCTCATTCAACTTGGTGATGATAAGTGATATGGATAGCAGTTTTTTTGGTTTTCAAAAGCAAGAATTTATTCTTGTTTGGGAATGAGTCACCACATAATGGTATTGGTTTGCTTTATACACTTCCTCCTGAAGGAAAGGGTTATCAAAATTTGCAAAGTATTGACTCTGATATGATACCTTAGCTGAGTGTGTAATAGGCCATTCTAATGTTCTATTACTCTAACCACTTTCAGATAAGTGGGAAAGACTAGTTTGTACCATTGTTACACCCCATTAATCATCTGTCCTCCATTAACCCTCTAACTGGCATTACTCCCCTTGTATTAATGTTAACTCAGACCTTGTTTTCAATTGCTCTCAAAGTGTTTGTGGTAGACTCCTTTCCCTAATATGCAGTTACCCTGATGAATGACCATAAGTACTTTATGGGGGAGGATTCAGGGAATATGTATTATATACATGTCTTAATGGCATTCCAAGGTCCTTCTTCAAGGGGACCCAGTCTCTCCTTCAATCAGTGTGCTCTGGCTTGGGTCTAGAAATTTGCTGGATGCTTTGTGAGAATTGAATGTCACAGGCACAGATATAATGTGAGTATATTGTATTTTTTGAGAATATTCACTCTGCCATGGAATAAAAGATAATGGACTAATGAAACCTACTGATGAAGTGACTACCATAGATAGTAAGTAAGCTGGGAACTTATGATACACAGGTAATTCTCATAGGATATGTTAAATATAGGTAATAGTAAAACAAGGAGCCTGTGATGCATAAGCAAAATTTATGAGACATGGTAAATACGGATTGTAAATGAGCAGTAAGACATTAAGTAAGACCTGTAAGACATTCCAAAGATAGGTAAAATAAATAGCCAAGATGATGGAGCAAATACAAATACTACTTAGAGACAGAGATGAAGGAGCAAGTAATGATTGTGCCTCTTCTGGACTGAAAGCCCCATGTGTACTCTATGTAAGAAATGCAAATAAAATCCAGCTTCCTGTAATGGCCAGGTGTAGTAGTCCCTGCATATTTTTGATAAAGCAAACATGAGTCATTGGCCCAGGACACTGTCTCTGTATGAAACCCCTTGCTCTAACTTCAATTCTGGATCTTACAATCACACCATCAGCAAGAAAGCTGCTGCAGCTGAAAGAGAGAGAGAGGACAGATGAAAATCATATAATTCACAACTCAAGAAGTGCGATCCTTCTGTCCATTTGTGTGTGTGTGTGTGTGTTCAGTTGTTTCCAACTCTTAGTGACCCCATGGATCATAGCCAGCCAGGCTCTTCTGTCCATGGAATTTTCCAGGCAAGAATACTGGAATGGGTTGCCATTTTCCTACTCCAGTCTGTCCATTTGTACCTATCCTAAAAATGTTAATTTGTCCCACTTCACTTCCCTTGCTTCTTACTGTGTATTTTTAAATAATTTAATAAAACCATTTAAATTTGTTCTGTGAACACTTATGTTTCATGGCCTTTGAGTGAGATAATTTAGTAGTGCATTTAGATGCTACCATTGCATGAAAGTAATTTTCCATGTTGCAACAGGTCAAGACTACTAGAAACTTATCAGAGAATAGCAGCAACAGGGTATAGAGAACAGAGATAGTATACATCATGATGAAGTGTGCTGGGACCATTGGAATTTCAGTCCAGCCAAAGTTGAAAAACCTCATTAATATCTCCATAACAATTCTAGCATCTACTGAGATACTAGATGGATGTTTTAGGAATAAACATTACACTTATGAGTAAGAACTACATTTGACATACCTTAGCAAAACCCAGGAACACTTTACTGATAAGAAGATAAAAAACACAATTTTAAGAGGGGGTAAAAGATTCAGTCAGATGCTCACAAGTTAGATATACAAATGGCCAGCAAGCACATGAAATATGTTCAACTTTCCAGAGCACTTATTAGTAGAGAAAATGCAAATTAAAACCAAATCAGGATACTCTATCAGAATAGTTAAAATTAAGACCTTAAAAAGTAAAAAGGTCTCACCAAATTGGTGAGAACAAGAAGCAACTGGAACTCTCATACATTCTTGTTGGGAATATAAAATATACAATTACCTTGGACGACAGAGTTTCTTATAAAAATCATATACCTCTTCTTATATAATCCAGTAGTAACACTCCTAAGAATTTTACCCAAGAGAAATGAAAATATAACCCTGCATAAAGATCTGCTAGGAATGTGTTTAATAGCTTCTTCCTGTTAGCTCAGAATTAGAAGCAACCCAAATAAACATATAAACAAATTGTGATATGTTTGAAAAATGAGGTAATAAAAGGCATGGGTTATTGTGACTTGTGACAATATGTTTGAAACTCAGAGATACTATGCTGATTGAAAAAAGAGAAAAGCACATGAGAGTACACACTGTATGATTTTTTTCATGTGAAGTTCTAGAATAGAGAATGACATCTGGTCCCATTACTTCATGAAAAATAGTTGGGGAAAAATGGAAACAGTGACAGATTTTATTTTCTTGGGCTCCAAAATGACTGCAGACTGTGACTGTAGCCATGAAATTTACAGATGCTTGCTCTTTGGAAGAAAAGCTATGACAAAGCTAGACAGCATACTAAAAGGCACAGACGTCACTTTGCTGATAACGGTACATTTAATCAAAGCTATGGTTTTTCTAGTAGTCATGTACATATGTGAGAGTTGGACCATATAGAAGGTTGAGCACCAAAGAATTGATGCTTTTGAACTGTGATGCTGGAGAAGACTTTTGAGAGTCCCTTGGACATCAAGGAGATCAAATGAGTCAATCCTAAAGGAAATCAACCCTGAATATTCATTGGAAAAAATGATGCTGAATCTGAAGCTCCAATACTTTGGTCACTTGATATGAAGAGCCAACGCACTGGAAAAGACCCTAATGCTGGAAAGATTAAGGATAAGTGGGTGATGACAGAGGATGAGATGGATGGCATCATCAACTCAATAAACATGAGTTTAAGCAAACTCCAGGAGATAGTGAAGGACAGGGAAGCCTGGTGTGCTGCAGTCCATGGAGTCACAAAGAGTTGGACATAACTGAACAACTGAACAATAACAACAACAGGGAATCCTTGTCTATAGAGATATGGTAATGAAAAAATGTTTTATATTAATTGGGTGGACTTGAGTGTCTAAATTTACCAAAACTCTTGGAACTAGTACTTAAAATGTCTGCATTAATTGTATGTAAATTATACCTCCGTATCAATAGCTTCAGACATGCCGATGACACCACCCTTATGGCAGAAAGTGAAAAAGAACTAAAGAGCTTCTTGATGAAAGTGAAAGAGGAGAGTGAAAAAGTTGGCTTAAAGCTCAACATTCAGAAAACTAAGATCATAGCATCTGGTCCCGTCACTTCATGGCAAATAGATGGGGAAACAGTGAAAACAGTGGCTGACTTTATTTTTTTGGGCTCCAAAATCACTGCAGATGGTGATTGCAGCCATGAAATTAAAAGATGCATACTCCTTGGAGGGAAAGTTATGGCCAACCTAGACAGCATATTAAAAAGCAGAGATATTACTTTGTCAACAAAAGTCCGTCTAGTCAAGGTTATGGTTTTTCCAGTGGTCATGTATGGATGTGAGAGTTGGACTATAAAGAAAGTTGAGCACCAAAGAATTGATGCTTTCGTGTTGGAGCAGATCTTGAGAGTCCCTTGGACTGCAAGGAGATCCAGCCAGTCCATCCTAAAGGAGATCAGTTCTGGGTGTTCTTTGGAAGCAATGATGCTAAAGCTGAAACTCCAATACTTTGGCCACCTCATGTGAAGAGTTGACTCATTGGAAAAGACTCTGATGCTGGGAGGGATTGGGGGCAGGAGGAGAAGGGGATGACAGAGTATGAGATGGCTGGATGGCATCACCAAGTCAATGGACATGAGTTTGAGTAAACTCTGGGAGTTGGTGATGGACAGGCAGGCCTGGCATGCTGCGGTCTATGGGGTCACAAAGAGTCAGACACGACTGACAGACTGAACTGAACTGCAAGTTGATTAAAATTTCTACAGTAAT
The DNA here is from genome assembly GCF_003369695.1 of Bos indicus x Bos taurus. Lineage (NCBI taxonomy): Eukaryota > Metazoa > Chordata > Mammalia > Artiodactyla > Bovidae > Bos > Bos indicus x Bos taurus. The sequence continues at coordinate 62,826,217 of NC_040076.1, read as the reverse complement.
CCCCTCAGTTCAGTTCAGTTCAGTCGCTCAGTCATGTACGACTTTTTGCGACCCCATGAAATGCAGCACGCCAGGCCTCCCTGTCCATCACCAACTCCCGGAGTTCACACAAATTCATGTCCATCGAGTTGGTGATGCCATCCAGCCATCTCATCCTCTGTCGTCCCCTTCTCCTCCTGCCCCCAATCCCTCCCAGCATCAGAGTCTTTTCTAATGAGTCAACTCTTCGCATGAGGTGGCCAAAGTATTGGAGTTTCAGCTTTAGCATCAGTCCTTCCAAAGAACACCCAGGACTGATCTCCTTTAGAATGGACTGGTTGGATCTCTTTGCAGTCCAAGGGACTCTCAGGAGTCTTCTCCAACACCACAGTTCAAAAGCATCAATTCTTCAGTGCTCAGCTTTCTTCACAGTCCAACTCTCACATCCATACATGAGCCCTGGAAAAACCATAGCCTTGACTAGATGAACCTTTGTTGGCAAAGTAATGTCTCTGCTTTTCAATATGCTATCTAGGTTGGTCACAACTTTCCTTCCAAGGAGTAAGCGTCTTTTAATTTCATGGCTGCAATTAGATACTTTATTCAATGTCAAATAAAGTCTGACACTGTTTCCACTGTTTCCACTGTTTCCCCATCTATTTCCCATGAAGTGGTGGAACCAGATGTCATGATCTTCATTTTCTGAATGTTGAGCTTTAAGCCAACTTTTTCACTCTCTTCTTTCACTTTCATCAAGAGGCTTTTTAGTTCCTCTTCACTTTCTGCCATAAGGGTGGTGTCATCTTCATATCTGAGGTTATTGATATATCTCCCGGCAGTAATCCCCTATCTGACATCTATTATTGTAGCCTATAGTACTATCAGTACTATGGACTTCCCTGGTGGCTCAGATGGTAAAGTGTCTGCCTACAATGCGGGAGACCTGGGTTCAGTCCCTGGGTTGGGAAGATCTCCTGGAGAAGGTAATGGCAACCCACTCCAGGACTCTTGCCTGGAAAATCCCATAGGCAATGGAGCCTGGTAGGCTACAGTCCATGAGGTTGAAGAGTCAGACACTACTGAGTGACTTCACTTTTAATTCCATAGTATTATGAGAGCTTTGAGGAGCACTTCCAGTAGTGTAATTAGACTGGCTTTAGGTGTTCAGGCCAGAATATTAAATTCTTTGTCATGGGAGAGTGCGTCTATGTGAATAACTTCTCTTCCAGTCTTATGTTCTGCTCCTTGACCCAAAGGGAACTCTCATGATTCATTGTATGTATTAACCAAAAGGTGTAATTCTTTTAGTGAATAGTCTATTATCTTCCATAACAGATATGCTGTTTACTTTTTTGGGTTTTTGTGAGATCTGATTCTTGTCAATGATTTGTGAGAATGAGGAAAGGCATGCCTGATCTTTAGGAAGGCAAACATGACCTTGAGTGAGTTCTTTGCATTGTCTCCAGGCTAGGGGAGTCTTCTCTCCTCTCTAAAGGTAGGATAATTTGCTTCTTCTGGCCTAGAGGATATAGGAACTTTGGGGAGTTAAACCTTCTTAGGCTTGTCCATGCAAATACTTCCATACTGGGTATCAGGGCCAAACCTCTCCTCTATCAGAACTCTGTTGGTACAGGAGTCATGTTGTTTTTGCACCTCAGTCTCCTTTGAAGTTGTCTCACTCCAAAAAAAAAAAAAAAAAGCAAAATGGAGTGTAATCTTCAACACAGGTTTCCCTGTGGCTGCAGGATAAGATTTCTTCAAAACCTTCTATGGAGATCTTTATGGCTTTCATACTTCACCCTTAGTTGTCAAAGAAGAAAACAGCAACCCACTCTAGGATTCTTGCCTGGGAAACCCCATGGGCAGAGGAGCCTGGCAGGCTACAGCCCATGGGGTTGCAAAGAGTTGGAAGCAACTGAACGCACACACATGCACGTTTGGTTGATTGTTGCCTTACTAGACAAATCATTTTCTTTTCACTTTTTCTGATGCACCCAACAGAACCTTGCCTTGTAATTACCATTGCCACTTAATTCTGTCCAATAGCCCACATCACCCCATATTTCACCTTCACTTATTATTCCAACATACCATAGGTGACAGTTTTTCTAATTTTGATGTTACAGCATGCCTGGTATTATTACCACTTCTCTGGTCACCAGTGATGGTGAATGATTCAGGTCCAGAATTTCTAGGGTTACTTCTAGTACCAATTGTCTTAGTGTGGGCTCTACCCAAAGACTTATGGGCAGGTAGTTTATTTGGGAAGTGATTTTAGGAAATAAAAGCAAGTAACTACACGGAGTTTAATAGGGAAAAACAAAAAGTCAATGTCAGAGGTAATTGTTGAGCATTATTGAGTCATGAAAAACAGAGTTTTGTCCTGCTGGGATCTTCTGAAGTCATATCAAATGCCTCACTGAACCTGAATCTAAGGACTGACAGTGAAGAGTATTCATCCATCCACTCCCATCCCAGATTGACTGCGTGTCACCACAGACCTGGTGCCCTCTCATTATGCAGCTGTAAATGAGTTATGCCTGAAAAGTTTCCACTGCAGGCCCATTCTTGGGCACCAGAGAAATTGGGGGGCAGTAAGCAAGGATGCAGAGCATGTCATGGAGGTGAAATGCTGTGTCAAAAGAGTCAAAGTCTACCTAGAAAAATATCTTAGAGCCATGTCTGGGATCAGAAGTGAAGCCATAAAGATACAAAGCAGGTCTAAGAAGTATGTAATAGAGGGTTCACACGTATGCTTGTTTGACTCAGTAGTGAACTGAGTCAAAAATTTGACCCCCCTCCCCAGCAAATTCTTATGTCCCCAAAGCTCTTATTTAGTTTGGATGAACTTGAACAAAATTTATAATAATTATTAAATTACATTAAACTCTATTACATAATAGTTTTACAAGGTTTTACAGACAGGAATTCAGGATATTTTCCAATAATCTTTCTGTAAGAGACTGTGTGGTGAAACTCAATAGAAAACAACTTTAAAAATAACTGATAATTAGCACACAGTAAGGGTCATACAAATATACTGACACAAAACCCATGCTTTCTAAGGCTTTTATGAGAACATGATTTTTTTCAAAACCTTTCACAGCCAGAGTTAATTTATAAGCATTATTCTCTTAGGTTTTGAGACATGGCCTATGGACCTAAAGAATAATGTGGCAGAACTAATGTTTGTGTTTTGGCAAGACTTTATTTATTTATTTTTTAGTAATGCTGAAAGTGAATCACCCCTTTCAAGCTCAGGGGATGTAATTAATGAGTGCAGAGAAGATGGAAAAAAACACCTCCCATAACACTGGAATAAAATAATTTTGATGTAAAGAAACAAGCTTTTACATAACTGGAAAAGGCTTGAATTACACTCAGATCAAGGTCTCCAGATTCTCAATCCAATTTTCTTCCCATAGTCTCAAGGATTTAACATAAGCAAAAGTGAATTTAAGTCCTGACCCTTCCTTAACACATAACTTGAACATTCACTTGTCTTCTTTAGCTTCAGGATTTTCATTTGTAATATTATGATAATTAAGACAGCACTTTCTATCTCATGAGACTCCTATATGGGTTAAAATATCTAATGTGTATAAAGCCGTATGCAAATCTATTGTGCTTATAGTGGTTGCTGATCAGCCCTAGGTTAACCATTGGTTTGACATCTGGAGCTTCTTGTCTTCCTGTTCATCATTTGCTCCTCCCTTCATGATTTTGTTGTCCAGCTAACTTCCAGTTTATCAGGGTTGTGCCCTTCCCTCCCACAACACCCATTATTATGTGCTCTCTGTGCAGCTGTCCTTTATAAGAGGAGCTGATGAACAAATTCAGGCTAAGATGCAAATAAATGATTCTAAATTTTCAATGTTAATCTCCTTCCTCCAAGAAGTATTTAACCACAAAGAACTGAAGGTCAGAACTGAAAGGACCATATACACACCAGATAATTCCCCTTTATTTATAAATGAAAAAAAAATATAAGCCAAGAGTTGAAGAGACTTATCTAAGGACACAGAACTAGTTGGTATAAAAGCCACTGCTCATACTAATTCTCCTGATTCACTCTCTAGTGGGATTTTACATGAAGTAAAGGGGGATTTGGGGAGACTTGTCTTGGGTAGATGCTTTTAAAGTTGCCTTTCTCCAAAAAGCCAAATCACTGTCCCATTGCAAGAAAGAAAGACCTTGAAACATCCTAAACCCAAAAGGATTTTCTCTAAATCTTTTAAGGCAGGATTTGTCAACCTTAGCTTTACTGGCATTTTAGACTGGATAGTGCTTTGTGGAGGAGAGCTGCCCTGTGCATAGTAGGGTGTTTGGCAGCACCTCTGGCCTCTACCCAATAGAAAGGAACAGCTCTTTCTTCAGTTTTGACAATGAAAATGTTCCAGAGATTGCCAGATTCCCTTGGGAACCCACGGATCTGGGTCAGTCTACCAGTCAAGCTATTTACATGAACAAAGACAGTAGTCAGATTTCAGAGAAATCCAGAATGGGCAACAGAAGAGGGAGATGATGATTACAGTTATGGCTTCAGGACCAAACTATAGGAGTGGGGCTATAATTTGTTCTCCTAATTTTCCTTTTGTAGTAGTTCCAGAAATTGTCACCAGCCAGAATCCTGAAGTACCTCTGACTCTATAGGGTGAACATACCATGATAAACGAGTGAATCTGAATGGTACAAGGGGTAAACCACAGTGGATGCATAGCTGCCCCATCCAGGTCCCTTTTATTGGCTGGTGGACGGATCCTTCACCTGCTGTGATTGGTAACTATTTATATTTGCCAAAGGATTACTCTTGGCTCTGTAAGCCACCTTGCCCAGTGGAGTACATTGCCATCCCACAAGTACAAAAAGTCAGCCCCCTTTAACTCACGGTGAGACTATATGGTGTGATTTCTGTGCCAGAACTTCTCCATGGGATCAAGTTGAAGCAACTGTCAACTGAGATTACTGTCTTTCATAGCTTTGCTTACTCTTAGTTTTTTCACTTCTCTTTCTAGAGTGTGTGTGTGTGTGTGTGTGTGTGTGTGTACATGCTCAGTCGTGTGTGACTCTTTGCGACCTCAGTCCACTAGGCTCCTCTGTCCATGGGATTTCCCAGGCAAGAATACTGGAGTGGGTTTCCATTACCTTCTCCAGGGGATCTGCTGACTCAAGGATCAAATCCTCATCTCCTGCATTGGCAGGTGGGTTCTTTACCAGCTGAGCCACCAGGGAAGCACTTTCCTTGAGAGCACCCTACAAAAAATCAGCTGTATGTATATGAATATATATTAACATATAAATAAATAGTTTTCTAATTTTGGGTTTTTTTGGGTAAGTTAGATAATTTATATTTATAAGGATTTTATCCATTTTACATCCATTTTAACATATTTTGGTATAAAATTATTTAAATTATCTTTCTAGTATCTGAAGCATGTTTTTGTGGTTACCTTTTTTTCATTCTTTCTATTAGCCATTTGTGTTCTTTTTTTTTGATTTTCAAGGATTATATAAATTTTAAGTCATTTTGAAGAATAAACATTGGACTTTGTTCCTTTTCTCTTTGATTTCTACTTGATGCATTTCAGTAATCTTCATCTTTTCAACTTTACTTAGGAAGTTTTTGATAATCCTTAACTTCTTGAAATGGATACTTAGCTCATTGCTTTTTCAGCTTTACTTGTTTTCTAATATATGATTTTCTTAGGCTAATGTCTTATTTTAGTGATTTTTAAAAAACTGAATATTCAGGAACTTCCCAGTTATATGTATTTTGTTTATATCTGATTTAATTCCATTGTGAAAAGGGAATACAATTTGTATGACTTTAATCCTGTGACATTTATTGAGTTTTAATTTTTTTTTTTTTTGAGATTTGTTGAGCCTAGTGTATCACTCAAATTTGTTAAATGTTTTAGTGCATTTAAGAATAATGTATCTTATACAGTTAATCAGTGTATGTCAAATTAGTTTTAGTGGTTTAAATTAAATAAAATTTACTATGATTTTATCAGATGTTTATCTTTGCTAATATTTTATCTGCTTATTCAATCAGTTATCTACAGTGATTATGGATTTGTGTATTTCTCTGTTTAGTTCTATGAGTCTTGGCATTGCATATGGTTGAGACTTTATTAGGTGCATACACTTTTAAAACTGTTAGATATCCTTACTGGATGTACTTTTTTGCCTGTAAGAAATATGCCTTTTTTGTCTATTACTGCCTTCAGTTCTACTGTATAGAACATTTTAAAAGTTATGGCAGTTTTATCTTGATTCATATGTGACTATTACACAGTTAAACAAATTTAAAGCAGTGGATTGGGAAAAGGAAACATTCTTTTTTACAGAAGAATGCCAACTACTAAACACAATGAAAATAATAGGAATAGAAAAATCAGTTTTGAACAACTGGGTAAAGCAATCAATAATCATCAATGGATGCTAAAATAATTGAGTGAAATGTTGTTGGGGGACACGATATTTAGAGTTTCCAACAATTACAGTCACTTTAGTTATTATGAAGTTGGGAGGTACTCTTAGAATGGCGAAGTCTAGAGGCTACCACCTTAACCAAATACTAACCAAACTTATCACTAATAACAGGGTAGTCTGATCTACCCCATTATCAATCTACAGGGTTAATCTAGATTAATCTACCCTGTGATTAATCGTGTGCCTATTAATGTGATGCACTAGATGAGGACACAGCATCACCTATGTAATGTTTCTTAAAAGGTTTTTAAACTAAATGTAATCATGAAGAAATAAAGCCAAATCAAAATGTTGAGATGTTCTTCAACAAAGCTGGGGAATTTTTCAAGCAAAAATTTTTCTGTATCCCACACTTTTTAGTAATGGAAAAGAGAATGAGTGGACACAAATGTAGTTAGATGGCAAAAAGTGACTTAATTAAGGTGAAGGGTACATTATATTATTCTTGCAACTTTAGTTGATGTTAACTTTTTTTAAAAAATGAATTAATGGGGGCAAAGAATTTGATTTTAGAAAACGTGTGTGTGCTAAGTCGCTTAAGTTGTGTCCGACTTTTTGTGACCCTTGGACTATAGCCTGCCAGATTCCTCTGTCCATGGGATTCTGCAGGCAAGGATGTTGGAGTGGGTTGCCATAATCTCCTCCAGGGAAGCTTCCCAACCCAGGAATTGAACCCATATCTCTTATGTCTCCTGCACTGGCAGGTGGATTCTTTACCATTGGTGCCACCTGGGAAGACCCTTAGAAAATGGGAGCATTCCAAACAATTTGCTGACAATAGAATTACTTTCACTTTTCACTTTCATGCGTTGGATAAGGAAATGGCAACGCACTCCAGTGTTCTTGCCTGGAGAATCCCAGGGATGGGGGAGCCTGGTGTGCTGCCGTCTATGGGGTCGCACAGAGTCGGACACGACTGAAGCGATTTAGCAGCAGCAGCAGCAGTAGTCAATGATATACCTTACAGTAGTAAGTATGCTGCTGCTGCTGCTGCTGCTCTAAGTCACTTCAGTCGTGTCCTACTGTGTGCGACCCCATAGACGGCAGCCCACCAGACTTCCCCATCCCTGGGATTCTCCAGGCAAGAACACTGGAGTGGGTTGCCATTTCCTTCTCCAATGCATGAAAGTGAAAAGTGAAAGTGAAGTCACTCAGTCGTGTCCAACTCTTAGCGACCCCATGGACTGCAGCCTACCAGGCTCCTCTGTCCATGGATTTTCCAGGCAAGAGTACTGGAGTGGGGTGCCATTGCCTTCTCCGAGTAGTAAGTATACATTATAGATATAAGCAACATAAATGAACCACAAAAACATGAAAAAAGTCATAAAAATACATACATAATGATCTATTATTATAAAACTCAAGAACAAGTAAGCTGTATACCATATTTTTGTATGGTAAGACTAAGCAATGCTGAGCAGAGGGGATGTAATGCAATCATTCAAGGATATATAGAAATCATCTAAGGAACAGGTAGCATTATATTTCTTAAACTGGTGGTTAGTGTATAGGTCGGTGTTCATACAGTTTTTGTTCTAAAATATGCTATATATACATTTTGTAGGGCTTCCCTTGTGGCTCAGCTGGTAAAGAATCTGCCTGCAATGAGGGATATCTGGATTTGATGCCTGGGTCAGAAATATCCCCTGGAGGAGAAATGGTTACCCACTCCAGTATTCTGGCCTGGAGGATTCCATGGACAGTGTGGTCCACGGGGTCACAAAAAGTCGGACATGACTGAACAACTTTTACTTTTAATTTTCAGATAAGATATAGTTTGTAATAATCAATAAAAATTCAGGAATTTCATAAAATTTTAGAGGATGTAACAGTTTAAACAATATGTGACTTATGAGGTTTTGTTATCAGGAGACACTGGTGGCTTCCCTGGTGACTCAGACAGTAAAGTATCTGCCTGCAATGAGGGAGACCTGGCTTCAATCCCTTGGTCAGGAAGATCCCCTGGAGAAGGAAATGACAACCCACTACAATACTCTTGCCTGTAAAATCCCAAGGACAGAGGAGCCTGGCTGGCTACAGACTATGGGGTTGCAAAGAGTTGGACATGACTGAGTGACTTCACATTGAAAAAATATTATTTATTTGACTGTGTAGGGTCTTCAGTTGCAACACAAGGGATCTTTAGTTGCAGCATGTGGAATCTAGTTCCCTGACCAGGTTCCTGCTCAGGACCCCTGACCTAGGCCCTCTGCATTGGGAGCATGGAGTCTTAGCCACTGGACCACCAGTAAGTCCCAAGAGCCTTTTTTTTTTTTAAAAGAAAAGAAGTGTGCTCATGTTCTTTTTTCTTGAGCCCTAACTGTGAAGGTAGTTGTTTAGTAAGAGACTGGCTGGGATGGAGACTAGGAGAATGGAAGAAGGCTAAGGAGTTATCTTTCTTTCCATTAAACTCTTCATCGCGAAATCCATTTAGATAAATATCCTTTATAAACAGCTATTTCTCCTGTTCATGCACTTGTAGTCACATCTTCCCTGTCCTACCAAATCCAGTACTGATTTATTTAGCCAGATTTTCTATGTTTTATATGTAACCCTGAGGAAGAAATGGGACTTGATACACATCACCACTGTCCTTGAGTTTTACTTTAAAATGTCACTAAAGCTCCTTTTACTTAATATTGATTAACTTTTTCTCTCCTTAAATTATTTACTACAGAAAAAATGAGTTAATCTCAGCACGTTTCTGAATTCTGCATGAAAGAAATATTACAGAAAATTTCTTATTTGGTAATCTGTATTTAGACCAGAGAATTAAAAATAAAGCAGTTTTAATAAAGTTAAGTCATTTCTTATTAATGCATGCAGGTTTTATAAGCAATTTACAAGATTCAGGGGTAGACTAACTTGTGGAATTTGTTTGAATCTTTAACTTAAGTTCTTCTCTATCATTAAAGGAAGTTTATCTCTGCTATTTGAGGGTGGACTTCTGTTTGCTTTCAAATTTCTTCCACGAACAGTGAAAATGGAAGACTAATTAACTCTTAGGCCGTTTAAATGCTACCCAATTCTACCAGATCTAAATGTAAGAGTACCGTAGGAAGAGGGGTATTGATTCTTCAGAACACAAATTCCTACCCTGAACAGCAATTCTCAGCTCCAGAGTAAGCACTGCAGTTTCTAGGAAAGGGATTTCTGACATTTATTATTTCTGCATTCAGATATTCATAGAGATGGTTTCACCATATTTGCGATGGTAAGGCCTCCTTCAGTTTAATCAAAAATAGCTTATCTTGCACTTTTAAAAGCGTATCAAATGTGAAGGAATAATCATTAAACCTTTTATTTTTATGAAGCCTTCTGAGATTTGTGAGGAAAGGCAACATGCAGTACTTTGTAAATGTCAGATCTCTTTACAGAAATGCGAAGGAGGTATTGCAGGCTGTCATCTGTTCTTCATGCTGCCTACTGACCCTCGTTGGGAGCTACCAATTCCCAAAGATTCTGTGGCCGCTGAAATAAATAGCTCTCTCAGGCACAAAGCAAAATGTTAGACAACATACAGTGGAACAGAATCCACTTTAATTATACTATGCATTGTGTTTCATAAAGAAGTAGGGATCTGAAGGGTTAGACATTGAAGGGCAGTTCCAGCTGGCAGGCAGTGAAGCAGAATATTTCAAAACGACTGTGGAAATAACCTAAACAGCATAGCAAGAAATAGTAAGTTTCAGGCATGTGAAGAAAGAAAAAGGATGCAGTTTTGGAGTGTGGAAGAACAAATGGATGTGAATGTTAAAAATAAGAATTTGATTGTGCTGCTTTCAGGTACATTTGAGTAGCTTAGGGGATGGATCTCAAAACAGAGTCATATGGCAGTTGTGGCTGCATTTCCATCAGCAGCTTCCTCGTCTTTTGAATTGTCTCATGGGATGCAGAACACAGTCCTAGCCAAAAAGCTGCCTACTGTGTTTCCTCAGATTTATTATTTTTGAGGCATACAGATTTTTATGATTTATTTATTGATTTGGTTGTGGAGGGTCTTTGTTACTACACATGGGCTTTCTCTGGTTGTGGAGAGCGGGAGCTCCTCTCCAGTTGCAGTGCATGCACCTCTCATTGCAGTGGCTTCTCTTGTGGAGCACAGGCTCCAGGGTGTGTGGGCTTCAGTTGTTGCAGCGAGTTGGCTCTGCAGTTGTGGTGCACGGACTTAGTTATTCCATGGCATGTTGGATCTTCCTGGATAAGGGATCAAATTGCTGTTCCTGGCACTGCAAGGCGATAACCACTGGAACACCAGGAAAGCCCCTCAAAATTATTATTAATAATAGATTATTTCACTAACCAAAAGTCCTGCTTTGCATGAAAATGTGTTTGGTCTTTTGAGATCTAGATAAAGCTACTCATTTATGGCATAGTGAACAAAGTAGTTTTAGTCTCACAAAGCCCACGGAGTAGCTATGAGGCTTCCCGGATAAATTGACATTAGGTAAGTTATCCAGTTTTGCCATTTATCATTATTACATTCATCAGAAATTTTAACTTGTGAAACCAGATTATAATCAGCAACACAAAAGTTTGCATTATGCCAGTTTTGTGGGTCATGATGTCTTTTTATTAATCATATTTCTTGGGTTTTGTACTAGCTAATTGAATTATTGCACTTAAAAACTTTTAATGTCATATTAACCTCAAGCCTTCTCTCTTTATTTAGAATCTTATCTTGATTTGCTCAGTTTGCTATTAACACATTTTTCAATTCTAGTAACTCTGAAGCAGTTATTATTACTTGGTCCGTCCTCCTGCATTCAAAGCCCTATAGTTAATCTATCCTTTCTCATGAACTATCTCCATTAGGTTTATTCTCCTTTGAGTTCTATTATTTGCAAGGCTTCAAATCTCAGAACTAGTTCAGATTAGCCTCTAGTCCAATGTATAAAATTCCTCAAAATGATCTCTTCTAATTGATTCTCTAATATCTGCATGAACATGGAACTCTTCGTCCTTTCCATTCTTAATATATATAACTTCTAGAATCCTAAATCTTATACCGAGCCAAAAGAAATGATATGATGTGGTTGGATAATTACTTTTTTGGGAATCTGGAGATCCTGATCTGTCATCTTTAAATGCGTGACCTTGGAAAAGGTACTGTACATCTATATGTGAGCCTTTACTGAAAATTCATTTTATTTTAATTTTCTGTCAGTAGTTTTCAAATTTCCAACTATATGTATTTATCTTACACTGCAGTGATTTTCAAACTGTGGCTCCTAGAGCAGTAGTAGGGCCAATATCACCTAAGAAATATTGATAGTTAGAAAAATTCATAGTCTACCTGACACAGGTATTGAAACAGAAATTTGGGAATGGGGTCCAAAAATCTGTGTTTTAGAAAGTCTTCCAGGTAATTTTAATGTGCACTAAAGTTTGAGAACCCCTGTCTTAGTTGTTTGCAAAATGAATTCATAGGATTAAGACTTCCATCAAAATATATATATATATATATATCAATAATATAGAATAATAAAAAGATTGCAAAAAACTTAGCTACTATGAAATTAAGAAACTTGGTCCAAATAATCCTGAATGAAAAAGAAATACAAAATAGAAAATTCAGAAACTTTAAAATAAAAGAAAGTTTTACAAAATTATATAAATACTTAATGTCTTTAGATGTGATTGGAAGTGGCCATTTGAAATTTAATTCCTGATTATTTGTGGCTAGTATGTAGAAAACAGCTGTAAAATGAGTTTATTTTCTGCAGTTTTGCCTAACTCAACTATTAGTATTAATAGCTATCTTTAAAATTCCTTACAGTTTCTACACACATGATTATGTCATCTGTGAATAAAGGCAGTTTTACTTCTTTCTTTTTCTACTTTATTTATGCCTTGCATTTTTGTTTTCTTGCCTTATTTTACTGACAAGTACTGTCAGTGTGATATTGAATAGAAGTGGCAAAATTGAGCCCCTAAATAAGTTAATGACTATGAAAGTGCTATGGAGAAGGAAATGGCAACCCATTCTAGTATTCTTGCCTGGAGAATTCCATGGACAAGCCTGGTGGGCTACAGTCCATGGGGTCACAAAGAGTCGGACATGACTAAGTGGCTAATTTTACTTTTTTTTTCTTATGAAAATGCTATAATATTAGAAGGTCAACATTGTTTATTATTTCCTATATGTCAGGCTAATTGGATAGCTATCAATAAATATAGGAAAGTTTCTTATAGCATAGCAGGTATGTGTTCCTGAAGACAGCATAATTCATAGTTATGAATTTTTGAAAGTTCCAGTTTGGCCTAAGCCACTTCCTAGTTTCATAGTTTTTAGAACTTAAACTTTTAAAGATGCAGTTACATGGAGAAAATTATGTTTGCCTCATAAAATGTTCTAGACATGACTCAGATTCAAATTATAGAAATCCAACTTAGCTGGTTTCCGTTAAAAGCATAATAAAAGAAATTTATTAATATTGAAAAAAAATTGCAGTACATTTGCCTTTAGGTCAAGCAGTGTTTTCAGGCCTCACCTCTCACCCCCACCCCACCTCCACCCCCATCTTCAGATTTGCACAGCAGGCCCTCTGCATTTGGTAGCCAGTAAGACTCCCAGGGGCTTCAGGCAAAAATATGCCTTAAAGATAGAGAGGGTACCTCTCCTGATAATTCTAGTAAAATCCCAAGAAGTGGTGCGTGTAGCCAGGAGACGTCATATTCTGATTGCCATGTCTAGGTTGTCTGAGCATTCTTGGAACCAGAGGGAAAATTCAGTACCACTTGAATTACTAGTCTAAGAGAGGGAATGGGGTGGTTCATCAAGAGATGTAGTTACTATCAAAAGGAAGGAGAAGGCATTCTGAGAAGCAAATAAACAAAAAGCAACAAAAATAGATTACTACTAAACAAATTTGTTCTATTGAAGCAGGGTATCACTAACTGCTGGTCTTCCTTGGTGGCTCAGAGGTAAAGAATCTGCCTTCAGTGAAGGAGACAGCAGTTCCATCCCTAGGTTGGGAAGATCCCCTGAAGAAGGAAATGGCAACCCATTCCAGTAATCATGCATGGGAAATCCCATGGACAGAGGAGCCTGGTGAGCTATAATCCATGGAGTTGCAAAACAGTTGGACATGACTTGGGACTGAACAACAAAAATCACTAACTACCACCACCACATGTCTCTCATTTTTATAATCTACAGAAAGAATTTATGATACTTATTTTGTAATATCTGTGTCTCTCATATGTTCTACAGCATATGAGAGAATGTAAGTTCTTGGAGAAGAATCTTAAGACCCAGGAAATTTCTTGTCTTTGTGTTTCACACTGTCATCCTATTCTAATGATCTCTTATCATTTGACATTCTTTTTGATTCTCCTCTATCTCTACAGAATGACTTTTTTCATCTTTCTACAGCCTAATCCAGGAGGCCTTGCTACAATAAACAGTAATGGTATCAAGTTCCTCCCCAAACTTGGTTGCCTAGGAGGTGGCAAATAGTGCTAACGATTATATGTTCTAGTGGAAATTTTAGGTTGATGACTTCAAGTAGAAGGGACTTTTCCTCCAAAGTGTGTACACAGCATACATTTTATCAATCACCACAGATCACATACACAAAAATAAAACAATTATGACAAGAGAGAACATGTACTTGGCAAAAGGCAGTGTTTCTCTGTCCTGTCTTTTGCAAAACCTATTGAAATGGAACAAAGACTTCTGTAAAAACAATGTAGTCAATATTTTGCCTGTAAATTTTATATTTGAAGCATTGAAGAGATAACTGGTAATTGGAGCTCAGAATTAAAGAATGGACTACATCGGTTTGTTACAGTGGAGAACCTTTTGTCTGGACCATACTAATTCTTTAGCTATACTATTTAAAGGTCATTCCCAGTTTCTAATTTGCAGGGTGCAGAAACAACTATCAGAGAGCATTATACACTCCAATTTTTTGTGTATGTAAGAAACTCACTTCTTACCTTCAGAATTCTCACTTCAGATGATTGGTGCAGGCATTTTCAGCAAATTTCTTGTCTCTCTAAAGTCATGATTTAAAAAAAGACAATTTTATTATTTCTGTATATAAATATCTGCACTATACTTGATACTGGAGAAAGCAATGGCACCTCACTCCAGTACTCTTGCCTGGAAAATCCCATGGATGGAGGAGCCTGGTGGGCTGCAGTCCATGGGGTCGCTAAGAGTCAGACACGACTGAGCAACTTCACTTTGACTTTTCACTTTTGTGCATTGGAGAAGGAAATGGAAATCCACTCCAGTGTTCTTGCCTGGAGAATCCCAGGGATGGGGGAGCCAGGTGGGCTGCCGTCTATGGGGTCTCACAGAGTCGGACACGACTGAAGTGACTTAGCATACTTGATACACAAAGAAAATTCTAATGTTCTGAGTAGATAAGACCAGAAAAACAGCATTATTTTCAGTATTCCTTCATGGATTGTTTCTTAGTTACTTCTGAATGATTCAGTCTCTCAAAGAACTCAGAGTCTTGGGAGGTATTTTTTTAATAGCATAAATAATGGGTACAGTAAAATATATAGCAATGCTTTGTTCTCCCCAAGTTTCTTTGTTCTCCACAAGTTTCTTTCTTTCTTGAGTAACCCAAATGAAACAGAATGAAAAATAGATAAGGAAAAAAGCTCATGCTCAGAAATGGTGGGTCAGTGCAAATCTAGATTCCTTAACTAGATAGATGACCTCATTGCTAGGAGTAGTTATACATGAGCTATGAATTTTAACCTTGCAGATATGTCTTTATTTTGGATTCCATGCAAGGGAAATTGAGTTATCTCTGTCACCTTGAGGAGAATCCCTGTTTCTGTGTCAGAGTTTAAAGAAGAAAAAAAGATGCAAACCTTTCTCCAGTTGCCACTAGTTCTCTATGACCCTGTCTGAGAAATAGTTCGAAGAAAAATTGGTTAATTCTCATTTGAATTGACATGAGCAATCTTTCTTAAGGGTCCATGATTTTATGATCACTTTTAAATTTTTCTGGTCTTTTAGGGTATCCTGTGCTCTCTTCCATCTCACATTCAAAGAGCTTAACTTTGTACATCAACATGAACAAGAGCATCAGGGACTTAAGTGCTCTCATGATGAGAATATACTGAGTCATGGACTGTGAAATAATCTTTCTTCCTCTAGATAGCTTTAGGTAATTTATGGGCAATTTTTTTCTCTTATTCCTTAGTTTAAAATTTATTTCATTTTCCTGGTCATGTCTATAAGCCATTAAAGTTATATTTTTTTAAATAAAGAAGATTAAAATGTCTAAACTCACTTGAGAATTTTAAGTCTAACTTTTCCCCAGCATGTAAAACTGAGATGCATGAGTATCTGGCTTGCTAACAAGTTGTTTTAAGTTCATTATAAACCATTTGCTTGGAACCTAGAATGTCTTTTCTTTACATCAGAGTGGTACTTAAATTCCAAAACTGGTATATAAAATCATCTTTAACCTTTAATTTATCTGACATATAACTATAAAATTGAACTTTATATATAAAAATGTTTTCTGAGGAAAAAAAAAAAAATTCCCTGACTTACATTTGAAGATGGCAGGAGCACTTCTCATCTACATTGCAGTGGAAATGACTCACTGCCTTTTCCTAATCAGCTATTGGTGATATAGTCTGGAGTAGGAAATGGCAACCCACTCCAGTGTTCTTGCCTGGAGAACCCCAGGGATGGCGGGGCCTGGTGGGCTGCCATGTATGGGGTCGCACAGAGTCGGACACGACTGAAGCGACTTAGCAGCAGCAGCAGCAGCAGCGTAGTCTGGACTAGGGCTTTCCAGGGGGTGCTAGTGGTGTAGAACACTCCTGCCAGTGCAGGAGATGTAAGAGATGCAGGTTTGATCCCTGGGTCGGGAAGATCCCCTGGAGGAGGGCAGGGAAACTCACTCCAGTATTCTTGTCTGGAGAATCCCTTGTACCGGGAAGCCTGGCAAGCTACAAAGAGTCACAAACACAACTGAAGTGACGTAGCAGACACGCACACGCACAAAATCAGGGCTCCACCCAGAAGACACTTTGAGTTTATGACTGCAGGAAATGTACAAAGAATGAAAATCAACAGCTTTCCTTGGGAGGCTCTGTCAGGTGCTCCCCAAATACAGATTCACCTGAGTCTGGTTCTTGTTTTGAAATATCTAGTCTGGGGGTCAGGGTGGGGGTGGGGAAGGGAAGTGCTCGGAAGTTTGTGCTTAGCCCAATGGTAGTATTTATAACACCATATTTAACAGCTTGATTATTTATCTCCCTCTCCTAGTGTGGCAACCCACTCCAGTATTCATGCCTTGAAAATCCCATGGACAGAGGAGCCTGTAGTCTACAGTCCATGGGGTCGCAAAGAGTCGGACACGACTGAGTGACTTCACTTCACTTCACTTCCTAGTGTACAGAGCATTTTAGGTCAAGATTATATTCAATTCATAGCCGTATCCACAGTTCCAGCAACAATAACTAGCACATAGAAATGCAAAATAAATATTGGTTAATCAATGAGCTAGGTATGAAGAGGAGCATAAGTAGGATGTTGAGCGTGAAAGTTGGAGAATTTCAGTAATTGAGGCTCATAAAGCTCAGGAGCTGCAAAGGGCCATGGAATTAATTTGTTCTTCGCTATCTTCCAGGTTGAGTCTTTTCTCTTCTGTGACCACCCCTGCTTATCTCTACAGCTTGTCCTAGGTTCCTTCCCCGTGGAATAGAGTGCCAAGTTTCTGTGCCTGAAGCAATCACAGAGACTGTTTGAGATTTTTGAAGTGATTTTCTAAATAGTGACAAGGAGGAAATATATGAGTACTAGATCTTCCTGATACGTTTTTCTTTAGAGCTTATATTTAGATTACAAACAGCAAGACTGTTCTGTATATCCATGCTGACTCTTTCCATCCACTAAAGACGGATGGAAAATTCATTTGCATTTCATTGGAAAATGAAAGAAATGGTCACATTATTAGACCATTAGACCAGCCTTTCTGAGCATTTTATTGTAAGAACTGGACTAGGGCTGGTGGTTCAGAAATAGAAGTAGGAAGGTGAGAAGTGAGGTTAGGACCCAGAAATAAATAGGATAGTGTTACCTAACTCAAGTAGTGCTCTGTGTGTGTATGCATGCATAGGCAAGGACTATGGAAAATGAAAGAAAAGGTCACATTATTAGACCCTCTTACTTCTCATCCTCCTTGTTTCAGCTTTGCTCCCAAGATCCCAACTGAGAGTTACTTTTGTGTGGTAGCAGATACTGCTTGATCTGAGTAAAAGAGGAGACAGAGTCGAGTACCAAGTGGCAGTGAGTAGAGAAGAGGATTACCTGATTTCCAGGGGACCAAGCACTTGGAAAGGACACAAATGCAACCCAGACATGAGACTTACACATTTAAAGATAACCTTACTTTAATGTACTTGGTTATGGGAGTTTGTATTAAAACTTTTTTGTGGAGCCATCACTGAGAGGCTGCTCCTCTCTGTTAATCCCAGAACTGTCTTCACATGTTCACTCTCTTCCAAACTGATCCCCGCCTGATAGTCTTGGGTTACACTCTTCCTTGTCAGAATGATGCTCCATTTATATCGCTGGATATAAATAGGGGTGAATGAGAGGCAGCGTATTTTTCCTTACTGCTTTATGTTAATTGTTTCTTCACATCACTTAACAAGTCTGTATCAATATGGCAGTATTTCCTAAAAAGTTGGGAGTAATAAAAGAGTTAAAATAGTGAGTTCACATGATCACATCACAAAAACTTAACATTGGATACTTGGCATATCAGTTTATAAACAGTTACATCACTGAAAGGCTGTAATTGACCCAGTTTGGGGCAGCTGTCCACTGGATTATTCAGATGTGGCCAACAGTGTAGAGCACATTGCTTCAGCCATCCTGTCCCCCAACTCCTTTCCTTGACCACTCAGCTGTTTATAGGGTAGTGAACTCAATTTGAACTTGGTAGCATCTTCTTGGTTGCTATATCGCTATGTGCTAGGACAGTCCCTAGGCATGTAAAGGTGTCTGCTGCTGCTAAGTCACTGCAGTCATGTCCGACTCTGTGCGACCCCATAGCCAGCAGCCCACCTGGCTCCTCTGTCCCTAGGATTCTCCAGGCAAGAGTACTGGAGTGGGTTGCCATTGCCCTCTCCAATGCATGAAAGTGAAAAGTGAAAGTGAAGTCGCTCAGTCGTGTCCGACTCTTAGCGACCCCATGGACTGCAGCCTACCAGGCTCCTCCATCCATGGGATTCTCCAGGCAAGAGTACTGGAGTGGGTTGCCATTGCCTTCTCCTATAAAGGTGTCTAGGACACGACTGAAGCGACTTAGCAGCAGCAGCAGCAGCAGCAGCAGCAGTATTTCCTAATAACATGAATGAACTTGGTAGATTTCTCTGGAACTAAATGTTTGTAACAGTCTGAAGGAAGAGGTAAGTATTGGGTAGACAGTACACATATAGAGAAAAGGAAAGAAAGAAACAAACAAAAAAAAACCCAAATGAAAAATTTCTACTACCAAGCCGCAAGGATTTTCCTTTTGGACCCCCACCCCATCATGCTAGGCTCCAGACTCTAGCCTTCTATCACATTATTCAACCTTCTCTTATTCCGCTTTACCTTCCTCCTGCCATATCCCCAAATTCCTATTATTATTAATTATCTCTTTCTGTCTTGCTGGGCAATGCTCTCAACATTTTACTCCTTGCATGTAATACAGATGAACAAGGCAGCTTCTTAAATTAAAGCCAGAGAAACTTTAGTACCAGTTGTTCAGATAATTGAGAGAGTGATTTTCTCATTAATATGTTTTATCATGCCTTATTGAACTCTACCTTGGTACCAGACTGGACTCTTACACAAAGATAAAGGAAACATTAAAGCTGACTTATGTGTTAAAATCTAAAAAGGAGACAAAAGTAAAAGACAGTTTATTGATATGTGGATACCTCAGTGGTAGAACTAGCCACTGGGCATTATATGTACACTGAGGAACTTGGTGGCGGGCATCTGATTGGCTTCATTAACAATCGAGTTACTTTTAAAAGGAAATTGAGACTAGTCCAGAGAAAGGAGATGGATGGATTTGATAGAGATAGGAAAAATTATTGCAAACAGGGTCAATCCATGAATGGGAGAAAGAGCAGAGCCAGCATGAGTGCAACAGTTTATTGTCACTGAAATATAATTTGAAAGGACTCATGGGAAAATAAAGCATAATGATAGGCCAAGATAAGCTTATGGAGTGCCTTCTATGTCACATTGAGTAGCTTGACCTTCGTATTGTAGATGTTTTGAGGAGGGGGCTAAATATATTACTTGAATGGTGGAGTTGAATATGGACCTGAAGGAAGAAGGAGTAGCAGTCAAGAGAGATGTTCAGTACTTAAGTTAGGGAAGTGATAACAAGGATGTAGCTGGTAGAAGTTGGATTGGTTAATTATTTAGAAGATAAAATCTGTACAATTTAATGGCTGGGTTTGTTGAGCCAAGGGAGGGGTTATCTAAGGAGGGCTGCTATGTTAGTGATTGAATGTGGATATTATAAGAATGGAGGAGATAACTTCCTTTCAGATCTTTGGAAGAAATTTCATTGTTATCACTCATTAAGATGCAGATCCAGTTTTGTGTGTGTGAAAAGTTAGCAAGTGTCCTTTTTAAAATATGTTTTCAGTGATGGTTTTGGAATCTTCCCAGGGAAAACTTGTGTACTTGATATATTGGCCAGTATTTAACATGAAATACATCAATATTTCCAATCACAATAAATATCCTATAAAGACAAGTTCAATGCTTATCTTAATTGGCTAACAGATAATCAGGCTCATGGTGCTGTTTAATCCATTAGCATTAACAAGGTGGAGGTAGGTTTTATCAATACTGACACTTGTTCAGATTTCTAGGTCCTGGAAAGTAAGAATTTACAGTCACGACTTAAGCTTCTCCGTTAACAACAGTGTGTTAACCTGAATTGTTTCAAACTCTAAAATTCTGTCGTAGCACACTGTGACATTTCCTGCCAGTATTCCCTTATATTAGTACTGTAGGGCCTCTGTACTCAGAGTGGTCTGTGCACAGTAGCATCATGTTGCCTCTGCAGTATACATGTTAAGTCACTTTAGTCATTTCCAACTCTTTGCAACCCTATGGACTGTAGCCCATCAGGCTCCTCTGTCACTGGAATTCTCCAGGCAAGAATACTGGCGTGGATTGCCATGCCCTCCTCCAGGGGCTCTCTGTGACCCAGGGATCAAACCCGTGTCTCTTATGTCTTCTGCATTGGCAGGCACGTTCTCTATCTCTATCACAACCTGGGAAGCCCCTGTGGGCTTGTTTAAAATGCAGACTCTTAGGCCCCACTCTAGATCTACTGAATCAGAACCTGCGTTTTAGCTTAATTCCCAAGTGATAAATTGTGCGTTAAAACTTGAGAAGCACTTTCCCTGGATGTTGGTTTGTCTGAACAGAACAATTACATGGAGGACTTCAAGCAGAGGATCTTAAATCTGAATAAATTCCCTGCTGAAAACAATGGTAAACTTTGGAAAATAACTTTAAGACCTTGGAGGGCAACCACAAACAGGAGATACTGGAGCAATTAGACTCTTAAATGAAGAGAACCACTCAGAACAAAACTGCATTTATACAACTTTACTCTGAGGCTGCTCTAAAACTACTCAGTTAGTACAGTGTGGTTAAAGGTCAATGAGAAAACCAGAATCCTTTTGACCTGAGGAGTTCATAGGTGCCAATATGGCTGGAAAGAAAATAAAATTCCACAAAGTTGGGAACCACAGAAACAGAACTCCAAATTTTGATGTAAACCATACTCAAATCTTTGGCTGATTTCTATAAGTTACTCATAGGGATTGGATCTCTAAGTAGCCAAAGGAAAACAAATATTTAAAAAATGGAGGAATTTGATAAAGATACTAGCTGCAGAGACAAAATCCATTAATATTTCATACTTTTTTGTTAATTTCTCATCTTTACTATTCTCCTCCTACTTTACTCTGCTTTTCTAGCCTTGGAAAGCGAAAACATAGGATTCTCTACCTTTCTCTTTCCTAATATAATCATGAAAGATTATACATTTTCCTGTAAGAACTCCTTTATCAGCATCCCACATGTTTTGATATGTTGTAATTTCAATACCATTCAGTTTGGACTGTTTTCCTAATTTTCCTGTGATTTATTCTTTGACCCATAGATTATTTAAAAGTGTATCTTTCAATTTCTGGTGGGATTATCTTAGATAGAATCTTAATCTGTTTATTTCAAACTTACCATCATTGTGGCAGTAGAAGGTACTTTGTATGATATTGGCTGATTTAAATTTATAGACAGGCTGGTGTCATGACCCAGGATATGACCCATCTTGATAGATATACCATGTGTATTTAAACAGATTGTGTTTTCTGAAGCTGTTGATTATACTACTGTATAGAGATAAATTCAATAAAAATGATTGAGAGCATTTCTCATATCTTTTATGCATTTACTGATATCTGTCTAGTGGGCTATCCATCAATGAGAGAAGAGTGTTAAAATCTCCATTTATGATGGTGGAATTAGCTAGTCTTCCTTTAATTCTGTCAGCTTTCGACTAAAACAATTTGAAGTTATGATTTAGGTCCTATCTCTATTTCTTATCGTTATATCTTCCTGATGAAATAGTTCCTTAATAATTATTATTTTCTATATCGGGTAATATACTTTATCTTAAAATCTATTTTATTTTACACAAGTAGGATTATCCAGCTTTCTTATAATTGCTGTTTGTTTAATGAAGTAAAAATGTTAGTCACTCTGTCGTGTCTGACTCTTTGCGACCCTATGGAGTTTAGCCTGCCAAGCTCCTCTGTCCATGGGATTCTTCAGGCAAGAATACTGGAGTGGGTAGCCATGCCCACCTCAGGGAGATCTTCCTGATCCAGGATACAAATCTGATTCTCCTGCATTGCAGGTAGATTCTTTACTGTCTGAGACATTAGGATATACATTGGTGGTGCTAGTGGTAAAGAACATGCCTGCCAATGTGGGAGACATAAAAGACAAGAGTTTGATCCCCAGGTTGGGAAGATCCCCTGGAGGAGGGCACGGCAACCTACTCCAGTATTCTTGCCTGGAGAATCCCATGGACAGAGAAGCCTGGCGGGGTACAGTCCATGGGGTTGCAAAGAGTCGGACATGACTGAAATGACTTAGCACACACACATGCTTGGATTTCAGTTCAGTTCAGTTCAGTCACTCAGTCATGTCCAACTCTGTGACCCCGTGAATCGCAGCATGCCAGGCCTCCTTGTCCATCACCAACTCCCGGAGTTCACTCAGATTCACGTCCATTGAGTCAGTGATGCCATCCAGCCATCTCATCCTCTGTCATCCCCTTCTCCTCCTGCCCCCAATCCCTCCCAGCATCAGAGTCTTTTCCAATGAGTCAACTCTTCGCATGAGGTGGCCAAAGTACTGGATGCTTTAGCATCATTCCTTCCAAAGAAATTCCAGGGCTGATCTCCTTCAGAATGGACTGGTTGGATCTCCTTGCAGTCCAAGGGACTCTCAAGAGTCTTCTCCAACACCACAGTTCAAAAGCATCAATTCTTTGGCTCTCAGCCTTCTTCACAGTCCAACTCTCACATCCATACATGACCATAGGAAAAACCATAGCCTTGACTAGATGGACCTTTGTTGGCAAAGTAATGTCTCTGCTTTTGAATATGCTATCTAGGTTGGTCATAACTTTCCTTCCAAGGAGGAAGCATCTTTTAATTTCATGGCTGCAGTCACCATCTGCAGTGATTTTGGAGCCCCAAAAAATAAAGTCTGATACTGTTTCCACTGTTTCCCCATCTATTTCCCATGAAGTGATGGGAACGGATGCCATGATCTTTGTTTTCTGAATGTTGAGCTTTAAGCCAACTTTTTTAGCTCTATTTTAGTATTTATTTCTGTTCATCTCCTCTTTTTCCCTCCATTTTTTGAGATTATTTGAATATATTTAAATTCATTTAAATGATCTATTGACTTTTTAAGCTATACTTGTGAATATCTTCTGGTAGTTGCTTTGTGGATTCAATGTATATCCCTTATTTTTATAGGCTACTTTTTGTGTGAGTACTCTGTAGGTCTATTTACCCAATCTGCCAACCCTCTCTATCTGTCATACATACATTACAAAGTACACAACAAATAAATTTTGCTTTAAATAATCACATATATATATATGTGTGTGTATGCATATATATATATTTTAAACAAATTAAGAGAAAAGGACATCTTTTGTGTTTATTTTTATTTGCCATTTCCAGTGTTCTTTATTCCTTCTTGAATATCTGAATCCTGTTTGGAATTATTTTCACTCAGCTCAAACAATTTCACTAAGCATTTTTTGCAATAAATGTTTGACAAATTCCCTTACTTTTCTGTTTTTGAAATTGCAGTACATTGATTTTTCTTCCCAGAACCTTGAGAATGTAATCCCATTGTCTCTCACCTCTATAGTTTCTGATGAGAGGACAACAGTTATGTAAATTGGTCTCATTCTGAATAAAATGTGCCATATTCCCCTGCTGTTTTCAACATCTTCTCTTTATCTTTGGTATCAACAGATTAACTATATGTGTAAGTATGGTTTTATTCATCTTTAGCTGGCTTGAAGCTTTGTAAGTTTCTTTTTTTAATTTATTTATTTTTTAAATTTTATTTTATTTTTAAACTTTACAATATTGTATTGGTTTTGCCAAATATTGAAATGAATCCACCACAGGTATACATGTGTTCCCCAACTATATGTTTATATTTTTTACCAGACTGGGAAAATTTAGCATTATTCTCAAATATTTTTTCTGCCTTGTTCTCTTTCCTCTCACATTGTAATCTGCTTATTTTGATTTTTATCTATTTTTAACTTCACTGACTTTTTTCTTTTAATTTGCACTCTTTTCTAAGTCTATTCAGTGACTTTTTCATTCAAAACCTATATTTTTCAGTTCTAGAATTTTCCATTTTTCAATGTCTTTTTCTGCTTTTGCTATCAGGTTGATGCTAGCCTCATAGAATGAGTTCAGAAGTGTCCTTTCATTTTCAATTTTGTGGAATAATTTTAGAATAATAGGCATTGACTGTTCTTTAAATATTTGGCCTTGACTCCCACTGATCATCTACCTGCAACCCAGAGGAGTGTTCTTGCCTGGCCAGCGTAGACAAGCTTTGGTGCAGACAACCAAACAAATTCTCCCCAACATCATTTCAGTTGCTTAGTCATGTCTTGTGACCGTAGGGCTGCAGTATGCCAGGCCTCCCTGTCCATCACCAACTCCCAGAGTTTACTCAAACTTACGTCCATTGAGTCGGTGATTCCATCCAACCATCTCATCGTCTGTCATCCCTTTTTGCTACCACCTTCAATCTTTCCCAGCATCAGGGTCTTTTCCAATGAGTCAGTTCTGCACATCAGGTGGCTAAAGTATTGGGGTTTCAGCTTCAGCATCAGTCCTTCCAATGAATATTCAGTACTGATTTCCTTTAGGATTGACTGATTGGATCTCCTTGCAGTCCAAGGGACTCTCAAGAGTCTTCTCCAACACCACAGTTCAAAAGCATCAATTCTTCGGGACTCAGCTTTCTTTATAGTCCAACTCTCACATCCATACATGACTACTGGAAAAGCCAAAGCTTTGACTAGATGGATCTTTTTGGCAAAGTAATATCTCTGCTTTCTAATATGCTGTCTAGGTTTCATAACTTTTCTTCCAAGGAGCAAACGTCTTTCAATTTAATGGCTGCAGTCACCATCTGCAGTGATTTTGGAGCCCCCCAAATAAAGTCTGTCATTGTTTCCACTTTTCCCCATCTATTTGCCAGGAAGTGATGGGACCAGAAGCCATGATCTTCATTTTCTGAATGTTGAGTTTTAAGCCAGCTTTTTCATTCTCTACTTTCACTGTCATCAACAGACTCTTTAGTTCTTCCTTGCTTTCTGCTGTAAGGGTGGTGTCATCTGCACATCTGAGGCTATTGATATTTCTCCCTGAAATCTTGATTCCAGCTTGTGCTTCATCCAGCCCAGCATTTCTCATGATGTACTCTGCATATATGTTAAATAAGCAGGGTGACAATATACAGCCTTGATGTATTCATTTCCCTATTTGGAACCGGTCTGTTGTTCCAGGTCCAGTTCAAACTGTTGCTTTCTGACCTGCATACAGATTTCTCAAGAGGAAGGTCAAGTGGTCTGATATTCCCGCCTATAAGAATTTTCCACATTTTGTTGTGATCCACACAGTCAAAGGCTTTGGCATAGTCAATAAAATAGAAATAGATGTTTTTCTGGAACTCTGTTGCTTTTTTGTTGATATAACGGATGTTGGCAATTTACTTTCTGGTTCCTCCCTTTTTCTAAATCCAGCTTGAACATCTGAAAGTGCACCGTACTGTTGAAGCCTGGCTTGGAGAATTTTGAATAATAGTTTACTACCATGTGAGAGGAATGCAATTGTGCGGTAGTTTGAGCATTCTTTGGCATTGCCTTTGCTTGGAATTGGAATGAAAACTGACCTTTTCCATTCCTGTGGCCACTGCTGCTGCTGCTAAGTCACTTCAGTCATGTCCGACTCTGTGCGACCCCATAGACGGCAGCCTACCAGGCTCCCCCGTTCCTGGGATTCTCCAGGTAAGAACACTGGAGTGGGTTGCCATTTCCTCCTCCAATGCATGAAAGTGAAAAGTGAAAGTGAAGTCACTTAGTTGTGTCCAACTCTTCACGACCCCATGGACTGCAGCCCACCAGGCTCCTCTGTCCATGGGATTTTCCAGGCAAGAGTACTGGAGTGGGGTGCCATTGCCTTTTTACAAATTTGCTGGCATATTGAGTGCAGCACTTTCACAGCATTATCATTTAGGATTTAAAATAACTCAACTGGAATTCCATCACTTCCACTAGCTTTGTTCTTAGTGATGCTTCCCTAAGGCAAAATTGACTTCACCTTCTAGGATTTTTGACTCTAGGTCAGTGATCACACCATCAGCAAACAGAAATACATCAGAAAATATGAAATATATTTTGCTTATTTTAATCTCTATAAAATATAGTTATCTAAAATATATAAACTAAACTATCATTGTATTGTAGCAAATATAGAAGTAAATGATAAAGGAATCAGAACAAAGGCCCAGGAAAGTACAATAAAAGTATACAGTTATATATTTTGTGTAAAGATATGCATTATTGCTTGAAATTAGACTGCAATAAATAAAATCAGCCCTAATACCACCACTCATTTTTAAAAAGCTAAAAAGAGAGTACAGCTATCATTCCAACAAAGAAGATAAAATATAATCATAAAATTTCAAATTAATCCTTAAAAAGGTAAATAGATAGTAGAAAAAGGAGACAAAAATCTAATGGAATGGACATAAAATAATCTATAGACTTAATTCAAACATATTCATAACCACATTAAATGTATATGTTCTAAATATTCTAACTTTTACAAGAGATTTTAAGTGTAGATAAAAATCAAGATCCATGTGCAAATCCAAATCCAATTCTGTTCTTGATTTCTAATTTAATTTCATTGCTTTCAGAGAACATAACTCATACTATTGCTGCTGCTGCTAAGTCACTTCAGTCCTGTCCAGCTCTGTGCGACCCCATAGACGGCAGCCCACCAGGCTCCCCCGTCCCTGGGATTCTCCAGGCAAGAACACTGGAGTAGGTTGCCATTTCCTTAGCAATTCCACCCTCAATATATAGTCACATAGATTAAAAGGAAAAGGAAAAAATGATATTGCATGCTAAAATTAATTAAAGAAGCTAGAGTGGCTATATTAATATCAAAAAATTATTTTTCAGACCAAAGAATACTGCTAGAAATAGAGGGTTATTTCAGAATGATTAAAGGAGTCAATTTATCAAGTGGACATAATAATCCTAAATGATCATACTCTTAAATAACTGAGCTTAAAAATAGATTAAGCAAAAACTAGTAGAACTGAAAAGGTAGACAAATCCATGATCATATTTAGATGTTTTAACACTCTTTTCTCAATAATTGATAGATTAAGTAGTCAGAAAATCAGTAAGGATAAAAAAGAGTTGAAAAATAATATCAAACAATCTTTTGCAACTGACATAAAAACATTGACCCAATAACAGCACAAAACATGTTTTTCTCAAGTGCATGTTGAAAATTTTAAAGATAGGACATATTCTGGATTGTTAAACAAATATCAATAAATTTATAGACATTCAATAGTATGAGTGAGAGAAATGGCCAGAGATGCTTAAGTAGTCCTCTGCAGTTTGGTGCAAGTCGCAGATGACTTTTCTTTCTGCAGAGCACTAAGATCTGCTCAGCCTCAGAACACTTGCTTTTTAACCTTGCATACGATGTCATCCAAGAAGGTTACCCTCTCAGTGCTCAGCCGGGAGCAGTCGGAAGGAGTTGGAGCGCGAGTCCGCAGAAGCATCAGAAGACCCAAGTTAAAAAATCTGGATCCATTTTTACTATTTGATAAATTTAAAGGTGGTAGACCAGGTGGATTTCCTGATCACCCACACCAAGGTTTTGAAACAGCAATTCTCATCATCTGTGGATTCTGGATCAGCGAATTCACCTACTCCTAAATTTATTAATAACTGTGGTGCTCACACCATCATTTGTGGGTATGCACGTGCTTCCATGGAGAAGGAAATGGCAACCCACTCCAGTGTTCTTGCCTGGAGAATCCCAGGGACGGGGGAGCCTGGTGGGCTGCTGTCTCTGGGGTCGCACAAAGCCGGACAGGACTGAAGCGACTTAACAGCAGCAGCAATAGTATGAGTTATGTTTTCTGAAAGCAATGAAATTAAATTAGAAATCAAGAACAGAAAAATATCTAGAAAGGTCCAAAATATTTGGAAACTAAATAACACATTTCCAAATATCTGTGTCCTAACTTCATAAGGGAAGTTAAAGCTGAATGAAAGTATTGAACTAACATATTGAAGTATAGAACTGTGGAAGTATTGAGCTAAATGAAAACAAAAACACAAAATAAGAAATTTGTAGTGCACAAAATAAGAAATGTAATGCATTTAAAACAGTGCTTAGGGAGAAATTTTTAGCATTTAAGTTTTGGTGGTTTTAAAAATATGCTCATAATTTCTTTCAGGCAACACCTTTAAAGAGGTAGAGCTTAATTACTCTCCCTTTCAGTGTGGAATACATTTAGTCTTTTGCTTATACTTATTAGAATAAGACAGAAGTAACAGTATGTTATTTCTGAAAACAGGTTATAAAAGACTCAGTTTCCATGTTGGATGATGTCTATCTAAGGAATTATTAATACTGGAGACAGCTATTTCAGGACATTCAGACAACCTATAGACTGGCTTATGCAGCAGGAAACAGGTCCTTTGCTGATAGCCAGAGAGGAACCAAAGTCTGCCAGCAAACATATGCTTGCTCTTGGAAGTACATGATCTTCTAGACATGCTATCAGATGATACTGCAACCCTGGCCAACAGCTTGATTGTAAACTCATGGGAGATCTTGAGTCAGAACTCTCTGGCTAAGCCACACTCAGATCTCTGGTCCACTGAAAGTGTGAAATAAGAAATGTTTGTTTGTTTTTAAACCTCTGAATTTGGGAGTAATTTATTATGCAGCAATATGTGAATAATAGAAACTTTTGGTGCTGAGAATTGAGTGTTGTTATAATAAAAAACCTAAAATGTTGGTGTGTCTTTGATACGAGGCAGCTGTCTTTTGTGAGTCTGTTATGGAAAACTTAAATGTCTTTAAGGCACTGTTAACAGAAGTCTCATTGTCTTAGATAAGGCTGCTGCTGAGGACATTCAGGAACGTGACCTAAATGTTATTGAACACTGGAAGAAGGGAGATCCTTCTTATATAGTGGTAGAAAGTTCAACATGGACACCATCCATCATGTTGAAAGTAGGAAATATACTTGATGAACTGGATGATCTGGGTAAGGATATTTCCAGTCAAAATTTTGAATGTGCTGCTTGTTTGTTTCCTTGCTTCTTAATATAAAATTCAAGAGAAGAGAGATATATTAACAAAGTGCTTTTAAACATGAAGAAACTGGAACTTGATGGTTTTGAAAATTCTGTCTCTACAGACAACAAATGCTTAAATTAAGCAATGAGTAAAAATGAAACCTAGTGCACTAAAGTTTAAGCCAAGAGAATGACTATAAAATCTTTTGTTAAGATCTCAGGAAGATCAACAGTGATGTATCAGGGTGCTGTTCAGTGAAACAAAATGTTCTCTAAATAGAACAAAGTTGTGCCTCATACGTCTTCTCTAAAGGGCTGTTAGGAAGCTTTAGGGTGTCTCCTTTCAGCATTTTTATGAGAAACTCAAATACAGAAATAGAAAAGGGCATATGTTAACAAAATTTATGTGTGTAACTTTTTTCTAATGGAATAGGCTCAGTAAGTCAGAGAAGATCCACAGCGATTTTTGAAGCATTGTAGATACAGAAACATTACCAGTTGACTAAAAGACTTAGAGGCCGTACAAAGGGACCTTAAATGAAAAGAGAACTTGGGACCTCCCAAATTCTGTTGGCAGATAGGAGACTGAGAAACCACCGAGCTACAAACAATCACTGCCTTTTGTGATGAAGGAACGATGACTGAGTAGGCAGAACCGACAGCCCAGAGGGCAGAACTGAGAGCCAAAGTAAATTATTCGCAGGCTTTGAGACCTACCAGGAATTTCCAATATTTGCTGGCTATATTTCAGAATTGCTGTAGCCTTTTTTGTGCTAATGATTTCACCTGTTATGTTTTCTTTCTTAATGATTTTCTTCAGTTTTGGGAACGTTTTTAGACATTTTTTTTCAAATAGTATCTCTGCCTCTTTCTTTCTCTCATTTCCTCTGGGACATTTGCTAAGCATTTGTTAGTACTCCTTGGTGGTGCACCAGTTTTTGAGTCGTCTTGTATGATCTTCAGAGAATAATGTTCTTCTTATAAAATTTCTTTCTCTTTGTTGATAGTCTCTCTGTGAATCATTGTATTTAATTGTTTAGACATACTTGTCCTATTTTTTGAATGCACTTATGCTAGTTGATTAGGTCTATGTCGAATAAATTTAACATCTGGGTCCTCTCAGGAATAGTTTCTATTGAATTAATTTATTCCTGGGTATGGTTAGTACTTTCGTGTTTCTTTTAATTTTTTGTTAACAAATGAGTATTTGGAATAATAGAAATTTCTTTCTCTCTGTTAGATTTGGTGTTGTTGCTATTTATTTTTTTAGTGACTTTTCTGAACTAATTCTATAAAGTCTGTATTCTTAATAGTGTGCTGCCTCTGAAACCTCTGATTGATAAAATTACTAATCTTTTAGTGATTCACCAGAGGTTTATTTAAATGCCTTCAATAGATAAATCTTTCATCCTTTACGGAGGGTCTCTGTATGTGGGTCAATACATGCCTTCAGTACACAGGCTGGTCATAACTCTGCCCTATCCGTCATTTCCTGTTTGGATAGTATGTATATTCAGCCACACCTGAGAGGTTGAGGGTGCTCCCAGGTCTTCCTTGGGCATATGTACAACCTTGAAAATGCACAGCATGCAGACTTTTACAGCTAGAGAAACATGTTAAAGATTTCCAGAGTTTCCTATGGACATCTTATTCCTCAAATATTACTTTTAACATTTTTGTTGTTGTTGTTAGGCTCACATTTGCCTCAGTGGTATTACAGACCTGAGAAATGGCAAAGGTAAACAACTGCCATTGACCTTTTCCCAAGAAGGGCCACAGAAGTAGAGATTCTGTAATGCAGTAAGCTCTGAGTTAGGTTAAATTATGACAGTGCTCTGTAAATCGGACTTTTCTAGATGTTTAAATGTGATAATAACAATAGTATGGAAAAGGGATGTTCTGAAGAAATGAAGTCCTCAACTGCTCTTTGTGGTTGTTCTACGACTCCTGGTTTTCACTGCTGTTGTGGTTACGAAGTTCTTTGGTTTCAAGACTATCATGAAGTCTTTAAATTAGATTGATAATGAATATCTTTGGAGAAAGGAATGGGAATAGGCCAAGCATAAAAAGTCAAAAACTCTGCTTTTGTTACCAAGGTACAGCAGTTTTGTTTTGTTTGGCTTTTAAACAAATACTCCTCTCATTGTCACAAACCTGTAAATAATTTCCAGAGTCCTGAGAAAGTTGATTTTGACATTTTTTTCTAGAATTTTCAATGATTTTATGGAGGAAGATTCATAGAGTTTCACAGTGTATCTTTGGGGAAGCCCTATTCTTCCATTTAAATTTTTAAAATAGGAATTGAAACATCTATTCTAAACTTCATTTGGAAATGCAAAAGTCATTGAGCAGCCAAAAATATTCTGAGGAATATAAAGCTTAAAGCAATAGTAATGGAGGCTATGTGGTATTGGTATCAAAATAAACAGATAAATGAAACAGATGAAGAGTTAAGGAAGACGCTCACAGATATGTGTACAACTTTTTGTTTTTTACAAAGTTGCAGAACCGGTTTAGTGGAGAAAGAATAGTATTTTCAACATTGGTTATTTGTGTAGGTAAAGCAAAAACCAAAGAGATCTTTGATAAATACCTCACCCTGTATTAGAAAAGCTAACTCCAAAAATATTTTGGACCTAAATGTAAAACCTAAAACTAGAAAACTTGGAAGAATTCATAGGAAAACTTTTGCGATGTGTGTTTAGGGAAAGATCTCTTGGCTACGGCATCAAAAGCATAATCCATAAAAGAAGAGATTGGAAAATTGAACTTCAGACAAATTAGAAACTTTGTTTTTGAAGCATGATGTTAATATTAAAATAATGAAAAGGTAAGCCACAGACTGAAGAAAATATTTGTAACTATATATATTATAAAGTATTTATATCCAGAATATATAAAGAATTTTTAAGACTAAATAACAGGATGAAAAACAACTCAGTTAAAGTTTTATTTAAATAGATAGTTCATTATTAAATAAATGAAACCAAAAATACAATGTAATACTACATTATTATAATTGACAAAAATAAAAAAGACTATATCATTAATCGGGAAGTATATGGAGAAAATGGACCCTCATACATTGTTGGTTAGAGTGTGGAAGATTATAACCACTTTAGAAAACAGTTTGGCAGTTTTTTTTTTTTTTTTCTAAATCAGTGTACAACTGCCATATTATCTAGCCCTTTGCTCCAGATATTTACCCAAGAGGAAGGATAGAATATGTCCACAGTTAGACTTGTACATGAATATTCATTTTTATCAACAATTACCTGAAATTAGAAACGATTGTTTCTATCAATAGATGAATGGATATAATATAACACTATCCAGCTATTGGAGAAGGAAATGGCAACCCACTCCAGTATTCTTGCCTGCTGCTGCTGCTGCTAAGTCGCTTCAGTCGTGTCCGACTCTGTGTGACCCCATAGACGCCAGCCCACCAGGATCCCGCATCCCTGGGATTCTCCAGGCAAGAACACTGGAGTGGGTTGCCATTTCCTTCTCCAATGCATGAAAGTGAAAAGTGAAAGTGAAGTCGCTCAGTCATGTCCGACTCTTAGCGACCCCATGGACTACAGCCTACCAGGCTCCTCCGTCCATGGGATTTTCCAGGCAAGAGTACCGGAGTGGGGTGCCATTGCCTTCTCCTAGAGAATCCCAGGGATGGGGGAGCCTGGTGGGCTGCTGTCTATGGGGTCGCAGAGTCGGACACAACTGAAGCGACTTAGCAGCAGCAGCAGCAGCAGCAGCCAGCAATAAAAAGAAGGGAACTATTGATACATGATCCAAAAGGAATGAATCTCAGAACACTTGCATTTAACGGAAGAAGCTAGACCAAAAAATAAAAAGTTTATATAGTATATGGTCCTATGAATGTTAAATTCTATAAAATGCAAACTAATCTATATTGATGGAAAACAGATCCATGCTTATATAGGACAGTGTACAGGGAGTGGGTGAAAAGACAGGAGGATAAATTACAAAAGACATGAGAAAAATGTGGGGAGTGATGTATGGTTTCATTATCTTATCTACGGTAATGGTTTCATTGAAGTACATAAGTCAAAACATCATTTTGTACCCTAAACATGTACAATATGTTACATGTCAATTATATCTCCAATAAAGTTGTTAAAAATAATTTCAGCCATTTTGATGAATGAAGTGTATTTTTTTTTTAGGTTAGTGATAAAACAATATCCTTGGATTAAGAAAAAAGTATACAGTATCATTAGTCATCATCAAAATGAAATTAAAACCATGTTATAGGAAGATAACCCCCAAACTCCTGGAATTGCAGCATTTTAATCTCCACAGACACACCCCCTGGAGAAACTGGGGGAAAATTATGGTGAAAACATAAGTGGCAAAATTGTGTTTGTGTCTTTTTTTAATGAAACAGTTTAAAGTTTCTGGAAATCATCCTAAGGGCACAGAACAAATGAAGAAATATTTTTTAAAAAATGATTTTAAGGTTTGTTAAACACCACTCAATTTTGATTATTTTAGAGAAGAAGCCATATTTGCACCTTAAAGATATTGGCAATCCATCACCATATATAGTTCAGTCCGTGTGCAGTTTATGAAGAGAAACTTTGTTCTTGAGGAAAACTGCAATCCAGACATGCTGCTTGCTATCTGGTAACAGAGTGTGAATCAAAGAGGTAAGATTTTAAAAAGTCAAATTACCTGAAATTATTAAACAGGCATCAACAACATACTTTCATTTTCCACGGCTTCATGGTAAGGTATCAGGTTGTTTTTTTTTTTTTGCACCTAGATTTTGATATCAGTGTTTATCTAAATTTTTTTTTTCAAAAAGAGCTACACTTTCCAGGGTCATAGATTTTCATGCTTGTAACATTTAGATTTTCTATATATGAGGCAGTAATCAATCCAGGTGAGAGTGAGTGAATTGCACAGGATGGTGACCATAGGAAGGAGTTGAAGAGTTGGTGGGAAATCTGACTTTTTATACGATAGCCTGTTACTCTCTTTTTTATTACAGAGATTCAATTATGAGAATTTATAGTTTTCTTGCTATTTATTAATAATTTTAATATGTTATTTACTTTGTAATAACATAAAGAAATGAAATGACTTGAATTAAATTTGTTTAACATCACTATATGTTACTTGTGTTTCGTAAATTTTGGAGACTATTTCCTTTAGACAGTACCCATTTAAAAATTAACAAATTCAGTCTTTTTTTAAAATTTTATTTTATTTAACTTTACAATATTGTATTGGTTTTGCCATATATCAAAATGAATCTGCCACAGGTATACATGTGTTCCCCATCCTGAAGCCTCCTCCCTCCTCCCTCCTCCCTCCCCATACCATCCCTCTGGGTCGTCCCAGTGCACTAGCCCCAAGCATCCAGTATCGTGCATCAAACCTGGACTGGCGACTCATTTCATATATGATATTATACATATTTCAATGCCATTCTCCCTAATCATCCCACCCTCTCCCTCTCCCACAGAGTCCAAAAGACTGTTTTATACATCAGTGTCTCTTTTGCTGTCTCGTATACAGGGCTATTGTTACCATCTTTCTAAATTTCATATATATGCGTTAGTATACTGTATTGGGGTTTTCCTTTGTGGCTTACTTCACTCTGTATAATAGGCTCCAGTTTCATCCACCTCATTAGAACTGATTCAAATGTATTCTTTTTAATGGCTGAGTAATACTCCATTGTGTATATGTACCACTGCTTTCTTATCCATTCATCTGCTGATGGACATCTAGGTTACTTCCATGTCCTGGCTATTATAAACAGTGCTGCGATGAACATTGGGGTACACGTGTCTCTTTCAATTCTGGTTTCCTCGGTGTGTATGCCCAGCAGTGGGATTGCTGGGTCATAAGGCAGTTCTATTTCCAGTTTCTTAAGGAATCTCCACACTGTTCTCCATAGTGGCTGTACTAGTCTGCATTCCACCAACAGTGTAAGAGGGTTCCCTTTTCTCCACACCCTCTCCAGCATTTATTGCTTGTAGACTTTTGGATCACAGCCATTCTGACTGGCGTGAAATGGTACCTCATAGTGGTTGTGATTTGCATTTCCCTGATAATGAGTGATGTTGAGCATCTTTTCATGTGTTTGTTAGCCCTCTGTATGTCTTCTTTGGAGAAATGTCTATTTAGTTCTTTGGCCCATTTTTTGATTTGGTCATTTATTTTTCTGGAGTTGAGCTGTAGGAGTTGCTTGTATGTTTTTGAGATTAGTTGTTTGTCTGTTGCTTCATTTGCTATTATTTTCTCCCATTTTGAAGGCTATCTTTTCACTTTGCTTATAGTTTCCTTTGTTGTGCAGAAGCTTTTAAGTTTAATTATGTCCCATTTGTTTATTTTTGCTTTTATTTCCAATATTCTGGGAGGTGGGTCATAGAGGATCCTGCTGTGATTTATGTTGGAGAGTGTTTGCCTATGTTCTCCTCTAGGAGTTTTATAGTTTCTGGTCTTACATTTAGATCTTTAATCCATTTTGAGTTTATTTTTGTGTAAGGTGTTAGAAAGTGCTCTTTCTTTTACAAGTGTTTGACCAGTTTTCCCAGCACCACTTGTTAAGGAGATTGTCTTTAATTCATTGTATATTCTTGCCTCCTTTGTCAAAGATAAGGTGTCCATATGTGCATGGATTTATCTCTGGGCTTTCTATTTTGTTCCATTGATCAATATTTCTGTCTTTGTGCCAGTACCATACTGTCTTGATGACTGTGGCTTTGTAGTAGAGCCTGAAGTCAGGCAGGTTGATTCCTCCAGTTCCATTCTTCTTTCTCAAGATAGCTTTGGCTATTCGAGGTTTTTTGTATTTCCATACAAATTGTGAAATTATTTGTTCTAGCTCTGTGAAGAATACCATTGGTAGCTTGATAGGGATTGCATTGAATCTATAAATTGCTTTGGGTAGTATACTCATTTTCACTATATTGATTCTTCCAATCCATGAACATGGTATATTTCTCCATCTGTTAGTGTCCTTTTTGATTTCTTTCACCAGTGTTTTATAGTTTTCTATATATAGGTCTTTAGTTTCTTTAGGTAGATATAATTCTAAGTATTTTATTCTTTTCATTGCAATGGTGAATGGAATTGTTTAATACAGAGGCATAAAGTTTTTAGAAGGTGTTTTCTAGTTGGGTTGGCCCAGATACCTGAGTTTGTGGCATTAATATCTTTCCAGCCTGTAAGTTGACTGACCGAAGTGTTTGTAAGCGAATCAAGTCCACAGATAAAGATTAACCATTGCAAATCTCATATGCCCACCTGGAGATAATTTAACTTTAAATATCAATGTTTTTTCTCTCTTTATACCATGGGACATTGAAACTAACATACTTCTCTCATTCTTGGCAGACAGAAGGTATCTTTTTATGTAACACAGGTATACATTTCACTCATGTCCTTGAGTAGATATGAAATAACATAATATTTCAGTGTGGTATTGTGCAAAGAGGGTTGAATTTGGGATTAAATAGTCTCTAAAAAGAAAGAGTATAGCTCTCAAAATAGCTGAGCTTGACTCTTGGCTGTCTTACTTGTGAAATATGAGTTTGGGCAAGTTACTTAGTATTTTATGCCCATTTACTATCTGTGAAATGGTGAAACTAGAGTTATTTTGAAGAATAAATTATATGGATGCATGTGAAAAAGTGATCACCATATATGTTTAAATAATGTTTGCTAATGTTATATTCCTTTTTTAAAAAATATGTTCAACTTTTTAGCACTATTACCTCAGTAAATTTCATTAACATTTCAGACATTCAGTTTACATGTATATAAAGTTGAAGTAGCATTGTTAAACCATTGTGAGAAGTTTTAATTAAATAAAATTTTATCATATTTTATAAATGAAAAGCACAGCTATGTTAACTCTAGAGATGCCTTGATACAGAGTCTCAGTTGGAAAAATGATGTTTGTAATAACAGATATTTACCAAGCTCTTGTTTATATTCTTTGTACCATTGTAAATACTTTATATACTTTAAGTTATGTAATCCTTTCAACAAACCTGTACATTCGTTGGATTTGAAATTCGTTGATCTATAATGTAGCTAGGCTTCCCAGTGGCTCAGTGGTAAAGAATGCAGGAGCTGCAGGAAACACAGGTTCAATCCCTGGGTCAAGAAGATCCTCTGAAGGAGGAAATGGCAACCCATTCCAATATTCTTGCCTGAAAAGTCCCATGGACAGAGGAGCCTGGTGGGCTGCAGTCCATGGGGTCACAAAGAGTCAGACATGAATGAAGCCACTAAGCATGAGTACTCAATAATGTAAATATGACTATTATTATAATTTTGCATATTAAGAAAATTAAGTCACAGAAATATCAAATTAGTAAGAGGGTGAACCAAGAGTGTATCAGATCAATCGCTCAGTCGTGTCCGACTCTTTGCGACCTCATGAATCGCAGCACGCCAGGCCTCCCTGTCTATCACTAACTCCCGGAGTTCACTGAGACTCACGTCCATTGAGTCAGCGATGCCATCCAGCCATCTCATCCTCTGTCGTCCCCTTCTCCTCCTGCCCCCAATCCCTCCCAGCATCAGAGCCTTTTCCAATGAGTCAACTCTTCGCATGAGGTAGCCAAAGTACTGGAGTTTCAGCTTTAGTATCATTCCTTGCAAAGAAATCCCAGGGCTGATCTCCTTCAGAATGGACTGGCTGGATCTCCTTGCAGTCCAAGGGACTCTCAAGAGTCTTCTCCAACACTACAGCTCAAAAGCATCAATTCTTTGGCGCTCAGCCTTCTTCACAGTCCAACTCTCACATCCATACATGACCACTGGAAAAACCATAACCTTGACTAGATGAACCTTTGTTGGCAAAGTAATGTCTCTGCTTTTCAATATGCTATCTAGGTTGGTCATAACTTTCCTTCCAAGGATTAAGCGTCTTTTAATTAATGGCTGCAGTCACCATCTGTAGTGATTTTGGAGCCCAGAAAAATAAAGTCTGACACTGCTTCCACTGTTTCCCCATCTATTTCGCATGAAGTGGTGGGACCAGATGCCATGATCTTCATTTTCTGAATGTTGAGCTTTAAGCCAACTTTTTCACTCTCCACTTTCACTTTCATCAAGAGGCTTTTGAGTTCCTTTTCACTTTCTGCCATAAGGGTGGTGTCATCTGCATATCTGAGGTTACTGATATTTCTCCCAGCAGTCTTGATTACAGCTTGTGTTTCTTCCAGTCCAGCATTTCTCATGAGGTACTCTGCATATAAGTTAAATAAACAGGGTAACAATATACAGCCTTGATGTACTCCTTTTCCTATTTGGAACCAGTCTGCTGTTCCATGTCCAGTTCTAACTGTTGCTTCCTGACCTGCAAATTTATCAAGAGGCAGATCAGGTGGTCTGGTATTCCCATCTCTTTCAGAATTTTCCACAGTTTATCGTGATCCACACAGTCAATGGCTTTGGCATAGTCAATAAAGCAGAAATAGATGTTTTTCTGGAACTCTCTTGTTTTTTCTATGATCCAGCAGATGTTGGCAATTTGATATCTGGTTCCTCTGCCTTTTCTAAAACCAGCTTGCACATCAGGAAGTTCACGGTTCACATATTCCTGAAGCCTGGCTTGGAGAATTTTGAGCATTACTTTACTAGCGTATGAGATGAGTACAACTGTGCGGTAGTTTGAGCATTCTTTGGCATTGTCTTTCTTTGGGATTGGAATGAAAACTGACCTTTTCCAGTCCTGTGGCCACTGCTGAGTTTTCCAATTTTGCTGGCATATTGAGTGCAGCACTTTCGTAGCATCATCTTTCAGGATTTGGAATAGTTCAACTGGAATTCCATCACCTCCACTAGCTTTGTTCGTAGTGATGCTTTCTAAGGCCCACTTGACTTCACATTCCAGGATGTCTGGCTCTAGGTCAGTGATCACACCATTGTGATTATCTCGGTCATGAAGACCTTTTTTGTACAGTTCTTCTGTGTATTCTTGCCATCTCTTCTTAATATCTTCTGCTTCTGTTAGGTCCATACCATTTCTGTCCTTTATCGAGCTCATCTTTGCATGAAATGTTCCTTTGGTATCTCTGATTTTCTTGAAGAGATCCCTAGTCTTTCCCATTCTGTTGTTTTCCTCTATTTCTTTGCATTGATCACTGAAGAAGGCTTTCTTATCTCTTCTTGCTAATCTTTGGAACTCTGCATTCAGATGCTTATATCTTTCCTTTTCTCTTTTGCTTTTCACTTCTCTTCTTTTCACAGCTATTTGTAAGGCCTCCCCAGACAGCCATTTTACTTTTTTGCATTTCTTTTCTATGGGAATGGTCTTCATCCCTGTCTCCTGTACAATGTCACAAACCTCATTCCATAGTTGATCAGGCACTCTATGTATCAGATCTAGGCCCTTAAATCTATTTCTCACTTCCACTGTATAATCATAAGGGATTTGATTTAGGTCATACCTGGATGGTCTAGTGGTTTTCCATACTTTCTTCAATTTAATTCTGAATTTAGTCAGCTCCTGGTCTTGTTTTTGTTGACTGTATAGAGCTTCTCCATCTTTGGCTGCAAAGAATATAATCAGTCTGATTTCGGTGTTGACCATCTGGTGATGTCCATGTGTAGAGTCTTCTCTTGTGTTGTTGGAAGAGGGTGTTTGCTATGACCAGTGCATTTTCTTGGCAAAAGTCTATTAGTCTTTGCCCTGCTTCATTCCGTATTCCAAGGCCAAATTTGCCTGTTACTCCAGGTGTTTTTTAACTTCCTACCTTTGCATTCCAGTCCCCTATAATGAAAAGGACATCTTTTTTGGGTGTTAGTTCTAAAAGGTCTTGTAGGTCTTCATAGAACCGTTCAACTTCAGCTTCTTCAGCGTTACTGGTTGGGGCATAGACTTGGATTACTGTGATATTGAATGGTTTGCCTTGGAAACGAACAGAGATCATTCTGTCATTTTTGAGATTGCATCCAAGTAGTGCATTTTGGACTCTTTTGTTGACCATGATGGCCACTCCATGTCTTCTGAGGGATTCCTGCCTGCAGTCGTAGATGTAATGGTCATCTGAGTTAAATTCACCCATTTCAGTCCATTTCAGTTCGCTGATTCCTACAGTGTCGACATTCACTCTTGCCATCTCTTGTTGACCACTTCCAATTTGCCTTGATTCATGGACTTGACATTCCAGGTTCCTATGCAATATTACTCTTTACAGCATCGGACCTTGCTTCTATCACCAGTCACATCCACAGCTGGGTATTCTTTTTGCTTTGGCTCCATCCCTTCATTCTTTCTGGAGTTATTTCTCCACTGATCTCCAGTAGCATATGGGGCACCTACTGAGAGTTTCTCTAAAGAGTTTCTCTTTCAGTATCCTATCATTTTGCCTTTTCATAGTGTTCATGGGGTTCTCAAGTCAAGAATACTGAAGTGGTTTGCCATTCCCTTCTCCAGTGGACCACATTCTGTCAAATTTCTCCACCATGACCTGCCCGTCTTGGCTTGCCCCATGGGCATGGCTTAGTTTCATTGAGTTAGACAAGGCTGTGGTCCTAGTGTGATTAGATTGACTAGTTTTCTGTGAGTATGGTTTCAGTGTGTTTGCCCTCTGATGCCCTCTTGCAACAACTACCGTCTTAGTTGGGTTCTCTTACCTTGGGCGTGGGGTATCTCTTCAAGGCTGCTCCAGCAAAGCGCAGCCATTGCTCCTTACCTTGGACGAGGGGTATCTCCTCACCGCCACCCTTCCTGGCCTTCAATGTGGGATAGATCCTCTAGGCCCTCCTGCACCCGCGCAGCCACGGCTCCTTGGACGTGGGGTTGTTCCTCCCGCCCATTGCCCCTGGCCTTGGGCTTGGGGCGTGGGGTATATCCTCCCGGCCACTGCCCCTGACCTCGGACGCGGGGTAACAAGAGTGTATATGAGGGGATATATTTGAGCTTGAGTATTCCATCTGAATGTAGGACTAACTTCCAATAATGTGTGTGTGGCAGGGGGAGTTGACTTCAACTT
This sequence comes from Bos indicus x Bos taurus, assembly GCF_003369695.1. Lineage (NCBI taxonomy): Eukaryota > Metazoa > Chordata > Mammalia > Artiodactyla > Bovidae > Bos > Bos indicus x Bos taurus. Next base: position 62,784,780 of record NC_040076.1, on the reverse strand, counting down.
TAAAGAGCAGGAAAAAGGAAAAAATAGAAGGTAAAAGGTACAGTGTGAATAAAATTAATAGAATAGTAAAAATGACCAAATCATAATGAGAAAAATGCTAACCCAGAATATTTATTATGTGTTTATTTTCCTCCAAATTCATATCGCAGATAAGAATAATAAAATTTACTACTATCTTCCTATCTAGCTGAAAAGAAAAGATAAAAACATGAAATTATTGGAAACAGTATAAAATCATATATTTCAGTGCAGTCATTCAGTTGTGTCTGACTCTTTGCTACCCCATGGACTGCAGCACACCAGGCTTCCCTGTCCACCAACTCCCGAGAGTTACTCAAACTCATGTTCATCGAGTCGGTGATGCCATCCAACCATCTCATCCTCTGTCATCCCCTTCTCCTCCTGCCTTCAATCTTTCCCAGCATCAGGGTATTTTCCAAGTACTAGATATAACTGTGTGTATGTGTGTCAGTGAAACAAGTAAAATATTTTCCTTCACTCTTTATATTTTTTTCAAAATTTCATTCATGAAGATTGAAAAGGAATGTTATATTGTATGAAAAGCTCCAAGAAAAATGCAATTTAAAACACTGTTTCTAACTAAAACTGAAGGTACTGGTAATTAAAGAAGAGGGTCAAGGTGACCAGTATTTCCTCAGACATCCTAAGATTTATGCCAGTGACAGAATGCGCTGAACTGCAGAATAGAGAAGGTGAAACACTAAAGAAACCCAGTATTTTAATGTCATCTTTAAGGATGAAGTAATAATAATAGGCTTTTTTTTCCTCCACCAATTGTTTGAAAAAGATGAAAGAGGAGGGCAATTGAATCCTTGTATTCTTCCCCTGATGCCATGTCATTTTTTTACAGTTCATACTTCAGATATAAAATCAAATGCAAACCAGTTTACTCCCTGAGCAAATTTGTAGCATTGTTTTCAGAGTGGGTTCCACATACCATCATCTTCAAAATCATCTATGATGCCTATGTAGGTTCTTTTTTCTAGATGGCCAACAGATTCATGATAAGGTGCTCAGCATCATGAATCATCAAGGAAATGCAAGTCAAAAGCACAATGAGTGATGACTTCACAACTGTTAGAATGGCTATTGTCAAAAACACAAGAGGTAACAAGCTTTGGCAAGAATGTGGAGAAAAGGGAACTCTTGTACACTCTTGGTGGGGATGTAAAGAGGTACAGCCACCATGGAAAATAGTATGGAGATTTCTCAAAAACAAACAAACAAACAAAAATAGAACTAGCATATGATTGAGAAATCCCACTTCTGGGAGCATATCCAAAGGAAATGAAAACATGATTTCAAAGGGATATCTGTACTCTTATGTTCATTGGAGCATTATTCATAATAGCCAAGATACTGAAACAACCTAAGTGTTCCTCTATAGGTAAATGGATAAAGAAAATATGATTATATATTATTCAGCCATGAGAATGTAGGAAAACCTACCTTTTGCAACAACATGGATGGACCTTGAGGGTTTTATGCTAAGTGAAGTTAAATCAAACAGAGAAAGGCAAATACTTTATGATATCATTTACATACAGAATCAAGAAAAATTTGATTCACTCTAGTGGATGAAATGATAACAAGATTGTGGACATTTTGGGTTGGAACAGAGTCTTGAGCATCTATGTGGCTGTAAATGGCAACATTCCCTCAGTTCTCAATCTGCTGGTGGCCCAAGCAGCATCCTAAGCTTCCCTTAGTTTCTTGCTTTTGTGAATACATACTTGCCCTGAATTGCAGAGAGCCTAAATTGATTGAAGTCATGAATCTACTCCTCAAATGATTCTTAGGGTGTGCTTATAACCTCCTATTTATTTTTCTTTGTTCAGTTGCTAAGTGGTATCCAACTCTTTGTGACCCCGTAGACTTCAGCATGATAGGCTTCCCTGTCCTTTACCATCTCCTGCAGTTTGCTCAAATTCACGTCCATTGAGTCATGATGCCATCTAACCATTCCATCCTCTGTCACCCCCTTCTCTTTCTGCCCTCAATCTTTCCCAGGATCAGGATCTTTTCCAGTGTGTCAGCTTTTCATCAGGTGGTCAAAGTATTGGAGCTTCAGCATTAGTCCTTCCAATAAATATTCAGGGCTGATTTCCTTTCGGATTGACTGGTTTGATCTCCTTGCAGTCCAAGGGACTCTCAAGAGCCTTCTCCAGCACCACAATGTAAAAGCATCATTTCTTCAGTTCTCATCCTTCTTTATGGTCCAATTCTCACATCTGTACATGACTACTGGAAAAGCCATAGATCTGACTATATGGACATTTTGCTGCCAAATCGATGTCTCTGCTTTTTAATGCACCATCTAGGTTTGTTAAAGCTTTCCTTTCATGGCTGCATTCACTGTCTGCAGTGTTGGAGCCCAAGAAAATAAAATGTGTCACTGTTTCCACTTTTCCCCCATCTGTTTGCCGGGAAGTGATGGGACCAGATGCCATGATCTTATTTATTGAATGTTGAGTTTTAAGCCAGCTTTTTTACTCTTATCTTTCACCTTCATCTAGAGGCTCTTTAGTTCCTCTTTGCTTTCTGCCATTTGAACGGTATCATCTGCATATCTGAGGTTGTTGATATTTCTCGCAGCAATCTTGATTCCAGCTTGAGCTTCATCCAGCCCGGCATTTTGCATGATGTACTCTGCATATAAATTAAATAAGCAGGGTGACAATACACAGTCTTGACATACGCCTTTCCCAATTTTGAGCCAGTCCATTTTTCCATGTCCAATTCTAACTGTTGCTTCTTGACCTGCATACAGGTTTCTCAGCAGACAGGTAAGGTGGTCTGGTATTCCCATCTCTTAAGAATTTTCCACAGTTTGTTGTGATCCACACAGTCCAAGGCTTTCGCATAGTCAATGAAACAGAAATATATGTTTTTTTCCTGGGATTCCCTTGCTTTTCTGTAATCCAATGAATGTTGGTAATTTGATCTCTGGTTTTTCTGCCTTTTTTTTCTAAATCCAACTTGTACATCTGTAAGTTCTTGGTTCATGCACTGCTGAAGCATAACTTTAAGGATTTTGACCATCACCTTCCTAGCATGTAAAATGAGTCCAGTTGTATGGCTGTTTAAACATTTTTTTAACATTGTTGTTCTTTGGGATTGGAATGAAAACTGACCTTTTCAGTCTTGTGGCCACTGCTGAGTTTTCCAAATTTACTGATATACTGAATGCAGCAATTTCACAACATCATCTTTTAGGACTGAAATAGTTCAGCTGGAATTCCACCACCTCAACTATCTTTGCTCATAGTGATGCTTCCTAAGGCCCACTTGACTTTGAATTCCAGGATGTCTGGCTGTAGATGTGTGACCATACCATTGTGATTATCTGGATCACTAATACCTTTTTTATTTAGTTCTATTGTGTATTCTTGCAGCTTCTTCTAAATCCCCTCTAGTTCTGCTAGGTCCTTGCTGTTTCTGTCCTTTATTGCACCCATCTTTGCGTGACTTGTTCATTTGGTATCTCTTACTTTCTTGAAGAGATTTCTAGTCTTTCCCATTCTATTGTTTTACTTTATTTATTTGTGTTGGTCACTTAAGCATGCTTTCCTATCTCTCCTTGCTATTGTCTGGAATTCTGCATTCAGTTGGGTATATCTTTCCCTTTCTCCTTTGCCTTTTGCTTCTCTTCTTTTTTTTATTTTTTTAAATAAATTCATTTATTTTAATTGGAGGTTAATTACTTTACAATATTGTGTTGGTTTTGCCATACATCAACATGAATCTGCCACAGGTATATGCGTGTTCCCCGTCCTGAACCCCCGCTCCCTCCTCCCTCCCCATACCATCCCTCTGTGTCGTCGCGGTCAGTGCACCAGCCCCAAGCATCCAGTATCACGCATCATTAGGCCTCATCAGACAAACGTTTCGCCTTCTCACATTTCTTTTGCTTTGGGATCTTATAGGTAACTTCCTATAAGAAACATGTAAAACACTCCCATATTCAGAAATGTGATCATCAAACGCTTGAAAAAAAAATATGGACTGTGAAAGCAACACATTGGATTCTAACTATATATTAGGCACTGGTTTAATCACTGTTACGAGTCCTCACATCAACAATTGAAGCTAATATTATACCCATTGCACAGATGGGAAAATTGAGGCCAGAGAAGTTGGATAACTCATTCAAAGTTATTAGGTTGGTACAATAGTGACTGATTTTTGCATTACTGAAATTTGCTATTTGACATTGGAATACATTCTTAAATAAATATGATTATGTTATATATCATTTTAGTGTGCATTTCTTGATATATGTTTTTTTGCTGACTTATTACTTGCTTATTTTATATTTATTTTAGACTGTGGAAATGATGTTAGACAAAAAGCAAATTCAAGCAATTTTCTTATGCAAGTTGAAAATGGGTTGTAAAGCAGTGGAATGGAGACAACTCACAACATCAACAATGCATTTGGCCCAGGAACTGATAATGTACTGAACAGTGCAGTGGTGGTTAAAAAAGTCTTTTAAAGGAGATGAGAGCCTTGAAGATGAAGAGCATACTGGCTGGCCATTTGAAGTTTGAGGATGATGAACTGAGAGCCATATTTGAAGCTGAACCTCTTACAACTACATGAGAAGTTGCTGAAGAACTCAACATGGACCATTCTACGGTGGTATGGCTTTTGAAGTAAATTAGAAAGGTGAAAAAGCTTGACAAGTGGGTGCCTTGTGAGCTGACCAAAAATTAAAAAAAAAAAAAAACAACATCATTTTGAAGTGTCATTGTCTCTTACTCTATACAACTACAGTGAACCATTTTTCTATCCAACTGTGCCATGCAATGAAAAATACATTTTATAGGACAACCAGACCAGCTCAGTGGTTGGACCAAGAGGAGACTCCAAAGCACTTCCAAAAGCCAAACTTGGACACACACACACACACACAAAGCTCATGATCACTGTTTGGTGGTCTGCTGCCCATCTGATCCACTACAGCTTTCTGAATCCTGGTGAAACCAGTAGTGGTTTCTGACAAGTACGCTCAGCAAATCAATGAGACACACTGAAAACTGCAATGCCTGCAGCCGGCATTGGTCATTGGTCAGAAAGGGCCCAGTTCTCCATGACAATGCTGGACCACAAGCCATACAACCAGTGCTTCGAAAGTTCAGTGACCTGGGCTTCAAAGTTTTGCCTCATCTGCCATATTCAGCTGATCCCTCACCAACTGACTACCAATTCTTAGAGCATCTTGACAACATTTTTGCACAGAAAACACTTCCATAACCAGCAGGATTCAGAAAATACTTTCCAAGAGTTCATCAAATTCTGAAGCACAGATTTTTACACTACAGGAATAAACAAATTTATTTCTTGTGGGCAAAATGTGTTGATTGTAATGCTTCCTATTTTGATAATAAAGATGTGTTTGAGCTTAGTTATAATGATTTAAAAGTCACAGTTCAAAACCGTGATTACATTTGCACCAACCTAATATTTACCTGATTAGTTGTAGCCAAGACATCAAAATCCAAATAATCTAGTTCCTGAGCAAGCACCTTGAGCCAGCATACTATGTTGGCTCTTCAATAAGATGTGAATAAATAGTTAAAAATTACTAAACTTGTGATTAAGAAGGGACCTCCCATTTGGCACTAGTGGTAAGAACCTACCTGCCAATGTAGGAGATGAGGGTTTGATTCCTGGGCTGGGAGGATCCCCTGGAGGAGGGCATGGCAACCTACTCCAGTGTTCTTATCTGGAGAATCCCATGGACAGAGGTGCCTGGCAGACTACAGTCCATATGTTTGCAAAGAGGCAGACTTGACTGAAAGCAGCTTAGCATGCATGCACATGATAAAAGAAGAGCTCTACATGTAGCACCAAAGAAGAAACAGGAGCATACATAAAAGGTGTGAAAATAAACAAAGACTAGCCAAATAAGGTTAGCAATGCTTATGTATACTGAGCTTCTAGTAGCAAGGGAATCGGCCACCATCACTTGTGTTTTGGTAGAGACTCAAGATGAATGGAAAAGCTGTATGCTGGGAAAAAGGGAAGGCTTCTGGTATGCCCTGATTGTAGCTGTTGGCAAAGTTAGCTAGAAGGGACAAAACTGATGTGATTGGTTAGGGATGCAAATTTGGATTTCTCTGCTTGTTCTAAGTTGGAAGTGGGGACCAAATTAAGGAAGCTGTCAGTTAGTGATGAATCCTGGCCATTTGGGGCTGACTGATACAGAAGTCATTGTTTAGTATCCTAGATTTCCACCTGACATAGGAATCTCTGTTCCTGTAAGTCTGATTTACTTATAGGAAGCTAGTTTCCTGACTGTTTATTGTAGGATTTGATTTCCTGGGAAGGTTGCTGTAGATCAAAGTTCTATTTTTGATATGGCCTGTTTCTCCTTTTATATGTTTAGTCTGTCAATCAATTAAAAATAAGATATAAAACTTCTTTATCTATGGGGGAAAAACAGTATGATCATGCCTGAGACTGAACACTAAACTGGGGAAGATAATTACAATATATATTAACATATATTTATATATTAACATATATTTATATATTATCATATAAAGAGTGTTAGCAGTAATTGTTCAACATCTCAACTGAAAAAATACTCTGGGCAATAATAGATAATCCAAGAAAGGAAAAAAATATATTTAAATTCAAAAAATACAAATCAAATGAGATTTAATTTTTAGCTTACTATACTGACAACTATTAAATGACTGACAAAACTGAGTGACAGCGTGGGTTGGAAGAAACAGACATTATGATACACTGCTAATGGTAGTCTAAATTGGTCCAACTTTCCTGAAAGACAATTTGGCAACTGTATCAAATGCCTTAAACATATGCCTTCCTTTTGGGCCAGCAATGCTTTTCTAGGAATTTATCCTAAGAAATAATGATACAAGTGCACAAATAAGAAAGGAGAAGGAAGAATATAAAACAACCTAGCATTCCAACAAGAATGAACTCATTAAGTAAATTATGGTGCATTTTATACATAGTCCTTAAAAACAATAATGCCAATTTATATTGTGATATGGAAATTACATGTTGTTATTGTTTTAGTTGCTAAGGTATTACTGACTCTTGCGATCCCATGGACTATAGCCTGCCAGGATTCTCTGTCCATGGGATTTTCCAGGCAAGAATAGTGGAGTGGGTTGCCATTTCCTTCTCCAGGGGATCTTCCCAACCCAGGGATCGAACCCAGGTCTTCTGCATTGGCAAGTGGACTCTTTACCACAGAACTACCTGGGAAGCCCAGAAAGTTACATATTAGTATTAAATTAATAGCATATTCTATTTGAGAAAAGAATCTGGAAGAACAAACATCTAAAAGCTAACAATTGAATGGATCATGGGGTTTGAAATGTTTTATTGTTTTTGTTTATCATTTATGTCTTGACTTTCTACAATGAATGACTATTGCTCAAAAATAGCATTAGTGTTTTTAGTACACAAAAAATATAAAAACAAAAATGTAGGTAGTTCAGAATCTTCCCACCTAAAAAATACCTATTGACATTTTAAAAAAGGGAGTACATATACATTATTAGAATATTCAAATAATTGTTCAAAACATTTATAATGGGTATCAGAGCTTTCTTCCTCTGCCTCTTGTCCCTTCCCAAAACATAAGTATTGTTAACAGAATTTTATGTATTGTTTGGTCATATTTTTAAGGGTAAACTCCATCCATCAAAAAGGAGAAAAAAAATGAACCAACAAGTCTAGCCTGATATTAGTTGGCTCAGGAAATAAATTCTACCTTCTGTTCCTCTTTAGCTCTTGTCTGAATTTCCAAGTTTCCAACTCATTGACTTAATTTTCAGTCAGTTCAGTAACTTGGTCATGTCTGACTCTTTGCAATCCCAAGGACTGCAGTACACTAGGCTTCCCTGTCCTTCACTAACTCCTGGAGTTTGCTCAGACTCATGTCCATCGAGTCAGTGATATCATCCAACCATCTCATCCTCTGTCGTCCCCTTCTCCTACTGCCTTCAATTTTCCCCAGCATCAGGGTCTTTTCTAGTGAGTCAGTCTTCCCATCAGGTGGCCAAAGTATTGGAGTTCCAGCTTCAGCATAAGCCCTTCCAATGAATATTCAGGACTGATTTCCTTGAGGAAGGACTGGTTGGATCTCCTTGCAGTCCAAGGAACTCTCAAGAGTCTTCTCCAACATCAAAGCATCAATTCTTTGGTGCTCAGCTTTCTTTGTAGTCCAACTCTCACATCTATACATGACTACTGTGGAAACCAAAGCTTTGACTAGACAGACCCTTGTTGGCAAAGTAATGTCTCTGCTTTTTAATATGCTGTCTAGGTTGGTCATAGCTTTTCTTTCAAGGAGCAAGAGTCTTTTAATTTCATGGCTGCATTTAACATCTGCAGTGATTTTGGAGCCCCCAAAATAAAGTCTGTCACTGTTTCCATTGTTTCCCCAATCTATTTGCCAGAAAGTGATGGGACTGGATGCCATGGTCTTCGTTTTCTGCTTGTTGAGTTTTAAGCCAACTTTTTCACTTTCCTCAAGAGGCTTTTTAGTTCTTTTTCACTTTCTGCCATAAGGGTGGTATCATCTGCATATCTGAGCTTATTGATATTTTTCCTGGCAATCTTGATTAGGCTTAATATTAGGATAATCTAAATTATACCTTACAATCTATATTAGAATATATTGACTTTTAATGTCTTTGAGTCCAAATACTCATCTTTTTCTTCCACTCACGTTAAAAATGCTTTTAAAAAGACACAGCATTTCCTATATACTGACTGTATATTCAGTTTGTTGTAGTCCTGATGTACAGTTGCATCGTTTTGCAGATTGTCCACAATGCTAAAATTCTTCTCACATTTGCATTTGACACAGGAATTAAAATAGAAAACTGAACCCATTTAAGCAAATTTAGAGTTGTAGTTTCTGTGCTAAAAACAAGGTTTGATTTTTTTTTTTTTTTAGTGTTGTTTCCCCAAGAGGAATGATCATTTCATGTCCAAAGCACAGACTTTCTCATAAAGGGAATTTGAAGTGGGCTCTCATTTTCATGATGAAAACATTCAGATATGAATTACTTCATCAAAAGGAGATGACTCATGATTAGGCAAACACAAAGTACCCAGAGCAATATATGTTGGGTTTTGAAAGAGAAATTGCTTATTTCTATATATGAGAACTCTTATATTCATATTTAATTCTTCACAGGTAAATTTACTGACTACACAGGCTGATAAATAGTTATTTTGTCATGTGTATAAAACTCTTGCTGAAAGACTTAATATTGATTTGTTTTTCTTCAAGAATTTTGGAACTGAATTTTTTTTAAAAAATCTTGACTGACGGCAGATTTAGTTTAAAGTTTCCAAACACTCCTTATCTTAAAAGTGGGTTACAAATATCAGAGCTAATCGATAATCCAAGAGTTGCAGGTTTACATGAAGAAAGTTCTGTAGTTCTACTGCACATTTGCACATGTCCTCAGGGGATATATTCAGACTAGCGGTTTGGCCTCCAACACTACATTATAAAGAGGCACCATTGCATTGACTCATGCCCAGTCAGCTCAGAAAGTACCCTTGACTTTGACTGGAGAATCTAAACCTCAGATCATCAGTAATCTCTATAGCTCTTGCCATATACTACACCATGCATGGCCCTCCTGTGCCCTGGATTCTGGACATCCATACTGACTAGAAACAGGTGTTTTAGGTGAGGATGTGCTTTCCCTATCTTACAAAGGACATACATCTTGCACAATATACAGATAGCACATTGAAGCAATTTAGTAAGAACCTTTACTCACACTGCTCGGACTCTAGTTACATTAGAAATAACCTCTTCCAGGACTGTTTGACCTCAAATATGTCAACCTCTATGACTGTTCTTAGTTCTGATCATCTGCTGGAGATCTGAAGTATTGTTTTATGGAAATCAGTCTTCTAAAACCTCACGAATATCCAGAAGATATACCATCTACCATCACCTTTTCCTCAATGAATTACTAAATCATCATGATCTGATACCAGCTTATGTCTTGATTTGGCAGCACTGCATAAAGTCTTGAAGTTCCTGTCTTTCATCTATTCTTTCATTGATAGAATAACTATGTACCAAAACCTGGAAGGCTACTCTTATACTTCCTATTGATAAAACACATCCCCATAATGTAGACCAGCTATGCTAATTCATTGTCTTCTCTTTAAGAATTGGCCTTTTCAGAATAATCATGGCTGCCTTTGCCATTACAGTAACTGAGTTTCATGGAGTCTATGCAGAACAATCCAGGGGACATCATTTGCCTGGTCATATGAGTGGTGTTCTTGGAGTTGAGCACTATGGTGCTCTCATTGAATACAGCAAAGTCACATCTAACCAAGACATGGTTGGTCACAGACAGTATCCCAGAATATAATAATATGAAGGGATCCTTCTGACAAGCCCTGATTCCACCCAGATGTCTGTCATTTTTCTATTTCCTTATCACACTGTCGTGTATTTGCTAATTTATTTCTGTGCCTCCTCAATTTATCCTAAGTTTCATGAAGATGAATTACTCACATTTTATCACCTAGTGATAGCAACATGTCTTGCACATTTTAAGACTATTTATTGAAAAACATAGACTAAAAGGCATTTGGTGGTGTGCCAGATATAAAGAAAAGGAGATAACTCTGGGGGTGAGATTCAGATAATAGATGTTATGTAATTGTTGTCCCAGTGAAAGTTGTGTGCTTTATGTCAATATAGCATTGACATAATGATGAAAATGGTTGGAATGGTTAAAGATGAAAAAGGCATTAGTTCTCAAAGTTTCGAATCCAGCTACCATCTAAGTGTACCCACCACGTTTCCATAGCTCTCTTAGATGCTTAGAACACTGAGCTTGCCACCCTCTCTAAACCCATCAATATACTCCAATAAACCAAAACAGAACAATATACAATGAAAATTTTGATGGCTAGCCCTAGAACCTATATCTTCTCTGTGGGTATATAGTAAAGGATCATGCATATAAACTTGACTTTCATCTAAAAGTAAACATGAGACTGAAGAGACTCTTGCTGCGGAAATTTAGAGACACTCTATTCTTGCCCTAAGAGATAGGAATATGCGCTAAGGAATGTGAGGGAAGAGAAAATAATACACATATATTAGCAAAGCCCAAGTTAAAAGTACAATACACTCCATCTGTATCATTAAGAACTCAGGACCAACTTCACGTACAACTTTAAGGACAACTAAACTTACTATAGTTTCATATTAGTCAGCTTCAGAAATGAAATCAGACTTTATTTTTGTTTTTTTTGTATTAAAGTATTGATGTACAATATTATATAAGTTTTAGGTATACAACATAGTGATTCATAATTTTAAAGGTTATTCTCCATTTATGGTTATTGTTAATATAAAAATGCATATAATATTATAATTATAATCTAGATTATTTACTATATTCCCTGCATTGGATAATATATCTTTGTATTCTTCAAATCTCTTCATGGTTTCCTAATGTCTTTGGGATATGATACCAGGTATTAAGACTAAGAGTTTGGTAATAACTTAAGCAACCTTGAATTTTATACTCCTGGATCTATGTCATTTTTTTAAATGATGGGAATGAGACACCAATCTTGAACTATCAGATCACCAAGAAGGATACTTAAATTTTCAATAGATATGCACCAGGCTCCACATACCACAAACATGTGGACTATGCTTATTAATTTATTCTTTCCCTTATTCATTCATTTAAATCTATATTATTTAACTTCCATATTCCAGGTATTATACTGGGATTATATATCCAGTGATATGCAAAATGAGCATAATTCCCATCCATTTAGACCTTATGACCCAGTATCTTTTCTATATAATATTAATGAACTTTCAAAAAGAGAAAGCAAGAAAACAATTCCATTTAAAATTGAATCAATAAGAATAAAATAACAGAATTAATCAAGGGGGTGAAAAACTTATACTCTCAAAACTCTTAAGACATTGATGAAATAAATGAAGTATGATACAGAGAAATATAAAGATGTCCTCTGTTCTAATTAATAGGTGGGATAAATTAGTATTGTGCAAATGTCCATACTACTCAAAGCAATCAAGAGATTCAATGCAATCTCTATCAAAATACTTGACATTTTTCACAGAAGTAGGGAAAATAATCCTAAAATTTATATGGAACCACAAAAGACCTTGAATAGCCCAAGAAATTTTGAGAAAAGAGAACAAGGATGGAGGTATCATGTTTTCTGACTTCAGACTGTACTATAAAGCTGCAGTAATCAAAACAGTATAGTGCTGTCACAAAAAGGACAGAGAGGTCAATGCGACAGTCAGAAAACTCAAATAAACTCATGAACTTATGATAAATTCATCTACAGCAAAGAAAATAAGCGTACAATGAGGAAAAGACAGTGTTTTCAGTATACGATCCTGGGGAAACTGGTCAGTTCAGTTCAGTTCAGTCGCTCAGTCGTGTCCGACTCTTTGTGACCCCATGAATCACAGCACGCCAGAAACTGGTCAGGTACATGTAAAAAATAGAAATTTTTCTCACACAATATACCAAAAGAAACTCATAATGAATTAAAACCTAACTGTAATCCTAGAAACCATAAAAATCCTAGAAGAGAACATAGAACATTCTTAGACATAAACTTTAGCAATATTTTCATGGATCTGTCTCCTAAGGAAGAGGAAACAAAAGCAAAAGTAAACAAATGGGACCTAATTAAACTTAAAAACTTTTGCATGGCAAAAGAAACCATTAAAAAACAAAAATACAAGCTAATGAATAGGAAAAAATATTTGCAAATGACATTATTGATTTTGGGTTAATATCCAAAACATATAAACAACTCATACAACTCAGTGTGAAAAAACAACCCAATTAAAAATGGGCAGAAGACTTGAATAGACATTTTTCCAAAAAAGATATGCAGATGGCCAACAAGCACATGAAAAGGTGCTAAGTATCACTCAATATCAAGGAAATTCACAGCAAACCCACAATGCGATATCACCTCACACTTGTCAGAATGTCTATCATCAAAAATACCACAAATAACAAATATTGTTGGTGATGTGAAGAAAACAAGCCCTAGCATAATTTTGGTGGGAATGTAAATTGTTGCAGATACTGTAAAGTGCAAACACCGCCCCCCCCCAATTAAAAGCTAAACTACCAGGTGATCCAGTAATTCCAACTGGGTATATATCCAGAGAATATGAAAACACTAATTTGAAAAGATATATGGCCCGAAATGTTCATAGCAGCATTATTTATAATAGCTGAAATATGGATGGGCCTTCAGTGTCTATCAGCAGATAAATGGATAAAGAGGATATGATATATATTAATATATATATATTAACATGTACACACACCAAAAAATGGAATATTACTCAGCCTTAAAAAGAATGAGATTTTTGCCATTTGCAGCAAAATGGATGTGTCCATCAACAGACAAATGGATAAAAAAGATGTGATATATATTAGTAAACACGTATTAATATATACACATGCAAAATGGAATATTGCTCAACCATAAAAAGAATGAGATTTTGCTATTTGCAACAACATGAATGAATCTGGAGGGTATTATCTGACTTAGTAAAATAAGTCAGGCAGAGAAAGACACATACTGTATGGTATCACTTATATATGGCATTTAAAAAAAGAAAACAAACAAATATAAAAAGCAGAAACAGCCTCACAGATATAGAGAAGAAACCAGTGTTTACCAGGATACATAAGGAGTGAGGAAGGGCAATAAAAACATATGGAATTGAGAGGTATAAACTATTACATATAAAATAAATAAGTCTCAAGGATATATTGCACAGCACAGGGAATGTAGCCAATATTTAATAATACCTTCAGATGATTATAATCTATAAGAATATCGAATCACTATGCTGTACACCTGAAACTAATATAATATTGTAAATCAACTATACTTCAACATATAAATAAAGATAATAAGACTGGGAAGAAAAAGTCTATGCTGTTTATGAGGAAAAAATGTAAAATGCATGGATATAGAAGATGTTGAAATTCAGTGCATGGAAAAAGATATGCCATTAAATCTTAATTAAGAGAGAGTTGACATAGTTTACATTAATTAGCAACAAAAGATATCTTAAGGCAAATAGAATAAGTAAAATTAAAATGGAATCCTTTGAAATGGTAAAAGATTCAATGAGCAGAATGATATAGCAATTTAAAAATTGTGTGCCTATTTTAGCAAACTGTCAAATTATTTAAAGCAGTTGACAAAAATGCAATGAGAAATTGATCAGTCTCCAAAGTCAGGAAGTTCAAAACTCTTCTCTTAGAAACTGATACAAAAGCACTTAAAAGTACCAGGATATAAAATATTAGAAAATGTAATAAACAAGGTTAACTTGTCAACTGCAGAATGTATATTAATATAAGTTAAATAAACAGGGTGACAATATACAGCTTTGATGTACTCCTTTTCCTATTTGGAACCAGTCTGTTGTTCCATGTCCAGTTCTAACTGTTGCTTCCTGACCTGCATACAAATTCCTCAAGAGGCAGATCAGGTGGTCTGGTATTCCCATATCTTGAAGAATTTTCCCTACACAGAGACAAATACGCTCCTTTGATTTTCCTCTAGTATTTTTTTGAAATCTGGGCAGTATTTTTAAGTCACACTTTCTTGCATTAAAAATAATATAGATTTATAGAAATACCTATACATGAATGTTTATAACAATGTTATTCCTAACACTCTCAAACTAGGAAAAAACCCCAATGCTTGTCAATTGATGAATGGATAAACAAATTGTGGTATATTCATATGATGGAATATTACTTAGCAATAAAAGGAACAAGCTGCTGATAAATGTAATATCAATATCTTGGATTAATCTTAAAAGCAGTATGGTAAATAAAGGACATAATAAAAAATCAATAATTATTTAAAAATGAAAGAAATTATTTATATGCCATCAAAACATTTAGCAAACACAAATTTAAAAATTTATTTTTATATTTTCATATAAATTATCTAAAACCTAATAAATTTTGAATTTATATGAAATTTCAAAGAGCTAAAAATATCTAAAAAATATTTTAAGAAAACAGGATAGGAGAGCTTTCTCTGTAATAACATATTTTTTTTTTGTTACATATTGCATATGTATGCATATGCATATGTACGCATAAATATGCAAAATTACATATTGCAAACCTATAGTAATAAGAAGAATGGTTTTAGCAAATGAAGATCAATGACACAGAATAGAGAGCTTTATATTAGCACTAAGTATAAATGGATACTTGACTTATTACACAAATATTAGTGCAGATAAGTGTAAAAAAACACAGACTTTAAATAAACTATGCAAGCATAGTTGCTCTCAGTATTTGTTTAAAGGTTAACTCTTGATTTGCACCATATTAAGAGAAACCAGTTCTTAAAGATCTAAATTGATCTTCATGATCTATATTTTAAAAGGTAAAAAACTATAATGTGTTTAAGAGAAAAATAGAAGCATATCTTTAAACCTTGGGGTAGGAATGATTTAGACAAGACAAAAATTACAGAGCCATAATGATAAAGATATACAAAGAGGAGAGCATTAAGTTAGCAATTTCCATTAATGAAAAGACATTTCATTATAGAGACAAGATAAGCTACAGTGAGAACATATCTGTAAGACTTAAAACTAACAAAATATCCAGAATGTATGCTGCTGCTGCTGCTGCTGCTGCTAAGTCACTTCAGTCGTGTCCGACTCTGTGTGACCCCATAGACGGCAGCCCACCAGGCTCCCCCATCCCTGGGATTCTCCAGGCAAGAATACCAGATAGGTTGCCATTTCCTTTTCCAATGCATGAAACTGAAAAGTCAAAGTGAATTCACTCAGTCGTGTCTGACTTTTAGCAACCCCATGGACTGCAGCCTACCAGGCTCCTCCATCCATGGGATTTTCCAGGCAAGAGTACTGGAGTGGGGTGCCATTGCCTACTCCACCAGAATGTATAACAGAATCCAAAATATATAACAGCCTCCCAAAAAATCAAAGTTAAAGAAGAAGACAGATAACACAACAGAGAGATTAACAGTTTTAAGAGGCGCTTCACAAAAGAGGACATCTAAATAAGTACAATGGAATGAATATTTGTGTCCCCCTAAAATTTCTAATTTTAATTGAAGTCCTAGTCCACAATGTGATTCTGTTTGGAGGGGGGAATTCTTTAGGAGATAATTAGGTCAGTAAGGTGGAGTCCTCATGAATGAGACTAGTACCCTTTGAAGAAGAGAAGAAATGAACTCTCTTCATCATGTGAGGATACAGCAGGAAGGCAGTTATTTGAAAACCAGGAAGAGGGATCTCACCAAAGATCAAATTTGCTGACATTTTGATCTTATACTTCCCAGGCTCCAGAACTCTGAGAAATATATTTCTGTTGTTTAAGCCACCCAGTTTAGGATATTTTATTATAGAAGCCCAAGTGGACTATCACAATGATCAATAAGTATGATAAAATTGACATGGATATTCATTAGTAATGAGGGAAATGCATATTATAATAACAGTGAGTTTCCAGTACACATGTTCCATATTGGCAGATACTAATCCATACTTGTGGAGCAAATGTTGACATATAAATATACCAAGTATTGGCACACAGTAATCTCTCATGCATCACTTAGGATTGGAAATTAGCACAACATTGTGCAAACTGATATAACATTATCTAGTAATGCTATGTGTCAGTTCAGTTCCTCCGTCAAGCCTGACTCTTTGCGACCCCATGGACTGCAGCACGCCAGGCCTCCCTGTCCATTACCAACTCCTGGAGTTTACTCAAACTCATGTCCATTGAGTCAGTGATGCCATCAAACCATCTCATCCTCTGTCATCCCCTTCTCCTCCCACCTTCAATCATTCTCAGCATCAGGGTCTTTTCAAATGAGTCCATTCTTAGCATCAGGAGGCAAAAGTATTGGAGTTTCATCTTCAGCATCAGTCCTTCCAGTGAATATTCAGGACTGATTTCCTTTAGGATGAACTCGTTGGATGTCCTGGAAGTCCAAGGGACTCTCAAGAGTCTTCTCTGACACCAAAGCATCAATTCTTTTGTGCTAAGTTTTCTTTATGGTCCAACTCCAACATCCATACATGACCACTGGAAAAACCATAGCTTTGACTAGATGGACCTTTGTTGGCAAAGTAATGTCTATGCTTTTTAACACACTGTCCAGGTTGGTCATAACTTTTCTTCCAAGGAGCAAGCGTCTTTTAATTTCACAGCTGCAGTCACCATCTGCAGGGATATTGGAGCACCCCAACCCACCCCCCAACCCCTGCCGCCAAAATAATGTATGCCACTGTTTCCACTGTTTCCACATCTATTTGCCATGAAATGATGGGACCAGATGCCATGATCTTCATTTTCCGAATGTTGAGTTTTTAGCCAACTTTTTCATTCTCCTCTTTCACTTTCATCAAGAGTTTCTTCAGTTCTTCTTTGCTTTCTGCCATAAGGGTGGTGTCATTTGCATATCTGAGGTTATTGATATTTCTCCTGGTAAACTTGATTCCAACTTGTGCTTCATCCTGCCCAGCATTTCTCATGATGTACTCTGCAAAAAAGTTAAATAAACAGGGTGACAATATACAGCCTTGGTGTACTCGTTTCCCTATTTGGAACAAGTCTGTATTTCCATGTCTAATTCTGACTGCTGCTTCTTGACCTGCATACAGATTTCTCAGGAGACAGGTCAGGTGGTCTGGTATGTCCATCTCTTTAAGAATTTTCCACATTTTGTTGTGATCCACACAGTCAAAGGCTTTGGCATAGTCAATAAAGCTGAAGTAGATGTTTTTCTGGAACTATCTTGCTTTTTCAATGATCCAGTGGATGTTAGCAATTTGATGTCTGGTTCCTCTACCTTTCTAAATCCAGCTTGAACATCTGGAAGTTTCATGGTTCACGTAATGTTGAAGCCTGGTTTGGAGAATTTTGAGCATCACTTTGCTAGCATGTGAGATGAATGCAATTGCGCAGTAGTTTGAGCATTCTTCAGCATTGCCTTTGCTTGGAATTGGAATGAAAACTGACCTTTTTCAGTCCTGTGGCCACTGCTGAGATTTCTAAATTTGCTGGCACATTGAGTGTAGCACTTTCACAGCATCATCTTTCAGGATTTGAAATAGCTCAGCTGGAATTCCATCACCTCCACTAGCTTTGTTCATAGTGATGCTTTCTAAGGCCCACTTGACTTCACATTCCAGGATGTCTGGCTCTAGGTGAGTGATCACACAATCGTGATTATCTGGGTTGTGAAGATCTTTTTGTATAGTTCTGTGTATTCTTGCCACCTCTTCTTAATATCTTCTGCTTCTGTTAGGTCCATAATATTTCTGTTCTTTATTGTCCACATCTTTGCATGAAATGTTCCCTTGGTATCTCTAATTTTCTTGAAGAAATCTCTATTCTTTCCCTTTCTATTGTTTTCCTCTATTTCTTTGCATTGATCACTGAGGAAGGCTCTCTTGTCTCTCCTTGCTATTCTTTGGAACTCTGCATTCAAATTGGTATATCTTTCTTTTTCTCCTTTGCCTTTCACTTCTTTTCTTTTCACAGGTATTTGTAAGGCCTCCTCAGAACCACTCTGCCTTTTTGCATCTATTTTCTATGGGGATAGTCTTGATCCCTGTCTCCTGTACAGTGTCAGGAACCTCTGTCCATAGTTCTTCAGACACTCTAACAGATCTAGTCCCTTGAATCTATTTGTCACTTACACTGTATAATTGTAAGGGATTTGATTTAGGTCATACCTGAATGCTCTGGTGATTTTCCCTACTTTCTTCAATTTAAGTCTGAATTTGGCAATAAGGAGTTCATGGTCTGAGACACTGTCAGTTCCAAGTCTTGTTTTTGCTGACTGTATAAAGCTTCTCCATCTTTGGCTGCAAAGAATATAATCAATCTGATTTTGGTATTGACCATTTGGTAATACCCCTCGTCCAAAGTAAGGAGCAGTGGCTGCACTTTGCTGGAGCAGCCGTGAAGAGATACCCCACATCCAAGGTATGAGAAACCCAAGTAAGATGGTAGGTATTGCAAGAGGACATCAGAGGGCAGACACACTGAAACCATAATCACAGAAAACTAGTCAATCTGATCACACTAGGACCACAGCCTTGTCTAACTCAATGAAACTAAGCCATGCCCTGTGGGGCCACCCAAGATGGGCAGGCATGGTGGAGAGGTCTGACACGATGTGGTCCACTGGAGAAGGGAATGGCAAACCACTTCAGTGTTCTTGCCTTGAGAACCCCATGAACAGTATGAAAAGGCAAAATGATAGGATACTGAAAGAGGAACTCCCCATGCCTAATATGCTACTGGAGATCAGTGGAGAAATAACTCCAGAAAGAATGAAGGGATGGAGCCAAAGCAAAAACAGTACCCAGTTGTGGATGTTACTGGTGATAGGTCCAATGCTGTAAAGAGCAATATTGCATAGGAACCTGGAATGTCAGGTCCATGAATCAAGGCAAATTGGAAGTGGTCAAACAGGAGATGGCAAGAGTGAACGTTGACATTCTAGGAATCAGTGAACTAAAATGGACTGGAATGGGTGAAATTAACTCAGATGACCATTACATCTACGACTGCAGGCAGGAATCCCTTAGAAGAAATGGAGTAGCCATCGTGGTCAACAAAAGAGTCTGAGATGCAGTACTTGGATGCAATCTCAAAAATGACAGAATGATCTCTGTTCATTTCCAAATCAAACCATTCAACATCACAGTAATCCAAGTCTATGCCCCAACCAGTAATGCTGAAGAAGCTGAAGTTGAGCAGTTCTGTGAAGACCTACAAGACCTTTTAGAACTAACACCCAAAAAAGATGGGTTTTTCATTACAGGAGACTAGAATGCAAAAGTAGGAAGTCAAGAAACAACCTGGAGTAACTGGCAAATTTGGCCTTGGAATATGGAATGAAGCAGGGCAAAGACTAATAGAGTTTTGCCAAGAAAATGCACTGGTCATAGCAAACACCCTCTTCCAACAACACAAGAGAAGACTCTACACATGGACATCACCAGATGGTCAACACCGAAGTCAGATTGATTATATTCTTTGCAGCCAAAGATGGAGAAGCTCTATACAGTCAACAAAAACAAGACCAGGAGATGACTGTGGCTCAGATCATGAACTCCTTATTGCCAAATTCAGACTGAAATTGAAGAAAGTAGGGAAAACCACTAGACCATTCAGGTATGACCTAAATCAAATCCCTTATGATTATACAGTGGAAGTGAGAAATAGATTTAAGGGCCTAGATCTGATACATAGACTGCCTGATCAACTATGGACGGAGGTTCATGACATTATACAGGAGACAGGTATCAAGACCATCCCCATAGAAAATAAATGCAAAAAAGCAAAGTGGCTGTCTGGGGAGGCCTTCCAAATAGCTGTGAAAAGAAGAGAAGCAAAAAGCTAAGGAGAAAAGGAAAGATATAAGCATCTGAAAGCAGAGTTCCAAAGAATAGCAAGAAGAGATAAGAAAGCCTTCCTCAGTGATAAATGCAAAGAAATAGAGGAAAACAACAGAATGGGAAAGACTAGAGATCTCTTCAAGAAAATTCGAGATACCAAAGGAACATTTCATGGAAAGATGGGCTCGATAAAGGACAGAAATGGTATGGACCTAACAGAAGCAGAAGATATTAAGAAGAGGTGGCAAGAATACACAGAAGAACTATATAAAAAAGATCTTCACAACCAAGATAATCACAATGGTGTGATCACTGACCTAGAGCCAGACATCCTGGAATGTGAAGTCAAGTGGGCCTTAGAAAGCATCACTACGAACAAATCTAGTGGAAGTGATGGAATTCCAGCTGAGCTGTTTCAAATCCTGAAAGATGATGCTGTGAAAGTGCTGCACTCAATATGCCAGCAAATTTGGAAAACACAGCAGTGGCCACAGGACTGGAAAAGATCAGTTTTCATTCCAATCCCAAAGAAAGGCAATGCCCATGCATGCTACCGCACAATTGCACTCATCTCACACGCTAGTAAGGTAATGCTCAAAATTCTCCAAGCCAGGCTTCAGGAATATGTGAACCGTGAACTTCCTGATGTGCAAGCTGGTTTTAGAAAAGGCAGAGGAACCAGAGATCAAATTGCCAACATCCACTGGATCATCGGAAAAGCAAAAGAGTTCCAGAGAAACATCTATTTCTGCCTTATTGACTATGCCAAAGCCTTTGACTGTGTGGATCACAACAAACTGTGGAAAATTCTGAAAGAGATGGAAATACCAGACCACCTGACCTGCCTCTTGAGAAACCTATATGCAGGTCAGGAAGCAACAGTTAGAACTGGACATGGAACAACAGACTGGTCCAAATAGCAAAAGCAGTACATCAAGGCTGTATATTGTCACCCTGCTTATTTAACTTCTATGCAGAGTACATCTTGAGAAATGTTGGGCTGGAAGAAACACAAGCTGGAATCAAGATTGCCAGGAGAAATATCAATAACATCAGATACGCAGATGACACGACCCCTAAGGCAGAAAGTGAAGAGGAACTAAAAAGCCTCTTGATGAAAGTGAAAGAGGAGAGTGGAAAAGTTAGCTTAAAGCTCAACATTCAGAAAATTAAGATCACGGCATCTTGTCCCATCAATTCATGGGAAATAGATGCGGAAACAGTGGAAACAGTGTTAGACTTTATATTTTTGGGCTTCAAAATCACTGCAGATGGTGACTGCAGCCATGAAATTAAAAGACGCTTACTCCTTGGAAGAAAAGTTATGACCAACCTAGATAGCATATTCAAAAGCAGAGACATTACTTTGCCAACAAAGGTCTCTCTAGTCAAGGCTATGGTTTTTCCAGTGGTCATGTATGGATGTGAGAGTTGGACTGTGAAGAAAGCTGAGCACCGAAGAACTGATGCTTTTGAACTGTGGTGTTGGAGAAGACTCTTGAGAGTCCCTTGGACTGCAAGGAGATCCAACCAGTCCATTCTGAAGGACATCAGCCCTGGGATTTCTTTGGAGGGCATGATGCTGAAGCTGAAACTCCAATACTTTGGCCACCTCATGTGAAGAGTTGACTCATTGGAAAAGACTCTGATGCTGGGAGGGATTGGGGGCAGGGGGAGAAGGGGATGACAGAGGATGAGATGGCTGGATGGCATCACTGACTTGATGGACGTGAGTCTGAGTGAACTCCGGGAGTTGGTGGTGGACAGGGAGGTCTGGTCTGCTGCGATTCATGGGGTTACAAAGAGTCGGACATGACTGAGCGACTGAACTGAACTGATTTGGTGATGTCCTTGTGTAGAGTCTTCTCTTGTGTTGTTGGAAGAAGTTGTTTGCTATGATCAGTGTGTCTTGGCAAAACTCTATTAGCCTTTGCCCTGGTTCACTCTACTCCAAGGCCAAATTTACCTGTTACTCCAGGTATTTCTTGACTTTCTACTTTTGCATTCCAGTCCCCTATAATGAAAACGACACCTTTTTTGATTGTTAGTTCTAAAAGATCTTGTAGGTTTTTATAGAACCATTCAACTTCAGCTTCTTCAGCATTACTGGTCAGGGCATAGACTTAGATTAGTGTGATGTTGAATGGTTTGTCTTGGAAACGAACAGAGATCCATTCTGTCATTTTTGAGATTGCATCCAAGTACTGCATTTCAGACTCTTTTGTTGACTATAATGGCTACTCCATTTGTTTTAAGGGATTCCTGACCATAGTAGTAGATAAAATGGTCATCTGAGTTAAATTCACCTAATCTAGTCCATTTTAGTTCTCTGATTCCTAAAATGTCGACATTCTCTCTTGCCATCTTCTGTTTGATTACTTCCAATTTGCCTTGATTCATGGACCTAACATTCTAGGTTCCTATGCAATATTGCTCTTCACAGTATTGGACTTTACTTACATCACCAGTCACATCCACAACTGGGTGTTGTTTTAGCCTTGGCTCCATCTCTTCATTCTTTCTGGAGTTATTTCTCTACTCTTCTCCAGTAGTTTATTGGGCATCTACTGACCTGGGGAGTTCATCTTTCAGTGTCCTATCTTTTTGCCTTTTCATACTATTCATGAGGTTCTCAAGGCAAGAAAACTGAAGTGGTTTGCCATTCCCTTCTCCAGCAGACCACATTTGTCAGAACTCTCCACCATGACCCTTCAGTCTTGGGTGGCCCTACATGGCATGATTGATAGTTTCATTGAATTAGACAAGGCTGTGGTCCATGTGATCAGATTGTTTAGTTTTCTGTGATTGTGGTTTTCATTCTCTCTGCCCTCTGATGGAAAAGGATAAGAGGCTTATGGAAGCTTCCTGATGGGAGAGACTGACTGAGGGGGAAACTAGTCTTATTCTGATGGGCAGGGCCATATTCAGTAAATCTTTAACCCATTTTTCTGTTAATGGGTGGAGCTTTGTTCCCTCCCTTTTATTACCTGGGCCCAGACTATGGTGGAGGTAATGAAGATAATGGCCACCTCCTTGGAAAGGTCCCATGCACGCACTGGAACACTTAGTGCCCCTAACCCTGCAGCAGGCCATTGCCAACCCACTCCACTGCAGACTCCGGACACTCACAGGCAAGTCTGGGTCAATCTCTTGTGGGGTCACTGCTCCTTTCTCCTGGGTCCTGGTGCACACAAGGTTCTATTTGTACCCTCCAAGAGTCTATTTCCCCAGTCCTGTGTAAGTTCTGGCAGCTCTGTGGTGGGATTAATGGCGACCTCCTCCAAGAGGGCTTATGCCATACCCAAGTCTGCTGCACCTAGAGCCCCTCCCTCCTACGCTGTCCACTGCTGACCTGTACCTCCACAGGAGACACACAAACACAGTGCTGTCTCAGTCTTTGTGGAGTCTCTGGATCCTGGTGAACTCAAGATTTGTTTGAGCCCTCTGAGTATCTCTGGTGGGTATGAGATTCAATTCTAAATGCAATTTCGCCCCTCCTACCATCTTGCTGGAGCTTCTCCTTTGCCCGTGGACCTGGGGTATCTCTTCAAAGTCACTCCAGTGCCACGCAATTGATGCTCCAGCGCCTACCATCTTGCTGGGCTTCTCTGCCCTTGGTCATGGGGTATCTCCTCACAGTCACTCCAGCACCGTGCAGCCACTGCTCCAGTGCAACGCAGCCACCAGGTAATGCTATAATTTGGAGAAAAATAATGTAGCCCAAAAATACACATATACCATGACTTAGTCTTTCCATTTCTAAGTGTACACTCTACAAATCTGCATACTTATATACAACAAGAAATAAGATACAGGCTGCTCAAAGCACCATTTTTCAAATTTTCCAAAAAGCAAACAGAGTTCTTTAAGAGTAAAATGGATAAACAAATAGCAATAGCAGTAATAAATATTATATGGCAGTGAAAATTAATGAGTAGTTCTATGTATATCAATATCATGAAACAATCTTCATAGTGAATGAAAAATAGCAAGTTATAGAAAACACATGTGGCATGATTCCACTTATATAGTATTCAAATGAGGCAAAACTAAAATATTTCTCTTGGGAATGCATAAACAAGAACCAAAAGGAAACAAGGACGTGATTTTTATTAGTGTCAGAATAATGATTACCTCAAAGGGGAGAGAATGGTAGGAAAAGACATGTAGGGGTTCTGAAATGCTGATAATATTCTTTTGCTTGACTTATGTAATATTTACATGATTGTTGCTTATAACTATTTACTAAACTGAAATGCGGGCTTGCCCTGTGGCTCAGTGGAAAAGAAGCTGCCTGCCAATGCAGGAGACATGGGTTCAATTCCTGGGTCAGGAAGATCCCCTGGAGAAGTAAATGGCAACCCTCTCCAGTATTCTTGCCTGGGAAATCCCATGGACAGAGGAACCTGGCAGGCTACAGTCCATGCAGTCACGAAAGAGTTGGATAGATACGACTTAGCAGCTAAACAACAAAACTGAAATGCATTGTATACACTTTACCAGTTGTGTATACATTCTGTTTGATAATAAAAGTATTTAAAAAGCAAAAAACCACAAGTCTGTAAAAACGTAGTGAGAGATGTTTAGGCTCTTTTCCTGGGTCAACAGACCTCATGATGTTAAAACCCGAATATCAGTCTCTGAGGAAGCATCACAGGGCCTGTCAGCAAAAGGATTGGGTCGGGATAGGGTGAGGGTATTATACGCATTTTTAAGTCCACTCCAGTGCTACCCATGTGTCAGAAATGAGCTCTATGAAAATCATTTTTTCTGTTTCTTACACTCACCTCTACTTGCAGCCTAAAAACTAAGGTGTCTAGACTCACAATTTCAGAGAAAATGTAGAGCTAATTCAAGCTAAAAGTAAAGACGCCTAACTTGAGCATAACCAGTCATGATGGAGCACTTCACCTACTCCACAGAGGTAACTTCATGCATACTGACAGTGCCTCAGAGCATTGGATTGGTTCAGCAGTGAAGCACGGAAATCTGTGTCCGAAGTGAAAATAATTCGATACACAAAAATGCTTTAAATCTTTATAATGGTAGAGAAATGTTATGGTTGGTGTAAAACCAAGTCATTACTGGAGGCAAATGACTGAACTAAAGAAATTTGATTTCCCTTGGATTTTAACTTCATGGGTGGCTGCCTACAGGAAAACTCAATATATCTCTAAGACTTCTGCCTCTTTGTCAATTTAACTGAAATCAGCCTATGAAATCCAAATGATTTGATTTCACAAGAAACTAGGAATATATCTGAAGGCCATATTTTTAATCAAAATACAGAATTCCTTGAAGAATATGGTTTCTTTGGCAGATTAATTTATGAAATCATAAATAAATTCAGTTTCTTATGAATATAAATAGTAAAATTTGATCTCCAGCCGAAAGAGGTCAGTTTGTGATAAAACTTAGTGAAACATCATTAGATGATGGTCTGGTCTAACCATCAGAACTAAGTCTGGTCACTTTAAGAGTACTAGTTTCTGGAATTAGAAAAAGTGATAAAAAGGGGGAAACTGAAAGGAAGATTCTAATACTCATTATGTTTGTAATTTCAGTTTCAGGCTGACAAAGTCATGAGTTTATTGGGTCTAATGAAAAGATTACTGTTTAGAAAGGATCATGGATCAGGGAGACTACAAGCTATCTGCATTAACATGCTCTGGTACAATGTTCTAAAGGCCAAAGAGATAGGAAATTGGGTAAGACATACACATGACTCCTTGCGCTTTCTTCTCATAGGAAAGCAGATTGGAGAACTGCTCCATTAAATAATGAACTGCTTGAGGCTATGGGTCATGCCTTTCTTTCTTTACAGTATTCTAACTAATTGATAGTTCTTTATACAGTGTTCCTATGAACCATCCACTCAAGAATTACTGATTTGCCTGTAGAGGCAACTTGTTTATTGTGATACCATTGATCAAGAAACAGTATGAAATAGAAGTACTTTTTCCTGACATTGACCCCATATAGGTGCCAGAAACTAAGACTTCCATTTCAAATCAGACAAAGAATATCTTGCTTCCATTAGTATTTACTTTATTCTAGGAAGTGATCATGAAAAGTGATTAGCAGGACTGCTTCAGTTCAGTTCAGTTCAGTCGCTCAGTCGTGTCCAACTATTTGCGACCCCATGAATTGCAGCACGCCAGGCCTCCCTGTCCATCACCATATCCCGCAGTTCACTCAAACTCATGTCCATCGAGTCGGTGATGCCATCCAGCTATCTAATCCTCTGTCGTCCCCTTCTCCTCCTGCCCCCAATCCCTCCCAGCATCAGAGTCTTTTCCAATGAGTCAACTCTTCGCATGAGGTGGCCAAAGTACTGGAGTTTCAGCTTTAGCATCATTCCTTCCAAAGAACACCCAGGACTGATCTCCTTTAGAATGAACTGGTTGGATCTCCCTGCAGTCCAAGGGACTCTCAAGAGTCTTCTCCAACACCACAGTTCAAAAGCATCAATTCTTCGGTGCTCTGCTTTCTTTACAGTCCAACTCTCACATCCATACATGACTACTGGAAAAACCATAGCCTTGACTAGATGGACCCTTGTTGTCAAAGTAAAGTCTCTGGTTTTGAATATGCTATCTAGGTTGGTCATAACTTTCCTTCCAAGGAGTGTCTTTTAATTTCATGGATGCAATCACCATCTGCAGTGATTTTTCAGTCCTCTGTAAATACTGAATGAGGATATTGGCATCTTCCCTTAATAACTGACCCAAGTTTAAGAGAGGCATGGAGAAAAACAGAACATGGGGGTAAATTAGTTGATGTACTGAATACTTATGCTACATCTCAATCCTAATGACTTCAATAAAAATGTCCTTTACTGGCTTGTCTAACTGGAATCCCAGAAGTGGGGTGTACTTGAGGATAAACCAGCCTGTGACTCTGGCAATTTCTCTGCAATTTTTTTGACTGTGTCCTCTTCTAAGGAGAGATTATATGTTTGGGCTGCTTCTTCTTTGGAGGAAAATGCCTGTGGTGGTTCCTGGCTTCACACTCATCTCCCACACTGTCCCAAGGAAGAAAGAAAATGTTCTTAATACACCTTATAAGCAAGGGTCCTTATATCCAGCTTAAACTGGCTGTTTATAATACTCGCTCATCCCTGCCTTATACTGATTGTGTACAAGGCAATACAATGGGTTGATTAAGACAAGCCAAGGAGGCTGAGCCTTGAAGCTGGGAGGAGTCAGTTTTCCTCACAGTTGTTATAATGACTAACAGCAAAATCTTGAGCCCAAATTTCAAATTTAGATGTCAGAGGAAAAAGAAAAATTATTCTGGTTAGGCAAACCAAAAAGGAAAAGGGAGAGGAAGAAAGAAAAAGGAAAAACTATAGCGATGGTTCTCATTTTGGCTGCACATGAGAATCACCTGAAAGCATTTACAAATTTCAACATAGCGGCCAAAGCACTGGGTGAGGGCAATGCTTTTCAAGGTTCCATAGTTGGTTCCAGTGTGCAGTTCCGTGAGACCACCACAATGTGTGGGAAGAGTTTATTACAGGAAGACAGAACTAATATCTGTCAGCTTCTCTTATCAGGTGGGGATTTTGAAGAGAGATGAGTTGGTTTTATTCCCCAAGCTGTGGCGGCTTAAAGCCACCTGAGCTGACAGTTGTATTTCCTCTTACAAAATGGCTTAAATGTAGTGGAATTGTACTTTTCTAGCCTCACAGTGAACAACAGAAAGGTTACAAGAGGAACTAAATCCCTCATGGGAAGCGTAGAGAGAGTCATTGTAAGCACTGCTTTTCCAGAGCAATGGAAAATAGACGGGGATTACAGTTGGGTTTAAAATACCATTTCTTCCCCTCCACCGTTAGCACTATTTGTAGAGTGTGCAACCGTGGGTTCAGCACGGTCAGCTGTGGCATGGCTTTACTTTGTTTTGTTCTCTGATCTCATCACTATCCTTTCATCCACTTACTATTCGTTTTCTCTGTCGGTTTGGTGCTCTGCATTCTGTAGTTTCCTACCTGAGAGTTTAGCAGATAAATCATGTTGAATTACAACAAAGAAAAACCAAAACCCTCTTCAGATTTGTAATTTCCCATTTTCTTTACTACGCGTGTGTGCGATGAGAGGGTTTAGGGGGTGCAGTTATAAGGGAAATAAAATAGAAAATGGACTTTTCTCTCATTTGATTTCTAAAACTGGGCTTTTTTGGAAAGTCTAACTTTTTCGTTTGATTCATGAATTTCATTTGTGTTCAGAAAATACTTTACAAGAAAAAGACCAGCTAATTGGCCTTTGTTTCATCCTAAATTAATTCACTCACCCATTAATTTCACACAACCAAAATTATTGAATGCTTGATATATGTCAGGTACTGTAATTGGGGTAAAATTAAAAGCGTCTATCCTTATGAAGCTTATATTCTAATGAGGAAAGATAGTTTATAAACAAATATATAGTAGATCAAGTAGCAGTAAATTTGATGTGGAATAAGAAAGAAAGTTAAGAATGAAAGAGAATCTTGAGGGGGTGGGTGCAGTGGGAGACAATGTAGGTATCAGTATTTTGAATAGAATGATGAGTGAAGAACTCCTCCTAAGGTGGCATGTGAAGAGAGACCTGAAGAAAATGATGAGCAAACCATGGGTATATCTGGGGGAAAAATTGTAGGCAGAGAAAACAGTAGGTGCAAAGACTCAGGTGGGAGAATGCTGGCATGCCTGAGGGGCAGTGAGGCTAACAGAGAGGGAGGAGAGTAGAGACAGAGAGAACCGGGCTCAGATTATGAAATATCTTGTACGCCATTTGCAGAATTTCAGACTTAACTTAAATGAAAGGAGAAGCCATTAGAAGATTTTGAACAAAGGAATGACATCATCTGACATATTTGAAAGGTATTCTCTATTGAGAAACAGCTAAAGAGAGCAAGAGTAGACTCACAGATGGTTAAATAGTTATGGTTTAATAATTTTACCTTTAGTATTGGGTTAGGGTGTGAGATAAGATCATGGCTTCACTTGTTGAATACATTCATACTTGGTAAGTGAGATTCCTTTGCCATAAATTAAATTTTCATGCTAAAAACTATAATCTGTTTCAGAGGCCTTTATCCAGTTCATTGAACTAACTATTGATTATTGTACTAATACCTTAACTATTGAATTACTGTAGCTTTTATTATACAGTGATAAAATGTTTTCAGTGAATATTTGATTAATCAGAAAATATTCATCATATAATATTAGGTCACCTGAAGGAAATACACAGAAATACAAATACTGATGTTCTTAGGATAATAATATTACAGTGTTTTTTCCCTTTATGCTTCT
This sequence comes from Bos indicus x Bos taurus, assembly GCF_003369695.1. Lineage (NCBI taxonomy): Eukaryota > Metazoa > Chordata > Mammalia > Artiodactyla > Bovidae > Bos > Bos indicus x Bos taurus. The sequence goes on along the minus strand of NC_040076.1, from coordinate 62,754,970 downwards.
CTATAGCTTCCTAATTTTCCATGATAATCATATATTTAATTTACAATTAGACAGCAATGTTTAAACATTCAAGCAAGACAAATAATTCTCTCCTTTACCACAAATACTCATCCTTAGTATATTCATACCACTTGTGTTATTTTAGTAAATATAAATGCCTCAAAGAAACTGATTTCCCAATAAATTAAGAATTCCAGACTCATATATCTGCACCTGCTCAACATTTCAACTTGAACATCTAACAGGCAAATATCAAATTCAGCATGACTGGAAAAAAGTCGTAAATCCCCTCTCTCCAAAACGGCTTCTCTGCGAATTTTCCTAATGTGGTAAATGGCACCACTTGTCATCTACCTACTTAAGTCAAAGATCTTGCTGTCATTCTGACTCCTCATTTTCTTTCAGGCTTGACCCCTATTTATCAAAATTTGTTGGTTCTATCCTAAAAAACCTCTACCAAATATTTTTATTTCTCACCCCCTCAAAGACCACCACCTACTATTTCATCTTCCCCTGCTACACTCAGTTTTCCATACAGCAACATGACAGATGCTTAAAACACCTGAATCCGATCATTTTAGTCACTCCCACAAGACATTTCAATAGTTTACTATCACACTAAAAGTAGAAATCAAAATCTACATGACCAACTAAATCCTGCTGTGTGTTTCCCGGAATGACTCCTCTCTTTCTCATCAGGCCCCATCCACCCTGGCTTTCTTGAGGTTTCTCAGCTTAAATTAAAGCATTTATCTAAGACTTCTTGCATTTCTTGTTCTTTCTGCCTAGAATGCTCTTCTTCCAAACATTTTGATTGGTTGTTCCCTTACATAATTTTATCCCTGCTTAAAAAATCACCTCTTCAAAAGAGGACTTCTATGACCAGCTTTTAAAAAATAGCACTGTGAATCATGTTCCATCTTTTTACCTGGCTTGTTTTCCCTCAAAGTATGCATGCTTGCTACTGTGCATGCATGCTAAGCCACTCCAGTCATACCGACTCTTTGCAATCCCATGACTGCAGTCCACCAGGCTCCTCTGTCCATGGGATTTTCCAGGCAAGAATACTGAAGTGGGTTGTCATGCCCTCCTCCTGGGGATCTTCCCGACCCATGGATCGAACTTGCATCTCTGACATCTTTTGCACTGGCAGGCAGGTTCTTTAATACACTACTAGACACTTGGTTTTGAAAATTGCCTGTCCTGGCTGTGATTCAGAGCCCCAAACTCCTGCATTTATTGGCACCACCCCTGCCTCTGCCAGAGAGATAATGGAGAAATGAGAAGAAAACATTCCAAAAAACCTGTGATGGATATAATCAAGATTTTAAGAGAAATATTGTAGTCACAAGTCAGAAGTAACAGGTTCTTAAGAAATAAAGAAAGAAGGGAGGAAGGAAGGAAATAGAAAGATCAGAGGGAGTTTAAAACTATGATAGTAGAAGTGACATATATATTTTCTTTATATATATAAACATATTTATATAATATATATTTTATATACCATAAACTATTTATAATAAATTGTATGTATTTTTTATCCTCTTCTGACTATGCACTTACCTTTTATTTTATTGAAATATACTTGACTGCAATATTATTTTATTGTTATCCAGTCACAGTTGTGTCTGACTCTTTGTGATCCCATGGACTGTACCACATCAGTCTTCCTTGTCCTTCACCAACTCCCAGAGTTTGCTCAGACTCATGTTCATCGAGTAGGTGATGCCATCCAACCATCTCATCCTCTGTCATCCCCTTCTCCTCACACCTTCAAACTTTTCCAGCATCATGGTCTTTTCCAATGAGTCAGTTCTTTGCATCAGGTGGCCAAAGTATTGGAGCTTCAGCTGCAACATCAGTCCCTCCAATGAATATTCAGGATTTCCTTTAGGATTGACTAGTTTGATTTCCTTGCAGTCCAAGGGGTCTCAAGAGTCTTCTCCAACACCACAGTTCAAAAGCATCAGTTCTTCAGTGCTCAGCTTTCTTTATGGTCCACCTCTCACAACCATACATGTTCAGTTTAGTTTAGTTCAGTTCAGTTCTGTTGCTCAATCATGTCCGACTCTTTGTGACCCCATGGACTGCAGCACCATACATGACTGCATTCATACATGACTACTGGATAAACCATAGCTTTGACTATATGGACCTTTGTTGGCAAAGTGATGTCTCTCCTTTTTAATACGCTGTCTAGGTTTGTCATAGTTTTTCTTCTAAGGAGCAAGCATCTTTTAATTTTATGGCTGCAGTCACCATTTGCAGTTATGTTCATAAAAATGCTGAGCACAGAGCCTGACTTTCAGAAGATACTCAGTAGATGTTTGATAAGTACAGTTAGATATCTGGCATTAATTAGGCCATAGGAAATATTGCTTACTACTCACTAGGTTTTCATAGAACCATTCAACTTCAGCTTCTTCAGCGTTACTGGTTGGGGCATAGACTTGCATCACCGACTTGACGGACGTGAGTCTGAGTGAACTCCGGGAGTTGGTGATGGACAGGGAGGCCTGGCGCGCTGCGATTCATGGGGTCACAAAGAGCTGGACACGACTGAGCGACTGAACGGAAGTGACTGAACTGAACTCACTAGGTGTTTATTAAATTTTATTTTTCTTTCCTTTCCCTCTGGTTAAAAATTAAAGAAGGCAACTTCTCTTCTTCTTAAAAAGTTACAACCTACAGCTATTGTCAGTATAATAATTCAAGGTCTATGGTGAGTGCTTTTCATGTATGCGCTTGCATTTGTACGTACTCTTTGGGAAAATGTCTATTCAGGTCCTAGCCCATTATTTATGGTTATTTGTTTTTTGATACGCTGTATGAGGTTTTTTTTGTATATATTAGTATTAATCCCTTACTGGATATTTCATTTTCTATGTAAAAGCTTTTTATTTGATGTGGTTCCATTTGTTTATTTTTACTTTTGTTTCCCTTGCCTGAGAAGATATGTGCAAAAAATATTACTAAGATTAATGTCAAAGAGCTATGATTTATTCCAGGAAACACATGGTTTCAAGTCTTACATTTAAGTCTTTAATCCACTTTTAGTTTATTTTTAAAGATGGTGTGAGAAAGTAGTTTAGTTTGGTTCTTAACATGTAGTTGTTCAGATTTTCCAACCTTTATTCTCTTTTGCAAATTGTATATTATTATCTTCTTTATTGTAGATTAATTGACCATGTAAGTGTGAGTTTATTTCTGTGTTATCTATTCTATTCCATTGATCTATGTATCTATTTTTGTGCAAGCAACATACTGTTCTGATAGTTTAAAATCAAGAAGTACAATGCCTCCAGCTTTTGTTTTCTTTCTCAGGATTGTTTTTGCTACTTGGGGTCCTTTTTATTTCCATTCTAATTTTACAATTATTTGTTTCAGTTACATGAAAGATGCCATTGTTTTGTGATTAGTGTATAGTAATGTTAGGGTATAGATTTATGTCTTTTGATTTTGTATCCTGTAACTTTACTGAATCCATTTATTAGTTCTAATAGTTTTAATGGCATTTTTAGGATTTTCTGTATATAGTATCCTGTCATCTGTAAGCAATGACAATTTTGCTTCTTTATTTAAATTTGAATTTCTTTCATTATTTTTTTTTCTTGTCAGTTGCTATGACTCGAACTTTCAATTCAGTTCAGTCACTCAGTCGTGTCCGACTACTTGTGACCCCATGACCACAGCACACCAAGGCCTCCTTGTTGATCACCAAGTCCTGGAGTTCACCCAAACCCATGTCCATTGATTCAGTGATGCCATCCAACCATCTCATCCTCTGTCTTCCCCTTCTCCTCCTGCCCTCAGTCCCTCCCAGTATCAGGGTCTTTTCAAATGAGTCAGCTCTTCGCATCAGGTGGTGAAAGTATTGGAGTTTCAGCTTCAACATCAGTCCTTCCAATGAATATTCAGGACTGATCTTCAGAATGGACTGGTTGGATCTCCTTGCAGTCCAAGGAACTCTCAAGAGTCTTCTCCAACACCACAGTTCAAAAGCATCAATTCTTCGGCACTCAGCTTTCTTCACAGTCCAACTCTCACATCCATACATGACCCCTAGAAAAACCATAGCCTTGACTAGACGGACCTTTGTTGGCAAAGTAATGTCTCTGTTTTTCAATATGCTATCTAGGTTGGTCACAACTTTCCTTCCAAGGAGTAAGCATCTTTTAATTTCATGGCTGCAGTCACCATCTGCAGTGATTTTGGAGCCTAAAAAAATAAAGTCTGACACTGTTTCCACTGTTTCCCCATCTATTTCCCATGAAATGATGCGACCAGATGCCATGATCTTTATTTTCTGAATGTTGAGTTTTAAGCCAACTTTTCCACTCTCCTCTTTCACTTTCATCAAGAGGCTTTTTAGTTCCTCTTCACTTTCTGCCATAAGGGTGGTGTCATCTGCATATCTGAGGTTATTGATATTTCTCATGGCAATCTTGATTCCAGCTTGTGCTTCTTCCAGCCTAGTGTTTCTCATGATGTACTCTGCATATAAGTTAAATAAGCAAGGTGACAATATACATCCTTCATGTACTCCTTTTCCTATTTGGAACCAGTCTGTTGTTCCATGTTCAGTTCTAACTGTTGCTTCTTGACCTGCACACAGGTTTCTCAAGAGGCAGGTCAGGTGGTCTGGTATTCCCATCTCTGGAAGAATTTTCCACAGTTTATTGTGATCCACACAGTCAAAGGCTTTGGCATAGTCAATAAACCATTCAGTATCACAATAATCCAAGGCTATGCCCCAACCAGTAATGCTGAAGAAACTGAAGTTGAACGGTTCTATGAAGACCTACAAGACCTTTTAGAACTAACACCCAAAAAAGATGTCCTTTTCATTATAGGGGACTAGAATGCAAAAGTAGAAGTCAAGAAACACCTGGAGTAATAGGTAAATTTGGCCTTGGAATATAGAATGAAGCAGGACAAAGACTAATAGAGTTTTGCCAAGAAAACACACTGGTCATAGCAAACACCCTCTTCCCACAACACAAGAGAAGACTCTACACATGGACATCACCAGATGGTCAACACCGAAATCAGATTGAAATGTCTAGTTGTGGTCTTTTCTTTCTGTTTAGAGAAATTCCTTTAACATTTCTTGTGAAGCCAGTAGAGTCCTGAACTCTCAGCCTTTGCTTATCTGTAATACTTGTTATATCTCCTTCAAATCTGAATGATAGCCTTCCTGGGTAGAGTATTTTGGATTATAAGCTTTTATTTTTTATCAAAGTATATCATTCTGGTCCTTTCTGGCTTGCAAAATTTCTGGTGAAAGGTAATTGATAATTTTATGGGAGTTCCCTTGTATGTGATTAGCTGCTTTTCTCTTGCTGCTCTTAAGATTCTCTATCTTTAATTTTTGCCATTTTAATTATAGTGTGTCTTGGAATGGACTTCTTTGAGTTCATCTTGTTTAGGACTCTCTGTGTTTCTGGATCTAGATTTCTGTTTCCTTTTTCAGACTTGGAATTTCTCAACTATTATTTCATCAAATACAATATTGTCTGCCTGCCCCCCTTTTCCTCTCCTCTCCTTCTGAGACTCCTCTGATATGAATGTCAGTATGCTTGATGTTGTCTCAGAGGCCTCTTAAGCTATTATCATTACAAAAAAGATTTTTTTTTCCTGTTCAGTTTGGGTGAGTTCCATTTCTCTTTCAGCTTATGATCCACTTCTCTGCATCATCTATCTATTCTACAATTGATTCCTTCCACTGTATTTTCTACTTCAGTAATTATATTTTTCAGCTCTCTGTGGTTCTTCTTTATGTTTTCTAACTCTTTGTTAAAATTCTTACTTTGTTTATCCATTCTTCTTGAGTTTGTTGAGAATCTTTATAATCATTACCTTGAACTATTTATCAGGTAGATTTCCTAATTCTCACTTTGTTTATCCATTCTTCTGAGATTGTTGAGAATCTTTATGATCATTACCTTGAACCATTTATTAGGTAGATTGCTTACCTCTGTTCTGGTTAGTTCATTTTCTGAGGTTTTTGTTTGTGACACATTCCTCTATCTCTTCATTTTTCTAATTCTCTGTGTTTATTTCTGTGTATTAGGAGAGACAGTTATGTTTTCCAGTCCCGGAGAAGGGATTTAATATAGGAGATGCCCTACAGGGTCCCGCTGCACACTGCTCTCTGGTCACCAGGGCTGTGTGCTCTAGGGTACTCCCTAAGTACGCTGCATGGACCTTTCTGTTATGGCAGGGCTAGTTACTGTGGGCACGATGGTAGATGGAGCTGACCTCTGGACTGGTGGACTGCCAAACTATGTGTTCTTTGGTTGCTGCTGACCCACTGGTAGGCATGTCAGGTCCCTGGAGGGTGTGTGGAGGCCCAGGTCTAGTGTTAACCTGCTGGTACTGGTAGGGCTTGGTTCCTGCATGGCTGGCTCGATCATCATGGTAGTCCAGATGATCTAGGACTGGTGCCAGACTGCTAGTGGGTGGATAAGCCCCTGGCACTAATATGCTAGAGGGAGGATCTCAAAATAGCTCTTAACAGCATCAATGTCCTTCTGGTAGTATGATCTCCCCCAAATGGCTGCTGCTGCTAAGTCACTTCAGTCGTGTCTGACTCTGTGGGACCCCATAGATGGCAGCCCACCAGGCTGCCCCGTCCCTGGGATTCTTCAGGCAAGAATACTGGAGTGGGTTGCCATTTCCTTCTCCAATGCATGAAAGGGAAAAGTCAAAGTGAAGTTGCTCAGTCGTGTCCGACTCTTAGAGACCTCATGGACTGCAGCCTACCAGGCTCCTCTGTCCATGGGATTTTCCAGGCAAGAGTACTGGAGTGGGGTGCCATTGCCTTACCAGTATCTATGTCTCAAGGGAGCCCTAGCTGCTTCCTGCCTCCCTGAGAGGCTCTACATGATTAGCAGTGATTCTGACCCATCCTCCTTTCAAACTGTATCTTTTCTGCTAGTCTGCAGGTCACTGGCATACATATTTGCTCTGTACATAGTTGTAATTTTGGTGTTACCATGGAAGGAGGTGAGCTGTGTCTTTCTCTTCTGCCTTCTTGGCCACACCCCTGCCCAGTTCTCTGTTCACTCTTTTCTACTTGTTGGTTTTTCTATTTCTTTCTTATATTAATTGCTTCTCTTTTAAAAAGCACACTTTTTCAGATTCTTGAGAGATGAAGCTTCATTTCCACTTCTTGTTTTTTCATTTCAAGGCAAATTATAGGTCACTGAACAACCTATGAATTGATTAGGTTCTGACCTCTAGTTTTCAACTGAGGATTGTGGAATTATTTACTGCATAAAAAGTATGGCCACATTGCCATTGTTTCTTTAGCAAGAAGTATGAACAAGGCATTTTCACTTTGAGCAATGATTCTTCATTGGTATCACCTGGGAATTTGTTACATGTACATTTTGGTGTATCACCCCAGATCTACTCATTCATAAACTCTGTGAGTAAGTTTCATCTGTATGTATTTTGTAAAGACCTCTGAGTGATTCTGATACACAGTAATGTTTGAAGACTGTTGCCTTAGGAAAAAAAAGGTGGGGGGGGGGGATGTTATCACAGATTTATTCAACATTTAGTTTACATAATCTCTCTGTAATTTAAATTTTAAAAGGTAATAACACTAACTCCCCCCCCCACCTTTTTTTTTTTTTTGAAAATGTACTGGCTTTTTCTACATTAAGTCTTCTTAGCTGTGGGTTGGGCATGGAGCAAAGGTAGGTGTACAACTAGATCAGTGTGATTCACTCCAATTAGACAACAGTAATATACATAAACTTCTAGCAAATTCCAGAAACATCTTAAATAACAATAAATGTTAGTTTCCTTGATTATTTCCAACTACAGGAAACTTGGTCCTTTAATTTTTCTGACCTACTAGCCCTAGGTTCATATTATTCCCCACAGGGCAATGCAGAATGGATTTAGATTCAACTATCATTTACTGAGAATCTAGTATGTGCCGTGTTTTCTATTTTAGATCTCCTGATAACTCTATGTAGTAACATTTTTATACTCTTACTATGCGAAAGCCCTTGAAACATTTGTAGACATACTTAGCATCACTTTCCAAGCAATACAACTCTAACTCTGTCAATTGCTTCTCATGTGATAATGATTTTAAGATTTTCAAAACTCTAATTGCTTTCCCCAAATCATATTTCAGCTTCCTAACATGGTATGCAGTTCCTCATATTTTGGTATTACATGCTGCTGCTGCTTCTGCTAAGTCGCTTCAGTCATGTCCAACTCTGTGAGACCCCATAGATGCAGACCACCAGGCTCCTCCATCCATGGGATTCTCCAGGCAAGAATACTAGAGTGGGTTGCCATTTCCTTCTCCATTGGTATTACATACTACATATATAAACAATGACCCTAACACATATAACATATTATCTCTTGTTCTAGACACTGTATTCCAATGAAAGAAACCTAAAATTACCTTCACCTCTGTGTATATGAGGCATATAACTGTGATTCTTATAAACTGATGTCTTAACAAGTCTTTCTTGACATGATTTTTTTAACCAAAGTGTATTTTACATCTGTTTTTATTAAATATAATCTTAGTAGTTTTAGTCATCATTCCAATCTGTTATGATTTCTTTGAGCTTTGATTCTGTCTTCTCTTCTTTTTATTAGCTATTCCTCCCATATGTCTATCATCTGCACAACTTATAATTGTGCTTTTATGTCTTTGTTCAAGTTGTTGATGAAAATGTTGGATAGAACAGACTCCCATAATAATGCACATAATACTAATATCTTATATTTTTATGATGCTAAAGCATTCAAAAAGCATATTCATATACGTGATCTCATTTGTTACTATTATCATGGGAGGTAGGAAAGGCAACCTTTTTTTTTTCTCATGTTATGGATAAAGAAATTTGATGCTAAGAGAACATAAGTCACACCTCAATTGGTAAAGAGTTAGTGGTACTATAACTTAGGTATTTTAAAGAGGCTTTTGTTTATAGTTCCAACCAACTATGAATTTGAATCCAGCTAACTGTATTACCATTCAGCCCATATTCATGCATCTGTAATTAGTTTCATAAAGCAGGAAGGATTAACTCATTCTTCTGGAAGAAATGGTGTTAAAACAGACAAGAAAGGATAGGACCCAGCCAATCAAAGTGTTGGGGGAGGCAAATGGAAGTCATAAAGTCTCTGTCTCTCCCACCACAGCACAAGCAAAATGGGCCTGGAGAAAAAACTCAGGAACGCTGATGGGGAAATCTGCTTTGGGTTGGGCAAATGACTATGTGGGGGAGGTCTCCTCCAGTGAAATATAAAGTACCACATATGACGTGTTTTGAAGCCTAATCTACATGTCTCAGAACATATTTGATGAGAAATCTCGCTGACTGAAGAAGTCAGCTCCGACAGTAAGCATACAAGGCCAAGACTGCATAACATCTTCCTCTGATGCACTTAGTCCATTCCTCCTCCTCTGAGGCTTTATTCCTAAATTGATGCACAACAGTGAGGAACGCATAGCAATATTTATCCACAGAATAGCAACCCTGCTTTCTGGTAAACACGAATGGGGGTGAGCTAAAGGGTCTGGGTATTGAAGCACAACTCCATCTTTACCAGGTGAAGTTCATGGTAATAATGAAGCATTGTATAGAGAGGTATCTCTTAGGTTGACTCTTATAAAATTATGAATATTTGACTCTTTTTGACCAATGACAGTTTCATACAATTCACCCAATACCTTCCAGTTTTTAATTTAATTTATTTATTTTTAACTGTGTGGAGTCTTCGTTGCTGCTTGGACTTTTCTCTAGTTGTGGCGAGCGGGGGCTACTCTCTAGGTGCAGTAAATGGGCTTCTCATTGCAGTAGCCTCTCCTATTGTGGAGCATGGGACTCTAGGATGTGTGGGCTTCAGTAGTTGCGGCATGTGGGCTCAGTAGTTGTGGCTCCTGGGCTCTAGAACAAAGGTTCAATCGATGTGGCTCACAGGCCTAACCACTCTGCAGCATGTGGGATCCTCCTAGAACAGAGACAGAACCAGTGTTTCCTGCATTGGCAGGTGGACTCTCAATCACTGAGCCACCAAGAAAGCTCTACCTGCTAGTTTTGTTCTGAGAAGATCTAAAAGGACCAGGATAAGAAAATGTGCCTAACGTGTTCACTATAGCTTCTTTTGGAGAAGGCAATGGCAAGCCACTCCAGTCCTCTTGCCTAGAAAATCCCATGGATAGAGGAGCCTGGTAGGCTGCAGTCCATGGGGTCGCTACAAGTCGGACGCGACTGAGCGAATTCACTTTCACTTTTCACTTTCACACAATGGAGAAGGCAATGGTAACCCACTCCAGTGTTCTTGCCTGGAGAATCCCAGGGACGGCAGAGCCTGGTGGGCTGCCGTCGATGGGGTCGCAGAGTCGGACACGACTGAAGCGACTTAGCAGCATAGCTTCTTTACTTTTCAAAGTGTTTTGGAAAGGAAATAATTTTAGCGGACTTTTGTTATTCAGATTAATGTATTAGTTCCAAAAAAGCTTTGCAGATCTATCAAATCACTAATTAGTGGGAAGTAACAAAATAAATTTAATCAAGCAAACATATTGAGAATGCTTTATGGGCTAGGCACTATACTAGGTGCCAGGGATGGAGAAATGTGCAAAATAAAATTCCTAACATCAGGAGTTCTTAACCCAATCTAGGGTCAAACAAAAACAAGCAAATTGTAATATAGTAAAATTAATTCAAGATAAAAATATGTGAAGACAGAGCATAATTTTCCAGGCCAGCAAGGGTAAGGGGAATGAGATAAGATTACAACCGATCTGAGTTTTGAAAGATAAATATGATTTAGCCAGATAGACAAGAGGAATAAAGGGCATTCCAGGCTGGAAAAGTGATTGTGCCAAGGCTAGAGGCATGGGGATGTGGAAGCTGGAACATGATGGAGAGTCAAAGAGACATATGCAATTTGGAAACATTTTCTTTTACTTATGGGATCACTTACTTGTAATGTTAATTAACCTTGTCCTGATGAAAATTTTAAATATATAATTTTTTGAAGAGGTAACATCAACATTTCAATTATTTCCTTTTGACTTTTTGCATTTACTTTTCCTGTGCTTTGGATTTAAGAAACTAAGATGGCAATTTTTTTTTAAGAAAAAAGGAAAGTTGTACCTTGATTGAGTTACCTAACTTTATTTGCATAACTATGTACATTTTACAGTAGAGCACAATATCAAAACAAACAATAATATCCCTGCCATGTTACACAAAGGTATGATTACACAGTTTAAAACTCAATTTTATTGTGCACATATGAAGACTGGTTTTTGATTGCTCAGTTTTTTTCTTCCCAACTCATAATAATTTCATTCTTCATCTTAAAGTTCTAAGGTTCAACTACATTTGAATTATCCATAAAAAATCATAAGTATTGTCTCTGCATGAAAATTTCCCCCATACTTCATAACTTGAAAATGACTAAAGCAATTTATGCACTAAAAAGGAAGTGAGGGGTGGGTGGGGAATCTCTATTCTCAGACAAGGGCAAGGGAGTCTGAGAATCAAAGGATAATTTCTTGAAAGAAAAGGCTGAACAGGTCAAAACAAAAGGTGATACTGCATGTTGTTTTGAAATGCTGACAATAGTATTCCTTCCTACTTGCCTTTCGGGCAATGTGGTCTGAAATTGAACTGTGAGGGACCAGCGCCCCAGGGTCTCTCTGTACATCATCTTTAAGAACCATAAAGCCCTAGTGTCCTCCGACTACTCTGTTCTATTTTTGAGTGAGAGAAACACATGTGATTGAAAGGAAGGTTAAAATCTAAGCCAGACAACAAGGAGGCAGCTGAAAGGCTTGTTCACCCTGGAGTGTATTGAAAGATGTTGGTTCTGAGGTAGAAGTTAAGCTTTGTTGGAGGCTTCAGGTTGCCTAGAAGTTTGCAATCAAAGAGGAGTCAGAGTCTGATGTGGTTGTGAGGAAATGCGCCTCTCTTACATTGCTCTTCTGTGATGTAGGGGCTGTGTACAGGCACATGTACTGAACTGGGAATCCCTGGGAAGTCCCCAAAAGAAGACTTCTAGTTGTGTTCTGCTGAAGCAGTCAACTTCAAAGGGACCCACAGTTGCTGCTACAGAGACAGTGTGACTGAATGTAAGGCCTTTTCCTGCCATTTCTGTTGTTCTTACACGTAGTGTCCTTTGCTGACAGCACCTGGCAAGCCGTGCCTGTGTAGACAGCTTGTTTCGCTACATTGTGAGCAAACCTCAAAGTCTAGACTATTTGTGAAATGAATTTGGTTAAGGGTATAAAATGAAAGTCACTCAGTCATGTCCGACTCTTTGCGAGTCCATGGAATACTCATCCAGTATTCCAGATCAGAATACTGGAGTGGGTAGCCTTTCCCTTCTCCAGGGGATCTTCCCAACCCAGGGATTGAACTCAAATCTCCCACATTGCAGGTGGATTCTTTACCAACTGAGCTATGAGGGAAGCCATAGGTTAAAGGTATATAGACTGCCTAATCATAATATGTGAATCAACCTCTTCTAGGAAAGGAGCCTGGATTTAAACAAAGCTTGACTTAGGTGTTAGTAATTGTGTGTATATTAAAAATCAATAATATATTTTGAAATGAGAGTGGTATGATAAGAAAATACTGTGTTATGAAGATATGAACAGACTTCAACATTAGATCCTATGCACTAAAATATGAATAAGTTAAATATTAATGTGTTAGCCTTGGAGGTAAGGTGGTAATGGGTATCATACACTGAAAACTGAAAATGAGGACAAAAGAGGTTGACAAAGAATAATTAGAGCTCATGTGGTCACTGGTTCAGGGTTTGGCAGAGCCTCGCTGGAGAATTTTTGCAAGTTCAGCATATATACAGGACCCAGGAAATGAAACATTGCTTGAGCAAAATGGCTTATAGTTTATAAATTTGATGGTTTGTTCCTAGTAAACTCAATGAACTAATTAAATGGTGTTCTTGTTTAGTTACTAAGTCACGTCTGACTGTTTCTAATCCTATGGACTACAGCCTGCCAACTCCTCTGTCCACAAGATTTTCCAGGCAAGAATACAGGAATGGGTTGCCATGCCCTTCTCCAGGGGATCTTCCTGACCCAGGGACAGAACCGGTTTCTCCTGCATTGGCAGGCACATTCTTTACCACTGAGCCAGTTGGGAAGCCCAAACCAGTTAGTCATGTATGATTCAGTAGTGAGTTACATAGTAATAAGAGTTTGTTGTGCCTTAAATCATCTATCTATGTTAAGTTCAGGGGTTAGGGAGAGTCTTAGGATGGGGTGGGGGTTAAGATAAGAGTGTGTCATCAATTAAATAGGCAGAGAAGATGCTGAGAGCAAGGAGTGCCTTTTGAAGTGGCTTGTCTTACATGAAAAACTCACTGTCCCATCAGTCTTTGCTTGCTCCTTGAACTGAGACATTGGAAGAAGCTAACATTTATTGTAGATGAAGTCCCAGTGGTGAGCAAAACTGAAGATGACTCCACATCCATTGGGTCCCTCCGTGCAAACATAAGAACAATCAAAGGATATTAAAGGACACCAAAGAACACCCTTTACCCAGATTCACCTACTGCTAGCATTTTGGTCTGTTTGCTTTCTCTCTTTATCTTCAGAGATAAAGAATGTTCAGATATTCCTGGATGCCTGCATGACTTTATTGAAAATCTAAAAGAGATTCTGCTCTACCATCTCCCATTTCTTTATTTCATTACTTTATTCCTAATCCTATGAAAGCCTTATTTCTCTTTGCTGGACTGGTAAAACCCTTTCATCTCTGGTAGAAACTACTCTCCCCACAGCCTTCAGCATCCCCACTTTATCCAAGGTTATCTCCTGAGCTTGCCTCCCTCTTTTCAAGCCCAATGCATCGTTACTGAGATATCTGCAGTCTGAGTCCTGCCTCCACATCTCCTGCCTCCTTGGAGCCTTTTTCCCCCTCACAGCCCCATATGCTTGCTCAGTTTTCACTCCCAGTTCTCACAAACCTTTCTCCATCAGCTGCCCCTCCCATCTGGAAGCAGTCCTCCCCCAGTCACGTCAGTATTAAAAACTATCCTCATTCATTCCACTCTTCTGACCTAGTACAGCATCCTTCTCTCTCCCACCGGAAGCTGAACATTTGCATTTTATCACATCCGCCCCGGCCCATATGGGGTCACCCTTCAATCCTCTGATATTTTTAGAGAAAGTGAGGATCTTGCTACCATCGTTAGTCTGGTATTCCTGGCTTTTCAGCCAAAAGTTTGGCTGTCTAGTGACAGACTGCAGTAGGGACTGAAAAGTGGATCATAGCTATTATCAAGGAGAAAAAGTTACCTCAGGATTCTAGAAGCCTGTGGCCTCTGCTCTCCTCCTGTGTGCTGAAATGTTAGGTAGAGTGCAAATTAGTGATGAATATGATGGAGAGGAGGGAATGTACTAGGTAAAGAGGGGACCAGATGCAGTTAGGGTTTGAATCTTCCAAATATTACTCACATCTTCACCTATGAAAATTCTTGGGGATACCTGTTGGTCTCAGAACACTAGTAACTCTTTTTTCGTTTTAACTTTTCATCCTAGATACTTAAATGATCCACTGAGAATATGGAGTTGTGCAATAATGTTGATTTTCACTGTTGTCTGTTCATCTTGAATAGCTATTTAAATTTAGTTACTGGTAGCCATCTGTTTACCATTCTATGAAATGGGGGCACTGGATTTGATTATGTCAAAAGTCTAGTCATTCTGTTATTATGTGTGCATAGCTACTATGAAGCATGCTAGAAGGTAGAGTCAGAAACTCCTTCCTTGGAAGAGGGAACAGCTGAATTGAGAGTAGGAGCATTGAACAGTCCTTGTTTATACCTGTAATTATCCAGTTATAACAGAAGAGTTATTACTTAGCACCCCAAAATAAGTATAGATTATTCTGCTTTCTAAAGGATTTGGATAAAATTATCTGTATGTACTGTTTCTTTTCTCTCAGGGAAATTGGTTGAGATGATAGGAAGTAAAGAAATTCAAATTATCTTCCTGTTCATCTGTGCTCTTCTGGAAGAATCTGTTGCTTTGCGTTGTCTACTTTAGTGGCAGGCTCTGAGCTGGGTAGGTGATGAAGGGTTAAGTTACTCTGCATAATAATGTACAAGAGAATGCCTCTCAGGGAAGCTAAAGGAAGAAGCCCCAGAAAAGAGTGAAGCAGGGAGTTTTTAGACTGCTAAGCAGCAGACTGAAGCAAAAACCTGTCACCTCAACCTTCAGGAAAGTCTGCTCCATGAAAACCACTTAAGTGAGAAAGTCTGAATAGACAAAAAACACCAGGTAGAAGAAGTGAGATCAGAGTAAGATCAGAGTTCATGGGAAGATAGAACTCAATACTGAAATACGTTCAGTTCAGTTCCGTCACTCAGTCATGTCCGACTCTTTGTGACCCCATGAATCGCAGCACGCCAGGCCTCCCTGTCCATCACCAACTCCCGGAGTTCACTCAAACTCATGTCCATTGAGTCGGTGATGCCATCCAGCCATACCATCCTCTATCGTCCCCTTCTCCTCCTGCCCCCAATCCCTCCCAGCATCAGGGTCTTTTCTAATGAGTCAACTCTTCTAATGAGGTGGCCAAAGTATTGGAGTTTCAGCTTCAGCATCAGTCCTTCCAATGAACACCCAGGACTGATCTCCTTTAGAATGGACTGGTTGGATCTCCTTGCAGTCCAAGGGACTCTCAAAAGTCTTCTCCAACACCACAGTTCAAAAGCATCAATTCTTCGGTGCTCAGCTTTCTTCACAGTCCAACTCTCACATCCATACATGACCACTGGAAACACCATAGCCTTGACTAGATGGACCACAAAGTCATATTTCTGCTTTTCAATATGCTATCTAGGCTGGTCATAACTTTCCTTCCAAGCAGTAAGTGTCTTTTAATTTCATGGCTGCAGTCACCATCTGCAGTGATTTTGGAGCCCCAGAAAATAAAGTCTGACACTGTTTCCACTGTTTCCCCATCTATCTGCCATGAAGTGATGGGACCAGATGCCACAATCTTAGTTTTCTGAAAGTTGAGCTTTAAGCCAACTTTTTCACGCTCCTCTTTCACTTTCATCAACAGGCTTTTTAGTTCCTCTTCTAAACATTTTGACGAGAGCATTGCAGACTTGGTATAGTGGAATCAAGGCACATAAAGAACATGTCTTATATACTTAAGAATATTCTAAAGAACATTACCACCCACAGGACACATTTTTGACATACTTTCTGTTCTTATACCTTGTAGGAAACCCCACATGTGTGAATGTATTTGCCCTTTAAATGTGACATAATCAACTGCAATGGCTTAATGCACCAGTTTATGAACTATGAGGGCTAATTAGATATAATCCATATACTATAACACATTTCAAAGGGAGACATTTAAATGTCATAAATTTTATCTATAATATAGACCTGATTCCATTTTATCATATTACTTTTTTTCCAGCTGTAATATTAGACTTACTGTAAATGTTGTATTCTAACAGCACACCCTCGAACATTTTTCATTTCTACAGAAACTTAGGACCTGTGGTAATCAATACTTGATGGGACTGTTGAGTTACTTGATATGATAGCTTCTGACAAAGCATTAACTTTTATTGACAACATATTCACATGTTTTAGTACAGTGACTGGCACATAATAATTGTCAATAAATATTAGTTATTGCCAATCTTACTATTTTTGCAGTTGTTATTGAATACTAAATATGGTCCTTTTCACAACTATTACCTCATTAAAAATCAAAGCACAGTACTTCAAGGTATATACTATCATCCTAGTTTCATAAAAAGGAATATAAGGTCCAAATAAACCCAACACTTACATATATTTTAACAAATAGAAAATAGTAAAGTGATTATTCAAACCCAAAGCACATGTTCCTTCCATGATATGCATTTATCTAAATATGCTCTGCCTTTGCTGGGGATGGGTGATTATAAGCAGTTCATAGAAAAACATTTACAAATTTTAGTAGACTTACATTAATTTGACATATATAAGAAAAATATTTATGACTAGTAATAATATATTTCTGGTTATAGCAGTGATTATGGACTGTAGCCCACCAAGCTTCTCTGTCCATGGGATTCTCCAGGCAAGAACACCAGAGTGGATTGCCATGCTCTCCTCCAGATGATCTTCTTGACACAGGGATTGAATCCCGGACTCCTGCATTGCAGGCAGACTCTTTACCATCTGAGCCACAAGGGAAGCCTCAATAATAGATTTCTGGTTATAGCAGTGATTATAAAAATAGTCTTAAAATATTTTATTAGAATAAAATACGTATTAAACTTAAAAAATATATTCATAATAATACAGCTGGAAAAAGTCACAAAAGAAGTGCTTAAATGGTTGAAGCTTAAATAAGAGTATAACAAATCATACTTAGAGGACTTCTTAAACTTCTCTTATCAGGAGCTCAGTGATGGCTTGGAAACTAGAAAAATCTGTTCACTCACATGAAACATCATATGTTAAAACATCATTTAAAATGTCTACTAAATTGTTATTGTAAAGGAAATATCATTTTTAAAGCAAGTAGAACTTCTTTGCTTCTTTCTTTCTGGCTTCTCTGGGTCTTCGTTGCTATGTGTGGACTTTAATTGTGACAAGTAGAGGCTACTCTCTAGTTGTCATGAGTGGATTTTTCATTGTGGTGTTTTCTCTTGTTGTGGAGCATGGACCCTCGAGCTCAGGATCAGTAATCGTGACACATGGGCTTAGTTGTCCTGCAGCATGTGAAATCTTCCTGGACCAGGGATCAAACTCATGTCCCCTGCAGTGGCAGGCAGGTTCTTAACCACTGAACCAAAGGGAAGTCCCAAGTAAAACTTCTTATATGCTTTAGCATTACCATTCTTTTCCCCTACTAACTCCTTTTTACACGTTTCCCTCATCTCCAGCTTCACTGTGGTGACTCCAGGCATCTGAGGATGTTGGTTGTCTGAGCAGTTGAGGGACTTGATCCACTCCAAATGTTGTTTTATTTAGGGCATCACTCTCCAGAAGGGACATCGAGCCTAGATAAATACTTCCCCCAGTCTTACTTGGTTTCATATCTACAGAAGGCTCTCAAAGATCCCCACCCCATGATTTTTATAGCTTATTCTTTGGTGTGGGTCGGACCTTGTGATTTGCTTCTAAAGGACAGAATCTGAAAAAAGTGCCAGGATGCTCCTTTCATGATTAAATTATGAAAGTTGTGATTTCCATCTTGCTGGACTCTCTCCCCTTGGACTTCTCCATGTGCCCTTTGATGAAACAAGCTGCCATGCTGGAGAGGCACACCTGGCAATGGTCTGTGGGCAGCCTCCAGCCACAAGCCCTCTGGGAAGTGAGACCCTCTGTCCACCACTCATGAAAATGGAATGCTGTCAGTAGTGATCATAGTGATCTTGGAGTGGATTCTTCTCCATTGGAGACTTTGATACTAGAGGCACATCCTACACCCGGATTGTAGCTGTGAGAGTCCCTGAAGGAAAAAACAAAACAAAACAGCTAATCCATGCCTGGATTCCTGACCTACAAAAACTGTGAGAAAATAAATGTTATTTCAAGCTACTAAGGAGTAACTTGTTATGCAGCAAGAGATAACTAATACAGTCTTACTAAATTTAACTTTAAAAACACTACTATGTGGACCTTTTCTGTACCCGTGGTTGTGTTTTACTCAGTTAGGGAGAATTTTCCATCACATAGTTTCACTGACCTTAAACTTCATGCAAGATATTCCTCATCTCTAACCCTGCACCCACTTAAGCCCCATTTATTTCTGGTAAATACCTTTAGTATTTTGTCTTTCACGTTTACTTATGAATAAGTTATATCAGTTACAATGAGCTTTCTGTCTTTTCATCCTCTCTGTCCAAGTCCTTCTCCTGATAAGCCATCTTCTGCTGAGCACTCTGTTACCTGTGAAGCTAGTCAAGGACTTCTCAGCCCTATCCCTGAATTTTAAGGAGAATTCACCTGCCTCACTTGGAGAAGGCAATGGCACCCCACTCCAGTACTCTTGCCTGGAAAATCCCATGGACGGAGGAGCCTGGTGGGCTGTAGTCCATGGGGTCGTGAAGAGTCGGACACGACTGAGCAACTTCACTTTCCCTTTTCACTTTCATTCATTGGAGAAGGAAGTGGCAACCCACTCCAATGTTCTTGCCTGGAGAATCCCAGGGACGGGGGAGCCTGGTAGGCTGCCATCTATGGGGTCACACAGAGTTAGACATGACTGAAGCGACTCAGCAGCAACAGCAGCAGCACCTGCCTCACTCCAGGAATTTGCACCCTTTCTGGGCACTAATGCAAAAATTCTGGAGTCTTCAAGACATAAACTTAAGAAAGGAAAGTCTCTGGAGTCCTTGATAAGCTGATACAGGTTCAAGTTCAGACTGAAGAGGAAATATTTCCTCAGTTTTCACTTAAAACTTTTTTTTTAAATCATACTGCTAACTGTTAATTCGCTTTAGTCGTGTCTGACTGTGTGCGACCCCAGAGATGGCAGCCCATCCAGATTCCCCCATCCCTGGGATTCTCCAGGCAAGAACACTGGAGTGGGTTGCCATTTCCTTCTCCAATGCATGAAAGTGGAAAGTGAAAGTGAAGTCGCTCAGTTGTGTCCGACCCTCAGCGACCCCATGGAGTGCAGCCCACCAGGCTCCTCCGTCCATGTGAGTTTCCAGGCAAGAGTACTGGAGTGGGGTGCCATTGCCTTCTCCAGAGCATTCAAATCTATCAGTATTCTTATAAGCACTGCATTCGCCGTGAGGAGATATTTTCATCTTTCCTTCAGTCACTTTTCTCATTGTGATTCAGTTTGGGAATTTTCTTGCTAGGTCTTCAGTTCAGTTCAGTCATTCAGTCGTGTCCTACTCTTTGCAACCCCATGGAATGCAGCACTCCAGGCCTCCCTATCCATCACCAACTCCTGGAATTTACTCAAACTCGTGTCCACTGAGTCGGTGATGCCATCCTACCATTTTATCCTCTGTCATCCCTTTCTCCTCCCACCTTCAATCTTTCCCAATAAAACATTTCTTCGCATCAGGTGGCCAAGTATTGGAGTTTCAGCCTCAACATTAGTCCTTCCAATGAATATTCAGGACTGATTTATTTTAGGATGGACTGGTTGGATCTCTTTGCTGTCCAAGGGACTCTCAAGAGTCTTCTCCAACAACACAGTTCAAAAGCATCAATTCTTCGGCGCTCAGCTTTCTTTATAGTCCAGCTCTCACAAGTTCACTGATGTTTTTCTTCTGCTGTGCTAATTTTATGATAAACCCATTCAGTCAATTTTTAATTTCAGATATTGTATTGTCTAAATTCAGAAATTTATTTTTTTCATAAAACTTCTACTTCTGTCCTAATTATGCTCATGTTTTCCTTCAAATCTTTGAACATATTCATAGCAGCTCTTTTAAAGTGCTTGTCTACTAATTCCAACATCTCAAATTTTTCCTGTTCCCATTGACTGATTTTCTCCTCATTACACATACATTTTCTTGTTTCTCTTATCCTAGTAATTTTTGAATGCCTACCAGATAAGAATGAAACAACTTGCTGAGTTTTTGGTTTCTGCTGTCTTCTTTTTTAGAGTGTTGCTATTTGTTTTGGCAAGCAGTTAAAATTACTTGCAAATCAATTTGATTGTTTTAAGCTTTGTTTTAACCTTAAGGCTTGTTTATTTAGACCTGGAGTGTCCTTTACGGTAGGGCTTGTTTAACTCTACTACTAAAGCAGGAACATGCTGGGATTTCAACTGAATGCTCCAAGGAAGAGTCTTCTGCCGGTTGGTTGGAAATCAAAGATATGCCAAGGCTGTGTGATTTCTGGGACTTGTTTAGATTGCAACTCTTCGTAGCTATTCTTTTTCTAGGTGTTTCTTAGTCCAGTCCTATGAAGCTTCATCTTAGTAGGCTTAGCTTATACTCAGCCAAAGCCTGAAGGAAGCTTTGTGCAATTTCTAAAGATCTTTTTCTGAATAAGTACTTTTTCTCTGGAACTCTCCCCTGTAAAATCCCACCACTCCTGTCCCCTCAACTCAGATCTCTGTCACATCAACTCTGCAAAACCACTGTCTTCTCCTTGGATTGATCATCCCTGTGCTAGTCTGTCCTAAGGTGCCATCATCTGTTTACCCCTTCTCAAGACTCAAAGTCTAGCCTGTTGCCCAATATCTGAAAAGAGTTGGTTTCTGTCTTGTGCAGTTTCATATTTTATATAGTTTTCTAGTTGTTTTAGTAGCAGGTTAAGGTTCTCTGTGCCACCTGGGTTTCAAAATAGAGCTTCCCTGTGTCGTAATACTTTTAAAGAAATGAACACAAATTACCTTATTAGTTTTTACTTTTCTCCTTAAAATAAGATATAAATAAGTTCATTGGAATTCAAGTGGAAGGCGAATTCAGTCAGAAGGCAACTTCAGGTTACAGACACCAAGTTACATTCAGAATCACTCCTCCCTTTTACAACAATGCTATGTTATTAGTCTAAACATTCTGCTTTCTCCTTCCTTCCTTTAGAATAAATTTCCACCTAAGTCTTTGAATACTCATGTAAATACACACCTGTCAGGCCAGAGCCATCACACTATCAGACACGCTCATGCCTGAATCTAAGTACTCCTTATGGCTCGGTCTCAGGAGTTCAACTTTACCCCTGAACCTTTGTGCAATTACAAGATTCCATTACTCTTGATTGTATACATATAATAATACTCTGGCTCAATCTTCCTCCCATTGCATATATAGGATAGGCAAAAGAGCTCGTTTTTTACTATTTTCTTTACAAATGTGCCTATAAGAGATTGCCAGTTTTGGTGTTTACCTCCTGTTTGTAGCTTAGAGAAAATATTCTGCCTAAAGCAATGGTTCTTGAGGGTTAGCAGGGTGGAGAGTCACATGGACAGCTATTAAATATTCATAAGCAGGTTGTCTTTATTTTTCTAATATCAAATCAAATCTGACACAAATCCTTCCATTTCCTAAGGCTAACGAGAAATTGATTTTCTGTCATTAATTGGGATTCTTCCCTTCAGGGCATAAAATGATTCTAAGGGTCTTATTCAAAGCATAACTTTCAGAGAGATTACTCTAGTTTTGGTCCACATATGATTTCATTTTCAAAGACGTCATAGTCCCTGAAGGGGTCCTGTGTTTGTTGTGCCACACTTGATCAAAAAGGCTCTATGTCACAGCTAGAAGCTGAACTCATACAGTTTACCCTCTGGGAGTATACCATACAGCCACTACCCTCTATCGCCAAGATTTTCTACCTGCTGTGGCTCCGCCAAGGAGAACTACAAGCACTCCTGTGTTTTGTGGGGCCCCTCTCTTCTCTGGTCTTGAGGAACCTCTTTTGCCCTTGCTCTGTCCTTTTTATTCACCCAAGGACTTGCCTTACGCCTCACAGGCATGGCGTCATTGGTCATCTTCCCCAGGAAGACATTGAAGTGGTGGTAGCAATCTCCATACACTGCCATTAGTCCTAAAGTGATAGAATACTAACGTCTATCTCTTTGAAACAGAGAGGTGAGAATTATAAAAACAGGTACACACTCACACACACAAATCAATGTCCCAATAATTTATTCCGCTGTGTGTCATTTGTTGTCTAAGTTCAATCTGCTTCTGGTGGTCTCACATGCACTTACTGCACTGTGTTTTCTTAAAAAATCAGCTGTAACGTATCTGCTATTTTGAAGTCTATATTATTTTAACTTTTGTGATATGTATGTTTACAGCTTGCTGCACTTAAGAAAATGAATTCCACTTGCTCAAGGCAGGTGGAGCCTGAAGGAAAAAGACAGACAAGGGTAATTTTGTAAGAAGTTAAAACGTATCCTTGTGATGATTTTGGCAAAAGAATCAAAAGATTTCCTAATATGGCAAGTCTTTTTTTTTTTAATTTCAGCAAATATGAAGTTAGTGTCTACTATGGATTCAGTATACAGCACAGTATTTTAAGTATTGTAGGTGGATTCAAAGATGGTCTCTACCCTCAGATACTTGCATTCTGACAGACTAGTATACTGTATTATGCATGCCTCCCACTCTCCAACTTTACACTTTTATTTTTTTCCTCTCTCTGTCTATGTCTCTTTCTGTCTTTCTCTGTCACACTCTCTGTTTCTCTGTCCCCCTCTCCTCTTTCTTCCATCATTCTGTTCTTCACTTGATGAATCCTCTCCTGGCATTTCTGCTTCATTCTGCCTGCCTGTCCAATTCTTTTCTCTGCTGACAGTTTTTCTCATCTTAATCCCTTTGTTTTTCTTAAAACTTGTCCCAAAATTAGCATGGTGGCCACCTGACCCCTTTCTAGTTATTTTTCACTTTAATGCTCATTCTTAACTGCTTTCATCATTCAGTTTTATAATTTGTAACTCTAGTCAAAGCTCATGTGTTCTTCACAATAATGTCCTCCAGTAGGCAAGGCAACTATTACTGTTTATGTGGTACAGATAAATTCTTTAAGGCACAAACAGATAATGTTATGGCCATAATTTAGTAGGAAAGAGTGAAGAATAGAACAAAGACCTTCCAACTCTCAATACCGAGTCCCTTGTAATTCGACACAGTGTCCTTCAAGATTCTTGTTCTTGCAGTGTGGCTCCTTGCCACATGTAAGGTTGTGTTGTTGATTGCCACTCAAATATTTTTAACCATACACCACCTTGAGGTCAAGAATTATTTCTTACTCATCTCTTCTCTGCCAGGAGAGCACATTCTAATTAACTGTTCAACAAATAGTGGATGATATGATACAAATAAGGCATGCTGCTGCTGCTGCTGCTGCTAAGTCGCTTCAGTCGTGTCCGACTCTGTGCGACCCCATAGACAACAGACCACAAGGCTCCTCTGTCCCTGGGATTCTCCGGGCAAGAGTACTGGAGTGGGTTGCCATTGCCTTCTCTGCAAATAAGGCATAGGCAAAAAGTAAAACACTGGGGTTGGGTAGACAAAAAGCAGAGTGGGGTGGCAGCTCAGTGAAGCAGAAGGCTCTTTTGGAAATCCTGTTGGTTGAGTTTTTACATTTCTGTGCTGATGAAATGCAATGTATGCTGTAAATGATAAGCCAGTATTGCATCTCTCTTTTCACCTGTATGGCATTTTAGGTTGTAGACTTCATTCAGGGAAGATGGAAATGAAATTCCAGCTATGGAAGGGAAAAATTACAATTTCCCCCCAAAACAGATTGATTTGACCTTTAACACTGATGTTAAAAAACATGGAGCTCCCTCACCAACATATATAGCTGTCTTTTGTTTATGGGAGGATTATCACTTTCTCTTTGGTGACTCTGTCCTAAGTCTCTGTTTTATTTATGTTGCTCTTAAGTGTTGTGTTGCAGGGAGCTTTAGCTTGCAGGGCATGCTATGCCTCCAATGTATATCCATCCATGGGCTTTATGCCTGTGAAATGGTTCTTAGTTTGCCTACGCTACTTTTTTAATTCAGAAGGAATTCATGTATCGCCATCTCCTTATGCAGCCTCATGAAAATTAACACCTGCCTTCTCCTTGCTGCAAAGAGATGTATTGAAGATTTATGTTTGTAAGAAGGATGGAACGCCTTTGAGCTAGTTGCCACCAATGAAAATGTTGTTATTATATCCAACATGGAGCAAGGAGAGTGGATTGATTGTGTGATCAGTTCAAGGTTATACATTTAACAAATATCGTTATTGAAACAAGAGAGAAAGGATGAGTGTACAGAAATTGTCTCCCCAACGCACAGGGTTTTACATTATTCAAAAGGAGTTCTTTAAAAACAAATGGTTCCTGCATTGTGTGCAGGCTTTCTGTTTTTGTCCGATTTAAGATTAACAATGCACCTGGAGCATTCTTTTCATTTTTCTCTGCCATTACACATAATTTTACTTCCCATAAAGCCCTATTCCAAACTCTCCTACTTCCCAGATTAATCTCACCTTCTCACATTCTGAACATAGAATGTTGTAGAAGAAAAAAAAAGAGGGTTCAGAACTCCAGTATGGCCACAGTATTGACAAACTTTGAGTCTCAGATCCTTCATCAGCTAGACAGGATAGTGAAAAGTTAGTCGTTTATTTGAAAGGGTTGTAGCCAATGAGATAAGGCAAGAGAGGTATTTGTAAATTAGAAAGACTATATAATTCTAGTTGTTATTTTTATTATCCTTCTTTTGCTCTGTAGATTCTGCCTGACCTTAATATAATACTCTGTTTACACTCGATTAATATGTCTGTTTGCGAATTGCTTTCTAAGCCTTCCCAAGCCCTTTTCAGTGACTTATAAATTCTCCAAGGGCAAGACTGTATCTTCTATTTCTTTTATATCCAGTGCCTCCTGCTCCCACACTGGTGCGCTGTCAATCGATACCACCTTGAACATAAAGTGCCCTGAAAAGCAAGTGACGGAAAATGACTTTGAATCGTCCACAGACTATGACACCAGTAATCTAGACGGTGTGTTTCAGTCAGAAGAATGAGAGCAGGAACTAGATCATGTGGTTGTAAACTATAGCAGCCTTGGCATGAAGTCACAGAGCAAATGGTAATTAGCATTAGCACAGACTTTGGGGGGTGAAGATGAAGGAGGTAAAAAAAAAAAAAAATTCTGCCTTATGGATAAAAGCACTGTTCCCTGTTCCCTTCTTAAATATAAGCATGCAAACTTCATAGCTTAGCAAGAGGAGAGCTGTGGCCCTCGAGGGGGCCTCCATATCTCTTTTCTATGAGCTTTATCTTTCTCTTGGGAGCTTCACTGGAAATTTATTGCCACTGGTTCTTCCCTAAAGGACACTACTCTCTCCCTTAAAAGTTGAGGCTCAAATGCAGACAAAATTCCTTTAGTACTGTTAAGAATAGCTGGAAATGTCAAGATGTTTCCTAAAATCAACAACAAAAAAAAAAAAAAAAAAAAAAGGAAAAATGCAAGACATCTCAAGTCAGTGAAAAGTGAAAGTGAAAGTCTCTCAGTCATGTCCAGCTTTGTGCAACCCCATGAAACTGTAGCCTGCCGGCTCCTCTGTCTATGGGATTCTCCAGGCAAGAATACTGGAATGGGTTGTCATGCTCTTCTCTTGAGGATCTTCCCAACCCAGGGATAGAACCTGGGTCTCCTGCACGAAAACAGATTCTTTACCATCTGAGATACCTGGGAAGCCGCCCGCCCCACTCCCCGTTTTACAAAACATAAGTTCCTAGCTCATAAGCTATGCCCACTTTTTTCCAAGGTTCATAGCCTGGTCCAGTTCTGAGCAGATTTCTTTACTTTTTCTCCCAAGAGCTGCATCTTGCTTTGTTTTGCCATTATATCTCTCTGTCTCTGCTACTTGTTATTAGATGGTGGTATAAAGACTAAAGGAGAAACTTTTTCTCTCCAACCACCAGCCAGGACGCTTTTACTAAGCTTTTACTGAGCAAACTTTTCACTAGCCATTGCTATAGTTTGTGCTTGAGACTCCACATGTTTTACAAATGAGGAATGGCTTACCCTTTTGCATGAGGTCATCTCATTTTTGCAATGAAGTTACATTGTCACGCCGCTTATTTAACTTATATGCAGAGTACATCATAAGAAACACTGGGCTGGAAGAAGCACAAGCTGGAATCAAGATTCCCGAGAGAAATATCAATAACCTCAGATATGCAGATGACACTACCCTTATGGCAGAAAGTGAAGAAGAACTAAAGAACCTCTTGATGAAAGTGAAAGAGGAGAATGAAAAAGTTGGCTTTAGCTCAACATTCAGAAAACTAAGATTGTGGCATCTTGTCCTATCACTTCATGGCAAATAGATGGGGAAACAGTGGAAACCGTGGCTGACTTTATTTTGGGAGGTTCCAAAATCACTGCAGATGGTGATTGCAGCCATGAAATTAAAAGACACTCCTTGGAAGGAAAGTTATGGCCAATCTAGACAGCATATTAAAAAGCAGAGATATTACTTTGTCAACAAAGGTCTGTCTAGTCAAGGCTATGGTTTTTCCAGTAGTCATGTATGGATGTGAGAGTTGGACTATAAAGAAAGCTGAGCACCAAAGAATTGATGCTTTTGAACTGTGTTGTTGGATAAGACTCTTGAGAGTTCTTTGGACTGCAAGGAGATTGAAATAGTCAGTCCTAAAGGAAATCAGCCCTGAATATTCATTGGAAGGACTGATGTTGAAGCTGAAACTTCAATACTTTGGCCACCTGATGCAAAGAGCTGACTCATTTGAAAAGACCCTGATGCTGGGAAAGATTGAGGGCAGGAGGAGAAGGGGATGACAGAGGATGAGATGGTTGGATAGCATCACTGACTCAATGGACATGAGTTTGGGTAAACTCCGGGAGTTGGTGATGGACAGGGAAGCCTGGTGTGCTGCAGTTCATGGGGTCACAAAGAATAGGACACTACTGAGTGACTGAACTGAACTGAACATCCATACCACATAATTATGCACACACAAAAAACAGGGCTTCTTCACACTGGAGAAAACTGACTGCCTTTTGAAGATTCCTGTAATAATGTTTAGGAAAACCTGTGGGTTTGACGGTGTGGTTGCCCATATTTTCAATTTCAGTCTCTAAAGCCTATAAGAAGGTAGTTACTAGCTATCGTTTGATTGTTGCTGTAGCTTGGACCTGATGCTGCTGCTGTTGCTAGCACATTAGATAAGAAGTCATTTGCTTGCCTTCTTGTAGGCTATCAGAAGTTTAAATGTTTACTAAATGAGTCTCTAGCTGAAATTCTCTACGTATCAGAAAAGATACTGAGAAAGAAAGAAAACTGAATCAACAGGAGGTTCTTGAAAAAAACTGAGTTTTCCTCAATGATAACAATTTTCAAAATTATAATAATATCACAATCAACATATATTCACAATTTCTTCATATTTCCATTTTACCTGGTATCTTGTATGTATGTGTGTTTATCTTCGTCAGTGTATTATACCCCAATTGCTGGCCCCAAACCCTCCATTTCTAAAATCTTATCATTTCAAAAATGTTATAAACTGAGATCATACAGTCTGTAACTTTTTGAGATTGGCTTTTTTTTTCACTCAGCTTAAGTTCATAGAGATCCATCCAACTTGGTGCTTTCAATAATTCATTTGTTTTATCTATAAGTAATGTTCCATGGTATATATGTCCCACAGATGAGTTAAATATTCACATGTTGAAGAATATATGGGCTAGTTCTAGTTTTCATCTATCATAAATAAAGCTGTTATGAATATTTGCCTTTGTGGGGCTTTCAGGTGAAAAGAAAGTTTTCATTCTTCAGGGACAGGTGCCTCAAAGTGCAATTGCTGCCTTATGTGGTCATTTCATCTTTAGCTTTAAGAGAAACTGTCAAACTGTTGTCTACAGTGACTATTGGATCTTAAATTCTCATCAGTAATGTCCAAGTGATGCAGTTTCTCTGAATCCCTGCCAGCATTTGGAATTATAACTCTTTTTTTATTTTAACCATACTGATATGTGTGGCGATATCTCATTGTGGTTTTACTTTGTGTTTCTGTGATGGCTGATGATGTTAAACATCTTTTTGTGTTTTTATTTGTCATCTTCATATCTTCTCAGTGAAATGTCTGTTCATGTTTTCTGCCCATTTCCTAATTGTATTGATTGTATTTATTTGTTTGTTTATGTCTTACTCTTCAGTATAGAGAGTTATTGATGTATTCTCAATATTAGTCTTTTGTCAAATATGTCATTTACAAATATTTTCTTCCAGTCTTGTAGCTTGTCTTTTCATCTTCATAATATGGGCTTTCACAGAGTAAAAATATTTAATTTTGATGAGCTCCAATTTGCAAAATTTCCTTTTATGGATCCTAGTTTTGTGTCAAGTATAACAGCCTTTGATTAATTCTAGATTCCAAAGATTTTTCTTTTTGTTACTAAATTTTTTTTGTTTTATATTTTACATTTAAGTGTATGATTCACTTTAATTAACTGTTACATAAGATGTGAGGTATGAGATTTATGTAGAGGTTCATTTTTTTTCTTTTCCCTGTGACCATTCACTTGCTCCAAGACCTTTTATTGAAAAATATGTCATTTTTAAAATTTTATTTTTAATTGGAGGATAATTTCTTTACAATATTGTATTGGCTTCTGCCATACAACGGCATGAATCAGCCATAAGTATATGTGTGTCCCCTCCTTCTTAAACTTCCCCCTCGGCCCACTCCTATCCTCCCCTCTAGGTTGTCACAGAGCACCATATCAAGCTCCCTGTGTTATATATATATACACCAACTTCCCATTAGCTCATATGTATGGTAATGTATATGTTTCAATGCTAGTCTTTCAATTCATCTTATGAAAAGGCTATCATTCTTAAACTGAATTACTTTCACCTTAAAAAATAATTTGAACATATTTCTTTGGGTCTATTTCTAGTTTCACTGTGAAACTAGACCTATTAGTCTGTTCTTCTACCATTCCATCTTTAATGTTATAGCTCTATAGTAAGACTTGATATTAGGAAGAGTGATTCCACCCCTTTATTCTTCTTTGCCAAGCTTAATTTAGGTAGTCTATGACCTGTGCCATACAGTAAGCTGTTTATGTCTACAAAAATAACTTGCTGGAATTTTAATAGGTCTTACATTAAACTTATAACTCTATTTGGAAAGAATTGACATCTTCACCATGTTGAATCTTCTACTCCATGATATATTTCTCCATTTATTTATTTAGGCCTTCTTTCTTTTCTTTTATCAACATTTTATAATTTTAAGGATATAAATCCTATGTGTGTTTTGAAAAATATATCCCCAAATACTTGATTTTCTTTGGAGCAATTCTCATTGGTATTGTATTTTTAATTTCAATTCCTGTATATTCATTGTTAGTATACATAAATTGAACTGTTTTTGTATGCTGGACTTGTAATCTATGACCTTACTAAATTCAGTTATGTAAGAGTTTTGTAAACTCTAGGATTTTTTGTCTGGACAATTGTTGCTGCGCTGTTCAGTAGCTAAGTTGAGTCCAATTCCTTGCACCCTCATGGACTGCAGCCTGCCAGACTTCCCTGTCCTTCACTATCTCCTGGAGTTTGATCAATATGGACAATTATGTCATGACAAATAGAGATAGTTTTATTCCTTTCTTCCCAACCTACATGCCTGGTTAGAGATTTGGGTTCTATGTTGATGTAAGAATGGACATTGCAAACTGGCTAATCTGTTTTAAAAGCCCACTGAAAAACTGGGGTGTATTTAAAGGAATAGTACTTGGCTTTGTCCAGCTCATTGGAGGAGCCTGGATTTTTTTGGTGTGTATAACCTTAACACATATTAAAAGTTTATCTCAGTATTTGAGAGCTCACTTTGGAGACAAAAATGTGTCACATTTGTTGGCAATGATACTGGGTGAGATTTGGACAAACTTGTAGAAAGGAAGATTTTGGCTTAGAAGAAAGAGCATTATAGTGGAAATACTCTCTGGCACTGGTGAAAGATGTCTCATGGAGGATTAGTTCTGTTCTAAAAGTGTTCAGACAGAGGCAGAATTATATTCTATAAAACACTATATAGAAGGTGCTCCTTTCTGAGTCCCGGGTGCTCTCCAAGGCTTTGTGCTGTCACCCATTCTGTTATAGAAGGAATCTATCATTGATATCCCTTTCCTAAAAACATATTCAGTTGCATTTTTCTTGTCTGTGGTGGTTCATTCAGGCTTTTTTGTTTATGTGTATCTTCGGACACAGAAAATGTTCCCAGCTCAAAAAGTTAATTCATAATGGATGGTCATGATGATGATAACCAGAATTGTCATGCCATGGAAAAAAACACACTAAATAACTTGGTGGGTAATAAGTACAGAAAGCAACCTCAGCTGCCTTTTTGAATAAATTGTTTTTTTTTTCTTTTTTTAACCACATACTTGCCATTTTACCCTGTTCTTTTCATTTTCTCCCCAGCACAGTGTAAGTGACCTTTTTCAGTATGCACACAAAATAGAGCTGCCTTGGACTTGTATCTTATGATTTTGATTGCCTGCCTTGTATAGTTTGGGTATAGAATGAACAAAATTGGAATAAAAAGAAGAGGAAGAGAAATAAACTATGAAGCCAGGGCTAGGATGAGCAAAGGGGTCGTCCAAGGTGCACATGTAAGGAGGTTTTAATTCTCAAGCTCACACAAGATCTGGATGAGCACCTGAGAATGAACACCCCACCAAATGTTGTGCCCTGTGCGCCCAGATTTTCTCACTCAGGTCCAGGCTACAGATTCGTGACTCATCCTTAATAACACAAGCAGGCAGATATCAAGCCAATCAACAGTAGGTAGAATATTTTATTTCCAGTTTTACCAAAGTATAAATGTACTTAAAAAGATTTAATTGTGAAACAATGTTCATATAGCTTTATCTCTTCACAGTAATCTCTTATATGGTGCTTTCTCTCTCTTCATGAGTTTGAGCTTGTGTTAAACAATATAAAATCACAATTTTTGTAGGTAAAAAATTTGAATACTGGTTATTTAATGTGGTTGGTTCAACTTGTTTCTACTTGGTGTAGTGGAAAGAACATGCACTAAGGAGCTGTATCTGTGTTCAAATTCTAAGTATGTCATTTAGGATCATTGTTGCAAGAAAAGTACTTCGCTTTTTGGTTTTATCATCTGTAAAATGAAATCATAGTTATATTTTGGGATTGCTTAGATTATTAAATGAGGTGATGTAGCTTTACTACTGCTATTGCATAGTATTTAGTATTGCTATTGCGTGCATGTATCCTAAGTTGCTTCAGTTGTGTCTGATTCTGCAACCCTGTGGACTGTAGCCCTCCAGGCTCCTTTGTCCATTGAATTCTCTAGGCAAGAATACTGGAGTGGATTGCTATTTCCTACTCCAGAGGATCTTCCTGACTCAGGGAATGAACCCACGTTTCTTATGTCTCCTGCATTGGCAGGAGGGTTCTTTACTATTAGTGCCACCTGGGAAGCACCACTGCTGCTACTGCTAAATCGCTTCAGTTGTGTCCGACTCTGTGTGACCCCATAGATGGCAGCCCACCAGGCTTCCCCGTCCCTGGGATTCTCCAGGCAAGAACACTGGAGTGGGTTGCCATTTCCTTCTCCAATGCATGAAAGTGAAAAGTGAAAGTGAAGTCGCTCAGTCGTGTCTGACCCTCAGTGACCCCATGGACTGCAGGCTTCCAGGCTCCTCCGTCCATGGGATATTCCAGGCAAGAGTACTAGAGTGGGGGTGCCATTGCAC
Source organism: Bos indicus x Bos taurus (assembly GCF_003369695.1). NCBI lineage: Eukaryota > Metazoa > Chordata > Mammalia > Artiodactyla > Bovidae > Bos > Bos indicus x Bos taurus. The sequence goes on along the minus strand of NC_040076.1, from coordinate 62,722,746 downwards.
TACTTATTATTAATTATTAGTGTTATCCACCGCATCTGGTCACCAAAGAAATTCCAGAGTAAAAGTCAAAAGCAGTTATGGTTGTGCAAGTATCAAGGCAGAAATATGGTCACTATTTTATGATGCTCAAGATTAGGGATTTCCAAGGCTGTCCAGATTCTGATACACTTAGTCCAGGGTGCAGTTGTGATTAGCTGTATTTCTAGTGAACTACTCTGGTGACCATGATATACTGCACCATTTAAGAGAATTCCCTGTATAGCAACAGATGCCCCTTCTTTACATTTTAAAGTTTTTCATCATATTCTGATTTGAGCTCTTTCCCCCCCCCACCCCTTTTCTGATATACACTCAGGATTACTTTACTTTAGGGCTTCCCAGGTAGCTCAGCATTAAAGAATCTACCTGCCAATTCAGAAGATACAGGAGACTCGGGTTCATTCCCTGGGTTGGGAAGATGCCCTGGAGGAAAAAATAACAACCCGCTTCAGTATCCTTGGCTGGGAAGTCCCATGGACAGAGGACCTTGGAGGGCTACAGTCTATGGGGTCTCAAATAGTCAGACAGGACTGAGCACACACGCACACTTCCTTTACTTTGTAATTTCTCCCCAGAAAAAGCCCCAGGCTAACGTGATGTGTGCCTTCCTTGTGGGCACAAGGGAAGCCTTTTAATCGAAGATTGTCCTATGAATCTGACAGTTTTTTTGTGCATTTCTAGGAGAACAACTTTTTAATTAAAAAAAAAGAGTCAAACAAGATTACTTAGTTTTCTCAGTAAAAGGCATCATTGTCAGTTTCCATGAAATCCCTTTTCTCTTTAACTCTCTTTCTTTAAGATAAGTGAGTTTAGCAACACCCTTTGTGTCAACTTCTGAATAAAAGAGATGTCTTGGCCTGTTTCTATTGTTCGTAACTGCTATGGTAAAACAATTCCAGTAGCCCAGCCTGCTGGACTGCCACTGATAAGACCCTCCCATTCCTTGGTCTGGCATCTTGTTCAGATACTATAGTAAAAGCTCTATTACTCTCTGGGGAGCAACTTGAATGTCATCTCTGTGGCTCATAGCCAGCATTTCTGCGGAAGGGGATTCTTGGGCACAATCCAGAATGTACTTAGTATAATATTGTCCAGAGGATCTTCCCCTTAATTATACAATAGAACCCTGCATTTTTGACCTTCACCTCTGACAGTGTGAATTTTAGTCCAGCAAATATATTTATCTGGATTATAATTAGCTCATTCTAGGAAAAAAGAAAAAACTTTCGAGGAAGTTGTTTGGTACTTTAGAACTAAACTTTAAAGATGAATTGGAGCTTCCACATAGTTTATAGCAGAAGTTTGAAATAGTCGAGGTTGTTACTTTATTTCAATAATGTTGTCCTTCAAACAACAGGTTCTCAGCAGCAGAGAAGTAAAGGGGCCTTGGAAGTAATTAATTCTAACATTCACCCCTTCAAGAATCATTTGCTATTAATAAAACTACCTGTTAAGATTGTCATCAAAATCTCTGATTGAAAACTTCTATTGATTGGAAGTTCACTGCATTAGAAGCCAATCCATTCACCTTTGAAGTTCTCTACTTTTTACAGTGTTTCTGAATATTAATTAGCCTCTCTAATATCCATCCATTTATTTTATTTATGCCCTGGAAAATCACACAAAATTCATTTCTCTTCTGTATGGAACCTCTTCAAATATTTTGGTTATAGTTATATCTGTCCAAGTCTTCCCTCCTCTGGTTAAAGTAGTCCTAATTCTCTTCTATATGTCACAGCATTAACACCCATAGAATTCTGGTCACTATCTATATCATTTACCTAGGCTCCTTTATGGAAAAGGCAATGGCACCCCACTCCAGTACTCTTGCCTGGAGGGTCCCATGGATGGAGGAGCCTGGTAGGCTGCAGTCCATGGGGTCACTAAGAGTTGGGCACGACTGAGCGACTTCACTTTCACTTTTCCCTTTCATGCACTGGAGAAGGAAATGGCAACCCACTCCAGTGTTCTTGCCTGGAGAATCCCAGGGACGGGAGAGCCTGATAGGCTGCCGTCTATGGGGCCGCACAGAGTTGGACATGACTGAAGTGACTTTGCAGCAGCAGGTTCCTTTAGGTGCTCAAATGCATAAATATGATCTGACTAGGGCAGACTACAATGGGATTATAATCTTACTTATACTAGATAGTACAGTTTATTAATAGCACCTTTTATCACATTAGCATTTTTGACAGATTTATTACCCTTTTGAATCATAATAAATTTTCAGTCAACTGAAACCCCCTATAGTTTTTCACATAAACTGATATTAAATCAAGGATTATGAAGGTAAGAAGAGAAAGGGGAATAGACTGGATTGTACTTTTACTCCAAGTATAACTCCCAGTTTATTTGTAATCTTAGATGAATATCTGTTCCCTGTTTCTCAGTTGTGAAATGCAAAGTCTGGATTAAATCATTTCTAGAGTCCCTACCAACTCTAATATTCTATTATTTTAGGGAGCCCTATGCATTTCTCATACAGTTGATAGCTTTTTAAAGTAAAATGTGAGACTTTTCACTTTCACTTATCTCAGCAAATACTGTGTTTATGTTTATTAGTATTTCTGTTGATATTCACCTTTTAAAATTTGAATCTATAGATACACAGATATGGAACTCAGTAGTCCTCTGATAAGCTCCTAAGTGTGGAGGGATGTAAAATATCTTTCACTCTAACATGGAGTGAATACACTTGTGTTAAATGGGTTTGAGTCAGGGGAGCATATCACTACTGTGAGTGATATGAAAAAATAAGTGTGGAGGAAGTTGTGGTTCTTTGTGAAGATGTCTGCAGAAGCCTGTTTATGGAAGCCTGGTACACCTGGGGGTGGGCCTGTCGTTTCTCTTTCAGTAGGCCCACTTGGAGAAACAGGCAAAGCTGAACATGAATGAGGAAAGAATGAGATCAGACTGCAATGTGTGGAGATCAACTGGAACCCATGTGGACACATTGGAACCCACTTCTATGTGTTATCACCCCTGACTTCGATGAGGTAGTTGGCCTGCAGAAGAAGCTGGAGTTGCCTCCAAGGAATTATGCATGCAACTGGCCCAGTCCTTGGAGAGGCTGAGGAGGAAATACTATGAGAACTAGAGAAACAGAAGGCCCAGCTGCTACCCATCACCAACTGGGGGAAATCACATATTAGCACTGGTGGGCACAGCCGTGGTGGGGACTGAACAGCGTTCAACCTTTACTTCACTGGCTTCCAAATCTCATGCAAATTTCCTTGTAGTCAATCTTAACCAGGAACCATGCAAGGAAGGGAATTCTGAGAATTCCAGATTAGTCATGTTAGCATGGTGCAAATATGCAGCAAAAATAGCATTTCATGTCTAGTTTAGACAATATTTGTCAGTCTGTAAAAAGTAATTATAGGCAACCCACAAAACAAATGTGAAAACAAAAAGAACTGGTATCAATTGCTTTGATTATAGAATGAAATATAAGAGCATAGTGACTGAAAAACCTAAAATAGCATTTTTAATCTTGAAGCACATGAGTAAACTTTAATAAGCTGTCTGTTCAGTATAATAAAATGCATCAACAAATATAGAAGACTGCATTTAGGATATGTGTGACATTAAAATCACATAAAAGTGACCCATGTACTCAGAAGTGTGTGTGTGTGTGTGTGTGTGTGTGTGTGTGTGTAGGTGAGAGTGGAGATTTGGCTGTCTGATGACCTTACTTGTATCAACAGTTTCCTATGATAGGAAAGCATCCCAGCAGTCTTCCTTCTCGCAGAGTTTCTCTCTTGATGCTTCCCTCCTTTCTCTGAGTGATTCTCTCCACTTCCAGCCTTTACTTGAACACTTTCCCACTAGTGCTCATTTCACCAAACCTCTTGATTCTTAGTTCAAAATTTATTTTTAAATTACATTATTTTAGTTTGTATTATATATGTATATGTAAATTTATCTTGGAAACAGTAGTTTTGGTCTGCTATAGTCCGTCATTGTGGTTTCAAACAAAGGTGTACAATTGCAAGGCATCATCCTCCTGAATAGATATAATTATCTGTAATACTAAAAACAACACTAGTATTTTGAATATTCAAAGAGCTTTCCATGGCCTGTGAATGGTTCTGAGTTCTTTTGAGTATGCCTCTAAAAACACAGAAGCTCAAGGTATTCTGTTCTCATTAAAGGTCGAGTGGGGCTTCAGATAGTTTATACTAAATTTGATGTGTTTACATCATACTTAATTATTTTTCACTTGCCTTCAGACAACCAAGTCAACCAAGATGAAAGCATTCTCTTAAACTTCCCAAAGTGATCTGGACGTAATGTGGAAGAAAGAGTGGTTAATGACCTTCTGTTTGATCTGCAGACACAAAGCACATCTTTTCACTTTAAAGTAACTAATACGTCCGGTGTGTACCCTGAAATCTTACCTTGATAACTTTTCACCTCCAGTTTATTGCTAAACTTTTTCCTGACTCATTAGACAGAATCTCACTCCTGAAATACTAATTGTGATTACTCCTAGTGATTCCAGATAGCCCAGAACTTTCTGTTCCTAGTAGGGCAAGATAATGAACAAGAGAGTTGCCTCCATTGCTGCTATGCCAGATAAAGACCGTTTAAAAAGGATTAAAAAGTTCAGGAGGTTATTAAGAAAAACTTAGAGTTGGAGGATGGTGATAAATGAGATTTAGATGCTGGTGACCTATTTAAATCTTAAGGGAGGAATTTTTTGAGCACACTTAAGCAAATGTCAGAAAATGTTAGTGTTTACCTATTCATCATCTACTTAGAATAGTAGGCTTGTGATTTGCCCACTATATGCCATTTACCAAAACAGCAACAAAATCAGGTAGTTTTTGACAGTCAAATGTATCATATAACATTTCCATTTTCTTTTAAGCCTCTGTATTCTGGATACACTTTTAGAAGAAGAGAATTTTTTTTTTTTTTTTTGCCCAATTGAGACCACTTAAATTTCTCCTATTAATTAAACATTAAAGTTTCCCTAAAGTAAAGCTAATTAATCCTTAAAATATGAAAATCACCATGAAAAGACAATTTATAGTAATAATTTCCATAAATTCAAACCTATGCTATGGTGATCAAGATAGGAGAAAATGAAAATTAAATACCAGTGGGACGAGAGTATGTGTATTTTCATGTGCCTTTATCACAAAATGATGGATAATTGACTAATTTTATTTTTTCTTAACTGTTAAAATCCTTACCTTGTATGTGTCAGCTTGAAGATTTACATTTAAAACTTGATACATCTATAGATATAATGACCTGAACTCTTCTTGAAGGAAATTATGTATATTCAATAAAATTATGTATATTCAATATGAAGTCAAGGTCCACAGATGCTTAAAATTTTAGGCACTTGACAAAAGATAATCACATATTCATTTAATTTTCACAAAGTTCTCTTATTACCACTTTTCAAATAACAAGGGAAAGGAGTTAAGGAACTTCTCAGTCTCCAGTTAGTGGGTTTCTTCACTGATACTTGAACCCAAAATATGTCCATGTAAGCAGTAATGACATCTGCTCCATGGTGTGTTTGGAAGATGAAATAATTCAATATAAATAAAAGTGTTTTGCAAGCATTGATCTTTAGAATTATCATCCCTATTGAGGAGATACCCCATTGGAAGTGTTCTTCTTTAGAGACATCAGAAGTCATTCTTAATTTCTAGAACTGCATTATATTATGGCAAGGACAGGAACTTTAGAAATTTTTCATGTATAGTACTATCAGCTCTTTATTTTTCCTTTTTCTGTAGGCCCGCTGGATAGATTTTCTGGACTGGACAAGATGACAGCCTCTGGTGAGGAGAGGGAGGTAGAATCAGCAGCTGCTCCTGCAGCTGCAGAAAGTTGCTGACACAGGACTCAGTTGGGAGAGCACTGAATGGAGTGCAGTAATTTGGTGGAGAAAGGCAAAGAGAAGGCAGAGCGCACGCAGTGAAGAATGACTCAGATAGTTTTCCCTACCCAGAACTTTATTCTGCTAGAGTTCTCTGCAGCATTTTTGTCATTGTAAATTGGAGACTTGGAATCAGCAAGAGACAGAATAGAATCTCTGATGAACCTCCAGATGGGGGTGCTTTGTTTAAAAAAAAAGAAATAGAAAGAGAGGTGTACTTGCATACCAAAAAGGAGGCACAAAGAGTGGATGGGCTCCTCTAAGAAAAGAGATTGTAAAGTGATGCCGAGGGAGCAGCACTACGAAGTAGCACTCTGGGTGATCTTGAATGGTTCAGGAAAAAATAATGCAAAGGGACACCAGGAGACTTTTGCAGGTGACGGATATGTTTATTTTACTTTGTGTTGATGGTGTCATGGGAACATGCATGTGTCCAAACTTATCAAATTATATGTGTTACATACTTGCAGGGTTTTTTTTCTTAATTTGAACTAAAATTAAGAAAAATTTACCTTAATTTTAATTTCTGAAATTAAGAAAAAATCACCTTATAGATTACCTCAAGAAAGCTATAAAAACAAAAACAGAAGTAGAAGGACATGGTTTCAATTCTGTCTTGTTCACATCCTTTGAGGAAGAGGCTAGAGTTTAGCCAGAAACACTAGAATATAAAGGAAAACTGACTCCATTCAGTGCTAAGCTTATTTCTACCCCAATAAAATAGAAGAGCCTGCAGCTGTCTTACAAACAATCCCTACCGTGTTATTGATTGGTGGAGGTTCAAAAAATGTATTTAGTGAATTTAGTGCTAAAAATATTCATATTGTTTCTAAACAAATTTATTGAGATATAATTTCTATATAGTAAAATTTACTGATTTAAAACGTACAGCATTATGTGTTTATCAAATGTGTACAGTTATGTGAGCACCATTAGTATCACAAAACAGAACATTTCTGTCATTACAAAAAAGTTCACTCACAGCTCTCTGCAGTTAGTCCCCTCCTTCTATGTCTGGCTCCTAGATAACAATGCTGATATGTTTCTAACACTGCAGTTTGCCCTTTTCTAGAATCTCATATAGAGGATATCATAAAATACATAGTCCTTATTGTTTTGAAATTATTCATTATGTTTCCTGTAATGTTTAGCTTCTTTTATCACTGCATAATACTCTTTTGTAAGGATACACCACATGTTTATCCCTTCACCAGATGGTGGACTTTGTGCTGTTTCCAGTTTGAGACTATTACAGATAAAGCTCCTAAGAAAAATTCATATACAAGTTTTACTACAGATATGTGTTTTCATTTCTCTTAGGTCACTATCTAGAAACGTGTTTGTTAGATCATAGGGAAGTATATGTTTATGAGAAATTACGAAATGGTTTCCAAAATGGATATACTATTTTGGATTCCCACCAGCAATGTGTGAGAGATCAAGTTCAATTTCTTACAGGTGTTTGGAATTACTGATCCTTTTAATTTGAGCTCCTATAGTGGCTTTGCCAGAGAAGGCAATGACATCCCACTCCAGTACTCTTGCCTGGAAAATCCCATGGACAGAGGAGCCTGGAAGGCTGCAGTCCATGGGGTCACTGAGGGTCAGACACGACTGAGCAACTTCACTTTCACTTTTCACTTTCACGCATTGGAGAAGGAAATGGCAATCCACTCCAGTGTTCTTGCCTGGAGAATCCCAGGGACAGGGGAGCCTGGTAGGCTGCCATCTATGGGGTCACACAGAGTCAGACATGACTGAAGCGACTTAGCAGCAGTAGCAACAGCAGCAGCAGTGGCTTTGCAGTGGTATCTCATTATGGCTGTTATTTGCATATACCCAATGAAGAATGATGCTGAACATTGCAATTCATATGTCATATTTGGTGAAGTGTCTGTTCAAACCTTTTGCCAACTCTTTAACTTTGTCTTACCATAATTGAGTTGTAAGATATTTTGTATTTTCTGGACATGTCTTTAATCATACGTTTAATCAAAAATGAATTTTGCCTCTATTTCTCCTAGAATGTTATGTGCCTTTTATTTCCTTAACAATGTCTTTTGAAAACAAAATTCATTAAGCTTAATGAAGTTCAACTTATTGATTTTTATTTTATGGTTCATCATTTCTCTAGACTATCTAGAAAATCTTTGCCTATCCCAAGGTCACAAAAATTTGCTGCTATACTTTCTTCTGTAAGTTTTATAATTTTTAGCTCTAGAATTATGATTAATTTCAGCTTACATTCTGAATAGGTATGAGGCTAGGGACAAGGTTTATTTATTCAATTATGTTGTATATAGTGATCCAATTGTTCCAGCAGAATTTTTTGAAAAGACTAAACTTTTCACAGTGAAACACCTTGGTATTTTTGTTAAAAATCAATTGACCATACACGTGTTCTGAACTCTGTTTTCTCTGCCATTCACCTAGAGGTCTGCTGCTGCTGCTGCTGCTGCTAAGTCTCTTCAGTCGTGTCTGACTCTGAGAGACCCAATAGACAGCAGCCTATAGGTCTATATGCATACAAATATCACATTGCCTTGATTACTGTGCTGTATACTAATCTTGAAATTAAGTATACATATTCCCTGATTTTGTTCTTTTCAAGTTATTTTGACTTCTCTAGGGGCTTTGCAGTTCTACATAAATTTTTAAATCCGTTATTTCTTCAAATGATCTAATGAAATTTTGTTTAAGATTGTATTGAATCTAAAATTTTGGAGAGAATTTACAGTATAATATTATTTCATTCATGAGCATGCACATTTAGAAGTCCTTTAATTTATTTCAGTAATTATTGTAGTTTTAAGCACATAGATATAGCACCTATCTTGTTCATTTTTTACCAAATATTTCATATTTTTGATGCTGTATTATAAATGATGTAAACAAATTAATTTGCAATTCTTAACACTATGTAAAAATTTAATTGTGTGCTTTTTTCAAATAATTCTTAGATAAAATGTAAATGTCTAGGTACTCTGTTGCTGAGTCGTTTCCAATTCTTTGAAATCCCTATAGACTGTAGCCTGCCAGGTTCCTCTGTCTATGGGATTTTCCCAGGCAAGAATAACAAAATAAGTTGCCATTTCCTACTCCAGGGGGTCTTCCTAACCCAGGAGTTGAACCTGTGTCTCCTGTGACTGTGTGCCACCTGGGAAGCCCTGTAAATGTGTATATTTGCATAAAAATTTGGGTATTCTCATTAGGGTCACTTGTTTAGAGTTCACTCATTCCACCTTAAAATTTTTTTTTTTTATTGAAGTATAGTGATTTACAATATTGTGCTGCACAGCAAACACACAGCCATATGCATATGTAATTCTTTTTCATATTCTCTTCACCATGGTTTACACTAGGATGTTGATGTATAGCAGGACCTTGTTGTTTACCCACCCCACATGCAGTAGTCTGCATCTCCTAACCCCAAACCGAGCGCAGCCCTCTTCCTCCTCCACGCTTGATAACCCTGTCTGCTTTGTAGATAGGTTCATTTCTGCCATATTTTAGGTTTCACATGTAAGTGATGCCATTTGGTGTTTGTCTTTCTCTTTCTGACTTACTCTACTTATTATGATAATCTATAGTTGTGTCCATGTTGCTACAAATGACATTATTTCATTCTTTTTCATGGCTGAGTAGTATTCTGCTGTGTATATATGTACCATCTCTTTTTTATCCATTCATCTTTGATGGACATTTAGATTTTTAACATGTCTGGCTATTGTCAATTGTTCTGCTATTAACATAGGGTGCATTATCCTTTTGAATTACAGTGGTTTTTTTTTTTGGATGTATGCTCATAAGTGGGATTCCTTATCATATGGTAATTCTCCTTTTAGTTTTCTAAGGAATCTCTGTGCTGTTTTCCATAGTGGCTGTACCAACTTACATTTTCCCAACAGTATAGAAGGATTCCCATATTTCCACACCCTCTTCAGCATGTTATTTGTAGATTTTTTTTTTTTTAATGATGGCCATTATGACTGGTGTGAGGTAGTAACTCATTGTAGATTTGATTTGCATTTCTCTAATAATTAGCAATGTTGAGCATGTATATGTATCTGTTGGCAATCTGTATATCTTCTTTGGAAAAATGTCTATTTATGTCTTTAAGCATGATGTTTGTTGTAGTTGTTTTGTAGATGTTCTTTATGAGATTGCTATTCCTAATATGCTGAGAGTTTTTTCATAAATAGCTGTACATCTATGGAGATGAGTATATAATTTTTCTTTATTCTTTATTGTCAATACCCATTTGTATTATTTTTGAATATTAAGGCAAACTGATGTGTTTAAGATAGACTTCACTTGGTTATAATGTATTATCTTCTTTATATATTGCTGAGTTTAACTTGCTAAAGATGGATTTTTCTATCTTGGATCATGAAGGATGTTAGTCTGTACCTTTTTTTTGTACTTTGGCTTTATTGTTTTTGATATCAGGATGATACTTGACTCTTACATAAGTTATAACTATTTTTTACAAACATTTGTGTAGATTTGGTATACATCTACCATCAAAGTTTTGTAAAATCGTCAGTGAACATATTTGGGCCTGGAGTTTTCTTTGTGGCAAGGTTTTAAACTATCAGTTCAATTTTTAAAGTGTTACTTGACTAATCAAGTTATTTCTTCTTGAAGGGGTTTGATAATTTATATTCTATCCATTTAATATAAGTTGTGGGTTTTATCAGCAAACTTTTTTTCACAGTGTTTTCTTATTATCCTCATTTTGTCTGTGGGATCTGCAATTATGTTCATTTTAATTCTTGCTATTCATAATTTGAGTCTTTTGCCTTTTTTTTTTACTGATAAGTCTCCTTAGAAAATGAAAGTCGCTCAGTCATGTCTGACTCTTTGCAACCTCATGGACTATACAGTCTATGGAATTCTCCAGGCCAGAATACTAGAGTGGGTAGCCATTCTCTTCTCCAGGGGATCTTCCCAACCCAGGGATCGAACTCAGGTTTCCCGCATAGCAGGGAGATTCTTTACCAGCTGAGCCACAGGGGAAGCCCAAATATACTGGAGTGGGTATCCCCTGTCCTTTCTCCATGGGATCTTCCTGACCCAGGAATTGAGCTGGAGTCTCCTGCATTGCAGGCAGATTCTTTATCAACTGAGCTATCAGGGAAGCCCTGATAAGTCTCATTCAGTTCAGTTCAGTTCAGTCACTCAGTTGTGCCCGACTCTCTGTGACCCCATGAACCGCAGCATGCCAGGCCTCCCTGTCCATCACCAACTGCTGGAGTCTACCCAAACCCATGTCCATTGAGTCGGTGATGCCATCCAACCATCTCATCTTCTGTCGTCCCCTTCTCTTCCTGCTCCCAATCCCTCCCAGCATCAGGGTCTTTTCCAATGAGTCAGCTCTTCGCATGAGGTGGCCAAAGTATTGGAGTTTCAGCTTCAGCATCAGTCCTTCCAATGAACACCCAGGATTTATCTCCTTTAGGATGGACTGGTTGGATCTCCTTGCAGTCCAAGGGACTCTCAAGAGTCTTCTCTAACACCACAGTTCAAAACACATCAATTCTTCAATGCTCAGCTTTCTTTATAGTCCAGCTCTCACATCCATACATGACTAATGGAAAAAGCATAGTCTTAAAAACTAGACGGACCTTTGTTGACAAAGTAATGTCTCTGCTTTTTAATATGCTGTCTAGGTTGATCATAACTTTCCTTCCAAGGAGTAAGTGTCTTTTAATTTTATGGCTGCAATCACCATCTGCAGTGGTTTTGGAGCCCCCCAAAACAAAGTCAGCCACTGTTTGCACTGTTTCCCATCTATTTGCCATGAAGTGATGGGACCAGATGCCATGATCTTAGTTTTCTGAATGTTGAGCTTTAAGCCAACTTTTTCACACTCCTCTTTCACTTTCATCAAGAGGCTCTTTAGTTCTTCACTTTCTGCCATAAGGGTGTGTCATCTGCGTATCTGAGGTTATCGATATTTCTCCCTGCAATCTTGATTCCAGCTTGTGCTTCCTCTAGCCCATTGTTCTTCTTTGAAAGTAGAAGCATAGATCATTCATTTGAGACCACTAGTTTTTATCTATTATAAACCCTGAATACTAAAAATTTCACTTTAATCATTGCTTTAGCAATCACACACATTTTCATAAGTTGTACTTTTAGTTTTTCACATCAAAGATTTTCTGACTTCTCTTGTGATTCTTCTTTTTTCTTATGTTATTAGAGGCATGTTATTTAATATTTAAATATTGGAATTTTCTAGACCTTCTTGTTATTAATTTCTAGTGTAAACTGATTCTGGTGAGAAATCACACTTTAGATCATTTCAGTTCTTTGAAATATATTGAGACTTCTTTTCTGGCCAGATTATCATCTGTCTTGGTGAATTTTTCACATGAACTAGTGTGTGTGTAATATTCTTAAATGTCAGATAAGTTGATTAGTAGGGGTACTCAAACATTCTATATTATTTTATCTACTTTCTGTATTAAATCTTGAGAGAGGTATGTTGAAATTTCAAGTATAATTGTAAGATTTTTTTCTTTTAGTTTTATCATTTCTATGTGGTTTTCTTTGGGTATTTTGAAGTCTACTTTTTGGCACACATACATTTAGGATTTTAATCATTTCTTAATGAATTGTTTCTTTTATCACTATAAAATGTCCTTCTTTGTCTCTGGTTATAACTACTGTTTTTAGTCTACTTTTTCTGGTAATGCATCATTATATACAGAGTTATAATTTACATATCATAAAATTAAAACCTTGATTTCCACTCTTATGTGTTTTGAAAACTATGCATTTATGTAGCCAGCACCATAATCAAGATAAATATTTCCATCCTTACAAGGTTTTCTCAGGCTTCTTTGAAGCCAATTTACTCACTCATAGATCATAAAACCCTTTGAAGACAGGACTGTTTGTGTTTTGTTTTGCTTCTGTTTGTTTACTTTTTGATTTTTTTTTTACCATTATCTTCTTAGCGTAAATAAACTAAGTACTTTGCATATGACAGGTATTAAATTAATGCTTTTTTCCCAAGATGAGTAAACCATATTGGCACATGAAAAGGTGAATAGAGCAAAGTGCATCTTCTGGTTGTAAAAAAGAAAATTGCAGTGGAAAACTGTGTATGTTATTAAAAAGTGCTCACTTTATAAATTGAATTTTATATGTTCTATTTAAATGGAAAGTGTTCTCAGTAAAATGACATTTACAATGTGTTTTAATTTAAAACTGTTTTTTACACATAACTTTTCCAGATATACAGTTATTCCTTGCATAAAACAATATCTATTTTATCATATTACTATTTCTACTGGGATATGTTATGTTTGATTTCACCATATGAGTGTAAGAAAGCTAAGTTGTAAGGCTCTTGGGAGAGTCAGGATAATTTAGTTCTAATCATACCTGGAAGAGATGTAAGGTGAGGTTAAAGAATAAAAAGGAAAAGGAAAGATAATTGAGAAGATAGATGATGATACCTATAATAGTATGTATTTGTGTTGCTACAATTGTATGTTCTTTGCATAAATGTACCATTTGGAAATCTTGGCTGACTTACTGTGGTGCTCTGCTCAGACATCCCTTCAAGGGAACCAGCTGTGGGTTGCATAGCTGATAGATAGCCACTAGCTCCTGGACTGTCAAATTCACCATGGACCACAGGCACTTCTGGGCTGCTCCCAGGCAATGACTAAGCAAAGCTAAGGGAATAGAATCCGATTATTCCTGCTGTTAGAGAGTCATCTAACCAGCACATTTGGCTCGGAGATCCCCTGTCAGCTTGCCTGAAACTCTCAGAACTGCACTTTTCTTCACAACCCATCCTTTCCTCCCTGCAACCCCTGCCACCCCTGCCACCCCCACAGGTATCAGATTCGTGAGCTCTCTCCTAAGTGCTCAATCCCTCATCAGCATTGTTTCCTCCAGTCAGTCTCTTGCTTTCACAGTCCCCACTTGGTGTCCTGTATTCTGCACTTAGAAAACCTGAAATGACACAACTAACAAACTCCCCATCTCTTTTCAATTAAAATGTGAAAACAACAATACCTCTGGAAGCTTAGTTGGATTAAAGTTTTGACTTGGTTAACCACACCTTTAAAAAGCCTAGCATTTAGGCCTACCAGGGCAATAGAATTGATATAAACTCTTTTACCTGGTTTATCAAAACTGCTGACATTGTAAATAGGAGGAAATAACCAACACAAGTTTTCATGAGCCCTGTAAGCTTATAAACAGAGTAAAATGTCATACATACTTCCAAGAGTAAGAAAAAAAAAATAGGTGATTTATTTTATGAAAATTAGTGCTTGCTTCTTATGGGCAGTTTTTATGTAATGTTTATATGAGCTCGGTTTCTTTCAAGAGAAGAGTGTAAGGAGTAATGAGGATGGTCCAAACCATGCATGACAATCTGGACTCTTGGGGACTAATTCGGGTCAGCAGATATGAGCGGGTGTCTGTGTGTATACATATACGACTCTATATTTTCTGCTTATTTTTCTATAAAACCAAAACTGCCTTCAAATAAAGTTCATTAGTTAAAAACAAAAGAGCATGGAGGGGGTGGAATGACTGGGAGATTGGGTATGATATGTATATAAGTATATTTACACACACATACGTACCCACTACACTACTATGTATAAAATAGATAACTAATGAGAACCTATTGTATGGCACAGGAAAATCTACTCAATGCTCTGTGGTAACCTAAATAGGAGGGAAATCTAAAAAAGACAGGATATATGTATATGTATAGCTGATTCACTTTACTGAATCAGAAATTAACACTGTGAAACAACTTTATTCAAATAAAAATTAATTTAAATAAAAGAGCTAAGAATCATGAATGTCCTTAGAAAGAACCAGCTTGGATAGAGACTGAGCCCATGCTATCCTTTGTACCTTAGGTGAACTTCTTCACATACTTACTGCCTGGCTATGAAGATGTTTTAATGTTTCTTGAATTAGGTTTTCAGTAAATGAAACCAATTAGAGTGGAAGGTTTTGGAGCAAAATATTTCTGAGTTTGGATACATAGATTGGGTACAAATTTTGGAACGCCATGAAAGCTAGACCAATGAGGAAAACTCTATTATTTGTTTGCTTGCTTTTTTTTTTTTGGTTATCAGTGGGTCAAATATTTTGAGCAGAAAAATGATATTTAAATACCAACAACAAACACACTCAAAGAAAGAGTAAACATTACCATAATAGAATGAAATGCACAATTCTAAAGCAGTTTTCAAATGACTTTTAGATTTGTTATGTGAAAAATTAGTAATGGAAAAAAATAAGGTGGATTTTACAATATGTTTGGTTGTATCTGGGTCATGTGTGTGTAAATAGCCTTTAAATTCAAGACTGATGGATAAATCAAGAGGCAATGTAATCATTCAAATGAGGAAGGAAAATTAGGTTGGTTAGTTTTAAGTTGTCTAGAAACTGCTAGACAACCAAAAATTAACATCTCTTTCCTCTACTGAAAACCAGCTTTGCTGTTTAAAGATATTAGAAGAGCTATGAATCACAAGAATTTCATGTTTCAGTTCTGTGATCACTCTCCTGTCTTCAAGTATTGGAAACCATCATTAAACCTTTGCTCTGGTGACTATGAAGTAAGCGGGGGCTGTTCTAAGGCTGTCAGGAGAGGCAGCGTGGGGATGACTTTTAGACAGGCATCAGTCCTCTCCGCCCATCCACACAAACGTTGACTCTCTCAATGACAGCCCAGAGGCCAGCAGTGTTCACTGTAACTCCAGGTGCTAGCTCTCACTCTGCTCCCTAAAGTTCACTGCAGAGAAGGAAGCATGTCAAAGTCACAGAATGAAAAGGAAGAGGAGAAAAGCAGTACAAAGTCTTTGGGGAAAGGGCAGATGGGAAATCCTCCCAAAGATGAATTTGTTATGAGAATCAGATTTATGGGTGAAGTCAGTAAAAGCCCACAAGGGGAATATGTAGTAAGAACATTGATAATAAACTCATTAGGAATGTCTCCAAAGAACATCAGAGCAGCAATTCAAATTCTAGGGTTGCATAGGTATGATATTAGCTTCAGAGATGGAGCAATATGTAGAGAATTTGGGGAAGTACCAAGGGAAATTAGAAGACAGCTCCTGGAAGGAAATTGCTGGAGGTAAACCAAGGATTGCGACTACGCACATGCAGTTTTGAGATTAAAAGCTGGCACTGTAATCTATTGTATCTGGTATGATGCAGTCTTTGTAATTTCCTTTATCCCAATGCCTAAATCAAGCTTCTTATCTATGGCACTGATAACAGTGTTCCAGTCGCAGATATTTGTCGAATAGCTTCAGGTTTCAAGCATCAACACTGTTTCTTTTTATTGATGAGAGAGTTAATTGCATGGAGGAGTAGAAAGCTGGAAGAAAAACAAGCATATTAACTAATTTCAGTATATGATTGTCATTTTTCTTGTCTATGAATTTTTAATGGCAAAATTTCAAAATAGGGAAGAAGCTAGAGAGAAAAACCTCAGTCTTTTCAGCTTTGTAATTCCTCTGAAGTCTCTGCCTAGTTTATCCTTATGTTCAGCCAACTTTCTTTTCTCACTGTTCATTTCTCTAGTTATTGTTCCTATATTAAAAAATGTGTTTTCTTTAATCTTTTCTTTAAAAAAATATGTATTTATTTATTTATATGGCTGGGCTGGGTATTGGTTGTAACACATGGCATCTTGTGGCATGTGGCATCTTCTATCTTCATTGCTGCATGTGAGATCTTAAGTTGGGGCATGTGAATTCTCAGTTGAAGCATGTGGGATCTAGTTCCCTGATTAGGGATCGAACCTGGGCCCTCTTCATTGGAAATGTGGAGTCTTAGTCACTGAACCACCATGGAAGTCCCTCATTAATTTTTTCTTAAAGCTTATTCTCCAGCCCACCTCCAATCATTCTTGTCCCTCTGCTTTGCCTCTTTTTTCTTAGTGCAAATTCCTTCCCAAACAGGGAATGTGTATTTAATTTGATTATGGACTCTGTGGGAGAGGGAGAGGGTGGGAAGATTTGGGAGAATGGCATTGAAACATGTAAAATATCATGTAAGAAACGAGTTGCCAGTCCAGGTTCGATGCACGATACTGGATGCTTGGGGCTAGTGCACTGGGACGACCCAGAGGGATGGTATGGGGAGGGAGGAGGGAGGAGGGTTCAGGATGGGGAACACATGTATACCTGTGGCGGATTCATTTTGGTATTTGGCAAACTAATACAATTATGTAAAGTTTAAAAATAAAATAAAATTAGAAAAAAAATAAAGCAAATGGAATTAAAAAAAAAAAGAAAGTATTAGTAAAAATGAGCATGAAAAGGAAAAGTGGGAATGTAGTTCCAGGAGTACATATTTTTCCACTTTTAATTGGCTTCACTTAATACTAGTCTGTTTTCACTAGAATCTTAGTTGCATCTGCTCTAAAATATGGTAACCATTCTCATCACATTTCGTTTAAGACAAGTTACTTATGGCAACTTGCCAAAAACTCACCTTAAAATGTTTGGATAAAGAATGAATGTGGAAATAACTCCCTACCCACTCTCACTTTCATGTGAGCAATAAGGCAAAGTTTATGTGTGTTAGTAATCACAAGCAGTGTTTATATCATGTCTTCTCTCCACCAAGCCAAGCACTTTAAGTGTTTCATATACTTCCTCATTTTGGGGGAGGGGGCTTCCCTGTTAGGACCATAGTAGACAAAATACTAAAGATGTACCTCTGAAATTCTCATCCTGTGAAGTGGTTTTGGAGATAGAATTAGTTACTAATCAATTGACATTAAAATAGGAAGATTATCCACCTAAGATAGTGTAATCTCATGGGCCTTAAAACAGATGAGGCAAGTAGAAGAGTCAGAGTGATGTGGCAGAATAGGAGAACAGAGGAGAAATGAGGCAAGAGGGGAAACCAGAGATTCAAAGAACAATGAAGATTCTAGTCACTGTTGCTGGTTTTGAGTATACAGAAAGGGGGCCATGAGCTAAGGGATGTAAACAGCCTCCAGGTGCTGAAAAAGACGTCTGGCCAACGGATAGTGTGGGGACCTCCCTGAGAATTTGGCCAAAAATCGGAATGAGTTTGAAAAGGGATCCATCTTCAGAAGCCCTGGAAAGGAACACCTTGATTTTGGCCTTAGGAAGCCTGGAGCAGCTATAATGTGCCTGGCATGACCTAGAGAAACTGTGAAATAGTAAATTTGTCATTTTAATTGTTTATAGTAATTTGTTAAAGCCCCAAGAGAGAATGTGATGAGGCAGACAAGCAGAATATATTTACTGAACAACTCTTCTTTCCCAAGTATTGCTAGCAGACAAAAGCAAAAGGCAAAGAGAGTCTTTGCCCTTTCTGTGCTTTTATTCTAGGGTGTGGGGCTACATAGGTGTGTATATGTCTGTATATCAGTCAGTGAGTTCAGTTGTTCAGTCATGTCTGACTCTTTGAGACCCCATGGACTGTAGCATGCCAGGCTTCCCTATCCATCACTAACTCCCCGAACTTCCTCAAACTCATGTCCATTGAGTAGATGATGCCATACAACCATCTCATCCTTTGTCATCTGCTTCTCCTCCTGCCTTCAATCTTTCCCAGAATCAGAGTTTATTTTTAATGAATCAGTTCTTCACATCAGGTGGCCAAAATATGGAGCTTCAGCTTCAGCATCAGTCCTTCCAACGAACATTCATGGTTGATTTCCCTTAGGATTGACTGATTTGATCTCCTTGCTCTCCAAGGGACTCTCAGGAGTCTTTTCCAGCACCATAGTTGAAAAGCATCGATTCTTTGATGCTCAGCTTTGTTATGATCCAACACTCACATCCATACATGACTATTGGAAAAACTATAGTTTTGACTATATGGATCTTTGTCAGTAAAGTAATATCTCTGCTTTTTAATAATGCTGTCTAGGTTGGTCATAGCTTTTCTTCCAAGGAGCAAGTGTCTTTTAATTTCATGGCTGCAGTCAACATCTGCAGTGATTTTGGAGCCCAAGGAAATAAACTCTGTCACTGTTTCCATTGTTTCCCCATCTATTTGCCATGAAGTGATGGGACTGGATGCCATGATCTTCGTTTTTGAATGCTGAGTTTTAAGCCAGTTGTTCTACTCTCCTCTTTCACTTTTACCAAGAGGCCATTTAGTTCTTCTTCACTTTCTGACATGAGGGTGGTGTCATCTGCATATCTGAGGTTATTGATATTTCTCCTGGCAATCTTATTTCCAGTTTGTGCTTCATCCAGTCCAGCATTTCACATGATGTACTCTGTTTATAAGTTAAACAAGCGGGGTGACAATATACAGCCTTGACGTACTCCTTTCCCAGTTTGGAACCAGCCCATTGTTCCATGCCATTTCTAACTGTTGCTTCTTGACCTGGATACAAGTTTCTCAGGAGGCAAGTAAGGTGGTCTGGTATTCCCATCTCTTGAAGAATTTTCCAGTTTGTTGTGATCCACACAGTCAAAGGCTTTGGTGTAGTCAATAAAGCAGAAGTAGATGTTTTTCTGGAACTTCCTTGCTTTTTCGCTGATTTAATGGATGTTGACAATCTGATCTCTGGTTCCTCTGCCTTTTTTAAATCCAGCTTGAACATCTGAAGTTCATGGTTTATGTGCTATTGAAGCCTAGTTTGAAGACTTTTGAGCATTACTTTGCTAGAGTGTGAGATGAGTGCAGTGGTGCGGTAGTTTGAACATTCTTTGGCTTTGCCTTTCTTTGGGATTGGAATGAAAACTGACTTTTCCAGTCCTGTGGCCACTGCTGAGTTTTCCAAATTTTCTGGCATATTGAGTGCAGCACTTTCACAGAATCATCTTTTAGGATTATATATATATATATATATACACACACATAAATAAATATATATATACATATATATACATAAATATATATATACACACACATATATATACATATATGTATATATATGTGTGCAGATATGCAGATGACACCACCCTTATGGCAGAAAGTGAAGAGGAACTCAAAAGCCTCTTGATGAAAGTGAAAGTAGAGAGTTAAAAAGTTGGCTTAAAGCTCAACATTCAGAAAACGAAGATCATGGCATCCGGTCCCATCACTTCATGGGAAATAGATGGGGAAGCAGTGGAAACAGTGTCAGACTTTATTTTTTGGGGCTCCAAAATCACTGCAGATGGTGAATGCAGCCATGAAATCAAAAGACGCTTACTCCTTGGAAGGAAAGTTATGACCAACCTAGATAGCATATTCAAAAGCAGAGACATTACTTTGCCAACAAAGGTCCATCTAGTCAAGGCTATGGTTTTTCCTGTGGTCATGTATGGATGTGAGAGTTGGACTGTGAAGAAAGCTGAGTGCTGAAGAATTGATGCTTTTGAAGTGTGGTGTTGGAGAAGACTCTTGAGAGTCCCTTGGACTGCAAGGAGATCCAACCGGTCCATTCTAAAGGAGATCAGCCCTGGGATTTCTTTGGAAGGAATGAAGCTAAAGCTGAAACTCCAGTACTTTGGCCACCTCATGCAAAGAGTTGACTCATTGGAAAAGACTCTGATGCTGGGAGTGATTTGGGGCAGGAGAAGAAGGGGACAACAGAGGATGAGATGGCTGGATGGCATCACTGACTCGATGGACGTGAGTCTGAGTGAACTCCGGGAGTTGGTGATGGACAAGGAGGCCTGGCGTGCTGCGATTCATGGGG
This sequence comes from Bos indicus x Bos taurus, assembly GCF_003369695.1. Lineage (NCBI taxonomy): Eukaryota > Metazoa > Chordata > Mammalia > Artiodactyla > Bovidae > Bos > Bos indicus x Bos taurus. The sequence continues at coordinate 62,702,128 of NC_040076.1, read as the reverse complement.
TTGCAAAGAGTCGGACATGACTGAGTGACTGAACTGAACTGAACTGATATGTATTTTTAGGATTATATATATATATATATATATATGCATACACACGTGTTTGTGTATCATGTCATCAGCTATGTTTGGTGAGTGTTGAAAAGGGAAAAAGTTATGAAACAGAATAACGTGCGTGGTAGTTCTTTATGGATGGCTCATGGAAGCCCTTATATTGTGCTTCCGTTTTTATCTGAGAAACATGGTATATCTGATTAATTTCTTGAGTTATGTCTAAATTGTCTTAATTGACTTTGTAAATATATATACATATTTAAAATATTCCATCATAGAGAATGTAAAGCTCTTTTTATTTCCTAAAGATTATGCCACACTAACTTCTCCTTGTCAGGCAGAGTTTTAAAATGTGGAATATTGCTCTGATCAAAGCATTCATAAAAACTCTAAATTTCAGGTGATAGTTCCAAATTCATTCTATTTGGTGGCACCCTCTCCTGTAATTTCTGAAGTTGACCTATTCAAAATTATTTTTCTTAGAGACAAAAGTGACATATATTCATGTTTTTATTTATATATATGGAAATATGAGTTAATTCTATATGTTCATTGTCATTTGTTTATTCTTCAAGTGATTTTTTTAGCTTTAATTAAAAAACATTTTTGGAGTGTGGTTGCTTTAGAGTGTTGTGTTAGTTTCTACTGTACAGCAGAGTGAATTGGCTGTCTATGCATGTGTCCCCTCTGTTTTGGATTTCCTTCCCATTTAGGTCACTACAGAGCATCGAGGAGAGCTTCCTGTGCTATACAGTGGGTTCTCATTAGTTATCTATCTTATACATAGCATCAATAGTGTATATATGTCTGCCCGAAACTCCCAACTCATCTCAGCCCCCTCCCATCCCCTTGGTATTCGTATGTTTGTATGTGCGTGTGTGTGCTAAGTTGCTTCAGTTGAGTCCGACTCTTTGCAACCCTATAGACTATAAGTGTAGCACTAGGCTGTCGGAGAAGACAATGGCACCCCACTCCAGCACTCTTGCCTGGAAAATCCCATGGACGGAGGAGCCTGGTGGGCTGCAGTCCATGGGGTCACCAGAGTCAGACACGACTGAGCGACTTCACTTTCACTTTTCACTTTCATGTATTGGAGAAGGAAATGGCAACCTACTCCAGTGTTCTTGCCTGGAGAATCCCAGGGATGGGGGAGCCTGGTAGGCTGGAGTCTATGGGGTCGCACAGAGTCAGACACAACTGAAGCGACTTAGCAGCAGCTTAGCAGCAGCCTGTTTGTGGGCTTCTCCAGGCAAGAATACTGAAGTGGGTTGCTGTGCCCTCCTCTGGGCTCTCTTCCTGACCCAGGGATCGAATCCATGTCTCTTACACCTCTTGCATTGCCAGAGGAGTTCTTTACCACTAGAGCCACCTGGAAAGCCCTGTTTGTTATCATTTATTTAAATTTAATACTTCAGAAAATTATAAAATTTGGTTGAAAATCTTTTCTTCATACAAATGAAAGATGATTTCTATTCTACTCCCCACTCATCTTATATGTGTGTGTGTGTGTGTGTGTGTGTGTGTGCGTGTGTGAACTCACTTCAGTAATGTCTGATGCTTTGCGACCCTATTGCTGTAGCCTGCCAGGCTCCTCTGTCCATGGGATTCTCTAGGCAAGAAAACTGGAGTGGATTTTGACGCCCTCCACCAGGGGATCTTCCTAACCTAGAGATCAAACCTGTGTCTCTTACAACTATCTGCACTGGCATTCTTCCCTGGTGGCTCAGATGGTAAAGAGTTTGCCTGCAATGCAGGAGACCTGGTTCGATCCCTGGGTTGGGAAGATTCTCTGGAGAAAGAAATGGCAACCCACTCCAGTATTCTTGCTTGGAGAATCCCATTGACAGAGGAGCCTGGCAGGCTAGTCCACAGGGTCAAAAACAGCTGGACACGACTGAGCAACTGACACTGAATGCTTACATATGTATATACATACATATATGGAGACCATTGTCAGCTTCTGAAATGAGCCTGTAACTTCAAAAGTGGTAAGATCGTATCTAAAATCTCTTTATCTAACCCTTCCAATTTGAGACAACACAAACTTTCTTCCCTTGTAGCTCAGTTGGTAAAGAATCTGCCTGCAATGCAGGAGACCTGGGTTTGATTCCTGGGTCAGGAAGATCCCCTGGAGAAGAAAATGGCAATCCACTTCAGTATTCTTGCCTGCATAATCCCATGGACAGAAGAGCCTGGCAGGCTACAGTCCATGGGGTCGCAAGAGTTGGACACGACTTAGCAACTAAACCAACACAACCAAACTTCAACATATTTTTTCTCCAAAAACTGGCTCTAGACTTACTCACCATTGTCCCTTTGCTACTAACAACTTCATTATTATAACACCCTCAGTCAGGAACTGTTCTCTGGAAATAAAAGTAAGATGTTTTGAAACATGTAAAAATGAACATCTTAAAGCAAATCCTTCAACCAGCCTCTAGCACTTAAAGTTTAAATGTTAGCATCCTTCTCTTTGTGTGGCTTGGGGTAAAGTTGATGATGGTGTTGATTAAAATGCAGATACATTACATAGCAAGGATAAATAACTCACTGTGAACAATGGTTCATTACCTCTGATTAATTTATAGGGTTACTTATGAATTTAGAGCAGGTAAGTTTTCAGAAAAATTAATTCGACTATAATCACCTAAACAGCACAAATCTTAAGTGGAGAACTCAAGTCATTACTACATTTAACTGCACCCATGTAACACCAAGCAGTAAATGTACCGAAAATTTCTAGCATCCCAGGAAACTCTCTCACGTATGAGTTTTGCTTTAGAACAGGTGTGTTCAAATGTAAATTGAGAGAAGGTGGTTAAGAAAAATGAAGACAGGCAAGGGCAGGGGTTTCTGGGCATCCCCCAGTATGAATCTCAGATGGAGAAAGAGGAACCAAAGATAATTACTGCCTACTTTCCTACTCCAAAATGGTAGGGAAAGCCTCAAATAAAATAACCGAGGTAGAATTTTTTGCAAAGATCACATAGTGTGCTATTGAAAAATATATGACATCTCCAACTTGCAAATAGGTTGTATTCCAAAATCTCACTTATAAATTCATTTTTGGGAACTTGAAGTCTAATTCTTAATAGAAGCTATGTCATGTATGTCATAAATGATAATTGGGATCCCAGATTATTCATATGAGCCTATATTAAGTATAATGCATCTGAAACACTGCATGTTTGAAATAAAAAATAGGTTCAAATTCATAACATATATAATTAAACAGAAAAACAAAAAATGAATAATTATTCTTACTTATCTTGATATTGGTTTTTTAGAAAAGACAGGTTTAATTAGAGGAGATGTGACATAAAGCTATTAAGGTTTTGAAAGGATTTTAGGAGCTTTTTAAGATACTTTAGATGATATTTTTTATATTGTTTTTCTATTTTTACTCTGAAATATCCCATCTCATTACCCTGATAAGGTGAATCACTAATCCTAGGCTTATGTTCGTCTACCATTTATGACCAATAATGAGTGCTTTAGGCAAAGACTTCAGTAAAAGGAGAAACAGTATCAACATTCTCTTCCTTCTTATTCAAAGTCTCCTTCCTTTTCCAGAGAAGAATTTGGAAGATGGATTGGGAATTATGCCTCAAAGCCCTCCAAGTACACAGGGCTTAACTGATCATTGAGGGTCCCAGTGCTGTTCTCAGAGAGATACCAGTGCATTTGTGCTGAGGTTATGGTTCCCACCAGATACTCCCAGGCAATGACTGAGCACAGCTAAGGCACTCATGGCCCTGGAAGACAAGGAACAGCTCTGCTCTGATGCTTGACCTTGGCTAGATGACTCCCTGATGGCATTCCTCAAATCTGCTTAAAACTGCAGGGCGAAAAGGAGCATTGAGGTCAAACCGCATTTACTTCGAGGGTATTTTTACCGAATCCTTCGCAGGAGATTGCAATAGCCCTTTGGCTCTATAAGTTTCCTCTCTGTCTGAGGTCTTTCTCACGTCCTATACCCATTCCAGGATTTGTCAGTTTTCCTCAGACCAGTAATGAATTGCCAAGCATCATGAATATCTTGTCCCATGACCAGGCTCAGAGTAGATACCAGCATCCCATGCCAGGTATGAGAGAAGACTGGAACACCTTGGCTTTCATTGTTGTAGTGAATGTGACTGGATCAGGGATTTCAAAGATAGGAGTGTGGGTGTCATGTCTCATTCCCAGTGGGACTTCCTGACAATTTGTTGTACTTCCTCTGTAGATTTCCAGGGTCCTTAGTGCTTCAGCCCCCCTAATTAAGCTAAGCCTACCTGCAGGCTAGAATAACCAATCTGCAAGGGAGGAGTCCATTGAATCTCCCTGCCTGACCTCCCAGGACCACTCAGGTACTGTTGAAGAGCAGGGTGTGGGGTGATTTTCTCTGCCTCCTGCCTGGTTGGAGAAACACTGTCACACCCCACATCCCATAGCCTCACTAACTATGCCTGAACACTTTCCCTGGCCTTTTGCTGGAGATTGCCAGCTACATCAGTAAGCTCAGCAGGAGTATATTCTCTCATCATGTTTCCTGAGTGGGAGGTTGACCACTAGCTGGGGTTGTGGTCGCTGTGCTTTTGCTTTCCTTTGTTTTAAACGTCAGAGGGATGTTTCATCTGTTCCACTGTCAGTCACAAATCCTCCTCACTTTCCCAGATATTCCACCTCTCTGAATCTCAATCAGGCTTTGTCACAAGTGCTCAAGCCTTAACTTGAAGCAGCTTGTGTCCTCCAAATTTTCAAAACTAAGATGATGACATCTGTTCCCATCATTTCATGGCAAATAGGTGGGGAAACAGTGGAAACAGTGACAGACTTTATTTTTGGGGGCTCCAAAATCACTGCAGATGGCTGCAGCCATAAAATTAAGAGCTGTTTGCTCCTTGGAAGAAAAGTTATGACCAACCTAGACAGCATATTAAAAAGCAGAGACATTACTTTGCCAACAAAGGTCTGCCTAGACAAAGCTATGGTTTTTCCAGTAGTCATTTATGGATGTGAGAGTTGGACTATAAATAAAACTGAGTGCTGAAGAATTGATACTTTTGAACTGTGGTGTTGGTGAAGACTCTTGAGAGTTCCTTGGACTGCAAGGAGATCCAACCAGTCCATCCTAAATGAAGTCAGTCCTAAATATTCATCGGAAAAACTAATGCTGAAGCTGAAACTCCAATATTTTGGCCACCTGATGTGAAGAACTGATTCATTTGAAAAGACCCTGATGCTGGGAAAGATTGAAGGTGGGAGGAGAGGGGGACAACAGAGGGTGAGATGACTGGATGGCATCACTGACTCAATGGACATGAGTTTGAGTAAACTCCGGGAGTTGGTGATGGACAGGGAGGCTTGGCGTGCTGTGGTTCATGGGGTCACAAAGAGTCAGACACAACTGAGAGATTGAACTGAACCGAACTTTCAAAATGGCAGGCTAAGGTCTTCAATGTATTATTTTGCTCTCCTACTTTTCTGCCTGATCGGAAGCAAAAAGAGCAGAAGACACCCACATATCCTTCTATAATCTCAGTTCTTCTAACCTTTTCTAACTCGAGCTTCAGTCTGCAGTTAGGGATTGGTGGCTTACTCATAGGAAAGGCCAGCCCACCATGGCAGCCCTTTTTTCCTCCACTTTGACACAGTGCCATTGTACAGCTGTCAACAAACACATCAAACCAGCAAGTGTTTTAGAGGAATCCTTGTTCACACTTTTTAGTCCACAAGCATCTAACATACAGCCCACTCTTCTCCATTCAAAAGCCCATGGCTAGCTCAGGATTTCCACTGAGAGTGCCTCTTTCCCAAGACTAGTTTCTCAGTCACCTGGCTGGCTCACCATTTGTAGGTTTGAACTATTAAATTCTCTAGCAAAAATCAGAAACTGGCTTTTGCACAAGAAAAACAGAGAAAGGCCAAAGAAAATGGCAGCCCGTGCTAGATTGGTTTGTTATTGTTATTTAGTCACTAAGTCATACCAATTCTTTGCAACACCATGGACTGTAACCCAACAGGCTCCTCTGTCTGTGAAATTTTCCAGAAAGAATACTGGAGTGGGTTGTCATTTCCTTCTCCAGGGGATCTTCCTGACCCAAGGATTGAACCCACTTCTCCTGCATTGCAGGTGGATTCTTTCCCACTGAGCCACCAGGGAGACCTCTTACATTGGTAGATGTCATGTTTAATAGCCAAGGAAACTTGCTGTTACCAAGCGTGTCTTGGGTGGCCAAACCAGGAGTAGATCTCTGCACCTGCAGATCAGAATTTTAGAAGTTTATATAAAGGCTTGAACTGACTTCAGTCTTGTATCTATCCAGATGCTCTCACCAACACCTTGCTCTCATAAGACTGCATCCTTGAAAAGAACTCTGGCTATGGGAATGTAGGCAAAATGTAGTTTCGAATGAGAGAGCAGGGGGTCAAGAGGCTCTGCTTAATCAGGTCCAGCTCGCAGGTTAACCTGTGGCCAGGCCCTCTTGCTGACCTCCTTGAACAGTGTGTGCATATGTACATGCTAAACTAAGTTGCTTCAGTTGTGTGCAATTCTGTGACCCTATGGACTACAGCCTGCCAGGCTCCTCTGTCCATCAGCTTCTCCAAGCAAGGATACTGGAGGGGTTGCCATTCCCTTCTTCAGGGATCTTCCTGACCCAGGGATTGAACCTGCATCTCTTATGTCTCCTGCGTTGGCAGGCAGGTTCTTTACCACTGTCACCACCTATATTTAGCCAGTTATTTCTTGATAAACATTGAGGAGTCTTTTCTTAACCACCTTTTCACTCTTATAAACAGTGCAATAATGAACATTCTGGTATTAGTTTTCTAGGGCACTTCTGCTGGTGTATCTGTCAGAAAACTTTGTTCTTGAAAGAGGACATGCTGAGCTAAGATATGTGCCTTCAAGTTTTTGATAGACTTTATTAAATATCCTTCCAAAAAGACTGTGCTAATTAACACTCTCCCTGATAGTATAGGAGAGTATTTCTTGCCCAAGCTTTTGCCAACACTATTATAATTTTTTAATCATTTCAATCTAATAAAACAATGATTGTCTAAAATTGTTTATTTAAATATGAATGAGGCAGAGCATCTTTTCATATGTGTACATTTCTATATAAATTACCTCTTTGTGCTCGATGCACATTTTTATTGTTGATTCTTCACTTTTTTCTTGACATTTAAAATCTTTTCCTATATTAAAAAAAGTTTGCCTTTGTCATAGAGTTGCAAATAATTTCCCCATTTATTTACATTACTTATTTCTTTCCTACAGACATCTCTAATCTTCATGAAGACATGTTCAGTATCTTTCCCCATACTATAATAAAAAGCATTGTCTCCTATGTTTTACTTTATAAATTTTATCCTATTTTTATATTTAAAATTTTAAACCTTTACTATGTTTCAGATTTATTTTAGTGTAAGTATTGAACCAAGAATACGTCTGAACCCTACTCTGCTAGTAGCAATGCTGGCCAGGAGTACCAAGGAAGAAGTTAATAATATATAATTTCCTCCCACTTATTTGTAATGTACCTTAATATATGCTAAATTTCCATATTTTAAAATTTTTTATCTGGGGATTGTAATATATTCCATTGATTTGTCTAGCCCAACAAGAAAGAAAAAGATTTTGCTAGTATTGATTTATTTTCCATTTTTACTAAATTTAAAGATAGCCTGCTCTCATTTTTCTATTTTAGAAAAAAAATTCTGATTATCTTTCCATGTATTTACATTTAAACTAAATTTAGTGTCAACTTTATTTTATTTCCAAGAAAGCCTACTGTTACTCTTTTGATTAAGAGTGCATTGAATTTCTAGACAAAATTTCAGAAAGATGGATAATTCTCTAGTATCTGACTTTTCTAATGCTTTTTCCCTCCACAAATAAAGTATATTTTTACATTTATCTATATTCCTTTATGTCCTTTGTTTTTTTTCTACATTATCATTACAAATGCCATGCAAGTTTATTCCTAGCATATTTTTGTTGCTATAAGTTAATGTAATCTTTTCTTATATTTGTAACAAAAAAGCCATTAGTATTTGTACATTAATTTTGTGATTGTCACCTTGTAAAACTCATGTTTTTCTATAGGCTTTTTCAGTTACTTCTCTTTATTTTCCTGGTTGTAAAATCATATTAATACTAATAACAAGACAGAAAATTTTCTATTCTGTACTTTTTATATATTTCATTCTCCAGCATCTATATATAGACTAGTACTTACAAAGTATTGCTAAGTAGCAGTATTAAGGGAGAAGGCAATGGCAGCCCACTCCAGTACTCTTGCCTGGAACATCCCACGGACAGAGGAGCCTGGTAGGCTGCAGTCCATGGGGTCATGAAGAGTTGGACACGACTGAGTGACTTCACTTTCACTTTTCACTTTTCTGCATTGGAGAAGGAAATGGCAACCCACTCCAGTATTCTTGCCTGGAGAATCCCAGGGACAGAGGAGCCTGGTGGGCTGCCGTCTATGGGGTTGCGCAGAGTCAGACACGACTGATGCGACTTAGCAGCAGCAGCAGCAGTATTGAGTGTAGGTATCCATATAGTTTTCCTAATTTTAAAGGAAATCTTTCTAGTTTTTTTTACAGTTCAGCCTAATCATGGCTTCCTGCCAATTTGGTCACATTTAAAATGACAATTATCTATTTGGACTTCCTGATAGCTCAGCAGTAAAGAATCTGCCTGCAATGCAGGAGATGTGGGTTCAATCCCTGGGTCAGGAAGGTCCTCTCTGGTATTCTTGCCTGGAGAATCCCATGGACAGAGAAGCCTGGCAGGCTTCTATAGTCTATGGGTTCACAAAAGAGTCAGACATGACTTAGTGACTAAACAACAACAATTAACAGTTTGGTATTATTAAGTGTTTTCATCAGGAATACATGTTTAATTTTGTTAAATATCTTTACATAAGCGAGTGAAATGATCTTATGTTTTAAAATTTTTAACTCATTATTGGACTGAAATAAAAGCATTTCATTATTTTTAAGCATTCTTGCTCTTCAAAGAATATATGGTTACAGTTCATTGTTATTTTCATATATTGCATAGTTTTCTGTGTTAACATTTAATTTCACAGTTCTTCATACATATTCTTAAGCAATATTTAGTTTTATTTTTTATTTTATGTGTGTTTTTGTTAGGTTTGAAATGTTAGTGACATATGGGCTTTATGAAATCAATTTGAAAACTTCCTTTTTGTCTTGGAAGAGGTTTCTCTAAGTGTGTTTGTTATATATGAACCATCAGTTTTACAACTGCCTGGTGGTGTGTTATTTGTTTTAAATTATGATAACTATTATTTATCTTTATTTGTTTTTCTTTAAATAAACTGACCCTTGAATTGTCTTTTCCTCTTTTTATTGTCTGCCTATTCTGCTGTGATATATTTAATTTGTCAGTGTCCAACATATCATGCAGAGAAGGCAATGGCACCCCACTCCAGCACTCTTGCTTGGAAAATCCCATGGATGGAGGAGCCTGGTGGGCTGCAGTCCATGGGGTCGCTAGAGTCGGACACGACTGAGGGACTTCACTTTCACTTTTCACTTTCACACATTGGAGAAGGAAATGGCAACCCACTCCAGTGTTCTTGCCTAGAGAAGGACAGGGACAGGGGAGCCTGGTGGGCTGCCATCTATGGGGTTGCACAGAGTCAGACACGACTGAAGTGACTTAGCAGCAGCAGCAGCAGCAACATATCATGATTACTTTTTGAATTCCTGGCTTGTGACTTTTACCTTCTTGCATTTATTACTTAATTTCTTTTCTTTTTTATTGATGTCATATGTAAAGATACAAATCACTTTATGGACACAAATGGAGTTTCAATCTGGGGCTTTTAATGTACAGTATTTTTCTACTGCTGTTTTCTAAATGTTCCATTATATTATTCTTGATTTCCTCTCTGAACTGGGAGTTTAAAATTTCATCTTTTAGAGTGGGTAATTCTTTTTTTTTTTTTGTGGCTGTTGTTTTCAGTTCAGTTCAGTTGCTCTGTCGTGTCTGACTCTTTGTGACCCCATGGACTGGAGCACACCAGGCCTCCCTGTCCATCACCAACTCCCCGAGCTTGTTCAAACTCATGTCCATCAAGTTGGTGATGCCATCCAACAATCTCATCTTCTGTTGTCCCCTTCTCCTCCTGCCTTCAATCTTTCCCAGCATCAGGGTCTTTTCTAATGAGTCGTTCTTCACATCAGGTGGCCAAGGATTGGAACTTCAGCTTCAGCATCAGTCCTTCCAATGAATATTCAGGACTGTTTTCCCTTAGGACTGACTTGTTTGATTTCCTTGCTGTCCAAGGGACTCTCAGGAGTCTTCTCCAACACCACAGTTCAAAAGCATCAATTTTTCGTGCTCAGATTCTTTTATGATCCAACTCTCACATCCATACATGACTAATGGAAAAACCATAGCCTTGACTAGACAGACCTTTGTTGGCAAAGTAATGTCTCTGCTTTTTAATATAGTGTCTAGGTTGGTCATAACTTTTCTTTCAAGGAGCAAGTGTCTTTTAATTTCATGGCTGCAGTCACCATCTGCTGTGATTTTGGAGCCCCCCAAAATAAAGTCTGCCACTGTTTGCAATGTTTCCCCATTTATTTGCCATGAGGTGATGGGACCAGGTGCCATGATCTTACTTTTATGAATGTTGAGCTTTAAGCCAACTTTTTCACTCTCCTCTTTCACTTTTATCAAGAAGCTCTTTAGTTCTTCTTCACTTTCTGCCATAAAGGTGGTGTCATCTGCATATCTGAGGTTATTGATATTTCTCCCTGCAATCTTGATTCCAGCTTGTGCTTCATCCAGTCCAGCATCTCAGATATATATTTACCATATTGTAATATGTCTGAAAATGTTATGTGTATCATTCAAGCATTTTAGATTTGAATTTGTGGTAGTATATTTAGATTAATATATAGTAAACTTTTGTAAATGTCCATTGAAGATATTATACTCTTATTTATCAGTGATTTTATATGTGTTATATTAGTCAATATTATATTGACTTAAAATGTCCTATTACTATTCTCTATCTTTGGTTTCTCCTTGTATCTCCTGCAGTCTTAGCTTTGTTTTAATGTTATGTTAATTTATGGTTTAAATAATGATGACAGCAATATTCTACCCATCAATTGTATTCTTTACTGTTGAAATGCCCTTCTTTGTCACATTTATACACTAATTCCTTGAATCAAAATCGTTTGCTATGACTATGAAGATATCAGCTTTGCTTGTATTAACAGTTGCCTGCTTTATCTTTGTCATCCTTTGACTATTTTGATTCTTTTATATTTTACATGCATTTGTTGCATATGATCTATTGCTTTTTCTTTGTTTTTGGTTTATACAAACAGTATAGACTTTTATAGTAGGATTTACTTCAGGTTGTTATGTTTTACCTCAATTGACACTTGGATTGTCCAGTTTATTCTTATATACCTTACTGTATTTTGTCTATGTTTTGCCATACGATCTATGTTTCCTACCTTCCGCTCCACTCCTGTCAACTTAAAATTCATGTGGTATTTTTTCTTGTTACATGATGAGTATGTTTATAGTTTAAATAATATACAAATATATATATTTCATGCCTTATAATCTTAAAACTGAAACATTATATATTAAAATTTTTATTTAGATGATGAGGAAATTTGTTGTTACTGCCACTTCCTCCCCACACCTGACCTTTGACTTCTATTGTAATACTAGAATTTTGGTCGAATCCATTGCAGTTATATTGTTATTTTCAAATGGTGTATGTTTTATCCCAGTATTTTATCATTTTGTTTCTTTTCTTTGAACATAACTCACACATTTATTTTGTCATAACTCAGTAACTCCACAATCCATGGTATTCAGTTTTTATTCCCAATCCTTTCATAGTAGAGTGTCTTCATTCCCACGTTCTTTGTTTGATTCAGTTTTTGGTTAGATTCTTCTAACAAATTGATATTAAGAATTTATATTTGCTGTATTTCCTGATTTGTTTAAGAATGTAAGTATTTAACTTTATATGTTCAAAATGGTTTAAATGAGTATAAACTCTTGATTTATAATTTTTTTCTCTTTATCAAATCAGAATTCAGAACTAAACTATATTATTCTTAGGTCCTAAGTGTGAAAAAGTCTGAGGATTTTTTTCCCACTTCTGATAAGTAAACTGTTTTTTTTTTTTTTTTCCTATCATAGTGCCAAAGAAGTTTTTTTTTTTTAATTGAAGCCTAAACATATTAACTAGAAAAATTTCAGTGAAAATGACAGAAATTAACTATGAATTGGCATGAGCAAAAAAGAGAGATTTGAAATCTGTTTCAAACTTCATACACACCACCCACTAAGGATGACGGGAGTAAGTACTTAAATGCGATCAGGTTCTTATTTGCTTCCACTCAGTGCTTTGTACCTTGTGTTTACTTCATTATTTCCAACTAAAGACCTCTGTGGGAGATGTCTTTCAAAAAATTAGGAACATGATTTTAAACAGATCCAGACAGAATCTCAACTTAGCAAGAAGAAAGGAAAAACTATTCTCTTCTAACTCCACTTTGAAAAACAGCATAAGCTTTCTAACTATTATGAGGGTCATCTCCCATAAGGACCTGTCAGTGTAGTCAGAAGTACCCTGATGGGTATTTAAAGCCAGTTTTTGTTTTGCTTTTTTTTTTCCTTTTGAATTTCAAAACTGGAATGTGCTAACTCCAGGATCCTTCCTTCTACAAAGTACTGAAGGTGCTATGCGGGAGAATCTCCCACAAGAAGTGACTGAGGAATAGTTTTGAAATTTGAGTATTATTTTAATCAGAAGAAGAAATAATTGTGCACTTCATTCAGTAAACTCACCATGATATCACTTATTTGAGCTCTTGATTATGTGTTTTACCAGAAAAACAGTACAGACTTGTAACAGATTCAGACGTTATTTCATCTCCGGATAACTTTCTTTTGTTATGTCCCTTCACATTGACTTGGGCCCCTGGTCTTGTTGCAAATATATATCACTTTTTTATACCAAGAAATTAAACCTTTTCTTCATTTATGCTTCTTTGAGACAATGCAATAAACATTCCTTAATAGCCAAAGATTCTTTGAAGTATTTTGTTAAGTGTGAAAGAGTGCATTGTATTAAAAAAACAAGAAACCTTCAGAACTTAGTTGCATAAAAAATATGTATTTGTTTTGTGCTTATGGATCTGAGGTTCAGCTGGTCTTGGTTAGGTTTGTATGATTTGACTGTGTCTAAATCCAAATTAAAGTTTGGGCTTAGATTATCTCTATGCACCTGTCATTCCTTTTGGACCCTGAAGCTACCAAAGGCATATTCCTCACATGTGAAGGTAGGAACACAAGAATGTAAGCTCAGCTTTGAAGACCATTTAAAGCTTCTGGTCATGACATATCCACTAACATCTTATGGTTAAAGCAACTCTTTTGAACAAGTCCAAACCTACAGTTGGTGAGTTCAGTCCTTCCATGATGACAGGACTGTGGATGTATATTATTAATGAAGGGGAGTAAAGATTTGAGAATGATTTAATCATTCACAGCTTATTCGTTCATCATGCATATATGCTAAGTCACTTCAGTTGTGTCTGACTCTTTGTGACTCTATGGAATGTAGCCCACCAGGTTCCTCTGTCCATGGGATTCTTCAGGCAAGAATCCTGGAGTGGGTTGGGATTCCATCCTCCAGGGGATCTTCCTAACACACGGATCAAACCCTTGTTGGTCATAATTACTATAAAATATACTCATTCCTAGGCAAACCCCTCCCCCCCAAAATTTTTTCACTAGAAGTCATAGAAGCAGCTCAAAGTCTAGGATCAGAAGATCCACATTAGGTCCAGATATAGTTCTTTGTGATTCATAAACTAATTGAAATTTCAGCAGAATACAAAGTACAGTCATATAACAAGGATGGGAAAAAGCATCTGAAACATTCCCCTTCAGAAAAAAAGTCATAAAGGTAAGCACATGCCAGTCTATGGTCCATAGAAATTTCTTACTCCTTCTGGACAAATGATGCCAAATCCACCCGTTCTAGGAGCAGGAGATGCTCTTTGACTAGGCCCCACGTCTGCTCTCTAGGAATGATTCCCTCACCTATTCTCCATTGCTCCTTTTCTGTCATTCAGGAGGCCTTTTATTTTTTAAAAAAATTCCTTGACCACTTCTGAAGACATGTGGGAGAATATGCTTTTCTTCAGAGTAGAGGTGGTTTATGGTTCAGAGGGAAAGAATCCTATCTGCAATGCAGGAGACAAAGGAGATGCAGGTTTGATTCCTGGGTCAGGAAGATCCTCTGGAGGAAGAATACTCCAGTATTCTTGTGGAGAAAATTCCATGGACAGAAGGGCCTGGTGGGCTACAGCCCATGGGGTAGCAAAAGAGTCAGAAATGACTGAGTATGGATGGGACAGACAGAGGAGTTTTTGAACCTACCTTCTAAGGCTTAACATTGTTTTTATGTCTTGTACACTTCGTCTCTTTTGGTCAAATTAGATGTTGCCAATACAACTGTCTCAAAAACTGCAAAATTTCTCTGTATTTGATTTTAGTCAGTTTCACATTATAATGGCCACAACCACAATCATTTCACTGCAATGATAATTTCATTGAAATGGGTGTGTAAGATATCTCTGGGACCACACTCTTAAGCTTTCCAGGAGGTACTCTTCATTTTTTTTTTTCCAACTGAAAAGATCTACTAGATGCTCATTTAATTCTTTCAGAGGTTTAAAAATGGATATTATAGCCACATATTTAATTTTATCATACTCTGAGGCTACATTTTATTGGAAGTACCAGAGAATTATTCTCTTCCCTGAGGCTATATCTTAATAACCATATATTTAATATGGTGAAAAGCAGTTTAACTTTCCAATTTTGCAGTCTTAGCTTTTCTGGATTCTTCATATTCCCTCTCAACTCTATTTTTACCCTGGCCAGTTCTTTCCTGTCTTATAGAACTTCATCATATGCAGCCTGTGGCAGCCACCTTGGGATTTCAGCAGTCTAACTCAAACTCTCCTCAATCAACATGACAAGTTCATTAGATATATTTTCTATTCTCCCTATTATAATGAGTGACAGTTTTACCAAATATTTAGCTGCTCCATACATAGCTTAATATTTTTTCCACTTTTTCTAACTTTTTTTTTACAATTTTTCTTTCCTCCTATAACAATATGCTTGTTACCTGATGACCACTTCTCAAACCATTTATCATAGCCCTCCCTGGTAGCAATTGTATAAATGATGCTGTGTAATCAACCACCCTAAATCTCAGTGGCTTACAATAATAAGCGTATTTCCTTTTCCAGACAACTGTGGGTCATCTTTAACTCCATTGATCTAGACTGGGTTTGCCTCCAAGTTTCATATTAAAACCAAGTTTCCACAATGTGGCTGTCAATCTCCATGGAGAGGCAGCTATTTGAGGCATAATTTTCTTGGGACTAAAAATAAGAGTTCAAGAAGGCAAACCCAGATAAGTTAAAATGTTTCAAGTTTTTGCTTATGTCACATTTACTAAAATATTTTGCCAGAGTCAGTCAGTTGGCTGAACTCAAAAGAAGTACCTAATTATATTCTGCTGACCACAGAGGAGTAACTGTGATGGCATGTATACTAGGATAGGAGGGGCATGAATGATTTAAAACTATAATTCACCATACACAACTTTTTTAGTTTGCTTTTTGAGAGGAATTCAATAGACAAATTCTAAAATCACAGTATTTTATCCCTAATGCATATTAATCAGGGCTCAATTGTATTTAAAATTATTGAAAATAGAGATTGGTAAGAGGCGTATTCTTGAATTTTCATGTTAATGTCACCCAGATTTCCATATGTCAGTCTTCTCATATATCTTTGTGACCTACTATATCTCTAAGATTCTGGCTCTTCTGCTTCCAATGAGAGCTAAGCAGAACCAATTTAAAAGCAATTGTTGAGTTTTGTTATTTCACAGCATGATAACAACAGTATAAGTTAAGATTTCAGTACATCTTCCAAATCATTCATAGAGATCAAAAAGAAGAAGAAATAAAACCATCCCTGACTCATTCCTGCAGCATAAATAGGGCATGGAGAACACCACAATCTTTAAGTCATGGATACATAAGGCAATAAACACTCAAATTGCACACATATATACCTCCAGCAAACTTGGAAAACTCAGCAGTGGCCACAGGAATGGAAAAGGTCAATTTTCATTCCAATTCCAAAGAAAGGCAAAGCCAAAGAATGCCCAAACTACCGCACAATTGCACTCATCTCACATACTAGCGGAGAAGGCAATGGCAACCCACTCCAGTACTCTTGCCTGGAAAATCCCATGGATGGAGGAGCCTGGAAGGCTGCAGTCGATGGGGTCGCTGACGGTCGGACATGACTGAGCGACTTCACTTTCACTTTTCACTTTCATGCATTGGAGAAGGAAATGGCAACCCACTCCAGTGTTCTTGCCTGGAGAATCCCAGGGATGGGGGAGCCTGGTGGGCTGCCGTCTATGGGGTCGCACAGAGTCGGACACGACTGAAGTGACTTAGCATAGTGCATGCTAGCAAAGTGACGCTCAAAATTCTCCAAGCCAGGCTTCAACAGCATGTGAACTGTGAACTTCCAGATGTTCAAGCTGGATTTAGAAAAGGCAGAGGAACCAGAAATCAAATTGCCAACATCTGTTGGATCATCAAAAAAGCAAGAGAGTTCTGGAAAAACATCTACTTCTTCTTTATTGTCTACACCAAAGCCTTTGACTGTGTGGATCACAACAAACTGTGGAAAATTCTTCAAGAGATGGGAATACCAGACCACCTGACCTGCCTCTTGAGAAATCTGTATGCAGGTCAAGAAGCAACAGTTAGAACTCTTCCATGTGGCCATGAACAACACACTGGTTCCAAACAGGAAAAGGAGTACATCAAGGCTGTATATTGTCACCCTGCTTATTTAACTTATATGCAGAGTACATCATAAGAAATTCAGGACTGGATGAAGCACAAGCTAGAATCAAGATTGCCGGGAAAAATATCAATAACCTCAGATATGCAGATGACATCACCCTTATGGCAGAAAGTAAAGAACTAAAGAGCCTCTTGATGAAAGTGAAAGAGGAGAGTGAAAAAGTTGGCTTAAAGCTCAACATTCAGAAAAGTAAGATCATGGCACCCAATCAAATCACTTCATTGCAAACAGATGGGAAAACAGTGCAAACAGTGAGAGATTTTATTTTGGGGGGCTCCAAAATCACTGCAGATAGTGACTGCAGCCATGAAATTAAAAGATGCTTGCTTCTTGAAAGAAAAGTTATGACCAACCTATACAGCATATTAAAAAGCAGAGACATTACTTTGCCAACAAAGGTCCATATAATCAAGGCTATGGTTTTTCCAGTAGTCGTATATGGATGTGAGAGTTGGACTATAAAGAAAGCTGAGTGCTGAAGAATTGATACTTTTGAACTGTGGTGCTGGAGAAGACTCTTGAGAGTCCCTTGTACAGCAAAGAGATCCAACCAGTCCATCCTAAAGGAGATCAGTCCTAAATATTCAACGGAAGGGCTGACACTGAAGCTGAAACTCCAGTACTTTGGCCACCTCATGTGAAGAACTGACTCATTTGAAAAGACCCTGATGCTGGGAAAGATTGAAGGTGGGAGGAGAAGGGGATGACAGAGGATGAGATGGCTGGATGGCATCACCAACTCAGTGGACATGAGTTTGAGTAAACTCCGGGAGTTGGTGATGGACAGGAGGCCTGGCGTGCTGCAGTCCATGGGGTCACAAAGAGTCAGATATGACTGAGTGACTGAACTGAACTGATACCTCCTGAACCCCTGCTTGTGAGGAGAGATAGAGATAGAAAAAGGGAGAAGAACAAGGGGACCAAGAGTGTTGGAACACAGATAAAATTACTCCTATAAAGACCCCGGTACTTAATAAGGAAATATTGAGGTCAGGTTTGTTACCAGTACCTCAGAGACCAGTTATTAAAGAATTTAAAACAATTTTGTGTGCGGGACTCGAAGTGAATTATTTTTAGACTTGGTAGTAACAATGAAACAGAAAACAAGAGGTAAATATTAAAGAGTATTATTAAGAAAGTCTTGGAGGGTAAGTGTGTATCATGGATTGTATATCTGCTGCTAAGTCATGTCAGTCGTGTCTGACTCTGTGCGACCCCATAGACGGCAGCCTACCAGGATCCGCCGTCCCTGGGATTCTCCAGGCAAGAACACTGGAGTCGGTTGCCATTTCCTTCTCCAATGCATGAAAGTGAAAAGTGAAAGTGAAGTCACTCAGTCATGTCCGACTCAGCAACCCCATAGACTGAAGCCTACCAGGCTCCTCCATCCATGGGATTTTCCAGGCAAGAGTACTGGAGTGGGTTGCCATTGCCTTCTCTGGATTGTATATCTAGCCAAGCTTAAAAAAAAAAAAAAAAAAAGCCAAGGGTTTATAAAAGTAGCAAACAAACAGAATCATATAATCAGAAAGCACAACTATCCCTTCCTGAAGACCATATATCACTGTATCAAGAGAAAAGAATGAAATCAACAACAATACTTAGTAAGGCATCTAAGCTATCTGAAACTTACATGCAGCCATATCTGCATGCAACTACTTACTAGTCCCAGAAAGATAAGACATCTCAAGCTAAACAGGTGGTCTCCACGTATACACAAAGCTAGAAAGAAAACAGAAAATAACAATAAAAATTTGAACTCATGAAAAATGTCAAAACAAGCAGATGGAGCAGAAGGAAATGATAGCACTCCAACCTAAATTAAATGTTATTAAACAAATATCTGTGGATATGTAACAACAACTTAAGTCAGAGATTTTAAAACTCAGGAAACTGAAAAAAATCATCAAGCTGTGAAATAGGATCATAATCAGGAATGAAATAGAAGGAAAAGACAAAGATTAATTAAAAATCAAGACAGAGTATAAGGTACCCCAAAGGGATTAGACTAAGTTGGGAATATTGAGATATGGCATAAAAAGTTGCTAAACCAAAATTTAAAAGTAGCATAAAAGAATTAGAGCAAAAGTGATTCATAAATAAAATAGGAAAATTAAGACCTGGGCACATGTAATTGGAGTCCTGAAAAATTGCAAACAATAACAATGGAATAGAATCATTTTAAAAACTATTTTTTAAGAGAATTTCTAGAGACAAAACACCTAAATCAATTTGTTAGAAGGGGCCACTATCTCTGGAAAAATTGGGCCAGGAACAATGACTCCAAAACATATCATTATATGATTGTTAGGAAATAATATTGAAGGAAACAAAGCAAAATCAAACCTCAGGACTCTAGACAAAAAGACCAAGTCATATACTAAGGGGACAAATCAATATTGGCTCTGTATTAGCAATGATATAGAAACCAGAACAACAGCAGAGTACCATTTTTCATAAAGTCTAGGAAAGAAATTGTGAGCAAAGGATTTTATATCCAGCAAAACCATAAGGAAATGATAAACAAAACTTAACCTGCAAGAAGCAGAAGATACTGTTCTCAAAAGCCCTTCCTGAGGAATGTACCAGTTAACAAGTTCTGTAGAGATCAAATGATCTGAGAAGGCAGGCAAAAACACTGATCTTGACCATTATAATACTGTAACATGACTCGATTTTGGTTTCAGTTTTATCCTATCATTGTATGTATGTTTACCATGCAAAATTTTAGAGTATTACCCCCTCTTTTTTTTTCTTTAGAAGCAAAGTGGTGACAAGAGAGGAAATTATACAAACAGCAAATGTTCTGTCAATGCAGATGTAATGTAACTAAAAAAGTATAAGAGGAAAATGAGAGAAAAGGAAAGCAGAAAAAGCCTATTGATTATTCCATAGTAATAGGGGTCAAATGAAAACAATTAAAAGTAACAGTTAAATAGTTGAGTGCCAAATAAGGAACATTAGTCATTTTGAAAGGTACCCATATGCCAAGCTAACCATGTGAACAAAAATAAAAACCTGAAATGCCCCCAAAATTAAAGAGAATAAAAAATAAGACCATTTCAAAAAAGTACCCTTGTAAATATAAAATATTTCAAAACAAATTTATAAAGTATATGTAAATATAATTAAGATAATGTTATAGAATTGAAACCAAATACCAATTGTATCATTAAAATGTAAATGCAATTCTCAAAACAAAATCTTAAAATATTAGGTACAGAAAATATGGATGGGCACAAGCACATATGATTTTATGTCTGTGTGAAAAAATCAGTGATGCTGTTGCCAAAATTGTTAATGTAATCATCAGTGTATAGTCATAAAATTATAGGGCCTATTGTGCAGTATTCACATAACATTTGTGGCTCAGCTGGTAGAGAATCTGCTTGCAATGCAGGATATCCAGGTTCAATCGCTGGGTCAGGAAGATCCCTTGAAGAAGGAAATGGTAACCCACTTCAGTATTCTTGCCTAGAGAATTCCATGGACAGAGAAATCTGGTGGGCTTTAGTCCATGGGGTTACAAAGAGTCAGACATGACTGAACGACTAACACACACACTGTGCAGTAGTGTCATATCAGAGTGTTCAATATAACTAAGTGATTCTAATCCATCTCAGAATCCATCTCAAGAAGGCTAAAGAATTCAGGAGATTTTTTCCTGGAAGGGGAAGAATGATTAAGAATGAATGTGACTATTTTCTATATTTGAAGAACAATTATATAGCAATGGGATTATATTTATTCTGTATGGCATAAGAAAAATAACTAGAACCAAGAGTTTGAAATTGCATGAAGATTTTGGCTTATATAAGAAAGTATTTTCCAATAGCCAAAGCTACCTTTAAAAAATATTTTAAAACTGGTTACTCACTGTTCGTTGGTTATCCAAGTGGCTATGGACGTATATATATATACATAATCATCAACCACATTGAATAAAAGTTTAAATCAATTTTAAAATTTTCTATAAAATGAATTTCCAAGGAAGTATGGGGTAACAGATTACCTGTTAATGTGACAAGCACTGAATTATTTTTGTATTTTGTGTCAAGAGAAAATTGTCCAATAAAAGTGAAATCATAGCTTTCACATAAATATAAATCATATGTTAAAGATTTTGTTAACTCATTATTAATTAAGGAATTAGGCAGATGTTAAAACAAATTCAAAGGGGAATTCAAAGAACAGACATATGTATGTATCACTAGGAATACTAAAGTCAATTTGTAAATGGAGTCAAAACTGGAAGAATTTATTTGCACATTTTTATTTATTTATTTTTTAAATTTTATTTTATTTTTAAACTTTACATAATTGTATTAGTTTTGCCAAATATCAAAATGAATCCATCACAGGTATACATGTGCTCCCCATCCTGAACCCTCCTCCCTCCTCCCTCCCCAACATTTTTAAATGAGAATTTTTTGCATTATTGTCATTTATCTGCACCCTACAGAACTGTAAAATAGTATAAAGGAACACAACTAAGTAAAAACATTGAAATAAAAAAATAATAACTAATGAGGCAGAAATAAGAAAAATTTTTAAATAATGTTGAATCCAAATATTGATTTTTTAAAAAATTAACAGAAATAGATAAATAACTTAATAAAGAAAGCAATAAATCTCATATAAAAATAATAAGAAAAAATAACTAGAAAGCGAAAGAATAAACTTTGTGTAGCAGAATATTTTGTGAAACTATGCAGATAACATTATAAACTTAGGTAAGAGATACAGTTTCCTAGGAATGTGCAATTAAGTAAAAATAAAAAATAATTCTATTGCACACAGAGGTGAAATAGATTAGTTTAAAAGGGGAATAGTGGAAATTTGAAAAAAAGTTTCCCCTAACAAAAAGGACACCATCTAGGTGTTTCTAAAGGTGAATTGTATGAAATGGTGAACACTTAGATGATCCTAATACTATGTAAACTGTTCTTGAGCTTCAAAAGTGCACAGAAACTTCCAAATTACTTCTTATGAGACAAATATAACAGTAGTTCCTGAATCTAATGAAAACAAAACAAGACAAAAACAAACAAATATTCCTTGTGAGTGCTGATCCAAATATCCTAAATAAAATATTAGCAAATTGAACAGTTGTATAGGAAAATAACAAAGGTCCATCTGGTCAAGGCTATGGTTTTTCCTGTGGTCATGTATGGATGTGAGAGTTGGACTGTGAAGAAGGCTGAGCGCCGAAGAATTGATGCTTTTGAAGTGTGGTGTTGGAGAAGACTCTTGAGAGTCCCTTGGACTGCAAGGAGATCCAACCAGTCCATTCTGAAGGAGATCAGCTCTGGGATTTCTTTGGAAGGAATGATGCTAAAGTTGAAACTCTAGTACTTTGGCCACCTCATGCAAAGAGTTGACTCATTGGAAAAGACTCTGATGCTGGGAGGGATTTGGGGCAGGAGGAAAAGGGGACGACAGAGGATAAGATGGCTGAATGGCGTCACTGACTCGATGGACGTGAGTCTGAATGAACTCCGGGAGTTGGTGATGGACAGGGAGGCCTGGAATGCTGCGATTCATGGGGTTGCAAAGAGTCGGACATGACTGAGCGACTGAACTGAACTGAGAGGAAAATAATATGTCAATGACAAAGTGAAATTTGTTCTTAAACATGAAGATGGTTAATTGTTTTCAAATCTATTAACAATTATCTTCATATCAATGAAGAAAGTTCAGTTCAATTCAGTTCAGTTGCTCAGTCGTGTCCGACTCTTTGCAACCGCATGAACCGCAGCAGGCCAGGCCTCCCTTTCCATCACCAACTCTCGGAGTCCACCCAAACCCATGTCCATTGAGTTGGTGATGCCATCCAACCATCTCATCCTCTGTCATTCCCTTCTCCTCCTGCCCTCAATCTTTCCCAGCATCAGGGTCTTTTCCAATGAGTCAGATCTTCTCTTCAGGTGGCCAAAGTATTGGAGTTTCAGCTTCAACATCACTCCTTCCAATGAACACCCAGAACTGGTCTCCTTTAGGATGGACTGCTTGGATCTCCTTGCAGTCCAAGGGACTCTCAAGAGTTTTCTCCAACACCACAGTTCAAAAGCATCAATTCTGAGCTCAGCTTTCTTTATAGTCCAACTCTCACATCCATATGACCACTGGAAAAACCATAGCCTTGACTAGACGGACCTTTGTTGGCAAAGTAATGTCTCTGCTTTTTAACATGCTATCTTGGTTGGTCATAACTTTCCTTCCAAGGAGTAAGCGTCTTTTAATTTCATGGCTGCAATCACCATCAGAAAAATAAAGTCAGCCACTGTTTCCTCATCTATTTACCATGATTTCTTCATAGTAATTCTGGGGAGAAAAATCATGGTTACTCAGAAGGCCTTTGACACAATTGATACCCACTTTTCTGATAATATTTAATGGAATAAGAACTCACACATGCACACACACATACATTCAGAAGACAGAAGTAGTCATACTGAGCTCAAGAACAAGGCATAGATGCCTATTTCCTCACTTGTTTAACACTGAACAGAAATTTTGCCCAAAATGGAAAAGAAGAAGGAAAACTATATCTCCTTGCAAATAATTTGACAGTATTCTGAAAATGTAAGGAAATGTTATAAAACAAATTCATATAATAAGCATTCTATTAAATAATAGGATATAAAAGCTAATATAGATAAAACCAATGGCTTTCAATTGCACAAACAATAGCCAGTAGAAGGATTATGGGAAAGAATCCCTTTTAAACGACAACAAAATATTTTTTTTTCAAGTGCTTAGGAAAAAACAAGAAAGACACAAAAGTAGATTTGATCAAAAGCAAAACCATTCCTTATTTTTGTGTTCAATATCACAAGCATGTTGATTTTAAGTTAATACATGAATCTAATTCAATTTCAATAAAAATTCACATAATTTAAATTTGTAGGAAGTTTTAATTTAAAACTTCCTATCTCAAGTTTATACAAAAAATTCTTGTGGAGAAGTAAACATGCAAGAATAATGATGAAGTCTTAGGGAAGACCACAGACTGATATGGCAGTGCATACTTACCAGATACTGAAAGATAATATAAATATTCTTAATCAAAACACTTATGTATTGGCATCTTAATTGATAGAAAAGATAGCAGAACAGAACAGAAAGTTCTGAAATAAATACAATAGGATAATATGACACCTCAGTCACTGTAGAAAATACAGGCTTTTAATAAATGCAACTGGCCATCTGCATAGTCATTTGGAAGAATAGTGTTGCATTTATATCTCACAGATTACACAAAGGGACTTCCCTGGTGGCTCAGTAGTAAAGAATCTGCCTGAAATGCAGGAGACCAGGGTTCAATCCCTGGGTTGGGAAAATCCCCTGGAGGAGAGCTGGGCAATCCACTCCAGTATTCTTGCCTGGAGAACCCCCATGGACAGAGGAGCCTGGTAGTTTTCAGTCCATAGGGTCGCACAGTCAGACATGGCTGTTTCTTAGACTGTGGGGAAGTAGGCGCTCTTCAATATTGATGCTAGAAATGAAAAATTGTATAACTCCTATTGAGGAAAAATTGGTAATATACAACAAAATCACACACCCTTTGACCTAAAATCAGTTCTAGAAATTTACCCTAAAGGTACAACTTTAATAACACACTCATATGTGTGTGTGTGTGTGTGTGTGTGTGTGTGTGCGTGCACGTATGCGTGTACACATGCGCATACCCAGTCGTGTCCGCTTCTTTGTGATCCCATGTGGCCCAACAGGCCCCTCTGTCCATAGGGTTTTCCAGGTAAGTGTACTGGAATGGATTGCCATTTTCTACTGAAGGGAATCTTCCTGGCCCAGGGATCGAAACTGCATCTTTTGCATCTCTTGTATGGCAGGCATATTCTTTACCACTGCAATATCTGGGAAGCCCAACACACTCCTACAAAATGCATTACTTACTCATTATGACATTATTTATAAATTATGGGAAATAAGTTATGGGAAAGTTACCTATATGTCCAATAATTTGTGATTAATCTAATCATTAGAAGGGGGAAACAGAAGATGAGATGGTTGGGGGGCATCATCAACTGAATGGACTTGAATTTGAGCTAACTGCAGGAGCTAGTGAAGGATAGGGAAGCCTGGCATGTCCATGGGGTTGCAAAGAGTCAGACATGACTGAGCAACTGAATAACAACAAATTTAATCAACAAAAGTATACTCAGAAAACTAAAAAGTACATACATAAAAAAGAATTTTAAAAATCTCAAACTGACCTAGTTTAAGTAGAAATATGGTATATGTATTTGTGGAAAGAAAGAATGGGAAATGAAAATGTGTATGTTTGTATTTATGGTGGTGTGTGTATCTACTTATTTTGTAAAATAACATAGGAAGAATAAGTCAGAGAATTATTAAATTGGTTACCTACAGACGATATGTGGAAACAGATTTTTAAAAAGTAGGAAAAGGAATAAAACTTTGTTGAGTATTTTTATATACATTTGAATTTTGTTATTATTTTCATATTTAAGAAATTCAACAAAGAACTGCAAAAACTCTAAAATTGAATACAAATGTGAGAAAATATACAATTGTATATCAAACTGATCATTGTTATTGTTCAGCTACTAAATCATGACTGACTCTTTGCTACACCATGGCCTGCAGCACACCTAACTTCGCTGTCCTTCACTATCTCCTGGAGTTTGTTCAAATCCATGTCCACTGAGTCAGTGATGCTATCCAACCTCTGTCATCAGAGGATGCTATCATCCTCTGTCACCCCCTTCTCCTCCTGTCTTCATTCTTACCTAGCATCAGGATCTTTTCCAATGAGTTGGCTCTTCGCATTAAGTGACCAAAGTATTAGAGCTTCAGTATCAGTCCTTCCAATGAATATTTATGATTTATTTCCTTTAAGATTGACTGGTTTGATCTCCTTGCTATCCAAGGGACTCTCAAAAGTCTTCTCCAACACCACAATTCAAAAGTGTCATACTTTGGCATTCAGCCTTCTTTTTGGGTCAATTCTTATGTCAGTAAATGACCACTGGAAAAAAAACATAGCTTGACTATACAGATCTCTGTGCTTTTTTCATATGATGTCTCCATTTGTCACAACTTTCCTTCCAAGGAACAAGTGTCTTTTAATTTCACGGCTGCAGTCACCATGAGCAGTGATTTTGGAGCCCAAGAAAATAAAATCTGTCACTGCTTTCACTTTTTCCTACTCCCTTTGCCACAAAGTGCTGGGACTGGATGCCACTGATCTTAGTTTTTTGAATGTTGAGTTTTTAGCCAGCTTTTTCACTTTCCTCTCTCACCCTCACCAAGAGGCTCTTTAGTTCCTCTTCACTTTCTGTCATTAGAGTGGTATCATCTGCATACGTAAGGCTGTTGATATTTCTCCCAGCAATCTTGATTCCAACTTGTGATTCATCCAGCCCAGCATTTCACATGATGTACTCTGCATATAAGCTAAATAAACAAGGTGGCAGTATACAGCTTTGTCATACCCCTTTCAGAATTTTTAACCAGTCCATTGTTCCATGTAAGATTCTAACTGTTGCTTTTGACCTGCACGCAGGTTTCTCAGGAGGCAGGTAAGCTGGTTTTATATTCCTATCTCTTGAAAGAACTTTCTAGTTTGTTGTGATCGACAGTCAAAAGTTTTAGTGTAATGAAGCAGAAGTGTTAGTGGGAATGGAAACTAGTACAGCCACTATGGAGAACAGTGTGGAGATTCCTTAAAAAACTGGAAATAGAACTACCTTATGACCCAGCAATCCCACTGCTGGGCATACACACCGAGGAAACCAGAATTGAAAGAGACACGTGTACCCCAATGTTCATTGCAGCACTGTTTATAATAGCCAGGACATGGAACCAACCTAGATGTCCATCAGCAGATGAATGGGTAAGAAAGCTGTGGTACATATACACAATGGAGTATTACTCAGCCATTAAAAAGAATACATTTGAATCAGTTCTAATGAGGTGGATGAAAGTGGAGCCTATTATACAGAGTGAAGTAAGCCAGAAAGAAAAACACCAATACAGTATACTAACGAATATATATGGAATTTAGAAAGATGGTAACAATAACCCTGTATACGAGACAGCAAAAGAGACACTGATGTATAGAACAGTCTTTTGGACTCTGTGGGAGAGGGAGAGGGTGGGATGATTTGGGAGAATGGCATTGAAATACATATAATATCATATAGAGAATGAGTCGCCAGTCCAGGTTCGATGCACGATACTGGATGCTTGCGGCTGGTGCACTGGGACGACCCAGAGGGATGGTATGGGGAGGGAGGAGTGAGGAGGGTTCAGGATGGGGAACACATGTATACCTGTGGTGGATTCATTTCGATGTTTGGCAAAACCAAGACAATATTGTAAAGTTTAAAAATAAAATAAAATTAAAAAAAAAAAAGAAGTAGATGTTTCTCTGGAATTCCCTTGCTTTATCTATGATCCAGGGAATACTGGCAGTTTGATCTTTGGTTCTTTTGCCTTTTCTAAACCTAGCTTGTACATTTAGAAGTTCTCTGTTCATGTACTGCTGAAACGTAGTTTGAAGAATCTTGAGCATAACCTTACTAACCTGAGAAATGAGGGCAATTGAGTGGTAGTTTGAACATTCTTTGGCATTGCCCTTCTTTGGCATCAGAATGAAAACTGATCTTTTTCAGTACTGTGGCCACTGCCTAGTTTTCCAAATTTGTTGACCTATTGAATGCAGCATTGTAACAGCTGACTGTTTCCCTAGTGAGCTATATTCTAAGGACAAATGTTGACCTTTAACTCATACATTTGTTAGTGGTAGAAGTATGGGTAGAGTAAGTCTGAAACTGTTTCTCACACATTTTATGATTAAACAAATAAATACGTATTTTGATATTGATGATACTACATTTGTTTCCCACTGTGGAAGAAAACAGTTGCAAATGTGGAATGGGAGGAGACAAAGAATACTGTGAGTGTTGAGTTTGAATTGGACTTATCAGTGTGAGTTAATAATAAGATTCATGCTTCCTAGCTCTGTCCACTAATAAAGCTAATGGCGATAGTACTTTAGCAGCAGTGAGCATACTTAGCACCTAGATCTTTATTTTTGTAAGTACCATTCTCATCTAAAAGGAGTCAGAACTTCTTGGATAATGGCTGGCTCTGGGTCTGTGTCTAGGGAAAGAAAGTGAGTCTGGGGTATTTGTTATGTTAGAGTACATGTGTGTGTGCTCAGTCACTTCAATCCGCTCTGAGTCTTTACAACCCTATGGACTATAGCCCACCAGGCTCCTCTCTCCATAGGATTCTCCAACCAAGAACATTGGAGTGGTTTCTCTGCCCTCTTCCAGGGCATCTTTCCGACCGAGAGATTGAACCTGCCTCTCTTATGTCTCCTGCACTGGCAACTAGGCTCTTTACAACTAGCACCACCTGCAAAGCCCTTTGTTAGAAAATTCTCAAAAGTTGATAGGAGTATGTCAAGACACAAAAACATGTTTGAAGAGGTTCCACTGGCCAAATTTGGGATAATTTGAGCCACAAAAGAAATAATGATGGAAATAATTTGTAATACATTAAGTAAGAGATTAATCCATGAGCCATAAGAATACTAGCTAATTTTCAAAGGTCCAAGGAAGAAGAGAGTGAAAGGGTTTTTTTTTTTTTTAATAAAAGTGCCATCTAATAAATATAGGAGGAAAAATCAAATTAGTAAGTTAGCATTTTGCAACCAATATTTTAGAAATTGATTCAGGAATAAATTATCAATGGATGCTAAAACTATTGGGTTAAAGATTGTCTGGCAACAGAAGACTTATGTGGTCTCAACATATTACCTCACAGGTTAGTTATAAATTATAAGGGGAAAAGATCATGTTACAGAAGATAAATTTGGTGAACTCTAACTTTACTAAATGATTGAATTTAATATCACTAGTTTTAGGACAAACTGACATCATCCATCTCCTGATATGATGCACTGTGAATGACACAAAACCCAATATCATATATGAAATGAGTCGCCAGTCCAGGTTCGATGCACGATACTGAATGCTTGGGGCTGGTGCACTGGGACGACCCAGAGAGAGGGTAAAGGGAGGGAGGAGGGAGGAGGGTTCAGGATGGGGAACACAGGTATACCTGTGGTGGATTCATTTAGGTATTTGGCAAAACTAATACAATAGTGTAAAGTTTAAAAATAAAATAAAATTAAAAAAAAACCCACCTATATATCAATAGTATTCATGTTAAATATGCTTAATCTGAATCTACTCATGAGGAAGCAATCAAATCCAAATGAGAGACATTGTGCAAACAAATGGTTTATTTTTCTCAAGAATGTCAGTGTCATGCAAGAGAAAAAAGTCTTGATTACAGTAGACTGGAGCATTATAGCAATTAAATGCATTGATTAAGTCCTGGAGAAAGGAGAAAAGGACATATGGAACATGATTGGAATAGTAAGAGAAATTAGAATATGCATAAGATATGATAATTATAACAAATCAATATTTCTTTACTGTGAGTATTGTATTATTATATAAGAGAATATCTTGGGTCTTAGGAGCTATATTCTTAAATATTTAAAGGAGGTAAAATGTTAAAAATTGGTGAATGTAAATTAAGGATATAAGGGTGTTTGTTGTTTCCTCTTAGCAGATTTTCCAAACTAAATAAAAAGTTTGAGGAAAAAACACAGTAAAGTCCAAATTCCTAGACTGGACAATTTTTGTTTGTTGTGAAATTCAGGTGAAATATTAATATTCCATTGAAACTTATAAAAGTGAATTGTTTTCTATGATTTGCTGGTCCTTCAATATTACTGAGAACCAGGATAAAGATAAAAAGCAAATACGGCGTGAACAATTCTAACCAATGCCCTGGTGCTTGGAACTGACGTTCTTAAGCTGCAAATAGTACATTCAGAATACAGTTTTGAGGTGAGCCTTCCCTATTTCCAGAAGTGAATTCTCTTCCTTAGAGAATATGAACATCAACATGTGAGGAACCACCTGAGATCATCACGGTGCTCGGTAGTAGTGGACTTGGTGGGAGAAATGAAGTGGTACAAATATCCGCCTTCTTTTTTGTTGGGTTCTTTTTCCTGCCACTAGACTGGTAAGATGTTTCAGAGATGTCCTCAGTTCAAAATACTAAGGCAAGGGCATTAAGCCTAGATCTTAAGGGAAAGTGGTAAAGAGGCATATGGCAGACATTGTAGACTGGTCCAAGTCACATCCTATCCCTCTTGGCCATGTGACTGACTTCAGCCTAATGAGATGCAAGTGGACATCTGCTAGTGCTGCTTCTTTTTTCTTCTTTATTTTTCTTGACCAAAGATGACATGATGGCAACAGCCTCTGCAACCGTCTTGCAACCACAATGGGAAGGCTAAGCGAATTCATCCCCTATTGCTGAGTTACTAAGACAATCCTGCAATCAACTACTTCTGGATTTCTTATGTGGTGTGAATAAACTTATTTGTTTAAGCCACTATATTTGATTTCTGACACAGTCCATCTCACCAGGGTAAGACCAGGTATTTATGGCAAAAAAACAAAAACAAAAACAAAAAAACAACCAACTTCAAATCGAATATGAAGCATTTAATTCAGCTTGAATGTCTGTCTCCTGTGTATCCCCCTCAGAAACCTGTGTGACCAAAATAGTACACTGCCAGCCTTTAACAAGTATAAAATACCTTTAACAGGTATAAAATGAAAATTGCCCAAGGTGGAATTAATTGAGTTATGTTGGGTGAAACGAAGAAGCAAAGATCCTGTGGAGGGAAAAAGGAGATAGTGTGGAATTGAACTTGGATCAGAGATGTGCATGTCACTCACGTGGAAGCACTAAAGGCTAGAAGGCATGTCGCAAGTCAGAGTGATGGGGAGGAAGTGGCCTCTGAAGAATAAGGCTGAAGAGAGGATTTGTAGTAGGCCAGGTGTTCAGAAAGGGAGCTGTCAGGTAATTATCCCAAAATGTTGCTGTTTTTAGTTGAGAATTTGAAGGGCTTTATTCAGACTATTCAATAAAATATTTTAAAAAGTTATTATATGATAACTTGAAAAGAATAATAAATCCTGATGAGGACAGTTGATCCTGAGACCTAGCCAATATGAAAGTTCTTGCTTAAGCAGCCCTGGCATTGGTTTCATCACAAAGACAACCCCGTAGATGTGGAAGCATCTGCTCTCCAACTTGTTGCTTATGTTAAAATGAAAGCTATTCAATAAAATATTTATGAGCATTACTTCCACTGATGGCTGGATGGAAATAAAATGGCAAGAAACCAAATTTCTAATAAATATATGAATAGCCACTCAGTTGACCACTCTTTGACATGAGCATCATTCATAATTCCTGATTCTTTTTCAACGTGTGCGTTCTCGTCAGAAAATTGAAATAAAAATATTCTAGGTCTCTTAAGTATTCAGAATAAATTAGTTCTGTCAGTATAGACAACAGCGATCAATTGGGGTGTTTTTCCTCTGAAAAATTGGATTGTTAACTCAATCACTCATTAGTTAATCCATTGAATGAGTATTATGTGCCCAGTATTGTTGCATAGTTTCTGTGGAAAGATTAGCAAAC
Source organism: Bos indicus x Bos taurus (assembly GCF_003369695.1). Taxonomy (NCBI): domain Eukaryota; kingdom Metazoa; phylum Chordata; class Mammalia; order Artiodactyla; family Bovidae; genus Bos; species Bos indicus x Bos taurus. The sequence continues at coordinate 62,670,528 of NC_040076.1, read as the reverse complement.
TTGACCCTCTGAAAAATTACCTGTAGGTGAAAAAGCAAAGGAAAACGGGATTAAAAAAGTAAAAGTAAAGCATGCTTATTTCTTTGTACATGCATCAAATCAGGATAGTTGGCTCTTTCCTTGCAACCAGTCTAGAGACTCATAAAAAAATAATTAAAATCTGTTTGACCATGTAATATAGTCTCTATTGAAAAGACCAATAAACAGATCACAAAGCTTATAAAATTCTATTTTGTTCACCTCTCCTTGTCAAAACCTGTCATGCAAATTTTCTTTCTCTATACTCTTAAAACAAACTGACCATTCACATTATACATACTGGTTCTGACCACCTTTCTCCTTCCTCGCAGCCTCAGTTCTTTGTGGCATATTATCTTAGCCACTCTGGCTTCCTTTTTCATTTGGGCAGCAGATTAAATGAGGATACTACACATATTTTTGTCAGCATTTTATAAGCCTCTACAAAGAGAGACAAGATGTGTCTTCATAATACCTTTTACTCTTTGCCAACCGATTTTTAAAAATTTCCTTCTTGTTTGAGTGGCATTCATGTAGGATAATTCCAGGCATCTTTCCAAATTCAGTTTTGTATTGCCCATCCAAGTTTCATCTAGAAATTCTGTGAACTTAGAGAATTTGAGTAGGGCTAGGTGAAGACAGGATGACTTGTTCTTGCTTTGCTGCTGCGGCTGCTGCTGTGTCGCTTCAGTCGCGTCCGACTCTGTGCGACCCCACAGACGGCAGCCCACCAGGCCTCCCGTCCCTGGGATTCTCCAGGCAAGAACACTGGAGTGGGTTGCCATTTCCTTCTCCAATGCATGAAAGTGAAAAGTGAAAGTGAAGTTGCTCAGTCGTGTCTGACTCTAGCGACCCCATGGACTGCAGCCTACCAGGCTCCTCCATCCATGGGATTTTCTAGGCAAAAGTACTGGAGTGGGGTGCCATTGCCTTCTCCGGTTCTTGCTTTAAGCATGGCCTAATTGGACTTCCCAGGTGGTACTAGTAGTAAAGAATCTGCCTGCAATGCAGGAGACACAGGTTCAATTCTTAGGTTGAGAAGATCCCCTGGAGGAGGAGATAGCAACCCACTCCAGTATTCTTGCCTGGAGAATCTCATGGACAGAGGAGCCTGGTGGGCTACAGTCCATAGGGTCACAAAGAGTCGGACATAACTGAGCATCTGAGCACACAGCTAGCAAAAATTACAGTTAAAACAAAAGCCAAAATTTGGTGACAAAGATTTAATTAGGAGTAGTTTGAATCTTGGCTATAAACTCTTTCCAAAAAATCCACATAGGGTATTCCAATTACAATGCTTACCCCAAACTTCTAGAAAGCCTGTCTTCCCATGGCTTGCTAATTATTTCACTTGTTTGGTAACAACCCATTCCCCATTGCTGCCAGGTGTCATCCCTCAGCTTTCAACTCAGTAATATACTCCATGCACTCAGCCTCTGTAAACTGCAGACCCTCCTCATCCTCCTTCACCTTGGTCTTTACTGTGTGAATAACACTAGTGATTTTGTTCATATCCTTTCCCACTTTACTTATTACTTGGAATCTTCCCAATAAAGGAGGCCCTGACCTTGCGTAAAGAGGACATTAGAAGGAGGGTTGATTGATAACAGTTATAACTTACTAACATTTCTTTTGTCCTTGTCACAGCTGAGAAAATCATGGTAAGGGTGAGGGAAGGAGAAATAATGTTTTTGAATACCTACTGTGTGTTTAGAACCATATTAAGTACTTTTTATAACTATTTCACTAAGTAGAATTTAGATCTTTCAAAATGTTAAGTGCAGTGATGTCTGTGTTCATGGGATGAGACAAAGAATATTGAGAGGACTACAGATGTGTTTTAAAGGATCCTCATATTAATGTCCACCCCAAGCATGGAAGTCAAGGAATCACTAGTTTGGAAAACAGCTCCATCTGTAGGAATGGTGGGAAGAATGTATATTCCAGAGACAGAGGAGGAGGTGAGGTACCCCTAGTTGTCAGCATCAACCATGGGCCCATCTTTTCAATGAGTTCCTTCACAAGCCTCACCCTCACTTTTTTCTATTCTCTACTTTTTTTTTTTTTTTTTCCTTAAACCAACTTTTTACTACTTGGTGTTATATTTTGTATCTGTTTACTTCATAGTAAAACAAAAGATCCTCAACATTTTTTTTTAAATCAAGACACTTAATTCTGATTCTATAACTTCTTTTTTTTTTCAACCTTTTTGAGGTATAATTTATTTACAATAAAATGCTAAGATTTTAAGAGTACAATCTGATGAATTTTGATAAGTATACACAACTGTGTAGTCATCACAACAATCAAAATATATAGCATGTCCATCTTCCCAAAATTTTACCTTGTCCCCCTGCTCAGTTAATTCCATCCAACGTCCAGCCACAAACAATAATGGATGTGCTTTCTACCAGTTTGGTTTTTGCTTTAACTACTTTGTCTTTTCTAAGAAGTAGACTTTGGTAAAGATAAACAGAGTAGTGAATGTGATTCTGTTTTCAGTGTCCTTCCATTAACCTCACCCTTAAACTTCACCCTTTTCTCTCATCCTCAATAAAGTATATAAGAATGCGGAGACACAAGAAAGTTCTTAAATCCCTTCTTGTGTATATAAAATAAACATTAATTCTGTCACATTAGTGATAAATTACTTTCATCAAAATTTATCTTTTCAAAGTATGAAAGTAGCAGGTGACCAGTATAGGAACTTCTAAATGGTCTGGGTCACCTCACAAGAAACAGTTCATGTTATCCAACCACTTCATAAATACTTGCTGAGCAATTACTAAGTGCTGAGAGTTTTTTGTTGTTTTTGTTGTTCAGTTCAGTCACCCAGTCGTGTCCGAGTCTTTGCAATCCCATGGACTGAAGCATGCCAGGCCTCCCTGTCTATCACCAACCCCTGGAGATTATTCAAACTCATGTTCATGGAGTCAGTGATGCAATCCAACCATCTCATCCTCTGTCGTCCCCTTCTCCTCTCACCTTCAATCTTTCCCAGCATCAGGGTCTTTTCCAATGAGTCAGCTCTCCGTATCAGGTGGCCAAAGTACTGGAGTTTCAGCTTTAGCATCAGTCCTTCCAATGAACATTCAGGATTGATTTCCTTTAGGATGGACTGGTTGGATCTCTTTGCTGTCCAAGGGACTTTCATGAGTCTTCTCCAACACCACAGTTCAAAAGCATCAATTCTTCGGTGCTCAGCTTTCTTTATAGTCCAAGTCTCACATCCATACATGACTACTGGAAAAACCATAGCCTCGACTAGATGGACCTTTTTTGGCAAAGTAATGTCTCTGCTTTTTAATATGCTGTATGCTGCTGCTAAGTTGCTTCAGTTGTGTCCGACTCTGTACGACCCCATAGACAGCAGCCCACCAGGCCCCCCCCGTCTCTAGGATTCTCCAGGCAAGAACACTGGAGTGGGTTGCCATTTCCTTCTCCAATGCATGAAAGTGAAAAGTGAAAGTGAAGTCGCTCAGTTGTGTCTGACTCTTAGCGACCCCATGGACTGTAGCCTACCAGGCTCTTCCGTTAATGGGATTTTTCCAGGCAAGAGTACTGGAGTGGGGTGCCATCGCCGTCTCCGGAACATACACTAGAAAGAGTTAAAGGAATCAGCCATGTGGAAGAACATTTCAGAGAGAGGAGCCTCATTAGAAAGGCCCTAAGATAAGTGCATGCTCAGAGAGAGAGAGGGGAGAGTGTGAGCAAGCAAGTTCAGAGACATAAGAAGGGACCAGATCAGGTAAAGGGCTTTGATTTTATACTAAAGTGATGGAAAGTCATTACAGTGCTTTCAGCAAGGGTGTAACATGATCAGATTAATGTTTTAAAAGGATCACTCTGGCTACTGTCAAGAAAATAGCTGTTGGGGGTAGGAGTACAGGAGTTCAGGAAGCTATTGCAGTCATCCACAAGGGAGATGTTGTGACCAAGAGGTTGTAGAAATGATTTTTTAAAGGTGCATTCTTAAGTTGCAACTGAAAAATCAGACCATCCTGATCTCACAGAGGTTCTGTTGGAGTCAGGTTTAGAGCTGACCATAAACTGGTCCTTGATATATTTGAGAATAACTGACAGCTGTGGGATGGTCTTCTGAGCATGCTCCTGCTGCTGCTGCTAAGTCACTTCAGTCATGTCCAATTCTGTGGGAACCCATAGACGGCCGGCCCCCGGGCTCTCCTGTTCCTGGGATTCTCCAGGCAAGAACACTGGAGTGAACTGCCTCTTCCTTCTCCAATGCATGAAAGGAAAAGTGAGAGTGAAGTCGCTCAGTTATGTCCGACTCTTAGCGACCCCATGGACTGCAGCCTACCAGGCTCCTCCAACCATGGGATTTTCCAGGCGAGAGTACTGGAGTGGGTTGCCATTGCCTTCTCCTCTGAGGATGAGGGTGATGATATGGCCAAATGTACCTTAATGACCACATACTTAGGGAAATGTATAACTTTACTGAAATAAGCATAAATCCATCATAAGAGATCTGTTAGTTCAGCAGAAAGGAAGGGTAAATGGGAGGTAGCCCCGTAAGACAAGTTTTGCACATTTCAAATAGTTGTCTTCAGCATCTCTCTCTTCCTTTGTCTATTTTGGACATGTTCTCTTGCTTGATTGCAGCTTAGCCTTTCACACTTGATTCTTGGTATTTGCACTGTCGATTCCTAAAAAGTACTGGGGCTCAGCAAACTCCTGTTTACTATTACAGCACCCCAGGACATGTTCTCTGAAAGCAGGCAGATATGTGCTGGAAGATTAAGGGATACAAGCCTTTGGCCAACCATTGCAGAGAGAAACCACACATTCTGTAGGAAGTGCTGTTGGCTCAGGTCTTTCATGAGTCTGAGCATTTCAGAAGTGTGAGAACTTCCACATAAGAATGCCTCCAAATGCAGTTACTATTTTAAATCACATCGTTTCATAGGCAAGAAGTGTTGACACTTGCAAGAAGTATCTGACAACTCTGAGATTGTCAGACCTTTTATTAGAAGGGAGCTAAGGAGTCAGATGCACTGGTGATCTGGATTCTCCTCTTGAGCCTAGAACCATTTTCTTGGGTGGTTATGCACACATATAATTAAATTTGACTTTTCTAAGCCTCCATTTCTTCATCCAAAAAAGAATCTGGACTAAACAATCTAGAATTTTTTTCCCCTGCTTTAGCTTTTTGGTCTTTGGGTTGAATACAATCTTATGGTAGGCTTAAATATCAAATATTGATTTTTTTTCATCTGTGTATTTCCACCCTCTTCTTTTACTCTAACAGCCATTTCCTCTATCTGAGCCAATGCCAAAGTTAAAAGAAAGAGCTACAAGAGACATTTCTTAGAGGTCTTCAGACTGGGCTTTCCCCTTCAAGAAACAGGTGAGATTGAGTGCTATGATCTAAATGTTGGTGTGCCCCCAAAATTCGTATGTTAAAAACCTGATTTTCAGTGTGATTGTAGTAGGAAGTGGGGCTTCTGAGAGGTGATTAGGCCAAGAGGGTGGGTTGCTCACTAACAAAGTTGATGCCCATATAAAAATGGCCAGGAGAGCTCCTTTGGATCTTCTGCCTTCTGTGGACAGAAGAAATCAGAAGTCTACGACCTGGAAGATGTTCCTCACCAGATGATGCTGGAACCCTCATTTCAGACTTACAACTTCCCGAGCTGTGAGAAATAAATTTCTGTGCTTTTAACCCACCCAGTGTGTGGTATTTTGTTATAGCAACCTGCATAAACTAAGATGCTGAGTTTGGGTGAAAGGAAAGAAGAAAAAGATTTTCAGATTTTATAGCAGCAAGACTGATGGGAGGAGTGAAAGAAACTCAACTTGGGGTGTGTAGAATTAGAGGGAAAAGGAGAATTTTCATGCTGAGCCTGGGAGTAGGGTGGTAGGTACCCTGTGTTTGAGATGCCTTTCAGGGTGGGCTCCTGTGTCTCCCATTGAGTTCATCCATCTGCTTTAGACAGTCTGCATTTAACTGTTGCAAACACATGTAATTTTTCCCTCTAACTTGGGCTTGGATACCTTGTCTGAAGAGAGGAGCATGAGGAAGTGCACTGTTTCCCCACATGAAAATGAACAAGAGAGTTGGAATTTCTATCTGGTCCCAGCAGCAGTGGGCACAATGCAAGTTACAATCCCTTTCCTATGGGAAGAGAAACGAACTAGTACAAAGACCAGGAAGAGAACAACTTGATACAAGACAGTTCCATTCAGTTCAGTTCAGTCGCTCAGTCATGTCCGGATCTTTGCAACCCCATGCATTGCAGCATGCCAGGCCTCCCTGTCTATCACCGTCTCCCAGAGTTCACTCAAACACATGTCCATCAAGTTGGTGATGCCATCCAGCCATCTCATCCTCTGTCGTCCCCTTCTCCTCCTGCCCCCAATCCCTCCCAGCAACAGAGTCTTTTCCAATGAGTCAACTCTTCGCGTGAGGTGGCCAAAGTATTGGAGTTTCAGCTTCAGCATCATTCCTTCCAAAGAAATCCCAGGGCTGATTTCCTTCAGAATGGACTGGTTAGATCTCCCTGCAGTCCAAGGGACTCTCAAGAGTCTTCTCCAACACCACAGTTCAAAAGCATCAATTCTTTGGCACTCAGCTTTCTTCACAGTCCAGCTTTCACATCCATACATGACCACTGGAAAAACCATAGCCTTGACTAGATGGACCTTTGTTGGCAAAGTAATGTCTCTGCTTTTCAATATGCTATCTAGGTTGGTCATAACTTTCCTTCCAAGAAGTAAGCATCTTTTAATTTCATGGCTGCAGTCACCATCTGCAGTGATTTTGGAGCCTAAAAAAATAAAGTCTGACACTGTTTCCACTGTTTCCCCATCTATTTCCCATGAAGTGATGGGATCGAATGCCATAATCTTTGTTTTCTGAATGTTGAGCTTTAAGCCAACTTTTTCACTCTCCTCTTTCACTTTCATCAAGAGGCTTTTTAGTTCCTCTTCACTTTCTGCCTTAAGGGTGGTTTCATCTGCATATCTGAGGTTATTGATATTTCTCCCAGCAATCTTGATTCCAGCTTGTTGCTTCTTCCAGCCCAGCGTTTCTCATGATGTACTCTGCATATAAGTTAAATAAGCAGGGTGACAATATACAGCCTTTTCCTATTTGGAACCCGTCTGTTGTTCCATGTCCAGTTCTAACTGTTGCTTCCTGACCTGCATATAGGTTTCTCAAGAGGCAGGTCAGGTGGTCTGGTAATCCTATCTGTTGAAGAATTTTCCACATTTTATTGTGATCCACACAGTCAAAGGCTTTGGCATAGTCAATAAAGCAGAAAGAGATGTTTTTCTGGAACTCTCTTGTTTTTTCCATGATCCAGCGGATGTTGGCATTTAGATCTCTGGTTCCTCTGCCTTTTCTAAAACCAGCTTGAACATCTGGAAGTTCACAGTTCACGTATTGCTGAAGCCTGGCTTGGAGAATTTTGAGCATTACTTTACTAGCATGTGAGATGAGTGCCATTGTGTGGTAGTTTGAGCATTCTTTGGCATTGCCTTTCTTTGGGATTGGATTGAAAACTGACTTTTCCAGTCCTGTGGTCACTGCTGAGGTTTCCAAATTTGCTGGCATATTGAGTGCAGCACTTTCACAGCGTCATCTTTCAGGATTTGAAATAGCTCAACTGGAATTCCATCACCTCCACTAGCTTTGTTCATAGTGATGCTTTCTAAGGCCCACTTGACTTCATATTCCAGGATGTCTGGCTCTAGGTCAGTGATCACACCATCATAACTGTCTTGGTCGTGAAGATCTTTTTTGTACAGTTCTTCTGTGTATTGTTGCCATCTCTTCTTAATATCTTCTGCTTCTGTTAGATCATACCATTTCTGTCCTTAATCAAGCCCACCTTTGCATGAAGTGTTCCCTTGGTATCTCTAATTTTCTTGAAGAGATCTCTAGTCTTTCCCGTTCTGTTGTTCCATTAGTCACAAATAATTTGAAGTTTGGTTTAATACACAGCAATAAATTAGTGGCACTGGTCTGCTTTGAAAATGGTGTAAATCTAAGTTAACTGCTCAATAACCATATGATATCTGTAAGTAACTTTCCTTCTTTAGATACCAGTTTCTAATTTAAGAAATAAGTGAATTGGAATCAACAGTCTCTGGGATCCCATTAAGTGGTGGCAATCTCTGGTCCTGTGAATGGAATCTGATAAAGTGTGGTCTGGAAAGATGAGGATGATTTAAATGTATCGTGTCTGGACTCAATTCTTCTGAATATTTATTTTCTTCTAAGTTGAATTAAGTTTGAATCAGATCCTCAGTAATATGAAATGGTGTTGCTTAAAGAGATTCAGAGAGTTAAAAGAGAGAAAAAAATATACCAGAATGGCATAAAGGTTGTATTTGAGAGGTGGGTCTATTGGATAAACTTTTTTTATTCGTTTTATTTCTCAGTATTTTCTGGTTTTATTTTTATTCAACTTGTAATTCTTTAAAAAATATTTTTAACTAAAATTTCTACAACCAAGAGAATGTTGCTGATATTCTCTGTGTGTGTCTCTTGTCCATCTCTCCCTCTCTGCAGTGAAGAACAGCTGAAATATTTTCTATAATAATCCAGCCTTTACATTTAGAGGTCAGAGAACCTACTGTGAAGATCTGGTATCTCTTTCAGACCTTAGTCTTGCACTTAATGATGTTCATGTTGAATTTTCTTGCCTCCAATATGAAGGAATACATTCTATAATTTTTTATATAATGGGTCCTAGGATGGATTTTTAAAACCTGATAATAGATTAGCTTTCCTTTTGATCTCATAGTTTATTTCTGGGAAGAAGGCAAGTGACTGGAATATATATTTCACAAGACTCTTTTCTGTAATAGCAGAGACTAAATCCTAATGTGGATGCATTTACCTATATGATGACTTCCTTTTTTCATCAGAAAATGTCAAAATGTCTTCTTAGCAATTAGCAGCTTTCCTTTGTAGAGACTAATTATCACTGGACAGCTTTCAGTAATTCTTTGTCTTCATTTCATGCTTTAGGTGGTCATTCTTAATGCCAAGACCTCTACAATGTATAATGTAACTCAGAGATATTGTTTCCATAGCAACATGTCTCTCTAGTGCACTCATATCAACAATTGCAGCCACTCCTGCCAACTTAATCTTGATACCTTCAGATGAGAACAGATGGCTAAGTAGTCTACTTCAACTATCAGGATGATCCATCAAGTCGTCTTACTTTTCTCCAAAACTATCCTTGAATTCCAACTCTACTAAGGCATAATTTTGATTAAGTAGGAGTGAGATGTGTTTAAATAGCTGGTCCTTACACAGCCATACAAATACTTTCCTGACCTTTATCCTTGCCACAGATGTAAGTAAATACTAGAAAACGAATGAATCAGAAATAGATGTGGCATTAACAAACACTCTAAAAACAGTCTGGATCTCCCTTCCTCTCTTCTAATGCTTCTAGGACCTCCTTGAGCAAAACTGTGACTAGTTATACCTCATATAAGGAAGATTTTTTAAAATGCCAATTTAGATAAGCTACTTTCAAGTCAGATTACTTGCCTGCTCTGTATTTCAGTATTATAGTTACTTTTTATGTGAACATTGTACCTCCATTGTCTTCTGAAACTGTTGGATAAATTAGGTACTAAAATTTGCTTACAAATGCCACCAGCTTTTACAACGCTGGGCCTATTTTTTTGTGTGTAGAGGCAGCCATTTACTTCACATTTATTCATTATTATGACCATCTGCCTTTCTTTAGTCAGTATCCCCTCAAAAAGACCATGACCAAATGTTATTCATGTAGAAACGAACAGCCTTAAAATCATAGCTATCTTGTTATGTGAGAGTTGAGCCATAAAGAAGGCTTAGTGCAGAAGTATTGATGCTTTTGAATTGTGGTGCTGGAAAAGACTCTTGAGAATCCCTTGGAGAGCAAGGAGATCAAATCAGTAAATCCTAAAGGAAATCAACCCTGAGTATTCATTGGAAGGACTGATGCTGAAGCTGAAGCTCCAATATGTTGGCCACCTGATGTGATGAGCCAACTCATTGGAAAAGACCCTGATGCTGGCAAAGATTGAGGTCAGGAGGAGAAGGGAACGACAGAGGATGAAATGGTTGGATAGCATCACCGATTCAATGGACATGAACTTGGACGAACTCCAGGAGATAATGAGGGACAGGGAGGCCTGGTGTGCTGCAGTCCATGGGGTTGCAAGAGTTGGACATGACTGAGCGATTGAATAACAACGTGATGTCAAGTTGACCCATTATGTGTGTGTGGAGACATGACAAGAAGCTTTAACCTGGTAAAAAGCTACAGGTTGTCTGACAAAGAAAATGTTCTATCATTTGAAAATAAATTGTTTTCAATCAGTCGTGTAGTCCTCTTTATTTCCTCGCCAGCAATTTTTGGAATTGTGTTGGAATCACTTAGAGCCATACTTGTGTCTCCCCCAAACTGATTTTTATCAAAAAGACAAAGCACAAGGTTCCCTGGATTTGAAGGAAGATTATAAAGGGGATGGTTGCAGCTCCCTAATGCTTAGCTGACATATGCTTGTGGGTGCATTTCTAAGAAATACAAGAATGGGCCTACTTTAGATTAAGGAGAATCTGTAGTAATTGCAGGTAGTTTTAAAAATATTTGTGCTATTTTAGCTGGTTTTCTATGTCAGTATAAGAGCAATTGGGTCACTTTGTTATTTTGCAATGAGAAAGTAAGAATGAAGACTTCTCAACAACGCATTGCAGGCATGTAAAATAGGTCAGGACGCTCATGGTCCTTTCTTGCTTCTCTAGGTATCCACTTAGTATTTTGTTAATTCATGGGCCCAGAAAAGGGAAATTCAAAGCAGGTGATAACTGGCAGAGTGCCTGAAAACTGACCTCTTGAACAGGCAATTTAGTTTATTATTGTCATTGTTGTTAAAAATAATAAAAATAAAAAATAATATCTTTAAATTTCTAAAGAACACATTTCTGATCTGATGTCCTAGACCCATTGGGAGCTCGTGAAGTTAGTAACTGTGAATTATTTACATTGCTTCAAAATAATGATAATATTTCAGCTCAATTATTTTATGGCATAGTATGTTATATGTTTATCTGATTAATAAAAGTAAGGAAATAGGTTACTTATGATATGCATAGTTCAACTTGGTAAAGCAGCTTTTTAAACGATGAAGGTGAGTGACAGTAAGAGGCCTCTTTAGAGGTGTTGAAGTTATTAGAATATTTTATAGCTAAATGATTCATTTTTTTCTCATGCCACTGGCTGAAGTTGGCAGATGGATATAGTCAGCTCCATTTATTAGACAAGGGAATTGAAATGTGTTACTTCCATCTGTATTTTCTGTTCTTTCAGGTTTCATACACTATAGATCTCTTTTCACAGTTTCTTCAATAAATGCTTTGTTGAAGTCAGGAATTGTGTTAGGAATAACACGGTGTCAAGTCACCCTAAGATTATTATATACAATGCTTAATTTTTGCTCATGATGGAGTTTATAGTCCAAATAGTGGTTTAAAAAAAAAAAAAAACCTGTATGAAAAGACAGAAAAAAAAAAAGGAGTGTGGGCAAGGTACAAAGTGTCCGTTTGTCCATCTTCAATGTTACCAGATTGGTAACTTGAGAGATCCTACTCAAATAACAAAAATGTAAAACCATGCGAAGAATATGACAAAAGGGATAGTGTAAGCAATGTATGATTAGGAGACAAATGAATGATGGAGACAATATGCATTGGCAGGAAGGAGAGGTCACCGTAAGTTTATTTACTGCTAAGGAAACATTTTTATGGACTTGAGCTTGGCTTTTAATGATTGTTCTAAATGAGGAGAAAGGAATAGAAAGACATTTGGGGCAGAATATTGACTCTGCCATGTGGCACATCCTTTCCAGTAAGGTGCTACATTTCAATATGTTCTAACATCATATTTTTGCCAATTTTTAACTTCAGGTAAATAAAGGATTCAAAGGAAAAAAGTAAACTAGAAAGAACTAAGCAAATGTATGAGATAAGAAAATTATAAATCAGATTAAAAAAAATTAAATCTTACTATCATTACAACTACCTACCCTCACCCTACCAAAGAAGGATTAAAGAAGTATTGGATCATCTGTATCACATATGCTAAAATGAAATTGGGTTCGGGTCTTTAGACATCATGCTCCTGTACACACTAGAAACAGCATGGAAAGTGAATAAAAGCCAGAGAGAGCTGTTAAACAAGGGGTAGCAAAGAACATGAGAGAAGATAAAAATCTAGTGAAATGGACCAGAAAAATAATGGCAGCCCTAAAGCAAAATTTGCAAGAAAAAGTCTGCTATGCAAAGGTCAGAAGCCAAAATTGGGATGGGATCTGCCAATCACCAGGTAACAGGATAGTATGGAATCTCAATCCAGTTTGCTCAGTCTATCAGCCTGCCCAGCTGTGAGAACATTCATCAAGCTCTTGATAGTCTATGGCACCCATCCATGAGAAATCTCATTTCTGGACATTCAGCAGTCCTTGACCTTGAAAGCAGTTCCGGACTGATAGTCAGTCTAACTTGATAAATGATGATTTCTCAGAGAGAAATGCAATTCTCCCACTCCAGTCTGACCACAAATACACACACACACGTACAGGGCATAAAAATGTATAGCTATGTACATGGAAAGACCCATGAATGTGTGACAGACTCATTCCACTAGCAAGTCACTGACAACACGAATGCACTTGATGCATTCAGCATAGTGACAGATACCAACACCTGTGCCTGCCCTGCTCTAAAAGCTCCCAGAGAAACCTTGGCTGTCTGATAGCAAGGTGTACAAGGGAGTCCTTGCCAAAGAGCAGGAAGACAAATGCCTATTACAAATAATGCCTTGGATTATGGCTGTGTTTTGTGTAGAACTACAGTGGCCTGACCAGAGCACCTGGCCAAGAAATACCAACATGTGCTGAGATTTTATTTAAATCTGTATTTTTTTAGTCTAATAGGCACGATGATGATATTTTTGTCTCCTCATTTTACATTACTTGTATTTATTTATTGTTTTATTTTTCCTACCACCAGTTTATAAACCCCTATGAGGACAGTCACTCTGTGTCAACTATTTCTATCTCATGTGCATCTATCACAATTTCTGTGTCTCTCTCTGAATGATATATGATCAGTGATGCTTGTTTTGATTTATCCATAGTCTTTCTTCATTCCTGAAATAATACAAGTAAAATGAACATGCATGACACTTAGTGTTAGTAAGAATTATTTCTAAAACCAACAGTAAGCATAAATATATTTTATAAGTGGAGAAATATAGGCACCTGTTTGTTAACAGACTATCAAATTTGGATGGAATGCATATGACACCTGCACATGGATTCTCTTTTTGTTGTTATAAACATTCTTTGTTCTGAGATTCAAAATTGTTAATGCATTTTGATAGTATACATACAGATTGACAACTATCTCTAGATTTGTTTATGTTACAGGAAACAATCTCTTATGCAACTGTACTTGCCCACTTCCTCAATTAACCATCACCCTGTTCCCTCTATTCTGACTGGGCCCCCTGATCAGTAGATCTCACCATGAACACACCATGTTCTTCTTTTCCCATCAACTAAATTATGTTTATCAAGTGTGAATTATTTTTTCCAAACATATTATGCTAGCTTTATGTGCCATGGTAATTACATAATTTAACTAATTACTACTTAAAACAAACAAATAACAGGAGCAAAAAGAAAAAAAAGTTGCTGTTTTAGGGAAAACTATGTTGAATGTTTTGGACATATTTGTTAAAGGTAAGCTAGAAAAAATGCTGTTGAATTAGGTGGGGGTGAGACACTCTAGGAATCTTCCCAGGTAGCGCTAGTGGTAAAGAACCTGCCTGCCAGAGCAGGAAACGTAAGAGACATGGGTTTGATCTCTGGGTCAGGAAGATCCCCTGGAGGAGGGCATGGCAACCCACTCCAGTATTCTTGCCTGGAGAATCCCATGGACAGAGGAGCCTGGCAGGCTATACAGTCCATAGGGTCGCAAAAAGTCAGACAGGACTAAAGCAACTTAGCATGCACACAAGCACGAGACAACTCTAAAAGACTCAGGGAAAATGGAAAAAATCTGGAAGATTCCATAATTAGATTTTTTTTTTTTTTACAGGCATCAGATGGTTTCTTGTAAGAAAGATGATGGACTTATGGAAGACAAGGCCTTCAGTTCAGTTCAGTTCAGTCACTTGGTCATGTCTGACTCTTTGCAACCCCATGGACTGCACGCCAGACGTCCCTGTCCATCACCAACTCTCAGAGATGCTCAAACTCATGTTCATTGAGTCAGTGATGCCATCCAACCATCTCATTCTCTGTCATCCCCTTCTCTTGCCTTCAATCTTTCCCAGCATCAGGGTCTTTTCCAGTGGGTCAGTTCTTAACATTAGGTGGCCAAAGTGTTGGAGTTTCAGCTTTAGCATCAGTCCTTCCAATGAATATTCAGGACTGATTTCCTTTAGGATTAGACAAGGCTTTGGATTTCCTCTAAAACTGTGGTAAATAGATATTCACTTATAAGCTCTCAACTGAAGTGTACATATATATTTTAGAAAAATAATTCTCCTTAATAAGTTTTTTAATGGATATACTCCAAGTTGAATAGATACAGGATTTCTACCCTTTACTGGCCCTTAAAAATTTTCAATTTCAAGTAGTGCTTATTTCTTATTAATATAATCAGAGGATCTTCTCAAAAAACCTCAGCTTTAAATGCATTCAATTATTCATTCATTCATTCTAACTACATGCTTAAAACAAAAGTTAGTGATGCTACGGCTACATTCAGTTTCATGATCTTTTTCTCAGTAAGCTTGCAATTGAGTAGAGAAGGTATGCTACCTACATATACAAATATAGTCAGTTACTTATACATTGTATAAGCAAAACAGGGTCTTACTTCCAGGAGCTTGGATGAAAGATGCATTTCTATCAGATCAGATCAGATCAGATCATTCGCTCAGTCGTGTCCAACTCTTTGTGATCCCATGAATCCCAGCATGCCAGGCCTCCCTGCCCATCACCAACTCCCAGAGTTCACTCAGACTCATGTCCATCGAGTCAGTGATGCCATCCAGCCATTTTATCCTCTGTCGTCCCCTTCTCCTCTTGCCCCCAATCCCTCCCAGCATCAGAGTCTTTTCCAATGAGTCAACTCTTCGCATGAGGTGGTCAAAGTACTGGAGTTTCAGCTTTAGCATCATTCCTTCCAAAGAAAACCCAGGGCTGATCTCCTTCAAAATGAACTGGTTGGATCTCCTTGCAGTCCAAGGGACTTTCAAGAGTCTTCTCCAACACCACTGTTCAAAAGCATCAATTCTTCGGCGCTCAGCCTTCTTCACAGTCCAACTCTCACATCCATACATGACCACTGGAAAAACCATAGCCTTGACTAGACGAACCTTTGTTGGCAAAGTAATGTCTCTGCTTTTCAATATGCTATCTAGGTTGGTCATAAATTTCCTTCCAAGGAGTAAGCATCTTTTAATTTCATGGCTGCAGTCACCATCTGTAGTGATTTTTGAGCCCAAGAAAATAAAGTCTGACACTGTTTCCACTGTTTCCCCATCTATTTCCCATGAAGTGATGGGACCGGATGCCATGATCTTCATTTTCTGAATGTTGAGCTTTAAGCCAACTTTTTCACTCTCCTCTTTCACTTTCTTCAAGAGGCTTTTTAGTTCCTCTTCACTTTCTGCCATAAGGGTGGTGTCATCTGCATATCTGAGGTTATTGATATTTCTCCCGGCAATCTTGATTCCAGCTTGTGTTTCTTCCAGTCCAGCGTTCCTCATGATGTACTCTGCATATAAGTTAAATAAACAGCGTGACAATATACAGCCTTGACGTACTCCTTTTCCTATTTGGAACCAGTCTGTCATTCCATGTCCAGTTCTAATTGTTGCTTCCTGACCTGCATACAAATTTCTCAAGAGGCAGATCAGGTGGTCTGGTATTCCCATCTGTTGAAGAATTTTCCACAGTTTATTGTGATCCACACAGTCAAAGGCTTTGTCATAGTCAATAAAGCAGAAATAGATGTTTTTCTGGAACTCTCTTGCTTTTTCCATGATCCAGCAGATGTTGGCAATTTGATCTCTGGTTCCTCTGCATTTCTATAGTCAGTAGTTATTTTTAGACATATTCTTAGGTACAAGGAACTATGCTTGTACCAAGGACCCAATGGTAGATAAGACAGGCAAGTCCTTGCATCAAATTCTTATCTGAGATGTCCCTTAAATGCCACATAGAAGACACAGGCTTTGAACAAAATCAATGATGAGGTAGGTGGATGGCTTGAGTAAAAGCAAGGAAAAGCTCAATATTTGTTGAGGGATTAGTGAATAATTTGGCCAGAGGGTGAGGTGTCTGTGGAAGAGTAGTGAAAGATAAGGATGAAAATGTATGTCATCTCTTTTCATGTAAGGGCAATTCTTTGAAAATTATTACTGTTCATTTCTGAATCTGTTTCCTCATCAGTGAAGCACAAGAAATGGTCAGGCTCCATGTTCAACAAGCTCCAGGGGGGTCTAGTGTTTTTCTATTTTGAATTCAGATCCCTCTTTCTGATCTTTGGAACGTAATCAACAGCCAAAAACCTTCCCTCCAAGTTTAGTTTGTTCCTAAACTCTCATCTTGGACTGGAATTAACATAGGGAGTGAGGATGAAGAAATGGAATTTCTAATTTCATTGCTCAAAGCAAGTTTTCAGGTCCTGCTATGTCACTCCATTAATTGCTAAAAGTATAAGATAATAGGAAGGCACAAGAAAAAAGAAGCCAGAAGCTTTTCTAACTCGATTTGGTTCCTAAAATTCCTTGTTCTTAAGAGTGTGTTTTGCCCCCTCTGAGTCTTACATACAAAAGTGTCATCTAGATTTGGAATTTATAGCTTCTTCTCCTTTTTATGTTATTTGCTTTTATAGTTTAGGCTTTACAAATTCTAAGACTATGTCTATATAATGCCCAAAAAGATTTATTGGGCAACAAATTTGCTTGGCCATTTGCATCCTAATGGCAAAAGCAATTTCTTCAGCCAGAATAGTTTATTTTCTTTTCAGTTGCAAATGGGGATCTTTTAAGGGAAAAGAAGTTATTTTGGTTCAAAGGGGGATATTATAGCTCCTTATTTCTGACACCTGTCAGCCTCCTGCCTCAGCAAAAGTCCTTTACCAGTCAGGAATCAATGTCTTGACTCAAATGACCCCAGGCTGTATTATCTAGTCTTTATATAAAATAAAATAAAGTTTTGAGTTTTCCTCTGGGTTTAAATAAATAATTTGAAAATCATACCATCTATAGGAGAGAAAGTTTTATTTTATATAAGAAGGTTGGTGGGAAAACTTACCTTTAGTTATGTGCTAAGATAGAGCACTATGTTAGTAATCAGAAGGACTAAGGCATATTTTTGGACACACTGCTGGAGTTATGGAAGTCTTAGTCTACTTTTGTAAAAACTGGAGGCAGGAGAGTGGGTTCAAGAGAAAGTCATAGGTGCATCCCAGATGGCTCAGTGGTAAAGAATCTGCCCTCAAAGCAGGAGATGTGGGTTCAATCCCTGGTTTAGAAAGATCCTCTGGAGGAGGAAATGGCAATCCACTCAAGTATTCATGCCTGGAAAATTCCATGGACAGAAGAGCCTGGTGGGCTATAGTCCACGGAGTCACAAAGAGTCTGCCATGACTGATCACACACACAGAGGTAAGTAGTGGTGCTTGATGTAGTGTCATGGATAGCCTTCACTGAGCACGTAATGTATGTCAGGAACATTATACATCTTATTTCAATGGGTACTCACAATATCCTTAGGGAAAGAACTAGAGCTCAGAGTTCTATGTGTTGGAGGGGGTCATGGAGAGGATCCAATCCCTGGTTGACTCAAGAGCTGGACCCAGGCAATCAGAGATCCCTTAACCCATCTCCTGTTGTCGGAATATTGTTCCCACAGTGGGAGCTGTTTTCAAGGAAGCAGCCTTGAGAGAGCAAGGTGTTGTTGAGAGAATCTAGATATTTGACTAAACCCAATCCAGGCCTCTGCATAGACTCTTCAGATTCTGGCAAAGGGGTATGGATATGTACTTGTCTTGAAGCCACCCAAAGCAAGCTTTGCATGTAAGCTCTCTTGCTTGTTTAGTCTGCCACCTACCAATCTGGTGTAAGCTGTATCTTTTTTCCATCTCTCTTGTCCTTTTGGGGACCAGTTTGCAAGCTAACACCAGGCGTACATAGTCAGTGAGTAGAAAACCCCTTATATGTTTGAGGTTACAGCTAGATTTTTCATCTGTACCACAGCACATTGCCTCTTCTAAGGTCCCTTTAAGTACTGAAACTCTTTCTCTTAAAGTTCTACTATTTGGTTTCTTGAAACATTAGGTTTTAGCTTTTCCTTATTTAGTTGTAAGCTTCTAAGGTGGATGCATGCTGAGTCACTTCAGTTGTGTCCAACTCTATGCAACCCTATGGACTGTAGCCTGCCAGGCTCCTGTATCCATAGGATTCTCCAGGCAAGAATACTGGAGTGCGGTGCCATTTCTTTCTTTAGGGAATATTCCTGACTCAGAGATCAAACCAGTGTCTCTTAAGTCTCCTGAATTGGCCAGCGGGTTCTTTACCACTAGTGCCACCTGGGAAGCCCATAACTTCTAGGGTGGAACAAGTCAAAGTCAAGAAGACAAATCTTCCCTTCTGGAATTTTCTCCATTGCTGTATTAATGAGCTCATGCACATAAAGTAGCTCCACAACCATGAAGTACATGAACACAATTACTCTAGACTTTTCAGTCTGGAGTTGGACTTGTTTCATTTCAGATGCCCAAGAAAACCTGCAGTCTTGTTCTTCATTCTCTAATTATTATAAATTATATAGCTATTTCCAAGAGTTGTAAAAACTGTCCCAGATATTGGGAGAGTCAAAAGAAACCCCTGGTCCAGATTGCAAAGTATTATGGATATGCACATCACCTTCTCATGCCTAAAAGTCAAGTAGTGGGAGAATAATATAGGCAGGCATGAGTGGCAGTTGTATGCTGCCACACAGTGATGATTCTCTAGTCTAAACAGGGGGAAACAGCTCTAATGTTAGAAAGGTAAAAATAGGTAATCCATCTGCTCAAACAACAACAAAGCCTTTTTATGACTACTTGTCTCACTACAGCATCCTGAGGGGACTAGACAAAATGAGCTTCTATACACATTAAACCTTATTGGACTTGCAATAAATGGTTTTCTTCTTATTTTTCTTATAGTGTAGGATTTTCTAACATGATAAAATACTTTGGCCACCTGATGCAAAGAACTGACTCATTGGAAAAGACCCTGATGCTGGGAAAGATTGAAGGCAGAGGGAGAAGAGGCTGACAGAGGATGAGATGGTTGGATGGCATCACTGACGCGATGGACATGCATTTGAGCAAGCTCTGAGAGTTGGTGATGGACAGGGAAGCCTGGTGGGATGCACTCCATCAGGTCACAAAGAGTCAGACATGAGTGAGTGACTGAAATGAACAAGATAAAAACCTTTGAAAAGTACTCTTTTTTCAAAAAATATTTTTAATTGGAGGATAATTACTTTTCAATATTGTATTGGTTTCTGCCATACATCAACATAAATCAGCCATAGGTATACATATGTCCCCTCCCTCTTGAACCTCCCTCCCACCTCTCACCTCATCCCACCCCTATAGGTTGTCACAGAGCACTGGATTTCAGTTCCTTGTGTCATACAGAAAATTCCTACTGGCTATCTAGTTTTACATATGACAATGTACAAGTTTCAATGCTACTCTACATTCATTGGATCATAGAAAAAGCAGGAGAATCCCAGAAAAACATCTACTTCATTGACTATGCTAAAACCTTTGATTGTGTGGATCACAACAAACTGTGGAAAATTCTTCAAGAGTTTGGAATACCAGACCACCTTACCAGCCTGCTAAGAAACCTGTATGCAGGTCAAGAAGCAACAGTTAGCACTGGACATGGAACAATGTTTTGGTTCAAAGTTGGGAAAGGAGTACATCAATGCTGTATATTACCATCCTATTTATTTAACTTTCATGCAAAATACATCATGCCAAAATCCAGGCTGGATGAATCACAAGCTGGAATCAAGACTGTCAGGAGAAATATCAACAACTGCAGTTATGCAGATGAGATCACCATTATGGCACAAAGCGAAGGGGAACTAAAGAGCCTCTTGATGAGGGTGAAAGAGGATAGTGAAAAAGCTGGCTTAAAACTCAACATTTAGAAAACAAAGATCATGGCATCCAGTCCTGATCATGGCATCACTTCATGGCATATAGATGGGGAAACAGTGACACACGTGGGCTCCAAAATCACTGCGGATGGTGACTGCAGCCATGAAATTAAAGACGCTTGTTTCTTGGAAGAAAAGCTATGACAAACCTAGACAGTGTATTAAAAAGTAGAGACATTACTTTGCTGACAAAGGTCTGCATAGTCAAAGCTATGGTTTTTCCACTAGTCGTGTATGTATATGAGAGTTGGACCGTAAAGAAGGCTGAGCACTGAAGAACTGATGCTTTTGAATTATGGTGTTAGAGAAGACTCTTGAGAGCCCCTTGGACTGCAAGGATATCAAACCAGTCAATCCTAAAGGAAATAAATCCAGAATATTCACTGAAAGGACTGATGCCATAGCTAAAACCCCAATACTTTGACCACCTCATATGGAGAACTGACTCATTGGAAAAGACCCTGAAGCTGGGAAAGATGGAAAGCAGGAGGAGAAGGGGACGCTATAGGATGAGATGGTTGGACGGCATTACCAACTCAATAGACATGAATTTGAGAGCTCTGGGAGATGGTGATGGACAGAGAAGCCTGGCATCTACAGTCCATGGAGTTGCAAAGAGTTGGACAAGACTCAGCGACTGAACAAAAACAATGCTACTCTCTCAAATCATCCCACCCTCTCCTTCCCTCACTGTGTCCAAAATCTGTTCTTTACGTCTATGTCTTGCTGCACTGCAAATGGGATCATCAGTAGTATCTTTCTAGATTCTAGAAATCTAGAATTTCTAGATTAATGTGCATTAATATATGATAACTGTTTATCTCTTTTTTAATTACTTCACTCTGTATAATGGCTCTAGGTTCATCCACCTCATTAGAACTGACTCAAATGTATTCCTTTCTTTTTTTTGATTCTTAATATAAATTTATTTATTTTAATTGGAGGTTAATTACTTTACAATATTGTATTGGTTTTGCCATACATCAACATGAATCTGCCACGAGTGTACACGTGTTCCCCATGCTGAACCCCCCTCCCTCCTCCCTCCCCATACCATCCCTCTGGGTCATCCCAGTGCACCAGCCCCAAGCATCTCAGAATGGCTGTGATCCAAAAGTCTACAAGCAATAAATGCTGGAGAGGGTGTGGAGGAAAGGGAACCCTCTTACACTGTTGGTGGGAATGCAGACTAGTATAGCCACTATGGAGAACAGTGTGGAGATTCCTTAAAAAACTGGAAATAGAACTGCCTTATGACCCAGAAATCCCACTGCTGGGCATACACACCGAGGAAACCAGAACTGAAAGAGACACGTGTACCCCAATGTTCATCGCAGCACTGTTTATAATAGCCAGGACATGGAAGCAACCTAGATGTCCATCAGCAGATGAATGGATAAGAAAGCAGTGGTACATATACACAATGGAGTATTACTCAGCCATTAAAAAGAATACATTTGAATCAGTTCTAATGAGGTGGATGAAACTGGAGCCTTTTATACAGAGTGAAGTAAGCCAGAAAGAAAAATACCAATACAGTATACTAACGCATATATATGGAATTTAGAAAGATGGTAACGATAACCCTGTATGTGAGATAGCAAAAGAGATACAGATGTATAGAACAGTCTTTCGGACTCTGTGGAAGAGGGAGAGGGTGGGATGATTTGGGAGAATGGCATTGAAACATGTATAATATCATATATGAAATGAGTCGCCAGTCCAGGTTTGATGCGTGATACTGTATTCCTTTTTATAATTGAGTAATATTTCATTGTATATATGTACCACATCTTCTTTATCTATTCATGTGTTGATGGGCATCTAGGTTGCTCCCATGTCCTAGCTCTTGTAAATATTGCTGCAATGAACACTGGGGTACATGTGCCTTTTTCAATTATAGTTTCTTCAGGGTATATGCCCAGTAGTAGGATTGTTGGTTCATACAGTAGTTTTACTCCTAGTTTTTTAAAGAATCCCTATGCACTGTGCTTAGTTACTCAGTTGTGTCTGACTCTTTGTGACCCATAGACTGTAGCCCACCAGGCTCCTCTGTTCATGAAATTCCCCAGGCAAGAATACTGTAGTGGGTTGTCATGCCCTCCTCCAGGGGAATCTTCCCAACCCAGGGATCGAACCCAGGTCTCCCACATTGCAGGCATATTCTTTACTGCCTGAGCCACTAGGGAAGCCCAAAGAATTACCATACTGTTTTCCAAAGCAGCTGTATCAGTTTGCATCCCTACCAACAGTGCAAGAGGATTCCCTTTTCTCCACACTCTCTACAGCATTTATTGTTTGTAGACTTTTTGATGATGGCCATTTTGACTAGTGTGAAGTGATACCTCATTGTAGTTGGAAAGTATTCTATTTAGAGATGGTTTTGTGATTCAGTGTATCATGCGTTTGTATTCCATCTTTGTTTGGTTTTATTTTGGGACATTGGTATAGGACTTTAAAAAAAATCTTTCGATTGTTCTTATTTTGGATGAATACTCCATGGTAAGAGTGGTTTACACAAATATTATAACTTAAATATTCAGCCAGTCTTTGGGAGAGGTAAGAGAGGGTTTATTGAAATAAAATTATGAAAAGCCAGCTTACGTATCTCTGGGGTTTTTTTGAATAGGAAAGGACTGCTGTTGGGGGCCTTGGACTCAGAATAAAAGAAGGATAATTGCTAAAGGAATCCAGTGCTACTAGATTTATTATTATTATTTTCTATTCAGAATGAGAGAACCCAACTGAAAGGTCAGAGGGGGGCGACAACTTCTAGGAATTCTTGGACCCATCAGAACACAAATCTTTTGATTGAATGCAAGTGACTTAGCAGTAATACCAGGAAGCTTCTCAGAGTAAATTACAATCCCATCATTGAGAATTAGCCATGGAAGTTGACAGGCTTTATAAACTTGGAGATTTTGTTGAAAAGCAGCTGCTGGGAAGGGAATAACATTCCCTCCAGTAAAAAGCTAGGAAGGGCTTCTATACCTATGATTATTATAATTTTTTTTAATGTTCTGTGCTACTTTCTAACCAAAATTTGATTTTCAGAACCATAGTGATGCTGCAGTGTCACATCATTTCTACCTGTTTAAACAATCATGTTCATACATGTAGGTGTGTCTTCATCATGAAGGCAAAGATCCTCCTCCACACTGTTGCATAAGGTGAAATTCACAGAATGTGGGTAATGTTAACATTCAGAAAATTCCAACAAAACACACACATGCACAGGTCTTCAAGTGGTATTCCTGAACTCTGACAAAGCATCAGACTGACCTGTGACCCTGTTCACAACTGAATTAAAGCATCTGGGAACAGGGCCTGAATATCTACTATTTATAAAAATTGGACAGGTGACTTTACCCAGCCAATTAGAGAAGCAGCTTTCTATCTTGTAAGCAGTGTCCCTGAACTAAAGTGAAGGGTATGGGCAGAAATAGGATACTTTCTTTCCCTGGAAAAGAATATCTGTGGGGGAAAAAAGTCTCTAACTGATAAAAATATTTGGATAACTGATATATAAATACATGAGTGTTCTCTGGCTCCACACACACAAGTAATTACTCAATTGCTAGCTACATTCAAGAAATGTCTGCCCTGAGCTGCTTGCTCTGCTAGGCTGTGTAAGGGATACAAGGTAATTGGAAGGTGTATTTACAATCAATTTGGAGATTGACACTAATGCAGAAATTATAGATTGATTTTTAAAGCAATACAGAAACAAATAGAAAGATACTGGTACAGTATACGTTTTCAGGAAAATATCTAATTTCAGCATCAAGAATTGTTGAAAGCCATTCTAAATATAATGTAAGGAGGCCATCAGTTCAGTTCAGTTCAGTCACTCAGTCGTGTCCGACTCTTTGTGACCCCATAAATCGCAGCATGTCAGGCCTCCCTGTCCATCACCAACTCCCGGAGTTCACTCAGACTCACATCCATTAAGTCAGTGATGCCATGCAGCCATCTCATTCTCTGTCGTCCCCTTTTCCTCCTGCCCCCAATCCCTTCCACCATCAGAGTCTTTTCCAATGAGTCAACTCTTCGCATGAGGTGGTCAAAGTACTGGAGTTTTAGCTTTAGCATCATTCCTTCCAAAGAAAACCCAGGGCTGATTTCCTTTAGAATGGTCTGGTTGGATCTCCCTGCAGTCCAAGGGACTCTCAAGAGTCTTCTCCAACACCACAGTTCAAAAGCATCAATTCTTCAGTTCTCAGCTTTCTTCACAGTCCAACTCTCACACCCATACATGACCACTGGAAAAACCATAGCCTTGACTAAATGGACCTTTGTTGGCAAAGTAATGTCTTTGCTTTTCAATATGCTATCTAGGTTGGTCATAACTTTCCTTCCAAGGAGTAAGCGTCTTTTAATTTCATGGCTGCAGTCTTTTAATTTCATGGCTGCAGTCACCATCTGCAGTGATTTTGGAGCCTAAAAAAATAAAGTCTGACACTGTTTCCACTGTTTCCCCATCTATCTGCCATGAAGTGATGGGACCAGATGCCATGATCTTCGTTTTTTGAATGTTGAGCTTTAAGCCAACTTTTTCACTCTCCTCTTTCACTTTCTTCAAGAGGCTTTTGAGTTCCTCTTCACTTTCTGCCATAAGGGTGGTGTCATCTGCATATCTGAGGTTATTGATATTTCTCCTGGCAATCTTGATTCCAGCTTGTGCTTCTTCCAGCCCAGCGTTTCTCATGATGTACTCTGCATATAAGTTAAATAAGCAGGGTGACAGTATACAGCCTTGACGTACTCCTTTTCCTATTCTGATGCAATACATTTCTTGTTTTTGAAAAATCCAAATAGAAACTGTTCGACCTTAGCAAGTCATTCCCTGAGACTTGGTTTCCTTACCTAATAAAGGTGCTTGGACTAGCTAGGTGGTCTCCACTAGAGTGGCAGAGTAGGCTGGGGAGATTGTTGTCCCCAGAGGATGTGTAGAATGTCTGGTGATATTTTTGTTTGTCACAACTTGGGGATGGGAGTGCTGACGTCATCTAGTGAGTAGAGGCCAGGGACGCTGCCAAACCGTCTACAATGCACAGGATATTCCCAGGCAACAAAGAATGATCTGACCGACAGGACTGAAACTGAGCGTAAATGTTTCTCCCTGCTCTTAACACTTTGTGGTTCTTAGATACTTAGTAATCTGGATTTTTGCATGTGCACTAAGTAATTCTGTTGCATCAGAGTTCACAGATTATATTTTGAGAAATTTTATTAAGATATATACTGACATTGAAGAAATATAGGTTGATTCTTGAAAAATAATACTGCTAGACATTATTGATTACATCATGAATCATACTCACAATAGCCCTTGGAGACTTATTCAAGGCCTCACAGCTTGTTAGAGGCTAGGAAGAACCTGAATCACCTAGTTCTAGCTCCAAAGTCCTTGCTGCAGCCACTGTGCAGAGTGCCTTCTGAGAGTAGTCCATCTTGGCAGGACAAACAAGCAGCGCAGGAAGGAAGTACAGAGACTAAAAGAAGATGGGTGGTCTGGAAGAGAGGACCTCCATTGTGGTTAGAGAAAAAGTGAAAGAAAGAAAGAAAGTGAAGTTGCTCAGTCATGTCTGACTCTGCGAAGCTGTGGACTGTAGCCTACCAGGCTCCTTTGTCCTTGGGATTCTCCAGGCAAGAATACTGGAGTGGGTTGCCATTTCCTTCACCAGGGGATCTTCACTGGAGTGGGTTGCCATTTCCTTCCCCAGGGGATCTTTCCGACCCAGGGATCGAACACCAGGTCTCCCGCATTGGAGGCAGATGCTTTAACCTCTGAGCCACCAGGGAAGCTGAAGAGAACACAAATTATTAAAGGTAAGATGTGAGTTTCAAAGGACATTGAAGTATAAAATGGGAAATCTGAATTCAGTCTGGTAGATTGGTGTTTTTCAGGCCTCCCTACACATTGGAATCACCTGGGATCTTTAAAAAAAAAAACCCAATTCAATTGGTCTGGGGTGGGGTCATGCATCAGTAGGTTTTAAAAGCCTCCAGGTGGTTCTTATCTGTACCCAGAAGACCATAGACAGCTGCTGTAACTCATAAACAGATAAGCGTCTTAAAGAAAGTGTTAAAGGTGGTTGACCTGTAGTAATGTATAAACTAGATTAGAGCATGGAAGATGGAAGAAGTGGATCAACTGAGAGGCCCTTCTAGGTATGTAGGCATGTGGAGATTAAAAAACAAAAAACACTACACTATAGGGGTGGCTTAGAACAGCCGTGAAACCAGGAGGCCTACCTCAGCTCTGCTGACCTTGTTGTTATGGCCCATTGTGTGCCATGGCAAAAGTCACTTAACGTTCCTGTGATATTTTATAAAGTGCAATGCACGCAATCCATGTTGTCTCTATCATGAAATGGTGAAGTGGAGCTCATAAAAGATAGAGACATCTTTGACGTGTTTGTGTTGGTGAGATTGATGACCAGCTAAAACTGGAGAAGGGAGGCATGAAAGATACTTCTAAAGAGATGAGTCTGTGGAATTGAGTGATCCTTTTCACAGGAAAAAAAAAAAAAGTTGGAAACAGGGAACCATTACTGAAGCAAAACGGCAGTAGATAGAGCTCAGAGGCAAGCAGTTGGGGGCGGTTTTGCTCCCTAGTAGCATTCAGCAATGCCTGCAGACAGTGTTGGTTTATGTGACAGCGAAGGTGCTACTGTCACCTAGGGGGTAGAAGCCAGGGATGCTGCTAAACATCCTAAAATGCACAAGAGAGACTCTTACAGCAAATATTACCTGGTATGACATGTTAATAGTGCCAAAGTTGAGAACACTGACATAGACGTTACAGAGTTGGAAGGGGACAAAGGCATCATGATCATGTAATTCAGTTCTCCTATTTTACTGATGAGTAAAATGAAGTTCAGGAATTAAATGACTGGGTTAAGGTTCCCAACAAATGGAAGCCAAAATGTCAGAACTGAAATCGCATTCACCTGACCACCAGTCAGAGCTCATTAATAAGAGCCCATCTAACCCCTCACTTCATTTGGAAGAGGCCTGGGGAACGTCCGGTTGGAAATGCTTGGTATCTACCCACAGCTAGGAAGTCTGATTTGAGGGCTAGGAGTTCAGAGATGAGGTCCTCCATATTGGAGTAACCAGCAGAGATGTGTTTGATTTCCAAATAAATTTAGGAAAGAAACCAAAAAAACTATAAGAGAAAATCTAAACAAAGAAGAGCGGAGGACCCAAGGGGCTCTTAGAATGAAGGTCAGAGACACCAGGAGAACTGTTTTGACTTCGGAGTCAAATAAAAAGGAATGGCTAACACTGTGAAATGCCACGTAGAAGTCATGTGGGACAAATCTTCAAACAACGATTAGACTTCTGAGGTGGAGGTCATGGTGACATCTAAGAAGCATTTCCATTGGATGGTTGGGGACTGGGGGGGCGGATTTCAGAGAGATGGAGAAGGAGCAACTGGATAGTGAAGAAATGTAGACTGTAAGTGCCAAGAGTCTCCTCGTGAAAAAGAGATACTCAGGACTTATGGGATAACAAGGTCAAATCAAGGACCCAGGACAGCAGGACTTTCACCTGTGATACCTAAAGCTAAGGGGCACTGGCGGCTTGGATGGACCTCGCGCGCGCACACACGAGCCAACGCGGAGCTGCAGCGATGCCGGGATGTGCGCACTAGATGGCAGTAACGGGGCCCTTTCGGCTCGGTTCGCGGTCCTATAAGACGCTGCTTGTTTAAGTACAGTCGCATTTAGTTGGAGCTGCAGGGGAGTGAGGGAGAGGAGGGTAAGAAGGAGGAGAGCGGAGCGCGTGAGGGAGAAGGGTGCTCGCTGTGTTTACACTACACACAGCTCCGAGCGTCCGTCCGGCCGCGGGCTCGCGCTCTTGCGGAGGAGAGCGAAGCCATTCTGGGTCCGGCCGTCGTGCGGCAGGAGCCTGCTCTGTCCGGGTTGCCAGAGCCGGGAGAACCCAGGGGGAAACCGAGGGAACGAGCGGCGCGTTATTTCTAGAGCGCGAGCGAAGAGGCAGAGCCGGAGCGCGCGGGGAGCATCGCTTGGACCGCGGCGGAGACATGAGGACCTACTGGCTGCACAGCGTCTGGGTGCTGGGCTTCTTCCTGTCCCTCTTCTCGCTGCAAGGTAAGGAGAAGGGGTGTTCCCGGCCCCTCGCACCCCCTCCTTCACGCCGCCGGGCTCGGGAGTGGGTAGGGGGTCAGTGGAATAAGGAGCGCTCGGAATGTGGACGGAACGAGGTTTATTTACAAGTCCTGCGGTGCGCTCTCTGCCCTCGTGCAGGAGCGTGCGGACAGACTTGCTGCATTAGCCCTGCTGATGGGGAGATCTGGAACCGCTGTGTGTGTGTGTGCGTGCGTGTGCTTGTGTGTGTGTGTGTTGGTGGGGGTAGGGGCTGCTGCGAGTGGCGGCGGCGGAGCTGGGGTTGTTCCTCTGTAAACTCTTCAAGAGCCACCGCGGTGTTCGCTGTCCCCACGTCCCCGGTGCTGATACCACTGCATTCCTCCTCTTTTCAGGAGGGAATTGGCGTTAAGTTTAGGAGGAGGCTGGGTATGCATTTGGCACGGGGTACTTGTACCTCCGTGCAAAATAACCCCTGCAGATTCGACTCCACCGTGGGGGAGGGAATCGGGTGGAGGGGAGAAGGGGGTGAGGGGGGGAGGGCGAGAAAGAGAATGAATTCATGGGTTAATAGCTGTACTGACTCGAAATGGTCAATACGTTTCTTGGTTGGAGGACTAAATAGCTAGTGTTGGATGTTTACTTTGAAGAGGTTTTTCGGTCTCCGTTTTGGGAGGCTGTGAAATGAATTCATGAAGGTTAAAAATGAAAACACATACACAGTGCATTTCATTTACAAGCTGCCATCCCATGTTGAACACGAAGTAATTTTAACATAAAAATATATTTTTAATTTACCTGTCTCACACTATGCCACCCATGAGAGAAGCCTTGCACCATTAGCCACAGAGAGTCTGTGCTATATTGCTCTACCACTGACGGTTCTACTACGGCTTCATGTTTGGGGCATTCTGCCATCATTAGGACCTGCACCCGCTTGCGTTTCTCATGCTGCTGCACACTCAAGTCTATTCATTTACACACACATGTGCACACACACTCACACTCTCATACATGCACAGTCTCTCTTATGAGCACATTGACGTGAAATTACCAGACTGGCAATCCTACTCCTGATTTTCTTTTGACAGCTGGTTGCCAGTGCTACATTTGTGGGTTTCATTTTTCATTGCTGGGGGATATTTTGTGTCACTATAGAACACTCTTGCCAAATGAAAAGAGAAGAGACTCCTTGGCTGTTCACTAATTGAAACATTTCAAGTGAATAAATACTGTGTTGAAGTTACATTTTTGAAATAAGCTTAGGGGAGCAGCTGAAACTCACCCACAACACAATTACAAGTTACAGGTCCTAAAAACTTCCTCATCTTAGAACTCAGTGACCCATTTCTCTACCATCTAAATTGTGAGGTCCTGTAATACATAATTCCTCTACTGAACATGCCTGCATGAAAAATAGAATCCCGAACTAGCTTTGGCTTTTAATATTTTATTCCTTTGCATTTTTTTCCCTCTAGAGCTCTCAGTACTTTCTCTGTAATTTCAGATACTGCTGCAATTCAGCTTTTTCATATAGAGACATTAGCATCATGACTGTACTATGCCAGCAGCAGAGGTTAATCCCTTTCCTTCCTATTCCATTTAACTCTAGGAACTTAGCTCTTCTGATAAAATGCTAAGAATGAAGTCACTAATACACACTTCTCTTAAGTTTGAATAAAACTGTAGAATATTCATTACTCAGTCTTGGGGTCAGTCGAGTGAAGGGCAGATCAGAGTGCTGATGTTTCAGGGCATTTCTAAGGGCCTAGGAGTGTCTAATGGAGAACCAAGCCAGATAATTATATTTCAGAAGATCTTCCACTTAAGAAAAAAAAACAAAACCCTGCAATCTTCTTCAGAAATACCAAAGTTAACTATCATGGCAACTCTTTGAAATAGAGTATCTGGTATTATCTGGGCAAAGTATCTAGTTTTTTCTTCCTAGAGAATATTGTTCTTTCCAAAGAAGATTTTCAAGGGTTTGCTCAGTCCAGTTCAGTGAAATTATGGGAATTGGTCCCAGTTGTCTAGCTTTGGGGTCCCCTGATAATTGGCAGAGAGCAAGCTATAGTGACTTTGAGTAATGGGGTAGGAGGAGATGACAGTATGGCCAGAGGCGGCTAGGAGATATGGGGGTCATCTACAAGCAGTTGGCACACGCTCTTTCCTTCTGCCATGATTATGGCAAGTCTGGGACTGGCTGCCTCACAACATGCTCCACTCTCCTGTACACACACACACACTAATACCATAGTCCATGTCAGTGTGTGGCCCTTTTGAATCAGTCCCATAGACTGCAGCACAGTTGTCATTCATAGATTTGTTCATGGATCTCCAGATGTTATTGGTATCCATTTTAAAAATTAGACTATTAAAAGTGTTGAATGCAAGTATTTGGGGCTGTGTGGATGGATTTTTTTTTTTTTTTTTTAAATAACTCGGGTAGGCCTTGTAAGACAGAATTGGTGCAGTCTAAGTCATGACTCTGTGGTCATGGGCAAGTCAGACATACACTGGTGTGTTCTCATGTTCTCAGTAATCTGTTTCTAGGTGATGTAAGAATCATGAACATTGTTTGAAATAGATGATACAATATATGTTAGTCAAGATATATTTATACAGGATTAAAAAAAAAAAGCCTGTAGTTTATCTTAGGCTTTTTCTTCAAATATCCTAGAGTACTTTTCCACAGTTGCTTATTTTCATTCATGCCACATCTCTGTGATAGTGATAGGAACAACTTTTAAGTCTTAAGGAATGAAGAAATGGTGACAGAGGTTATATAATTAGAGTCCCAACTGGGTTTTATCCTTGATGTATCTGATAAATGTATTTTATATAATAACAACTCTGTTGATAAAGGTATACGGTTCTCAGAAGTACCCAGTTCATCATTTCACTGTTGTCATGTTTACTTGTAACCCTGAGCAAGCAAAGAAAAAAGGGTCCAATTGAATGTGTTAAAGGTAAAGGGAAGCTAGCAGGCAAACAATGACAGAAACTGCTCAGAACTCTCCATTTCATGCCGGGTGGTCTGAGGCTCTGGTGCCGTTGGCTCAGCTCTGGCTGGGTCGCCTTGTCATCTGGCGTCTCTCCTTCCTTTCTCGTGCTCCAGAGCCAGAGAGCAGCCGCTGCTTTCCACTGAGGTTGGCTCTGTTTGCTCCCTTTGGCATCTGGGATGGCAGGAGCTGTGTGCCCTTTGGGGATTGCAGAAGAGATGAACCCCACGTGGCCCACCCCACCTCCATTTCTGGCTCATTTGGGCATGAAGGTCGCTTTGGCCTCTGCCTGCAGCAGATTTGGGCTGCTCAGTGGCCAAGAGATGAGAAGAGCGTCGTTACTCTGCATTAGAGGCAGCATTCCAGCCCTTGAGGGGAGCCCTGTAGCAGCTGCTCAGTGAGGACCTGAGTGCTCGGGCCCACTGTTGGGAGACGCCCTTTAGAGAACATCTTTGAAGAGCCTAGATCACTCACAGGGACCCGTGCCACCTCTTCCCCTGCCAACAGTTCAGTGCAGATGTGGGGTGAAACCTCTCCAGTGGGATTTGATCCCTCCCTCTGACAAGATAACAGGACCCTTCAGGAGATGACTTTTTTGGTTGAGTCCAAGTTGCAGGTTATGTTAGTATTAGGTGGTAGTAAGTAATTAAAAAGTGAAAATATAAAGTTTATAATTTTACCCAAGTAACCTTAGAAGAGTTAAGGCACCATTCATAAATTCTGGTTTTCTGCAAAGCAGGAATGTTGCCCTGCTCTTCCTCACGGCCGCCATCTGAAAGTACAGTTTCAGTGACCATGGACTACAGTGAGGTCCCTTTGCTGGAGAGACGGGAGAAACCATTCCTTTTTTCTAAGACACTTGCATTCTAGGGAAGTATCTGACTTCACGTATTTAAAAACAACACTAACAGGAGCATTCTGAGGAGCCTTTACCCTCTGAGTGTCATTCCTCTTCTCTGACTTTCATAGGTGGTTGAACAGAGCTCTTCACAAGCCTTCAGTTTGTATTGTGATGCAATCCTATCCTCCACTCCCCCATCCCTCACCCCATTCAAATTACCATGATGATTGCTGAAAATGTATATCTTATCTTTTTGTGGGAGTTCTTTATAAGTAGCTGCTCAATCTAGAGAGGTATAGTGCACTCTAGAAGTAAAGCAATTGACCAGAAGGCCTTTAGGATTTCTTATTCCAGTTGATAACTGTCTACAGGCCAACCCCAGAAGATCGTAAATTATTTTCCACAATTGTGGTCAGATCCTGAAGCCAACCCTGTCTTCTAGCACGTAACAGTATTTGTACTGTGAAGATTTTCTATTTTCCTACATACGACATTGTCTTCACTATAGTCCTTTCTACACTGCCTGATACAGCAGAATTACTTGAAATAATTTTCGTTGCATGATCCTCTCCTTCATACCATTGCCCCTCTGCCAACAAAAATTTACTTATGTTCTGTATCATTCTTTGATATTTAAAAATATCAGTGCTGCAACATAAGTAGACCTAGTCTGGACACTAAGTAGGGAAGGGGGTCAAGTGGGAACACTTGGGATATACATAATAAACTGCAGGTACTGATTTCAAATCTATTAATAATTTCCTGATGAAATGTAGACCAAAATCTCATGTAAGACCGTTTTCTCATTTACTGGATTGGGATGATGGTGCCTGTCTGCTGTCATTTGCATGCTTTGCAAGTTATGATGCTTCAAGCAGATGCAGTGTTTGTTTCTGCCAGAGAAGATAAAGAGTTAAATTAAAAGGGATTATCTGGCTGCTTGCCACTGACTGAATAGAATTTGCCAGTGTTCATAGCTATCTCTCTGCCGGCCTCCATCCTTTATTTCTCTGGACTTGGGTGAGAGCCATATTGAGCTCCCAGTGCTAATCTAATGCGAAGGGGAGATACCAGTATTGATATGGGGCTGCACAACCCTTTGCTCAAAGGGCTTAAGCCAAGAAACAAAGCAGAGCAAAACTAAAATGTAAAGAAAAGATGTGTCCATTTTTAATTCCATGCTAGCCACCTTTTGTTTGTTTCCTTTCTTCCCAAGCCTACAACAGCCTCACTTAATATTTTAGCTTGCAGTACTGAGGAATTGCTGAAGGAGGGAAGAAATGTTAGGGGATCTAGATTCCAATTAACTTTGCTACTGTGGCTGTGTAACTCTGTGTGAATCACTGTTGTTTAGTAAATGAGAGTGAGAATCTCCAAGATTAATGAATCTTGCTGAGGGTGTCAGCAGACCAGAACTCTGCTGCTCAAATAACCTCCATCCCTTCTCTTCTTTTATGTTCCTCCTATCTTATTCACTATGGAGAAAGTCAGGGGTAAAACAAAAAGGAAGTTATGCAGGGAAGTATTCTGGTATTGTTGACATGCATAATTAGTATTTGTCTTCCATTAAAATAACAGTGATATAAATGGATTCTCTATAGGTGTCATTTATAGAGTGGTTTTTATAGCCTTAAGTGCAGAATTAGGTACATTTAAACCAATGATACAATTTTGTTTTTAAATTGAGTGAATGCTAAGTGTTTTATGAGGAAGCAAGAATTTATATAAATGTCTTTCAAACTCTGTTTCCAGGAACCTGCCTTCTTTTTTCTCCTGGAGAAGGCAGTTTTGTACTCCCTGGGGTGGGCGGGAAGAGAGGCTTACTCCCACCTCCCCCCGACTGCCAACCCCACCCTCATCATCTCTTCCTTCAAATCTCCAGCCCCAGAAATTGTATCTTACTCCCCGGAGAGGTGATACGTACCTCTGTCTCTTGAGGACAGAGCAGCAAGATGTTGGGAGGAAAACCAGATTCACTGGTCCTAACAAATTCTCAGAGGGATTCGGATTGGGTCAGTCTGGTCCATGCAGCCTGTGATCAGGTCTGCTTTCCACCACTGGGGACCTCTGTCTGAATAGCAGTGGGGAGAAACTGATTTTTGTCTCATGTGTCAGTGATAAGACTAATCCCACTGACCTGGCTCAACCTGCTGCTGGCATATCAGATGCAAGCTTGAAACTGCTCCTAGTAACTACTATGGTTTTGTTACTGAAATTTTAATTTCCTATCTTTCCCATTAGGCAATAATGTGGTTTGAGCTGAGGAGGAAGGAGAAGAGTGGGCATGCTGTTTAAAGTTATTTTTGTTTGTATCATGTGTATCATGTGTGCAGCATGAAGAATAATAGTCATGTCAGCTAATTGGGGTATATACAAGGCATAGTGTAATCAGAATGTGGGTGGATATGCAAGAAACAAGTAAATTCCTCCTTTCCTTTATCCCCCCTGCCTTCCTTTCTTCCATTAATCTTTAGTAAGCCTAAGTAAACATTCTTATAAACCTTATAGCAAAGGAGACAGGCACTTAAAAGATACATTAATTACCACTGTAATAAATACATAATGAAGGAGAATTTAGGGTATCATGAGGATGTATTTTAGGGAGACTTAGCTTAGTCTTGGAAGCTAGGACTGGCTTTTCTTGAGGAATTCACATGTAGTTGGATTTGAATGGTGACTCGGAGTTAGCTATGTGGGGAGAGAGCTTTTCCAGCAAAGAGGAGTATTGCTAATGTTAGAGGTCCAAAGGAGACCAGCATTTTTCAGGAGGAGGAGGAGGAGGAGGGTGCACAGATCAAAGAGGAAAATGGCAAGGTAGCCTTATTGGTGAACTAAGCCTAAGGCTGCAGGGCCTTGAGAAGCTTTGTAAATAGGTATGATTTAGTCCTACGGGGCAAAATTGTGAGAGGAGGTTTTGAAGAGTTTTAAAGAAGGGCAGTGTCACAGAAGGTGTGAGTTTTTGAAAGAGGACTCTGGCTGCAGTATAGGAAAAGGAAAAGTGGTGGCGAGAAGCCAGGTCAGAGGCTTTGATTTGGTAAGAATAGGGATCTTGGTAGTTTGGGCTAAGGTTGTGGCACTGGAAAGAGTGAATGCATTGATGAAAGGTTCAAGGGCAGCATCCTTAGGGCTTGGTTGAGTGTGGTTCTCAGGCGCACACGTGTATATGTAAACAACCACTGCAGTTTAGGAGAGAAACACAAAGTTGACCTTTTACAATCTTCATGATTATATATTACTTCTGACCTGTTCCTGATGCTGCTAAGTCGCTTCAGTCGTGTCGGACTCTGCACGACTCCATAGACAGCAGGCCACCAGGCTCCCCCGTCCCTGGGATTCTCCAGGCAAGAACACTGGAGTGGGTTGCCATTTCCTTCTCACCTGTTCCTACCTATTGCTAATAACCTTATGAGGTCATATGCTATTGTTTCTGCTTGACAGCTCGGGAATGAAGCTTCAAGTGAGTAAAACTGGGCTTGTCTTAGAAGCGTGGGCTTGTTTCCGAATTCAGGTCCTTTTCCTTACACTGTGCTACCCTAAATAGTGGTATCAATGGGAATGACTTATAGAATTTAAAAAACCGTTTTTTACTAGGCATCTATGTGGCCTTGGGCAAGTTACTCTCTGATTCTGGAGATAATCTCTAAGGTCTCTTTGAGCTCAAAAAAGTAGATGACTGATTTTATTCTGATTGGGGAGAAGTCTAGTCTTAATTAGCAAAATGACTGAATTAAATATCGTATTTAAAAAATGCAGTTTTATTACATCTAGGTATATTCAGAAAAAAAAAAAATCTCAGCAAAGTCTTTTCAAGGAGAGGGTCTTGATGACCTAATTTTATGGCCAGATTAATAAAGAACCAAACCCTTTAGCAATTGGCAGTAGTATCATTTATTTCCAATTAAATCACTAAAATCATAACATTAGCTCTTTTTTGTTACATTTTATGCCACTTTTCTATAAAACATTAGACGACTGGACATTTGGGCTTAATTCACTATTTATTGGAAGTCTAGTATTGTGTTCTTAAGAAATAATTTCCTGAAGAGTAATAGACAAAGTATGATAAGCTGTAAAAACAGATTGGTTCAGAAAATAAGTTAGGGAAACCAGAGGAGGAGAATATATTGTGGACATGGCCTTAACTCTGATATTAAAGACTAGGGAGATTTCTGTAGGGGAGGAAAAAGGTGAAGGATACTTCCATTGGGGAAAATAATGCAAACAAAGAACAGAGAAAGGATGTGCAGTGTTTGGGTTGTAGTATAGACCGTAGCCCTTAGAGTTAAGGGTTGATGTTGGAAAATATTGACAAAGAAGCCTGGAGACTCGGTGTGAAGCTTGGATGCCAGGCTTAGCCATTTGTACTTGATCCTGAAAGAAATAAAGGGCCATTGATTGGTTCAGGAAGGAAGTGACATAAAGGAAATGTTG
Organism: Bos indicus x Bos taurus; assembly: GCF_003369695.1. NCBI lineage: Eukaryota > Metazoa > Chordata > Mammalia > Artiodactyla > Bovidae > Bos > Bos indicus x Bos taurus. The sequence continues at coordinate 62,633,842 of NC_040076.1, read as the reverse complement.
CTTCTGGAAGACTAATTTGATGCCAAGATGCCATTTGCATACATAATACTGAGTCAAATGCAAGCCTTGCCTTTGTTTACTGCAAATTACAAGCTTAGTTTTTCTGTATAAAAATCTACAAATCTGTGAGGCAAGAAAAATTTTTAGATCGGTTCATATCATGAATGTGAATATCTCCATCATGTCGTCTTCTGAAGACAAATACATACATACACACAGATGTGTGTGTCCTGTAGTATGTTATTAATGAGGCAATAAGGAGTTGTGTGTATAATGTATAGTATGAAATATATGATGAGTAGGTAGTGAGGATAGCTTTTCCTAGATTGCTGGGTTTCCGATGTAGACCATCTGTTTAGTTCTGTTCTTGTATAATATATGGTGAGAAAATATTGTTAAATAAACCTTGGCAACACTGAAGGAACTTGGAAGTGCTTCCCATTGCATTCCAAAGCAAAGCTTGCTTTTTTTTTTTTGTTCTTAGAGTGAGTGGAGCTACGGTTTTTCCTGATAGGGTTTAAAGAATCATTTGTATTTTAAAAAGCTTCTCAGTATAAATCAATGTGTTCATTGTAGAAAAATGAGAAAAAAGAAAAGCATTGGAAAAAATGGACAAGTAAATATATATACAGTACTAGAGAAATCTATATTAAATTTTTTTGGTTGTGTATCATTCCAGACTGACTCCCACCCCCAGGCATGAGTTATAAAATTAGGATCATGATTTACATATACTTTGTAATTTACTTTTCTCTTTTAAAAGCATGTCATGCAGTGTTTTTCTCTATTATCAAATCTTCACCTACAACGTATTTATTAATGGTTGCATAGTGTCCCATATCATAATTTATTCATCAGTGCCCTATTGCATATAATTTTTGGTGAGTGCTTTTATTTTTAAACTTGGGAGATATTACATGATGCCGTCCACAATTAATTTGTTCTTGCTTCGTGACCTTAGTGGTTTTTAGCAGACTTAGGAAACTGACTAGCATATTAATCCAGTGTTGTTTCAGAAACCATGCTGGTTTTCTTCCATAGTTTATGTTTGGTTGCTTATTTAGTGATACATCCTTGTTAATAGATCCCATGATCTCTTCATGAGTACCTGTGAGCTCACAGTACTTTACATCACAGTACTTTACATTTTATGAAATGCTTTTACATACATTCACTTCATTGGGCTCCAAAAATATCCTGTAGAGAAGAAAAAAAGCTTAGAGTATTGGCCACCTGCAGTGTGAGAACTGCATGCAAGACACCAAGTCGAGTGCTTGGTAACATAGGGAAAAATTTAAGGATAATAGTTGCAGCTGTTACTCAACAGTCATCATCATGTTACCTCCTTGAGTCATTACTTTTTATTTGGTTAGGGATTATTATACCCCTCTTAAGGATGAGAAAACTGAGACCTTAGAAGGCTCAGTAACTTGAGGAGATAAAATACTAGTCAGTAGTATAGCAATCTCCCACGTCCCGGTGCCCTTTCCTCTCCCCTCTCCCTCCTCCAGTGGGGACAGAGCACCAATTGTTTGATGCTGTTCACCTGAATTTGAATTCATTACGAGAGGGAGTTTCACCTGGCTCCTGGGGGAACTCTGGAAAATCTCAAATGGTCTAGAATGTGGCAGTTTAAAAGCCCATCTGCATTGATCTACCATCTCAAGGTCCCACCTTTGAGTTACTTTTAGAATCTGTAGATGGACACCATCCAGCAAGGATGACTCATCTACATTTGTCTTCCCAATTTTTTTTTTTTTTTCAAAATCACCTATCTATCATCCTTTGATCCTATTGCACATTTAAAATATGAAGCAAGTAATGACCAGGAGGCAGACTGAGGCAAAAGATCTAGTTTCCTGGCTTTTACTTTGTTTCCCTGAGTGTGGTGTCTCATTGCTGTGGCCAGGGGTTTGGGTTAACTCTCCTCCTCTTCCCTTCCCTCTGCCACATTTAAAGGACTTACATTCTAAACTAAACTCTTGCACACTCTTCCTTAGGTTCATTTTTTTGTACTCCTATAATTCCTAAGTTGCACTTGAAGTATTGCCTTTTGTAGCCTTCCTTGTTTTTTTTTTTTATATCTGTATTTTGTACATATTTTTTTGTTTTTTCCTCTTTTAATATACTTTATTAGTTGGTAGTAAAGAACTTTTACAACTTTTTTTTTCTTCCCCCTCCCCCCTTCCCTATAACTTTTCCTACCCTCTTTCTGTACCCTTTCTTCCTTCTTTCCTTGATTTACATTTAATCCAGGCTTTAAAATGTTTCTTTCTAAAAAGCTTTTAGAGATCTTGTGGACTATTTTTATCTGTAGGTTCCCCCCCCCCCAATGATGTCATTTTGTCCCTGTTTCCTTTTCTAAAATTACAGTATGATTGATTTCTTTGGATTTCCCTCTACCACGAGGATGTGGGGTTGAGCTTTGTTGTATGTGGCTTAGCCTCAACTGATTTCTGCATTTCTGCAGCTACTTTGTGTAAAGAGTCCTGCTCCCTCACCCAACCCTCCTCCTTTCTATTCATTTTAGAACTCCCTGTCCCAGAGAACAGCTGTATGGCTTATCAGACACACAAGATTTTTTTTAAACCTTGTTTTTTCCTCCTAGAGTACATTAGTCAAAAAGCATCATTGTTGATATGTGTATTTGGTTTGGTTTTAGTTTCATTGTCGTAATAAGGTAGAGTATTATATCTCTCAGTTGGAACATTTTAATTATGTAAGTATAGAATTCCCAGCTAAAACATTTAATAAAATTAATAGGTTTATGTATTTAACACTAGTACACTTTCTCTTCTTATTTCAAATGCTGGACCCATTAGTTCTTTTGCTTCTCAAGCACTGGTGAACATTTCAGGCTAATTGTCTACATTCCCATTGTGACTCCTGCTGTGGCTGCTGTCATCTCTTCTAAGTGACTGCCACACTCACTTTCCTGGGGTCCTAGCAAATGATGTCCGGTTTGGAGAAGCGATACCTTTATGGTCCTTTCACTAAACCGTTGGTCAGTGTGCTGTCAGGGAGAAACTGAATATAAGGATTCCAGCTTTGGCTCTACCACATGTGTTTTAAAGGAAAGTCGGTTAACATCACCTGGACTCCATTTCGGGCTTCCCTTGTGGCTCAGCTGCTAAAGAATCCTCCTGCAACGTGGGGGACCTGGGTTCCATCCCTGGGTTGGGAAGATCCTGTGGAGAAGGGAAAGGCTACCCACTCCAGTACTCTGGCCTGGAGAATTCCATGGACTGTATAGTTCATGGGGTCGAAGATTTGGACACAACTGAGTGAGTTTCACACACACACACACACACACACACACACACACACACACACACACAGACTCCCTTTCATCTTGTGAGGGGATTGGAGGGGAATTGAACTAGTTTTTTCCAACTCAGTTGTTTTAAGTTCATTTCAAATATACCCAAACCTTTGCTTATAGTTTCTTTTATATTTTTATTCTTTTGCTTTTCAGATTTTTTGTTTTTTAATTATTTTGGGGCAGGAAATTGCTTTGGAATGTTGTGCAGATTTCTGCTGTACAACAAGGCAAGTCAATCGTGATGAAAACACACCTACACATATGAACATGTTTGTTTAAATAGGTAGAAATGATGTGACACTGCATCATCACTATGGTTCTGAAAACCAAATTTTGGTTAGAAAGTAGCACAGAACATTAAAAAAATATATAATAATCATAGGCATAGAAGCCCTTCCTAGCTTTTTACCTAAGGGCAGCTGCTCCATGCCAACAAAATCTCCAAGTTTATAAAGCCTGTCAACTTCCATGGCTAATTCTCAGTGCTGGGATTGTAATTTACTCTGAGAAGCTTCCTGGTATTACTGCTAAGTCACTTGCATTCTATCAAAAGATTTGTGTTCTGATGGGTCCAAGAATTACCAAAAGTTGTCGCCTCCCACCACCTCCCCACCCCACATCCCTAGGTCATCGCAGAGCGCCAGGCTGGCTTCCCTGTGTTACAGAGCAGCTCACCAGCTCTCTGTTTTACACATAGGAGTGTGTATACGGGTTGGAGTAGTATGAGTGGATTGCCATGCTCTTCTCCAGAGGATCTTCCCCACCTGGGGATCAAACCCAGGCATCTCAGATTGCAGGTGGATTCTTTACCATCTGAACCACCAGGGAAGCCCTTCAGGGTATATATATGTCGATGCTACTTTCTCCATTCATCCCACTGTCTCCTTCCTCCGCTCTGTCCATATATTTTCTTTTTATATGGTATCTTCATTTATTTTCATACCATTTATAATTTAAAACATTCATAAGCTATATATTGAAAAAACTGGAAACTTTCCATATCCTTTCCATAATGATTGTATACATTGAAATTAGGGTATATTTTAATTTGTAATGCATAGTAGCATAGTTTAAAAGAATCCACCAGTTGGTAAGGTGGACTTAATTATATATCTAAACAATGGCATCTATATCGTAGGAGAGCAATACATGTACCTACAGGAAAACCTAGTCCTGTTGCCACTGATACCTGTATTGATTTGAGTCAAACATGCTGCAGTGTGTTATGCTGTCCACAAAAGGAGTGAGAATATGAATGCTTTATGAAACCTATCACCCCTTTATGGGTTTTTCAAGATGTATCTGTAATAATAATAAACAGTATTTTCTTTATTCTATTCCCAGGTTTCAGAGATCTCTCATTTCTTTCAAATCCCTCTCCCATAGGTAAAAGTTCCTAGAACAGATAAGGCTTTAAAGATTCATTTTATATACTATTCCAGAGTGATCATTGTGACTCAAGGAGAACTATAGTCTTAAGGATTCTGTGGCAAGTATGGGCTCAGTGAGAAAGAGTTCAGTGATTGGTTTGTGAGGCTCGTAGAGGGAAGAAATCACAGAGCCTGATACATGCATGCTTCCTGCTATCAGCCTCTTCACCGTCCTGTGTCGTCCTGTGGTATACGGTGCTTTGTTCTTGTCAGTTATCTCTAAGTCACTCTATTCAGGCCTGTTGCCTTGTTCCTTCTGATTCGTATTTGGCTCATATTTTGTTGTTGTTTAGTTGCAAAGTTGTGTTTGACTCTTTGTGAAGCAGCATGCCAGGCTTCCCTGTTCTCCACTCTCTCCCAGAGATTGTTCAGGTTCATGTCCATTGAGTTGGTGATGCTATCTAATCATCTCATTCTCTGCTGCCTTCTTCTTTGCTTTCAATCTTTCCCAGCATCAGGCTCTTTTCCAGTGAGTCAGCTCTTCGCATCAGGGGGCCAGAGTATTAGAGCTTTAGCATCAGCCCTTCCAATGAATATTCAGGGTTGATTTCCTTTAGGATTGACTGGTTTGATCTCTTTACAGTCCAAAGGACTCTCAAGAGTCTTCTCCAGCATCACAATTTGAAGGCATCGTTTCTTTGGTGCTCAGCCTTCTTTATGGTCCAACTCTCATATATGTTCTGATAATGGATCACATTGTTGAAATAGGCAAAATACTTTCCCCCATTTGAATTAGACCAAAGACTGTATTGACCTTACAATGTCCTGTGTTCAAGATTTCAGAAAAGTGTGAAAGTGAAGTCACTTAGTTGTGTCCAACTCTTTGCAACCCCATGGACTATAGCCTACCAGGCTCCTCCATCCATTGGAACGAGTCTTCCAGAAATTCCAGGGAAGAATACTGGAGTGGGTTGCCATTTCCTTCTCCAGGAGATCTTCCTGACCCAGGGATTGAACTCGGGTCTCCCGCACTGTAGGCAGACTCTTTGCCGTCTGAGCCACCAGGGAAGTCAGAAACGTTTACTCTGTCATTAAAGCATCCCCTTCCTAAATGGCTGGTTGTTGTTCAGTTGTATAAGATTTAAGTTAAGCAAGGTAAGTTCTAGAACTCTCTGATATGACATAGCACCTGTGGTTAACACTGCTATATTTTGTTCTTAAATCATCTAGGGTAGATCTCCTGTTAATTATTCTTACCACAAAACAAAACAAAAAACCCAAAGGGGATTGAGGAAACTTTTGGAGATGATGGCTATGTTTATTATATATAGGTGTATACATATATCCAAACTCATTACATTGTATGCATTATCACATTAAAAATGCATTGTTTTTGCATGCCAGTTATACTTCGATTAAGTTGTTAAAAAACTGCAAAACAAAAATGCCCTCTCCCCAAACTGTCAAGCTTCCAAGCACTCAGAAGACTCAAGTGCGAGTTTACGAAACTGGTTTGGAGAGCATTTCATTCATCATCAAAGTTGCAGCTTGTTCTTCCAATGATGTCAGTTGCCAAACCCCACCCCCATAATTATCACCATAATTATCAATTCTTTGGTTTGTTCAGGTTTTGCAAACTGAATCTTCTTTTAGTGGTGAGTTACTTCCTTTATAACTTTTCATTTCCTCATGTAGATTGGCCCCTCTAGAAGTCCCATCACAGCATGTCAGGCCTCCCTTTTAGAACATACTGATACAATGGAATATTTCAAAAATTATGTCTGACACAAAAGGAGAGCTCAGAATTTGTCTTTCCATAGATGAAAGGAGATAGTTCCATTTTTTATGTCATCTTTGATTTCTATTTAGAAATTCACTCTTCATCCTCATGTGAGAAAAAGGTTAGGAATGGTCTCATGACATTGGCCTCTTAAAGCCAGCACAGAATTGAATTAGCACAATACTGGTCTAACTCAGAACACAGTTGCTAAGAATGGAATGACAGATTGTGGAAAGAGACTTCGTGATATCCGAAAGTCACAAAGGCTGTGTTTCAGCAAAGGTCTCTGTGAAATAGGGCTATACCATTTAATAATACTAATAAATACTTAATAGTTTAACTGTATTAGCTCATTTAATTCTAAAAGTTATTATTAGCTTGTTACAGGTGAACAAAGAGGCATAGAGAAGTTGAAGCTGTCAAATGTCACACAGCCAAAAAGTAGCAGAGCTGGGTTTTGAGCCTAGGTAGTCTGCCTCCAGAATCAACATACTGAACTGTATGTACACTGCTTCAGAATGAAGAAGGATGTTCATATGGGGATACTTTTGGAAATAAATAAGGATTACTTCTCTTTCTAAGAATTCCCTCACATGTAATCATTATCTGCTAATGAGGGTCTCCAAAGGCCTTGAGGCTTTCTGGATTTTCATTCATGGCTCTCAGTGGCTTTTGCGTACTGGGTTATCCAGCATGCTTGCTCTGGGGGTGACTGGTGTAAGTGAGCTTGGTTAGATGTAAAGCCGCTTGCAGGGATGGGCAGGAGAGATGGTGCTAAAGGCAGTGGTCGTGATGGCGATGCTACTGCTGAGGCTGCTGCTGTTAGCTGTGCAGCCCTACAAGGCAAGGCAGGCAGCATTTACAGAGCAGAGCTCGAGAGACGTAGCTTTTTAATACAGGGGCTCAGGTTTTAATACCAACTGCTATAGCAGAGAGAGTATTTGACATTGTGTGAGACAGAAAGCATACATCTTTTGAGTAAATAGGGTCAGTCTTCCAGGCAGCATTCAGCCCGGCAGATATTCTTTCTCTGACAGAGCAAAGGAATTGTCTAAAAATTTCCATCCACAGTGAGAAGGCATTTTGGATGATACTGTAAAAAAGGAATCCCCCCCCCCCTTTTTTTTTAAATACACAATGTATTGCTGAGGGCAATAGTGAAATACACTGCTTAGATTAAATTAGATACATTACTTCGATTAAGATGTAAAGATTTCAGAAGTGGAAAGAAGTGAAGTTGGAAAATTAGGACATTAATGACAGTATTTTCTCATCTGTAAAATTGTCCTGATATTGCCTACCTCATAGTGTTATGAATATTAAATTGGATAACATCATTCAAAAAATTGTGAAGCACCATATAAATTTAGCTGTCATTGTCACTACATATGGGCATCATCTTGATCCAGTATCCATTCAGAAATATTTATCTTTTTAAACTTACAATCCATCATCCTTTACTTTGAAAAGTGTTGCTAATAAGACCCTCTCTCCATTCAGTCAGCTAAAGAGACTGATGGGTAACCTTTCCTTGCTTTCCCAAATAAAGATGTGCTTTGTTGTTTACACTCCTGTCAACGTTTATTCAACTCTGCTTCTTAGATTCCATCTCCATCTCCCCAAGCCTCTGCTTTAAAAGGCCTCCCTCTCCTGGATTCTTGTAAACAAGACTTGCCTGTCTGTCAGCAACCCACAGCTCTGCCACTGTGTTTGAAGCTTGGCTTCAGTGGATCTTTGAAGACTGACTTCATCTTCCTGGCTTGTGTAGGTCCCACTCGACCTTATCATGTAGCTACTGCCCAAGATATACACTCTCATTCTTTACACATGCCCTGACTGGCGGGGCCTTGAGGCTGGAAGCATCAATTCTGAGCTGGTACCACTGCCTTAGAGACCAAGTATCAGCTTGGAGCAGTCCGAACATTGCTGCCAAGTGGAGACTTAGCTCCTGATGTTTGGAAGGCAAAGTTGTACTTGGTAGTAGAGAGATGCTTTCCTTTTGGCCAAAGTTCATTTATTGGTCACAACTTTTGATGGATTTTCTGCTGGGGAATTGGCTGGCTGCTTCCTCTCATGCTAGGGTGAGATTCTGTTTATCCCTCTGGTAAATCTTTAATAATAATACCTTACTCTCCATCCAGCTTCCCAGAACCATGGCCTGTAAATATCTTTATCTCCATAACATCTCATCTCCTCATCTTCAAATGAGTTTTCACCTTACCTTTTGTTCTATAAAGAGGACTTGATTTACCTATAAGCTATTTTTTCTACCTCCAGACTGACTATCAGAACACAAGTGCTATTTTTACCATTTCAGCAGTGAGAAACACCACCTTGCTAGCTAAGCAGGTGCTATGAGATTCTGTTGTCTCTATTTCAGTATTGCATCTGGTGTATCGTTAAGCAGATAGTGCAACTTTGGGAGGTTGCTAATTGATTATATATGACCAGTATATAAAAACATGGGGTAAAATGTTTAGGAGCAATCTAGAAGCCATGTGGCTGCAGTTCTCAAAGGATGGGGTCTGGACCAGTTATAAAGATATCATCTGTAAACCTGTTGGAAATGCAAAATATCAGCTTCTACCCAAGACCTAATAAAATCACACTCTGGAAGGAAATCCCAGTAGTTCTAATTACCTGGTTTAACAAACCTACATGGTGATTCTAGAGTTTGAGAACCATTGCCCTGTCAGATGAGACCCAAGGAAACCTTCATTAGCTCATGGTGGTGATGCTCAGTGAAGCCTGCCCTAGATTTTCATATATCGAATAGAAAATGTGAAAGAGGGTCAGGGTGGATCAGTCTTCTGTTTTTACTGCATAGTCCAGATGTTGGAAGCTTTCTAATTAATAGGAATAAGATAATTTCCTCCATCACAGAAATGTGAGATAAAAGTAACACTAGTTGCTGTAATAAATAGCTGCCTCACCTCCCCACAATATAGTAGAGATTGAATACAATTGGAGTATGTGTTTTAAAGTCCAAGGGAGTTCTAGGTCAACAGGAAGCCTCTGATCCTTACAGACACTCAGAATCCAGACTACTGATTAGTCTGGGTTAAGGTTAAAAACCCTAACACATGACTTAGAAGTTTGCCCTTGGAACAAAATCTGTCCATTAAAAAAAGTAAGAGTGGATAAGCAAGGGATTATTTTATAGTGGATGTTGGAAGTGCTGTGCATCCCTTCTGATCACATTGCATTGAGTAGAACTAAATCTCCTGGTTACATGTCAATTCAATGAACACTGGGAAATGTTGTCTGCCTGTTTTCCAGGAAGAGGAGGAAACATATTTTGGTAAATAGCAGTCTCTGCCACAACTATATGTTTTCCAATATCTCCTTTTATGTTCTTAATCAAAGGAAAACTTCAAGTTATAATATTACTTAAGTATAAGAAAAACAGTTCTCATTCTGTTATCCTCATAATTTTGCAGGTGACTCAATGGCTATGACATTCTCTTGCAGAAACACAGTAATGCTTGTCTAAGAAGGGCATGTGCCCCTGAGTTTGTGGTCAACTCTCTCTAAACTCTTGTAATTTGGACTCCTGATACCTGGTCTGTGATAGCTGAACATTGAATTGAATTGATACATAATCAAAATTTGAAACTCACTTGTAGGTATCAGGGGCAAAATACTAAAACCTCAAATTTTTTAAACTAAATAGTTGGAATAGGAGTCAAGAGACTTTGGGAGCTTTATGTGTATCAATAAGGTACCTGCTTTCACTGATCAGAAATTCTTTTCTATGTAATATGGAGTTGTTTTGTTCAGTCACCAAGTCATGTCTTACTCTTTGTGACCCCATGGATTGCAACATGCCAGGCTTCCCTGTCCCTAACCATCTCTTGAAGTTTGCCCAAGTTCATATCCATTAAATGGATTATACCATCCAACCATCTCATCCTCTGTTGCCCTCTACTCCTTCTGCCTTCAAGCTTTCTCAGCATCAGGGTCTTTTCTAATGAGTTGGCTCTTTGCATCAGGTGGCCAGGGTTTTGGAGCTTCAACTTCAGCATCCTTCCTTCCAATGAGTATTTATGGTTGATTTCATTTAAGATTGACTGGTTTGATCTCCTTGCAGTTCAAGGGACTCTCAAGTGTCTTCTCCAGCACCACAGTTCGAAAAGCATCAATTCTTCAGTGCTGTGCCTTCTTTATGGTACAGTTCTCTAGTAGCATGACTACTAGAAAGGCCATAGCCTTGACTATATAGACCTTTGTCAGCAAAGTGATGTCTTTGCTTTTGAACACTCTGTCTAGGTTTGTCATAGCTTTGCTGCCAAGAAGCAATCAGCTTCTAATTTCATGGCTGCAGTCACCATCTGCAGTGATTTTAAAGACCAAGAAGAGGAAATCCGTCACTGTTTCCACCTTTTCCCCTTCTACTTGCATGAAGTGATGGGACCAGATGCCATGATCTTAGTTTTAAGGCAGCTTTTGTATTCTCCTCCTTTGCCCTCATCAAGAGGTTCTTTAGTTCTTCTTTGCTTTCTGCCACTAGAGTGGTATCATCCACATATCTGAGGTTGTTGCTATTTCTCCTGGAATCTTGATTCCAGATTGAGTTAGGCTAGATAATTCTGATTGTCTCTTCCAGTGCTGAGATGTTAATGAGAGCAACTGCATTTTCTATGCCTGAAATTATTTGTCAACAATTAGTGACTGGCAAGAAATTGCAATCATTCCAGTGTAAAAACACTGAACCAAATCTCTGTCCTCAAGGAACTTGTGGTCTATTGGTAAAGGAGATAAACATATTTGCAGATAATTATTAAACAGTATAGTGCTTAAATTGATCTATTCATTTAGAAACATTGATTTAGTAAAATTTATAAAAATCAGAATATTGATGAAATTGGTGTCCTTTAATGGGAATCTTGAAACTTTTTGTTCTTGTACATATTTCAAATATCTTTTTCTTACTAAAAGTAATTCACTCACATATGTCACTAGTGTGTGTGAGAGAGTAGGACAATGTTCTTTTTCTTAAAATACTAGCATATTAAATAATTCTTAAATTCTGCAATTCCATTAAAAAAAATCGACGCTAAGCTAACTTAAATTAAGCTCAGGCATTCCATTTGGGTTAATTTTAACTGGCTACATGAGAAAAGAAAATTTGGAAGGCACCCAAATAGGATTTATAGAGATTCATATTGTGTCAGATTTTTCTACTTTATGTGGATGTTGATATGTTCTCAAAAGAAATTTATAACTGCAATAGAAGACTGAATGAATATTGATTATTTTTTAGTTACCAAAACTAGTTGACATATAAAGCTTTGTAAATCCTTTCAGATAAGGGTGGGTATAAATTAAAAACTAATTAAAGCAGAGGCTTATAAAGGCACCATCTCCAATTCAATGGATTATACATTTTCATTGTGTATTAGGAAGATATTCCTTAGTATCCCCACCCAAAACTCCTGCCAAATGAACAAACACATCTGAAAAATTTAAAAATATATATATTTCAACTGCTAAAAGCCAGTTTACATATACTGTCTTTGTCAAAGTAATTACAATTGTTTTAGCAAAGTTGAGACCTAAAAAATTAACTCCAAAGTGCCGGCTGGAGACAAGAGGACTGATCAGCCTATTATCTCTAACCTCCATACTTACTGTTAACAAGCTTTTTATCTTTTAAGGCAATAAACATCTGGAATCTGAGCACTGACACCTATTAGTTACAGTGGTTTCCTTTTACCTTTCTAAGCAATCTGATAGATAAACCTTCAGGAATCCCACAAAATTGGGCCCTTAATTGACCAAATGAATGGCTATTGCTCTTTTTCAGTCTAAATTGAAAAGTGTGCTCCTGTGAAATTGACAGTGTGCAGTGGAAAATCTGTTCTAGCTGTTGCTCCACTGGTACCCGTCAGTGTGACCTTAGATTCTCTCCCCAGTTCATTCCCTGAAAAGCTACCGCAGTGATTTTTCTAAAACTCACATCCATCTATTTTACCTTCTTTTAAAGAATTCTGGAATAGATGGGAGGATAAAGTCAACACTCTCAGGTTTGACATGCAGTGGCCCTTTTCTCGGAGAAGGCAATGGCACCCCACTCCAGTACTCTTGCCTGGAAAATCCCATGGATGGAGAAGCCTGGTAGGCTGCAGTCCATGGGATCACTAAGAGTCGGACATGACTGAGCAACTTCACTTTCATTTTTTCACTTTCATGCATTGGAGAAGGAAATGGCAACCCACTCCAGTGTTCTTGCCTGGAGAATCCCAGCGGCAGGAGAGCCTGGTGGGCTGACGTCTATGGGGTCACACAGAGTCGGACACGACTGAAGTGACTTAACAGTAGCAGCGGCCCTTTTCTTCTAACCTCTTTTCTCCTTAACCTATACTCATGTCTTAAAACTCTAGCTGTAATAAGTCTCCCGTGCCAAAGAGACATCTCCCTCATCTTTTTAGTCTTGAAATCCTTACTTATAGCCTCATCTGGTTTTGGTGGCAGTTTTACTTAGTCTTTAAGATGTAACGGTTCAACTGGCCTCGATGTAGCCTGCAAGGCCAACAAATAGCTTCATGCATTAATTCAGCAAACATTTGCTGAGCTGTTGCAGTCCAGGAAATGTTATAAACTTGGGGTATTTGGTACTTAAAGAGGCTCCTGCTTCCTTTGTGAGGCTTACCACAAAAGGAACAGAAATAGATGGTAAACAGGTAAGCAAATTAGTAATGCAATTTCAGGTAGAAATAGATACAATGGAGAAAATCAAACAGGGTGATGAGTGTTGCAATAGGATTCTGACTGTGGTTCTGTTAGACTCTCTATTGAACTTTTCTGGAATTCAATGGTCACTTACCAGTTCCAACACGGTGTCCAGCACATTGGCCAAGCTGAATGTATCTGGATGGACTGAATTTTTAATATCGTCAGTTATTTAGGCTACAGTTTCTTCATCTTAAAAATGAAGGGATTAAAGAAATGAGTACTTAAGGCCTGCCACGTTTGGGATTTAAGAAGTAGGTAATCTATACTGTCTGATGTTTTATTCCTTTACAAGAGTCAAACAAGCCAGTTATTTTAACAATTTTTGAAGAATCACAACTAAAGATCACATCTTAAAAATACCTTTTGAGATGACATCTTGTTTGAAAAAAGTATCAGCAGTTGGTATTTTCTCGAATTTTACTGAGTTACTTCCACAGATTTACTGCAGGAGCTTATAGTCTTTTGAAATTTACTTGTTAAGCATTTTTGAATGCTCCATAACTCTCTTTCTTCAAACACTAAATGAACTAGAAATTAAAATTCATATTCAATGGCAGTATTGGAACTTTAACATATTTAAATTAAAATGATTTATATTCACTTTAAATACCAAATTTAATTAAAATGAAATAACTGGGTAATGTTACTTTTATAAAAATGCATTAAATCATACTTTCATTAAAATATTTTATACATTTTGAATATAAAGTGAAAACAGAAGGAAAGAGATAATAAAATGACAGCATACATTAATTAAAAAACAGAAAAATAATACAGAAAATCTTTGGAGAAAATCAACATAATGGACAAATGTCTGGAAATTTTAATTAAAAATAGAAAACAAAATATGAACATTATGAATGATGAGGGGCTACAACTTCATGAATGAGGAGATGAGATTTTAGAGGAGGAGAGGAGATGATGAAGAGGAGATTTGAAACAAAATAAAATTGCTTTGTAAAGCCTATTTAGATACATTTCTAATCCTAATAAATTGGATGAGTTATTAGGAAATTGTAATTATCAAAATTCACTGAGAGAGTGAATTGATAAATATTGAAAAATAAGAATTAAAATACCAAAAATTTTCTTTTAAAGATTCTTGCTCTATGTAGCTTATGTGGAAATGCTAAGTTAAGTTATTTCTCGTTATTAATTTTTTAAAAGCTCAGAGAAATAAAATTCTGGGTAAAATAAATACCTCTCCTTGTTATTATGAAGCTACATAATTATGATAACTGTAATGACTGTAAAACTTTACAAAACAACAACAACAACAAAAAATCTACAGTGTTACAAAAATTCTAAATAAAATAATAAGTGTGTCAATATATAAGTAGAATATATAATTTGAAGAATTTATTCTAGGAATGCATAATTTAACATTGAAAAGCTTCTTAAATCTTACTGTTGGTTAAAAGGTAAAACTGTTTATCTCATCAGATCTCTAAATGTTGTTTGATGTCATTTAAAACATACTGTTGTTCAACTCTATATTTTCTTGCAAGTTAAAGAAAATCAGTAATGTCACTCTTGAAAATGAAAACCTAGAAACATTTTTATTAAATAAGGAATAAGATGAAGATGTTTGCTATGATAAATCTTGTTCAGCGTATTCCAGGAAATTTTAGCTAATAAGATAAGAGGGGGCTTCTTATAAGAATCTGCCTGCAGTGCAGGAGATGCAGGTTTGATCCCTGGGTCGGGAAGATTCCCCCCTGGAGAAGGGCATGGCAAACCACTCCAGTATTCTTGCCTGGAGAATCCCATAGACAGAGGAGCCTGGCAGACTACAGTCCATAGCATCACAAAGAGTTAGATACTACTGAAGCAACTTAGCACGCACACATGCAAG
Source organism: Bos indicus x Bos taurus (assembly GCF_003369695.1). Taxonomy (NCBI): domain Eukaryota; kingdom Metazoa; phylum Chordata; class Mammalia; order Artiodactyla; family Bovidae; genus Bos; species Bos indicus x Bos taurus. Next base: position 62,618,780 of record NC_040076.1, on the reverse strand, counting down.
ATATGGAGGCTAGAGCTACTGGAAAGTAAGAGACAAAAAGATCTTTGCACCTTGGCTTATGTCCCTGGAAATGTTCCAGTGTCTCCTGTTTTATAGTCTATGGGAACTTGAATAGAATTTGTATCCTGCTGTGGTTTGAAAATTCTATAAATTTTAATTATGTTGAATTGGGTCATAGTGCTTCTTAGGTCTACTCTATCCTTCTACTTTTCTGTCTATTCAATAAATTTTTGAGTTTGATATTGAAACTCCAACTAAAAATTTTAATTTATCTACTTAAATAATTGTAATATATAGTGGAACTATATGTAACTTTGTTCTGTTTTTTCCAAGTCCCAAGTCTCCTATAAATGTGTTACCATACTTTCATAATTTAAAAAAAATTTAAAATTTCTGTTTATGTAAAGGATGACTATATACTTTGGCAAACCTTAGAGAGTGAACAACTACAAAAACATTTAAAATTAACAGTTTTTTAGATATTCGGCTGCTGCTGCTGCTGCTAAGTTGCGTCAGTCGTGTCCGACTCTGTGCGACCCCATAGACGGCAGTCCACCAGGCTTCTCTGTTTGGGATTCTCCAGCGAAGAACACTGGAGTGGGTTGCCGTTTCCTTCTCCAATGCGTGAAAGTGAAAAGTGAAAGGGAAGTCACTCAGTCGTGTTCGACTCTTCGCCACCCCATGGACTGTAGCCTACCAGGCTCCTCCATCCATGGGATTTTCCAGGCAAGAGTACTGGAGTGGGTTGCCATTGCCTTCTCCAAGATATTTGGCTACTTAGCTTCCCTGGTGGCTCAGAGGTTAAAGCGTCAGCCTGCAATGTGGGAGACCTGGGTTTAATCCCTGGGTTGGGAAGATCCCCTGGAGAAGGAAATGGCAACCCACTCCAGTATTCTTGCCTGGAGAATCCCATGGACAGAGAAGCCTGGTAGGCTGTAGTCCATGGGGTCGCAAAGAGTCAGACATGACTGACTTCACTCACTCACTCACATAAATTAAATACTTGAAAATCAATGTTTGTAAGTATTGACAATACTTATTTTCAATAAGTATTATAGCGACAATACTTATATTTGTCAATACTTAAAAACATGACAAAAAATCCCATGTAATATGTATAAAGAAGAATAAAATATATTTTTGACAATGGCAGCAAATGGTAATGAGGATTCACATTATTTACATTAATTACCAACTGTAGTGTAAGACATACATATCTTTGTTTTTATAACTGAAGACATATCATTGTTTCATATGTATTACAAATGTGTAAGTTCTTTCCAACTTATTTTGCAAATCTTACTCCTTTTCTACCACATTTACAGATAATTTCTCAAACTTTCCACAGTTATTCTAAAGTTAATTATGTAGATGCTTGAGGATAATGAAAGATGATAGCCAACACTCACATGATATTTAACCTGTCATGGCACAGGTGGTCATCTGGGTTTAACATGTGTTAACTCATTTACTTCTCACACAAGCCCTATGAGATACTTTCTTAATCCATATTTGCAATTGAGGCAACTGAACATTCTATTTCATCAGAATCGTTTAACTGACTGTACAGATCTATGGGAAAAGGAAATATAATTCAAATTGACTTAAGTCATTAAAGACTAGTTAGGTCACCATTTGAAAAAAAAAAAAGGAAGTTAGTTCCCCATTTTGTAGCAAATGAATTTCAAATTAAATAAACATTAAAAGATAATGGGAAAAAAATAGTGGCTTTTGTGACATGGAAAGATTTCCAAAACCATAAAAATGGGGAAAAAGGTTTAAAGTTGAAAAAAAAAAGAGAAGTAAATAAAAAAGAAAGTTATGATAAAATATTCATTCAGAGTTTTATAAAGAAATAAAGTATTAAGATATTACACATGTATATATTCAAACCTTATAATAAAAAAAGAAAAAGATGAATAGACTTGAAAAATCTGAAATGCATACAGACAATAGTGCTTTAAAATTTTTTTGCTTTAAAATAAGTGTACTTACCACACGGATAAGAATTAAAGAGTACTAGTAGCATAATGGTTCAAGCATGGATTTTGTAGCTGTCTGCCACTAGTTTATTCAGTGAGTTAATTTAGGTAAATTCTTCAAATTTTCTGTTTCATTGTCTTCCTAATAGGGACAATATACAATGGAAGCCATCTACCCACTCCACTTCATAGTGCTGCCCCCATCCCAATCCAGGCACAGCCTCTAATTATACATGGTTCTAATCATTTCTTTTATTTGAGGTGTAGGCGAAGGATTGTACTAATAATTCAGAGACCTGACTGTAAATCCTGTCCTCTGTTTGCTGAGTACATGGGAAGATTGTCTCAACCATTGAATTAGATTAGATTGCATCTGATCAGATTAGATCAGTGATTTTCAAACACATTTCTGAAAATTTGAGGAGTTTATTGGTGGTGACTTGATGACTGCTATAAAAGAGGTGGGCTGGGAGCAAGGAGGAAGCCTGAAAAAGGAGTTCCAAACTTCAACATTGGTTTTGTCTGCCAGTGATGAATGCCCCGAAGACTTAGTGTTATCAAGAGGAAGCAAGGCATGACAGGAGGAGAGTGCATTTCAAAGTCCATCTCCTTTGATAAACTGTTCTCCAGGTGTGGTGGTTCACCAAATTACTTAAATGCTAAGCTCCTCTATTTTATAAGAAGACCCTACTAACACCTTAACCTGCAGCACCTTCCTCCAGTTGGCTTTGTGGTTGGATGGCTGTAAATTATTAGGTAAAGAAGAAGAGAAGATAAATGGATGTGTGTCCTTCCTTCCTTCATTTTTATTTCACACCTTGCTTTCTGCCTTTGTTAAACACACAAGCAAAAAGTCTACCAGAATGCAGTTTCTAAGGGAGTTAATCTTTGTTTCTTTCCCCCTCCCCCAAGAACCATGTTACCCTGCTTCATCATCGCTTTGCCTATTTCCCCTCTTCTTGCTAATAATCTCTGCTCCCTCTAACCACACATAAACATCATGGAGCAACTGTCTGTGTATTTCCCTCTGTCCATTGTTCAGATGCTGAGCTGAAGTTCAGCAGTAAGAGCTTTTAGAATTTCTGTGCTTGAAATTTGTTAATACTGGTCTAAGTTCTCTGAGAAATGATGCTGATAACTATTGTCTGGAATCAGCCTGTGTTCTACTTACTATAGAGTTAAGAGGACCATCATTATGAGGTAAATTGTAAACTGTTGCTAAAATGTGTATATATGTAAATAAATGATCTGTAGTACTGGGCTGGATCCCTAAGAAGTGTACATAATTGCTATATTGGGTTTTCTAATATAATGCTAAGTGTCCTTTGACTAAAGCTGAATTCAGGATTGTTTTCAATATGTGCCCATCATAAAGTTTCTCTTTCGCTAGATTTCCTTCAGACCCAAGTGGCTCTAGCCTGACTGTCAGTCCAGATGATTGTGCAGGCTGAGCTGAGGCCCATGATCTCCTGCATATCTTAATAGACTGTTTGCTCCTGGAACAGAATGATTGGCATACAGCAATTCCTGAATGACTGCAACTAGGACCTCTGAACACATTTACCATCTGTTGAACAGGGATAGTATTTCAGGACAGCAGAATGTATTTAATAATGTCTTCAAGGTTCTTTCCTGATTTCCCAGGATGATCACTGAAAATATTGAATAAAATTGGTCCCTAGATAGGGCTCCATCAATTCCATAACAACAAACCACATTATCCTTAGAAATGGACATCCTGTAGAAGAAGTCTGTGTGACTTATTTAAGAATTGATGACAGGTTTTAACATGAAGATGACAGTCAGATATTTTTCTTACTTGTTTCTGCGATTAAGTAACCAAAGTATACTTTGTTGTCTGAGGGTTAGCTGATGATTTTTTTTACAGTGTCTTGTTAAAAATATATTAGCCACAACTGGATCTGTGTCAGTGGTAGTAAAGAGCTTGGGGATTTAATTTTCTCTGCTTTCCTTTTGAAAACATTAAATATTGAAAGAGAAACATGTTGGAATACTAATATTAGTAGGTGCTACATCTTCTTGAGGGAGCATCCCAGCAAGATAAAGTAATTTCACCCATCTTTTTGATTCTGATCTCAACAGTGACTTGTTTGAGACACCAAACAAGATTTTTACTTTAAAGCCATCTTTCATCATTATCCAGACCCCATATGGGTAATCCTTGTGGGAAGAGTCTTTAAGCATTATTAATGTCTCTTCTAAGTATCCGATCAATCTGAAGACTGGAAAAATGTGTCCATTTACAGAAAATTTGTGGATATGTGTATGTGCATGCGTGCATGCTCAGTTGTTCAGTTGTGTCTGACTCTTTGCTACTCTGGTGACTGTGGCCCATCAGGCTCCTCTGTTCATGGGATATTCCAGGCAAGAATACTGGAGTGGCTTGCCATTTCCTTCTCTGGAGGATCTTCCCTGTCCAGGGGTTGAACTCATGTCTGCAAGTCTCCCTCATTATCGGGCAGATTCTTTACCTTTGAGCTACCTGGGAAGCCCACGTGACCAGAGAGATGGTACTTTGGTGGATTTCTGTATACATTTATAATGGGTTTTAACATACACATTTCTAGAAATGAGTTATATAGGTGTTTTCACAACATTCAGAAAATCTTAAGCAGCTGCTTTTCAATTCTATTTAGCCTTAAGGATATGCTTTCATTGCAGGCAACTCAGACATAATTGCAGAGAAGGCACTGGCACCCCACTCCAGTACTCTTGCCTGGAAAATCCCATGGGCGGAGGAGCCTGGTAGGCTATAGTCCATGGGGTCGTGAAGAGTTGGACACGACTGAGTGACTTCACTTTCACTTTTCACTTTCATGCATTGGAGAGGAAATGGCAACCCACTCTAGTGTTCTTGCCTGGAGAATCCCAGGGACGGGGGAGCCTGGTGGGCTGCCGTCTATGGGGTCCCACAGAGTCTGGGGACTGATGCGACTTAGCAGCAGCAGCAGCAGCAGCAGCAGCAGCAGACATAATTGCCTGGAGCTAGTGCAGGAAGTCCCTGGCATCATCAAAAGAAGAACAAGGTGGGGAAATGTGAATTAACAGACCCTCTCCAAGAATGTTGTCAGATGTATTGAAGGAGCTTAGATGTGGGGATCCACTTGCAATATTTACATTGACTTGATGTTTTTATGAGTGCATATTCATGATTATATGGCTGATTGAATCTAAAGTGAAGATACGTGACTGCAGAGATTGACATCAATTTTGCTAGTGTTGGCAAACTAAGTTTCTAATATGAAGCCTCAAACGGAGTGGCCAAGTGAAGCATTTTATTCAGACCTGTTTTCTGGTGATGATCCTCCCCCAGGAAGGTGACTGTTAGGACACTTTCTAGAATAGTGCACATTCACAGTGTGAGAGACCAAGAGCCCTGTATGTTCATGGTATAGAAGATACGAAGCATCTGGACTCATACTCATGGTGTTAGCAACGTTTTGCTTGTAACAAAGTAAACGCTACATCAGGAGGCCAAGCAGATGGAGGCCTCCGTTTCTACTGGATTCTTCCCAAAGAAATGCTCTGGGTCAGTGGTTTTAGAAGACCAGTGTGGGTTGAAGGTCTTGTTAACATGAAGCCTAAATGTTCTCTCTTGGCTTTTATGCATTACCAACCTATGGACCACACAGTCTGCATCCTAATCCTAAAGTCTACATTCTCAATTCCACGTCACCAGATAGAATATCTGCAATCCAAATACAGATTTCCACCTAAGACACAGTCCAGGAATATTGCAGACTAGGACTTAAAAATGGTTTCAAGGTTCTGTATCGAGAATAGATGCTTTCAAGCCCAGAGTTTTCTAAGCAGCAGTAGACTGACCCTGTCATGTTGTTCATAGATCCACATACTTGTCTTTACATTCACCTGAAGAGACGTTGCAGAACCTCTTAAAGTTTAGTGTAATTTTTTTCTCCAGGATCTACAGGCGCTATTTTATTCATGTGACTGGCTCCCACACTGGGGCCATAGACTGGAACTTCGGAGTTTATACTTCACATTTCACAAATATTAAACACAACACAACACGACTTCTGAAAATGAAGAAATATATTTTATGGAGGTCCTACTGAAACAGGATTTTATTTAGTTTCTATTTTTGAATATTTTCAGAAACACATTCCTACCCAGATTCCAGTCAAGTTGAAAATTTTTCCAAGATCTATATCATATACAATTCAAAATTATTGTTTTAAAGTCCACCAAGAAGCTTCTTTAATCTAGAAAGTGGCATAGCAATTCCTTGTCTCATAGGATTAATTTTTGAAGTAAAGATTTACAGTCTTTCCAAAGAAATAGGTCAAGGTTCTAATTCTTGTTTCCCTGACATATTAGGTCAAAAGCAATGGGATCAATTGACTAATGAAAGGAAGATAATGGTGGCAAAGAGGGTATAAGAAACAGGTTCCTCCTAACTCAGTTAACCTGTGTCAAGAACATCATGGCTAGTCAGATCTTTTCCTAAAGACTCTATCCAACCTGGAATCAGATAAGGATATGTTTCCTTCTTATTCTGTTACAAATGAAATAGAAGTAGTAAAAAAGGGAAAAATGCTGTTGGCCGAGAGCCTATGAGTGGGCTCTCCTTCATTTTTCTGAATTACTCCACGGTTAGAAAAGAGATTCACAGAAAGGTCTCCAGTTGACTACATTTTCCTCATGTCTCCACCTCAAGTGAGTGAGAGATTACAAAAGGGGAAGATGATTGGCCTCAAGAACTAGATGGTTTCCTCTCCTGTAAACACTTCTTGTAAAGAAGCCTTGTGGTGTTTGGCATCACCTCCTGTACATTTGTAGATCATGAGACAAATCTTCCTCAGTGAATTTTCTCCACTGCATTGTGAGAATAGAAATTAGCCTCATGTTCTCTCTCTTAACACCGAAGTGTCCCCACAATGGTAGCTATGAAAACAGCACTACTTAGTATTTTCTTTGATTGAGTGATCCAAGGGGAGCCCAGGTGCATATTGCTTGACTTTGTTATTTTCACTCCTTAGGCAAAGGGACATTTGCTTCAGCATTTAGGCAAAACCATGTGGAATGTGGAGTACAGAGTAGAAATCCCAATTTGTCAATTCAGATGGCATTCACTTAGAGAAAACATTAGAATACTTTCATCTATCTTAGGGCATTTAAGCAAGGTACATACACTCTAGTGATGCTTTATATTTCTTCCTTCTCAGGAGAAATTTGAGCTCTGTTAAATAGATCCTGAGCAGAGATTTGAATCACCTTTAAAGGCACATGCACTTTGTGAGGTGGAGGAATTATACATGGAAGAATGAGGGACATGGAGAACTGCTTCTTCCTTTGTATGTTTCCTGATTCTTCAACTTGATTTAACTTATTTCTTCTCTTGTACATATTGATTACATGTATTTGTACATTCTCTGCCCTCTGCTTACAGTGTATTCCCTAGACAACTTGTGGGTCTGGACAACCTGTGGGTTTTCTAGTGGGTCTTTCTTTCTGGGTCATCTTGTGGATGTTTCTTGTGGGTCTTTCTTTTTGGTTAGAGAAGCATCCCCAAATCCTAAACCATTCAGATTATGCCCTCCATTGCTATTCTTTCAATTCATGGTCACCTTTTCCTTTGAACACTTAGAACAGTTAGTGATTTTACATTTATCTTTGTGCTCATTGGTATGATACTTTTTCTTTAAACCAGACTGTCTGCATGTGAAGAAAAGGACCACATCCACAATTATCTCTAGGGTGTACCATAGGCTCACCTACTTTTTGATAATATTCAGTGTTATTTATAACAAATATTTAATACAGTTTATAAAAATATATATTTATTTATAACAACTAAATGTAATATACCTGTATTATCCTGAATTGAATTTAGTATATAATATAACCTACCCACACAAACAATTTTTTAAAAAGTCAATAATTCACTGTAATAGAAAGAACATGTAATTAACTGCAATAAAACACCGTGTATTTCAATAGGTAAATGCTCGAGCATGACTTCATGAGATGTGATAAAGTACATACGTTAAATATATATGTGTATGCCTGGCACCACTTGGCCATGGCACATTCAGTAGGACACACCACGTTGTTTTGTTGACTCAAATGCCATGGCATAGCCTTTGATGTTGGGATTTTCCAAAATAATGACTGCATGTTGGTAAATTCCCAATTGAATTATATAAACTATTTCTTTGATAACATATTTACACTCAGAATTCAGTATTTGTTAAAACTGTGTAAATCATTCTTTGTACAATATATACAGGGCTTTCCTGGTAGCTCAGCTGGTAAAGAATCCATATGTAATGCAGGAGATGCCAGTTTGATTCAAAGATCCCCCGGAGAAGGGATAGGCTACCCACTCCAGTATTCCTCAGCTTCCCTGATGGCTCAGATGGTAAAGAATCTACCTGCAATGTAGGAGACCTGGGTTCAATCCCTGGGTTGGGAAGATCCCCTGGAGAAGGGCATGGAAACCCACTCCAGTATTCTGGAGAATCCCTATGGACAGGAGCCTGGAGGACTACAGTCCAAGGGGTCACAAAGAGCACAGCATATGCAATACAGAGGTAGGTTCTCATCTCAATTATAAACCAGTTTCTTAGCCACATAAATGTGTAGTAGGATATTTATTTGAAAGTCATGCAGGATCAGGACCATTCTTCTTTGAGACCATCCTAAATGTTGTATGTCTAGTGTCTCTGGGTATTTATCCAGTAAATACCAGGAGTTCCTCTAGTTTCTTTGACAACCAAAAAATACCCTGGCTAAATTCTAAAGTTTCCCATGATACCTACAAAGCAGTGGTACTGTTTAAGAAACTCTGGTAATGCCTATTATAGATGCTCCAGGTGTGTTGAATAAATGGATTATATATATATGTGTATGTGTGTGCATGTATATATATATAGAGAGAGGATATATATGTGTGTGTGTGTGTATATATATATATCCTCTGTTATTTCTCTTTTGGCTTACAGATTTCAGACTCTATACCTAGAATTGTGCCTTGATTATGGAAAATGCATATTTATGTAAATGAACAAAAAGATGAATAATAATGCTTTTCACATGTAGAGGATAATTGCTCTTTGCTGTTCCCTCCCATAGAACTACACTTTCTGTCTGCTTCAGTACATTCTATGCTGCTGCTGCTGCTGCTAATTCGCTTCAGTCGGGTCCGACTCTGTGCGACCCCATAGACAGCAGCCCACCAGCCTCCCCCATCCCTGGGATTCTCCAGGCAAGAACACTGGAGTGGGTTGCCATTTCCTTCTCCAATGAATGAAAGTGACAAGTGAAAGTGAAGTCATTCAGTCGTGTCCGACTCTTAGCGACCTCATGGACTACAGCCCACCAGCCTCCTCCATCCATGGGATTTTCCAGGCAAGAGTACTGGAGTGGGGTGCCATTGCCTTCTCCAAGTCCATTCTGTAGGACCTTCTAATTTTTATTTCCGTTGGCTTCCATCAGGAGCACTAGTGAAGAGAAATGTTACCAAATTTTTCCTGACCCACCATTGTTGTCTCTCATCTGCTGATGATCACTACTTTCATTAAGAAGCTAGAGGATACATTTAATGAAGAAGTCTGTCTGTGAGGTCTTAGACCTTCCTCATGTTTTCATCCTATCTTTGAACAGTTTTTCACATTTGAACATTATTCTCTTCAAATAATGATTTTCATGGCAGTGAATCCTGACACATAGAAGAAAAACTTTACCAGGAAAAAGATTGTGAATGATAGTAATAAGACAGGGGCCATAAGAAAAGATTTTTTGGATTATTTTTCTGTATCATTACTGATGGCATGTTATAATTTATTATGATGACAGTATGTCAGTGTTTGAAAGTAAAATTTAGAAAGGAATTCAAGTGTTTTTTGCTTGTGCCAAAGCACTAGCTGTCAGTGAGTATCCTGTACTTCGTAATGACTTTAGGAACTGTGTTTTCTCAAACCAGACAGTTAACCTATTTCTTGCAAATTATCTTTCTCTTGTGAGGTTAAATTAGTGCTTGTAAACAGTGCTGAGGATGAGCTATATCAATAGAAGTTGTTTCAGAAATGCAGAGTTTTATTGTTACAATTTGTGCTTATGTAGATACATCTTTACTTTCAGCGCTGGGCCCTGATTGTTCAGGGATGGATAAACCTCAGACTGAAAGTTTAGATAATGAGACAAGGTATTTTCACAGTTCTTGCATCTCAATCTCAAAATATTCAGCCACAATGCAAATACAAATGGTGTAGCAGATATATACACACTGTCACCTGTTTTGCAGCAGGAGCCATTACGGAGGTGGCAGAGCCAGAATGGCTTGTTCTGTTCTCTCTCCCGCCACCTGGTGAGCAGAGTCCCAGTTCTGTAGCACCGTACACATACAAAGTGAAGACAACAAGTAAATCCACTTAAATCAGGTTGATTTTATAATTTAGGATGTTTTATATCTGTCAAAATAGTGGAACCTTTCTTCTTGAATCCTTTTATGGCTCCTGCTCCCTTTATCGTTCATCATTTATCATCGTACTTAGTCATATCTCTTTTGTGTTGTTACCTGCTTTATGGGCATATATCTTGTCTTTCTAATTAAATTACAAACTCCCATGTGATAATGATTATCTTTTCTTAAAAAACAAAAAGGAGATTCTTCTCATTATTCAGTTAGTGTTTTGACCCATAGTAGAGAATCCATTGGTAATTATTATGTAACATAAAATAATAAATAAAAATCTTATGTAGAACAGCAGCACAGCTGCTTCCCTACACCAGAATTTACTTAACAATTCACACTTGAGTAAAATCTCATATATATCGTCTTCTTTTACCACACCTTACTCTCAAAGGAAATACAGATTTCAGGGAATAATTAAAATTACAGCTCATCACTTCAGATAATGCTAAGGTTTCCATTTTGATGTTCTTTATTCAGTTTAGAAGTTGATGTATTTTAGGAGAAACATGTTGTTTTGGGAAATTGTTTTTTACTACCCTCCTCTTTCTTTCACACTGGAGTTTAGAACACCAAAGTTATATATTCTCTTCTTTATCAATGTGTAACTACTGGCAGAGAGAAGAATCTCAAAATATGTAATATACTGCGATGTTCTGTATCCCTAAATTGTTATATATAGTATATGCATATATGTGTATGTGTGTATATGCATGTATGCATATGTAAATACCTGTGTATGTATGCTAACATTTTCCTCTACATAATAGTAAGTTCAACAGAGTGTACAAATCTAGAGCTGGAAAAAAAAAAATCTCAACCTCAGTCTCTCTCCTTTAATACAAGTGGATGTAAGCCATCTATCCTAGCTTAATTACCTATCTGACTGTATGGACAGACTGAGTGGACAGCAGAATATGTTTCACATTACTCTGCTTTTATAGGTATCACTATAGTTATATGGCTACCACACTCTATACTAGACATCAGCAACTTCTGAAGTGTATCTCAAACAGCATTCTTTGTGTGGGAGGTTAATAGGTATTACTTGGAGAACAGCTTTCATGGTCAAAGACATTTGGAAAAATACTGGACTTTTGACTCAGCTAAATGTTAGTTTCCTCAGAGGTGAGGCTTCTTAGGCTTATAATAATGCATTCATATTATTTAAATCTCCAATGGAGCTATGCATTCTATAGTATTTCCCAATCTTTTTAAACACTGGAGAATTTCCCATAGCATCCTGAGGGACTGAGGTTTCTTAGAACAAACTTTAAGAAATATTTTAATAGGCTAAATGAAACTGCAAAAGTGAGTTGCTGTTGTGTCTGACTCTTTTTTGACCCAATGGACTGCAGCCTGCCAGGTTCCTCTGTCCATGGGATTTCCCATGCAAGAATACTGGAGTGGGTAACTATTCCCTTCTTTGGGTCTACTACCTTGCATGTAGATTCTTTACCATCTGAGCCATCAGGGAAGCCCTTGTTTAGCTTTCTAATTACATATTGCTAAATCTAATCAAATCTATTCTACAAATATTTAAAAAAAATTTTGTTGTTGTATACAGTTTTATTGATACCTATTTCACATATCTCACAATTCACCCATTTAACATGTGTGATTCAGTGGGTTTTGGTACAAACATGGTTCTTGATTGCAAGGCAAACAGAAAATACATACTTTTATTTTAGATGAACCAGCAGAACTGTCAACCTTGAATAACTATAGAATTTGTCCTTTTGATATGAACATGATCATTCACTTTCACCTTCTTTAAAAAAGACCATGTTATTATCCTTTTAAAAAATCTCAGTTAAGTCATTCTTATAGAGTTCTAAAAAACAAACAGTTACCATTTCTGCTTTTCCCCCTTATTAATATTTCCTGCATTGGTAAGTGTGATAGAGTGAACCCAATGTAATGCTCTAGGCCAGGATCTTGCAGAATCGCAGAGTCCTTCATGGTGAGCATTGTTTTTTAGCTACTTGGGATGCACCACTATAAGGTTTAAGAGCTGAGTTGAATCATCGTTGTCCCTACACTACATCCTGAAATATGTAGAAGATATTAAAAAGTCCTCAGATTAAAAAGTCCTATGTCAGCTTATTTTCTTGTTATTTTCATTTTTCCATAAACCAGTGAAGAATGAGAAATTGTATTATCTCCTGAGAAGCAGATCAAGGCTGCTTTTTATACAAAACTTGTCAGTTTTGAATGAAAGAAGAGAATCAATGTGTGTTGATTACCTTCTATGTGATCATTACATGGAATCTAGAGAAGACACCTGTAAGACTTTTATGAACATGTTTAAATTATCTGTGAGGAAATCATGCTTCCCTCCCCATCCCAGGAGGTAGAAAATGGCAGAAATGAAATGTTAATCCAGGTATGTCAGATCCCAAAGTTCAGCCTCTTTTCTTTTAATCATATTGCTTTCAAACCAAAGGCTACCATCTTCTTAAAAGATAATCCACCACCTTCATTCACCTCTTTTCTTAAAATCAAGGCTTATTGGAATTCAGCTTTAAAACTTTTATTTACCATATCTACATTTCTAATGTAATATATGCATGGTTAGTCATGTCTACATCTTCAAGTACCAAAACAATTCAGTAACTAAAACAAAGACGAACTGTATACATTTTAAATATATTTTAAATCAAATATTAAGAGGCCTGTGCTGGAGAATATTCAGTCTAATACCTCTGTAGTTCTCACAGCCTTTCCCTCATGTTTCTTCTCTTTGGGTTTATAGAAATGGCTATGGTATTTTCATGCAATATATTCATATTCAGAGGATGAAAGCAATGGTGGAGAAAGGGTAGGGTGAGGGATGTCAGTGCAAATGAAATCTATTTTTTCTATCAGCAAAAGTAAAAACCTTTTTGGAGTCCATAGTAGATACCTGTTCCCTTCTCTGTGCCTGGAAGTGTGTCAGATGGCCACACTAGAAAGCTAGAAAGTGAGACTTTATTCCCGCAAGCACATAACTGCCCTGAGCATAATCAAGGTTTTGATAGGAGGAAGAGAGAATAGATATTGGGCAGGTTGCTAATAGTGTCTGCTGCAGTCTGCCACATACTGCCTTATCAGTTTCAATCCACATTTTTGCTTTACTTTTATTAAGCTTATTGATTAGTTGTGATGAGTCAGCCTTCACTATTTCAAGGTTTGTGGAGATAGGTTATTTCTAAATATAATAGGAATGTGGGACTGCTTTTTTTCTTTAATACTAATTTTAAACATAATTCTAAATACAGATAGCATTTAAATTGTATTATGTTTTATGTTCTAAGAATGTGAAATATCCTGGGTATATGCTCAGGATGTGTCAACACTTTCTTACAAAGAAAACTGTAGGAAATAGCATTTTTAAAATTAGTAGAGCACTTTGTTCTGGGTGAAATCTGTGGAGATCTTAGAGGCTGGAGATAGAGCTTGAGAGGTTTTAGTAGACAATCTGAAAATATCTTAAAATTTAACGTACACATACTCTTTAACTGAACAGTTTTACTTCTCCAGGTTCTTAAATATCTAGTTACATGAAATTGCAAATAATACATAGAACTTTTTATAATAGTGAAAAACTGAAAACCTCCGAAGTAATTGTCCATTAACATTTTACATATTTTTGTATTGTTTCCATTTTTACAGTGAATGTGACTTATGTTAACAATAAAACAAAACAAAATGAAGATAAAAGCATTGTAAAATAGTTTAGGAGTTTAGTTTGTTTATTTTATCTTAAAACTATCCCATTTTTGTTGTCAGTTAGGAGTAGAGGGGGAAGTTGATGGGTGTTATTTTACTAAGCCCATCCAGGTCTCAAATGATATATTCTGCAATCACCTTTAGGAGAATATACATAGCTTGACAAACATTATTATTTGAGGAGTGGAAAACTGTCTTTTCAGTAAGCTAGTGGCAAACGCTAAAGCTATTGGCAGAAGAAAATTCATGGCCTTGAGAGTCAGATGGACCTGGATTTTAACTCCAGACCCATGATTACTAGAGGTATGACCTTGGGGAGCACCCTTAACCTCCCTGATATTCAGGTTCCTTTCAATTTTGAGCACAAAGACAAAGAGCTCTAATGAGAACACAGACTTGGGATATCATGACAGAATAGCACAGACTCTGTAGCTCAAACAGAAAATTATTTTCCTGCAGTTCTGGAAATCCAAGGTCAAGATGTTGGCAGGGCTGGTTTCCTCTGAGGCATCTCTCTTTGGCTTGCTGATGAGCACCTTCACTCTGTCCTCACGTGGCCTTTTCTATGTGTACTGGCATTCCTGGTGTTTCTTCTTCTTAAAAGATCACTAGTTAATGGATTGGGGCCCCACCACATGACCTGATTTAACCTTTAAAGGCTCTATCTCCAAATATAGTCACACTGGCAGCTAGGGCTTCCAGCATATGGATTTTGGAGAGAGACACAGTTTGGTTCATAACAATGGGAACGCTGGAGGACGTGTTTGTTACATGAGAGAAACTGAGTTCACCCTTTTCCCTGCTTCTAGTTGCAGTCTTCAAAAATTAAAGAGAGGGATTTTATTACTATCTTAGAATAATGCTAGAATAGCTTTAAACTGATTAGTTTATAGGTGCACTGGTCATTTTCTGTATATGTATGTGTGTCTATGTGTGAGCGTGTATGTATATCCTCACAACTTGGGCAAGAGAGACAAGGCAAACCTTATTTTCCTTACTCTACAGCTTCAGAAGCAGAATGTAAGCAAGCTTAGGTGACTTCTGGTGGCTCAGTGGTAAAGAATCTGCCTGCTAGTACAGGAGACACAGGTTCAGTCCCTGGGTTGGGAAGATCCCCTTGAGAAGGAAATGGCAACCCATTCCAGCATTCTTGCCTGGGAAAGCCCGTGGACAGAGGAACTTGGCAGGCAGTCCATGGGGTCACAAAGAGTTGGACATGACTTAGTGACTAAATAACAACTAAGAATACACTGGTAGTGCATAAAAGAGTATAGAGGAAAGCTCAAATCTTGGGATCCTGATTCCAGAGCTTTCTCTCTGGACTAGTAGATTTAAAACTAAAAATTTTTTTTTTTGGACTGATTTTCATTTTTGCCCACAAATTGATGTCTTCACATATAAAAACAGACGAAAATGGAAATGCTTTTATTGGAAATTGAGTCTGAAGGGTACAGAGTCCTATATGTTCAGCTTCCTTATTGTTACTCAAGTTCTTTGTCCCCTAGGGTTTTATGGAAGGCACACATCTCTGATACAAGCATACCTTGTTTTCTTGTGCTCTGCTTTGTTGCTCTTCATAGTTACTTCATATTTTTTACAAATTGAAGGTTTGTGGTAACCTTGGATCCTGCAAGTTTATTGGCTCCATATTTTCAGCAGCAGTTGCTTACTTCATGTCTCCGTTACATTTTGGTAATTATCACAATATTTTAAACATTTTTCATTATTAATTTATTTGTTATGGTGACCTTTGATCAGTGATATTTGATGTTACTATTCTAATTGTTTTGGGGTGCCACAAACTGTACTCATATACGGTGATAAATTAAATTGATAAATGTTGTGTGTGTTCTAACTGCTCCACTGACGGGTGGTTTCTCCATTTCTTTCCTCAGTCCTCCCTATTCTCTGAGACGTGAGAATATTGAAATTAAGTCAATTAATAATCCTACAATGACCTCTGAGTGTTCAAGTGAAAGAAGAGTTGCACATCTCTGATTTTAAATCAAAAGATAGAAATGATTAAGCTTAGTTGAGAAAGGCATGTCAAAAGCTAAGATAAGCCAAAAGCAGGGCCTCTTGTAGCAAATAATGAGCCAAGTTCTGAAGGCAAAAGAAAATTTCTTGAAGGAAATTAAAAGTGCTGCTCCAGTGAACACGCAAATGTTAAGAAAGGAAAACAAAAAATAGCCTTATTACTGATGTGGGGAAGATCTTAGTGGTATGGATAGAAGATTAAGACAGCCATAGTGTTGCTGTAAGAAAAATCCACAGCAAGGCCCTAACTCTCTTCACTTGAAGGCTTAGAGAGGCGAGGAAGCTACAGAAGGGAAGTTTGAATCTAGCAGAGCTTGGTTCACGAAGCTGAGGAAAGATGCCATTTGCATATTGTAAAAGTGCCCGGTGAAGCAGCAAGTGCTGATGGACAAGTTCTTACAAGTTACCCTGAAGATCTAGCTAAGATAATTAAGATGCTGAGAGTATTTTCAATGTAGATAAGATTTACATTGAATTTACAAATTTTCAATGTAGGTAAGACAGCTTTATATCAGAAGAAGATGCCATCTAAGACTTCCATAGCTAAAGAGGAAAAGTCAGTGTCTGACTTCATAGGGCAGGCTGTCTCTTTTGTTAAGGATTAATAAAGCTAGTGACTTTAAGTTGAAGCCTGTGCTCACTTACCATTCAGAAATCCTAGGACCCTTAAGAATTATGCTGAATCTACTCTGCCTGTGTTCTATGAATGGAACAACAAAGCCTGGATGACAGCACATCTATGAACATCATTGTTTGCTGAGTATTTTCAGCCCACTGTTGAGACCTGCTTCTCAGATAAAAGATTCCTTTCAAAATATTACTGCTCAGTAACAACTAGCCTGGTCATCCAACAGCTAGCTCTGATGGTGATGTACAACAAGATTCATGTTATTTTCATGCTTGCTAATACAACATCCATTTTACAGCCCATGGATCAAGAGGTAATTTTAACTTTCAAGTCTTATTTAAGAAATATATGTCCTTGGGCTCTAGCTGCTGTACTGATTCTTGTGATAGATCTTTGCAAAGTAAACTGAAAACCTTCTGGAAAGGAACCGCCATTCTAAAAGCCGTTGAGAACATTTGTGATTCATGGAAAGTCAAAATAACAGCATTAACAAGAATTTGGAAGAAGTTG
The DNA here is from genome assembly GCF_003369695.1 of Bos indicus x Bos taurus. Taxonomy (NCBI): domain Eukaryota; kingdom Metazoa; phylum Chordata; class Mammalia; order Artiodactyla; family Bovidae; genus Bos; species Bos indicus x Bos taurus. The sequence goes on along the minus strand of NC_040076.1, from coordinate 62,601,457 downwards.
ATTCCAGTACTCATGGGTCATTTTGAAGGGTTCAAGACTTCAGTGAGAGAAATAACTGCAGATGTGGTAGAAATAGCAAGAGAACTAGAATTGGAAGGAGGAGCCTAAGGATGTGACTTTATTGCTGCAATCTTAGGTTACAGCTTTAATGGATAAGCAAAGGAAGTGGTTTCTTGATGTAATCTATTCCTGGTAAAGATGCTGTGAAGATTGTTGAAGTGACAATGAAGAATTTTAAATATTATGTAAGCTTAGTTGATAAAGCAGCAGCAGATTTTGAGAGGATTGACTCCAATTTTGAGAGAAGTTCTAAAATGCTATCAAAAGGCATTTCATGCTACAGAGAAATACCCATGAATGGAAGAGTGAATCAATATGGCAGGCTTCTTTGTTAGGTTATTTAAAGAAATTGCCACAGCCATGCCAACCTTCAGTAAGGACCACTTTAATCAGTCAATATCCATCAACATTAGAGGCAAGATTCTCCACCAGCAAAAATGCTATGATTTGCTCAAGCCTTAGATAATTGTTAGCTTTTTTTTTCCAGCAATGAATAATTTTTTAATAAAAGTGTGTACATCACTTTTTAGACATAATGCTATTGTGTACTTCATAGACTATAGCATAACCTAGCTTTTACATGCACTGGGAAACCAAAAACTCATGTGACTTGCTTTATTGGGCTGTTTGCTTGATTGCTGTGGTTTGGAACCCAACCTACATATTTCTGAGGTATGCTGTAGTTTTATAGCCCCAAACTTTAAGTTGCTTTAGTACCTAGAAGAAACATATATGTATATATCCATATATAGTGATTATACAAAGCTTATTTTATCAAGGGGAAAGAAAAAACATAGTCTAGAAATAAATAAGACCTCCTCTGAATGGAAAAGTAAAAAACAGTTTGGTTTCTTGGGGATTGGCCCTGGAACCTGTCTTATTTAACATTTTCATAAATGATTTGGAAAAGGGAGCGCATGGTGAATTATCCAAGTTTGCAGATGACACTAAGCTCTTCCAGGTAGTGAAATGCCAAGCAGATGGAGATAAACTGCAGGGAGAACTTGCCAGCCTGCATGAGTGGGCAGAAAAGTGGTAGATGATATTCAGTGTGGGCAATGAAAGGTAATTCACTTAGGAAAAAATAATAAAGGCCATACTTATAGAAAAATTAATTGAGTTATCTGTTCATCTTATAAAAGATAGAGTTTTTTATAGACCATTCTTTGAGATAACATTTGTGAATTCACAAAGAAGTGGATTGAAAATAGACACACAGGAACATTAATCTTGAATTAAGTGATATTTTATAATGTGAGCTATTTAGTCTCACATTTGTCAAACAATGCTAATTGAGAACCCAATACATGTCAGGCTCTCTTTTGGGCATTCAAATCTGTTTGGTCATTGCATCTCAAAAGGAAAACAGATAAAAATCTATAAAATATTTAGAGAAGGCCAATGAGGATAGACTACAGTTTAGTTAGCAAATATCAAAACTTAAACCCAGATGTGTTGATCAAAATTTTTGAATGTTCTGATGTTCTTATCTCATTTGATATTACAATTGTAAGATGATGCAACAATTTTTTTTCTAGTAGGTTTATAGATGAGGACTCAGAGTAAGATAATTTGAATGGCTTTCCTGAGCTCTTAAAATAGAAGGTGAAGATTGAATTATGGGTCTTCTGATTTCAAGTTCCATTACATTTTTCCATAGCACCACAGAGCTGCTTTAATCTTTAAGCAGTGAATTGAAGGACTTTGTTATATCCAAAGGCAAAAGGATTAGAAATATTAATAGATTATGAATGGATGGTAGATTGTTATGTAAATCATGGATGAAGATAATGTTAATAAAGATGCAGATAAGACTGCATTATCTCTTTTGATGTCTTTTTGGTATATGAGTATGTAGCTTTGGAGACTCATGAATATCTTCTGGACTGTCACCAACCACATGTAGGTCAAATAGCATTTTAGGACTCCATTATAATGGCTGAAGCAAGGAGATCAACATACAGATCAGAGTACCCAACACAGGTATGGAACACCTGCCTCTTTCCTAGGCCAGCATTCTGTGTGTATGTTGCATAGTTGAAATATTGAAGCTATGCATTTTGAATGTTAATGAGTGAAGGATCTGCAGATCAGAGAAGACTGAAAACAGAAAACCTTGGCAAATACAGTAGGTAGTTATGAAGAAATTGGAGTTCACAGAGAAATTTGAAGGTGTGACTCAAGTAATAACCCAATGAGATAAAAGCTGATGAGACTAAGAGAAATAAAAAGGAGGAGAAAGATTGGAATCAAGAAAGCAAATTAATAAAAATTAAAGTAAAAGATGACTGAGTCAATTATAGTCATATTATTTTTCCTGCTGTGCTATTTTGGGTGCTCATATCCTTAAGCTTGTTAAACTATTATCCTGCTGCTGCTGCTAAGTTGCTTCAGTTGTGTCCGACTCTGTGCAACCCCATAGACGGCAGCCCATCAGGCTCCTAGAATAATTTAATTATCATTATAGTAAAATAAATTTGTGCTCAGGAGTTCTTTTTTTTTGGGGAAAGTAAACATAATTAGAAGAAATGTGCATGTGCTCTTCCTACTGTCCAGCCTCTCCCACCATTTGAGCTTACTTCTGTTATGTTGGGGTTTCCCTGATGGCTCAACCTATCTGCCAATGCAGGAGACGTGGGTTTGATCCTTGGGTTGGGGAGGTCCCTTGGAGAAGGGAATGGCTACCCACTCCAGTAGTCTTGCCTGGATAAATCCCATGGACAGAAGAGCCTGGCAGGCTACAGTCCATGGGGTCACAAAAACTGGACAGGACTGGACGACTAACACTTCCACTTTTCTGTTATGCTGGCCACTTATAAGTCCATCTTCCATTCCCATCTGGCACATTCTTGCACATGGAATACACTCCTCCATTAACTCTAGTTCCTCAGAGCCTACCCACCCCTAAAACTGAACATTTGTTCATTTATCTATTTCATATTGATACATATTTAAATAAAAGTATGATATATTAATGGAGATATGCTTATCTGTTTTCTACATCTATCAGTTCAGTTCAGTTCAGTCACTCAGTCGTGTCCGACTCTTTGTGACCCCATGAATTGCAGCACACCGGGCCTCCCTCTCCATCACCAACTCCTGGAGTCCACTCAGACTCACGTCCATCGAGTCAGTGATGCCATCCAGCCATCTCATCCTCTGGTGTCCCCTTCTCCTCCTGCCCCCAACCCCTCCCAGCATCAGAGTCTTTTCCAATGAGTCAACTCTTCACATGAGGTGGCCAAAGTACTGGAGTTTCAGCTTTAGCATCATTCCTTCCAAAGAAATCCCAGGGCTGATCTCCTTCAGAATGGACTGGTATAGTATGTAGTTAATACAATTCTACCGTGAATTGTTCGTGCATTGGTTTGCCACAGTAAAAGTTGGTTGAGTGTATTGTAAGTTACTGGAGGGAAGGGACCATGCTTTTGAATTTTCTCTCCTGACTTGTCTATAGCAGTAAAATGTAGTGATATGTTTTGCTTAGTTTGATTGCTTTAGGTTGAAGTTGTCCTTTGAAAGAGAAAATTTGTTTTGAAGCAGAGAATAGCTATGCATTTTGTTTCTCTGAAGAATCATCTTTTACTTTCAAATGAGATTTCCCAAGTTCAAAGAACAGCCAAAAAATTAGTCTTCAAACTGCTTAATGATGCTGTTGCCAGGTCTACAAGAGGTTTGTACCTAATATACTACTCCTCAAACCATTTTTCCACTTAAAATTATCTTTCCATTTTAGCTGTTTGCCTAACTTTGTTATGGAAAGCTTCCTTTTTAAGTATTCAGTTTGCCATCCAGTTCATCTCTCATGTTCAGAACTACTTTTGGTTGTTTATGAATAAGCTTGGACCTTTTCCTAGAAAAATCCGATTGTGGCAAGTGGGTGTCATGAAAGCTTGTGCTGGTCATTTAAAATGTGTAGCCAAGAAACTCATAACTGTCTTTACTCTTTTACCCAGAATCATGGTATAATTACAATAAAACAAAACAACAGTTAGAATAACACCAGCAAGCTATGGAGCATTTAGGGAGGCTTGTGAAAAGCAAGTAATGGGAAAAGTACAATAGGTAAGATCTGAGATATGACTGCCAAAAACAAAGCAAAATCAAACCTTATTAGGCCAGGCTATGTAGCAGTAGCCATTTGGCTAAAGTGTCAATACTCTATAGCAAAAACCTTGAAGTGTGGCAGAAGAATTTAAACCAGGAGCCTATGTTAAATATGATCACACCCCAGCTGTATAACGCCGAGATGACCATGCTTCTCCTGTAAATGACTGCCTCCTCCACAGTGCCTGATGTGTAGAGTCACTAAACAGAATATTGATTAAATTAGATTTACCTTTACTTATCAAAGTATAAGTCACATACATTATTATGTTAGTTTCACGTGTACAACACAGTGACTCAACACTTACACACATTGCAAAAAGATCACTATAAGTCTAATTACCTTCTGTCACCATACAATGTTAATATATTGACTGTATTACACAGGCTGTACATTACTTACCTATGACTTATTTATTTTATAAATGGAAGTTTGTATCTTTTGATCCGCTTTCCCATTTGCCTCCCCTGCACCAGTCTCCCTCCTCTTTGACAGTCATGAATCTGTTCTCTGTATCTGAGTCTGGAATTTGCTTTTTTGTTTTGATTTTTAGATTCCACGTGTAAGTGAAATAAGGTGGTATTTATCTGACTTATTTCATTTGGCATAATACTCTAGGTATCTATGATGTCACAAATGGCAAAATTTCATTCTTTTTTATGGCTGAGTAATACTCTGTTGTACATATATACAACATCTTTTTCTATTCATCCGTAAGTGGACACTTAGGCTGCCTTCATATCTTGGCTTTTGTAAGTAATGCTGCATTGAACATAGGGTTGGATATATCTCTTTGAGTCAGAGTTTTAATTTTCTTTGGAAATATATCTGGAAGGGGAGTTGCTCAATCATATGATAGTTCTGTTTTTTATTTTTAAAGAAACTTTCATACAGTTTTTCAGAGTGGCTGCATTTACATTCCCACCAACAGTGCCTGAGGGTTCCCTTTTCTCTACATTCTTGCCAACATTTGTTATTTGTTTTTGTTTTGATAATAGCCACTCCAACAGGTGTGAAATAATACCTCATTGTAGTTTTGATTTCCAATTTTCTAATGAGGAGGGCTATTGAGCATTCTTTCATGCTTATTGGCTATATGTATGTCATCTTTAGGAAAAAAATGTCTATTCAGATCATTTTTTTGTTAAGAGTTTTATGAGTTCTTTTTATTTTTTGCATTCAGTTCAGTCATGTCTAATTATCTGTGACCCCATGGACTGCAATACTCCAGGCTTCCTTGTCCATTACCAACTCCTAGAACCTGCTCAAACTCATGTCCATCGAGTCTGTGATGACATCCAACCTTCTAATCCTCTGTCATCCCCTTCTTTTCCTGCCTTCAATCTTTCCCAGCATCAGGGTCTTTTCCAATCAATCAGTTCTTTGCATTAGGTGGCCAAGGTATTGGAGTTTCAGTTTCACCATTAGTCCTTCCAATGGATATTCAGGACTGATTTTCTTTAGGATGGACTGGTTCAATCTCCTTGCAGTCCAGGGGACTCTCAAGAGTCTTCTCCAACACCACAGTTCAAAAGCATCAATTCTTCAGTGCTCAGCTTTCTTGATAATGCAATTCTCACATCCATACATGATTACTGGAAAAACCAAAGCTTTGACTAGATGGACCTTTGTTGGAAAAGTAATGTCTCTGCTTTCTAATGTGCTATCTAGGTTGGTCATAGCTTTTGAAGAAAAGGAGCAAGTGTCTTTTAATTTCATGGCTGCAGTCACCATCTGCAGTGATTTTGGAGCCCCCCAAAATAAAGTCTCACACTGTTTCCATTGTTTTCCCACCTATTTGCTATGAAGTGATGTGACTGGATGCCAAGATCTTAGTTTTCAGGAATGTTGAGTTTTATGCCAACTTGTTCACTCTCCTCTTTCACTTTCATCAGGAGGCTTCTTTAGTTCTTATTTGTTTTCTGCCGTAACCCCTTTTGAATATGTGATTTGGATATCTTCTGCCATTCAGTAGGTTGCTTGAATTTTTTTCATAGCTTCCTTCAGTTTTCAGAAAGCCTTTTCAGAAAAAGCCTTTTCATTTGATGTAGCCCTATTTGTTTATTTTTGGTTTTGTTGGACTTGTTTTGGAAGTCAGATTCACAAAAACATCACTAAAGCCAATATCAGGGAATTTATCACCTGTGTTTTCTTCTAGGAGTTTTATGATTTCAGATCTTATATCTAAGTGTTTGATCCATTTTGAGTTAACTTTTGTTTTGATCTATTTGTATATAAATAAGGTGTATGTATATGTTTTTATTTATTTGTATTTGTATTTACCAATTGTAAATATAGTTTATATATTGTATTTATGATTTTGCATGTAGCTGTCTAGCAAATTGTGTGATGCTATTACATATGCTAATACCCCCAACTCCATATTTTGTAAACTCCCCTTTCCCCATTATATATTCTTATCTCCTTTGTCATAAATTAACTGACTACATATGTGTAAACAACATTAACCTTCACTGATTAGTTTAACCCTATAACTAGCTATTATCTTAGGAAACAGAGGGAGGTCTGGGCAAAAAATGACAGGAAGAGATTACCTTTGTTAACCTGGTTAGCCAGGATAGCTGCAAAAGGTCAGGGTGTTGGGTCAGGACAATGTGGCAGTGGATAAAGGATGGCCATGGAAAGGAGTTGGAAGTGGTCCTGGAAACAATTTTGGACTATTTAGTAATTTTGCATAGGGCTGTACTGAGTCACTTTTTCTTTGGTAGACTAGTTCATTAATTTTGTTTCAAAAACGTTACAACTTTCTGCTTTCACTTTTCCCTCACATTTCACTTTCAAAAGTCTACTTATTCCCCCTAGTTCGTCCCATTACACTACGTTCGATAACTCTACCAGGGGACTCCTTATTTATAAATGTTCGGTTGTTCTGACGATTTTCTTAACAGCCTTTCATCAATAGCTATTTTAGCGGTGTCTTCATTCCTTCTTGTCTGTCCACTGCTCTTTGGTTTACTGCAGAAAAAATGAACTTAGTGTTTTAGCCATTGTTCAGTAGTCATTGATTTTAAGTCTGCCTATTTATTTAGAGAGTTTATTTTCTCTCACTATTTTCTGATTCAAAATTTTACATATAGTTAGTTTTCTTATTTTTAATCCCTTTGGCTAGTACTAATGTTTCTATTTTTTGTGGTCATTATCTGCTTTCAGCTGTGAGAAACTGATTCATATTCTTCTACAATGAACTATTGTTTCTCATTAAATGCTAAATAATAATACATAATGATGGCTGCAAGAAAATAGAAAATAGTTTCCTGCCCTTGTAGTGATCACAGTCTAAAAGAGGAAAGAGAAGACAGATTCACATACTAAAATATGCCCATCATCAATTAGTATTTTCTGGATAGCAGTCATTAAGTATTCATGGATCTGGCAAGGAGAGGTTGGCAGTTATCTTAAAGGAGTGGTTTTAGGGGGTGGAGACAGGGAGGTTTACTTGGAAGCACCTTCATAGTACAAGTGAGTCTTGATGAAAGCTGTGTTGAGAGCAGGTTAAGACAGGGGATTAGACTGATAATCTTTGCATATTTGAAAGGATCTAAACACCTGAATCTTAAAGTTATCATCTAAGTACTTGGAAAATAAGGAATTGGGAGATGTGAGCTTGGATTCAGGACAGATCTTTCTTTGGTTATGCAAAGAAATCTTCTGAAAATGTTTAAATTATAAATTAATACATAGTTTATTAGATTTAGATCACTTTTTTCTTTTTTTGTTCACTGCATCTGTTCTTGAGGACTGAAAGTAACAGGGGGCTGGATATTTTTCTTCTCTAGAACTTTCATCATGTTGACATGGTCTCATATTGAAGTATAGGAAAACCTTACTAAAACGGAGATGGCAGACCCTGGGTGGTCTTTAATGTCGATACCATATATTACTACATGAAGTCTAAATATTCCTACCTAACTTTTCAGACATTTCTGGGAAATGGTTCCACCATGTCTATCAACTATTTTTTTAAAGTTTACTTTCAAAAAAAGTCTAATTTCAGCTACCAACATCTGTACATATGTTCATTCCCACAATTCTTCTTTTACTCTCCATCTTTTGGAGCCCTCTGTATCCTTTAGGCCTGAGTTCAAACCTTTATTCTTCAATTGTTCTTTACTCAATATTCTGTTCCTTTAAAATCACTTGTAAGAGTTACTGTCATATAGTTTTATACTTAGTTATCATGTGATTGTTTTGAATCATCAATTAAAATATGAACTATTTAAAGGCAAGTACCATGGCTCTTACAAATGCCATAGTGACAAATAGAGGGCTAAAATGTAATAGATTTCTAATAAAAGTTTGTGGGTTGAACAACTGAATAATAACAGTCCCTACATTTCGTGGAGGTAAAAGGAATCAGAGAAGAGGCACACATCTTTCATTGCCTTTGGATTCTGTAGATACAGATTTTACTTACTAGCTAAATATTAAACCAAAGCCGTAGTATTGCCATGGAGTCTGGACAGTCAACTGGATCTTAGTGAACATAAAATGCTACTCACTTCTAAAATTATTTCCCTACAGTGAGGTTCTGTTCACCCTCCTGAAAGCTTATAGCATTGCTTTTTATTGATTTCTGTCTGCAACAAACCAGTACTGTTTCCTTGATATTAAATAATAGGAATGACAGCAACAGATAATAAAGTGGTCTATTCATTTTACTGTCAGAGTACTCTGAAGGGTGGTCAGGAATGCTGATGGCTTACTGGTAGGATGACCATATAGCTTGTCATTCAAACCAAGACACTTCTGAGAGCAAAAGGGAACTTTATCGATAATCACACTGGGACCATAGGTATAAACCAGTACTGTCAAAAGCAAACTAAGACACATGATCATCCTGTATATTAGAATCCCAGAATTTGTTTGTGGAACAATAAAGAAGTAATTAGGATGGAGTAGAGCCCATTCTGGCTACCTAGTTCTTCTTCCCTCCCATTTTATTATCCATTTCTTAGAGTCCTCGTGGTTGTCAGCAGGAATTCCAGATCTTAGGAATTCTGCACAGTAGAGTGGCGTCACAGACATTTAATCCATTTTTTCCCACTTATTAAAAATAATGTTTTCCAGTTATGTAGAATACAACTTTCCACTTTTACTTTATAAACTATACACATTTTTATTAAAATTTTGAAAGAGGGAAATTTCACTATTCTTAACTCAAAAACTTTGTTTTGTATGTGCCTGATGTCAATGCCTGTGATATGTTACTCTCAGGGGTTACTTAGGCCAGTAGTCCAGTGGCAGTTTTTACAGAACTGTAAGTATCCCCCAAATTATTATAATTATGGTTATTGCCATAAATGTGTTTATACTGGAAGCATTTTTCTGAATTAAACATTATTTAACATAGCGAGTTTTTGAAGAAGTCATATTTAGAAGCTTGTTTTGAACCAAGAGGTGACTTGTCATATATGGAGGATGTGATTTTTGTGAACAGTTAGGCTTAACACCTGATAATAACAATGGTTTAGGTCTGCTAAGTCACTTCAGTCGTGTCTGACTCTGTGCGACCCCAGAGACGGCAGCCCACCAGGCTCCCACGTTCCTGGGATTCTCCAGGCAAGAACACTGGAGTGGGTTGCCATTTCCTTCTCCATTGAATGAAAGGGAAAAGTGAAAGTGAAGTCGCTCAGTCGTGTCCAACTCTTAGCTACCCCATGGACTTCAGCCTACCAGGCTCCTCTGCCCATGGGATTTTCCAGGCAAGAATACTGGAGTGGGGTGCCATTGCCTTCTCCGGGTTTAGGTCTATCCTATCCCTTTAATATTATTAGAATTACAGCAAACCCAAGGATTTTCTGTATTAATACTTGTGTCCCTATCCCTGCCTATAACTAGAATAATAGAAAATCTGAGGGAGCTATGAATTTACAAACAAAAAGCATTTTTGAATTATCTGATAATTTTAGAGTTAGCAAATTTTCTCAATTGAGATAAAATTATATTTTGTGAGTATTTTACAAAAATTATTTATGGGGATATGTGAGAAGTACTCTAACTTGGTGTCTTGTCCTTATTAGGTATGAAAGGGCATCATGGAGTCATGAATTAAATGAGAAATAGTGTCTTGGGAGTGAGCAGAGTACTCTGAAGTCAAGTTCAGGGTCAAGTGAATGTGGCCTTTTCGAAACTTCGTTGTACCTTTATTCCCAGTGGCCTGTCACATAGTAGGCACTATTGTGCTTAGTGCACAGGGAGAACTCAACTGGACTTCTTTCCTGTTTTTCCTTTTTGCTCCTAAGAAGGGGTCTAAGTTCCTCACTTTTCCATACTACATCACTTGCCATCCCACTTCTCTGAGGGACTTGCCAGTCCCCTCTTATGGGTACCCTTTCTCCCCTATACCACTCCACTACCCCAGCTCTTTGATACTCTTTAAAATAAAGCATAATAATGAATTACATAGTTTACATGAATGTCCATATCATTTTCAAAACCTCATCATTGTCATCACCTAGTTTGCTTAATTAAGTAATTTGTTGACATAAACAGGATCTTTGGCCCAGAGAAGCTGTAACAGATGGCATCTAAAACCAAAAATAATTGTTAACCTGTCCCATGGAATGTGTGAAGCAGCATGTTTAGAAATAAGCATGGCTGTAAGATGACTGTTTATAAATGTCTGAGAAAGACATTCTTCAGACACATATAGAATAAGGAGATGGAAGGAATGAGCAATGGGGCAAAAAAACAATCAGACCTTCCTTCATTGTATGAGTGAAGAGCTGTGCCATCTCAAGGTATAAAATGTACTTAGTTCAATATACTATGCTACAATAGTATAATATTGTGAACACATAAAATATAGTTCAATATGATATTAAATATGATAACGTGTATATGTATAACATTGTTTTATGATATGTAATCTAGTGTAATAAAAATCTTATTAAATAAGTATGTACAAATATGGGTATTATAAGAATAGCCTTTACAGAACCAAATGTGAATTGAGGTTTGGTTACCTAAGATAGTCGCCTTGGAGAAGGAAACGGCAATCCATTCCAGTATTCTTGCCTGGAAAATCCCACGGAAAGAGGAGCCTGGTGGGCTATGATCCATAGGGTTGCAAAGAGTCAGAAATGACTGAAACAACTTAGCAAGACAGTGTTTATTTCTCTCAGGATGGTTTTTTAGGTGTTTCACTATTTATTTGTTTCTTATGTAGATATATAAAATTATTTCTTTGATTCTCTTCTAACAGAGTGTGTAAAATGTAGCCACATTTTCGTACTCTTGTGCTAATATTTGTATAAACAGGAATAAAATTAAGAAAAATATCCACTCTAGATCAAAATTTATGTGGCAAAAAATAACTGTGTTATTACAATTTATTTTACATTTGACTTCGTCATTTTGTACCAGTGTTAAACTGTGACAGTACCATTTTCTCTCTTAAGTGTTAAATATACACAGTTTGTGAGGTCTCCCCCATTTCCCAAACCCATTCTCCAGGAAAGAGGCTGCTAAGCATTTCTTTAGAGATAGCATACTGATACTGATGTGTGGTTCTGGTACCTTCCAAGCATAACACATCATGGCCATTCATGGAGGCACCTGGATCATCAATATTTGATATACTTTTTCTGGGCTGCCTCATTTCAGAGATCCTAGTCTTATGGTGCAAAGTCAAATGTTTATTTTTAAAAACAGGCTCCCTTTACTTAAATGAAGACAATTTAAACATTAAAGACAGACTGATATATTGACCACCTGCATGCTTTCAAACACACTCTCAGATCAGGCTTTCACAATATAGAATAAGAATTAATGTTACTACAGATTTTTATTGAATGCCTTCCATAGAGTAGAGACTTTTCCTGTTATTCACTCCTCACACAACACAGCAAAACAGGCATGATTTTTCCCTGTGTTCTTTCAATTGAAGAAATTTGGTTCGGGTTACTTATGTAACTTGCTCAACCTTGAAAGTGAAAGTGAAGTCGCTCAGTTGTGTCCGACTCTTTGCGACCCTGTGGACTGTAGCCCACTAGGCTCCTCCATCTGTGGGATTCTCCAGGCAAGAATACTGGAGTGGTTTGCCATTTCCTTCTCCAGGGGATCTTCCCAACCCAGGGAACGAACCCAGATCTCCCACATTGGAGGCAGATGCTTTAACCTCTGAGCCACCAGGGAAGCCCATTACCCAGTCCATTAATGGTAGTGCCAGGATCTAATTTTCAACATCTTACTTCACAGCCTTCTCTCTCAAGTATTTCAATTAACATTGCATCATTTAGTTGAATTTTGTTTATGTGTGGTTTGTGAGACTTTGAATTTTGCTTTGCCAGGACGTACCTCCTGTTACTGGTGGTGAAGTGAGAGTTCACCTGAGTATGAGACCTGCTCTTGGGATATGATATCCCAGATTATCAAGGCCAGAGTACACAGCAGTAAAGTCTGTACACAAATGTAGGTTACTATGAGCTTCCCAGGTGGCGCTAGTGGTAAAGAACCACCTGCAAACGCAGGAGATGCAAAAGATGCGGGTTTGATCCCTGGGTGGGGAAGATCCCCTGGAGGAGGGCATGGCAACCCACTCTACTGTTCTTTTTTTTTTTTTTCCACTCTACTGTTCTTGCCTGGAGAAGCCCATGGATGGAAAAGCCTGGCAGGTTACAGTTCTTGGGATCGCCAAGAGTCGGACGCAACTGCAGAGATTTATCATGCACACATGTAGGTTAATACAAACAGCCTACAGCCAAAGTCCGTGTCTCCAGGTCTTTGATACTTCCCTTCAACAACATGAACCCAAGGCTCTCATAGCCCCTAGATTTGACTTTCATAACCCTCTTCTTGACTTTTCAGCTTCAGGAATTACCTGATTTTGATGCTGTTCAAGAGGGATAGCAGATAGCATAGGTACTTGTATTTCTGTTACAAATGTGAAAAATGAAGCCCTCATACATTCTCTTGCCATTTTTCCTGTGTTCAGGCAGAGGGCATAATCCTAGTGTGGCTTGCTGATGTTACTTGATTTGTTAAGCATCTATAATATTTATTAAGCCTTTCCTGAAATATCTCAGTTGATCTTCCCAATTCATCTACAGTGATATCCTCATATTTGTACATGATTATTTATTATTTATACATGATTATCTGTATATGATTATTATGTGCATTACAATGTACATGTGCACTGATTATTTTTATAATGAATATTATTTGGTAGGCATTTTTCTAAGTGCCTTGGATAAAGCAGTGAACAGAGACAGAGTCCCAAGGTTAATGAATTACAATGATTATAACTGCAACGAAGAAAACAGGATAAGAGGGTAGAATTCCTTAACCTGGTGTGAGAAATGCTTTCAAATTTCAAAGTATATAAAGTGATGCTGAATATAGATCAGGTAACCATTAACACTCTACTTGTTTGACAAAACCACTTCTGCCTGAAAATGAGACATTCCTTAGGTCCCAGGAAGCTCAATTTTAACATAACTATGCAATTCTATAGACTATTCTAGGGTCATGCAATCTTTCTGCTCAAAGACAGAGAATCTTTTTCAGACAGCCTTCTGGCCCAAGTTAGATTCAAGGTTCCAGAATGTTCAGGGTGAAGAGTCTGTCTAGTTTAAGCCAAATGCAAGGGAAGGTTTCTCTTTTTCTCCAGAACTTTGCTCTGGGAATATATTTTAATCTGGGAGATCCAGAATAGCAGCACCTTCTCAAAATTAAGGGAAAAAGTATCTGTTTTCTGTATTTTGATAGACTCTCTCAAGGTGAATCTAGGAATGAGAGTAGATTTGGATATCTGCTTGAGCACTGAAGAGTATTTAAAAGAGGCAGAACTCTGAAAATATAGGTCATGCCCAGTGGCCTGGGAAACCACTTAAACAAAATGGTGATCCTTCTACTTAGCTTTAAGATTATTTCTTTACCTTATCTAGATGATTCACACTGAGTCAAGAGTTATGCTTTTTTTCCCCCACTGACTATGCCTTCTTTGCCTTATCAGTGAAATAGATCCCTGAATGAGCATTTTTTTTGAATTGCATATATCAGCTCTGATTAAGAAAATGTTTGGATTTGTATTAGTATTACTGTTTATTATTTGTCAAGTTCCTTAACACTGTCTTCATTTGTAGGTTTTCTTGGAAGAAGATTCACAGTTCACATTATCCTATGTTTTCCCAGGCAACAGTTATTTTTTTAATTTACATTTAACTTTTTTTACATGCTAGGTTTTCCAAGTGCTGTAATTAAATTTTATATGGGGTTATTTGGGTCAGATATAGCTCATACTCTTTCTCTAAGGAAGCCAGTAAAAGTGCATTGAAATCTGAACACCTTTGCCAACTGCATATATAGTTTCTTTCTGCTGGTTCTTTGTTGGATATTGTGCTGAAGTATGGGCTTCCCAGGTGGTGCTAGTGGTAAGAATCCACCTGCCAACGTAGGAGACATAAGAGTTGCAGATTTGATCCCTGGATTGGGAAGATCCCCTGAAGGAGGAAATGGCAACCACTCCAGTACTCTTACTAGGAGAATCCCATGGACAGAGGAGCCTGGCAGGCTACAGTCCCTAGGGTCGTGAAGGGTCAGACACAGCTGAGTATCTGAGCACCTGTCACTTTCACCTATGCTTCAGAACATGCCTAAAGAAGAAAATAAAAAGATAAGCTTGAGTTTTCTAGCATTCCACTTTTGTGCAAGCAGAATGAGGCTGTATTCAGAAAGGGAGCCCTCCTGGCCATGTAGTTGGTCAGTGTTAAGGTCCCATTCATGTTTCCTTTCTTCCCAGTTGACCAACCATGGTGTTAGATCCCTGCTCTCTGGTCTAATCAGCATGGCAGCAGAAGAGTGTGCCCTTGTGATGGCGCCCTTGTGTCATAAATTCTTTAAATTTTCCATTCTTACTGGTAACTTTTTAAAACCAGATTCCTCTGAACACTTTGGTAAATCCCAAAATTGCCTCATATGATCCCGATTCCCAGTGTAGAGGATCGTCTAATCTTAAAATATTTCATGCACTGCCTGCCCACCCTTAGAAATGGAGATAGGAAATGGCAAGAAAGGAAGAAGCAAGAGATGTTGAGGGAATCATAAAGAGAAGACAGGAAGTGAAAGCATCACACATTATCTCCCTCCATGAGGCTCTCATACTTTCTCCTGATTTCTCCAGACCCTCATTCCCTGATTTTCTGCCAACGTGTGTCTCGAGAGCAGAGTGCTGGAGAAACAAACTACTTGACTCCCGAATCAAGCCTTCTGGGTGGGAGCCTCATAGTACAGGGTAATTATAGAAAAATTATAGAAAAAAGGATCATTTCCATTCCTCAATTGCTTTTTCTAAGAACATCATTTAGTCTTACATCATCTCCAACACTGATTTAAAAGAGAAGCCTGATTACCTAGAAGACTTACAGATCTTGAACCAACCTCCTGTGTGGTCAGAAAAAGAATATGCCTGTGGGGATGATGAACAGGATATAAAGAAAGTTCCTTTGCCCCCAATTGTCCCCTTTACTTCCTTCAACATGGTATTTGTGTTCTTATTTACTGATTAACTGATTAACAGTAAAGAAATGCTTGCTGTGTGCTGTCATTCTAGATTCTATGGTTGACTAGCGAACAAAACAGACCTCTTTACTTATACCCCTTGTCCTCAGCTCCACAATTCTTGGAGCCTATACTCTGATCAGAGAGGAAAGAAAATACCCAGGAGAAAAAGTAAGTTACATAGTACATTAGAAGTAAACAGTATTGAAGAAAGTTAGGGAGGAAATGCTGGGGTGGGAGTGAGAGCGGAAGGTGACACTTTCAAAGGGAAAGTGACATTTTAGGTAGAATCTGGAAGGAGGTGTGGGAGCACCATGTAGCTGTGTGAGGGGAAATTGGGCCAGGGAGAAAGAAACACTGTAAGATGCTGAGGCCAGAGCATCAGGAAAAGGAAGGCAAAGGAAGCCAGGATGGAGAGCACAGAGGGAGAAGGCAGGTGAAGAGGAGATAGAGAAGCAGATGAATTGTGTAGATTCCTACATACCACTGTCAGGACCTAATTTCTTTCTCATGAGATGTAGAGCCACTGAAAGGTTTTAATCAGAAAAGTGGCATGTTCCTAGAGGGGTAATTCTGGCTGTAGTGATGAGGGTACTCTAGGTGTTAGAATGAGCATAACAAAGGCAGAGGCAGTAACCCCTTGTGGTAGAGGCAGTTGGGAAGCTATCCCAGTAACACAGGTGATATATGATGGTTACTTGGACCAAAGCAGTAGCCATGAAAGTGATGATAAATGGCTAGTTTCTGGATACATGCTGAAGGTAGAGCTGGCAGTATTTCATGATAGATTGGGTGTAAGGTATAAAGTCAAGAAAGGAGTCGATTGGCTGCAAAGATGTGGGTGTAATATAGTTAGATAAAATAGTGAAAATAAGTCCAAAGATTTTGGCCTGAGCAACTCACAGAATGGAGTTGCTCTCAACTAAGTTAGGGCAAACCTACAGTTAAAAGTGTTATTGGATAGGGGAGAGGAAGGAGGGAGAAAGACCCGAAAATGTTGCCCTAGTGACATTATGAGTAAACTTATCAGGCTCATCTTTTCTCACTTGAATTTCATAAGTAAAATGAGGAAATTAAATGATATGGGGAAGGATGGTGGTCGTTGTGGTGTAGTTGTTAAGTTGTGCCCAACTCTTGCAACCTCATGAACTTGTAGCATGCCAGGCTCCTCTGTCAAAGGGATTTCCTAGGCAGGAATACTGGAGTAGGATGCCATTTCCTTTTCCTAGGAGGAGTGGTAGGGGAGGGTAATTTAGAAGCATCGCTCTAGAGCTTATATTTGTCAGTGTACTAGGAGGTTTGACATAGTGGATAGCACATGGGTCCTGTGGGCATGAGAAGCTGGGGGTCCTGCTTACCTTGGACAATTCACTCATTCTCTCTGGATTTCATTTCAATTACTTTGACTACAGAATGAAGGCTCTTAATGTCTGTGAGGCATTCCTCTGGCATTTTCATGCCAGGAGACCCTGTAGAGGAGAGTGCAGTAGAAGCTGAGAAAGAAACTATTTCTTTGCCCTCATTCATGTACTACCACTCTAGGACTTTACTAGGGAAAATGAGGTAGGGCCATTGTCTAGCTTACTAAATCAAGGCAGACAATCAGACTGGGTAATCTGATTTTTAAAAAATTTCCTTTGGCATCTGTATTATCGTTTGGCCACATGTATTGATTAGATTAAAATGATGGCTTGTAGATCTCTTTTTATGTGTCTAGTACACACACTAGCGTTGCTTTTCAGAGAATATCCATGCTTGAAAATGCACCACTCTGCACAGACTGGGAGCCTCTGTACATTTTGGAAAATATATTACATGATGTGATGTAATTGCTTTCTGATGCCCAGCGGGATGTGATGAAATAGTTTTGGGCCAAAAGTCAGAGGGTTCATCCCAAATATGGCGGTACTACCGTCCAGTGGTCCAACATGCAGAATGCTGTGCTATCAGCTCTTCTGTTAGAATAGAGGAGATTTGTTCACAGTAGGTCAGATGAAACTTCTTGCGCCAGCCACACTGTGCTTTGGGCCTCTGACTGTGCCACATATTTGTGCCTGCTGTGAATTTGTTGGCAGGTCCCAATGTATTATATCTTTAGGGTTGAGGTCTTTCCTTTAAAGCTACTTGTTGAGTCCTATGGGCTTGTGGGGGCAGACATGAAGTCACTGTGAATTCTGCAGTGCTATTAAACTCCACATTTCTCTCTTGCTCTGGTGCTGGCATTCTAAGCACACAGCAGTTATGCAAGGATCGATTTTTACCACGAATGGGGTGGGGGTTTGAGCAAGCACCTTGGTCAACAACCAGCTCCAGAGGAGATGTGAAACCCATTATTGATCCAGGGCTGAGAAATCAGTGACTGTTGTATTATATAATTATTGATGGAGCCAGAAAATGCCACAGGCAAAGCACAACTTACTATTTGTTATGCTGAATTGTCTCTCGTCCGTGTCAGGCCACCGTGTTCTGCTCTCGTGTTCCCACACCATGTTTATTTATACCGCGTGCATTTAGCTTTCATATTTCTCTTGTGATTCCATCTTGAGAAAAAAAAAATGAATACTGATTTTTGTTCAGGGGCTGGAAAAGAAATACATTTTTCCAGATATTTCAAGGAGCCCATGCTAAGTGCCAAAGTCTGGGCAGAGGGAAGATGGGCCTCCAAGAAAGACGATCTGATGAGTGAAGGGAAGTGGGTAGCACTGGTCCACATTGCTTTTTCTCACGCATTCACCAAGTGAGAAGGATGCAGATGGTTTGTGTGCCCTAGTGGTGGGGAATACTGAAACAATGTAGCTACTGTCTGTAAGGTCAGGTAGTAGGTTAGGAAGGGTTAGAGGGGTATGAGTACAATAATGTTACGTGATTGTAACTTAGAATGCAAGTAGCTAGTTCGTGTGTAGTAGGCCATGATGCTTTCATCCGTTCTAGCCACTGCTAGCCCCCCTAACTTTCTCCTTTTCCTTCTCTTGAGTGTTCTTTTCTTTGTGCTTATCAGCAAACTCACAGCTCCTAGATAAAAGACTAGCTTCTTTTATGATGAATGTGTGCCTTGGATTCCACAGCCATATATCAAGTTCATGAACACAGAACAAATCCTTCCATAGACAGGAGGCCCTATGAAGAAATCTCGACCACGGTCTAGCTGTTTCAATTGATCTATCTCTAGGCTACAGAGATGGGGAGGCCATGGACAGTGAAAAGCTACCAGCACTCGCAGTTGTTACAGTTCACATTCATCAACTGGCTTCTGTTCACAAGTGGTTAGGGAAATTATTAAATTGCATTTAAGGTCTTAAATGTTTTAACTGTTAGCTGCCACTGAAATTAGGGAGTCTTAGTATGTCAAAAGTATCTTTTAAAGAATTAAAGCAGAGATAACTTTGAGATGAAAGTTAATTATTGAATAATCAAACAGCCTATGCTTAAAGAAAGGAAGCCTATATTAAATATAGGAGAAATATGTTATTTCCTTTTGGATAATGATGCTGGAGTTATAATAGAAGCATACCTTTATGGGTATGAATACTAAAAATCTTCACTTGTGAAATGCATATGGAAAAATTCAATTATTTATTCTGTAATAGTTTATTTGAAATTTATTAAAAATGAAACTTCGTAAATGAAGATTCCTCAATGCTAAGTTCAATGTCTTAATGTTCAGCTTTTAAAGTGAATTTTTTTGGGGATGAAAACAAATTACAGCTGCTGCTCATTTTGCTTATGTATGGAAAGCACATCACCACTGCTTAGTTCCTGGAAAAAAAAAAGTCTTCTTCATTAAAATGTGAACTCGGCATACGTCTATGAATACTTCTGGGTTTTATGGGAAACTCTTTCATTTCATAAACCGTAGAAATATCTTCAGCTTTTATTATGGACATTTAACTATTTGCATGAATGCTGTCTTACATATACCCAAGTGTTCATCTTTAATTCCTTGATTTTGTTTTCTGTTGTACTGTCCTGAATGAGCTATCATGGTATGGTTGCTTTTAAAACTTCCAAGATTAATTTTTCCTAGAGAGAATTTTTTTTTCCCTTTTATTCTGATAGCAGAATTGAGTATATAATAAATGTTAACAAATCACTGCTGCTACTGCTAGGTCACTTCAGTCGTGTCTGACTCTGTGTGACCCCATAGATGGCAGCCCACCAGGCTCCCCTGTCCCTGGGATTCTCCAGGCAAGAACACTGGAGTGGGTTGCCATTTCCTTCTCCAGTGCATGAAAGGGAAAAGTGAAAGTGAAGTCGCTCAGTCATGTCCGACTCTTCGTGACCCCATGGACTGCAGCCTACCAGGCTCCTCCGTCCATGGGATTTTCCAGGCAAGAATACTGGAGTGGGGTGCCATTGCCTTCAGGCTGCTATTTCAATGAAACAAAAATACATACATATTTTTCTCCTTACAGATTGCCTGTAAGAAGCTAGGCAGAGATAAAGGAAAAGGCAAATCAAGTTGACTAATAACAAATTCAAGAGATTGACTAAAGAAAGCTTCTCTTAGTATGTTGGGCACAATTGTTTAGAACTGAGGATTAAGGCGAAATATTCCATAGTATATAGTCACCTTCAACACTCAAATTCATACCCTCAGGCACAAGTTACTTCATTTTAAGCCATCTCTCCCCTCTGATTATAATCTCAGCCAACAAAATATTAAATATATGAAAGCTGACTTCAGTCAAACATTTTTTGATTAGTTTTTTTTCCCTTTTCTGAGCATTCCATCAACTCATTGTTGTAAGAGTGTGTGTATAAATGTGTGTTAATTTGAGTATCATGCAGGGTTTATCTACACCAAAAGATGAATTTACTAAAAATGATTAAACCTCTCTTAGTTGACTCATTATTAAAAACCAGCCTAACTCTATTACAAGAAAGACATTTTGGCCTTTTTGCATTTGTCAAATGCAAAAGGGAAAAATAATCAACATCTTGCAAAAAGCAATTGGTCAAAGTTATTAATGAGGCAATTCTTTCTACATAAGGCATCATAGAAAAACTAATGAGAGAAAATGTGACAATAAATTGCAGGCTACTTTAGATTGTGTGACATTCTCATTAATAGTCAACTTTAGTGGGCGAAATCGACTTTCTGTATATTACAAATACAAATGTCATACTTTATGCATTATATACCACCATTGTCTTGTATCTTGAACCAAGGACAGAGTTTTATGGATTCTGAGGCCTTCATAATTTGGGGATCTATTCAGAAATTGCCTTTGAAAAATTTACAAAAACTGAACTTTTTGCTAGACATTTTCCATGATCTTAGAAGGGACCTGATCTAGTTAAGGGCCCTAAAATGCAAGTCTCATTGGCTTAGTTACGAATCTCATTCCATCTTCATTCCTTTACTTAAATAATCAAAAATTAACCTTTAGTAGATAGACTGCCGCTAAGTCATGTCCGACTCTATGTGACCCCATGGACTGGCCTGCCAGGCTTTTCTTTTGCCATTTCCTACATCCGAGAATCTTCCTGACCCAGGAAGTGAACCTGTGTCTCCTTCATCTTCTGCATTGGCAGCTGGATTCTTTACCACTGATATATGATATCATATATATTACCACTGATACCTAATACATGATATTCATATTGTCTATCATTAATCAGCCAATTAGTTAATTAATTGAAGTATATATTCATTAGAGTTCTAGCTGATGTCTCAAATAGGCATGTTTAATGCAATTAACACACAATTAACACAATAGCTTAACACAATTAAAACTGGGGATCCCCTGTAGAAGGAAATGCAATCCACTCCAATGTTCTTGCCAGGAGAACCCCATGGACAGAGGAGCCAGATAGGCTGCCATCCATAGGGTCACAAAGAACCGGACATGACTTGGAGACTAAACAACAACAAGAGCAAGAATATTTGAGAATACAGTACCTGGATGTATGGCCACTCTCTAGTTACGTTTTTCTATCATGAAAGGGCAAACACAAATCTCTAGAGCACTGAGAATCTGAAATAATTTCTCTCTCCCCACTTTAGAACCTGGTAGGCACCTGACACGGCACTGGGTACTGGGGGAAAGATACTACGGAAAGTGACATGGACTCTGTACTTAGAGATAGTAGTCTAATAGTTGAGATATTATGTTTAAGAACAGCTTTAATGCAGGGTAGACAAATTAGTATTAGCATGTTTGAAGGAGAATGATTGAAAAATGCAATTTTTAATATTTTAGGAAATAAATTTGTGTATTTTGCATCCTTGGAAGTTTCTTAATTCATTCAAAGCTTTATGCTATAGGGATTAAGGATGTACAATCCCAACTTAAAGCTTTCTTCTAATATGAACAGGCAGAATAGACACTCAACAATGGGTGATCTTTTCCCTCTTTTTTTTTTTTTTTTGATTTATTGCTGCTCTATGTACTTTAAACACAGAAGCAAAGAGAGTGAGGCTGGTTTGAAGGAAAGGAGACAAACCTCTTCATCTTCTCCCTTCACAGTTTTTCTGTAATTACCAACATCTCCCCTGCATTCTTTCTGTGGGATTATAGAGGCATTTATGATGAGTCACAGCAAATTATACTATGTTATAAAGGAACATCCTAGAATGAAGTATTGAAATATGCTTTGTAGAGGAAAGATGCAAATTTTTAAGCAAAGATTTTTCTTATCCCATTTGTTTAGCCAAAGAAAGCATACCCTTTGACAAATAAAAGAACACATGTAAAATCATACTTTGTTAAAGGTCCAGACTTAGCATGTCTGCCTCTGTCTGTGGTCTTTAATGTGCTTTTGGGATGTAAATCTCAGAGTGGAAGTGATTGCTATAGATGCTGTATCATGAACATGAAATCTGACCAGTGTGGAAGCCCTGGCAACAGCTCATCCATGGAGATGACATCTCTGCACTTTGGGGCATTCTCTTTAGCTATGGCCAGACTCCACCAAAGGGTTGGGAGATGGTGATATATGCCCTGTGGTTTATTCTGGGCAAGGGGGAAGATGATGACTATCAGGAAATAAGTAGGTTCTATACACTCAGCTGAATGGACTGGGGAAAGCTCTAAACTGAGTAGGAAGCTGAGTCAGTTGTCTAGCCTTAGTCACTGGGCCAAAGCATATGACAGGCATGGGGTATTGGGGTCAGTGCCTGAGAATATAGATAGCTTTTTGGATTGTCTGTAGGCAGACAATTTCTGAATGATGAGGTTGAGGTCTTCCATAACCCTCTACCCCAGTTAGTGTTACAGGCCAGGAACTAGAGTAGACATTGAAAGCCAGAAGAAATCATCACTGGGAAGTGATGTTGATTTGAGGGAACAGTATAGGTTTTGGATTCAGAATGGCTTGGACTCGAGTGCTTATTGAATGATTTAATGGCTGTGTAGCAATTGCCAGATTCCTTAACTTGTCCAGCCATTAGTTTCCTTCTCTGTAAAATGGAATTACTGATTCCAGTCTTGATAAAGGAAATTGAGGATTAAGTGAGCTAATATATTTGCATCTGGTTACTAGTGATAACTCAAAAGACAATGGATTTTTAATACAGCTGCATATGGTTCTAAGATATTTGAATAGTCCTAGAAGAGAGGCATTTTGGGCTCCATTTAATTGATTAGAATGAAGGTTCAGAGACTTTAGGTGACTAATTTCATATTATAAGTAAATGACAGAACCAGGATTCTAAATCCAGAGTGATTGAAATGCCGCTTTTATTCCACTTCATCATGTTAGCTCCATGAGTACCAGCAATGCACATGTTTTAAGACTGTGTGCAGTTCCTGCTAGTTTGTTTAAAAATTCTACAGTTGATGATTTAGTGGAGATCTGACTCTTGTATATCCTTGCCAGCTGCTTCAGTTTTCCAGGGGAAGTATTTTCTAGGGCCTTAGGGCAGGGAGCAGAAAGATTGTTGAGGAAGCACATTCTAATATAACTCTGAATGAAGAGCCCAGGCAAGCCCTTGGATGACAGAAATGCAGTATTTGGATAAGTCTGCAATGGAGGCCTCTAACTGTGGCTATGAGAGACCTCCATGTTAATTATGAGGTTTTGTGAGAAGTTTTATTGGATAGTGAAGAGTATATATGAGTTTCCTTCCTTCTCATCACTTGAGTTTTATGGCATTTAGGTAATTTCAGAGTCTGAGGCAATTCTTTACCTACTAATTTGGGTATTGATTTTCAGTTTCAACATAAATTGTGTTCCTCAAGAGGGAAGTTCAAAAGGGAGGGGATATATGTATACCTGTGGCTGATTCATGTTGAGGTTTGACAGAAAACAACAAAATTCTGTAAAGCAATTATCCTTTAATAAAAAACAATTTAAAAAAGATGAAAGTTACATGAGTTCCACTTTTGTCTTTGATGCATGTTATTTATTTATTTTTTTTTACTATATAGACATTCCTGTTTATATTACATTCCTATTTACTATATAGACACCTGTTCCTTTTCCTTTTATTTAATATCTATCTCTTAACGTCCTTTCTTAGCTGGGGAAGGACTTCTTCCTGACCCTGAAACTGGGAAACTGGTCAGTTTTAAACTGAATTTTAACTGCCTGCATCAACCCTACCAACAGTGAAGCCTTCAGACAATGCCACTATGAACTGTCACTTAGGTATTGAAGTTATGGTGAAGGACCAGTGTATCTAACGGCCAGAGTGTAAGAAAACAATGAAGTATCATTGCATGAGATGTGTTACTCAGCATGGACTTAGGCAGAAGAGGAATGAAAAACCACCCTATAAAATTGGCATAATACATTAAAATATGGATTTGGTTTAGCAGTGATGCCAAGGTATGCTCTTTTTTCAAAATAGTGTCAATGGCGTAGAGCAGAGATAAGCAAATTTATGTAAAGGGCCAGATTAGTTAAGTATCTTGGGCTGGTGGACCATACTGTCTCCGTTGCAATTAGCCTGCTCTGCTTTTGTAGCGAGAAAGTTGCCATAGGCAATAGCAATATGTAAATGAAGGAGCGTGGCTGTTCTAATCAAACTTTATTTACAAAAACAGGTGGTGGTCTAGATTTGGCCCATCATCCTTAGTTTGCTCATCCCTGGTTTAAAGTCACAGAGAGGTAAAACCGGAAATAATTCCAGTCAACCTTCTCATTTTCGAGATAAGGGAACTAAAGTCCAGGGAGAAGGTGAATTGTCTCATATAACCTAGCTGTTTCCTGCCAAATGGAGAAGTAAAACCCAGTTTCGTGATTCCAGGCCAACAGCATTTGCACTGCACCACACTGTGTCTTGCTTTTTGATTCATCTTTCCGTGGGCTTATCTTCTCAGCCTCTAATCATGATGCACAGTCATTTGTGTTCCTGATGTCGGCATAAAAAGTTCTAAACCTATTTATTTTTTAAAAATACAGGGAAACATCTTACTTTGGAAATGTATTTTTTTTTTTCTTGTTGAAACTATACACAGGCAAATAAATCCCTATATACTTGAATGGTAGAATTTTTATTTTAAAACATGTCATCTTGCAGGAAAGTTTACATCAGCCTTGACTGAAAACCCCTTTCCTCAAATGCTTTCCATCAATGGCCAAACGTCCTAAGTGTGATGTTTATCTTAAGTTTAAAACAAAGACCTACGTACTTTTCAGAATGAAGTCAAGAATGACTTAGATTTATTGAGGCTTTTGTAGTCTTTCATCCTACCATTTGGACCTAATTATATTTGATTCATTGGGAGGAATAATAGTCTTGATAAAACAAAGGATCTGGACACAGGCAGTGTGATTGGCTTCTTCAGAGAAATTCTATAATGTGTGTACATGAGTTCCTATAGAATTTTCATTCAACTTACCAAAAAGATTTGGGGTAACTTTCAGATCTGTTCATTGATGGAAAATGCACCCATTCACAATTGTGCTTTATAGTTAGCTCAATGGTGTGTGTGTTCCTATTAATCTCACAAACACAATGAAGTGCTTCTCAGGGTGCACAATACAATGTAGAGTGCGTTTTTGGCCTTTGTCCAGTTTATTTGGTCAATGTAGACAGTCAATCTAGGTAATTGAAGACCTAAATTGGATTTCCTGGCCATAATTATCCCTGTTTGTCCATACACATCCATCAGATTTATCAGATAATTGCCATGGTGCTTCATTTTGTGCTGTCCTGACTCAGATTGACTTAAAAAGAAAGAAGATTGGCCTGCGAATGAGGAGCTATAGGTTGAATTTTGATTGTTGTCCATTTGTGAGGCCTTTGGGCAAAGTGTTTAACCTCTCTGGACCTTTTTACCTTTCTGGATCTGGACTTGTAAGGACCTATAAGTGTCATATCTGAGATTCCTTTCAACTTTAGTGAACTAGGACTGGTTTAGGTCTACATGTTGTAACTACTTGGATTCTATTTTTACTAAAAATGATATTTAATATTTAAGTGTACATTTAAAAGTGGTTAATATTATATGTTTTATATTATGTGTTTCCTACTATTTGTATTTAAGTTTAGTTAGGGAATCACAGAGCCCATCCATCACTTCCAGAATGAATGATCTGATTCTGTGTTCTTAGCTGAAACTCCAATGCTTTGGCCACCTGATGCAAAGAGCCAGCTCATTGGAAAAGACCCTGATTCTGGGAAAAATTAAGGGCAAGAGGAGAAGGGGGCAACAGGCGATGAGATGGTTGGATGGCATCACTGACTGAATGGACATGAGTTTGAGCAAACTCTGAAGACAGTGAAGGACAGGGAAGCCTGGTGTGCTGCAGTCCATGGGGTCACGAAGAGTCAGACATGACTTAGCAATTGAGAAGCAACAACAAGTGACTAAAAAATGAAATGTTCCTTGTTTTAGTTATTAAAATAGTCAGATGAGGTTGACCATTTGATGCCTAATCCATTGCTTATCATTTGTGTATATTGTTTTGACTGGGGGCTAAGAATGGTCAGTCCTGATGACCTGGCCTCCTCCTGTGGTTTCTAGGATATGCAGAGTAAGAAAAGACAGATCATGCTAAGATTTCTCACTTTTGAAGCTCATAACCTGGTAAAAAGCAAAGCAATGTGGCTTCCTTCCAGGCAAATTTGAGAGCTGACATCTTATATTTGCTTCTTGGATAGGAGGAAGAAAGGTGATGATCTGATCAAAATGAAGTACTTCAAGATAAACACTGTATTCTTCAAGTCAAGGGTATAAAGTAGCCAAGCACTGCATACCATATAGTGTGGTGGTGGTGGTTTAGTCTCTAAGTCAAGTCTGACTCTTTGTGACCCCATGGATTGTAGCCCACCAGGTTCCTCTGTCCATGGGATTCTTTAGGCAAGAATACTGGAGTATGGTTGCCATTTCCTTCTCCAGACCATGTAGTGTGGTGAATCATGAAGTTTTGCCTATGAATTGAAGTATGTATTCATTTATTTTCCAGGCTTCACTGATGGCTCAGTGGTAAAGAATCTGCCTGCCAATGCAGGAGATGCAGGTTTGATCCCTGGGTTGGGAAGACCCAATGGATATGGAAATGGCAACCCATTCCAGTACTCTTGCTTGGAACATCCCATGGACAGAGGAGCCTGGCCAGCTACAATCCATGAGGTTGCAAAGAGTCAAACACGATTTAGTGGCGGAGTATACACACACGTCTTGTAAATGACCTAACAGAATCACGAGAACAAAGCTTGTGATGGGAAGTAAAGGAAATGGTGCAGTTTCCTCCCTCCCTAGTCGATTCTTGACCTTCCTGGTTTTTGTTTCCCTTAGCTGTTGACCTGACCCACTCTGACTACATTATTACTCTTTGCCCAATTCTCTTTCTTCATTCCCCAATCTGACTGGCTTGTCTCTGTTTTATCTCTTGACCAGCTGTCAGCCTCTGAATGAGTCCTTTCATCCTTCACTTTCCACCTTCTGAAGTTTTCTTCTCCAGCACTATGAAATTCAGAGCACAGTTATCTACAACTTAGAAATCATTCATTCCAGGAGTGGATAGGACTTTTTTGTCCCAGTGGTTATGGAATTGTGTGTGTGCATGCAAAATCACTTCTGTTGTGTCCAACTCTTTGCAACCCTATGGGTTGTGACCCACCAGGCCCTTTTGTCCATGGGGATTGTCTAGGCAAGAATACTGGAGTGGGTTTCCATGCCTTCCTCCAGGGATTCTTCCCCACCTAGGGATTGAGTCCACATCTCTTATATCTCCTGAATTGGCAGGTGGGTTCTTTACTGCTAGTGTCACCTGGGAAGCCTGGTTATGGGCTTGGCCTAGATAACTTAGTGGGTAAAGGGTCTGCCTACAATGCTGGAGACTCAGGAGAAGTGGGTTTGATTCCTGGGTCAGGAAGATTCCCCTGGAGAAGGAAATGGAAGCCCACTCCAGTATTCTTGCCTGAAAAATCCCATGGACAGAGAAACCTGGTAAGGTACAATCCAGGAGATTGCAAAGAGTCAGACACAACTAAGTGACTCAGCGTGCATGCACACACACACACACATACACACACACACAAGGGCAATTAGAAGAGAAAAAATAGGAGGGAAGACAGAAGCATCAGGAGGTCTCTACATTAGTTTTCAGCTTCTCAGAAGAATTTAAACCCCCAAGAGAAATGAGAGTATTTTTCTGCCCCTGCAGTTCTTCATCTCAACTACACAGAAGACTTGTAAAAACAAAGATTTCATATTCTGCTCTCAGGACATACAAAACCCTAAATACTGCTGGATAGTTAATCTAATATTACACAATTTTGACATTATCTTTTATTCTTTGATATAAAACCTGATACATATGTAAAAATCAATATGCTGGCTGTGGCTTAGGTACATAAAAACATTAAAGCACCTGTCTTGTATTCTTGCTATTTAAAACATTTTGGTATTATTGTAATCATAATTACACCACTGACTCTAAATCAGATGATATTCTAATTATTAATATCAGTAAGTTTCCAAACATTGTAGTAGAGAAAATAACTATAATATTTTAATCAACAGGTGTGATCAAGGACTAGAATATTAGAGTTAGCTTAATTTTCTAGTGGATTGTAAGTTAACTTAATTACTATATGGAAATAGCCTGGAATAAATATGCTTCTGATTAGAATTTAGGGAAAGAATTTTCTCTGCAATGCTCTTCATTAAAGGTAGGTTGCTGGACTCCACCCCTAATGTTCTGGATTAAATAAGTATGAGATAGTTCAAGAATTTTCTATCTAGTTCCCAAGTAATACTGTTGGTTTGAGGATCATACTTAGAGAACCACTGTTCTCAGCTGTATTTTAGTATAACAGTATATTTATTGAGTTGTTTACCATTCTTAATAGTACTTTATTTATAAGATGATATTCCTTTTCTACTCATCTCCATTAAGGTAACATGCACTCTCAGATAGCTAAGATTTAATTTGGGTAATACGTGACCTGGCCTATCGATGGTAAGGCCTATTATTTCCTAAGTTTGACCAATCTTGATCAAATCTGACCATGGTGACGAATGAAGTTTCCAGAAGGCAGCCTACACGTAGATCATCTGTCTTCTGTGGCCCATGTTGCTCAACTTTCTGCCTTTTAAACTTGATTTGTATCTTTTTCATCACTCCTGTTGCCTGGGCACCAGTTAACCGGGAATCTTAGGTGCTTAGATAGTGCCTTTATTCTCAGGTTGAAAGACCATGGAACACAAATAAGCTAGTTAGGAATAACTTTTGTGGACTGAATTAGGTTGGACATATATATAACATTTAAAATTGCTTACAGAAATATGATGCTAACCCTGCTTTCAAGAAACAGCAGAAAGCATAAATAATTCAAGGAATATACTACATAGTCATTCTTCCTTGGACAGGTTTTTGCAAATTCACTTACATTAAGAATAAATATTTATTTTCATATTGTTCTGGCAATATAATGAAGTTACTGCTGATGCAATGCAGTAAGAACAGATGCTTTAGTCACTCAGGGTCATGGGTATTCTGGATCCTTTGGAACAGGTGAAAGTTTGAAAAGGTTTCTTTCACCTTAGGGGATGCCTGGAGTGAAAGTTCAGACTTCTGGGTTGACCTGGAGATGCCTCCTGTATTCACAGACATCTGTGCATGTCATTGCATAGCCACCTGTCATGCTGGAAAACTTCTGAAAAGTCCACACTGTCTGGATCATTTTCTGGTAAAAATCAACCTAGATACTGAGACTAAGACTATAATTTTGTAAATGATTTCTCCTTACCTGATGCTATTCCATTCTTAACAAATCTTTTAGGACTGGATAATGAGCCATGAGAGTTACTGGCAATAACTTTGCCCATAAGAAAAAAGAATAGTGTATTATAGACAGGCTTATTTAAAACAGAAATTAAATTGATCAGTCTAATAAAATGAGAAATTCAGAAAGTTGTTGCTCAGTTGTATTTTTTTATATACTAGAATAGACGAGAGCTTTCCTATTTTTCAGTTTCTGAACCATTGTCTCTTATCTTAGAATAAATTAATCCAAAGGAAAAACAACTTACTATACCTATCAAAGGTAGCATTGTGATTCAGAACTGTATCATCACTTCTGTAGTCTCTTATGAATCTATTTACTTAAGTGACTTCCATCAGTTCACTGGTATAATTTCTTTAAAACCTCATCAGCAAACATATGTTTTTTGAATGGTTCATATCTTGGCCTTAAAATGTATTATACTTTTCTGTTCTGGAAGAGAAATTGCTTTACATTTATATCAAACCAAGTCCTTGGTTGCAGTTAAGGATTGACCTAGTTATTGAAAATGATGGCAAGAGAATGAGCTGGTGATGCAAACCATTACTGTCTTCTAACATCTCTCTGGCAGTAAATTGCAGTGTAAATTCCAAGCTATGTCTTCTGTCTTCCAGTTTTGGTTGCTTTACAGTTTGTCACATAGATGCTTTATTGTTGTCTGCAGGGGGCTTACACAGGCAAATGGGACAGAGAAAAATCATGAATACACAAGTCAAAAATCAAAGGAATGGTGTTAAAGAGCCACTATGTTATAAATAATACATGTGTATTTAAACCAACAACTGTATAAATGTGAATATTTGCTACATGGATTTATGACTTTTTTCCTTGATAAACTTTTTTTTGTTTTTGATATAAGTTTATCAGTGTCCTTCCTCTTGAAAGCTTCTTGGGTACATTTTGTTTATTTTCTGCAACTCTTACACCTTTGCATTATTTTGGGGGTCCATTTTCCAGATCGTTGCCCTTCCTGCAGTCTTCAAGGACTTTACCCAAGTCCTTCAGCTTGCAGATAAACATCTATCCATACCTCAAATCCGCAACAGATAACTGAACTATTTAGTAGTTATTAATATGTACTAAACCACTTTGCACAAAATTGATGATGGGTATTAATATTTATTATTTACACATGCAAAAAGATATACATATTTATTTCTCTTTAATCCTATTACTGTTTTATAAATATTGTACTTAATCCATCAATAATACAACATGCTTCCATTAATCCCAAGAAATAATTAGAAAACATTTATGATAATGATAATATTGCTTTGTACAAATATTATACAAACCCCTTAAACCCTTAGGGAAAAAATCACAGCTGCTAAGAATGTCAGATACCCTGACTGCTCTGAAATAGATAGTAGGCTGCTGATTTGATAGTTAATGGAAAATTAAGCTAATTAAATAGTATTAAAAATAGACATTAACACCTTGACCTTATATCTTAGCTAAGTTAGATCATCTTTAACATTGAATCCTACCTTACAAATTGTACACGTTGTACTTATTCCTATAATACATTCTAGTTTCGTACCCTTTTATAAAGTGTTCCATGACATTTAGCTGTTGACAGTAGGTTTCAGTGATGGGTCAAGGTCTTCAATGAGCCTTTGCCACGTGCCTTTATTGTTGGTCCATGAGTGTTGTCATTACTAAACTACTTGTTCTGATATGTAGTAGAAAAGTCGTGACCCTGCTTCATGTCATACTTTTCTTTGAACATGTTTCCAAGAAGCCATTTAGTCACTGTGCAACTCCATGGTTAACATAATGCTGGAATTTAAAGGTATTCAATTTATTCTCTATACTGTAACTTACATAATATGGTACTTCTTGTATAGCTACAAACAGTGGTATGTTTAGAACTACCAACAGAATCCCAGATTTTGTATTGTGAGTGTCCTTTTTATGCTATGGCATTGACACAGACAAATTGGAAAGTTACTTTTTTGATTGTCAGTTTTAACATTGGTAATACAGTACTACCCCATGCTATGCTATGCTATGCTAAGTCACTTCAGTCGTGTCTGACTCTGTGCAACCCCACAGATGGCAGCCCACCAGGCTCCCCCGTCCCTGGGATTCTCCAGGCAAGAACACTGGAGTGGGCTGCCATTTCCTTCTCCAGTGCATGAAAGTGAAGTCACTCAGTTGTGTCCGACTCTTAGCGACCCCATGGACTGCAGCCTAACAGGCTCCTCCGTCCATGGGATTTTCCAAGCAAGAGTACTGGAGTGGGGTGCCGTTTCCTTCTCTGAATACATAGAGTAGTTGGAAAGTTTAACTTTGGTAACCTATATGGAAGCATTTAGTGTTCTCATGGGAACATGCCAGTCTCTCTGTAGGTACGTCTTATTCTGTCTATTCCTTTCATCTAGACTTCCTTCCCTTTATCTGGTAGAAATCTTTCTCTCTCTTTGCTTCTATCTCTTATCAGTCACCATGGTTCTCCTTGTGTTATTGTTTTTCTTTATATATATATATATATTTTTGTATATGGCAAAACCAATACAATATTGTAATGTATTATTGTTTTTCATCTCTTTCTGCCTTCTGAGGGCAAGGGACTGGGCTTGTTACCTTGTTCTATACTGTGGCTAGCACAATACTTTCCAGAAAAGCATACATGATAAACTGTTGTTTCAATTAAATTGAATTTTTGAATCAACCCAAATTAGTATTTCAGAATTCAGTTTCTGGAGGAGACATTCTCTTCTCTCACATAGTACTCAGTTACTCATTGTAGTCTCACCATGTGTGTGTGTTGAGAGTGACAGACAGACAGACAGAGACAGATGCAAGGGAGGTTGGGGGAGAAGCAGCATCAAGTCAAGGCCTACCACTTGAATTGATGGTAGGGAATTAGGGATTAAGGAATTCTTTCTACTTGAGAAAAGAACATATATATATATATATATATATATATATATATATATATATATTTTTTTTTTTTTTTTTCTTCTGAGACCATCAAGAGATCATTGTGAGAAAGGTAGAATCAAAATCTAGCAACCAAGATGAGCCCACAGACAGAGGAACAGCAGGTCCAGGTGGAAGAATAGAGAAGCATGTGCGGGTACCGAGCATCTCAGGGAGGCACTTGTGGTTTGGGACTCGGGGAAGATTTCCATGGCGAGGGCACAGGCAGGCCGCGCTAAGCTGGGTGCTGCCAGGGAGCCGTGGGGCAGTGAGCCTGCAGCCGCTGCACCCTGTTCTTTCCGGGCTTCGCTTTATTACTTTACAACCAAGTAGCTTCAGACCAAGTAGCTTCATGTTTGCAGAGGGTTTAACAATCATGTTTTATTAATGAATCCTTACGGCTTTGCTCTGGGCTACATCTGTGTTATTAGCCTTATTTCATAGACCAGAAGGCTGAGGCACGGAGGCATTCAGCATCCAAATACAGGCAGAAAGTGAAAGGCCGTAGGCAGACAAAGCAACAGGAGTCTCTGTACTTAGGCCTTAAAAAAATGAAGCTGACTGACACTGTTCTGCCCTCCCCCTTCTCAAAATACCTTTCACTTTTTTTTTTTTTTTTTGTCACTTGACTTTCTCTTTAGAGCCAGCATGATAAGAATAAGGTAATCCCATTTTTATTAAAGTGAAAGGAAAAAAGAAGAAGAAACATGCTACAAAACTGTCACAAAAATCCCATTAATCATCCAGGTAATCAAATTGTGGGGCACGGAGATCAGTGTTAGCAACCGATGTCCGAAACTAGCCACTTAGGCCTGTCATGGGTGACAGCTCCACCATCTTTCCTGTTGCCCAGGGAACGCACAGGCAGTTCTGTCCAAAGGGGAGGATGTGGAGAGGGAGGGAGGAGTCAGCGACAGCCCTGCCTGGATGCTCTGGAGGAGATGAGTTTAATCTGTAGGGAAGAGTGGCAAGATTATAAGAAGTTAAAAAGGAAGTCTATCTGAAATTCCCAGCTTATTTTTTGAATAGCCTCAGACATGCCTATTCGGATTTCAGTCACTAAACTCAGCCCACCGGAAATGCCCTTTATATCTTCACTACTTGATCTATCATTCACTCTTCTGAAAGGCCAGCTCAGTATTATAAAGCCTTCCAGCCACCACACTGTCCCATGGATGAATGGCCACTGCGCTGTTCCACTGTTCCCACCCGTGTGCATGGGTGTGTGTGAGTGGAGAGCTTTATTAAGTTGGTATGGAAACCTTGCCTCACTCTTGATGTTTGTAAATACTTCTATTTTGTCTTCCTACTTTAGAAACCTCCTCTTTCAGGTAAAAGGTGTCATGTGTATATTGATGTTCTCATTCACATCTGGCCTCAGTAGGAGGGCTTGTATCATTTCAAGGCTAGCTATGAAAATTAGAAAAGAAATCCTAATGCCTTTTCATCTCAAGTCTTTGATTTATGGGTGTGAGGAAAAAGAAGCCTCCACACCCCATCCGTTTTTGAATTTGTGAGGAAGGCTTTTAGACTTAGGGCTAGTGATCAGCATGTAGATTAAAAAGGAGAGTGAGTTTGAACCTATAAAGGGGATATTCTGCAGTATTCAACCCATTCATTTCTTTCACAAAGGAATTTTGGATGAATAAAAATTACAGATCAAAGTCAGAGTGTGAAGAAAGTGTGCTCTTGTGACGTGTTTCTGGAGTCTGTGTCGCTCCCTTCAGCATACACACAGCAGACATCCTGGCCATCTGCCAGAGCCTCTCAGGAGTTGTTTTTCACACCTTCAATAGAAAGAACTGCCAGGATGACCACTGGTGCTCAGTCTGCTTCATCAGCCTGCTGATTCTGGGGCCTTTGGCATCCATGCAAATCAGTGCAGGGTAATAGGAGCCTCACAGGGGAATTCAAATAG
Organism: Bos indicus x Bos taurus; assembly: GCF_003369695.1. NCBI lineage: Eukaryota > Metazoa > Chordata > Mammalia > Artiodactyla > Bovidae > Bos > Bos indicus x Bos taurus. The sequence continues at coordinate 62,566,738 of NC_040076.1, read as the reverse complement.
AAACCGGGAGCTGAGGCGCTGCTTCCTGACAGGTCACCTCAGCTGCCTCCCCTGTCCCAACAGGGGCTGGCCGGCATTCCAGACTCAGCCTCCTGCAGTATTTTAAATAAGACCTTATTTTGTCTTCTCTGCGTCAGGGATTCTGATTGCCAGATTTCTGAGCTAATTAAATAAAAGGAGCAGAGACAGATCTTGCTTCCCCACACCCTCCCCCCAACTTTAGTGAGTTATTGGCAGGATTTCCCGTGTTTTAGGTCAGAGTTTCTGGAATCAAGTCAGAAAGCACTCCGACTGACTGGCAGTTCAATCACCAGCGTGGCAGTCAGAAAGCACAGGGTGAACTCAAAGGAGCTTCCCGTACTCAGGTGACATTGCCTCCCACAGCCAACATGGGATGGCCGCTGGCTTCTGGTTTCACAAAATTTTATGAAGGGGTTCTTTACATTTTAAAGATGGATGGAAATTGTGACCTGTTCATTGCTCTGTCCTCTGCCTAACGTAGGGCTTGTCACAGAATAAATACTTTAAAAATGTTTTTTGTTCTTTTAACTGGAGGATAATTGCTTTAAAATTTTGTGTTTGTTTCTGCTATACAACAACATGAATGAACCATAGTTATATATAATTATATATGCCCTCTTTCTTGAGTCTCCCCGCATCCCACCCCTCTAGGTTGTCACAGAGCACCTGGCTGGGCTCCCTGTTACACAGCATCTTCACACTAGCTGTCTATTTTACACATGATAGCCTGTGTGCGTCAGTGTTACTTTCTCAATTTATCCTGCCCGCTCCTTCTCCCACTGTGTCACAAGTCCATTCTCTACCTCTTCATCTCTTTCCTTCCCTGCAGATGCGTTCATCAGTACTATTTTTCTAGATTCCATACGCATGTGTTAATATATGATGTCTGTTTTTCTCTTTCTGACTTACTTCACTCTGTATGGAAGGCTCTAGGTTCACCCACCTCACTAGAACAAAGATACTTGAATTGAGCCGATTTATTTTAATCCTGGATCCCCAGAAAATGTAAATTGCATCAGGCACATCTGACTTAACACAATGAAAATAAAGGTGGGGATGGACACCTGAAATTTACTTTCCGTCTTCATCTCTCTGCTGCCTCTAACATATGATGTTGCTGGACTGGTTCCCCTTTGGTGCTTGCTTTTGCTATGTTCGGCAATTGGTAATATTCCAGGCCATCTGTCTGCCTAGGCCAGTTATGTGTAGTGCATCAGAGATTTTCTTCTGCATAGAGGTCATAGTCACAGAAGGAGTAAGGTCAACTATTGGAGGACGAGCTCGGAGTGTGGAGTACTTCCCAGAATATAGGTATTGAGAACGGGAAACTGGACAAAGGCATAGAAAGTAAATGACACGGAGATGAAGACACACAACCACATATATGCCGTGCCATGCTAAATAGCTTCTGTTGTGTCTGACTCTTTGCAACCCCATGGACTATAGCCTGCCAGACTTCTCTGTTCATGGGATTCTCCAGACAAGAATACTGGAGTGGGTTGCCATTCTCTTCTTCAGGGGATCTTTCCAACCCAGGGATTGAACCTGGTCTCCTGCATTGCAGGCATATTTTTGCCACCTGAATCACCAGGGTAGCCATATGTGTGTATGTGTGTGTGTGTATGTATATATATGTATATGTACATATATATTTTTTGTTCACTCTGTATATGTATATACACACACACATATGTAGAACTACAGTATTTCTGTTCACAGAAATGGGCAGATAACAGATGGATTCTTTTCAGGTTCTATGTTTATTTAAATATTTGGCATTTTATTTTAATGAAAAGTTTCTTTGCATCTATACTTCTGATTTTTAGCCAGAATTATATAGCCTAATATGATTATAGGATGCTTTCATAAGGAAACTATTTTTTTAAATGGCTTTAAGAATATTTCCATCAACCTGTCACCATTTTGCTGTATCCCTAATTTCTTTATTTGGAGGTCCCTTTTGTCACTAAAGGGCTTCCCTAATAGCCCAGTTAGTAAAGAATCTGCCTGCAATGCAGGAGACCTCAGTTCGATTCCTGGGTCAGGAAAATCCCCTGGATAAGGGAAAGGCTACCCACTCCAGTATTCTGGCGTGGAGAATTCCATGGACTATATAGTCCGTGGGGTCACAAAGAGTCAGAAACAACTGAGTGACTTTCACTTTGTCAGTAAACAAAGCTTTCAATTTTATTTATTAACACTAAGGTATGAGTGACCTGAAATGATATTCCCCTTAGGCATCATTTCATCTCATAAGATGAAACACAACAGTGATTAAACCAAAGATCCAGGTTGCTAGTGGTGGATTACAAAGAGGCAACTATTGATCAATGGGGAGATGGTTTTATGGCCTGAGTCTTTTCATGACATTAACTCTTACTGCTTAAGCTTAGTCGACTAATGTACGAATAAAGTTCAGCCCAATGACATAAAAGATAACAAGCACAGAATTGTCGTAAAAATAAAAGGATGTGGTTTTAAGAAACTATGAAAAATCAGCTCAGTGTGTTTTCAGGTCAAATATGAGTTGAATGTTTTCCTAACTTGGGGTACTTCCTCTATGCTTCAGCATTTTCACATTAGTGATTACTCTCTACTTTCTGGGTAGAGTGACAGTGCAAATTAAAATTGCTGAACTCTACTAACTCAACTTCCCTGGTGGCTCAGACGGTAAAGTGTCTTGCTTACAATGTTGGAGACCTGGGTTCGATCCCTGGGTCGGGAAGATCCTCTGGAGAAGGAAATGACAACCCACTCCAGTACTCTTGCCTGGAAAATCCCATGGACGGAGAAGTGTGGTGGGCTACAGTCCATGGGGTCGCAAAGAGTTGGACACGACTGAGTGACTTCACGTTCACTTTCACTTTCAAACTCAAATAAGTTATACCAGACCTGGTATAACTATACTGAAACTGTATTATGTCATCTACTTTTTCTCTAGTGCCAGCAAAGTGGTATATTCTGCATTAATAGGTTTTCCAGGTAATTGAAGTTTAATTTTTAAATAACTATTTTTTAACAATCCTTAATGTAAAAATTTACAAATTGTTCTGTGTATCCCCTGCATTCTTAGAGCACAATGATTGCTATTCAACATGGTAATGATTAATGACCCAGATCATTGGTATAAATAGGAGTTGAACTCTGAGATACTGTACTAAAGCCTTCAGGTTTTACTAGGTTATTGAAGCCTGGTTGTCCCTATTCTGAAAGCTTCCTAAGTCATTGCATTATTTTGGTAGTTTTCTGCCTCTTTCCTTAGTGTTCCTACTACTGCTTACTGTTCTTATTGTAGTTAAAAGATACACATTTTGATACGTGGGATTTATAACCCTTTTTGTTTTTTGCATTGCAGTACAACAGTAGATTTTTTTTTTAATTAGGGTATAGTTGCTTTACAATGTTGTACAACAATCAGCTGTATCTATACATGTATCCCCTCTCTCTAGCGCCTCCCTCCCACCTACCCCCATCCCACCTCACTAGTCATTACAGAGCTCCACAATGAACTCGATGTGCTATATGGCAGATTCCCACTAGCTATTTTACACATCAATCCCAGGCACCAGTTGATCTCACCCTCTTCCTACCTCCCACGCCCACACATCCATTCTCAATGTCTGTGTCTCTGTTCCTTGTTTGCCAATAGGTTCATCTGTACATTTTTCTAGATTCCACATATATGCATTAATATATAATATTTGCTTTATTCTTTCTGACTTCACTCTGTATCAGTTCAGTTCAGTTCAGTTGCTCAGTCATGTCCGACTCTTTGCAACCCCATGAATCGCAGCATGCCAGGCCTCCCTGTCCATCACCAACTCCTGGAGCTTGCTCAAACTCATGTCCATTGATTTGGTGATGCCATCCGACCATCTCATCTTCTGTCATCCCCTTCTCCTCTTACCCTCAATCTTTCCCAGCATCAGGGTCTTTTCAAATGAGTCAGCTCTTCATATCACGTGGCCAAAGTATTGGAGCTTCAGCACCAAGTCCTTCCAATGAGTATTCAGGGTTATTTCTTTTAGGATTGACTGGTTTGATCTCCTTGCAGTCCAAGGGACTCTCGAGAGTCTTCTGCGGCACCACAATTCAAAAGCATCAATTCTTCAGCACTCAGCCTTCTTTATGGTCCAACTGTCACATCTGACATGACTACTGGAAAAACCATAGGTATGACAGTATGGACCTTTGTTGGCAAAGTGATGTATCTACTTTTTAATATGCGGTCTGCTACTGCTGCTGCTGCTGCTAAGTCGCTTCAGTCATGTCCGACTCTGTGCGACCCCAGATACGGCAGCCCACCAGGCTCCCCTGTCCCTGGGATTCTCCAGGCAAGAACACTGGAGTGGGTTGCTATTTCCTTCTCCAATGCATGAAAGTGAAAAGTGAAAGTGAAGTTGCTCAATCATGTCTGACTCTTAGTGACCCCATGGACTGCAGCCCACCAGGCTCCTCCATCCATGGGATTTTCCAGGCAAAAGTACTGGTGTGGGTTGCCATTGCCTTCTCCAAATATGTGGTCTAGGTTTGTCATAACTTTCCTTTCAAGGAGCAACTGTCTTTTAATTTCATGGCTACAGTCATCGTCCGCAGTGATTTTGGAGCCCAGGAAAATAAAGTATGTCTTTGTTTCCATTGTTGTCCTATCTATTTGCCATGAAATAATGGGATCAGATGACATGATCTTAATTTCTTGAATATTGAGTTTTAAGCCAGCTTTTTCACTCTCCTCTTTCACCTTCTTCAAGAGGCTATTTAGTTCCTCTTTGCTTTCTGTCATAATGGTGGTATCATCTGCTTATCTGAGATTATTGATATTTCTCCTGGCAGTCTTGATTCCAGCTTGAGCTTCATCCAGCCTGGCATTTCACATGATGTACTCTGCATAGAAGTTAAATAAGCAAGGTGACAATATACAACCTTGGCATACTCCTTTCCCAGTTTGGAACCAGTCTGTTGTTCCATGTCTGGTTCTAACTGTTGCTTTTTGTCCTGCATACAGGACATTTGCCATGCCTAAATTTTGTTTCTCCTGAAGTGGGCTCCAAACAAGATGAGTATCAGTAGTTTATTTGGGAAATAATCTCAGGAGAAATGAGTAGTGGAATGTAGAAGTAGGATCAAGAATGCAAGAAAGCCATCAAGGGTGTTTTATGTATTCCTAGGGATCAGCTTCACTGGAAAATGTTGGGACACTGTGAAGAACGAATATCTGAGATTTCTGACCGATATATAACATGTATAACTAATAAGGACCTACTGTAAAGCACAGGGGACTCTCTTCAATTCTCTGTAATGACCTATATGGGAAGAGACTCTAAAAAGGATAAGATACATGTATATGTATAACATTCACTTTGCTGTACAGCAGAAACTAATACAACATTTTAAATCAACTACACTCCAATAAATTCTTTTTTTAAAAAAAGGCAAGGAAGCTGAGGATTTGTCCTCCCACTTCCATCTGTCATTAGTTGAGAGCTGTTCCTGGGGACATTAATTTCCCAGTACTTCTATCCTGCCCTGTAAATGCCAAGAGAAAGCCCTCCAGTGGAGAGTCACATGGGCTTGCAGTAGGACATAGTGAACATTTTCTGAAATGAAATTTCCCAAGTAAATTTGGGCAGTTCACCAATAGCATCTGCTATCAGTAGGTTACCATGAAGGAACCTTTGACTATATGAGGGGCAACTATATTTAATATCTTTTTTGAATTCTAGCACACTCTGTTACTAGACACTATTTTAAATTGTTGAATTCTTCTCTGATTCTGACATAGGCTAGAGCTAGCTATATGTAGCACTTTATTGTGTTGCAGTTTATTTTCTTCTCCTATCTTAATGCTTTCCTTTCTGATTTCATTGGTAAATATATTGGACTAATAGCATGGTGAATCCAATTTTTTTATTTAAAGTGCTCAACCTAGGTTAGCCAGTTCAACATGATGCCCTATTTGTGGACGTTCTTCTTTACCCTCTGACAGGTGGATTGTGCATGCTCTGTAATATTCTCATGGCAAGAACTGGGATGCCATTTTTGCAGAGTTTCTGCTTGAGAAGCAATGTGTGGCTTTTTTTTTGGCTGTACTGGGTTCCATTATGATTGTATGTGGTAACTTTCCACTAAGTCTGTCCGCCCTCTACCCTCCAAGTACATATTACAAAGTACATATACATGAGTATTAGTACCCTCCAAGAACATATACATAAGACAAACTCTCTTTTCTCATACACAGGCAGCAGATGTGATTAGAGGGAAATCTAATTTATCTGGAGTACTCCAGCAATGGAAGGAAATTACTTCACAGCAATATTTGCAAATGCATTCATCACAGCTATCCAGACATTCCAACACTAGCAGATGATGGCTTTGTGATCTCTATGTGGTCTGTTTGGAACTGCTTTCTAATGGCCTATATAAATTCACACCTTTTTATGCTTCTACATGGTGTTTAAACTATAAGACAAATATGTTGGACAAGGGGAGGTTAGGGTGGTGTGGACAGATTTTTATTCTTTGAGTCTCTAATTGTCTTCCTAAGTGTAGCAGAGACCCCGGGATTATCTGTTAGGTTTGTATAAATAGATTGTTGGTAAGATATTTTAGAAATGCCTTATTGTTTCTTCTCTTGCTTGGATATGATTTTAGATCTCACATCCCTTCTGATTTATTTATTTGCACATTGATTCAGAACTTAAGACATAATTGATTGCCTACTGTATTAGGCATGAGGTATCCGTGTTCTCTAGGTATTCAGTCACCACACACTCATTTTATTTTCTACATGCGTGTCCTCATATAGTTAAGCAGGAAAATACAAAGGGGGAAATGACGAGACGACAGAAGGGCTTAGGAAGTTTTGTAGGTCCTCTTATTGGTGGGTAGAGGAGACTGTAGGGGGTTAATTCTGTATTTTAAATGCGGCATAGGATCATGGAACCAGAACTAGAAGAGCATTGTTTGAAAGGAGCAGCTGCCTTAGGTGCAGGTGCTCTGGGTCAGCAGCGTGAAAATGACACTGACCTGTTGACTTTAGGCACGGATGTACCTTTCTCTGAGACATCAGGCAAACCCCTCTGAGCCTCAGTTTCCTCTTCTGTAAAAGGAAGTATTAGATTAGTTTTCCCCAAGTCTGTACTGACATGAGGCCACCTGGATTTTAGATGCAAGTATATTTATATTTTGCTTTCCTTCGATTCATGGTCTCTTTTTTTCTTCCCCATCTCATTTCCTCCTCAGCTACAATGAAGCACACAGTTTATAAACATGTTATACATGTATCTAATTAATAGGATGTATACATAAGGATGTATACCAAAAGAAGAAACATGTCTGTGTTGCAGGAGTAATATACACAGCAAAACAACAACAAAAGCCAACTCAGAGTTCAAAGAAGAACATATAACCACTATAAATATTAAGGAGCAGAAATAATAGTCACTGATAGATATCTATTTATATACATCAGAATATATCCTGGCAGTATCTATTTTATTTTTCTTTTTGCCTTTCATACAGAAGTTTCCAAGAATGTTGTGGAAATTGGAAATAAATGAATGCCCATAAAAATAATATCTCCAGGCAATTGCAATATCTGATATACAGGTTGTGAATTTTAACCACAGTTGGCTTCTTCTGGAAATGCTTGTAACAAAACCCAGAGGCAGTTAAATTTGATATATGCAATGGTTTGGAAACCAAGTGGGTAGATAGATGCTCTCTACTTATATTTAATTAATACATAATAGATTCAGTTGTAGTCAATTTTATTTTGGTTAAGATGGAACAAATCCAATTTTGCCATGTCTTAGCAGTTTGGAAAGTGAGCTTCAGAGAAGGAGTCAGAGAAGCAAAAGAAGAGAATACTAAAAGGACATGGAAGAATTTCTGTGAGGTTAGGTTTCCTAGTATCAGATAGTATCAATGTGTTTCCTAGCTCTTCAAACTTACGTTTTTAAAACATGTTTAAATGCCCCAAAGTATGGATGTCCGTATGTTGAAAACAAATACTGGGATGTGACTCTAAGAAACAACCCAGGTAAACAGATAAAAAGAGTCCATAAAAATAATATTTTTTACAAAAGGATTATCTTATACTGGGCTTTCACAGCACAGGATGTTGAATCCTGCCAAACTAATAGAACATGCAGACACGAGGAAACCTGTTAAATATTTATTTACTAAAAACATAATTTTTCAAAGGGCAGTCAGGGAAGACAAAGCTCTGCGTTAAATATGAGCTTCCTGTCCAAAAGAGAATATACTTCAGCTCCGTTTAGCAGGGCTCCCCCGGGCTGCAGACGAGGAGCCGGGACCTCGCTCACATGCAGTTATTAACACTCCCAATAAATCCTCAGGATCCCAGTCCAGTTGATATATGTCATGGCAGAAATAGCTTAGTACACGGAGCGACAAGAAATGCTGTTCTTGTCAGTGGCAGAGATACTGCCGTCCACATTAAATCAGGGGCGGATGGAGACACTGAGAGTGCCGAGTTCATAATGCCGGGACTTCACGTCTGCCACCATTTCAACTCGGTCTTAGACACGTGTTGCCCACCAAGGCTTTGACCGAGGACACAGCATCCGAGATCAGGGTTGCCAAGGGGTCCCATGCCAGACTGGGCATCTGGAAACTGTTTTGCTTTTTTATGTAAACTTTGGGCACACTTCCATGACCTTGAACAAGCCCGGTCAACTTTCTTTTCTGCAGTTTTATCATTGGGAAGACAAAGAACAGTATTTACTCTGTTCTAGGGGAGTGCTAGGAAAATTATACCACCGCATTCCTACCCAGTCACTGGAGACTGTAAGTTCATTTGTTAAAGGGAAGCTCATCCCCTTCAATATTGCTGTTCTTGCACCAGGCTTATTTTTAACCGAAACATAGACTCACTGAGCTTTTGAGAGAGGACTTTTGGCCAAGACTCTACAGGACCTGTTCTCCACTGGCTGTGGGTGATACCTCGGTGAGAAGAAAGAAAATTGTAGGAGCTGGTGAACGTGGAAAGGGGGTGAGGTGATCATCTGCAGCCACCAGTCGTCGTGACTGTCTTCTACTTCATCTCCAGTGACAAGGAGTGGTGCATTCAATTCATTAGGAGGCAGTTCATTTTCTTTCTCTCATCCCTTTCTGTATCTAGCCAAGGTGAAAGCCACAACTCAGCTGGTAAGAACTCTCTCCAGAATAGAGCAGGGTGGCTGAAGAGGATGAGGGGAAGCTGTGGGAAGGCAGAGCACAGTGCAGTTCAGTTAGCTTTCCCTGGCCAGAGAGACGGAAACCGCGACTGGAAGATTATCAACCACGTGCTGAGTGCTGAGCAGAACATATGATTTGCAATCAGAATCAGCCCTATCAGACAGCATGCTGTTCTCAAATGTCCAAGGCAGGGCTTTAGTTATTTTATTGGAGCTAAATCTGGAAATGTCAGGGAAAAAGACAGCCTCCCTCTATGAGAACTGTGGGACTTCCCACTTGAGACTGCAGGAAAGTGTGAGAATGACCTTTCCACGCTAGCCTGGTCCTGGCCCTTCTGGTCTTTCTGGGGCTGCGAACAGGCACAGACTTTTGCAGATGAAAAAAAAAAAAAAGGAAGTGGAGATTAGGATGAGTGTTTTCAAAAGCCAGTGACAGTGTATATGTCACCTCTGATGGTAGACCTGATGCACAGAGATGAGACAGACAAAGGGGAAGACATGAAAGGCCATGGACTTGAAGGTATAAGCAAGGGAGCTGCAGCGTGGATGCTGATGTGGGATATGTTTGGGCAGCTTATGTAAGCAGACGCCAAGCTCACCGGAGACCGCACTCCAGTCGTTTTTACAGCTCCGTTAGGGAGGATGCCTTTTTCTATTCCTCATCACTATCCTTTTTATTTTTATTTCAATTTTTTTGCCAGTCAGGTATGAAAGCCCAAGGTGCTTTGGAACTAACTTAAGTGCTTTTGATTTATTGTCTGAAGCCAAGTTTTCAGGTTCCAGAGGCGTTTGCTATCTCCCAGCCATTTACTGTTTGGAATAGTAAGCTTGCTGTTTGGTGGAAGGTTTTTTGTTTTGTTTTTTTCCTAGTTCCAGATGAACGGCTTTGACCTCTTCTCTGCATTGCCGGAGAATTGGAAAATATAACCCAAAATGAAATGGGGAAAAAAAAGCACCGGGTCTTTGGAATAAAAGCTGATGAGAGGGAAAGTATAGCCTGACATTTTGCAGAGGGAAATCTGGACAAGGACGGGACATGACAACAAGCTTGGAGGTGATCTGAAAGCACCTGGTACAAAGGGATGAGACAGTCTGTGGACGAGGACAGGATAGTGAAGCAGTCCAGTTTCAAGTCATTCGAGAGCCCATTCATTCGAGCTGATACTGTTATTTTTAAAGATATTATTTTAGAGCCTTGAAATGTGATTTTGCTATTTTAAAACTACAGAAGTATAGTGCTGCATGCATTGTAGGAGGTGAGTTGATTAATGATGTGGCTACCTTATAGAATACCACCTTTGTGAGGACCCTTGCGGATAAGTTCTCTCAGTCCTCAGAAATGTGGGGAAAGTGGTTTGTTTTTATCTTATGGGCACTGTGAACCTTAAACCAGCCACATGATCCCATTGGCTTGGGCTGCTTGGGAGCTCAGAGCCAGATGAACTGTGCAGTTCATGTAAAGTTACAGAAATACACGCCTGCCACCCTTAGTTTTCTTTCACTACTCTTTTTTTTGGTATGTGACATATTTATGTGTATTTATCTATGTATGGTTTTGAAACCTGATTGAAAATTTTATAATGATGTGAAGTGAAAGTCGCTCAATAGTGTCTGACTCTTTACAACCCCTTGGACTCTATAGTCCATGGACTTCTCCAGGCCAGAATACTGGAATGGGTAGCCATTCCCTTCTCCAGGGGATCTTCCCAACCCAGGGATTGAACCCAGGTGTCCCACATTGCAGGTGGATTCTTTACCAGCTGAGCCACCAGGGAAGACCAAGAATACTGGAGTGGGTAGCCTATCCCTTCTCCAGTGGATCTTTCTGACCCAGGACTCAAACTGGTGTCTCCTGCGTTTCAGGTGGATTATTTACCAGCTGAGCTACCAGGGTAAAGCCTGATTGAAAATTTTAGAATGAAGCATATATAAATAAAGTTATATTATGAAGTATCAGAGGTGTTTATCTAGAATAAGAAGGATACTTGTGAAAAGTTAGATCCAAGCACTGATCTGCATATGTATTGATGGTATTACTTTCCACATAGTAAATGTTTGGGACACTCTGTTACATTAACAGATGACCTTTCTTGAGCTCACTTTGTACATCACATGAAGCACTTTACATGGCTAAGTACTTTATTTATATAAGTCCATTGTTGCTTTCTAACTCTACATGTTAGATTTTTAGAGGTAAAACTGATCTGTGGAATTGGTGTTTCATCCAAGGTAAAAAAAATGTATTAAGTGGTGGAACCAAGTTTCTGGTCAAGGCAAGTGTGACTCTAGAGCATATTCTCTTAACTTTGGGGATAGTAGGTCTGAATTCAAATCACTGTTCCATCATTTACTACTGATATGACCCTGAGCAAGTACCTAAATTATTCTTACCTTCTGTTCTTCCAGTCCCTAAAATGGGAATAAATATAGTACTTAAATTATATTTAAAATGCTTAGAATAGTGTTTGTCATTTAGTGCTCAGGAAATCAATAAAAGATTAGCTATTATCATATTTAAATAATTTGTCTATAGTATACATAATTAAAATTCTTCTCCCACCAGGAGAGACATTTCTTCAATATTCAATTAATCACATCTTACGACTCCGTGCACATATGCCCCAGTGGTGACTGTTCCCAGGAGAGCCTGTGTTGGAATGCATATGTCGACATTTCAGATGTCAGATACTGCAAGGTCAGTGTGTCCCAGGAGGAGGCCAGCTGCCAAGAGACCTTGCAGGGTAGCGTTTCAGGGTGAATTCATCACAGCTGGAGCCCAGACCTCAGCAATGCAGGTCCTCACATTTGGTCTGGTTAATGCCCAGAGCTGATTATTCAGAGGAGATGACTTGTACCCACTCACAGAAGACTGAAGCATATTAATGGAAAGCCACTGTATTAATTTACAATGAAAAATATTATGGTTAAGTGGAGCAGACATTTGCATCCGTCTAACCAGTGAATTCCTGCCCTGTAGGCAAGCTACATGGGGAGCCACGTTAACAGAAGGTTGCTTGGTGAACAGGATGCCTGTTTCAAGTGCTTAGTCTCATCAGGCTCGAATGGCAGCATGCATCCATCTCCATCTACCTGCCAGAAAGAACAGACATTCCAAGCAGCTTGACAATGCCAGATGTCCCTTCCCTGGACGGGACCACAGAATGGTGTATGTGGTTCCATAGCTGAACTACCTCTGCTTCCGATTGTCCTTTTCTTTCTTTAGATGCGTTGTCATGGGAAGGTTGCTATGATCCAGAAAACATTTTGACCCTTAATGGTAACCTTTGTTTATGTAACACCTTAATTTTTAGAGGGTGTCTTCATTGCTGGTCATTCCAGATTTTCACATCAGGTTCCTTGTACACAGTGCATACTCTGGCCAGTGTCACCACAGCCACTTCAGCCTCAAGCAATCTGTGCTTTTCTTGTCATCCAGGTAAATTTCTACTGCCTGCCCGAACCTCTTATTCTTTAGTGAAACCCACTCTTGCCTGTGCATTAGCTATTGTAAGTGCCAATGTTACTAAAATGAAGCCCCCAAAGTTTACTAACCTCCTTAAATATATTTAAAACAAAAAATGGATTGTAATTGATATGTAGTCTAAGAACTTGATATTTTAATAAAAATTTAGAAACCTTTATGTAAGTATTCAAATTAATTCTATCTCATGAATCATTCCAGTGTTAATAAGATCCTACCGCCATTTTGACCCTCCTTCTGCTTTCTGCTACTTCTAGAATAGAACCAGATATCCTAGAATGACCCAGAAGAACCTCCAAGACCTTGGCCCTGGCCCACTTTCTGAATTAACCTTCTCCTTCTCATCTCCCTCTCACATAGTTCTCCAGTTTCCTTGATGGGTTTAGAATAAGCCAGGGGTACAGTCCCATTGGGCTTTCCAGGTGGTTCAGTGGTAAAGAATCCACCTGCCAATGCAGAAGATATGGGTTTGATTCCTGGGTCGGAAAGATCCCCTGGAGAAGGAAATAGCAATCCACTGCAGTATTCCTGCCTGGGAAGTCTCATGGACAGAGGAGCCTGGTGGGCTGCAGTCCATGGATCACAAAAGAGTCAGACATGACTTAGCGACTAAACAACACCATAGCCACACCAGATCATTTGCCCTTGCTTTTCCTCTGCCTGGAGTGGTGTGTTCCACTACATATTTGCATCTGGTTTATTCTTCTTGAGTCACTTCTCAAGATGCACACCTCAGAGGAGTCTTCTGACTATCCTATCTAGGATAACATCCTCTTACATTTCACCCCCTTATCCTGCTTCACTTTTTTTCTTTGCAGTCATCACTTCCTCATATATTATTTATTTGTTTTTCTGAACAAGGTGTATTGTGTGAGGGAGAGACTTCTTCATCTTCTTTACTATTGTACTGTTGAAACCTAAATTAATAACTGCCTTTTGATGAATGTTTAGATAATATTTTGTCAATAAACTAGTGAACTTGGTACTTATATTTTGGTGATCATTAGATTTATTTATTCGCCATGTTGTGCAAACCATCCAGGCTTGCCTAGAATGAGATATAGGTACTGATTTATTATGGTCTTATCGAACAAAGCCAGAATACTGATCAGACTTGACCAGAAGCTCACCCAAGGGTGGGCATCCAAATCTTTCTCACTATCCAGAAGCTTCCATGAGATCTTATTTAATTCCACTATTCCAGTTTTTTGTTACTTTCTTATCTTTATGCTTCCTTTCTTACATTATCCTTCAGTTGTTTGTCAGTTGTCTGAATTTGTTCCTTGAGTAGTAAGGTGGTGAGGAGGCACTGCAAATAGTCAACAAGCGGTTATTATCTTTCTGTCTTTCCATTTTCCAGTAGGTGAAGCCCTGCTCTCCTCTTCAGGCTGTCCTGCTATCATCTCACGAGAAAACATTACATTTGCCATCATCTGGCTTTAGGAGGACTTGCAGTGTCCCAATAATTATCATGTACATGATAATGGGACCATAAGGTCAGAGTGTATTTTTAAACCAGTTTCTTATTTTTGTACAATTTTCTACTTCACCCACCCTGCCCCCCCCCCCCCCCCACACACACACGTTTTCCTCTCAGGAGTATTAAGGTTAAAATAGTTAACTAGATACCCAGAAACTTACATTTTTCATTATCCTTTCCCACCCAGGGCAAGTTAGGGATTTTGAACAGTTAACATATATAAGGTATGTTTGTTAGGAGAATCTAGTTCAATGAGGTTCTTATTGGAAGAATTAATTCTGAGTCCCTCTAGGGAGTTTGTTGGCCTGTTAAAACTCCAACAGATCAGTTCACAGATTCTTAACTCAGGACAGATTCAGTCTTCAGGTCTGTCTGTACTGAGTGGCATGACATTTTGCTAGACAGAAGGCACTAAAAGATATGCACGTACTTCAGATTCACGCATCCCTGAAATGCACAAGGTATGCCGCTGGGATGTTTTTGAGCAAGTTCACAGGTGCCGCCTAGGGTAGTACACAGCATTATATGCAAAAAGGAGATGTTCAAAAGCCTTAAATACCATGAACTGGCAACAAAATGTGAACTCTGTTTTTAAAGAATCATGTATATAGAGGTACTGGGACCAAAGAGGCAGAAAAGGACTTCTGTGTTTATTCTATAATTTTGTAGCTCTGTGTATTTAAAAATGTGCCTGTTGGACTTTGTGTGTGTGTGTGTTTATATTTGTATGTGTTTGTACTTCTTAATATTTATCACTGAAAAGCCAAAAAAGAGCCTGTAGCTTTGTTAATATGTAATGGGTCAGCAAGCTACTTGACTGCTCTTTGTTTTGTAACTGTAGCTCCTGTCTGTTGAGTCTTTATTGTTACTGTTTGGCCTCTTTCCTTGGGTTGCAGGCTGGACTTACAGGAAAAGACACATTCTCTCTGGGATTGATTTAAACCAGCCCATTCTGTATGTTGCTGCTACAGCTCCCAACATTTCATGGAGGTGTGACATTATTGAATGGTGTTTTAATATGTCACTGTTCTGCTTCTTTCCCCTGACCCTGTCTATACTCAATCTGCCATACAGTTGCCATCCATCCTCTGGGCTTGTCCAGATGAATGGAGCTGTGCTGTAGCAGGAATCACTTCTGTGCTGGTAGACTTTCTATGACTTCATTGCTGATGATTTTGTCTTACCTTTCTTTGTGGTATCTGGGATGATCTAAGTTAACCTTTCAGATGGTAGAGGTGACTACATATATGGTATGATTTGAGATATGATGGAAAAGCTTTTTGATCCCTAAATCATTTCTACCCAAGTATCAGAGTGCCTGAGATTCTGATTTTAGAGGCATTCATTTTCATGTCAGCCGTGCCCACCATCCTCAGAAAGAGCTGAACATTAATGTGCTAATACATTAAAGTGAAGTGAATGATACTGCTGGCATCCATGGAAAGATCTGCACCTCAGTTCTGGGATCTAAGGAGGACATTTAATTATGTGGAGCCATTTTCTTCTTGTAGATGTTATGTAGCACAAATTTCCTCATTGTACTACAATTAGTAAATCAAATAATCCCTTGAAGATGGCAGCAACACTTTCATAAGAGTCACCATATTTGTTGAACAGTCACTCTGCCAACTGGTTTGTTTCATATATGATTTCATGATATTCCCAATAGCCTTACAAGATCAATGGCAACCCACTCCAGTATTCTTGCCTGGAGAATCCCATGGACGGAGGAGCCTGGTGGGCTACAGTCCAGGGGGTCGCAAAGAGTCGGACACGACTGAGCAACTTCACTTCACTTCACTATTATTATCTGACTGTTATTCTGTTAAGTGAAATTAAGTAATTTGCCAAAAGTTTTATACTTAATGATTGACAGATCAGAGACTTGAATTCAAGTATAATTCCAAAACATGTTTTCAAAGATCACATGGAATTGCATCCTTTGGCCTATTTGGACTGAGTTGTTGCTGTTCAGTCACTAAGTCATTTCTGACTCTTTGCAACCCCACGGACTGAAGCACGCCAGGCTCCTGTCTCCACTATCTCCTGGAGTTTGTTCAAACTCATGTCCATTGAGTTGGTGATGCTAACTAACCATTTCATCCTCTTCTGCCCCCTTCTCCCTTTACCTTTAGTCTTTCCCAGCATCAAGGTCTTTTCTGATGAGTTGGCTCTTTTCATCAGGTGGCCAAAGTATTGGAGCTTCAGCATCACTCCTTCCAATGAATATTCAGTATTAGTTTCTTTTAGGATTGACTGGTTTTATCTCCTTGCAGTCCAGGAGACTCTCAAGAGTCTTCTGCAGCACCACATTAAAAAATATATATTTATTTACTTTAATTAGATGATAATTACTTTACAATATTGTGATGTCTTTTGCCATACATCAGAATGAATCAGGGGTACTGTTCCAGCACCATGATTTGAAAACATCAATTCTTTGGCACTCAGCCTTTTATATGGTTCAGTTCTCACATCTGTACATGACTATGGGAAAAACCATAGCTTTGGCTATACATACCTTTGTCAGCAAAGTGATGTCTCTGCTTTTTAATATGCTGTCTAGGTTTGTCATAGCTTTTCTTCTAAGGAGAAAGCATCTTTGAATTTCATGGCTGCAGTCATTGTTGGGGTGGCCTGAGACTGTGGACTGAGAGCTAAAGTCACATTGGTCACTAAAAAACAAGGAAATAATATGCATACACACCCCTGTACACAGCTAGGTATAGCCACAAGATGTAAAGCAAAACAAATGAAAAACTACCAACAAACTACAGAGGAACTCAAAGGCATTTTATAGACAAAATATTGTCTTGTTGGTACCTTCCTTTTAAAATATACTCTATGAAATGGAATTAACACATGCTCATTGCAGGCAAATTGTAACTATAGAACTATATGATAGGGAACATGAAAGCTTTAATCAAAGTTAGCTCAGTTGGTAAAGAATCTGCCTGCAATGCAGGAGACCGGGATTTGATTCCTGGGTCAGGAAGATCCCCTGGAGAAGGAAACGGCAACCCACTCCAGTGTTATTTCCTGGAGAATACCATGGGCAGGCTACAATCCATGGGGTCGCAAGAGTGAGACATGGCTTAGCGACTAAACCACCACCACCACCAAGCAAAGTTAATCACTCATAACATATCAGTATGTGACTTTCTGGTATTTAAAGGCTGTTTTACCTGGCTGACTTTCCTGGTGGCTCAGAAGGTAAAGCATCTGCCTACAATGTGGGAGACCCAGGTTTGAACCCTGGGTTGGGAAGCTCCTCTGGAAAAGGTAAATGGCAACCCACTCCAGTACTCTTGCCTGGAAAATCCCATGGACGGAGGAGCCTGGTAGGCTACAGTGCATGGGGTCACAAAGAGTCAGACACGACTGAAGCAAATAAACTTTCTTTACTGAAATATAATTTTGTTTTCTAACTTTCTTCCTTGTTAACACAATAACAAAAGCATTTCCCATCTTTTTAAGTCCCTTTACAAATAGCATTTTGATGGCTACAAATACAGTCATTTTCTTAATACCTTTTTTATTGTTAATGTTGGTAAAGAGACATTAGATATAAATATTGTGTTCAGCTACCACTTACGTTGGTTGTGTGTGTGTGGTTGAAGTTGTTGGTAGGCGATCTGGGCTGGAGGCAAATATGCGTTATCTCCCCCACGTCAATTTAGATAAGAGTTAAATGAATCTTTGATGAATTCTCTGACTCTAACACTGATGCCAGGCTCAGGCAAGGGGGTGGGAGTAGAACTGAGAAGGAGAGATTGAGGGCAAAAAAGAGAGGAAAGTGGGGAAGAGAAGAGGGGCACTAGAGAGAAAGGGTGAAACAGAAGAGAGGAAGGAAAGAAGGAAAAGAGTTGGATAAACTAATCTGACAATTACATGGTTATGCCTAGCCAAGATGGCCAGGTTGGAATGAACCTTTCAGAATACCATGTGTTAACTAGCTATCTCATTGCCTTCTCATAAGTTCAATGCAACTTTTTCAGACCAGCATGTGCATTCATGTGACATATTCCATCTCCTGATATGGGCAGTTGCAGCGCTTTAGAAGCCAGTCTTGTTTCCAGGAATGTGTATTACAATGAGAAACTGCGAAATTAGATTCCTTGCTGCCCTTTTACCTCCTTAACTGCTTGGTATTACTACAGTTGCCTTTGTGATGGAGGCCCTGAATCCTTGGCCTCAAACCAGCCATGGTCCCCTGGGACTGTACACAGCAGTACTCTGAAATTCCTACTTACTAGCTCCTTCAACAAGACTGATGCTGAAAAAGCTTTGCTTCTGCTTTCAGCATTCATCACATTCCTTATAAATGAAACATGAATGTAATTCATATTTCTTCTAGGGAGAGAGGTTTTAGAGGCTTCATTTATTCATTCATTCAACAAATATTTATCAGATCCCTTCTGCACTTAAAATACCATGGCAGGCACTGTGAAGGATACACAGGAACGTAAGCATAGTTCCTACCCTTAGGAGTCAAGTCTACCAAGTTCTGTTAATTTCACCTCTTCAGTATCTCTTACATCCATCCACTTCTATCCATCCTAACTACAATAGCCTTAATTCAAGCAATCATTGTCCTCTTCCTAGATTACCATATTTTAAGAATTTGATCAAATTATTTCTGTGCTTTAAAACATTCATTGTCAGGCCAAATCTCTTGATCTTTACCATGACATATAGGGCCCTAGGGAATCTGGACTCTGTTAATCCTAAAACAGTATCTCTCGATTTCCAAACACTTTAGCCATCTTAAATTCCTTGTAGTTCTTTAAGTGTGTAATGCTCTATTTACTCTCATGATTTTGTGTATGCTCTTTCTTCAGCCTCCTTCTTCTCACCTTACTGTCCACATCTCACCTCCTATTTATCTACCAATAGATGTTCATTGTTTAGTTCTTAAACTAGGTATGGCTTCCACCAAGACAACTTGTTTGTCTACTCATGTACCTGTCCATCTCTAAACCGAGTTGTGTTCCCCTTCTCTGTATTCCATGATGCTTTTTTATACTACCTTTTTCAAACCTCATTATTGCTTATTTGCACTTGCCTCTACTAGGCTAATAATTCCATGAGTTGGGTACTATTATTTTCTATTGCATTCCCAAAATTTCAAATAGCACCTGGTACATTGTATTTTTAAGTAAGACTATCTTAAATTGACTTATTGTATTAAGAAAACTGTTTTACCATTTAGGAGCTCTTAAAGACACCAACAATGCTTCATACACCACACATTCATATGTTACATATAAGCAAGAATACGTATGCTTGAGTGGTAGGTTCATAGGCAGTGTTATTGGTTAGCATAAGACATACAACTTATAACTTAAGAAATTAGACCCTCAGGACTTGAATTTCTTTCCTTTTCCATGTATGATCAGAAGAGATGAGGTACAGTGGAGGCCATGTGATTGCAGGGTCTGAAACCTTAAAAGCTCCATTGAATGGAGGGTTTGAGTTAGAGGTGAAGGAAGTGAGAGAGGGGCAGGAGTGAAGGTAAAGGAAGATGTGAATGGATAGGTGTAAGACTTCAGAGAGTAAGGTAGAAAGATTTGGACAGTGTATGTAGACAAGAGAGAACTGCATATGGTCATCAAATCTCATATTCTCAGAACATGTTCCTGGCTTGCCAGATGCCATGAAAGTTGGCAGAGTTCACTCCTAGGAAACATTGCCTGGCAAATGGACACAAGGGTTTTCCACGTTGAGAACCAGAAACCCACTGCTGATTTATCAGGGATTCACAGGGGACTTTGTAGGATGCCTCCAGGCACCAAACAGCTCCTTACCTTCTCCTAATACAGGAAGAAGTAAAAATATGTAGAAAAATAAAATGGTATCTATAAAACGGTAAAGTCATGTATAAAAGATATCACAGCAGAAATATTAGCAGCAGCCATTGCTGCAGCCGGAGTGAGAGCACCTTAAAAGCAGTTTATAATTTCTGCAGCCTGAGTATTTCCTTTAATTCATCAATATGTAAAAGTCCCCACCACTGAGAGAACTAAGGAGGGATGGGAAAGCAACCTTCCTTGCCCCCAGTGACCTAATAACATGAAAAGTGAATTGAACCCATGGTCAGTAAAGCTCCCTGGGTAAAAAAGGATGAGTACCAAATGAATGTCTTGCTTGAAAGAAGCACACAACAGAAACTGTTAATATGTGCGGGGCCACTTCTGAGTACCCCACATCTTCTTTGACATGCCACTGTTGGATGCTGGTGATCCATGTGGCCACCACACTACATAAAGTCTGGCCCATACTTGTTTTTAATTAAATCCCCCTAAAGGATGGTCAAATCGACCTGTCTTCGCTGGAAGAGTAGCTGTGAATCAGTGTCCTGAGAATACATACTTTCCCCATGGCCTTCCTCTATCCCCAGAGGCTGTCACTTTGCCTCACTGATCTATGTCTCTCTCTCCCTGGCTTTTGAGCAGAAGCATGACGAAGACAGAGAACGAAAACCCAGTGTAGTTTCCATAGCAACATTCTTAGAAAGAAATGAAAGAGGGAAAAAAGTGAAACTCTACTATGATTTGAGTTCTGAGCCTCAGTGAATGAGCTGCCTGTTGTAAACAGTCAGTGCTAGATGGTTATTTATGTAAGAACAATAGAGTGGGCTCCCCAGGTGGCTCTAGTGATAACCCACAGAAGACAATAAGAGACAGAGGTTCCATCCCTGGGTTGGGAGGATCCCCTGGAGGAGGATGGCAACTCACTCCAGTATTCTTGCCTGGAGGATCCCCTTGGACAGGGAAGCCTGGCAGGCTATAGTCCACAGTGCTTGTGGAGTAGAGCAAGACTGAAGTGGCTTAGCACACAATAGAGATACATCAGCATTCCTTCAGTTCCAGATTTTTCCAGTAGAGGGTGGAAACTTGAATAGCATAAGACCTACATGAAGGGAAATACGTATACCTCTTTCATACATATACCTTTTGATCTGATATTGGACACTCTATTAAAGAGCACAGCCTATTAATGTTTATTCTGGTATCCTGGTATTTTCACTAACTTTGAGATAGATAGCATATAAAATATTTGTTATCTCACTTCAAAGAGCATATTAAAACCTGAAAGACAAACAAATACTGAATAAATTTTCTGAAGCAAAGCAATGTACTACACATGAATAAAATGCAAACTGAAAGCCAGTACTTTGAGTACATATGGATTGCACTGAAGAACTCAGTGCTGAGTGGTGTTAATGAAAGAACCTTCAGTGAAGATGGCACTTGGGCTTATAAAAATGAAGAAATATGAATTGGTAGTCACCCAACAGAAACTTTTCCTGTGTGAAATGAAGCAGAATGAAAAACTCTAAGCTTCCAGGTGAAATAGGTAAAGGTATACCTGGGGTAGTACATTTCGCTTGTTTGTCTAAGAAAGAGAAAAGTGTTTGGTAGGATAGGCAGGATAAGTGTGTTATTGAAAAACAAAAATTTGTATTTAATTTTAAAGGCAGCAGGTAGTTCTGAGATGTTCTTGAGTTGCTCAGGGATCTTAAGTACTAAGTGCTTGAGAAACATGACATGTAGCAGCATATAGAAGACATCCCTTGGCTATAGGATAAACCATACCAGGGACAGAAAAACCCAAAGTGAATTTTAAATGCATACACTTTTTGCGTGGAAGGTGAGTCTAGTCATTCTAATAATGGCAAGATAAGAATAAATTGAATGTCTACTCTTTTCCCCTTAGAGAAGACCCTTTAACATTTCTTTTAATTTTGGCTTAATTTTGATGAACACTTTTAGCTCTTTGTGGTTTGTTTTTAACTAGGAAATTCTATATCATTCCTTTAATTCTAAATGATGATCTTACTGGGCATAAGAGCTTAGGTTGCAGGTTTTTTCCTTTCAATACTGTAAATATCTCATGCCCCTCCCTTCTGGCCTGCAAATTTCTTGGAGAAAAATCAGTTACTTTTATGAAGGTTCCTCTGAAAATGACTGTTTTTCTCTTGCTGCTTTTAGCATTCTCTATCTTTAAGTTTTGCCATTTTAATTCCGGTATGTCTTGGAGTGGGTCTGTGTTCATCTTGTTTGGGACCCTCTGTGGTTCCTGTATTTGAAGATCTGTTTCCGTTTTCAAGTTTGGAAAGTTTTCATCCACAATTTCACCAAATGCATTTTCAATACCTTTTTCTTTGTCTTCTCCTCCTGGGACCTCTATGATGTCAATGTTGGTATACTTGATGTTGCTCCAGAGATCTTTGAACTGTTCTCATTTTTGTTTTATTTTTTTGCTCTTCTTATTGGGTAATTTCCATTATTCTTTCTTCCTGATTACTTATGCATTCTTTGTATCACCTGCTGCTGCTGCTGCTGCTGCTAAGTCACTTCAGTCTTGTCTGACTCTGTGCGACCCCATAGACGGCAGCCCACTAGGCTCCTCTGTCCCTGGGATTCTCCAGGCAAGAATACTGGAGTGGGTTGCCATTTCCTTCTCCAGTGCATGAAAGTGAAAAGTGAAAGTGAAGTTGCTCAGTTGTGTCTGACTCTTGGTGAGCCCATGGACTGCAGCCTACCAGGCTCCTCCGTTTTAGTTATTTTATTCTCCAGTTCGAACTGTTTTTTTCTTATATTTTCTAGTTCCTTATTAAGATTCTCACTGTGTTCATCTGTTTATTTTCCCAAATTCAGTTAGCATTCTTATTACTAATGCTTTGAACTCTTTATCTGGTAAATTATTTGTTTTGTTAGCTGCTTTTTCAGGGGTTTTCTCTTATTCTTTGAATTGAAACAGATTCCTCTGTCTTCTCATTTTGCTTAAGTATCTCTGAAATTAGGTAAAATGGTTACCTATCAGGGTCTTAAAGGGACGTTCTTGTGTAGGGGAATTCTTACACAATCTGCATGTGCTGAGTGCCTTTGGTGGAGAGCTGGATTTGATGTGAGCATGAGTGATATCTTGCCCCTGGATGTGCTTGAATATCTATTCTAAGATGGACTTCACATGATGATAACACTTGCAACCATTTGCTAAGAGCTCACAATATAGCCAGTATTGCACTCAATAAATTTCATGCACTATCACATTTACAGTCTTCAAAAATAACCCAAAGAGGTTAATGCCCATTTTAATGAAAATGGGGGGGGGGGGGTTAAATACTCACAGCTGATGAGACTGACATTTGAACCAGACTCCAAAGCTCATGACCCTTCAATTGGAGCCTACTGTGTGTGAGTCATGTGTTGTAAGAGCTGAATGAGATGAAGAGAGATTGCCATGGCTTGATGTTAAGTGGGTTAGGGTGAAGAAGAAAACTCCAAAGACAGGGCAACAGCAACATCAGGAGTAATGGAGATATTTGAAGGACAGGACTTCAGCATGTCATTTTCAGTTTGGAGAGAAACTGTCCCCGTAGTTTTCATTGATTGCATTTTAATTGATAGCAGCAGGGGTAGCTCTGTGTACCTTTTGATAAGCTTTCTATAGTCTGGAAATTTTCAGATATTGCAGGGGATTGGAGCACCCGAATTAATGCACTTTCTACTCATGCTAATGTGTGCCCTAGGAGGCAGAAGAAGGTCAGCCTGAAAAGAGAACCACCGGTAGCTGAAGTTAGAATTGTTCTTTCTACCAGCCTTCAGCAATATGTCCTTTTTAACTTTCTCTAGCCCTCCTCTTGCAAAGTTAAAACTTTTGGTCTAAGTTTTAATAGAACTCGAGCAAGTGTTCAATCCTAAAATCTTAATATACGTGTCTAAAATTTGTCCAAGTCTCCCTCCACAAAGGCATGTGAAGAAAGAAAGCATTTCATGTTTCATTGCATATTTTCCTCAATTCCTTTCCCGAATGATAACCCCGGGGTCTAATATTAATAGCATGTTTTCTGCTTCTTTACCTAATTTGCATGGTGAATACTTTATAGTACAAAATATCCACTGATGGGTAAGGAAGGATGAAAAGGATAGTGACGGTTTCATGTCAACAACAGGGGAATGTGGGTTTGGGTTTAGCTTAATTCTGAACAGTGATGAGGGGGATTAACACTAAGATGCAACAACACCAAGATGCCACAACGCTGATGTTACCAGCTTCTCTGCCCCTTGAGACAAGGCAGAAGTTTATAGGCATAGAGTTTAGAATATGGATTCTTTAGCCAGAGACTAAATTCAAGTCCTGGCTTCATTAGTTCCTAATTCTGGGACTTGGCTAGATACTTAATACACTTCAGTCTCTGTTTCCTCACCTGAAAAATGGAAATAGTAGTAGCACCAATTTATTTAGTAATTATGATTAGAAATATTATATACGAAATGTATAAAACAGCCTGGATCTTTATGTGATTGGAGACAACTGTTATTAAGAGCAAAGATGGCTAGACAGGCAGTGAAGTTAATGCAGCCAGAGAGAAAGAGGACTTTGCATGGCAGAACCACAGTGATGACTTCAAAATGAGATAGGAGATGAGGCTGAAAGAGCCTGGAAAATGGGTTTCTACACAGTATCTACACAGGACCACACAGCACGCACATGCATATGTCATGCTAACCCTGGGAAGCACAGAGCCTCCCAGGCAGAGAATCACCTGTATACACCCATGTGTGTGCATTTGAGTGTGTGTGTGGTGGTCCATGCTCACATGCATGCACATTCTTCCACTCAACACTCAATTGCAGAAATAGGTGTCTTCTCCTTCTTCCTTGCTCAGTCTCATTGAATACAAGTAAAAACCAAAATTTCACAGTTGGGCATAAAGGACTTTTAACGTCTTCACATACACATACAAAGAATCAATTTCCCTGATTAGAAACAAAACTGACAATAGCAACTATTGTTAGAATAACACCTCGTTTAGTTGTAAGGAATAATTGTCATCCTGACATATATCCGTTTCATCATTTGCATGTCAGTTACTCTGGTAGGTTTACAGAATACATCTTTGACAAACAATTTGTCTAATTACTTTGGTTGTTCCTGTGGAAACCGCAACCCAGGTTAGACTTGCTTAAATACTACAGTGTCTACATAGAATGGAATTGCCCTTCATCTAGCAATAGAGATCTGGAAGGTCTACTATTTTAAGATAATCAGTGGGCTACCCTAGACTCTTCAGTTATCTCAAAACCCAGTTGTCAGTGACTGTAGCCAGTCCAGGTACCTAAGATTTTGTCCAAGTTACAATCTGTAACCATTTCTGTTTTATGTACTCTTACCTTACATTTTTAAACTTGTAGTTACAGTGTCCCTATGGTATGGCAAACTTTAGATTTTCAAGCTAGTAATTTCCTATATTGTTTCAATCCATCCTTCATGTGGGCTATAGTATTGATACCCTACACAGTGCATTCCCTTCAATAGCTTCTAAATAATTACTTAAATTCTAATATTGCTTTCTTTCTTGACAATAGTTCTTAAGTGTTAGATCAATCACAGATTAATTGAAACTTCCTCACTATTTTTCCTTTTCTCTCCATAAATTAGCTTTAGTTTCATTTTCTTTCATGGACCTTTCCCCTCTTCTCTTCAGGCATCCTCAGAGGGCAACTAAAATTCTTTGGCTCTGTAGTTTTGAAGTATGCAATTTGGAAGGAATATGGGTCTGGAGGGAATTAAATTAACTAGAAGCACTCTGATTTTTGATTAAATTGCTTTCTTCAAAGATATTAGAGAACATTCCAGGTATTCATTTGAAAATTTTTCTTCAAAAATGGGAAAAATCCATTACAGTTCAGACAATTTTAGTTCCTCTTTTGCTTTACTTCTAAGGTTTGTACTCAAAATACCTTTATCACGTCTTTAGTACAAAGTCCCAGACATTAAGAAAATACATTTATTGAATTTAATTTGGTGAAAATGAGAGACAGGAAATGGAGAGTGAGACTCAATCAGAATATAAAGAGAAAGTAGAAAGCCAGAGCAGTAAGGCATGGAGGAGCTGTGGTGGTGGTGGTGTAGTTGCTGACTGGTGTCCTACTCTGGCAACCCCATGAACTGTAGCCTGCTAACTCCTCTGTCCATGGAATTTCCCAAGCAAGAATACTGAAGTGGGTTGCCATTTCCTTTGCCAGGGGATCTTCCCGACCAAGGAATTGAACCCACATCACCTGCATTGCAGGCAGATTCTTTACCCACGGAGGTATGGAGGGGCTGTATCCTAAAGCCAAGGGTGAAAATTTCCAATGATGGAGAATTTAAACAGTGGTCAAAAACTATGAGAATAATGTGCAGAAAGAACAAAGGACATAACCCTGTGGAAGAGGTTCTGAGAGTATGACTCTTAAGACAACAGTTTTGTGCAGGGAGGGTAGAAAAAACTATAGGGAGCCATCATGGATGTCAACGAGGCCACCAGTCAGCATATTTCTCCCTTTCTGAATGGGTGAAAAGTAATTGTGTGATGGTGAGAAATCAATGAGGATCTGTTGATAGTCAGCATGACTCAGGCCTTGGCTGGACCACTGTATCTATTCTTCAAATTATTTTACTGGAGGCTGTGCCTCAGAAAACACCGCAAGAGACACAGCAAAAAAATCAGCCCAAGAATGGCCATTGAACATCTGCACGTTTTAAAGCTTATCATGTGGATGACTAGGTTTTCAGTTGTTCTCATTGCTTAGGTCTGCTTGTTTCACGTAGGCACTCAGAGAATGTATAGCGCACTTGGAGAGCTATTAATAAAACAGTGGTTGCAATTTAGGAAATGCCATCGTGAACTCCTTATTGCCAAATTTAGACTTAAATTGAAGAAAATAGGGAAAACCACTAGACCATTCAGGTATGACCTAAATCAAATCCCTTACGATTACTCAGTGATAGTGAGAAATAAATTTAAGGGACTATATCTGATAGAGTGCCTGATGAACTATGGATGGAGGTTCATGACATTGTACAGGAGACAAGGATCAAGACCATCCCCATGGAAAATAAATGCAAAAAAGCAAAATGGCTGTCTGAGGAGGCTTTACAAATAGCTGTGAAAAGAAGAGAAGTGAAAAGCAAAGGAAAAAAGGAAAGATATACCCATCTGAATTCAGAGTTCAAAGGAATAGCAAGGAGAGGTAAGAAAGCCTTCCTCAGTGATCAGTGAAAGAAATAGAGGAAAACAACAGAATGGGAAAGACTAGGGATCTCTTCAAGAAAATTAGAGATACCAAGGAAACATTTCATGCAAAGATGGGGACAATAAAGAACAGAAATGGTATGGACCTAACAGAAGCAAAAGATATTAGGAAGAGGTGGCAAGAATACACAGAAGAACTATACAAAAAAGATCTTCACGACCCAGATAATCACAATGATGTGATCACTCACCTAGAGCCAGACATCCTGAAATGCGAAGTCAAGTGGGCCTTAGGAAGCATCACTAGGAACAAAGCTAGTAGAGATGATGGAATTCCAGTTAAGCTATTGCAAATCCTAAAAGATGATGCTGTGAAAGTGCTGCACTCAATATGCCAGCAAATTTGGAAAACCCAGCAGTGACCATAGGACTGGAAAAGGTCAGTTTTTCATTCCAATCCCAAAGAAAGGCAATGCCAAAGAATGCTCAAACTACCACAAAATTACACTCATCTCACATGCTAGTAAAGTAATGCTCAAAATTCTCCAAGACAGGCTTCAGCAGTACATGAACCATGAACTTACAGATGTTCAAGCTGGTTTTAGAAAAGGCAGAGGAACCAGAGGTCAAATTGCCAACATCTGTAGGATCAACGAAAAAAGCAAGAGAGTTCCAGAAAAACATCTATTTCTGCTTTATTGACTACGGCAAAGCCTTTGACTGTGTGGATCACAATAAACTGGAAAATTCTGAAAGAGATGTCAATAGCAGACCACCTGATCTGCCTCTTGAGAAATCTGTATGCAGGTCAAGGAGCAACAGTTAGAACTGGACATGGAACAGCAGACTGGTTCTGAATCAGGAAAGGAGTAAGTCCATGCTGTATATTATCATCCTGATTATTTAGCTTACATGCAGAGTACATCATGAGAAATGCTGGGCTGGATGAAGCACAAGCTGGAATTAAGTTTGCCTAGAGAAATATCAATAACCTCAGATATGCAGATGACAGCACACTTATGGCAAAAAGTGAAAAACTAAACAGCCTCTTGATGAAAGTGAAAGAGGGAAATGAAAAAGTTGGCCTAAAGCTCAACATTCAGAAAAAAAGATCATGGCATCCAGTCTCTTTACTTCATGGGAAATAGATGGGGAAACAGTGGAAATAGTGACAGACTTTAATTTTGGGGGCTCCGAAATCACTGTAGATGCTGACTGTAGCCATGAAATTAAGACGCTTACTCCTTGGAAGGAAAGTCATGACCAACCTACACAGCATATTAATAAGCAGACATATTACTTTGCCAACAAAGGTCCATCTAGTCAAAGCAATGGTTTTTCCAGTAGTCATGTATGGATGTGAGAGTTGGACTGTAAGGAAAGCTAAGCGCCAAAGAATTGATACTTTTGAACTGTGGTGTTGGAGAAGACTCTTGAGAGTCCCTTGGACTGCAAGGAAATCCAACCAGTCCATCCTAAAGGAAATCATTCCTGAATACTCATCGGAAGGACTGATGTTGAAGCTGAAATTCCAATACTTTGGCCACCTGATGCGAAGAACTGGCTCATTGGAAAGGACCCTGATACTGGGAAAGATTGAGGGTGGGAGGAAAAGGGGACAGCAGAGGATGAGATGGTTGGATGGCATCACCGACTCAATGGGCATGAGTTTGAGTAAACTCTGGGAGTTGGTGATGAACAGGGAGGCCTGGCATGCTGCAGTCCATGGGCTCGCAAAGAGTCGGACACTACTGAGCAACTAAACTGAACTAAACTGTGAACTAAGGTTGATCTTCCTGAAAGGAAACCCATCCTACCATTCTTCTCTGATATATTTTAATGGATTCCAGTTGCCTTAGTATTACACCTGAGTTTCTTAAGATGACTTGAAAAGTTCTTCATTTGGGGTCTAACTTTCTGGTGGGCTAATTATTTTCACTATTTCTTCACACCTTTTTCTTCCCATCGTTACTGAATAACTTGCATTTTCTTAACAAACACAATGAGTTCTACTGTACTTGGAGGCTGCCAGGCATGCTGTTCGATCTGCTGTGTGGTTCCATCCCTACTATGGTTTTTGGCCTTTCCTGTATTTAGTTCAAGATATGTCTCCAATATTAGAACATTAAGGAAAAGCTTGCCATATCTGACTGAAAAGCTCTTCCCTAGTCTTGGTGCTTACCCCACCATAGCATGAATGCCTCTTTTCCATCTCTCCCATTAGACAGAAATAGTTTTTAGGGAGGTGTCATGTAATCCAATCAGTTTTGCTCCCCATTGCCTGCAAAGTGTCTGATGTATAAATTTGTTCATATTGGTTGAGTGAAAGGCACAGTGAATTGGGGGTAATTTTATTAGAAGATTGAAGAGATAAATAACAGTATTCAATAGAATGGGGACATAGAGATTGTTCAAGAGAACTTTCACATCTGATTAATTTGGTGATATTTAAAGTGACTAAAGAAGACAATTTAGATCCTATAAATGAACTTTATTTAACTGCTCATGAAGGAGATTGTTTCCATTTGGTGAACTGCAAAATGGAATGGAAGGTGGAAAACTTTCATAGGATAAAAAATAAGACGGAGAAAAGCAGAAAATATCTGATTGGCTTGGACAACATAGTCAGCCTTGTTCAGGGTGAGAAAGAACAAAGAATTAAGTATAGAGCCCAGAGATAGCTTGACTTTTAGAATTGGATGACCGGACATACTGAGTTTCTACTTAAAAAAACTGCATTTACAGTGACATGAAAGAAAGTTTTGGTTTGTTGATATGTCACCCCAGGCAGGGGCAGCTCCATCTTGGGCCTAGAAATTTATTTCTACATGGAGAGGACCTGTATTTGACGAAATAAAAAACTCAGAACTTTTTAAAAAGATGAGTTACCCACAACAGTTTATCATGCCTCTGTTTTATGACACCTGAATCTTCTTATGAAGTTAAAACTTTATCTTCGACTTTTTATATGTTGTGATGCTTCCATAAGTGTGTGTATGTATGATTTTTCTCAAAGTAAGTGAAACTTGCATCTTTTGTTTTCTTTAATCTCCCAAAGGTCCTGACAAAGTACCATTTACACAACTGGCATTTTACAGATTTATGCTTACGGAAGTATTTTTTGAATGAAATACTCTTGGAAGATAGGTTTTGCAAAACTGTTAAAATTAAAAACCAAATGATGTCAAATCTATAACTCATTATTTTTACAGATTGGTCATAATATTTCCTTTACATATAAAAAACTGACATTATAAAGGATGAGGCTATACCCTGTATTTTCTTTATTCTGTCAGTAGAATTAAATGTTCTTCAGCAAAATCCCATACCTTTAGAATAGAATGTATCCTGTTGTGGCTATCATTACCAGTGAATTTAAATAGCCTTATCCATTTGAATATTTAATATCAGGCAGATACAGTTAACTCTTTAGATGTTTAATTTTCAATCCAAGACTGTATAGTATTTGTTTAATGTGGAGATACGATTTAAGTATCATAGAAGCTATGACAAGATTTTCTTGGAAATCCACACACAATTTAATAGAACAGTGATTTGCAAAATGTAATTCTTGAACCAGAAGCATGGGTGTTGCATAGTAACTCCTTAGAGATACAAATTCTCAGCTTCTCTAGAAAGTCAAGTCAGGTCTCTTTCCACCAAGTTGGAAAGTCTAGGATGGGCCCAGGCAATCTGTATTTGAAAAAGCCATCCAGGTAATTCTTATGTAAAATAAATTTTGAAATTTATTGGAATAAACTTTTCAGAGCACCAAGTAGTAAGATCAGAGGTGGCTATGGCACTTGAGGACCTCAGGATCTTCTAACCTTGAACTTTCCCTGGGAACTGCCAGTATATTTCCATGCTGCCTCTCCAGTGCCAAACTTTGATTTAGTCTACATTTTCCTGACAGTAGAAGACATCAAGAACTGTTTATCATGTATGGCAAAAGGTCAAAAAATACCTGACCTTGTTGATTTATCAAGTGTTAGAATAACTAAGAATAGAAAACTTGTACAGTAAGTTTTTCAAGTTAAAGATGACTGAAAATACATTGAATCTTCTTGCATGATATATGACTACATGAAAGTCGCTCATTTGTGTCTGACTCTTTGTGACCCCATGGACTGTATAATCCATGGAATTCTCCAGGCCAGAATACTGGGGTGGGTAGCCTTTCCCTTCTCCAGGGGATCTGCCCAACCCAGGGATCGAACCCAGGTCTTGCACATTGCAGGCGGATTCTTTATCAGCTGAGGTACAAGGGAAACCCATGTGACTGCATATGCAATGATAAAACCACTGGATAGTTGGCAAATTTACGTGTTTAGGCACAATATCAATGAGATAGTGAGATGAATTCTTCAGTACCTTTGAGGCAATCGATATCTGTCTCTTTTTAAATGCAAATATCAATTCAATTGTGTTCTTTTCCATTCTGTCTTCCTGATAGTGTTGTTTTTGTTTTATTGTTTTCCTGTCCTCATGTCTCTTCTGATAGTTTCCTATATAGTAAGGGGAGAAGGAAATGGCAACCCACTCCAGTATTCCTGCCTAGATATTCCTTTGAACAGAGGAGCCTGGTGGGCTGCTGGTCATAGGGTCCCACAGAGTCGGACATGACTGAAGCAACTTAGCAGCAGCAGCAACAAGGGGAGTTTAGCAGATTATTAAAGGCTATTTTAGGAAATCATATCAATGTGATATGTCCACTTATATCTTTAGAATGCTCAACAAGTTGATTGCTCATACTTTGCCTGACTTCAGTATTAGTTCTGCAGTCTTGTAACATTGCTTGCTGTTACTAATGTTCGTGTAACATTACTTGCTGACTACCCTATTTGTGTTGGTCAGTGACAAAAGTTATTTAAGAAACATCACATTAGTTGTGGATAGTTTTGTTTTGGTGGATAATTTCCTTTTTATTTAAACATCTCTGGAGGGGAATATGGCTTTTTTGAATAAAATCAAATGGAAAGTAATTTCAACTCTTCAGATCAAAGAGCTGAAGCAAAAGAAAAAATTTTATACATATGCATATTCTTATACATATCACATGTGACAGAGAGAAATGAAAAGTTATGGCTTCATTTTCTTATATCTCTAGGAAGCTATAAAAGTGCATATGTGACTCAGGTCATCTCATAAAGAAAAAATAATATGCAACATATAAAATACAGAGATGTTTAATAGGATTATAAAATCTGGACTGTCTACTTATTTTCTAGTAGCAAATTTATTCATTATTGTCACTATTAATAATAGTAATATCATTATGAATCTGTGAATATATTAAAAACCCCATTATTTGCATTATCCACAAAAGATAATTTTCCCTCTGGGATTTAATTGTGGCTTTTGAAGGAGAGAATTGAAATCATTATGAAGTTCTGCCAGATTGATACCTTTCTGCTCCTGGGTCGTCTACCCATTAATATTTATGTAAGGGTTTTACTTTCTAAGTGAGAGGAGTGGCTTAAATATAAGGCTGTGTGATGTGTTGAAAATGTGAAAAGGTGATATGCAGCTCAGTGTTCTCACACTTGGATCTGTAGCCAGTTTGGGAGGAGGACCCAGGTCTCCTTTGAATAAGAAAATATGACACCTCCATTTTTGTTTTTGCCCACCAGTGCAGTGGAGGGCTAAGGAAGGCTGTCTTTTCATGCGTCTCAGGAGGTCTCTGGTTTACTAACTGGAGAGAGAGCTGAGGCTCAGAATAATAGTGTCAGAACAGCCAGTTTAACCTCGCTCCATCATTTGTGACAATGTTTACTTACTGGTGTAGGGCATATCTTGCTTTTGTTTTGGGCTAGTGTGGCATTCTCTTCTGTTCGGTTTTTCTCAGCTGAGCACAAGCTGTTGTGGATAAAACAAGACAATCCCTCCTGAAGTGAGCCACATAAAACTTTTGGTTTCTGTGGCTGGTGCACACATCCATAGACATTGTAAAAATTTCAGAATATAAAGAAGTCACTTTTTAGCAGTTGTGAACCACTTATTAACAGATGTGGGTGAATTAAGGAGGCACAGACATTCGTTTCTCCAGAGAACACATATTTCCAATCATGATGTTTGTGTGTCTGAGTGTATATTAATAGAGAATTTCCCATTTTGTAATTTAAGAGATCTCATGTACTAATCGGATGAAAAATCCACCAGGACTAGATAAGAACAAGAGATGGTAAGGAAGAGAATTCATGATAGAGCTGTCTTTTGTATGAGTCATAAACTTAGGTCCTGATGTAGCAGCTTGGGTACTTTTCTGAGTCAGTTCTGAACCACTGCCCCATTCCAGTAATAACGTGGGGATCAAATAAAACATCCTCCAAGGAGGCATTTAGTGGTGAGCTAAGGCTGAGAGCCTTCAAGGACATTTATCTCCATAGTAGCAACGTTTGACTCTTTGTGGTTTCCACAAATCTCTGTAAAAGGCATTGATCGCCACTGTCAGTATGATTAGAGGAAGCACTGATACATAGCATGTTTATGATTAAAAATACAAAAAAAACAATTCATGCACTTAACACGTCATGACAAAGATTTCACTTTCTTAGGAAAAGATAAATTTTACTTTTTAAAGAGGTGCTTTCTATTTTTGATATTTTTCTTTCATTGCTTTGGCAGTTATCTGAGAATCATCCCAGTCTGAGGGCCAGGCAAGTGGCCCTTGGTCTGTGATCTTAACCAGTTCACTTGACTTCTCTGGCCCTCATCATCCGTGTCTTTAAAATAAGATCATTGTTTCTTTAATATGTTCTCCACCTCCAAAATTTGTGCAGTTCTATTATATAGCCATTATTCCACATAGCTCTTCCAATATGCATTAGTGTTCCTGGAATGATTATCAGATATTTTGCCCACACCCAACATTTGTTGACTACCTAGTATGTAATTGAAAATGTTAATCATGCATGAGGAAAGAAATGTAGAAAACAACATTGTATAGCATGTCATCTTTGACCTCTGGGAATTTTGCAAGGGAAAAATGTTAAATTCCATAAGGAAGTTACAAAGTGTATTATCATATACAACAGGGATTCTCAGCATCCTACTTTTGACATTTGAGACAGAGGGATGGTTCTCTGTTGTGAGAGATTTTCTGTGCATTGTAGATGTTTGGCATCATCCATAGTACAGTTAGGCACCAGTAGCTTTCCTCCAATTTCAATAGTGAAAAATGTCTCTAAAGATTTCAGAATGTTCCTGAGGATCAAAGTTGTCCTGGTTGGTAATCTTTGCACCGCTACTGCTGCTAAGTCGCTTCAGTCGTGTCCAACTCTGTGCGACCCCATAGACGGCAGCCCACTAGGCTCCCCTGTCCCTGGCATTCTCCAGGCAAGAACACTGGAATGGGTTGCCATTTCCTTCTCCAATGCATGAAAGTGAAAAGTGAAAGTGAAGTCATTCAGTCGTGTCCGACCCTCAGCGACCCCATGGACTGCAGCTTTCCAGGCTCCTCTGTCCATAGGATTTTCCAGGCAAGAGTACTGGAGTGGGGTGCCATTGCTTTCTCCGAATCGCTGCACTAGAGGAAAACAATAACATCTGTGGAATTTTCAGAGAAGGCTCATTAGAGAGGATTTATTTGACCCGGGTCTTAAAATATGAGGGCTAATTAAGGCTATAAATACATGTTGTATTCATATTGATACTCTTGCTGTTGCAGAACATGCAATGTTTTGAGGTGATGATGAGAGGGAGTTATAAATAAGGATAGTGGTTGAGCATCATCTTTGGAGTAGGATAAAACTGGATTCAAGCCCTGAATCCAAAACTTTACTAGTCATGTGGCCTTGGTCAGGTAATCTAATAGTTTCTATCTGTGATAATGATAAATGTAATATATAAAGTCTGATAATGATAAATGTAATATAGAAAGTTTTTGAAATTATATATATGTGTGTGTGTGGTATACACACACACACACATGCAAAATGTCACAGTAGATTAATTGTATATGCTAATGTGACATGACATCCTATGGGACATATATATGTCCTTAGCACTGTGTTTGTCATAAAAAGCAAGTGGTAGGATTATCATGGTGAGTCATACATCAACTACAGGGTGTTGACACCCTAAACTCAGCCCATAAGTTGTGAGTTTTGTTGCAAGTTTCTTGTTACTCATGGGGCTTCATTGGTAGCTCAATAGTAGACAATCGGCCTGCCAATGCAGGAGGCACGGCTTTGATCCCTGGGTCAGGAAGATCCTCTGGAGAAGGAAACGGCAACCCATTTCAACACATGAATAGAGGAGCCTCATGAGCTACAATCCATAGGGTCGCAGAAGAATTGGGCATGACTTGGTGTTCAGTCCTGGGTGTTCTTTGGAAGGAATGACGCTAAAGCTGAAACTCCAGTACTTTGGCCACCTCATGCGAAGAGTTGACTCATTGGAAAAGACTCTGATGCTGGGAGGGATTGGAGGCAGGAGGAAAAGGGGATGACAGAGGATGAGATGGCTGGATGGCATCACCAACTAAATGGACGTGAGTTTGAGTGAACTCAGGGAGTTGGTGATGGACAGGGAGGCCTGGCGTGCTGTGATTCATGGGGTCACAAAGAGTTGGACATGACTGAGCGACTGAACTGGTGACTAAACAACAACAAATCATGTTATTCATAGTGAAATACTAACATGTGAGTGGTTTAATTTTATATTCATGAGATTGAACAATATTTTTAATATTTCAACTCTAACTCACTGATACACTTTCTTAAGTATTAGAGAAAAAGTGGAGTTAAAGCCAACATGTGATAATTGAGTTTAATGCTGCATGTGTTGATGGAGGGGTATCAGGAGCAAATGTTAATATGCATCAGGACTGGGAACTCCTGCTTAGGCAATTGCTCAGGCTGGGATTAATAAATTTCCCTTGCCTAGCTGACCAAGTCTAAGTTTTCTATTACATAATGATCTTGAGACATGGAAGTCAGCCCTCATCAGTGAGGTCCTCATAATGCTGGAGAGAGATAATGCTTGGAATATTCAAGTGTTTGGCTCTGGGCTTGTGCTTGGGCAACAGTCTGAGGAAGGGAGTAGGACATGAAATTGAAATCTTGGATTGTTGTTGTTTTTGTTCAGTAGCTCAGTCATGTCTGATTCTTTGCAACCCCATGGACTGCAACATGCTAAACTTCCCTATTCTTCACCATCTCCCTGAGTTTGCTCAAACTCATGTCCATTGAGTTGGTAATGCCATCCAACCATCTTGTCCTCTGTTGTTCCCTTCTCCTCCTGCCTTCATCTTTCCCAGCATCAGGGTCTTTTTCAATGAGTTGGTTCTTTGCATCACATGGCAAAAGTATTGGAACATCAGCATCAACCCTTCCAATGAATATTCAGGGTTGATTTCATTTAGGTTTGACTGGTTTGATCTCCTTGCAGTCCAAAGGACTCTCAGGAGTCTTCTCCAATACCACATTTCAAAAGCATCACTCTTCGGCACTCAGCCTTCTTTATGGTCCAAGTCTCATATCCATACTGGAAAAACCATAGCTTTGACTATATGGACCTTTGTTGACAAAGTGATGTCTCTGCTTTTTACTATGCTGTCTAGGTTTATTGTAGTTTTTCTTCCAAGTGGCAAGTGTCTTTTAATTTTGTGGCTGCAGTCACTATCCATAGTGATTTTGGAGCCCCA
The DNA here is from genome assembly GCF_003369695.1 of Bos indicus x Bos taurus. Lineage (NCBI taxonomy): Eukaryota > Metazoa > Chordata > Mammalia > Artiodactyla > Bovidae > Bos > Bos indicus x Bos taurus. The sequence continues at coordinate 62,529,880 of NC_040076.1, read as the reverse complement.
GAAAATAAAATCTGTCACTGTTTCCATTGTTTGCCCATCTATTTGCCATGAAGTGATGGGACCAGATGCCATGATCTTAGTTTTTTGAATGCTGAGTTTTAGACTACCCTTTTCACTCTCCTTTTTCACCTTCATCAACAGGTTCTTTAGTTCCTCTGTACTTTCTGTCATAAGGAAGGGTGGTGTCATCTGCATATCTGATGTTATTGATATTTCTTAATATTTTTCACTATAGTTACCTGTTCAAGTTATTTTGTTAACATTGCCTTGACTCAGTTAATTATAGTTATTAAAAACAAATTTCCAGTTTTGAAACTTCTGCAATTTCAGTGTATTCAGTCTTGGAATAAATGGTCATAGTAGAGCTAAAGGAAGGCATATTCATATAATGCTTAAAACTAACAGCAGTCAGTTCCCCAAGGTGAGCATCTCTTCCAAACACTGCATGTTTTATTTTGATGGAGGAAGATTTTACTGTATGATCTGTTAAGCTTGAGCCTTTTTCAACGACCACTCCTTTATAAGACTGCTGCTTCAAGTAGAATGTTGCACTGGTACCAAACCCTGAAAAACACACATGTGACTATTACTAATAAGTGGCAACTCCAGCCATGGCTACTTAACCATCCCTGGGAGAGGCTTGCCTGAGGAGAAAGGTGATTAATGTCACAATAAGAGATTAATTGCATATGTTCTGTGTGACATGACATCCCATGGGACTTAAGAATATATTTGTGGCTTTATAAAGCATATTGTAAATACCAGGCTCAGCTTTGGCTGTGACCCTGCCAAACACAGGGCTGATGTCATTTGTCATATTCAGACATTGCCTTTTAAAAACATTCTTGTTCACGCGCAACCAAGGTGTGATGTGTTTGATGGCTCTGAGGAAGTTTTTGTTTTTATAATAGGTGATAGAGAAACAGAAAGACAGCTGAAGGGGGATGAGGGAGTGGGCCATGGGAGGGAGGAAAAACATGTCACTCACGGGAGTGGGGGAATGGTGGTCTTGCTGTTTGACTAATGAAAGTTACTAGACAGATGTTCTTGTATCTTCCATGGCTCTCATCAGTTGACCTATGCTTAATGGAAAATCTGTGAAAGAAGAGAATCCTTTTGAGAGAAGACAACCTCAGAACCTGCCAGTGAGGGGTTAGGCATTGCCAGTGTTTAACTAATGTATTTTGAAATTTTCATTGGCAGTGAAAATAGTGAATTGTAGGGACTGGGAATTTATTATATATATAAAGAAGAGTAACTGTACCATTTCACTGTTGTCCAGTTATTAACTTATTAGTTTCACAATCTTCTATCATTTGACTTCAGATTGGACTTAAGAGTCAGTATTTGGATCAAATATGTATCTTATGTCTATTTTCTGAGTGATCTGTTTTTTTCTAATCATCAACACTCCTTGCTGTGCAGCCTAAATGATTGGTTTGTCTTACTGAATTTCCAGCTCTGGTTAGAGCTTTGAATACCTCAGACTGAATAGAATCAGAAAATATTCTTACTTATAGCAGACAGATGTTCAAAACATAAAACCTCACCCAAAAGGGGATTGGGTATACTTCCATCCTTCTGGCCACTGCAGTGACAAACAGTGGCTGTAGTCCATTAAATAATTAATGTTATTTTGAGTAATACTCCTTCTACCTGAGTCCCTGGAGCTTAGTTTCATTAATGCCTTTGCCTATTTCTCTTTCTGTGCTTTAACACAATGTGCAGCTTCTCAATGGGCTTCCCAGGTGGCGCTAGTGGTAAACCTGTCAATGCAGAAGACATAAGAGACACGGGTTCAATCCCTGGGAAGATCCCCTGGCGAGGGAATGGCAACCACTCCAGTATTCTTGCCTAAAGAGTCGGACACAACTGAGTGATGTAGCATGCCCGTACACACACAGCTTCTCCTGGCCTAGGATATCCCTAGGATATCTAGGATAAATCCCTAGGATAATAGGGAAGGTGTGATGAGATAATGAAAGTACTTCAAGGGGAATTGAAGTTTACTCTCCCATTGCTTGAGTTATTGTGATTATGTGTATTCTGAGCTGAAGCAGAGTGTGAGGTTCCTATGTATAGGGCTGAATTATGTTATCATTATGAGAGGCTGACCCCTCAGCTCTAGAAGGTGATAATTGATAAGGATGGGACTTGCAGCATTCTCTCTGCCTCTCTCTCCTCTGCTCTGTTTAACTTGCCTTTGTCCCAACTCCTGTATTTCTTCCTGTACTTCATTTCTAGCCTCAGTTTCTTCTTTGCTATGTTTTGTTTTCAAATTTATTTTCAAGTTTTGAAGGTGAGAATTGTGCTATCAATAGGAAGGACAAATATGCTTCGACATGTCAGTCTTGCTATGAGTGAAACTGTTTACTTCTCTGTGATTGTCTTTATCTTCATTAAAAATTAGTCCTTCTTTCCGTTAATTTACTCATTTATTTATTCTCAACAATTCTTTATTGCACATTTACTGAGTATTAGATATCGAACTAAGATGAGAAAGAACAGCCCTTAGGCACTTACAAATAATTGCAAGGAAATGTGATTAGTATTATGAAGGGAATATTCGCCAAGTGCTAAGAAAATCCAGTAGAAGGAATTGCTAACAAGTGGATAGGGGAAATTTTAGAGAAAGTGCCACAGAGCAGTGATGTTTGAGATAAGATCTGATGGAATAGTAGGTGGGTAGACCCATTATAGTCAGTGACATGTTCAGGAGCATAGTAACATACAGGAGCCTTTTGGTATGGCATTGAATGAGGAAAACCATTTAATTTGATCTGACTTGAACGGAAGATCAACATGGAGTGACTAGAGATAGGGTTAGATAGCCATGTCAGCTGGGACTGTCTATTAATTTTCCTTTTGAAGATTAACATTGGTAGAAATATGTCATTTGGATTCAAAAGAGAAAGAAATTCAAGGAATGGAGATCTATAAAGAGGAATTAGCAATAATTCCAGCATAAATAGAAGATTACTTCTAGTCAAGGCTATGATTTTTCCAGTAGTCATGTGTGGATTTGAGAGTTGGACTGTGAAGAAAGCTGAGCACTGAAGAATTGATGCTTTTAAATTGTGGTGTTGGAGAAGACTCTTGAGAGTCCCTTGGACTGCAAGGAGATCAAACCAGACCATTCTAAAGGAGATCAGCCTTGGGTTTTCTTTGGAAGGAATGATGCTAAAGCTGAAACTCCAGTACTTTGACCACCTCATGCAAAGAGTTGACTCATTGGAAAAGACTCTGATGGTGGGAGGGATTGGGGGCAGGAGAAAAAGAGGACAACAGAGGATGAGATGGCTGGATGGCATCACTGACTCGATGGACGTGAGTCTGGGTAAACTCCGAGAGTTGGTGATAGACAGGGAGGCCTGGCGTGCTGTGGTTCATGGGCTCACAAAGAGTCGGACATGACTAACTGAGCGACTGAACTGACTGAGTGACTGAAATAGAAAATTAAAATCTGTGGAAGAAATATATGTAGACAGTAATATAAAGGCAGGTGAACTTTAGTCTTGTTTTGGAAGGTTAGAAAATTTTATTTTGGATGTTTATATGTTGAGCTAAGATGTAAAGAGTTGTAAGTTTCACATAGATTAAGAAAGGGACATGAAAATTTCTTAAAAAAGGTAGGACAGAGGTGAAATCTAGTTATTCTTATACGTACATTAGGAGAAGGGGGAGAGTACAATTTGATTAGTGTTGCTGAAATATAACATGCTGCTGCTGCTTCTGCTAAGTTGCTTCAGTTGTGTTGAGATGTAGGAAAAACGATGCTAAAATATAGAACCAGATTGTGATGGATCTTAACATTCCATGATCAGAAGCTTGAGCTTTGCCTTGCAGGTGGTGAGAAACTCTGAAAGATTTCAGTTAAGGAGTTGACAGGTAGATCTGCTTTTTAAAGAGCTTACTGTTTGATTTGTGTAGAGGATGGATTTGAGGTAGGCAAAATTTAGAAACAAAGACTTGAACGCGGGCTTTTGAAAAGTCTTAGGCAAGAAAGTGTAAACCAGTGTGGAATAACTTGGATAGAGTTTAGATATAGTCACCAACTCAAATCAAGGGTTTGAATATGTTTTTAAATAAGTGTTAGTGTGTTGGTTTGGTGTTAGTGTGTTGGTTTGGATTTTTTCAGAAGTGGACCATAAGATGAGAATGGAAGCAAAAATAGTGAAGTTTGGAGAGGGAGAAGATGCCAGCAGGGAAATGGGGAGGTAAAACAGGGAAGGAAATTTGGCCAATAAAGGGCACGTTTTCAAGCAAATTACCACTATGAGTAACTGGTACAGAATCCTACTGAGGGACTTTGGAAAGCAGCATAGAACATATGCTTTAACATTATCCTACCCCAGGGAGACTCTGGACCCAGATGATCATGTAGAAGGCTCCTGAATTCCCCTCCTCCCATGGAGACTCTGACTATACAGCTGCAAATGGAGCATTTCCCTCCCTCTAAGAGAAATATAGATATTAATTGTGTTACCCCAATATATCAGGCAATGGAGAAACTGTCTGCATCAAGATAGGTAGCAAAAGTTGAGATTCATTTTCACCACAAACCCCACCTTTGGCATTGCAGCATTCATCAGGAGGAAGCCACCAGCTACTCCATGAGTAGTGAAGGGTTTGGGCCGCATGTCTAGCACTCCAGCTTTTAAGGCTACCATCTGAGGAATGAGCCCCCAAAGAATCTAGTTTTGAAAGTCAGTAAGCCTTGCATTCACAAATCTAACAGTATTATAGCAAACAAAACAGGTTTTAAATGTTACAGAGGCACTCTTCATGCCTATACATCCAGACTCAGTCCAGGGGGAGTAGATAAAAACACTGTATCCCAGCTTTTTCCTGGAAAGAGTCTGACTGCCTAACTTCCTGCTGCTGCCAGAGGGTCCAGCTTCTAATCAGCTTGCATCTAGATGCTGATTGTAGTTCTCCCAGTATCCTGAAAGAGTTGGTAGGAACTTTGCCCTTTTTCTCTCTCCGGCTCACTCCAACAGTAAGACCAAGTTGCCAGCTTCCCCTCGGAAGGAGCTTGTTATCATATATGGCATCCTAACTCTTATGGCTACCACCCAGGGCATATGCTCCCATATCACCTAGCTTTGGGGGCTGATGGGGATTGGCACACAATCCCCAGGACCACACTAAACAGAGTGGTTGTTCTGTTTGGGCACATAAGCTCTCTCAAGTGGCTATTCCCTTTGACTTAGCACAGAGGAAGTAAGCAAAAATATCCAGCTCATGGTTTCTCCCTATTAGGGGCTAGATTGCATATCTAAAATCCTGATTTTTCCAGCTGCTGCCTTAAGGTTGGGCTTCATATTAGTAAGTATTGGGAAACTGAAGGGGCAGGCAATTAACAATCCTCATAAAGACTGGACAGGTGTATGGGCATTTTCCATTCTTTGGGACACTGATGGGTCTTGGCACATCCCCAACAACTGGAAACCATTAGTAACAAAGACAGTGGATTAGACAATCAAAGGTTTAAAAGGCAACCAGGACTTGGGCCAGGCTGATTGACATGGTTCATCTCCTACATGTAATCAGTGGGAGAGGATTGGGAGAGGTGACTGTTTTATCTAATGCATAGAAAACAATACATGAAATCAATGAAAATGAAGAAACAGGATAATATGCTCTAATGGAAGAGCAAGGTAAATATTCAGAAACCAATATTAATTAATAAGAAATAAGTTACTTGCCTACTGAGGAGTTCAAAACAATGGTCATAAGTTCATGGAGATCAGATCAATGAAAAAATAAAGTGAGAATTTCAACAGAGTAATAAAAACTATTTTTAAAGTATCAAGCAGAAATTATAGAGCTAAAGAATAATATCTGAACTGAAGATTTCAGTAGAAGGATTCAATAGCACACTAGATCATGTGGAATAAAGGGTTAGTGAACTTGAAGATAGGGCAGTAGAACTCATCTTAATCAGAGGAGGGAGAAGAAAAAAAAAGAGTAAAGATAATTTAAGCAACTAATGGGGCATAATTAGATGGACCAATATACACATAGAGGGCTTAGAGGAGGAGGAGAGAGAGAGAGACAGAAAGCATAATCAAGAATAATGGCTGAAAACTTTCCTAACTTGGCTCTCAGATCTAGGAAGCCCACAATGTACCAAAAAAAGATCAATCAAAAGACACCCATACCTAGACAGTTAAATTGTTAAAAGTTAAAGAGTCCATCTTAAAGCAACTAGAGAAAAGCAATTTGTTACATACAAAGGAGCCTTTATTAGACTATCAGTAGATTTTCAGCAGACACCTTGCCAGGTCAGAAGGAAGTAGGATGGATATAGTTCAAGTGCTGAAAGGAAAAAAAAAAAAGCTGCCAGGCAAGAATGTTCTACCCAGCAAAGTTGTCCATCAGAATTGAAGGAGAGATTTGCAGTAGCATATCAGGCTAGCATGCACTGAAAGTTAAGACCCTAAGAAGTAAAAACAGGGTAATGTATACCTTGGCAAACAAGGTAAAAACTGGAATCACTCTTGGATTTTGTCTTGGGTCAATGGATAGATGGTAATTCCATTAAATTAGAGAATATGAGAAGAAAAATGGGTTTAGGAAGAAAAAATGTTTTGGACATAAGTTTTGAACATACTGTCTTTGAGGTCTCTAGAGAATATTGGGTGATCATGGATTTCAGTCTCAAGGAAAAGGTTTGGAATGAGAGATTTAGGTTTAGAAGTCATCAGCATCCTGGAAATGTTGAAATCACGTGGACAGATGAAATCATTGATGGAGATTTTGCAGAGTGACAACACTGGGCCAAGAAGGGAACTCTAGAGATCATCAACAGCATTCTTCATAATATAATCAGTCTGATAGAAAAAGAGAGAGAATGGACAATGGCACATGGAGAACAATGATAATGTAGAGTCAGACACCAAGAGACCAGAGAATTTCAATAAGTAATTTATCAGTTTTAACTGCAACAAAAAATGAGAGATTTAATTATGTACATATAATTGGCAATCATTTGGTCTTTCATTATTCCAGTAAGAATCATTTTCAGTAGAATGGTAGGTGTATGATTATAGTGGGTTTAGGAGCAAGCCTGTGTCTCTTCTATGAATGAAATGGAGATTAGATGAAAACTAGAGGGAGGTTTAATTTCAAGCATGTCTATGGCAGATTCATAGGCCAAAGAGGGAAGGAATCAGTTAAGAGTAACAAACCGAATGTGATGGGAAGAGAAAGACTGTGTAGTGGGGTAAGGTCCCAGAGACAGTGCTTAGTGGTTTAGGTGAAGGGAATGCTTACTCAGAAATAAGGACACCTCATTCTAGAACACTGCAAGAAAGAAGATAGGGATGAGTATGGGTGGATTTAAGCAGGTCGAAGAGGGCAAGTGGAAATGTACAGAAGAATGTATCTTACAGTCTTAGTGCTCTTGTTGACTCAGGAGACCATTTGCTCTTCTGAGACTGCATAGGGATCTATAGCAAAATGATTAAAATTTAGAAGAGTTGTTGTGGAAATGGGGGAGGGAACTATCTGAGTTCAGATAAAAGTGTTGTTGAGATCCCACTGATTTTGGAGATTGAGGAGTTATAGTGATGTGAGTACTTATTTTACCTAGTAGTGCTCAGCCACCTGAATGTAGACACAGAAAATATTGGATTGCAGAGTTGATCTCTGTTTGAGGTTTTATAGAGCAGGTAAGGTCCACAAGATCTTATACAAGGGGTATAAAGAATGCTTAATTTTCCTTGCACTTATGCTGCATGTCCAATATGAACTAGAGATTGGAGCACTCTTCACATTATAATCAATCCAGAACCCAGGCTGATGGAGGATGCATATCATGATTTTAATAATCTCCATAGTCACTATAGCAGGATGAAAGAATTTTGACAAGCCCTATATGCAAAAGTAGGAAGTCAAGAAACACCTGGAGTAACAGGCAACTTTGGCCTTGGAATACGGAATGAAGCAGGGCAAAGACTAATAGAGTTTTGCCAAGAAAACACACTGGTCATAGCAAACACCCTCTTCCAACAGCACAAGAGAGGACTCTACACACGGACATCACCAGATGGTCAACACCGAAATCCAATTGATTATATTCTTTGCAGCCAAAGATGGAGAAGCTCTATACAGTCAACAAAAACAAGACCAGGAGCTGACTGTGGCTCAGATCATAAACTCCTTATTGCCAAATTCAGGCTTAAATTGAATAAAGTAGGGAAAACCACTAGACCATTCAGGTATGACCTAAATCAAATCCCTTATGATTATACAGTGGAAGTGAGAAATAGGTTTAAGGGACTAGATCTGATAGATAGAGTGCCTGATGAACTATGGATGAAGATTCATGACATTGTACAGGAGACAGGGATCAAGACCATCCCCGTGGAAAAGAAATGCAAAAAAGCAAAATTGCTGTCTGGGGAGGCCTTACAAATAGCTGTGAAAAGAAGAGAAGTGAAAAGCAAAGGAGAAAAAGAAAGATATAAACATCTGAATGCAGAGTTCCAAAGAATAGCAAGAAGAGATAAGAAAGCCTTCCTCAGTGATCAATGCAAAGAAATAGAGGAAAACAACAGAATAGGAAAGACTAGAGATATCTTCAAGAAAATTAGAGATACCAAGGGAACATTTCATGCAAAGATGGGCTCGATAAAGGACAGAAATGGTATGGACCTAAGAGAACCAGTAGATATTAAGAAGAGGTGGCAGGAATACACAGAAGAACTGTACAAAAAAGATCTTCACGACCCAGATAATCACGATGGTGTGATCACTGACCTAGAGCCAGACATCCTGGAATGTGAAGTCAAGTGGGCCTTAGGAAGCATCACTATGAACAAAGCTAGTGGAGGTGATGGAATTCCAGTTGAGCTATTTATATCAACCTAAAAGATGATGTTGTGAAAGTGGTACACTCAATATGCCAGCAAATTTGGAAAACTCAGCAGTGGCCACAGGACTAGAAAAGGTCAGTTTTCACTCAAATCCCAAAGAAAGGCAATGCCAAAGAGTGCTCAAACTACCGCACAGTTGCACTCATCTCACATGTTAGTAAAGTAATGCTCAAAATTCTCCAAGCCAGGCTTCAGCAGTATGTGAACCATGAACTTCCTGATGTTCAAGCTGGTTTTAGAAAAGGCAGAGGAACCAGAGATCAAATTGCCAACATCCGCTGGATCATGGAAAAAGCAAGAGAGTTCCAGAAAAACATCTCTTTCTGTTTTATTGACTATGCCAAAGCCTTTGACTGTGTGGATCACAATAAACTGTGGAAAATTCTGAAAGAGATGGGAATACCAGACCACCTGACCTGCCTCTTGAGAAACCTGTATGCAGGTCAGGAAGCAACAGTTAGAATTGGACATGGAACAACAGACTGGTTCCAAATAGGAAAAGGAGTACGTCAAGGCTGCATATTGTCACCCTGCTTATTTAACTTATATGCAGAGTACATCATGAGAAGCGCTGGGCTGGAAGAAGCACAAGCTGGAATCATGATTGCTGGGAGAAATATCCATAACCTCACATATGCAGATGATACCACCCTTATGGTAGAAAGTGAAGAGGAACTAAAAAGCCTCTTGATGAAAGTGAAAGAGGAGAGTGGAAAAGTTGGCTAAAGCTCAACATTCAGAAAACGAAGATCATGGCATCTGGTCCCATCACTTCATGGGAAATAGATGGGGAAGCAGTGGAAACAGTGTCAGACTTTATTTTTTGGGGCTCCAAAATCACTGCAGATGGTGATTGCAGCCATGAAATTAAAAGACACTTACTCCTTGGAAAGAAAGTTATGACCAACCTAGATAGCATATTGAAAAGCAGAGACATTACTTTGCCAACAAAGGTCCATCTAGTCAAAGCAATGGTTTTTCTAGTGGTCATGTATGGATGTGAGAGTTGGACTGTGAAGAAAGCTGAGTGCCAAAGAATTGATGCTTTTGAAGTGTGGTGTTGGAGAAGACTCTTGAGAGTCCCTTGGACTGCAAGGAGATCCAACCAGTCCATTCTGAAGGAGATCTGCCCTGGGATTTCTTTGGAAGGAATGATGCTAAAGCTGAAACTCCAGTACTTTGGCCACCTGATGTGAAGAGTTGACTCATTGGAAAAGACTCTGATGCTGCAAGGGATTGGGGGCAGGAGAAGGGGGTACAACAGAGGATGAGATGCCTGGATGGCATCACTGACTCCATGGTCGTGAGTCTGAGTGAACTCCGGGAGTTGGTGATGGACAGGGAGGCCTGGCGTGCTGCGATTCATGGGGTCGCAAAGAGTTGGACACGACTGAGTGACTGAACTGAACTGAACTGATACTGCTTATTGGGCTTCCCAGTGATGCTAGTAGTAAATAACCTACCTGCCAATGCAGGAGACATAAAGAGACTTGAGTTTGATCCTTGGGCTGGGCAGGTGCCTGATGAGGGCATGGCAACTCACTCCAGTATTCTTGCCTGGAGAATCCCATGGACAGAGGAGCCTGACAAGATAGTCTGTAGGGTCATAAGGACTCAGACATAACTGAAAGGACTTAGCATGCAAGTGCATACTGTTTCTAGCCAGAAGTGACACACTTTAAACCTGTTCACATTCTATTGAACAAGTCAAATTACTTGATCATTCCTAAATTTAAGTGGTCAGGAAAACAATACTGTCCCATGCTTAAAAGGAGAGATAGAATATTTGTGTACAGTTCCAGTGACTGCTTTTACTTGGGCTTCTATGATAATGTACTTTTCCATTCAGGTTCTCTTACTGTCTTTCTGCTTCCTCTAGTTCTAGCCTGCTTTACCTACTAGATGTCTTCATATTCCAAGTTTGGTTCTCAGCCACTTGTTCTTTAGTTGTTTCCCTAAGTACCTGTCCTTTCTTCTCTTTTCTTCAGGTAATTTCCAGATTCCAGATACATATCTTGACATCACTACTTTCTGTAGTCCCAACTCTTAATGTGTCCCAAATATTCCCACTGTTTCTGTTGCTTTCACCTCAGTTGGAGAGAATTCAAAACAATAGTCATGAATTAATGTCCACTTGCATTTCTTTACTTCTGTTTTTTTCCCTGGTAGATTCTGTCTCAAAAACTCAGGAAAAGCTTCTACTAAGAACTGAGAAAGAAGAATTACAAATCCTCAAATATTTTCTCCTAGATATAATGAAAAATAATATCTATATAGGGGAACTAAAAGGCAGGGGACAACAGAATGAATATTTGCAAATTTGTGACTATGAGGAAGTGGGAAAGAAAAGAAAAGTAGCCCAAAGTTGAATAAAAATATAAAGGGGGATAGTGGTAGAACTGTGGATCACAGAGCTTTAAGTGAGGTGGGATGGAGAAAATGGGAAAGGAAAAATGTGAAGGACGTTGGATTTATGAGTCACGCACTATGAACAGAGCAAGTTCCTGTCTTTAGGGGAGTAATGATGGATAATTGGTGCAGAAGTGATACTGCTTATATGTTAATTCTCCTTAAAACTGTCAGGAGGAGCCCTTCTGGTTGTTGGGGATCATTTCAAAAGCCCCAAGGCCACTGTAGGAAGGAGAATGAGAAAGAAGCTTTATACAGTAGGAGTGAGGATTCTGGGTGGAGAATAACTTGGGGGAGGGTGCTGTAAATAGAGTCTCGTTAGCACAGTCAGGCTTGGTGCCTGATTAATTATGGAGCACTTGATAAATAACGCCCTGAAGTGATGGAAATTAGGAGAAAAAGTACAGATAATTGGATGGAATTGAAGAACTGGCAGTATTGAGAGCATCATTAACATATTTTTGCTGTCCCTGTTGTTCTTGGAGTCTGCCCTTGTCACAGTTGACTCTGGGCCTCGGCAGCTGCACATTTTGGTGGAAGAGAGGAAGCAGAGACAGGGAAGGATGGTAGAAAGTAGAAGCTGTTGTCCTTTATAGAAACCCACAGGTCCACTGGGGTTTGCAGCCAGTCTTGTCCTCTGGAGCAGCAGGTGCTTTTCTCTCTTTCCATCATGCAGAATTAACTTTTTCCTTGTTTCTTGTAGAAGTCAGGAAAGCAGTTCTCAGCATGGGTCATTTTTTATTACTTTTGGAAAACCAATGCACATCACAGATCTCCTCTGAAGATAACCCTGTTGGTGGTCATTTGCCTTCTACCGTGAATCAGACAAGTCAAGTTCTGTTGTAGACAATGGAATAAAACATCATCCACACATGAGGTCTGAATAGGTATCACTTTGCTTGGCACTGTGCACAGGGCTTTGAAGCAGATTTTTTTTTTTTTTTTTTTTTAGTTGTCAAACTTTTCTGTTCTCCCTATAGATACCTGGGCTTATTAGGAATCTCTGTGGTTTTTTTTATGAATTTACTGGAAATACAATTAAAAGAAAAATTGCAATCCAGGTATACTCTGGTTGAAAGTGAAAGTTGCTCAGTCGTGTCCAGCTCTTTGCAACCCCATGGCCTATATGGTCCATGGAATTCTCTATGACAGAATACTGGAATGCATAACCTTTCCCTTCTCCAGGGTATCTTCCCAACCCAGGGATCGAACCTAGGTCTCCCACATCACAGGCGAATTTTTTTTACCAGCTGAGCCACAAGGGAAGTCCTGGGGCAAATTTGATGAAACAAATTGAGAAATGGTAGTCATTTCTCACCTCTCCCTGAAGGAGGAAAGTGGATCTCTATCCAGGGAACATGTTGCACTTGTGCATGAAGATGGAGCTGCCTTCTGAGACCCACATATGTTCCAGGTCACTGGGATGTTGCCTGACATGCTCATTTCTTTCTATGGCCTGCAGCAGGGTGGTCTGGAGGTGGGAGGTTGCATAGAAAATGCTGGGGTCTTAGGAGGAGCAGCTGCCTTTGGCTGGCTTTTAGTGCTGACAATAAAATAGCTTGGAAAGTGTCACGTGAGACAGAACTATTCTATAGAAAATACTGCCCCTTGGGATACTGCCAAGCTTTATCTATCCCAAGTGTTTTTCTACTCAGTTAAATTTTTTCTCGCCTCTCTCTTTCATTTTTGCTAAAGAAATAGAAGAACCAGTCCAGATAGAATAAAAATTGACCTGAATGCTCATTAGAACACATGCTTACTCAGTCTCTCTTAAGATTTATTTTATTTACACAGAGAGTGCAATAAAACTTTCCTTCTACGATAGCCTCAGGATATGAATAAACCTAGTGGCTGGACTCTGGAGAGTGTTCCTAGGCAAATGGATAGAGGGAGGCCCATGAGCAGCCGTTAGTAGCAGTGTTCTCTATAGAGGTCATTTCCTAAACGTCTTAAGCTTCATCTGCTTTGCTTCAGCTCAAGAACTTTTGTTTTCCCATCTTAGTAGAAAGTCTATTCAAAGGTTACTTTTTAAAAAGCATGTTCATATTTCCCTTGGTGTTAGAAAATGTTGTCTCATGAAGTTTTCCCAGGTGAATCATACACTTCTTCTTTAGTATAACTAGACCAGTTCTAGAATTGCTTGTGTATTAAAACTTGTCGATCAAATCATGTCAAACATCTACAAGGAACTGGGCAACATGTCTATCCTAAATCTAATGTGACTAGATCTTGACAAGATGAGTGTGTAAAACCTCACAAGTACCCAATAACCTAGAAGACTGTAGACTAGCCATATAATTAATCTGGAACATCCAGGAAGAGGTCTTATAATTCATCCTAAATTTTTTAACTACTAAGGCAACTTCCCTGTTAGGTTTTTTTATCTGAATCTGAAATTAAGGTTTATACAACAGCAATGGCTACTCCTATTTTTATTGGGAGTTGTTCTTGTTTTGGTTTTTGTTGTTGCTGTTCTTGTATCTGTTCATTTCTGGCATTTCATGGTTTATGTTCAGGCACAGCTCAACAAGAGTCTATGAAAATAAACTTCTAGCTTAGCCCAAATTTTTCTTTGTTGAACATCATGCTTACTCCACTAATCTGTTGTAGAGTCCCCATGGAAATTCCTGGGATGATGTAAACTCACCTTTCAACCTCCTTGGACCACTGGTGAGGGGGCTGCATGAAAAGTATACTTTAAGTAAAAGAGTTCTTATTTTTTCTTATTTTTCATGGATTCACTTTTCAGAAATTAGATATGACACTGAAATTAATAACTTGGAATTGCAATAAATTACATGCTGAAGAGAATGAGAATGAGAATGAGAAGTTCTTATTTTAGTGTTCCCCAAATTTTGTCAAGAATTGTAATGAAAAACATCATTACAATCTGGACAGTGACTGTTTGAGACTACACTTTCCCCTTAGTAGCCTTTTCTTTGTTGAAATTGTTACTTATTTAAAGAACGTGTTCTCTTAGGAACATAGCTATCTATCATGATTTATCTAATCATGATTGTTTAGTATTAAGCCTATATCTCAGCGTGCCCCTCTTACATCTTGATCTTAACTCATAGATTGACATACTTACTTATAACTTGATGTGAGGGAGACCACAATGAGACACTGCCATAAATGAAATGGAACAGATAGATACTGAAGGGAGTCAAATGATTTCTTATCATTTTCTACTTATTGCCCCTCACAGTATCATTTTCATTTGTAAATAATATCCTATTGTGTATGTTAGCTCCAACTGTGGTTACTTGTATATTTTAAAAATCCTCTTTGACTTTAAATAACTAATTTAATAAAATTTCCTTTTAAATTCTTGTGTTTAAATCTCTCCTATTCCAGGGGAGAAAGCAGTTTAGTAGCATAGGAAATTTAATGAGCATACTTTGTAGTTTAAGAATGTAAATGAAATTGTTGCTAGAATTGACATCTCTGAGCCACAACTCATGGCTCTGTTTTATTAAAGTAAACATCCAGAAGAGAAGGGGAACAGACAATTAGATATACAGATATTTTGTCAACATGCTGTGAAGTGTCCAGATGTTTTAGAAACATCTGGTGTTTGACAATTTTGTTTATTCCCATGACTGTTTAGTGTTGTATAGCCACCGAGATGTCCCCTTAATTTGAAGACCCTAATAATCTCTTAGAGCAGTGTATTTCATATTGCAAAGCAGAACCTATGTTTTATGGCATGGCCCACTACAGTCACACCTACATCCACACCCCCTATAAATGTATAAGTGAAGGAACCACTTCACAGTGATGCCTAGCCTTACTACACATGATGCCTTTTTATGTTTTCTACTCCATTCCATTATATTGAAAAATGAGTAGCTCTGCAACTAATTCCATTGCCTGTGGAATTAATTGGTTGTAATTCTTATTTCAGTAACTTGTTAGAGTGCACCTCCAAACTGGGGTGCCCCCCTTATCGGATAGTGAGGGCATAGTTCAGTTCAGTTGCTCAGTCATGTCCAACTCATTGTGACTCCATGGATTGCAGCATGCCAGGTTTGCCTGTCCATCACCAACTCCCGGAGCTTGCTCAAACTCATGTCCATCAAATCAGTGATGCCATCCAACCATTTCATCCTGTGTCATTCTCTTCTCCTCCTGCTTTCAATCTTTTCCAGCATCAGTTTTTTCCAGTGAGTCAGTTCTTCACATCAACACCTGTCCTTCCAATGAAAATTCAGGACTGATTTCCTTTAGGATTGACTGGTTTGATCTCCTTGCAGTCCAAGGGACTCTCAAGAGTCTTCTCCAGTACCACAGTTCAAGAGCATCAGTTCTTCAGCACTCAGCTTTCTTTATGGTCCAACTCTCACATCCATACAGGACTACTGGAAAAACCATAGCTTTGACTAGACAGACCTTTGGTGGCAAAGTAATATGTCTCCTTTATAATATGCTGATTGGCCATAGCTTTTCTTCCAAGGATCAAATGTCCTTTAATTTCATGGTTGCAGTCATCATCTGCAGTGATTTTGGAGCCCAAGAACATAAAGTCTGTCCCTGTTTCCATAGTTTCCCCACTTGTTTGCTGTGAAATGATGGGACCGATGCCATGATCCTAGTTTTTTGAATACTGAATTTTAAGCCAACTTTTTAACTCTCCTCTTTCACTTTCATCAAAAGGCTCTTTAGTTCTTCTTCACTATCTGAGGTTATTGATATTTCTCCCTGCAGTCTTGATTCCAGCTTGTGTTTCATCCAACCCAACATTTCACATGATGTACTCTGCATGTAAGTTAAATAAGCAAGGTGACAATATACAGGTGTGAGCATAAGGTAATCGAATATATCATTGCAATAACATTCAGAAAACTAGTGCAGTTCAAGCTTTAATCTTTACAAGTACACTCCATGTGTTCACAGTGGACTTCTTGAGTAAGATAAGTATCTTTTTAACCCCTGTAGGGGTCCCACCAAGGAAAGAAAGGAAGATTGTAATTAGGAGACAGGGTCTCCCATGTTGGATTGCTTTCCAACAGTTTTAATTGCCAGTCTTAGTGAAGATTCCCTGGAGAAAAAAAATTATCTGTCAGTAGCAGCAGGCAAGATGCCAGTTCACTCAGAAGCTGTGAACACCATGGAGCCAACATTTCCCAGTGCCATCCTTTATTTAATTAAGGTGGAGGGGCCTCAGTGTACCATGTTTGACTCTGCGGGTGGGGAATGGCTTGCCATGCCATTGTCAGAAGGCTCTTTAATCTTGTCTTTTTTACACACTTAGCACTTACAAATCACCTGTTTGTGCTTATCACATCACCTGATTCATGTCTTGGAGGCCTAAAGGTGAAAATTTCATAGGACATCTTGTTTACTTAGCAGCCTCCTGTCCAAAAGTATTTAGACTTCTCATTCAGCTTTTGACCATTCCTTTCAACATATTATTTCTCTAGACCTAAAGCAAAGAGATTTAGAAACACTGAAATCTTTAATCAGTTATCCTTTTCCATCCCAGGGAAGCAACCATCTTTCCTACCTTTAATGGTATCTGTGGAAGGATAAATCTTAGGTTTTCATAATATATACTGATTTTTTTTAGGGAAATATTACAATGCTCTTAAATCATTTCTGCTTAAATTTGGATATATTTTCTCATGTTCTCTCTTTATAATAATGTAAAACAACTGCTCATCACCATTCTTATAAAAAAAAATTAAAACTCCACATATATTTATATTCAATTGGAGGATGAATAATCCCAATCTCACATTTTTCCTCAAATATTTCCAGTAAATGTTATCCTCATATCTCTGTTTTCCTAACTTATATTTTGTCTTTTAGTGTGTAGGACAAATCTGGCCCATATGCTAGTCTGGCTATGGCAGGACTGTGAGTGTCAGGTTTCTTAAACCTTAGCCCTCCAGTCATGCATCACAGCTTTTTCTACATCAAATGTTTATATTCAGTAGATGTCAGGTATATAATTCTTTAATGAGTATGTTTGACTGCATTGCTATTTGGCTAATAATTTTGACTTCTGTATTTGCATGTTTTGTCTTTCCATTATTTCTTTAGTTTATTTTCATTTATAAACAGTGTTGTTGCTATTCAGTTGCTAAGTCACATCTGACTTTTTGTGACCCCATGGACTGCAGCACGCCATGCTTCCCTGTCCTTCACTATCTACCAGAGTCTGCTCAAACTCTTGTCCATCGAGTCTGTAATGCCATCCAATCATCTCGTCCTCTGTCACCCTCTTCTCCTCCTGCACTCAATCTTTCCCAGCATCAGGGTCTTTTCTAATGAGTGTGCGCTTCACATCAGGTAGTCAAAATTTTGGAACTTCAGCTTCAGCATCAGTTCTTCCAATGAATATTCAGGGTTTATTTTGTTTAGGATTGACTGGTTTGATCTCCTTGCTCTCCAAGGGCCTCTCAAAAGTCTTCTCCAGCACCACCATTCAAAAACATCAACTAATTGTTCAGCACTCAGCCTTCTTTATGGTCCAACTTTCACTTCCATACCTGACTAACTGAAGAAAACCATAGCTTTGACTATATGGACCTTTGTCAGCAAAGTGATGTCTCTGCTTTTTAATAAGCTGTCTAGGTTGTCATGGACTTCCCTGGTGGCTCAGTATTAAAGAATCCGCTGGCAGTGCAGGAGACATGTGTTCAATTCCTGGGTCAGAAAGAGCCCTTGGAGAAGGAAATGACAGCCCACTCCAGTATTCTTGCCTGGGAAATCCCATGGACAGAGGAGCCTGGTGAGCTACAGTCCATGGGATTGCAAAAGAGTCAAACATGACTGTAGCTTTCCTTCCAAGAGCAAGTGTCTTTTAATTTCATGGCTGCAGTCACTATCTGCAGTGATTCTGGATCCCAGGAAAATAAAATCTGTCACTGTTTCCACTTTTTCCCCTTCTATTTGCCATGAAGTGATAGAGCAGATCCCATAATGTTAGTTTTTTGAGTGTTGAGTTTTAAGCTAGTTTTTTCACTCTCCTTTTCCCCCTCATCAAGAGGCTCTTTAGTTTCTCTTTGTTTTGCCATTAGAGTCATATCTACTGAATATTTGAGATTGTTGAATGGAATGCAAAAGTAGGAAGTCAGTAGATACCCGTAGTAACAGACAAGTTTGGCCTTGGAGTACAAAATGAAGCAGCATGGAGGCTAACAGTGTTTTGTCAAGAGGACACACTGGTCATTAGCAAACACCCTCTTCCAACAACACAAGGAAGGACTCTACACATGGATATCACCAGATGGTCAATACTAAAATCAGGTTGACTGTATTCTTTGTAGCTGAATATAGAAAATCTCTATAGAGTCAATAAAAAACAAGACCTGGAGTTGATTGTGGCTCAGATCATGAGCTCCTTATTGCAAAATTCAGGCTTAAATTAAAGAAAATAGGGAAAACCACTAGGCCATTCAGGTATGACCTAAATGGTGTTACTCATTTTTATTCCTAGAACTTGCTATTTATGCCTGGCTACTTCTCCAATTTCTCAAAGTAACTTTGAGTTCCAGTCTATGTTTTGTTTTTTTTTTTTTAATTTAATTTCTACTAAGTTTCATGTAATCTAAAGAATTAATAATCAACTTTCTAATCCCTTTACCCAGAGAACCAGTGAAATTGTCTTATTTCCACATAGATGACTGATTCATCCTGAACATTAATTATTAAGTGTAGTCAAGACAATAGTATCAACTGATGAATCCTTGATATATTCCTAATGTCATGTGTGTCTTTATAATACAGAAACTGATGGTTCTTTGATCCTGATATTAATATTTCTCAGAGTATAGAATTCCCACGACAGCTGCATATCTACCAAACTTCACTGAAATATGTTAAGAATTACACAAAAAAAGGGCCATATGGAAAATGCATAGACTGCCAGTTTGTTTTCAGATGGTCTACTGTAGTCAAAATTGAATTTAAGTTGTTTCTTGTTCCTTTTATAGAGTATCACATTTGGTCAGATTTAATTTATTTAAATGTTATAGTGAAATGATCTCACACACTCCAGGTATTAACTGTACATAGTAACTGAACTCTTGGATAGAAATGCTGGTTGGGAGGAATAATTGATTATGTTCCATGATTTTTTTGGGAGTCCAGGTGATGGAGACATCTGCTAATGAAAGAAGAAAATATTCTCCAGGTTTGAGAATGTTATTTCAGACATACACCTGCTTTCAATATGAAACGTATAAGATCCAAATGAAAAGATGACTAGGAAATCAAATATAATGTTCGGCTGTAGAGGACTAATGGAGATCATTAATGTGCCTGTGCTTGGGTTCACAGTGAGGAGAGAGGTATTGTGAGAAAACATTGCTTCCTGAATTCAAAATATTGGAGGAATAGTGACCTCAGTAATGACACAGTGTCAATAATTTCCACATGTATGATGGAGAATTTCACTACTTATATGTCAACCATTTCTCCATGTTTCTCGATAATAGTTTTGGCTATTTATAGTTTTATTGATGTATATGGAGGAGGAAATGGCAACCCACTCCAGTGTTCTTGCCTGGAGAATCCCAGGGACGGGGGAGCCTGGTGGGCTGCCGTCTATGGGGTCGCACAGAGTCGGACACGACTGAAGTGACTTAGCATAGCATAGCATAGCATTATGTTTCAACATACAGCCTGCACATAGGTATTTTTTTTTCCTTCTCTAAGAGTGAAGGCAATGGCACCCTACTCCAGTACTCTTGCCTGGAAAATCTCATGGAGGGAGGAGCCTGGTGGACTGCAGTCCATGGGGTCGCTAAGAGTTGGACATGATTGAGCAACTTCACTTTCATGCATTGGAGAAGGAAACGGCAACCCACTCCAGTGTTCTTGCCTGGAGAATTGCAGAGATGGGGGAGCCTGGCGGGCTGCCGTCTATGGGGTCGCACAGAGTTGGAAATGACTGAAGCGACCTAGCAGCAGCAGCAGCAGCAAGGGTGATCTACTTTCAAATATATTATTAGCAGAAATGCATAGATTCAATGACAAGAGTGAGATAATGTAGTGAAGTTAAAGGCGCTCAGTCGTGTCTGACTCTTTGTGACCCCATGGACTATACAATCTGTGAAATTTTCCAGACTAGAATACCGGAGTGTGTAGCCTTTCCCTTCTCCAGGGGATCTTCCCAACCCAGGGATCGAACCCAGGTCTCCTGCATGTCAGGAAGATTCTTTACCAGCTTAGCCACAAGGGAAGCCCGAGATAATGTAGGGATTCATCTAAATGAAAACAGATGGAGCCATATTTAGAGTTTTGTTCATTCTGTTCATCCAATTTGTCCTATCACTCACTAGATATATGTTGACTTCATACTCTTTATAGCTGGGAAAGGAGAAGAATAAAAAAGTAGTGTGAATTACAGAGCCTGCTTTCCAGAAGTTCATAGATTATATAAGAGTACAAGTGATAATCTTTTAAAACAGTGCATAATGATAAGAGGTGGTATGAACTTAAAGCTAAAATTAGAATTAAAGAGAGCCATATGGACTCTTGTGGGCTTGAAGAGATTAGATTACGAAGAAATACTCAACATTACCCACCTCAAAATGTCAGCTTACCCTAAACCAGACTTTGGGACAGTTCTCACTCCAGGGAGGAGAAATTTATGAAGCTTCACTTTATTCACCTAGGTGATTCAGAATCACGTTACTCTGGCTGCCAGTTCTGCTTTGTCCTGTGCCCCAGTTCTAGGGCTTGGGCCCCTATGTTGTACATGGCACAAAGCCATGGTCATATATCCTACTGCCAACTATTTAATCTTACACTCCTATGCTTTTTTGCCTTTAATATTCAAATGAATGATGTATAATAGAACCGCCAAGCCAAAAAATGAACTGTAATATATATTGCATCAGAATGTTTTTGCATACTCTTCCTACAACACTTGGGATGTTATAGATCTACGAGAATAACTCAGGGTGTATTAGCTGATGGGTATGTTGCAGAGTCCAGGGCCTTCGTTTGTGGGTATTGTTGACTTCTAAAATGTTCAATCATAGATATAATTCAGTCAGCTAAGGCAGAATCATACCAATGGACTGATAGAATAATGAGGGTTATTAGACTAGAGGGTATGATGAGGATGAAATGTGCATTCCGTGGGAAGGGGAAAGAAGGAAGGATGGAACCGGACCTGGTAGGGAAAGACTATGATGTATTTTTCATTGTGTCTTCAGTTCTTAGCAAAGTATCTGGAACCTAAATGATATAAAAGAAAATCTACTGTGTGACTGAGGGAGAGAGAATATCAGATTTGAGATTCTGGTTTCAAATGATGATAAAAGATAAGGAATGATGCCACTGGTAGATTCCAGAGTTGAAGAAATATGATGCCAGAGCGTCTCTTGGACATTGAGGAACTGTGAGCCAGTGTATTGTCCGGAGGCAAACGATTACCAACAAGAGAAGAAAGGGAATCTCAAAGATGGTGAAAATAGAAAGTGGATTTGAAGCCCATTTGAGAGTACAGAATAAGGAGATCCCTCATCTCAGCCTTGAATAGGGGGTAGAGGTGGTGAGACCAGGAGAAGAACAAATGGCAATCTTAGAAAAGATGGTCACATGGTAATTTTGGTTAAGCCATACATATTAAGAATAAGAAATGGTCTTAATGAAAAATGTAAAAGAAGTTGTTCGACCAGAACGGAGATTCTCAACTGGCACATGTGAACAGCTTTGGAAGAGGAAAAGATGAGCATAATGAGCTGATGTGAACAGAATTAAGAATACAGGGATAAAATGTGAAAATAAGCATAGAAATTAAAGTAAATAGTGCAAAAGGGACTGAAAACATGAATTTTAAAGTCTTAAACATATTTATTTTTCTACAATTTTGGGATATCCAAGTGGAAATATCCTGTGAGAAGATGAACATGTTTGACTGAAGCTATTTATGTCTTTTGTTTTAATTGGTTTCATTTCAGAATTTAATATTTTGCAAAAGGGAAAACCACTAGGCCATTCAGGTATGACCTATATCAAATCTCTTATGATTGTACACTGGAGGTGATGAATAGGCTTAAGGCATTAGATCTGGTAGACAGAGTGCCTGAAGAACTATGGACAGAGGTTGGTAACATTATACAAGGAGGCAGTGACCAAAGCCATCAGAAAGAAAAAGAAATACAAGAAGGCACAGTGGTTATCTGAAGAGGCTTTGCAAAGCTGAGGAGAAAAGAGAAGCAAAAAGCAAGGGAGAAAGGTAAAAATATATCCAAGTGAATATAGAATTCCAGAGAAGAGCAAGGAAAGGTAAGAGGTAAGAAGACCTTCTTCAATGAACAATGCAAAGAAATAGAGGAAAATGATAGAATGGGAAGGACTAGAGATCTCTTCAAGAAAATTAAAGATACCAAGGGAACATTTCATGCAAGGATGGAAATGGTAAAGGACAGAAAAGGTAAGGACCTAAGCAGAAGCAGAAGAGATTAAGAGGTGGCAAGAATACACAGAACTATAGAAGAAAAAGTCTTAATGACTCAGATAACTACAATGGTGTGGTTACTCAGCTAGAGCCAGACATGCTGGAGTGTGAAGTCAGGTGGTCCTTAGGAAGCATTCCTATGAACAAAGTTAGTTGAGGTGATGAAATTTCAGCTGAGCTATTTAAAATCCTAAAACATGATGCTGTGAAAGTGCTGTACTCAATATGCCAGCAAATTTGGATAACTCAGCAGTGGCCACAGGACTGGAAAAGGTCAGTTTTCATTCCAATCCCAAAGAAAGGCAATGCCAAAGAATGTTCAAACTACCTTACAGTTGAGCTCATTTAACATTCTAGTAAGGTTATGCTCAAAATACTTAAAGCTAGGCTTCAGCAGTACATGAACTGAGAAGTTCCAGATGTACAAGCTGGATTTAGGAAGAGCAGAAGAACCAGAAATCAAATTGCTGACACTTGTTGGATCATGCAGAAAGCAAGAGAATTCTAGAAAAACATGTGCTTCATTGAATATGCTGAAGCCTTTGACTGTGTGGATCACAACAAACTGTGGGAAATTCTTAAAGAGATGAGAATACCAGACTACCTCACGTGTCTCCTGAAAAATCTGTATGTGGGTCAAGAAGTAACAGAACCAGACATGGAACAACAGACTGATTCAAAATTGGACAAGGAGTAAGTACATCAAGGCTGTATATTGTCACCCTGCTTATTTAACATCTATGCAGTGTACATCATGTAAAATATTGGGCTGGATGAATCACAAGCTGGAATCAAGTTTTCTGGGAAAAATATTAACAATCTCAGGTATGCAGATGATACCACTCTAATGTCAGAAAGGGAATAGGAACTAAAGAGCCTCTTGATGAGGGGAAAGAGGAGAGTAATAGAGCTGGCTCGAAACTCAACTTTAAAAAAACTAAGATCATGGCATCCAGTCCCATCACTTCCTGGCAAAATGGGGAAATTTTTCATGGGGAAAATGTGGTAACAGTGACAGACTATTTTCTTGGGCTCCAAAATCACTGTGGACAGTGACTTTAGCCACAAAATTAAAAGACACTTGCTCCTTGGAAGAAAAGTTATGACAAACCTAGACAGCTTATTGAAAAACAGAGACATCATTTTGCCCACAAATGTCCATATAGTCAAAGTTATGGTTTTTTCAGTAGTCATGTATGGATGTAAGAGTTTGACTGTAATGAAGGCTGAGCACCAAAGATTTGATGCTTTAAAATTGTGGTTTTGGAGAAGACTCTTGAGAGTTCCTTGGACAAAAAGAAGATCAA
The DNA here is from genome assembly GCF_003369695.1 of Bos indicus x Bos taurus. Classification (NCBI taxonomy): domain Eukaryota; kingdom Metazoa; phylum Chordata; class Mammalia; order Artiodactyla; family Bovidae; genus Bos; species Bos indicus x Bos taurus. The sequence continues at coordinate 62,505,863 of NC_040076.1, read as the reverse complement.
ATCGGTCAATCCTAAAGGAAATCAACCCTGAATTTTCTTTACAAGGATTGATGCTAAAGCTCAATTATTTGGCCACCTGATGCAAAGAGTTGACTCACTGGAAAACACCCTGATGCTGGGAAAGATTGAGGGCAAAAGGAGAAGGAGGTAGCAGAGGAACTTAGCATCATGCCTCATTGGAAATGAATTTGAGCCAAGTCCAGCCGATAGTGGAGGACAGAGGACCCCTGAAAGCTGAAGTCCATGGGTTTTCAAAGAGTTGGACACAACTTAGCAGCTGAAATACAACAACAACAAAAGTAAATGGGCACTGTTACAAAGCATGGATAATCAGTGCTGGCAAACAATTTAAGATTGCTTAAGGTCATAAAGTTAGCATGTAGTGAGCCCTTAACTATCTATCAGGCACATTTTGGAGAGCTTTCAAGACTCAATTCATATAATCTCCAAAAAGGCCCTGTAGGGTACAGTATTGTCCCAAAGACATGGGGTATTACCCCCCAAAAAGGTAAATAAATTATCAATAGAAAACATAAAATTATAAACATAAAAAGGTAAGTGAATAAATAAGAATTCAATATTTGAGCTGGGATGGGATTCCAACTAAATTCTTCAAGCAGAACCCTCATTTACTTCCCACTATCAACATGGTTTTTAACATTAAGTCTCTTTGGCAACCATCAACCTTTCTCCATTATTGTGCTACCTTCCTCTTGGCAGAGACTTTTCATTTTTCTGCATTTAGCAAAAACAGGTAGAATGGGTTAAACAATTGAGGGACTAAACATTGACAGAATATTATGAGCCAACGTGCAAGCATTACAAAGAGATGAAGGATGACACATCATAATTCAATGGGGCAATAAAATGTGATGGATTTCCTAACCACCCAATCTTTCACTGGAAGCCTTGTCTTATTCTTTCTGAAACAGCGTGGTTATTCTGGCCTGCAAGATACTGAATGACCCTAGTGTCAGAAGTTACTGTAATACACTGTTGATTACTCACAGGTGAGATGAGCTAGGTTACAGATAATCCCTAAACTTTTCCTAAAATTGCCTGAGTTGATTGTCAATGCTATCCCAGATTCACTGAATATCTACAAAATCCCCTTGAATATAGGTCCAGGACATGAGAAGTATATCCTGTGAGGATGGGAGATGTGCACTACATAAATTCTAAGATAGTTGAGAGCTGTTGGGAACAGTGATTAGATAGATCATTTCTTCTAGCGCCATGCCTAACAGACTCTCCATAAGTGTTTATTGAATTGAATTAAATTTAATTAACATAGAGCCAATAAAATAGTTTATGTGATGTGTTTAAAATTACAGACTATTTCTAGCATAAATTTAAAATGCTGATTTAGATCTATAGTTATTGACCTGGAATGATGTTCATAATGTAATGAGCTGTTGGGTAAAAGAAGAAAGGTTCCAATATATAATGTAGGCTAGGTTAGTAGAACTTTACATATGGATAGCTCTTTTTAAATGATGTCTTGAGGCCATATAGTATAATTGTTGAGTATGTGGTCTTTTGAAAAACAATATTTATTATACATGATTTACAGTGATGTATTAGTTTCAGTTTTATAGCAAAATGAATCAGTTATACATATATTCACTTTTTTTAGATTTGTTTCCCATATAGGTCATTACAGAGTATTAATTAGCATTCTCTGTGCTATACAGTAGGCTCTTATTACTAGAAAACAAACTTACGGTTACCAGTGGGGGAAAGGGGCATACATTGGGAGATTGTGATTGAGTGTGTGGTCTTTGGAGTCAGACTGCCAAAATTGTAATTCTGGATTTCCCTCATATAAGTTGTGCAAATTTGATTAAATTACATAGTTTTTCTGTTCTTCAGTTTTCTGATTTATAAAATGAGGAAACCATGAATGTTAAAAGAGAGGTCATAGGTATAAATTTTTAAATATAATACCTGGTTTATAGTAAGTATGCAAATAATGTAACTATTACCCATATTATGACAGAAATATGGAATAAGCTTTACTAAAATGTTAACAAGTTTTTTGTCCTTTTTTATATTATTAAGTAGGAATGGTTTTTAAGTTATTTTACAATTTTAAGGAGTAAAATAACATAGACTCTGTATTGGAAAAGAACACATATGGTATTTATCCCAATTTTCCAATACATATCTTAGTTAATACGTAACTAGACTATTTGATCTCTGAAGGCTGCATCTATCTTCCAGTCTTTTTGAGTGCCCCAAAGAGTGGCTGCTGCTGCTAAGTCACTTCAGTCGTGTCCGACTCTGTGCGACCCCTGAGACGGCAGCCCACCAGGCTCCCCTGTCCCTGGGATTCTCCAGGCAAGAACACGGGAGTGGGTTGCCATTTCCTTCTCCAATGCATGAAAGTGAAAAGTGAAAGTGAAGTCGCTCAGTCGTGTCCAACTCTTCGCGACCCCACAGACTGCAGCCTACCAGGCTCCTCCATCCCTGGGTTTTTCCAGGCGAGAGTACTGGAGTGGGGTGCCATTGTGGGGCACTGCATAAATACTGCTTTCATGAGGTGTGTGTGTTAGTCGCTCAGCTCTGTCTGACTCTTTGAGACCCCATGTATTGTAGTCCCCCAGGCTCCTTTGTCCATGGGATTTTCCAGGTAAGAATACTGGAGTGGATTGCCATTTTCTTCTCCATGGGATCTTCCTGACTCAGAAATCGAACCTGGGTCTCCCATATTCCAGGCAGATTCTTTGCCACCTGAGCCACCAGGGAAGCCCTTAATGTGGTATGCTTAGAGAAATCAAGAGTGTCATTTCTCTTCCTGAGTATAGCCGCTCTATCATGGGATATGTATACTTGAATTCTTAATACATTTCTTATTCTCCCTTTGCACCTGAGAGATCAGCTTCAGTAACATGGCCTCCTGGGGGCCGAAGGAGAAACACCATTCTTTGTTATCCTCCTGGATCTTTTTCATAAGAGCTTATACACAGAAGAATTTAATTTCCCAGCATCATTAGCCCTAGCAACTGTCTCAAACAGCATCCTGAGTCCTTACAAGCAAGTTAGGAAGATTCCAACACCAAGAGTACAGCATGTAGGGTGTCCACGAGGGAATATCTGATGAAGTCAGATACTTGGAAACCTCACACCAGTTGCCTGTGCACCCTACATCATGCAGTAGTTCCCAGAATCATCCAGGGACCCAGGGGGTGAGAGGAAAGGAAAAGAAAAGAAATCTGTACTTGAGAATGTATTCTAGGTTATTTTTTACACCTGGGGTTTTAACCTGGGATTAATAGTCTATTGAACCACAACTCCCCATTTTTGCCTGGATTCCAATTACCTGTGGCCTTGGGCATACCCAATGCTCTTTTAGGTGTGAAGTTTTAAGCAAAAAGGTACTCTGTCCTTTGGTAAAACTAGTGGAAGCACTGAAAAGGGGGCACTAAAATATGTGTGGAAAGAATAGCATTAAATTAGAGGCTGCATACCATACAACTGTCAAAGGAGCCACATACAGGACTTAGAATGTTGTTGTTGTTCACTCTCCCAGTCCTTGTGCCCCATGAACTGCAGCACGCCAGGCTTCTCTGTCGCTCACCATCTCCTAAAGTTTGCCCAAGTTTATGTCCGTTGCATCGGTGATGCCATCCAACCATCTCATCCACTGACACCCTCTTCTCCTTAGCATATACATACAGTGTAAAAGATGTTACACACCTCTTCCATCCTGGCAGGCATTAAAGAAATTGGTTTGCTTTTGCTTCCTCATAGGTTTTATTCACTTGGCCCTTGTGAAGTAAACCCTGATTTTAATCAGCACACATTATACAAAGCCACTCACATAGAGTAAGAGGTTAAGAGCAAACCATCTCACCTCAGGCAACTACTTTGTTCATGAAGACCATACGCATTAACCTTTCCTGACCCTTCTTTCCTTTTGGTGACCTCCAGATTTCTTGGCTCTTCTTGTCTACTTGGACATAAGGCAAGCCTAAGCTCCTTCCTTGCATTAACCTCTCTCAGCTTGCCTGTTAAAAAAGGCACTACTGTACTGCTCTGCTGGGAAAGTAAGTTAAAAAAAAAAAAGAAAAAAAGCAATGTTGAGGAATGTATCAAAAGCCCAAGGTGATGGTATTAAAATACATTGCTGACATTCTGGAAATCTCTTCTTGTCAGAGAGATGAGAGATGTTTTTTGGACTCTGGGACATATTCCTTTGCAATGTTTGAGATTCTCAAAAGAAGACATACACTTTATTGTGGCTTTCTTGACATAGCCAACACAACATTATGACCCAATTATTAACACATATCTGCTTGTAGCATTAATCCTTGTGTAACTGAGTTGGCCTAAATGTTTCTTCAAGTTTTTCCATGTTATGGAAAAACCCAACAAATGCTTAGGCCAACCCAATATAATCAAAGGCTGCCATTAGTGATCAATAACTGCTGAGATCCACCCAGCTGCTTGCTGGATTCATACCTCAGTTTCCTCACCTATAAAATGAGGATTATAATTGCTCTTGGCTCTTAGTGAGAAGTAGATGAGTGAATCCTCCAGCAGGTTCATCTACTTCTATTATTTTCCTTCCTCTGCCACCCAGCTTTTTGTGTTCCTCAGTCATTTCCTTCCCTCCCACTCCTAATAAACATATTTTCTAGCTTTCATTTTTTATAAAGCCTTAGGTTTCATCCCCATCAGCACTTTACCAGTTGTTCAGAACTTAGTTGACCCCTTTTCCTTATTTCATATTATTCACTAATTATAAAAATATCTAAATCAGGAAAAAATATTTTCATTTAAGGGATAAATAGATCTCTTGTTCTCATCAGTAGGTTTAGCATTCTTTGAACACTATTTTTCTCTTTAGAAAAATATGTGCAGAGTGCCATCTCCAGTTCCTTTATAAAAAACATGCATTTTAATGACAATTGTAAAAATTTTACCTTTAATATGAGTAACTATAAAAAGTATTAACATAAAAATGTGTTTTCACAAATGATCCTATAAGCGTTTCCTCTGTTGTTGATTAATTTGAAATCGTGAGTCTTCCCTGGTGTCTCAGATGCTAAATAGTCTGCCTGCAATGCAGGAGACCCAGGTTTGATCCCTGGGTTGGGACGATCCCCTGGAGAAGGGAATGGCAACCCACTCCAGTATTCTTGCCTGGAGAAGTCCATGGACAAAGGAGCCTAGTGGGCTACATTCTATGAGGTCACAGAAAGTAGTACAGGATTGAATGAATATTACTTCATTATTAAAATTTTATCATGGACAGTTTTAGTAGTAAGTTTGATTGAGACCTCTGTTGACAGAGATATCCTTAAAACATGACTGAACTCCTAGGGGTCAATGATTTAATATTGCTCTAGCTGGCAGTAATGTGTTTCTTGGTAGAACATGAATGATCAAGCATGAATATGTGGAACAATTTTAAAGTGTAATTGTCTGTAAAGACTCAAGGCTACCCAGTTATTTTATACTCACTATTTTCTCTTCTTAGCAATTCTCTACAGCATAAGAAAACTGAACTAAAATACTGTGTGTATTTTATTCTTACCAGGCTACCTCCATGGTGTGAACCTAGGGGAATGAGCATGTAGGGCTATCTTTTGCGGTCATAGTAAATTAGCTGAAAATAGGTATTTACTCTACTTATTCTTATGTAGATTGATCTGAATGAAACATTTTTGTTGAATTAAGATGATGTCTATACTTGGTAAGTAAATGTTCCATTATATTTTATTCTTTTATATCTATTGGATTACTAAGTGTCTCTTTTGAAATGAAATGAACTGGTTAACATTCATTTATTTATTCAGGTGATAATTGAGTGCCCAATGTATGACAAGACCTCTCCTATACCTTGAAGCTACAAAGATGAAAATGACATAGTCTACATTTTAATATAGTGAAAGGCAGACATATAAGCTAACAAATGTTTAAAACATTTTTAAGTACACTGATGTATACAGAACACAGTTTTAAGGAAGAAGTTGTCAATTAAATATACAGCAGTATTGTTTAAAGGAGTGATTCTTCAATTTAGTTGTCAAAGTCATGATTACCTGAACAACGAGAGGAAAGGAGAAGCAAGTCATTTTAGAAGGAGGAAAAAAAAATCTTCTAAAAGCATGAAATAGTATGGAACTTGAAATTAGGTTTTGTAGGACATGGGAAGAGATAAGGTTACAAGCAAGTGGTCTTACACCACATGGAGCACCATTTAAGGGCCTGATTTTGGAGAGTATTATCTAGTGGTTGTATTTAAAGATGAAGAGTGAATTAGAGACGTTATAGAAATAATTGCTGTCTCAATGTAACCTAGGAGAAACTGTAGAAGACAGGAGTGATCAGAGTTATTGATAGAGGGGTAGATTCAAGAGATTTATAGCAGAGGTTACAAAAAACCTGGAACTTAGTTGGAGATGAGGAATAATGGGTAGGAGGAGGATGAATTGGTGGCATCATAGGCTGTGTGGTTTGGATAATGTAATGGACACTGTTGTCAATAATTGAAAAAAGGAATACATAAGTGGGGAATGATGAGTTCTCTTTGTTGCATAACAAATTATCTTCAGTTTTAGCATCTTAAAATAACAAGTTTATATTGTCTCACCTTTTCTTTGAGTCAGGAATTTGGAAGCAGCTTAGATGAGTGGTTATAACTCAGGATCTTTCATGATTGCTTCACAATGTTGGATAAGAATTGCAGTCATCTGAAGGCCTGACTGAAGTTAGAGCATCTGTTTCTAAGATGATTCACCCTCGTGGCTTTTGGCAGGTGGCTGGCGTGATTCTCCATAGGGCTCTTTAAGTGTCCTCACAACATGGCAGTTGGTTCTTCTCAGAGCACATGATCCAAGGGACATCACGGAAGAAGACATGTCTTTCATGATTCAGCCTATAAGCCACATATGCCATTTTGGCACAGTCCTAGTGGTTACACAGGTCAGCACAATTTGATCTGGGAGAGAATGTCGAGACAGTGTGAATAGTAGGAGGACGACACAGGCATGGGTCATAGGACTGCCTTGGAGGCTGGCTACCAGAAGCCATATTGAGTTTAAGTGTTAGGAAGTAGTAAGCTCCGTAAGTAGTAAGCAATCAGGTAGTGGGTCAGAAATGCAGGAGAGAGTTCAGTCTAATAAAAATAATGTTTAGAGGTATGACAGGGACAAAAACATAACATTCTGCAGTGTCTACATTCAAACGTTTGTCATGGGCAATCATTGTATTAAGTTTTAGATGGAGGGGTCAGGGAGTGAGGAGCATAGCCAGAGAAGAATTGCCCTGAAATTAAAAGTGGTTGAGTTTCACATGGTGGAAATAAAGATTAGATAGCAAGAATACATCACATTTGGTAATTATGACATTGTTCATGACCTTTACCAGTGAATTAGAGAACTAGAAAACTAATGAGGGAATATGAAAAGAAAGTGAAGTGGAATCAGTAAGTAGCAATTATATTTTCAAAGTCTTGGCTGAGAAAGGAGGAGAAGAGGGAGCTATGGCAGAAAGATGAACTGCAAAGAGATCATATATGTGATGAGAACAAGCTGAGGATGTAGGGAGAGGAAGACTGAACATTTAGGAAATACAAAAGGTAACTGAAAGAGCAGGATCCCAGAAGAGAGAGACTTTCACAGCAAGAATCCAGGTAGAAGGCTTACTTCAAATTTGCATTAAAGTTTCCTTTTCTGAGGAGGTCAATGTGTCTGCAGAAATATGAAACAGTTGTGATTGTTCATGGTGGAGATAGAAATTTTCTCTGGTAAGTATGAGTTCTTATCCGTGTGAGGTTGAGAGCAGAAATGGAGTGGAGGACCTAAGAAAATCAGTAGTTTCAATTAATCTTGTGGAGAGGGAAAATGGGTGACCACACCAGGATGGCAAAGCCCTCCCAGGTCTCCACTGAGTTTGAAGATCATAAATATATGATGGCACCAATGGGTACCTTTGAACTTTAAAATATGGAGTTTATACAACTAGGTAAAAGAGAAGCCATGCTGTTTTGTGATTAAAATAAACTGTGGAACTGATTGTCTTAATTTAAATTCAGTTCTGCTACTTAAAGTTTTGCATGTGTGTGTATGCTCCATCGTGTCAGATTCTTTGTGATCCTTATGGACTGTAGCCCTGCCAGGCTCCTCTGTCCATGAAATTCTCCGGGCAAGAGTACTGTATTGGGTTGTCATTTCCTTCTCTGAAGATCTTCCCAACCCAGGGATCAAACCTGGGTCTCCTGGTCTCCTTGCATTGACAGGCAGATTCTTTTTTTTTTTTTTTTTTTTTTGTGGATTTTCTTTTTTTAAAATTTTATTTTATTTTTTAAACTTTACATAATTGTATTAGACCACTGAGCCACCTGGGAAGCCCTAGAGCTTACCTCTGTAAGACTGTGTTGTTTACCTTATAAAATTTTTGTGAGGATCAAGTAAATTAATATTTGTAAAGCATTAAGAAAATCAAACAGTACCTAGTCAACACTCAATACAAAGTAATTATTTTTATGAATGTTATTGTATCTTGCCTCTCTTAAAAATTTGCTTCCAAATATTTGTTTCTCTTATTTTAATAAAAGTACAGTTTGGCTTCAAGCATTTTTAGATACAAGTGTGAATTGTCTTGGAAGATGAGTAACCTGATTGTATAGATCAAGATGTTTCATGTTAAGTACTGAAACGCAGTGACTAGTCACTAAATCAGCAGCCAAACCCACCACGTGATACAAGATAGTATAGATAACCAATAAACAAACACCTTCTATGCTTCTTAACTTGCCCCTGCTTTTTGCAATGATTTGTCCAGATAAAGGGTCCAGACTCCAAATCATTATGGCTATTAATCTATACCTTATTTTTCCCCAAATCTGTTAAAATTCTCTTTACTTTTTTTAAAATTGGAGTATAATTACTTTACAGTGTTGTGTTAGTTTCTGCTGTACAACAAAATGAATCAGCAACATGTATACATATATCCCCTTCCTCTTGAGTCTCCCTCCCACGACCCCCCATGCTACCCCTCTAGGTCTTCACAGAGCACCTAGCTGAGTTTCCTGTGCTATATATCAGCTTCCCAGCTGTTTGCACATATTTTTTTTTTAATATTTTCTTTATGGAGATCCTTCTATTAATACCAGGGGCTTTTTCATCCTTAAATTAAGTGTTAATATGTACATCACTGTAATGCTCAGAAAAAAATTCTTTTGCAGTTGTCTTTCAATCCACCAGAAAGTTCAGGAAAAGCCGGATGACACGTAGAATTGAATTGCAAGTCTTTAGCGTCTCATGCCAATGTTTTTCTTCATGATTGTGGTCAAAATAAAATTTGTTTACCTTTTTTATTCTGATGGAAAAGAGATTTTTCTGAATTGATGTACTTTCAGTTCTGCTGCTGTGAAATGCAGCAGTTGGTATAAATGCAGTTTAGAACATTCTAGAAAGATTAGTACATTTCCAGAATGGAGCATGGCATGATTGGTGTAGGAGATAGTGCAGCCCAATATTTCCAAGAACATGATGTCTTCTGTGTGAAATGGACTACAACCCTGTACTTCATTTTGGACTTATCTGGACATTAGATTTTGCCTTGGTGATGAATTTTCTTATCAACTTCTTAGGCAAAGAAAATGAGAAAATTAACAACAGATTTCAGGGAGTGATTTTTGAAGTTCTACTAAACTTCAACTTTGGATTGCAACTTTTGCAAAATAAATCAGAAGTGTTGAAAAGAATTACTAGCATGTGAATTCAGCTTTTATATGGGAAACTACTGGATTGTGTAGTTAATTTTACATGTGTATCAGTGGAAACTGTAGAGGACTTTAGAGATCAGCTAAACCTTAAAAATGAAATCGTAACTCCAGAGTGGAAAAATGCTTACAAAAGATCACAGGTAATTGTTTCCGTAATCTAGGTTTATTATCATGGAATACACATTTGTGTCAAATGATATGCAGTCATTGAAATATTTTGTTGTTCAGTCACTAAGTCATGTTTGACTCTCTGAGGCCCATTAGGCTGCAGCATGCCAGACTTCCCTGTCCTTCACTATCTCCCTCAGTTTGCTCAAACTTAGGTCCATTGAGTTGATGATACTTTCCAACCATCTCATCCTCTGTTGTTCCCTTCACCTCCTGTCCTCAATCTTTCCCAGCATCAGGGTCTTTTCCAGTGACTCAGCTCTTTGCATCAGGTGACCAATTCAGTCCTTCCAATGAATATTCAGGGTTGATTTCCTTTCGGACTGACTGGTTTTATCTCCTTGCTGTCCAAGGGACTTTCAAGAGTCTTCTCCAGCACCACAGTTTGAAATCATCAATTCTTCAGCACTCAACCTTCTTTATGGTCCAGTTCTCACATCCTTACCTGACTACTGGGAAAACTATAGCTTTGACTGTATGGACCTTTGTGGACAAAATGTCTTTGCATTTTAATACACTGTCTAGATGTGTCATAGCTTTTCTCCAAAGGAGCAAATGTCTTTTAATTTCATAGTTTCAGTCACGGTCCAAAGCAATAGTATTTTAGTCAGTCATTAAAAAACAAACAAACAAACAAAAAAACGTGAGATGTGACCGCTCAGCTTGTCAGAGTGATCCTCAGGCTGGGTAAGCCTATTGGTGCACATTTGTATTTTGGAGTGAGCACTGTGGATTTATCTGCTTGCCCACAGTGTGCTATACTTGGTACAGCACTGCGCTTCTGATGGCTTACATTGATCTCTTGATTCTGTGGTTAATTACGATATACTTTGCAGCACATCCCCAAAGTTACAAGGCTCAGAGGATTAGTCTGTAGTTTTCTGCAGCATTAGCAGGACCACCTGTCTTGAAGACATAATCTGTTTTTTCTAGTGTGTGAATTTTCTTATATTTTAGGAGATTTGATGTACAGCCATAGCAGTCAGAGATGGAGAGAGGCAGCTACGATAAGGCAGAATCATAAAAGGAAAAAGAGTTCTAATTCCAGATCAACTTGAGCAAAATATTTCTGTCTGAACCTGTGTCTTCATCTTCATTTATTAAAAGAAGACAATATCTCTTGTTGCCAACATCATAGTATTGTGTTACACATGAACTTTGGAATAGGCATGAATCGAAATGAATCAAAATATTACTTTAAAAGACTTACAGGAAGAGAATGAGGTACAAGTTGAGAAGGAAAAGAAAGAAGTGAGATGTTAGCAATTAAAGTCAAAGACTTGGGAGGGAGATGAGGCATGGGAGTGAGAGAGAAGCTTTGGTTTTCCAGAAAAATAAAAGAAGACTGCATGAAGGGGAATAGAAATAAATAGAGTCGTGAAAGGATGAAGTGAAACACGGGGGCAGTGTTGAACTTCAACAAGTCCAATCCATAAATTTCAGCTGTTTCTGTACAAAGTAACTACTAATGTCTGTACTTGATAATGCAGGTTCACAAAGATGATGTTGATCACTTGACAAAATGAGTACCCTCTCAGTGTTCCAAAAGCTCTTGTTGACTTGAATACAATGGACTCACAGACGTTATCTCAGTGGGCTGAACAGATCTCTTGACCATAACTGTCTTGCATCAATAGAAGCTCAAATAATCATTTTATTACCATAAACCTACAAATACTCTGGCAAAGTGTGCTCATCATTACAACATTGTTCTACTACTGTATTTATATGTCCCTGGAAAGGGGCATCTCATCTCTGGGGTCACCAGTAGCTGAACTGTTGCATACAGATTAAAGATAGAGGGCACTATAGTTTGAATAATTGACCGAAGAATTATTGGTTATTCAAGAGATGGTCTCTGCAAGGAAAGAGAAATATGTTTTTTCAGTACGTAGGCATAACAGAAAGGAAAGAATTATTGATTTGCTTTACTACCCTCATTTGAGAGAATAGATTTCAGAGAGGTAAGGGAAATTCACATGTAACTAGCTGTGTAGGTGAAACCCACAGCTAGAAGGGTGGATATGTAGAAGGGTGGATTTTCTATCCTCTTTGACTAGTATATATAACATTTGCGACTTTTGGAGCTAAAGCTCTTATCAGGGAAAGTGGGGGTAAAGCTGGGGTATAGGTTCAGATAACTGTTGAGTACCTTTTGCCACAGTTTCCTAAAATTTCGCAATGGTTGAATGTCAGGCTATTTATTTTTTAAATGGATATGGTCCATATTTGGGAAGCATGTTTTTCTTTTTTTGTCTTTAGCCCTCAAGTTAATGACTAAATCAATTGACTTTATTTTTATTTATTTTTTTTTCAATTTTAATTTAAAAAAATTATACATGTGTTCCCCATCCTGAACCCTCCTCCCTCCTCCCTCCCCATACCATCCCTCTGGGTCGTCCCAGTGCACCAGCCCCAAGCATCCAGCATCGTGCATTGAACCTGGACTGGCATCTCATTTCATACACGACATTTCACGTGTTTCAATGCCATTCTCCCAAATCTTCCCACCCTCTCCCTCTCCCACAGAGTCCATAAGCCTGTTCTATACATCAGTGTCTCTTTTGCTGTCTCGTATACAGGGTTATCGTTACCATCTTTCTAAATTCCATATATATGCGTTAGTATACTGTATTGGTGTTTGTCCTTCTGGCTTACTTCACTCTGTATAATAGGCTCCAGTTTCATCCACCTCATTAGAACTGATTCAAATGTATTCTTTTTAATGGCTGAGTAATACTCCATTGTGTATATGTACCACAGCTTTCTTATCCATTCATCTGCTGATGGACATCTAGGTTGTTTCCATGTCCTGGCTATTATAAACAGTGCTGCGATGAACATTGAGGTACAGTGTGGAGATTCCTTAAAAAACTGGAAATAGAACTGCCTTGTGATCCAGCAATCCCACTGCTGGGCATACACACTGAGGAAACCAGAAGGGAAAGAGACACATGTACATCAATTGACTTTATAAATAATAATTTCTTTAGTATGATTTCACACCCATGGTAGATACTGAAGGAATGTATATTTATGGTAACATTATGATTTACTTATGGGTATAACATGTTTTACTGCTGGGATTACCATATTTGCTGATACAATGGAAGTTAACTCTTCAGGGTCATATGTGGACAATCCCAAATGTCTGTCAACAAAATGGCTATTGGGTGGTTTACCCCACTGTTAAGGATTCATTTATTCCTTACCTCAAGTTATTTTTCAGAACATTAAGTCTTTGTTGCCTAAATTCCAGCAGAATACCATTTAGGGATAGCATTCTAAATAGAGAGATCAGTTAGTTCAGTCGCTCAGGCATGTCTGACTCTTTGCGACCCCATGGACTACAGCACGCCAAGCCCCCCTGTCTATCACCAACTCCTGGAGTTTACTCAAACTCATGTCCAGTGAGTCAGTGATGCCATCCAACCATCTCATCCTCCTGCCTTTAATCTTTCCCAGCATCAGGGTCTTTTCAAATGAGTCAGTTCTTCGCATCAGGTGGCCAAAGTATTGGAGTTTCAGCTTCAACATCAGTCCTTCCAATGAATATTCAGGACTGATGTCCTTTAGGATTGACTGGTTCAATCTCCTTGCAGTCCAAGGGACTCTCAAGAGTCTTCTCCAACACCATAGTTCAAAAGAGATAGAGGAAACTAATTTATATTACTGCATATATATTCTGAAGTGCAGTAGGTACTTAGAATTCCAGAATTTAACAGCTCCAGTTTTAAAGATTTGTGAATAACCCTAAGGCCTATTTCAAGGAATCATTTATAGATTTACCAAGGATAGGATTTGAAGCACATGCTAGGAGCCAGGTTCATGGAAGCAAATCACCAGCCCATCACCCAGGACCATGCTCCCACATGAATTCATGGTTCCCCATTACTCTGGACTCTGGACTTCTCACTAAGAGTCCGAAAAGGTCAATATACACTTTATGGAGAAAATAACATAATATTCCAGAGTTTGGAAATTAGAGAAAGTCTCAGAGGTAACTAATGAGAATAGCAGGGGTGAATTTTCTTTTTTTAAGGCACACTGATTTCATTATCCTATGTCAACTTCTCTATAACTTTGAGGGCTTTCTGCATAGGATTTAAGCTAGAGTATCAAATGAATATCTAATGATAACTTTTTTAGTATGGACAAGCTGTGATTTGTATCCATGTCTGACCTCCAAACCCAGATGTCTTATTACACTGTGTGACTCAGTTTTGCCACACCGTGTTCTGCATATCACATTCAGGAGTTTGGTTCTCTCCCAAGCTCAAGTTCTAAAACCCTGCTTACCCTTCTACATCCAGAGATCCGGAGGTCTTAGTGAAAGAGTACTTAGCTACTCTAAGAATCAACTCTTCTTTCTCCCTGAAAACATGGTGCCCCTTGGGATGAGACTTCTTAGTGAAACCTGGTAAAAGGTAAAGAAAATCTGGGTGTCTGGGATGTTAATATTTTATTTCTCAAAGATTAGACAGCTTTCTTTAAAAAAAAATATTATTTGCACCCCTCTTAGTTGCGGCACATGAGAGCATGTGGGATTTTTAGTTGCACCATGTGAGACTTCGTTCACTTGACAGAGATCGAACCCAGGTTCCTTGCATGGAGAATGAGGAGTTTTTGTCATTGAACTATCAGGGAAATCCTGATTAGACAGTTTTCTAAACCTAAGACTCTGGCTCTTGGAGAGTCCAAGTGGGCTCTCTGGTTTATTCTGAATGTTGCTTTTGTGGAAGCCCCAGGTCACTATTAAAAACACACTTCCTGGAGAACAGCTGGGTATCTCCCAAATCCCACAGGCTTCTCTACACTTAGGCTGAGAAAGAAGCTGCTAATGGAGTTTAAAAGGTTACCTTCATTAACTAAAAATAAATTTCAAGTGAATGGCCTTCCTTCAAAGCAGGAGCATTCAGAATAGGCATATGTTAAAATGAAAGACAGATAATGAGTCCTTATGATGTTTTCCTAGTGTGTTTTCCCCTTTTCTGTTCACAAATGTCTGCCACCTCTGAATCCTCTCTAGAATCTGATTAGACTTCAGAGCCTTCATAATGTCTGAAGGTGAGCTCAGAGCAATTTCCTGCAACTTTTCTGCCACGGTAAATCATTTATTGGGACGAATGTTTTACAAAGCCTGGCAAGAGAGAACTCATGAAAAATAAATATGGTAAAATACACGATGCTGTCCTGCAGCAATCTTCAAGGCTTCATCGCATTTAAAGTCTGCATGGCGTTGAAGCAGTTAGAACATTTTCCCTCGTTTGGTATCACTGTGGCCAGTTGAACTCAATTAATATGTGGTGCCACTGAAGCGAAAAGCCTGCAACTTGTTTCTTTACATATCATTCACTGTTTTGTGGCCACAGATTTCTTGGTCTGATTTAGGGGCAGAAAGTTGGTCATCACAATAGGGAGTAAGCCTGGCCAGGTGGGTAGATCCATTTTCACTCCTTTCTTCTGAAAATAAAACAAGCAAGGAAGGAAAGCAAGTGAAGAACCTTACCTTGGAGGTCATTAAGCATTATTTTTAAGAAATATAGGTAGAATAAAATGCACATTATGCAAATTCAAATTTAAAAGTTCTTTAAAAATCATTTATTTTTTTCCAGTAGGCAAAGTTACATGAATATAGTCTTTTCAATGAAACTTTTTTTGCAACTAAGTATTCCAACTTTTTCCCCTGTACTGATAAAGTGGCACAATAACTATTACAGATAAAGACAAACAAAAAACAACAATACTAGGAACCAGGACAACTTTGGTCCCCAATTGTATCAACTCTACCTGTATTTTCTCTTGGCTTTGTTAGAAACTCTTTGTTAGATACATTCTGGTATCAGAAGGTGAAATGAAGGGTGAAGGAAATAATAATAATACAGCCTCTAGTATGTTTCAGATACATCCCATTACCTTGTGTAGTTTAGTCTGTATAACCAGATGTCAGAATTGGTAGTATTATTTCCATTTTACTTATAAAGAAACTGAGACTAAATAATGTACTTGAGATCTTTTAATTAGCAAAGAGTGAAACAAGTTTCAAATCACCTGTGTCTGATTTCTGAAAACTAATTGAGATGAAATCTTAGAGGCATTCCAAGTCTAGACAACTGAAAGTAAAAAAAATGGAAAAGTGTCTCAAGTCCAGAGAAGCAAGTTCTTCATGTTGGGAGACAAACAGGGGGGCAGAAACAATGGAAGTAAGATTCAAAATGGAGAAGACCTCTGGTCCTCGGCTATTATACCCAAAGAAGCTAAATTAGAGGAAGAACCTAAATCTTTCTTATGGATGACATGCTTTCAACACCATCTTGATGTGCATGATTAAATCTCTCCAGTGCTCTCCTTTGGGAATTTGTGCAGATTCTCAGATGATGCTTTGTGTCAAGAGGAGGAATTCAGAATGTTTATGATTATCCTTTCATTTGCAGAAGCATTTAGTAGATTGAATTAATAACTCTTTTCTATACCTCTACTTGCCAAAGAATGCTCAAACTACTGCACGCTAGTAAAGTAATGCTTAAAATTCTCCAAACCAGGCTTCAGCAACACGTGAACCGTGAACTTCCAGATATTCAAGCTGGTTTTAGAAAAGGCAGAGGAACCAGAGATCAAATTACCAACATCCGCTGGATCATCAAAAAAGCAAGAGAGTTCCAGAAAAATATCTATTACTGCTTTATTGACTATGCCAAAGCCTTTGACTGTGTGGATCACAATAAACTGTGGAAAATTCTGAAAGAGATGGGAATACCAGACCACCTGACCTGCCTCTTGAGAAACCTATATGCAGGTCAGGAAGCAACAGTTAGAACTGGACATGGAACAACAGACTGGTCCCAAATAGAAAAAGGAGTATGTCAAGGCTGTATATTGTCACCCTGCTTATTTAATTTCTATGCAGAGTACATCATGAGAAATGCCGGGCTGGAGGAAGCACAAGTTGGAATCAAGATTGCTGGGAGAAATATCAGTAACCTCAGATATGCAAATGACACCACCCTTATGGCAGAGCCTCTTGATGAAACTGAAAGAGGAGGGTGAAAACGTTGGCTTAAAGCTCAACATTCAGAAAACTAAGATTATGGCATCCGGTCCCATCACTTCATGGCAAATAGATGGGGAAACAGTGGAAACAGTGTCAGACTTTATTTTTTTTGGCCTCCAAAATCACTGCAGATGGTGATTGCAGCCATGAAATTTAAAAATGCTTACTCCTTGGAAGGAAAGTTATGACCAACCTAGACAGCATATTCAAAAGCAGAGACATTACTTTGCCAACAAAGGTCCATCTAGTCAAGGCTATGGTTTTTCTAGTGGTCATGTATGGGTGTGAGAGTTGGACTGTGAAGAAAGCTGAGCACCGAAGAATTGATGCTTTTGAACTGTGGTGTTGGAGAAGACTTTTGAGAGTCCCTTGGGCTGCAAGGAGATCCAACCAGTCCATCCTAAAGGAGATCAGTCCTGGGTGTGCATTGGAAGGACTGATGTTGAAGCTGAAACTCCAGTACTTTGTCCACCTCATGTGAAGAGTTGACTCATTAGAAAAGACCCTGATGCTGGGAAAGATTGAGGGCAGAAGGAGAAGGGGACGATAGAGGATGAGATGGTTGGATGGCATCACTGACTCAATGGACATGGTTTTAAGTGGACTTTGGGAGTTGGTGATGGACAGGGAGGCTTGGCATGCTGCGATTCATGGGGTCACAAAGAGTCGGACATGACTGAGCAACTGAACTGATATCTCTTCTCCCTCACTCCACCTAGTCCATCTACTGCACTGCTGTATGTTAATCCAAGGGGATCTTCATATCCAGTAAATCACTATTTGATTCAAGAATATCTGTGATTCATCTGGGTTTTCAAGGCTTTCTAAGATATATCCATGCTTTAGCTCTCCAGTTACATTTCTGACTTCTCCCCAGCATGTATGTATACTCTTTGGCCCAGCCACATTCTCATCACTTACATCTGGCACAACATCTGCTTAAGAGTTTCTGTTGTTTTTAAATTTGTTTCCAACTGTGCATATTTGAGTGAAGTTATTTAAAAATATATATTAATATTTAGAAAATGTAGGGAATTAGGAAGAATAGTAATGATCCCCATTCAAAAAGATAACTACAAGCCTTTTTCTGTATTTTTATTAATTATGCATGTATATTCTTAAAAATATGGGCCATATTATATAAACTTGTCTTTTCATTGATGTGGCAGAAATTTTTCCATATCATTATTTTTTAAAAACTTTACTGTTTGAAGAGTGTTGCATCAAATGTAATTTGTAAAAATATCAACTTGTTATTTGATAGTTTTATCACAGTTGAATTTACCTATGTTAACAATACAGTAATAAATATATTTTTGTATAAATATTACTCTGTATCTTTGATTATATTCTTAAGACAAAATGGTTCTTTGGTTTGAAAATACTGTCTCTATTAGTATGAACATTTTCAGGACCATTACTATAATGTTATTGACAAGTTTCTTTCCAACAATTTGATTTCAATTTATATTTACATCAATAACAATGTTACTGAAACTAATCCTAAAACTAGATATCAGTTTTTGAATGCTTGTCAATTTGATAAACTTATCTCATTATTATTTTAATTTTCATTTATTTGATATTGAGTAGAGTTACACTTGGAGAAGGCAATGGCAACCCACTGCAGTACTCTTGCCTGGAAAATCCCATGGACGGAGGAGCCTGGTAGGCTGCAGTCCATAGGGTCGCTAAGAGTCGGACACGACTGAGAGACTTGACTTTGACTTTTCACTTTCAAGCATTGGAGAAGGAAATGGCAACCCACTCCAGTGTTCTTGCCTGGAGAATCCTAGGGACAGAGGAGCCTAGCGGGCTGCCGTCTATGGGGTCGCACAGAGTCAGACACGACTGAAGCGACTTAGCAGCAGCAGCAGAGTTACACTTTAAAAGCATTTATCAGTTATATTAATATTTCTTCACTGATTTAATTTTATGCCTCTGACTATTCTTTTTTAAAAGAATATACATATTAATATATATTTTAAAATAGTAAAGATAAAATAAAATTTACCAAATTTTTATTTTTCCAAAGTAGTCAAAAATCTTTTTTTAACTCAAAAAAGCTGTTAAACCTAAAATCACAGTTTTAATCAGGCAGAACTCTCTTTTAAAGGGAGAAAGGAGAAGGTGGTTCTTCCTGTGCTATATGTAAGGAAACGCTTGCCTAGTTTTCTATTTGTCAAAGAGCTTAGATCTCTAAGCCAGGAAGTAGGAAATAAGGTAGTAATAAAGTCATTTTTCCTTCTTCTTTTCCTTTCCAGTGGGAAGATAGATTTGATGCAGAACATGGGTAGACTTCGGTCTCTTTGTCTTAATATTATTCCAGATTCTGGGGGAAAAGGTTTTCTTCTAATTTTAGATGGCCCTAAGAATGTGAGTCTTTTATTTTTCACTGGAAGTTAGTCAAGTACTAGTTTCTTATTTAAGTCATTCCTGACAGAAGAGAGATTGTTTGTTCTTCATTTTAATATTCAGGTACACCCAACTCAACAATAGCTGTTTCTGTGTGTGTTTAATTTGTTTCCCCCCTGCCCCCGACAAGTAATAAAATTATAAGTTCCTTAATGGTTTATAGCTTAAGAGACTCTTGGATTTTGGTCGGTCACATGTTTTTGTCTGAGGAAATACCAATTCAGCTAGTCCTTGGCTATTGGAATTGGAGAGGATTATGTTTCAACCTTTCAGAGGCTCTGTTTTCTCAAGTGTAATCCTTCATTATAGGATGACATCATGGTATTCAACTCCAAACTTTAGTTTCCTTCAAATCAGTCTTTTGTAGGAAAGACTACTATACTTGAACTCTCATGTCTCTCTCTTGTGGTTTGCAAAGTTTCTGCAGAAAAATCAGTTGATAACCTTACGGGGATCCCCTTGTATATGATTTCTTTGTTTCTCTCTAGCTGCCTTTAGAATTCTCTTTATTTTTCAGTTTTTCCATTTTAGTTATGATATATCTTGGTGTGGGTCTGTTTGAATTCATCTTGTTTGGAACCCTCTGTGCTTCCTGTACCTGGATATTTCTTTTCTTCAGGATTGCTCAGTTTTCAGCTATAATTTCTTGAAATACATTTTCAACCCTCTTCTCTTTCTCTCTTTTTTTTCTGGGACCCCTATAATGAGAATGTTGATATACTTCATGTTATTTCAGAGATCTCTTAGATAGTTCTCATATTTTTAATTTGCTTTTCTTTTTGCTGCTCTGTGTGATTACCATTTCCATTCTTCTGTTTTGCAGAGCACTTACATGTTTTTCTGTAGCATTTAGTCTGCTATTCATTCCTTCAAGTATGTTCTTTTATCTCAGCTATTGAATTCTTCTTTTATGAATGGGAATTTTAAATATTTTTAGTTCCTTATTAAAATCATCACTATGTAGTCTGTTCTTTTCCCTAATTCAGTTAACATTTTTATAACCAATGCATTGAATTCTTTATCTGGTAAATGGTTTATTTTTGTTTCATTAGTTTTTCAGGAGTTTTCTCTTGCTCTTTCAACTGGGAACAGTTCCTCTGCCTTTTCATTTTGCTTAACTTTCTCTGCCTCTGTGAATTTAAGTCTGTTGTTGTCTGGCAGGCTTGTTCTTATATGGGAGTGTCCCTGTACAGTCTGTATGTGCCTAATCTTTCTGGTGGGAGATCTGGGTTTGAAATGGATGCAAGTCATGTCTTTCCTTCTTTCCTTGGGGTACGCTGGTAGGTATCACCTGGTAGGTGGTGGAACTGAAGATAGAGGGGCTAGAGTTGGAGCTGGGTGTGAGGCTGAACTTTCCCTCTGCTCTAATGGGGGTGGGGTCTGGTAAAGCCCTGGTGGTCAGGTTTGAGCTGGTTCTGTTCTGCTTGCTTCCCACTCTTTCAGAACTGGGACTCTTGCCCCAGAAGGAGGGATGCTGAAGAACGTGGTGTTTGTGTGGGTTCTTGTCTAAGGTCCTCTGAAGACAGAAGTTTGAGCTGTCTCTGATGTGCTGCTGCCTTTGCAGGCGCTCAGAGTTGTTTCCTTCTCTCTACTCAGATGCAGTCTTGAGTATGAGTCTCCTTTGTCCCTCAGAATCAATCAGTGCACCTGGCCTCTGTTGTCTCTGCCCCATTGTGAAGCCATACCACAAGACTGGGAGGCCCACATGGACTCACGTCATGTGTTGAGAAGTGAACTATATGGAGCAGCCCTCATTAGATAGCCGGGATGCTCTGGATGTGCTGCTTGATTAAGTGTCAACAGTGGCTGCCTCCACCAACACAGGTTCCACACAGGGACTGGCTCATTTCTGTGTCCACTTTCAGGTCTTCTATCTGGTTGTGGCCACCCCAGATCCAGTGCTTCACTCTGATGTGGAGCGAGGTGGGGGGAGTGCAGAGCATTTAGGCTCAGGCTGGGGTCCATGGTGAGGTGGTTGTGGACACCTGGCTAGCTAGCATGTGCACTTCTCATGAGTAGAATCTAGCTTTCCCACTTCCTCTTGTTATTCCTACCAGCCCTCCAGCCAGCCCAGAGGGCTTCTCTCCCTTGCATAGGACCCCAGAACTGGAACACCCATTCTGTGACTCTCCCCACTCACTCCCTAGTGTGGGTCTCTACCTGTGAAATCTCCCTATTCCTCTGAGTCCCTTCCCAGTGGCCCAGGTCCCAAACCAACTGCTTTCTTCCCTTCCTAACCTGATGAAATGTGCATCTTTCTTACAGTCTTGGTTGTACTAGAGTCGTTCTGTCATTTTCCAGGTAGTTTTTGGTGAGAATTATTCCACGTGTAGATGTATCTTTAATGTGTTCTTGGGGCTAAGTTCAGCTTCTTCCTACTCTGCCATTTTGATCTGTCTCCTATAATTTAATTTCTCCACAGTAACTGAGATCTCTTGTGTGTGTATACAGCTAGGGCATATTGCTTGTGTGAGATTTTTGCTCTACCCCTGCACTCTCATCTTGGTTGCTTTTAATCTTTGGAATCATAGCTTGCTGTACAGATGTATAACTCTAGTAGGCCATTTAGTGATCATTCACACAATGAATTAGCTGCTCTATACTGTATCACTTTCATATTAGATATAAAGCTTACTCACTCCCAAAATGGTTTCTTATGTTGTGTCAATGTTTTCATAGCTTTATAATTAGAAATTCTGAAGAGATGGTATCTTTCCAGTCAATTACCATAGGATTTGCACAAAATTTTCTGATGCCCCTGGCAGGTTCTCAGAGTTGGTTTGTTCAAGTAAATTAATTTACAACTGATACTTGTGAGGTTTCGCAAACACTAAGTTCCTTTTACTTTGCTGTACTTTAAATACTGAAAGAGTGTTGAGAGCATTGACTTGGGTATAGAAGTTGAAAACTTGATTGATGATACCAACTAATTATCCTCCCTTGCTCTATTCCTATTAATGAGATGTTTACAGCAAATTTCTAAGCGTTTGTCTCAGAAAGGAAAACAAAAATCTATTAATGAGGGTTTTAATCAAATGTTTTCCTTATCAATTGTTAGTAAATCATAGCAACTAAAAGCACAGGCTTGCTCATCAGATTTTGAAACGTCAATATGCACAATGGTGCCTGAAGGACTCTGAGAATCACTTTTGGCCATAACTTTCCGTTAAACTAATTAGCTGCATTGTTTTACATGGTAGAATCATTAAAAAAAAATCCTACATCTTGGCTTCCATTTGTCGCATTCTGTATGAACAATGTGCCCTGATACATATTATCCCAAATAAGAGGTTCCTATAAATTATTGTGACTACTTAGTAGGCTATACTATTATTAACCTTTAATAATGATGCCTTAGAAAAGCAAATATTCTCATATAAATATATTTCTTTCTCTACTGATGTTCAGTTCAGTTCAGTTCAGTCACTCAGTCGTGTCCAACTCTTAACGACCCCATGAATCACAGCACGCCAGGCCTCCCTGTCCATCACCAACTCCCGGAGTTCACTCAGACTCATATCCATCGAGTCAGTGATGCCATCCAGCCATCTCATCCTCTGTCGTCCCCTTCTCCTCCTGCCCCCTATCCCTCCCAGCATCAGTCTTTTCCAGTGAGTCAACTCTTTGCATGAGGTGGCCAAAGTACTGGAGTTTCAGCTTCAGCATCATTCCTTCCAAAGAAATCCCAGGGCTGATCTCCTTCAGAATGGACTGGTTGGATCTCCTTGCAGTCCAAGGGACTCTCAAGAGTCTTCTCCAACACCACAGTTCAAAAGCATCAATTTTCAGTGCTCAGCTTTCTTCACAATCCAACTCTCACATCCATACATGACCATAGGAAAAACCATAGCCTTGACTAGATGGACCTTTGTTGGCAAAGTAATGTCTCTGCTTTTCAATATGCTATCTAGGTTGGTCATAACTTTCCTTCCAAGGAGTAAGCATCTTTTAATTTCATGGCTGCAGTCATCATCTGTAGTGATTTTGGAGCCCCAAATAAAGTCTGACACTGTTTCCACTGTTTCCCCATCTATTTCCCACGAGGTGATGGGACCAGATGCCATGATCTTCGTTTTCTGAATGTTGAACTTTAAGCCAACTTTTTCACTCTCCACTTTCACTTTCATCAAGAGGCTTTTTAGTTCTTCTTCACTTTCTGCCGTAAGGGTGGTGTCATCTGCATATCTGAGGTTATTGATATTTCTCCTGGCAATCTTGATTCCAGCTTGTGCTTCTTCCAGCCCAGCATTTCTCATGATGTACTCTGCATATAAGTTAAATAAGCAGGGTGACAATATACAGCCTTGACGTACTCCTTTTCCCTTTTGGAACCAGTCTGTTGTTTCATGTCCAATTCTAACTGTTGCTTCCTGACCTGCATACAGATTTCCCAAGAGGCAGGTTGGGTGTTCTGGTATTCCCATCTCTTTCAGAATTTTCCACAGTTTATTGTGATCCACACAGTCAAAGGCTTTGGCATAGTCAATAAAGCAGAAATAGATGTTTTTCTGGAACTCTCTTGGTTTTTCGATGATCCAGTGGATGTTGGCAATTTGATCTCTGGTTCCTCTGCCTTTTCTAAAACCAGCTTGAACATCTGGAAGTTCATGGTTCACATATTGCTGAAGCCTGAATTGGAGAATTTTGAGCATTACTTTACTAGCCTGTGAGATGAATGCAATTGTGTGGTAGTTTGAGCATTCTTTGGGATTGCCTTTCTTTGGGATTGGAATGAAAACTGACCTTTTCCAGTCCTGTGGCCACTGCTGAGTTTTCCAAATTTGCTGGCATATTGAGTGCAGCACTTTCACAGGATCATCTTTCAGGATTTGAAATAGCTCAGCTGGAATTCAATCACCTCCACTAGCTTTGATGTTACCCCCAAGAATTTCCTATTTAGGTTCAAGAAAAAGTTAAAGTTTAAGCCTGTTTTTTAATTGAATTTATAGAAAACTTAATGATTGTATTAAAAGTGATTTTTTATCAAACATATGAGTGGGATAGCTAAAATATTTAAATTATATATTAACTCTTATCAAAATAAATTTTCTCCTCAGAATGCTTTTCAAACCTTAACAATGATTAAATTTGGATAGATGTTAGTATTGTCGTTATAAGATGAGAAAACCAAGGCAAAGGTAAATTGATGTGTGTAATAATAATTCTTAACATTTTCTGGGTGATACTTTTTTTTAAGTTTTAATTTATATTGAAATATACTTGATAAACAATGTTGTGTTAATCTCAGATGTACAGCAAATTGGTAAGTATTTAATTATAGCAGTGGCACCTCTCCTACAGGAAATGTATATAAGTATATATAAATTTTTAGTATTTTTATAGATTTTCAGGTTATTAACCTATAAGCTAGGTAGTGTAGGCTGTTAGAGTCAGGACTAAAAACCAGTTATCCTGAATTTCAAATCCATATTCTTTTGTTATTGTTCTATCAACTAGAGCAGAGATATGGCTTTTTTCTTTTCTCTCTTTCTTAATGCTGTGTTAAGATTAAGTATATCCTGTCTGAAAAAAAAAAAAAAAGCTACTGCATATTTCCCTCTTATACAATATGCTGCTGAGCTATATAAAGCTTCTGTATATTAATTCTGCTCATTTCCTCTTCTACACAATTTCTACTGAGGTTTCTTTCTTCATGTTACTTTCCTAGTCCTCATGGGATGTGGAGACAACATATGCTGATGTTATGGTTTCAGACTGTACAACTTGTGCTTCACACATCAAAGAACAGGAACTTGGGAAGCTGTGCCTTATTTTTCTGTTCTGCCCCCAAAAAAGCAATAAACTAATTAGGTTTCTAAATATTGTTCTTATAATACAGGCAATGTTAAGTTGTGGAACAGAGTGTATAGAAATTATGGGATTTCCTGTTGTGTTCCCCTTAGTTGTTTTTAAATTTTATATAAAAGTGGTAGGGATAAAGTATATGTCATACATAACACTTTATAAAATGAAAACCTTACACAAAAACATCTGCCCTTTGTTATTTATATGTTTTCTTTCTTGTTTTTGTACATCAAAATTTTTCGGTTTGCAGGAAGTAATCTCAGACATAGAATAGTGACTTTTACTATGTCCTTTTTTACTCTAAAATAATACTTCATTAAAAAATTAATTAAGGGTTTTTATTTTTGATAGGTTACTCTTTATCATTTTTATCACTAGACTTAAATGAAGGAGATTCTATGAATTAGAAAAGATACAGGTCCTTTTATATTTAGTATATAAACAGAATCATTATAATTAATTTTAATACAGAGTTTGAGTTTTCCATCTTTCCTCTTAGCACTGTTAGTTGAGAGATACATAATGTTGTAGATTTGAGTGTATTTTTATTTTATTGGATGGATAGTTTTCTGTTACATCTTTCTTTTGAGGAAGGAAGGCTAAGGGATATAGAAGCCCTCTGCTCCTACAATCTGTACTGAAGACCCTGTTTCCTCACAGCTTAAGCCAGGTGAGCAATTTTACATATTGCCCATCCAGTAGCCAGATTTGAAATGTGCTAAATCCCATGGTCCTTGAATAACCCTCTCGGTTAGGATGATATGGCTTGCCTTTCTTTGATACAGTTAGCTTTTTTCTTGTCAAACTTACTGTATCATAGCTTCTTCCTATTGCATCCTGAGGGATTAACAGTCAATACAAGTAATTTGGAGTTATGCTTGAGCATGGGGAGGAGGAAACTGGAAGGGATGAGAGAAGTGAAGGAACATGGTAGGAACTGCCCATCAGAAATGGTAGGTGAGAAGAAAGGATTAGCCTAGTAATAGAGTCAAGGGCAATCACCTTAACTAGTCTTTTGCACAGTGCCTCCAGGTTGGAGTTTAATAATTTATTTTTAGAATCCTGCTTTTCATTTTTGTTTCTCTTTAACTTTTCATTTTGTTTTCCTGTCTGATTGTCTCTCTTTTGCTTAACCCACTTCCTCTTTGTCTTAGAATTTCCATATTTTCCCCCTACTTCCTGTCTACTGATACTTACATTTAAATAGATCACCCATAATAAGTGATTTCATATAGTCTGTGGAACTTTTTTCTTATTAGTAGTTCTTATTGCCTTCAAAAGAAAGCCCAGCGGAACATAGCAAATGATCTTGTGTAGCAATGACTAGTTCAATCTGCAAGAATTAACTGTTTTAGTAAAAATGTATAATTGTCTGTTAGTTGCTCAATAATGTCATAGTGAGTAAATATTTCTGCCATTCTTCTGGACTTCTCATAATGAGTATTGCCTGATAGTCCCAAGATGACTGCCTCAGCTCTAGGCATGATGTTCACATTCAAGATAGAAAGGAGTAGGGAAGAGCAGAAGGAATTATGTCATCCCTCTGTCCCTTTCATTAGGAAAGCCAAAAGCTTTCACAGAAGCCTTCAGGTGACTTCTGCTTATATCACACTAGTCATGCCACTGGTCAGTTCTGTATCTCACTCATATCCTTCTGACTGCAGAAGATGATAAAATATGACTGTTTTGCTCTCCCATTTTCCTAATGTACAGGTGACATGGGAGGGAGTTTGAGACCATGATTGAGTTAACTGGTTAACCATGTCTGCCACATTCTTTTACTGGAAAATAAAGACAAAGCCCTTGAACATGAATATACCTACTGAGACAAGATAGTGATATAAAATAAGCAAGTAGGTAACCCAGACAAAGAAATTATAGTGGTTTCTTACTCATCTCAGTATTGTGCTCTTGGTAACAATTGCCCTATACATTATCTCTCTTCTAAAGTGTGCTTAGGAATCCTTTACTTCCCAGCTTCTGAATTTGATGATAAGTGAAAGCTTAACGGTAGAGAAGAGCTGATAATGTGAGGAGATCAAGGTTCCCAACCTAAACTATTGTAAATTATACTTGAAATCTTAACTCTTCTCTGATTTCCCTGGACAGTCTACTAAAGATCTCCTTAAAACAAGTCTAATTGTCTTGTTCAGTTCAGTCGCTCAGTCGTGTCCGACTATTTGCAACCCCATGAATTGCAGCACACCAGGCCTCCCTGTCTATCACCAACTCCCTGAGTTTACCTAAACTCCTGTCCATTGTGTCGGTGATGCCATCCAGCCATCTCATCCTCTGTCGTCCCCTTCTCCTCCTGCCCCCAATCCCTCCCATCATCAGGGTCTTTTCCAACGAGTCAACTCTTCGCATGAGGTGGCCAAAGTATTGGAGTTTCAGCTTCAGCATCAGTCCTTCCAATGAACCTCTAGACTTTGTCTTTCTACCACCGAAGGCCACATTCTGATTTTCTTAAAAGTAGAGAGAGTGAAGGATGGGTTCTTATCCATCTGCTGCCTTTCTGATTCTTCTAAGAGCTTGTGTTATATTCTGACATACTCTAGAACTGTGGTGAGGCAGTGACTGATATTTGGTATGAAAGACTCTCTCATGTGATACCTTTAACAGGAAATCTGGATAGGTGTGAGGCAATTCCATGGACCTCTGATTCACTTATTAATATTGAGCTTGGGAAGACAGGGAGTGTGTCTTGTTGAGAGTAACTGTTAGATGTTGGGGAAGCATCTAAGAGTTTACTGTGTCCTTATGCCCTCAATTACTTTAGTTTGTGCCTTTCAGATTCTGTAAGGAACAAATTGATGAATTATAGGTCTGCAATGAAGGGTAATCATTTGTTAGCTTAAGTAAGGTGTCTTGCCTTGATTGCATTGAATACATTCACTGCACCTCAGATTTAGTTGTTGAAATGTAAATTATGTGAAATGTTTGCGAATATATAAAAGTCAAGCGTAGTATTGAAAGTCATGGATGGGTTGGGAAGTGAAGGCAGTGGGTTTTAGCTTTAAGTGAATAATTTATTAGACTTGACGGTAGCAGTGAACAGAGCAGTTTTCTATGCCTGCTATGAGCCAAAGTGGCCAAACCTGACGTGAAGAGCTGACTCCTTAATAAAGACCTTGATGCTGGGAAAGATTGAAGGCAGGAGGAGACGGGGATAACAGGAGATGAGATGGTTGGATGGCATCACCGCCTTCAATGGACTTGAGTTTGAGCAAGCTCTGGGAGCTGGTAATGGACAGGGAAGCCCGGCACACTGCAGTCCATGGGATCACAAAGAGGTGGACACAACTGAGGAACTGAACTGAACTATGAGCCAAGCAAAATAATCTTGTAGTTATTTTCCATCTTCATTTTAAGAGACGAAGCAAATAAAGTTTGCTAAGTCACTTCAGTCATGTCCGACTCTGTGCAACCCCATAGACGGCAGCCCACCAGGCTCCCCCGTCCCTGGGATTCTCCAGGCAAGAACACTGGAGTGGGTTGCCATTTCCTTCTCCAATGCATGAAAGTGAAAAGTGAAAGTGAAGTTGCTTAGTCGTGTCCGACTCTTAGTGACCCCATGGATTGCAGCCTAACAGGCTCCTCCGTCCATGGGATTTTCCAAGCAAGAGTACTGGAGTGGGGTGCCATTGCCTTCTCCAAGTTTAGAGGGACCAAAAAATGATACAAATGAATTTATATACAAAATAGAAATAGACTCACAGACATAGGAAACAAATTTAAGATTACCAAAGGGGAAAGGGTTAAAGAAGGGATACATTAAGGTTTTGGGATGAACAGATATACACTACCATATGTAAAATAGATAAACAATAAGGACCTACAGTATAGCACATGAAAACTGTAGTCAATATTTTATAATAAGCTATAAGGGAAAAGACTCTGAAGAAAGATATATACATGTATATATAACTGAATCACTTTCCTGTACACCTGAAACTAACACAACATTGTAAATCAACCCTATATTAATTTTTAAAGAAGTTCAGAGGGACCAAGTAATTTGCCTAAATTACTTTGTTATATCTCACAATTTAAATGTATTTCAAATTGTTCTTTTAGCCATACCTAGATAATATAAATTTACAAAAGGAAACATCATGGAAATTTTATATGTCTACAGCAGAAGTCCCTAGATATACACCAGGGTAGTACTTTCTTTCTTTTAGGACCTGCTGAGATACTCATTTTTCCTCCTAGAACAATTGTATACCTAACACTACTTCCCCTGAAGCCATCCCCCAACCCGAGATGACACTTAAGTGAAAAGCTGTGCAAGATTCCCCTTGACTTCCTAACATACAGTCTATAAACACACTTATCCTTCACTGATTATGATTTAACTGGTGCTGCAGCTTTGCTGTCACAGCTGATGAGAACCTAAAATTAGTGCTGCCAGGTGTGTTGTGGTAGGTACAGAGGGTGGGTACCTTCTGGGAACCCTTTGCATTTCCTGGCTGCACCATCTTGAGGTGAGAAAATCGAAACCAGTGGATGACGCCGGTCAAGTCCCATGCAGGCTCGATAGACGAAGGCCAGTCTACAAGCTGTGCACATGCTGTCCTTGGTTCAGAGGATTCAGGTCTAGTGTTTCATCAAGCCAGTCTTTCTGGGAATCCATTGTCCCCTGGCTAGGGCCGGCATTAGACTCATTCTGGACAGTGTATTGATAGATTTCATGGGACCAACTGTGAGACCCTGAACGTGGAGGAAACACACTCTGACTTAGGAAGTTTCTCAAATGTGTGCAATACGAGATCCATTTTTACACAGTACATCATGTTGATAAGCTTAGTGTAGGAGTCACTGGGTAACAAGCCTTTCTTTATTCAGAGTTATCCACATATCTCAGTGAAATGAAAGTGTTTGTCTTGTTTGCCTCATTGGTCTCAGCCTTTACATAGATGATTCAGTGGATTTCCCAAGATCTGGAAAACAAGCAGAAGGAAATGCTGTTAAAAAAGAGATTGGAAAAAAAAAAAAGAGACTGGATATGGTGCTTGTCTTTACTGACAGTGACGTTCTCGCTTTGTTGGAGGAATAGGATTATTCTGGAATGTGTTTGTGTCTATTTTTCTGTTCCTTGGAATGCCGAGGAAGATAAGTAAATATGTATTTACTCAAATTATATAAATTGCTATTATTTCATCAACAGTTTTTCCTCTTGACATTTGTAGAGTGGCTGTTAGTAGTTGTTATTAGATGCAGTGCTTGTGAATCCCTAGTAAATAAGAGGGGAATTGTATATCCTCTTCACAGGTAAGATCTTTGAAGTACAGGATGATTAAATATGCATAGGTAGGATAATGAGACACCTGGCTAATATCCATGTGAAGCAATTTAAAAGATTGAATTATTGTTTCCTCCAACATACATTTATTAAGTGTCCAAGATATGCCAGATAGTGTTCAGGTGTGCTGGAAAAAAAAAAAAAATAAGATAATAAGATACCCTGCTCTTGTGGACCTCAAAAGAAGCAAGAATATGTAAACAAGAATTGTAAACAATTCTTAATAGCAAGAATTATGTAAACAATTAACAGTAAAGTGATCCAAGTATTTTAACAAATGCCTAATTTGGGTGATGACTCACTATCATGAATGTGCTTAGGAGTTAAGCTGTGAACTCCATTCTTTACAAAACTTTGCAAGTGCATGTGTGTGAATGTGTACACACCTTTTTCCTTATAAAAAAAAAAAAGTCTAATTTAAATTATATTTTAAAGAAATATGACACACATCAAGTTAAGAACCATTGTTAGGGATTGTGGTGATGTAAGAAGAGGTCTTGCCCTGGAGGCTCTGATGATAAGAAATTCTCCTGTAGTGCAGGAGCCCCAGGTTTGATCCCTGGGTTGAGAAGGTCCCCTGGAGAAGGAAATAGCTACCCACTCCAGTATTCTTACCTAGAGAACTCCATGGACAGAGGAACCTAGAGGCCTATAGTCCATGGGGTCGCAAAGAGTCAGACACAACTGAATGACTAACACTTTCACTTTCAAGAAGATCTTATAGATCAAATTCAAAAATGCTTCCTTGTCCTAGTTGCTTCTCTTGCCTGAAGTTGCCAAGAGAGCTGTACGTGCAAAGGACAAAAGTAAATTGTAGGCCCTAGTGTCTTATGCAAATCTTTCTATTAAAGCTGCCCAGACACTTGACTTAGGACCAGATTCAGGCCAGGATCTTTCCTCCTTGAGGCCCAGTCTTAGCAGCAGCCATCCGATGAGTAAATTTGACCAAACAATGAGCTGTTCTGTTTTGTTTTGTTTTGTTTTAAATATGAGTAGCCACTCCTATTCCCTTTTTTGTTGGAGACATTTACTGGGGCAGTATGAGGGATAGCAGCCCCTTTAATTTTGGTGATAGAATGTAGGTAAGAGGTGGTGCTCAGGAAACTTGAACAAGCTAAGATTTAAACCATAAATTAATTTTCACTGAAGAAACAGTAGCAAAGGATGGTTTTGGGAAAAGGCTGGTGGTAAAAGTTTTTCTGCCTCAAAAGTAACTCTGATTCAAGTAGTTTCTAAAAATTTATCTCTATTTACCTTGG
Organism: Bos indicus x Bos taurus; assembly: GCF_003369695.1. Classification (NCBI taxonomy): domain Eukaryota; kingdom Metazoa; phylum Chordata; class Mammalia; order Artiodactyla; family Bovidae; genus Bos; species Bos indicus x Bos taurus. The sequence goes on along the minus strand of NC_040076.1, from coordinate 62,474,121 downwards.
CATACAGAATGCAGTTTTAATGCCAGAACATGATGAGATTGATATATGGCTTCTTTTCCAGACTGTTGGTTCTTTATTTTGAATCTGGCCATTATGTTAGGAAGCCAATCATGAAACTGGTTTCTGAGGTAATGTGATGTAGAAAAGATAGATTTAGGTGTGGGGAGGGGACCAGCATCAGTACTGGTGAGTCAGTGAATGACACTGAAGAATGGTTTGGAGGTCATCGATGAGTCAGTCAGTGCTTTAAGTGCAAATGGAAGAAAACTCTGGCTAATTTAAGCAGAATTAGGAGACAGCCAACCCAGCTAGGAATGAAGGGAGCTTGTGCAGCAGAGAGCCCAGTTATCAGGCCACAAGTCTGCCTAGAATGCTATCTCTAACGCCTCATCACTGAAAAGGCATCACTAAAGTGTATAGCCATCTGCCCCTTTCCTATGTTGTGTCTACCACCAGCACTATGAATTCTTGCTTTCTGAGAATCCCATGTCCTTATGTTCTGATGTTCAGATTCAGAGGCCTGGGTAGGGACCGCTAGTTGATAGACTAACCTGGCTGCTGGAGGAAATGAGGAGGGGATGTTTGAACCTTTATAGCTTTTGTAGCATGAAGGAGAGTCCTGTCCTGACCAAAATGTGTGCATTCTAGGCACATCCTGGAGAAAGAAAGAGAATTCAGGTACTGGTGAGTCAGAAAAACATCGTAGATATCTAGTACTGTTGGGAAGCTTTTGGTTCTTCTGAAATCTCAGCTGTGTTCCTCTCTTGCATGTTGAACAAACTCAGGAGCAGCAGAGGAATCTTTTCAACAGAGCCATGGAATCTTGAGGAATCTTTAACAGGCTTGAAATATGGGAACAAGTGCTATTGATAGCAAGTGAAACTGTTTGATTTGATTAGAGTGAGTAGCTGAGTCTGCCTCTGATGGTGCCATGACCTCAGAAAATTCACTTCATTTAAATTGGCCTCAGAATCTTCATCAATAAAATGAAGTGGGGGATTTTTAACTGCCTTTTAGATATCCTCGTGTAAGGATTGATTTATTAAGTATTTATTATGTACCTTCTTCATGGTAGTTAATATTCTAGTCTTTAGGTAACAGTAGTAAACAAGGTTTTAGACTCTGCTTTCCTAGAACTTGCATTGGACTACATAGAGAGAGTGAGTATCAATAATTTGATTTTGGATATACTGAATTTGAAATGATTATTAAGCAGTCACATAGAAATGCTTGGATTTCAGAGGGAAAGAAAGAATCAAAATACAATTTGGGGCTTTATAATCATGTAGTGAGGATTCAAAAGTCATAAAATATAATGATGTTTTGCAAATTGTAAGAACAAATTAAGAAGGGAAGAGAACTGAGGACTTAATCCCTATTGGCAGAAAGTGACGAGTAACTAAAGAGTCTCTTGATGAAGATGAAAGAGGAGAGTTTTTTTAAGCCAGAAAAAGCTGGCTTAAAACTCAGCACTCAGAAAACTAAGATCATGGCATCTGGTCCCATCACTTCATGACAAATAGATGGGGAAACAATTGATACAGTAATAGACTGTATTTTCATGGGCTCCAAAATCACTGTGGACAGTGACTGCAGCCATGAAATTTAAAGACACTGGTTCCTTGGAAGAAAAGCTATGACAAACCTGTGCTGTGCTGTGATTAGTGGCTCAGTCAGGTCCAACTCTTTGCAACCCTGTGGACTGTAGCCCACCAGGCTCCTTTGTCTATGGGGATTCTCCAGGCAAAAATACTGGAGTAGGTTGACATGCCATCCTCCATGGGATCTTCCCAACCCAAGGACTGAACCCTGATCTCCCAAATTGCAGGCAGATTCTTTACTGTTTGAGCCACTAGGGAAGCCCATGACAAACCTAGACAGTGTATTGAGAAGCAGAGATATCACTTTGCCAGCAAAGGTCCTTATAGTCAAAGCTATGATTTTTCCAGTAGTCAGGTATGGATGTGAGAGTTGGACCAGAATGAAGGCTGAGTACTGAAAAATTGATGCTTTCAATTTCTGGTGTTGGAGAAGATTCTTGAGAGTTCCTGGGACAGTAAGGAGATCAAATCAGTCAATCCTAAATGAAATCAACTCTGAATATTCATTGGAAGGACTGATGTTGAAGCTGAAGCTCTAGTACTTTGTCCACCTGTTGCAAAGAGTAAACTCATTAGAAAAGACCCTGATGCTGGGAAAGACTGAAGGCAGGAGGAGAAGGGGATGACAGAGGATGAGATAGTTGGACAGCATCTCTCATTCAATGGACTGAGTTTGAGCAAACTTCCAGAGATGGTGAAGGACAGGGAATCCTGGTATGCTGTAGTCCATAGGATCACAAAGAGTGGGACATGACTGAGCAACTGAACAACAAGTACTCTAAGAGAGCTCTCATAAGAGAAACCATTGAAATAAGCAAAGAATGAGACTCCAGTGATATAGGAGAAAATCTGGGAATTTATGAAGAAGGTGATTCATGAATTAAGGAGCAGCCAACCTTGGCAAATCTGGCTGATCTATCGAGTAAACCATTGTCTTCAGCAAGATGTAAGCCACAGGGGATTCGATAGTGCTCTTGCAGTCCAGTCAAGCGATAATGATGAGAACGCAATTGAAGAGGATTGAGAAGAAAATGGAAGCTGAGAATGTGGAGACATAAAATACTCTTCCAGGAAATATTATTAAAACACTGATGCTAGATGGTGTTGCCCCTGTCTCAGATCTTGTCATTATCTTTGCATTACACAATCTAGATTTAAAGTACTGAGAGAAAAATAACATGTTAGTTGAAACTAAGTTCCATGTTTTTGCACTGAAGTAGGCACAGGAAGCGAAGAAGGCAGTGGCACCCCACTCCAGTACTCTTGCCTGGAAAATCCCATGGACGGAGGAGCCTGGTAGGCTCCAGTCCATGGGGTCACAAGTCGGACACGACTGAGCAACTTCACTTTAATTTTTCACTTTCATGCATTGGAGAAGGAAACGGCAACCCACTCCAGTGTTCTTGCCTGGAGAATCCCAGGGATGGGGGAGCCTGGTGGGCTGCCTTCTATGGGGTTGCACAGAGTCGGACACAACTGAAGCAACTTAGCAGCAGCAGCAGCAGCAGGCACAGGAAGGATGAAATTCTAAAGTGGGAGATGGAGTCCTAGTCCCAACAATACTCAAACAGTGGGGGATTCTCCACATTAGAAGAGGTTATTCAGATGTGAATTACAAAGAGTTAACAGATGTCCTCTGTCCTTTATGCCCGTTCTTCACATAAGCAACTTAAGAATGTTATGTTCCTTCATAGGTGAGTTCCTTCATAGGTTCCTTCATAGGGTCTGGTTATCTCCAGTGAACTAAACAAAGGCACTGAAATGTTCAGACAGAGCAGGGGCAGGGTTCCCTGAGGCAGGCCATTATGTATGCTGTAATAACAAAAGTAGCATAAAAGTGAAAGTGAAGTCACTCAGTTGTGCCTGACTCTGTGACCCCATGGACTGTAGCCTATCAGGCTCCTCCGTCCATGGGATTTTCCAGGCAAGAGTGCTGGAGTGGATTGCCATTTCCTTTTCCAGGGCATCTTCCTGACAAAAGTAGCACAAAGCAAGGATTAAAGTCACAGAAGCAGATCCAGTATGGAGTCAAAATCAACCCTTCTGGGTTACACTTGTCAGATTAATTTTTATCTACAACTCTGATCAGATCACCACCTTCTGGAAAAAAATTCACTTTCTCTTTCTTGTCTATAGAATAAAATCCAAGCTCTATAGTCTAGAATCTAAGGATCTTAATTGAAGATTATGTCACAACCATTTCTTTCTAGTCTTTTCTGATCTCTTTTTAAGGATTGCTTGATCCAACAATTACTGTTTAATGTGTGTTTTGGTCTTGCATACTGCTCTTCATTGTCCTTCTTGAGATGGTCTCCATATCAGTACATTCTACTTAGCCCTCTAGAATTCTACTCCAGGTGAAAATAATTCACTATTTTTCATAATGTATTTAAAATATTATCTAGCAATTTGTTACATTAGTACACATGTGTGTGGTATGGAAGAGGCATTGCTTTCTAAGTTGTATCTCAGTTTTTGTATTGCACAATTAAGTAACATATTACATACATTAGTAAGGAATTAAAAAAGGTCTTTTGGCTTGAACTTTCTGTGTCTAATAGTTTTAAAACTAAAACCCTTCTCAAACTCCCTACAATTTCTGTGAATATCCAGGGATCTTATGCTTCTTAGTCATTTCTGCCCCTGGACTCTTGAAAACTGCCTTTTCTGAACAACATTTAGTCAAATATGAAACTTAGACCATAAGATCTTATTTCCCATAAGATCAGTCATTTAATTCCTCAAACATTCAAAGTAAAAGTGAACTTTGAATGAACTTTGAAAACTTTGAAAACAAAACCAACCACCTGCCACATACACATGTGAAAAGTCAAAAGGGGGCTTCTGACTTTCCCAGCACACAGACTCAGTTTAAGTTTTTATATTAGACTTTTCTATCCTAAAATATTCTTTTAGCTGTCCTACAGCTAAAGATTCTCAACCCATCGTACTTAGCAACTACCTTTCTACTGCCTTCTGAATGAGCTCCTTTCTTTCATTATTTTACTTTTGGAAGGCATTTTATCTCTATATTCAGTTACCAAGTATTTTTAAGCACTTATGATTTGGGGCTCATCCTCTATACTAAATGGCTTATCCACGCACATTTTCAAAACAAGTTCTTTTCCCAAAAGTACCTATTAAGCGTTAGCTATTAACATTTTCTTTTTCACCTTGTTATGTTTTTGTAACACCCTTGTCCCTTTTACTAGGCAGCAAATTCTTAAGCACATAAAGACAGAATCTTATGTATGCGTTCCCTATGGTCAAGCACAGTGCCTGACACAGCAGGCATTAAATATGTGTTGAGTGAGCAAATGGTTGATACGGAGTGTTTCTTCCACATCTAAAATTCTATTTCCTATTTCTCAAAATAGTTTATTCTAAACTCATAAAAATACTTTTGACTATGCCTATTAATTATTAATAATTACGGACATAGAAAAACTGGTTGGATAAATATTCATTAAAAGGAATGCATAAAGTCACCAGATCCTAGTGGATAGGACATCAGATTTTGTTGAAGTCAGAGTTAGGGACCTTGATGTTTGGCACCAGTATGGTGGTTGATCTTTACATTAATTTATATTTGCCTTTACAATTGCACGTAAGTGAAAGACCATCAGAAATCTTCAGGCTTTAGAGTAAATAGGTTTATGGGCCACTGATACCCCATAGCACTTATGCAGAAGCTGCTTTGACCGTCTCTCTTTCCCCAGGGTATAGCAAGTCTCCCCCATAGAAGAGTATTACCTCCTTTGGGTAGGCACTGTCCTTTGTTCCATATATAGCTCCACAGCACTTAAATGTTCAATAGATTCTTGTTAAAGTGAATTGATTAGGATTGGGAAGCTTCTCTGAACCTCTTGGTATTGACTCTTATCTTTATTCCATTCTAGAATTAGCTAAATCTTTTATGTTCTCCAGAGACCAAAGCATATACCCAGTGTTTCAAAACAAAGACTTGTTTTTCTACCTTCAACACTGAAAAAAATAGAAAGAAAAATAAATGAAAATGAGCCAAATCTATAAAGATAAAATAGTGAAATATCCCTTTTTAGATGAATCAACAAAAACAGTACTCTAAAGACCAAGACATTTAATCAAATAAATAAATCAAACACTAAGTTAAATTGAAAGCCATCAAGGGGAAGCAGTTTTTCAGATCTTTAATAGGAATGAAAAATTGAACCATGTGTCAAAAATAAGAATGTTTTATCTTTGTATAACATAGCAGTGTTTCTCAAAATGTGATCTGCACAAGGAGGAGTCCAGGAAAGGAGAACTATTAGGCATGAAACAAAGGAGCTATTTAGGCAGAGCAGTGTCTATGATGGAGAGGCAGATACTCAAAACTGAATACAAATGCATTGTTTTGAAACGTGCTAAATAAGATCCATGAAAATAGAAAACTAGGAGATTTCTATAACAGATTTTACTTTGGTTACTCTAAAAGTAACAGAGATGTTTTGGAAATGTTTTAATTGCCCAAAGAAATAAATGTGCTTAGAACTGTTATGTTGCCTGGAATGTTGAAAAATGTTCTTAGAATTTGTTGTCAGTCATGTGTATTTGAATCTGGATTTACTGCTTTCTCTGGAGTAGGAAATGGCAACAGACTCCAGTATTCTTGACTGGAGAATCCCACAGACAGAGGAGCTTGGTGGGCTATAGTCCATAGGGTTGCAAGGAGCCAGACATGACTGTTAGCATGTATGCATATGTTTTTGCGTATTACCTGAGTGATTATCTTCCCTGGTAGCTCAGCTGGTAAACAATCTGCCTGCAATGTAGGAGACCACCGTTTGATACCTGGGTTGGGAAGATCCCCTGGAGAAGGAAATAGCTACCCACTCCAATATTCTTGCCTAGAGAATTCCATGGACAGAGGAGCCTGGCAGGCTATAGTCCATGGGGTGGCAAAGAGTCAAACACGACCTGAGTAACACAGGGCAAATGGCTCCTGCTAGCTTGAAATTTAGCTTCCTAATTTATGAAATGAGAACTGTACAGTCTTCATAGATTTGTTTTAGGTATTATATGACATAACATGAAGATGATCTAGGACAGGAGTCAGTGAACTTTTTCTCTAAAGGGCCAGGTAGTAAATATTTTAGCCTTTGTTACTAGACAGTCTCTTTTGCAGTTGCTCAACTTTGCCTTTGCAGTGTAAAAGCAGTCATGTTTGCGTGCACGCCAAGTCACTCCAGTCCTGTCTGACTCTTGTGTGACTCTATTGACTATAGCTCGACAGGCTCCTCTGCTCATGGGATTCTCCAGGCAAGAATACTAGAGTGGGTTACCATGCCCTTGTCCAGATCTTCCTGACCCAGGGACTGAACCTGTGTCTCTTGTGGCTCCTGCATTGCCAGTTGATTCTTTTACAACTCAGCCACCAGGGAAGGCCTGCCAAAGCAGCAGTATGTAAACAAATCCTGTGGATAAGTTTCAATAAAGCTTTATTTGTAAAAACAGGCAATGGCCCAGGTTTGCCTTGTAGATCACACTTAGTCAATCATGACATCAGACGATGATGGCTGGTATATTGGCAATCCTCATAAATAATCTAAGTATAAAAAGTGACCCAGCACAGTGACTGCCACATATGAATAGAATATGTTGAATAAATCTACTGAGTCAGTCAATGAAGAAATCAGGGAATGAATATGGCCTGCTGCTAAGTCGCTTCAGTCGTGTCCAACTCTGTGCGACCCTATAGACGGCAGCCCACCAGGCTCCCCCGTCCCTGGGATTCTCCAGGCAAGAACACTGGAGTAGGTTGCCATTTCCTTCTCCAATGCATGAAAGTGAAAAGTGAAAGTGAAGTAGCTCAGTCGCGTCCAACTCTTTGCGACCCCATGGACTGCAGCCTACCAGGCTCCTCTGCCCATTGGATTTTCCAGGCAAGAGTAAGTGTAATTACCATCCTCAACCTCACCATTTAATATTTTATTACTTCACAAATTGTTATTTTTTGTCTTTATGAGATCATTTGATGGCTTCTACTAGTATCCTAGATATAAAAAGGCAACAGTCCTTTAGTTAGAAATTTTCTTAAAATGACTTTTCTAAACATTCTTAAAATAATTGGCTTAAGATACAGTGTTTCAAAAGCTCAGTGCTTAAAATAGGAGGAAATTTCATATAGCATTTTTTTCTTAAAACAGTGTTCCCAGGATGACTATGTAGTTGGAAAAATTAATAGCATTCTATAGTGAAATATTTTTGAGAAATACTATGTTAAACAAAATTAAACAGATTTATTTATTACAGAAATTCTCATAGGCTTTGATATTAAAGGGGGTGGAGAAATACATTCTGCACAGCTTTCCAGATATTATTTAACTCCAAAACTTTTTGCACATACCTATTACCATCTTCCAGAATACAGTCTTCAGAGAATAGTCTTTGGGAAGTACTGCTTTACAACATGAATTATATCTTAGTACATTTGAAATAAATTATATGAATAGATGCCTGAGACCAGAAACTTATCAAACCAAAGGGGAAAATATCTTAACAGTAAACTTAAAATTTCTTCATTTTTTCATTCAATCATTTTTTTAGTAATCATTTAGTGTTTATTCAGTTTAATACAGAATTTTTTCTTATTCCTATTCAAAAGTTAGAGGTAGCTTTATGAATAGAAAAGTTTAGATATTCTGAAATAAATAGCTGAAATCTCAAACTCTTTGTTTCACATCTATAAAATCTTTCTGAGTTTCATGGGAAGATAAACTTTTATTTCCAAAAGGAGCTTCAAAGTTATATGAAGATAAAAGAAGAGCTCCAGTGAGTGAACTGGAGTGATATTTGGTAATAATCTGCCGGAGAGCTCATCTGAATTAGAAAGAACTGTGGTAATAGATCTCATATAGTTTAGATCCATAGAGGCTTGAAATAAGGTTGAAGCAGCCTAGATGAAACTAATACTCTTGCATTAGAATCATTTACAAAAATTGATAATGAATTTTATTTATTTATTTATTTTTTGAACATTTGTATTTTATTTTATTTTTTTAAATTTTATTTTATTTTTAAACTTTACATAATTGTATTAGTTTTGCCAAATATCAAAATGAATCCATCGCAGGTATACATGTGCTCCCCATCCTGAACCCTCCTCCCTCCTCCCTTAAAAAATGAAGAAAATGATCATTTTCAGGCAACTCTTTGTATCTAAGGACACTATGGTTGTATTGTTTTTTTTTTGTTTGTTTTTTTGACTGGTCTCAGAAATACTAGAAAACCCAAAAGTATTCCAACTAAACAGCTGCTATAAATTCAGCATCACTAATCACCAGTAACTCTATCATAGGGTTTTCCTGTGATTTTGGTAGCACAAAAGAACACAAATTGTTTTATAGGTACTGTGAGGCAGAAAATAAGTACATTCTACTTCCTTCTCACCCCCAATACACACACATACAGTTAATGTCTCAGGATTTTCTCTACAACACATTTATTTATTCTTATGTAAGATAATCCTGAAACAGTATTTTCTATAGAGCAGTGGGATAAGAATTTGGATCTGTAAAATCTGGTAAATCATATATATTTAGTGATTACGTTAAATCATTACATATAGTGTGTTTTTAGTAATCTTTACTTCTAAAGTTCTTGGTACTAACTGTATTCAAGGCATTCAATTAATATCTACTTTTTGTATAAACAGTTATTGACTAAGATGACTCAATCCAAACTTAACAGTGTTGAACCATTCTTTGAAAATGTGAATTACAGAAAAGCAATATGGAATAAAATGTACCTGCTCCAAAATACTTATGGGTGGTCTGAGTTAATTAGATGGTTATAAGTCAGGCATGGTTAATATATATAATTGCCTAATGTTGCCTAACGTAAGTTCCAGAGACTTGGGGAAAATATATTGACCTCTCTTAATTTCAAATCTTAGATAAAAAACTCAAAATCTTTCTAGGAATACAATTGAACAGAGCTGGATGGAGAGTGAGACTTGACATCCACATTTAAGATCTGTGACCTGGCCTTTGTGGGGTATGGAAAGGACCTTCCTATCCAGCTTAGTGGTTATCATAAAGTGATTTAAATGGAGGCAAGAGAAGGGTTATGTCAGAGAATAACTGGACTAATCTATATAGGGACTACTTTTGCTCTTTGTGAATTTGGTAAATAATTAGTGCCATTCTAGAATTTATCATTATCAATATTAGATATCAAATGCAAATGGTCCAAGTCAGATCACACATTTCTCATTATTTTTTCAGTCCATAACACTTGAAAACTAGATAGCTGTTTTGGTCACATGCTTTCTTTATGGGGTATGGAGAAAAGGAGAGGGCAAAACATTGAGAAAGATCTATGAAAGAACCTGAAATGAATTGATGGAATTTATGACAGAAACATGAAATGAATGGTGAAAAAGAACAGTAACTTAATTTTAAAAATACCCAGCAGAGCCAGAAGAATTAAATAGCAACTATGGTATCATTTAATTATTATTCCAAATAGCACCATCATTATATATGACCAAGACATCATTTTTCTGTATTTATTTGGCAAAGCGGCAAAAAATGAATTGAAACTTACATTATCAATTGCAAAAATGGCATTACGCTGGATTGGAAGTAATTTGAAATTGCACCTAATAGAACAAAGCACGCTCCAAATTAATGTATAGTGCTACTAAGAAATAAATGGATTCTTTACTCTTAAGTCTTTTGTTTTCAAGAGAACCTTTAGCAATGAAAGCCGCATAATTGTCCTTAAGACCATGAAATGAATCAAAGCAGCCATAAATGGCATTTGTGATTACAAGAAAAAGATTTTCTTCTGAGTCTCTCTCCTTTTATGCAGTGCGGGCAGAGTCCGATTGTATGACATAGAGCCTCTTAGGTGGTTTTCTTGCCATAACTTTGACATAACTATTCTCCTTTGTCTGGTTTCATCTTTCACACTACACTCCTTCCTCTTTACAACCCACCTCCTAAGGCTGCTCCTTGCATGGCTGCTTCCCACTGTTCATAAGTGTGTGTAGGCTTTGAGTTATAAACAAGGAACTGCTATTAAGCCAATTCATTAATTAGGGTTCTGTCTGGAGTTCTCCTGTGAAGGATAATAATTTGTTAGCTTAACTAAGATCTTCTTCCTTCCTGAGAAATGTCATTCTGAGAAAATATTGATTGAGAGTGGACCCCTGCTAGTTAATGTATATACAATTTATACATACTTGAGGATATTCAAATGCATTATCTCTTTTTTGATAGCTAGTAATGATTTTAATAAACTAAACCCACTTCATTTTAAATAGACAAATGTTTTCAGCTGACAGTAAAGGCATAATTCACAAATATGCTAATAATTATTTCTGAGTTAGGAGATTTTAATCCTAACTTAAATGGGAACCTACATATTTACTTTATATTGTTTTATTTAACTGATCCAAAGCAAGTGCCTTTTTTCATGCAGTCTCCTCAGTATGAAACGCTATCCTGTTTCTTCAAATTGAAATAATGATTCAAAACAGTCATAAGTTCTGTCCTCTCATGTCCTCTCTGAAAGTTCTTACAGCTATGTATCTTGACCACCTTTAGTCATGAATTAGTAAGTAGAAAACCTGTCATATTATCCCTGCCATATCTGATTTTGCTGTTGCTTTTCTTTTTTTAATATATAATTTTATGTATTTATTTTTGGCTGTGCTGGATCTTCATTGCTATGTAGGCTTTTCTCTAGTTTCGGTGAGTAGGGGGATACTCTCTAGTTGAGTGTGGGCTTCTCAGTGTGGTGTCTTCTCTTGTTGCAGAGCACAGGCTCTAGGGTGCTCGGGTTTCAGTAGCTGCAGCATATGGGCTCAGTAGTTGTGGCTCCTGAGCTCTAGAGCACAGGCTCAGTAACTGTGGTGCGCTGGGCTTAGTTTTTCTGAAACATGTGGTATCTTCCTGAATCAGGGATTAGACCTGTGTCTACTGTGTTGGCAGGTGGATTCTTTACCACTTGAGCAACTAAGGAAGCCCTATCGTTGCTTTGTAATGGATGGCCGAACATGGCTTAGTGTTTGGAACCTTAAGGTAGGACCATTAAGCAATCTTCCAGGCTGCCTCAACCCTTCAGCCTTGAGTGGGTATTATACTATTTTTTTTAATTTATGTATTTTAATTGGAGGCTAATTACTTTACAATATTGTAGTGGTTTTTGCCATACATTGACATGAATCAGCCATGGGTATACATGTGTTCCCCATCCTGAACCCCCTCCCACCTTCCTCCCCATCCCATCCCTCAGGGTCATCCCAGTGCACCAGCCCTGAGCATTCTGTCTCATGCATTGAACCTGGACTGGCAATCTGTTTCACATATGGTAATATACAAGTTTCAATGCTATTCTCTCAAACCATCCCAGCCTCACCTTCTGCCACAGAGTCCAAAAGTCTGTTCTTTATATTTGTGTCTCTTTTGCTGTCTTGCATTTAGGGTCATCGTTACCATGTTTCTAAATTCCATATATATGTGTTTATTGTAATGGTGTTTTTCTTTCTGACTTACTTCACTCTATGATAGGCTCTAGTTTCATCCACCTCATTAGAACTGATTCAAATGCATTCTTCTTAGTAGCTGAGTAATATGCCATTGTGTATATGTACCACAGCATTCTTATCCATTTGTCTGCCGAGGGACATGTAGGTTGCTTCCATGTCCTAGCTATTGTAAACAGTGCTGTGATGAACATTGGAGTACATATGTCTCTTTCAATTCTGGTTTCCTCGGTGTGTATGCCCAGCATTGGGATTGCTGGGTCATATGGCAGTTCTATTTCCAGTTTTTTAAGGAAGGAATGATGCTAAAGCTGAAACTCCAGTACTTTGGCCACCTCATGTGAAGAATTGACTCATTGGAAAAGACTCTGATGCTGGGGGGGACTGGGGGCAGGAAGAAAAGGGGACGACAGAGGATGAGATGGCTGGATGGCATCACTGACTCGATGGACTTGGGTTTGGGTGAACTCCAGGAGTTGGTGATGGACAGGGAGGCCTGGCGTGCTGCAATTCATGGGGTCGCAAAGAGTCAGACATGACTGAGCGACTGAACTGAATTGAACTGAACTGAAGGAATCTCCACACTGTTCTCCATAGTGGCTGTACTAGTTTGCATTCCCACCAACAGTGTAAGAGGATTCCCTTTTCTCCACACCCTCTCCAGCATTTATTGTTTGTAGACTTTTTGATAGCAGTCTTCTGACCAGCATAAATTGGTACCTCATAGGGGTTTTGATTTGCATTTCTCTGATAATGAGTGAAGTTGAGCATCTTTTCATGTGTTTGTTAGCCATCTGTATGTCTTTTTTGGAGAAATGTCTGTTTAGTTCTTTGGTCTATTTTTTGACTGGGTCGTTTATTTTTCTGGAATTGAGCTGCAGGAGCTGCTTGTATATTTTTGAGATTAATTCTTTGTCAGTTGCTTCGTTTGCTATTATTTTCTCCCATTCTGAAAGCTGTCATTTCACCTTGCTTATAGTTTCTTTCACTGTGCAAAAAATTTTAAGTTTAATTAGGTCTCAATTGTTTGTTTCTGCTTTTATTTCCATTACTCTGGGAGGTGGGTCATAGAGAATCCTGCTGTGATTTATGTCAGAGAGTGTTTTGCTTATGTTTTCCTCTAGAAGTTTTATAGTTTCTGATCTTACATTTAGATCTTTAATCCATTTTGAGTTTATTTTTGTGTATGATGTTAGAGAGTATTCTAGTTTAATTCTTTTACAAGTGGTTGACCAGTTTTCCCAGCACCACTTGTTAAAGAGATTGTCTTTTCTCCATTGTATATTCTTGCCTTCTTTGTTACAGATAAGGTGTGCATAGGTGCGTGGATTTATCTCTGGGCTTTGTATTCTGTTCCATTGATCTATGTTTCTGTCTTTGTGCCAGTACCATACTGTCTCGATGACTGTAGCCTTGTAGTATAGTCTGAAGTCAGGCAGGTTGATTCCCCCAGTTCCATTCTTCTTTCTCAAGATTGCTCTGGCTATTTGAGGCTTTTTTTTTTTTTTTTTTCCATTTTAGTTGATCTATCCATAGGTGTGAGTGTGGTATAAAGTCTCCCACTATTATTGTGTTACTGTTAATTTTCCCTTTCATACTTGTTAGCATTTGCCTTACATATTGCAGTGCTCCTATGTTGGGTACATATATATTTATATTTGTTATATCTTCTTCTTGAATTGATCCTTTGATCATTATGTAGTGTCCTTCTTTGTCTCTTTTCACAGCCTTTATTTCAAAGTATATTTTATCTGATATGAGTATTGCTACTCTTGTTTTCTTTTGGTCTCCGTTTGCATGAAATATCTTTTTCCAGCCCTTCACTTTCAGTCTGTATGTGTCCCTTGTGTTGAGGTGGTCTCTTGTAGACAACATATATAGGATTCTTATTTTTGTATCCATTCAGCCAGTCTCTGTCTTTTGGTTGGGGCATTCAACCCATTTACATTTAAGGTAATTATTGATAAGTATGATCCCATTGCCGTTAACTTTTGGGTTCAAGTTTATAAACCTTTTCTGTTTCCTAACTAGAGAAGATCCTTTAGCATTTGTTGAAGAGCTGGTTTGGTGGTGCTGAATTCTCTCAGCTTTTGTCTGTAAAGCTTTTGATTTCTCCTTCATATTTGAATGAAATCCTTGCTGGGTATAGTAATCTGGGTTGTAGGTTTTTCTCTTTCATCACGTAAAGAATGTCCTGCCATTCCCTCATGGCCTGAAGAGTTTCTATTGAAAGATCAGCTGTTATTCCCCTTGTGTGTTACTTGTTGCTTTTCCTTTGGTGCTTTTAATATTTGCTCTTTGTGTTTGATCTTTGTTAATTTGATTAATATGTGCCTTGGGGTGTTTTGCCTCGGGTTTATCCTGTTTGGGACTCTAGGTTTCTTGGACTTGGATGGCTATTTCCTTTCCCATTTTAGGGAAGTTTTCACTATTATCTCCTCAAGTATTTTCTCATGGCCTTTCTTTTTGTCTTCTTCTGGGACTTCTATGATTTGAAGTTGGGGTATTTAACATTGTCCCAGAGGTCTCTGAGGTTGTCCTCATTTCTTTTCATTCTTTTTTCCTCTCTGCTTCTTTTATTTCCATCGTTCTATCTTCCACCTCATGTATCCTATCTTCTGCCTCAGTTATTCTACTGTTGGTTCCCTCCAAAGTGCTTTTGATCTCAGTTATTGCATTATTCATTATTGATTGACTCTTTTTTTATTTCTTCTACGTCCGTGTTAAACGTTTTATGTGTCTTCTCAATCCTTGTCTCCTGTCTATTTATCTGTAACTCCATTTTGTTTTCAAGATTTTGGATCATCTTTATTATCATTATTCTGAATTCTTTTCCAGGTAGACTCCCTATTTCCTCCTCTTTGGTTTGGTGGACATTTATCATGTTACTTTACTTGCTGAATATTTCTCTGCCTTTTCATTTTGTTTAGATTGCTGTGTTTGGGGTGGCCTTTCTGTAGGCTGCAAGTTTGTGGTTCCTCTATATTGTGGAGGTTGCTCCCTGTGGGTGGGGCTGGACTAGTAGCTTGTCAAAGTTTCCTGGTTAGGGAAGCTTGCATTGTTGTTCTGGTGAGTGGAGCTGGATCTCTTCTCTCTGCAGTGCAACAAAGTGTCCAGTAGTGAGTTTTGAGGCATCTATGGGTGTGTTGTGACTTTTAGCAGCCTGTTTTTTAATGCTCCAAGTTATGTTCTTGCATTGCTGGAGAGTTAGAGTGGTATGTCTTGCTCTGAAACTCATTGGCTTTTGGGTGGAGCTTGGTTTCAGTGTAGGTATGGAGGCTTTTGGATGAGCTTTTGTCAATTATTGTTTCCTGGTTTCAGGAGTTTTCCGGTGTTCTCAAGTTTGGGATTTAAGCCTCCGGCCTCTGGCTTTTAGTCTTATTCTTACAGTAACTTCAAGACTTCTCCATCCATACAGCACAGATGATAAAACATCTAGGTTAATTGTGAAAAGATTCTCTACAGTGAGGGACACCCAGAGAGGTTCACAGAGTTATGTGGAGAAGAGAAGAGGGAGGGAGGAGGGAGATAGAGGTGACCAGGAAATAGGGGGAGTCAAGATGGCAGAGACCAATCTAGCCAGTAATCAGTTCCTTAAGTGTTCTCCACAGCCCAGAACACCCTGAGAGATTCACAGAGTTAAGTACAGCAGAGAAATGGAGGGAGGAGATAGAGGTTACCTGGTAGAGAAGAAGGAGAGTCAAAAGGGGAGAGAGCAGTCAAGCCAGTAATCACACTCCTAAGTAAAAACGGGTACTGAAGATTAGATTCTTACAGGTACAAAATTGATAACAAATACCAAAAAGCAAAGATTAAAAATCTAGAGTAGAGGTCAGACTCTCAAATATACAATATTAAATATACAAAATCAATCACAAAAATTATAAAAAAATATATATGTATGAAGTTTGCTTTAAAAATAGAGTCTTTTTTTGCAAGGTAATAGGTTATAAAAATGAAAATTAAAGGAGTAATAAACAACTTAAAAATTAAAAATGATAATAATAAAATATATCTAGGAATTTTTCTGGAGCTGTTGTGGGCAGTGTGGGGTCAGTTCTGTTTCAGATAGTTCCTTGTTCCAGCTTGTACTACTTCTCAAGGTCTGTAGGTCCTGTCCAATGCTTAGTCAATGCTAACTACAGGGTTTTAATCTGTTCCACCTGTTACTTCCAGAACGGTTCCCTCTTCTTTGTTTATTTTGGCGTCCTCTGTTTGCAAGTCTCTTCAGTGTCTGATTTCTGCCCTGACACAGAGGGTTAAGGTGGTCACTTATTTAGGCTCACTTGTTCAGATGTGCTATGGGGAGGGAGGAACACTGCAAACAAATATCACTGGCGTGTGTGGGGAGTGCTTGCAGTGTATGGACCACACTGGGTTTACCCCAGCTCATGGCGCATGTGCTTTCCTGGTCCACACTGCTCAGGCTTCAGGTTGCTTTGCAGGAGAACTTTCCAAAGCAGAGCCTGGGCTCGTGTACTTCCCAGGTCTAAGCTGCTCAGGTTAAGGTTCTCAAGTACTCCACAAGGGCACAGACTCAGTTGGGCATGTGTTTTGTGCCTTTCCCAGGTCCGAGCAGTTCAGACGACCAAGTGCTTGGTGAGTGCAGGGTCCTAGGTGGGCTGTGCATCTTAATCACCATCCTGGTCCCAGCCATTCGGTTTCCTGGGTGCACAGCAAGAGCACCATCTCAGGTGTGCTGTGTCTCTCCTCTGGGGAGCTGATCTCAGGCTGCAACCCTCCTGGCAGATGTCAGCTGTTTAGGATCCCAGGAAGACTTGGTTAGCAACTGGGAGCCTGCTCACAGTTTGGTGGAGGATGCTGTCTCTGGGGCCAAGATTGCCCCTTGCCTTCTGGCTCTGGCTGTCACTCACCTGCCTCTCTGCCTCTGGTGGGGGGATGGGCCAGTCCACAGCTGGCTAGCTCTCCTTTGGCATTCACTCAATCCTTTGTTCTGTGATGGAGCCAGGCTGTGACTTAGGTTAGAGCTTTTTGTGGGACAGTTCTCTCTCTCTCTCTCTCTTTTTTTTTTTCTCTCTCTGGCTATCCCACAGTTTGGGTTGCTGTCTCATGTTAACGCCCTCAGATTGTCCTCAGGGCATTCAGGCCTGGTTCTTACCCTAAGCATGCAACCTGAGTCTCCCTGTTCAGCGCCCACTCACTGGTGGCAGAAGCAAGTGTCTGGGCTACTTCTCTGCTGGAAGTTGCGGTTAGGCATATTCTGTGTTTTTTTTTTTTTTTTTCTCCCAGTTATGTTGCACTCTGAGATTCCAAAACTCCCCACAGACCCACTGGTGAGAGGGTTTCCTGGTGTTTGGAAACTTCTCCTCCTTCATGACTCCTTCTTTGGGATGGGTCTCTATCCCTAACTCTTTTGTCTGTCTGTATTTTATATTTTGTCCTACCTCATTTCAGAGAGAATGGGCTGCCTTTCTGGATGCCGGGTGTCCTCCACCAGCGTTCAGAAGTTGTTTTGTGGAAGTTGCCTGGCATTCAAATGATCTTTTGATGAATTTCTTGGGGACAAAGTGGTCTCCCTTTCCTATTCCTCTGCCATTTTAGAACCTCCCCCTCTATACTATCCTTAAATATGTTATGTACTTGACTTCTAAGTCTGAAGCTTTGTTTATCCTCATCTTTTTGCCTATTCTCTGCTTTTGTTTTTGCTGTTTTTCAATTTAGACCTTGATTATTATGTTGCTTTCCAGCTGACTTTTTGTTTCTTTAATCTAGGATTATAACCTGACCGTGATGAACTCCACTACACTTCTTGGGAGACAGGGGCCAGACCTTTCTTCCTGGTCCACTCTGTGTGGTCAGGCAAAAGACAATGTAATTCAAAGTTAGAAAATATAGCTTGGAGGGTCAGTTTCTATTCATACCATGTGTGCAATCTTGGGCAAGGGATAACTGAGTCTCTATAGTTTTTCAGACCTGTGATGTACCTCAATATTCTATGCATGTGGTGGGTCCTGTATAAGTATCATTTGTTAAAAATAATGATGTGTTTTGAATCATTGTGACATTGAGATGCTGGATGTCACAAGTGCAGCTACTATACAAGAATGAAGAATCTGAGACAATATGGTAGGAAGGGAGGCCTGAATAGAATACAGGAATGTTTCCAAGGTGAGGGTTAGGGTGGATAGTCACTTTATTATGTAGAACAAACAAACAAACAAGAATAATGATCTCAAGTCAGATTTTAACCAGTGTACATGCCTTTGAGCCAGCATTTATTGATGATAGGAGAGTAGAGTGTATGTAAGGGCAAGAGAAGATGTCAGAGTTATGTGGTTCAACTGGGATCCAGCCACATCTTTAGTTCCCTAGAAAGCCAAAGCAGAAGCCCAGTTGTATGGATTAGGCCAAATTGAGAGATGGTCTAACATTTGACCAAATAAGCTTACTTACCTCATCTGCATTTCTAAGCTAGAGCTTCTGGATCTGAAGCAAATATTAACTCCCAGTGAAACTATTAAGTGGCTTCTGAGTAAGCTAGTTTGTCCTCTGTGCTCTCTTAACACCATGTTAAAATATCTAAAATTGAGTTTAACATAATAGTCTTTCCATTTTTTATAAGTCTATTTTTCCCTTTATATCATGGGCTGCTTAAAGTCAGGCATAAAATTGCTTTCAGCTTTATGTCTTAATGCTTAGGACAGTGCCTGGCATAGGTACATAAGAAATTCTTATTGAAAAAATGGTTGGTTGAATGAACTAGCAAAGCTCTATTCCTAGGCCCTAAAATATACCTCTGAATACTGTGTAGCCATACTAAAAATGTGTACTTTTGTCACATAACTAATCAAAGTAGGGATGATTCCATGTCTGTGACAGATGATGGGGTAAGAATGAGGGAGAAGTTGAGGATGTTTCTCCACCTTCCTTAGCTTTCTTCTAAAATATTTGAACCAAAGTCTCTATCCCAAATAAAGGCACAGTGCCCCACACTGGGATGCCTCTGGTTCCTTCTAGTGCACTACAAGGAAAGCAATTTCAACTATTTATCCTACCAACTGAGAAATGGACTATTTGCTGCCATATCAGTAAACAAAGGATGCCACAGTCATCAGCAATTGTAGCCACCACAGATGGTAAGCAGGTGAGCCCAGAGGGAACTCAGGAAGGAAAGAATACCTGCCATCTAGGAGCCATCAACTTGCAGCCACTCCCTATGGTGAGCCCTGAGGAAACTTAGGATGTGATGAAAACACAAGATACTGACCCCAGATAGGTGATGTGCATATCAAAGGAATGATTTCAGGGAGCCAAGACTCTTGCATCTTCCCATTCATAAAAGTGCTGAATTCTTTAACTTGATATATCTGGTTTTAATTAACAATAATCTTTTGATTTTCAGACTACCTGCCCTTTCTTTTAAAACTCCCATATGATCTGGCTTCTCCCCTTGCCTCCTGGGAGCAGTTCTCTTTGCGTTACTGGAGATGCTGCCCTATGGGCTTGAAGTCCTAATAATTCCCACCAAATAAACTGTAACTGTCAACTTTTAGGTTGGGAGTGTTCTTTAAGGCCATGCAGTTAAGGGCACATCTTGCTCTTAAAGTTGATTCATAATTAATTATGTGAATATCACATTGTAAGACTCAATAAAATAGACCAGGAAGAAAAGAAAGTACTTGAAATATTTTCTTAGCATCATGTTTTCCATTGAGAACATTAATGAAGAAATTGTCTAAAATTACTTTGCTGCACAGTGATTCTATCAGTTTTCTTAGAAAGCACTTTGCTTGGGAAAATGTTATGTCTGCATTACTTTGGAGGCATTTTGGATTAATCAGACGGTTGATGATCCAGAAGTGTTCAGCAGGCCCAGATTTCACTGCCAGTAAACACAGAGAAATACTTTCCCCCAAACTCAACTTGTAACAAAGAATAAGATTTATCAGACTTTTTTCTAAAATCCAAAGTTAGGGACTTTGCTCAAGTAGGACATTTTTGCTTAATCTTCACACCCTCCTATTTCAGAGTGCTGAATAACCAAGTAAGCCAAGAGAAGATTATACTAAAAATGGTGCTCTCAGAATTGTGAACTTATTCAGTGGAGATTTTACAGGAACCTCAGGGGATTTTATTCAAAATTGAACTTGAATAGTTTTCAATAATACTTTCTGGTTTTGGAAAACTGCCTCTCAAAGTTTCTTTCTTCTTTTTCAATGTGAATAAAGAAAAGTAACTTATATATTAGAAAAAATGTAGAATTAAAAGAATCTTGGGGATTTAAACCCTTAAGCTGTTTGAGTTGATGACAAGATTTTTGATAATGGTTGTTTTGGGAAAAGTATATTCAAATATAGGATTCTGCAAAATCCATTCATGTGACAAAACTGTGTTTGACAGAAGTGTATGGAGTGCCTGGTCTGTACCAGGCTTTTTCAGTTTCCAGGCACCCTTGGTAATAATTTGCAGTAGGACCAATCAGTTCATCCTTTGTGGTTTCTCTTAGGTAGAACTTAGAAGCCCGGATGTAGAGAAAGAAACCTGTGGCATTACCCAAGATGTGTAGAAGAATGAGATAGTAATGGATTCAAAATGGAGAGTGTGCATGGTGGAAGTGGTTAGTCTCATTTTGACATAAATACTTCTGCATATTTAGCAGATAAATAATTCCAAAAATTTAGCATTTAGCAGATATTTAGTGGATCCATTTACCTGCCCATCAGTGATTCAAGCATAAGAAATATAAAGATGAACCATCTGATCAAAAGACTGCCATCAAAAAGCTTTACTTACATTTTGGTGGTGAAAGATATGTGAAAACATAATTAAAAATTTATTGCTAAGTGGTAATGGAGAAAAATCACGTCCTGGGATGCTCTTCATCCACACATCTGCATGGTGCCTCCATCATCCATCCTCCCAGAGAGTCTGTCTCAGAAACCCAGTCTAAAACAGTGCCACCCCCATATTTTGTCCCCCTGTGCAACTTCTTAATCACCACTTAGCAATATATTTGTAGTCATGTTTCCCTTTATCTTTTACCACTAAAATGTAAGCAAAGCTACTTGAGGGCAGAGTCTCGATCAGTTTGTTCATCTTTATATTTCTTGTGTTGGATCACTGATGTGGCAGGTAATAGGAGCCACTAAATATTTGGTGAATGGAACTATGTGTTGCAAAACAAGAGTTAAATAGTCCCAGAATGCTGGCCTTACTACTGTGGAAGAGTTGAAATCTGATTAGAGGTAACAGTGAGAAAAGGACAAATAACATAGAAGGGTATGGAGAGGTGAAAAGCAGACATACATTTAGAATTAAAGAGGTGAGGATTATGGATTTAGAGAGCTGAGAGAGAGAATATGCATGCTAAAATAAGGCTGCTTGAAGTAGCAGATCATTGGAATTTATGAAGTTCAGAGACTGTGAGACAAAGATGACTGGGGAGAAATCAACACATGGCTAATAAATAACTTAGGATTACTATGGTGGATGGTGGGAGGGGAAAACTCTTGAAGAAGGCAAGAGTAAATCCATACAAGGGACTGAAAAAGTGGAATAAACATCTGCTCAGTTCCTCTTTTGTTGTTGTTGTTGTTTCACTCAGTTGTATCTGACTCTTTTTGCAAGCTCATGGACGATAGCCTGCCAGGCTCCTCTGTCCATGGGATTCTCCAGGCAAGAATACTGGAGTGGGTAGTCATTCCCTTCTCCAGGTGATCTTCCCAACCCAGAGATCTAACCTGTGTCTCTTGCATTGGCAGGTGGATACTTTATCACTGAGTCACCCTCCCTATGCAAAGAGCTGACTCATTTGAAAAGACCCAGATGCTGGGAAAGATTGAGGGCAGGAAGAGAAGGGGACTACAGAGGATAAGATGGTTGGATGGCATCACCGACTCAATGAACATGGGTTTGGGTAAACTCCAAACTTGGGAGTTGGTGGTAGACAGGGAGGCCTGGCGTGCTGTGGTTCATAGGGTGGAAAGAGTCGGATATGACTGAGCGACTGAACTGAACACCCTCCCATTTTATTGCTCCAATTATTAATTCCTCTAATTATTATTCAGTTTTTTCAGAGGAGAAGTTATTATTCAGTTTTTCAGAGAAGTCTGCCACTCACAGGGCCAAATGCCTAGAGTTCCATAATTAATAGTCAGCACAGCCAGGACTAAAATGCCCCCTGTATGAGAAACGCTGGGCTGGAAGAAGCACAAGATGTAATCAAGATTGCCGGGAGAAATATCAATAACCTCAGATATGCAGATGACACCACCCTTATGCCAGAAAGTGAAGAGGAACTAAAAAGCCTCTTGATGAAGGTGAAAGAGGAGAGTGAAAAAGTTGTCTTAAAGCTCAACATTCAGAAAACGAAGATCATGGCATCCAGTCCCACCACTTTATGGGAAATAGATGGGAAACAGTGGAAACAGTGTCAGACTTTATTTTCCTGGGCTCCAAAATCACTACAGATGGTGACTGCAGCCATGAAATTAAAAGACTCTTACTCCTTGGAAGGAAAGTTATGACTAACCTAGATAGCATATTCAAAAACAGAGACATTACTTTGCCAACAAAGGTCCGTCTAGTCAAGGCTATGGTTTTTCCCGTGGTCATGTATGGATGTGAGAGTTGGACTGTGAAGAAAGCTGAGCACTGAAGAATTGATGCTTTTGAACTGTGGTGTTGGAGAAGACTCTTGAGAGTCCCTTGGACTGCAAGGAGATCAGCCCTGGGATTTCTTTGGAAGGAATGATGCTAAAGCTGAAACTCCTGTACTTTGGCCACCTCATGCGAAGAGTTGACTCATTGGAAAAGACTCTGATGCTGGGAGGGATTGGGGGCAGGAGGAGAAGGGGACGACAGAGGATGAGATGGCTGGATGGCATCACTGACTCGATGGACATGAGTCTGGGTGAACTCTGGGAGTTGGTGATGGACAGGGAGGCCTGGGGTGCTGCGATTCATGGGGTCGCAAAGAGTCGGACATGACTGAACGACTGAACTGAACTGAAAGCTTTAAGTGCCAGGCTTACTTTAAAAGATCATGTCCCCTTCCCACTTCTTTCCTCTTGGTGCTACTTCCTCCACTTTTTTTTCATATTTTCTTTCTGCTGTTTAACTTATTCCCATTGTCCTAAACATGAGATAACTTAAATTTTTTAAAAAGCCATTCCAAGCATTTTTCTCCCTTTTCCTCTAGTGTGGAGGGAAGAGTTAAGAAATCTAAAAGGAACATAAGGTAAACTCCTTAGCAAGATCAGCAGGATATTTAGCTAGTATTTTCTGTGCATAAAGGAGAAAAAAGCATCTGAGAACAAATCATAATAATAAAGAGAAAATGGTGTCAACATTTGTTTTTAAAAATAAGTGCACTATAACTTGAATTTCTAGAATTTAGCCTAGGAAAATTACATCTCCATTAAACTTAAAATACCCTGGTTCCTAAAGATTTAGCTACTGCCTGCAAAATGCCCCATGTGACATATTTAGGAGTTATGAGGATAATAGTTGTTAAGAAAATCTCTAGGAGGTTCCAAAAGGATTGAAGTGATTTAGGCATAAAATAAAATGTTAGCCAAGTATGTGGCAACAGTGTAATATGTACTTTTAAGTATTTTTTTTTTTTTTTGGACTGGCTAAAGGACAAAATAAAAGAATTCAAGGGATACAGAGCCTATTTTTTAAAGGGAAAAATGAAGCAGAGTATTCTATTATGCTGATGATCAGAGGTTTGAAATAATAGTCACAAGCTGACATCTGGCCATTCATCAAACTTTACTATAGTGTGATTTTTGCATAGATATGCTTAAAGATGGCTATTTGTTAGATCTATAGTTGAGATTATGTATAACGGAGACATCGTTATGAGTTTTTAATTACCTTTATAATGCCTGTTGGTTTCATTTACTTTTATAAAGTTGTGTTTCCACTGTTCATTTCTGGGCTTAGTTCTATAATAACACAATGGCGGCTTTCAATTAAAGCTTTCAAGTTATTAAATCAGGTCTCCACAGAAAAGTGAAGTGGGCTATGAACAACTAGCTGAGAAAAAAAACTACCTACTCAAAAACATTGTCTAATCAGCTTATCTGTATGCGGTACTATGCTCTGAGGTACGAAATTAAAAATGGTGGGCATGTCCTTGCCCTCGTGGTGGTGGTGGGCAGTGCAGACCATAAGCACACATATACACATGTTTGCCCCCGTGGCTCAGCAGTAAAGAATCTGCCTGCAATGCAGGAGTAGTCACAGGAGTTCGATCCCCAAGTCAGGAAGATCCCCTGGAGGGCAGCATGGCAAATCACTCCAGTATTCTTGCCTGGAGAATCCCATGCACAGAGGAGCCTGGAGGGCTACCATCTACTGCATTGCAAAGAAACGGTCATGACTGAAGCGCACTATCTGTATCTGTATACTATGCTATTGAAATTAGGGCTATGAAGAAACTAAAATAGGCTAAGAGATGAGAAGGTAACGGGAATGAAGATTCAGAATGATGCTAATTTACGTAGGTTAGTCAGAACTGTTTCTCTACAAAGGTAATGGAATTGAATTGATTTAGTCAGTTAATTGGAGGTGAGAGGAAAGGAATAAGTTGTTAGGCACTTATTAGACACCAGGCATTTTGCAAAGCATTGTTCTTCTTTGGATATTTCAAGCAGTACATATAACAAAGCAATATAAAGATTGAAAAGTTAGTCGCACAGTCATGTCTGATTCTTCTCTCTCCCATGGACTGTAGCCCTCTAGGCTCCTCTGTCCTTGAAATTCTCCAGGCAAGAGTACTGGAGTGGGTTGCCATTTCCTTCTCCAGGGAGTATAAGGATCACTGCACTCATTTTTAAAAATAATTTATTGTAGTAGAGTTGCTTTACTATGTTGTGTTAGTTTCTGCTGTACAGCAAAGTGACTCAGCTAAACATAAACAAATATCCCCTCTTATTTGGGTTCCCTTCCCAATTTTTCACCACAAAGCATTTGAATAGAGTTCCCTGTGCTATGTGGTAGGTTTTCATTAGTTATCTATTTTAGAGGTAATATCAGTAGTGTATATGTGTCAGTCCCAGTCTCCCAAGGGTGGAGAGTAGTTACTAGTAGAGGGGTTCCTTGTGTGAGTCTTGGAAGAGTTACCCAGAATCTGACAGTTCCTGGGAGTAATGGGTTACTGAAGTCTACTGTAACAAATTAGCCACAAACTGGGTGTCTTAAAACAAATGGAAATATGCTCTCTCAAAGTTCTGGAGGCTAGAAGTCTGAAGTCAGTGTCATTGGAAATCAAGGTGTCTGTGGAGCCTCTGGAGGCTCTAGAGGAGAATCTGTTTCCTTGACTCTTCCAGTCTCTGGGGGCTGCTGACACTCTTTGACTTGTGGCTGCTTTGTTGCAGTCTGTACCTCCCTGTTCAAGTGTGTGTGTGTGTGTGTGTGTGTGTGTTTTCCTCTGCCTCTCCAAGGACATATGTGATTACACTTAGGGCCTACCTGGAGAAACCAGAATAATCTCGTCATCTCAATATTCTTGATTTATATCTGTGAAGGCTTTTTTCCCCCCACATATCAGTTCAGTTCAATCACTCAGTCATGTCCGACTCTGCAACCCCCATGAACTGCGGTGCATATAAGGTAACACAGGTTCTATGGATTAGGATGTGGTTATTTGTCAGAGGGTCATTTTTCAGCCTGCAATAAAGGTTAAAATCTATAATATAGAAGATGGGACAAAGCAGATGTTTGGAGGCCTTAATCATCAGGGTTTGGATTCAGATTGAGAAAGTCAAAGAGTCCGAAGGAAGTCATTGAATAAATAGTATTGGCTTTGCATTGCTTTTTGACAATATTACTGCTCATCCATCCATTCATTGTTCATTATGTATTTTGTTAATCTCTGTGCTAGAAACTGGCAGAATGTAATGGTGGGATGATAGCTGTGATTTCTGACCTTGTGAAGCTTGAAATCTACTGGTGCATGTGTGCATGCTAAGTTGCTTCAGTGTCTGACTCTTTGCGATGCTATAGACTGGTAGCCCACAAGGATCCTTTGTCCATGGGATTCTCCAGGCAAGAATACTGGAGTGAGTTGCTGTGCCTTCCTTTAGGGGATCTTCCTGACCAAGGGATCAAACCCACTGTCACTGTCTGTCTCCTGCAGATTCTTTACCATCAGTGCCACTTTGGAAGTCTAATCTACAGGTGGAGTCCTGCTTAATAAAATAAAAATAAATCACACAGATCAACTAAGTGAATTGATACTGTAATAATGCTCTGAAGATATATACAGATGCCCATAGAACTGACAAATGTACATGAAGTGTTCTAACACTGCTAAATTTCTGTACATAATCTGTAAAATAACTAGGCTGTCCTTTCTGTAATATTGCAAAGGTGGTGGTGGTACTGGTGATTTTAATTTTCACTGACACAAAAATCTATTCTCTATGCCTTGAGTGGGCATAGACAATAGAATGAGAAAGACTAGAGATCTCAAGAAAATTAGAGATACCAAGGGAACATTTCATGCAAAGATGGGCTCAGTAAAGGACAGAAATGGTATGGACCTAACAGAAGAGGAATATATTAAGAAGAGGTGGCAAGAATACACAGAAGAACTGTACAAAAAAGATCTTCATGAGCCAGCTAATCACAATGGTGTGATTACTCACCTAGAGCCAGACATCCTGGAACATAAAGTCAAGTGGGCATTAGAAAGCATCACTATGGACAAAGCTAGTGGAGGTAACGGAATTCCAGCTGAGCTATTTCAAATCCTAAAAGATAATGTGAAAGTGCTGCACTCAATATGCCAGCAAATTTGGAAAACTCAGCAGTGGCCACAGGACTGGAAAAGGTCAGTTTTCATTCCAGTCCCAAAGAAAGGCAACACCAAAGAATGCTCAAACTACCGCACAATTGCACTCATCTCACATGCTAGTAAAGTAATGCTCAAAATTCTCCAAGCCAGGCTTCAGCAACACGTGAACCGTGAACTTCCTGCTGTTCAAGCTGGTTTTAGAAAAAGCAGAGGAACCAGAGGTCAAATTGCCAACATCTGGTGGATCATTGAGAAAGCAAGAGAGTTCCAGAAAAACATCTATTTCTGCTTTACTGATTATGCCAAAGCCTTTGACTGTGTGGATCACAATCAACTGTGGAAAATTCTGAAAGAGATGAGAATACCAGACCACCTGACCTGCCTCTTGAGAAACCTGTATGCAGGTCAGGAAGCAACAGTTAGAACTGGACATGGACCAGCAGACTGGTTCCAAATAGGAAAAGGAGTACATCAAGGCTGTATATTGTCACCATGCTTATTTAACTTATATACACAGTACATCATGAGAAATGCTGGGCTGGAGGAAGCACAAGCTGGAATCAAGATTGCTGGGAGAAATATCAATAACCTCAGATATGCAGATGACACCACCCTTATGATAAGCAGAAAGTGAAGAAGAACTAAAGAGCCTCTTGATGAAAGTGAAAGAGGAGAGAGAGAAAGTTGGCTTAAAGCTCAACATTCAGAAAACAAAGATCATGGCATCTGGCCCCATCACTTCATGGCAAATAGATGGGGAAACAGTGGCTGACTTTATTTTTGGGGGCTTCAAAATCCCTGCACATAGTGACTTCAGCCATGAAATTAAAAGACACTTACTCCTTGGAAGGAAAGTTATGACCAACCTAGATAGCATGTTGAAAAGCAGAGACATTTGCCAACAGAGGTCCATCTAGTCAAGGCTATGGTTTTGCCAGTGGTCATGTATGGATATGAGAGTTGGACTATAAAGAAAGCTGAGCGCTGACGAATTGATGCTTTTGAGCTGTGGCATTGGAGGAGACTCTTGAGGGTCCCTTGGACTGCAGTGAGATACAGCCAGTCATCCTAAGGGAGGTCAATCCTGAGTTTTCTTTGGAAGGACTGATGTTGAAGCTAAAACTCCAGTACTTTGGCCACCTGATGCAAGCAGCTGACTCATTTGAAAACATCCTTATGCTGGGAAAAATTGAAGGTGGGAGGAGAAGGGGACGCCAGAGGATGAGATGGTTGGATGACATCACTGACTCAATGGACATGAGTTTGAGTAAACTCTGGGAGTTGGTGATGGGCCGGGAGGCCTGGCGTATTGCAGTCCATGGGGTTGCAAAGAGTTGGACATGACTGAGTGACTGAACTAAACTTTGAGAATGTGATATTGAACTGAGATCTCATGGATATATAGTAGTTAACTTGCCAAAAGATGGAAGGAAGCAGAGAAGAACATTGCGGAGAGACATGAAATTCTAGGGTGAAAAGAACAGTGCTTTGAGGGGATGTAAGAAGGACGAATGCAGCTAGTTTGGAGAGAGCTCAAGGGAGACAAGGAGGAGATGGACCTGGAGATGTGGGCAGAGGATGCTGAGGGCTCTCCAGACCGCACTAAGATGTTGCTTCTTATTATAAAGGCATTGAAAAGTAAAGGAAGAGTCTTTGGGGGGTGGCTTGTGTGCATTTTGTAGTTTCTGCTTTTTAAACTTTACCTAAAGTAAAATTCCTTGTTTCTGTTATACATTTTGGAAAATGCATACAGTAATGAAAATTATACCCACGGTCAAAAACACAGATCGGTTCCAACAGCCCCTCCACCCCAGTTCCTCCTCATACTGTGCCTTTTTAGTCAACCCCTTCCCTTTCCCTGGCCCCTGACAAGTACTGGTTAAACAAAGAAGTGTTATTCAAGTAGAAATATGATAGCCTAACACTGTGGTAGCATAAAAATTGGAGAAGACATATATTCAAGAGATATTTGGGAGCCAGAATCAAGAGAATATAGTGACATTAAGTATTTTAATTTTGGAAGGAAAGGGTGAGAAGTGTTCAGAAGGTTCTTAAGTCTCTGGCTTGGATAACTAGAAGACTGGGGGGCCCTTTAAGAAGTGGAAGGACAACTACTGTATTAACAATTAAGAGTAAAGAGAGGTTAAGTTCAGTTTATGGGGCCATTGAAGTATCCAAGACCGACGGGTAGTTGGGAGGATTTGGGATCTCAAGCTCATTAGAGTTATTTGAAAAGATTTATTTTTGAGGGAGGGAAGATTTTGAAAGGAATCTTAGCCCTTTTTTTAAAAAAATAGCATAATAACATTTTTTGTGCAGATAAAATTCACTGGGTGCAAACTCTGTATTAGGCATTGTTTCAGGTATACACATATAATCCTGTAAGCAACCTAAAGTGTAAAACACTTTTATTTTACCAATGAGAAACTAAGACATAGAGCAATTAAGATACATGACCAAGCTTTCACAACTCGTTAGACTCAGAGTTGGTAATGAAAGAGCTGTATCTTAAACTCAGTTACTAAAGACTCATTCACATGCATTTTATTTGATGGTTAAGGCACTGGTACATGCTGTAGGTACATGCTGTACTGGTACATGTAATCATAATTATCTCTGAAACTTTTAACAATGTAAACATAATGTGTATTCATTGCTCCTTCCACCTTGCCTGCTTTCAAAGCAGGGGAGCAGGGCCTGGAGACTTTTTTAGATATTTCTAGCTAATTTTGATATGTCTCTCCTTTCCTCCTTCAACATCACACACCACCACTTTGAAACACATGAAAATTGACATCTCGCAGGTTGATGATTGGTGCTGAGATTATTTATTTATTGTAGATATTAATGGTGATATCATAGGAGTAAGCTGCCAACACAAGTTGATGAACAGCTATTTTGAGCTAGAGTAGGTATCTGGGCACTGATGCCCATTAGAAGATGGCATTTTTACATCAGGCTGCATTATATAGATCAAGTGTTGGCCAGTAATGTTATATACATTGAATTTATAGGGATACATTTTGAATGAAGAGGTAAAATTAGGGTTAATAACAGCATAGGCACTGGGTCATATGGATAGAATTCTACAAATCTATCCTGACAATAGCAGATTACATAGACTGCGTGTGTAGCCTGCTTTTTTCTTACATATTCTTGAAATTCACACTATATATTATGTTTATATTTTTCTCTGGAGAATATATTTAAAGAAATATTTTCTTAAAAAAAGATTTTCACAAAAACAGTAGCATTTCTAAGTCATCTGCTTTGTAAATCTCCATGTTCATATAATGCCTTTGGATATAGTGTTATGCTGTCTTCCATTCATGTTGATAGGGATGGACTTTCAAATCTTAGTTCACAGAAAACTCTGATAATTTTTATTCTCCCATAATTTGAATGTTTAAGGGTCTCTCTCATATATCCTCAAGAGGCAAGCGTGAATCCTAAATACTTATTTGCATTGATTTTTTTTTTCTTTTGTCACCATCAAAAAAGAAAACTGAAAATAAAACCCGCATCAAACAATGATGACAACAAAGCATGTCAACAACGTTGGTTTCTGTTGCAAGACCGATAGTAAATTTAAGATAAATCTGTAATTTTAACCTGTGAAATATGCTTCTTTTTCAGTATTAAAAATCACCCTTTTCAGTGTGTCAGAGGCAACAGACTTCTTCATATTGTACTGTGCCTATTTGTTTGTTCAGTATTCACTTGTGATGAGAAACATAGATTGAATTAGTAAATAGATCATTGGAGGTGACTTTTGCAATACAGCACTAATATAAAAATGGATTCATAATCCACTCTTATTGCAAAGATTGAATAATGATTGAGCCATAACATTTTGACCCACTGTTTACATTCCAGGGGATTTTGGCCCAGATATCCCAAGTGATTTCAGTAGCATGGATAATGTACCACCTCCCTAGAGGGAGCTCACTGCAATAGATCAGCTGCATGACCTTAGAAAGGTTCAGTTTATGATACTCTTCCTTTTTGGCTCATTACCTTTTTAGTCTTTAGAAGAGGAAGGTAAAGGAAAATGGGCAGTTAGTCCAAAGTGACCTCCTACACAGGAGCCATAGTTTGTGAGATTGTGGTCCAGCTCCTAGTGCCTTTGTAATGTTGGTTCTGCCCTTTCCAGTAATTTGCAATGTGGTAACTGATGCTTTATCAGGGATGGGGTGGGTGAGAGTGCAGCAGAGACTGAGTAAAAAGAGAGAAGCAACTTATGTTGGGGAGTGGGGAAGCAACTTGGCTATGATTTCAGACTGTGAAATCCTATAGAAAAATAACATGGGAAATGCTTTCAATGTAACATAAAACAAGATTCAAATGTGTGCACGTATTATCATCTTAACTGTTTTTCAGAACTCCCAAATTATAGGCAGAGGGAGGAAAAAAAAAGCTGGAAGGAAATAGATAAAAATGTTAACAGTTGTCATATTTTGGCAGATATTTTTTCATGTTTGTCTAAATGCTGCATTTTTTAAAATTTAAGTGAGTTTGGCCAAATTTTACATTATAAAAAGATACAATTCAGGGACAATCTCTGTGATCTGGTTGGTAATCCAGGAGTCCCATCACGTTTCAGGGTAGAAAATAAAGAGAACAACAAGTTCAGCACTATCTTTGGAGTACTTTGTATTCTTACCATCACTTGCTGAATTTCCATCTCCACCGCTCCCAGTTGTCCGCTCACCCAATAGTCTGTCCTAAAACCTCCAAGACCTCCTTCTTCAAAAACCTTCCTAACATTTCCAACCTTATGAATGTTGAGGTCCTTTTGAAATTTCTGCTCAGGATCAACACTTACCATCTCCACGGAGCAGGGTATTCACGGCTGGTAAATAAGCTACTAGTAGATGCTGTTGTGTGCCCTTTCGTCCTGGTGGGGATTTAGGGCACTATGTGATATATGTGCGAATTGGTTTTTTTTTTTTTTTTTTTTTTTTATAAATGGAGAACTTAGACCTAAACTTGAATCCATAGAGATCTGGATTTAAATCCTACTTCTATCACTTTGTGCTTCTATAACCTTGAACAAGTTGCTTAACATATCTTCTCTAAGATTCAATGTCCTCATAATCACAATGGAAAAATACTACTTGTTTATTGTGAGAATTAGTAGATGTAATTCATATGAACTAAATGAATATGTTGGCTATGCTTGTTATTTCATACAACAAACTGATAAGTCAGGTATTATGATAATGATGGTAGGAAATACTGTATCATTATGAGTTTGAGTGAACTCCGGGAGTTGGTGAACTGAACTGATTACCCAGCCTCTATCTCATGAATCAGACCCATTGGCCTACGCTCTTCTCCAATTCAAGTTAAATGTAAGTGAATTTAACATAGAATAGTTACTATATACTAGGTCATACTCATATATGTTTACTTTATAAAAAGTAGATTATCTGTTGCCTGGTGACCAGCCAATATCTGGTAGTCAGTGTTTGTTCTAAAATTCAATCTGCAAAGGTACAGAGTGATGGCAAGGCCATGGCAGGCTTCCAAAAAAACTTTTAGATTATTGAGATTACCACTTTTGTGACTTTTTGTCCCCTCCTGAAGTGGGTATCACTGGCTTTGTGGCAAAGATGTTACAAAACCAGAATTTCATTCCCTATTAGCAATCATGGAAAAGGTTAAGTTTTTAGAAACAAGGAGAAATAAAAAAAAATAAATTATTGTGAATCTTCACTGGCCTCTATATGTACTCCCAGAGCTCTCTACAACTTAGAGATTACACAGAGATGAGAGGGGAGAGCAGATAAGTATTAGTTTTCATTTTCAAATGTGTTTCTCTGAGCATCAGAGGATTTCTTATTATATCTATTTCATTTTCCAAATGGCATTGCTGAGTTCCCCGTAAAGGTTACTCATGAATCTGAGGATTTGCCTTCCTGACTCAGAGTTTACTGGCATTTGCTAAATGTTTGGCTTTGTATTCATATTTGTCTCTGACTATGATGAAAGTAAGTCATTGTTTCATTTATGAGAGAGCTCTTGCTGTGCTGGATTAAGGTTGAATCATTTGACACTGGCCCGCACAGTGACTTGAGACTTCTGAAATATTTTGCAGCCACAACCCATTTCCATTAGATTTTATTTCTGTCTGTCCTCTCTCAAGCATCAGGTTGGCTAAGGCCATGCATTATAGTGAGTAACCTTTGCTTCTCTCCAGACCAACCCTTTGTAGGTAGCCTGCGGCATTCCCTCAACAAGACCGTTCCTGAAACATTGATTGCCTCCTGCGTCCCTCCTCCTTGGCTCTGTTTCTCTAATTACAACATTGGGAAACACAGAGTGTAAGTGGAGCTTACCCCCAGTTACGAGCACTAAAATATTTCCTTCTAGGTCCTGGTGGAAAAGGTCAAGAAATTAATTTTAGATGAATATCTTCACCTTCTTAGCCAGTTCTAGTGTTAATGATCTCATGACAGATTGCTCCTTAAACTGGCCCTAGCACAGGTCACAGTGGAGTGAGAATATGCTCTATTTAATGAGTCAAAAATCAAAGCCCCTAATATTTTATCAGCGACACATAGATGGAAGAGATATCAAGGAGTAGAGAATGTGAAAGAAGCCTCATACCATATGCAGGGCTCTATGTTCTGTTGAGAAGATGAAAAGTCTCTGTGAATCTAACCATGTTTCTTTGTGCTTCAGGCTTTTTAAATCTGCCTTAAGCTAACATTATATTGATTCCTTTTTACTTTTTATTTTTAATTTTCCCAAAAACAGAATAGTTTAGAGAATTGAATAATGATCACCTGTGTACTCACCACTGAAATTTAGAAGTTGTTAATATTTGGACATAATTACCACTAATGTTGCTTTTCTAAATAGATGGATATCACTAAATGCTTACTAGACATCTCTCAATAATGGTAGATTCATATATATCCACAGTAATTACTGCATCTCGGAAAAGAAATAGAAATTCTTTATAACATATATGGTGTATATTTATTCCTTCAATTTTGTTGCCAATATTTTTATAACTTTTTTGATTAATATCCAAACAACTTTCTTATATTTAATTTCTTTTGTTTAATTTGTAAAAATGCTCCAACTTTGTTTTTATTTTCTTTCCTGACTTTTTAATTTTATTTTTAGGAAACTAGATGAATTTTGTTGTGACAGGTACCACATTCTTCATTTGTTTGTTTTCTGGTGGTGATTTTTAACTTGTCGTTTTATCCTCTGTACTTCTTATAAACTGTATGTTTAATGTCAAAGCATAACTGAACTCAAGGTCCCTGATAGCTCATTTGGTAAAGAATCTGCCTGCAATGCAGGAGACCCTGGTTCGATTACTGGGTTAGGAAGATCCCTGGAGAAGAGATAGGCTACCCACTCCAGTATTCTTGGGCTTCCCTTGTGGCTCAGCTGGTAAAGAATCCACCTGCAATGCAGGAGACTTGGGTTTGATCCCTGTGTTGGGATGATCCCCTGGAGAAGGGAAAGGCTGCCCACTCCAGTGTTCTGGCCTGGAGAATTCCATGGACTGTATAGTCCATGGGGTCGCAAAGAGTTGGACACAACTGAGTCCCTTTCACTTTCAAAACATTTTTGGCAAGAGTATTTTATAAATAATGCTGAGTACTTCATATTACATATACATGTAAGAAATACATAATGTCAGGTTGTCCTAATTTTAGTGACACTGAATTTGTTCAGTTGATTGAGATAATGACTAGGAAATCTCTTATTATACATTTCCCCATTGAATATTCCAAGGAAGCTTTGAGGTAATACTTTAGCATTATCAAGTTTCGACATAATGTTTTTTATAGTCATTGATCATTCTGACTTTCTGAATCAGTTATTTCATTCATGGTTGCTGAATGGTGATTTTCTCATTTTAGAATTTCTTCTACATTGATCTCTGGCATTTATCTCTCATAATGTTTTTCCCTCAACATGATAAGGATGAACTCTGATCCTTACTATTACAAAAGCAGGATAGCTTTCCATTCAAATATCAATTTTCAGAGCATGAAGTTGATGTAAAAGTCACCTCTAAGTAGAGCATATATTTTATGTGTGTTAATTTTATGTTATCCCTTTATCTCTAGGATTAAAATGGAAACTTTCTAATTAGTATCATATAATCAGTTATGGTCATTATTCTTTTGATGACCAAATTGAACAGTTGTGTGTGTATAAATATACTTTTAAATTGTGAATTCATATTTAATACTTCAAATATCTGCCAAAAGGTTTTTGATATTTGTTTTTGTGTTAGTTTTTTGTTTTGTTTTGTTTTGCCAAGGAAAAACATTGCCATTTATTAAGATTCAGCAAAGCATTGTGCTTTTGAAAGCAACTTTTGGTGTATTTTCTTCAATAATCACATTCTATGAAGAAAAATACTAAAAGTCATGCACTTGTCTTTTAATCTCAGAATTACAGACATCTTTAATTAGAGATGAAAGGTCAAAACCCCCACAAAAACCCACCCCAACAGAAAAGAAAGAGATTCTTTGTTTCCATCCCCAATTTAAAAATATCAGGAGTTTCCTACCATTCCCAACAAGAACTTATATAGAACACAGAATAGGTACATACAAGGGTGGCGGCAGGGAGGAGCAACCCCACGACCGAGGCCAGGGGCGTGGCCTGCAGGACCAACCTCACGTCCAAGGAGCCGTGGCTGCGCGGGCACAGGAGGGTCTAGAGGAGCTATCCCACATTGAAGGTCAGGAAAGGCGGCGGTGAGGTGATACCCTTCATCCATGGTAAGGAGCAATGGCTGTGCTTTGCTGGAGCAGCCATGAAGAGATACCCGACGCCCAAGGTAAGAGAAACCCAAGTAAGACGGTAGGTGTTGCAAGAAGGCATCAGAGGGCAAACACACTGAAATCATACTCACAGAAAACTAGTCAGTCTAATCACACTAGGACCACAGCCTTGTCTAACTCAATGAAACTAAGCCATGCCTGTGGGGCAACCCAAGACGGGCGGGTCATGGTGGAGAGATCTGACAGAATGTGGTCCACTGGAGAAGGGAATGGCAAACTACTTCCGTATTCTTGCCTTGAGAACCCCATGAACAGTATGAAAAGGCAAAATGATAGGATACTGAAAGAGAAACTCCCCAGGTCAGTAGGTGCCCAATATGCTACTGGAGATCAGTGGATAAATAACTCCAGAAAGAATGAAGGGATGGAGCCAAA
Source organism: Bos indicus x Bos taurus (assembly GCF_003369695.1). Lineage (NCBI taxonomy): Eukaryota > Metazoa > Chordata > Mammalia > Artiodactyla > Bovidae > Bos > Bos indicus x Bos taurus. Next base: position 62,438,040 of record NC_040076.1, on the reverse strand, counting down.
GCAAAAACAATACCAGCTGTGGATGTGACTGGTGATAGAAGCAAGGTCCGATGCTGTAAAGAGCAATATTGTATAGGAACCTGGAATGTCAAGTCCATGAATCAAGGCAAATTGGAAGTGGTCAAACAAGAGATGGCAAGAGTGAATGTCGACATTCTAGGAATCAGCGAACTGAAATGGACTGGAATGGGTGAATTTAACTCAGATGACCATTATATCTACTACTGAAGGCAGGAATCCCTCAGAAGACATGGAGTGGCCATCACGGTCAACAAAAGAGTCCGAAATGCAGTACTTGGATGCAATCTCATAAATGACAGAATGATCTCTGTTTGTTTCCAAGGCAAACCATTCAATATCACAGTAATCCAAGTCTATGCCCCAACCAGTAATGCTGAAGAAGCTGAAGTTGAACGATTCTATGAAGACCTACAAGACCTTTTAGAACTAACACCCAAAAAAGATGTCCTTTTCATTATAGGGGACTGGAATGCAAAAGTAGGAAGTCAAGAAACACCTGGAGTAACAGGTAAATTTGGCCTTGGAATACGGAATGAAGCAGGGCAAAGACTAATAGAGCTTTGCCAAGAAAATGCACTGGTCATAACAAACACCCTCTTCCAACAACACAAGTGAAGACGCTATACATGGACATCACCAGATGGTCAACACCGAAATCAGACTGATTATATTCTTTGAAGCCAAAGATGGAGATGCTCTATACAGTCAGCAAAAACAAGACCAGGAGCTGACTGTGGCTCAGACCATTAACTCCTTATTGCCAAATTCAGACTTAAATTGAAGAAAGTAGGGAAAACCACTAGACCATTCAAGTATGACCTAAATTAAATCCCTTATGATTATACAGTGGAAGTGAGAAATAGATTTAAGGGCCTAGATCTGATAGATAGAGTGCCTGATGAACTATGGGATGAGGTTTGTGACATTGTACAGGAGAGGGATCAAGACCATCCCCATAGAAAAGAAATGCAAAAAAGCAATATGGCTGTCTGGGGAGGCCTTACAAATAGCTGTGAAAAGAAGAGAAATGAAAAGCAAAGGAGAAAAGGAAAGATATAAACATCTGAATGCAGAGTTCCAAAGAATAGCAAGAAGAGATAAGAAAGCCTTCTTCAGTGATCATTGAAAAGAAATAGAGGAAAACAACAGAATGGGAAAGACTAGGGATCTCTTCAAGAAAATCAGAGATACCAAAGGAACATTTCATGCAAAGATGAGCTCGATAATAGACAGAAATGGTATGGACCTAACAGAAGCAGAAGATATTAAGAAGAGATGGCAAGAATACACAGAAGAACTGTATAAAAAAGATCTTCATGACCCAGATAATCATGATGATGTGATCACTGACCTAGAGCCAGACATCCTGGAATGTGAAGTCAAGTGGGCCTTAGAAAGCATCACTACGAACAAAGCTAGTGGAGGTGGTGGATTTCCAGTTGAGCTATTCCAAATCCTGAAAGATGATGCTGTGAAAGTGCTGCACTCAATATGCCAGCAAATTTGGAAAACTCAGCAGTGGCCACAGGACTGGAAAAGGTCAGTTTTCATTCCAATCCCAAAGAAAGGCAATGCCAAAGAATGCTCAAACTACTGCACAATTGTACTCATCTCACACGTTAGTAAAGTGATGCTCAAAATTCTCCAAGCCAGGCTTCAGCAATATGTGAACCGTGAACTTCCATATGTTCAAGCTGGTTTTAGAAAAGGCAGAGGACCCAGAGATCAAATTGCCAACATCCGCTGGATCATGGAAAAAGCAAGAGAGTTCCAGAAAAACATCTATTTCTGCTTGATTGACTATGCCAAAGCCTTTGACTGTGTGGATCACAATAACCTGTGGAAAATTCTTCAGGAGATGGGAATACCAGACCACCTGATCTGCCTCTTGAGAAATTTGTATGCAGGTCAGGAAGCAACAGTTAGAACTGGACATGGAACAACAGACTGGTTCCAAATAGGAAAAGGAGTTCGTCAAGGCTGTATACTGTTACCCTGTTTATTTAACTTATATGCAGAGTACATCATGAGAAACGCTGGACTGGAAGAAACACAAGCTGGAATCAAGATTGCTGGAAGAAATATCAATAACCTCAGATATGCAGATGACACCACCCTTATGACAGAAAGTGAAGAGGAACTCAAAAGCCTCTTGATGAAAGTAAAAGTGGAGAGTGAGAAAGTTGACTTAAAGCTCAACATTCAGAAAACATAGATCATGGCATCTGGTCCCACCACTTCATGGGAAATAGATGGGGAAACAGTGGAAACAGTGTCAGACTTTATTTTTCTGGGCTCCACAATCACTGCAGATGGTGACTGCAACCATGAAATTAAAAGACGCTTACTCCTTGGAAGGAAAGTTATGACCAACCTAGATAGCATATTCAAAAGCAGAGACATTACTTTGCCAACAAACGTTCATCTAGTCAAGGCTATGGTTTTTCCTGTGGTCATGTATGGATGTGAGAGTTGGACTGTGAAGAAGGCTGAGCGCCGAAGAATTGATGCTTTTGAACTGTGGTGTTGGAGAAGACTCTTGAGAGTCCCTTGAACTGCAAGGAGATCCAACCCGTCCATTCTGAAGGAGATCAGCCCTGGGATTTCTTTGGAAGGAATGATGCTAAAGCTGAAACTCCAGTACTTTGGCCACCTCATGCGAAGAGTTGACTCATTGGAAAAGCCTCTGATGCTGGGAGGGATTGGGGGCAGGAGGAGAAGGGGACGCCAGAGGATGAGATGGCTGGATGGCATCACTGACTCAATGGACGTGAGTCTGGGTGAACTCCAGGAGTTGGGGTTGGACAGGGAGGCCTGGCGTGCTGCAATTCATGGGGTCACAAAGAGTCGGACACGACTGAGCGACTGATCTGATCTGATCTGAACACTTGTTACATGTAAAGTTTTTCTGTCTTCTCTTAAGAGGCAAAAAACTAATACTCATTTCTTCCTTGTAAGTTTCTAATTTGTAAATCTACTTCACAGCACACATTAATTTGGAAGGCAGTTTGGAGCATGGAATACATCTTCCCATCAGAATAATATTCCACATTCAGTTTCCAGTCTGGTTCACAAAATCATGTTTATTAAAATATGAATCTGAAGCACAGTACCAACAGTAATATCTTAATATTTCAACAGTTTTGCTCTACTTAATCACCATGTCTAAGATTCTGTCTGATAAAATTGGTAGGCTGAGGAGCCCAAATTACTTACTCCATATACATGGAAGAGAGCACTGTTTTCCAGTTTGAGTGGAGATACTTCAGCTTTCTACTTTCCCTTCTATTGCCTTTATAGGAAATACTGATTTTTATGGCATTTGAAGGTAATCCATCTAGGGCAGTAATGAAAGCCTGGAGTATTCATTCATTTCTGGGTCTTCAAATAAGTTGAGAAGAAGGCCATCCTCATATATAAGCCACCTGATGCGAAGAGCTGACTCATTGAAAAAATCCCTGATTCTGGACAAATTGAGGGCAGGAGGAAAAGGGGCTTCAGGGGATGAGACATTGGATGGCATCACCAACTCAATGGACATGAGTATGAGCAAACTCAGAGATAGTGAAGAACAGGGAAGCCTGGCATGCTGCAGTCTGTGGGGTCACAAGGAGTCAGATACAACTTAGCGACTGAACAACAGCAACAACATATAAGCAGTCTCATAAGTCAGGACCAAAAAGTGGATTCTTTTCATCTGTATTGTGCAATAAATGATGCTATGTCAATAGCAAACAATTATAGGTGTATTTCTTCTTTCAGAGTGATATATTACAAAAGTAGTGGATGAATTAAGCAAAGCTTTTGGTAGCATATAGGGCTTCCCTGGGCTTCCCTTGTGGCTCAGCTGGTAAAGAATCCACCTGCATGCAATGCAGGAGACCTGGGTTTGATCCCTGGGTTGGGAAGATCTCCTGGAGAAGGGGAAGGCTACCCACTCCAGTTTTCTGGCCTGGAGAATTCCATGGACTGTATAGTCCATGGGGTTGCAAAGAGTCGGACATGACTGAACGACTTTCACTTTCACTTTCAGGGCTTCCCTGATAGCTCAGTTGGTAAAGAATCCTCCTGCAATGCAGGAGACCCTGGTTCAGTCCCTGGGTTGGAAAGATATCCTGGAGAAGGGAAAGGCTACCCACTGCAGTACTCTGGCCTGGAGAATGGGGTCACAAAGAGTCTGACATGACTGAGAGACTTTCACTTTCACTTTTGGTAGCCTATAGTTGGCTGCGTTTGAATATACCCATTCAGTAAAAGAACATATGTAAAAATGAAAAAAATATAGTAACACTGTATGAAGAGAGAATGCATAATAAATTCTACACAGGTAAAATTCAATTTTCACAAATGTCATTTTAACATCTGGTTCTAAATAACAAGACTATTTCCAAAACTTCCTGACAGCCCTTATACAGTTTATTTTGCTGATATGGATAAAAGCGATCTTTTGGAAAGAAAACTACTGTAAAACAGATGTATTCAGAAGCTCCTGAATACACAAATAGTAAACCTTTGTATGACAAACAAGTTTGGGAAGGACAGCAGTAGGCCTAGAGAAAAGAGAAGTGTTAGAAGAGAGTGCTAGAAAATGAAAGAGCTAGAAAAGTCCTGGGAGGAGGAGAAAGTGGTCAGAGAGGAAGCAGGTGGGAAACCCAGGGTCCTCTAGGAGATGGGTCCTGGCTGGAGCTCTTTGTTCTGCAGAGCAGTCAAAACTCTGCCTCCTGCTGCACCCCAAGCATTTGACATTTACTTCAGTTAGCTATGGACTTCCCTGGTGGCTCATATGGTAAAGCATCTGTCTACAGTGCAGGAGACCCGGGTTTGATCCCTGGGTTGGGAAGATCCCATGGAGAAGAAAATGGCAATCCACTCCAGGACTGTTGCCTGGAAAATCCCATGGACAGAGGAGCCTGGTAGGCTATAGTCCATGGGGTCGCAAAGAGTCGGACACGACTGAGCGACTTCACTCACACACTCCAGTTAGCTATAGCCTCAGAATTGGTCCATATCCTTACCTGTCAAGATATTTTTGAATTAAGTCTTCAAATCAGTCTTTCTCTAAGGGTAATCAGAATACTTTAACTTTTTATCTTGCTTTCATTTGGTTTTTATCAGACTTGGCAATGTAAATTTAGGCAACTTGTTTTGTCCATTTTAGTATACAAAACCTACTGAAGGCCCTTAATCTAATTGGCTCTATCTAGATGCCAAGAATGGTCAGCGTCTACAAAGGATTCCTGTGCTTGGCCACTATGTTCCCTGCATCCTCTTTCCTTTCTGCAGCTTGTTTTTCTGCCCTAGATATTTACCTGAATCTTTTTATGACTGATTCATTCTTGTCATTTTGGTTTCAACTCAAATATCATCTTCCCAGAGGCCTTTTAAAACCAACTAATCAAAATAACTCCAGCACTTTTTATCCTATCATTCTTGTTTAGTGTCTTCATAGAATTTATTGCCATCTGACATTACTTTTGTTATCTGACTCCTCCCATGGATCCTTGCCAGTCTTATTCAGTGGTGAATCCCCATCATCTAGAAAAATGCCAAGCAAAGAAAAGATACTCAACAACTAATACATAAATTAAAGAATGCCCACTTTTCTGCATCCTTTCTGCCATTATCCTCTACCAGCTACCTGAGAAGGTATCTTCTTATCTTCCCTAAATGTTTTTCCCTTCCTAGCCTGGAACCTACTTTATTCCATAAAGCACTCCATCTTTTCTTTTTTCGAGGGGGGGGTGGGGGTGGGTGTGGAACTGGGGGTCTCTTTTTTCCCAATCATTGACAATTAGTAAGTTTATATATGGCTCAAAATATCAAAAAGGTCATTCACTTGGAGTACATAAAATTGAGAGAATTTCTACTCTCAGAGAGTTTACAAAAAAGGTGATAGTCGGTCCCCAAGGATGGAATGTAGAAATGGACTCAGATATCATGAGAAACGCTGGACTGGAAGAAACACAAGCTGGAATCAAGATTGCTGGGAGAAATATCAATAACGTCAGATATGCAGATGACACCACCCTTATGGCAGAAAGTGAAGAGGAACTCAAAAGCCTCTTGATGAAAGTGAAAGTGGAGAGTGAGAAAGTTGGCTTAAAGCTCAGCATTCAGAAAATGAAGATCATGGCATCCGGTCCCACCACTTCATGGGAAATAGATGGGGAAACAGTAGAAACAGTGACAGACTTTATTTTTCTGGGCTCCAAACTCACTGAAGATGGTGACTGCAGCCATGAAATTAAAAGACGCTTACTCCTTGGAAGGAAAGTTATAAACAACTTAGATAGCATATTCAAAATTACAGAGACATTACTTTGCCAACAAACGTTCATCTAGTCAAGGCTATGGTTTTTCCTGTGGTCATGTATGGATGTGAGAGTTGGACTGTGAAGAAAGCTGAGCGCCAAAGAATTGATGCTTTTGAACTGTGGTGTTGGAGAAGACTCTTGAGAGTCCCTTGGACTGCAAGGAGATCCAACCAGTCCATTCTGAAGGAGATCAGCCCTGGGATTTCTTTGGAAGGAATGATGCTAAAGCTGAAACTCCAGTACTTTGGCCACCTCACGCGAAGGGTTGACTCACTGGAAAAGACTCTGATTCTGGGAGGGATTGGGGGCAGGAGGAGAAGGGGACGCCAGAGGATGAGATGGCTGGATGGCATCACTGACTCGATGGACGTGAGTCTGGGTGAACTCCGGGAGTTGGTGATGGACAGGGAGGCCTGGCTTGCTGCGATTCATGGGGTGGCAAAGAGTCAGACACGACTGAGTGACTGATCTGATCTGATCTGATCTGATGCTTTGTGAGGAACAGTGGTAATGACAGGTATTTTATGCCTGGTATTATGGTCAGCATGTGTAACTTCTTGGGATCAATGAGTGATTTGACTGGGATTCCCCCCCCCTTTTTTTTTTTACCTTTAGAAGAATTTCAGGACAATATAAGCTCACCTGAATATTTAGGAATAAAAATATACCTTGGTTTACTTTATCTTTTATCCTCAGTTGTGAATAGGAATGAATAGAAATTTATAACAAGGAATAGAAAATGCTTCTCCCCGGCTTTTGGCATCAGTCTTAAAAGTACTTCCTTTCTTTCCCTAACTTTGTCTGTATTAAATCAAAGCAGTAGAAAATAGAATAAGCTGAAGATTGAATGTCTTTCTTTATCTTTGAATGTTATTTTAATTGGCACAGAAGTAACCAAATGTGGGTGTACTTGGAGAGTAATAACCAATAACCTTTATCAAGAACATTATTTATGTACATAAATACCTTTCAAAGCCAGTGTTACATGTCACATAACTGTGAGCTTCACCCTCAGTTAACTCATAGACCATAACTGGTACTTTACTGGACAGTAGTAAGATAAATTATTTGTATTGGATACTTTTTTGAAAGCATATTTTTCTAGGAATAGAGTATTAGGTTCCAAACAGGATAGGATAAGAACAAAATGCCTGTTTTTAGTTACTTTAGAGTTTGTTAGTGCCAAGTCTTCTCTGTGAACCCTTCTCTGTCTTTTATTTTGCCCTGGTTGTTTGGGAGTATGAGGAAGAACAGACAGGTGAAAATATCTAACATGAGATGAAAGAGTGTAGTAACCAGGGAAGAAAATAGGAAGGGACTCCATGGTTGTAAGAAGTGGTTTGAGATGTATGAGGCACTTCCTCAAAATAACTCCCGTTTTTATGCAGGAGAGAACAAGAGGGTGGGGGAAAGCATCCAGTGACTACACATAACAACTAAATTTTTCTGTTATTCACAGGTTGACTACTGCAGAATTTTACTACTTTTAGTCACAATTGATTTAATGAAAAATTAATATTAGAATTGTTTTAGAAGTTTGGCAGTTGAGAGACAAGTATAAAAAAGAACATACCTGAGAAGATAAAACAATATCTGTTAAACGTTTTGAGTTCTGTAAAGAAAGTAGTAGATAAAACCAAATCATTATCATGGTTTCCTCTGCTCATGCAAAGTAAAATGAAAAATCCATATGCATTTTAGTCTTACCAAAAAGTAACATTTACAGAGTCTGGCCTCAGTCCTCATGATGGTTCAGACATATGTTTTTGCTGTAGTATGTCTAGATTCTGTCTCATTCCTTCTCTTCATTTTACATGCGTATACTCAGCCAACATGCATTTCGTGTGAACTCACCTTTCCCTTAAACATGCACTGAGCACTTGGGCTCAGAATTAAACTTTTAGTATTTTTGTAGGCCAACCTTAATTCAGTGATGGAGCAAAAAAGAGAACAGAGGGTCCATTGTATGTTTCTCTCTGGGGGAACACACACACAAAAAATAATGGCTTGAGAATCTATGGTAACTAAAGCTGCTCGAAGAGAAATCTGACAGTCGCAGAGTGTTCTTGAAGCATTGGGCTAGAAGAACAGATTTCTGATTTATGCTTCAGAGTCTGGAGGTTGTGAAAATCCATTTGAGAAAGTTTAATGTGAGGAATCCATATTGTGAAAAATTAAGTTTATAGAAATCACACTGCATATAACACAGTCATTTACAAATGAATTGTGTTTAACTACTTAATTGATTAGAAAACATAGATTTATATCTGTTTATATAGTCTATAAACAAACACCCAGTTTATTAAAATGCCACATAAGTGGTACAATCACATTACTTTTTCTCTGTGGACTAGGTAAGCTTCTTTGCCGTCCGTGGAACACTTACATCTTCATGTAAAAGAGAAATAAAACATCAATTGTATAGCTCTGTGGATGGGTCAAAATGTTGCCCACCCCACCTTCTCTTCCTGCTAAAGGGAGAAACATCCCCGAACCATCTCAGCGATACTGATTGCTGGGGGATATATGCCCTTCTGCCTGTTTCTCCTTTCCAGTTTTAACAATAACAATTGCAGAAAGAAAATACTGCTTTCTGAGAATTTTTCCAAAAAAGAGACTAAACAACATACTCAGTGGACATATATAGAGCACACGATCTGTAAACAGAATAGGAAAAGATAAGAAAAGAAGAGGAAACAATGGCTGCCAAAATAATTGAAAAGAGGATCAATGTAATGGTGGAGAAGATACTTTTTCATCTAGAAAAAAATTAACCTATATTACAAATTATAAGTAGGAAATTGACCAGTAGCTTATATAAAAAGAAAAACTTCAAAAATAACTGTACAAATAGAAGTATTTAATTCAGTATATGATACTGATGTTTAAAAATTAGTTTAATACATGACTGTTTTCTCTAAAGGGCATAAAATAGCTGGATATTTCTGGATATTAAGATACTTCAGAATATCTACATGCTTAGAGTTGAATAGGTAATATGCTCACATATTTAAATTATCAGTTGTTCTTCATTCAAATATCTGAGAATTGTACAGACACAGTGTAAAAGAATACCTAAAAAGAATATTGCTGCTGCTGCTGCTAAGTCGCTCCAGTCGTGTCCGACTCTGTGCGACCCCATGGACTGCAGCCCACCAGGCTTCTCCATCCATGGGATTCTCCAGGCAAGAACACTGGAGTGGGGTGCCATTTCCTTCTCCAATGCATGAAAGTGGAAAGTGAAAGTGAAGTCACTCAGTCGTGTCCGAATCTTAGTGACCCCATGGACTGCAGCCTGCCAGGCTCCTCCATCCATGGGATTTTCCAGGCAACAGTACTGGAGTGGGGTGCCATTGCCTTTTCCAAAAAGAATATTAGGAATATATAAATAAGATAAAAGTAAAACATGTGAATAGAAGCTTTTTATTTTTAAGACTTAAATTTGTGTATTACCAGTATTTTTTTAAAAGTATTTGAATGTGACATTACTACTTTGTGATCCCAGCTCCACCCTCATTTTATGCTGGGGTTACTGACAGATTTGCTCATTTACTTACCTTTCCTAGCAAAACAAGCTGTGAAACATCACTGGGTAAATTACATGTGCTATTACCTTATTTCTTCAAACATTTGTAGTTGTACCATGGGAGAAAGCCAGAGAATTACAGTATATTCAGTCCTTAATATTTGACAAGTCTACTAATAATATTTTCTTTTGTATTGATTCTGTTTCTATTCTAAGCTCAATTTAAAGATAAATGAGAGTATATTAAATATTTCTAAACACCTTTATGCCATTTTGGCAAATTATTTTGCCAGTGTAATTTTCTGTGTTTCTTCCTAAGAGAATCTATTCTTGATTTTTCTGAAATAAGAACTTACTGTGACCTTGTGTATCTCAGGGTGGGGCGGTGTGAAGGGGGCTCTTAGCAAGCTTTGTGACATTGAATGAGTCTCGAGAAACCACTTTGTTGATTAAAGAAATTTACTGGACAGGAGGATTTGTTTCCCCTTTCTGACTTAAATTCAATTTTCCCCTTCATTTGCTAAAAGGTTGGCTGTCTTATAGCTGGGAATGGATCTTTGTCCTTCACCATGCTTGGACAAAACAGGCTTTGTAGGTCCATGCTTGACTCCGTGCTGTCCACAGAGGCACCATAAAGGCACATAAAGAGGCACCACAGAGGCACCATAAACCTTTAAGACATAGCTAACTTGAAGCTTCCCTGTAATAACACATGCTTCTCAATTCCAAAAATGTAAATATACCTTAATACGTTTGGGATTGCTATGCTATTCTGTTCAAAGGTCCAGAAGACTACAGAGAAATAGAAAGGTGCTTTCCATGGGGAAAATTAGAAGAAAAGATAAAGGCAACAATTTATATAATCAGTACTCTACTAAATATTTTACATATATATGATTCTGTTTATACCAAAGAGCATCTTCTAGCATGCAAGGTATTCATGAAGAGGTTCAAAGTTAGGGTGGTAAAATAACTCTTAAATTACCCAGATAGTAAGTAAAATAAGTGTGATCTAAACTAGTGAAGGGAACAGATACAAGAGTAAGAAAAAAGATACATGACAATAATGTTCAGAATAATCCTGATTTCCAAAATTCTGTCCCACTGTCAGAATGTATATTCAGTTATATTTTTAGAATATGTTCCATGTAAAAATTTACAGATATAGTCTGGATATAATATCTCTTAAACCTTTTAATATAGTCTGGACATAATCTCTCTTAAACATTTTACCCAGCTTTGTTAAGGTATAGTTGACAATTAAAAAAATGTATGTGTTTAATGAGTGCAACTTAATGCTTTTATATATATATATATATATATATATATACACACATATATACAGACACACATAGTGAAATAATCACCATAATCAAGCTACTTTACATATGTACCACCTCACATACTTACCTTTCTCTTTTAGCAAATTTCTCATATACAATACAGCATTAACTAGTCACAATGTTGTACTTTTGATCTCCGGAACACCTTCATCTGGGGAGATGTTGGTGGAGGAGAAATGGAGAGACATTGGACTTTTTAATTTGTGATAGGGAGAATCTGATTAACAAAACGCTATAAAAATTGGGACAAAATATGCTGTTTTGAATTATGTTCTGATTTTAATATGGTCACATCATCTGATTGAGCATACAGGCAGCCTGATTATAGCATCTGTTACCACACTCATCACCCGAGTCAATTTAGCCATTCTGGCTGCTGGCACCATCTGACAATAGTCTGTGACACTTAACCTTCAGGCTGAGATTCCAAGTAGATGGTGACATTTTCATGGATTAACTGAACCTTTTACCCTTCATCTCAGTGCTTTTATACTCTCTGACAGAGCCTTGATTGCTCTGCATTTTGGAGATTTTTACTGTTTCTTCTACAGTTGGGGCTTGCTAGATACCACAGCAACCCAGTGTTACCTTAAAAGCAAGCCATATCAGAATGATGGTAAGTGAACTGGAGATGAAGTTGCATAATCAATAAGTCAGATGATCGTTTAAGATCTAGTCAGCATTGATCCTTGCTCTTTGATTTAAATAATACTAACTCAGAAATCAACAAATTCTTACTGAAATGGGAAATCACAGCTTTGGCATCAGTGTCGTGATAGGAAATATTAAGTCAGAAGACTTGATTTCAAGTTCCAGCTCTGCAATTAGCTGGTCCCATGCCTTCCAGCCTGTTATATAGCCATTTTGGAGCTTGGTCATTTTACTTGCAACGTGATATGAAGAGGGGTTAGACCTGATCATGTCTAAGATGCATCTTTTCCACCTTGAAGTTCTGTGAACACTTTAAGAGAATTTAAGTTTTGCCAGCTCTGTTTACATATCTATTCAAACGTCTTAGGCAGTATGTTCTTTATGTAAGAAGTATGTTCTTCCTGTTGCCTAACATTTTGCTATACTTAATTATATTAGCTATCTTTAGTAATATAATGAATCACCACAGATGTAGAAGCTTAGAACAACACGTTATTTATGATCTTATGGTTTCTGTGGGTCAGAAAATTGGGCATTTTGGTTAGGATCCCTGTTCTTCATCTCACAAGACTACAGTCACTTTGCCACATGAATTGTGCTCTCTCTGGAGGCTCAACTCTGAAAGAATCTACCACATTTCAGCTTTTTTAGGTTCTTGGCAGAATTCATTTCTTTACAACCTGTGTAGTTGAGAACCCCAACTTTTTGCTGACTAACGACTAGAGGCTGCCCTCATTTCCTGAAGGCTGCCTGCAGTTCCTTTCTATGTGGGCATTCCCGGCATGACTGCTTACTTCATCACACTCCAGAGGAGTCTCTGGCATCAGTGTCAGCAAATGAGGTCTTCGATAATGTGACATAATCATGGAGGTGACGTTTCTCATCACCTTTGCTACGTAATAGAACCTAATCACAGGAGGGACATCGCATATTTTTACCATGTTTTGTCTATGAAAAGCAAGTCACAGGTCCTGCCCAAACTCAAGAAAAGAGGCTTTACACAGAGGTGTGAGCACCAGCAGGCAGGCTCACTGGGGCCACCTTTGGGTCTATTCACCACAATGGTATTAATAATGGATAATATTTATGAACCTTCACTTTAATATTTAAAAGTGATAGCACTATTTAATATTGATAAATGTGTGCTACTGCTACTGCTAAGTCACTTCAGTCGTGTCCGACTCTGTGCGACCCCATAGATGGCAGCCCACCAGGCTCCCCCGTCCCTGGGATTCTCCAGGCAAGAATACTGGAGTGGGTTGCCATTTCCTTCTCCAATGCATGAAAGTGAAAAGTGAAAGTGAAGTCACTCAGTCGTATCCGACTCTTAGCGACCCCATGGACTGTAGCCTACCTGGCTCCTCCGTCCATGGGATTTTCCAGGCAAGAGTACTGGAGTGGGGTGCCATTGCCTTGTCCATGATAAATGTGTATAATACTGTTAACATATTTATTTTGTCAATGCAAAACTGAGTCAAAAAGAGAATTGGTTAAGTTGTCCAAGATTACACAAAATGAGAATATATTTTTATCTATGTTTGGCTTTCCAAAACTTGCTTTGTGGAACCTGTTTATGTTTTTCTATTTCATATACAGGTAGGGAAACCTTGACTAAGTAGCTGAGTGTACTTTATGATTCCATTGTCCAAATAGCTCAAATCTCCTAGATATATGAACTAGACCAGAAAGTAGCATATATCTTTTTAAAATAATCAAACTGTTTTTATACATACAGACATGAGTGGCTGGGTGACATTGGGGACCCCAGGGGGAGTGTTCTGCTCAAGTGTTGATCTGTGTAGGTGTTTCAATGGCAAATTCCAGAGCAGTGACAGCAGAGTATAAGGTGAAAATGTGTGAACTTAGGATATTGTGTTTTGGCTATTTCCCACGACTGCAGTGTGAGCAGTTAGACACTTGGCTTTTGACAATCCTGGGTGCCATTTTAGATACTGCTTTGAGTGCTCAAGGATTCATTCTCCATGTGTTCTTGTGGAACTCTACTTGTGAGACCCAGTATAAGAGAGATTCTTAAGGGTGAAGCCCGTTGACAGATCGCTTGTCTTTCCTCTAGACTTTTTTTGGGCACAGTCTTTTCAGCTCCCTGCATTCATGGAGAAAAGTGCCTTCGACACAAATGTGATTGTCAGAAAGTGTTGCCTTTCACTCAGCAGCTTGATGGACACAAAGAATTAAAAGAAGGAAGTAACAGGATTTTTTGGCTCTCCTTACCAAGGCAATATGGGAATCTGGAATCAGGTTCATTAATACCAGTGAGAAATATTGCATTTAGTCTATTTTTCAATTCACTTCGCTTTCTTTTAAAAAAATTGAGAGGTTTGTCTTTGTCACATGGTGTGTCATGATTAATCAGATATATTGGATGGGCAAATGGTTTAATAGTTATTGTAATTTGTCATATCAGACATGGCTTATTATGCATTATTAATACCTAAATGTAAAATTAGTTAAACTGGGTCTGACTTCTGTGCAAGGCAGTTGCTTGTTAGCAGCAGCAAGTTTGAAAGAACCCCCACAGGGATGGCTTAACTAATATTTCCTTATCCTTTTTATTTCAGTATCAGGGCATCCTCCTATGATAATTACGTTGAAGGAATCTTTATTTAGCAGGGAGGCAGTCATTTCACTGAGAGGAGTAGTCTCCAGGTTTCATTAACACAGAGACTCAGGAGGTCACATAATCTTAAAAAGTGCCTTTTTCCCCCCTCCAAAGCAAGATGGAAGTTCAGAAATGCATTTTTTTTTTTTTTTTGCAAATCCTATAATGCATTTATTTTGGTACTTGTGTTCTTAGGCTAAATTTGGTGAATATACAGTTGTATATTTTAGCCATGAATAATAAACCCTGGAGACTTTATCAGAAGTGGGTATTTTTTTACAAAAGAAATAGTCCCATTAGTGTCTACACAGGAGTAATGGTTCACTTGGAGAAATGTAAGGGGATCAGATCTTTTCACTTTCTACTTTAGTCAAGAAAGGGCCTCTGTCTTGTGTTTCCCTTATTATATTCACTCTGTTTCTCTCTCAGGTATTATACAAAGAAAGGGGATTGTCTCCATATAGTGCAAACTGTATCTGAGGCAATGCTTGCTGCTTCATGGTTGTAAGTCTTCTTTGATTTTAGTTGCTCTTATCAATCCATTCTAAAGAGGACCATCTCTAGTTAGGAAAGGTTCCAGTGACCTTTTAGTCCAAAGATGGTGTAGCGTGCCAGCTCTCAAACTGCTGCCCTTTCCAAGCAAGCCAGTTGTAAACTTTGAACATCTCTTGAAAATTGAATTGCTCCATATCTTACCATAAACAGACATATTATTTTCTAATAGTTTGACAACATCAGTTTCCTAAAGTACTCATTGTTTCATGTTCAATGACCATTTGTTTTCATTCAGTTCATATTGAAAACCTGCTATATAATTAGAGTCCTACTAAACACAGTGAGACATTTCAAAGATTGTAAAATGTGAGCCCAGATGGCAGGGAGATCACAGTATACTTGGGAAGAGAAGATTAAAATATTCTGAGAGGTGGGATAGTTACAGTTATAGTTAGTTTGGGAAATATAAACTCTGTGTCCTGTGAAAATTCCGAGGCGATCAGGTTAAGGTGGTTGTCAGTTAAGCCGTCGTGGAAGAGTGAATTTGAGCTTGAGCTATAGGATGGCTGGTATTTCACTGGGTGAAAGGACAAGTAAGAGAATGATAAGCAAGAGGAACAATATGAGAAAAGACTTTGCACTGCTAGGTGTGAGCCACAGAAGATGAGAACAGGAGCTTGATTTGTTTAGAAGGTAGATAGGATAAGGTCAGATGATAGAAATTTATGAAAAGGTTGGGCAGAGCAGTTCAATTTCTTGTGCCAGTTTAACAGAAGCTGTTGAACATTCTACTTGCTTTCAGAGAACTGGCATGTAAAAAGTTAGGGATTCACCCAGAAGCAGTGTAAACTGTCGTGGTTGAGATATGAACTCATGTTCACGCTTGTTTGAACATGCGTTCTAGGTTTAAGAACCCAAAGTGCCTTCTCTTCTATACAGAGGCCAAATCAACACAGTGCCTTCTGTTCTGTGAAGGGAGATAGAGTCAAGATAGGCCAGTACAATAAGCACTGGACATTTGTAAATCCATCAGGAGTCTTAGAGGCTTCTTGTTCATTCCAGGGGAAATACCAAAGGAAGAGGATAATTTTTTTTTTTTTTTACCTAAGCCTTTTGAAAACTGTCTTTGAAATTCTTGTCTTTGAGAAGGTGATGTAACCATATCATCTCATTAATGAAGCCTAGAAACACTTTGGCTGTGATGCTTTGGAAATGATCACTATTGATTGTACTTGCCTCAATACAGTTCAGTTTCTCAGTCATGTCCAACTCTTTGCGACCCCCTGAATCACAGCATGCCAGGCCTCCCTGTCCATCACCAACTCCCTGAGATCAAACTCATGTCCATCGAGTCGGTGATGCCATCCAGCCATCTCATCCTCGGTTGTCCCCTTCTCCTCCTGCCCCCAATCCCTCCCAGAATCAGAGTCTTTTCCAATGAGTCAACTCTTCGCATGAGGTGGCCAAAGTATTGGAGTTCCAGCTTTAGCATCAGTCCTTCCAATGAACACCCAGGACTGATCTCCTTTAGAATGGACTGGTTGGATCTCCTTGTAGTCCAAGGGACTCTCAAGAGTCTTCTCCAACACCACAGTTCAAAAGCATCAATTCTTCAGTGCTCAGCTTTCTTTACAGTCCAACTCTTACACCCATACATGACCACTGGAAAAACTATAGCCTTGACTAGACGGACCTTTGTTGGCAAAGTAATGTCTCTGCTTTTGAATATGCTATCTAAGTTGGTCATAACTTTCCTTCCAAGGAATAAGCGTCTTTTAATTTCATGGCTGAAATCATGTGACATCTTCAGTGATTTTGGAGCCCCCCAAAATAAAGTCTGACACTGTTTCCACTGTTGCCCATCTATTTGCCATGAAGTGGTGGGACCAGATGCCATGATCTTCGTTTTCTGAATGTTGAGCTTTAAGCCAACATTTTCACTCTCCTCTCTCACTTTCATCAAGAGGCTTTTTAGTTCCTCTTCACTTTCTGCCATAAGGGTGGTGTCATCTGCATATCTGAAGTTATTGATATTTCTCCGGGCAGTCTTGATGCCAGCTTGTGCTTCTTCCATTCCAGCATTTCTCATGATGTACTCTGCACATAAGTTAAAGAAGCCGGGTGACAATATACAGCCTTGAGACACTCCTTTTCCTATTTGGAACCAGTCTGTTGTTCCATGTCCAGTTCTAACTGTTGCTTCCTAACCTGCATATAGGTTTATCAAGAAGCAGGTTAGGTGGTCTGGTATTCCCATCTCTTGAAGAATTTTCCAAAGTTTATTGTGATTCACACAGTCAAAGGCTTTGGCATAGTCAATAAAGCAGAAATGGATGTTTTTCTGGAACTCTCTTGCTTTTTCAAAGATCCAGCGGATGTTGGCAATTTGTTCTCTGGTTCCTCTGCCTTTTATAAAACCAGCTTGAACATCTGGCCTGGTGTATTCTCTCTGAATTTGCCTGAACAAATTTTCTGGAAGTCACATGATCAAAATACATTTGCTGTTTAACATTGTAGGTTTTCTATTTAATATGGTCAGTTACAAAGCAGGTGAAATCTCTTTTCCATAATGGGTTCTCAAAGTACTTCACTTTGTTTATAAGTATGATATAGAAAATATCGGCAGCATATATGCACACTTCTATTTCCAAGTACTCTGTCTGAGCCTCCATATATGCAGTCAACCCCTCTTTTAAAATTTGTGTTAAATATTTAAATATATATTCAATTTTCTTTATATGAAATCATCTTGGCTAGAATATTTCTAATTAATGATGACACTGTTCTCAGTAAGATTTTGTTTTCTATAGAAAAAGATTCTTTGCCGTAAGAAGTATTTTTTTTAAGCCAGTAAATAATTAGCTAACAATTTTGGATTGAACTCCCATGGAAAAAGAATCTAGTAAGCCTTGCCCAATATAAGTGAGTTATTTTAATTGCATTGAACTTTTTAAGGATATTGTTTGCCATGAGTTTTATATAATTCTGTTAGAGTACATAAATGTCTTCAGGTTAGATGTGAAGATATATCCCCTGTCACCTTTCATCTAGCTGCTTCCCACTTGATGTTACCTACTGTGAAGGCATTTGTATTTGTGT
This sequence comes from Bos indicus x Bos taurus, assembly GCF_003369695.1. Taxonomy (NCBI): domain Eukaryota; kingdom Metazoa; phylum Chordata; class Mammalia; order Artiodactyla; family Bovidae; genus Bos; species Bos indicus x Bos taurus. Next base: position 62,419,971 of record NC_040076.1, on the reverse strand, counting down.
CTTTGTAGAGATTCTCCTCTTTTAAAAAGTGATTAAAAATATTAGGCTCAGAGGGTGTGAAAGATCTTCTCCAAACTAATTTCTGAAACCTAAAAATCTGGAGTCTCTTCTTGGCTCCAAATGAATCTAGGATAATGATATAACATGCTCTTCACCACACTGTGATTTACTTGATATTTTTCATGTGCATAATTCATTGCCATCCATTGCCAATTTATACATAAGTGAAACTTCTGAAAGTTGCATCTTATTAACATTTCACCTGCCGTCTGAATTGAAGCAAGATCTGGAAGGTGCTGCTAAATATTTGAATAAATCGTTTTCTTTTGTTATTTTTTAAATGTTTCCATTTATAAGAAATTAATTCTACCTGGAATTAGAAAAAGAAAGTGAACGATTCTCTTTACCTCTGATCATACATGGATGTCCTGGATGGAATGCTTTGAGGACTCCTGAGGTACCTAACGTTTGGTTGACTTGTGTGATTGGACTTAATTCCATTAGGAGGTGAAGCTTCTGTACTTGGGACTCTCTGAAAGGGTCAAAGCTTTCAGAGTGTGCCAAGGACTTTTTGTTCTCCTCTGAGTTGCCCCCCACCTTTTTTTTTTTTTTTAAAGAAACTCGAACGCCTTTTCAAAGAGAAACTTTGAATGATGATTTTTTGTGGCTAGTTCACACTGAAAGCATGGCACAGGCTGGCAGAGAGAAGCAGAGACTATTTAAAGGTGTAAAGAACAGGTGGTTTATGAACTGCATAAGCATGCGGGAGGTAACCAGCTTTGAATCCTACTCATGTGATTCTTTGGAAATGTGGTCACAGAACTCCCAGGTTCTGCCTCCCACTGCTCCAGTACTTTCACCATGCAACCCAGCCCTCTCTTCCTTCCCATAGTAATAGATCATCTGAATTCAAAAGCAGAAATATGCTCCTCAGTGCTAAGAAAAGTGAGATGACAAGAAGACAGTGAGGCATTGGGAAAGACATTGGTTCCAGAAATTGGATTCTAGGCATGTAGTGCCAGGGTGGAAGACTTTTATTTAATTTTCTAGAAAAATGTTCATGTTATTTTACACCGAGATGTGAAATCTCATTTGCAGCTAAGCCCCGGAGGGAGTGAAAGGAACTAGGAGAGCTCATAAAGACAAGTGTAATAGGATTAATAAGAAAAAGGCCGAAGACATAAGCCTTTATTGTAAGAACTCAGTGCTAAATTCTAGCATTGATGAAGGGTGAAATGTCAATACTTATCCAAACATTTGTGCCTTCAGGGTACAACAGCTGAGGGGTGGTGACTTCATAGTTTGGTGCTGCTTTGGCAGGTTGTCTGCTCTTCCCAGGAGAGAAGCCCACTCTGATAGAACAAGGAAAGAATATCAGTGCGTGGCAGCAAGTCCTGAAACCTCATTCGTAGAAATAACTCTCAGAATGTATTCTATATAATTAAAGCAACATTTAGAATTGAATAATAATCCATTGAATTAAGAATTGGAAAATCATTTGAAAATCAAGGGCCTGAATATTAAAGTATCTGTTTTATATATTTATGGCTTGAATAAAAAAAAATAGAATTCTCAGTCTAAAGAGTCAATTTATATGAGAGTTCCAGGTCATTCACGAACATGGATTATAGTCTAAGGTGGTAATCAAATTGTCAGCTTCATAGCTGGTTCTTTTTCTTCTTTTATAAAGGTCGATTGCTACAAAATAATTTGGGCTGAAAATGTGGCTGCCGAAGCAATTTAAATAACTGTACCGAAGGGAACATTATCTAGTTATTCCAACTGCATAGTTGCACCTATTTTCAGGGTAATGTTTGCAGCACCTATTTTATATCTGGGTAAAGAAGATGATGTTGACTCTAGGCTAAGGGATAGTCAGGTGCTGATGATTTCAATCCCCAAAGGGCCTCATTCATTCTTCTAATTTATGGCACTGAATTGATTTTTTCCGGTATTACTTTCCTAATAAGATCAGTGTATTTTTTAAAAAGTATTATTTTAAAGCAATATTAATGCTGCCAAGTTGAAAATTGAAGTGAACAGAAGTCTTATAGTTATCAGGGGAACCCGTTTGAGCATTTTATATACTATAGATAACAGTGCAATTGAAGTTTAGAAATAGTGCTAGGCATGAGCAGACACCACACATCTACTGCTGGCATCTTTGCATATTTAACCGTCAGGATTCATATTGTAATAAAAGACATATATTATGATTACAGAAATATAATCTATAAAAAGATGTATTATGTAATTTCCATATTTCAGAATTTATCTTTTAACTTTGTGCAAAGTAAGAACATATACAATGTTTTTCTTGATTTTAGTTTTTTCAGGCAAAAACATTTAAAATCTTGGTCTTCCTGATAATCTGATAATACTACCAGTACATTCAGATGCAGCAGGAACATCTCTGTATGGCTTTTATGAGATGATATTAAAATGATGGTGCCAATTAGGATGAACAGATCATTTTTGCATGTTTCATTCAACAGTGTTAATGGAAGACCACCTTCTCTCAGTGTGGGAAGGCCACTGTCCAGGAGTGAGGACGAGTCCTGAAGTGTTTATTGGTAAGGTAGTTTTGTAAAGAGATCACAGGTTTAATTTAGTTACCAGGAGGTACTATTTTCTAAGGTTTGGAGGTATAAACTAGAGTTCTTTTTAGGAAAGGTGGCCACTACATTTTTAAAATATAATTTAATATATTTTTAATTGAAGAGTAATTACTTTACAATATTGTGTTTGTTCCTGCCAAACATCAACATGAATCAGTCATAGGTATGCCTATATCCCCTCCCTCCTGAAACTCTCTCCCACCTCCCTCCCCATTCTACCCCTCTAGGCTGTTACAGAGCCTTCTTTTGAGTTGCCTGGGTCACACAGCAAATTCCCATTGGCTATCTATTTTACATATGGTAATGTATATGCTTCCATGTTACTCTGTCCATACATTCCACCCTCCCTTTCCTGCCCCCTTCCCGTGTCCATAAGTCTGCTCTCTATGTCTGTATCTCCATTGCTGCCTTGCAAATTTGGAAGAATTCACTGAGGAAGAGGATATCCTGATACACATTGTTTTTTGAGTCCGTCTGCTCTGCATCGTCATTGTCATTTTTAACATGGTGATCTTTTTGCCATCTCTGTTATAATTTTCAGCAACATTGCCATCCTCAGACCTTAGATCTCTTGATTAAAAATGATCCCCATGTGCACAGCCATATCTATTAGGACCAAAATAGCCAGTCTAGCTGTTTCTTGTGAGGCTGTTTTGGCATCACATGCAGATGCAGAGTCCAATGTTTTGAGTATCCACCATGTGGCTTAGTTCTAAAGATGAATCTCAGCCAATGTGAGGCACTGAATGTTCTGGCCCCACCATATTTATACAGACTCAGCCATAGTCCTAATTTCAGCTTGACTCACTGGCTCATACTTGTTGAAGATGGTAAATAAAAATGAGACATGTCCAGCAATTTGTCCATTTCTATTTAAGTGGGTCATCAGTACAGCCATGCAAATAGCAGGGTCATGTAAACACCAGGCACTCTTGTGACTCGGCTGCCTTAATGAGTCAGTTGGAATGACTGCATCCAATTCAAATGGGGACACAGGGTTGAAGTCTAGACTCTTGCCAAATTGTGCAACTCTCTGTCCTCTAATTTTGCTGCATTTTTGTTTGAACTTCCTTTTCAACAGTCAACCCTAATTACTCAGTGCACTCCTCCTGGAAATGCTTTTTCTCTGTCCCTTCATGAGCCAAACAAGGAAACCCTTTGATCCTGCCTTCCTTTCTTACCTTTTTTTCAACATACCAGGAATCTTGCATCAACAGTCAGTTTTAGGCTAAGGCCCTGCTTCTTTCCTATTTGAATAAAGGATACATTAAGAAATGGATGAGAAACCTGTGACAAAGGAGAGAAAATGCAATTGGGTGCCTGAGGGAAGAAGTGAACCTCTACCCTCATCTATCACTACTGATTAGCTGCAGAATGAGAGAGGCAGAGACAGAGACCGAGAGAGACCGGAAATAACAAATGGATGCAGGAGAAAGGCTGGGCTTCTCTGCCTGGTTTTTCCGGCTCATCCATCATCTCCGTTGTGGCTGATGGGTGGCTCTGTCACTCCTACCTCCATCCCGCTCACCAGAGGATCAGTAACTGTGACAGGCAGTCCTTGGTCCACAGTCTTTTTCAGAAGCAATGTATATTCAGTCCCTGCACAAGATGTCTGAGAGCTGGTTGGTGCCTTACTGTCTGATGTTTCTATTGCACTTACCTTAAGAAAAGCGTGTTTCCATGATGCCAATCATTCTCTCAGGTCTGGCCTTGCTAGTCCCTCCTCCTTCTCAGGGCAAGCTTTGGCAGCGTGCCCATCGTGTTCATTGCACCCACGCAGCTGATAGGCCGACATTACATAAAACACTTACAGGAGGTGAGGTGGGGGGTGGGAGGGTCCATAAAAATGTTGAAGCCATCCAAGTGTGAAATGGAAAGATGAAGAAAGTGCTTTTCCAGAAACATTTATATCTGTCATCTGTTCTGGGTCTCACTCTTAATGTGTCTCCTGTTCAGCCTCTTCCTCCCTCCTCGCTCCTCAGGCTGGATCCTCCTCTGAGAAGACATGCCTGGAGAGAGTAGTTGTGAGAAGAGAAGCATCTCTGTATATAATGTGAATATATAACGTGAACCTTTGTAGTCAAGTGTTCTGTGGACATTGTTCCTTTTCCAAGGGACTCAGCAGAGGGTTTAGGCACACATGTAGAGCAGTCACCAGATCACAAAGTCTCATGTTTGAAATGTATGAGGGAGAGCATGTATGCTTCCATTCAATCATGGTCATTTCGGTTTTGAAGGAACATCCTACCACTGTACCACTTGCATGTGAGTGTACTCAGTCATGTCCAACTCTTTGCAACCCTATGGACTGTAGCACACCAGTCTCCTCTTTCCATGGGATTTCCCAGGCAAGAATACTGGAGTGGGTTCCCATTTCCTCCTCCACAGGATTTTCCTGACTCAGGGTTTGAACCCATGTCTCCCGCAGTGGCAGGCAGTTCACTTGAGCCACCTGGAAAGCCCTTGCACCACTTAAAATGAAATGATGAAGCCACTCTGGCAGGACACCATCCCTTCCACTCCTCTCTAATTTAGAGATTATAAATGGACTAGTGTCACAGATTGGTAGGAATTCTCAATCTGAGGAGGGTGACTCTTCAGTGTGTAGATTAGGTCTTTGTGTATTTTGCATTTGTCTTTACTCTCAGGGGATTTTTCCTTGTGAACAAGACATGGGTGAGCTTCAGTGAGAAGGGAGGAGAAGTAATCATGCTGAATGCTTTCTATCAATCAGACAATGGCTGATAGTATTTTCTTTTCATCTTTGCAATATCTGTGTGAATTGGGCATTATTAGTTTTACCTTACACACATTGGAAAGTGACACCTAGTCATGGTCTACAAATATAGCAATGGCTTCTTCCAATCCTGGCTCACCTACTGACTCAGCTGTTATGCAATAATGCCTTTGCTGCCTGACACCCTTTCAGCTTTTCAAGCATGGTGTATCTTCTCTGTAGTAATTTTGTAGTGATTATTAATACTGTAGTCATCATTATGAAATGCACTCAAAGGCCAATGTATTTTGTATTCACTTTCAGGAGTTATAGATTTAAATCTCAGGCTCTTCCCAAGACTATAAAATAGTGACATTAAGGCTTAAATAAGTAAATTAAAACATAAATGTAGAAATGACTGTTGTAGATTTTCAGGTCACTATTCTAGACATGCTAATATTGCTTATACTATGGAAATTCCTTTTGGGGAGCATAATTATATTAAGGGTCACACAGAATATCAATCTGATCATTTTAAAATCACCCTTTATTTTTGAACCAAATAATGTTACCCAGATTGAGCAAACAGTTTATTTACAGCTTGATTCAAGATTACTTTTTTCTGATAATAAGAACATTCCAGATAATGGAGATCAGAGAGTTTTGACAACCACTTACCAGTTCTGTATCCTTAAGTCAGTTGGTTAATTGGTTATTATCTTTGATTCCCAGTTTTTTCATCTGTGGAATGGGAATAATGTTATCTATGTTTTAGGTTGCTCAAGGATTAAATGATGTGATGTATCTTACAAACTTAGTGTAGTGCTTAATATACAGTAGGATTTAATACCAGATTCCTTACTTGAAAAAAAATGACATCTTTAATCACTAAACATTCTGAAGAATGTATAATAAATTCTTTAAATCAGTATTAGAAGAGAAATGTGAAATTATCAAGTTGTTTTTTTTTAATGTGTATACAACATGCATAATATAAAGGGTTCTGATTTGATTAGAGAATATCTACTTGGTTAAAAACTCAGTTCTATTGTTTAGAGCTAATTAGACTCACAAAGCATATACTGGGTGGGAAATAAAGAAAAATAGTTCACTAATTTTATGATAGGTAAGTTTAGAGTAGGATAGGCTAGAAAATTTGTGAACACACATGCACAGAACATGAACATGAAAAGATAATCATTCATACTTACTTTTTATTATTTTGTACGTTTTAATGTTTTTATCATCAATGTGTCTGTTTTTAATCAAAAATGCATAAAGACAAGGGCCATCTCTTTCCGTGCATGGTACACAGTGTGAAACCCACTGAGGTATGTTTGAGTAAACTTTCTATTCTGTCCATTTGTCTGAAACTATGCTTTCTATAGTCAAGTTAAAGACTAGTTATTTGCATCATTTCAACAACTTTATTGGATTAATGAATAAGTAATTAATTACTTTATATTCTGCTTGCCTACAGTCAATTAAAGATATTGGGATAAATCCATCTTTTGCCTACATATGCCTTAGAGGATTGACCCCACCTTAAGAAGATCCAGTATGTAACGCTTGACATTTAAAAGTATATCGGGGGTCAGTGTTTATATTTTATAAGACACATCACAGTGTGTATCCATATGGTATTTAAAGTAAACATGTCTAGGAATACAGTTGCAGTGTTGAAATGAGAAATACTTGTTATTAATAAGCTGCATCATAGCAGCCATTGTCGCACAGTTTTGTGGCACTCACTCTTAAGCCTCACACTGTATTTTTTAATCAGTGTAGTTGGTGTATGTATGTATTTTTCACTGCTTGTATCCTGGTTTCTCACAGGAATTGTATTTCTCTGAGGGGAAGGTTCAAACAAAGGTGTAATAAACTGGCAGAGAAATACCTTCACATGTTTAGGCTGCTAAAGAGGAAGTCTGTGCCTTTGAGCATTGTTGCTCTGCTTGTGCAGAGAAGGCAATGGCACCCCACTCCAGTACTCTTGCCTGGAAAATCCCATGGGCAGAGGAGCCTGGTAGGCTGCAGTCCATGGGGTCGCAAAGAGTCGGACACGACTGAGCGACTTCACTTTCACTTTTCACTTTCATGCACTGGAGAAGGAAATGGCAACCCACTCCAGTGTTCTTGCCTGGAGAATCTCAGGGACGGGGGAACCTGGTGGGCTGCCGTCTATGGGGTCGCACAGAGTCGGACACGACTGAAGTGACTTAGTAGCAGCAGCAGCAGCAGCTCTGCTTGTGACCATGCTGGGGTTGGAGCTGTGTGTGTGTATCTACAGAAAATGCGGAGCAGCTCTGAGAACTCATTCCCTACTCCATCATGCCTACTTACTTAGGGCTGTCATTGGGTTTCCCTGAGGTATCATACCCAGAGAAACAGGAAAATAAAATTCTCAAAACTGACCCAACCCAGGAAGCAAGAGGAGGCAACAGTTGACTGAGGTTGTGATGGCTGTGTGTACCAGGACCTGTTCATTTCTGCTGTTTTAAATTATGGCCTCTAGAAAATTTTAAATAACATATATAGCTCACACCTTGCCTACATTATATTTCCTTGGTAGGGTGTTCTTCTAGGGTCAGACTAGGTTAGATTTAAATACTACTTTTGCCCTTTTCTAGTGAATTTAGTCAAAACTTCTTAATTACCCAGAGCTTCAGTTGCCTATATACACCAAAAAGACTGCTAAAATCGTATTAGACATTGTGAGAATTGAGATAAAATATGAACTCAACAGATGTCTTCAAAAGAGCCAGCATTTCATAAATTTTAGTTTGTCACATTTATCCCCTAAACACATAAAGCATACATAGAAATAGATGTGTGTGTGTCTGTATCTATAAAATTAGTTTGTGCATGTGTGTGTGTCTTGGCCTTCAGGGACAACAATACTGTTTTTTAAAAAATTCTGTTCTTTGTTCTTTTCAAGCCCTCCTTTCAAACATAGCTCTTTCATTCAAAGACTGTGTAATTTGGGGTAATTTATATATATAAACTATTAAAGAGTGAATAACATACCTACCTCCCAGATATGTTGTATGAATTAGAAATGATCTTTATAAAATACCAAACACATAGCTGAACACAACATTCATGTTGAGTAAGTGCATATATTGTCATCATCATAAACCATCACCATCACTCAACAGAGCAGTTGGAAATCTCTGACAGTCTATATAGCCCACTGTTCCTTGTTGCAGCCTCCCTTACAAGGAAGCTAGTTTAATTTTGCCACAACCCTAATTTGTCTATACATAAGCTGACTGGTACCTGTAAGAGGTGAAAAGAAGTGTGGGCACTGAGTAACAGTCACTTCGTGGGCGTTTTAGTCCAAGTTGTTTCCTAGGACTCTGTGTATTTTTTCCTCTATCATTTGTAACAAAACTGATGTTCAGTCCTTCTATGCTGGTGTGTTATTTCTCCAAGTGATTCTTTTCTCCCTTTTCTCTTCTTTTCTTCTCTTTGGTTTCCTTTGCTGAATTCTCAAAATTCCCATTTTTCTTACCTGTCACCTTTTCTCTTACTCTTTCGAGTTTTCTACTCTGCACATAGAACAAACAAATTTGCTCTAGTCCACTCATTAGTCAATTGTGATATGTTTCAAGGCTGTGTGTGTGTGTGTTTTCCATACGATTCGCTATTATTTTTCCTGATTCTAACTTGGCAATTGTATTTATTTGAAAGAAAAAGTGGTATAATTTGCTTTTCTAATTTTGAGAGAGTTTTCTCAGTTGCATGGGGGTCAAATTTTCAAATGATTGTGTCAGTGAGCTGAGATTATGTGTGCACATTCACACAAAACACACACACACACACACACAGACACACACACACCCCTCCTGCTAGGCAAGGAAATACTTCATTAGAGTTGTATTCCACAAAGACACTTTTGCTTCTTAACGCCTGTGATTTTAATTAAAACCTGGAAAGTAAAGAATCCTCTGGTTGTATTAATGCTTCCATTTCCATTAGGACGGTAGAGTTTATAAACACTATCCGGGTTTATAAATTAGTCCTCATGTGAATAATAAGTGTACAATGTCGCACAGAAAGCAGAACTCTGCTGGCCCATCTGTTCCTCTCCTGCTCTTTTCTCACATGGTGGTTTTCCTTTTTGGAAACTCTTAGAGGAGTGATCCTCGATGTCTTTTACCTGTCTCTTTCACCCATGTCTTTTAATAGTGTCTCACTGGAATAAGTATGCTAAAGCCAGATTTTATGCTGGATTGATAGAAAGTGACATTAGTGGTTCATACAGATGCAAATCTAAAATAAAATTGAGATTTCAACCATTACATGCACACAGGAGACCTGAGCTTCTGCTTCTATGAATTTAAATGTCTTAGAATATTCAAATTTTCATAATAAAAATTATGTATGTGCACAGACAAATATGGTGGTGCTAGTGGTAAAGAATCTGCCTGCCAGTACATGAGACCTAAAAGCTGCAAGTTCAGTCCCTGGAATGGGAAGACCCGATGGAGAACAGCATGGCAAGCCACTCGAGTATTCTTGCCTGGAGAATCCCATGGACAGAGGAGCCTGGCAGGCTACAGTCCATATGGTTACAAAGAGTCGGGCATGACTGAATTGCATATCTACCTTTCCAAAGAAGCAAGGTTACCAGACACATGTACTTGTTTATAAACAATGTTTGATTAATGTCTCATTATTTTCCTTCATGTGCATCAATAGATGTAACCAGATAAATACATAATTATTAATCTATTAATAGCGGAAAATGTGACAAAAATATATAGCCTTAGTATTATAAGAAATGGATATGCATGCAAAACAAAATAAGCAGTAGTATCATTCTCAGTGAAAACTTTCAATTAGGGAAAATGATATGGGGATTGAAATGAGTTAGCAACTGGACAGAAGTCAGTTCTATAGACATTGGTCTCTCAAATCCATTTTGAATGTAGGGCAGTATAAATTATAAATGTAGACATATTTAAAGAAGCAAGTATTCTTTGGGGAGGAATTACCCCCTGGAACTGCCTTGTATTGATTAGAGTCTTACGGGCTTCCATTCCATGAGCTCTTCAGGAATATTGCTGCCTCTAGAGCACAGAGGACTTGATTATAAAATTGTGGATACTTTTTGCATGAACTTGCATAGAATTCCGCCCAGGATGGGCCATATAATGTTCTGGTTGAGAGAGTTCTCAATTGCTGTATGTGTCTGCCTCCATTTGAAAAAAGTGAGCAACACAAAGAGGTGACCTTTTTATTGAAGTGTAGTTGATTTGCAGTGTTGTGCTGATTTCTGCTTACAACAAAGTGATTCAGTTTTGCATGCATATATATGTTCTTTTTCATATTCTTTTACATTATTATTTATCACGGGATATTGAATTTAGTCCCATGTGCTATACAGTAGGACTGTGTTGTTTGTTCATCCTATCTAGAATAGTTGGCATCTGCTAATCCCAAAGTCCCACTCCATCCCTTCTGCACCTGCCCTGTAGTGCTATTGCAGGTATCAGGACATAGGAATGTCTGCAGGGAGTAGCTGCGCCATATGTGGTACAGGACTCTTCTCTCTGAATAGGTTGTTGTATGCCCCCCTCTTTTCTCACAGGTAGTTAAGGTCCAGGCTAGTTATGTCTGTGTCTCACAAACGTAGGAGGGCCATTGGCGCTCTCTGCATATACCTGGCACCAACAGACAGAAAAAAATACTGCTAATAGGCACGCACTGCCATAAAATATGCCAAAAAATGAGCTTTTCCTCATAACAAAATATGAACAGCATGATAAACGTATGTATGGCTGAGTGATTTAAAAACACTACACATTACCATAATTATCAACTACCAAATTATCATAATATATAAACTTTATTATCAGAAAAACTATGTGGGCCTTTTATTCACTGGAGAAGGAATGTCTTGTTGTTTAGTAGCTAAGTTGCATCTAACTAGAACGTTTATGATCTTGATTCAACTTTTTGCATTTTTTCTATTCATTTTCTTCCACTGATCTCTGAATCTCTTATGAAGGTAGGCATCATTTGAAATAAACAAGGTAATAATATTGATATTCCATATTGTTTTTTAATAGCACTTTACTATTTTGAATGTTTTTTCACACATATTATCTCTTTATTAACGATATTTCTTGGCTAGTGGGCAAGTGAGCGTGTGTGTGTGTGTGTGTGTGTGTGTGTGTGTGTAAATGAGAGATGAGAGTTTTTTCACTGGCACTAATACCAAGTTAATGTAAAGGTCCTGGAAAAACTGCGTGTGTTGTGTGCTTCTGTCCCTCATTATTCTGTTTGCTTGTTTGAAAAGCACTGCTGTGCGTTGCCTTCTTTTCAGCGTTTGTTACACGCTGACCCAGGGGTTGTTTTCCTACTCTTCTCCCACCTTACTGCTTATTAAGGTTTACAAGTTATCATTTTCCTCCCAATAGTCCAAAATCCATCTGCAGAGGATACTAAAGCCATTTTATTCACATGACAACCAGGCTTTTGGCACTTTAATTATTTATGTTTTCAAGGAAGTCTGTCAGTAGGATCTCTCTTCTCCAGGGTTCAGTGCAAGGTAAAAAGAAAATGAAGGGAAAACAGATGCTGTTATTTCACCTTAGTGCCAAATAATGTTGAAGTTAGTGGTCATGACCATGGACATGTTAGTCACTTGGTTTATTGAGTCCCTGACATAGAGGATATACCCCCGCTGAGCATGGCAGGACTGGGCCCAGGAGGCCGACCCCATGGAGGGTAGATCAACAGAAGAGGGGGTAAGAAGGCTTTGATCTTGGTGGGTAGGACCCTTCCCAAAAGGAGAAGAGTGAAGCTGAGCCAACTGTGTGCTATTCTTCCAAAATTTAACCATCCTGAGAGCCACACCTCCTATCCAGAGTTAAGAAGTGAATGGATGGGGAGAACCAAGGGTTGTTCCTAGGGAGAATCCCTCATGAGGAACGGAGAAAAGGCATTCTTCTCCAACTGTGTATTTACCCAACTATTCATATAATCATAAAGTCGTCTGTAAGCTTTGGGCCAAGGATATATGGCATGGCCTCATTTAAAACAAATCTTAGTAAATATTAAACAAGGTCTGTTTCACAGAGGGTATGTAGTGTTTGGATTTTCCAAATCCAAAAGATTGGTTTGAATTGGAAATGAAGACAGTCCATAGATTTATTTTTTGGAGCAAATGTAGAATTTTTGGTTGATTATCAAACCTTATTGTGGTGGATGGATTTGAACTAATTATTTAAAATGCATACTCAGATAGTGCTCCACAGCTGTCTGTCCTGTTTGTTAACCTGATAAGTACCTGAAGACAGGCTCTTCTGTTGAAGGTCCTCAGCCCTTTTAGACTCTGTAAGATCAACCAGGGTTGAAGTTTGGGTGCAGAGGAGCGGGCAGATGGAGTCTCATTTTCTATCTAATGGAGCTCAGCAAAGGATGTTATTGAGATATCCTTCCAAGTAGTTTAAATAGAAGTGTCTGGTGGCAAAATGAAAACAAATGGAGAAGCCAGCGAGACCCACACAGGGGGCTCAGTTTCCTGGTGCCTGCAGCCCCTGTGGGAGAGGCAAGCTGGCGCTTCCATCCTGAGGACAGCATCTCCATCAGGGCAGTAGTTGTCAGAATTAGCAGGGAGGAGGAGGTGGTGTTCCCTGATCATTTTCGAAGCTCCACAGGATTTTCTGACATTGCTGAATCTGTGAGAGGCTGATCTTCAGGCAGCTTGAGGAGATGGACTTTTTGACTCCAAAGGTGTCCAAACTCATCCATTAGTCTAACCGGGATTTCTCTCTTCAAAGCACCATTGCAGCCTCCACAGATACAATTGATCTCTCCTAATTGCTTTCTTGGACCATCCACATCCAAGGTGAAGCTGAAGAGAACACACTGCCGGCTGGTTCCTTGTAGGAGCTGTTCAGCGGTGCTTCCTCTCTTGTTCCTCTTGTAGTTCTCAGCATGACTGTCTCTCTGACACTTTTCTCCTCCTCCTTTTCTGCCCCTTTCTCCACCTCTCTCATAGAAAGCAATACCGAAAGTTGTCTGAGTAGCACCTTCTTAACATTTGAGGATTTTGAGAAGAATGCTGGCCCAGAACTTGACTTCTGCACTGATCTCTTGTCTGCTGACTGCTGGTGCCTAAAACTAGGGTTAGTTTCTTGGTCCAAATGTTGTTTCAGCAGGGTTCTATCTATACCCCCTGCAGGAGATGTGGAGATCAAGGAAGCCTGGGTCGTTATCAAGGGTGCAAAACAGGAAGCCATGGTAGAAAATATTCTGGTGAGAATGTGGGTGTGTGAGAAAATTACTGGCAGCCTCTGTTTCACAGAAGGAACAGAAAATGAGCTTTTTAATCAAGTCAGACTCAATGAGCAGAGCAGGAAAAAGATCGTTTTGACCATGCGCACTAAACAGTACACATTTGGATGACAGGATTGTGGTTAAAATGCTGGAAAACTGAGGAAGAACATTAATAAAAGCAGAAAGACTCTTATTTCCTGTAGTTTTACCTTCCTCGGTTGCTAGTAAATTGCATGCTATTAAACTGATTAGAAAAGTTAGGAGACTAAAACTCTGGTTTTAAAGAGCGGAGTGCCGAGCATGTCATAGTGACCTGACACATATATCCACATTTCCCTCTTCTCTGTCCTCAAACAATAAGGCTAAAGAGGGTCTGTGGGACAATGGGTTTGATAAAGACAAATTGTTACTTTTTCAGGGCACTTTTGAAGGCTAAGTGGAGTTTTCTACCATAAGCATGTGAAACTGGTAGAAAACCTAGGAAAAAAAATAAGTAATTTAAAACTATATTGAGGTAATTCCCTGGTAGCACAATGGATAGGGATCCACCTGCCATGCAGGGGGCACAGGTTTGATCCCTGGTCTGGGAACCAAAATCCCACATGCTGCACGGTGACTAAACCCATGAACCACAGCTACTGAGCCTGGGAGCCACACCTACTGAAGCTGGTGGGCTCTAGGGCCCATAAGCCACAACTACTGAAGCCCATGTGCCCTGGAGCCATACACTGCAATTACTGAGCCTATGTGCTTCAGCCACTGAAGCCCACGTGCCTGGAGCCTGTGCTCTGCAACAAGAGACGCTACCACAATGAGAAACCCACGTACTGCAAGGAAAAATGTCTTCCGCTTGCCACAACTAGAGAAAGCCGCACACAACAGAGACCCGGTGCAACCAAATATAAGTAAATAAAACTATGAGGGATAGTTTATTTATAGCTTAATCCCTCTATGCACTTGTTTCCATATTTGTAAAATGAGGATAGTAACATTCATTTCATAGTCTCATGAGAATGAAATGAGATCATTTCATTCATTTGCCTCGTATGTTCTGCTTTGGGTCATCAACAAACGGACACCACGATGCGAGGAGAAACACAGGTAAAGGATAAAGAGGGAGGGATGCTAGCAGGAGGTGGCAGACTGCAATGCAGGCTTGAAACCTGTGAACAGAGGAATGAATAGGAAGGGATGGTTTGGAAGAGCTTCAGACTGCAGTGCTATTCTGAGACTCAATCCAGGTCACAAGTTGCCTCAAGAGTAGTCTGGCTCTGGGTAGAGATAGCCACACAGTGGTACCCATATAAAGTCATTGTCTATGAACAGCATGGCCCTAGTACAAGTACTCATGGACCCCAAAATATGGCAACTGGAACCTTCCAGTGAACTTGACCTACCTGCAGCGTCTTCTTGTGAATGTAGACCTTCCTAGAGTGTTACCCCTCCAGAACCCTCTTAGCACAGGTGCCTGGAATATATCTTAGTGCTTGAAATCCCTTAGCTATTCTTGCTTCCATTTTATAGGTAAAGAAACTATGCTCCCAATGACAATGTGTGATTTGGCTAGCATCACTTGTAACAGAGTCGGGACTGAAACTGGCAATTCTTTTTGCTTCTAGATCTTATGCTCTGTCAAGCACATCATACAGCTGCTCTCTAACAGCCTGTGCTTACTACATTTCCTTTTGTGATAAAGTAGATACTAATTCCATTGGGAAAAATAAAGCTCTGCCCTAAGCCCTTTGGGTGGTGGAGGCCTGCTGCCTCTGAGAAAGCCTTGGTTTATTCCTGTGGTGTCTCAGCCACAGCATCATGCCCTTCATGTGCAGAGAGCCCAGGTCCTGGGATCTGATCCAAGGCAAAGTCTAGGGCTGCCTCCCAGCTCCCAGGAAGGCCATGCCACTCTCAGCTTCAGTGTTCAGAAGGACATCAGGCAGAGCTCCTTATTGCATGCATGGAGAGGGGTGTGGGTCTCTTCTTGTGCCATACTGTGTTGGGATTTCATTGCATATAATTTTCACTTAACTCTCCGAATGGTATGCCAAGTCCTTTTAAGCAGCTAAATAAAATCACCTTCTATGGCCTCTAATCTGTTTTTCCCAGAACAGATTTTAATTTTTTCCATTTTATCTAAAAATATCTTTTAAGAGATATGTGTTAACAAGTCCTTTTCAATGTCTGAAAAGAGTTTCACTAGATGCCGTTATTTAGTTAATTTCTGAGAGATAAGAATGTAGCACAGCCGGTCTCCAGTACGTTGTGCTTAAATGACAGCAGGCTAGCTTCTCATTGTCCTAGCACAGTGGTCCCCAACCTTTTTGGCACCAGGGACCAGTTTTAAAGAAGACAATTCTTCCATGGATGCGGGGAGGGGGGCGGGGGTCGAGGGGGTGGTTTTCTGATGTCTCAAGCCTATTACATTTATTATGCTTATTATCTAACGGGAGGCAGAGCTTAGGTGGTAATGCAAGTGCTGGGAAGCGGCTATAAACACAGATGAAGCTTCGCTTACTTGCCCACTGCTCACCTCCTGCTGTGCAGCCTGGTTCCTAACAGGCCACAGGCCAGTACTGGTCCATGGTTTGGGGTTTGGGGACCCCTGACCTACAAGACATCCTACTCCGTGACTGGTTCTTGAGCCAAGAGCACAAAAGAGTAGAACTTCTGTGTGTTGTCATGTTTAAATAATTATCAGCTCTTTTAAAAATAGAGTGCAATATCCCTGAATTGAAGGATGAGAAGTTAAATGTGCCCACACATATACATGGAGACACACGCATATACTTGACACTTTGGGTCAACTAGAAATTGAGGACAAGCTTGAGAGGCATCTGGTGCCAGTGTAAGTGAGCTTTTGGGTAGAGAACCACAGCACCCCTCTGTGTTGGAATGGAGCTTTCCAGGATTATATTAGTAAAGACTGAAGGGCATGCCCTCCTTCTTGTGGAAAGTCTAACATAAAAGCTTTAGTCCCACTATGACAGGTGTTCTCACAGGCCCCCAAAACTGTTTGGAAACTTTCAGTAATAATTCTTACCAGAATCACTGCAACACACAGGATATTTTCCATTGAACTTATTGAATCTACAGTTGGGGTAGGCTTTCGGAGATAGGAGAATTGGCTTACTTGCTTGTTCCTTACCTGTTAGGAAAAGGGTTTGACATGGCCAGGAGAAAGAGGTTATACTGTTAACTTGGAAAGATGTGTCCAACCATCAAATCACTGAAATGTGGCTAGGGTGATAAGTGCATGGCCCCAGAAGATAACCCAGAAGAACAAACTAAGCCAGCTGGAGATTGGACACTACTTGATGGTCCAATAAATGTGTATTCTGAAATCTTTTTCTCCAAGCTACTCAAAAGGCCTTAGGATGGAGACTGGGAATACTGGCTATTTTTAGGCATTCTTGGATGAAGTATAAGCATCACTGGCAGACCTGTAAACAAAGAACAGTGGAAAGACAACTGAGGATGACCCAGCAGAAATGGCAGCTGTTGGGAGTGGGGTTGTCTCAAGGGATCTAGTGGTAGTGTATGGGACGGCTGTGCTGGTGAGTTTTTCCTTGCATAGCTGTGGCCTGTCTTCATTCAGTGGACTGTGTCTTGTTTCACCTCTGCCCTGTGGCTCCAACCTGCTCCAGGCGACACTCCGAATAGTCTGAGGGATTTCTTTCCTTAACCTCTTGCTTTTTCCCTGGCATAGTTCCCTTACCACCTTCCATACAAAATGATATTTGAAACATTTGAACTGAAACCACAGGAAAATTCCAATGGCAACCAATCCCAGTACAACAAAAAATCCATCTGTATTCCATCCATGTGTCCAAATTTAAACAGCAATGTTTAGTAATGATTAAGTAGATAGGGTAGTTCCTTGGAGTTCATTTATAAGGATTTAAACTATGTAATTTATTTATATGACTTGTGCTTACTAAATGATGTTTTGAATCACTGAATTCTGATTACCTAGTCTCTTTTCCCTACCATGTCCCTATAGTCATCTAGCTTGAGAATCACCAATACTTAACAACAATGTGGATGGACTTAAAGTACTTTATGCTGAGTGAAATAGTCAGAGAAAGACAAATACTGTATGACATCACTTACATGTAGAATGTAAAAAAACAGAACAAACTAGTGAATATAACAACAACAACAAAAAACAGACTCAGATTTAGAGAACAAACCAGTGGTTATCAGTAGGGAGAAAGGAAGGAGGAGAGGCAAGACAGGGATAGGAGATTAAGAGGTACAAGCTATTATGTATTAAGTAAGCTACAGGGATATATTGTACAACACAAGGAATGTAGCCAATATTTTAAAATAACTATAAATGAGGTATAACCTTTAAAAATTGTGAATAACTTGTTAACTGCTAACTTATATAATATTGTACATCAATTGTACTGCAATTTTAAAGAGAAAAAAGAGTAAACTGTATGAGGCTGTCTCCCTACTCAGAAACCTTCAGCAGATTTCCCTCTATAGAGTAAAATCCAAATCCTTGCCATGACCTCATTTAATGATCATTGTGACCTCATCGAGTCCCACCCTCCTCTGCCCTTAACAAACTCAAACCACAGGGGCCTCCTCTCTGTTCCTTGAGCACATCAAGTTCATCTCAACTTTACAGCCCTTGCTACTTGCTATTCCCTCTGCCTGAAACCATCTGCTGTGGGTTTTCTCCATTGTTTGCTCCTGCTTGTCATTCAGGTCTCAGTTCAAATGTTGTACACCTTTAGAAGTTCGTTTGTCAAATCAAGTCTCTTTATGGTACACATTATCAGAAAATATTTCTTTATTTTCTTTGCTTGCTTGCATGTCCATTTTATATCCCCTCAATAAACATACCCTCAAGTAACAAACTCCACAAGTATTGACATTTTGTCTCTCTTGTGCTTTGTGAAGACCCTAGGACAGTGCCTAAGAATTTGATATATTGTAGATGCTTCATTTTAAAAACTAACTTAAAAACTCATATTCTGCACAAGTTCATAAAATCTTCATATTTGCACAAAAAGGTAAATATTAATTTATATAATAAAGCTTCATAATATAATGCTAAATAACTATACAGAATTATAGTACAATTGTAAATGCATACAAAAACTGTGACGAAACAGACCCAGTCCTAACAAAATAACAGTGTCGTCTTTTTGTGTATTGCCGTATATTTTCTCAATTTTCTATCAGTGATATAATCATGAAAAATTACTTTTAAAGCAAAAAAAAAAATTTAAAGGAGAGAAGCTATTTCTCAGTACCAAAAGAACTGTTTTCTAAATAGACTCAGCTTTTCAGTGAATGCCAATGTTAATCTTCACCTGTTCCTCAGGTCACATGGCCTCATTTTTCCAGTCTCTTCTGTGATGGTTCTGAGTTTTCTCTCTTCAGAATGCATTTTGGTTTATTTATATCTCTATAGGACTCAGCATTGTGTATAATTCTCTAGGAATGATGTAAATATTTCAGAGTAAAATGGAATTATCTTCTACTTTCTAGATAATTCCTAGATGTTTGTTGCTGCCTAAGTTTGCATCAGATATTTTTGGAAGCTCCAAGGAATTATAAACCTAGGCCATTTCCCTTAAGAGCATAGCTATTATTCCTGCACTCTTTCCCTTTATATTTACATGTTTATTTTGTTTGTAATTCACAAATAAGACTTGGCATTGTATTTAAAATATTTCATTGATTTAAATTTGTCTCATTCTTTGACTTGTTGTTTTAAATGCCTGATTGTATCACCCAGGTGATTTCTTCTTCCTGTCCCCCTATATTCATCTTACTTCTAAGTGTGATCTTCACTGAACTGATTTTTTTTTTTCAGATGTTGAATAGATTAGGGTCCAGAACAGAGCTCATTGTCAACCATTTAGATTCTGCTTAGTTAATACCAATCCATTCAACAGATATACCCTAATGTTGTCACTGCTCAGTAAGTTACAAATCTGGCTATTATTATAATCCAATTCTATCTTGAACTTTAAAAGTAAGGATATTGTGAGGATGTGGAGAAGCACTGTACTAAAATTCAGGTAAATCATACCTACTGCTTTTCTCATGTGTCTAAATTCTTAATAATTGTGTAGAGAGAAAAAAAAAACGAGTTTTGAAAACTCTGAACTGGTGTTTTCTAGTGAATGCATAATATTTCATAATATGAATTGCATTATTTTCTCAGAATCAATATCAAAATTATTCAGTTCAAACAATTTGCATTTTCTCTTTGGAAAGCAACTACTTTGCCTATCTTTGGTCTTCATCACCATGTACTTCTGAATTGTTTCTTTAAAAACCCTCAAAGTAATTAATTTACTTCAATTGTGGGGTTTATCAGTACCCCAAGGTTGCAATTTGTCTCAGCAGGAAGACTCCACATCATTTAAAGTAATTGGATTTTTTTTTCCCAATTTCTTCACCCATCTTGAGCTACATTTCTCTAAGCCTTACTGAATTTGACTATTTGTCTCTTGACTACTGTTTGACTGTTTTGTGCTCAACTACATCATTCTCTTTAACAGTCAGTTAGTTCAGACACTCAGTCATGTCCAACTCTTTGTGATCCCATGAACTGCCAGGACACCAGGCCTCCCTGTCCATTACCAACTCCCAGAGTCCACCCAACTTGTGTCCATTGAGTTGGTGATGCCATCAAACAATCTCATCCTCTGTTGTCCCCTTCTCCTCCTGCCCTCAATCCTTCCCAGCATCAGGGTCTTTTCCAATGAGTCAGGTCTTTGCCTCAGGTGGCCAAAGTACTGGAGTTTCAGCTTCATCATCAGTCCTTCCAATGAACACCTAGGACTGATCTCCTTTAGATGGACTGGTTGGATCTCCTTGCAGTCCAAGGGACTCTCAAGAGTCTTCTCCAGTACCACCGTTCAAAAGCATCAATTCTTCTATGCTCAGCTTTCTTTATATATAGTCCAACTCTCACATCCATACATGACTACTGGAAAAACCATAGCCTTGACTAGATGGACCATTGTTGGCAAAGTAATATCTCTGCTTTTTAGTATGCTCTAGGTTGGTCAAAACTTTTCTTCCAAGGAGTAAGCATCTTTTAATTTCATGGCTGCAATCACCATCTTTAGTGATTTTGGAGCCCCCCAAAAATAAAGTCAGCCACTGTTTCCCCATCTGTTTGCCATGAATTGATGGGACCAGATGCCATGATCTTAGTTTTCTGAATGTTGAGCTTTAAGCCAACTTTTTCACTTTCCTCTTTCACTTTCATCAAGAGGCTCTTTAGTTCTTCACTTTCTGCCATAAGGGTGGTGTCATCTGCATATCTGAGGTTATGGATATTTCTCCTGGCAATCTTGATTGCAGTTTATGCTTCATCCAGCCCAGCGTTTCTCATGATGTACTCTGCATGTAAGTTAAATAAGCAGGGTGACAAAGAGTGCCTTGAGGCTCTCCTTTTCCTATTTGGAACCAGTCTGTTTTTTCATGTCCAGTTGCTTCCTGACCTGCATACAGGTTTCTCAAGAGGCAGTTCAGGTGGTCTAGTATTCCCATCTCTTTCAGAATTTTCCTGTGATCCACACAGTCAAAGGCTTTGGCATAGTCAATAAAGCAGAAATAGATGTTTTACTGGAACTCTCTTGCTTTCTCGATGATCCAGCGGATGTTGGCAATTTGATCTCTGGTTCCTCTGCCTTTTCTAAAACCAGCTTGAACATATGGAAGTTCAAGGTTCACATACTGCTGAAGCCTGGCTTGGAGAATTTTGAGCATTACTTTACCAGCATGTGAGATGAGTACAATTGTGTGGTAGTTTGAGCATTCTTTGGCATTGCCTTTCTTTGGGATTGGAGTGAGAACTGAACATTTTCCGTTCCTGTGGCCACTGCTGGGTTTTCCAAATTTCCTGGCATATTGAATGCATCACTTTAGCAGAATCATCTTTTAGGATTTGAAATAGCTCAACTGGGATTCCATCACCTCCACTAGCTTTGTTCATAGTGATGCTTCCTAAGGCCCACTTGACTTCACATTCAAGGATGTCTGGCTCTAGGTGAGTGATCACACCATTGTGATTATCTGGGTCGTGAAGCTCTTTTTTGTACAGTTCTTCTGTGTATTCTTGTCACCTCTTCTTAATATCTTCTGCTTCTGTCAGGTCCGTATCATTTCTGTCCTTTATTGAGCCCATCTTTGCATGAAATGTTCCCTTGGTATCTCTAATTTTCTTGAAGAGCTCTCTAGTCTTTTCCATTCTATTGTTTTTCTCTATTTCTTTGCATTGATCGCTGAGGAAGGATTTCTTCTCTCTTCTTGCTGTTCTTTGGAACTCTTCATTCAAATGGATATATCTTTCTTTTTCTCCTTTGCTTTTAACTTCTTTTCACAGCTATTTGTAAGGCCTCCTCAGACAGGCATTTTGCTTTTTAGCATTTCTTTTTCTTGGGGATGGTCTTGATCCCAGTCTCCTGTACAGTGTCACGAACCTCTGTCCATAGTTCATCAGGCACTCTGTCTATCAGATCTAGTCCCTTAAATCTATTTCTCATTTCTATTATATAATCATGAGGGATTTTATTTAGGTCATACCTGAATGGTTTAGTGGTTTCCCCCACTTTATTTAATTTAAGTCTGAATTTGGCAATAAGTAGTTCATGATCTGAGCCGCAGTCCACTCCCGGTCTTGTTTTTGCTGACTGTATAGAGCTTCTCCATCTTTGACTGCAAAGAATATAATCAATTTGATTTTGGTGTTGGCCGTCTGGTGATGTCCATGTGTAGAGTCTTCTCTAGAAGCCATTAAAATCAAATTTTAATTTTTCCCTTTGTTCTTGTCATTTTTTCAACATTATAATCACTGTACTCTGTGGTAGGAATCTCCTTCCCTTATCCTACTTTTCCTAACAAAGACCTTAACTTTTCTTGCTCTGATATCATTTTAGACTTCATCTTACCCTCTCTTCCTCCCTTTGATTCAGTAGCTTAGCTGTGTATTGCTACATTTAATTCTATCATTAACAAATCAATATACTTATTGGAGGTTTGAATTTAACCAATATATGTTTTTTTGGATGCTGTGGGGAATATAGAGTAATAGAAGGTGGTCCTGGCTTTTAAGGAACTTACAAGATTTTCAAACTGGTGTAGATGCAGTCTTGCTTTCTATCCTAGATGGTTTTACTAAAGAGGCAATTAATTGTTCTTCATCAATGATGCAGCACCAGATGTGATGGCCATTGTAATAGTTGAAACCACTGTGCATGTTATAAAGTGAATTTGTATGCATTCTCATTTTTGAATCCCTTTTGCCATGGAGTCACAAGGAGACCTCTGTGTGTGGCCACTGTAATTAGATTTATTAATCTTTTGGCTGTGTGTTTTCATGATAATTTTTGGCAAATCTTGCAAAGGTTTCCCATTCCTGCTCTTTTTATGCATACATTGTTTTGGAAATGGTTGAAGAGGGATGAGAAGCAAGAGTCATGGCAAGCTTCACATTTAAAAACTTATATGAGGCTTTTAATTTCTCAGCCATTTGGCAGTATCTGAGAGGCTTGGGACTCAATGCTGAGAGCACCACCCTGGCCCACTGCTAATAACCTGTCATGAATTGCACCAGATGCCAAATAATGTATTCAAATATGTTAATAGTGTTGGGGGGAGTTTGTGATTTCCTCAGTTCTGTCTTGCTGTAGCAAAAATTTGAAGTGATGAATGGATCAGTGTTACAGCTCAGTTTTATTTGGCAAGCAAAGGAAAATACATCCTTGAGGCATGAGGGTGGGCCAACCCAAAAGAAATGAAGAGAAGAGAAGCCAGAGCTCAATTTTGGCTCCTCTTTTTATATATATATTTTTTTTCCTCCCCTGAGCCTGCCCTATGTAAATTCGGCTAGGCAGGAGGGCTATTTGCTTCATGTGAGGTTCTCACTCTGATTCTCGGACCTTCCTTTGTTCTATTTTTTTGGGCTTTTCCCTTTGTCTTTTAGCCACCTCCATTCTGGACTCCTTTTTCCTATTCTCACTACTTAACAATAGTAAGCTGAGTAAACCCTGTGGGTGCTGATAAAATTTGAACATTCCCTCTGGTTTCTAAGGTTGCCAAGATTTTCTTATCTTCTGAATTTTCCTGCTAGACAGAGTTGGATTTTCCAGCTACCAGTATATAATTTGACTGAATGTACACAGGCATTGGCATGGGAAAAATGAAGACAGGCAGTTTGCCTCTCTGGATACCCAGGGACATTTACTCTAGGCAACATAGCATTACACGGTCATGAAACATATTAGAGAAATAACCATTGAATGGAAGACAACATATTTTTCAAACTCTAGGCAAGCCCAGATGCTTCCTTGGGAAAGGATTCTAAAGTTAAGACAATTGCAAATGCTTCTTCTTTTTTTTTTTTTTTTAGACTATCATCTTCCTGACATTAAAAAATATAAATACAGACTAGCTGCTACTGCTAAGTCACTTCAGTCGTGTCTGACTGTGCAGCCCCATAGACGGCAGCCCACCAGGCTCCCCCGTCCCTGGGATTCTCCAGGCAAGAATACTGGAGTGGGTTACCATTTCCTTCTCCAATGCATGCAGGTGAAAAATGAAAGTGAAGTCTCTCAGTCGTGTCCGACTCTGAGTGACCCCACAGACTGCAGCCTACTGGGCTCCTCTGTCCATGGGATTTTCCAGGCAAGAGTACTGGAGTGGGGTGCCATCACCTTCTCCGAATACAGACTAGCGGTTTCCTCAAATTGCAGTTGGGTGGTATAAATCAGATATTTGGTGATTGGCAGTATGTTATATGGAATATTTTTACCCGTTAGGAATGACCCATTTTTGTATTTTCCAGGGTTTTGTTTCTTCCTTCCACTTAGAAAAATATTTTATTACTCTCCTCCATGTAATTTATTTTCTCTTCATTCATATACTATATACAAAGGTTTGATTTATGCCAGTTTACTCCCCTCATTCTGTATTCACCACAATCTGACTCTAGTCTCTAAAGAACTTATTATAGTAGTAAACATTAAGTTGTTAATCCTCAGTGTTTTCCCCTAAGGTGCCATTATTCCAATTTCACAGATGATGAAACTGAGGTAGAGAAAATGAAATATTTATACCTTCAGAGTAGAAAATGGTTATACCCTAGGAAAATATGCATCTTGTATAATACCACAGCATTCTTCTAGTTACATAGTGCTAGCCTCATTTCAAACTCAAATTTAATCCTTTGATGTCTTTTTTTTTTTAAATCAGAGGCTGTGCTTGCATGTGAATAGTATTGCTTTTTAGACATGGATTTCTTTTCAGCTTTCTTAACTATCCATTCCCTCAACATTGTTGAACCCGATATATAGTCAAGGTATTGTTTATGAGACAGTTCAGGTTTATAATCCTTTGGTCGACCATGTTTATTCCTAGATTGATGTCTGCTTTGGTGACATCAGAAATCCAGAGCAGAAAATGACACTGTGGGCATTTTAAACATTATTCAAACATGAATTCAACATCAAGCCCATCCATTTCTTTATATGTTTGCTGCTGTCGTTTTTGGCCGCCTTATCAGCTCACATATCTCATGCTCCAGCAGTAAGTAATTTTCAAAGCTGAATTGCAATCCATGTGCAGCATGGTATTCCGCAGGGACTTCGGTTACCTGAGGCCAGGGTCCAGAGGGAGCATAGTGGCTGCTAACAGGCACCTGGTGACTCTTTCCCCAGGCGGTTCCAACCATGCACTCTTAATAGGAAAGCCATATGCAGCTGTCTCCAGTGTGTTAACTCGGGAAACAAACATAGCAGCATTTCTCAGTTAGAATTGTTTCCAGAATTCCCATAAAAATTCCATAAGACTGGTTTCCCGGAAAGCTTATAAGAAAAAAGGAACATCTTATCCCCGATGAACTTATTCTAAGTAGCGATCTAAACTGATCTAGGCAGAGTTTCATGGGGAGCAGGCCACAGAATAGGATGGTAATATGTCCTCTACTTAGTATTGTAACAGTGAAAGAAAGAAAAGGAAGAACAGCGAATGGTGCATATAAACTGGTATATGAAAGCTGGGTTGATTTTCAAGATTAAGTTCCTCCTGAGGTAAAGGAGGAAGAACAAGATATGTTTTTGATCAGAAAGTTCCAGAGACCTGACTTGTTGGGAGACTGTACTGAGGAATCATGGCTTGAGACCATGATCATAATTAGGCTTCAAGTATATCTGAATTATCTATCTGAATCACCAAAGCAAGTCTGGAGCAATCTTCTCCAGAGATAATAAAATATTTTGATTGGAGGAAGACCCTCTCCATAATCATGCTGCTGCTGCTGCTGCTAAGTTGCTTCAATCGTGTCCGACTCAGTGCGACCCCATAAATGGCAGCCCACCATACTCCTCTGTCCCTGGGATTCTCTAGGCAAGAATACTCTATAATCATACCCTTGGAGAAAACCTAGTAAGTTATGTTGAGGGCAATAATATGGGTAATCATGAACTCTTCCTGAGGCAGGAAGAAAATGTAATTGATTAAAACAACAAGGTGTGAAATTATAGGGACTAATGGGTACAGTGTTATAAAAATTTGCAAATTGAGCCAGCAATATAAAACTAACAAGCCTGGTACTAGAAAAACAGACCACATGAACTGTAGCCCACCAGGCTCCTCTCTCTGTCCATTGAATTATCCAGGCAAGAATATTGAAGTGGGGAGCCATTCCCTGGAATGGGTGAATTTAACTCTGATGAATATTATATCTACTACTGTGGGCAAGAGTTCCTTAGAAGAAATCTAGTAGCCCTCACAGTCAACAAAAGAGTCTGAAATGCTGTACTTGGATGCAATCTCAAAAACAACAGAATGATCTCTGTTCATTTCCAAGGTAAACCATTCAATATCAGAGCAATCCATGTCTGTGCCCCAACCAGTAATGCTAAAGAAGCTGAAGTTGAACGGTTCTAT
The DNA here is from genome assembly GCF_003369695.1 of Bos indicus x Bos taurus. Lineage (NCBI taxonomy): Eukaryota > Metazoa > Chordata > Mammalia > Artiodactyla > Bovidae > Bos > Bos indicus x Bos taurus. Next base: position 62,393,424 of record NC_040076.1, on the reverse strand, counting down.
GAAGACCTACAAAACCTTCTAGAACTAACACCCAAAAAAGATGTCCTTTTCATTATAGGGGAATGAAATGCAAAAGTAGGAAGTCAAGAGATACCTGTAGTAACAGGCAAATTTGGCCTTGGAGTACAGAATGAAGCAGGGCAAAATCTAACAGAGTTTTGCCAAGAGAACGCACTAGTCATAACAAACACCCTCTTCCAACAACACAAGAGAAGACTCTACACATGGACATTACCAGATGGTCAATACTGAAATCACTGATTATGTTCTTTGCAGCCAAAGATGGAGAAGCTCTATATAGTCATCAAAAAAAAAAAAAAAAAAAAAGGCCGGGAGCTGACTGTGGCTCAGATCATGAACATGTTATTGCCAAATTCAGAGATAAATTGAAGAAAAAAGGTAAAACTGCTAGACCATTCAAGTATGACCTAAATCAAATTCCTACAATTATACAGTAAGGGATTATACAAATAGATTCAAGGGATTAGATCTAATAGGCTGCCTGAAGAACTATGGATGGAGGTTCATGACATTATACAGGAGGCAGTGATCAAGACCATCCCCAAGAAAAAGAAATGCAAAAAGGCAAAATGGTTGTCTGAGGAGGCCTTACAAATAACTGAGAAAAGAAGAGAAGCCAAAGACAAAGGGAAAAAGGAAATATATACTCATCTGGATGCAGAGTTCCAAAGAATAGCAAGGAGAGATAAGAAAGCCTTTCTAAGTGATCAATGAAAAGAAATAGAGGAAAACAATAGAGTGGGAAAGACTAGAGATCTCTTCAAGAAAATTAGAGATACCAAGGGAACATTTTATGCAAAGATGGGCACAATAAAGGACAGAAATTGTATGGACCTAACAGAAGCAGAAGATATGAAGAAGAGGTGAAAAGAATACACAGAACTGTACAAAAAGGATCATCATGACCCAGATACCCACGATGGTGTGATCATTCACCTAGAGCCAAACATCCTGGAATTCAAAGTCAAGTGGGCCTTAGGAAGCATCACTACAAACAAAGCTAGTGGAGGTGATAGAATTCCAGTTGAGCTATTGAAAATCCTAAAAGATGATATTGTGTAAGTGCTGCACTCAATATGTCAGAAAATTTGGAAAACTCAGCTGTGGCCACAGGATTGGAAAAGGTCAGTTTTATTCCAATCCCAAGGAAAGGCAATGCCAAAGAATGCTCAAATTACTGCACAGTCACACTCATCTCACACACTGGAAAAGTAATGCTCAAAGTTCTCCAAGCCAGGGTTCAACAATATGTGAACCGTAAACTTCCAGACATAGAAGTTGGATTTAGAAAAGGCAGAGGAACCAGAGATCAAATTGCCAACATTTATTGGATCATCAGAAAAGCAAGAGATTTTCAGGAAAATGTCTACTTTTGCTTTATTGACTATACCAAAGCCTTTGACTCTGTAGATCACAACAAACTGTGGGAAATTCTTCAGGAGATGGAAATACCAGACCACCTTACCTACTTCCTGAGAAATCTGTATGCAGGTCAAGAAGCAACAGTTAGAACTGGACATGGAACAACAGGCTGGTTCCAAATCAGGAAAGGAGTACCTCAAGGTTTTATATTGTCACCCTGCTTATTTAACTTATATGCAGAGTACATCATGTGAAATGCTGGGCTGGATGAAGCAGAAGCTGGAATCAAGTTTGCTGGGAGAAATATCATCACTAACTTCAGATACACAGATGACACCACCCTTATGGCAGAAGTGAAGAAGAACCAAAGAGCCTCTTGATGAAAGTGAAAGAGGAGAGTGAAAAAGTTGGCTTAAACCTCAGCATTCAGAAAATAAAGATCATGGCATCCAGTCCCCTCACTTCATGGCAGATAAATGGGGAAACAATGGAAACAGTGAGAGACTTTATTTTCCTGGGCTTCAAAATCACTGTAGATGGTGACTGCAGCCATGAAATTAGAAGAAGCTTGCTCCTTGGGAGAAAAGTTATGACCAACCTAGATAGCATATTAAAAAGCACAGCCATTACTTTCCTGACAAAGTTCTGTCTAGTTAAAGCTATAGATTTTCCCAGTAGTCATGTATGGATGTAAGAGTTGGACTATAAAGAGAGCTGAGCATGGAAGAATTGATGCTTTTGAACTGTGGTGTTGGAGATGACTCTTGAGAGTCCCATGGAATGCAAGGAGATCAAACCAGTCCATCCTAAAGGAAATCAGGTGGAATATTCATTGGAAGGACTAATGCTGAAGCTGAAACTCCAATACTTTGGCTACCCAATGCGAAGAACTGACTCATTTGAAGAAATCCTGAAGGATTGAAGACAGAAGCAGAAGGGAATGACAGAGGACAAGATGGTTGGATAGCATCGCCGACTCAATGGGCATAAGTTGAGTAAGCTCCAGGAGTTAGTGATGGATAGGGAAGCCTGGTGTGCTGCACTCCATGGGGTCACAAAGAGTCAGACACGACTTGGCGACTAAACTGAACTGAACCATTTCCTTCTACAGGGCGTCTTCCCAATCCAGGGATCAAACCTGGATCTCCTGCATTGCAAGCAGATTCTTTACCATCTGAGCCACCAGGGAAGCCCTACAAACCCACATAGACCAGCTAGATTTTTGCCTTTAAACAACTGTTTGGAGGCTCTTGCTAAACTCGCTGTCATATTTTCTCTAATGTATGGCCTAAAATGATGACGTACTAGATTTCTTTTCACCATCTGCAAGACTGTAAGAGCCCCTTTCTATGATATCAGGGATTACATTTATAATTTTCTCACAACTAATTCATAATAGCTTATGTTTTTGAGTTTTTTTCTATGTTCCAGACATAGCATTAAGAACTTTCCATGTATTTTATTTCATCATTTTATAGGTGAGGGAATAAGTGCTTTAAGCCAAATGAGTTGCTAAAAGGCAAATTACCTTCTTAATTTTAAACATACACATACATATGTACATATATGTTCACACCCTATAGATATGTGTGTGTGTGTGTGTGTGTATACACACACACACCCAAATACATGTATATATATTAGTAGTTGTAGCTTAAATGAAATATTCCATTAAAATAAAACCTTTTGTTGACATCAGAGCACACTCTAGGTTCCTCAAACCTGGGAAGCTCAAGAGAGTTGAAAGAGAGATAATTGTTAAGAACCCTAGAGAAGGATGAGATGTGAATCTCAATAATCAAATGCCAAGTTTTCACTTGTGTTCCACTCCTACCTCCTGTGGAAAAAACCTGACACATCTCTTATTGTATCTACTTAAAATCCATCCATAGCTTTCCAGTGCACTTAGAACAAGCCACACCTTTTAGCGTGGGTGTCAGAGTTCCCATTAGACTAGAATCCCAACTCTGACCTCAGCTTACTCTTCTGTCCCCACTGTTCCAGAAGGAAACCATTGGGCTTTCCTTCAGCTTCCCAAAGTGAAAGTTTTTTTCCCACCTCAAAGCCATTGCACACTGTGTTCATCTTCACATAACACCTTTTCCCTCACTCTTCACTGCACTCTTATATGTCCCTCAGGCCTGCTACTATGAGACTCTACCATGAGCCATTCATTCAAATTCTCTCTCATTGTAATAACCCAAAGCTTTTTATTAGTTTTCATTGTTTGTACTCATTATGTATTTTTGAAATTGTTGAACAGCTTCTTCTGTTACTGAGGACAGACCCACCTGTTTTGTTCACTGTTTTTACCAGGCTCATAGGAGCTGCTTTGCTGTACTGGGCATTAGCACGCCTTTGAAGATGTCAGAGCTTCCACAAGGTTAAATAACTTTCCCCAAGCCACCCTCCTAGCAAGTAGCAAAGCTGGGATGTGAACCCAGGGCTGTTCAATTTCGGGATCTGTGTTCTCCTTGCTGCTTTAGGAATTTTGAGAGTCAAAGGATCTTTTGAAAGTGCTAGAGAGCAAAGGAGCCCATGTAATTTTATTTGTAAAATAGTCAAAGCTTTTGTTTGCTGTCATGTGCATTAAATAGCTGGTTGGTGGACTCATCTGGACCATCAGCATTCTGCAGAGGGAGACCCGGTCTAATCTCAAGAGGAGGGGAAAGTGTAATCATGTTAGTGCTTAGTGATTCTAAATTGTTATTTTGATGTTGTAAAAAATGTTCTAAAAGGGTCTTTTCCTTTTATTTGTAAAGAACATTATGTATAGATTTTCAAATTCGAGGAAATAAAAATTAAGCAGAAGTAGAAAGTAAAAGAAAAAAGCAGAGGGGACTTCCTTGGTGGTCCAGTGATTAAGACTCCAGAGCTCCCAATGCAGGGGACATGGGAACCAAGGTCTCACATGCTGCATTGTCACTGTTGTTCAGTCACTCAATCGTGTCTGAATCCTTGCGACCCCATTGACTGCAGCACAGCAGGCTTTCCTGTCCTTCAGTATCTCCCAGATCTTGTTCAAACTCATGTCCATTGAGTCAGTGATGCTATCCAACCATCTTGTCCTCTGTTGTTCCCTTCTTCTGGCTTCAATTTTTCCCAGCATCAGTGTCTTTTCCAAAGAGTTGGCTTTTTGCATCAAATGCTCAGAGTATTGGAGTTTCAGCTTCAGCATCAACCCTCCAATGAATATTCAGGATTGATTTTTTTTAGGATCGACTGATTTGATCTCCTGGCAGTCCAAGGGACTCTCAAGAGTCTTTGCCAACACCACAGTTCAAAAGCATGAATTCTTTGGTGCTCAGCTTTGTTTATGGTCCAACTCTCACATCCATACATGACTACTGGAAAAACCATAGCTTTGACCAGATGGACCTTTGTTGGCAAACTAATGTCTCTGCTTTTTAAAATGCTGTCTATGTTTGTCATAGCTTTTCTTCCAAGGAGCTAGCATCTCTTAATTTCATGGCTACAGTCACCATCTGCAGTGATTTTAGAGCCCAAGAAAATAAAGTCTCTCACTGTTTCCATTTTTTCCCCATTTATTTGCCATAAAGTGATGGGACAGGATGCCATTAACTTCATTTTTTGAATGTTGAATTTTATGTCAGTTTTTTTTCATTCTTCTCTTCCAATTTCATCAAGAGGCTCTTTATTTCTTCTTTGCTTTCTGCATTAAGTGTGGTGTCATCTGCATATCTGAGGTTATTGATATTTCTCCCAGAAATCTTGATTCTAGTTTCTGCTTCATCCAGCCCAGCATTTCGCATGATGTGCTCTGCATATAAGTTGAATAAGCAGGGTGGCAATATAAAACCTTTGGGTACTCCTTTCCCAATTTGGAACCAGCCTGTTGTTCCATGTCCAGTTCTAACTGTTGCTTCTTGACCTGCATACAGATTTCTCAGGAAGTAGGTAAGGTGATCTGGTATTCCCATCTTTTGAAGAATTTCTCATAGTTTGTTGTGATCTACAGAGTCAAAGGCTTTGGTATAGTCAATAAAGCAAAAGTAGACGTTTTACTGAAACTCTCTTGCCTTTTCGATGATCCAACAGATGTTGGCAATTTGATCTCTGGTTCCTCTGCCTTTTCTATATCAACTTGAACTATTGAAGCCTGGCTTGGAGAATTTTGAGCCTTGCTTTTCCAGTGTGTGAGATAAGTGCAACTGTGCAGTAGTCTGAGCATTCTTTGGCATTGCCTTTCTTTGGGATTGGAATGAAAACTGACCTTTTCCAGTCTTGTGGCCACTGCTTAGTTTTTCAAATTTTCTAGTTATTGAGTGTAGCATTTTAACAGCAGCATCTTTTAGGATTTGAAATAGCTCAGCTGGAATTCCATCACCTTCACTAGCTTTGTTTGTAGTGTTGCTTTTGGGGGCTCACTTGACTTCTCATTCTAGGATGTCTGGCTCTAGGTGAGTGATCACACCATCATGGTTGTCTGACTCATTAACATCTTTTTTTTGTATAGTTCTTCTGTGTATTCTTGCCACCTCTTCATAATATCTTCTGCTTCTATTAGGTCCCTGCCATTTCTGTCCTTTATTTTGTCCATCTTTGCATGAAATATTCCCTTGGCATCTCTAATTTTCTTGAAGAGATTTCTAGTGTTTCCCATTCTGTTGTTTTCCTCTGTTTGTTTTCACTGATCAATTAGAAGGGCTTTCTTATCTCTCCTTACAGTTCTTTGGAACACATGCTGCATGGTGCGGCCTTAAAAAAATTAAGTACCTCACTGCCTACATATCTATGACCATTTAATTATGAAAGTTTCTCAACTATCTGGAGACTGATTTCTCGCTTCCTGTATGTGGGAGGCCATGATCACAGATTTTATAGCCAAACAGACCTGGCTTTCAATGTGTTACCACTTATCATCTGTGAGTAGATGGGTAAGTTACGAAATTTTTATAAGCCTCAGTTTTCTCATATGAAAATGGGAGTAAAATGAGTATCTAGCATACAAGTTTATTGTAAGGATTCAATCAATCAGCTCTCCCTAGTTTTTAGTGAATAAAAACAACTATCAGTGTTAGTTCCTTCTTCTAGAAAAAGGCCATGCCACAGCTGCCAAAATTGTCAGGGGCTCTTTATTTCTTGATTTTACCTGTGTTTTATCTTTATTTTCAATTTCCCTGGAAGAAATAGCCAAATATATCACTCAGTTCAGTTCAGTTCAGTTGCTCAGTCATGTCCAACTCTTTGTGACCCCATGAATTGCAGCACGCCAGGTCTCCCTGTCCATCACCAACTCCTGGAGTTCACCCAAACCCACGTCCATTGAGTTGGTGAGGCCATCCAGCCATCTCATCCTCTGTCATCCCCTTTTCCTCCTGCCCCCAATCCCTCCCAGCATCAGAGTTTTTTCCAATGAGTCAATTCTTCGCATGAGGTGGCTAAAGTACTGGAATTTCAGCTTTAGCATCAGTCCTTCCAAAGAATACCCAGGACTGATCTCCTTTAGAATGTACTGGTTGGATCTCCTTGCAGTCCAAGGGACTCTCAAGAGTCTTCTCCAACACCACAGTTCAAAAGCATCAATTCTTCAGTGCTCAGCTTTCTTCACAGTCCAACTCTTACATCCATACAAATATATCACTACTATACATTAATTGTTTTCTTTGTCATTATATATGTTTTTTTTAATCCTCAATGCTTTTCACTCATTACCTTGTATAATCTTAAAAAACAGATAGGAATCTACAGTTTTGAGACAATATACAACTTCCCTAAGATGCATAGTGAGTAAGTGGCCATAATGCTTGAACTGAAATATAAATTTGTTATAGTTCTTGATGAAATACAGTTAACCCTTGAGCAATGTGGGGGTTGGGGTTGTCAGCCTTTGTACAGTCAAAAATATGTGTATACCTTTTGACTCCCCCATTATACTTTAGTGCTATTAGCTTACTGTTGACCAGAAACCTTATTGTTAACATAAATAATTAATTAACACATATTTGATTCATTATATATGTATTATATACTCTGTTTTTTACAATAAATTAAGGTAGTGAAAATAGTTTTATTTAAATTATAAGGAAGGGAAAATACATTTATAGTATATATATGTATTTATTTTTTAAAAATCCACATATAAGTTAATCTACATGGTTCAAATGCATGTTGTTCAAGGGTCAACTGCATTTCCAAGGACTTTAAGGACTGTTGCTTACATGGCAAATGTCAGCTGTCATAATAGGTATTCCCACTTGATAAATGGGAACCAGGTTTAAAGCAATTGTTCTTCAGGACCTTTCATATTCTAGTTCAGTGTTGCTACTAACATGCTTGACTTAATCGGGCTTCAAGGCTTTTTGTGCACTGTCTTACCCCACAAAGTATATGGGGGTACTCTCTTCCTTCCTTTTGCCTTTTTGAATGTCATGACCCATTTCTAGCATTACCTTCTCTTTGAGCCTTCAACCCACAGTGCTCTCCATTTTTTTTTTTTTTAAATATCTATAGTTCATGTCTGACTCTGAGTTATGGGCTATTTTGCTTAACAACTGGCCTTCCCAGCCATGCAATGGATTCCATTGGGTAAGTGAGCATATACTAATACACAAATCAAGAGTGCATATTGCAGGAAAAAGTCTGTGCTTGATGTGGCCCTATGGTTTAAAGTTAAGTAAGACTTCCATCTCTCAAGAAGCTTACATCATCACCTACTGACCACTATGGGTTTTTTAAGGTCTCAGATACTCAAGGTGAATAAATAGATGGATGAAAAAATGCCCTGGTGATGATAGTTTTTCTAGACACCAAGGAGATTTCAAGATAATAGAATATACCCTCTTTTCCTTCTTATGATTTACAGTCAAGTTGAAGAGAGAATATAAACACTATACAGTGGGTAGACCCAATTACTTTTCGCCACCTTAATGGGGAAATTGTGACCCTTTGGGTTCAGAGCAATCTTCTGAGTGAAACCACAATATGACCTTGAATAGAAACAAATGGGCATATTTGCTTCCGACTAAAAAGCAGCCAACTCTGGCATTTGTGGGAAGCTGATGTGTAGGAACCACTAAACAGCTTCCACTTTGCATTATCACCCATTTTATAAAGCAGGAAGGCTCTTACTGTTAATTCTGTGATTCGAGCATTAATATTGTGGTTTTACGTCCTGCAAATTAAAGCTGTAAGATGACCAAAGGGCTGGATGAAAACCATCAGACAGCTCACACACAGATCAAGACGTGGGCTAAGGACAAATGGCCTGGTCATCTCCTATATATGCTCAGTTTGTGGGATGGACAGCTATGCCCTTCCTTCCCCTATTTCCTTTGCCTAAATCCTCACTTTGGCAAGTTTTTTCAGCTTTTCAGTTTATACTTGGTTAATTTACACCTGTCAATATGTTGCCATGGATTGAACAGAAGCTAACTGTTAATACAGCTTCAGAGACCTAAGCCTCAAAATAGTCCATGCATTGACTTTGTGTAGAAAAAGAAACAAAATGGTTTTTTCAAAGCCCAGATCACTTTTATATTTGGTTGGTCCCAACCACAGTGGTCATGGGTCAAGATGTTCTGTAATTTTAGGGAAATGCTTTAGTTTGCATGATAGGAGTCATATTCTTGACATGGGCATTCAGAACCATGGGTTGAATCTTTCATTCTTTTTCTAGATTAATGCAGATTTTTTCCCTTTCAGAATTGCTTATGGATTAAGTCAGGGATAAGAAGATTTGGCCTTATAATCTTAGGAAAGGAAAGTATGAGTGGATTTTTAAGTTCAATCAATGTGGGGGCCACTTTGTTATATTTATTTCTATATTTTTTATTCCATAGTAGATAGTAAGTGCTTGATATTCATTAGCTGAATGAAAAAGAAATAGTTGGAGTTTCTAGGTGTGTTATAGAAATATTATTGATAACTTATGATACGAAAGTATGTGATACCATTTTGTATGTTTCTCCTCCTTGCTCATCAAAGGAGGATGGACACATCTCCGCAAGACAGCTTTCAGGGTAGAAGGGAGGGTGGGGAAAGGGGCCTGGGACCCAGAGGTAGAATAAGTAATCTTGCTAAATTCGATCTCTCTGGGCCCCGTCCTTTTGGTTTGTTATTGAGAAAACCACTATATCTTAATGGACTCAAGAGTAGTAAGTCATTGGTACAAATTGAAAAGACCTTCAGAATACATCTACTTCAGAGAATGACCAGGACTTTTTTACGACAGACGTTTCACTTGTAATTCCATTTTCTGTAATTTATGTTAGACTCTTGAGGTCTTCATTAGTTACAGGATTGTGACCAATTGTCGGCCACCTCTGAGGATGTCAGAAAAGATGTCCATCTTTATTACTTCTTGATTCAGTTATAAAAGGAGCAGATTTCCTTTAGAGATTTGGTGTTTAATTCTGAACAAGCAAAGGTCTCTAAGTCTTAAAGTTTCATGTCATGGATTTTATCACATGTAAAGTATCTCATTTGATGTTTTTCTGTGCTAAATAGTACAGTTTCATTAAGGCTTGTAAAATCAATAGTAGAATTACATGTTTTATTCCAAATTCTACGGGATTACTAAAGTGAAGGCAGTCCTTTTTATATACCTCAAAGAGGAAAGACATATTTAGAGAAATGGAAGGAAATGATTTTGAGGAAGGGTGTTCACTTTGGCATAGACAAGGTCTAGTGGGGGAAGGATTTACAACCCACAGTCAGAATTAGGACCTAGCTAAATTGACCCATTAGAACAAAGTCTGGTGGGAACTCAAACAGACAGTCTTAAGGAAGGCTATAAAGAATCAAACTTGACTTTTAAAAATTTACACCTTCTTGGCAATCTCTTTGTATTCTGAAGTATACCAAGGTGGTTTTACAATGTATTAGAGACTACAGATGTGGGCTGAAATGCATAAGTTTATAGGACTATGTCTTAGCCCCTAGTTTTGCAACTGGGAGACAGTTCAGCAGTATTGATGCCATAATTAACTTATTTTCACTACATTAGGATACCGTTTCTAATGCCCATTTGACACTCTCTTTAGGTCCAATAAGGTGAGGAGTAGGAGCGGACTGAGAATAGTCTGCAGCTGATCAGATTGATAATGGGCTCTTCAGGGAGATAGGGGACACAGCAATGTGATCCAGAGCAGCAACTTGTGAGGCTCCCCTTCAGAGACAGGCACCTGAAACCAACCCATTCTCACAGGTCTACCTAGAGTGACAGTGCGCCCTGCCTGGTTTGAGACCAGCATGTCTTCTTGGGGGATGAAACAGGTGGCCTTCAGGGTCACCACTTACCACCGAGGAACTGATATGAATACATTTTTAAAGACACAATTTTATAGTTCATAAAATACATTTTCGGTATTTAAATTATTACAACTAGTGTTTATTTGACATTTCAGGTATAAATATGCTATTGCTGATTGATGGAGAAGGAAATGGCAACCCACTCCAGTATTCTTGCCTAGAGAATCCTGTGGATGGAGGAGCCTGGTAGGGTGCTGTCCATGGAATCACACAGAGTCGGACACGACTGAAGCGACTTAGCATGCATGCATGCATTGGAGAAGGAAATGGCAACCCACTCCAGTATTCTTGAGTGGAGAATCCTGTGGACAGGGGAGCCTGGTGGGCTGCCATCCATGGGGTTGCACAGAGTCAGACATGACTGAAGCAACTTAGCAGCAGCAGCAGCATTGCTGATTGATATGTCATCTAAAATCACTCTTTCCAAAAAGGCAGCTTAGAAGAGCTCATTCATTTCTAGTGGTCAGTGGGGGAAAGAGAACTAGAAGATGATAGGTTGTCTCAGGGGAGACAGAAAAAGGAGGCAAATAAATTGCCATGATAACTGTGGAAGAGTCAGAAAATTTTGAGTTGATTGTGTACTTCAAAACTTGAAGCGGAATATAGGTTTGCTTTGTTTCTGAAAATCTGTCTCAGCATTTAGAGTGGATTAATGGAAAATTGTTATTATCATTTTAAATATTAATCAGTAGGACTTTCTGAAATGGCTACTCTGTGCAGAGGACTGTAAAGGTCCAGGGAACATTGAAAACTTCACCTCTGTCCTGACAGAGCATATTAACCTGGTTGTATCGATAGAAACAAGATCGTACTTGAGTCAGTTGGAGAACAATAAACAATTGGGCTTCCCTGGTGGCTCAGGTGGTAAAGAATCTGCCCGCAATGCGGGAGACCAGGGTTCCATCCCTGGGTTGGGAAGATCCCCTGGAGAAGGAAATGGCAACCCACTCCAGTATTCTTGGCCTGGAGAATACCATGGACAGAGGAGCCTGTAGGGCTACAGTCTGTGGGGTCACAAAGAGTCAGACACAACTGAGTGAGTAACACAAAAACCATCTCTGATTAAAGGATGCGTTGTGTGTTGCACACTCTAAATTATGTAGACATTCAGTGGAGGGGTATTAGAGAAAGATGGAACATTGAGGAAAATGACAGAAAGAGATGATAGTAGAAATAAGAAAATATTTCTTAACAATTAAATCTTTGACGACTGTGATTGCCAAGCCCTAGTATAACAATTATAAAATCCTTTCACTGTGTGCAAGGCTTTCTGTGATCTGGTGCTTATCATCCCTATAGCTTCAGTACCAACTTCTACCCACTTTTCTCCTGCCAACCAGGTAAAGTAATTTTCAGCTCCCTGAAGCCATCTGCAGCTACGCTTACCTGAGTCCTTATGCTAGAGTGGTTACTCCTCTTCCCTGTCATTCAGTTGACAAGTTCTTAAGGTCCAGTGGAAGTACTGTGTCTTCGGAAGCATTCACTGAAGTCCCCTTCTCTTAGATATTTCTGTTTTTCATGCTACCAGTGAACTTTGCTCCAAGTTGCCTTATGTTGCAGACAAGGTCTTGACATTATTTATTGTAGTAACTTTCACCTCACCAGCCTATGGGTGTCCTGAGAGGAGGAACCACGTGGTTGTTCTCCCCATTCTTGGCTTGCAGCACCAAGGAATGTTGTATGAATGAATCAGTATATGAATGTAAAAGAGGATTTTGAAAGTCAAATGGCCTGGTTAATTAGGATTGCTAATTAACTGAGCATTAAATAAAGTTTCATTTTAACCCTTGTGATAAAAATATTTGCAATAAAGAATTTGTCTACTTCCCTGCCTAACGACATGGCACACAATCCAGTGATTCATTTTTTCTTAAACCTTGAAGGTGTTGATTTGTTTCATTTTGAACATCAAATTTCTCACTTTGGATTTTCATGGAGAAAATGCCAAAGGATTGAGTCTAAACTCTACCAATATAAGCCATACCTGAAAGTTAATCTTTTGAATAAATCCCTGACACCAGCTTCTTTTACTGTGATTTATCTGTTTTTTTTTTTCCCCTAAAAGCTGAACATGAGGGAAATTTCTGTTTAATGAAAAATTCAAATCAAAATATGCTTGTCACAGGATGAAAACACAGTGAATAGCAATTACACAGACTGAGAAGGAGAAGGGATTCGCTGGTTTCTAGTAGCAGGATGATCAGTCCTGTGTTGAATGTACTGTCACCCAGTTGCTTTGGACCATTCATTTCTTATCCTAGGAATTCTATAGGGAAAAAAAAAAAAAAGAAAAGTTAAGCTTGCACATGTCATTACCTGAAGGCAAAAAGCAAGGAGGGGCCCCTGCTATTTATTATCACCAGTTTGCCTTTCATACTCCCATGTATATTCCTTAAGCCCTGACTTACTTTTGTGTCCCAGTCTCTTTTTGATCACTCCCTTCTAACTTACTTGAATGAAAGGATGAGTAACAATTCAGAATGTGTGTGGTTTTTGGCTCACGTACCCTGTTTCACTATGACCAAAAAGTCAAATTAATGTACAGACACTCACACACACATACACAGAACTAAAACCTCATGTCCCACTGATATGCAGATAAGTTTCAGCTTGTCCCTGGACATATTTCAATCAGATTATGAGAAACAAACATGAGAAAAACCTTTTATTTCCTAACATATATACTGATTGCATACTGTGTTTTAGACCCTTTTCTGAGTTTAGGGCTATGTGCTAGTCATCCTTGTATCTGCCCTCAGTACAGGGTATAGATGTTTCTCAATGAAGTTTGCTGAGTAATACAATTTAGTCTACACCCTCAGGGAGCTTACAGTCCTGTGGAAAAGCAAACAAGAGGCAACTACAGACCAGGTGGCAGTTGAGTACAGTGGGAACATACTCAGTAAGATGGTCCCAGACTTCCTGGTGGCAGCAGGCAGGTGTCAAGCGATGCACTGGGTTAAATGGTCTCAATGGAGAAGTGGTTATATGTCAGGCACAAGAACCTAGGTATTGCATTCCAGGTAAAGGTGCCACCATGGAATTGTGAAATGTCCTAGAGAACCTTCCAGTAGAATCAAGGGCCCTGAGCAAGGACACTGGATTTACTGGGATGTGGTGAATTTCCTTCCACACCCAGAGGGGAAATGAGTGGATGGAGCAAATTGGCAGCTGGCAAGGCCTGGACAAGCTGAGCATCCGTCTGGAGTTTCCCTGTGGGCCTGGCTGAAGGCCTGCCCCGCCTGGCCCCCCTGTTTTAACTTTCACTCCTTCCAGATCACAAAATGAAATGGAGTTTTCTTCAAAGTGACAGCTAAATCTCAGCCCCTCGCCAGTCGCTGTACCAGCACCGTTTAATTCTGTAATCCCTTTGCCCTCCATCCCTCGTTGTGGTTAGCAAATGCCAGGAAATGTTGGAGTGACAAGTGAGTTCTCCGTGCCTGACACCTCTGCTGGAAGACTTGATAAACTGCAAATGCCATCACAGTCATTTTTCAGGTGCCAGCTCAGAAACATGCTCAAGGAGGGCCCAGTGGCGAAAGGTAGAAAGCTTCCCCCTCCTTCCTTCCTGATGTCCTTCCCCTAGCTTACATTTCCGTGAACTTGGCATGTTGCTCAGAGCTGTTTTCCAAGGGAATATACTTCTGGGGAATGTTTCCTTTAACATCTTTAAAATTGAGGGACATCAAATCATATGGTCTGTTGTCTCTCCTTGGACTATACTACTCCCCTGCCTACAGGGGGAGGCGGAGATGGACTGATACTGAGCTCCCGGAATAGCTAACAGTCGTCATCCCACATCCTTTAGCTGCGCAGAGTACAGAGGCGCGTTGTGAGTGGCTAGGATTTCCCTGTAGACTACACCCTACAGTGCCATTTCCACACGAGCTTCCTCTGCTGGGCAGACTCTCGAAACCCCTCCTCATTGAACACACTGTCATTCTGCTTTTTGCTCTGCTTGAGAGGGACAGCTGAGATTCTGTCTCTCTCTCTCCTTTTTCTCTTCCTTCTCTCTCTCTTCCCTTCCTTTCTCTCTTTCTGGGAAGAGTATTAGAATTCTGTGTTATACTCTTAAGCAGAACCAGATAAAGGAATCCATCTGTCACTAGGAATGAATATACTGGACAGTGATTTATGCAGATGCTGTACTCCCAGTGATGGCGTTCATCTCATCTGTACTTCCCCCAGCCCTTCTCAGTGGTGGCACACAAGATTGCATGTAAAATAACATGGCAGCTGGGTGACTGGTCTGGGTACTGCCTGAAGCTGAGCTGGCCTGGTTTTAGCCACTGGACAAACCCACCAGAAGGGCAGACGAGTAGCTCAGGTGGCAGGGGAGGAGTCTAGAACTTCCCAGTCCATGACCCCTGCACTCTGTCGATCTGATGGAGAAGCTGATCCACAAATTCTCTGTGAGCTCAAGTCCATTCATGGTTTCTCGCCTCAAGCCTGGACTTAGAAATGCCCCTGGAGTCCCATTGGCCCTTGCCTTGCTTCCATAGCCCTTGGTGCTTTGAGATTCTGGTCATAAACAGGGAGAGATTCATTAGGCCTGGCGTTTGTGCTGGCTGGCTGGCTGGCTTCTGCACTGTTTTCTGGCAGCAATGCTGGGAGTCTCCCTCGAGAGCTTATTTTCCTGAAATTCCCCCTGCAGTTTTACATACATAAGTGGGCTGGATGAGGTTGTGAGAAACAGCCTAGCTTTTGAACACTAATCCCAGTCAAACTTCCAAATCCCTTGAAGTTCACGCTATCAGAAGAAGAAATACAGAGTAAACAAGTCTCTCACCGCTCCCCACCCAGCCACATCCTGGCTCCTGCCCGGCTCTTCAGAGCCCAGAGGCTCTTGCATTTAGCTCTTACAGGAGCAAGCAGCAGGCAAGACCTGGGGCCCTGATCTTCGGGGCATGTAGGTTTCTGCCAATGTTTCTTTTGCTGTTGTGCTTGTGATTACTGGTATTTTTTCCACTCCCTTTGCTGTCTGGAGATTCATCTGGGATTTATCTCCATAATGAGAAAAGGGAGATAGGGAAACGCTGGGGCATTTTTCTCTGACTTAGATTATTTGTCATTTTGATACTCATTTTAAAACATGCTTTTCAAATATTTAAATGTATGTGTGCTCACATCACAGTTCCTCGGGATGAATTGCAGATGACATAATCACCGCTTTATCTCTCTCATGCTCTAGGCCCTCTCTCCTGAACTGATCACCAGCAGTGTCTTGGCCAGAAAAAAGGGTAGGTTAGAAGGGTAAGAGCTCAGATCTTCTGTGAATAGCAGTTTTCCTCTTATTCTTTCAAAGATCCTAACCCAAACACACTGGTTTCTTTATCTCTCATCTTCAAGATGCCCTTATCGTACTAGATTGACAGGGATCACAACTTAAACTTTATTCATCAAAATATGCTGTGTCCCACCTTCCCCACCCCCAAAGACACACACTTCACAAAATCATACCTAATTGAGGTCGTCTTTCCACTTTTCCAAATTCCGGCTAAAGATATTACAAATATAAAAGAGAATAAGCCCCATTTATAAGCAACTCCCACGTTGTTGATAGTGGATCTACGTGGGCAGGTGTAGGTTTAACTGTGCAGACAGTGAACAGCACTGGAAATGCAGAATGTTAAAAGATCCCAGACCAATTATTCTAAGATTGGTGCTTCTGTGCAGAAGAGCCTAAGAGAAGATTAAGAATCCACATTACTAAAGCACATAGCCTGATTCAGGAGTAAATGATCACTGGAATCTTAAGAAAAAGCAGTTTCATGCAAAGGCCTGTCATCTTTTTCAACAAGTATTTATTGATTGCCTACTCTGTGCCTGCAGTTGTGCTGGGTACTGTGGTTACAATGGATAATATAAAAATAATACTCCTGATTAAACAGGTTTTAACTGGAGGAGGAGTAAAGAGATAGCAGATGAGGGTTTTCAGTTCAGTTCAGTTCAGTCGCTCAGTCGTGTCCGACTCTTTGCGACCCCATGGACCACAGCACACCAGGCCTCCCTGTCCATCACAAACTCCCAGAGTTTACACAAACTCATGTCCATTGAACCGGTGATGCCATTCCAACCATTTCATCCTCTGTTGTCCCCTTCTCCTCCTGCCTTCAGTCTTTTCCAGCATCAGGGTCTTTTAGAATGAGTCAGCTCTTTGCATGCATCAGGTAGCCAAAGTATTGGAGTTTCAGCTTCAACATCAGTCTTTCCAATGAACACTCAGGACTGATCTCCTTTAGGATGGACTGATTGGATCTTCTTGCAGTCCAAGGGACTCTCAAGAGTCTTCTCCAACACCACAGTTCAAAAGCATCAATTCCTTGGTGCTCAGCTTTCTTCACAATCCAACTCTCACATTCATACATGACTATTGGAAAAACCGTAGCCTGGACTAGATGGACCTTTGTTGGCAAAGTAACGTCTCTGCTTTTTAATATGCTATCTAGGTTGGTCATAACTTTCCTTCCAAGGCATAAGCATCTTTTATGAGGGTGTAGCAAATGACACCCCACTCCAGTACTCTTGCTTGGAAAATCCCATAGACGGAGGAGCCTGGTAGGCTGTGGTCCATGGGGTCGCTAAGAGTCGGACACGACTGAGCGACTGCACTTTCACCTTTCACTTTCATGCATTGGAGAAGGAAATGGCAACCCACTCCAGTGTTCTTGCCTGGAGGATCCCAGGGACAGGGGAGCCTGGTGGGCTGCCATCTATGGGGTCACACAGAGTCGGACACGACTGAAGTGACTTAGCAGCAGCAGCAGCAGTAAATCAAAAAGAGCAGTAGCCAAAAATACATGGGTCAGGGATGAAGAGTGCCACGTACTGGCCTCTTCTGGAGACAGGACCAGAGAGAGCAGGGCAGACAGTGTCAGCTACTTTAACACTCTGAGAGATAAGATGCACTCTCTCACCCATCTGTGGTCGGTCTAGAAAGGGCACCCCTGATTAATCCCTTGTCATGGCATTAAAAGGGGTCAATTTAGGGCAAGATAATGAAAGTCCCATGACATTCATCATTAGAGAGCCAAACTTTGAACAGAAAATTACAGATCTCTCCCATACAAATGACAAGCAGCCTAGCTTCCTGGAAATCATAGAAATACCAAGATCATAGAAGTTCCGTAGAGACACCAATTCTCCTGTCCATTAACTTCAGTAACTATTCTTGTCATGCCTACTTTGTGCAAGGTGTTGTGTGGGATACTGAAGCATGGTGCTGGCTGCAATGACTGGCAGATATCCACTGAACTAGCAGTCCTTCTTGACAACTCATCCATCTCTACCTTCCTCCCTAATTCTCATATTTCTTCTATTCAAGGCAACAAGCCACCAATCTGTGTTTGCATGGACATGAACAGTTGCACATTCTCAGTTCTATGTGTGACTCTAAGCAACCTACAAAAAATAGAGATAGTACAGTTTCCACACAAAAGGTGATTACCATGTGTCTCAGGAGACAAAACATAATTACATGATAAAACTACTGAATGATTAATACCACAAATAACTAGGTTCTGAACTGTGCGTTGTAGCCTAGTGCGAATTGGTTGCTCAGACATAGACAAGTTTTCAGAAACAAGGGCATTGTGAATGGATACACAGAGGATGGATGGGGAGGGAGAGGGCATATGCACAGTATATCCTTAACTCAGTGTTTCTTCTGTGTGGAATATTTTCTTCCACTCTTCCAGTGTTCTATATCTATTTCATTGGATTTTTCAAAATTCAGACATTTTAGACTTTCTCTAAAAATCTTACTCGATGTTACTCTATTAGAGTCTGAATTATTTGAGGATGAGTTATTTCCCTTCTTCACTCATTTTTACATCCCCCTACTGCCTATTGCACAGGACCTGACAAGCAATAGGCCTTCAATAAATACTTCATGGTTGAATGATTTATGTTGTTTTTTACCCTACAAAGGGCTTCCCTGATGGCTCAGTAATAAAGAATCTGCCTGCCAATGTGGGAGATGCAGGTTTGATCCCTGAGTCAGGAAGATCCCCTGGAGGAGGAAACTGAAACCCACTCTAGTATTCTTGCCTGGGAAACCCTATAGATGGTGGAGCCTGGGAGGCTACATACAGTCCATGGGGTCACAAAAGAGTTGGACTCATCTTAGCAACTAAACAACAACAGATATTCTATAAAGCGGCCCAAGACAGAGTGACTTCCTAATAACTGTATTCTGAATTGAATGAAAATTCACCAGATTACATCACTGAAACTTGAACTTGGTAACAATGAAAAATTAAGTCTGGTGGACAGATTTGGGAATAGAAAGTGGTCCTCACAGATCCAAGAGGGAATAGCTCAAGGTTATGGAGGTGGGGCAGGCGCTGAATACTTTCAGCAAAGCAGTAGGAGTTGAGAACGGGGCTTGTATTTCATGAATGGGCTTTCTGAATGGCACTAGTAGTAAAGAACCTGCCTGCCAATGCAGGAGACTTGGGTTCAGTCCCCAGGTGGGGAAGATCCCTGGAGGAGGAAATGGCAACCCCCTCCAGTATTCTTGGCTGAAGAATCCCCAGTGAAAGAGGTGCTACTCTGGGTTCTTTTCTCTGATGTTCTTTCATTTTCACAGTAGCTGGGACTTGTCCTGCATCATATATCATATGCAGTTATATTAATATAAATATAATGTATATACTTACTCCTTGGAAGGAAAGTTATGACCAACCTAGACAGCATATTCAAAAGCAGAGACATTACTTTGCCAACAAAGGTTCGTCTAGTCAAGGCTATGGCTTTTCCTGTGGTCATGTATGGATGTGAGAGTTGGACTGTGAAGAAGGCTGAGCGCCGAAGAATTGATGCTTTTGAATTGTAGTGTTGGAGAAGACTCTTGAGAGTCCCTTGGACTACAAGGAGGTCCAACCAGTCCATTCTAAAGGAGATCAGCCCTGGGATTTCTTTGGAAGGAATGATGCTAAAGCTGAAACTCCAGTACTTTGGCCACCTCATGCGAAGAGTTGACTCATTGGAAAAGACTCTGATGCTGGGAGGGATTGGGGGCAGGAGGAGAAGGGGACGACAGAGGATGAGATGGCTGGATGGCATCACTGACTCGATGGACATGAGTCTGAGTGAACTCCGGGAGTTGGTGATGGACAGGGAGGCCTGGCGTGCTGCGATTCATGGGGTCACAAAGAGTTGGACACAACTGAGTGACTGATCTGATCTGATCTGATCTGGAAGTAAAGTTATGACCAAACTAGATAGCATATTCAAAAGCAGGGACATTACTTTGCCAACAAAGGTCCGTCTAGTCAAGGCTATGGTTTTTCCAGTATGGATATGAGAGTTGGACTGTGAAGAAGGCTGAGCACCAAAGAATTGATGCTTTTGAACTGTGATGTTGGAGAAGACTCTTGAGAGTCCCTTGGACTGCAAGGAGATCAGTCCTGGGTGTTCTTTCTAAGGACTGATGTTGAAGCTGAAATTCCAATACTTTGGGCACCTCATGCAAAGAGTTGACTCATTGGAAAAGACTCTGATGCTGGGAGGGATTGGGGGCAGGAGGAGAAGGGGACGACAGAGGATGAGATGGCTGGATGGCATCACCGACTCGATGGATGTGTTTGAGTGAACTCTGGGAGTTGGTGATAAACAGGGAGGCTGGCGTGCTGCAATTCATGAGGTCACAAAGAGTCGGACATAACTGAGTGACTGAACTGAACTGAACTTAATATATATATATAAGTGTGTGTAGACACACACAGAGACACTATTTATATAACCCTTGAGCAACAGAGTAAGGGAGGGCCTACTTTAAAGTTATATAGAGACTTTGGACTATGTGTAGGGTCAGTGCCCCTTACCCCTGTGTTGCTCAAAGGTCAACCCTATATACATAGGGTTTTTATTTATGTATTTTTTATATATATGTATATATAAAAAATATATATATATAACATATATAAAATATACATATATAAAACATAAAATATACATATATAAAACATATATATGTTATATATATGTATATATGTGTTGTTCAAAGGTCAATCCTATATATATAGGGTTTTTATATATGTATTTTTTATATATGTATTTTTTCTTCTCTTTATGCTTTGCTATACCCTTATTTCATATCTTTTTACCCTCACTTGAGAGTTTAACCAGGAGTCTTATTTTTTATGATCTATCTCATGTGTCCTGATTATACTGTGCTTTAGAGAACACACCCTAGTCTTCTTACTATCTTTAAAGGTTTTTACTCACTGGAATTCCCAGATTAATAATTGGAAGATAATAATTATTGAATAATTTCAATAATTCTCCAACTATTCAGGAGTTTCATCTGGACTTCCTTACCCAACCACCTATAATGCCCTTAGGTATTACAGGAACTCTGTACCTACAGTTTTGTACTCTGTGTCTCTCTTAAAGTCATACTTAATCTTCACTCAGGTGGAAGACAACCCCCCCAGGAGCACTCCCATACCAGAGACTTGACAGAAGCTTCTCAACTATCCTTTGTCTGAGCTGCTGGAGGGCACAGGAGCTGAGAAGACTCTCGGGGATTCTCATGGTGGGACCATGGTTGACCAGGACCACCCCCCTTGCACCGCAGGGCATCTGATGTTCCTATTCTCTAAATACCAGCAGAAGCCTTTGCTGCTGCTGCTAAGTCGCTTCAGTCGTGTCTGACTCTGTGCGACCCCATAGACGACAGCCCACCAGGCTCCTCCATTCCTGGGATTCTCCAGGCAAGAACACTGGAGTGGGTTGCCATTTCCTTCTCCAGTGCATTAAAGTGAAAAGGGAAAGTGAAGTCGCTCAGTCGTGTCCGACTCTTGGCAACCCCACGGACTGCACCCTAGTTACTGTGATAATCAAAAATGCCCCCTCATGCATTTCCAAACACTCCTAGAAAGTGGTCCCAGCCCTTGTTTCAAACACTGGAATAACCGACTGTTGTTGGAATGACTGAACAAAGTCTCACTTCCTTCCAGTTGCTAGTAGTGGTGATAGAATTCTCACCCCCTGGGAGGCACCTCGTGGTGGTTTTACATCTACAGGTACAAAGAGGCATGGAGCTTTTTCAAGTACACTGTGGACCTTCTCAGAAATTCAGAGAGGCAGTGCGGGGAGCCATGCCAACAGACACAGATGGGGAGGAATGCCAGGCTTGTCATCCTGATTTACCAATTACACATTGTCTTCAGTGCACCCTTTACTATTTTCAATCTGGTTTTCTAACCCCCCTAAGCACAGTGTTTGTTTTTCTGCCACATCTTTATTATCCTGGATTTATTCTATTCCTGGCAATGTTAAAACCTCTAAACTCCTACAGGAAGATGCAGAACCAGAGAGATCTGTACAATTAACTGACACAGTTTAGAATGTTTCAAAAAGCTCAATGATAGTAGTGTTAATAGTTATCACTGATATTTATTTTATTACATGCCAGAGTGTACATTAATTGTAGCAACTTGATACTGTGGAAGGATAAAGATTTTGGAGACCTTAGTCTCCTGCTCCTGGGTTCTGGGTCCTGTTACCAACTAGTTGGGTAGCCTTGGACAAGTCACGTCCCTTCTCTGGGCTTCACTTGTCTTATGTAAAAACCATGGACTGGATTTTCGGAAATTCAAGTGTATAGATTTTATTAATGTTGAAATTAACATGTGGAGTACTTGGATAGGTTAGAATAAACCTTACAAAAATGGTAAATGAATCCCAAGCCACTAACATCAATTACCCCCTTTTTTTTTTTTTAACGTTTCCTTCCTTACCTTCCCAAACTCGAACATTCAGTATGTTGGACTGTGTTGCCTGAATCTAGCATCGAGTCTTACCTGAATGCATATGCTATGCAGAGACTGCAGTTGTAGTTGTGTAGTACACACTGAGCATGGTCATTCTCCAGTCTACCCTATCATTAATTAGCAGTAACGCTATTAGAAAGGTCCCATTTTGTACATTTGTTTAACCACTTTTATCAAGTCTGTTGCACATTAGGTACCATGGATTCAAAACTGATTTAAGAATAAATTCTTACCTTCAAGAAGCTCACTGTCTAGAGAGGGAGATAGGAATATAAAGAGGTTAAGTAGGACCTGCTCTGTGCAATGCTGGATTTGGAACTGGAGTGTCATGGAAGCATTGAGGAAGGCAAACCATCATAATCACTGATGACAAAATCAGGGAGAGTTGTCTAGAGGAGGTGATGTGGAAGAATGATAGAGTGGGACTATAATTGGTTTGAAACTTGACTCATATCTTGTTTTTGGAGTTTCCTTCCTTTTCCCCTAATATACTTCCTGTTTCATGACAGAAGGTCAAGTGAGAGGGAAGAGATTTTGGTAGCATTCTTTTCTCTCCACTGCTACAATGATCTTCTGTACAAAGATTTTCTTCTACTGTAAAAAGGTGACACTACCTGCAGTATCCAGTGTGGACATAGTCAGTGAGTTTTCTTGTTGTAGTTTGTATCAACCTTTTTAAAGAATTTCTTATTATAACTCAGATTTTACTGCTGCTTATTCCTGAATCAAAACCACTGCTTCCTTGGGTCTATTCTGTGTGTTTCTATAAGTGTAAATAATTGAAATAATTCAGATGTTTCAAAAGACTTCTTGGTATCATATTGCAATATCAATAGTGAGGTCATAGTTTAAGGTCAGGGGAAAAGCTCAAGACTCTCTGACTATATATACGTAGGTAGATCTCCCTAGGAAAAAGAATGCATTAATATGCCTAAGCATTTTGTATTCACTTTTAGGAGTTTCTCAAACTCCCTGAAGCTTACATGAATCTTAGCTTACCTGACCAAAGCCTGTAAGGAAAGAAATTCATGGAGGATAACTTTCCTAGGCTCATTAGAGAATGAAGTGTGTTCCTATGGCTGCCACATTCTCTTCCCCTGCCACACACACAAACACACACACACCACACACCCTTGTCTCTGCCCTCAGGCAATCTGCTGCCGCTTAGCCCAGCCATCTGCTCGTAGCATTGATAGAGCAGCGTGGTTGCCATAAATCCTGGCAGACGTTGCAGTCTGGCGGTGTGAATGACAGCGTGCAGCATGGAGCCTTTGGCAGAGGGTGAAGCTGTGGCTACAAATCCAAAGGCTGTAAACCAGAAGATGGAGTAGAATGAAGTGCTTGGCTTTTTCCTTAACCACCAGGTGATATTTCTGGAAGCGATCATGCATCTTTGTCAGTGACTATCAGATACTGATGTTTGTAGCTATCTTAAATAAAAGAGGGGATGGGTAGGAGAGCCTACTTCTTTCAACCATTTTCAGCATTTCTCAGACCTCCTTCAAAATGGTTTGCTGTTTAACTTAAAATGTTTATATAGCCCTGTGAAAAATAGTTATCTCTTTTTTTTATGAGAAATCATTTCTTTCAACCAACACATTCAGTTTAGTGGTTTTGAATTCCAACTATGTGTACTCTAAAACAGGAAAAAACAGCCAATTATTTTTAGATCACCTTTTTGTTAACTTTGTACTAAGTAAAATTGAGCAGTCAGCAAACCTGTAAGGCTGCTCCTGTTAGCTATGTCAGTTTATCTACTGCACTGAGTGTTCAGGAAGTGTAAGTCTCAGTGGAGGCTCCAGGGATCATGACACTTACTAGTGAGTGGCAGAAGATAAAGTTGAAGAGGAAGGTTGGGCCCAGATTGTAAGTGGTGTTAAATACTGTATATTTAAAAAAGGTCTCAGGGGCTAACAGAAGTCCACCATGATATAACTAAGTCAAGTTTGCCCTTAGGATGATACACACCTCATAAGAAGTTTAAAGAAGTTCAAGTTTTAATCAATGTTTTAGAAGTCCTTTGTAGCTCTCTAAAGGAAGTTTCTACCTAAATACCAAATAATCACAAAAATAGATGTTTGTAGGCAAGCCCTAAGATTTACAGTAGCCAGCGTGACAGAGGGTCTGCAGACACTACACAGCACATAATATGCTTTTTATACTCCAAAAGGGCCTGCAACTTCTTGACATTTCACCAGAAACTCTTTCTTCCTACACTGACCCAATATATATGCAGTTTTTTATCTAATCACATGCTAAATAATCATGTGGGTAGGAATTGCTAGCTATATTTTACATATATGTGCACATTAAAGGTTGGATACACTAGGCTTAGATTCAGATATATAATTTAAAATATTCAGATGAAAATTCAAGTTTATTGTCATCCAGGTTAATAGTTACAAATATGTATCTAGTTTGGCATTGCATAGGTAAAATACTTATAATCTTTTATGAATTTTTCACTTTATAGATGGGTCAGTTCAGTTCAGTTTAGTTCAGTCACTCAGTCATATCCGACTCTTTGCAATCCCATGGACTGGAGCACGCCAGGCTTCCCTGTCCATCACCAACTCCCGGAGCTTGCTCAAACTCATGTCCATCGAGTCAGAGATGCCATCCAACCATCTCATCCTCTGTCATCCGCTTCTTCTCCTGCCTTCAATATTTCCCAGCATCAAGGTCTTTTCCAGTGAGTCAGTTCTTCGCATCAGGTGGCCAAAGTACTGGAGTTTCACCTTCAGTGTCAGTCCTTACAATGAATATTCAGAACTGATTTCCTTCAGGATGAACTGGTTGGATCTCCTTGCAGTCCAAGGGACTCTCAAGAGTCTTCTCCAACACCACAGTTCAAAAGCATCAAATCTTTGGCGTTCAGCTTTCTTTATAGTTCAACTCTCACATCTATACATGATTACTGGAAAAACCATAGCTTTGACTAAATGGACCTTTGTTGCCAAAGTAATATCTGTGCTTTTAAATATGCTCTCTAGGTTGGTCATAGCTTTTCTTCTAAGGAACAATCATCTTTTAATTTCATGATTGCAGTCACCATCTTCAGTGATTTTGGAACCCAAGAAAATAAAGTCTGTCACTGTTTCCATTGTTTTTCTATTTGCCATGGAGTGATGAGACCAGATGCCATGATCTTAGTTTTTTGAATGTTGAGTTTTAAGCGAGCTTTTTCACTCTCCTCTGTCACTTTCATCAAGAGACTCTTTAATTCCTCTTCACTTTCTGTCATAAGGGTGGTGTCACCTGCGTATGTGAGGGTTTTGGTATTTCTCTGACAGTCTTAATTCCAACTTGTGCTTCATCCAGCCTGACATTTTACATGATGTATTCTGCATATAAGTTAAATAAGCAGGGTGACAATAGACAGCCTTAACATACTCCTTTCCCAATTTGGAACCAATCTGTTGTTCCATGTCTGGTTCTAACTGTTGCTTCTTGACCTACATACAGATTTCTCAGGGGGCAGGTCAGGTGGTCTGTTATTCCCATCTCTTTCAGAATTTTCCAGTTGGTTGTGATCTACACAGCCAAAGGCTTTAGGGCAATCAACAAAGCAGAAATAAGTATTTTAGATGGGTATTTTACTAATATTATAAAGATAACTTTACACCCCACTCCAGCAAAATAAAATCCAAATTCAGAGAATTTTATAACTTTGTTTACATTTTAATTTTAAGTACATATTACAGAAATTTAGTTTCTTCCTCCAAACTGTCCATTGAGATTTCCTCAGACTTTTCTAGTACTAACTTTATAAAGCACTGGCTTCTGTGAGTCAGTTTGTTGAAAGTATCAAATCTCTGATCTTTAATCACTCACAGTGTTGATTGAGTATCTAAGCCATTTAAGATACCATTTTAGGAACTCAACAAGTACAGCTTTCCTGACGGATCAGTGCTGATGACAAATGCCAGCCTTAAGATGTACAGGTGTCTTAAGACAGCCTCAAGATATCATTGATAGCAGTGAATTAGGCAACAAGAGTTCCTGGGACTTGGACTCTGTCTCCACATTGAGTGCCCCCAAACTTCATTCTCTAACAGATAAAATAAAAAGGATATGTTTGTTGCTTTTTGAGGAATCAATAAGGTCATATAACAACTATAACAAAAAAAGATAAAAATGATTAAGGTTCTTTCTATACTTGAGTGATATTTACATAATATTCTTATATCATTTTAATGTTATATGGATATGCATCATAGTTATACATAGTATAGCAACACATGTATGAAAATCAAGTGAGTGAGTTAATGTCCTCCCATGTCCTGTTGATCTGCTTGTTTAACCAAGGAATAAGTACTTACTTGGAGTTTTAGTCAATATTTTAAAAGCAATTCCCTAAAGGAGATTTCATGTAAGTATAAATAATAATTACAATTAGATGCTCACGCCAAGTTACTAGAATACAAGCATGGTGAAATATATAGTGACTCCAGACATTAAAATTACTACTGTGTTTATTTTTATTATTAATTGCTGGTATTGATTTATATTCACTAAGGGAAGAAAGAAGCAAACATGATTTTCAATGTTGAGGTGCAAGTGGTTTAACAAATTCCCAAAGGAAATTGACATCTTAATGATGTGTCAGACAGGCACGTGATAATATTCCCTTCCATCACAAATTATATTTGTCTCTTGATTTCTAGAGCCCTTTGCACTTGTTTCTCCTCTTGCAGTGACTAAAATATTTCCTAAAGGGATATTTACAGTTTTCTTCCATGCCTGTTTACATCATCAGCACTTTGAGAGCTGAGTGTATGTATAGTGGTTGGCATGTGATAGATATATGGTCAATTTATAGATTTGTAATTAGATAACATTCTTTACTCTATGCAATGTTCATTCATGCACAAAATCTCATTTCATATTTTCAGCAACTTGCTAGGTAGCTATTATCTCCTCAGTTAGGTGACTTGCCGAAAAAAACCCTGTTGGTAACTGGTAGGACCATAACTTCTGATTCCTAGTCCAGTGCACTCATAGCTGATGAATATCACCTCTCTGAATTTGTTGTCTGAATTTTCATGTTCTGACTGTGAGGTATTCCTGCCTGTCCATTGCAGGTATTTTGCTGTCTCCCTGCCCCTCATCAACCTAGCCCTGAACCCCCATCCTTTTCTGCTCATCAAGTTAGGGCCAGAATTGCTGAGATGTGAAATAAAAGCTATGGCACTTTATTACCGTTTATGAGAGACTCTGTGACATGGCTGAGTTGAGTTGCCTACTGTACTATCCCACATAAGAAATCTGAAAGGATCGGCAGATATAGATTAATTTAAGGCGGTTTTTGCTGACACTGATCGCCTCTAAATGGATAACGATTTATTCATGAATTACTTTTTTTCTGAGCCAGGTGATTTCTGATCAACATGCTCATTTTCATTCTCTTCTCTATCCCCTCCCTTTCTTTTCTTCCCCTCCTAACAGTTTCTGTGCCATTGCAATAATCAAAACAAGTTTAGAACTTTATACAACACTGTAACATTCTTGCAGACCAGGAAAGATGGGTGAAACTAGATCTTGGATGTCATCAGCCAACAGTAGGCTTTATAGGTGCCTTGATATCCACATAATGATGAACAATCTTGTTAAACTAACATCCCTTTTACATTCTGAGAGGCCACCTCCTAAATGTAATGTGTGGTGTCATGGAGATGGGCTTGATTTACTCACAAAGAGCTCTGGGAAGGAAAAGATAGCAAAGAATCCAGGGCTTTGGCAAGTCTGAAATGAAATACTAAGCTGTGGGCTTAGAGCGGCACCAGAAAGAGAGAAGATTAAAATTTAGGTGGAAAAGTACATTATGGAAGGATTTAAGTGAAATTATAGCTTTGGAATTTTGTTAACTCAGGGTTGCCAGAAACCAGTGCCAACTTGCAGTTGATGTCCTCACAATAGCGATTCCCAGAGATACAACCAGTTTCTCTGAATTTTTTGTGAGGTTGTGATGCCTTTCCCAGGACAAGACAATCTTAATCCTGTAGTATGACATCATAAGCATAATGTGTTCCATGGTCATGAGTCTTTTTCTTACATCGTCTGTCCAGAAGGTATTAATAAAACTTTCCCCTTAAGTAAGTGTGGATGTCAAAGCCATCTCATCTGTTGATGAATTTAGGAGGCAGGAGGCGCTGATCAATTCACCAGGGCCAGGTAGCATAGGCTAGAAATGTGGCAGTTTGGCTGCAGAGATGGACATGCCATGGTGGCATGAATGACTGAGATTCCAGAGTGCTGATTTGAACAAGGAGAAGAAAAGAGCAGCAGAGCTTTTATTTTGTTGCCTTGAACATTGGAAATCCATTCATATTTGGGATGTGAGTTAGTGCCTATTAAATGCCTGTTATCCCCACCATTTAACTAGTCATTTGGCCACTGGCTAGGGGAAAAGAAAAATAGCACCCATAGATGACTTACATCCCTTGGTCTGTGTGAGCTGCCCCCTATGATCCATGAGTGCAGCCATGCTGTGCTACTAGACTGCCAATTCCTTGAGGGAAAGGTCTGTGCAGCGCTCTGGCACCTAACCATGCCTTACACTCACAGGGGGTGTGTTCCCTGTGAGTTACCAAGTAACTGATTCAATGCCTAAACGTGGGTTATGTGCTAAGTAGTCTCTGTGCTCGCTTTTTAGTTCATGAGAACCCTGAAGAACAGAGTGATACACACACTCTAAGAACCGGATTATCATTAGAGATAGACAGAGGGGGTGGGAGATGCAAAGTGAGCATCAAATTGCGAATGAATGCATCACTGTAGAGGCCTTTCTTTGGGGACAAAGGGAGCTTTTGTCACTGCTCCCCACACATGGGCATATGCTTTGAGGCAGCCGGTAGTCGCTCAATGTATTTAGTGTTCAATTTTACCTCCTCAGCCGTCCCTTCTCCCTTCACTGTAGGCATCTGTGCTGAGTATACTCCTTAACACTCTCCTCTAGGCCTGCCTCCTGTCTCTTTTTTCCCATCAATATCATTTCTAATACCCACTGTCAGAGCCACTAAAAACTGCGAGGTTTGTTTCTTGACAAATGTCCCATTTTCACAGGCAGTTGAACTGAACTGCAGCTTGTGCTCCGTTCAAACATGTCAATAAACATTATTGCAAAGACGTAGAAGCAATAATGGGAATGTATAAAACTCACCTTTATTGCTTCTTGCCATGAATTTACACGCTGCTCTAAGCAGCTTTCACTCCCTCAAGAAGAAGCCGTAGGAAATCTGTTTTGGGTTGTGTGGGCCAGAGAACCTAATTTGGTTGCAATCTTCCCTGGAGACTAGAAGCATAACGTAACGGTGCCTACCAGCTCAAATGTATGCATGTTATTTCATGCCATAATGGTCTTTGGTGCATGATGCTAGTTGTCACAGGTGGAACCAAGGTCCTACAGGACGGAACATCCAAGGTCATGAAACAGCAATGCTTGTGACAATAAAGATCCCTAGCATGGTGATATTCTAAAGCCAGCTTTCCAGGCCTGGAAATCTGCTTCAGTGAGAGTACCATGGTATGGAGGGAAGAGAAATCAAAGAGACTGGTCATAGTGGTGGGAGAGAGATTTTACCCTGGAATTCCCGACTCTGACACTGGGGACTTGGGGTCTGCAGTTGTTTGGGATCAAGTAAGATGCTTGAGGTAGATAATAGAAGACAAGGTGAGTCTCAGGGACAGAGTGTCAGGGTGAGAGCTGGTATATCCCTGGAG
Source organism: Bos indicus x Bos taurus (assembly GCF_003369695.1). Classification (NCBI taxonomy): domain Eukaryota; kingdom Metazoa; phylum Chordata; class Mammalia; order Artiodactyla; family Bovidae; genus Bos; species Bos indicus x Bos taurus. Next base: position 62,363,266 of record NC_040076.1, on the reverse strand, counting down.
AATGGATGTGTCAGGGATTAGTGTGTCTCATGATGATATACCCCAAACAGGTCTCTGAGTAGGGTTGTGACCCTGTAACCATGGGTTCCACAAAGAAGAGACAGTCCCTGAAATTAAACTAATCAACATTTGTATAGATCTAAATCTGCAGATGATGAGGTTGGGCAGAGGGCCCTCGGAAAGGCGATCAGAACCACCTGTGTTCCTTCCTTGTCAAGCATGTGTGTGTGTGTGGTGGTGGGGTGTGCCTGGAAACATGCATGCCTGTGTTCCCTGGCATGACACTGCATTGTGTAGATGTTCTCTACTGCTATACCGCAGGGAGTTTGAGATCATCTGCAGCGAATGCCTACTCACACTCACACTACTTGGACATTGCTCCTCTCCACTTTTCAGAGCCAGTAACAGCACTTGGAATCATATTGATTTCACTTACCAGCTAGCTCCTAATATATCAAATTATTGTTTGGAATTTGATCTCTGCTTCCTCTGCCTTTTCTAAGTCCAGCTTGAACTTCTGGAAGTTCATGGTTCACATATTGCTGAAGCCTGGCTTGGAGAATTTTGAGCATTACTTTACTAGCGTGTGAGAGGAGTACAATTGTGCGGTAGTTTGAGCGTTCTTTGGCATTGCCTTTCCTTGGGATTGGAATAAAAACTGACCTTTTCCAGTCCTGTGGCCACTGCTGAGTTTTGCAGATTTGCTGGCATATTGAATGCAACACTTTCACAGCATCATCTTTTAGGATTTGAAATAGCTCAACTGGAATTCTATCACCTCCACTAGCTTTGTTCGTAGTGATGCTTTCTAAGGCCCACTTGACTTCACATTCCAGGATGTCTGGCTCTAGGTGAGTGGTCACACCATTGTGATTATCTGAGTCATGAAGATCTTTTTTGTGTAGTTCCTCTGTGTATTCTTGCCACCTCTTCTTAATATCTTCTGCTTCTGTCAAGTCCACACCATTTCTGTCCTTTATTGAGCCCATCTTTTCATGAAATGATCCCTTGCTATCTCTAATTTTCTTGAAGAGATCTCTAGTCTTTCTCATTCAATTGTTTTCCTCTATTTCTTTGCATTGATCACTGAGGAAGGCTTTTTTATCTCTCCTTGCTATTCTTTGGAACTCTGAATTCAAATGGATACATATTTCCTTTTCTCCTTTGCTTTTCGCTTCTCTTCTTTTCACAGCTATTTGTAAGGCCTCCTCAGACAGCCATTTTTGCATTTATGCTTCTTGGGGATGGTATTTGTATATAGGTATACTGTGTTACGTATAGTATATATACTATAGTACAGGTAGGATACAGGTATGTTATATACCTTTGTATATATAGGTATACATAGTATATACCTATGTATTATACATAGTATATACATTTACTTGATATGTTTGTATACACACACACACACACACACACACACATATGGGAAGGAAATGGCAACCCACTCCACTATTCTTGCCTGGAGAATTCCATGGTTAGAGGAGCCTGGCAGGCTTCAGTTGATGTGGTCACAAAGAGTTGGACTCGACTGAGTGACTAACACTAACTAACTAATATATACACACACACCTATACATACTAAGTCTACGAGTCTCTAGCTAATAGCTAAAAAGCTGTCTAGACTGACAGTGTTGAAGAATGCAGCAGAAGGAACCTAGTACAGATGCTGAATACAAAAAGAGCCCCTCCTCCTCCAGCCAAATGAGAAATAAAACAACTCATGAGGCCCTTCAGCAGAGAACTGCTTACTTGATATAATTATATATATGTGTGTGTGTTAGAGACAGAGAGAGAGAGTGTGTGTGTGAAGGAGGGAAGGAAAGAGGAAAAGAAGCTAAGAGAAGTGCAGCCAAAGGAAAGGAGAGGAAGGGAGAAGAGGGGAGATTGCCTTTGGAGAATAATAGGAGATGTTTCCCCTAGTGCTTATAGAAGTGAGCTTGTTACTACTCTGGAAAGTTCTTTCCTTTAGTGAGCACATGTAGCATTTATTTATCAAGAGGAGTTTCATCTTTGCCATATGATGGACTGGACACACTCAGATTACCATTTTTTTTTTTTTTCCCCACATTATGAGTTTAAAGGAAGAGGAAACCTTTACCTTGATAGCCTGGTCTTAAAGGGGCAAAAGGACATTTAAACTATAATATGCTGAAATAAGAAATAATTTTAATTTGTGGACCGTGACTTTGTTTATGTTGGGTGTTAGTCTTAGGCTTCCTGATAGACACTGGAATGGAGAATTTTAAAATGATGTATGTTGACCCTGCAGTATGATGACTTTATTTCAAGAAGTAGGCCAAACTGGAATGATCACAGCCTACTGCTTGTGCTCATGGAGGTGATGTGGGCTCTGGCAAGGATTCCCAAGTAACTCTAGGTGATGGAGAGTAGTTCGGGCCCTCAGGTAAAGAATGTAAGAGCATAGACTGAAAGCAGGAGGAGGAACATGCATGAAGGAGAATGACAAAACCAGCATTTCCTTAGACGACTAGGCATTTAGGGATCTCAGAGAGGAGTGATGGCATTAGCGACGACTGTGAGCACATGGGTCACCCCAGTTTCAGCTCGGCTGTGACCAGTGTGATTCAGTGTGGGGAGGGAAGCCTGAAGTTCCCAGATGACAATCAGAAAGTGGGTTCTCAAGGAAAGTTAGAGCTTCTACCCATGGTCACTTGGCAAGGATAGAATGGGGACCATGACTTCCTGGCTCTTTTCCCAGTGCCCGTCCAGTCTCTCAGCTTGGCTTTTGGACAGTGGGATGCGAGGGGCCTGTGAGTTTACACTGGGGTAGCTTAGCTGTTTCCTCTGTGCATCATCTGTGCCTACCGCCATGATCCCTGCCCTGCCTCCGCACTTGGCAATGTGTATGCAGCTCTCACAATGCCACAGCCCTCCTGGTTGGTAGGACGCTCACACTCCCTTAGAGACTATTCTGCTCACTTGGCACAGCTCAAATCGTGTCTCTTGGCTTTTGCACACTGATCTCCTGTTCTGCTCTAATGTGCTGCCTTTGCCAGTTGGTGGGCTTCTGTTAAACCCATGCTGTGGATATTGCCCATCTCGTGTTCCTCTGGATAGACTGATTCTGCCTTTGGCTCTGCGTGGACTGGCTTGCCTTGCTGCCAGTGGGCTGAACTGACCTGATTTAGATGTTTTCCATTGATCCATCCTCTCCTTGGCTAGCAATGTACTGCCTGTGCCAGTGGGTAGGTTCCTTCCAAGGGGGCTGCTTGGGCTCCATCTTCTACTTCTGCTGCCTTTATCATTGCTTTTACCATCCTGGTTGGCCAGGCTTACCCACAACATGCAATTGCCACCATATTGTGGCTGGCCCTCTCTCCTTCCACTGTCTGCCTCCTGGTAACTCTGACTTATCTGACCCTGGTGCCTCCATCTTTCATGTGTGATGTGTTATTCAAAGCACATTAAATTCAATTTGACTAACTCACGGTGGCTGAGAACATTTCACACTATTCTGCGGAATGTGCCTTAGTATAAATGGTTTTTGTTAAAAACCAGCTTCTCACCATTATTCAGATATCCCCCCCTCTAGCAATATTACACTTATCTATCTACTCTTCTCACCCAAGAAGTCAGTTAGTATCTATGAAGCACCTACTAATTTTCCATGTCTGATCTCTCTTTATTGAACAACCTGTTAGTTCCAGGAGTCACTTCAAGACTCTTAGACTATTCATCACAGGGGAAACTTGACAGAAAATGCAGTCCATCTTTTTTACTTTCGACCTGGCAGTCCCACAATTATTCCAGAGAAATGAGTATCTAATTTCTAATGGCCTCAGGAAGAAGCTCTAGGGAGTTCATTCTAGTATTTAACAGCCTTCTCTGTTAGGAATATGTCAAAAGCAATTGACACACTTCACCGTTTTTCACCCCTTTATAAAATGGGTTGCCTTTTTTTTTCAGTCACCAGAGGACATAAATAGCAGGTTATTAATTTTTTATTTAAAATGACTCATTAAGATAAAAAATGCACTAAATGCTGACATATTGTTTCTTATTTTGTCATGACTACATGGTTCAAATTTCTTTTGGTTTCCTCCTGGAAGGATTTGGTAGATTAGCTGTCTAACTTCTAATTTAGAGATTTGTTTGGCATACAAGGAAGAGAAAAGCCCTCAACAGGCTCAGGATGCTTAGGGGAAAAACAAAACAAAAAACAAGTATCAACCAGCCAGGAAAAAAAGGTAGGGACCATCCTTTTTGAAGTCTAGTGTTGGGATATCTAAGGCTGCTCCCTGGGATCATGGCTCTTCTATGATTAAACCCATCCATGGTTTCCCAGTGATTATTCCCTGACACCCAGTCTTTTAGGCACAGCCGTAGAACTCTGAAGGATTTGGATTCCCACGTCCATTGCAAATCTAGTTTTTCCCCTCTTTCACTCTGCTCCCATTTTGCTGGGAGGTCCTCAAATACCCTAAATAATTTTCTGCCTCGAGCCTTTCATATGCTGCTGCTTCTACGGGAAACTTCTTCTGTCTTCCCTTCACAAAGCTAAATCTATCTCATCGTTTAGATTTTCAGATGAAACATCATATGAAACATGCCTACTTGACCATCCCCTCCACTGTTTTCTTTGTTGCATTGCTTGTCCACACCCCTAATGGCATCTTAAATTGGTAATTGAATACTTGTTCATTTGTATCTTTATGATCTCTTGGGCTATCAGACCATGAGCTCATTAGGGCAGTGACCTTTATTACTAAGCCTAACTTCTGATATATAATAGGCAATAAATAAATACTTACAGAATGAACATCTTAAATAGAATAATGATTCTGTTGGCTGTGAAAGAAAGAGGCCCTATGAGTTCTTGGCATTTCTGTTAGTATTGAAACAGTACTATCTAAGAATCTGCCCCTACATTTTCTGCCTATCTTTCCCAGCCATGCAGAAAAGTAGAGACCCTAGAAGCCAAGTCTAAGCTGCCAAGATTTGAAACAGCAAGCTTGTTCTGGAGCAGATCATCACTTCACATGCTTAAGGCTGTAGTTAATTTAGTGCTAGTTAAACTGACACTCTATTTCCACTACAATAAGAATGAGATAAGAAGACACAAATAGCATAAGATAAAAGAGGATCAAGGAGAATGATAAAGAAATCAACCAGATAGGTTTTATCCTTAGTCACCTGCCTTTCTCTTTATATATATTTTCCTTTGAAAGGACTCATTCACTCTCAGACCACCAAATGCCTTCTTTCTGATCCTACCCACAACCTTATCTCCAGTTGCATTTCTTCAAGATAACTGCAGACACAGATTTTTAGACTCTTGCTGAACATGACCAGCTTGGCATTCTTTTGCTGATGTAAATTTAACTGATCTGGAACTAAATTCAGCAACTTCATTTATTTAACAGTACTGATTGAACCCCCTCTAATGTGCCAGACACTACTCTGGGCATTCAGTTCCTCTGATGAACAGCATCCATTCTAGCAAGGGTGTCTGGTCATAAGCAAATGATCCCACAATAAATCTATTATTATCATAAATGGTACGAAAGTGTCATGTGCTATGAGGAGATGTGACAAGGGGTCCTAAGTTAGTTTGGGAAGTTATAGGGTTTTTCTGTGAGGAAGAGAGATCTGAATGATGAGTAACATTTAGACAAGAAGAGAGAGGAGAAAGCGTATAATAGGCAGAAAAGTAAAGACCTAAAGAGTAGAGGGATGTTGTGTTCAGAGAAGTGAAAGGAGTGCCATGTGTCTGGACTGTGGGGAGGCAGGAAGCGTGCCCTACGTGGTTTCCTTTCCCCACGCATAATTTTCTTATTTATGATTTGCTCATCTCCTTAGTCCCCTACAGCCAGCTGCCAAGGCCATACCACTCTGCCCTCTGTTTGCCTGTCCATTGCTACTGCCAATTAAGAGAATAAATCCCATGATCTTTTTATCTAAAATATGGAACTTTTCATGCAGAAGTACTGATTTTGAAAATACACAATTCACATTCACTATTGGGCAACTAGGAAATGCAAATAAGTAAAAATGAAAAATTACTTCCCCTCTCTGTCTCTGCTCACTATAGAAAACCACTGCTAAACTTTTGTTGCCCAGTTTTTCCCAGTAGAGCTGTAGGATACACACAGTAAGATAGACAGACAGAATTTTACTTACTTTTATAACTTTTTTCTTTTTGCATTTAAAATTTCTATTAAATAAGAGATAGTTTCTGCAGTATATATCATTTTAACCTTCTTTTTCTCAACATTTTATTATGAACATTTCCAGTATACAAAAAGTTGGAAAAAAAAACTGTAAACACCCGTATGCTCATTATCTATATTCTATAATTAACATTTGCAAACTTGTTTTTATCACTTCTGCGTTTATTCATTCCTCTACCCATGCATCTATTTCTGATACATCTTCTGACATATTTTCAAGAGAGTTGCAATTATTTATATTGTGCTGTAGATATTCTTTTTGTATCCTGGTTACCAGTCCTTTGTCAGATATACACTATGTGAATATTTTCTTCCAGTCTGTGATAGGCCCATTAATTTTCTTAATGTTGTGTCTTGATGAACATCGTTTCTAATTTTGATAGTTTATCATATTATTTTTCTTCATAAGTTATTGCTTTCTGCATCCTGTTTAAAAAGTGATATCTATAGCTAAATATAGGATTTTACATTTACTCCTATTACATTTTAAATTGTTGGTTTCAGCACAGTATTTCAGCCTGTCAAAGACTATTTTGAGTCTAAGTCTTATCTTCTGCTGTATTAGATATTGCTTTCAGCTTTATGTCACCTGAAAATTTGACAAGGTATTGAACGTCGAATGGGAAAGAACCTTTTTCAAGTGCAATTAAAATCAAACATTACGCTTCACCACCTTATTTTTCAGAAGACAGAGTCAAATTCTCAGCAGAAATCAGTGGCACTGAGGACTGCTTATGGCACCACCCTGTTTTACTACTCAAGAGCTCTATCTCTGAAGTTTGACATTACTTTATTGAGTTGCCCATAGACACCTGATGGTTACTGATTTCTGATTTGATACAATGTAAGCTTCATCAGAGTCAACATCCTGTCTCAGTTACCAATATGTACCCACAAACACATGGATACATTAATTGGTATTTGTTGAATTCATTAAAAAGCTCATGACCAAAATTCATCATTTATTGTTTCCTTTCCTAGACTTTTGTGAGAAATTGTTTATTTTTTGGCCTGAACTTAGGAAATGTGCCCCTTTGTCCTCTCAACATCTGGAACGTTTGCTGGCTCCAATGTTCTGTTATTTATCGTTCTTGCATTTCTATCATTTTTTCTCCAGCTTTATTAGAGTATAATTATAAATAAAATGGGAAGATTTAAAGTGTACAATGTGATGACGATTTAACGTATGTATACATTGTGAAAGAAGTCTTTTGCCCCATTGAGTTAATTAACACACCCATCAGCTCACGTTTGCCTTTTTTATGTGTGTGAGAATAACAGATTTCAGTGTTACAATACAGTGTTATCAACTATAGTCACCATATCATAGATTAGATCCTCAGGCCTTATTCATCTTAAGACTGAAATTTTGCATCCTTTTACCAAATGCTTCCTATTTTTCCTGGCAACCTACTCTATTTCCATAAATTAGTAATCTATTTAGATGCTACACATAAATGATACCGTGTGGCATTTGTCTTTCTCTATCTGGCTTATTTCAATTAGCATAATGCCCTCTCGATTTATCTATGTTGTTGCAAATGATAGAATTTCCTTCCTTTTAAAGGCTGAATAATAATGTGGCATTATATATAGATAGAGAGAGATACTCTGTGTCTGTGTGTATTTATATATATATACAGATCAAGAAAATGTACCCTATGTGTATATATATATATATATATATATATATACACATACACACAGTACATTTTCTTTATCTGTTCATCACTGATAGTGATGGTCGCTCATGTGTGTCTGACTCTTTTGTGATGCTATGGACTGCAGCCCGCCAGGCTCCTCTGCCAGTGGGATTTCCCAGGCAAGAATACTGGAGTGGGTTGCCATTTCATTCTCCAGGGGGTCTTCCTGACCCAGGTATAGGACCCAAGCCTCCTGCATTATAGGCAGATTCTTTACTGTCTGAGCCACCAAGGAAGCCTGTATGTATGTATGCATATATATATATATATATATATATATACATATATATATATATATACACATACACACACATACACTATATGTATGTATGTATGTGTGTATGAGAATATACATATACACAGTACATTTTCTTGATCTGCTAATCTGTTGCCAGGCACTTGATTTGTTTCCACACCTTGGCTATTTTGAATAATGCTGGTGTGAACATGGGGATACAGTTACCTCTTAGATGACATGATTTCATTTGTTTTGGATATATGCTCAGAAGTGGGATTGTTAGGTCGTATACATCTTGCCTATGTAGTCTAATATTCATTATCAGTATATTTGTATATAACTTTGCTGATATACAAGTGTACTGATAATACATATTAGATTATGTGGGTCAGAATCATTAGAACCTGTGATTTAATTTGCTTGATATGAAGACCTGAATTCATTTGAAGGAGCTAAATTTATTGAGCCTAAGAACATATTCTATTCTAAGTACTAGAGAGACAGAGATTAAAAAACAAAGAAAAAGTTCCTGTGGACAGTTAGGTCACAGCCTAATATTATGAGTCCATATCTGATGATCTGATGCAGTTCTCTTCTGTCCCTCCATATTAAGGAATGCCCCTCCAATAATCAAAAGCTGAGTTGAGAACCAGCTTCCTTGTCTCCACTTCCTATGTGGTCTGCTCTGTTCTCCTTCATCCCTCTTTACCAGATGCATTTAAATAGAAATAATCACTAAACAAAATCTAGTTTTTTGATACTTTTATAACTAGTAATCTGTAAGTAAATTAGAGATTTGTCATTTAGCTACATCTTGAAGATAGGTGCTGTAGATAATAAGAAACAAAAAACTTTGGCTCCACTTAGGAACAGAAGGCAGGAGGAGGAGGAGGGTGACAGAGGATAAGATGGTTGGGCAGCATCACCGATGCAATGGACGTGAACTTGGACAAACTCCAGGAGATGGTGAGGGACAGGGAAGCCTGGCATGCTGCAGTCCATGGGGTCACAAAGAGTTATACACGACTTGGCAACTGAACAACGACAATGAGGAATAGAAAAATTGCTATAAGAATGATATTTATAAAATTTATAGCAAACTTAAAATTATTAGACTCTGAGGAACTTAATTAACTGTGGAAAATTATGAAAGAGATGGGAATACCAGACCACCTGACCTGCCTCTTGAGAAATTTGTATGCAGGTCAGGAAGCAACAGATAGAACTGGACATGGAACAACAGACTGATTCCAAATAGGAAAAGGAGTACGTCAAGGCTGTATATTGTCACCCTGCTTATTTAACTTATATGTAGAGTACATCATGAGAAACGCTGGGCTGGAAGAAGCACAAGCTAGAATCAAGATTGCTGGGAGAAATATCAATAACCTCAGATATGCAGATGACACCACCCTTATGGCAGAAAGTGAAGAGGAACTCAAAAGCCTCTTGATGAAAGTGAAAGTGGAGAGTGAAAAAGTTGGCTTAAAGCTCAACATTCAGAAAATGAAGATCATGGCATCCGGTCCCACCACTTCATGGGAAATAGATGGGGAAACAGTGGAAAGAGTGTCAGACTTTATTTTATTGGGCTCCAAAATCACTGTAGGTGGTGACTGCAGCCATGAAATTAAAAGATTCTTACTCCTTGGAAGGAAAGTTATGACCAACCTAGATAGCATATTCAGAAGCAGAGACATTACTTTGCCAACAAAGGTCCATCTAGTCAAGGCTATGCTTTTTCCAGTGGTCATGTATGGATGTGAGAGTTGGACTGTGAAGAAAGCTGAGCACTGAAGAATTGATGCTTTTGAACTGTGGTGTTGGAGAAGACTCTTGAGAGTCCCTTGGACTACAAGGAGATCCAACCAATCCATTCTGAAGGAGATCAGCCCTGCGATTTCTTTGGAAGGAATGATGCTAAAGCTGAAACTCCAGTACTTTGGCCACCTCATGCAAAAAGTTGACTCAGTGGAAAAGACTCTGATGCTGGGAGGGATTGAGGGCAGGAGGAGAAGGGGACGACAGAGGATGAGATGGCTGGATGGCATCACTGACTCGATGAACGTGAGTCTGAGTGAACTCCGGGAGTTGGTGATGAACAGAGAGGCCTGGCGTGCTGCGATTCATGGGGTCGCAAAGAGTTGGACACGACTGAACGACTGAACTGAACTGAACTGAGGAGCTTAATTATAAAATTTGCTGAGAATTTTGGGAAAGAGAAGGAAGTCTGAATTGATAGAGGTAAGGGAAATCCATGGTCAGATTTGTTTGGTTTAGAGAAAGAATGAGGACTTTTTGGGTGAGAGAAAGGGCTGAGTAGAGACTGGGCATCAGGGATGAGTTTAGCATATCAACAGAATGACCAAGGAAAGTCAGTCTTCTCTGTGAGCCTTGGGAAATATGACTGCAAGAGTTCAATGGCACCTAACGTACTATCATGAGGACTGTGTTTGATCTGAAAGGCAAAAGTGAAGTGATATAAATCCTTGTTTAGGAAAGTGACTTAATAAAATAAAAAATATATTTAAAGGATGAAGTTGCTTTCTTAATGAAGGTAATATAGGGGTGATGCAGAAAAGAGGCCGCTATGAGTAGCTATGAGCTAGTAACACAAAATTAATTAGATGAGAAGACATAGGACATTAAGAAGAAATATGGAAAAACAGTAGATTAGATATTGGAGTGAGAGGGAGAAAGAAATACAGGTTTGTCTTAAATTTCAACTCCAGTGAACTAGAAAAATTTCCCCATTGGCTAGAATGGAATACTCTTGGGAAGTAAGTTTAAGTGGTTATAAATGTGAGATTGAGGTAATATTAAATTACCAAGGAAGAGATATCCATTAGATTTGGGGAGCTTGGAAGAAGCTGGTGCTGGAAAGAAAGATTAGGAGGCAATTTGCTTAAGGATAGTATGAAGAAAAAAAAAAAAAAATATGAGGCCCATTCAGAGAAAGTAGTCAAGTATTGCCAAGGGTTAGTGACTATACCCCATAGAAAGTCTGTGATCATAGTCATGAAGAACTGAAATTACGAGAAAGAAAGTAATTCATGACCTGAGAGAGCAGGTTAGTGCAGTAATGCAAGAACCAAAGGAAGAGGCTGGTCAAAAAATGTGGCAGAACATTTAAGGAGGATGAGAGAAAGCCACTGGATGTGGTGAGAAGATAATTGTATCTTTTTAGAAATGAGGAAGCTGAAGGACTCAGACAAAGCCAATCTAACCCTTCCCCCAAGATTATGTCAAAGAGGCCTGTAAGTGAGTTGTTCCCAAATACAAGCTTGTGATGAGTGTGATTTTCACTTGTCAATGGCAAAATGATAACTATCAGGACAGTGCAATTACATATGGCAGTAAAAATAAATTCTGTCTTGCAGACCTTCGTTATTTACTGCATGCCTTCTATTATTATGAAATTATGGAAACCATAGATGATGACTGCTCTATATTTAGTTGGAAAAATAAATAATAGCCATATCATTTTCACTCTCCATGTTTTTATTAAGGTGAGGTCTGATAATAGTGATCTGATGATGTATTTACTTTCCCTGGGCTTGTTCTCTGGAACATGAAGTGGAATATTTCTGCACAGGGGCTTCCTTCTGTGTTCACAAACCATTGATGTTAAGAGGGTGGGATAAGTAATAATTTATTTCACTTGAGTTGCTGAAAGATGCCCACATTAATACAAAAACACCATATGCTGACAGTTTTAAAGCCCAACTGTTGATTCAGAGCCCTGTCTGTCACTTATCTTAAGCTTCTATGGAAAATAAAGATCAAATATCTCTGAAGCAGTGTTTAGTGTCATAGCTTTTCTGCAAGAGACAGGCTTTTTTTTTTCAGCCACTAAATCCCTTGCACTGTACATTATCTGAGTGTCCATCGTGTGATTTTTCTTGAGATTCTTCTATATGTAAGTGCAGGTAGATTGGCTGTGATGAAGAATAAATCTTTTTGACTTGAGGAATAGGTTCTAGTCATAGATCCCTTCACCTCTTTTGTGGTGTGACACTGTACCAGTCATCTTCTGTACCTTTGAAATATTAACTTTAGTAATAATAATACATAAAATAGATAGCATTCCTGATTTATTTTTTTTGCCTTATACCCAATTCTATTCCAGTGTTTTACATAGAGAAACATACAAACCCTTTTCTCTTTTAATAGTCTTGTAAGTTGGGCTCTATACTTATCTTCACTTCAAAGATAGGGATAGTAAGCCTCAGACAGGTTAAACAACTTGCTTGTCAGCACAGCTCACAAACCCCAGTGGAAGGTTTTAAACTAAAAGTCTGACTCCACATGTCATGTTTTTCACTTTCACAATTCACTGCCTCAAGAGGGAAAAAAGTATAAGAAAACATATGCTTACCTTAGGGTGTATTCTTATTCCAACTCTGCTATTATAATATTCAAGACATCTCCAGAAATCTTTTCCGAATCACTTCTAGACACACTTATTTTAAATGTGTTCAGCAGTGTTGAAGCTCTGTTTGAGGGGGATAAAGTTAATATTTGGAAATGATCGTCAAAGTCGAAGACACTATTAACTGACAAAAGAGGCCTTTCCATCAGGGTGTTCTAAAAATGTATTTGATCGTGGAAGATAATATTCAAAATAAAGATATACCTTCATAAACTATCTGTTTTGTCTGTCAGAAAATAAGTCGCAGTAGCTGTTGGTCATATGATCCTTCAAACCTCCCAAATTGTTCTTAGCGAAGACTCTTCTTATCTCATGAACAGAGCCCCAGGTGACCTCAGAATGGTTAGGTTTTTCCTTGCTAGCAGGGCTTCAAGATAAGCAGGGTTAACATTCTTGCCTACACTCTGAGGTGACCTCTCTACACTGATGGGAAATCTCAGTGGGTGCAAAATTCACTCCTATAAAGAAAGACTACACAGTAAGCACAATTTTCTTTAGTCCGTTTGCTCATGATGCATAAACCTGACCTGATGGAACCACTCATTTTGATTGCAGTAACTAGGGGTCTGGAGCAACTGTATCATTTAACATCTCCATTCCTTTTCTAAGTTTTCCATGATATTTTAGAGGGAATCTTAACAGTTGGTGTGAATTGTATGTCCCCATACATAAACTGTTCCCAGCATCATCACCAACACTATGAATATGAGTTTGAGCATACTCCAGGAAATAGGGAAGGACAGGGAAGCTTGGTGTGCCTCAATGAACAAGTCGCAAAGAGCTGGATGTGATGCGTGCATGCATGCATGCTCAGACGTTTCAGTCACGTCTGGTTCTTTGCAACGCTATGGACTGTAGCCGGTCAGGCTCCTCTGTCCATGGCTTCTCTAGGCAAGAATACTGGAGGGGGTTCCCATGCTCTTCTCCTGGGGATCTTCCCATCCCAGGGATTGAACCTGTGTCTCTTTACATCTGTCTCTTGCATTGGCAGATGTGTGCTTTACGACTAGCACCACCTGGGAAGCCCCAGACATAACTTAGCAACTAAATAACAACAGCAACAACAAACATAAACTTATCAACATCCCTATAAGGCAGATAAACAACCAGATCTTTCCATTCTGGTGACTGAGGCTCAGAGCTGTGAATTGACACTTTTAAAGACACACAGGAAATAAGTATCAGAACAGGAAACAGAAGTCAGCATTTAAGTTGTTATTCAGGCAGGGGGTATGATTGAACACCTTTTAAATCAAAGGGTGGAGTGCAAATAGGATCACTAGGCACTTGCAGTAGAACCTGTGTGACTCACCACATGCAAATCTGGCCCCATCAGAAAACCTCCGTCACTTGTTGCTTGGTGATGGAAGATGAAAATCAATCATGTGTTCTCAGAAGAGAGGATCCTGGGAATAAGGTCTCAACCAGTTATTTTCAGGCTGATTTGAAATTACTGATGGGGAGTCAGAGGGTAGGGAAATCTTTAATTCAGAGAGAGTAGGGCCAACTTGTTTCTGGACTGAGATGAGGAATCATTTTTCACTCTCACCTGTGACACAGACCACTCATTTTTACTAGCTTCTAGTTTCCCCTCTCTGTATTCTGTCTGCATAGTAGCACTAGCTGACACATAGAAGAGAAAGGAAGAGAAAGAGAACAAGGTGGCAGGAAGTCGATATATTTCTGTGTTTTATTACTACAAGATTCTAGTAGCATTTAGTTGGTGAGTCTGAGCAGAGAATGAGTGTTTCTAAAGTGACTCAGTTATCAGTGGAATGATTAAAGGCATAACAACCAAATCTGTGGATTAATTAGCAGGTTGGTGGTAGTTGAGTAACTATTACTAAATTGCATGGTTTGCATGCAAAAGAAAAGATTCATCTTTGATGTTTTCCAGCTTGAGTGACAGGTGTGTTAGAATTCCAGGTCAGTGAGAAGAGATTCCCATTGATTGGTTGATGGGTGATGAGATCAGAGAAGATTATATTTGGATTTCCCTCAATTCTACACATTAAAGACTTAATCTTATTTTCGATCAGGAATACATCCTTCTTGCTACAGTTACTGACAGTGAGATTTGAAGACTTGATTAATAATAAATAAAGTAGAGCCAATAATACTATATAAGAGAAGAAAAATTAGGGTCAGCAAAATAAGATAAGTGCTGGGTGCCAGCAGGGACAGCAAGTTCTAGGAGAGGGAAGGACAAGTGATAATCTGTTCTTTGGAAGGCTTACAAGTTTCAAGAAGAAGGAGAACAACAGATTCACTAAGAGGCCCATGTTTCATTGATTCATTTAACAAAAATTTTGGAGACATGCATATACACACACTATATGCATATGTGTGTACTTTATATATACATAATTTTTACAAATATACTTTTATATAAATAAACATTCCATATACGGCCTTTCATATGTGTTTGTGTGTGTGTGTGTGTGTGTGTGTGTGTGTGTGTGTGTATGTATATATATAAAGTTCTAGTGGGAGAGGCAGAAACACCTAAATAACTAACAGGTTAATAAATAAAAAGTGGAATACAAAAAAAGTGGAGCCAATTAAGGGACTGGGCATTTAAAACAGTGGCTGGGGCCAGGTGTTAGGATCAAATTGGGGTGGTCCGGGTATGCCTTTTTGGAAAGTTAACATTTTAGCAAAGACTTGGAGGAGATGAAAGAGTTTAGTTATGCAACTTTCTCAGGGAAAGGTCTATCCAGTTAGAGTGAACAGCTAGTGTGAGTGTCCTGCACTGTTACATGGCCAGGGAGTCAATGTGGAGTATGGATGCTGGTGTGGCTTGAGTGGTATGGCAGAGGAATAATGGGGTAGCAGTGGAGATAGTAGAAAATGTCAGAAAGAAAACAGGGATTAGGTAGTACAGGTGTTGACAGGACTCAATTTGGAGGACTGAGCCATAGATCTGAGTCTCCCTATCTCCAACTGAGGTACAAAGAAAAAGCAAGACATCTATGATTGTGCTAATGAGAGACAGTGTTGCAGTAACATGATGAGTGGGATTAATCAGAGGGAAAGAATAACCCTTAGCCTTTTCCCATAAATGCAAAGAAGAGCAAACAATCAGGAGAGACATTTATGCAAATAGGAAACTCCACTCTAGAAATCAGAAGCAACTAGAGGACACTGAGGTGCAGAATAATCAGACTGTCAGAGAGCTTTTGCATCTAGGCAGGCAGTGCCTAGAACATTTCACCTCATTTCCAAGTGACTTTTATGCCCATTAAAATGTTTTCATTTCAATTAATAATTCAGTCAGTAATACAATTATGATGTGGAACTTTTGCTATTAGCTATTTCTAGAAGGCAGAGTGAAAGGACTTAGGAAGTGGAAAGGAAAAAGAGGGAAGTTTTCCTGTCTAGAACTCAGTGTGGCATAAGCAGATATTTGAAGATATCAGTAATAAACCATGTGACATAATCTCCTTCATTCCCATTTTGACTGAAAGGAAATGTGATTAGACTGTGGGGGGTTCAGATTGGAGCTGTCCCTTGAATCCCTCTAAGGCTACAGCACTTGGTTGAGGTAAGCCACCTTTGGGGCTCCTTTGGATCACATTCACAATCTTTCCTCGAACTTCTTGTTCAGAGAGAGTCTGAGAGAGCAACCAGAGCCTCTTTTGACTGTGAAGACCACATATACTGGTGGTTTTATTTCATTTAAGCAAAAATACTATTCTAGTGAATGTTTCCGGGCTGTATATGTCCATTCCAAAGATAGATATGCTGCTTGATTATAGTCAGTTTTACCAAGAATGATTTCTCATCTTGAATAGCTGTAGTTCCAGAAATAACCTGGACCCTCTACCATAGCTATAACTTTAGGTCAGTGCTTCCCATTTCATATTTATGATAGTGTTGATTTTTTTTTTTTTTTTTTGGATGGAACTTAGAGGTTTATAAACTTTCTGTGTGACCCTCTTTGAACTCAGGTAGGATCTTTAATGTTCTATTCTAGATAAGAGAAATGGTGATGTTTCCCACTGAAACTCTTCAGATTGACTAATCAGCAACCATCAGTCAGATGGCCCTAAAAGCTACTTCCTTCAGTCAGCTGACTTTTTTGTTGCTACAGTCAATAATTGTTTACACTCTATGACCCATCCGGTGGGGTACTTCCAAAAAGAAAAGAGTAAATGCTGCATAAGGATACTTGATTTTTCCTTTCCATCCCTGTTATAACTGGATTCTTCTCCCTTTAGGATATGAGGCCACTTAATAAAAGTTCCAGACCAATTTTAGGAAAAGGATTCTTTCTTGCTATCAGACACCTGTACCTAATAATGACAGAGAGATTACATGCATGTGTTGTTCCAGTTGTGACTGACTCTCTGCGACCCCGTGGACTGTAGCCTGCCAGGCTTCTCTGTCCATGGGATTCTCCAGGCAAGAATACTGGAGTGGGTTGCATGCAGCCTACTCCAGGGGATCTTCCCCATCTGGGGATCAAACCCATGTCTCTTACATCTCCTGCATTTGCAGTTGGGTTCTTTACCACTAGCACCAGCTCTGACAGAAAGATTATTGCGCTACAGATATCTTCTTGACACTTCCTAAGGTTGAAAACCAGCTCCAGCTTTCAGCCTTGAAATCTTATTCTCTTATTTGGTTGCTCAAATGAAAAATATTAAAGGTGTCAAATGAAATAGATAAGACCACAGTGGTTTCTTTTAGTGCACTTAGTCTTGGGAGCTTCTCTGCAGAGCCATTTAAAAAATTGTTTTTGAAGTATAGTGGATGTACAATGTTGTGTTAATTTCAGGTGTATAAGAAAGAGATTCTGATATATGTGTGTATATATATATATATACACACATACATACATATATATGTGTGTATATATGTTCTTTTACAGTTTCTTTTTCCTTACAGATTATTATGAAATATTGAGTAGAATTCCCTGTGCTATACAGTAGGCTTTTGTTGGTAATCTATTTTGTTAATAAATATAGCAGTGTGTATATATTAATCTCAGACTCCTAATTTATTCCTCCCCCCTTTTCCCTTTGGTAGCCCTAAGTTTGTTTTCTATGTCTGTGGGTCTGTTTCTGTTTTGTACACAAGTTCATTTTTATCAGTTTTTAGATTCCACCTATAAACGATATCCTGTGACGTTTGTTGTTGTCTGGCTGACCTCAGGTAGTATGATGATCTCTAGGTCTGTCCATGTTACTCTGCAGGGCCATGTTGAATCATGTAGGCATGAGTTGTTCCTAGAACAACTCATGAGGATATTACCCTCATCCCTAAATGCTGCTGCTGCTGCTAAGTTGCTTCAGTCGTGTCCGACTCTGTGCGACCCCATGGATGGCAGCCCACGAGGCTCCCCCGTCCCTGGGATTCTCCAGGCAAGAACACTGGAGTGGGTTGCCATTTCCTTCTCCAATGCATGAAAGTGAAAAGTGGAAGTGAAGTTGCTGAGTCTTGTCTGACTCTTAGCGACCCCATGGACTGCGGCCCACCAGGCTCCTTTGTCCGTCCATGGGATTTTCCAGGCAAGAGTGCTGGAGTGGGGTGCCATTGCCTTCTCCTCCCTAAATGCTATTGACTCCCTAAAGCAAACAGGCTAATCAAGTGAGGCAGTGATCTCATAAACTTGCAAGACTTGCTTGTGAAATGCAGGGAACTAGGTGTGAGGTGTCCCTGTAGTGCCTGTCAGTACCCAGAGAGGAAGCTGCTGAGTAACAGTCAACCCCAACTCGATGAGTTTTCTGCAGAAATTTATATAAGCGTAGCCTTCTTCACATGGTGATAGCTTGGCAGTTCCTCATAATTTTTCCCTTCCTGTCACCATAAAAAAACTGTATATAGTGTGAAGCAGCTAGAGCAGGGTTATTCTCTGAAGACATGGGAGAGATTAACCTGCTTTAATTACAGTTTCCCCGTACTTCAGTGTCCCCAGTGACTCAGTTGGTAAAGAATCTGCCTGCAATACAGGAGACCCGGGATTGATCCCTGGGTCAGGAAGATCCCCTGGCAAAGGAAATGGCAACTCACTCCAGTATTCTTGCCTGGGAAACCCAGGGAGAGAGGAGCCTGGAGGGCTATAGTCCATGGGGTCCTGAAGAGCTGGACACAACTGAGCGACTACACCATTAACCCACTACTCCAGTTCCATTTGTTTCCGAGTTATTTTATTCAGACAGTATGTGAACTTGTAATGAACTTAGCTAAGATGCAGTTACCGATCCACATCTGAGCGACTTTTTCTGGGTCAGAGCTTCCTGACTTCCCGGTGTGAAGAATATTGGTGGGCACCTCAGGTGTTCTCTCCCACCCCAAACAACAAGGAATTGTAGTGCTGAAAACTAGCTCTATCCTGTTATACAAACAGATTGTAATTTGTTTAAAGATCAGGGGAATTGTAGGATGTCATCAGAATATACAACACATTTTGCAAAACCAACACAAAATGCGGGCCGTGTGGGTTTATAAGATACAGTGCCCCTGCCACTTCTGCTGTTTCTTTCAAAGCTTTTTCAGCACAAACAGGTCAGCAGCATGTCTGTATTAATTGCAGGGCTGTGATCCTCTGCCTTGCTCTTCCAGCTGTTGGGTTTTGGGAATGTCATCTCAGAAAACCAGTGAGCTGTAAAGTGGAGGTGAAAGCAAAACACTAATATCGACTCCTCAGTCTCTACTGATAAGAAATTGTTTAAGATGCTATGCACTTGAGAGAGGGCGAGACTTTTATCTCAAGGTCCTTTGAAATCACACTGGACTAAAATGGAGGAAGCATGAAAATCATTTGTTAGTTAGGTCAAGTGAGGAGTAGAGGGTTTACCCGTGGAGAATAATGAAAGTTAATAATAATAATGTGGTATTGCTAGCTGTGGTTTCCTTCACACATTTTCCTCCCCCATATCTGTCTCATTAACAATTTGCTATGAGTTAAAAAGGGGATTGGCAATAGATGCTTAAGAGAAACATTCAAAAAATAACACAATGGCGTGAATGTTTCTGAGATTTTGTTAGGCATATTGTATGAATTAGTAACATAATAAGCCTATTACTTCAAAGAAATTCATTTCTTGGAATTTATTCAAAGCAACCCCTTTCTCTCCTTACTTCCCTCTGATAAATTAATTACATTTTGTTGACTTAAGAGAAAGGGGTTTTACTGAAAAGTTGACAAAATACCTTACCCACACTAGCACTCTCTTAAAGTAATCGCCAGCAGTACTCTTAGGTTGAAAATAAATGATTTTGTATAACTGGATGCATTTTGTTTCTGATAAAGTTCCTAAAATTCAGCAATATTCTTGAGTGCCCATTTCATGCAGCGCATTCTACTGTGCCCTCTGGGGAATTCAAAAGTAAGTAAGATATGTCCCCTCATCTCAAAACAACACATCATCAAGTAGGGGGGATCAGACAGTACACAAATCACAAATCATTTTAATGAAAAATAATAGTCTAATTGATCTCTGGCACCTTCAGACTGATATATCACTAGTTTCATTTAAGTCACAAAACAATGGCAGACTGTAGGGTCTGTTGATTGATATTTATTTAGATGATATGCTGAGAAGTAATAAGTGTGATGGCCTATTTAATTACCAATCTCCTGAGCAATTTTTCCTTTTCATTTTGTATTACTTTCCATTCTTGAACGAAAAATGCCTCTCTACTACAGTTTTCTTGAATGTATTCTCGGATGCTTCAGCAAGTTTAGTTCTGCCCTATTTTGGCATGTGTGTGTGTATGTGTGTTTATTAGAGCATGCTCTAATGTAATGGAAACACCTGCTTGTTTTTGATTCTCTTAATGAATTGTCTTGGCATTACTAAATGGCACCACAAACCAATTATGATACGCTGTGTAGGAGCCATGCACTGACATTGCTTTCTAAAAGTAGGCCACTTCTTTTCTAATCGTTTTGAGAATTATGTATGCATCTATTATTCATAGTCTGGATATAGGAAAATACAGTGAGCCCTCCAGATCCAACAGTTCCAGATGTACAGATTCAACCAACTGTAAAGTGAAAATACTTGGAAAAAAATTCAAGAAAATTCCCAAAAGCAAAATTTGAACCTGTCATGCAGTGGCAATTATTTACATAGCACTTGCGTCGTATTTACAACTCTATGTAGCATTTACATTGCATCAGTATTATAAATAATCTAGAGATAATTTAAAGAAGATGAGAGATATGCAAAGGTTATGTAAAAATACTCTGCCGTCCTAAATAGGGAGCTCAAGCATCCATGAACTTTAGTATCCACAGGTGTCCTGGAACCAACCCCACGGAAACGTAGGAAAAACTGTATTTACATTTTAATAGCACTTTACAAAGTACTTTCACTATCCTGCCTCACCTAAAGCTGCCCTTCCACTTGAATTGATCAATGCCATCAAGTGTTAATCAAGCTGGAAACATGGGCATCTCCTTTATTATTACCTCCCTTATACACCTATATCCAGCTTATCTCCAAGTGAAGTCAGTCCTGTCTTGAAGCAATTCTCCCACTTCTCTCTCTACCCTTGTCCACTGTTTTGGCTAAATGAGCTGTAGTGTCTTGCCCTTCTTAATGCTACGACTTCTAACTGCTCTCCCTGCCTCCACCTCTACACGTGCCCATCATATCCATTTCTCTCTAAGCAGTCAGGGTATGCCAATTTGATTGTAATGCTTCCCTGTTTAAAACACATCCCTGGATCCCAATTGCTCTTAAAATATATTCTTAACTCCTTATCCTAGCCTTCCAAACCCTGTTTTATCCACCTTCCTTTTTTCTAGGTTTTTCTCTTCACTGCAACACTTGTACAGTCATGCAGATTTATGATTTTGAAGCATAATATTGCCATACTACAAGTATGATAGTTGTTCAAACTAAAATATGCCAGATGTTTTCCCTTCTTTTTGCCTTTCATATACTCTTCCTTCCACCTGTTTATACTTCCTCTGGTTCATTTCAACTCATCATTCAGAAGGAGTCTAGACTGGAACATTCACCTTGGGAAGCCTTATCTGAATATAACATTCTTCTTTCTAGTCGGAATTAGATATCCTGTTTTTAGATACTTATGCAAATTAAACTTCACAGGCTTTTAATCATCTCATCTTTCTGTGTTCTCCCATTCTGTATAAACTCCATTAAGACATGGAACAAGCATCTTTTGATCACAAATGTATCTCAAGTGTACAGTGCAGATCAAATCAGTCGCTCAGTCGTGTCCGACTCTTTGCAACCCCATGAATCGCAGCACTCCAGGCCTCCCTGTCCATCACCAACTCCCGGAGTTCACTCAGACTCACGTTCATCGAGTCAGTGATGCCATCCAGCCATCTCATCCTCTGTCGTCCCCTTCTCCTCCTGCCCTCAATCCCTCCCAGCATCAGAGTCTTTTCCAATGAGTCGACTCTTCGCATGAGGTGGCCAAAGTACTGGAGTTTCAGCTTTAGCATCATTCCTTCCAAAGAAATCGCAGGGCTGATCTCCTTCAGAATGGACTGGTTGGATCTCTTTGCAGTCAAGGGACTCTCAAGAGTCTTCTCCAACACCACAGTTTAAAAGCATCAATTCTTCGGCACTCAGCCTTCTTCACAGTCCAACTCTCACATCCATACATGACCACAGGAAAAACATAGCCTTGACTAGACGAAACTTTGTTGGCAAAGTAATGTCTCTGCTTTTGAATATGCTATCTAGGTTGGTCATAACCTGCCTTCCAAGGAGTAAGAGTCTTTTAATTTCATGGCTGCAGTCACCATCTGTAGTGATTTTGGAGCCCAGAAAAATAAAGTCTGACACTGTTTCCACTGCTTCCCCATCTATTTCCCATGAAGTGGTGGGACCGGATGCCATGATCTTCATTTTCTGAGTATTGAGCTTCAAGCCAACTTTTTCACTCTCCACTTTCACTTTCATCAAGAGGCTTTTGAGTTCCTCTTCACTTTCTGCCATAAGGGTGGTGTCATCTGCATATCTGAGGTTATTGATATTTCTCCCGGCAATCTTGATTCCAGCTTGTGTTTCTTCCAGTCCAGCGTTTCTCATGATGTACTCTGCATATAAGTTAAATAAACAGGGTGACAATATACAGCCTTGATGAACTCCTTTTCCTATTTGGAACCAGTCTGTTGTTCCATGTCCAGTTCTATCTGTTGCTTCCTGGCCTGCATACAAATTTCTCAAGAGGCAGATCAGGTGTTCTGGTATTCCCATCTCTTGAAGAATTTTCCACAGTTTATTGTGATCCACACAGTCAAAGGCTTTGGCATAGTCAATCAAGCAGAAATAGATGTTTTTCTGGAACTCTCTTGCTTTTTCCATGATCCAGCAGATGTTGGCAATTTGATCTCTGGTTCCTCTGCCTTTTCTAAAACCAGCTTGAACCTAGCATATAGTTCAGTTCAGTCACTCAGCCGTGTCCAACTCTTTGCGACCCAATGAATCGCAGCACACCAGGCCTCCCCGTCCACCACCAGCTCCCGGAGTTCACTCAGACTCATGTCCATGGAGTCAGTGATGCCATCCAGCCATCTCATCCTCCGTCATCACCTTCTCCTCCTGCCCCCAATCCTTCCCAGCATCAGAGTCTTTTCCAATGAGTCAACTCTTTGCACGACGTGGCCAAAGTACTGGAATTTCAGCTTTAGCATCAGTCCTTCCAATCAACACCTAGGCCTGATCTCTTTTAGAATGGACTGTTGGATCTCCTTGCAGTCCAAGGGACTCTCAAGAGTCTTCTCCAGCACCACAGTTCAAAAAGCATCAATTCTTCAGTGCTCAGCCTTCTTCACAGTCCAACTCTCACATCCATACATGACCACAGGAAAAACATAGCCTTGACTAGACAAAACTTTGTTGGCAAAGTAATGTCTCTGCTTTTGAATATGCTATCTAGGTTGGTCATAACTTTCCTTCCAAGGAGTAAGCGTCTTTTAATTTCATGGCTGCAGTCACCATCTGCAGTGATTTTGGAGCCTGCCAAAGTAAAGTGTGACATCTATTTCCCATGAAGTGATGGGACCAGATGCCGTGATCTTCATTTTCTGAATGTTGAGTTTTAAGCCAACTTTTTCACTCTCCTCTTTCACCTTTATCAAGAGGCTCTTTAGTTCCTCTTCACTTTCTGCCATAAGGGTGGTGTCATCTGCATATCTGAGGTTATTGATATTTCTCCCGGCAATCTTAAGACTTTAATAATAACAGTTGAATAAGGAATGTTTTTGTTGTGTTGCTAAGTCCTGTCTGACTCTTTTGTGACCCCATGGACTGTAACCCACCAGGCTCCTCTGTCCATGGAATTTCCCAGGCAATTATACTGGAGTGGGTTGCCATTTCCTTCTCCCAGGGATCTTCCCGAACCAGGTATCCCACTCACAACTCCTGCATTGGCAGATGGGTTTTTTATCACTGAGCCACCAGAAAGACCTGAATAAGGAATAATTAACCTTTGAAAAGAATACAGTGAATTAAGTGTTTATTTCCATCATCTCATTTGGTTCTCTCAACAAATGGTGATGTTCCCTGTTTTTGATATCTACTGTGTATATGATGTCATCCTTGAAGGAGCTTGGGAGAAGGATTCAACAAGGCTCTGTGTGTACTCATTTGTAATTTCCTGTGTGCCTACAGTTATTTCAGAATGAAAAGTTTTAAAAAGTGGTAATGTCAATAGGCCAAATATGTCAATTTCCATTTACATTTGAGAAAAGTAAGGGTTAGAGACTAAGGTCATTTGTGTAAATTCATAAATGCATGAAACAGACAGTTTCAAGTACAGTCACTCAGAGGTTTTTTTATCCTCTGGATCCTCTGGATCCTACTAGCACCAAGTACCTACTGTGTTTTGTCCTTGACATATGTATATTCTAGCCCGGAGTTTCTGTGTTTATTTGTGATTGTTTTCATAACCTACAGTTGAGCAATAGGAAACAGGGTGACATTCTTAGGTCTCTCCCGTAGAACCTAGATTCTCAGTCACCCTAGGCACTCAGCTCCCTCTGTCTTTCCTTTATTCTTACTTGGTTTCCTTTTACCTATTAATTAGTTCATTGTTTTATTCTCCAATGTTTATTGAAATTGGCCACAACCTAGTTCATGCTTTGTTAACGATGGGAAAAACAAGGAGTCCATTGCAGATTCTACTCTCTGGAGCTCATGTTGTAGTAGGTGCATTCAAGTGAAGGATCAAATATAGGACAGTGCTGTAACGTCTGTTTTGTCAATAAGCACGGGGAGCTAGGCACATAGAGGCAGCACTTCACGTGGGCTTGAAAGATGTATCAGTGCTTCTTAAAGGAGGTTATTTCTAATGCTTCTTAAAGGAGGTGGTTTCTAAACAGAACACTCAAGATTGAACATCCAGAGAGAACTGGGTCCATAGCAGGACTGGGCTGATAAGATCGAGTGGTGTGGGGTGAGAGCAGTTGAAAGAAGGGGGATCCTGTGCAACACCCTGAGACAAGGGAGAGCAGGATTAGGAAGAAACATCCAAGGAGCAGGTATACCTCTACTCAAAGGTCACTGACCCATGCCTTTCAGCTCTGAAAACACGATAGTCTCTCATTCTCCCACCTGAGACACTGGCAGAGCAAGATACTTGGGGAGGGTGGACCTCGTTGTTGCCTGTTGCCAAAGATTGGCATGCTCTTCTCCACTGCGTCTATGCGGTCTTTGACACCAGTACTGAGGCGCTGATGAGGAAATGTCTTCACTTTTCTTTCCTGGAATGTGAAGAGACTATGAAAATTTGGGAGGAAGAGGGTGGCAAGGAACAAACACAATCTTTCGATTTCAAAGAAATCTATTAAACTTTTTCTCCTGTTTTCTGTTTTTATTATGTTTAGGTAAGTGAAACCGATTTTTGCAACACAACTGTGATCACCAGACTGCCTCATGTATGGTGACTGTCTCGAACATTCCACACAGTGATATCTTCCATCACCTCTGATTCGTGAGTCTTAACTCTGAAGGGTTAAATAATTTATAAATAATCTAGGGTTGAGTAATATTTAAATGACTGTATCTATATTGCCATATAATGCTTAACTGTACCCTTCTTTAAGGTAAGTGAACCTAATTCAGATCTCGATTTTATGCAGAGAAGCACTGACGGAAATATTATTTCCTTTCTAGCAATATCTTTAGTGGCTCTATTAAAGAACATTCTTCTCTCAAGAATTTTTCCTCGTTTGATTCACATTAAAAATTTGGGGGTGTCTCTCTTATCATTTGAGGCATAGCTCTCCGTATTGTTGCTACTTCTGTTTTGTCACTTTCCTCCATAAAAGATAATCTCAAAAGTATGGAATTGGTATGATTTTTGGTGTACTCTGGTGTCTAAAGTATTAAAATTCATGGCTTCTTTTCCATCGCATTATCCAAATCTGCTTGGAGGTTAGGGGTTTTAGGCTGGAAGAAAATGAGTTCTTAGCAGTGCAGTGGAGAGTAGGATTTAGTTGGCAAGATGGGAGATAAATAGTAAAAAGAGAGAAAAGAATAGTTGGGACTTATTAAATATTTGAACAGTGACTGCTCCTGGAAAATTGGCTGTGACTTCTCTTGGCCTCTGGCCTGGGCTTGTCCATTTTCTTGGTTTTTTATACTTAGCGATTCTTCAATTTCTTATTCTGCTTTCCAATTCAGTTTTCATTTTCTGCATTAGCCATGCTGTGTTTGACTATTTGCATTTACTGAGGATATCGCCAATGTTCCAGTGGACTGAATTGTGTGTATCTGGTATGTAATTCGGTACAGGCACCCCTACCTCTGCAGGGAGGCAACACACCTCCTTATTTTTAACAATTATCCTAGCTGATGGAGCTCGGCAAGCCAGCCCCTCTGCTCACTTGATGGGCACGGATTTTCTGAGGGGCTGCTGATTGCCTGTTTGAGTCCTGTCATCAATATCCAGGTGTGAAATTATTAATTACAAAGCACAATGGAATGGTCTTGCAGGAAAAGACTGAACAGCTTTCCTTGAAGGTCACTGTTGGAATTGGCCCTCTGTGATACATTATTATGAACTAAACATTTCATTTTGTTCCATTGTTAGTTGAGTGCTTCGTTCAGTGTTTTATTATTGTGTGTCAAAATGGGCCTTGCTATATATGGAAAAGGTAGGATGGTAGTATTGCTGTGCTTTATGTAGCTTTGAATTTCAGAAGTGGAAAGGACCAAAGCACCTCTGTCGTAAGAGTCAAAAAAAAAAGATAGATTAAATGGGCATAGTGGTAGTTACTTTCTGAAGTCAAGGTGAGTATGTTAAGAACAAAATTTCACAGATAATAAATGGTAGCGGATATAAAGAAATGATGATGCTGATAACGACCCTGGTGGCAGTGGTGATGGTAATGATGTTCTGAGCCTGGAAGTATCAATGCCAGAGCTTCTTTTAGGTACTTTTGTGTGTGTGTCTGTACCATTTCCCAGTACATGTAGACGACCACCTAACACATAATTTTCACTGCCAAGCTTGGTTTTGTTTTCGAAAGTATTATGCATAGTAATGATGGTTATATTATTAGGTTATTAGTCATAGGTTCTCAGTGGAAAAGATTCAGTTGTGATTTTATAATTATCAGACCTACCATGTCCTAATGAAGTAACTTCTGAAGTGTGACTACTGGACTCTCAGCTGGGCTCCTGTGGTTGCCACCTGGGCAGGTGAACCAATGAATGGGAAAAAAGGACAGGTCCAGAATGAAAATGATGAGGCCCTTCTAGCATTTACTTCTCCCCATTCTTCTAGAAAACAGTGACTTTCTTGTCAAGATTTATCTCCATATCTTTGCCATATTCTCACCTCCTCTGTTGGCAAGGATACTAATAGATAATAGCTAACATGTATCTTGTGCTTCTTCTGTGTCAAGCACCGTTCTAAGTTTTTTATATATGTTACTTCATTTCATCTTTACAGTAAGTATATCATTAAGGTACTGTTATCAATCTCATTTTTTAGATGAGAAACTTAATCATGGAAAATTTTTCATTTGTTCAAAATACTTGGTTTCCAGGTCTGTGTTCTAAACTATAAATGTTGATCACAAGACTGACTGACTTAGAATTTCCTTACTTCTAAACTCACTTACTCTGTTGATACCAGTGTTATTATCAGCATAATAATTTCACTATCATTGTAAACCTCATCCTAAGCTTTATATCCCAGGTAAGATAAACACCTTATCTCATTTAACTTTCACAAAAAAAATAAAGACTCTATTGGTTTTTCCATTTTATAGTTGAAGAAACCAGTCAGAGGCATGACACAAGTCTGTATGTACAGCTGGAGAGGGGTAGTACCTGATTTGGAGACACGAAGGCCACACCTTTACCAACTGTGGCACACTAATCCTTAAGCAACATTGCATAGAATATCCTTCGTATGCTGTGACTACTCTGGTGGCATAGAAGGATGCAGTGGGAATTTCTGTGCTTCAGGAATGTGTTCTCTTTGTGGTCTCCCAGCTTGGTGTGATATGTATCCCTTTGTCGAATAGCTCTGTGAGAGAGCCTTGGTCCATGTATACAGGACCATAATGACAATAGGCAGTCAGTAGATTGTATGTAATTGCTGATCATTCGATTATGCTGAGCAAGCTTCTTTTGAGTGACTGGATAGCGCTATTCATTTCATTATGTAATTCAGTGTTGTGCAGGTCTGTGCTAGGATGTATCTGTCATTTGGGTGTATCTCCAGCATGTTATGGTTCCTCTGACAGTCCAGAATGGGAGAGAAGCAAAGACCATGTGAAGAAAGATTCCCTTTTTCAGTATCACCCAAGAGAACTTATAAATCCTCATTACTTCCTTTCTTTTGATTATTTTTTCTATGTGGAAACTTTCAAAGCAACTGAATTTGGATTCAAAAGATACACTTCCACAAAATACTATTCTTTAGTTAATGTCTGGACACCTGTAAACTGAATCCTTTGAGTAGAAAGTTTTGATACTTCTTAAAACAAAACAAAACAACTCTGCTGGTTAATTTACACATTTGTTGGAATGAGTTTATAAAATCATTTCTCAAAGCGGTTTGTGTCAGGTCATGGAGAATGAGATCATGAAGGTCTGGTTTCTGGGGAAGTTTGGGAGCAAGGGCCCTGCTGGAAAGGAAAGGAGGAAAGAGGACTAAATGGTGAGGTAGGAGGCATTTTGCCTACTACACAATTTCCCTGGGGCCAAGTCTGTGTGCATTGTTTTTGTCATGCTTTCTGTCTTTTTGAGTAAGGGAAAAGGTTTCTGGTAATAATGATCTGCTCTCAGAAAGTATATGTATGATGAAATTGCCCGCCTCAGGCTACCTGTATTGATTGCTTTCGGGAAAACGTGTGATGAGCTGGGAATGCATCTTGGCATTACATTATGCTGTTTTTTTCCAAACTCAGTTTATTTTTCTCAGTTCTCCTGGCTTTCTAGAGGTCAGGGTAGGGGTGGAAGTATAGTAGAACTGATAATAAGGTAGATGGATGTATGTGTTTCCATAGTTTTAAGACTGAAAGTAAAATCCTTCAACCAATGATGTAAAAGTGCTTTTAAAACTTCATAGTAGTACACACATATTGGTTACTTCTATGGGTTTTATCATTTCCTCTCATACTAGAGACTGAAGGAAGTCCGTAGAAACCATACTTATAGTCATGTGTAGAAATGTTCTACCTGCGTTTGGAGATGTTTGATATGTGGCAGTTTTAACGACTGGAAGAGAAAGGGATTCTCATTTGTCTTGTATTTTTATGAAGTGGAATAATGATAAAGTGATCACACATAGATACATATTTTGTAAAACTAACGCACTGATCTAAACATAGTCAACTGATTTTTTTTTTTGAAGGACTCATTATGCACAAGCACATGAATTTTCCCCTAATACCAAAGTGATTAATACCTGATACTCTGTTGAGGGATTATAAATTTTCTTTAATCTTCACTTATGAAATGTGTTGGGTGTTCTCCAGTTAGTCAGTATCCTTCAAGTTGAGATGGAGAATTGAACCTAGAGTTTCAGATGTTGTCTGGCCAGGGCAACTCAAATTTACACAATGAAAAACTGCTCCAGAAACAAATAACAGGTATTGTGTCTGATCCCTAGAGGAAGATACTTTTTTCACCATACCTCAAGCTGCTGCTGCTGCTGCTGCTGCTAAGTCACTTCAGTCGTGTACGACTCTGTGCGACCCCATAGACGAAGCCCACTAGGCTCCCCTGTCCCTGGGATTCTCCAGGCAAGAACACTGGAGTGGGTTGCCATTTCCTTCTCCAATGCATGAAAGCAAAAAGTGAAAGTGAAGACGCTCAGTCCTGCCCGACTCTTAGCGACCCCATGGACTGCAGCCTACCAGGCTCCTCCGTCCATGGGATTTTCCAGGCAAGAGTACTGGAGTGGGGTGCCATTGCCTTCTCCTAGGCTGTAGAAAATAGTTGTCATGGTTGATGTGTACTTGTGCACTGCGGTTAGATAGTCTCTCTTAGTATCCTGCTCCTCCACTTACCAACTCAGTGACTTGGGGAAAAATCACTTTACCTCTTTACTGTGGAGATTAAGAAAATAATTCATAGAAATCACTCAGAATAGTCTCTGGTCAGTAGTAAGTGCTCAAGAAATACTCTTGTAATTAAGATCCAAGCAGGATTCTAGAAGAGATTCTCACATACCTTTTAGGGTCTTTTTGATCATCACTGTTAGCACCAATGCCATCATCATTCTATAGGAAAAGTAGCTCCTCTGGGGCCTTTCTGCTTCTGACAGTGGAGATGGCTCTACAGATTAATTATGGAGCTTTGCTTCTGCCAGGCGCCACATTTTTAACATTCATATTTCTTCCTGAAGGAAAAAGAAATATTTTTGACTTGAGTTTTTAAACTATAATATTTAACTGCTGGTTTGCACAATTAATCAAGTGTTTTCATAATCTGGTTACTCTCTTGGACTTGTAGAATTTCAAATTAGGGAGGCTAGAATTGTAAATTACTTTTGCCTATCCAAGCTGGTCCATATGTGTTAAGGGAAGCAGAAAAAAATAGAGGAATAACTTAGACTGTGAAAGGGAAAAAATTCCACAGTTCAGAATTTCTTCAGTTATTTGGTTACTTTGAATTTAAGATTGAATGTGAGTGATTTACCTTCACAGATGCATATTGTACAATACAGAATCGAATTTATGAGGATCACAGGTCATTTGAACTCAGATTTACGTCTTGTTGAGCCCTTCATCTCATGCTGGAATCTTCATCTAGTGATCATCTAACCTGTGTTGGGATACCTCCCTCATTCCCAAGAGATCTTCATTCTTTCTTTGGATGAGTCCATTAGAAAGCGCTTTCTTCTTAAGACCCATGTTCTCTCTTCCGGTAATGTTCATCTTTAGTCCTTCTCTTCAATCACAGGGCCATCAACCCAGGCTTTAAAGTTATATTTTAAAACATCAAATATACGTATCCCTGTCATTCTTACTATGATGTGTTTCATATTCACCAAACGATTTGACTAATTTCACCAGTTCTCAATATATCATGTAATTAACCCCTTGGAGTTTTACCTGCTAATCCTAAACAGCTAAAGAGCTGAGTGACCCTACTCCTCAGAGAATGCAGTCTTAGCATTGTCATGGGGGGCATAGGGCAGACATATTGCTTCAAGTCCCCAGTAGCCTTCTGATTCAATTTTTATAGGGCCAAGTTATCTCAGGACAAATAACTACGGATGTTGCCTTCTTCAGAAAAGTATCACAGGACTATACTTCTTTGGAAATCAGTTTTATTTCTTGACTTAACATAGTTACCTTTTATTTTCTTGAGAAAGCTTTTCCCTGAAGAGCCTCTGGTTTGAACATTGATTTCAGATTACAAAAACAAAAACGGAGGAGAAGAAGAGAGAGGCAAGTGAATAAGGGAGCAGAGGAGAAGAAGTAATTCAAACTTCTTTGATGGAGAACTGACCTAAATCTGTAACTCAGAGAGTAAAATGATTTAAGCAAAAGAACCTCCTTGATTTTCAGTAGTAACTTGGGCTCTTTATACATGGTGAGTATTTTCTAAGGGCTTTATATAAATTCACTCTCCTAGTCCTCCCTAAGGGAGAAGGCAATGGCAACCCACTCCAGTACTCTTGCCTGGAAAATCCCATGGGCGGAGGAGCCTGGTAGGCTGCAGTCCATGGGGTCTCGAAGAGTCACACACGACTGAGCGACTTCACTTTCACTTTTCACTTTCATGCATTGGAGAAGGAAATGGCAACCCACTCCAGTGTTCTTGCCTGGAGAATCCCAGGGACGGGGGAGCCTGGTGGGCTGCTGTCTATGGGTCGCACAGAGTTGGACACGACTGAAGCGACTTAGCAGCAGCAGCAGTCCTCCCTAAAACCATTTGAAGTAGGTTAATCATCTTCATTACTGTAATTGAGGCAATGGAGATAGGCAGAAATCAAGTAAGTCACTTTAAAATCTCTCAGCTACAAAATATTGGAGTTGGGATTTCATCCCAGGGAGTGTTGTTCCAAAGACTGTAGTTTTTAACATCACCCCCACCAACAACAATGGCTAATATTTTTTGATCACTGCCTAAGTATCAGCCACTCTTCTAAATATTTTGCCTCACAAAAACTCCCTGAAACTGAGCATTATTATTATTATTGCCTACAGGTAAAGAAACAGAGAAACACGTATGTTAAATCACTTCCCACACTAACACATCTAGTTATTGGTCGACCTAGGATTTGAATCCAGCCTTGGCACACTATGCTGGAGAGAGAAATCTGAGCCAAGACCCTCAGGATGAGTGCGTGTTCTAGTGGATAAAAAGACTCACCATAAGCAGTCAGCATATACAGTAATCAGAAATGGTTTAAGAATACTCAGTGATATATTCATGAGTAGAAATTATTGTAGTGCAATCTGGTTATACAAGTGCATACAGGATGCTGAGTAGTGTGTCTGAGAAAGGAGGGCATAAGTGTTCTCGTAGTAAGTTTACATGGAAGACACGTGTAGCAAGCAATTGGAAAAAATTAAGGAAGATAGAGAAGGTTTGAAGAGCCATCACTTACCTAGTCAAGCTGCCTTAAGAAGATGATGATAGTAATGGAACTGGGGCAGTGCAGAAGTATCTAATTCAGCTTGAACTTGAATCAGTACAGGATCAGGAATCCTGAGAAACTGTCTGCCCAGACATTCTCAGAGTGTTCACTTTCTTCCCCTTACATCTTTCTTTCCTCTGCCAATTTTTGGTGTTATTTTTATCCCACTTTGATCTTGGGAATTGTAGTCAGAGACTCAGCAATAGTGTAGAAGAAAGTCTCTCCTCCTCTCCATCTCCCTCAATCCTAGTCTTTTTTTTTTTTTTTCTGACATGACTCCATGGTTACCCAAATACTCAGTCTCCCAGATTTCCCTGAAGAAAGAGGGGATTTACTATGTCCAAGTCTTTGCATAGTCAGTTTTGCATTGGATCTGCTGATTATAATGTAACTTCTGCATCAACTGCCCTCCACTTTCTTTTAACCCCTTCTGTCCTTCATCTTTGAACATGCTTCACCTGTGAAACTCAAGCCAGACTTCTCCTTCTTTGGGTCCACTCTTCATTTAATTAACTGTGCCTTAAGTTCTCACACCTTTTTAAGAATGGATTTCACAAAAATAAAATTGATATAATAATCTCAAAGGGAAGTCCATTGTATTGAAAGAAAATTACCTTTCTTTAATTACCTTCTTGAAAATATGTCAAGGTTGTTCTTTGTCATGCTAGAATTTGGGAAATGCTGAATTGATATCCCTATAGGTGTGCTGAGATGCCTATAACCTTTTACAATCATTATAAAATAACCTCTTAGCAAAAGCTGTTTCTTAAGGATTTGTGGTTGTACCTGGCCTAGTCATATCATTGTTTCTACAGCTTAAAGCAAAGAGGTCATAGTCTCATAGATTATGAGTGTTTGGGAGCTGTTGAGATCATTAAGTCTTCGTTTTCTTTTCACATGACTTGAGGGCCATGTGCCATCTTACATAGGTTACCTAAAGCTAGTTATTTCTCATTTTTATTTAACAAGTGTTTATCCTTACTATATGTCAGCCCCTGTGTTAGGTCTAGGGTTTGCAAAGAAGACTAAAGTGGCATCTTTGCCCTTGGGTATTTGCTAGCTCAACTTGACTTCTACTGCCTGCCTGCCTCGTGGATATTATTATTCACTGCATCTCATTGCCTCTCATACCTCAGCTGAGACTTACTAACCAGGTGAGGCCCAGAGAACCCATGCATCAGAGGAAAGGGTGATGAAAAATTACTGAGTGCCTATTATGTGTAGGCTTTTTACGTGCTGTATCAGTTTTTATTATCAAGGAAACCTTTTGAGTAGATATGGCTTTCAATAATTTACAGTGAGACAGCTACCCAAGAGAGGTTTGTCTAAGGTTTCTCCTAGACAGCCTTAGGACTGTTCCCAAGATTTGTTTGTCCTGATATTTTGTTGCATCTAGACGCCTTGAAAAGAGGGTAATATAAAGATCTAATTTATAAACCTAGTAGAGGCTGAGCCAACTTGGTTTACATTATGTATAATCTTTATATTTACATAATTATGCTTTGTCTTAACCTCCTTATCTTTCACTTGCTGCTCTACCTAAGTCTTTACAAAGCTTGTTTGTTTGTTTGTTTTTAGTCAGTAGGTAGGTAGATGGGTTTCAGTTCACATTTTACTCTTTAGCAAAAAACAATGTGAACCATTCTCCCTACATAGTTACTTCCTTCCTTATCACTCTGTCTTCTTTCCATCTTGTAATGTTTAGCGCACTCATTGCAATCTGAAATGATCTCATATAATTGTTTATCTGTTTCCCCCAAAAGAATGTAAGTTCTTGAAAGCAGAGAACGTGACTGATATAAACAGATGTATTCCTAACACGTAGCATAATATCTCACAGAGAATATGCCCTCAGTAAAATTGTTGGAGAAATGAATGTATTTTCAGATAAAATTAACATTATTACTCATTTTTTATTAGAATATCACATTATCTTTGAAAATTCTTGACATTCTTGTTTTCATATTGTTAGGTGTATGTTTCTCAAGAGTTGTGCAGTGTTTCATAGTTTTTAGAAATAAAAAAAATAGTAATTTTATATTGTGCAAGACATAATTATTTAGGAGACATATAAGCCTGAGGCAGAATAAAAATTCCTGTGCGTAGCAGATTGCCATCTTTTAAGAATTCACCTTTATACATTTATCTTAGGATGATGAATCTTCCACGTTTGAGAAATGGCATTTACTTAAGGTGACCAGGCTAATCAGAAAAATTATGTACTCAGTTTCTTCTAAGTAAATGGCAACCTGGATGCAATTCTCCTTTGTGGTCAGCAGGGGTCTCAAAAACCTTTTTACCCACCAAATGTCTTTTAGAAGATATTTATGGATAGATACTTTGTTATTGTTAACAAAATGGCACACACATACTCTAAAATATAAATGTAATTCAAAAAGTCTCTCTTTTAAAGTGATACATTGTGGGCTTTTTTCTTATTAGCATTAATAACTTATGTTGTGTTTACCTAGCTCTAAATTGGTAAGCCTATCTTAACAAATATCATCAGAAAGCATCATGTGGGAATAGTACCGATTTATTTGTGTTTCTAATTGGATTGACAATTTCAAAGTTCTTAATATATTTCTTGTCTTTAAACATGTCCGAGGAATTGCATGAAATGACTAGGATTGGTATGAAAACAGCCTGCAACTGTTCAGTCTGTCTCTTTCTGAATTATTCAGTGACTTGTTTGGGAGTAGCTATTGTGCTTGTCTTTTAGAAAATGTCCTCTGCTTAGCTGAGCTAAGATTTGTCAGGCACAGTACCAGCCTC
Source organism: Bos indicus x Bos taurus (assembly GCF_003369695.1). NCBI lineage: Eukaryota > Metazoa > Chordata > Mammalia > Artiodactyla > Bovidae > Bos > Bos indicus x Bos taurus. Next base: position 62,327,875 of record NC_040076.1, on the reverse strand, counting down.
CCTGCCACGCATAATTGCAGTCCTGCATTCAGCAAGGGTAGCAGAGGCTCCAGCAGCATATGAACCTCTGCTCCACTGTATCCTGCTAGTTGGTGCATTTCCAAACTTCTCTCCATTCCATAGCAAGTAAGAAAGAAAAATCTGCCCCACAGACCATTCCTTTCTAGGATTTATTTGCCCTAAGGCATCCATGTATGTTTGCTTGTCATTCACAGTGCTTGACACCCTTTCTTCAAGTTGCTTGATTTTCACCCCTATAACCAATGGGCATGCAATGATCATTATAAACATTAGCATCTCCAAAGCACATTTATACATTTACTTCCGTAAGTTTTGTGATAAGACATTGTCCCAAATTAAGTGTTGATTGTTGTTGTATCCCAATTGTACTACACGTATCTCTGTATTGTTGGGTAGAAAGATGGATAGACATTTGCGTTGATGTAGGTAGAAACCAGCACAACATTGTAAAGCAACTTTCCTCTAATTAAATAATAAATTTAAAAAACTTATAAAACCAATTAGATTTAAGATGAAAAAAGATGGATAGATGAATAGATGGGTAAGCGGATGGATGGATAAATAAATATATATATAATATGTTTATAATGTGTGAGGGACATATATGCATACTATATAAATAATATACATTATATACACACATATACTACATGTTACTGTATATACACACATATATATTTATACAAATGCATACTATATATACTCTATATTTCTATATTTATCAATTTGTCCATTGATATGATAAAGTCTAGGGATACTATGAATTGATTATTAACTAGGGAGACAGTGTCTCCCTCTGTGTTGACCACTGAACTAAGTGAAGAAGGTTAAAAAAACCAACCTTTAACCCTTATCATTTAAGTAAGTTTATAGAGCTAGAATATGAGAATCGTGTAAGCACTTAAAAATGACATGTATCGATAATAAATTCGGACAATGTGTAAAGCGCATACGTGCTGAGAAAAAAGAAATGGCAGCACCATAGTACTAAGGTGGGATTCCTAATGGAAGATATCCCAAAAAAAGAGTGCTATGAGCCCAAATTTGAAGCAGTGAGTTAGTCGCAGGTTGTCTCAGAAGGAGAATGTTTCTGTTGAGAAAGAAAGAAGAAAAAGCAGGACCTGCAGGGACGAGGTTGGAAGCAAGCCTGAAGGATGTGAGAGAGCCTTAGCTTGCATTCCTATCTTGGGTCTCCTAACCTTTCTCATCCTTGACAGGATATGGGTTCAGACTGTGACTTAGACTCTCATGAAGAATGAATGAGTCAAGAAGCACTGACTGAAAACTCATTGCCAGTTCATTCATTCATTTATGCATTTACCCAGCTGCTCTCTCCCTTGCCCACTACACTTAAGGTATACCTCAGACTCTTTTCCTTCCTAGGGCTCTTACACATGCTCTTCTTTTCATGTAAATGTTTTTGTGTTTCTTCACATGATGGATGCACTTTTCTTTCTCAGGTCCTAATTGTTTTAATTCATCAAAGTGACTTTTCGTCACCACATTTTGTCACTACACCCTGAATATTTCTCAGAAACCTCATAATTTACAATTATTTTATGCATTTGTTCACCTACTTATTATTTATCTTTCCTAGGAATTTGCAAATCTATGAAAGCTGGAGTAACATCTGTTCCCCTCACCACTGTGTGCTCATGGCCCAAGACAGTGCCTGGCACATAGTATGTACTCAATAAATATTGCTGTGGATGACTGTGTGTCTGGATGGGAAAAAACATTGAGAGCAAATATGAAGAAATTCAAATTAGAAAAGTATTTTTACAAGAGTCCAATATGAAAATTGAATCTAGATTTACTGTAGCCATGACTTGAAACATAACAGTTTCAAGTGCTTATATATTTAGAAACTGGGTTCTGTATTGAAAATATACATGGGTTGTAGATATATTTTAAGTATAAACTTATACAGATATTTACTGGGGCATGACTCCATATTTCCCAGAAGTGCAACTTCCAAAAAGAAAAAAAAAGATATATGCTATAGTATTTAAAGGCTCTTGGGGATATTGGAACCAATTTTAGAATGCCTTTGTCTTACAAGATTAATATTCTCATCTTTATAATGCTCTTTCTAACATATAACGTTTGTCATCATTGGCAGCAATATCAGCATCATGAATATTTATTAATTACTCTACAAGGAGTTGTATAGTATGGTTTAGAAGTAATCCCTGCCTGTGTGGAACCTTGCAAGCTATAACAAATGACGTTTGTATGGGTGACAAGGTGAATTTCTATGAACCAGCAAATGTCCATCAACAATTAACATACTAGTAGATTATGCCTGTGTCGACACTTCCAGTCTCAATAGATGTTTTCCCTCATTATCCAATGGTTGTTATTGAGTGATTAGTGCTATCCTGTGTATCAGAGTAGTTGTTTGTTGAGGCAAGTAAAGTTGTAAATTAAGTATGTGCTTCCTTCCTTCTTTGTTCCCAAGAATAATTTCTGTTTTTTATTCCTGTGCTGAAGAGAACATGAGTTCCATCAGGACAGGGAATTGGCTTATTGGGTTTATAGCTCCATCTCCATCTTGCAGCATCTTGCAAGTTAGGGTTCAATATGTATGTGTTAAACAATGAAAAACGTTCATATTTTTCCACTAAATAATGAGTGCCTACCATGTGCAGACTAATATGCTAGATGCTTTACGTATATTGTTGACTCTTGAACAACATGGATTTGAAGTGTGCAGGTCCACTAAAATGTGAATTATTTTTTCCCATAAATATTACTGTACTACTACATGATCTGAGGTTGGTTGAATTCATAGATAAGAACTGTAGATACGGAAGGACCATGGATAACGAGAGCCAGTCATAAGTTAAAAGTGGATTTTCAATGCCCTTAACACGTTATTCAAGGGTTCCTCATATTATCTTATTTAATCCTCACCACACATCTCCAGTTTTGTGATGTTACTGTCCCATCTTACAAATAAGTAGACTGAGTTTTAATAAGTTCATCTTGCCTGTGAGTAAACACCCAGTCAATGATGGAGAGAGTGTTAAGCTTCAGGATACTTTTTTTTTTTTTTACTTTACAATATTGTATTGGTTTTTCCATACATCAACCTTACTGACAGTATTAGAACAAGAGACATTTAGAAGTTGACACAATACAGATTCATACATGACAGAGGCTTACTTTGTTGATATTCTATAGTAAGTAAGAGAAAGATAAAGTTCAATAATGTCTCCTAAAACTGTCCAGAAAGGCAAAATGAACCATTTTGTCAAATCCTAGACCTATGGATTACGAATAAACTGCATCATGTAATTCCAAATAAACTTTTATTGGAGAAGAGGAGCATGGTGCTTGACAGAATATTAGCTATGAAGATACAAGACTAAATGGATTCCCAGTTCTATTTCTTTACAACTGTATAGCTTGGTTTCTCTGTGTCTCGGTTTCCTCACCTATAAAAATGGAGATTAACTGTGACTGATAAACACTTCATTTTCAGTGTATTATTTATCACAGAGGCTGGTATACATTAAATGCTGAATATATGTTAAATACTATCATGATTCATTCTATTTCCAAAATAAGGAAGACATGACAAATGTCCTCCAATTTCCATGAATAAACATCTATTTCAAACCTCACAGGATGTTTTTTGAAGATGCTGTGTCTGTCTCTATGTCTCTGTCTATGACGATGTGGATAGCCTGGAGTTATAACAGATTTTCAATGATGAATGCTTTAGTTAGACCAATAAAATTGTCTTTCCCGTCTTATGTTGAAAGTACTTGATTGTGTGCTTTTTGCAGAGAATGTGTTATATATTCCATTCACAGTAAATTAGTCAGGAGGTTTAGAGCTGCCAGTTGGGCCAGCAAAGAACAGTTTATTACTTCAGAAAAAACAGCCCACAAAAATATTTCAATCACTGCTAGTCATTTTTGTCTATAAACAGCCTAGAACTCTGCCCTCCTTTGTCACAAGTGACACCAGCACACCAGGGGCATTTCCAGCAGTTTTAATCACAATAAAATCTCCTTTAATGAAAACCCAGTATGCATATTTCACTCATATAAAATTGTCAAAGCATCATACATTTTAAGATGGAGAACAGTCATCAGAATCCTACCATTTTAATAAATGGAATCTTATTTATTCTTCCACTCTGCCTTTTTGATTAATATTAAATCATAAACATTTTTTTCATGTAGTTACTTCTTCATAAAGACTCTTTCAGTTGGTTATATGTGTTGATAATTTGCTTATTTAATCAATCCCCTTTGAAAGATAGACATATTACTTCTCTTTTCTTTTTCATTAATTCCATTATTAAAAATCTCCCTTGTAAGCATATTTATATTTACTTATATATGTATATATATGTGTATATATGCATATATATGTGTGTATGTGTGTGTGTATATATATATATATATATATATATATATATATATATACTTCACACACACACACACACACACACATATATATCCTTCTTATAAGGTGAATTTATGAATGTGGTCTGACTTGATGAAAAGTTTGAAAACTTTTATAACACCTGAACTATGAAGCCAAATCTTCTAAAGTGTTGTCTCAGTTTGTCTGCTACAGTTTATGAAAATACCATATTTAAAATTGCTTTCTGTAATTGAGTTATTATCCTCTCATAAATATCAGCTGATATCTCAGCGTGGTGTGGGCTCTATAATACATATGCACTGAGATGTTGGGTTCATGATGTTCAATAACTCAATTGTAACTGTTCTTGTATAAAAGAATTTTTCCAATTAGCCTTTGCTCCTTTAGCTATTGATATCTTTATTTTATTCATATGAATGGAACATTTACATAATATAAACCTTAAAATTTTAATATTTTCTGTTAATTTTCCTATCTTCCATTTTATATTGCAATTTTCCTTTATTAGAAGTTATTTTTTACATAGAAAAATAGATTGACTTCTTCCTTTTAGATTTCTTTTAAAGTCTTAGAAATTTCAGTTTCTCTACAAACCTGCTAAGTATTATATGTATACTCTGCTACATTTTTTTACCTAAAGAAATTATTTGGGTATATGGTATAAAATGAGTATCTTCTTTTTCAAATGAAGTGCTAAACCCTTTTCTTAGCATCATTTATTTAATTACATTTCCCTAAACATTGTTTCATGATGCTTACTTTGTCATATATTATATGCTTGTATATAATTGGATCTCTTTACAGGCCTTCTAAAAACAGGATTTGACCTATATAAAATTATGATGACCGAACATAGCTCTGAGATGTTGATTGAATGCTTCTACATTGTATCTTCTCTATGGCAGGTTGTTAACGTTTGAATGCTTTATAGAACTGAATTCTTAAAAAAGACGTTGGTGAGTGCATTGGAAACCTTTTAAAATGGCTGTAATTAGCTACTCTGGGAGAATATTATAGGTTTTGATGGGCCCCTCAGTGGCAGTTCCACTGGCCTATCCTATTGACTGACAAAAGATTGTAGGGGAATATTTAATGTTGTTTTAATTAACAACTCCTAGAAGAAAATGTCAATTATCTTCTATTAGCCTGAGGCCTTATCTTTCCAAAATTTTCCCTCACCCCCTTTCAGATGGTACATAGAAAATTATTTCTTTTATTCCCCAATAGATATCCATCATCTTTTGCAAGTGAGATGAATGTTTAGCTTTTGCATCCTCAGTTAATGATGATTTTAAGTCTAGGCAAAAAAAGAAAGATATGATACTGCCTTCAAAATATCTACCTGGCAGTGATAGGAATTTAATTTTGGATATCTGTTCTCGGAAGATGAAACAGAATAGTATGACAGTCACAGAACACAATCAAATGTGTGTAAATGTGTTTGCCTTGGAAAGGAACCGTGACCAAAGTTATCCACAGGAGCAACCCACAGGAAGTGGTCTTTTAGATGCCGAATGTCAGACCTGAGACTGGAGAAGGGCAGGGTTCTAGATGCTATTTCCTGACACATGGAAACCTGGAAAGAAACAGACTTTGCCTGTCATTCTTATTTCTGTACTTACTGTGAGTGGCTTTGGGCAAATAATCCAACTTCTCTTAGCCTCATTTCATGTAACAACAGTAGGACTCACCTCATAGAATTGTCACAATTAAAACTGGAGCTCTTAACTAATTTTCTGTCACATGACTCAGTGAATGGTGACTTTAGTCATCACTGGCCATGTCGTTTTAAGGTCTAAATGCAGAGAAAATCAGGAGGATATTTCAAATAGAGACATCATTATCTCTGGACTTTTGCTCTTGCTGATATCCCTGCTTATATTGGGGAAATTATTCAGGTGTTGCAGAGTTTTAAAAAAAGGTTCTTAAATTGAGGAACTTTAAAATTTAATGCAGCATTTATAAACACATTTTTCTGTTTTCTTATTGTCAGAGAGTATGTCACTGGTTAGGAGGAAAATGCCAGCCTACAAGTTATCAGGCTCATTTATGTAACAAGGCCATTCAGATACTATAGTTCCCTGGGTTGGCCCATGGCTCATCTTTGAGAGTCGTCACCTTCCTACTTTTCTTAAACTTCTGCAACTTCAGATGCTTATCAGCTGACAAAGGATTCCTCAGTATGGAAAACAAATGATCTTTTACTTAAAAGTCAGAAAGAGGTTAGATGCTTAGGAACCTCAAACAATCCCACTTTAAGAGTTCTGTTTTAAGAGGGCTTTTTAGCAACAGGAAAAGCAAAAATTTTAATTGGGCAAATGAGCAACTAAAGAATGTGAGGGAAATTATTTAGTCCATTTTAGAAATGCAAATAATTGCATCCCTCTAATAACAGTTAACACTGTATACCTATGTTATAATAATAATAATAATTTACTGTACCTCCAGTACTGATGGAAGAACTTTATATATTAACCACCTTATATATCAAAACTGGGAGGGAGGTACTATCTTTAACTCTTCCTTACTGACAAGATGTTTACCAAGGGGAAACCTGAATTTTACCTCAGCAATCTGGCCTCAGAATAACTTCTCTTAACCCATAAATTTCCTGTCTCTCTACATTAATGTAGGTTCCACTCTTAGTAAACAAGGCCTTTGGGTCTAAACAAACTTGAGGCAGTTAGGCTGCTGTCTTGCCCAGATTTCTCCACATCTTTAACTGGGATTATTCTGCCCCTTCTCAGGGGAAGAACAGATTTGTCCAGATTTATAAAGTAGACGCCATTATCTATTCTTAAATTTCACATGTATCTTTACACTATTCCATGTTACCCAATGCCTCAGTGGTAAAGAATCTTCCTGCAGTGCAGGAGATGCAAGTTCGATACCTGGGTTGAGGAGATCCCCTGGAGGAGAAAATGGCAACCCACTCCAGTATTCTTGCCTGAAAAATCCTGTAGACATAGAAGCCTGGCAGGCTACAGTCCATGGGGTCACAAAGAGTCAGACACAACTCAATGATTGAGCACATTATCCTGGCCTTCCTCAACATTTCCCAGCGTGTCCTCAAAAAACTTGCAGGAACTATTCTGTTTGGTTACAGATTTTTTGAATGTCACTCTCCTTTATTCTTAAGACTTTGGAGTGGGCCATCCCCGCCACGGTAACCAGAGGCACTGATATAATCTCGGCTGCTGTTCCTTTCCTTTTGTTGTTTATTTGGTGCCACAGCTGGTTTACTGTGACCAGTGTTTTGTGAGAGCAATGACTTCCACGTATCACAGCTGCTCTTGAGGTCATCTTTAGAAGTTGGTTGGCACAGACTGTGAAAGAGAAAAGAGAGGCCTGAAGGGCAAACCGAAAGGAGAAAGGAGGTAAGGGACATGGAGGAGAGAAGGCAGGTGAGGAGGGAGGAACCATCAAAGGCACAGGGTGGCATCCGGTCTGCTCTGCAGATCACGTGTCCCAGGGAGTTTTCCCTGGAACACATAGCTTGGCTGACTTTTGGAGAGAGAAATGATACGAAGTCAAAGGGAGAAATGTAGATGGGAAGGTGAGTGTGATAAGCTGAAAGTGACTGTGTTGAATAAATACCTTTTTAAAAAATTGACTTGATTTCACATGAGGATCTTAAGTTGAAAAGCTCTGTTTGCTTTCTCCTTCCCTGCACGAGGCCAGTTTTATAACAAGGCCAGATAAAAAGTTGGTATTTGCAAAGTGTCTTTGAGCCTCTCCCCCTCTGATAGGGACTTAAGGAGGTGTTGGGTTTAAGGGACTGACCCCAGAGCATCAGTCTCATTATGCCCTGCTTCGTTCAGATCCCTGACAGCTCACCTCTCTCCTTGAGCCTCAGTGAGGTGAGTAATGCCGAGCTTTCATATAGCTGCATGCTCTTGTTAGGTTAAAGAACTAACTTCTAAGAATTTTTGGTAAATTCTTAAGGGAAAAAAAAAAAAGCTATGCTTACAGTACCATGGTACAGATTGCTTTTCACCAGACCACTTTCATTATAACCGGTAAAGAATCATTGAGTGATAGAGAAATTGCTGTCTAACCACTTTTTAGCAGTTGCTGGGACACTCAGAGACTAGTGACGCTATAATTAGGTCCATGGGTGATATAGTCTCAGACTGGGTTGTAAATGATAACCAGATGCCTGCCTATGCTATGATAAAGGGAAAGTATTGTAAAGAGAGGAAGGGGTGTATGTAGTCATCACACCATCATGTTAGTAATAAAAAACATATTACAATAGAACAGAAGGAGTGTAGTAGTAGTCATCCTAGTACCAGCACCAGAAGCCAGACACAAGGGTAGGCTTTTATTTTTAACTGTCACTTTAATTAAAACAAGAAAATTGAGAATCAGAAATTTGAGTAATTTGCCTTAGCTCATTCTGTATTTTAATTAGTTAGAAATAATTTACACTATTTATGCCTGACACCAAAGTCCATTTCCACCCTGCCTCTTCCTCACAAAGTCTACATGGTTCGCATAAAAGGTTCAGTAGCACAGTAAAGAAGGAACGAAGGGATGACTCAACTGATGCTTAAAGAATGCCTGTCTTCAAAGGCCTTAGCTGCTTCCCTGGTGTCTCAGACAGTGAAGACTCTGCCTGCGATGCGGGAAACCCAGGTTCAGTCCCTGGGTCTGGAAGGTACACTGGAGAAGGGAATGGCTACCCACTCCAGTATTCTTGCCTGGGAAACCCAATAAACAGAGGAGCCCAGTGGGCTACAGTCATGGGGTCACAAAAAGTCAGACACGACAGAACAACGAACACTTTCACTTTTCACGGACTATGTAATCATAGTCACTATCGTAGTCATTCTTGTCCAAAGGTGGACAGACCTCAGAGAGCCCATCTTATCCTTCTGACTCTGGTTGCAGCTGTAGTGTTTGCAAAGAAGCATGCATAGGCGTGATACGTCAGTACATCTGGGAAATAGTGTGGCCAACCAAGTCATTCCTTGACAAAAAGAAATAAGTAATTATTTCATGAAAAAAAAAATCCAAATATGCCCCAGTTCTTTCTGCAGCCTTTCCAGAACTCAAGGGGAAACCATGTTTAGTCTCATATTGAAATAAGGGAACATTCAGCCTTCAGTGGTTTATATTTCTCATCATCTGCTATAATGTAGAGGGTTAGGGACAAAGGCAGGAGGATCCCCAGCAGACAGTAAATAAGCTCACCCCTCTGCTAATATTTCATGAATTATAATAACGAACCAATTATTATATAATTTTTGAGATACCCTAGGGCTGATATTTTAACTAAGAATATTTTTAATATTTTATATACTTTTAATATAAAGCTTTGGAGTGATGGCTTTACTTCCAGTAGGTTTTCAGTAGTAATCAAGTAGGACACCAGATAATAAAAGTGTACTCTCTGCAGTTTTCTATACGTACTTGTGCCCACACACACACTCACACTCTTTCCTCCCAAATCTCATATGTAACTATATTAAAAATTAAGTTCAGTTGATTTTTTGTAACTTTATATTGCTACCTTCAGTCATGCAAGCTTTCAGTGTTCATCAGCATTCACAGTGTACTTCTGAAAGGAAGGGATGAGAGAAAAGCCTAGTCATACTCATGGCATGTTAGATCACCTTTAAAAATACTTGTATGTAAGAAAGGGGCAGCTGGTCATTTATGCTGCTGCTGCTGCTAAGTCACTTCAGTCGTGTCCGACTCTGTGCGACCCCATAGACGGCAGCCCACCAGGCTTCCCTGTCCCTGGGATTCTCCAGGCAAGAACACTGGAGTAGGTTGCCATTTCCTTCTCCAATGCATGAAAGTGAAAAGTGAAAGTCATTTATGAGAAGGGTCTTAATGCTTAGCAAAGTAGGCACGTCCCCTGTGTTTATTTCTTAAGGGAGAATGAGAGTTGTAACTGCCCTTCCCCAGTCCTTCTGGCAAGAAGGCCTGGACACGGGGGTGCCAGGCTTCTTTGTGTCTGTAGTCCCCTGAAGGAACTATAAAATCAGAAACTTGGGGGAGTATTCATGAATACATGAATACTAACTAAATACCCTAGTATAGTTAGAATACCCTAACTAAAATCAGGAAGCCACTTGATTGTGAGTTAAGATACAAAAGATTGTAGGATTTGGGGTAATTTAAGTGCCCCTCGGTCACCACCCACACAGTTACTTGGACTGGTATCAATAATTCCTCTGGATTGAAAAATAGGAGTAAGTAATAAAGGAAAGCATAAAATACTCAAATTGTCTTAATACATGAGTCTGGGGGTGCCATATTATTATAGTGATCAGACACAAAGTGCTACATACATTCAGGTGACACAGTTAATGATCTCTCTCCTGACCAGTGGAAGAAGGTACTCACCAGGACAAACATGAAAAACAGTCTGTCTAGATTCATTCATTCTTTCACCAATTTAATCATGATGGTTGATTTTTGCCAATTTTAAGTTATAAAATATACACTGAACTGTGTTGTTAATGCCCTCTTTCCCCCAAATAAAGAGAAAATGAGCTAAAAAATGTAATTTTGTACCTAATGGACTTGGAGGGATTCTAGGAGCTTATTCTTGTCAATCAGCATTTGGAAATAAGGCAATTTATGGTCAAGACAGGAAGCCATATATTTTCAATTTCTGTAAGCTCAGAGCCCAAATTATAGAAAGATTTATTTTTTTCCCTGAAGGTTGGAAGTGATCATTAACTCAGGATGTTTGAATGAATACAGAAAAACAAAGCCTTGATTTAACAATTTTCTAAATGGTTTACTTAAGAAGAAAACATTGTAAGCCCTAGATTTTCCAATAGAGCAACTGTAATTTTGTAGGAAGGCTAGGTCAGAGGTCAATGGCAGTGAGTTTTGCAGCTCCTTGCTGGCGGGCCCTGCACCTATACAGTGCAGAGGGAGAAATCATGCAAACGCATATGGAATGCTCAGGGGGCACCTGAACTCATGGTGCCTATGAAGAGTTACCCAGGAGTGAGTGACAGCATTTTGTTTGAGAAAATTGTGCTAAGATAAAGCACTTATAACTGATTTTTAAACAACAGTATTCATAGAATGCTTTGTAGTCTATCCAAGCCTTGTAACTAAATGTTTTCACATTTACTTATTTGTCTTTACAATACATTTATGATATAGATATTAGTTTTTATCTCTTTGTAGCAGTTTAGGAATGAAAGCTTTTTAGAGACTAAGTAACTCAATAGAGGGAACTGAGACCCAAGCCTTGCTGTTGGTCTCCAGGCCTCAAGCTTTTTCTGGGACATTGCACTGACTCTTGGAACATCTGGTGCCAGTTATCTCAGCCCACCAAAACTCAGCTGACAACTCACTGTGTTTCCAGTTGGGTCTAGAGTTGCTGATTCACCTGAGTACGGTTCCAATGGTTCACTGCCAACCTGTTAGCCCCAGTCAGTACATTAGTATGCTTAGAATGATGTCATGGAGGCAAAGGTGAATAATGATTAAGAAAAAAATACGAACTTAGGAGGCAGACTCCCAGGGTCTAAGAGCCCCAGCCCTGACACCTTCTGGCTGTGTGGCCAAGGGTATTTTTCCTTAACCTTTCAATTTCTCACTTTCTATATAATAACAGTACTACAGCAGTATCCCACAATGATGTTGTAAGGATGAAATGAGTTAATTGTCATAAAGTTTTAATATAGCACCTGACAAATGGTAACTACTAAGGCTTGGCTATTATTTTTATACCCTCCCTGTGCTTCTTGGAAACATGAAATGGAAAACATTTGTTTTCATACCCCTCAAGTGTCTCTTCCTTTCTGTATAACTTTTAAATTTATCTTTAATAAAACTAAGAGAATATAGTTTATAAAAATACAACTTTCTTATGGTGACATATTCTTTTCTGAGTATTAAAATACAAATGATCCCAACATCCTGACTTTGGTTCATCCTAGGAAAGAAATGATTTTCTGGTGGTTCTTTTTATCTATTGGATTCTATTTGTATTTTTGTAGGGATTTTTTAAAGGTGTGGTAGAATGGGAACATGTTTTCCATAACTGCAGTTTGTAGCCTATGCCCTTTGCAATGCAGATGTTAATTCAGATGAACACACCTGCATGAAGAGACCCTTCCATGCTTCCATGGAAGAGACCCGTCCATGTACAGTGGATGAGGGTTTCACCGGCTTCCTGTCAGCCTCCCAGCTGAATCCTTCAATCTTCTAATTCTGTGTTCCCAGCTGAACAGTAGTCTTCATTTACTGAACCCACGGCTTAGAAAAGACAGTTTTAATTTGGCCCTGGATAATGATGTGTTCTCAGCTGCTCATTCGTTGATGTCTAGCCAATTAAAGAGTAAAATTTTCCTCTCTATCTACATATTGTCACCCTCTGTGCAGCACAGAAACTACAGATTATATTTCTTTAACCTCTTTCATTATGTCACTCCCTAGCTTACAAACTTTCAATGCTAGCTTACTATATATGGGATAAAGTATGAACTCTTTAGTTCAGGCTCACCTCCAGACTCTACTTAGATGTACTTAGTTTGTTCTAAGCAAACCAGTATTCTAACTCTCACTGGTACCTTTAGCTTTTCCATCTCAACCTTTGAATGGTCCTCTTCCTTTATCTCTATCTGCATAAATTTTCACCATCATTAAAAGCACCCTTATCCATGAAGCTTCCTGTATCCATCTTTAATGTGAATCAGTAGGTTGGAAGACTTTTCTGCTTTACCACTTCCTTTTAGTGTAGCTGTGGTTACATAATTTAAAACATCTCTAGGTCTCACTACTTCTGAAAGTTAGAGTGAATCTTATGCAATGTTCATTGTTAACACTAGGACTTAATGAGATAATACAGGTACAAATTCTAGATATAGTACTAGAAACATGGTAGTTGGTTAATAACTATTCCTTCCCATTTCTGCATCATGAGTTATTAATGCTACTGATTTGATACATGCATCTCTGGCCAATTATAGCATCTATGTGTTATGCTCTATCTTTCCAAAGACATCCAAGTTCTTTAATGGCTAGAATTATGTCTCATGCAGCTTGGCACTCTCCACACATCCTAGCAAAGGGCTGTACACATTAGAGGCTGAGTCAGTGGTTGCAAGATTAACCATAGAAACAGTTTTCCCTCAGTTCCTATGACCATAAAATCAACAGAGCAGATAATGTGTTGTTGTCCCTGAGAGGGACGGAGGTTCAGGCACCTGAGACAGTGGTCTTGCATGAGCCTGTGTTTGGAGAAGAGAGGGCACGTGTTCAGTCTTAGAAGCGTTGGTGCCCACCCAGGACAGTAGCTTCTTGTCTGGTGTCCACCTTTGTATACATTGCAAACAGTAACACATTCCCACCTCAAGAATAAACTGTCTAAATTACTCATAAACATGTCTTCCTATTTGATCATGTCTCTATTCATGTATTCAAGGTATTTTCCTCAATACCTCATATATCCCAAATAGTGGGCTGGGTGTTGTAAATGCTTGCATGAAAATTGGCTTTAAGGAACTGACAGTCAATAAAAAATGTATCTTATTTACTGTATAATGATCATATTCATAAGAAATTATTAAAATTATAAATTTCTATAAGGGAAGCATGGGTTTCCCTTGTGGCTCAGCTGGTAAAAGAATCTGCCTGCAATGCAGGAGACCTGGGTTCGATCCCTGGGTTGGGAAGATCCCCTGAAGAAGGAAACGACAGCCCACTCAATTACTCGTGCCTGAAAAATCCCATGGATGGAGGAGCCTGGTTAGGCTGCAGTCCATGGGATCCTAAAGAGCCAGACACAACTGAGAGACTTCACTTTCACTTTCATAAGGGAAGCATGTTAGTTCTAAAGCATTAGTTAACAACACCTTGCTGATCTTTTTGCAAAATTTCAGAAAATAATCGATGTGCTTTTTCTCTTTTACTGCTTGAAAGCGTGTGCACGCACACGCACACACACACACACACACACACACACAGACAGTTTCTCTTCTGAAGGACCTTGAGAGTAAATGATCATGCTTCTCTTTGCAGACAGGACAATTCAGAGAGGGGGGAAAGTGTTGTCCATGGTGCTGAAGTTGTCAGGGGCAGAACTAGAAATAATCTCTTGACTGCAGTCCATTTTTCTTTTCCATATGATTATGTTGCCTCATCCAGTATATTGTGGGTCAGGGTCAATCTGTTGCCCCCTTTGCTCTGAAATCTCTGAAATGCTCTTAGGGTGCATCCTTGTGCCAACCAGCAGCTGCTTTCTGGAAGGAGCATTTGAATGCAATTCTGAATCCTGAGGAGGAAATGGTTTTCACTGTGGTTTGAAATCTTTTCTATACTCTCTCCACCCACATATATTTACATCTCCTGCATTCTTAACCGAATTACAGTCAAATGCTTCATTACTGAGGCTCAGCCAGGAGGACAAGCCCTGGGGAATTTATTCACAGACAAATGTATTATTCACAAGCTTGATCTGATCATACAGAATTTGCACTATAACCACACGCCCTGAGGAAATTCCTTTCATAAACCTAAATGATTAGACTTAAAAGAATGGTGTGGAAGAAAAGAAAGGAAAGTATAGAGAGAGCTGGAAGGGGGTGGAGTGCTTGCCAGTTTGCATTTAGGAAGCTCACAGAGGAACTGGTTCTGAATCTCCTCCCCCACTCACTGCCTCTGCTAAGACACGATTTCTTTCTCTTTACAGACCACCTTTTGACAGTTTTGAGGGGAGGAGGAGATGATGAATTAAGTAGAGTTGGTGAATTATTTTAATGATGGTTTCTATGACAACGAGACAAATACTTTCCACATACTTTTGTGTTTCAAGCAAAGAGACATTAAGCAAATAATTTTACTGAATCGTGAATATGGTAAAAAATAAATAAATAAATCCAGTAGTCAGTTGCTTACCATCAAGTGTGAAAGATTTGTACAGTATTATTCCACCTACAGATAATAGTGGTTCTACTTAGAATCAAAGTCAGCATCTTAATAGCATGAAAGTCTCTAGTGTCCTTGATCCAGAGAATTTCACCTTAACTTGTACATTTAATTTCTTCAGACTTAGGACTCCCTAGTTTCCTCCTGAGGTAGGTTATAACCTTGCCCATAGTAGCTAAGAAGAAGGTTTGATTTCTGTTTTTTCTTCCAGTTCTTATCTATGCAGGGTTTCCTATGGTCATTCTGTCTCTCACTGACTGGCTTTGACTGACAGACCAACTGCATTCATGTCACATTTTTGCTTTGAGTATTGGTCAGCAGAATGCTGTGCAATTGATACTTCTGCTACTTCCAACTCCAGCTCTGCAGAGACAAACCCATCTATTATTTAAAAGCCTATTAGTACTGGTAAGATCGCACTGTTCTCTCTGACGGTAGCTGCTGAGTGTTATCTAATTGGCTTTTATTACTTCGAAAACCTTGGGAGCATGGCACTCACATGCACATTTGCTAACAATTGTATTCTTTCCTCTTGTACTCATTGGAGATGCTTTTAGATCATTTAGATTTTGTCAGTAGTCAAGGGGGAATGTTTGAGAGAGAATTTTGGAGAATACCTGGCAAATGACTGCAGAGCCCAGGATAACTTTGGCTGTGGCTACTCTCAGATTCAAGAACACAAATGCATGTCACATATATGGCTTTTCCCATTATCATCTGCACTGCAGAGAGTATGTTTGATTCCATCTTTGTGGCATTATAAATTTTTCATGTGAATGCTATGGTCCATTTTGATAGATTTGATCTTATTTGCATTTTTAAACTGGTAACCCATAAACTCTGTTTTCTGTTCCAATAGATGTATTCATTTAAATGGAACAGTTTATTGATGCTCTTATATCCTTATACTTGCCATGTATAGGATGTCTTCTTCAGAATCATGTGATATCAGAAAAGATGCATCCTTTGCCCACTTCAGTGATGAATGTCTCCTTCACATTTATTTTTGCTTGAGAAGTACTGTGGTTTTGCTTGAAATAATAATTACTAGGAATAGTGATAATAATATTAACAACAGTAGTATCAGTACTTTCTCTGTTGTTGGATTTTTTTTTAAAGAGCTTTGCTGCTTTTCTTTCTCTATTAATACTTTGAGCCATTGTAAGCATTCCTAACCTGCCTGTTGTGAATCCTGTCCTGTGCTTCAAGGCCTTAATTGTAACTGTTCTCTTTAATGTTTGATTTAGTTTACTATCTCCTTCCCTCTGAACTCCAGGAAATAGGCTTCCATTTTCCCTGCTCATAGAAATGGCATTCTATAAAATGGTATTCAGAGCTTGTACTCAGCATGCATTTTCCCCTGGTCTCTACCTTGTCTTAAACAACAGGCTTCTCAGTGAGTGATAATAACAGGGGAACATTGTGAACACTTCCTATGTACCACCCGCTCTTCTAATCACTTTAAATGTATAGTCAAGTCACTGATGTATTTCATTAGTTCACTGAATACTCCCAGTATCCCAAACGGTGAAGAGTGCTATGCTTTCCACTTAACAGGCAAGGACATTGAGAACAAACGAGGTAGTCGTTTGTCCTAAATGTCCTACTTCCTGGGGGAGCTCGGACTCCACCCAAGACAGTCTCACAGGTCCACAGTCTCTGTGTTTGGCCACATTGCCGTGCTGCTTTCAGAATGCCCTCTGGCTTGTCGTCTGTGATGTCTTTGCTTCTCACACCTCTCAGACCAAATTCTCCTGAGCACACATGGATTGAGTGCCCGACAGGGGCCAGCTCCCATTCTCCTTTTGTCTCCTCTTGTCACCTTGCCCATTAATTGTATTCAGGAGGGATAGATTAAGGCCAGAATTACACTGTGGCTTTTAAGGTCTAGGAGCCCTTTTCCAGATGGGGAGAAGGGCCATCCACCGAGAAGCAGCACCGACAGTCCTTCCCTATCTTCTAATTATTAATGATTCACTGTGATCCTCTCAATGCCCCAGCCTCGTCATCATAAATTTATGCGGTGGCTTCCTTTTCTTTGACCTCCAAATCTAATCAGTTACTAAATGTTACTGATCTCCCCCTTTACAATTCATTTCCACAGCCATAACTCTACCCTAGGCTCTAATCGCTTCACTTCTGAATTACAGTAATGGGTCTAAGTGGCCTTGGTTCCCCCAGGCTCTGTCCATTCCCAGGCAGTTACCCACGATCCCACACACTGGCCCCCAGAGCACTTCCAGTCATCTTCTGTGACCTGACTCGAATGCACCCTCCTCTCTGAAGTCTTCACAGATCACTCCAAGTTGCTCACCCCTCACTCCTGCATTTTTGGTGCCAGTCAGATCATATCCTATAAATGTCTGCACTTCACTCCACCATAAACTCCTATGGTCTGGTCTGTCTGTTATTTCTCTTTGTAGACACAACATCCAGCAGTGTTCTGATATATATAATGGCTATTTCACCTAAGAATGAGCTTACAGTTGGGTGTGGAAGTGAGCAAATGTGTGAATAGATAAATGAAGGACAAGTGAATGACTCTGCAGGGGCTTTCAGTTGCCTAACTTACCAGGTTCAAAGGTCTGAGTCCAAACAAGGAGACCCAGTGCCCTGCCCCTCCTTCCACTAAATTTAGCTCGAAGAACTACTGATTTGGTCTGATTTGCATAAGCAAGTGTGTTCACTGTTTTCTTCACATAATATTGTTTTTTTTTTTTTTCCTTCTTGTATTACTAATTCAAGGCTTTTCCTTCTCTGCAAAATCTGTACCAATCATCTCCACTGACCAGTCACCATTTCTTTGTTCTCATAAACAATGATCCCTGGAGCTATCCACCAAAGAGTTGGTGTGATTTCATTTAACATATTTAGCATCAGGTATCCAATGAAGAAGACTGCAGTCTCAAATCTAAAATGTGACCTTGGTGTGTGTATTACCCACTCTTGTTGTTGTTTGTTGTTGGTTAGCCCCTGCAGAGTCATGTCCAATTCTTGCAAGCCCATGGACTGTAGCCTGCCAGGCTCCTCTGTTCATGTAATTTCCTAGGCAAGAAAACTGGAGTGGGTAGCCATTCTCTTCTCCAGGGGTCTTCTCAACCCAGGGATCAAACCCTCATCTCCTTCATCTCCTGCATTGGCAAGCAGATTCTTTACCACTCAGGCAGCGGGGAAGCCCCCAGACTTAGTTTACTCATTTGATAAATGGAGATAACAGCTATTCGCTACCTCACAAATTTGTTGTCATGTGGATGTTTTCCAACACCAACAACCAATTCTCTGATTCTCCAGTCACTCAGTGCCCCCAAATTCAATCACATTCAAACACTATTTGCCTGTGAGTTAGATTTACTATTTACTTGTGAGTTAGATCTCACAAGTTAAAGGGTTCAGTCTGATAAGACTGCCCTGCCCTCTTCAGACACCAGTCACAAGTCCTGGACCTCTTATACTTCTCACTGGCTAGCTATCAGCTGGAGTTTCCATGACTACTTCTAGGGTTCCAAATTGGCTAAGGGTTCACAGAACTCAGGAACTCATTTTACTTAGGTTTATCTTGAAAGATACAATCAACAGTCAGATGATGAAGTCCATAGGGTGAGATCCAGAAGGGTCCCAAGTGTAAGAGCTTATGTCTCCATGGAGTTTGGGTACTCCACCCTCCGGACACATGGCTGTGTTCACCAATTCAGAAGCCTTTAGCTTTCCTTATGCAAAATATTTAACTCTGCATACCCCCCAGCATTTCCCAGAGGTCAGTGGGAGGGTCTGAAAGTTCCAATCCTCTAATCACTTGGTTTTTTCAGTGATAAGCCTCATCCTGAAGCTAGCTGGGGTTCTACCCTACATCAGCTCATCAAACTCAAGTGTAATTGAAAGGGGCTCATTATGAATTAAAAAAAGACAACACTCTTATCATTCAGAAAATTCTGAGGGTTTTAGGATCTCTGTGCCAGGAACCACACCACCAGGGACAAAGACTGAATATGTTTCTTATAATACCACATGATTAAATGAAACTCTCTCTGTAAACTGTAATTTAGTAAAATATATTTCATCTACTATAAAGTATCACATAAATGTGGTTTTAATAAGTGCTCATAGCTGCCCTTCTTCTCAAGACTCAAAAACAAAGGACAAAACACCCTTCACATCATCATGTATCACTTAACTCTATATTTTCCACGTCTCCGAAAAGCTTTCTTTTAAAATATCTCAACTAAGC
Source organism: Bos indicus x Bos taurus (assembly GCF_003369695.1). Taxonomy (NCBI): domain Eukaryota; kingdom Metazoa; phylum Chordata; class Mammalia; order Artiodactyla; family Bovidae; genus Bos; species Bos indicus x Bos taurus. The sequence goes on along the minus strand of NC_040076.1, from coordinate 62,308,320 downwards.
TAGCCTTCCCAACAAATAGCCCCTAGTTTGTTAACAAATATACCATTTATGGAGAAACATCCTGATCTGTAGATCTTACAGCAATCCTAGCTGGTCAACACATTCCACCTTCAGAGAGGAATAAACTGAGGTTCAGGCTAGTACCCTGAACTTGAACATGGCAACAGGGCTAGTAAGTTTGGAGCTAGGATTCAAATCCAAGGTCATCTCACAAATAAGTCCCCATCCTACTCATGGCACCATGACACCTCTGTGACAGAAGGTCACGATTTCACATTATTGTTTCACCAGTAGCCCCATTTTATAGTAAAGGCAGCATTCCTGCAGTTGGCTCATGGGATTTGAAAGGAGACAAAAGAATCACATGCCCATGTGGGTGTCTGTGTGGAGCACTGTCCTGTTGGGGTCAGCAGGTTGGCTTCTTGCCATCCAGGGATGATGCCTTTTATAATGAGGAAGTTAAAAAGATAATTATGGAAATTAATTCCTGATCTGCTATGGCCTGTGAACTCTCCCAAGCAGAACTTTGAATGTGAAGGGCAGAGCTGCAATGCAGAGCTGAACAGGAAAACCTTATCTTCATAGTCTCTTGGGGATGAGCTGAACAATATTCAGATAACCCACAGTCGTCCTTAACAAGAGTTTTGTGTGCATGTGTGTGTGTGTGTGTGTGTGTGTGTGTGTGTGTGTGTGTATGCTGGGGTCTGATTACATGCCTCTGAGCATTCCTGTCACCTGATGCATACAGATGTTCTATTAACCAATTAATTGATTGAGCTAAATAGGCTAAATCAAACTAAATGACATCAACTTGCTCTACAAGGATAGAAATAAATTAGGGTAAGTGTGTTGTAAATGTCAGAATGAGTAGGTGAAAAAGGAAAGAAGGAAAGAAAAGAGAAAATAGAATCTAATCCCAAATTTGCTCATTTCTTCCCCTTCCCAGAAACTGCCTAATATACTTTCGCAGATAATTAGAAAATACCCCAGTTTGCAAAAGCTTGTCAGCACCTCCCCACATTTGAGTGTTAAAGCCAATGCCAAGCTCAAGGCATGAAGAAATTCAAGATCAATGCTGAGAAATACATTTCCTAGGTTTTTAAATAGTCTTTGGTTATAATCTGATTTCTTTTCAACCAATGCAAACTCTTTCCAGCTCCGTGCTTCAACTATTGCAAAGGGCAATAGGCACACGCCAAATGTGGGTTCTGAGAAGTCACTGCAGAAACATTCTTCCTGGAATTCTATGTGGCTTACACGGGAACGTGCACCAGAAATACCCACGTATTACTAAAAATGGAAGGAGGAAGGACCACAGATTTCTATTTCCTGATACTGCCAAGGTGCACACCTCCTATAATTTTCAGAGACCCACACTGTAATTCACTCTATCCTGTGATCTGCCTCTTTTCTCTCTCTCATTAGATTTAATTCTGTAATCACACCCTACAGGCCATTCAGGCAGAAATACCCTAGCTGATTGCAACTTTCACCAGCTAGTCTGTGAATATTGCTGTAATCTGTGTGTATCTATCTGTATGTGTGTATCTGCATGTGAGAGAAAAAGAGTATTGTTTGCAGCAGCGTCTGCCTTCTCTGTTTTAGTTTGGTCTACTTTACCCCTTTCCCTACTTTGCGTCCATGGAAGTCAGTCAGCATTCCATCCTCCCCACAGTGGCAGGAGACAAATCCTCCGTCCTCCCCAGTCACCACTGAGTGTGAAAGTCCTGATCTCCTTTCATTTTTTTTCCCTGAGTTTTTAATGACCTCATCCTTGTGGTGATCACAAGCCATCTTTCTTCTGAAAGATGACTATTTCGGTGACCCTGTTATGCTTTTTACAACTAAGGTTTCTCCCGAGGCCCTTTCCTCTTACACTGTGATGTCAAGTGATGCCTGCTTTTTGTCTGTCTTGCTTTTTGCATCTTACTCACCCCTCAATTTGTTTCCTGTGTGTGATGATCTCTTGCTTATCCCCAAGTGAACTTGTGAACATGGTTTCTTTTTGCTGTCTTTACGTCTTGTGTGGCATGTATATGTCAAGTGCCTTTTCTTCTGGGAGAGGTGTAAGGAGTGTTGGTTGCTGGATGCTGTGTGCATTTCAGTTCAGAAGATGTATCTGTGTCTCTCCACTGCCTTGTTTCATGTCTTTATGCATGAGCAGCATCACTCAAGCCGAACTAAAGCTTAACAGCCTGGAACTGCACAATGCATATCCCATAAAAAAATGGTTCGGGTTCCCAGATGAATATGAAGCATTGATTTGTATGGTAGGGAAGTTAGAGGGTCTAAGGAGGCTAAGATTTTGGATTTCTAATAGTTTTCTGTTATGCAGGGACCTGAAGAGTTGTTGATTTACACTTTAAGGGATCAAATACAAGCCATAGCATTTTGTCCCTTCATATTGAGTGATAAGACCGATCACTTGAAATGCATATTCTAAGGGAGGAGTAGGATAAGGCACCGCATCTCAAAGGTGGTGATGATGCCATGAGGGGAAAGGGCAGGGCCACCTAATGACACCAATTTGCCTCATGTGTCCCCCTGTGTATGGTCTCCAGCCATGGTCATATTTCCCGTTTTCTCTTGCCCAGCATTAAATGCATTTGTTCTCTTTTTGTGGTTGCTATCGTTAGCAACATGGTAAGAGAGGAGAGAGAGAAACAGAAAAGACAAAACTGTATAGGAAACCATCCTGGGATGGTCTAGTCTCAGTGTACAATGAGTAATTTTTAATTTGGACGAATTTGTAGTGTGTACCTTTATCTTCCATTTACATTTCTATGTATTTTAGTAAGGGAGAGCTAAACAAAAGGAGACAAGAATAAGTATATGGCAATAAACACAGAAAATTGTTTTTCCTTAATGGAAAAATTAATTACATAGATACAAAATGTGTACTGTCAGCCCTCAAGATTCTTAGGAAGAAAAATATATATTTTTATCACTTAATTAGAAGGACTTTCTAGGAAATGTAACTTAAGAAAATATAGTGAGGGGAAGGGAAGGGGAAATGAATATTTATTAAGCATCTACTATGTATTCAAACACAGGAGTAGCTGTGTTTGTACAGAATAGCTAATCTAACCCACCCAACAGAAAGAAATAAGTAGTGTCAGCCCTCATTTTTATAGCTATGGAAACTGGAACTCCAATAAATTAAGTTGTTTACCTAAAACCATACAAGAAAATAGTGAACAGCAGATTTGATGTCAGGGTACTCTATTTCAAAATATAGACATTTTCCTAGATTTTTGGGGGGAAAATCTATCCATGATTACATGTCTTCTCTGTTAAGTTATTATCTGTGGCTAAGAAGAATAGGATCCATGATATGTGGTGCTCTGTCTTATCAACCTAGAATGAAAATGTAAAGTTCTGTTTCATGTTTATACAAGTTTATACAGGAATTTCTTAGCTGAGCAGTTTTCTGATTGTAGGCCTAAACTGATTGCCTGAGGTAGGGTAACAGTCTTATTAATTCTTTCCTAGACCCAGGGAAGAGGAACCCTATGCTGGGTTCCACACTCTGCCTGGTCCTTCCAAGGTCACATGTCTCCTTAAAGAGTGAAGAATACCCTCCATGACCCAAATGCATCTGGTATCCTAGAACTCTCTGCCCAGAGTATCTTAGACCCATTCTCTACATCTGCACTGGCCCCTCTTCTGGGCCATTAAAGAGCATGAACGTAGGGATAAGGGGCCCTCCCAAATTCACACTAGAGCTGAAGCCAGGACAGGATGAGAAGCAGAGAAATCAGTAGTCAGAGCGGCTCTTCCAGCCCCGCCTGCCTCAGACACACAGCTTCAAGGAGCTGAGGATTCTAAGTGTAGACCTGGCCTTCTAGGGGCATATGATGGTATCATTATTTTGATAAATAGCACAGAAGTCTCTTTATTATATCGCCCTGTGCTCTGCTAAGTCACTTCAGTCGTGTCCAACTCTGTTCAACCCTATGGACTACAGCCCACCAGGCTCCTTTGTCCATGGGATTCTCCAGGCAAGAATACTGGAGTGGGTTGCCTTTTCCTTCTCCATGTATTGCCCTAGACCAAATATATGATAGAGGCCTGAATATCAGCACTCTCTGATTATATTTTGCTAAGGAAAAGAGGATCCACTCTGATACTTTCTTTAAAAAGAAAAAAGATTATTTATTTTTGATTGTGCTGGGTCTTTGTTGCTGTGCAGGCTTTTCTGTCATTGGGGGGAGCAGGGGCTACTCGCAGTCGTGGTGGGCGGGCTTCTCTGCTATGGCGTCTATTGTTGGGAAGCACAGGCTCTAGGGTACTCAGGCTTCAGTAGCTGCAGTTCCCAGGCTTTAGAGCACAGGTTCAACAGTTTTGGCACATGGATTAGTTGTTCCACTACACGTAGGATCAGGGACCGAACCTGTGTCTCCTGCATTGGCAGGTGGATTCTTAACCACTGGACCACAAGGAAATCCCACTCTGGTACTTTCAACTGCAATTATAATTTTAAACAAATTTCACATAACACTTGTTTCTCCAGCTTCCGCCATCCTTGGGGAATGGGGAAACACAAGTAGCTATTTGATCCTGACCTCCTAGGAGCAGTCTTCCTTGAACACTAGCATCCCCACACATGCTTCCTTCCCCCAGCAGCCATACAGGCACCTCTTTGCTTCTCCTTGGATCCCATAAAAGTGTGACTGCTTATGATGGTGGATCTCAGCTGCTTCTCTTAATGCTGACCTATTAGAGTTGTGGTAAAAGTTAACTAAAATGAATGTAAAATGGTAGAAAGTGCAGTGTGTGACAAAAGAACAGACAGTTTCACAGATAAACAAGAAATTGTAGTTTCCTTCTTGTCTCTTCCCTTCTGTAGTCCTTTTATATTAGCTGGAAACATGAGGGTTCCATGACTGCTGAAGTCCCTCCATCACATACATTTACCACCCTCCATGGTATCATAAATGGAAGAGTCTAATGAAGCCTTAGGTGCTGCTTTATCAGGTCCCTCACAATCAAACGCCAGCTCAACTCAACAGCTACCTGCCATGCCCCCTTCTGCTTTTTCTCGTCCTTACCCTTGGTTTTACTCTCAGCTTCACCCCACCCCAATGCACTCATTTCCCCGAAGTACAGCCACTTCATCTCTGTCATCGGGCTTTTAGTCAAATGAACATAAAGCACTTATCCAGGAGAACTGGCCTGAGTTGGTACAAAATGTCACAACCCATTTGCTTAAAAAAGTAAAAATAAAGTCATCTGTGCTGTTTATCTTCGGCTTTCCACAGAGAAACAGCAGTTGCTGATTCTAATCTCTTGTGATATAGTGTCACTTATCCTAAAACCCACGGCTTTTCTCACACATGGATGCAGAACTGAAAACCACCACAGCAGCCTGGCTGATGGCTTGAACTTGAGGTGCATGAGCTTGTCTTCCCATAGAGAGTTTCCCATTTCTCATTTTCTGCTTCTTATGCTCTTAGCATATTGAGAAGGACTGAGAGTCAGGATTGCGGCTCTTCCTTTTTCTGCATTAAATCAGCATGCAGTGAGTGGTGCATTTCAGATTTAAATATGCAGCGGCTTTGTATGGGGCAAAATGGGAAGAAAAGTATGCCCTGTGGTCCTGACTGTGTTTTGAAACTAAAGTGGTGAGAGGAGAGTGTAACCAGAGGCAAGTCTTCTGAAGATACTGTTATTAGGGGCATTTCTCTGTTGATTTCTTAAGCAGCCTCTGCATTAACAAGAGTTTTAGTATTAGGATAGCTTAATGAGGTGCTAATTAGTGAAGAAGAACTGAGCCCTCTGTTAAGTCCCCCCCAAACTGCATTGTTTACAAGGGGTCAGATGCTCTCTGCGTATTTCTACATGAGCAAAATAATTACAGTGCTTTCTAATCTCATTTCAAATAGCATTCAGCCAACTTCTTCTCAGACTACAAACGTGCACGCACACACACACACATATACACACACCTCAATTTAAGTCAGTCCAAGCAAAGTAGACTCAAAGTGGATTATAGAAAATGGAAGGAAGCTGATGCCTTCATCTCTATTCATTTCTCCTGGAGTTAACTGCTGACTTATTGACAATGAATTTGGGCTCAGCTTGAGCCAGTCACATATTTCATTTGGGACTGACAGGTTACAATCTACCTATTGGCATCCTGCTGGTATTACACGTGACACACTTGTGATGGCTGCTGCGTGCAGACATGTGTAAGATGGGCATGCTCAGAAGAGCTTTCTCCAAAAACTACTAAACTAGAAAGAGCACTTCCTTAAGCCCACAAGAAAGAAACTAGCATGAATTTAGCAACATGGAAGAAGCCCCTTTGCACACTAAAAAAAGCTAGGCAGTAACAGAGAATAACTTTCCAACCCACTTCACAAAACCCCACTTATTTAATAAAGGACTGCTAGCCCTTTGCCTGATTAGAATGCAGGCTTCCATGTAAGTATCACTGAGAGATATGTTCAACCCAGTCATGGAGATTTATTTCTGGAGAAAATTAATTAAGTACAATTCAACAAAATATTCAGTGTTTTTTGAGAACCCATTTATTTGTCACATGCTATGAAATGTACAAAAGTCATACTTTAAGCTGTTTTTTAAGCAAAACTGTGACAACTCCTCATGTGAGTATGGTTATATTTTTTTCACTCTCATGTCTGTCATTTCAAAGTCATGATGAACCACACAAATATTTCAGTAGCTCAGAAGGGGAACCCTATTGAATTTTGAAGTTATAGAAACACTGTGATGACAAAACGGGTATGTAGCTTGGCCCAGAATGATGAAAATCACTTCGTTAAGTGGACTTGGGAGCAGTTTCTTAGCTATTCATAATATCAAGAAAGCCACTGAAATTAATAAAATTTTAGGTTTTTTTTTTTTTTTTTTTGGAAAGACTCTGTCATTTTATTTAGCTGGAATTTTTGGCCATACTGCTTCAGTTCTATGTCATGTGGGTCTTAAGTGTCAGGTAAAGTAATTAGGTTATAATTGAAAGTAGTGAGTGGCTAATGATGGTTTTTAAGCATAAGATAATAAGATGATAGCTGTACTCTAAGGAGATTAATCTGTCAGCAGTGTGTAGAAATAAGAAGACCAAGTATTTCAGGTAAGAGACAAAATGTGCCTCAATTACAGTGATTCTAATGTGGAAAGAAACCTGTTTTACAGATCTCTGCTAAAACTGTGGTGGTATGTGGAATGTGACAACACAGGGGGAAAAGGAAGCATCTGAGATTAAAAGCTGTGTAGTTTAGAACTGATGCCTGAAATAGTGATGGGAAAATGAATAGCAGGAGATAATAAGAGGAGAAGTAATAAAGTTTAGCTTGGAGTGTTTGGTGAATGGATTGTGTACCAAGGTTTTTTTTTTTTTTTTGCAAAAAACATTGCAAACCATGGATAGAGGTGTGCAGATGAGTTAGGGTAGATATACAGATTTCATGCCCATATTCAAAAAGATAATACTTAAGTAGGGGAATTGATAAATCATTAGGGTGAAAAAAATTGTATATAATGAAGAGTGGGACACATGACATGCTTTAGGGAGTGCATTTAGGAAGTAAAGAGAAATGCAGTTTGGTGAACCAGTGACAGAGGAAGCAAGTCTCAGGGGCAAAAACAAGAGCACTAAAGACAAAGCAAGTAATGAATGCTCAAGAGAGGTTAGAGGCAGCGTCCCAAAGGGAACTGGATTAGATTGTTGGAGGCCTCTCAGAGTCTTTCAAGAGCACAGCTTTGAAAAGAAGTAGACTTCAGAGGGGAAAGTGGTAAGGAATGAACAGTAGGAGGAAGTAAAGGCAATGTTGGCAGAATATGGTTTCCAGAGCTTGCACAAGGTGATTGAATAGAAGAGTGGTCATTTCTGGATTGAGGAAACCAGGGGCCTTATGTTTGTGTTCGTGTATGTTGTTTGGTTGCTCATAGGTTTGACGGGGGACTTTCCTGGCGGCTCAATGGTAAAGAATCCACCTGCCAATGTAGGAGATACAGGTTTGATCCCTGGATTGAGATCTCCTGGAGAAGGAAATGTCAACCCACTCTAGTATTATTACTTGGGAAATCTCATAGACAGAGGAGCCTGGTGGGCTACAGTTCATGGGGTTGCAGAAGAGTCAGACACGACTGAGCGACTAAACAACAGGTTGGATAGGATAAGGAATGTGTCTCTGGAAAGTGGAGAGAGCAAGTGGAGGAGGTGGGTATTGAAGATTGAGAGGTGGAGGGGGCTTAGATGGAGAGAGAGACTCTCATGGATGGAGATTTCTTAAAAACAAATTCAAGATTCCAAGTGAAGGTCTTAAGTAGCTCTGAAAAGAAAATTGGCTGTTATTTTTCATGCGTGAATGAAGAGACTAAGGATTGTTGTAGGAAAGGAAACCTACTGGTTCGTTCTTGGATGAGTTTTTGATCTAGGAGAAGAGATCATCATGAGGACCACAGTTCCTAAGGAGGAAGTTGGGGGTGGTGGCAGGGGGAGACCGGGCAGAAAAACAGAGTAAGAGGTCCCCTCTTCCTGAGCAGCAAACAAACCTTTCCTGTTTTTCGATTTTGCCCCAGGCTAGCTATGCTCAGAAATCTTTCAGACCTAGTGTTCTTCTTAACTCAGCTGGGAAAATCAATGGACTATATCATATTGACAGCTCTGTATACAGCGGATTGCTCCTGCCTACTTCAGCTGCCATAGCCTTAGGCCCACACAGGGACCATCCTCTCACTCCAACCATGAAAAATATAATTACAAGTAAAACTGAACAAAACTTAGTAGTATTTTATTTTTTCAGGGGAACAAATGTACCTACTCTATACAAATAAGGACAAGGGACATAAACTCTCATTCAGAAAAGAAAAAAAAAAAAAGATTAAAAGGTGAGATTGACCTAGGAGGAGGATCTGAGGCAGAAAGGAGATAAAATGGAGATCATTCCTTCAAACTTTAAGAAAATTATATACATACACACAGACACACACACACGCACACACACATATATGTTGCCTATATGCCTATATATATATATATATATATATATACACACACACACAAATATATATATATATAGGCAAAGAGGCCAAAGCATTACTACCATTGAATTTTCAGCTAATTAACTTAGAGAGCTGTCCACTTCCATCTTATGTATAAATGGAAGTTTTCGGTTGGCAGGAATGTCTATGCTTTAATCTGGAAATTTTCTTCACAAATATACTCCACTGGGCTGAAGCTGGTTTTGATGTTCCTGAGGGATACTGGAGGTGGGAACATAGATTTATCATAGCCAGAATGGTCTGAACAAGTGTGACCAACTTTGAGGTTAGTATAGAACTCTTTACAGATATTAGCTCTCTTAAAGGTGCCTGACTCAGGGCTGTGTACTCAGTAGCCTGTCCTTGAGTGCTTGTGTCAAAGGCAGCCTTCTCCAAGATGTGAAAATACCATGTAGTCCATAGGTTAAATGGACAGAATCCAGTTAACCTTAGAGAAGTAAGTCTAAAGAGTAAAAACACTTTATCTTTTGAAAGTAGATCATAATCAGTCAATTCACCAGAAGTACAGGGAAATGTTTGTACGTGGGAAATGTTTGTATGTTATTACCCCAGAGGGGATTTGATTCCCTTCACCTAGTAAATATGAAAGTGATGATCAACAGAGTGGTGAGAAATAAGATAGTTGCACTCTGATTTAGAACTTCAAAAATTGTGAGTACCCATTCTTCCCTTCTGTAATCTTGTCTTCAAAACAAGGAGTTTTTAAAAAAAAGAAGTTGGACCCTCTTACCTATCTTATCATAGCAGTAATTGCTATGTCCCATTAATGTAGCAGCTGAATCTATTGCCCCATCAATAAGTTCACATACCCCCATCAGGGTATGTGGAGCTAGCTGGAGAGATCCACTGAAGTAGGTCTCTGTGGAGAGTCCCCTTTCCTCTATCTTCTGTTCCAGCCAGTTCTCAGTAATGGAGACTTGGATGTTACATGTATGAGATACATTTGCTGACATTTCTAACTCCAAAGGGTTGACAGAGTGGTCTCATTTGGCATCACCTCTTTCCAATCTCTTGTTGATCACTTAAAAAAAAAACAAAACAAAAAAAACACGATGTGCTTTAGATTAGACTAGAAATTTCATGGGTAGGCCTGTATTGGCTTTTTATTAACAGTATTACCCTAGGAATCCAGATTTGGCTCAAGTAACTACCTGTTAGACAAGAGTAAAAGAGTCCTTGAAGTTGACTTGGGAATCCAAAACAGATAAATGAATTAAATGTGAGGCCAAGAGAGCACATCAACTCAACTAAGGTTGCGTTATGATCAGCCTGCTGTACCCCTTTGACTGGTCAATCTGCGAAAGGTCAAGCAACCCCAAAGGATCATCCAACATCATTTTTTAGGTCAAAGATAATGCACACATCTGGCAAAGGGAAGATACCAGGCCAGAAATGATAATGACAGCATTCTGTTCTCTTTAGCGGCTACCCAGGTGGCTCGGATGGTAAAAAATCTGCCTGAAATGCAAGAGACCTGGGTTGGGAAGATGCCCTGGAGGAGGGCATGGCAACCCACTCTCGTATTCTTGCCTGGAGAACCTCATATAATACAGAGGAGTCTGGCGGACTACAGTCCTTGGGGTTTCAAACAGTCGGACATGACTGAACGACTAGGGCTTTCACTTTCACATTCTCTTTAGAATCTTGGAAGATTCAAGGTTTGTTTGTTTGTTTTCCCTTTTACTGATTTTAGTCAAGCAGAAACAGTTTGTGAGCCAGTCTGGTTAGGGATGGCTTCCTACGTACAGTGATGTGAGAGAGGGCTGGCCCAGGACTCTGCCTCCAAAGCAGCAGTGTCTGCGTTCTTCCCATGGCAACATCTTTCTATTGGTTTTTGGCTCGTCTGCTTAGATTGCGAGCACAGCTTCACAGAGAGAACACAACCCATGGATTCAAAGTCCCCTGATGGCAGAAAACCTTATAATGTAAGATATGTGTTTGACAGAAAGATTGTTGGTGGATTTCTAAGTCCCTAATGCCATACATTGTATTTTATGAGTATAATATCACATATTGTATTTGGGTTTTGGGTTGTATAAAGCCCTGAACCTTCAGTGAGTCCAGCATATTATAGTTCAATATAGTAAGCACAAAGTAAAGATAGATTATGATAAAAGGATTCTACCTCTTCAAACATTCGTTTAATTAACTAGGAAACAGTGTGGCAGTATATTGACAAAGCATGGTGAGGAAGCACATATTGGTTCAAATGATACGAGAATGGAAGTATTATCTATTTAAAGTTGGTTGGTAAATAAAGCAAATTCAAATACCCTGGCAGGACTGAAAAATATTTTTTTTTATTAAGGTTAGTGAAAATTAAGATTTCTTTTTTTAAAAAGCATATTAGAATAAACCTCATTAAAAAAATCTTTACTAAAGTAACATTGAAATTTTAGTTGTGAAATTAAAGAATGGAGTTTAGACTTCAAGTAACCAAAATAGAGTATATGACTCGACTATGTTTTGTCTTTCTAGTAAAGAAGAAATAGCTCTTGAACAAGCAATTTATTCATTTTTGGCTTCCATGTAAGCTATTATTAAAGCCATAACATTATTAAACATATAGATTATTTTCTATCCTGTGACAAATTTTGTGAGTTAATTAATTTAACAAAATTTAACAGAGTATTAAAACATATGCAGAGTTAACCTTATATACTTTTATTTCATTCTGACACCTTGAATCAAATTATAGTTAACTTTTTTTTCCCCAATGGAATAATCTCTTGCTTAGTTAAGTAATGTCACAAAACTTGGACTACAGGTATACTATCACATTTATGAAAACATAAATGCTTTTTAAAATAGACAATTTAATAGTTTTGTGAGACCTCATTGAATAGTTGAGATCAGAAGTTTTTGCAAGTATAAAGACATTTATTAACATTCTTGCAAATCATTTGTGATGAGAATTCATAAACTTAATCTTTCTCAATATGCTTTTAAAAGAAGAGTAAGTGCAACTCATTCTATTTTTCAGCTCCAGAGCCACTGATCATCAGTTATACAAACACTGCGTGGTTCAAGGCAAAAATTCAGAGACCTGTTGCAGGAGTGAAAATGAATAATTGGCTTATATGATCCTATCTTTCATTTTTTTAAATAAAAATGCTGCTCTACCTGGGCCAGGGTCTTTGACACCATAGCATTATAGGAGGCAGGCATTAAACTGCAAAATTCCAGCACCATCTGTATGATTTAAATCCTAAGAGATATATTGTCTCTGCTGCCAAGGCCAGAGTCAAGCTCAGCAGCCAAATGCTAGACTGAAGGAGAAATGGAAACAGCTTGATGGAGAGGTGGTTTCTGGTGCACCTGTGGTTTTGACAGCTTTTGCTGCTGCTCAAGGAGGAAACAGGTTGCCTGTTTGTTCTTCAAGAGCACTTCTGGCATCTAGGTATTACGCAGGCATGCATTGCCAGCTGTGAGAGATGCTGCTTCCTTGTCACTTCAGAGAAAGATGCTCCTTACAGGAACATCTCTCTTGCTATTTCATTCAGAGAGCATGAGAAAGGAAGACTAAAAGGATCAAATGCAAAGCACAGATCACTAGAGGGGCAGGGTTTTGAAATAAACTGGGTCAAATTTTGCTTTCAAGCTGGAAATAAGTCTAATAGATAAGAAAGCCTTAATTGTTGTAACTTTTAAAAGCTGTGAGTTCACTAGTGGATGAGTTAAAGAAGGGAAGTGTGTCTCTACCTGCACAGTCTTTGTGTTCATACATTGTGCTCCATCATGAGGAAGAGGAATGAGTGGAATAACCTGTCTATGTCAAGATATCGTAAGTGTAGAAAGGTAAACTATTAAATCATTAGTTCAGCTTCTTAATTGAACGTGTTTAACTGAAGTGATTCACAAATAATCTAGCACGGTTGCATATATTATCTCAGGATTAAATCAGACACACATGTGTTAAGACAGATTTTAAAAATTAAACGAAAATTAAAGCGTGTATTTTTATTATCAATTTTAAAATCTATTATAAAACTTCAATACTTAAAGCAATGTGGTTTAATTGATGTGATGAATCTGTAGAACAGAGAATCTAAGACAAACTCAAAAGTAAAAGAGAGTGTCATGTATGACAAAAAGGGCTTTTCAAATGAGTCTGAAAAAGGTAGTTTGTTCAATGTGACACATCTGGCTAGCTATTAGGAAGACAGGAAAGCTAGATCCCATTCTTATTTTAGACTGAAGGCCTTGTATTAGACTGAAGATAAAGATGAATAAAAGACTGAAATGTAAAAATTAAATTTATTCAGAAAAAAATCAAGACAAAATATAAAGAAAGCCCATTTTAATAACATCTTAAGAATCAGAGGTAATAAAAAATATGTATAAATGTAACTGTGAAAAGTGAAAGTGAAGTCTCTCAGTCGTGTCCGACTCTTTGCGACCCCGTGGATTGTAGCCCACCAGGGTCCTCCGTCCGTGGGATTCTCCAGGCAAGAATACTGGAGTGGGTTGCCATTTCCTTCTCCAGGGGAATCTTCCCCACCCAGGGATCGTAACTGTATACCCTATAAAACTTTTTAATGACAAAAGAACAACATATGGTAATTTTTAAATTAAAAAAATAAAAATTAATGAAGAATATTTGTGATAATATTATGAATAAAACATATGTATCCTTAATTTATAAAAGCTCTTACCGATGTGTAATGTGTAATCTCTGGTGTCTCAGATATTAAAAAATCAGTCTGGCTTCAATCCCTGGATTGTGCAGATCCCCTGGAGAGGGGAATAGCTATCTTTCAGTATTCTTGCCTGGAGAACTCTATGGACAGAGGAACCTGGTGAACTACATACAGTCCATGGGGTCACAAGGAGTTGGATAACACTGAACAACTATTTTTTTTTCTTTTTTTACTGTTAATATATAAAAGCTCTTACCAGTGTGTAAGGGTAAAAATCATAATCTCAATAGAAAAATTGGCAAAGATCTTAGTAGGCTACAGACATAAGATAAAATGTGAGTGACTAATACAGATAGATAGGAAGGGAGGGAAGAGGGTGGAGTAGGAGATGAGGGGTGGAGAGGGGAGAGCAGATTAGAGAAGGCAAAGGAAGACCAGTTGTTTTAACCAGTTGGACAAAGATTTGGAGAATCGGCTGTTCTTGTGCACTAATATGCAATATATTCCAATGCTAATTGTGCATAGATTTGATCTAGCAGTCTCAGTTCTAGAATGTTACTGTAGCTAATATAGCTATAAAGATATTCATAGCAGAATGCTTTATACTAGGAATTATAATAGAGAAAACAACCTAAATATTCATCAAGTATTATTTAATTGAATGATAGCTCATTTTATAATTGGATTTTGTAGTTACATTGAAATAATGATGTAGAATTAATTTGCTTGAAAAGATGCCCAGAACATATTGTTGAATGAGAGGGAAGAAAAAGGATTACAGAATAGTATATAGGACATTTCCCTAGTTATGATCCTTGTGTATTTATATTAGTATGTATATATGGATAAATACCCTCAGAGAAGGCAATGGCATCCCACTCCAGTACTCTTGCCTGGAAAATCCCATGGATGGAGGAGCCTGGTAGGCTGCAGTCCATGGGGTCGCTAAGAGTCGGACACGACTGAGTGACTTCACTTTCACTTTTCACTTTTCACTTTCATGCATTGGAGAAGGAAATGGCAACCCACTCCAGTGTTCTTGCCTGGAGAATCCCAGGGACGGGGGAGCCTGGTGGGCTGCTGTCTATGGGGTCACACAGAGTCAGACAGGACTGAAGTGACTTAGCATAGCATAGCATGGATAAATACCCTAAAAGAGTTTCTATGAAACAGCATCAATAGTGGTAGTGGTGGCAGTTGAAGTAATACATCATTTTACATTTCTTTATATTATGTGACCTTTTTCTATGAAAGTATATCATTGTTACAAAATGAATAATATTTTCAAAAGATGAAAAGTGCTTTAGTAATTTTACTAATCTGCCTTTTTACTATTGTTTTTATAACCTCTACTTTTTACCTGGAGTAAAGTGAGATGAGTGTCTATGCATTTCTATCCTAAGAGCATTTTATCTGGAATCATGTTGCCCAAAGAATTAATCAGGAGAAGCTTCCTGCTCATATCTTTCTGTATTTACAGGTTGTTGTTTCTTGGATTTATTTGCCATTTTGTTTAATCTATGATTCAAATATACTCAGCATATCCCATAAGATTTGATCATCTAGTTTATAATTACTTCCATTATTATAATATCTTGAAATTTGCTAGGTCAATAAATAGGGTTATAAATAAATGATTTTCAACCTCTTCTTTACAACAACTCAAAATGCTTCCATTTAGTTTTGAACATGTCTCAATATATCCACAAAAAGCCTCTAAACAAAATTAAGTTTAATTCACTCTAAAGGAAAGCAATTCTACAGACCATTTTATGGAAGGGGGGAGCCAATTTAAATAAATTATCAGATACTCATTTTATACAGATGAGTGCTGCTAATTACAATCAGTCTCATCTATTCATTAAAACTAGTCCAGCAGGCTTGGATAAACTTTGTCAGCAGTTAGTCACTGTGTTTCTTTGAAAGCCTTAAAACAAGATTTCTTTAAATATGTTATGTATTTTAGACTTTTTACTTATTTAGATCATTTTTCAGGCATTCCCAAATAGCAGAGTTTTACAGATTCTGATTTGTGCATGTTCCTTCTTATTTGGTGCGTTTCATCTTTAAGTATTTTTGGTACTCTCCTCTTAGTATCCTTTTCTCTCTCAGTACTCTGCATGAAATCCTCAGTTGTTTCAGGTTGTCAGGTAGGTATATAGAGCAAGCTACATGTATCAGGTGAATCTTCTTATTGTTATTGCAGCGGATCAATTTGGTGTAATTCTTCTTTGACCTACCCAGGGTGGTATTATCTGTTACCACATTCTCTGTTCCATGACTTACTAGACTTGTAATGAGAAAGTCAAACGGAATTGTGCTTAACACTTATAAAACTGCAACAGCATGTCACTTGTTTTTCTTTCTTAGGCTGAGAGTAGAACATCATGTACTGATCGAGTTTTGTTTTATTGTTATTGTCAAATCCCTCCTAAAATCTTAAGATGTAAACTATTGCAAGCAGAGCCAATGGTCTCTTTGTTTGAGCATGCTTCATTCAAGCACACTTTTGATACATCAAGTAACTTGCTGGGCTGATACTTTCTTTATATAACCTGCTTATAAACTGTGGAAAATTCTGAAAGAGATGGGAATACCAGAACACCTGATCTGCCTCTTGAGAAATTTGTATGCAGGTCAGGAAGCAACAGTTAGAACTGGACATGGAACAACAGACTGGTTCCAAATAGGAAAAGGAGTTCATCAAGGCTGTATATTGTAATCCTGCTTATTTAACTTATATGCAGAGTACATCATGAGAAATGCTGGACTGGAAGAAACACAAGCTGGAATCAAGATTGCTGGGAGAAATATCGATAACCTCAGATATGCAGATGACACCACCCTTATGGCAGAAAGTGAAGAGGAACTCAAAAGCCTCTTGATGAAAGTGAAAGTGGAGAGTGAAAAAGTTGGCTTGAAGCTCAACATTCAGAAAACGAAGATCATGGCATCCGGTCCCATCACTTCATGAGAAATAGATGGGGAAACAGTGGAAACAATGTCAGACTTTATTTTTGGGGGCTCCAAAATCACTGCAGATGGTGACTGCAGCCATGAAATTAAAAGACGCTTACTCCTTGGAAGGAAAGGTATGACCAACCTAGATAGCATATTCAAAAGCAGAGACATTACTTTGCCAACAAAGGTTCATCTAGTCAAGGCTATGGTTTTTCCTGGGGTCATGTATGGTTGTGAGAATTGGACTGTGAAGAAGGCTGAGTGCCCAAGAATTGATGCTTTTAAACTGTGGTGTTGGAGAAGACTCTTGAAAGTCCCTTGGGCTGCAAAGAGATCCAACCAGTCCATTCTGAAGGAGATCAGCCCTGGGATTTCTTTGGAAGGAATGATGCTAAAGCTGAAACTCCAGTACTTTGGCCACCTCATGCGAAGAGTTGACTCATTGGAAAAGACTCTGATGCTGGGAGGGATTGGGGGCAGGAGGAGAAGGGGACGACAGAGGATGAGATGGCTGGATGGCATCACTGACTCGATGGATGTAAGTCTCAGTGAACTCTGGGAGTTGGTGATGGACAGGGAGGCCTGGCGTGCTGCGATTCATGGGGTTGCAGAGAGTCGGACATGACTGAGCGACTGATCTGATCTGATCTGATTATAACAAGCCCACCAAGCCAGAACTCTTTGAGAGATTTCCAGACAGAGGGCTTATGTCTCTGCCACCTTAGATAGTAGCCTGATTTACAACCTCCAACTTTATAAGTCTTCTATGCTATGCTAAGTCACTTCAGTCATGTCCAACTCTATGCAACCCCATAGATGGCAGCCCACCAGGCTCCCCCGTCCCTGGGATTCTCCAGGCAAGAACACTGGAGTGGGTTGCCATTTCCTTCTCCAATGCATGAAAGTTAAAAGTGAAAAGTGAAAGTGAAGTCACTCAGTCGTGTCCGACTCTTAGCAACCCCATGAATTGCAGCCCACCAGGCTCCTCCATCCATGGGATTTTCCAGGCAACAGTACCGGAGTGTGGTGCCATTGCCTTCTCCGAAGTCTTCTATAGCTATGTCTTTGTTAGTAGACTTAGTGTACATGATTGTATGTACTTTCATCGGCTAAGCACTTCTGTTTATACTTCTGTCTCCAAAATCTGGCACATTATGGATACTTTCTAAATGTTCACTGAATAGATGTGTTTTAGTGATTAATTTTGGGGCTGCCCTGGTGGCTCAGTGGTAAAGAATCTGCCTGCCAATGCAGAAGACACAGGTTTGATCCCTGGTTCGGGAAGATCCCCGGGTGAAGAAGATGGCAACACACTCTAATATTCTTGCCTAGGAAATCCCATGGACATGAGCCTGGTGGGCTGCAGTCCATGGGGTTGAAAAGAGCTGGACAGTACTCAATGACTAAACAACAACAAATTTATCTATGCCATTCATTATTTTGTAACACTGGCTCTAGTAAACACTTCATATTCAGTATTCCTCACTTGTTCTAGAAATGTCTTTTATAGCTATTCTGGAACTAGGATCTGCAACATTAAATAGCTTTTTCTCAATAACTTTAATCACTTATTTGAAGGAACGAGTGCTTGTCAAGCAATTCATTTTTCCACATGTTGGAGTAGAGTACTTAGAGTGAGATGCAGAAAGAAGGCTTTGCTGGCTGTGACTTGTGCTAGAAACCATTTCGGGGCAGGCCCAGGAGTTTGATGTTGGGAGGTAGGTGAGGACAGGGACTTATCCTGACTCCTAGCAAAGATAGGCCTGTTGGCTAACAAACTAACATTGGGCTTCCAGGTGGCTCAGTGGTAAACAATCTGCCTGCCAGTGTGGGAGACACAGATATGTGGGCTCGAGCCCTGAGTCCAGATGAAATGACAGCCCACTTCAGTATTCTTGCCTGGGAAATCCCATAGACAGAGAAGCCTGGCGGGCTACAGTCCATGGGGTCACGAAGAGTTAGATATGATTTAGCAAATAAACAGCAACAACAAATCTAATAATTTAATGGAGATACCCTAAAAGTGTATGAACATCCTTCTCAGTTATCGTTTAGCTAGTGAAGATAACAGCAAGGACACAGGGCCTTGCTAGAGTCATGGTTATCTGACGTTTACCAGTGACAACATTGTACATTTTAAAGCTTAAGGGTGCCTTGGGAATTCCTTTATCAACTTCATAATTAATTTAAATCTACTGTAATTAATTTTGTTGAAACCTGCAAAAGCCTATTAGCTGGATTTTGTAAACCAGCTGATACTAACTTGAGAGAGTTGGTAAGAATAAATCAGCCTCTATCAGCTAGCTATGTTACCCTGGCATCTGTCCAAATAGAAACAAACTATTTCCAAGTTTCAGAAAAGGTAATTAAATTCAGCTTAAAATGCATCTAAAAGTCATTGTCTGATGTACTGGCCCATGGAAATAAATAATTACATATTGTATTAATAGAGTATTTACCAGGAGTTCGAAGTACTGTTTTAATAAGGAGACTTCATAATAATCTTGTGAAATGGAAAGAAGGTACGTGTTCTCCATGTATATTATTTGCTGAAAAATAATATTCATGGAAAGTCATTGGCAGATCATGAGGTACCCATTCTGCATTGTGGGTCAACATTCTCACCAATAAACATGCCACTCAGCACCCTGTCATCAGTAGGGCAGTGATTTTTAGCTTTCTTCGTAGAAAGCAAATTGTTCTTTGGAAATAGTACCACCCTGCTTTCCAGCACTTTCTGTAATACCCTGTTATCAAAGACTTAGCCCCTGGTTGAGCTCTCACCACAACGTCATCCAGCAAATTTCAAGGCTCCATTTATTCTATGCTGAAAACACAGTGCAAACTTGCCTCCCTCCCTTCTTCTGCCCTACTCTCCTTCATCTTTGGCTTACTCCATCATCACGTACATGCACAGTAAGAAACCTGTTTCTGACCTTTGAATCCTTACCTAGATCAGAGATGATAATTTTGTTCTCTTTCTCCTTTTATATTACCCTGCTGCTGCTGCTGCTAAGTCGCTTCAGTTGTGTCCGACTCTGCGCAACCCCATAGACCGCAGCCCACCAGGCTCCTCCGTCCCTGGGACTCTCCAGGCAAGAACACGAGAGCGGGTTGCCATTTCCTTCTCCAACTTATATTATATTACCCTACTTATTACCTATTTGATTTTTGTCGACCTTAAACTTGCAGTCAACTCAACTACCTGGACTCATAATTACTTCTCCCTACCCTGGAAAACTGTAAGTTTCAAAGTACACTGGCTTATTTGCTTTTTCTTTCCTAAATTAGATGATTCGATCGATAGACTACATCCATGGCCTCCATGCCAATACCTGCTAGAAAAAGAGCTCATTGAGGGATTTGCATCTTCAGCGTAGGGCATCCTGGTCATTCTCTTTGCCTACAGATGATCTTGCCCTGTAGTCTGTCTAACCAAGAATCATCATCTTAAATAGACTCTTACCCTCTTACTCATGTCCAGTTAACTAGTTACCCAAACCTCAACATGACTCCTCAAAAGTGTAGGGACATTGCCTACATCTGAGGCCTCTCACTACAGCTCTTAGACTCATTCTGTAAGGAGACAGGAGACAAACTGTTTGGAGGTGATGGAGTAGTGAGTGCAGATGTATGCTCAGGAATTACCTCTCCCCCACCTCCCACCTTACATATCTCAGGTAAAGAGGATACAACAGTAAATATTATTTTTATCCCTGATCTTTTGATACCTTTTAAAACAGCATATCTTATATTCTAGGCAGTATAATCCTAATTATGAATCACAGTTTATTAAAAAAATCCATTAAATTTAACATTCACTTTTCTCTACATTTTGAATTGCAACCATGTGCATGTATTAACTTTATAATATTAAACTTAATTTTTAAAAAAAATGCAGTTGAAAATAGAAGGAGAAAGATTTGAGTATTAGATAAACTTATTCTTCATCTGAGCACTTTTATTGAAACAAGTCAGACTATGAAACCATTCTTAATGTATCTGCCTAATAACTTAACTGGGATGAACTTCTCAGATAATTTCATCAAGACCATGGGAAATCAAGAAAGAAAGTGATGATTTATTAATATAAATATAATCTTCTGTTAATGTAAGTGATCTAATGTATGTAATGTATCTAAATGATGGTGTGAATTTTAGTGATTATGAATTTTTCTTCCCTCTTCATTTTCAGAGGAGAAGAAAAGAAATTTGTTTGATTATAAATATAATATCTGTTTTGATTTGTGGAAACCCAAAAGATCCAGGATAAAGGACAAATCATAATGGATTTCAGGGGTTATAATCACTGCAGAAAATAGTAATTTGGTTCTATTAACTGACTAATTTAATAAAGAGGAGACTAGCCAGGATCATCTTAAGGGCACTTTTGTGTTCTTTGCTTAAAAACTATGGTATAACCTCAAGGTTTTGCAGAAGTGGGTACTGTAGCTATAGAAGTCTCGGATAATTTTCTGCAATTATACTTTGCTAAATGAGCAGAACTGTAGTTCAGGTAGAAAATGTCTCTGAATTCCTGGTGTCTCAGAAGATGCCTTTGGCCATTTGAGTGTTTTATGTAAATGTAATTCTTCCTGGAGTTTGAGGAACTGATCTAAGCTGAGGAGAAATCCTAAAAAGAGCAGAAAAAAATCCCAGAGGCCCCTTAAACAGTTCTGACTCATTTGCAACCTAGTTCTAAGTATCATCACCATGTTTTCTCTACTCAAGCACTTGATCCTAAAATAGTCCCTGTACAAACAATTATTGTGGTCATAACATGTGCCAGGAACTGCTCAAAAGGCTTTCATGTATTGACTCCTTTAATCTTCATAACAGCAAGACAAAAACATATTAATTGAGCCCACTACCCTCTACTACTTATTTGTTTTAATCCAATCATAAAAACTATAAACTTTATACTGAGGTCAGACAGCACATTGGATTAAATTAGCAACATCAACATCCATGGCATACTCTTTTAAAATTGATATTGTATAATTCACTTTGGATTTTGATTATCAAACCAAATTACAAAGCAATGTATTAGCTTGTGAAAATGCAAAATTCAGTTCTGCTGGAGAACAAATTTTGCCACTTATGAACCATGCCAGCCCATCGATAAGGATGAGAGTAGGCATTTCTGACCCATCTCAGTCTCTTTCATCTCTCTCAGCTTCTAAGTGGCAATTGAGAGTCTTGCTGAAAACCCAACTGGCAATGTAAAGTATTGGTTCTAATTCAGAAGTTTGCCTGCCTGAATATAATTAAAATGCAAGGTCACATGTTTTCTTAGAAAGCCAGTTATGACTAATACTGGAAGTATCTGCTTTGCTAAGAGATAAAGCGGGAGGTCTGAGTTCTAGGCCTGGATCTACTCCCAGTTAGTTCTGTCACATTAGATTAGTTATTTTCATTCACGGGGTCTCAGTTCCCATACATAGAGAAAAATAGGTTGGAATAAATGATCTTAAGATTTCATCTACCTCTAAAGGTCTAGGATCCACTGAATTAAAGAAAGAAAGCATACCTGTGGTAAAAAGATAATTTTCAAAACTTTCATATTTAGTTGAGTAGAAATAGGAGGGATAACTTAATTTCTGATATTCTAAAACCTTTTCCAAGATTTCCACAATATTAATTTCCTTCTTTTACTACTTTTAAGATTAAAAAAAAATCTCTTGAAAGAAAGAAAAGCAAAAGATCAGGGGCCCTTATTTATTAAGGTTCAAGAAACCAGGTAACACTGCTTTTGGACATTTGAATAACAACTTTTTTTGCAAGAAAGTAGAAATCTCTCAGCTTGGCTGTGGACAAATACTGTAAACTCCGTATGTCTTATGAAAGACCTGGGCTATCAGTGGTCATCAAAGAGGTAAATAGATTTAAGTCCTGTCTGAAAATGTGAATGGGCTCTCTGAGCCAATGAAAAACAGAACACAAGTTTCTGGAGTGTCAGTTTTATTTTCCAATTTCAAGGAAGTGGGTGGTTGTTTCTACATTAAAACAGACCTAGATCTATTATTTAAGAGGATGAAACTGTATATTAATGCTGAAGGGACACATGGATTCAAACTTCATGGTCTCTACAGCAGATGTTATCAGGTGACTGCAGCCAGTTCCAAAGATACACATTTCCTCTTCTGTCTCCAGAACATTTTGAAGGAAAAGTCTGAGAGACAGTGTTCTTGAGTATGTAAAATATTTATTGACATGGTTTGTGGTGTAAATAAAATGTAGAGCTTGTATTTTATCATCAGATGCAGTCTTGTGTAGTGAAAGAACATTTTTTTAAAGTCAAACAGAACTAGATCAGACTGGCAAGTCTATCCTTAGCTCTGTAGGCTGGGCTCATTGCTTCATGAAGAACCTCAGTTTCTTCAGTTATAAAAGAGTGATGGTAACTTAATAAGGTTGTCATGAGGATTATATTACATCACTTAGGTGAGGCACTTTGCTCAGTGCCTTGCATAATATAAGTCTGCAATAAATGTCTTTCTCCCTCTTTTCCTCTTCTTGCTTGGGGTTTTAGTAGCCCCCCTCTTAGATTGTCCAAATTCTGACTAATAAATTCAGGGTTTATCCATCTAGAAATTTTCAAAGGAAAAATCTGGAATGTTGACTAATTGCAAAAGTGCTGCCAAACCTTTTGTTAAAGTCATCAATTTTTGTGTATGTGTTGCTTTTTACTTACACAGCAATGCTATTCATATACACCATGCAAAATACATATATCACCTCTCCCACAGCCATAAAGAGATTGGGTTGACCAAAAATTTCGTTTAGGTTTTTCTGTAAGATGTTATGGAAAAAATCAAATGAACTCTTTGGCTAACCCAATACAGTGCTAGAAGAAAGTTGGAGATAGTAAAATCCAGTGATTTATGAGTAGTTACATTTAGGGTGCATACAAATTATCCAAGATGCCTAATTACTGACTCAGATCCCCTAACTCTTTATTATTATGAGATTACTTCTTTCCCTCCCCTTTTCTCCTCTCCCCTCACAAATATTTTTAAGCATTTATTATAAACCAGCTTTAAGAGATACAAAAAGACTGGAAACCATTCTGATCCTCAGAGAGCTCCTAAATTAGTGAAGGGGAAAGGAGACAACTAAATTAAAAATCACATTATCTTAAAGTAAGTGCTAACAGAAGTATGTTCAAAGCACTGGGACTACTGAAGAGTAGCCTTCTTCTTTCCTAAAATAAGGACCTGGTGTCCAGCTCCTTTCAGATACAAGCTGTACTAGATTTTTCTCTGTCCTGAACTTTATAACTGATAAAGTTATTTATCAGTTCTTTTCTACGCTGCATTTATTCAAAATCCATTGAATAGAGAGTTGTGCAAGTCATCGCCATTCTTGAAGACAGCTGGTTTGTGTGTGTGAGTGTGTTGGATGAACATGCTCTATTAAGAAGAACAAAGATTGAAGATACAAGGTTGCTTATATAAGGAATGTTTGGGCATGCATAATTTCAAAATCAATATAGAAATAGAAGTCATTTCTCAAAAGAGTGAAAGTAAAATAACCCATGGAGAGAGAAGATAAAAGAAGATACAAGCAAAGGGAAGGAAACATGTAATCAGCTATTTTATGAGAAAAACTCTTTTTGAATAAAATCAGCAACATTGGATGAAGATTAAAAATGAAAGATAATAGTTTTAATTTTGACTTGTTCAAAGTAGAGACATATTTGAAGCTTATTCAGTTTTTTATCAATTTTGGTTTTTATTTAATAATTAAGTTTAGTATTGCTGTTCACTCAGACTCGAGGCTTACACAAAAGTCAGTGATCAAAGCCAGTCCCCCTAATTATTTCTCTGGGCATATCTGCCATGCTATTTAGAATGTATCTAAAATCAGTGATTGTCAAAATATCCAAGGTGCCTTAGTGTACACGGATAATCTAATCACATGGCTGTACATGTGCAAAAGCAATAACAAGGGGCCACAGGTGCGTGCTAACTCTCACACTATCTTGTAAAAAGACAGTCATCATCACAGTAGTGACTTGGCAGTATTTTTTGAGAAGCCTTTGTGTGAGAGCCATAGAAATAGTTGGCATGGCCTTGACAGGGCTAGAAATTGACTCTGAAGGGAATCAGCCACTTTCAAAATGATATGGTGATGTTCCTTCTTTTTCTTGCCAATTTCCAAGTACCCTCAATTAAGAATACCCACAAATGGCTCTAGACTATGATCAGGTCTCACACTTTGCATTGGAAACCATCGTTCCCCTCCTTATGGGTCCCACAGTTGCAGTATTGTCTTCCGTAATAGAAGGAAGTCAACTTTTCTTTGTACCTAAGTCTCAACAGGAATAGGCAGATGTCTGTTTTTGCAGCCAAGGATGGAGGGTCAAAAAGGGTTCAGATTGTATTTTGAGCCTTTGAATAAGCATGTCAGGATGTATTTTCTCATTGAATTGTGATTGTAAATGACTTTTCATTTATAGCTCACTTAAAATTCCATTAAAGCCAATTATAGTTTTTTAAAAGTCACCTGCAGTAGGTACACCTATGGATGTAATTTATCTCTTATACGTGAAAGTTCTTATTTCACTTCTAACTTCTCATACTTAGACAAGTCTCATTTACTTGTACTTTTGATAATTTTCTTTGTACTGTGTGCAACAATTTTTAATTGCTTCAACATTGTTGTTGTTCAGTCACTCAGTTGTGTCCAACTCTTTGCAACCCCGTGGACTACAGCATGCCACATTTCCCTATCCTTCACTATCTCTCAGAGTTTGCTCAAATTCATGTCCATTGAGTCGATGATAGTTTTGTAAATATGTGCTATCCTTCTCATCAACCATATGCTCCATAATGGCAAAGTACATGCCTCTTTTACTCTCCTTGTATCCCTAGCTTCTGTCCCAGTGTCTGGCCTGTTGTAGACATACTATAGTAAATGAGCGAAGGGACAAATGGAGGAATGGTTTTGTATGATTTGTAAAGGGCAGTGATAGTAAGAAATGGAATATTTCCTGCCATATCAGTAAACAAACATGTCACAGCCATCAGTGATTGCAGTCCCTCAATGCGAGCCTGTGATCCCTGAGGAAACTCAGGAAGGAAAAGAATATCTGCCATCTAGTGGCCATCAGACTGCATCCACTTCCTGCAGCCACTCCCTAAGGTGAGCCTTGAGGAAACTCAGGATGTGAAAACGTAGAATATCGGCCCCAGTTAACTGAGGTACACATCAAAGGAATGATTTCAATGAGCCCAGACTCTTGCATCTTCCCATACATAGATGCTAAATTCCTTGACTTGAGATATTTGTTCTTTTTTTTACCAATCATCATTTGATAGTCAGACTATCTGCCCTTTGTTGCAAAACTTCAACATAATGTGGCTCCTCCCCTCACTTCCACAGAGCAGCTCTCTCAGGGTCACTTGAGATACTGCTTGCCTCCCAGGCTTGAAGTCCTAAAAGTTCCCACCTAATAAAACATAACTTTAAATTTTAGGTTGTGATTATTTTTTAAGTCTACACTAGATATTGAGGTCATACATTAAAATGAAGGCAAGGCACATGGTCTGCTGCCTTCAGAAAGCTTATAAGTCTGTGTTAAGCAGGGAAGGAAAGAAGGGGAACATATGTAACTAACTGTAATATATGTTATAAGTGATACCTCATAAATCCTAGGTGAAAATAAAGCAATGGAGGAGGAGCCATTGGGCTTCCCTGGTGGCTTGGATGATAAAGAATCTGCCTGCAGTGTGGGAGACTGCATGCAATGCAGGAGACCCAGGTTCAGTCCCTGGGTCAGGATGATACCCTGGAGAGGGGGATGGCTACCAACTCAAGTACTCTAGCCTGGAGAATCCCATTGACAGAGGAGCCTTGCGGGCTACAGTCCATGGGGCCACAAAGAGTCGGACACAGCTGAGCAACTAACACTTTCACTGTCTTTCAGGGGAAGCCACTGGTTGTTTAAAGCATAATATTAATGGAAAAATATGTTAACAAATGACTTAAAAATGAATTTTATAACGTCAGAAATATTCACTTATTTAGGTATGACCCTCCTGTAATGGCATTCATTTCAAACCTGGTTCATAAAATATATTATTAAGCAGGATTCTATTAATCTCTAAATCAATGTCAAGAATAAATATCTCAGTACAGTTACAGGCCAAGACGATTATTATATCTAGCCTAACTGTGAGACATACTATGATATTAAAGTGTCTTCTTATCTTTATAGAAAAACTGTGTTCAGTGTAGGGTTTAGGGGAAATTATTACCTGTAGGATTTTTTTGTTTTATCTATGTGAAAAGTTTGGTGGGCTTTGAAGCAATGTGGATTTGTGTTGGAACCCAGCCCTATTTGAGTGGTCTTGAAGTTTTAAAAAATTTTTAGCTTTATTTTCCTCATCTAAATAGAAGTAAAGACTAATTTTGTAGGATTGCCATAGGATAGTATTTGGTATATATAACAATGTTTGGAACAATCTATATGCTCAGTAAATACTAGCTTTTATTACATTGATGATCTGATTATTTTTAAGCACCTACTACTTGCAGCTAGTTTTGATTTGGTCACTGGAGGTACTAGAAAATAGAATCTGGTTCTGCTTTTAAAAGAATTTGCGGTCTATTTTAAGGGAAGTTTTAGTGTAACCTGCAGAAAAGGAAGTGAGAGCAGTAACAAAGTGGACATGAATATCAGAGCAACTAAGTGAATATCAGAGCAAAGTATGTGACTGGAATACTTTGGGGATTATCGTAATCATGGAGATTTCCCCCAAGGAAGCTGTTCACTGAACAGGCTTATCTGAGGGAATGAAAAAACCATCCTATTAGTTGGGAAATGTCATGAACCATTAAGAGAAGGACCTAAAGGTTGAAGAGAATGTTGAAACTGCTTCAGGTCTGGAGAATGAGCAGTGTTCTTTGCGGAGGATGGCTTTTGGGAAACCACATATGGATATTCTGTGTGTCTGATATGAGTCCCACCTATTTTCCTTCTCTGCCCCCTCCCTACCATCTTCCTCTTTTGATAACCTCGATCTTAGTTAACAGTACCACTGTGTTCTTTACCTTTAAACTTTAGATTTCTATTATATTCCCCTCCCTCTCTCTGCCCGTGTTCTCTTGTATAGCTCTTCTGTTCAGCTCTGTTCTTTGCATTTCACATCCGTTCTCTGCTTTTCTTCCTCAGTCTCATCCTTGGGTAGGCCCTCACAACCCTTACCAAGATCATCATAGCAGCCTTAAGTCACTGGTCTCTGCCACCTCCAAACAGAAATGCTGCCCCAGATGCATGTTTTCACACCAACACCCTATCCCATGGCAGTCCTATAAAATAAGTTTTAACTCCTATTTAGATGAGGGAAATGAAGCCAAAATAGATTAAAAACTTCCATAAGATCATTGTAGTAGGACTGAGTTCTAGAGCAAATCTATTCTGTTTGAAAACCCACCAACCTTTTCACAAGGATGCAAGGATTCTACAGGTAATAATTTTTACTTAATCCTATTTACTAACCCAACACAGTTTAGTTTTTCAAACCAACTTTGAAGATCTCATGTGGTCCATAGAAAAGAAAAACAGCCACATTTATGTGTTTGGGTATCAATATTCTCTAAAGTCCTAATCTTTCCTTTCTCATTGCAAATATCTCTTCCCTTTACATCCTTGGATATTAGTTAAAGTGATACCAGTTTATTTCCTGAACAAAATTTGCATTTTCTTTCTCTAGTTTTTTGTTCATTTACCAAGACTCTCTGGTCAATAACTATTCTTCCCACACGTACTTGCAAGTATCTTTTAGCATTCATGACCTGGTTCAGAATCTGCCTCTTGGAAGAAGTCTTTATAGATCACTCTTGTCAAATGAACTAACTTAACAGAGCTTTATTAGTTGATCATCTGCTGAATCTCTTAAGAAGTATGCTTAACTCTGAACTCCTCATAGGTAAGGGGCAATTCACTCTTATCTGTGAACCTTCTTCACAGCAGTATCCAGCCAGCACATCTTTGCAGGAACATAATAAAAATAGAGTTATCTAATCAAATACTGCAAGCTTTAGTTCAACACATGATTTATATAGCTCCTTAGTTCATTATATATTTTCATACTTAGATCAGTCTTTCTTTTTTCCCCCCAAAGTATTTAAGTTTAGAAATGCACTTAAAGGACAGTTTGCTTTAAAGCCACTAAAGCATAAGCTTCATATATTCTCCTGCCTTTCCCACACAGTGCTCATGCCACTGCCCTGAGGGAACCTAGTAATGAGTTTTCATGGTCACGTGATTTTTGTAAGGTTACAAAAGCATAATCACTGAGCTGCAATAGGTTAAGGCTTCTTCATCCTTTAGTATGTAATTTTGTATCCTTAAATATAGTCTCTAAGATATGTAAAAGACTGTATCATCTCCAGACCTCACCAGAGCTCGATCCATCCCTGTGTATGTGAGGGGAGGCCTCAAACATGGAGGCCACTGCAAGACTCATCTCCATGACCAGCTACTTATCTGGGATTGACTATATCTGAGCTTAAATGACTTCAACTCAGTAGAAAGAAGGGTGCTTTAGAGTTTCCACCCACATTGCTCACCCTGAGTGAACACTCCCTACCTCCATATGGGGCAGTGTTGGTAGGCCAGGAGGTTTCAGTGTGGTAGAATTGTTGAAACTTACATTGAATTTGTGGCTTTTCTATCTGTGGGTAAGTCCATAATTTTCAGTAACCTGGCAGGGATACACCCAGAGGTAGCAGCCTGTGAATTCACTGCTCCAGCGACCCTGTCAGCATCATCAGATACAAGGCACCAATTCTAGCCCCTGGACATGGAGAGTATCAAGAATGGAGAAGGTAGACACCATGAGGCCTAACCTAAAACTTGATCCTCCTTATTCTGAAGGGTCTTAAAATATTCAACATGAGAATATTACTGAAAATGAGCTGGACTTCACTGGCATCCAGCAAAGGCCACAATGGGCTTTAAGAGAAAGGTTGAGGGGAGGTATTGATCTCACAAACTCTGGCTTTCAGAGACAGCTGGATATTGAGACTGAAAAGAACCTTCTGGTCAGAGACAAGATCTGTAGAACCTAAGTGATTTTGCAGTGATGCCATAGCCAATGACCCCATTGGGGTGATGCAAGGAAACAGAATATTTCCCTGTGTATCTCTGGGCTAAGTAAAATTGAGCAGATCACTCCTGATGAACTGATATAATCTATAAAGTAATTCCCCAGTGATCCATCTCTTCCCACCATTGTTGGACTTCTTAAAACCTATTGGAGTAGATCTGGGACTACTAAGGGTTTAACTGGTCCTGAAGACCAGCTACCAAATGACACATCTTCAGGACTGATCTTTGAGTCAAGGCCATAGTAGAGGAAATTTTAATGAAGGATCACACACATACAAACAAACGAAAACCATACACAATGGCCTCCCCATAGTGACCAAACCCCCTGTTCTAAGTTCTGGCTTGGCTTTGGGAAGTGCTCACCAAGGATTTAGAGAAGAGATGTAAGTCCTAAACCATTTGTTCATTTTTTCACTTTTCGTATCTTAAAGGTAACCATCTATATTGAATTGAATAAAAGACCTAGTCTTATATATAGCAAAAATGGGTAGTAAGTCACTGACTAAGTTTCCATATAAAATATGCCACCTTTTCAGAGTTCTTTTCCTCCTTTCCCCCACGGAAGATTTGAGTTAGGCAACAGGAGAAACTTGTGAAGCAGAGTTTTACTCTAAATCTATTTGGAACAATGACTTTTCGAGTGCAAGAATCAAAGAAAGATATGAGTAACTTAAGATACCATGCCATGGTATTCTCATACTTAATATATTCAGAAGAGAGTGTACTTTCCCACCTAGGTTGGTGCAAGTAGTAAACATATCCAGTCTTAGGGAGATAGTGACAGTTAAAGCACTGCTCCTGAGAGATCTGATACACATTCTGACAAGTGACCAATTCACTGTTGAAGCCCACAGTGAGTGATAGGTTGTACGGGTGTGATGGATGTATGGGTATGAAGTCAGCATTTCTCCTGCTGTTGGAACAGAGAGGAAGCAAGATTAGCAGGATTCTTCTATTGTTACTGCTCTGGTTGGGGATTGTAAGACCAAACCACCTCTAATCTTATTACCCCAAAGAGAGTTTTCAAAGTAACAACCAACCATTCAATTTCTATGGTACCACGGGGGTCTTTTAACTACTGACCATTTCACTGGGCATAAATCAAAAGTTCACTAGTGAATCAAAATATACAATAATGTCTCCTCCAAGAAAGTTGTTTTCTTTGCAGAATTTGAGACCTATTATCATTGAGGGTTAGTACGTGTGGTTGACAAAGCTGAAGTCCTCACTAAAGCCTGATATATTATACTCATCTAATTAAAAAGTAAGCCATATTATCACACTTTTAGCCTTCATGAACACTGAAAATTACCTGTGTCAAGAAGTGGTAACTGCACTTTACAGACTGAAAACCAAACCAAAACAAAACTGAAATTCAGAGAACTTTAGAAACTTGTCAGTTAATGATCATACAATAGTTCAGTTCAGTTCAGTCAGTCAGTTGTGTCTGACTCTTTGCAACCCCATGGACTGTAACACTTCCCTATCCATCACCAACTCCCAGAGCTTGCTCAAACTCATGTCCATTGAGTTGGTGATGCCATCCAACCATCTCATCCTCTGTTATCCCCTTCTCCTCCTGCCTGCAATCTTTCCCAGCCTCAGGGTCTTTTCCAGTGAGTCAGCTCTTCGCATCAGGTGGCCAAACTATTGGAGTTTCAGCTTCAGCATCAGTCCTTCCAATGAATATTCAGGGCTGATTTCCTTTAGGATGGACTGGTTGGATCTCCCTGCAGTCCAAGAGACTCTCAAGAGTCTTCTCCAACACCACAGTTCAAAAGCAGTAGTAGAGTGGAAATGAACTTAGGAACTCTGACTTCTAATTATAAATTATTTCTGGACAGCCCATGTTTTATAAGGTAAACTCCTTTTGGAAAATGCTGATATGTGTCAAAGCTGGTTGGGAATAACTCAAACAATACTGAAAGATGAACAGTGAAGAATGTAGTCCACTGTAAGGATTTAAAAACATTTTTCTAAAATCGACTCTGGAAAGGTTACAAACCTAATGAACTATTTATTCTAATGGGCAATAGTCTCAGAATTAAAAAAAATACCTGTAACCCTTTTAATGTAATGGTAATATCATCAGTTAAATATCAATGCATACTGTGTTTGAATGTAGTTTTCTCTCATGACTATATAGTATTTAACAATTTTGCCCCAAATTCTGTCAACTTTTCTTGCAACTGTATTATGTTTTGAAGTCATAGAAGACTAAAGGACAGGTGTCTTAAAGAACCCTCTATGGACTCTTTTCAGTTAAAGGTTCCATGTCAACTCACTTGTAAAACAAAAAGAATTATCCTTTTGTTAAATAAGAGTGTATAAAATTCAGGACCTATGGAGAACTACCATAGAAACACCAAATCAGTCATTTCTTACCCTTGGCTTCAGGAAGATATTATTTAGACACAGCCCAACATTAGTATATCATTTTAAAATCTGGTCTTGGTTATCGCTACATGAAACGAATTATAGATACTTCAGTCCACACATTTTCTATAAGAACTTAGGAAATTGTTTTTCACTACAGTCTTAAGTTCTGAGAATAAATAGCTTGATTGTAACCTAAATGATCAATGATTTTATTAATGAAAAACATCACCTTAAAATAATATTCCTATTTTTACCATTATAGAAAATACTTTATTCCCCTCCCCTCCAGAAGAAGGCATACATTCTATTCACGGAGGGCTCGGGGTGTGCTCAGAGTTTATACATGTTAAATAATGATTTGGAGTGAGCAAGGGGGGCAGCTGTCAAGGGAACAGATCAATCGGTCAATTGAAATGTCATTTCACCACTCGCCATAGGATGTTGCCATGTCTCTTTGCTGTCTCTCTCTCTCTCTCTTTCATTCCCTTGTATTTTGATTTAGATATAAAAGCTGCGACATAATTTAAACTGACAGCAGAATCAAACAGTATGACCTTGCCAGGATTGTTTCAGGCTTTCAACACAATCCACTGGGGGTAAAGTGTGGGCAAAGGCGGGTGGTTAGTGAGAGCAGTGAGAGGAGAGCCAGCCTGCCCAGATGGCCTTGCTGCTCACATGTTCCTGGAGGGCTGGTCTCAGGTCTGGATGTCTCCAGACCTGTCTGATGGGAAGATAAGAGCTGGACTGAGAAGCGCAATAGAGGAACTATAGGGACAAGAGCAAATGACAAAAATTGGAGCAGTGGAGGGTGATGATAATATAAGGCTTGTGTATTACTGTGTCAGAGGTTGAATGGCTGGTATTTAATGTTTCAGAGTTTAGTCTGCCATAGTAAGGAGAAATAGTCTTGCCGTTGATAACAGGGTGACCAGATAAACACTACCTTGCCAGATGACACATACAATAAGCATGGCTGAGAGGAGGGCACTTAAGTCCTTGGCTCACAATGGATCCCCCTAAAGTTTCTGTCATTTGTCTATCCAGAGGAGGGACGGGTGGTTTGAGATGACTGCAGACAGCATAAGGTTGTTTCTGGCTTCTTTTTTTTTTAATAACTCAAAGTACTAATCTTTTAATTGGCATCATTGATAACCTTTTCCACCATGCACCTTACACGTGTCTACAGGTTGACTCTCTTCAGATATGATGATGCCTCAGGAAGCCAAAGCAGCAGGTGGTTGGGCTTCCTTGGGGAAGCCTGGATACAACATCCCACCACCCATCATAGAGCACCTTTCTGGTGCCAGATTTGCCTTGGATAATGATAGACAAGCCCAGAAAAGTTGCCTTTCAGAAGAAACCATTTTTCAAAGATAGAATGGAAAAAGAGGCAGGGCAGTGTGGCAATGATGGTGAAACCTTTCAAAGCAGAAACAGCAGTGGAAAGGCATGGTGTGAGGCTCAGGAATGAGCCTGTGATGGAAGAAGGGTCTTGAACCATGTGTGCCCTGACCAGACCTGTTAGTGAACATGAGAGTGATGAGGATAATAACAGCACAAACCACAAAAGCAGCTGCCTCCAAATGAAGCCTGGTGCCTGGCACTATTTTAAACATCCCATGCGACATTTCATCGAACTTGCGAGTGATGGGACAGGGCAGGTGCCTGCAGTGGTAGAGCCAGTATTTAACCATGGGGGTTGATTCCAGAATTTTCTCGCTTTACCCTGAACGATTCCATCCAATGTCAGCCAGTCATTCCCTTCATGCGCCCTGACTATAGGCCTAGGACTTTGAAGGTGGCAATGAAGCCAAGACTTAGTCTGTGTCTTTCAAGCAACTTAATATTTTTAGCTGCTAATGATAGACTAAAATGTGAAAATATATTAATGTTTCTTTAGAATGGGATGGGATATTAATAATCAAAATCCTTCATGAGATAATTGAAAATAATAGAAGTGTGACCTAAATGATGCTTGGTGGACACCATACACAAAATGAGAATCAGGCTGAGATTCTGTAAGGAGTGTGAAACTGAGCTGAGTCTAAAGAATTGTAGGACTTGGAGGGAATGGAGGAGGAGAAGGGCATTCCTAGCAGCAGAGATCACATGCACACTGACATGGGGACAGAGGGTTGATTGGTGAGACGGGAAGGGAGGGCCTGGCCAGGGAGCAAGGAGCAGGGGGCAAGGTTAGGAAAGTTGTTGAAAGAAATCTCAGGAGGGAGAAGAGACTTGATATGAGAACAAAGCTGTGGCATGTTTCTGAGCAAATGAGATACACAGGAGGTAGATGGAGTCTCAGGATACTATTGTGATAGTCACACTGATGGAATGGAGACAAGAGAGACAGAAAGTAAGGAGATCCTCCTTGGATACCTCTTCCAATCACTTGGGGGTAAGGAGTGGCTGGGAGGCTCTCTGGCTCACAGGGCAGAAAGAGAGGTTGAATCCAACATGACTACCTAGATTCTTCTTTCATTTGTCCCCATTCTTCTGTGACTCCATCATACTGTGGCTTTGCATGAAGGGGCATGCATGTTGAAATCTGACAAGGCCACCATGGAGCTGTGGGAGTTCAACAAGCGGAAATACAGGAGGCCCCATAAGTTGTAAGCCCTGAGCTCATGGCTGGAGCATCACCCACCTGGGTACCACTTAATTGACAGATGAGGCATTTTATCTCCATACTCTGAAACTTCTAACTCCATGTCCAAATCTGCCATAATATGCTATTTAAATTGTGAATTCTCTGTTGTTTATGACATAGTAGTTGCTGTTCCTTCCTCCTCCATTTTACCATCATCTCTTGCAAGTTAGCTCTCTTGATCTAGGACTTAATCCTTCTTATTACCAACTTTAGACATCTCTGTAATCATGTGACACTGAAGGTGGAGAAGAGATTGTTAGTGGCAAGTTGATGCAGAAATGGTTTCAGTAGTTGTGGAGTACACTACCTAGACTGCTTTTGAAAAAAAAAAAATCTGTAAGACATTAGCATAACTGCTTTGAGATACAGCTTTAACATCTGAGTGCTCAGCTTTTGCAATGAAAGACAGATGCCAATAGAGCTTGTGTTCCACACAACAGGCATAAATCAGCCCTGTCTTTTTTACAGTCAGCGTGCATGCCAGACATATAATATATGGGCTTTCCTTCCTCATAGCTCTAGAAATGGGAGTGGGAGGAGGTTGGGGTTGAAAGGTGCTAGTTTCAGGCTTGTAAACATACCTTTCAGTGGAAAGAGCTATCATGTGTACCGCACACTCCTCCCCAGCTCCGCGGGTTGAGCCTCATCCTTAAGCTCACTGGAATTACCACATCATTTCACTCCACGTGTTTCCTTGACTTGGCAGTTTTTCTGATTGCCTGGCGGTCATAGACCATCTGTCTTTTGCTGATACAGGGACCTGGGGAATGAGGACATTGGAAATTCACTAGGCTGTTCTAGAGATAGGAGCACAGAGCTGTCCCTTGTGCTGAAATTGTTGTTGTTGTGGCTAAAGTAGAGAATCAGAGTTATTTTCCCTCCATTCCTCAGTGGACTCACTTCCTTTATGCTTTCCCCCTCCCCTAATAGGCTCCTCCGTCCTCTCCCTTTCACCTCCCCCACCTCAGGCAAATCCTTTGTATGTTTGTGAGCAGGGGAAATTGTCCACAGGTAGCCTGACTGTGGGCATGGTGTGTGGTGGGGCTTCATCATTTCTGTTTGAAGGAAACAAATAACATCTCTATGATCCACTGCAGCAACCCACATCCAGAGCCCAGAGCCTTTAGAAATATGCATTGCCTCATTTCAGCTCTTCAGAACCTTTCTTAACCTCACTTTGTCATTCATAGTCTTCCTAGGCTCAGGGCCAAAAAGACCCCTCTTTTAACTGAAGTGAGCTTGCCCAATTCTGTTAGGTACTCTGGGAAGTCATGATAAGCCGCCTTTAAATACGCAACTACCTTCTACTCTCACTGACTAAATCTAGCATCTCCTGCTGTGCTTATTTGTATTGTGTTTAGTCATGTCTCCTTGGGCTCCTCTAGGCTGTAACCATTTCTCAGACTTCCTGGTTTCTTATGACCTTGACAGTTTTAAGGAATACTGGTCAGATTCTTTGTAGACTATCTTTCAATTGAAATTTGTTTGATATTTTTCTCAAAGATTGGGGTTATGGATTTTGGAAAGAAAAACCACAGAAGTAAAGTAGTAAAGTACCATTTTCAGCACATTATATCAAGGGCACGTACTATCAATATGACTTATCGTTGTTGATGTTGATCTTGATCCCCTGGCTGAGGAAGTGTTTGGCAGGTTTCTCCACTGTAAAGTGACTGTTGTTTCCCCCTTTTCATATTCTCCTTTTTGGAAGAAAATCACTGTACACAACTCCCCCTTAAGAGTCAGGAAGTCTTACTCCATCTGCTTGAAGGTAAGAAATCTGAATAAATCATTTGCAGCTTTTCTGAACATGATATTTGTTTGTTATCTGCAATTTATTTATAATTTAATCATTTATAAAAGTATGGACCTACAGATGTTTACAAGTCTGGGGTATAATCTAATAGTGTTTTATTTTGTTGTGCAAGTTATGTGGGTTTGGCTATTGGGAGATCACGCAGTTGTTTTCTGTGTCCTTTTGACTATCATTGTGGGTTTTGGTTGGTTTCATTCCTTTCAGGTGCTGTAAGATAGTCAAAATTCATTTTGAGTATTTCCTGCCCCAGTCCTAGAATGAACCATTTTTTCAAGGAACCCTGGCTCATTTGATAGTAAAATTATATTAGAAATCAAGATCTGGGTGCTAGGTGGAAATCAAAAATTTTGAGCACCCAAATCTGACATTTTGTGTCAAGATCTGTGGAGGGATGAATGTAAATTTCACAATAACCTTGTAAGATGAGTGTTTTATTTTATTTTATATTATAAGATGAAAATGGAATACTAGGGATAAATAATTTTCCAAGTTTACATAAACAGTGAGTGTGAGAGCTAGAATTTGAAATTTGGTTGTCCAATTCTATAACTGTGTTTTTCAAACACTTAACTTGCACCATATCAGAACCAAGTGAAGTATTTTTTTAAAAAAATGTCTTTGCAGGATGCAAATGAACATGATCTTTGTGAATGTGTGAGTGTTTCTTTATTAAGGTTGTTAGAGCTATACAGGCAAAGCTTTTAGCACAAAACCTGCCATGTGGTAAATATTTGAGAAAGTTTAACTTCTGCCTTATCATCATCATCTTTATGGTCTTCATTATCTACTGCTGTAAATTTATGTTCTTCATTTTTCAACCACTGGTCATGGGCATCCTACAGTGTCCCTATCTGGACCTTATAAGAAAGTATAAGTTAATGAGGCAAATAATTCACTTGTGGATGTCCAATATACAATATACACAAGTAAATTCCTTTTAACCATGAAGTTTCCTATTCTCTGTTGTGGAGTAAAGGAAAGAAAATTTGGAAAAGGCATAGGGAAGGAATATTAGAGGGAAAGAGGTGGGCTTACCTTTGACAGAAGTGACCAGATTGGTTGGAAAGTTAGCCCAAAACTTCATTTCCCAGAGCCTCTTTAGACTTCTTTTCCAGGAGTCTGTTTGCCACAGTCATCACAATCTTCAGGTCTCTACCTTGATGTGGGTAGGTAGATGGGGGTCTGGAGGAAATAGGTGTGTGTTTATGTGTGCGTGTGTCTCTGTGTGTGCATCCATTCATATCGTACTTCCTGCTCTGCACTGGAAAGAGAAAACTGCATGTTGGATGAGGGAGGTGTGCAAGGGTTCATGACAGGAATTGGGTCATAAGGATGACAGCCTTCATTAATTCTGGTGATAGCCTCATTTCCTAAATATTAACCATAAGTTGTATGCAGCCATCATTCACAAAGATACTTAAAATATAAGTCTTCTATCATTTCTAATTTAGCTTAACAGAATCCAGAAAGGCTATCACAAAGCACATTCCTTTAAACAAGTAGATAGCGATTCTGGGTAAAATGTGAATAGAAGAGAGGAAAGGCAATGTTTTGCTAATGAACTGAGTTTGGGATTTTCCTTCCTTTCCACTGTCATTTAGGCTTAAGCACCTCTGATCTAGAGAAAGAAATCAGAAGATACTTGACATGCAGGGAGTTTGCAAAGTCACATGCCTACTTCTAAGGCAGGAGACATAATCAGGAGGCCCCGGGTGAGCAGTGCAGGCCTGGCTGACTGCTGCATTGTTTTCCACCCTTTATCATGGCTCAGCCCCAGAATGGTGATGGCAGAATATGGCATGGGGTGGTGAGGGATGTGACAGGAGCTGGGTCCAGGTTGAGGACTGGACCCCAGCCTGACTCACTACTCTCATCTCTTGTTAATACTCACTCTGGCCAGTGCCAAGTTGCTGGCTGCCCTTCAACACAAACTCTGTTCTGTCCTGACAAAAAGGAGAGGTGCCTCTGGGATCTGTTTCCGTAGAGCCCCACTGAGCTTTTGATGGAAGCTGAGGCTGCTATTGAAGTGAAACAGAACAAAAGAAGAAAGGAAGGAGGGGCAAAGAAAGGAAGAAGGAAAAGGAGTGGTAAACTTGTGTAATTGTTCCTGATTAATGACAGAGATAGCATATGTTGAAGATAGAAAATGGTAATCATGAATACATGGGCAAATCTACCTGGCTCCAGTCAAGAGCACATGCTCTCTCTCTCTTCCGCTCTTTCCTTTGATAACTTCCTTCATAGAATTATAGAAAGATAAAGAGCTGAAAATATCCCAGAAGGTAATCTAACGCAATCTTTTTAATGGGTGAAAACTTGATTCCTTGTACAGTTGGACTCAAGCCTGTTGTCTGGTTTTCCCACCCTCAAGTGCAGGGCTTCCTCCCCCGTGGGCTGCTGTGTCCTTCTTTGTCTTTCTCGCTCTCTTCTCACCACCACTCCCAAGCCCATGCAGGGTTAGGCCTATATTTGTTCCTGTTTCTGCTATATTTGCAACTTAACTTATGGATGGAAGCACAGAGCCTCGCTGATTATTGGCAGAGCTCTGCCTCTGTGCTGATGAGCACTCCCTGGCACTGGGCACCTGGCCAACAGCAGGTGCCTTGCTCAGGAGCTGCATCTCAAAGGAAGCAGGTGGAAGTCCAACACTGTCTTCCCGCTGCTCCGAGGTTATGTTCTACCACCAGATGAAATGAAGTGAGACATGAGGTGTGGTTGCCAAGGTTAGCAACACTAGACATGGGGGGTGGCCACAGGGAGCATCTGTGACAGCTTCAGGATTCTTAGCCTGATGGATGGGGGAGAGGATAAGATGAGACATCTGAGTTTGTTTACAGAAAACTGTTGTCCATGAACTTGAGTGCTTTGACCTTCAGGTCATGATGAAACATCTGTATGTTTTCTCAAGGTAAGAGTGAAGGACAAGGTGAGGTAGAGAAGATCTGAATTCATATCATGATAGGGTTCTTTGGGACAAATTATTCTTATTTAATAATATGCATTTATCTTTTTATATTACACATAAATTCAGACTCACATAGACCATGTGTGACAGTTCTAGAAGAGCAAATGAGAGGTAATGAAAACAAGACTTAAAGTTTATATGAGACATCATGCCTCCAAGTTAATAAAAGGTTATAGGCTCAAAAAAGAAACAGTACCATGAGTTGAATAGCACAAAGACAGAAAAGTACAAATCATGTGTATACAGGAAATGAAGAAAATGTTTTAAGAGAACCTAAAGGTTTACTAGGGGCATAATGAATGAAAGCTTTGAAAGGAATGACGTGCCTGGGTGAGGTGTGTCCTCTTAGATTGGTGACCCAGTAAGGGTGTTATTTATTAAGGAAGTTATTTGATTAAAAGTTAAAAAAAAAAACATTTAGGGATATTAATCTGGTAGCAATTAAATGTGGAGAAGGAAATGGCAACCCACTCCAGTATTCTTGCTTGGAGAATCCCATGGACAGAGGAGCCTGGTGGCTACAGTCGATGGGATCACAAGGAGTCAGACACAACTGAGCGACTGAGCAGCGTATAAATGATGCATTGGAAAGACTTAAGTGGTTTCAACTAGACAAGCCTGTGAACTGCCTCAAAATAAGTTGTAAGACCTAAACTAGGGTGATGGCAATGAGAAAAGAGGGTAAGGGTGAGTAGATAGGTGGATGAGAGAAACACTGCCCAGAAATAATGGAGCAGCCCTGTTTACATGGTGGGGCAGACAGACAGGAGGAAAGTAGTGAGAGTCCTCTGTAGGCGACCTCATTGTGTCAAAGAGGGATTTATATATATATATGTGATCAATGCAGAGGCTTTGAACTTGACTAATTAGAAAAATGGCAACATAACTGTTTTTTTGTTTTTAAAGGCAAAGGGCAGAAATACATTACAGAACAAGGAAAAAGGTGGATCATAAGCTGTGGGTAGAAACAGACTATGAACTAGAAAGCTGTGGGGAAAACAGAACTGGTGCTCAGTAAAGGCACAGATTGGAGCTGAAGGCTGAGAGTTATTTATATACAAGTGTAGGCTGTGACCTGAGACAACATATTGAAAGTTAAATGTGTACAGGGCAATGAAACTATGTTACAATCTCCCTCAAAGGTCAAAAAGAACAAAAGTAGTTTTCAGAGATGGAACAGCCTGGGAAATGGGAAGAAATCAGAACCACACTCTGCTGGAGATAAAATCTGAGTTACAAGAGGTTAGGCTGCAGTCCATGGGGTCGCAAAGAGTCGGACACGACTGAGCAACTTCACTTTGACTTTTCACTTTCATGCATTGGAGAAGGAAATGGCAACCCACTCCAGTATTCTTGCCTGGAGAATCCCAGGGATGGGGGAGCCTGGTGGGCTGCCGTCTATGGGGTCACACAGAGTCGGACACGACTGAAGCGACTTAGCAGCAGCAGCTGCAGGCAGAGAATACCATCTGAGCCACCAGGGAAGTCCAAGGAGAGAAGGGACATAAAAGCTACAAGTTCAAGACCAGAAAGTTAACTGCATCCACATTGGTGCACATAAAACCTTCTTACTTGGCACGAAGCTTGAGCTGAGCTATTTTAAATCCTATCCCATGTTTACTTCAGTTTTTCATTTGCATGCAATACTTATTATTGTTTAAGATTTGGCAGAACATCAGATTTATATTTTTATGTATCCTAGCAAATAGATTGACTCCAGAGGGTCTCAAATAATTTTCTGCCCCAGCAGATTTGAATCTCTGTCTGGCCTGGGAAGTCCAAATTCCTCTGGATCTCAGGAAATAGACTCTGCCTCTGGGTTTTGTTTGCTTTCTGTGAGCTCCCATCTGCCATGTG
This sequence comes from Bos indicus x Bos taurus, assembly GCF_003369695.1. NCBI lineage: Eukaryota > Metazoa > Chordata > Mammalia > Artiodactyla > Bovidae > Bos > Bos indicus x Bos taurus. The sequence goes on along the minus strand of NC_040076.1, from coordinate 62,266,902 downwards.
AAGCCCACCAAGTTTTCTCTTATTTTTCCCTCCACTGGGTCTTGTTTCTCTCACTTTGCATTTTTTAACTTCTTTACTTCTCCTTGTGTCTGCAAAATTTTTCTGCTTATACATTCACCCTCATTCACCATTTAAGAAATTAGGATATTAATATTCAGTTCAGTCACTCAGTCATGTCCAACTCTTTGTGACCGTGTGGACTGCAGCACTCCAGGCCTCCCTGTCCATCACCAACTTCTGAAGTTTACTCAAACTCATGTCCATTGAGTCAGTGATGCCATCCAATCATCTCATCCTCTCTCGTCCGCTTGTCCTCCCACCTTCAGTCTTTCCCAGCATCAGGGTCTTTTCAAATGAGTCAGTTCTTTGCATCAAATGGCCAAAGTATTGGAGTTTCAGCTTCAACATCAGTCCTTCCAATGAACACCCAAGACTGATCTGTTTTAGGATGGACTGGTTGGATCTCCTTGCAGTCCAAGGGACTCTCAAGAGTCTTCTCCAACACCACAGTTCAAAAGCATCAATTCTTTGGTGCTCAGCTTTCTTTATAGTCCAACTCTCATATCCATACATGACACTGGAAAAATCATAGCCTTGTCTAGATGGTTCTTTGTTGATAAAGTAATGTCTCTGCTTTTTAGTATGCTGTCTAGGTTGGTCATAACTTTTCTTCCAAGGAGCAAGTGTCTTTTAATTTCATGGCTGCAGTCACCATCTGCAGGGATTTTGGAACCCCCCAAAATAAAAGTCCGTCACTGTTTTCATTGTTTCCCCATCTATTTGCCTTGAAGTGATGAGACCAGATGATCTTAGTTTTCTGAATGTTGAGTTTTATGCCAACTTTTTCAATCTCTTCTTTCACTTTCATCAAGAGGCTCTTTAGATCTTCTTTGCTTTCTGCCGTAAGGGTGGTGTCATCTGCATATCTGAGGTTATTGATATTTCTCCTGGCAAATCTTGATTCTAGCTTGTGCTTCATCCAGTCCAGCATTTCTCATGAGGTACTCTGTGTTTAAGTTAAATAAGCAGGGTGACAATATACAGCCTTGATGTACTCTTTTCCTGATTTGGAACCAGTCTGTTGTCCCATGTCCAGTTCTAACTGTTGCTTCTTGACCTGCATACGGATTTTTCAGGATGCAGATCAAGTGGTCTGGTATACCCATCTCTTGAAGAATTTTCCACAGTTTGTTGTGATCCACATAGTCAATAAAGCAGACATAGATGTTTTTCTGGAACTCTCTTTTTCTATGATCCAACGGATGTTGGCAGTTTGATCTCTGGTTCCTCTGCCTTTTCTAAATCCAGCTTGAACATCTGGAAACCCACGGTTCATGTACTGTTGAAGCCTGGCTTGGAGAATTTTCAGTGTTACTTTGCTAACATGTGAGATGAGTGCAATTGTACGGTAGTTTGAGCTTTCTTTGCGTTGCCTTTCTTTGGGATTGGAATGAAAACTGACCTTCTCCGGTCCTGTGGCCACTGCTGAGTTTTCCAAATTTTCTGACATATTGAGTGTAGCACTTTCATAGCATCATCTTTTAATATATCTCTTTATAAATTTGAAATAATAATATTTTATAGTTATTATATTTTCCTAAGTGTTAGGCTGTTTATCTCATTGTTCTTCAGGACAGCCCAATAATGGGGTCCACCAAGCAATTATGCCCACTTCACAGGTAAAGAAACTGATGACCTGACGAACCTGATGAAGTTAGTATAATAAATACACATTGGCAAATACCGTACATGACTTACATGTGGAATCCAAAATATGACGCAAATGGACTTATCAGACACCTGTTCCTGAAACAGACACAGACTCACAGACACAGAGGAGAGGCTTGTGGTTGCCAAGGGGAGGGGTAGAGGGAAGGGATGGATTGGGAGTTTGAGATTAGCAGATGCAGAGTATTATATATGTGTAGAAGGGAATCGCTTTGCTGTACACCAGAAACTAACACAACATTGTAAATCAACTCTGTGTGTGTGTGTGTGTGTTTGCACGTGCCCTCAGTAGTGTCCAACTCTTTGCAACGCCATGGACTGCGGCCTGCCAGGCTCCTCTGTCTGTGGAAGTTTCCTGACAGAAGTACTGGAGTGAAAAGCCGTTACCTTCTCCATGGATCTTCCTGACTCAGAGACTGAACCCGAGTCTCCCTCATTGCAGGCAGATTCTTTACTGTCTGAGTCACTAGGGAAACCCATGAAGTAAAAGTGTCAGTCATTCACTTGTGTTCAACTCTACCCCATAGACTGTTGCCCACCAGGCTTTTCTGGCCATAGTATTCTCCAGGCAAGAATACTGGAGTGGGTTGCCGTTCCCTTTTCTAGGGGATCTTCCCAACCCAGGAATTGAACCCTTTTCTCCTATGTCTCCTGCATTGGCCGGTGGATTCTTTTATCACTGTGCCACCTGGAAAGTCCTAAATCAATTATACTTTGATAAAATAAATTTTAAAAATTCAATTGTTGTTGTTGAGTCACTCAGTAGTGTTCAACTCTTCTGTGATCCCATGGACTGTAACCTGCCAGGCTCGTCTGTTGTGGGATTCTCCAGGCAAGAATACTGGAGTGGGTTGCCATTCCCTTCTCCAGGGGAATCTTCCTGATCCAGGGATCAAACCCAGGTTTCCTGTATTGCAGGCAGATTCTTTACCATTTAAGCCACACAAAAACAAACAAAAATCACACCTTGGAACCCAGGTTCACGTATGTATTTTCTGACTTCTCACCCACTGCTCTCATCTTGTGACTACCTTGCTCATAGTCTTTCCCAGAGAAAACCCTCTGTCTCACAGGATGAAGTGATCCTTAAAAGCGCTGATTGCTGGGTCATGCAGACTTGGTAGTTCTAACTCCATTGGGTGACCTTGCAAAGGCTCCATAAACTCTTTGAACCTCAGTTTCATTACCTGTGGAAGGTTGGGAATAATAGCACCCCATTATACCGTTGCCATGCATATCAAATAAAATGATGCTGTGGAGACTTTGCCACTCAACAAAGGTTAACAGAAATAAAATAATTTATTTAGGTTCTATATTGATATTTGATCATGAGCTCCTTATTACAAGTGTTCCTCTAAAATTCACATTGCATGCTCTTGTATGTCCCTGTATAGTAAGGGAAAATTGTAGTTGGGAGAAATAAAGCATGATTTCAGAGACAAATAATTTATCATATATACTTGTTGGAAATGAAATAGTAAATTCAGGTAAGTCAAGAGATAGTGGTCTTATTGATTACATAATCCTCAGTTATAACAAGCTTATTTCAGTCTAGAGGTTAGATTTCCATTGTTGCTTTACCTCTTTTCATGTCCTTATTTGTCTTTTCTTTTCCTTCTAAGCCATGGCACCTTGTGGTGTACTTCCTGCCCTTACAAATAGGAGAGACTTGGTTCTCAAAGTGAACGTTGACAATGGAGAGGGAGGGACAGAAATCTCACTACAGCACAAGTACTTCCATTAATTACTGGCATTCACAATAAAAAAAAGGAAAGTACAAAATTATAGGCAAGGAAAGCAACTTCTGGTTTTGAACATTTTGTTTATTTCTTCCTGATCACAGCTTGAAATTTCTTTTCTTCCAGGAACAGAATGAATAGGACAGGAGACTTCATGGGATTAGGCACCTTCCAGAAATATCAGACTCATAGTGTTTCACTGGTTACAGGACATCACCAGGGGGGACATCTACTCATCTGTGCTCCTCAGCCAGACATCCAGATGGAAGGTGGTAGAAGGTTCATTGGTAGAAATGTTCAGAGAGTCCTGAGTTCTAATCAGACAAGTGTTGTAGTAAGCTTTTTGCAATAAATGGTTTTCTGAGACCAGCCAGCGAGGCACTCATTCAAGAAGGGAAAATACCCTCAACCTATGTGAGCCAGTGAATGTTTACAGGATTAATTAATAGATGCATGCATACTGGGGCTTCTAGGTGGTGCTAATGGTAAAGAATCTGCCTTCAAGTGCTGGAGACACAAGTGACGTGAGTTCAGTCCTTTGCTAGGGAATATCCCCTTGAGGAGGCAATGGCAATCCACTTCATTATTCTTGCCTGGAAATTTCCATGAACAGGGGAGTCTGAGGAGCTACAGTCCATGGGTTTGCGAAGAGTCAGACAGAACTGAGCATAAACAAACACACTCATACTGGGAATTTTAGGATTTTGTTTTTGGCCATAGTTGGCAAAAGCCAAGTCATACCTACCCGATGAATAGTTTTGTCAGCCATAGCAGATAGGCGCAAATCCCAGGGAACTCTGGAGTCAACTAACTAGACCATCTTCCATTTGCTCTTCTACTCATAAGCCATGTCAGGTTTTGAGTATCTTCCCTCCTAGGGCACTAGCTTTTTACCTACAAAGTTAAATGGTCCCAGGACCACTTGGAGATGCATTGAAGGTATTTAAAACTCATATCTGGGAGCTTCTTAGAAGCTCTGGTCTTACTTATTAGGCACTGGCATTTTTTTAAATGGAAAGGCAATTTCTTTTTTTAGGAAACTCATCTTTTTATACATGAGAAGCTGGGAGATAGGAAGCATATAGAGATGAGAGAATGAGGGGAAATGGCCTTCAAAGTTGGAAGGAGAGAGAGAAAAATAAATTGAGTCCCAAACATGGCCAGGTTGTGTGATGTGGCTTTGTCAGAGGTCTGAGCCTTGCTCCTCTGTTCGCTGGTTTGACAGCTCTCAGTGAGATCTGGGTCAAATTGGGCCCTGATGAGAAATAAAAGGAGCAGAGATAAGAGCTGCCCTCAAAGACTTGCTCATGTACTTTTGTCTGAGAATCAAAGAACGGTAGCACCAAAGGCAACCTTAGATAGCAGAGTTCAAACCTCGTCATTTCCCAAATGAGACAACTGAGGTACAGGAAGGTGATGTGATTTGCACATCTTTTAGCAAATCTGCCAGTTGCCAAACCAAAACTGAAAACCAGACAGTCTTTCTAATGCTGAGTCTATTGTGTTGTTTTGTTTTGTTTTTACTCTCTCACTTACTGCATATGTTTGAGGCGTATATAGAATTTTGTTCTAAATTCCTTACAGAGAATTTTTTTCCTTCTCCTAAGGTAAGGAACACAGTGAAGGTGAGCAAACTTCTTACCACACAATCTTTGCTACGATTCATTGAATGTCTTTCATCACCTCCATCCTCCACACACATTTTTACAATGCCACTATGCTATGTTCCCTTGAAATACTTCTCAAAACTGTACAGTCTCCTTGAAATGAAAACTTGATGTCTTGGCTTATTGAGAGGGAGATTTAAGGGCTATACATGTTCCAGGTAGAGCCCCTTCCTGCTCGCTTCAGAGGGCCATTGTGTTAACCAGAGGGAGCCGAGAGCTGGTGAATACCATAGAAGACAGTACATACTTGAAATGTTCCCTCAGTGTATTTCTAGGTCATATCCACCCAGAAGAACACTTCTCTGCTTGGGGACACCAGAGGCCTGGTGTCCTTAATTTGACCTTAATTAGTAAACTTGGAAGCAGCCACATTTTTAAGTCAGATATACCAGATGAAGTAAGTGATTGCCATTCTCCCTAGATATGTCTTTGTGATATTTTAGTAGAATTTAAATCACTTTAACAAACATGTATATTTTCTTTCATTGAATATCCAGAGACAAGTGTGTTATAAATATATATACAAAGTGCTGTTTTATGCTAGTTTGATATAAATCCCTTAGAACTCCCAAACCTGTGATTTAGTATTATATATCCTTTGATATTGGAGCGACACAAGCTTTTATTTTTCGTGAGTACACCGCAAGGTTATTTAGTAATGATATATTCAGTTAAGTAGTAATAGTCATGATAATAATATATTATATAATTCTCTTTATGTATTATGAACTCTTTAGACCAGTTGGAATGAGTTACTAGTATACTGGTTTACCACTAAAATCAAAATATCCCTAATGAGCATATTCTCTAATATCCCAAAGTGTGATTGAGTCTCATTTCTGAAGTATGCTGGGCACTGAGTTATATAGCCATATTCATTGTATAGTAGTATACTTATTGCAAAATAATAAAATAGGATATCTTTTCATGCTTTCAATCATTTTGTGGTGGGTGAGAAGATAAAAACTCTGAGGCTGTGACATATGTTCCCCTTTCCTGCTGGCAATGTACTGAGATAAATGGAATGCCAAATCAGTATTTGTTTCTTTGTTTGTTTGATTACCTATGGCTTCTGGGTACCCGTACCAACCTCTGTTATGTTCTGTGATATCCCTGAGTTTGATGTTATTCCCTATAGTAAATATATCCAGGATTAAGTGTCTCAACCACAGTATTGCTATTGGGGAAAACCAGTAGAAGTGGGACACGGTCTTAAGTAAAGCTTGTGGAGATGATATAACAAGTTGTATATAAGTAAATGGAAAAAACAAACTGACTTAAATCAGATACTGAAAAATGATCTCCTAAAGATTGTTAGAAGAACCAGAGAGCCTCTTGATGAAAATGAAAAAGGAGAGTTAAAAAGTTGGCTTAAAGCTCAACATTCAGAAAACTAAGATTATGGCATTTAGTCCTATCACTTCATGGCAAATAGATGGGGAAACAGTGGAAACAGTGGCTGACTTTATTTTTCTGGGCTGCAAAATCACTGCAGGGCTGCAATGGTGATTGCAGCCATGAAATTAAAAGACGCTTACTCCTTGGAAGGAAAGTTATGACCAACCTAGACAGCATATTCAAAAGCAGAGACATTACTTTGTCAACAAAGGTCCATCTAGTCAAGTCTATGGTTTTTCCTGTAGTCATGTATGGATGTGAGAGTTGGACTATAAAGAAAGCTGAGCACAGAAGAATTGATGCTTTTGAACTGTGGTGTTGGAGAAGACTCTTGAGAGTCCCTTGGACTGCAAGGAGATCCAACCAGTCCATCCTAAAACAGATCAGTCCTGGGTGTTCATTGGAAGGACTGATGTTGAAGCTGAAACTCCAATACTTTGGCCATCTGATGCAAAGGGCTGACTCATTGGAAAAGACCCTGATGCTGGGAAAGATTGAGGGCAGGAGGAGAAGGGGATGAGAGAAGATGAGATGGTTGGATGGCATCACTGACTCAATGGACATGGCTTTGGGTGGACTCCGGAAGTTGGTGATGGACAGGGAGGCCTGGCGTGCTACAGTCCATGGGGTCGCAAAGAGTTGGTCATGACTCAGCGACTGAACTGAACTGAAAGATGGTTATATATAACTGCCCAGGGAAGTGTTTGAATAGTCTTAGACCTGGGCCATGCTTTAATTAGTGCTGTACTACTGCACACCATTCATACAACTTAAGAATTTTAAAATAATGTCCTCGTTCCCTTCATCTACCCATATTGTGTTACCTTGGCAACAGGTACTATATGATTTTAAGAATTTCGGGAATTATCATCACAGTCCTTTTCAAGAATGTGTTTCCAAATGAATAAACTTTAGAAAAGAAAACTGAAGCTAACCTAAATGCACACGACATGGGGACGTGACAGATCCAAGGCTCTCGTTTAGAAGGTCCTGTAAAAATAGCTCCAGTGCCTTTGTTGGTGTCCTCCAGGCTCCAGACTCCTCATCGGTCATTTATGTGTGGAAGGATCATTCCATTTCTTCTCCTGCTCCAGTAGTGAGTTACTTGGAATGGGTCTCAGAAGGAAGAGAAGGCGGAGACGCAACAGCAGGAGTAGAGGCAGGAGCTCAGGATAGAGGAGAACGTGTAGAAGGAAGTGGTGTTGCAGTGGTAATGATGGTGCAGATGCTGAGAAAATGATGAAGTGGGGGGAGGAAGCAGAGTCGGGAGAAGAATCTTTTCTGTGTCAAGCTGATTTAGCCAGTAAAAAGGGGAGAATTCCTTATTGCTATTACTATGTAAGTTCGCTTGCTCAAGTTATATAAATGAATGCAAGCATGAAGTTACAGGAATCTAACCCATTCAGGGAACCTCTAGGTTTCTGAGCACATCCTTATTTTTGACATTCAGAAAGTGTCTTGAGCTCAGAATATAGCTCTGTTTGCCAGAGTGAAAGCTAATATGAATTGATGTAGTTTGAAAGAATGAGTGCCCAAACTTCTAGAATATCTAGCAATTATTTATATCATCATTTTTGATATTTGAACAAATAATCTAAATGGATTTTTTGGTACCCAGTATGTGTTAATTATTCTCTTTATTCCTATTTTCATTTTTTAAAAAGTAAATATAACTATCTAAGCTTAAGTAGGTGTTTCAAGAGTTCTCAGTAAAAAAGGTTTTCATCAGCAATTCCCTGTTGAACAATAACATAAAAATAAAAAATGTGAAGGATAGCTGATATCATTGTGTTTGTATGTGCAATCTTATTTATATTGTTGGTACTGGAAAACAAGAATAAAATAAGTTCTGGGTATACTATATTTTCTAAATCCTAGTGCTTCTTATTTTTTGAGTTGTTACACTTGTGGTAACACATTTTGACCTAAGATAAAGCTAAATTCTGGACACACATTTTGACCAAAGGTAAAGCTAGATTATAAAATTATGAGCCATGTTGTAGCAGAGTTCTAAAATATATTTAAGTACAAGGAGTTTAATTAGAACTGAAGGTAGAGTGAAGTCTATCACCATCGTCACTTAATGCTGTATTCAGTGGGCTTGTATGGCTCCTCTGGGCCAGTTATTATACAACTCTCTGCATCTTGTGCCTGGCTTTAGACTAGAGTTAAAAATAAGAGATATCAAGAGATAGTTGGAAAAATACTTGAGAAAAGTTGGGAATTTTCCCTCCAGTCTCTCCTTAGCCAATACATGTTTCTATAAATTTGAGAATGCCAGCTAACCTTTCTGGATCTTGGTTCCTTATTTTGCATCATGAGGTAATTACAGTGAGTGATGTCTAAGAACTCTTCCTTTGCTGGACTGTAGGTGGTTTCACCAGTTAAAGTGACTGCTGCAAACCTTTCTTGACAGGATGCAAAATACTGTGCAACCTTTGTGAGCATGAACTAGGATGGGTACCTCTTCACCCTTTAAAACTGGTGGACACCATGTCTCCTGTTCACCAACACTCTTAACTACTTTTACTCACTACTGTGCCTCACCAAGACTGTCTTAACTTAGGAAATCCCCTGACCTTATTTTGAAGAGGTTGCCATCTATGAATGTATGCTGCCCTTTACCTGCTAAGTCATGGGCAGCATTTATAAATAATGTTTATGTAGTTAAGTTACCCAATGTCTTCAGTTGATCTCATTCTCTACCTTGCAGTTTCTATGTTGCCTTTCAGTCATTAGTAATTTCTCTGCTGTCTAAAAGCAGCACTTAGCACTTAGAAATTCTGCTTATAGCCAGCTGGATCACACCCTGTTAGTTATTTTATTGCAGTGTTGAGGAATAGGTTGAACCAATAGTAAAGATAGAAAGATGATAGATAGGTAGGTAGATAGATAGATATGCTATGAAGATTATTTTCTTTTAGTTTTTTTTTTTTTTTAGTTTTTTAAAAGAAAACCTAAAATTTCTCCTTCCCTTGAATGTGTGAGTGACATAGCGATTCACTCCCAGAGAACAAAATATAGAGAGGGAAATAGTAACTGTGCAGTGGAGAAATCTTACAGACGCTGTCTTAACTAGGTTATCAAGGTTAATATCACCAGTGATAAGTCTTGTTGTTTTCATGTAGCCCTGATATAATGTGATGAGGAGGGCATGCTACCAGCCTGATATTCTTTCCCCAAACCTATAACTTCAGCATAAACATGGGGGGAAAAAAATCAAGCTAACCTAGTTTGAGGATATTATACACCTGACCAGTACTCTTGAAAACTGTTAAAGTCATGAGGAAAAAAAAAAAAGGAAAGTTTCATAAACAGAGACTTAAAAAACACAGGACTAAATGCGGCACAGAATTCTGAGTTGGGTACTGGAGTGTGAAAAAAGACATTAGAGGAAGGCTGGTGAAATTTGAATAAAACTTGCATTTTAGTTGATAATAATATGTTAATTTCTTAGTTTTTGACTTATGTGGCTTGGTTATACAAGATGCTGACATTAAGAGGAGTTGGTTAAAGGTCCACTGGAACTGTTGTGACCACTTGAGGTTGTGTCTCTTGTGGAAAGAATATAGCTCTTTTAGGATGTATGTGCCTGTATTATCTTGCTACAGCTGCCAGAACAAAGTTCTACAAACTGGCTTAAACAACAGAAGTGTATTGTTTTAGAGTTGAGGAGATGTGAGGTCTGAAATCAAGGTGTAGGCACATCTTGTTCCTTCTGAGGCCTGTGAGGGAAGGATCTATTCCAGGCTTCTCTCCTTGGCTGGCAGATGGCCGTCTTCTCCTTGTGTCTCTTCACCTTGTCTCGTCTGTGCTTGTCTGTCTGTGTCCAGGCAAACATGGTGGATTAGGTCCTACTCTTAATGACCTTAACTTGATGACTTCTGTGTGTCTCCAAATAAGGTCACATTCTGAGGTACCTTAGTAATCAAGTACCTCTGGTATCTTCCCCTACATTCCCCACATACAAATATAAGACTCAACCTCATGTTTTTAGTTACTGGACATTGCCCGATTCTATGTACATTGCTTACCCTATGCCATCACTGTTAAAGCTGCAGTCCAAACTATGATTCCAGTTCACCCAAAACAGGCAAGAAGCCTCCCCACTTGTTTCCTAAATTCTAGTTCACACCCTCCATGTTGCAAGCAGAGAAGACTTTATCACAATGCCCATCACCTATGCTTCCAAACTCTTCAAGCCTCCCTGTTTTGAGAATAAAGACCACCATCTCTGTCTTGGCCTCAGGGCCCTGTGTAACTTGGGAGCTTCTTAGTCACACCATGACTGCTTTCAGCCTCATTCTCTCGGCTCAGGCTGCAACAGGCAACTCCAGGTCACGGGAAGCATAACTCCCTCCTGTCATGGGCCTTGGCTCTGCTGGTACTGTGCTCCTCTTACACTAACCACCTGGCCTGCCTGACCTCTGTCTTTCCTCACCCTTCAGATCTCAGTTCAGGGATCAGTGCCTCAGGAAATTCACCCCTGTATCAACACAGACAGGATCAGGTCCCTTGTTACGTGTTGTCTGAGCAAACCGACTTTTCATTCAGAACACTTATCACATTTTGAAGGTTTATATTTATGCAATGATTATATTAATGTCTGTCTCCCCCCAGTGGGTTATAAGATACTAAGTCAGGAGCCACAGTTCTTTTATTTTCTACCTTATGTGGGGCACCAAGTGGCTCATAGCAGGTTCTCAAATTCTTAATTAACACATCTATGGATTTGTTTCCAATTGATTTTACTCAATTTGACACTTTATCTCTTCTCCTGGACTCTTACATTGATAGTTGATACATTTGCTAATACTATGTAGTTCATCTTATAGTTAATGTACTTATGTCAAATCAATCATATATACTAGGGGAAGAAAAGAATAATCATTTTTGTGATTTCCCAGCCTAATGATAGCAGGAGACCAAATTTGATCTATTAGCCTAATAGAAATTTAAACTTAAAAAAATTTATATTTTTAAATTATTGATAATATCAATTACATTTGTTTTACTAGAATTAGAGAGATAGGCCTAAAGCTGTATATTTAAGCATATTGGATTACTTAAATGATAAGTATCTGGGTACAAATGCTGTTTATTACTTATTTTGAAATATGTGTGTTAAAGATGTTCTTCCAGCTTTTCGTCCACATCCTGGAGAGAGCTTCAGACATTTTTAGAACATGCATTAGTATTGCTGCTGCTGCTGCTAAGTTGCTTCAGTCGTGTCTGACTCTGTGCAACCCCATAGATGGCAGCCCACCAGGCCCCGCCGTCCCTGGGATTCTCCAGGCAAGAACACTGGAGTGGGTTGCCATTTCCTCCTCCAATGCATGAAAGTGAAAAGTGAACATTGATGCAAAAGTGATTGAGATTTTACATTGTTGAACTTTAACATTTGATGTTGGAATACATTCTTAAATAAATGTAATTATGTTATACCATTTTAATGCACATTTCTTGCTTTGTTTTTTAGCTAATGGTTTATTACTTGCTGTTTAATGTATATGTTAAACTATAGAAATTATGTTCATACAAAAAGCAAATTTGAACAATTTTTTAATTTAAGTTCAAAATGGGTTGTAAATCAGCAGAGACAACATGCAATATCAACAATGTATTTAGCCCAGGAACTGCTAATGAACATACAGTGTCGTGGTGGTTTAAGAAGTTTTGCAAAAGGAGATGGGGACCTTAAAGATGAGGAGCATAGTGGCCAGCCATTGGAAGTTGACAATGACCAATTGAGAGCAATCTTCGAAGCTGATCCTCTTATAGTTACACAAGAAATTGCCAGAGAACTCAATGTTGACCATTTTATGGTCACTCGGGATTTGAAGCAAACTGGAAAGGGTAAAAGACTCAACAAGTGGTTACCTCGTGAACTGAATGTAAATCAGGAAAAGATTGTCATTTTGAAGTGTCATCTTCTCTTATTCTATGCAACAACAACAAACTGTTTCTTGATTGGATTATGACATGTGACGAAAGTGGATTTTATATGACAACTGGCAATGACCAGCTCAGTGGCTGGACCAAGAAGAAACTCCAAAGCTCTTCCCAAAGCTAAACTCGAACCAGAAAAAGGTCAGGGTCACTGTTTGGTGACCTGCTGCTTGTCTGATCTACTATAGCTTTCTGAATCCTGGTCAAACCATTGCACCTGAGAAGTATGCAAATTGATGAGAAGCACCAAAAACTTCTATGCCTGTGGTCAGCATTGGTCAACAGAATGGGTCCAGTTCTTCTCCAGCAATGACCACTACATGTTCCACAACCAATGCTTCAAAAGTGGAATGAATTTGGCTACAAAGTTTTGTCTCATCTGCCATATTCACCAGATCTCTCACCACCTGACTATCACTCCTCCAAGCCTCTGCACAACTTTTTGCAGGATAAACGCTCCCATAACCAGCAGAAGGGAGAAAATACTTCCCAAGAGTTAATCGAATCCTGAAGCACAGGTTCACTACAGGAATAAGCTTATTTCTCATTGGAAAAAAAGTGTTGATTTTAATGGTTCTTGTTTGGATTAATAAATACATGTTTGAGCCTAGTTATAATTATTTAAAATTCATGGTCTGAAACCACAATTATGTTTGTACCAACCTAATATGTGTAGCATCAACAGGTCCCGTGTAGAAAATGTGTCCTAGAGAAGCTTCCTGGAGAAGGAAATGCCAACCTACTCCAGTGTTCTTGCCTGGAGAATCCCAGGGACGGGGAAGCCTGGTGGGCTGCCGTCTATGGGGTCGCACAGAGTCGGACACGACTGAAGCGACTTAGCAGCAGAGAAGCTTCCAAGCCCAGGTGAACTGCAGTCAATATGGAGATGCTCTCCACTCAGTGGTGTACAGATTGTGTCCCTCTAAGGATGGTAGCCACTACTCCAGGTACCACAGAAGGCAGAAATATTTGGGAAATTTTCATTTCCATAAAAACTCCAGGGTTCAATCACAGAAGGTGGTTGGATACAATAATGCTATTTTCTGCATGTGCAACATGGAGGAAGAGAGAAACCTGACTGCTCATGGAAGGAAAATATACTCCAATTAAAATTCCATGTGCCAGGATGAGAATTTTAATGTGAATAAATATCCCTAACATTTAATGTATGAGTTGAATATATATGCAATGACCATAATATGCTGCCTCTGTGCTCAGTTGGGCATAAATCAATGGCTCAGTGGCAAGTCCCATGCTCTCATGGAATGTCTATTCCAGTGTGGCAACTCCTGCTGTATTTCACTGTAACTCACCAGGAGGTTTTTTTCATTCAGTGATGGGCTGCAGCCTACCAGGCTCCTCCATCCTTGGGATTTTCCAGGCAAGAGTACTGGAGTGGGGTGCCATTGCCTTCTCCGAAATTCAGAGATAGGGATACAATTATCTTCTCTTGACTGAAGCTCTGTCTCTAGCTGTGTGCCTGAAATCAATCCCCTCTTGCCAGGAACCTACTTGTCCAAGAGGAGGTGGACCCAGCAGACTGCAGGAAGGAGAGCCACACACAGGTCACCATAGTAACTTCTCTTTGGGAGCCTGGACAAGAGAGAGTCCCAGCAGTTGTGTCTGTAAGCCCCTCAGTTGCTCCTGCACTGTTCAAGTGGAACTGCTCACACTCTGGCGGGGTGTGTGGCCTTCTTTTCTTGGAATGATGGGACACTCCAGAACCACCACTTTCAGTTCAATTCAGTTCAGTCACTCAGTCATGTCCGACTCTTTGCGACCCATGGACTGCAGCATGCCAGGCTTCCCTGTCCATCACCAACTCAGCTTTCATTATATCTCTTTTTGAGAGACAGAAGAGGGTTAGAACATAAGTCTTTTCCACACCAAAATGCACCACCCTAGTTTACTGGGTGAACATTTGATCTGCTTTTTTTGTTGTTGTTTTTTACCTCTCTCCCCCATCTTTTAGCTGAGCTACCACTTTACTAATGACTTAACAAGGGTTTGTCCTAATTCTTACATTACCCATCTGAGGAGGAATCAGATGGAGAGAGGTAAAAAAACAATGGCAAAAATGCAGATCAAATGTTCACCCAGTAGACTGAGGTGGTGCGTGTTGTTGTGGAAAAAACTGTTCTAACTCTCTTCTTTTTCTCTCAAATGAGTGCTTTCACATATATGTGTATGTATGTGTGTGTGTGTTTACATTTACTTTTTCATATTTCACTTTCCAATATGAAATAGGTTAGATGAGTTTCCCAGATGAGGAATAACCAGTTTGTAGCAAAAATAGGATGAGATACATAGCCCCTCATTTCTCTCTCAGTTCAGTCGCTCAGTCATGTCTGACTCTTTGCAACCCCGTGGACTACAACACGCCAGACCTACTTGTCCATCACCAACTCCCGGAGTTTACTCAAACTCATGTCCATTGAGTCAGGGATGCCATCCAACCATCTCATCCTCTGTCGTCCCCTTCTCCTCCCACTTTCAATCTTTCTCAGCATCAGGGTCTTTTCAAATGAGTCAGTTCTTTGCATCAAATGGCCAAAGTATTGGAGTTTCAGCTTCAGCATCAGTCCTTTCAGTGAATATTCAGGACCGATTTCCTTTAGGATGGACTGGTTGAATCTCCTTTCAATCCAAGGGACTCTCAAGAGTCTTCTCCAACACCACAGTTCAAAAGCATCAATTCTTCAGTGCTCAGCTTTCTTTATAGTCCAATTCTCACATCTATACATGACTACTGGAAAAACCATAGCTTTGACTAGATGGACCTTTGTTGGCAAAGTAATGTCTGTGGTTTTTAACAAACTATCTAGGTTGGTCATAGCTTTTCTTCCAAGGAGCAAGTGTCTTTTAATTTCATGGCTACAGTCACCATAGGCTGTGATTTTGGAGCCCCCCCAAAATAAAGTCTGCCAGTTTCCACTGTTTCCCCATCTATTTGCCATGATGTGATGGGACCAGATGCCATGATCTTAGTTTTCTGAATGTTGAGCTTTAAGCCAGCTTTTCACTCTCCTCTTTCACTTTCATCAAGAGGCTCTTTAATTCTTCTTCGCTTTCTGCCATAAGCGTGGTGTTATCTGCATATCTGAGGTTATTGATATTTCTCCTGGCAAATCTTGGTTCCAGCTTGTGCTTCATCCAGTCCAGCATTTCTCACGATGTACTCTGCATAGAAGTTAAATAAACAGGGTGACAGTATACAACCTTGAAATACTCCTTTCCCAATTTGGAACCAGACTGTTGTTCCATGTCCAGTCTTGACCTGCATACAGATTTTTCAGGAGGCAGGTAAGGTGATCTGATATTCCCATCTCTTCAAGAATTTTCCACAGTTTGTTGTGATCCACACAGTCAAAGGCTATGGCATAGTCAATAAAGCAGAAGTAGATGTTTTTCTGGAGAAGGCAATGGCACCCCACTCCAGTACTCTTGCCTGGGAAATCCCATGGATGGAGGAGTGTGGTGGGCTGCAGTCCATGGGGTCGGGAAGAGTTGGTTCACTTTTCACTTACATGCACTGGAGAAGGAAATTGCAACCTACTCCAGTATTCTTGCCTGGAGAGTCCCAGGGACAGGGAAGCCTGGTGGGCTGCCGTCTATGGGGTCACACAGAGTCGTACACGACTGATGTGACTTAGCAGAAGCAGATGTTTTGCTGGAACTCTCTTGCTTTCTTAGGATGTTGGCAATTTGATCTCTGGTTCCTCTGCCTTTTCTAAATCCACCTTGAACATCTGGAAGTTGACAGTTCACAAAGTGTTGAAGCCTGCCTTGGAGAATTTTGAGCATTAGTTTGCTAATGTGTGAGATGAGTGTAATTGTGCAGTAGTTTGAGCATTCTTTGGCATTGCCTTTCTTTGGGATTGGAATGAAACTGACCTTTTCCAGTCCTGTGGCCACTGCTGAGTTTTCCAAATTTGCTGGCATATTGAGTGCAGCACTTTCACAGCATCATCTTTTAGCATTTAAAAGAGCTCCACTGGAATTCTATCACCTCCACTAGCTTGCTCATAATGGTGCTTCCTAAGGCCCACTTGATTTCACATTGAGGAGGCTTATTATCTCTCCCACTTGGCCTCAGGGCAGGGCACAAGGCCAGGGCTGACATCTGCCTGCTCTACCCTGGCCAAAGACTGCCATCTGCATGGAATCCTGCCTTCAACTTCTGAGTTTTCATTGCAGTTAGGGCATCTTAGGAACAGCCAGTCAAAGGGATCATATTTACAATATCAAGTCTGCAAGTATTTATAAATATTTTCTATCTTGTGAAAATACTCCCTTGGATGTTGTGCTTTATCTTTATACTTGAAAGTGGAGGTCTTTTAGCTTGCTTTTGGTTTCTTAGTACCTAGCACCACCCCAGGCACATCAGTGCTTAAACTCTTCTTGGAGGACTCCATTGAGTAAAACATGTAACTTTTTCAACTAAAGGACAGTTGAACCCCTTTATCTTAACACCACATCACATGAGAAGTCAGGGGAATAACTTAACAGGCATTTTTAAAACATTTGACTCTCTTCATTTACCTGTGAAGCTTAGGCATAAATTACTGATTGATGTTATCCTAATAAGAACCACACAAACTGTCAGCCAGTGTGTCCTGTTTACAAGAGGAACTTGCTGCAGATCTCTGCTCTCTACTTTGACAAGTTATAATACTGCTCAGTTGGTAAGATATGACAGGGTTACTTCTAAGGTAATATTAAGTGGCAAGACACCTATTTACTTGGAAATGAGATTAAAAAAGAAGCTTACTTAATTTTTATGAGACACTATTTGGAGATTTCAGTGTTTGCCCAAGCTATTTCTCAGGAATTATTTACTCTAACCCTAACCCTATTCTTAAGGATGGCGTGCTCATGCATAGCAGCTGCAGAATATAGGCTGTTGTCTTTTATTGCAGTGACACTTAGCAGATTCCTTCCATCTGACATGTAGAACATTACTTTCCTGCTTCCTTCCTTTGACAGAAATGAATGCCGGCCAAAAAGAGGAAACCAAAATAGCAAAATAAAAATATTTTTCAAGTAGAACAATTTCAAAACTGGGCACATGGATGAGAAAAGAAAACTTAATGTCATTCAAATGTGTTCTGATCTAAAACCTTTAAAATAACCTGATGCTCTTTTGTGGGGGACGGGCGTGTGTGTGCATGGTTTTTCTGGAATTCTGTACAGGAAGGGGAGTTGGCGGGGAGGAGTAAATTCATGCCCTTTAAAGCCTTGATGGATTAGTCCTCACCCAAGCAGAGTGGTGATGTCACAGCCATCAAGAGTAGAGGGATGAGCAGGATGTGGGAGAGGAGGGGGCGGGGACTCATTTGCAGTGTGGCCAGCACTGAGCTGCCCAGTACTATGTTAAGCTCAAATCAAGGAGCCAAGGTTCACAATAGATAGATTTCAAGCCTCCGGCCATTAAGGAAAGAAAAGAAAAAAGGAACAGAGAAAAGTATTTCTAACCATTATAATCCCCATGATGAAATTGGTTGCTGAAGGATTAGACAAATTGAAATTTAAGCTGCATGTGTCCACTTAGGAATCCACGTGTACTGTTTATATGTGGAATGCAGTTCTCTTAACTGTAAACTCTGGGAGCATAGGACCAGTGGTAGTAAGTCAAATTCCTGTTTTGTTTGGTCCGTATTGCTGTATTTATTGAATTAAATGCCAAGTTAAGAAAAGTTAGGATATCTGTGTTTAGCTCTCCTTGACAAAATTGATCACTGGTAATATCGTTTCGGAATGGTTACTATACACTTGGACCTGATGCAGATATCCCTTTTAGCCTTAGATCTGGACCATAGTCAACCCTCGCCAGCATCTTCCAGTGGCCGCTTGATGAACTTAGGTTATTGCCTTCTCTTCGTATGCCTTTGGGTTTTAACTGTCTCTTACGATTACTGGTATTACTTTGAGCTATCACAGTTGTTATCCTTTGATACTGAGATATTCTTCCTCCTATATAGTTACTTATAATCCTATTAACAATCATCCTCATGTATGGTCTGTTCAGTTTGTAAACTTCTGGGTATAAGGGACAGTGCAGATTTAATGTGTTTTGTGCGGTGTGCATCACAATACCTTGTATATTTGCTTATTCCATGATTTCAATATGATTTCAGTGGATATATTGGTTTTCTTCTTGCTTTTATAAAACATTATCTTTATCGGCTTTTATGGTTACCCCATCAATGACTCATTTATTATTGCCCCTCACAGGCAGTTCATCGGAAACCTTTTGGGGTGAAGAGTTCTCAGAAATAACAATGAGAATTTAACCTAAATGTACACAAGTGGTAGGATTTATTAAGATTTAAATTGACCAACTGATTTCATTTAGTTTTCAGCACCCTGATCCATTTTAATATATATGCATATTTGCATGTGCTAATTTGCATGGCCAATACACAGGTGCAAATCCATGCATATTTATTTTAAGTAATTTAGAATCTTAATTTTGTATATATGATAATGAAATTTTAAGTTTAGGAAAATCATGACATGGACGTTTGGCAGCATTGGGAATCTGTAGAATTCAGTTATACTCTCATGCAATATCAGTCAGTCAGTCAGTCAGTCAGTTCAATCTCTCAGTCGTGTCCAACTCTTTGCGACCCCAGGAATCGCAGCACGCCAGGCCTCCCTGTCCATCACCAACTCCCAGAGTTCACTGAGACTCACGTCCATCGAGTCAGTGATGCCATCCAGCCATCTCATCCTCTGTCGTCCCCTTCTCCTCCTGCCCCCAATCCCTCCCAGCATCAGAGTTTTTTCCAGTGAGTCAACTCTTCTCATGAGGTGGCCAAAGTACTGGAGTACCATCTTTAGCATCATTCCTTCCAAAGAAATCCAAGGGCTGATCTCCTTTAGGATGGACTGGTTGGATCTCCTTGCAGTCCAAGGGACTCTCAAGAGTCTTCTCCAACACCACAGTTCAAAAGCATCAATTCTTTGGCACTCAGCCTTCTTCACAGTCCAACTCTCACATCCATACATGACCACTGGAAAAACCATAGCCTTGACTAGATGGACCTTTGTTGGCAAAGTAATGTCTCTGCTTTTGAATATGCTATCTAGGTTGGTCATAACTTTCCTTCCAAGGAGTAAGCGTCTTTTAATTTCATGGCTGCAGTCACCATCTGCAGTGATTTTGGAGCCCCCAAAAATAAAGTCCAACACTGTTTCCACTGTTTCCCCATCTATTTCCCATGAAATTAGGGGACCAGATGCCATGATCTTCGTTTTCTGAATATTGAGCTTTAAGCCAACTTTTTCACTCTCCACTTTCACTTTCCTCAAGAGGCTTTTTAGTTCCTCTTCACTTTCTGCCATAAGGGTGGTGTCATCTGCATATCTAGGTTATGATATTTCTCCCGGGAATCTTAATTCCAGCTTGTGCTTCTTCCAGCCCAGCGCTTCTCATGATGTACTCTGCATATCAGTTAAATAAGCAGGGTGACAGTATACAGCCTTGACGTACTCCTTTTCATATTTGGAACTAGTGTGTTGTTCCATGTCCAGTTCTAACTGTTGCTTCCTGACCTGCATATAGGTTTCTCAAGAGGCAGGTCAGGTGGTCTGGTATTCCATCTCTTGAAGAAATTTCCACAGTTTCTTGTAATCCACACAGTCAAAGGCTTTGGCATAATCAATAAAGCAGAAGTAGATGTTTTACTGGAACTCTCTTGCTTTTTCGATGATCCAGTGGATGTTGGCCATTTGATCTCTGGTTCCTCTGCCTTTTCTAAAACCAGCTTGAACATCTGGAAGTTCATGGTTCACGAAGCCTAGCTTGGAGAATTTTGAGCATTACTTTACTAGCGTGTGAGATGAATGCAATTGTGCAGTAGTTTGAGCATTCTTTGGCATTGCCTTTCTTTGGGATTGGAATGAAAACTGACCTTTTCCAGTCCTGTGGCCACTGTTGAGTTTTCCAAATTTGCTGGCATATTGAGTGTAGCACTTTCACAGCATCATCTTTAAGGATTTGAAATAGCTCAACTGGAATTCCATCACCTCCACTAGCTTTGTTGGTAGTGATGCTTTCTAAGGCCCACTTGACTTCACATTCCAGGATGTCTGGCTCTAGGTGAGTGATCACATCATCGTGATTATCTGGGTTGTGAAGATCTTTTTTGTACAGTTCTTCTGTGTATTCTTGCCACCTCTTCTTAATATCTTCTGCTTCTGTTAGGTCCATACCATTTATGTCCTTTATTGAGCCCGTCTTTGCATGAAATGTTCCCTTGGTATCTCTAATTTTCTTGAAGAGATCTCTAGTCTTTCCCATTCTGTTGTTTTCCTCTATTTCTTTGCATTGATTGCTGAGGAAGGCTTTCTTATCTCTTCTTGCTATTCTTTGGAACTCTGCATTCAGATGCTTATATCTTTCCTTTTCTCCTTTGCTTTTACTTCTCTTCTTTTCACAGCTATTTGTAAGGCCTCCTCAGAAAGCCATTTTGCTTTTTTGCATTTCTTTTCCATGGGGATGTTCTTGATCCCTGTCTCCTGTACAATGTCATGAACCTCCGTCCATAACTCATCAGGCACTCTGTCTATCAGATCTAGGCCCTTAAATCTATTTCTCACTTCCACTGTATAATCAGTGGAATTTGGGGATTTGATTTAGGTCATACCTGAATGGTCTAGTGGTTTTCCCTACTTTCCTCAATTTAAGTCTGAATTTGACAATAAGGAGTCATGATCTGAGTCACAGTCAGCTCCTGGTCTTGTTTTTGTTGACTGTACAGAGCTTCTCCCTCTTTGGTTGCAAAGAATATAATCAGTCTGATTTCAGTGTTGACCATCTGGTGATGTCCATGTGTAGAGTCTTCTCTTGTGTTGTTGAAAGAGGGTGTTTGCTATGACCAGTGCATTTTCTTGGCAAAACTCTATTAGTCTTGCCCTGCTTCATTCTGTATTCCAAGGCCAAATTTGCCTGTTACTCCAGGTGTTTCTTGACTTCCTACTTTTGCATTCCAGTCCCCTATAATGAAAAGGACATCTTTTTTGGGTGTTAGTTCTAAAAGGTCTTGTAGGTCTTCATAGAACCGTTCAGCTTCTTCAGTGTTACTGGTTGGGGCATAGACTTGGATGACTGTGATATTGAATGGTTTACCTTGGAAATGAACAGAGATCATTCTGTTGTTTTTGAGATTGCATCCAAGAACTGCATTTCGGACTCGTTTGTTGACCATGGTGGCTACTCCATTTCTTCTAAGGGATCCCTGCCCACAGTAGTAGATATAATGGTCATCTGGGTTAAATTCACCCATTCCAGTCCATTTTAGTTCGCTGATTCCTAGAATGTCGACATTCACTCTTGCCATCTCCTATTTGACCACTTCCAATTTGCTTTGATTCATGGACCTGACATTCCAGGTTCCTTTGCAATATTGCTCTTTACAGCATCAGACCTTGCTTCTATCACCAGTTCCATCCATAACTGGGTATTCTTTTTGCCTTGGCCCCATCCCTTCATTCTTTCTGGAGTTATTTCTCCACTGATCTCCAGTAGCATATTGGGCACCTACTGACCTAGAGAGTTCCTCTTTCAGTATCCTATCATCTGTAGAATTCAGTTATACTCTCATGCAATATAACTGTTACCAAAAATAAGTTCTCAGTTATACAAATACATTATTTATATTACTCTTACTAATTAAAATATACACATGTATTATTTTTCACATTATTACATTTCACTTAATCCTGCCCAGAAATTCAAAGAAGATAATATTTTATAAAAATAGAAGTTGGTTTCAATGAGTTATTTGGGGTCCATTCACCTCTTTATTGCTCATCCCAGAATCTCAGTAGAGCTCCAGGTCTCTTAAAAAACCTGCTTAAAACCTCTGGATTATTTTCTGGGGTTATTTTAGACCAATAATCTGTAAATTTGCATGTCTTTTACATGTATCTTTAGATTTCTT
Organism: Bos indicus x Bos taurus; assembly: GCF_003369695.1. NCBI lineage: Eukaryota > Metazoa > Chordata > Mammalia > Artiodactyla > Bovidae > Bos > Bos indicus x Bos taurus. The sequence goes on along the minus strand of NC_040076.1, from coordinate 62,244,474 downwards.
TTGGGATGTAATTTCATATCCACAAGTATCTTTAAGAAAATTTTAGCTGCACTTTGTTCCTGACAGCTAACCAAGTGTGTTAAAATTGTTACAAATGTGTAAATACTTTTAAATACTTGCTGCTAAAATGAAATTCACCATCGGACTTTAGGGTAGGTTTTTTTTCTCCGTATCATTTTTTGGGGTGGGTTAATGAAACACATACATGTGATAAATGATTCTGAACGTGCACATTTTCCAGCTTAAACACTAGAGTTTCTGAAGACCAGCTTTCCAAATTTAAACTGAAGGACATTACGTCTTACTTACCAGCTCTACTATTGCTTTAATACTGTCATAAAGACTTAATGATGTCCCATCAAGACATATTAACATTGCCCATGAGCTGGTATGATATGAAACCTACCTACATACTTTAGCATTTTATAATGTCTCTTCAAAAACTGGCTTTATATTTTAAAGCAAGTGAAGAGCCTGTTTGAAGGGTGCAAATGAGCAATGAGAGGCCCATACTTTGACTATTATACTAGAGCATGAAAAGATAAGGGGGGAAAAGTGCTGAGGAAGTTTAAAAAAAAACACTCGGAGGACATCCAAACAACCACATGCCTTGCGTCCCTCTGAAGCACCATTATGCTGTTTACTAGCCCAGGAGCCTATGGCTTCTCTCTCCTAAGTGAGGGATAGACACCCAAGTCAGGGTGGCAGACAGGACAGAAACCACAGAATTCACTGAAGCACGTATGTGTGAATCCGAGCATCAATACTGGATGAAAAACATTCCAGTGTGCAGTCTTGCTTCCCTTTTAAAAATTGGGCATATTAATATTTTATTTTCTCCAAGCTGTGGGGAAGGCATATATTATTGATGAGATCATGTTTTGTAGAGTTTCAGAATCTGTTTTTTCCATGTCTATTATCTTCCCAGCATTTTACAGTGAAGAGAGCCCTGGAAGGAGAATCTACCATGATTCCAGGGCATAATAATCAGAGGAGAATAGATGGAATACATGCTTTTTATTTCTGCATCTTTTTGTCCTCTTCTTCTCTCTACCACCTTCTCCCTCCACTGTTTGTTGATTCTAGAATTCAGCGAAAGGAAGGAATAGTTGCCTTGCAGAAATATTTCCACAGCTTTTAATAAAAAGAGGGTAGTAAAGAATTTGCCTGCAATGCCAGAGACCCAGGTTCAATCCCTGGGTGGGAAGATCCCCTGGAGAAGGAAATGGCAACCCACTCCAATATTATTGCTTGGAAAATGCCATGGACAGAGGAGCCTGGCAGGCTACAGTCCATAGGGTTGCAAAGAGTCAGAAAATACTGAGCATCTGAGCATATGTAGGGGAAACAACCTCACTGAGATCACCCCTGTGGCCCTCTCAGACTTCCTCTGGATCATCTGAACAGTGTGAAAATAAGAATGAAGAAATGGACAGTGCTCTGATGGAGGGACACAGAACAGAGTCCCCTGTCAGTCCCTGTGTTCTGTCACTTCCATTCTTTGCTGAAGGATATGACATTGTGATTTCCTATCATATATTGATCTAGTTTGGGAGATAACTGAAAACAAGCCTGAAGGAATGATACTGTTTCTTAGATAGGTACTCGGTTCATCATCCAGCCACTTAAATACCATGTCAGTCAAACACAGAGCAGGGGATAAACTCTATGGTTTCTCTTTCCTTTTTGCTTGGTTGATGCAATGTTCCAATACCATTCTGAGTATATACAATATGTTTTACAAAATAGTTTTCTCAGGTCATGTTTTTTAGCAGTCTTTCCTGTCCTCAATTTACTGTTTCCTAGTTGCTTGGAGTTGGGATAGGGACTAAGGTGGGTAGAGGAACATGAAAGGATGGACTTTCCATTGCAACCCTCGTTTTAGATGCCTGGAAGAGCAGTGATGGGCATGGGCTAGAAGGGGATGGGCAGTTGCTATTATCGTGCTCTTACCTGCATACCGTACCAGCTCCTTCTCTTTCTGCCTGGTTACCTTCACTCTGCTGCCACTTTAACCTGAGGACGTTGTGGGAGCCACTGCATTACTGTCCACATGGTTTGGAGTCCAGGTGTGCCCCTGTATTTAGCTGGTATCCAGATGCTATACTAATACATAAAACCTCTTTTCTGGATAATTAGTAAAAGGAGATTTGTCACATTCTCCTTTGGTTTCAGCCTACCCTTAAATTTTAAGTTCCATTGTTATCTAAATCCATGGACTGCAGCAGTACTCAGCATTGTAGCCATATTTTCTTCATATTCAAGGAAAGTGACAGATTGAGCCTTAAGTGTATCTCAAATGGCTCAATGTAAACAACTCCAGTGCCCAGGGTGGAGGAGGATTAAGCCTATTTATAATCTGTCTAGTACTTTTCCACTTTCAGTATTCTTTTCCTTCCTTAGACAAGCCTTCATATTACCCACAGACTAACAGATTATTAATAATCACACATAGCTGATGAGTGTTCATCCAGCCAGGTCCGGCGGTCCAGTATTTAGGCCCCACATACTTCCTAACTTAGTTACTCTTACTAACTTCACAGAGATGCGTGGTTGTCCTTTTCATGACTCTGTCCTTGCAGTTAATTTACAAGGATCCAAATCAGCACTTATGTAAGTAAATAAATTAACTACTTAATATAATTTCTCAATCATAAATCTCACACCTTCTACATCTTCAGATCAATAAATATTTTCCTTGCATAATACCCTCTTTTTCACAACTTGAGAATGCTACAGCTGCCAGCCGACTCCCCTTATGGGCTTAAGAACATTAGTCAGCCTGACAGGCTTCATCCTGGCTGACAGAGGTTTCACCCTCTGCTTTAATCCATGTATTTTTTATGCTTTCTCTTTGTCTTTTTCTCCTCCTCATCCCTGTTAGCAAAACTGTGCTAATTGCCACTAAGAGGACTTATATGTGACGGGGCCTTTTTGAGGTCCTGACAAACTTATATCCCTGCAGAAAGATACAAAGGAATTAGCTAGATAGGCAACAGCTGACTGGTCCTATGTTAAGAGCAACTCTGTTGATTCACCACCGATTTTTAAGCTTAATTATGTTGTTTTATTTGTAAATAGATGTTTCAAAAGAAATGAATGCATCTTTTTTCCCCTAGTACCTTAACACTGGTTTTAAAAATGCTATATTTGGTTGCGTAAAGGATTTTAGTTTAGTTTTTTTTCCTCCTTCAAAAGATGTCATGTTGACTTCAGTATTATCTTGGGTGGAAAAGCTGACCTTGAGTCCATTTTATGGCTTACATCATAGACGGTGTTTGAGGATGAGCAGTATGCATGCGTACGGGAAGCATAAGTATTACCCATAGTCAGGCAGGATATAGATCAGTACAGAACCTGGCTTAAGAGTAGGAGAGTACCTGAGAAGTCAAGAATTGTGGTAGGCATTTGATGTCACATTGGCTCATAGGGAAAATATAATGGATGGGCTTAATGCCAATAAATACAGCTGGATAGTTGATCAGCTTCAGGGACAGAAGGAAAGGCAGAGTGGTTGTGGGCTGCTCACTCTAAGAGAAAGACCTGTTAAAGGGCTTGTTCCCCCCTTATGCACCATAACCTCCTTGGCAGTTTGTTAAAGCCAACGGACCCATTCCCAATATAATACTTTATTACATAAACAAAAAATACAGGAGCTGAGTCTTTGACTTCTTGGAAGATTGAATAGATGTGTTTTACCCCTCCCACACTAAGTACAGCTGAACACTGGACATTATATATAAAAGAAATGTAAGAAGACTCAAGGGCAGAGAGAAGAAGGCAGACCAGTTAGAAACCTTGAGACTAGAAGATCAGCATTGTGGTAAATTCCTTGAGGCATAAAACAAACCAAGAAATTTAACAGGGTTCAAAGTATGTGGAGTATGTTCACTGCCCACAGCAGGTTCAGATTAGAGAGGGAAAAAGGGAAAAAGAGAAGAAATCAGTAACAGCAAGGTCACATGAAAAACTCTAAGCAGTTGGAAACTGAGCAGCACACTTAAACAATCTGTGGGTCCAAAATGGAGTCCCAAGAGAAATTTTTAAGTGCACTGAACTGAATGGAAATGAGTCGGCAGCATACTAAAAAAATGGGAAGCATGGTTAAGACAAGTGATGAGAATGAAATTTATAGCTCTTTAGAAAAGGGAGAAATCTCAAAGCAATCATCTAAGCTCTTACTTGAAGACCCTAGCAAGTGCAGAGCAAAATAAACCTAAAAGAAACAGAAGGAAATAATGAAGAACAGAAAACAGTGAAATTGAATGCAGAAAAAAAATTAAAAATTATAAACTAAAAAGCTTGTTCTTTCACAAATATTTGTAAAACTGACCAGCCCCTCTCCAAAGGAGTAACAGAGAGAAGAAACAAATTACCAATATCAGAAGTGAAGTAAAGCATATCACTTCAAATGCTGTAGACTTGAAAGGATGGTAAGGGAATATTATGAACAAATCTACAAACATCAATTTGACAGCTTAGATGAAATGGACCAATTTCTCTAAAAGCACAAACTACTGCAATTTACCCAATATGGAATAGAAACTTTGGTAATCCTATAACTATTAAATTTTAATTTGTAGTTTAAAAACTCTGATATAAATCTCTAGGATAAGATCATGAGATAATTCTTCAAACCATTTTGGGAAAAATTAGCACTGATACTACAAAATTTCTTCTGGAAAACAGAAGAGGAAAGAAGATATACTGATTAGTTTTATAACACATTTTCCATATACCAAGTCCAAACAAAAAATAAACCAAAGTTTTTTATTCTACAAAAAAAAAAAAAGCCCTTATGAATATAGATGCAAAATTCCTTAGGAAAATATTACTGATGGAATTCAGCAGTTTATGAAAAGAGTATTATACCATGATCAACTGGAGTTTATTCCAGGAATAGAATATTGGTTCAATATTTGAAAATTAATCAATATAATCCATCCTATTAATAAGCTAAACAAGCTAAAGAAGAAAAATCATGTGATCTAATTATTTGATGCAGAAAGATCATTTGGCAGGATAATACCCATTCATGGTAAGAACTCTCAGATAATTAGAAATAGAGGTAAACTTCCTCAAGTTGATAAAGAACATCTACTAAAACCCTACAGCTAGCATTATACTTAATGATGTAAGATGGAATAATTTTCCCCTAATATTGTCAGCAAGCAACTGTATCTGTTCTTACCGACCTTATTCAACATAATACTGGAAGCTCTAACCAATGAAATAGGGAGAAAGGGAAATAAAAAGCAGAGAGATCAGGAAGGAGAAATAAGACCGGGAGATAGCAAAATTTTGTAGGTGGAAAATCACAAGGGTCCAATAGGAAAACTCCTATAATTAATAAGTTAAGAAAGGACATATGACATAAGGTAAATATTTTAAAAAGTCAATAAACTATATATATTCTAATACTAGTAGTGTTCATGTGGACTCTAAAATTAAAAATGCAGTGTTATTTGCTCTTAATCAAAAATAAAATTCTTAGATGTAGATCTAACCAAAAATATTCAGAATTTATATGGTGAAAACTACAAAACTGTGAAAAAAGAAATTAAAGAATATGTAAATAAGAGTCGGACATGATTTAGTCACTGAGTGACAACAAATAAATAGACATACTATCTTCATGAATTACAAAACTCAATATACTACATATGTCAATTCCCCCAAAGTGATAAGCAGATTTAATACAATTCTTATTAAAATCCCACAAAGATTTTTATAACTATAGATAAGATTATTCTAAAATTTATACTCAAAAACTAGAAAAACTAAAAAAAATTTGAAAAATAAAAATAAATAGGAGAAACCAGCCTGCCTGTTTTTATGATTTATTATATAGCTACATTGATTAAGACTGATACTATTGGCAGAGGGGCAGACTCATAGAGCAATGGAGTAGAATAGCAAACCCAGAAACATATGCACACAAATATGCTCTAGAAAAGAAAAACAGTCTCAATCTAAGTTTCACACCATATATAGAAGTTAACAAAAAATAGCCTTGGACTTAATTATTAAGCAAAAATTATAAAACTTTTAGAGAAAAACAAACCAAAAAAACCTTTAGAAAATCTGCAGAATTTGGGGCTCAGCAAATAATTTTGTGCTTGACACCAACAATAAATAAAGCACAAACAATAAAAATTGGTAAATTGGAATCCATCAAAATTATTTTGTTTCCTCTGAAAATGACCCTAGTTAGAAGATGAAGAGATGTGATACAGACTAATAGAAAAATCTCAAACCAAATATTCTATTAAGAACTGTGATACAGAGTATATAAAGAACTCCTAAATTTCATAAGTTAAAAGCCAAACAGTTATACTAGAGACTAGTCAAAAGACCATGAGCAGGCATTTTACTGAAGATATACAGATGGAAAATAAGCACATGAAAAGATGTTCAGTACAGTAGTCAGTCAGATCAGATCAGATCAGTCACTCAGTCATGTCCGACTCTTTGCGACCCCATGAATTGCAGCATGCCAGGCCTCCCTGTCCATCACCAACTCTCGGAGTTCACTGAGACTCACGTCCATCGAGTCAGTGATGCCATCCAGCCATCTCATCCTCTGTCGTCCCCTTCTCCTCTTGCCCCCAATCCCTCCCAGCATCAGAGTCTTTTCCAATGAGTCAACTCTTCGCATGTGGTGGCCAAAGTACTGGAGTTTCAGCTTTAGCATCATTCCTTCCAAAGAACACCCAGGGCTGATCTCCTTCAGAATGGCCTGGTTGGATCTCCTTGCAGTCCAAGGGACTCTCAAGAGTCTTCTCCAACACCATAATTCAAAAGCATCAATTCTTGGGCGCTCAGCCTTCTTCACAGTCCAACTCTCACATCCATACATGACCACAGGAAAAACCATAGCCTTGACTAGACGAACCTTTGTTGGCAAAGTAATGTCTCTGCTTTTGAATATGCTGTCTAGGTTGGCCATAACCTTCCTTCCAAGGAGTAAGCGTCTTTTAATTTCCTGGCTGCAGTCACCATCTGTAGTGATTTTGGAGCCCAGAAGAATAAAGTCTGACACTGTTTCCACTGTTTCCCCATCTATTTCCCATGAAGTGATGGGACCGGATGCCATGATTGTAGTCAGTAGGGAGATGAAAATCAAAACCACAATGAAATAGCATTACATACCTATGCTGCTGCTGCTGCTGCTAAGTCGCTTCAGTCGTGTCCAACTCTGCGCGACCCCATAGACGGCAGTCCAACAGGCTCCCCCGTCCCTGGGATTCTCCAGGCAAGAACACTGGAGTGGGTTGCCATTTCCTTCTCCAATGCATGAAAGTGAAAAGTGAAAGTGAAGTCGCTTAGTCGTGTCCGACTCGTAGCGACCCCATGGACTGCAGCCCACCAGGCTCCCCATCCCTGAGATTCTCCAGGCAAGAACACGAGTGGGTTGCCATTTCCTTCTCCAATGCAGGAAAGTGAAAAGTGAAAGTGAAGTCACTCAGTCGTGTCCGACTCGTAGCGACCCCATGGACTGCAGCCCACCAGGCTCCTCTGTCCATGGGATTTTCCAGGCAAGAGTAACTGGAGTGGGTTGCCATTGCCTTCTCTGGAACAGTACATTGCTGCTGCTGCTGCTGCTAAGTCGCTTCAGTCGTGTCCGACTGTGAGACCCCATAGACGGCAGCCCACCAGGCTTCCCCGTCCCTGGGATTCTCCAGGCAAGACCTATAAGAATGGCTAAAACAGTTTTTAAAAATTGAGTACCAAATGATGATGAGAATGTAAAGGAATTGATGACTCATACATTGCTGATGGTAATGCAAAATTCTCTACATCTTTTAAAAGCGTTGAGTACTTAAACAAACAAACAAAAAAACCCTAAACTAAACATGAATCTACCATGACCCAGTAAATGTACTCTTAGGCATTTTTCCCAGGGAAATGAAAATTATGTTCACACAAAAACCTGGACACGAATGCTCAAAGCAGCTTTCTTTGAAATATCTCCACACTGTGACCAAGCCACGTGTCTTTCAATGAGTGAATGGACAAAGCAGACTCTGGTCTATACATACAAAGAGTGCTACTCATCTTGCAATAACCTGAGTGAAGATCCAAACAATTATACTGAGAAAAAAGTCAATCCCCAAATATTACATTATACTATTCCACTTACATTGCATTCTTGAAGTGATAAAATTATAATAAATAAAGAACAGGTTAGTGGTTGCTCAGATAAGGACAGTGTAAAGATGCAAAGAAGGAAATTAGACTCATTTCACTACACAAAAGTCAGCTTCAAATGGATTAAAGACTTAAATATAAAAGCAGAAACCATAAAACTCCTAGAAGAAAACATAATGAAAAAAGCTTCTTGACAAATGGCCTTGGCAGTGATTTCTTGGATATGACACCAAAAGCACAGATGACAAGAGAAAAAAATAGGCAAATGGAATGACATCAAACTAAAAACTTCTACACAGCAAATGAAACAATCAACAAAATAAAAAGATGACCAGTGGAATGGGAGAAAATATTTCCAATCTATATATCTGTATGGTGGTCAGGAAGCAACAGTTAGAACTGGACATGGAACAGCAGACTGGTTCCAAATAGGAAAAGGAGTACATCAAGGCTATATATTGTCACCCTGCTTATTTAACTTATATACAGAGTACATCATGAGAAACACTGGGCTGGAGGAAGCACCAGCTGGAATCAAGATTCCCGGGAGAAATAGCAATAACCTCAGATATGCAGATGACACCACCCTTATGGCAGAAAGTGAAGAAGAACTAAAGAGCCTCTTGATGAAAGTGAAAGAGGAGAGTGAAAAAGCTGGCTTAAAGCTCAACATTCAGAAAACTAAGATCATGGCATCTGATCCCATCATTTCATGGGAAACAGATGGGGAAACGGTGGCTGACTTTATTTTTCTGGGCTCCTAAATCACTGCAGATGGTGACTGCAGCCATGAAATTAAAAGACGCTACTCCTTGGAAGGAAAGTTATGACCAACCTAGATAGCATATTCAAAAGCAGAGACATTACTTTGTCAGCAAAGGTCCATCTAGTTAAGACTATAGTTTTTCCAGTAGTCATGTATGGAGGTGAGATTTGGACTATAAAGAAAGCTGAGCACAGAAGAACTGATGCTTTTGAACTGTGGTGTTGGAGAAGACTCTTGAGAGTCCCTTGGACTGCAAGGAGATCCAACCAGTCCATTCTAAAAGAGATCAGTCCTGGGTGTTCACTGGAAGGACTGATATTGAAGCTGAAACTCCGATACTTTAGCCACCTGATGCGAAGAGTCGACTCATTTGAAAAGACCCTGATTCCGAGAAAGATTGAGGGTAGGAGGAGAAGGGGATGACAGAGGATGAGATGGTTGGATGGCATCACCGACTCGATGGACATGGGTTTGGGTGGACTCTGGGAGTTGGTGATGGACAGGGAGCCCTGGCGTGCTGTGATTCAGGGGGTTGCAAAGAGTCGGACACAACTGAGTAACTGAACTGAACTGAACTAGTATCTAACAAAGGTCAATATCCAAAATATTAACATACAAGCAACTCCTATAACTCAATAGTCTCCTCCACCCAGAAAGGTAACCTGATTAAAAAGTGAGCAAAAGAGCTGAATAGAGATTTCTGGAAAGACATACAAATGACCAACAGGTATATGAGAAGTGTTCAACATCGCTAATTACCAGGAAATGCAAATCAAAACCAGGAAGAGATGTCACCTCACACCTGTTAAAATGATTATTTTTGAACAATGTATGCACTCACATATACACAAACACAAGGTAAGTGTTGGTGAGGATGTGACTAAAAGGGAATCCTTACGGTGTTGATAGGAATGTAAATTGGTATGGCCACTACAGAAAACAATATGGAAAATCCTCAAAAAGTTAAAGCTACAAGTGATCCAGGCATCCCACTTCTGAATATGTAGTAAAAATAATTGGTATCACGATATCAAAGAGGTATCTACACTCCCATGTTTACTGAAACATTATTCATAATGGCCAAGGCATGGAAGAAACCTACATGTCATTGATGGATGAATAAGAAAAAAATATGATATATACGTACAATGGAATATTATTCAACCCGAAGAAAAAGAAATCTTACTCTTTGTTACAATATGGATATATCTCAAGCTAAGTGAAATAAGAGTATTAGAGTGCTAAATACTAAATGATTCCACTTATATTATGAATCTAAATAAGAGCATGGAGTAAAATGGTAGTTGCCAGGAACTTGGCATAGGGTAGGGGGTAACAGGTAGATGTTAGTCAAAGGGCACAAGGTATCAGTTACACAGGATGAATGAATCGTAGACCTAATGTACAACAAAAAGCCTATAATTAATAATACTCCATTATATACTCAAAACTGTACGAAGAGGGTAGATCTTTTATTGAGTGTCCTTGTTACAAAGCAACTAAATAAATAGAATGATAGGAAACTTTTGGAAGTGTTGGGTATATTTATGGCATAGATCATGGTGATGGTTTCAAGGGTGTATAAAGTGGTAGTTGCTCAGTGGTGTCTAACTCTTTGAGACCTGATGGACCCTGCCAGGCTCCTCTGTCCATGGAATTCTCTAGGCAAGAACACTGGAGTGATTAGCCCTTCCCTTCTCCAGGAGACCTTCCCGACCCAAGGATCGAACCTGGGTCTCCTACATTGCAAGCAAATTCTTTACCATTTGAGTCACCAGGGAAGTTATCTCCAAACTTATCAAATTGTATACATTAAGAGGCATGGCTTTTTTTCAATCATACTTCAATAAAGTGGTTTAAAAATAATAATGTTAGCAATTCAAAATAAATGAATTATTTAAAAATACAAATATGAAATTATGATGTAAATTTTCTTTTATTAATATACTAAATAACAAGATCTAGAAGTGAGTTAAATTACAATTTAACTTTGAAATAGGGAAAAATGTAAATTACATTTTGAAAATTTGTAGCATCTGAAGTAATGTGACATGAAAAGATCTGTCATTCTGTTAAAAACAACATCATGGATTCCTTAAATACTACCGTAGTTTATTGTTGTTTAGTCTCACAGTCGTGACCGACTCTTTGTGACCCCATGGACTATTATAGATCGCCAGGCTCCTTTCTCTGTGGGATTTGCCAGGCAAGCATGCTGGACTGGGTTGCCATTCCCTTCTCCAGGGTATCTTCCCTAGTCAGGGATGGAACCCGTGTCTCCTGCATTGGCAGGCAGATTCTTTACTGCTGAGCCACCAGGGAAGCCTTACCATACTTTGTTATAATTGAAAGAAAGCTAAATTCAGTCAGCATTTACTGAAAGCAATGATGCAATGTATTTTTCCTGTCCAACTTCACAGGTCATTTGGTTTTTTGTCGTTTTGTTTTTTATTTCAATCCTTGTGTGAGAGGAATGTTCAGTTGGCTGTGAAGTTGTCTAGAATAACTGTTGCTCCATCGAAATTCTTATATTCAGAGATCTGTTGGGTTGGCCCAAAAGTTCATTCAGATTTTTCCATATGCTGTCACAGAAAAACCCGAACCATCTTTTTGGTCAACTCAGTAATTAAGCCATCTCTGTCCCTCTGTTTTCATTGGTAGAGGGTTCTGCTTTCTTTACTACCATGGAACTATTGAATTAGCTTTACCCTAATGGCCTTCTCTCTTTCAAAGACTTCTGATTCTACATCAAATGTTAGGGCACATTTTCTAGAATGATGGTGAATGCCCATGTGTTAGGTCATCATCTTCCAGGCAAGGGCAGAAGCCTATTTTAGTTAGGCTTTCCTAGACACAACTGTGTTCCGCTGCTACTGCTAAGTCGCTTCAGTCATGTCCGACTCTGTGGGACCCCTGAGACGGCAGCCCACCAGGCTCCCCCGTCCCTGGGATTCTCCAGGCAAGAACATTGGAGTGGGTTGCCATTTCCTTCTCCAATGCATGAAAGTGAAAAGTGAAAGTGAAGTCACTCAGTCATGTCCGACTCTCAGTGACCCCATGGACTGCAGCCTACCAGGCTCCTCTGTACATGGGATTTTCCAGGCAAGAGCACTGGAGTGGGGTGCCATTGCCTTCTCTGACATAATTGTGTTAGCAGATTCTAAAAGTAAAAGAAGAAAAATTGGTGATAGTGTGGCCGCAGGAGAATATTTTTTAATTCGTGGTTTTTTTGTTGTTGTTGCTATTGCTGTTGTTATAATTAATGAAAGCAGACTTAAGCACTTTTAAAAGATGTTGGAAAATCTGGGTAAAAGAAGAAGTGAATTATACATTCATGATATAGAGGAAAGATCACTAGACTTAGAAGTCAGGAAATGGGTTCAAATCCCAGCCCCTCCTCCACTAACATGAAGTCTGACTTTGGGGAAATTCACTAACCCCGCTGTGCCTGGGTTTTCTCACAGGTAAAATGAAGTAATTGAGAATCCTCTGGTCTCTCCAGATCACAATTCCTGTAATTTTACAATTTAAATTTTTGTACTGAAAACGCTGCAATAACATTTTTTTAATACTTCCCATCTGTAGCTACTTCTTATCCTTTTGAGCACACAAACATTATGTCCAAACATTCAATTTTCTTTCAGGGTTCAGAGCCGGGTAATTTCTCTCTTAACACTTCAAGACTTTGGACTGTCCCCTTTCTAAATGGTGTAACTCTACTGTCACAGATTAGACTGATTTTCTGAGAAATCATAGCATCAGTACCTTCTTTCAACCCCATTATAATTGACTTTTCCCCCATTATATTTTGTCCTTCCCTGATTATCAGATGGTGTTTAATCTTTGCCTCTGACTTGCCTACAAAAGGAGTCTAAGATAAAGATAAATTTCGTAGTATGCACATGTGTGTGTGCCTTTAAAGTTTTCTTATTGATCCAGGGAGGTAGAACGTGGCAATCTTTGCGTGTGGAGATCCTCTTGCATCGTTAAAAGAAGATGTGTTTTACAGTTATACCAGGTGTATCTCTTAGTACACCATTTCCAATCATTTTCTAAGTAGGTTAGGATTCAAACAGGAATTGTCAAATTTCAGAAGCCGTGACAGACGGGGAAACCAAATCACAGAAGTTCAGAAGCCAGAGGTGTCATTGCTGCCACAAACATTTTCAGCTGGATTAGCTATTTAGTCTCATTTTCCGTCTGTGTATTTCACACCATGTGAGGTACTCTCTTTTGAGGAAATTCAGAGCAGTGGGAAATTCTCTTCTTAGTCAGAACCTCACCTGACCTAGACCTCCTTGTTTGTTCTCCTCCTATCTTATTAATGCAGCTGTGAGTACATTTCCAGCACTCTTCACCTGCCACAGTGACGAGGGATCAGGTGCCAGGTAGGGTAATCAATCTGGAGGGCTTTTAGCAGCGCATCCTGCCACTGTTTGACAGCATGTCTCCGTCAAGGAGACTGTCTTCCCTAGATCGATAAATCAATCAGTTCTTTTTACATCTTATGAAACCCTCCTCACACCCCGTGTCACTCACGCTGCACCACACACAAATAGAGAATCGGGGTTGGGTTGGCCCAAAGCTTCCCATTTCACATTCTATCCCATAATCGCGTATCCTTCCCCAAAATCAATCCCTGGCACAGTGGTAATGGATCAAAGTCCAGTTCTTCATTCCTTTGAACTGACGAGTGAATCTGTCTTGAGTGTTAGATGTTGTAGTGTGTTTAAAACTAAATCACAACTGAAATGCAGAGGAGACTAATTGTTCGTTTTACGATTAGAACTCTTCAAAGGAGACAACAGTTGCTTCACTAACACACAGTAGATTCCCTGATTCTACTCAAAGAGATCGTAGACTTTTAGAGGCTGTCAAAGTTGGGAAGGGGCTCAGAGACTAGCTAGGGAATCTAAACCAGGTGTCTGCTCCTGTGTACTAAGTTTCCAGCTACTTTGCTGGCATTGTGTTGGATGAGGGCTGGTAATGGATTCTGTCACCCAGAGAAAGCCACTTGCCTTTGTGTATATGTTGGGTTTGGGTCTGAGATATCACTTATATAATAGCTTCTACTGCTTTGGTGGAAAAGTGAAAACCAGTAATCCATATCATGTCTTGTGTCTTTGTATTATTAATACAAACGTAGAATCTGAAACTCATCTTTGTTGTGTAACTTAGTCAAGGGCCCACAACCTGTCCATGGAAAAGCTGTAAGAGACATCCCCTACCCTGACATTGTGTGTGCTTCATCATGTCTGACTCTGCGATCGTATGGACTGTAGCCTGTCAGGCTCCTGTGTCCGTGGAATTTTCCAGGCAAGAATACTGGAGTAGGTTGCCATTTCATCCTCCAGGGGATCTTCCCAACCCAGAGATCAAACCCATGTCTCCTGAGTCTCTTGCATTGGCAAGCGGATTCTTTACCACTGAGCCACATGGGAAGCCCACCCTGACATCTGTCCATAGCAAATCCCTTCCAGAAAGTGACTTTGGCTGTTTGGAGTTTTCCCAAGTGGAAATATTTTTACTTTCAGAGTATACCTAGGGACCTTAGATGCAGCAGTTCTCAGCATTCTTAGGTACAGGATAGATTGTGTTGCAGAGAGAAATTGGCTCATGTTTGTTGACATTCCATGCCCAGTCACTTCATTACTGGAAGGAAGCTTGACCTAATGATAAAGGCATGAGTTTTGAAGCTAAACAAATAAAAAATAAAATCAGATGCATCCTCTAACCCCCTGCACAGACCATTACTAGTCAGCTTAGTGGTTAGTAGAATCAATCCCAGTGTCAGGTTGCTGAGGCACAAATCTGGCCCCACCTTTATCACTATGCAACCTTGGGCAGGCAAATTGAGCTTTGTGGCTCTGTTTCTCTATGTAACAGGAGATAAGAAGTAAACAGAGCTCCTGTGCATAAAGATAGAGAGCCATCCCTCTGGGTAGGAGGCTATGAATATATGTTTGTTCCCATCCCTGCATTCCTGTCCAGTGTGGTGTCACAATGCCAGTTGAGAGCAGAAACTTTAAAATCAGCCTCACTTTTCCTAAACTCCAAATCTCTAAGTTTCAAATTAAAAAATGAAGAAGTGTCTTCTTTTCAGTAATCTGAGTTCATGTTGCTCTTTCTCATAGAGAAACATAAGCTTTTCAAGGAAACAGCAAGAAATAGCCAGCGAAGGGAAGGACAACAGGCAGGTAGTGATTAGGTTGCATGTGCGCACGCTCAGTTCTTTCAGTCATGTCCAACTCTTTGTGACGCTATGCACGGTAGCCCACCACGCTCCTCTGTCCATGGGATTCTCCAGGCAAGAATACTGGAGTGGGTTGCTGTGCCCTTTCCACCCCAAGAATTGAACTCATATCTCCTGCGTTGCAAGCAGGTTCTTTACCCACTGAGCCACCAGGGAAGCCCTGTGGTTAGGCTACTGATGCACAATTCTGTCCTGGTTGCTGTTTTGATCTATTTTTAATAGCATGAGTCTCTCAGATTGCTGAAGGGAACTCAGCATTATAGGAACCCAAGACTCATCACATTCCATTCCCTTTTTAAAAACTGATAGAAATATTACATTAAAATTAGTATTATTTATTTACAATTTTATTTGAAACTAATTTGCTTTGGATCATTTCCTTATAGCTTTTGTAATAGATCATGATATATTATGAAGATTACAGACAAAGATGGAGACAGGCCTTATAACTAGGCCTAAGAATCTGTCCTAGATTAAGGGATAATTTGTAGATTGGATATTTAAAGGGAAAAGGGAGTCGATAGCATCTTATTCCTTTTATCTACAGGGGAAAGGAGTAATATCTGAACTGAAATCCAAGAACAAGGCCAAATATCATTTGAGTCATAACTTGGGGGAAATAGGGACAAAGTTTCCATTGGGAAGAGCCAAGAGGAGCTTACCTATGCAAGATACTATCCAACTTTAAGACCATAAGGTATCTGGGAGGTCAACTAATTTCTTCTCTCACTCCCTGCCCACCTTTCCCAGAGAGGAGACACCCATGTTACTTAAATATTAGAGGCAGAATTGGAACAAGGCCTGATTCCCCTGGTTCTCACCAAGAGCTCTTTTCCGTGTAGTGTGTTATCTCCCCAATCAGACATTTGTCCCCATATCCATTAGGGTTATCCAAACCCACATTATGGTGACAGCCTGCTGAAACAAGCATCTAAACTGATAATGATAGTTCATTTCATATGGGCCACAAAGTAGCAATAACTGTCTTTAGTGTCTTGGTTGAAACCAGACCTATAATCTCAAGATAAATAGCTTTGCGTGCTTTTACCAATCTCCAGAGCAAATCCTCTTCCCTCATTCCTCCAGTCAGGAAAAACATATGCTTAATCTTCAGACTAATGAAATGATTTCAAGGAGCTAAATACATATGATGCATTTAGCAGATTGTTATTAAGTGGATTCTTACGCTGCTGATATTGTTATGTATCTGCCTGCTTATGTTCTCGTTTCCTAATTACACATCCTGTCTGAAACACACATGGCCAGTGTGTTTATCTCAGGTTCCATTGTATTCCCCCGTGAATACTGCAACTGCCAAACAAATTATTTTATCAATCTCTGAAACACTTTTAAAAAGTAATTGGTATACAATTGTACATACCCAATGTTCCTATAGTTAAAAGCAGGAAAACCCCAGGAATACTCAGAGTGTTTAAGTAAATCTAATATTGGATCTAATGTGAAGTACATGTTCATAGGACAGTTTTTCTCCAATTACTATTAGATGTAGATTAAAGATATTTAGTTATGGTTTTTTCAGCCTCATTATTTTCTCAGGCATTGTTTGGGTAGCTTTGTATTTTTCCAGTCCCTATGTTATCTAGAAAATTTCTATGTTTGTCCTAATACTTTACTTTTATACATCATGTTAAACATATTTTTGATCTTTGATGTGAGTTTTGTGATAATATTATATTTAACATGGTTTTCCTGTGTGTTAGAAAGGTAAGCTGTGTTACAAGTACCCAGTTTTAAAGTATGTACAGAGGGCAAGGTACTGTTTTCATTTCAGTTCAGTTCAGTCGCTCAGTCGCGTCAGACTCTTTGCGACCCCGTGAATTGCAGCATGCCAGGCCTCCCTGTCCATCACCAACTCCCGGAGTTCACTCAAACTCACGTCCATCGAGTCAGTGATGCCATCCAGCCTTCTCATTTTCTGTCGTCCCCTTCTCCTCCTGCCCCCAATCCCTCCCAGCATCAGGGTCTTTTCCAGTGAGTCAACTCTTCACATGAGGTGGCCAAAGTACTGGAGTTTCAGCTTTAACATCATTCCTTCCAAAGAACACCCAGGACTGATCTTCAGAATGGACTGGTTGGATCTCCTTGCAGTCCAAGGGACTCTCAAGAGTCTTCTCCAACACCACAGTTCAAAAGCATCAATTCTTTGGCTCTCAGCTTTCTTCACAATCCACCTCTCACATCCATACATGATTACTGGAAAAACCATAGCCTTGACTAGATGGACCTTTGTTGGCAAAGTAATGTCTCTGCTTTTGAATATGGTGTCTAGGTTGGTCATAACTTTCATTCCAAGGAGTAAGCATCTTTTAATATCATGGCTGCAGTCACCATCTGCAGTGATTTTGGAGCCCCTAAAAATAAAGTCAGCCACTGTTTCCCCATCTATTTCCCATGAAGTGATGGGACCAGATGCCATGATCTTCGTTTTCTGAATGTTGAGCTTTAAGCCAACTTTTTCACTCTCCACTTTCACTTTCACCAAGAGGCTTTTTAGTTCCTCTTCACTTTCTGCCATAAGGGTGGTGTCATCTGCATATCTGAGGTTATTGATATTTCTCCCAGCTATCTTGATTCCAGCTCGTGATTCTTCCAGCCCAGTGTTTCTCATGATGTACTCTGCACATAAGTTAAATAAGCAGGGTGACAGTTTACAGCCTTGACGTACTCCTTTTCCTATTTGGAACCAGTCTGTTGTTCCATTTCCAGTTCTAACTATTGCTTCCTGACCTGCATAGAGGTTTCTCAAGAGGCAGATCAGGTGGTCTGGTATTCACTTACCTTGATCAAAACCCAGCACATGCATAGAATTACTTATTTTTGAAGCCAGTCAACATGAAATACTTGAGTAGTAGAACCTCTACAGTTTACAACTCTGAGTTATGTGAACTATATGTTTAAAGAAGAAATTTGAAACATAGTTCCCGCTTCAAGAGTTGACTGTTGAGTTAAAAAGACAAGAGTGACAAAAAATGAAGTTGTTTTTAAAAATATTGCAAGATAATATATTACAGATGCATGCTTATGTGTGTAGTATCTATAGATCTTCTGAAGAACATTAGAAGTGCTGGTGAGAATTAAAATGGGATAATTTGATAGTGGGCCCTGAGCTGAGAGTTTCTGGATGAGTAAGATTGGTACAGAGTAGTAGATTGTATTATGGTTCTCAAATAGTCTCTGCTTGTCCCAAGGGGAAGATAGTCTTTTGCTGGGCTGTTTGTGTAGGACTTGAACATGTGACTTTCTCTGGTCAGTGAAATGGCTGTCATTTACAAAAAGACACTTTAAGGATCAGTGTATGCATTGATATGACATCTTATCTTTGTGCTACCCAAGTGGCAATGGTTCTAAAAGCTTTTTAGTGGAATACAGCCACAGCCAACCTATAATGGGCTCATCACAAAAAAAAAAAAAAGAAAGAAATCACCTTTGTTGTTGTAAGACATTGAGATCATGCAGGCGTTGTTTACTACAGTACAAACTAGTCTATCCTGAATGATGCAAACCGGTTGAAGTAGGCTTTCAAAGTAAAAGGGAAAATGAGAATTAAGCAGTTAGCATTGTGGTTTTTTTTGGGCAGTGGGGGGTGGATATGCCAATTTGTTGTTTTCTTCAAATGTATTTATTTATATTGATTTATTTGGCTGTGTCAGGTCTTAGTTGCAGCACGTAGGATCTTCGTTGCATCATGTGAGACCTTTTGTTGTTGCTCTGCAGCATGTGGTGTCTTAGTTCCCTGACCAGGGATCAAACCAGCATCCCCTGTATGCAAAGTGGATGCTTAACGACTGGATCACCAGGGAAGTCCCAGCCTTGTGTTCTTTGAGTGAAATGAAGAGTCCAGGCTAACTTTAGAGAATTTGTTTTTGCAAAAAAAAAAAAAGGTTAATAAAATGTAATTCCTAGAGTAGGATTAGAAATAGACTAACTTTGATCTTGAAACTAAGAGTTTAAGTTGCTTAAAGATCCAGCGTACCTTTTTTTTTTTTTTCTTCATGTTCTCATTTCCTAAATATGGTGGCTATTTCTTGTTGAATATACAGACACGACTAAGTTGAAACAGTAAACTGTAATGAAAATTTAGTTTATGAAGGACCATGAGGGGGGAAAAAAAGACCAAGCTATGATCTCCAATTGTGTCCTAGGGAGAAAAGTGGTAACACTTTGTAGAAAGGCAATCACAGGTAATAAATGGCAAAATTTTGTAAGTGGATATGGTATTCCCATCTGGAAGACAGTATGTACGTCTTATTATGGTACTTTGACCATAAACTGTAAAATGTCTAGTGGCAATAAATAAAATAAAATGCTTCTGTTTCTGTTAAGTGATTTATTCTGTTATTAATGGAAAAATGGCAAATGTAAGTATAGTATAAAGATTTGTCTCTGTTACAGGATTTAAATATTATCAAGCGTATTAAGAGATAATCCTAATCAAAATATGACATGTATTTGAATGACAGTCCCCATCTGGCCAATCTGTCAGTTTTCAGTGCCAAGCCTATTGCCTCTCAGCTATCATTCCTGCTTCCTGTGGTTTATGGGGCTTCCCAGGTGGCGCTAGTGGTAAAGAACCTGCCTGCGCATGCAGGAGACATAAGAGATCTGGAATCGACCCTGGGTTGGGCAGATCTGGAGGCAGGCATGGCAACCTGCTCCAGCATTCATGCCTGGAGAATCTCATGGACAGAGGTGCCTGGCAGGCTGTTGTCCATAGGATCGCACAGGGCTGGACATGACTGAAGTGATTTGGCACACACACACATGGTCAACTCTGCTAGTTGTGAGCATGTGTAGGAATGAGGCAGTCCTTCTTCTGATCTTTTCAGATCTATAGTCATTTGAACTTACAGATGTTGTTAAAAAAAATATCTTGTCTAATATTTGCATAACCCTAACTGTCTCCCTTCAGTCCATCATTGGACTTAATAAACTCTGAAGCTCTAGTTCTGGCCTGCATAAGTTCCAAGCACATGCAAATATAATTTTGTTTATGTCCACGGCAACATTCCTGATTATGAAGATATTAGACCCAGGGACTCATGATGTTACACCTAAATTAGCATCTGCTTCATCTTACACTGTGCCGTATTGGCTGTGTCAAGAGTAAATTAATTCAATTCTGAATTCAATTTGGTAGCCAAGAGCTAAGTTACACTGAATTCCATAAGGAGCAGGAGGAAATGCCCTTTCTAGCTGGCACACTGCTTTGCCATAGGGCCTAATATCATACAGTGGAGCAGATTTCTACTTTTGTGCATCTATGTGCTATTTCTGCACTTGATCCCTTTCTTCCCTGCGTCAGTTTTCCTTTCAAAAACAAAGGGAAAACAAATGCACTGAGTTCTTCAGAGAAGGGTCCTTTCTTAACACTGCATGTTGTACAGATTCGGGATTCTATGTGTACCTATGAGGATGGGGGTGGGGAACACTGATTAGGGTACACCATGGCCTCAAGCACCAGAAGTGAAATGTAAGCCACTGCTTTCAGCCTGAGCCCTGAACATGTGCAGGTTGACTGCTGAGTGTCCCAGTAAAAAGATCACGTGTCTGAGAGTGGAAACCCTGATATTGATTGGCGGGAGAGTGGAGAGAGAGGCAGAAATCTTGGCTTGGAATTCTCCCTTTAGACTTGAGATGTTGTGTGGCTGCATGCTTTCTCAGATTTCTGGCAGCTTGCCTTTTAATAGCAGCTTTTTAGCTCTATTTGCTTTTCTTTGTGATGACCAGCTCCACGAATGAAATGAGTACAGTATTCATGATTTTCAGGGATGAGCATCTGGGACACCAAAAAACCCTCCCAAGGTGAGGGTGGTGTGCATTAGCCACCCTTGGGCTGCGTGCAGGGCTGTGATGGGGGCACCTAAAGAGCCCCATGGGGAAACAGTGTCAGACTTTATTTTTGGGGGCTCCAAAATCACATGGTCACTGCAGCCATGATATTAAAAGACGCTTACTCCTTGGAAGAAAAGTTAAGACCAACCTAGATAGCATATTCAAAAGCGGAGACATTACTTTGCCAACAAAGGTCCATCTAGTCAAGGCTATGGTTTTTCCCTTGGTCATGTATGGACGTGAGAGTTGGACTGTGAAGAAAGCTGAGCGCCGAAGAATTGATGCTTTTGAACTGTGGTGTTGGAGAAGACTCTTGAGAGTCCCTTGGACTGCAAGGAGATCCAATCAGTCCATTCTAAAGGAGATCAGCCCTGGGTGTTCTTTAGAAGGAATGATGTTAAAGCTGAAACTCCAGTACTTTAGCCACCTCATGCGAAGAGTTGACTCATTGGAAAAGACTCTGATGCTGGGAGGGATTGGGGGCAGGAGAAAATGGGGATGACAGGATGAGATGGCTGGTTGGCATCACCGACTCAATGGACGTGAATTTGAGTGAACTCCGGGAGTTGGTGATGGACAGGGAGGCCTGGCGTGCTGTGAGTCATGTGGTCGCAAAGAGTCGGACATGACTGAGCAACTGAACTGAACTGAAAGAGCCCCACCTCCTCCTCTCCTAAACTCATGTCTTGTCCCTCCCCTGCCTCTGTTCCAGCAGTAAAATCTTAGAGCCACATGGAAGACTGAGGGGCTGTGACAAGAGAAATGTGGGAGACATATATTCCTGAGCTGTGAATCCCAGACCTGGTACTTGATCTGCAGTCATGGATTTATTTGTTTATATGTAGAGACTTAGGTGTAATGTCCAATAGGAAAAGAAAACAAAAAAGCATACTCTTTAATGCCTTAATCCTTTGGAAAAAAGCAGGAGACCTAGACTCAGACAAACCTGTGTTATAGTCCCTACATTACCACTCAGTAGTAACATGACCTGAGGTAAGTGATCTCTGTTGGGTTGCTTATTTACAGTTAAATAAAGGGTTATTGTAAAGAGTTACTGGCATGCTATGCAGGTAGACATGTTGCATGGGTACAGTTCATAAACATGGGAATTTATACCTGTGTGGGAAGATTGTGGTGTAGGCTCTCTTTTAGCACTAAATGGGACCATTGGTAAACTGTTGGTGGGAATGTAAACTGGTGTAGCCACTATGAAAAACAGTATGAAATTTCCTCAAAAAAATTGAAGCTAAAAATAGAACTACCAGATGATCCAGCAGTTCCCCTTCTGGGGATGTACCTGAAGAAAATTAGTAAGCACTAATTTGAAAAGATGTTGCTGCTGTTGTTTAGTCACTAAGCTGTGTCCTACTCTTTTGTGACCCCACGGATTGTAGCCCACCAGGCTTCTCTGTCCATGGGATTTCCCAGGTAAAAATACTGGAGTGGGTTGCCATTTCCTTCTCCAGGGGGTCTGTATGAACCAGGCATGGAACCCACATCTCTTGTACTGCAGACAGATTCTACCACTGAGTCACCTGGGAAGCCCCGGTTTGAAAAGATACATGCCCTTAGTGTTCATAGCAGCATTGTTTACAGTGGCCAAGCCATGGAAGCAACCTGTGTCCATCAACAGGTGAAGAGGTGTTAAACAAACATATGCACAGGAATATTATTTAGCCACAAAATATTGAAATTTTGCCATTTGCAACAACATGGATGAACCTGGAAGGTATTATGTTTAGGGAAAAAGTCAGAGAAAGAAAGGCAATATTGCATATTGTCACTTATATGTGGAATGGCATATTGTCATTTATATGTGGAATCTAAAACAAAAGAATGAATATAGCAAAAAAAAAAAAAGAAAAAAAAGAGAAAAATGAAAGAAAAATGCAGACAGATGCACCCAGAATATAACAGACTGGATATTCATGTGAAACTACTTGAAAGTGACTCTCTGCTGTTGGACACATGATAGCTGCTCAAAAATACTTTTTTTTTTCCTTTCTTTTTCTTTGCTTTTTTTGTAGTCTCTCACTACAGCCTTTTTACTCCCTAAAAGCCACTTTGTTTAATCAACATTTTCCTTTCATTCACCCTAAGGAAAATATAGGGCAGTTCACAGTATGATATTTTTAACCAAGCAGTATTGCCTTTTTGTATTAAAAAGCTTCTTCCTTTAAAGAGGCCAGTGATGACTGTCCCTTTAATTTTATCTGTCACCAAGCATGATCTTGAAAACCCAACATGGAGCTAAGAACATGCTGGTAAATTTATAAAAGATAGGATTTTATTAATATTAAGATCATGACAAGTGAGTAGGTGGAGAAAGGGGAGATGATGATAAAACTTAGTGGATAATTTACTTTTTCAAAAATCCTTCTCCTCTAAGAAGTAGAAACTACAGTATTTGATATCAGTATTTTAAATATTATCTAGCAAGCACTCCATAAAGTCTCTGCATGTTTGAGAGGCAGTATGAGTTTTCAAAATGTGGCCCCCATGCTTGCAGCGTCACCTGGGAAGTTGTAAATTCTCTGACATCTCTCCAGATCAACTGAATCAGAAACCTGGGGTGTAAGGTTCAGAATTCTGTTTTTAACGAGACAGTTTTTTCTTCATGTTTTGCTAGTGCAACCTAAAATTTGAGAATCTCTGATATAGAGAAATATGGATTTGGCCCTAACTTATCTTGGTTCAGTCATTTCAAAGGTCTCTTCCTGAATGGAAAAATAAGAACTTTTGACTTGATATCTAAGCCATTGTCATGTTAGTCCTCTGTGATTCTCTGCATAAGTGATTAGTTCATAGGCAATGAAGAAGAAATTCCCCTGGGCTCTGGAATGGTTCTTTGAAGCTCCACTCCTAGAAAAATATCTGGATTCTTAAAGATCATTATAAGAATCTGTGCAATAGATTAAATTCTATAAATGCCAATGATATAGATTCAATGATATAGGCATCCCAACTGTATGCCTGACCCCAACAGATGGTCTCTAAATAAAAACCAGTTCAATTACAAATGAATTAAGAACTTTTTCTTTGTTTACAAGCAAGGGCATGCATGCATGATTTTAGCTACCAGGAGTGCTAGAGATAGATCAGACAGGGACTTGATCCAGACCCATCACTGTGAGTCAAAAGTCTTTTTCAGTTCCTCCAGGGAAGCTCTTTCCATGACCTCTGAAGAGCTGAGAGTGGAAATAAAGCTCTACACGTCCTGGGGTTTATGGAACGTTTATGTGACTGCAACTCGGGAGTATTTTCTCCTCTTTTCAGGAGGAAGAATATTTTTCTGAGTAGGTTGTGTTGGAAGGACGCATGATGAGGAGAGCTCATATTGTAATTTAAAGAAGAGTTAAATTTAGAAGAGAAGGGATAGAAGGGGAAGAACAGCAGAGAACAGCCAGAAAACTGGATGGTTAAAGGTATATAGAACCACAGGATAGGACCTAAGCTGAGAATAAGAGGAGGAGAGAGGGTAAGGGGTTCACGGCCTCCTCCATGTCTGAGTGTTCACAGCAGAGTGACGCTGGTCACGGAGTGCACTTTCCTGTTTGCAGAGCGCTTTCACGTTTGTTCAGCTGGAATGAGGCACTTGCCTTCTCTTGTTTGCCTTTGTTTCCTTAATCAGAAAGGTCTCTGGCTTAAATATAGAATCACTGTGAAGAAGCTTGGTTTGTTGTAAAAGCAGAGCCGTATGCTTTTTCTTAAATTAATTTGTATTGGAGTAGAGTTGATTTACACTGTTGTGTTAGTTTCGGGCGTATGGCATAGTGAATTAGTTATACATATATACGTATATCCACTATTTTTTAGACTCTTTTCCCATACAGATCATTACACAATATTGAAAAAGAGTTCCATGTGCTCTACAGTAGATTCTTATTATCTATTTTGTGTATAATAGTATATTTATGTCAGTCCCAAACTCCTGGTTTATTCCTTTCCCTCTTGAACTAAGTTTCATTTCTACATCTGTGAGTCTGTTTCTGCTTTGTAAATAATTTTATTTGTACCATTTTTTAGGATTCCACATATAAGCAAGTCATATGAGACTTGTTTTACTGTGTCTGACATACTTCACACAGTATGAGAATCTCTAGGTTCATCCGTGTTGCCACAAATGGCATTATTTCATTCTTTTTATGGATGAGTAATATTTCATTGTATATTGTACCACATCTTCTTTACCCGCTCATCTGTTGATGGACACTAAGGTTGCTTCCATGTCCTGGCTTTTGTAAATAGTGCTTTAATGAACAGTGGGGTGCATGTATCTTTTTAAATTATGATTTCCTCTGGATATATGCCCAAGAGTGGGATTGCTGGATCATAACCTTAAGAAGGATAAGGTAATAAGTCTGCCTTTGGTTTGATCCTGTTATCAAGTTGATGATGTTGAGGAGCAGGAAGGGAAGGAAGACTATGATGATGTGTGTGGTGGTAATCAAGATGTAAATAACGCTTATTTGGGGCCCTGATTATGTGGCAGGCCTTGTGCCAACAGTTTTGTGAGGTGGATCATAGTTACTTCTATCCTTAGATATATAAACTAAGGGTCAAGGAAGTGAAGCCACTGGCCAGTGTCATACAGCGCTAGTGTCTGGACAGAACATGCCATGGCCAGGTTTCAAACCTGTGTGGCTTCACAGCTAAAGATCTGCTGCTCTAGCAGGCTGCTGCTACTGCTGCTGCTAAGTCACTTCAGTCGTGTCCAACTCTGTGCGACCCCATAGATGGCAGCCCACCTCCCTGTCCCTGTGATTCTCCAGGCAAGAACACTGGAGTGGGTTGCCATTTCCTTCTCCAATGCATGAAAGTGAAAAGTGAAGTCACTCAGTCGTGTCCAACTCTAGCGACCCCACGGACTGCAGCCCACCAGGCTCCTCCATCCATGGGATTTTCCAGACAAGAGTACTGCTGTAGGGCGCCATTGCCTTCTCTGAGCAGGCTGCTCCCTTCAAAAAAAGGTACTTCCTGGATTAAAGTTCCTAGTGTATCCTTGTGTTGTTTTGGTTACAATAGAACATGGGAATAAAAGCAAAGGTATCAAGCACATGGGTTCCAGCCCTGAAAGGAAGGAAAGTGCAGTAGTGCCATTTAGTAACATTTTTAGAAACTTTATTTCAATGAAAGAGCTCCTTAATTGGGGCAAATTCAAATCAGCATAGTCATTGTGATACAGTGGTTTAACCATATTAGTCTCTTACATGTAATTATTGCTTTCAGTGCTTTTGCCTATCTTTTGCTAAGCAGACACTATTGAAGGCATCTAATCCCACACCAAGGATGTTTATAGCCTCTCCCCTCCCAGCTTTTCCCCTGCAATTCACTCTGCCCTCCATGGAGCTAGAGAAATCCCTCCTGAACATACAATTTAAATAACTCAGTTTCACCAATGCTTAGCATTTATTATATGTGCAGGAGACTGGGTCTACTCCTGTGACTTCTTGGTCTACATTGTCAGAGATGGCATGTATTCCCTCGCAAATGAAAATCAACACTGCTTGGCTAATAAAACTGCATCCCCACACCCTCTTTCTACAATCCCCAGCATGTATCCTTCACTCTAGTGACACAGAATATTTTTTCTCTTTATACTTAAGATGACTTGTGTCTATAGTTCTGTCCTATTTTTGCCTACAAATCATCCTTACACTCCAAAGTGGGAGCATGCTTCTCTCCTTCATCTCTTCTGGATAGAGTTTTAGACACAGTTCCTGTCCTACTTCCTCCCTGATTTTTGGAGATCATTCTCTTGCCTAAACTCACATCACACTATTTATACTAACTATACCCCTTTGTTGTCAACTTCATGATTTCAGTGTCAGTTTATTGCCAAACTGGGCTGTTGTTTGAAGAGTCTCTGTCTCTCTTATAATGGAGTTTCCCAGTCTTTCTTATGTGTATGAATCACCTTCAAAAATGCAAATTCTCATTCACTCTGTCTGAATTGGAGCCTGAGATTATACATTCTAAAGAGCTCCCGGTAGTACCAGGGCTGCTCACCTACAAACCACTTTGAGTATCAGCACACTACTTTGTACCCTTGACACAGTTAACACAAAAGGTTTTGATAATAGTGTTAATGAAAGTAAAAGTGTTTGTCACTCAGTCATGTCCAAGTCTTTGTGATTCCATGGACTATAACCTGTCCCACCAGGCTCCTCTGTCCATGGAATTTTCCAGGCAAAAGTACCAGAGCAGCTTGCCATTTCCTTCTCCAGGGGATCTTCCTGACCCAGGGATTTAACCCTGGTCTTCCACTTTGCAGACAGATTCTTTACCATCTGAGCCACCAGGGAATCCCCTAGTTGAGTATAATAGGTGCTCAATAAATATTATCGATTAAACAAATGTGAGAGATTTCATTTTAAAAAATCAAATTGTCATTAGATGAAAACTAGTATTTTGAATTCTTATTATCTGCCTGCTTATTGTAAGGTCAAATTTTTCTTTAGAGATTATCTTTTACTTAATGTATTTTTAATACACATTTTATTACTACCATGAATAGAAAAACCAGTATAATATGCTGTAAATAAAAGGAAAATGGTAAAAATAATAAATTTGATGAAAACAAATATTACTGATGTTTGGCTAGATACAATTTGTCTCAGAAGACTCAGAGCATGAGGGCTGAATTATTTATTAAAATGGAAGATTGGTGAGTAGAAGTAGTATTAAATACATAAGGTACTAGAATGGACTTTCTCTTTGATCAAAACACTGCAAGAAAATATGGTACCCATTATAAGATTCAATGGTATACAAAGCTGTGATACTGTACTATCACCAGTATCTCTCTTATATGTAGGAATGTATAGTAGGAAACATACTTCTGGATCACAGGGATTGAGGTAATCTGTGAAAATGTTGATTCATAAGAAAAGAAGGAAATGTGTTTTTGCCTAAGCTTGACATTAATCATTTAAACCCAGAATGTGCTTTATGTCTTTCTTTGTGTCTTGCAGACAAACACAGGAAACAGTGTGGATGAATTTTCTTTCTTTCCTTTCTCTTTCTTTTCTTGGGCCTCAAAATTACAAGCATCATGATGAAAAATTTAGTATAAAGTAGAATAAACAGGATGTATGATCTAAGAAAAAGCTCTTCTGGTCAACTCAGGTTAAGCCAGGCTGGTGGCTTACCTGGTCCAATAACACAGTAGGTTCAACTACAGTCTATAATTCTATAATTTGAGGCAAAATATACATTAAAAGTAACATGGTCTAAGTACTACTGTAATGTGGAAAGGTGACCCACCTCAATTACTTTGGGGAATACAATTCAGTCAAAGTAAATAAAGGAGAAAGGTAGCTAGGAGATCAGATCAGTCAGTCCTAATGAAAATCAACCAGAATATTCATTGGAAAGACTGATGCTGAAGCTGAAGCTCCAGTACTTTGGCCACATGATGCAAAGAGCTAACTCATTGGAAAACACCCTGATGCTGGGAAAGATTGAGGACAGAAGGAAAAGGGGGTGACAGAGCAGAGGTTGAGATGTTTGGATGGCATCTTTGACTCCATGGACGTAAGTTTGGGCAAACTCTAGGAGATGGTGAAGGACAGGGAAGCCTGGCATGCTGCAGTCCACTAGGTTGCAAAGAGTCAGACGTGACTGAGTGATGGAACAACAACAAATACAGGAGAAAATTAAAAAAAAAAAAAAACTAGTTCTGTAGCAAGTTTGTTTTACAATCAGAGTCATAAACTAATATTTTCCACAGGGAAAGGAAATCAGAGGAAAGGGGATGAATGGGATTCCAGGCTTCCTTTCCTCATATTCTTGAGGATGATTTCTGTATTTCATTACTGCCCAGTGGAGATAGATAGATTTAGATGTAGGGCATCCTAGGTGGCTCAGTGATAAAAAAATCTGCCTGCCAATGCAGGGGATGTGGGTTTGATCCCCTGGAGGAAGGAATAGCAACCTAGGCCAGTATTGTTGCCTGAAAAATCCCATAGATAAAGGAGCCTGGCAGACTCTAGTCCATGGGGTTGCAAACAGTAGGACCTGACTGAGCTCAGAGCACATATGTAGTTATAGATGTGTATTTAGATCTATCAATGTAGATATATTGAATATATGTCTATAGATAAACTTTCAAGGCTCCTCTTCTGCCTCTCTAGCTCCTGTCTGTGTCCATGACTCGATGATGGATTAAATCAGTAAGGATTGTGTTTCTGTTTGTTTGACCGACTACTTATGGATGATGTATTTAATGACTCAGGCTTGTTTCATCTTCCTTCTCTTCCTTCTCTTTCCCCCTTATAGGCATAGCCAGACAGGTTTTTAAGTACTAATGATGATTAGTTCATTTAAATGAGTGCAGACCAACAATGGGTTTGAAGTGTTAATCAGATGAAGGCCTTATTGCTAAACAGCCCACAGAATAGCAAATGAACCAGGAAAGGAGAGCGAGGAGAAAAAAGAGGCTGAGTGGAGATTTGACACAAGCATTTTCAGCTGCTGGGCCTCTTTGATGTGTGAGGGGGACAGATGCACTGCTCTTCTCCTGAGAGAACCCTCCTTGTATACAATAGTGTGCTGATTAATATCACTTCACTCTTCCCCTGAGAGGAGCAAGGCTGACTCTTCCTCATTCTCTCATTGGGCATCATGGGGCCCCCTTCTCTTTGCTTCTGGTAGGAAACTGCCATTCAGTCTCTCTCCTCTTCATCTGAAAGCTCGGGTTCACAGAAAACCCATCTTCTTTCTGTCATCACAGCCCTAAGTGTGTGTCTTGGGATGGGGTCATTTACATCCTTTTATGT
This sequence comes from Bos indicus x Bos taurus, assembly GCF_003369695.1. Taxonomy (NCBI): domain Eukaryota; kingdom Metazoa; phylum Chordata; class Mammalia; order Artiodactyla; family Bovidae; genus Bos; species Bos indicus x Bos taurus. Next base: position 62,214,671 of record NC_040076.1, on the reverse strand, counting down.
GAAGGATAGAGAAGATTATACCATGAGTGCCAAGTATATACATGAGGATGCTACTTTAGAGGCAGTGGACAAAACTGGTTAGGCCAAGGAAACCCCCACCCCTCCCCACCCCCGACCCAACACACACAGTATTGGAGCTGCACTCTAGAGCAGACCTGTTCAGCAGAACTTCCTGCAGTGATAGAAATGTTCTGTGTTTGTGCTGTCCACTGTAGGAGCCACTAGCTACATGCTGGTGAACACCTGAAATGTGACTAGTGCTACAGAAAAAAAAATGAATTTTAATTAATTTCAATGTAAATCACTTCATATATATGACATTGGCTGTCATGTTGGAGAATGTGTCCCTATGAGGGCCCAGAGCCTTGCGCCTGAAGAGTGGCCTGAAGACCAGCTGCATTACCACCACCTGGGAGCTGGTTAGTAATGAAATATCTCAGACTCTACCCTAGACTTTCTGTATTGAGTTCTGTATATAAGGATATTCCTCTCAGGTAACTTGTGAGCATATTCAATTTTGAGAAGGCTTGTTCTGGAACATGCATTGAACCCTGGATATACTGAATCTGACAGTTTTCATCAAATGACAAAATAATGATTCTTAACCATCTAGTTGTTTCCCTTTTAAAAGTACTTTTCCTAAGATATGGTGGAGTCATTCTTTGTTTTGGGGAACCTCTTAGATGAAATTGGGATCTGATGTCTGAAGAAGCAATGGTGTTGGCCTTTCAAAGAAAATGGAAATCTGCGGGAAAATATTAGGCATTTATTAGGTTTTCAAGTTACAAGGTCGACTAACTAGCATTTGTACAGTCCTTCACCACTTACAGAGCACTTTTATGTACGTTATGTTAGATGGGTATTTTATCCCAATTTGAAATGTGAGGAAATGGTCTTGGAGGGTTTATCCCTTGGGCATAGTGACTGAATGTAGTTATACAACCAGTGAGTGACATATTTATGGTCCAATTCCAGACCTTCTGCTTCTTGGGGCTTTCTATTCTATAGCACAATGAAAGGAGATCACATCTCTTTGAGAATCTCATGGTAATAGAATTTGGGAACTAGTTGGATGAGACAATTTTAAGCCTATGTCCAAGCCATAAAAAGAAAACAAGACTATTGGTCCTTCTTTCTTCTTTCTCTCAACATAAAATGTCTTTGATGTTATAGCTGCTATAGACATTTGGGTTTTATATCTCATTTACATATAGTCAATTACATGTCACTTTTCTTATTCTTACGAAGAGTGATATATTGTGATTGTTTAAACAATGATGAAAGTTATTTCAAAAGTCAGTTGCATTTTATTCAACAGGTATTTCAAGTAGTTTCCAAATGAGAAAAACTCAGAAAGCTGTAACTCTAGTTTACCAAGTTACTAAAGGTCATTGTTGTCACATTCAATTTCAGGAAAATGAGAGCTGGGCAAGATTTTTCTCTGAAAGAGGAAATTTATGGGTCTATAAATAAAAAAGTACCCATGCCAAAATCAGTAAACTTACAGAATTCGTTACCTCAAGATTTGTATAGGCGGGTATGATAGTAACAATTAAACATATTTATATACATTCGTTGATGAAAAATCAAGATTGGACTATTAGATAAGTATAGCACTATTTGGATATGCGCCTCATATATAAATGCTGATGTGACAGGACAAGAATTTTTTCTCCTATAAATCATCCTGAATTGCCTCTGTCAAATTTAATTACTTGGCTAAATATACCATGACTCTGACTTTGTGGTACTTCTTATGGTCCCAGTAAAGTTTCTAATACAAATTAAATATTTTATTATTTTAATATATGCAGAGAATTATACTTATTAAACTTGCAGAAAAGTTTCTGATTTTGGTTCCCACCATCAAAACTTAAACTGGCAGATTCCTCAGTATTTTTTCATATCCTTCTCATATCACACATAGAAATTGATCAGAATTATTTCCTTATTATTTGTAGTGGTAGAGTTAGTCACTCAGTTGTGTCTGACTCTTTGTGACTCCATAGACTGTAACTCGCCAAGCTCCTCTGTCCATGGGATTCTCCAGGCAAGAATACTGGAGTGGGTTGCCATTCCCTTCTCCAGAGAGTCTTCTGAACCTATGGATCAAACCCAGGTCTCCTGCATTGCAGGTAGATTCTTTACCATCTGAGCTACAGGAAAGTCCCTTATTATTTGTTGTTCTTCCTAAATCTCTTACCAACCTTGCTTTATCTCCATACAATCCTTTGATTAACACATCACTCTGACATTTGTAGGGGTTCCCTCATTCCAGTACAGAGATGGTATCCCCCACCAACACAGCAGGATTTCAGTGAAACAAAATGAGACCTTAATGACAGATTTAATGAGGAGAAAGCGCAGTCTTCATTTCTTGCTGATTCTCCAGCTGTAGGATGATGTCTGATGATTTCCAATACACCAATGCTTTACTTTCCATCTGCTTCTGTCACCAGCACTACTTGGGCTGGGCATCTCTCTGCCAGTTGCCCTGTTCTTCTGTGACATACTAGCTCTGAGAAAATGCAGATGTCAAACTCAGGTATCCCCTCTGCTTCTGCTAGAGAGAAATATCTTAAGAAGGATATGGTACTAGCTTTGCTGAATAATTGGGGTTAAAAAGGTAATCTATTTCTGATTTTCTAAAATAACACACTGTACATATTACTCATTTCTCTTAAAATGTTGGCAAAGATTACATTCTGCTTTTCATTATATCCCTCTGTGTTCATCTATAAATTTTGTAAAGGTGTCCAGGGGATGAAAATTAGCATTCCCTCTTTCTTTCCCTAGAATATAAAATTTTCAGCCAAGCACTTATTTTTTCAGGTTTGATATTGGATAGAAAGAAGCAGTATAGTTGTGTAGCCTCGTCATCTACTTAACCTCTCTGTGCCTCAGTTTCTTCATCTGTAAAATGGATATAATAATATTTACCTCATCAGATTTGTGGCAGAAATAAATGATGTTATTACATGAAAATAATTAAGACACTTTCTATCATATAGCAAGTACAAATAAATTTTATTTATCACTTTTAAGAGTATTTACAAATATTCTCTAATGATCAAGTGTTTACTCAGTTTTAGAGAAGATGAATTTTATGGCTAAGATCTCTTTGGCCATGTTTTATTACAAAATAGTATAATCCCTCAGTGACTGTAGAGAAGCTCATAACTCAGCAAATTCAGCTGGCATATTATAAAACCTTGAAAACCTTAGGGAAACCATTTCTCACCAATAAGCTGGTTAAATAGCAGAAGCAGGAGCTGCTATTTCAGGCTATACATGGAAGATACACCGACCTTCAAGCCAACAAATGATGTTTTTCTGAGACAATCATTTTACACTAGCTATCTTATGTTAGTAAATATCCATATAGATTAATGAGAAATAAAATCTAATCTTTAGTAGGGTTATCATTTCAAGGCATAAAAGTCTTAAATGGATTCTTTGGAAAGCCAATATGCTCTGTTATTCTTTGGCTTATTTAATAAAGTGATAAATAGTGAATAGTCATGGCTTGTATGGGTTTTCAAATGATATACATATGAACTATTATTATTCTTTATATTCTAGACACTTGAGGTCCAAGCCTGAAGTCTTATTCATCTTCATAGCCAAGTCTCACACAGACACACATATACAATATAGCTCTACATATTAGATTCTGAATATTTATTGAATGTCAGGATAATCCTTTCCATTTTGAATGTGTTTCTTAATCACCTTTTTCCTTTCTGTGTCATTGTTCATTTAGTAAATATTCACACAGCACCTACCATGCAATGCAGATGGTTAAGCCTTTTTTTCTTGTTCTTTCTTTCTTCTTCTTAATGAATGATGAAACTGGAGCCTATTATACAGAGTGAAGTAAGTCAGAAAGAAAAACACCAATACAGTATATTAACACATATATATGGAATTTAGAAAGATGATAACAATGACCCCATATGTGAGACAGACACAGGCATAAAGAACAGACTTTTGGATTTGGTGGGAGAAGGCGAGGCTAGGATGGTTTGAGAGAATGGCATTGAAACATGTGTATTATCATATGTGAAATAGATCACCAGTCCAGGGTTGATGCATGAGACAGGGTGCTCAGAACTGGTGCACTGGGATGACCTTGAGGGATGGGATGGGGAGGGAGAGGGAGGGGTGTTCAGGATGGGGGACACATGTACACCCATTGCAGATTCATGTCAATGTATGGCAAAAACCACCACGATATTGTAAAGTAATTAGCCACTAATTAAAATAAATTAATTAAAAAAAAATGAAATATTTATAGAATAGACCATACTTCACTTCTGCGTTTAGTCCTGACCCTTTTTGAATCTGCTACACTTCCTACCTTTCTGGCTTTGCCACCACCATCCGGCTACAAAGCTCATGGTGCTGGTGAGAATCAAATCTGCCTGCATTTGACTTTTATTTCCTCTCCTTTTCTAACTCTCAGAACTGTTTCCTGCCGTGCAAGAGTTCTAAAACTCGTTTCCACTATCTTACTATCTTAGAATCACATCTTCAGTGAGGCCTTTCCTGGATCCATAATGTACTTCCTGGGGGTCCAGGTACTCTCTACTCCTGCTTTTTCTTTTTTTTTTTTTTAAACAGAGTCTAATGCATCATAGGCACCCAACTGTTATTAACAGCAGTGATAATGAAATTGCCAAAGCAAACAAAAATTCATCCCTTCACTCTGTGTAGTTCATCTTTTCCACTTTATTTGATCAAATAATCTTAGTAGTCTGTTTCACTTTATTTTCAAAGAAACTTTAATAGTTTTTGGTTCCCAAGTGCCATGTAGTATTGTTTGGATTCCCAAAGCTGATAAGAAAGTGTAAGTAGAACCAGTTTTATTTGATTTAAAGATATAAAAATACAAGAAATTTATTATTGATACATATAAAATATTTTAAGTTCTTGAGCTTTTTATAAACTCGACACTTTTTGTTGTTGTCATTTAGTCTCTCAGTTGTGTCCAACTCTTTGCAACCCCATGCACCACCATGCCCACCAGGTTTCTCTGTCCCTGGAATTTTCCAAGCAAGAATAGTGGTTGCCATTTCCTTCTCTGGGAAGTCTTACCAATCCAGGGATCAAACCTGAGTTTTGTGCCACCTGGGAAGCCACAGGTACTTTTAGGAAAGTACATTATCTCATTTAGGCCTAATTACAACTCCATACGCTAGATACTATTAAACCTACTTTACAAATAAGGAAACCAAAGTTCACTGAAGGGAATCGTGTAGACCTGGGATCTTAACCAAGGTCTCCTGACTTCAAAGCTTGCTCCAGTGATTTTCAAAGTGTAGTCCCTGAGTCTCTTAAAGTATGTTTAAATATTCCAACTCTCAAATACTACCTATAGGAGACTCTTCCTCAAATAAGCTTGACATATAATCTCAGGACTTCAGTTTGAGAAAGTAACTCTCCTGTTTATATTTTGAGTTTGAAGTTAAAACCAACAAATTTTACTGTAAAACAATATGAGAATGTTCAGCCCCTAACCTGATGAGCCCTGTAACATTTTGGTTAAATATTAACTTCAAGGATATCATGCTGTTGGAGGAGAATGTGTTATTGCCTCTTTCCCAGCCTGAGACAGTCATATTGCATGCAGTCATTTTAGCTCTATTGCATTTTAAAAATAATATAGTATAATAACAAAATAGATGCCTGTTTTTTCTACTGACATTTTAATACGCACTAATAATGAAGGGCATAGAATAACCCAAATATATAATATGATAATTTCATCTGTGGACTTAGGTAAGTCAAGAGTAGCTACTGTAAGATTAGGGTTATTGCATAAGAGGAGAGCTGAAAGAACACGGGACATTGTAAAATCACTCCTAAAGAAGCATTTTACCCTTAGAGAAAGAGGGACCAAGAAAGTAATTACGTGGGAGGCCAGTGATGAATGAATGAGCCTGAGGACAAGAGAGACAGAAAAGAACATGCCATGTTAATCTGTGCCTTCTGGCTCATATTAAAGGCTCAATAATTGGAAGTTGAATTAATAGATGAACAAATGAATCATGGCAAATTTAAAAATGAAAAGAAGTCAAAGAAAATGAAAGAAAGCAAAAAGATTGAGTAACTGAAAGGATGAGAAGTAGGAATAATGGAGAGGGTGAAGAAAATTGATGATCATGGAAAAAGGAGTTAACCCTGGATAGACAGAAAGAAGGAAGAGGAAGAAAAGTCCTGCCGGGAATGCTTCCGTCTGGTTTCTCCATGGACAGGAGGTACTTCTGTTCTCTAGCAGTTCTTTGTAATAGTGTTTTGCATATGAAAATCTAGTTAAGCTAACGAGGTCCTTAATTAGGGTTTTTATTATCCTTTAATTCCTTGCTTAAAGGAAAATGATTGCAAAACTCATCTTTATGATTTAGGAAACTAATCTTTCATTTTTGAGGTGTTTCCCTTTTCACTGATATTAGAAGAAGAGAAACAAAACCCACAGAACAATGAAAACTTTTCAATAGTAATAAACCCATGTATTAGAATTGTCATGAACTGCAGAAGTATTCTGTATTGGTTTTGACCTCTTCTGTGGTTCTTAATTCAACAAGGACCTATGGGAGCCAAGTATAAGGTTCTACTATCTCCCACAAGCCTAGATTCTTATGCATGTGTCCTTAAAATTTTAATTACAGGGATGTCTGTACACTGGGCTCACATTCTAGCAAGAAGAAACTGGTTCTTGTATACCCACACTAGAGCATCTGCTTTCATCTGATGCAGGATCATTTTCCACTCATCCTTTGGGGCCATAAATCAGAACATATTACCCTTTGGCCCTCCTGTAATCTAGCAGTATTTTCTTTTTTAATTTTATTTTATTTTTAAACTTTACAATATTGTATTGGTTTTGCCAAATACTGAAATGAATCTGCCACAAGTATACATGTGTTCCCCATCTTGAACCCTCCTCCCTTCTCCTTCCCCATACCATCCCTCTGGGTCGTCCCAGTGCACCAGCCCCAAGCATCCAGTATCGTGCATCGAACCTGGACTGGCAACTCATTTCATACATGATATTATACATGTTTCAATGTCATTCTCCCAGATCTTCCCACCCTCTCCCTCTCCCACAGAGTCCATAAGACTGTTCTATACATCAGTGTCTCTTTTGCTGGCTCGTATATGGGGTTATTGTTACCATCTTTCTAAATTCCATATATATGCGTTAGTATACTATATTGGTGTTTTTCTTTCTGGCTTACTTCACTCTGTATAATATGCTCCAGTTTCATCCACCTCATTAGCAGTATTTTCTAGATAAAATAAAATTGAAATAAAAAGAAAATAATCCAAAGCACAATCTTTACTTAATTAGTCTGAAAAAAATAACAATATTTTGAATATTGCCAATTTGCCTTTGGTTCAGTAAAAACATAACTATCATCTACTAGGTGTCAGCTGGGCTTCCGTGACAGTCAAGAATCCGCCCGCAATGCAGGAGACCTGGGTTTGATCCCTGGGTTGGAAAGATCCCCTGAAGGAGGGCATGGCACCCATTCCAGTATTCTTGCTTGGAGAATCCCCAAGGACAGAGGAGCCAGGTGGGCTGCAGTCAGTGGAGTCACAAAGAGTCAGACATGACTGAAGCAACTAAGCACAGATGTCAGCTGTTCTTCTAAACTTGGTGGTCACAACTGTGGGTAAAAATTATTTGAAGAAACAGACATTTAACAAAAGAAATTCCCAAACAACATGGAAACTTAGCAATGGGGATATGATAGTCTGAAGACAGCAGAGTTCAACCTGAGGGTTCAAAGAAGGCTTCCTGGAGATGACATACAAGGAGATAATAATCCACACAATAATTTTGAGAGGAGCAAGACCAAAGAACAGGAAGGTCAGGTAAAAGACCTTCACAACATCCTCAGGAAGAGGAGAGCTGTTCCCTAGTTTGTGAACAAAGAATTTAAATTTGAAAGGTGGATGCCAGAGACTAGAACGTAATGCTTTAATTTTTTCCATTAGATTCCTGACAATGCTCTCTAGGTAAGTGATGACCTAGACAATGGAATTAATGAAAATGATGCTCAAGGTCTCACAACTTACAATGTTTTCCAAAAAAAAAAAAGATGTTTACCTTAAAGTAATAGACATTGGATTTGATGTCAAATGAGATGAATTAACAAGTCAAAATGTGCTCCCCCTTGCAGTTTATGAAGCATTGTCAGTGCACATTATTACTTTTAAGTTACACTTAGACAGTTTTGATTTCTCCTCAGTAATTATCAGTTCTCTCTGAACTTAATCTAACCCTCATATTCCTTCCTAGGACTAAATTACAATTTACTTTTCTCTTTCTGTAAAAGCCAGGAGCCCCGGACGATGCCATTGACAGTGGGACATCTAAGCTAGTTCCGATTTTGCTTGGAAAATCCCCACCAGCTGCTCTGCCTGATGCTGAGTTAATTGCCTTCATTAGCTTTCTTACAATACCCTTCTTAATCAGTCCTTGTGAAGAGATCTGAAACTCACATCGTGGTTCCTTTCTGACCTTTAAAAAAAAAAATCCATTCATTCTTTTTGCACAATGGCTCTTGAAGTCTAAAATGCAAGATATAAAAGTAAGGGGAAAAACACTATTTTTTTCTGTATTCCTCCCCAAACTGTGACCCTTAACTTCTAATCAAGATAGGTTATTCTGACTTCCTAAATTACCAACAGCTAGAGCTTACTTTCTCTTTCTTTTCCCATGGCTCCCTTAGCCTTCTTTTCTAATGAATGCTTAATTAACATCAATACATATCCTTTCTGATGAAGCTTGCAGTTTTCACAGTTTGCAACCTGCTGCAATCTTCCTCATAAAGAGGCTAAAAGCTAAAAGTTTTTAGTTATAAAACTTTAAAACTTGTAGGCTGGTGAAAGCATAAAGACAATGTTATTTCAGTTTATTTTGTAGTATTTCATGTAGATCAAAATCTTGTTGGTATCTGGCAAGGCCATCTCTCTCATTCCCTTACAACCTGTGACATTAACCTGTCATTCATGAAAAGTGATTAAATTGGTTCAGAAGACTTGATTTTCATAAACCTGTCATCTTTGGTATTGACCACTAATGCTTTTTTTGTTCTGTGAGATTTATGTTAGTTGATTTTTAAAAAAGGTTTATGCATTCATGATTGTTCTGGGTCTTGTTGCTGTGCCGGCTTTTCTCTAGTTGTGGCAATCAGAGACTACTCCCTGGTTGGAGGTGTCTTCTCTTGGTGTGAAGCAAGGACAGAGCACATGGGCTTCCGCAGTTGCGTCTCCTGGGCTCTAGAGCAGAGGCTCAGCTGTGGCACATGACAGGCTTAGTTGCTCCAGGGCATGTGGAATCTTCCCAGATCAAGGATGGAACCTGTGTCTCCTGCATTGGCGGGTGGATTCCTTACTACTGAGCTTCCAGGGAAGCCTGTTAGTTGGTATTTTTAAATTTATTTAAATTTTTCCTTACTCTGCTTCAACAATATTTAAATAATTATGTATAAATATTAATGTGTGTATGTTCTGAGTATGTATGTGTGTGCACAGTTTTCTAAATTTATTTTAGGTTGTATTGAAGTTATCAACTTCTGCTACCATCAAATGAGTATAAAAGGGGAAAAAAAACCCACAACTATATGATGCTGTTTCCAGCTAATAGAGGGAGAAAGAGAGGAAGAGTGAGATGAAGGAGAGATACCTGGAAGGATGCACTATTTTTTATCCATGAATAATTGTACTAGTGTTAATTTCATGTGATGGTTTGGCTGTATTGAAATATATCACCTTTTATTCCTCGTTTTGTCACTTTCTAGACATGATGGAACTGTTCACCAATTTAACTTGTTAGAATCAGGTCTTCTTCCCCTTACTCCCAACCTGTACCAGTGATCTTTAAAGAAAAAGTGTAATTTGATTCAAATGCATTAACCTTCTGAAAGTTCTCTAGGGCAGAGGAGCTGAGGCTGTAACAGAGGTATAGGAAAGATAAGGTGCAGGATACCTTTTGTGGATAAGGTGGTGATGAATAAGTGTAGCATTCTGGGGGAAAAAAAGAGATATGAATTGTTATAAACATATAATGAAAGATAAGAGAGTAACAGTCTGGGTTTTATGGCTCTGATGTTTCACTATATACTGAGCCTCCAACAAGTGCTAAATTACAGTTACAAGCCACGATAGTTATTCAGAGAGCTGATACGATTATTTAAATAAAAAGTGATTATTTAAACTTTCAACATTAAATCAGTATGCACCATTCACATATTTTTTCCAACATTTGCTTGGCATTCTAAAAGTACAAGTCAACTTAATTATGGACCCATGTAAGTAAAGGAAGAAACAAAGCAACAAAGGAGTCAAAGTCATTGAGGAAACAGCAGCTTCTGATAGTTTGCATCATTATTATTATGGCATGTTATTCATCGTTTATTGTGCATCAGGTTGGCCTACTCTGAATTGCAAATTAAATTTTCAAAACTGAAGGACATGTACTTGGGAGCAGAGGGTTTTTAATGTAAAATAATATTGCTGTCATCCTAAAAATCACTTGTCCCTAAAGGAAACAAAAGTAAAATCTCTCTAAGAAATAATTAATTGTACTGCTTAGCAGACTTAAATGAACATGCTATGTTAGCTTGTGTATACCCTAAGCAGTGATTACACTCCTGCCCTCTTTGCATGCCAGAACCTTAACTGCAATTGTCATTTAGGGTCCCCCTGGTTCAGTCATTAATAATTGTATTACAATAATACTTGGTAGAAACCCTCAATTTAGGGACTTAAAAAGACTAAATGCACCGTATGGATTGAAGTTTCAGTATAGCTTGTTATACTATTAAAGAGTAATATAATACAATAAGCAATATATAATATGAAATGGGTTTCTGATATTCTAATTTCTTGCTCAGTCTGAAATAGCTACAGTGCATTGTATCTTGGTTTCCCTTGTCTTTTCATCATGTTGGTTCTATTCATTTTTACCCTGTCTCCTACATTGTGCCCAGGGTGGTTGCTAGTTTTAGTCAGGATCCTTGTTATTAATTACAGAGAAACCTAAGCCTTGGCTTCAGCAATTGAGTTCAGCAGAGTTCTGATCTCTTAAAAAAAAAAAAAAATCCTTACCAGCTATTGATGAAGAGGGTATTATTGTGCCTTCCACTGATTAGAGATTAGAGGTGATTTCTTTTTCTTTTTGTGGAACAGAAATTCTGTGGCTGTTTTAGAACATTTTCTGTTGTTGTGTGTATGTATGCAGCTGCTACCCTGCATACTTTATTCAACATCGCTTCTTCTTCATCTGCCTTCACACTCTTCCCCATGCTTGGCCCACGAGAGAGATGGTGTGGGATTTACCCACCTTGGAACTTATCCACTTTGCTTATTACAAGCAGAGTCAATTCCCAACTGAGTACGGACTAAACAGGATTTGTCACGAGCAGAGGTATTGTATAATATTTGAGGAACAACATGGAAGAGTTGCTTAATCTGTCCCTACAAGGATCTGTTTTCACACCCGCAATTGTATATGCTATGCATGTATGAAAGCTCAAGGAATTTTCCCTGCAAACTATCCTTCAGAGCCTGTTACTCTTACATGGGATGATTTATTTAGACTTGGTATCAGGTTTTTCAGCCCATGGCTTTTTTCTGGCTGTCAAATTACTTACTGTCAGAGCACCAACAGGAGCTTAAAGTTCATTGTTGTAGTTGGCACCTACTTAGAGTTAGACTAGCCACTTTTACATACTGCTCTAAATAGAATCTTACAATAGCTGTGTTTAATTATTGCAGAAAACTTTACTTATGTATAAATACCTCCTTCTTTGGTGATGTCCAATAAGTGAGTTTCCTGTAATTAGTGTCAAATAATAAATCTTTTAAGTTATGTAGGATTTTGGTAAGAGTAACCTTCAGCAGATAACTATACCCATTGTTGAGAATTAATATTAGGAACCAGATTTGCCCATACAGAAATACACCCAAGGAACTCCCTGGCTGGTTTTAACAGTCATTGTTTAAGTGAGATCCTGTAAGACTAGAAGTGGTGTTACAATTATTTGAATACCAGGGAAAACTGAAATTGGCATCTACTTCTCTATTTCTGGCTTCTGTGTATTTTATTTCCCTGGTTTGTTGCTGTTCAACATAACTATGAAGTCTTAACCATTCCAAGCATCTTTACTTGTTATGCTACCGAGGATCTACTCTGCCAAAGATATTTCCTTTGTTTTAAGGACTTTAATTAAATGGACTCTGAGTAGCTGGGGGATTATAGTAGGGTCCCCGACAAGTCTAGTTCTATGGCTCAAATCTTAAAATAATGAAATGTCCTGTCCTTGGAGAAGCAGATAATTCTACAAATCAGATAGCTCAGCTCAATGAGGACATCTTTTAAGAAGTGTATAGATTACTCTATGCCTCGTTCAGAGTTGTAGCCTGGGTTGTCCCACATTCCCCGCTATTGTTTCTGCTGTGACACACAGGACAGATGACATTCAGATGCTCAACACACTCCCATGGGCATACCCGGATTTTGACAGAACACAACAACATTTATAGTGAAGTCAGGCACAGAAATAATTTATAGTGAGCACAATTATTAAAGTGGTGTCAGTATATGTTGCTCCCTGTGGGCCCTTCAAAAGCCTGGATGTTAAGTATAAATAATTGATTTCACAGTAGCTGTGCCTTTACCCCCGTTTTATATCACACAGGAAAGAGAATAACGTTTCAATGAGTAAGAATGACATAAAGATACAATTCTGAACTGTTCTAAGTGGTTTATATTATTAGCTTTATTTCACAGACTTTGACATTCTCTGATAAATAGCAAATTACTTGCTACCACATACTTCACAACCTGTGAAGTTGAATTACTATTGATTTGAAACCTTCTCTGCCGGGGCTGAGAATTCAGGTTTGGCATTTATTCTGGAGGGTAGCAAACTCTTGGCACCTTGTTGAAGCTGTTAAAATTGAGATAATGACCTAACCTCACTGTGGATTAAATTAGATACTTGTTATTTATATACATTAACTTTTACTAAATATGTTAATAATTATACATTATTCTTTGCTTCATGTTGATATGCACATACACACATACACTTTCAGTTGCTCTTCTTAGAATCTCTGAAAGACATGCATAGTATGTATTCATCTGATTGATAGATAATGAAACCTAAGACTACTGTGCTTCACATTAAATGACTTGCCTAAGCTCTTCCCATTCCAATTTGAATATGCCCCAGAAGACACTCTGCTAGCACATGTGCTCTTGTCATTTACATTGTTGAGAAGTTTAGGAGAATTTTTAGATCAGAATTCATTAATACCTTTGCTTAATAATAAATAAACAACCATTACAGTGAGTTACTATGGTATTAAAAAATAGTTTATAATTGGTGATTGGACTAGAAGAAAAAAGCAAGCAAGAAAAGAGGAATAAATATACATTTCTATATGTAAAGAAAGTTAATAATTAAGAATCACAGGAATTACTCCTGGGGCCAGTTTTGACATTGTTATTAATGGTCTAGATGAGGGCATTCACACTGAAATATCTCCTAAAAGCAGACTCTGATAAATTATTGACCTGACTTGCTTTGCTGACAGTTTCATCTTTCTTAAGGTAGAAGATGTTATAGCAGGGAATTGCTACTTTGGGCTTAATTTTAATCTCAAGGGAGAACTGGCTGAAGATGTGGTAGGGAAATCCACACCGAGGCTTTTTTTTTTTTTTTTCTTTTTTGTCAAGACCACAAGTCTCGTGGACAAGATGAAGGTAGAAATTGGGTGATAGTACAGGAGATACATCAACTGCTTGTTAAATCCAGAATGTTAACTTATAAATTACCATCAACTTAGACATCTCAGAGGCCCAACCTTAACAAGGCATGGCCTTAGTCAAGATTTTTATCAATGTTATTACCATGTCATAGAAGTAACTTATCAGTTGTAGATGATAATGTAGCAGGAGGTGAATATAAATAATGCATAAATGAAAGAATTAAGACCTAAAACAATCCTGACAGGCTAAACTGCTGGGCCAAAACCACCATGATAAAGATTCATGTCTTGAAGATTTTTTTTTGTTGCTGATGGAATTATAAATTTGTTCAGTCTTCCTGGAGGAAAATGTAGAGATATACAACCAAAGCTGTAAAGTATTTATGACTTTTAAACTGAGTATTCAAGCTGAGAGACTTGGTCTAAGGAAATAGTCAGGAAAATGCTTAATGGCAGACAAGCAAAACCAACAAAAACATTAATAGTCAATTCATCAAACAAATGTTAGCACTACCATGTTGAAGTGCTAAGCAGTCATTAAAAATCATTAAAATTATGTGGTAAATACTGCTTATTGACATGCAAGTATGTTAATGATCAATAGATAAAAAGGCCAGAGATGAAGATTATATTGTTAATTTTTATAAGATGAAGTTTATGTGTGTATAGACATAGAAATATGTGAAAACAAAAATGTGTGGAGGGATATCTAGAAATATGTTATTGGTTTTTGTAGCTGATAATTTTAGAAATGAGATTTTCTTTATGCTTATCTGTGTCTTCTAATTTTGCATACCATATATGTATTGATTGTGTGATTGAAATATTATCCTAAAAATTTAAGATAGAGGTGACTTCCATTTCAAATGAACATTTTTCCGAGTTATTTGGAGGATAAATGTTACCACCAGAGTGATACAGCAACTAATATAAAGAGTATAATTAAATTGTATAAATAACAATAAAGTTTTAATGGGGTTTGGTGGGAGACAAGTGTCACAGAGCTGTAAACCCACATGTTCATGTGGTATTCCATTACAGAAGTTACATTTAAATAAGAACTGTAACAACACACATAAGTCAAAGGAAGGGAACTTGCCATATAAAGAACAAAAAATTTAACTCAAAATGTTTAGCCACGGAATTGATAAATTGGGATCTGAAGAGAACAAGCCAGGCTAACTGTGCTTAAATACTTGAAGGATAACAGAATGAAAGAAATTTAAATCATCTGTGTGGAGCTTTGAATAGAAGACTTGAACAAATGAGCAGAAGATTCAAAGAAGATATTCAAAAGCATTTCCTAATACCCAAAAAGCTGTGTAGCAGGCAACAGTAGAAACAAACGATTTCCCCATCATAGGTCTATCATTTTGGATCATCTCTGACGCAAGTGATTGAAAACACTGCTCAGAATTACATTAATCAAAAGGAGAATTTATTGTGTAAGAAATAGCCAGCTTATTGTATGCTCAGTCATGCAGAAGCTAGACGCTTGGATCTGACGATCCCCACGGGAATCACTTCCCCTCCTTTCCTGTGGTTTCATTCTGAAAGCTCATGATGGCAAGATGGTTACAGTCCT
Organism: Bos indicus x Bos taurus; assembly: GCF_003369695.1. Lineage (NCBI taxonomy): Eukaryota > Metazoa > Chordata > Mammalia > Artiodactyla > Bovidae > Bos > Bos indicus x Bos taurus. Next base: position 62,199,298 of record NC_040076.1, on the reverse strand, counting down.
TTAGAACTCTCATTCTCTGTTTTACATTCAGGGGAAAGATCTTTACCATCAACAGTAGAGCGAAAAGTCCAGACTGGATCCTCCTTAGCCATAGTTTGCTCCTCTCCCGACTCCTGGACCAATTACTGTGGCCAGGGTGGTGGGGTGGAGGAGAGTTGTTTTACAGTGTAAGCCAATCATCCCCACCCACCAACTGAGGATGAAGTCAAATTCTGGCATGCAACCCAGGCTGAGGATTTGCAGGAGTAGTTTCTGAAAAGTAATTTAGGCTAATCTTTCATCGGGAAAATGGATGAGTAGACAATGAACTGCAAAAATGACAGATGTCTATTAAAACTAGGGTGACACGTGTAACTGGATGATTTCTTAGGTTCTTTCCAATGCCAAGTTTCGATGGGGCTGAGATTCAATTTGCAGTTGGCAGTGAGAATTTCAGGGAGAGAAATATGAAAGGATACACAGAAGGAATTGGTGATGAACCCCAGGAAGGTATTACCAGCCTGCAAGAGAATATGGAAAAGCAACACTGTTGACAGGCAAGGGTATTAAAAGGGGAAACAACATAAAACGTAGAAACTTCTCTATAGTTATGAGATTTGGAATCTTGAAAAATTGAGACTCTGTCGGTATAAGCATTCTCTCTTTACTCATGTATTTTGTATAGTCACAATGTGGGATCTGTATGTTTTGCTCCTTACATACCATCCAGATACACACACACACACACACACACACACACACACACACACACACAATGACACCCCTGCCTAACAATGTGCAAAATAGAAAAAAATGCTCATAGATTATTAAGGTTTGACAAATGCCTTTCAAAATTTATATGACCTCTGGAAGGTCATATGACTCATTTACACAGCGAAAATGGTTTTAATCAGATAATCAGATCACCAGTTCCTTAGGGCTGCTAGCTCAGCAAAATTTCTTCTGTGAATTCTTACTTTTCCTTTGAAAGTGGGAGGTGAGTAGTGGGGGCAGGGTTTGTGAGCAGATGGTGATTTGGGATGTACCTGGGCAGCCAGTAGAGAGCTTAGATGCAGGAGAATGCAAATAGAGGATGGAATCCCATAAGTAGAGGCTCTAGAAAGATGATAACCAAGGCAATTTTGCCTAGAACCTGCTCAAGTTTCTGTGGCCCAGCTAGAAATAATGAACGTCTCAGTTACCCAGGTCACTGCAGCTTCTTCAATATCTTATCATCAAGTCCCTACCTTTTTCCTCATAAAATATTAAGACACAAGGAAGAAGGGACGAATACATAGATTCAGCCTGAGCTGGAAGAGAGGAAGAGATTGTATTCATATGCCTGTTTCCTCTCCCTTTCTATTTTCCAAATTATTTCACGTTGTAGGTTGTAAACCCTGTGATTTGCCTTTTTTAGGATAACTACATGGCATCCCCCAGGAATACCAAGGGCAGAGCCCTTGTACAAAACCTTAGTTTATCTGAACTATATGTAAGTCTGGTTCCTGAACCTTAAAAGAGAGGAAATGGAGCTAAAAAGGTCTAGAAAAGGGCAGATAAAAGGATCAGAGGAATAAAAAAAGAGTACTGTATGAGAGCAGATTAAATCAATGACTTTCCCCCAGACTGACCTCTGTTGAGTATGAAGGGCACAGCCAAGGTCAACAGAGACCAGATGACCTGCCCCAATAGTACCATAAACATGGGGAAGCCTTAGGAGTTGAGGGTAGCTATGTTCATAGCAAGAATACATTTCTGCAACCCCCCACCCTTGAGCAATAGTATAAACTAAGTCAGTTCACATAGGTTTTGATAAAGTTGTAGTTGGGAAAACCCACAATAAATTGTCCAAGCAAGCTATGTGATATTTATGAGTGCTTATTTCACTTTGGTTGTGGCTACCTTAAAATAGTGCTCTTCAAGTCTGATTAATCATCAGACTCAACTGGGGGTACTTTTATTTATTTATTTTTTTGGATTTATTTATTTTATTTACTTTTTTTCATCTTTGCTCTTAAGTCAGATTGGTCTTTTTTTTTTCTTCTTTTTTTTTTAAATTTTATTTTATTTTTAAACTTTACAAATTGTATTAGTTTTGCCAAATATCAAAATGAATCCGCCACAGGTATACATGTGTTCCCCATCCCGAACCCTCCTCCCTCCTCCCTCCCCATTACCATCCCTCTGGGTTGTCCCAGTGCACCAGCCCCAAGCATCCAGTATCGAACCTGGACTGGCAACTTGTTTCATACATGATATCATACATGTTTCAATGCCATTCTCCCAAATCTTCCCACCCTCTACCTCTGCAACAGGGTCCGTAAGACTGTTCTATACATCAGTGTCTCTTTTGCTGTCTCGTACACAGGGTTATTGTTAGCATCTTTCTAAATTCCATATATATGCGTTAGTATACTGTATTGGTGTTTTTCTTTCTGGCTTACTTCACTCTGTATAATAGGCTCCAGTTTCATCTACCTCATTAGAACTGATTCAAATGTATTCTTTTTAATAGCTGAGTAATACTCCATTGTGTATATGTACCACTGCTTTCTTATCCATTCATCTGCTGATGGACATCTAGGTTGCTTCCATGTCCTGGCTATTATAAACAGTGCTGCGATGAACATTGGGGTACACGTGTCTCTTTCCCTTCTGGTTTCCTCAGTGTGTATGCCCAGCAGTGGGATTTCTGGATCATAAGGCAGTTCTATTTCCAGTTTTTTAAGGAATCTCCACACACTGTTCTCCATAGTGGAGGGGGTATTTTTAAATTACCTATAAATTCCATAGCCCCATTTGATACTTCAAAAATTAAAAAGAAAAAATTCTGAGAATAAGACCCCGTAATTTATATAAATATTTTAAAGATGTTTCCTACTGATTCTGATGTTCTTAGGATGTTAATAGGATTTAACAGCCAGCAGCATCTGTACAAGGCAGGACTTGGCAGCCAACCAAGCTAGAAGCCAACCAGGCTTCCAGACCACCCACACAGTGAGCCCACAAAAACAGAAGGACCCACGCAGTTCTCTTAGTTATTGCAGCTCTCTCAGGGGAAATCCTAGAATATATAGCTTGGGTGATGAGAGGGGAATGTAGCTCCAGGATGTGTAGGGCACCTCCTATAGGAGGAAACTTCTAGAAGGTTGAGAAACTTAACTAACCTCCTACAAACATAGAAATACAAATGTTTTGGCTTTCATCAAAGGTTCTAAAACCACAATTCTGAGATGGGACGTCTCCATTCTAGTGCTCCACTGGTCATGGGGCTTCTGCTAGGTCCTGGGAATGCACAGATGTTTTCAAACCCCATTTCCTCGAATAGAAACAAAGACTTGCAAGGAGAGAGCTGCCTTGGGGCTGAGCAGGAAGGATGGTCAAGGCACTGAGCCTGTGACACTGAATCCTCCTCAGGGCCACTCCAGAGGATGGCGTGTCTATGGTCCTGACCCTCTCTTTTCATCAACTCTTTTGGAGCCTCTGTTCTGTTGTTTCGAAGGGGAATCTGTTTCTGTCTTAAGCCCACAACTAGTTGCCGAGGAAGACTCGTGCTTAACAGAATAGAGAACAGGGATGTTCCTGTTCTATTGTAATTGGGGTCAACACCCAGAGCACAGGTTGGAAGGTGCCAAATAGCTGTACTCCAAGAGCCACCAGCTGGTGTGACTAGACAGCTCCCAAACATCTTCCCCAGGAGGGGCTTTCTGAGAACCCAGGTGGAAACCTAAAGTTAGGAAATCAGCACATGTTTGAGAAAGAGTTTCCAGTGTGAGTGGAAGGCGATGAGGTGGGAGAAAAGGTCTAAAGGAAGTGGAGGGGTGCTTAAGTAGCTCATGCTTAATTTGGGAGAAGTAAGGAGCATGTTGTCATTTGTCCTCTGTTTTGAGCAAAGGAGTCTAGGCTTGTTTTAGGTTTCTTTTAATTTTTCCTAATTATATCAAAGGTACATATGTGTATTCTTATTTTAGAAGTTAGACTATTAAAGGGAAAGATAAAATCGCTTTATCAGAATCCCAGCCTAAATACATTGTAATGACCAAAAAGTTCATTTGGGTTTCTCCATAATATCTTATAGAAAAACCTGAAAGAACTTTTTGGCCAATTCAATATATGCATAAACATAGATATACATCACACATATACACATAGATATATGCAGGCATATATACACATAAATATGCAAATATAAAAGTATACCTAGACATGTGTGGGTGTGTTGTATGTGTGTATACACGTGTGTGAATACATACATACACACATATTTACACACACACATATACATCACTTCCAATAAATATCTATAGCAGAGCATAATATAGTAAGATATTGTGATATTTTTTTTCCTAATGTGGCTTTCAGTTTGTCTTTCATATAGCAAATTATTATTTTTTAAAGTCTACAAGTTTTTGAGATGGAATAGAGAAAATAAAGCACAGTGTTAAGAGCCTGGATTGTGGAGCCATACTGTCTGGGTGTGGCTTTGCACAGACTGTTAATGTCTCTATATTCCCCAGTTCTTCATCTGTAAAATTGGGATGTAATAGAATCTACCTCACAGGTTTTTTTGTGACAATTAAGTGAATTAACATGAGTAAACCACTTAGAACAGTGACTGGCGTACTATAGGAGCTATGTAAATGTTGCAAATAGATGAGGTTCATTCTTTATTACAGTTAATTTCTAACATATGAAAATAACATATTTTACTTAGCAAATCTACTGATTGACATGTTGACTCTTCTAATTTTGCTTTATTATAAACAATCCTGCCATAAATGTTTGATTAACTTATAATGCATGTTTTTGGAACATGTGTTTCAAGTAGTCTGGCAAATGCTACTACTGCAGTGCACGCTTTTGAAATCACACTGATGCTAAGAATTTAATGTAATTTCTTCCTGATTTTCACTTGAGATCATTTTTCCTATCTCTGAAATGACTTGAGAGAAGCTGTATCCCAAAGATTTAATGAGGTGATGTTCCTTTTAGCTGTCTAGAGCTCCCCATTCTTACACTGATATTCTTTTGATTTGTTGATAATTAATCAGGAACATCAGTGGTGAAATGTCACCTAGATATCATTCCAACCCTTCGATCTGTAGCTTTAAAGGGAGGATTTTCTCCCTCTCTGCTGGCCCTGTCATTGCCAAGCTTTCCTCTTATTAACCTTGAAGTCACAGAGAACAGTCTCTCCTGTGATTTCATCATATCTCCCATCTAAAGAGATGCTATCGCACTCTAAAAAAAAATAAATTAAAAGGACTGCCTCACCCCCACACAGAAGCAGGTCACAGGTTTAATTTTTTTTTTTTTTTCGCCCCAGCTATCACAGACAAGTCTTCACAGACTTAACCATGGGCTTTATATCACATAAGTTTGCATTGATCATTTTCATTTAAAAAATTGTTTATGAAATTCTTTCTTCCCATGAGACCTGTCATATTTGAGCTTTATGGGAAAGGCATTATCTGTATTTTTTTTAATATTTCTTCAGCTTCACAATGGTGATAACTTTATTAGTCAAACTGGTGAAACAAATATTTTTATAAAATCTTTCCACTATCTCTGCCAACTACACAGAGGGAAAAACTATCTTTGTCAGATGTATATGGGGGGAAAAAAAACCCAATCCCCAGGTACAGCTTTTTCAGAGGTTAACACATTTGCTGGTATGCAGGGCCGATCCCAGGCAATGTGAGTTTGACGTCAGCATTCTGGCCTTTCTCTTCCCCAAACCCCTTGATTCTTCTGGTTTACAAATACTCTCCTGTATCTCTAATTCTTTTCAGCCAAATGTCTGTGCTGTCTCAACTACTGAAAATATTAGAGTAATGAGGCAGTGGAAGAATTTCCAGGGGAGGGCAACAAAAGAAAAAGATTATTGAGGGAGACACAGGGGCCAGGGCATGATCTTGGCATGGGATCAAGGAGAGTTCAACTGCATTGATTAAATGGAACAGTTGTCAGCAGGAGACATTTGAGTAAATGCAGAGTTCTGTGTTACTTCCAAAGCATCAGACCCTAGGTTTGTGCAAAGCTGAAGATCAAAGCAGACCAAGGAATAGTTTTTGGAATAAGTTTGCAGATAAGAAGCATTCATGTTTGGGTTGGACTTTAATTCAGGTCTATAGTACCAGGATCAAGCAAGTATCAAGTCTGCAAAAGATAAAACTCAGGATAAAAGGTAAAAACATTAGGGTCATGAGTGTCAAGGATCAATTCTCAGGAGAAGGTAGATTTGTTCTATCATGGCAAATTGTAATGACAGGGTCTTTATTTCTTCAATCGGTTATGGAAGAAGGTTCCCTTTCATCAATTTTTATACAATTCCTGTGTTTTAAGGAATTCTAGAGAATTTGGGATGGACTTTTAACCTTTTTAGCCCTTCTTGGTCACTGCTGTAACTGGTGGAACCCATTCTGAAATACTTTTTTCTTGACCAGCTCTGGCACTTTCTATATACTGAATATTGGAAGCCTGGAAAACCATCCCCCAGAGAAATCCTTCAATTTTGTGGACAGTTATCACTGCCCTTCTCCCCACTCTGAAGCTTCTAACATTACTGGAATGCTGATCTTTTCTACTTCTTCCCACCTCAGGGCCTTTGGGTTAGAGTCAAGTCTTCTCCTTTGTTACATCATAGCCCTTTTCCAATCTGAGTAGCCTCTTCCGTCCCTTCCCCTCTTTGAGAGAGCACTCCTTGGTTATCCTTTTCAGTTCCACAGCCATGGTTTGCACCTTGACATTGAAAAAGCTATCAACACCTACCTAAAAGAAAATTCCTTTTCATTATTTTAGTTGCTCAGAAATATATCAAATAATCTGTCAAGAACTCCCCTTTAATTTGCCTCTTCAACTTTTTTCTGTTTGTAAGATAGGATGGTTTACTCTTTACCTGTACAGGTTTATAATCAGGTAAAGGATGAGGGAATTCCATGGGGTCTTGTTTATTTTTGTGTCCCTTTTTCATTTGACATAACACTGCACCTTCTAGCATAGCACGAAGAACAAATGTGATTGAGTTACTAGGGTTCCAGGAAAAAAGTCATAAATGATGGTACATGACAGGATGGGACTTATTTAAGATTCCTAGAGGTCTAGTCTTGTGACTTTCTGATAGTGGAAGGTTTTTAATCCCAGTATCCAGAGCCTCTTCTGCCCTGTGATGATTTTATCCAGAAGGTCCTTCTGCCGTTTCCTCTCTCAGCTCTGTTTCCATGTTTCCCTCACTTTCCTCATCCTCCCTTCACTTCAAGACAAACCTTCATCTTCCAGTTCTCTCCCATCGCTTGTAGGTCTTTATTTTGCATCTTCTGGTACATTTTAATTATTTTTTTGGAAAACATGCATGAATTTTTAAACAATAGACTGCCATTTCTGACATCCCAGGACATTTGCTTTTTGTATTATTCCTGCTTTTATTTATGAAGCTCCTGACAAAAAGATGAATTAGAATGCTTTTTCCATATTAATGGAGATGTCTAAACCAACTTTGATCCAAATTAAAACAAAAAGGGTACTGGCTTATTTGAAAGCTGAAAAGGCAAGCCATGAGTGCACCATGGACAGATTTTAAAAATAAGTCTGTTCTAAAACACCTGCTGAATAGGGCTTGGGCTAGGAATCAGAATTTCCATCATCATCCCAGGTAATTTTGCTGTGGGTGGTATTTGGATCATACTTTATGAAGCATCATGGTGTTTGCTATTCTCGTATAGATATTGTCATCTAGCTCAGTGAGCCTTTAAGCTAATCTACTCTGTTGTAGTGAATAGGAAGTTACACTATTAGATAAAGTATCCATAGTTCTATAGAATGTTCTTTTTAGTAAACTTAGAAGAGATTGTTTACAGTGTATTGGAGCTAAGCGTGGAAGACACCAAACATTGATGTTTGAAAGAACTGATCTCACTAGCAATTTTATGTGTTGTTTGGCAAGTCATTTAACTTCTTTCAGTATCTACTTCCTTATCAGTAAAAATAATACATATTTAGAAGGTTGCTGAGAAGATAAAATGCATGATTTCCTTATGCATCAACATGCATAAGGAAATCATTTATGCTTTCTACCACATAGTGGGATTTCTGCAAATAACATCTATAATTAAACTTTGTTGCTTATTTTGTAGCTTCCATTTCTATAGTAGAACATAACTTTGGGTGCATATATGGAAACCTGCATGTACATTCACATACAGAAGGAGGGGTAAGAGAAGAGGTAGAGACAGGGAGGGAGGAAGTGAGAGGGAAGAAGGAAGAGAAGAGGGGCTGCTTTGGGAAACTCCAGTCTCAAGGGTTACATATCTTACCAGGCAAAAATTCTATGTGCCTATTTTAGGTACATAAGTAATATAAATGTATATGAGTGTAATTTGAGAGTGAGGGGAAAAAAAGCTAGGAGTACCTGTGAATTTTATCTATGTAATAAGTACTTTCATCTTTTGATTTACTTCTCCATCTAGTAAGAGATTCTTTCCCATTGCTTCTTTCTTTAGAGAGAGTCCTATGCTTATTTTACTCCATCATGGAGGTGCTCACATATGTGTATTTAAAATCATTTTACATGAAAAATTTGGAAAATACTTTCACACAGCCTAAAACTACAACTTTAGGATCATCCAAGAATGAGTTCTATTTATCTGTCTGTACTATTGGGAAACCTGTTTCCATCAGTGCCCTACAATATTATTTGACTTTTGTGAAGTTAAAAAAGGTAAACAACAACAACAACAACTATATATATATATATATATATATATATATATATATATATGCCTGAAAAAGCATTCACAAAATTGAGGTATAAAGTAGTCATTGAAGTGACCCAAAATAGGTTTATTTGGATTCCTTTCACTTGGTTTCATTTCTGTCAATCAACAAAAGCAAATATAAAAATTATGATAGAAGTTGGAGACTGTCAGAATCCATGGGAGAAACAGAACCATAAATTGAAGACTGTGAGACTGCCCTGGGAAGATCATTGTGAAACACAATGGAATTGAGTATGCCACCTCATTAGTCAATACCATTTTTATGTTGGGAAAAGTAAAGGCAGAACATATCCAAAGCAGCCCCATGACAGCTCAGAGGTGATGAGAACAAAGATTTCACATTTTCCAACAGAGTAAAACTCTCTGAGCTCCTGAGTTGCAGTTGCTCAGCTCTCTTAACCAAAGAGAGTGTCCCCTCAGTCCTGTCGCCTCTCCTCTGTCCTCTTTGTTGTGATTCTCATTTAATCAATTCAGGTTATTCCAGTGAGGATGCTAAATTGAAAGTCCTGGGTTGGCGTCTCATTTATCCATAAGCCAGGTAGTGCTACCAGGGCCCAGGCTGTGGGCTCCATTCCCCCAGGTGCTTGGGCTCCGACCCACAGAGGCTGAGCTATTAATGAGCAGGACTCAGTCTCCCTGCCTCACTCAGCCCTTGTCTTCTCTGCTGATATTGCCAACAAGAGAAGCAATTAGGGCCAATCTGGTGGTGGTTGGCTGCATTTTAAAATAGAAACCATCTCAAAATCCATCTACGAGCTTGGCTTACTTTTAGCTTCCTTACAGACTGCAGAGCCATTCGGTGACAATGCTGAGAATTACCCAGATTATCCATGGAAGCCTGTAATAGTCCAATTACCAACACTTGTTTGCAGTCTTATTGTGAACTTCCTCTGAAGTCAGGAAAGGATACGCCACAGTAGGAATGCTACGTGTCGGGGGAGAAGCAGGGAGAGAGAAAGCTGTTTTGAGGGTGAAATTGTTTTCATCAGCGACTCAAGACTGCAGCAGATTCGGGGACTACCAGAGGCTCTGATGTGTTTTAATAACCTTAACCATTGTGGGGAAATGGCTTTTCCATAGGCTGTGGAATCGCCCACCAACCCGGTGTTCATTATATGTTTGCTGTATTGACTTGATGGAAACTCAGCAGTTTTTTTTTTTTTTTTCCCTGAAGGTCTTATATTTCCCCCTTCTGAATTGGATAATACTAGGACTTCTAGGAAACTCTAAACAATAACTGACAACTAATGTGCTTATCTGTCACCCGTTTTAACACTTTGAATAGCATTTCCTTGCTTTCCATTTAGAGGAATGATGGCCTGATTCAGAATATACTAGAAACTGAGGCTAAAATGTTATGATTATTAAAAGTTCCATCCTTCAGGGGAAAAAAAAAAAAAGAAACTAAAATGTATTTTTCTTCTGAGCACATTTCCTCTCATTAATTCAAAAAAGGATTATGTAGATATCTACTAAGCTTCCCTTGTGGTAAAGAATCCACCTGCAATGCTGGAGACCCAGTTCAAAACCTGGATTGGGAAGATCCTCTGGAAAAGGGAAAGGCTACCCACTTCAGTATTCTGGCCTGGAGAATTCCATGGACTGTATAGTCCCTGAGGTCGCAAAGAGTTGGACATGACTGAGTGACTTTCACTTTCAGTAATCTACTAACTGCTTCATTTCCATAATAAAATAAGTGATATTCTCCCTTTTCTTCTTTTTTAAGTAGAACTATCAATATGCTATTATTTGGAGTCTATGATCTTCTTACTTACCTCTAGCTGTCTGATAATAAATCAGATGACATTCTTCATAGAGACAGAAGATGCCTTCTCAGCTTCACTCAGAATTCTTCTGAACCCTTAGTCTTATCCATCAATTTCTGTGAAGATAAAGGAACCATATGGGAAAATCTTTTCATTTTTTTCCTCTGCCAGGCCCATGTTTACATTCAAACTTCACCTTTTAAAACTGTGTGTAAGTATTTATCTTATAGTCAATATCTTTTAAATTACAGTATGAACATATAGGCAGACCATCATAACTATATTTCTAGAATACTGAAAGTTGTGCAATTATGCTTATAAACCATTTGCTCATCTCTTCCTTTTAAGAGCATCTGTGTTTCTCTGTGATGGCTCCTTCAGTAGTTTATAATTTTCATTTTGGAGCATTCTGTACCCTAGACCATTTAACACTGTGCAATGGCAGCTGCATCTCCACAGGATTATATTGAAAGATCTTGGCTTCTGCCAAGAAATAACTTGAAAGGAAGGTGGAAGGATGCACGTGCACGTGTGTGTTTATGGAGGTGTTTGTGTGTTAATTAGGGTATCGACTTATATCATTCTTATTGTTCCATCAGTCATCATGCTGCTTACAGTTCCCTGCTGGCTGAGGATCCCTCTACTTACTCTGACACCACACTTTAGAAACAGAAATGCTAGTGGTCCTGGATTTGTTTGCGTTTGAATGCCTCCTGAGGAATCTATATGCAGGTCAAGAAGCAACAGTTAGAACTGGACGTGGATCAACAAACTGGTTCCAAATCAGGAAAGGAGTACATCAAGGCTGCATATTGTCACCTTGCTTATTTAACTGATACGCAGAATACATCATGAGAAATGCCAGGCTGGATGAAGCACAAGCTGGAATCAAGATTGATGGGAGAAATATCAATAACCCGTATGCAGATGACACCATTCTTATGGCAGAAAGTGAAAAAGAACTAAAGAACCTCTTGATAAAAGTGAAAGAGGAGAGTGAAAAAGTTGGCTTAAAGCTCAACATTCAGGAAACTAAGATCATGGCGTCCGGTCCCATCACTTCATGGCAAATAGATGGGGAAACAATGGAAACAGTGAGAGATTTTATTTTCTTGGGCTCCAAAATATCTGCAGATGGTGACTGCAGCCATGAAATTAAAAGACACTTGCTCCTTAGAAGAAAAGCTGTGACCAACCTAGACAGCATATTAAAAAGCAGAGACATTACTTTGCCAACAAAGGTCCGTCTAGCAAAGCTATGGTTTTTCCAGTAGTCATGTATGGATGTAAGAGTTGGACTATAAAGAAAGTTGACTGCTGAATAACTGATGCTTTTGAACTGTGGTGTTGGAGAAGACTCTTGAGAGTCCCTTGGACTGCAAGGAGATCCAACCAGTTCATCCTGAAGGAAATCAGTTCTGAATATTCATTGTAAGGACTGATGCTGAAGGTGAAACTCCAATACTTTGGCCACCTGATGCAAAGAACTGACTCACTGGAAAAGACCTTGATGCTGGGAAATATTGAAGGCAGGAGAAGAAGTGGATGACAGAGGATGAGATGGTTGGATGGCATCTCTGACTCGATGGACATGAGTTTGAGCAAGCTCCGGGAGTTGGTGATGGACAGGGAAGCCTGGCATGCTGCAGTCCATGGAGTCGCAAAGAGTCGGACACAACTGAGCGACTGAACTGAACTGAATGAATTTGTTGTTCAGATAGAATGAGATTCCTCTGCCAAAGTTATAGATCTTCATGTTATAAGACTCGGGGAAAATAGAATTTTACACGTTTTAGTGGGTCAAATAATGATCACCCAAAGACAGCAAGTTCTAATTCCTGAAATTGGTAAATCTTCTTGTATTAATATTTGGAAAAAGAGTCTTTGAAGATGTAATGAAGTTAAGGATCTTGAAATGAGGGAATTGCTCTGGTTTATTCTGGTGGGTCCTAAATGCCATCACAAGCACCAGCAGCTATTTACGCGTGTCCTTGTAAGACAAAGGCAAAGAGCTGTAACAGACACATGCGGAGAAGGCAGTGTGAAGACAGAGACAGAGGGGAGTGGTGGGGCCCCAAGCCCAGCAATGCCAGCCTCCTCCACCAGAAGCTGGAAAAGGCAGGGAAGAATTCTTCCCTGGAGTCCCAGACAGGGTGCCCTGCTCAGTCTAGGCTTCTCAATCAGTTTTGCAGGCCAGAATAAGTTTCTAGTGTTTTAAGCCACCAAGTCTGTGGTAATTTGTTATAGCAGCATCAGGAAACTAATATGTAGGTTAGGGAAAGGAAAACACAGGATATAATATCTTGTAAATAATATGCCTCACAGACATTAAATTATCAACATCCTCTAGAATTTTTATCAGCACCACTCTTTGACATTACCACCCATCTCTGTATTCTACAGCTGCATTTTCAATACTATAGCCTCTAGTCACATGTGACTATTAAATAATTGAAATGTTGCTACTAGGATTGAGGAATTGGATTCTTAATTTAGGTTAATTTTAAGTTAAATTTTTAAAGCTTTCAGTTGATTCTGTTGTTGGAAAACTTGAAATTATGCTAGAACATTTTAGATATGTGAATGTACTTTTTCAACTGTAAATTTTATCAACTGTAAAATACACCAGGTATTCTCAATGAACAGTTAATATCCAAGTTGAGATGTACTATAAGTATAAAATATATACCACATTTCAAAAACTTATTATGAAATAAATAAAAAGTACACTACTGATAATTTTTAAATTGATTATATGTTGAAACGGTAGTACTTCAGATAAGTTGTGTTAAATCCAATATATTATTAAAATTCCCTTTCTTTTACATTTTTAGATTTTAACTAGAAAAGCTAAAACTATATACATAAAGCACATTATATTTCTTTTGGACAATGTTGCCTTATTGTCAGTCTTCTGAGTGACCCAGTCAACCAGTCCTAGCAATAAATCTCACTTCCTATGGCTTATGGACCAAAGTAGGGCTTCCCAGGTGGCTCAGTGGTAAAGAATCCACCTGCCAGTGCAGGAGATGCAGGAGACATGGGTTTTATCCCTGGGTCAGGAAGATCCTCTGGAGGAGGAAATGACAACCCACTCCAGTATTCTTGCCTGGATAATCCAGTGGACAGAGGAGCCTGGCAGGCTGTAGCCACGTGGTCACAAAGAGTCAGACACAATGGACACTCAGGCACGCACCGTGGACCAAAATATTTACCAATATTCCATTCTATTGAAGGACTATGATCATATCCATTCTCATGGATTGTCAACTTATTTGCCTTTTTGAATTAAAGCAATCATGTTTGGAACTAGAACTTAAAAATAAACATTTAACATACCTTCACTGATTACATAGCATGTGAAAGGAAAATAATTCAAGATCACAAGATGGTGTTCTTGATAGTTTTCCTTTGAGGATGTTTACAGGGTTAAGTAGATATTCTGTCTTGAAGCAACTGAGTTTCCAGATCTTTGGGGAAAAAAAAAATCTAGTCCCATTTCATATATCTCTTAATAGTTCTATGTGAAACATCAACAGTAATATTTTTATTCTTTTGTGCTTCATGGATCTTCTTAATTACTTAAAAATAGCATTGGGTACTTGTGTAAATAAATTGATTTAAATTGACTTAAATGTCATTAAGAAATGCAATCATATTTGTAATTACTGTTACACAGGATATATGTTTTAAAAATTATTGTTTTTATATAGTTATCATAGTGAAAAATAACTTGGTATAATTATAATGGAAATTTTTTTTTTTTAATCTTCCCTATCCTGGATTTTTGTGTAGCTGAAAACTATAAGCAATAAACAACACTTGAAAAGAGAAAGCCCCTCATACTTGGTATTTGAGAGCAGTTCAGTTTTGCTTTGCTTCTTTTTCCTCTTGACTTTTTTCAATTAATGCATGTTCTCCCATGAGTCCCTCCCACAGCACCACCACACCCACCCAGATTCTGCTGGCTTCAGAAGTGAAGTGAAGTCTCTCAGTTGTGTCCGACTCTTTGCGACCTCATGGACTGTAGCCTACCAGGATCCTCAGTCCATGGACTTTTCCAGGCAATAGTACTAGAATGGGTTGCCATTTCCTTCTCCAGGGGATCTTCCCAACCCAGGGATTGAACCTGGGTCTCCTGCATTGCAGGCAGACACTTTACCATCTGAGCCACCAAGGAAACCCTGGCTTCAGAAGAGACCTAAAAATTGAACTGACAAATGTATCACTCACATCACAAAAGCTACAGAAGCTAGATAGGAGTTAATGATTCCCTTATTTCAGAGATGATGAACAGTTTAGAGTCAGACTAGGACTAGAACAAAGGGTCTTTTGATATCACATCTAATTTTCTTTCTGCTAAATCATATTTTTCTAGTATGAATGACCTGACAATGCCCTGAATGTTCTGTCCTTACATGATCTCCTAACTTGCAAAAGAATCTGATCAAAAATGAAAGGCTAGTCATTGTGAAAATCATAAATTGGTGGGGGTTGCTCTGACATTAGGTTAGCTGTGGACATCTGCTGAATTTTCAGTGTACTCTCTGCTCACTCACTCCTTATACTTTACCCAGAATGTTTGCTGTTAAAATAAGGTCATGATTTTAAGGCAGACACCCTAGAACACAGTTCCTACAGTTGTAGTTGCTGTGCCCAGTGGTATTTATGAAGTCCCATGTAATATTTCTAAGAGGGTAAGTAAACTCTTAGTCATATACAAGTGCTCTGGCCTAGGAGACTAGTGTGTATGTATCAAATTTTAAAAATTAAACTTATTATTTAACATAGCATCCCAGCTTTCAAAGCTAAATGATCATTACTTAATTTTATGCATTATGAAACTATAGCAGTATTTAAGGTGCAATTTGAAGGAAAAAATAATACCTAATTCTGTATTAGTATATTTTTAATCACTTTCAAAGAATCACATATTCCATATCTTAGTTTCCAGTGTTTGTGCTTGTAAACATCAAAGCTATATATTGTCCTTCTCTACATGTTTTCTTCTTTCCACTTTTTTCCTAGATTATATTTAATGTCTTGTTTGTTCTAATGACCCAGTTGTTGGTCTACAGGCAGAGCCCTTACCACAGTGGGTATATAACTGAAGTAGTGTAGTATGTGTATGGTCATGATGACTTAATCAGGACAAACACACATCACCAAAGGTGTTCAAATGGCTCAAGATACTTACTGGGGTGTACTTGTTGTATCTACATCCTTGGGCTAGTTACTTTTCTGAGCTTTATATGTCTAGTTCAGAAAGCTAGGATCATTTTAGGACTGTCTGCCTCATCGAGTTCTGAGGATAATATGGGGTAGGATATTCATACACATTGTAAAATAAACTGTGAAACACTAATAATTGCATTAAGGACTCTCTTCTAATAAGATTTTTAAAACAAATGGGAAGAGAAGTAGGGAGGAATGAGGGAATGATAAGAACTAAAGAAATAAGTGATGGGGAGGACCAATGACTTAGGAAGAGTCAAGATTGTGGGGGCAGCGTGGATTCTTTCCTTTAAAACTTGGAGTTTTAGTTCACTGTGTTTGGCTGTGAAAAATGTACTGAAGTTTTCTCACATATTGCAGAAGCAGGCTTTGATAGAGGGGTTGAAAAGTGACATTAATCTTATTCTTGGCATTATTAAAAAGATTATGCATGCATGCACATGCATTACTGTCATATGGATTATCACTATTGTTGTCAAACAATGTGTGTGGGAGTTTAGGTTGAACGCAACTTGTATTCACTGGGCAAGGGGAGTCTTGTAGATTAAAATGGAGGGCTGCCTGTGACAGGTGATTCTGGAAAGCAACTGTTCCAATTGTTTAAATATCTTGCTATTCCATAAAAGTCCTTTGTTTTTATGTGTAAGGTTCAGGTAAAGGATAGGGGAAATGGAAAGAATTACTTACTTCAGTTGCAGGGTTTATATCCTGTGATAAACATTTGTGGGGATTTTTGAATTTGCTGTTTTGAATCCTAATAATTTAGTGGTTTCCACATATAATTTTATATTTCTATTGCTGTTATCATTAATCATTTGTTGTATCTTTCTCTTATTCTCTTTATAAAATGTATTCCCATTTATTCTCCATTCTAGTCAGTTCCCTCTTTAGTCATTATGCCCGATGACCTCTGAAAGTAGCCATAAATGAACATGTAAACATGACGTGTGAATAGAAGTAGTTCTGTCTAATATTTCATTTCCCACAAAGTTTTCTGCAAACCAATAACTAAAGCTTTTTGCCCTTTTCAAACCCTCCAGTCCTCAGGAGGTTATTTTCAGTGAAGTGGTGAGAAGGAAGAGTTCAAATAGGATTGATTTAATAGAGCTATGATGTGAAAAATCTCACAACACGCTGTCTGCCTGAAATGGCCAATCATGGAAGCATTAAAATCAGAGTGGAGAAGGAAGCTGAGGCATCCCAAAAGGCATCCGAATTAAAGAATGACAGCAGCTTGACATTCCCGTATAGAGAAATGAAAGTATTACAGGACAAGAAATAGCCAGACACATTTGAAGAAATCATCATCTGTGAGCTACAAACAACCTCAGCCATAAATTTAAGGCAGGAAAATGTCCCCACTATTCTGCAACCAATGACCCAAGAAATTAAAAGAAAACCTTCATATTTATTTTGTTTATCTATTTCCTCCATGGGATTTATTTTCTCTTCCTTACCTGTATTCTATTCCTATCCTTACAAAATTCTACTGTCTTTAATATTTTAATGATGCATTTGGTTTCTTTCTTTTGTGCTATTATGGGCTTCTCCAGTGACTTAGACAGTAAAGAATCTGTCTGCAATGATGGAGACCTGGGTTTGATCCCCAGGTTGGGAAGATTCCCTGGAGAAGGGAATGGCTACCCACTCCAGTATTCTTGCCTGGGAAATCCCATGGACAGAGGACCCTGGCAGGCTACAGTCCATGGGGTTGCAAAGAGTTGGACACAACTGAGCAACTGACACTTTTTTATGTCATTACTCTCAAAGAGTATGGTTTATATATGTACTCTTTAAACCTGCTTATCAGGGCATGACAAATCTTAGAAAGGAACTTTCTAAAAGACTATAGAAGTCACCCAGTATTCACAGGGGATTGGCTCCAGGACCCCACCCCCATATCAAAATCCTCTGATGCCCAAGTATCTCATGTAAAATGGCATAGTATTTGCATATAACCTACACACATATTTCTAGATATTTTAAAATCATGTCTCAGTTCAGTTCAGTTCAGTCACTCAGTCGTATCCAACTCTTTGTGACCCCATGAATCACAGCACACGAGGCCTCCCTGTCCATCACCAACTCCCAGAGTTCACCTAAACTCATGTGCATTGAGTCGGTGATGCCATCCAGCCATCTCATCCTCTGTTCTCCCCTTCTTCTCCTGCCCCCAAATCCTCCCAGCATCAGGGTCTTTTCCAATGAGTCAACTCTGCATGAGGTGGCCAAAATATTGGAGTTTCAGCATCAGCATCAGTCCTTCCAATGAATACCCAGGACTGGTCTCCTTTAGAATGGACTGGTTGGATCTCCTTGCAGTCCAAGGGACTCTCAAGAGTCTTCTCCAACACCACAGTTCAAAAGCATCAATTCTTCGAAACTCAGCTTTCTTCAGCTTTATTGACTATGTCAAAGCCTTTGACTGTGTGGAGCACAATAAACTGTGGAAAATTCTGAAAGATATGGGAATACCAGACCACCTGACCTGCCTCTTGAGAAACCTATATGCAGTTCAGGAAGCAACAGTTAGAACTGGACATGGAACAACAGACTGGTTCCAAATAGGAAAAGGAGTATGTCAAGGCTGTATATTGTCACCCTGCTTATTTAACTTATATGCAGAGTACATCATGAGAAACGCTGAGCTGGAGGAAGCACAAGCTGGAGTCAAGATTGCCAAGAGAAATTTCAATAACCTCAGATATGCAGATGACACGGTCCTTATGGTAGAAAGTGAAGAGGAACTAAAAAGCCTCTTGATGAAAATGAAAAAGGAGAGTGAAAAAGTTGGCTTAAAGCTCAACATTCAGAAAATTAAGATCATGGCATCTGGTCCCATCACTTCATGGGAAATAGATGAGGAAACAGTGTCAGACTTTATTTTTGGGAGCTCCAAAATCACTGCAGATGGTGTTTGCAGCCATGAAATTAAAAGACGCTTACTCCTTGGAAGGAAAGTTATGACCAACCTAGATAGCGTATTGAAAAGCAGAGACATTTCTTTGCCAACAAAGGTCCATCTAGTCAAGGCTATGGTTTTTCCCTTGGTCATGTATGGATGTGAGGGTTGGACTGTGAAGAAAATCATCTCTAGATTACTTATAATACCTAATACAGTGTAAGCACTATGTAAATAGTGGCCAGCATCAGCAAATTTATGTTTGCTTTTCAAAACTTTCTAGAATTTATATATATATATATATATATATACACACACACACACACATATATATGTGTGTATATATAGTTTGTTTGCCTCTTTTTGTTTTTTGATCTGTAGTTGGTTGGTTGAATTCAGGAATGTAGAAACCTCTGAGCAGAGAGGGCCAGCTGTATTGCCTCACAAGTATGCCAGTAATGAAAACTAGCATGCAGGATTGCAGCTCACTGAAATACGATATGAAATGACTAAATAAAGTGCTAGCAATGCATCCTGCTAGAATTGTGGGAATAGACAGTATTGGTGCTTACCTCTGTACCAGGATCTGTACCCAATAAGGCAAATCTGGAAACTTGGTTATCACTGGCATGACAAGCATTCACGAAATGTTCAGGAAATTGCTTTGCAAATATGAATTCAGCTTCAGCAATATCTTTATTATTAAATATTTATGTGTGTATATGTACACAGATATAGGAAATGACTTCAAGCATAAAGAAAAAATAAATAGGTGTAATCTCATCACTTGGAGAGAACTATAGCTTTTCTGATGTTTAGCTTTACAATCTGTATATACATCAGTATATCTTCTTTAAAAAGAAGGTGGTGCACTTTGATTTATAATGTACTTTGTCTAGAGTACAATGAGACATGAAGGAAGGAGTTAGAGGAAATGTGTACACAGATCTTTGAAGTGTGTCTGTGACTGAAGCTGGGAAGTAGGTTGGAGGGAGAGGGAAGAACTGAAGGATGGTTGTCTGTGAGATGGTGAAAATGAATAGGATCCACAGAAACTGTGGGCCTTGGTGGAATGAGGACCACCTCCTCTGTAGTAGCAATAGCAAGAAGTGTAGTTGCAGTGGGTTTATAAATAAATAGATGACAAGAAAGTGAATAAAGTTTGTTTCAGTGATTTATCCTTGTCTTCTCTAATGAAATCCAAGGACAAATCTTCAATTAATTGAAAATGAAGAAGAGAATGTAGGGGTTTTGAGGAAAGAAAAGAATATATGAAAGTTGTTTTTTTTTGGTGAAGAAAAAAGGGTGAATTTTCTAGTATACTACGTTGGGATTGCCAGACACTATTGAGCTCCTATTTGAAGTTCATGATCATACAGTTCAAAGGAAACCAGTCAGCTTAGCTTTTTAGATGCAAGTATGGAAAAGGTGAATTGTATACAATTGACCCTCAAATAGCATGAGTTTGAGCTATGCATGTCCACTTAAACATGGATAGATTTTTTTCTTTCAGTAAATTCTACATCACGTACTACATCATCCATGGTTAGCTGAATCCTCAGGTGCGAAACCGTATGGAGAGCTGACTATGGGAGTTGAGCATGAGTCGGTTTGGGGTTTTGGTATCCACAGTGGCTCCTAGAACCAATCTACAGATACCAAGCATTGAGTGTACTTCTGTCAGAGCTGGAGTTTTGCCAGGTGACTATAACAGAGGAAGCTACAAACATTTCTGAAATAATATAAGTAATCATAGAAAAACAGGAAAGTAAAGACAGAGGAGGATAAATGGGATATCTTGGAAATCAAAGATTTGTGGCAGCTGGAGTACCAGAGCAAATTGGCAGGGGAAGAGTTTAGTAGTCAAATATCAGAATGCTGAAAATGGAGTTTCTCATGAGCACAAAGAGCACAGGGTGTCCTTGACCATGTACGTGAATTGATGGGAGGCCATAGAGGAAAATGAAGACCTGAAGGAAAGGAGAAGCAAACTGAGTGATTCATGAATGTGGGTGGACATTGAACTCACTGTGAATAATGGCAACCATTGTGGTGAAGAGGAGCTATATGGTAAAGTTTTTTGAGGAAATAAAGGAAGCGACAAGAGATAAGGAGACAGCTGCAGCACATAGGCTGAGACTGTAATTTATTGAGATGATGTGCATTTGAAAGGAGCAGTGGTTTTTGTGAGGGGAGGGGTGGTAATAGTCTGGAAGCCACAAGGGGAAGCAAGGAGGGACACTAACCTCACTTTCTGACCCTAACATAATAGAGTGTGTAAGAAAACACAGTCACTACTTGAGAAGGTTAGAAAATAAATTCTGTTCTCAGAGGAGAATTTAGGTTAGGGTCAACTAATGTAAAGTGGTAAAGGGAATGTTCTGAGAAATGAACAGGAGAAAGATTGTTGGGGGAGTGAAGAGGTGGGAATTGATTCTGAATTGGAGATGAGCAGAAAAATAGGGAGCTGGATCTGGGTGAAAACAAATGTCCAGAGAGATCTAGGTTACTGGTGGTGACTGAGGCAAGCAAGGGTAAGAGGCATTGAATCTGAGACCGTATTCACAGGACTGTCACTCTTTGAGCAGGATGGGACTCCTTATGCTGTAGAGCCCCTAAAGAAGGGAAAGGGCTGAGCCAGCGCAGACTCACTTCATCTTTTTGTGAATGGGCTTCCTCGTAAACTCCAGTACTTTGGCCACCTCATGCGAAGAGTTGACTCATTGGAAAAGACTCTGATGCTGGGAGGGATTGGGGGCAGGAGGAGAAGGGGACAACAGGATGAGATGGCTGGATGGCATCACTGACTCGATGGACGTGAGTCTCAGTGAACTCCGGGAGTTGGTGATGGACAGGGAGGCCTGGCGTGCTGCGATTCATGGGGTCGCAAAGAGTTGGACATGACTGAGCGACTGATCTGATCTGATCTGATCTGATTCCTCGTAAAGTTTTGTTTAAAGGGCATGTCATATGGCTTTAAACAATTTTAAAAACTACTGTCCCAGTCCATCCTTCATCAAGCCTAATCTAGACAAATCCCTACATATTCAAGAAAGGAACAGGTGAATTTTTTTTCTCCCATTTTCCCTTTCACGCTGAAATGGTAGATATGATTGGGTCTCAACTGGGTCTACAAGTGAGACTTGAGGCAGAGGAAGTCAAAATTATCAGGAGACAGGAAGTCAAGCTGAAGAAGCAGAGAGTTCTGATTTTGTTTTTTCTTGTCAGACAAGACATTAGATCTCTTGTCATGGAATAGCATGGCAAACTGTGGAGACAGCCCTATCCATTAGGGAAGATTTATACACATCAACTTTCATTCCAGGCTGAAAAGAGGGCTGAGAGCCAGGACAGACACGTCTTAATGGTACTGATTCACAAGTAAGTTGAAATATGCCCCGTTCCCCTCCCTCTCCACTCTGCACCGCAGATGACAGCAGCTTCTATTAGCTAACATTTCATTCAGTGGACAAAGGTTAGGCAGTAAGACAGGCCATTTTATTCTTCCCTAGTCTAGTTATTTTCCATGACAGAGGCTGTGCTGTCAGTGACATCAGGGCTTTTAGTAGCCCCCAACTTCCTCCTCCTCGTTCTTTATTTTTTATTTTTTCAAATCCAAAGTAACAACATCTGGATAATTAGAATGATTAGCATTCCTTTTATAGCTAGAATTCTTGAACATTTGTGTTGGCTGAGATCATGGAATTTCCCCTCACATAATCTCCTATCTTCAGCAATGCTCAGAATCATAATTTTCATATTATGAGAACTCAGTTCTCCCTTTTGGGGCAAAAATCCAAGTTATCTCTGAGCATAGATGAGAAGTAATATTGTAAACCAACACTTGTCAGATAAGTTTCTCTATTAAGAGTTTTTTTTTTTTTTTAATATATTACTCTGATTATTATCACTATGATTACCTGGTCATACCATTTAATCTATAATATTAGATATAATTTTTATGCTCCCCTCCTGTTATTCTATTAGACTGACTTTCTCCTCCCTATCCTTCAGTTCTTTCCAAGGAAATACTTCCATGCTAGCCCTTAGACTAGATTATGTGCTGTCAATATTTGTACCCAGAACGCTACATTTTTTTCCTATCTTATCACTTGCATAATTTTTTGTTATTGCTTATTTTTGTTATCTGTATGTCTAAGAGGGAGGAACATTTATCTTGTTCATTTTATACCCCCAATATCTTGTCTCAAATATATCATTAATGAATATTTATTGGATGAATAAATGACACATTTTTGAATTTGTAAAATTAGTAAGAATTCATCTTGAAATGGCTCATTAAATTACTTAAAACTAAATTCTCTCACCTTCAGTGTATTTATTTGACTTTCTAATACTAGGCTAATTTCAGTACCAGAATTCAGAAGGCACTCACTATTAGTTGACGAAGCAGTAGAAGCACATTTACAGTGGGTATCCCAAGTAGGGAAAGGTGAACTTTGCAAATGAAACCAATGCTATAGTTCTTTTGGCGGCTCCAAATAGTTCCATGTTTATGAGAAACTGCTTCAGGATTTCACTTCTATTCCCTTTACTTCCATCCTTTTTCTTCCTCCATTGTGTGTAAAGAAACTAGATTTTTACTCTCAGAGTATTTTTATTGTTTTTCTCCATTCAGACAGTGTCAAGTGAAGATTCCTGAACAAGATTGATTTTGATCAAGAAAGGTTACATTTATTCAGGAAACAGACCTCTTTCCTACTTTTCATAAACTTCCCACAAGTCAGGATATAGTACTTGGGCTCAGAAAGTGAAATTGCATACTGCTGTGCCAAAGGACAAATAAAAACCTGGGTTCCTTGTGGGTGTGAGGCAGTTGTTTCCCATAAGGGACAGGATTATGAATGACAGTTGTAAGTCATGGCAGTTGAGGTTTTAAACTAAAAGGGTAACATCAAATCCAGATAATCAATATAAATGATGTGCAAATGTCCCTGTGGAAATGTAATTATCAGGTAAGGAAACGGCCTAGGTAAGCAGGTCAGGTTTTTTAAAATGAAAAAAAAAAAAGGCACAAAGAGCTTACTGTCAAATGAATGAGAGCCTTCACCTGCCTTCCTCTGTCAGCTGGAATCCATAGTATGACTGAGTCAGGTATGATTTGGCAACAGATGATGCTCACCATACACTGGTCTTTGCCATAGAGTGTTTTGTCTTGTAGAATCTAGTCAGGGAAGAATATACCTGATGTGATGAACTGTTTGATGTTTAAGTTCAGAATGCATTTTGATAATTTTGAAATATCAGTGAGTATTTTAAATTTATGCTGGCCAATGAGCCTGTATTTCAGACTTTATATGTTCTTGGAAGCTATGCTATCCTCATTTTATTGAGGGCCCACTGTCTGCAAGAGTACTGTACCCTTAAACTAAAGATCTTATTCTTGTGGAGTGAGAACAGGTATGTAATCAGAAATTCAATATCATGTATAAAGAGAACATGGAGGAAAAGCACTAAAACCCAGTCTACAGCTTCCGAATAGGATGCTTGAGCATGCTTCAGTTCAGTTCAGTTCAGTTGCTCAGTTGTGTCTGACTTTGCGAACCCATGGACTGCAGCATGCCAGGTATGGTAGCTAAACTAACTGTTTAAGGATCAATGTACTTTAGCTTATAAAGAGGAAGGGAAAGCTATTCTAAGTAGTGAGAACTTTATGAACTGGGTATGGAGATATGTGTGTGTGGTGGTGTGTATAGGGTAATTAAACGCCTCTTCAAAGACTATAGGAAAGGAAATGGTGAGTTAATCAAAGTTTTGATTATGAAGGTCTTTTATGCTATATTAATGAACTTGGAATTTATTCCAAGACAATGATTTAAACATGAAGGATATGATGTCAAATGTTTGTTCAGGAGACTCTGAGGGGTAGATATTTGAAGAATATAAGACAGTAATCTAATGCGGTAATCTAGGTCGGAACTATAAACACTCCGAGTTTTTGAAAAAGGGGTCGGTAGGAGTGGTTGTGCCACCAATAATGCAATTCTTTTGTCATTACTAATTAGTGGACTTATTATAAGAGATTTTTAAAACATAAAGTACTAAAAATGTATTTAGATAAATTGAATGACAGGTACATACTGGGTTCTTAAAACTGCTAAGGTATTTAAGGGATCAGCCAGTGGGATGTACGTGAGAATCAAGCCAAGAATAAGTTATAACTTAAACTGAGATAGATGAGTTTGAATCTGTGTGCCAGGAAGTAGATGATGGCAGTTTATTTATTTATCTTTTTCATGAATTCAGTCTATAGGTAGTTTCAGTTGACAGTTACTTGTCTGCATAAAAACTACTGTAAAATACCCTCTAATATTCCTATGGTATCCATTTATACCTATTTTGGTATAATTGACATTTTCAGTTTAGATACATAAAATTCCAGAAGAAAGTAAGTTTACTTTTACTGTAGCACCTAAAGACATTTATCCTGTCTTCCATAATTTTTGTTAAAACCCCAGTAGTCATTTTTATAGTTATTCATTCAAATGCAGTGTATCTTTTCAATCCCTTCATTGGACTTCTTTGGGCTTCCCTGGTGGCTTAGAGGTTAAAGTGTCTGCCTCCAATGCAGGAGACCCGGGTTCGATCCCTGGGTCGGGAAGATCCCCTGGAGAAAGAAATGGTAACCCACTCCAGTACTCTTGTCTGGAGAATCCCATGGACGGAGAAGCCTGGTGGGCTACAGTCCACGGGATCGCAAAGTGTTGGACACGACTGAGCGACTTCACTTTCACTCTCACTTTTGGGCTTCTTTAAACTCTTCTCTTTGCCTTTTGTTTTAAGTAATGTTGCTGTTCTCTCATCAACGTATTGTTTTCTTTATATTTATCCTACTTGGGATTTGTATAGCTTCTTAAAAAAGAGGCTTGATGTTTTGATCTGATTTGAAATGTTCATTGCCGGTATCTCTTCAAATATTGCTTCTGTTTCTGTTTTCTATCCATTACTCACATGCTGGAGTTCCATCTGCTGTTAGCCATATATTGAGCTCATAATTTCAGTTACTGAATCTTTTTTAGTTCTAGAATTCCTGTTTCATTGTTTAAAAATTCTGTTTCACAGGTGAAATTCCGTTTTGTTGTGTTATCTACGTACTGATTTTTAGTCATAGTTATTTAAATCCATGCCTGACAGCTCTAGCTTTTATTCTTCATCTGTGAGTCTGTTTCTGTTGTCTGTTCATGTATCTTTTTTATTTCTATATTATCTTTCCGTTTCCTGACATAGTTGGTGATATTTTATTAAGTGCCAGACATTGTGAGTGGTGACTTCTGGAGGCTTTGGATGATGAGAGGTAAAAAATTGTCTTTCTTCAGGGAAAAGTTAATTTTCCTCTGGAAGACAAACTAGTGTTTCTTAAACACTTTAAACTAGTTCCTTAATAAGAGACAGTTTGTTTCCTAATTACTCACCCATAAATTGTAATAACTCAGATATACTGTATGCTGCTGCTGCTAAGTCACTTCAGTCATGTCCGACTCTGTGCGACCCCATAGACGGAAGCCCATGAGGCTCCCCTGTTCCTGGGATTCTCCAGGCAAGAACACTGGAGTGGGTTGCCATTCCTTCTCCAATGCATGACTGTATATATATATGAATGTCTGTATATCTATGTTTTTTACAAAAAAAGAGTAAGTATATATCTTAATTTTATTATATACAGAACTGAAAATGACAATAAAAATTAAGAGCTAACATTTAAAAAGTTATTAATTTAACATTAACACTTTTAACTTTTAATATATTAAATTACAAATGCAAATTAGATGCTTAGGTAAATGCATAATAACAGTAATATAATCATATTTAAAAATCATTTAAAGCTAGTGTTTCTTCACTAAGACAGTTGAAAGCATTCATTTCTTAACACTATTTTAGTAAATTTGAATTTTAGCTTTTGCATGATATGGGAAAATAAGTTTTAATAGATATTCTAATATTCTTGGCATTTGTTCTTTCAAGCCCTTGACATAATTAATGATGGTTGGATAATTTTTATAGAAATAAATAATAAAATATAAACAATTTTTATTTAATTTTCAAAGTGCATGTCACATAAAAATGTACTGAGGATCAAACATAAAATAACCTATATAAGGTACTCATGTTTTAGGCACATACCAGCTTCTTCTTAAAATGACTTCAGTATTGAACAATCAAGAGAAAATCCCCCAATTATAACGATCTAGTCACCATAATTTTATACTACTGATCTTGCATTCACTTTATGTATCTTTTGTGAACTCAATGTCAATATTATTCATGTGAAAGTCCAGAAAACCAAATGACAGAAAATGAATATTAAAGGATAAGATTTTATTGCATAGAGTTGGGTTTTGGAGGAAAGTGAACTAATATTTAAGATTTTCTCTTACCACCAAAAGCGTCAGTCTTACTCCTTTCAGTTCAGTTTAGTTCAGTCACTCAGTCGTGTCTGACTCTTTGCAACCCCATGGACTGCAGCACACCAGGATTCCCTGTCCAACAACAACTCCCAGAGCTTGCTGAAACTCATGTCCACAGAGTTGGTGATGCCATCCAACCATCTCATCTTCTGTCGTCCCCTTCTCCTCCTGCCTTCAATCTTTCCCAGCATCAGGGTCTTCTCCAAGGAGTCAGTTCTTTGCATCAGATAGCCAAAGTATTGGAGTTTCAGCTTTAGCATCAGTCCTTCCAATGAATATTCAGGACTTATTTCCTTTAGGATTGACTGGTTTTACAGTATTAGCCTTGTTGAGAATGCATGGATTAGAGAGCTTTCTTAACCTAGTAAGGCACTAAGATGGCTTGAGGCTGATTTTCAGCCTTTGTGACTAAGCTGTATACTTTCAGAACTCCTGACAAAAAACATAGGGTATTGATTACTGATCCCTCTTTGACTGGTACTTAACTCCAGTTTTTGTCTCCACGTTACCTTGAGACTGTTGAAAGCTCTCCTTAACTTTATAGACTCTTATGTGCATGCATGCTAAGTCACTTCAGTCGTGTCTGACTCTTTGTGACCCTATGGACTGTAGCCCACCAGGCTCCTCTGTCCAGCAAGATTTCCCAGGCAAGAATACTGGACTGGGTTGCCATGGGGATCTTCCTGGCCCAGGGATTGAACCCACATTTCTTATGTCTCCTACATTGAAAAGAAGGTTCTGTACCACTAGTACCACCTTGGAAGCCTGTTGTGGACTCTTAGTTGCATTTATTTATGGTTTCTCGGTCACTTGCCTAGTATAATTTTGAATTTTTAAATGACTCAAAGGAAAAAGTGGTATATACAGATGGCTTCCCTTCTCTGTAGTTCCCCTTTTCCTTCAATCTCAGCCCCTAGTGCTCTGACTGCCTTGGTAATTCTGAACTTTGTCTTCCATCTCCTTGATATCGTAAGCCTGTCAAAAGTTTTGAGCGCCTACTTTCAGTTTTCATTCTCAATCCTGCCCAGTTTACCAGTTGGCCAGTGCCTTGAGGGGAAGAACAGTGGAGAAAGTTGAATTTTCCTTGATATGTTTTTCTTCTCAGGATCTTGGATCATTACATTATGGCTGCCTTAGTTGCTCTCTGATCCATTTACTTAACTTTTTGTATTTTATCCAGGTTTTATATTTGTTCACAGTGGGGATAGTTAGTCTGTTACAAGATACTTTATCATAGCTGGAAGTAGACAGCTCAATCCAATGATGTAGATTAGTGACAGGATTGATTAGCTTCTGACAGAGGAGAATGGGAAGATCTCAAGGCTGGATAGACAGATATTAACAAAGGTTCAATGTCAAAATAACTATTATATTTTATGTTTATTTTTTCTCCTACTGTGAGCCTCACATACTTTTCATGGTGTTATTTATATGCTGTATTTTAATAGAAATCAATGGAGAAGTGGAATTAATAAAAAATTTGCTTTCTATGTACCTTTAAAATATATTGAATATGTGAAATGAAACCTTTGTCTTGTTGAAGTGATGCCACTATTTTCATAACCAGCCCTGGAAAGCTAAAGTTTTCTTGAATTATTTGGAGTGGTACACTAAGAAATGGTGTGTTTATATTTGTTACCTTTTTTTTCTAATAATTTGGGATTGAATCTACACTAAAACCTTTTCAGTTCTACCGTTTATTACCTTTTTCTTTTCTTTTATGCCTCTGGTCTAATTCTCTGTCAGCAGTCATAAATGCAAGGTTCATTTTATTTCAGTTTTATCCCATCTCCTTCCATAGCTGAACTACAACATTGAACTGTTCTCAAGTCACTCACAGATGCTATTAGAAAACTGTTTCATCTCTTCAGTTCCTAATATTGTCTCTTTTTTTGTTCTTTTAAAGAAAATGGTACCGTGTGTGTTCCTGGTCAGTCATAAAGGTCTAATGCTGTTGTCTTCTCTTTGAGGCCTGTTTATAGCACCTAATTCTACTGATAAAATGTGACCTCATGTGTTGTTATGAAAGGCATTGCAAATATAGCTTTTACTATTTTTTTTTTCCTTTGCAGTTTCCTATGAAATAAGACAAGAGTCCAACTTATTTTCTCAGTGCTTTGCCACTTTTGGAGAAGGAAATGGCAGCCAACTCCAGTATTCTTACCTGGAGAATGCCATGTACGGAGGAGCCGGGAAGGCTGCAGTCCATGGTATAGCAGAGTTGGACACGACTGAGCGACTATCACCCACTCAATCACTTGCCACTTTTAAAGTAGTTAGTGTCTATGTGTATATCTAATTAAAATATTTAATAGTTTTGTTATTTAAATAAGAGTTACTAGCCTTTTCTCTATGTTCTTTGTTAAATAATTTTAGGTTTTTCTTCATCCCTTCAACATTATAAATTAAGTGAGTTAAGGAGTTGCTCTGTTTTGAAGGTGGCTACCTTGGTAGCTCAGATGGTAAAGAATCTGCCTGCAATTTGGAAGACCCAGGTTTGATCCTTGGGTCAGGAAGATCCCCTGGAGGAGGAAATGGCAACCCACTCCAGTATTCTTGCCTAGAGAATCCCATGGACAGAAGAGCCTGGCAGGCTACAGTCCAACAAAGACTTGGACTCAACTGAGTGACTAACACTTTCTGTTTTAATAGCTTCCGCTCTAGTGGTAAACACAGTAACACAAATGCTGCTCTTGGAGAGAGGAGACCAAAGACCCTGACTGTCTGGACAGCCTAGTCTGCAGAAAGGAGGCAGGACATGTCCCTCTTTGATTATTTTCTTATAAGAGAAATAGATTAGAAACAAATGTATGAAGTCAAGGACAGGAGGTGATTTGAACACATGCCGATGTGCTGGAGCCATTTTAAAGACACTAATCTCCTAGTTCTTGGAGAAAATGGACCAGCTCCTGTCTCTGATCCCTGTGCCTGCTTGATCTCGGAGTACAGACTGTGGTGGGAAAGTGAGGGGTGCTGTGGACTGGGTGTTTGAGTCCCCACTCAAATCAGATATTGAAGCCCTCATTGCCAGTGTGTTGGTATTTGGAGGTGGCCTTTGGGAGATAATAAGTCATGAGGGGAGCAGGGAATTGTATCCCTGTCCTCAGAAGGAGAGACATCAGAGAGAGGCTCTATTCCTTGGCCATGTAAGGAAGCAGCAGGAAGATGGCCATCTGCAAAGTAGGAAGTGGGTTCTCATTCACTACCAGATCCACCAGCACTCAGCTTTGCACTTCCCAGCCTCCAGACTCTGAGAGATAAATGTCTGTTGTTTAGGTCACCTATTCTTTGTTTTGCTATAGCAGCCTGAAAAGCTTAAGATAGCGAGAGACAGCAAAGGACATCCTCACAAAAGGAGAAAGAGCAAAGAGAGGACGGAACCATTTGCTCAAGAAGCAGGTTGTTTCAGGATCCTTTTGAGGTGTCTGGGAGTAAAACAGACTGGCCTACGGAATGGAGTCTCCCTTGTTGAGAAATATCTCACCCACTAAGTCACAATTTCATTAACAGAGTGTGTGTTTATTTGTGGAGGATATGTGTGTGTGCTGAAGAGATACTGGTAAAAATTGGGTCTAATTCTTTGTTTTCACAGAGATTTTACAGCTCTCATCATTAGCACTCCCTTGGCTATATGTATTCCATCATCCACTTAGATGGTGAAACAGAAAGGTTGAGTTTGAACCTCAAAGTTCAGTTTCAGTATATAAAACACAATCCTTTACAGAATTACATGACAATGTGAGGAAAAAAATGGAAGAAAAGTTGCTTATTCATCTTTTCTATACTTTAATCATAGAAGTGACTTGAGTTTCTATACATGCAAAAAAAAAAACAAACTGCAGAATTTTAAAAAATATGTATGCTTATAGCCATTGAAATTTGTAGAGATACATAAAACACTGTTTCTAGAAAACCAGAAAAAATAATAATTTCTAATTATAAATAAGAACTTGTTTTTAAAATTATTTATTTTATTTTATTTATTTATTTTTTTATCAGCCTGGTCAAAAATTTTATTTTAAGCCTTTTAATTATGAAATTGTCAAGTAGATTTTTTTTTCTTTTTTCTTTTTTTTTTTTAAATTTTATTTTATTTTTAAACTTTACATAATTGTATTAGTTTTGCCAAATATCAAAATGAATCCACCACAGGTACACATGTGTTCCCCATCCTAAACCCTCCTCCCTCCTCCCTCCCCATACCATCCCTCTGGGTCGTCCCAGTGCACTAGCCCCAAGCATCCAGTATCATGCATCGAACCTGGACTGGCATCTTGTTTCATACACGATATTTTACATGTTTCAATGCCACTCTCCCAAATCTTCCCACCCTCTCCCTCTCCCACAGAGTCCATAAGACTGTTCTATACATCAGTGTCTCTTTTGCTGTCTCGTACACAGGGTTATTGTCACCATCTTTCTAAATTCCATATATATGCGTTAGTATACTGTATTGGTGTTTTTCCTTCTGGCTTACTTCACTCTGTATAATTTGGAGGATAATTATTTTACAGTATTGTGATGGTTTTTGCCATACATAAATTTGTGTTCACCATTTATAGATCACAAGGATGCTCCACTGTTAATGTCATCCCTTCTAGGATAGTAGAAAAGATCAGAAACTTATCCTCTATTTGCTTTATTCAGTGTATTTCTAAGATGGACTTTAATATTTGTCCATAGGATTTATTCCAGATTTTAAAAATCTAATGAGAAACATACATTCTGCTATTTGCATCTTAATTATCCAGCTCTCTGACATTGGCTGAAATTTTAATAGCATTTGCTAATACACCATAAGTAAACCAAAAGCCTCCAAAATGTTTTTCCTCTAGAACTGTTGTCTCAAAAATAAGTTCTGTGTTAAATTTTCCCGTTCTTTGCCCTTGTCCCTCCAAATCTCCCCTTCAGGTCCACTTCATTTAAATAATGGAAGTAATGCTTTCTCATGTGTCTCTAGTAGCTTTCATGGACTTCTAACATAGAACTCTAATAATTTACTGCCCTTTCTTGTTTGGGGGTCTATTTACCACCTGTTCCAAGAGTATGTATTTTTTTAAAGCAGGGGCTATGTTGCATTCATCGCAGTGATGTACAGTGAGTAGTGTGGTTGGAACTTGATTAGTTCCTCTGTACTGGTCCTTTCCTGTTTCCTTGTCTAAAAACCTTTCTTGAGCCGAGGTTTGAAGCAAACCAAACAATGCAACTTCAGGCAAAGTAATGACAAAACAGATTTCTAGGTCAAAAGGCAATGTGTAAAGCATTTTTAAGGACAGTGCTTTGCATTGTTCCTTTTTGATGCAGGCAAATGGTAAGGACGTGAGAGAGAGCACTCTGATCACCCACCAGTAGTGGCTTCTCACGCAGTCTCCACTGAGAGGCTGTGCATGCATTCCTGGGATATATGGATAAGGACTGGGTGCATGTGAAAGGCCTTGTGGTCACACTCTAGGGAGAAGGGGCTGTAGTGAGAAAAGAAGGTGGAATCTTAAAATGATAGATGCATATAAAATAATTCTTGTAGTTGACTCAGGTTACCAACTTTATTTCCTTCTTTTGAGTTAAGAATAATGCCTAAATCCCTGTTGAGTCTTTATGATGATTCTAGGGTTTCAATCTCAAGTTTGAAGATTCTTGTGTGAGTGAGTCTTTCACTTCTTTTCAAGATTTTATATGTATAATAGGAGTCATTCAAATGCTGAGAACTTTCTAAATCATGTATCATTAATGGGGGGAAATGCATTATGTAGGTGATCCATATGAAGCATTTGTAGAATCTTAGCAGATTGACTAAGTAGAAAGTGATATTATTTATTCATGCTGAGACATGTAGAAGCCTGTTCAAAGCATACAGTCCAGTGTTAAATCCAGGCCAAAATCTGAACAGATCAGCTCAATCTAAGACAAGGGCTCTTCCCAGGGAAAAGAAGTCAGCAAAATGTTGTACCCTACGTTGACAGGGGGCTTCCAGGTGACTCCTGTGGTAGAGAATCTGCCTGCCAATGCAGGAGATGCAGGTTCAATCCCTGGGTTGGGAAGATTCCCTGGAGGAAGAAATGGCAACCCACTCCAGGATTCTTGCCTGGAAAATCCCATCCCACTGAAGAGCCTGGTGGGCTACAGTCCATGGAGTCACAAAGACTCGGACCACGACTGAGCGTGCATGCAGTTACACTGATTGGACTGTCCCTGCCTGAGAGCCCCATACTTTCATATGGTTTTCCTTCAGACCTTCCACTGTTGCCTCATCCACTACCCATTTCTTTTTCCTCCTTGCAGTCTACTTCATTGTATCAGCTTTTCAATTATTTTCTTATGATTTGTGTCCATCACCTCAGTTTTTGGTTTCCTGTTTCTTTAAACTTGTTTTCACCCTTCCATTTTATGCCTTTATTTCCCTTTCCAACCATTGAATTAATTCTCCTCTGTGACTCTTCTCTAACGTGACCAATCTTAGGATTGCATTACAATTTGTGAACCAAGAAATCCCCAGCAATTCCTTTTTTCATAAATCAGATGAGTAGCAGGACCCAATGGAAAGAAATCTGTTGGGCTTGTTCCAAGGTCCTTACTCCAGATGGCTCTTGGGCAGCTTCTTCACCTACCTGGGGAGTGTCTTCTGTCCTGAAGCATTGACTCAGAGAGAACAAGACCAAACCCCCACTCATATCCCAGTTACACTCCTTTAAAGAAGACATGGGATATGCATCAGTGGCTTTTTCAGAACCTCTAAAACTGCATTTTGTTTCAGGATAGCTGTTTAAATATCAGCTTGGAAATGCCAGGCCTTTCCTAAGGACACAGCAGTAAGCGATTCCAAGGCAGAACAAGATGGCCATACATCTTCGGTCATGCTGCTTGACAAAAGTAAATCTTGCTTTATGGATCTAAACTTCGCCTCTCCAAATACACACGTCTGCAGACACTGGTGATTAATAGGTGACAGTGAAGCCTGGCACCACAGGGCCCGATTAATGGCGGTGACATCATGACTTTTAAATATGCTATTAATGCTGGCTCCTGTGACAAATGCAGATGTGACACGTGGATTTTCATGACATTTGCATAGATGCAGAAAAAAATTTTCTGATGACCTTTCCCCTTAGATTAATCACTGATATGTGCAGCAGCACCAGAGGACAGTGAACTCTACCTTTCCTGGCTTCCTTGAAGGAGATCTTAAGTTGTTCTCATGGTGTTGGAGTGACTTCTTTTCACACCCTGAGGCTGACTAGGACACGAATTTATAGGATTCCCAGCAGGTGGATGTGCTCCCTGAAATTTGGTATCCTTGGAATGTGAGTGCTTGTACTGAGCAAATTATGTCAAATATACTAGGTGTTGTCTAATTTATTGCCTTTCTACCCCTACTTGCTTGAAAGAGGAAAGAGGGAATAGCAGGAAATTGTTACTCTCATATTACCAACCAAGAAATAAAGTGCCCCAGTCTGTTCTTACTGAGGTTTGGGGTGTGGGGTGTGGATTGTTAAAATTGAACTGCTTACAGGATATGGACTTAGCTCTTCCTTGGAATCCTTACCAGGGAACCTAGGTCAAGTTCAAGGGTTCCTTCCTCACTCAGATACATAACCATATGGTACATCTGCAGATCACATGCATCTGCTCACACACAGCAGTCAGATTCCTGCAAACTTGTACCTTATTCTATAATGGGGTACAGCTACCAGGAAGGTCCACCGTATGTTAAGTGAGTTCTTAGACATGGTGGCAGAGAGCAATGGTGGCAGTTGACAAAGGATGCCTAAGAGCTTTTGAATTCCCAGCCTGACCCTTTGGGACACAAAGAATGTCCAAGGATTTGGGGTCTCCGTCAGGTTGAGGAAGATATAGTAACTGTTCAAGAAAGTTTGAGGTGGTTGGAGAACAGAACTGTAGAAAGCATTATAAATGGGAGCAGATTGGAGGAATGCTTTAAACATAACTACATGCAGCAACCATAAAGGATACTATTCAAGTGTCTTCTCAGTACCAGATGATTACCTCCATCATCAATAAACCTCATAGTTCCCTTAAGGTAGGTATGGTCATCCTCATTTTTCTATGGAAAATGAGGGATCTTGAGAAAGTATTTAAATTGCTGTAGATTCCAGATCTAAGAAATGGTGAACCTGGGCTTCATCTCTAGGTTTGTCTGACTTTCCCAACATGCTTTATTATTTTTGCTTTTCCATTACATTCTTGCTTGCAGAATAAATGTAAAATTGAAATGATATTATATGATCCATATGAATTCCTGAGTCATCAGCTGGTGGGGTACATCCTGTTTCCAATGCCTAGGTCAGGGTCAAAGATATTATTTCTGACACCATGATCTCTAAGATCTTGTTTAACTCTAGCATTCTGTAGTTCTGTGACCATTTCTCTTAGTGAATACTATATCCTGACCTTTCTCTCACCCCTCTGACAATATCTTTCACCTCCTGCTCAACCTTTAACTGGCTGCTTCCATTACCTAGCTGCACTCTTCAGTTTGACTACAGGACACGCGTTATTTTAAGGAAAAAATAATTGGCTTCTAACTGCAAGTGTAGTAATTGGCGTTCACTATGGCCTTTGCCAGTTGGGATAGTTGTAACCTTATAAGCTGAGAAACCTGACCTCTGATTCTAGAGAAGAACAAAAGACCTGACAAAGAGTGTTTCTATGCAAAAAGTCTACATTGTAGGGACAGAAACAGGCGGCCAGGGCTGGGAGGCATATAGATAGCCTAAAAAGCAAGAAATTGAATTTTGCCTCAAAGGATTTAGCATTTCACATCCTCTTGCCTAAACTTCTTGAATAGTAGCAGACCCCTAATGGTATTCACAAACACAAAATGCTAAAAATAAAAAGGACCTTGGAGATAATTTAATCCACCTATGTCACTTTGGATGAAGAGACTGATGCCTAGCAAAGTTATAGAAACAAACAAAAAAATCAGAGCCCTAATGACAACTGTATATCTCAGATTCTTTTTAAATCATAGGTGAATATTATAAATTAAGTCATAAATTTAGCACTAAAACATAGTTCTAATAAGCTCTTCTAACAACTTCAGTAAAATCTCATGTCTGCTCTTTGGCAAAATTGGATGAAATATCAGTTATTTTGTACTCTTAGACTGTTGTTTAAAAATACTGTTACTTGCTTAGAAACATATTTTTTGATGTTTTGTTCTAGAAAACTAGCTTGTCAATTTAGGCATCTGTTTCTGGGATCTCTCTCATAAAGACAGAATAAAAGTTCTCATTGCCAGAGTTGCTAAGGAACCACTGCTTCTAAGTAAATATTGACTAGAAAGAAAAAGGGACAATCTTAGAACTCCCTTTGAATATCTTCTGTCTGGTTTTCATTTTGTATTTCTCCCCACTTTCTGGTCTGTAAACAAAGATATAAAAATGAAGAGATAAAGATATAGTCTTGATCTGGGAAGAAAATTGACAAGCAAGGTCAAGAGCCTTCTCCTAGTGGAGACTGAGGTAGAAGACATTGATGAAACTGAGAACCCAGAGACAAGTTTAAAGGCACATTAAAAAGAAATAATAAAGTATCTGTGAAACACCTGAATGAGTGGTACTGAGGTTTGGAGACTTGGAGTCAGGACTGGGGTACTGCAACTTGGAATTTTCCTGACCTCTCTTTCTCCTGCACCCTGCTTGCCTTCTGTTAGCAAAGGGACTTGGCTAAACTTCCAAATGTATTCTGGACCTGACAGTTTCTCGCCACCACTACCACTGATCACCTGGTCCCAGCTACCATCATCTTTTACTTTGATTGTTATGGTACCTCATAGCTGCTCTCTGGTTCTGCATTTGCCTCATATAGTCTAGCCCATGGATGGCAAATTTGTTTGTAGAGGGCCTGAAAGTAAATATTTTAGATTTTAGGGGTCGTGTGATCTTTGTCACAACTACTCCTCTCTATTATGATTGTGTGAAAATAGCAATAGACCATAGACAAATGAATAAGCATGGCTGCATTCCAAAACACCTTGACTAAAGTACTGAAATTTGAGTTTCATACTATTTCCACATGCATGGAATATTATTCTTCATTTTATTTCTTTTTGGTCAACCACTTAGAAACATGGAAAACATTCTTAGCCTGCAGGTGATACAAAACAGGCAGAAGGCCAGAATGATCTTGTGAAATAATAAGTAAGTTCACATATTTCTATTCCAGACACTCCATGTTTTAACATATCATCTAAAAGCCAACATTTATGATAACCTGTGGTTTTTCCAGTGGTCATGTATGGATGTGAGAGTTGGACTATAAAGAAAGCTGAGCACCAAAGAATTGATGCTTTTGAACTGTGGTGTTGGAGAAGACTCTTGAGAGTCCCTTAGACTGCAAGGAGATCTAACCAGTCCATCCTAAAGGAAATCAGTCCTGAATATTCACTGGAAGGACTGATGCTGAAGCTGAAACTCCAATACTTTGGCCATCTGATGTGAAGAGCTGACTCATTTGAAAAGACCCTGATGCTGGGAAAGAATGACGGCAGGAGGAAAAGGGGACAACAGAAGATGAGATGGTTGGATGGCATCACTGAATCAATGGACATGGGTTTGGGTGGACTCCAGGAGTTGGTGATGGACAGGGAGGCCTGGCATGCTGCGGTTCATGGGTTGCAAAGAGTTGGACATGACTGAGCAACTGAATTGAACAAGGCTCTACTTTATGTAACTGGGAAAAAAAAAAGTTCTATAAACGGTGCATATCTCACCATCATGCGATTCACCTCACCTGTAGCCCCAGCTCTCCTATCCATGTTACTGATAGGATGGATTTTAGAAGGTCTCCTTCTGATCTAGTAGATCATCACCTCATAACAGCCTTATGGGGGCTGACACCAAGCAAAACTGATGTAGGTGAATGGCCTGAGCACCGTGCTCCTCTAATGTTCTATTGCCCTAGAAATTCTCACTGTGTCACTTTGCTGTCCATGTCTTCACAGTCTTGTACTCTGCAGCTCTTTCTAGTTGTAGCTAATCTCTTCTTTTTAAATGGTTGAAAGCTTTCTTCTCAAAGAACAGTGACCCAATCCACCTAATATTTGTGGACTCTGAAGGATATGAGACCACTGGGGATAACATCTTTGATTGGTGATGGTTTGGCTTCTCCATGAGTAGGACTGTTGATGGCCTCATCTAACTCATATTCTGTACCCACTGTACTCAGTACAGTATTATTAATAACTGTAATAATTCTATGCAGAACTCAATTTGCCAAGTTTCTATTAAAGTCCTTGTGTGGAGTTTCTCACTGAATTCTCACCAACATTGGGAAGGCCCCCTTAGTATCACCATCAGACAAGAAACGTGATTGTTGAGATTAATAAAGTTCAAAGACTCAATAAGGAATCAAGCCTGGACTGAGGTGAAAAACAAATATCTAAAGAAGGAAATCAATGTGTGACAAATAAATCGAAGTAATTGAAGCAGAGGTACATTTGCTCATGTTTTCTTTTGCCCAGAATTCTTTTCTTTGCCTCATCGTTTCCTTGTATCCACCTGCAGAGTTATCAGCTCTCATGGCCTGGTTTCTGGCTATCACTCTTCCCCCTTACTGCTGTATTCCCACAGTGATTCTATCTTCATCGATTTTAAACCACTCACCACCTGTATCCAGAAAGATTACTTAGATATCCATGAGCACCAGAACTTGAGTTTCCTTGACAGGTAGAAATAGACCTCCTTATTTTTATCCCCTACTCCATCTTTACAGCACTTTCTACATAGCAGGTGTTCTTTAAAACTTTGAATAAGTGAAAGAAATCCTAGAAATGAATTTTAAAGTACAGATAATGACATAATGAAAATGCCCATTAATATTTAAGCCAAAATGCCAGGATTAAAGAGGGTCAGATGTCATGTGACCTTAAGTATCTAGTAATGATTAGCAAAAGGCATTTTAGCAGAGAAAAGACTTTTATGATGTATAGGATTGCAAGTTTTTTCTTCTGCTGTGTCATTATTGATAAAAGTGTATCACTCTTTATAGAAGCAATCAGTTCCATTTCTCTTGCTGCCCAGTGGGCTGCTTCAGTTCTTCAGCTGACCTCTCACTCTATGCAAAAGGTTCTACTTTGCATTAGGACCTCTTCAGATAAACTTGCAAAGTGTCTGATGATTAGATCGGTAGGCTGATTTCAAGCGTTCTATTTTTATCTCCCTTGCTTCCTTTATTGTGTCACCTTGGACAGAACACTTAGTCCAGGTTTATATGTAAGGCTTTTTACTTTAAAACAATGCCTCATGATAAATTCACATCCAGACAGTAGAAAGCAATTTTCCTAAGTGCATTACTCGTTTGGTTTTCATCTACACCTGAACTTTCAAGACTCTACTTAGATATCTCGTCATGCAATGTTGCCTCCATAATTCTCTGCCTCTCAGGAAGGCGCATGTCTCTTGTCATTTGTTTGTGGCCACCAAGATCATTCACCAATACTTATGCATTATTCCCTGCGCTCCATCCTTGTTAGGCAGATAGCAGTGCATTGCTTACTAGGAATATGGGTTGGCCCTTAAAGTGTATTGAATAACTCTAGCAGTGCTATAACTGCTCAGTTACCTAAAATTAAAACCCAATCTAAAATTCTGACTGATGAAATGTTCTCTTGAAGTGGAAAACAAGATCACTTTCTGAAGAAGTTGCAGACCTTCAGGGTTGTAGACTAGGCAGAGAATTGTGATGGGGAGATAGCCTTGCCTTTATTGTTAAGTCATATATTAAATGTAGACTATTTTCTGGGAGAAAGAAATATGGAACCAGTAGTGTGTTATTTCTGCTGTTTATGCATGATTTAAGTGCTAACTTGGCTGAATATGTCTATGGAGGGTAGGGACCTGGGAAGAGAGACATCCTCAAGGAGGTAATGACCATTTGAAATGAAGAGACTTTCTAATTTTTGTTAACCTTGCGGTTTTTTGAATCTATTTGCCTTGAGTGTAAACCTTAAATGGTTTTTCCATTTATCCGAAGGGGTTTCTTTGTAGGGGTTTGTCATCTAGCTGCCTGAGTTAAGGATTCAGTCCATAGTCAAAGAACAAAACAAAGATGCACAGCCCTGCCTGTCGCTATATTTACTCCAGTTCTCATACTCAAGAGAAAGAAGTTTGTTGGTAAGAGCAGTGAATAGTGAGGGCTTCTTGAGGCCTACAAAGCAGGAGTTGTTGTCAGAGACATAGCTAGGTTGTCAGAGTTGGTATCAGAGACATAGCTCATTTTGTCCATGTGATTAGGAAACGTGCTAATTCAAACAGAACAAATGGAAATATATTTCCTTTTGTTTATTAAGCTAAGACTGTATGGAAATGGATGTTCTTGGAAATAGTCAGAAAAATTCCAATTTGTTTCCAAAAAAGTTTCTAGAAAGACTGATAAAACTCCTTATAACATGGCAAAAAGGAGTATGGCCCAACTTTACATTGCTATGTTGTAGTTTTCTTTAAAAAAAAAGAAAAAGAAAAAGCAAGGGGAATCCTGACTGTATTTATAATAGCAAATTTATATACTGTTCTCTGCTCTGATATTTTTGAATTACCTTTAGGTAGCACATGTTGTGAAACTGTTCAGTATTTATCTTCCACTCACTAGTGTCACCTGTGTAGGTCAGCTGACCACATTAAGAAAGTACATTCTGGTTCTGAGTCCATCCTCCGACCTTGACTGGAGCAGCTGGAGTCTTTTGCCCCATTTCATTTGGTGGTCCCCTTGATAGCACCTCGGTTAATTCTTTTGAGGTCCTCATTTCTAGAAGGTGATATTTGAAAGCACTCTTTGCCACTTGTCAAATGTTTGACCTCAGAGGCTGATTGATGAGTCTATTCTTGTGACTAATGGAGTTATTTACTTCTGATATATATTTAATCCTGTTCTTCCACCTGATGGATGGGAAAGTATATTTATTTGAAAACTAAAGAAACTCTTGTGACTTTTACTGAGTTGGAAAGGATAGATATTATCTTGTGCATGCTTCAAAAAAAGAGGTAAACTCCATAGCGAAGCCAATGAGTTGTGGTTAGAATTAAACTTGGAAACTATAGCGACTTGGTCTTCCAGGTAGCACTAGTGGTAAAGAACCTGCCTACCAGTGCAGAAGATGTAAGAGTTGCAGGTTTGATCCCTGAGTTGGGAAGATCCCCTGGAGAAGGGCATGGCAAACCACTCCAATATCCTTGCCTGAAGAACCCCATTGGACAGAGGAGCCTGGCAGGCTACAGTCCATAGAGTTGCATAGAGTCACACATGGGGACTTACATACATACATACAAAGGGACTTAGCACGTGTTACCACTACTTAGACAAGTACTGAAACACATATATGAAATAAATAAGTAAAACACATTTTTTGAAACTGAACTACCTTTCTTAAAGAATATTTTTCTCTCTAAGGAAACAGCTGATGAAACTTAACTTGCATGGGGTTTTAAAAGGAGTCATTTAAATGAAACATACCTTGTAATTTTAATTTTTCAGTTAAAATATGAACTATAAAAATAATTATATCACTATTTTCACTTCAGAGGAAATATATTCCCACTTTACCTTAAGGACGAGACAGACCATCTATTCATTCTAAATTCATATAATGATCACTCAATAAGTGATAAAAGAGACTATATTACCGAAGGAGGAAACAATCCCTGCATTTAATGAAAGAGTAGTCTAGTGAATATGTAAGAAATTGTAATTTGTACGAGAAAGGCATGAGTGCTATGACAGAGTCACTTGAGGGTTCAGACGATTTCTATAATGCCTAAGGGGTGTTTTAAGAAAACATTGACTTGAAACTAGGCTTTGAAAGAATAGAATTTGAAGCAGCAGGTAGAAAAATAATCCAGAGAGATGGTTGAGATTGGATCTCAGGATACTTTTTTAATAGACCAAGTGATTGAAAACATATTTGGTAGATGTTAGAAAGCCAATGTATGTGCTTGAGAGAATATGATCAGATTAAGGAAATTAATTTGAATATCTAATTTTGGTTAAATTTAAAAACAGAAGGACCTTGAAAGCATAAAGAATAGCTGTTAAATGATCAAAAGAATCTAGTGATAGTTGATAAGGCCTGACTTTGGGTGATTGACTTGGGATTGATGGATTAGTGAAGGATTCCAGGTAGGTGGGAACATGGCAGCTCATTGAATGGAGGAAGCAAAAAGCACAGGTCAAGGATGACCCAGACTGTGATCCTGTGTGATGAGTGGTTAGTAGTAGAAAACTTTTAACAGCAAACCTATGAGAGGTAATTGCTTCACTTTGACCTGTGCCACCGATTTGGACATTAAACATGCAGTATTGCCAAAGAGCTAACAGATGTTAGATATTACTGAAATAAGAACAGTATGTATTTTTTTTTTTTAACTTCTGTAATGCCTTTGGCAGTTAGAGCCCATCTCTGATTTTATACAAATAGCCTCTAATGTAAACTTTTTCAGAATTGTTTTCCAAAATCTCTTATGTTTTTCCTTTAAACAGTTTAAACAATGTAATTTTAAAGTTCTTTTTTTTTTAAAGACAAGTTTGAATACGCTTCATGACATGTATATATAGATTTTGAAAAGCCTGGAAGGAAAGAGAGAAATCACCTAATTTAAAGCTTTATTTTGAAGTTGTGGGAACTGAGGCCTGGAGAGGTAAAGAAAAATAAATGCATACAATCACTCAATGACAGAAATTAGCTCATGGCTCCTAACTTCAGCAGTTGTGCTCTTTCAGGAAGGCATATATGAGATTTAACCATATGATGTAACTATAATTTTTAAGGGTCAAAATCTTTAGAATATCAGAAACTATAGTAACAAAACATTTGATAAAGAATAAAATATGTGACTACTTATACATCAGGCTGCGATTTCACTAATAAAGAACTGGTTTATCAGTGTATATAGTTAGGGAGTAATTTCAGTGACAAATGGTGCACACAGATTAAAGTCTTTATTAGAAACCTGGAAAAGCAATAAACAACCTTGATGGCACATTTATTTGAAGGACACTGACCGAGAAGTTATTGCAAACACATTGAAGCTTGAGAAAGCAAAAATTATTTAGGGTCCTAGACCAAATAGACTAAGATATTTTAAAAAACAAGCCAATGCATTTGAGAAACATTTTACTCTTTGGTCTGTGAGCAACAGGGAGATGAATGCCTGTTCTAACAAAAAGGCAAAATAAATAGTATTTATAAATGTCCTAATATCAGTGTTCAGTAGGCAATGGGGTAGGCCCCCAGGTCACTTTTAGGTGGTTCATGTCTGACTCTTTGCGACCACATGGACTACAGCACATCAGGCTTCCCTGTCCTTCACCAGCTCCCGGAGCTACTCAAACACATGTCCATCAAGTCGGTGATGCCATCCAATCATCTCATCCTCTGTCATCCCCTTCTCCTCCTGCCTTCTATCTTTCCCAGCATCAGGGTCCTTTCCAATGAGTCAATACTTCGCATCAGGTGGCCAAAGTATTGGAGCTTCAGCTTCAGCATTAGTCCTTCTAATGCATATTCAGGACTGATTTCCTTTAGGATGGACTGGTTGGATCTCCCCGCAGTTCAAGGGACTCTCAAGAGTCTTCCCCAACACCACAGCATCAATTCTTCAGCTCTCAATTTTTTGCTTTCACAAGCATCAATTCTTCAGCACTCAATTTTTTGCTTTCATTCATTCAATGAAAATTCATTATGTACCTAATTTGTACATTTTTGTTTCATTTAATCCTTAAAGAAACAAAGGCAAATTAACCAAACTAAGAACCTGAGAAATGTGTGCTGATATTACAGATCAGGAAAGTGAGTCCCACAGTGAAGAGAAGGGTACAACTCCACATGCCTGTGAAGGACAGAGCCTTTCTTTCATAATTACTTTCCACTGAGTCACGTCCCAAATGGAGTTCTCTGATTTTTCAAAGAGAATAGAATATGTTGTATCAAACACAGTGTAAAACACTGGGAAGTCCTGAGGTCAAAGGAGCATAGCCTGGGGCTAGTTAAAGAGGCTAATCATGTACTGCTTTGTTATAAGAGCCTTAGAACAATCCTGTCCAGTTATGACTTTGCATCTCAATGGAAAAAGAGGGCTCCTTGAAGCAAGGAGAAAATAAGATGCTGCCTTCATTCTTCCAAGAAGTAAGGCTCTCTCAGAATTGCACTTGTTGCAGGAATACAAGGACTACACTGTCTGTGGATTAGGAGACTAATGTATTAGTACTGTCTGTACTTCCCAGATGGCTCAGTGGGTAAAAAATCTGCCTGCAGTGCAGAAGTCTTAGGAGCCATGGCTTCAATCCCTGGGTCAGGAAGATCCCCTGAAGGAGGTCATGGCAACCTACTCTAGTATTCTTGCCTGGAGAATCCCCCAGACGAACCTAGCAGGCTATAGTCCATGGGATCCCAAAGAGTTGGACATGACTAAGTATGCAAAGAACTGACTCATTTGAAAATACCCTGATGCTGGGAAAGATTGAGGGCAGGAGGAGAAGGGGATGACAGAGGATAAGATGGTTGGATGGTATCACTGACTCAATGGACATGGGTTTGGGTGGGCTCTGGGAGTTGGTGATGGACAGGGAGGCCTGGCATGCTGTGGTTCATGGAGTCACAGAGAGTCGGACACGACTGAGTGACTGAACTGAACTGAAGTACGCATACCAGCAATCAGCTGTGTGACACTGAATATATCTTTTCATCTCTTTGAGCCTTGGTTTTTTCATCAAGGAGAT
The DNA here is from genome assembly GCF_003369695.1 of Bos indicus x Bos taurus. Lineage (NCBI taxonomy): Eukaryota > Metazoa > Chordata > Mammalia > Artiodactyla > Bovidae > Bos > Bos indicus x Bos taurus. The sequence goes on along the minus strand of NC_040076.1, from coordinate 62,154,489 downwards.
TGGACTGAAGGAGTTTTAAGGTTCCCCATAGCTCTGAGATACCTCCACCATAGTTTGGCCTCAGGTCATGCAACACAGAGGGAACACAGCCCCGCTTATCAATATAAAATTGGATTAAAAATTTACTGAGCATGGCCCTGCCCATCAGAACAAAACCCAGTTTCCCCTTCAGTCTCTCTCATCAGGAGGCTTCCATAAGCCTCTTATCCTTGTCCATCAGAGGGCAGACAAAATGAAAACCACAATCACAGAAAACTTACCAAACCGATCATATATAGACCACAGCCTTGTCTAACTCAATGAAACTATGAGCCATGCCATGTAGGGCCACTCAAGACGGATGGTTAATGGTGGAGGGTTCTGACAAAATGTGGTCCACTAGAGAAGGAAATGGTAAACCACTTCAGTATTCTTGGCTTGAGGACCCCATGAAGTATGAAAAGGCAAAAAGATAGGACACTGAAAGATGAACTTCCCAGGTCGGTAGGTACCCAATATGCTACTGGAGATCAGTGGATAAATAACTCCAGAATGAAGAGATGGAGCCAAAGCAAAAACAGTGCCCAGTTGTGGATGTGACTGGTGATGGAAGTAAAGTCCAATGCTGTAAAGAGCAATACTGCATAGGAAACTGGAATGTTAGGTCCATGAATCAAGGCAAATTGGAAGTGGTCAAAGGAGATGGCAAGAGTGAACATCGACATTTTTGGAATCAGTGAACTAAATTGGATTGGAATGGGTGAATTTAACTCAGGTGACCATTATATGTACTACTGTGGGCAGAAATCCCTTAGAAGAAATGGAGTAGCCATCATAGTCAACAAAAGAGTCCAGAATGCAGTACTTGGATGCAGTCTCAAAGACAACAGAATGCTCTCTTCATTTCTAAGGCAACCCATTCCATATCATAGTAATCCAAGTCTATGCCTCAACCAGTAATAGTGTAAAAGCTGAAGTTGAATAGTTCTATGAAGACCTACAAGACCTTCTAGAACTAACACCCAAAAAAGATGTCTGGACCCATCACTTCATGGCAAATAGACGGGGAAACAGTGGAAACAGCGAAAGACTTTATCTTTTTGGTCTCCAAAATCACTGCAGGTGGTGACTGCAGCCATGAAACCAAAAGATGCTTGCTTCTTGGAAGAAAAGTTATGACCAACCTAGACAGCATATTAAAAAGCAGAAACATTACTTTGCCAACAAATGTCCGTCTAGTCAAAGCTATGGTTTTTTCAGTAGTCATGTATGGATGTGAGAGTTGGACTATAAAGAAAGCTGAGCAGGGAAGAATTGATGCTTTTGAACTGTGGTGTTGGAGAAGACTCTTGAGAGTCCCTTGGACTGTGAGGAGATCCAACCAGTCCATGCTAAAGGAAATCAGTTCTGAATATTCACTGGAAGGACTGATGCTGAAGCTGAATCTCCAATACTTTGGGCACCTCATGTGAAGAACTGACTCATTTGAAAAGATCCTGATGATGAGAAAGTTTGAAGGCAGGAGGAGAAGGGTACGACAGAGGATGAGATGGTTGGATGGCATCACTGACTCAATGAACATAAGTTTGAGTAAACTCTTGGAGTTGGTGATGGACAGGGAGGCCCAGCGTGCTTCAGTCCATGGGGTAGCAAACAGTCGGATATGACTGAGTGACTGAACAGAACTGAACTGAGTAAAGTAGGTGGGTTATATGGTAGGTACACATTTAACTTTATAAGAAACTGCCAAACTGTTTTCCAAAGTGATTAAGCCATTTTATATTCTGACCAGCAGTATATGAGAGTTCCATTGTTTCATGTCCTCACCAACACAGAGGATTATAATAGGACCCAGAGTCTACCTAATATTCTCAGTGTTGAGTTGTTTGATATACAGAGAACTAGAAAAATGCAACCAATATTGAAGGGAAAAGACAGTAAATAGATGCCAACCCTGAAATGGCCCAGATGTTGGAATTAAAGTCTTTTATCATGTGTTGTAACTATGTTCCATGAAGTCAATGTAAACACATTGAAAATAAATGGAAAAATAGGAGCTTTCTGCAGAGAAATTAAAATATAAAAAAGAATCTAATGGAAATTTTAGAAATGAAAAAATATGAACTAGAAAAGCTCATCGTATGAACTCAGTAGAATAATGAAGAAATAGAAACAGGTCAATGAATTTGAAGGTAATCTGAGACACAAGGAAATAAAAGATTGAAAAAGTTAACAGAACCTCACAGACTTTGGCCACTTGATGCTAAGAATAGACTCATTTGAAAAGACTGATTCCGGGAAATAATGGAGGCAGGAGGAGAAGGGGATGACAGAGGATGAGATGATTGGATGGCATCACTGACTAGATGGACGTGAGTTTGAATAAGCTCCAGGAGTTGGTGATGGACAGGGAGGCCTGGCATGCTGCAGTCCATGGGATTGCAAAGAGTTGGACACAAATGAGTGACCAAACTGAATTGATAGCTCTAAGATGCTAAGAATTCAAGAGCAAGAATACATTATCCTTGTTGAATCTTTTCAAGCTAATGAAGCTTATGCGGCTGGAGTATAAGCCTGGGACCGACACTAACAGTCAAGTGTCCTGGGTCCACTGGTGTACTTTTAGATTAGACACTTCAAAGAAGGAAGAGGTACAAGTTCTCTCCATCTGGGGATAGTCTATTTTCTATGACCAATATCAGAACCAATTCTAAAGTATGGTTGGCATGTTTTGCCAGGCAATCTTGAAACTTGTTCTCCAGCCTTATCCTCCATTCTGTTAGCTGCTAAATTTAGTTTTTATTAATCACCAAATCTTGTCCTTTAAGACTTTAAGTTTCCTTTAAGCTTTGCCATTTATTTCTTTTACATCACTTGAACATTTACATCCTCACAAGTTGTTTGATCTCTCCCTTTTTTTTTTTTTTTTTTTGACTAGCATATTGCTAATACTTAATTTTATCCTGTTTTTGAAAAATGAAAATGTTAGTTGCTCAGTTGTGTCCAGCTCTTTGTGATCGCATGGTCTGTAGCCCACCAGGTTTCACTGTCCATGGGATTTTCCAGTTAAGAATACTGGAGTGGGTTGCCATTCCCTTCTCCAGGGGATCTTTTGGAGTCAGGGATCAAACCCGTGTCACATGCGCTGCAGGCAGATTCTTTACTATCTGAGCCACTAGGGAAGCCCTATTTTCATTGTTATCTAAATAAGCAATTAGACTTTAGTTCTGGAGAAGTTTTTTCCTAGGGTATCTAAGTTGATGGTTTTATTCATTCATTTATGCTTCAAGTACCAGCACATCTGTCACTTAGTGATCAGAATAATGAAAATATGTCTTCAGTCAGGGAACTAGAGACAAGAGAAGTGAACTTCCTGAATCTGCTTTTTAAATGGATGGGACACTTTATCACGGTCCTCAGTGTCAAAACTGCCCTCAGCTCTTGCTACCACATTTTGTTCTTTTGTCCTTTAAATCCTAGTTGTCCCCTATAAAGTAGTAAAGACTGGACAAGAAAACTAATTATGAAAGTACTTGATAGAGAAAAGCCTCAAATCAATATTACCATGGGGGCTTTGTGAAGAATATTTTAAACAGAAGCAGGTATGTTTATCGGAGAAAAAAAAAATCATGTAGAAATGGGGAAAGAGACTCCAGGGAACCTACTGAAGAAAATATATTTATGTAACTTGACTCACTGAAAAGGGTAGCTGGGTAAGATGTTTCAAATTGATATATAAATGTTTAAATGCTAAAATGAAATAAAGTAAATAATTCTACCCCACACAAGGGGACAAAATTAGATACTTAGAAAATAAAATACATGCAATATGACAGCAATGTATTAGGATTGAATCTCTCAACAAACTGGAAGAATGAAGTGAAAGACGGACTGTGTATTTCCACACTAGCTTTCTGTGATAAATTTCTCCACATCATCAGAATTCTTAGACCACCCCTAAAGAAATTGCTTCTGATCCTTATTTGTAACAGGGGAGTCTGAGGCACATAGAGACTGTTATCTGACTAAATTCATGTCCGAGTAGATCCAAGATTTCCTGACCCTAAGGTCCACTATTTGTCCATGGGGATAATCTCCCTTTCTCAGATGGGTATCTAGAGACAATGTATCGTGTAGCCATGATCCCTGCCCTGGAGGAGTTAGCAACTTAATGTGAAAGGCAGGACCAACATACAAAAATCTCTCTATTATTCACACCAGGGAGAAACAGTTAAATGGGCACACACAGAAGAAGCTATAGGTCTACCTTGACGTCTGTGTCTCTGTGTGAGTATTTTTGTTAACACACTTACACAAATATACTGACTAATAGGATTCACCTGGAACTTTTTTTTTTTTTTTTTTATGAAACAAACATAATTTTAGAAGACAGGGAGAGGTACAGTGGGGCCAGAACCACATTCTCTTTCAGAGATCGGAGATCTAAATACTGTTCAGCTAAGCATTTCCTCCACAGCACTCTATCCTCCTGGGTCTCCTTGTCTGCCTGCAGGATTGGAGGTGATGGGAAACTCAACCACACTCCTGATTTCTGTTTTTGTCCTTTAGTCTCCTGAGGTGCTTCATTCTCGACACCCCTCCACCTCTCCATGTTTGTTGTGTGTACCTGAATGTGATGGTTTGTTAATTTAAGGTAGGTGAGAAGAAACGAGGTAGTTCTGTGCACCAGCCTACAAGCTTCAGTGCTTGCATTCAAAGGAGGCCTGCAGCGACACTCCAATGTATTGAAGCATGTCCGCTGATAGATGATGTACCTTGTTTTCAAATGTGGTTTTTCATGGACATTTTTCAAGCCCCAAAGACAACCAAAGAGCATCCACTGAGACATAGCAGGCAACTTACTTTACTCCCTTTTGATATGGGGTCAAGTTTCAAGTGAACTCCAGACAGTAATACTGGAACGCAGCAGCATTTTATTGCAAAATGGATTGTTTGGGATGGTTCATAATGCTTTCTAGAAACTAAAGGAAAAGAGGAAATGGATCATGTCATCCATGAGAGACAGTAGGTCGATACACACTCACAGAGAGTGACGCCCCAATCCTCATCCTAGTCTAACCCTAATTCCTCTTCTCTTCAATCTCCTCCCCACACATAACTACCAAAGGAGTAATTTTTCTCCACAATGTGGCAGACCTAAAGAACTTGAAAAAGAGCCTGTGCCTGGGTACACCAGATCAGGTGGCAATGCCAGCAACCCTGGCAGGTATCAGGACTTGGTGACTGAGAAATGTTGTAAAGCTATCACCTTGTGAAGGGTGGGCTAGAAGTGCTTTATAGGCTATAATGCATTGTGGAAAATGAAGGGGGGAGAGGAAATGAGACTTCCCTGTTTTCTAGGATCAGCATTTTCCCAAACAGAAACCAAGATATGAATAAAATGACTCATGCACTTCAAATCAGTGTTAGGATTTTGATGAGAGGCAGGTGGGTGTCGAGGCATTCTCCTCTCAGAATGCAATTCAGAATGAGGATGGTTACAGGCACATTTTGTCAGCTAGGGGCAGAGAGCCAGAATTGAACACAGAATGAAGGGAAAGGTGTGTGATAGCTAATCTTTCCTGCATTATCTCAGAATCATCTTGGACTTCATGGGTGTCTGATGACTCACTTTCTGCCACAGTGCCAAGGGGTAGCTCTGCAGAGCCATAAATGATGGGATTGTTCATAAAGGTACAGATCTTGGCAGAGGTATAAGGGAATCAGTGCAAAGTTAAATTGAGAGAGGAGCCAAACCATCCTAGGAATCCTCAGGTGTGCTGATATCAAAGCAACGCGTTGAAAAATAAAGAGAAGCAAATGGAGACCATTCTGTCCTTAGAGACTAAAGTAGAATCAAGATGTATGCCCTTACATTTCATCAGAAACTGAGGAATTAAAGTATCTTTGGAGATTGAAGCTTTGTCTTGTTAACTTTAAATCCTCAGCCCTCAGGGCAACCCCTTGGGTCAGTTCAGGTCATCCCAGAAGCAGAGATGCCAAAACAGGATTGGAAGTGAAGAGATTTATGTGGGAAAGGTCTGTGTGGATAAAAGAGGGCAAAGGAGAAAGTAGGCAAGGTGTGCTTTTGGTCTGCAGTGCTAAAAGATGACACAGGAGGGAAGACTTTGTAGGAAGAGCCCTAGACTGCTGAAAAATCTTGGCCAGGCTGATGGAGATCCAGAAGTTGCCTATTAGAGAAATCCAATAGTCATGAGCCAGAATCAGTGCCCCAGCTCTGCTCATGCATCAGCTAGGAAGAACCCGAGGGAAAGGTGATCTTGGCAAGAATGAAGTGTTTCAGTCAAAGGGGTAGCAACCAGGGCTGTTCATCAGCTCTGCTCTCTAAAAAGGCAGCTTCTCTGGAAGAATATCTGAGTGACAGACTTGTGGCTCCCAGATTAGTGCTTATTTCACTTTGACTTAATTTGACAAATTAAGACATTTAAAGCCCATGTCTGAAGACATGTCCTTCTGCAGACATGTACTCTCCCAGTTTGCTGCCATCTTGAGATATCATCCATTCCATTTAAAGACTGCTATCAGTTACAGTTTCACTTATAAACAAATATTTATGGTAGAAGGGTTGTGATTTAACCCAAGACTGGAGGGTGGCATTATAGAGTGGGAAGGGGTCCCTTGGTCCCTTGTCACTTCTAAGTTCTTGATTCCTAAGCTTTGCCACATTTCTACATGTATTTTAAGAGAGTAGTTCCTTTTTTTTTTCTGTTTATAAATATATTCAAGTGTTCTTTATGTTGTTAAATAATATCCTAGCTCATTCACTTTTTATGCTGTCATCACATTTTAGCCCTTAAATGTTGGAGCTATCCTGGGATCAGCTTTGGATGCTCTTCTATTCTGTGTGTGGTTGTATGTTAATGTACATGAAATTATCTCTAACTGGTAATTCTTTGCTAAACTTCAGACTTTTATATCCAGTTACCACCTGAACAATTACATCTGAATAGCTCACAGCAGGCTTGAAATCAGAATGACCAAAACTGAATTCATCCATTCATACCCAAAAGCTTCACTTCCAATTAAAAAAAAAAAAAAATCAAGCCAAGTTTCTGTATGTCCCAAATAGCTCTGCTCCATTTTCTTTGCTCAATTCCTCCTGATTCTGACTTGGTTTAGTCCCTTCTAATTCTGCACCAGTATTATCCTAATATGATGCTCAGGGTCCCTTACTTTTCTCCCTGATGTGAGCAGTGCTCAGCTCTAATCCATCCTTCATATAACCATCACAGGAACCTTATTAAACAAAATTTTTATGTCACCCCCTAGCTTAAAACCATCCAAAGACCCAGGGTAAGTTATCAATCCTTAACAGGACACATGGGGCCCTGGTTCCTTTGTCTCAGCTCCTGCCACCCTCCAGATGCACTGTGCACCCGTCCTTATGGAAATGCTCAGAGTTCTCTACATGGTGGTGCATGGATACCTCTATTCTTGGTAAGCCACCCATGAGAGTTATGTTATACCCCAGTACCTCTTTAGAAATTACTCTTAATCTCAGATTGCTTCCCCAGATCATGACAGGGATAGATATTTAATAAAGCCACTCAAAAATATATTAACTTGGAAAAGAAGTTGGTAGCCAAATCAATCAAAACTGATCAATCGATTGATCAATAAGCCTGATCAATCAAAACTTATATTCAAAATAAAGCAAAAGATTCTAAGCTATTACTATTAGCCAAGGCCTAGTGCTGAGTGATTTTCATCTATAACATCTAGTCTACATAGCAAACATTTTAGTATATTTTAAGGTGTGTGTGTGCTTAGTTCAGTCGTGTCCACCTCTTTGTGACCACATGGACTGTAGGCTGCCAGGCCCCTCTCCATGGGGATTCTCTAGGCAAGAATGCTAGAGTGGGTTGCCATGGCCTCCTCATATATTAAGGTAAGAGAATGTTAATATCAACATAGAATTGAAAGCTCTTCAGTTATCCAGAAATGTGAGATTTTTGTCCTCTGGTCCTCCATTCATCACCAGGGATTTGACATAATAGTTACCTAAATGGCAGAAGAATTTCAATCTCAAGATATCTCATGTAGATGTTCCTTTTGCTACTACCTTTATTCTGGTTCAGTGGTTCTCAACGATAAATGTGCTAAAATTATTATACAGGGTGATATAAATGGAGAAAAGTATATTGCTTTTCATGGGAAACTTTTGAGATTTCCATAGGTAATTTTTACTGCAGCAAATTTTCCTTACATTCTTTGATGCTAAAGGAATCTTAGATTTGTCTCTCTTGGATTTTTCTCTTCTGGAACTCTATACCATTCATGCCTATTCCTCTACTCTGCCCAGATAACTTCTATTCAAATAACACCCTTCTTGGATAGTCTTACTTGACTGTTGCTTCCCTTTCTCCCACCAGCCTGAATGTTTTAACTGCCTTCAACCCCACCCTCGGTTTCCCAGGCGGCTCAGTGGTAAGGAATCCGCCTATCAGTGCAGGAGACATGGGATCGATCCCTGGTCTGGGTAGATCCCACATGCTGAGGAGCAGCCCATTTCATTGAAAAAGCAAGAGCATTCCAGAAAAACATCTACCTCTGCTTTATTGACTATGTCAAAGCCTTTGACTGTGTGGATCACAACAAATTATGGAAAATTCTATAATAGATGGGAATACCAGACCACCTGACCTGCCTCCTGAGACATCTGTGTGCAGGTCAAGAAGCAACAGTTAGAACTGGACATGGAACAGCAGACTGGTTCCAAATCGGGAAAGGAGTACATCAAGCTGTATATGGTCACCCTGCTTATTTACCTTATATGCAGAGTACATCATGTGAAATCCTGGGCTGGATGAAGCACAAGCTGGAATCAAGATTGCTGGGAGAAATATCAATAACTTCAGGTATGCAGATGACACTACCCTTATGGCAGAAAGCGAAGAACTAAAGAGCCTCTTGAGGAAAGTGAAAGAGGAGAGTGAAAAGGTTGGCTTTAAACTCAACATTCAGAAAACTAAGATCATGGTATCTGGTCCCATCATTTCATGGCAAATAGATGGGGAAACAGTGGAAATAATGACAGACTTTATTTTTTTTTGGGGGGGGGGGCTCCAAAATCACTGCAGATGGTGACTGCAGCCATGAAATTAAAACACACTTGTTCCTTGAAAGAAAAGTTATGACCAACCTAGAAAGCTTATTCGGAGAAGGCAATGGCACCCCACTCCAGCACTCTTGCCTGGAAAATTCCATGGACAGAGGAGCCTGGTAGGCCGCAGTCCATGGGGTCGCTAAGAGTCAGACGAGACTCAGTGACTTCACTTTCACTTTTCACTTTCATGCATTGGAGAAGGGAATGGCAACCCACTCCAATGTTCTTGCCTGGAGAATCCCAGGGATGGGGGAGCCTCGTGGGCTGCCATCTATGGGGTCGCACAGAGTGGGACACAACTGAAGTGACTTAGCAGCAGCAGCAGCAGCAGACAGCTTATTAAAAGCAGAGACATTACTTTGCCAACAAAGGTCCATCTAGTCAAAGCTATGATTTTTCCAGTAGTCATGTATGTATGTGAGAGTTGGACTATAAAGAAAGCTGAGTGCCAAAGAATTGATGGTTTTGAACTGTGGTGTTGGAGAAGACTCTTGAGAGTCCCTTGGACTGGAAGGTGATCCAACCAGTCCATCCTAAAGGAGATCAGTCCTGGGTGTTCATTGGAAGGACTGATGCTGAAGCTGAAACTCCAGTACTTTGACCACCTAATGTGAAGAACTGACTCACTAGAAAAGACCCCGATGCTGGGAAAGATCGAAGGCGGGAGGAGAAGGAGATGACAGAGGATGAGACGGTTGGATGGCATCACTAACTCAATGGATATGAATTTGAGTAAGTTCTGTGAATTGGTGATGGACAGGGAAGCCTGGCGTGCTGGAATCCATGGGATTGCAAGGAGTCGGAGATGACTGAGCAACTGAACTCTGACTGAACCCAGCCCTACGGCAGTCCTGTAACTGTCTATCAATCTGTCTCATTGTTACCCTTGGTTTTCTTACTTTTTCTCCCAAATGAGCTGTGAATTCTTTGAGGGTTGAGATTATGTGTCTTTACTATTCTCTGACATATAGGTTGAGGTTGAAATCATGAACCTAGTTTATTCTCTGACATGTAGGATGATGCGTGGGATAGGTAGTTCTCAGTTAAAGGTTTTTTGAGTGACAATTAAATAAAAATCAATTTAAGAAGAATACTATTTGATGATAGTGAGACATGAGGAAATTGATTGAAACAGAACAATAATCTCCGTTAAATTCCATAGGTAACATAATTTACCTAAATGGCAGAGTTGAATAATGCTGGCAGCAAAATGCTATGCTATGCTATGTTAAGTCACTTCAGTCGTGTCTGACTCTCTGTAACCCCATAGATGGCAGCCACCAGGCTCCTCCGTCCCTGGGATTCTCCAGGCAAGAACACTGGAGTGGGGTGCCATTTCCTTCTCCAATGCATGAAAGTGAAAAGTGAAAGCGAAGTCGCTCAGTCGTGTCCGACTCTTAGCGACCCCATGGACTGCAGCCTACCAGGCTCCTCCATCCATGGGATTTTCCAGGCAAGAGTACTGGAGTGGGGTGCCATTGCCTTCTCCAGGCAGCAAAATATAATCCTTTAAATTTTGCCTTGTAGTCACCTAGGAAATTATTTGCCAGTAGGAAGTAGAAAAGATAGAAAAATTTTCCTTTGTGAACAGAATGCCACTCATCAGGCACCCTCTACTTTCCTCATTTAATAGAGATTATATATAGTTGAGGAAAATATCAAAGAGAAACAAGGGAGTTTGATATAAAGTAAAACTTATTAAGGCTCAAGGTTACCTACTAAGATCTCAGGTAAAATGTATAAAAGGGAGACAAAATACCCTGAGCATGAAAAAATGTTTGTATAATGAAAGAAAGGGTCATACAGTATTGTTAATTCACTGGCAGTGTTTGTTTACACAAAGTACACTGAATTTGCAAATCAAAGTAAATTTGAAGGTGGTTTAGAACAAACAGGAGTATTTTCTTTAACTCAAAGAAGTGATACCCCAGAGAACAAATTGCCCTTCAGTTATAACTGTATTTGATTATGATATAACATATTGTTAATCAAAACAGATTCTTTTCTACATATTAAATATGATTTATTAGTTCTTTCAAGACTTTGAGGCATTTAGGTCTAACTCTCTACCAGGAACAAAGACTTGAGGTGAAAACCATCCTTTTAATGAAATGACAGCCCAGAACCTGTGCAGGTAAAAGGAGATCAGAGCTCAGGGTGTGACTTCTGGGTGTACAGGAGAAAGTCCAGTACTATCATTTGGCCAGTTGTAACCCTCCAGGCATGGGAAAACCCAAGAGGAGGGACAGCAAACCCCTCTGGCCCCCCAAATAACAATTTCTCATGGTCCTATCTCAGTTCTCTCCTCCCTACCCTTTCAGGACTTTTTGCTGTATCTATGCATGAGAAGGTCTGACCCTAAGAAAAGCCACTCCTGTCTTTGGGACCCTGATGGTCCAGGAAATTAGACACCAGGACCTGAGGTTAAGAGACTGTTTTTTTTGTTTATTTGTGTAGTTATTTTATGTGGGTTTGTTTAAAATGATTTAATGGAGATACTTGTTCTCTACTTCTCTCTTCTATGTGGTCTCTTTTTTCATTGTCTCTTAACTTTTCCTCATTGTTTAATGAATAACCTTAATCTGATGAGCAGAGGATAATTATTGAGAATGTGCAGAAGGGAAAGGGTGAGCGATGTACAGAGGGTTGTATATTTCTGTCTTAAAACTGAACACATTCATCTTCTTAATCCTAAGTGAATAAAAGAAGCCCTTCACAGTGGGCTCACAGAAGTTTAATCTGTGGGCCCACAGAATTTAGATCTCCACATCAGTTTAAATATTTGGATTTGGACATGAAATGTCTGATAATTACTGTGTGTTTGTATACAAAGGTAACCAGGATCTGCGCCTGGTTACTTTCGTGGTTCTCAACCCTGGTCATAAATTAGAATCGTTGGAGAGCTTTCAAAAATTCTGATTTTTCAGCCATTCCAAAGATGAATTAAATCAGAGACTCTAGGCATATGATTGAGATATCAGATTTTGTCAAATTCTCAAATGATTCCAAAATGATTCCAAATTCTCAAATGATTTCATTGATTAATGAAATTACATTAAATTTCTTCACTTTATACTTAAGGAAACAAAAACCTAGATGTGTCAAGTAACTTGTTTATAGTCAAACAACTATTTCATTTTTTAGCTAACTAGTACTTAAACAAACACTTAATGAATGTTTACCATGTGTCAGAATGTCTACCAAGTGCTTTACTTTCTGAGATAATGGAATCATTTGTAGACATGAAATGACTAATCATTCACGTAGGGAACCCTTGGTTCTAATTTTTCTGCAGACACATATATCGCCTCTGTGCTTCTCTATTTTGTATGTTTCCATTACTCTTTCTGTTTCCCTGGTATTTATAACTAAGGATATTTTTCCTGGGTGATATTGACCTAATCTTGGCCAACTATGTTGAAATTGAGTAGTCATGCAGTCTAGTAAGAAATTTAGTGTAGGAATTTATGTCTTCATTAAGAGAATGTTTGCATAGCAGTTAATATGGGTCAGATAATGTCTGGGAGTTGGTGATGGACAGGGAGGCCTGGCATGCTGCAATTCATGGGGTCGCAAAGAGTCAGACAACTGAGTGACTGAACTGAATGTTCTCAGCATTTTACATATATTACTTGATTTAAGCCTATATTAATGGTTTGAGGTCAGTATTTTTATGTTGATTTTAGAGATAAAGAAACTGAGGCATAGAAGTATAAACTGACTTTTTCAGGATCACAGACCTTATATAGATCTAGAAGTCAAACCTAAGCAGACTGGTTCCAGAGTCCATGTGATACCAAGTAGAAATGTACATGTGTGTTTTGAGAGTACCTGTTATGTTGGGTTAAGGTAACAGAAAATTACCCAAGTGAAAGAGAATTATTTTAAGGAATTCAGAGTGGTTATTGAAACTGATATTAAATGTTTAGAGGAATGGGATTTTCCCACTGTCTTTCATTTTGGTGACTGTTTTCCTCAGGAGATATGCTAGGGGGCTTTTCAAATATAGTTAGTAAAATTTGTATGGATATTATCTTAGTGGAGCATGATCCTGAAAGATCATAATAACCAGAGTTCCACATTTTGTTCTAGGAGTTGAACCAACTATAGATTTCCTATCATAAAATAATGGTTGTATTACCTACATGTGTGAAGGCATTTAAGTCTAACAAGCAGAATGAATCCTTTTAAAGCTTTTCTCCTGTGACTTTTTTTTTTCCCCTTTCATATGCTCCATGTACCATGGAAAGTGCTATAGGTACAATATTGTCTTAAACATATTCTCTGACCCCACTTACATCAGTCTAATGAGAGAAGAGGTTTTAAAACACATAATTAAACAAGTGTGCTACATATTACTATTTATCTGCACTACAGTTTGTCATGAGGCAGAATATGACGACATAGTCTTCGATATAATAATCTTTTGTTATGTTTCTCCAAGAGCACCATAACTTCTGGGTTTGAGCATCACTAGGTTAGTCCTTACCATTTTAGGAGGCCTTTCAGTATGCTCCCACACTACCATTGCATAGCCCTACAATGACTTAGATGACATAGGGAAGCAAACATTAATTATATTTGTTTCTCTTTACTTTAAAACTGTGAGCTCTTTGAAGGAAAATTGTGTCTCATTCGCCCGTTTTCCCTCCATGTGACACAGAACCTGGCACTGGGTAGGTCCTTGATAAATATTACTTGATTGACTGACTGACCAAATTATAGTACTTGTTCATTCAGTGTGTGCCAATTTTCTTTCATTTTTGCTACAGTTCTAGCATTGCATACCACCTCTGGCAAGCTGACCTGTGAAAGCAAAATATCAACATTTTGTGGCAAATAATTTTTAGCTTAATAGTCAGGGTTTAGATACTGACTTCTTGATAGAAAGGTCATTTCCCTGTTCCTGTTAAGTTTACTGTTGACACCTCAGAAAATTTCTCCAGAGCATAAAGAGGCCCCACAAAAATATTCCTTGTGGCTTTGTTTGTAATAGCGAATTGTTCAGATAGCAAAATCAGCTGTATTATAATAATAACAATATTATATGAAATACTATGCAACAATTAGGAAGAACAAGGTATATCTCAGTCTAGTAAATTGATATCCTACTATTAAAGAGGGCTTCCCTGGTAACTCAGTTGGTAAAGAATCTGCCTGCAATGCAGGAGACCCTGATACGAACGAAGGGTCAGCGTCAGGAAGATCTGACCCTGGGTCAGGAAGATCTGCTGGAGAAGGGATAGGCTTCACTCCACTCCACTCCAGTATTCTTGGACTTCCTTTATGACACAGCTGGTAAAGAATCTGCTTGAAATGTAGGAGACCTGGGTCCAATCCCTGGATTGGGAAGATCCCCTGAAGAAGGGAAAGGCTACCCACTCCTGTATTCTGGCCTAGAGAATTCCATCGACTGTATAGTCCATGGGGTTGCAAAGAGTCCACAGCACTGAGTGACTTTCACTTTCACTATTAAAGAAACAAAAGCAACCAGCTAAAAGATACTTGCAGTAAAATGCTTTTCTTCAGAAATATTACAATATATTAATAAAATTACAGTATATTTTCTGTGGGTACGCTTATGATAAAGATATGTAAACAGGTAGAAAATAGCCCTTGAGGACTCATATAAAACTGAAGTCAGTGGCTACATTAGAGAGTAAGAGAGGGAAGTAAGTATAAAGCCTACTAATTTGTTCATCATTCATTCATTAATCTCAGTTATACATTCATGAACACCAGTACATCAATAATACAGGAGAGAATATAGGAGAGATGGAGAGAGGGTAAGGGGTTGGGAGAAAGGGAGAGAAGAAGGAGAGACATACTTACATACTGAGGCTTTTCAAGGTGTGATTTCTAATGAGGTCTGAAAAAGGATTAGACATTGAAACAAAAACTGCACATGAAATGGAAAAGAAATTCCAGGCAGAGCAAATATTCAGTTCAGTCGCTCAGTCATGTCCAACTCTTTGCAACCCCATGAACCGTAGCACACCAGGCCTCCCTGACCATCACCAACTCCTGGAGTCCACCCAAACCCATGTCCATTGAGTCAGTGATGCCACCCAACCATTTCATCCTCTCTCATCCCCTTCTCCTCCTGCCCTCAATCCCCCCTCAGCATCAGGGTCTTTTCAAATGAGTCAGCTCTTTACATCAGGTGGCCAAAGTATTGGAGTTTCAGCCTCAACATCAGTCCTTCCAATGAACACCCAGGACTGATCTCCCTTAGGATGAACTTGTTGGATCTCCCCACAGTCCAAGGGACTCTCAAGAGTCTTCTCCAGCAAATATTATGTGCAAACAAATAAAACAAAGAGCTTAAATATTGTGGGAGTAACAGTAACTTAGTACTGCCAACGTGTAAGTGTTTAACTGTAGAGTGAAATGGGAGACATACAGACTTTTACTAATGTGTAGTCTTTATTTTAATGCTAGAATTTTTATGACATCAGCCAAAAGGATTTGTTTTCACTTTTATACTATCTCACCCATACTTAGTAAATACCTGATGCTAAGTCATTTATTCAACATTTAAGAAATATTTGAGTTGTGATTGAGTGCAATATGATGTCCTGGGTGTTAAGTGAAGATTTCACTCAATGGGAAAAATATTTCTAATTGAGTAGAATTTTTATTAGTTCAGTCTCTCAGTCATGTCCGACACTCTGTGACTCCATGGACTGAAACACGCCAGGCCTCCCTGTCCATTACCAACTCCCAGAGCTTGCTCAAAACTCGTGTCCATCAAGTTGGTGATGTCATCCAACCATCTCATCCTCTGTCATCCCCTTCTCCTCCTGCCTTCAATCTTTCCCAGCATCAGGGTCTTTTCCAATAAGTCAGTACTTTGCATCAGGTGGCCAAAGCATTAGTGTTTCAGCTTCAGCTTCAACATCAGTTCCTCCAACAAATATTCAGGACTGATTTCCTTTAGGGTTGACTGGTTGGATCTCCATGCAGTCCAAGGGACTCCCAAGAGTCTTCTCCAACACCACAGTTCAAAAGCATCAATTCTTCAGTGCTCAGCCTTCTTTATGGTCCAGCTCTCAAATTTGTACATGACTACTGGAAAAACCATAGCCTTGACTAGATGGACCTTTATTGACAAGGTACTGTCTCTGCTTTTTAATATGCTGTCTAGGTTTGCCACAGGTTTTCTTCCAAGGAGTAAGTGTCTTTTGATTTCATGGCTGCAGTCACCATCTGCAGTGATTTTGGAGCCCAAAAAGATAAAGTCCCTTACTGTTTCCATTGTTTTGCTATCTATTTGCCATGAAGTGATGGGACTGAGCAACTGATCTGATCTGATCTGATCTGATGGGACCAGATGCCGTGATCTTTAGTTTTCTGAATGTTGAGTTTTAAGCCAGCTTTTTCACTCACCTCTTTCACTTTCCTCAAGAGGCTCTTCAGTTCCTCTTCGCTTTCTGCCATAAGGGTGGTGTCATCTGCATATCTGAGGTTACTGATATTTCTCCCAGCCATCTTGATTCTGGCTTCTGCTTCCTCCAGCCCTGCATTTGCATGATGCACTCTGCACATAAGTTAAATAAGCAGGTGACAATATGCAGCCTTGACGTGCTCCTTTCCCAATTAGGAACTAGTCCCTTGTTCCATGTCTGGTTCTCACTGTTGCTTCTTGACCTGCTTACAGGTTTCTTAGGAGGCAGGTAAGGTGGTCTGGTATTCTCATCTCTTGAAGAATTTTCCACAGTTTATTTTGATCCACAGAGTCAAAGGCTTTGGCGTAGTCAATGAGGCAGAAATAGATGTTTTTCTGGAACTCTCGTGCTTTTCCTATGATCCAGCGGATGTTGGCAATTTGAACTCTGGTTCCTCTGCATTTTCTAAATCCAGCTTGAACATCTGGAAGTTCTTGGTTCACAATACAGTTCAAAATGGAGATGTAACAAGGAAAAGAAGGTAGTGCAGACATAAAACAGGGGGCCAAATTCAATGTCTTTTCTATGAAGAAAATTAAAACTTTTATGGTGGTTTTATGGTGTATGTTCATTGTTCATAATATTTCAGAGGAAGAATAATTAGTTGGAGAAAAAAAAGTTACTGCTAGTTTTACAAACCAAAAAAATTAAATAGGAATATATTTTGCAATGGAATTTTTCAATACCCTGTTAATTCCATCACTTCATGTGGCAACCCAAATCATAGGTATCAAATTATTCAGGTAATTTAAAATATACACTTTATTAGATTTATTTTTCTTCTACTTTTTCCTCTCTCTCATCCCTTAAGGATATCTCATTATGTTACATCTTAATGATTCTTTAATTTACATTTGGTCAAATAAAATATGAAACAACAGTATCACAGCAGCTACTTCAGTAATCAAGATGATAATGTAATAATGGAATGTTAAAATATTGTTTCATTTAAAATAAATGTAATTTAAAAATATCATGTCTCTAATTCAGATTGTTTCCAGACATCCGATTTGACACCTAATTGGAAAGCATGTGGAATAGCTCAGTGCATATCATCATAGAGAATGTTAGAAAAGGACCAAAAAAAAAAAAACAGTGTTAGGAGCAGCAAGGAAAAAAAGTTTAAAGGGCTGAGTTTGAGTCTGCTGAGTGGTGTATTTAAAGTGACCTAGAACATACCTGTAAACATCAAGAAGGAATTCATTCACTTCACAAGTATTGTTTAGTGCTTGCTTGGAACCTGGCACCATTCTAGATGCTTGGGATTCATCATTGACTAATTAGGAGCTACAAGTTCCTTTTGGATTTGTGAAATTATTGTCAATAGACATTCCCCAGACAACTTTGTTTTGTTTTTAAAATTTTCTTGCCTTTGAGGGCCAAACTGGGATCATGAGCTTGGTGGAAACAAATGTCATTTGACTGATTGACACGATTTATACTTAATATTTCATATCCCAAAAGCTTAAAGACATTAAACTTTAACTGTAATTCTGCTGATCATGCTTCAAATTCTTCTTGGTTTAGGCTAACTATTTTGTTTTATTCACTCATTTATTTTTTAGAACTTGTGCTTCTAACTTTTTGCGTTGATGCAAGTTTTATTCTCAACAAAGATGACTTAGTTTTTCTTTTCCATTTCCATTTATTTTACTAAAATTGGGGGGGAATGAGGATTGGATTTTAATTTTAAAACCCTTTATCTAAGTGAAAGACTACAATATCTTACCATAACTTCTTGAGAGATTTGGGCACAGATTTAAGTTCCAACTTCTTGCAACCCCTCCCTTAAGGCATTTCTTTTCAGACTTCACATGGTAGAGAAAGAAAAACAAGGGAAAAAGTGGATTAGTAGAAAGCTTAAGGGAAAGAAAAGTGCCAAGATCCTTCAGGCATAAAATCAGATTTGAAACACTTGAAACTCCTAAGAGGATAGAAACCTAGGTAAGGGTCTAAGGTTGGATACAAAAGATATAATCCATAAGAAGCTGTAACTGGAAAGAAACATAGTGGTACAGGCAGAGGGAAAATAAACTGCACATAATAGGAAGTTATAGTAACAGAAAAGTAGTAGGGAATTATCTCTTTAAGGAGTTATTGCACACATCAAACATACACAGACATCCCCCCTCCAATGATGTTCAATTGTAGATGGGTTCTTTTATGTATGTGTCTGTTTCTTTCTCTCTTGCTCTCCCTCTCTCCCCATCTTATTCCTCCTTCACTTCCTCCATCTCTCCTATATTCTCGCTTGTATTATTTATGTCCTGGTGTTTTAGTCTGATCCTACCTGCTCAATTATAAACTGTGTTAGGATAAAAGCCAAGAAAGGACTGTGTCTATACATTCTCTGTCCCTGGGGAACCCGGCGTGTTACCTTACACATATATGTTAAACTTACTCTAAATATTTTTGTTGGAGGATGAACGAATGAAGAACAAACAGTGAGTAAGTGAAAAAATGAATGAGTAACTTAGTATGTCTTGGAAACAAGGCAGTTTGAATTGATGGAAATGCTATTCCAAGTCCAGTTTCCTAAGTACCATACTCTGAGACAAAAGTCAAACTTTTTAGAAATGCTATTGAGATCAGTGCCTGTGTAGAGTGAAGGAAGTGTGTTTGGACAGAGGGAGGGGTTGACCCACAAATCATTCACAACAGTAGCCTCAGCTGACCTCATTTGGCACCAGGACTTTATGCCCCTGCACAGACAAGTCACTGGACAAAGGCTGTCCTCAAAGAGAGGTCATAGATTTGGAGAGGAGATCAATTGGTATCTCAGTGAGAAATATTTAGTAGCAAGGAAATGAATGTTCCTGGAGATGGAAGGCACAGACTTGTACCATAGCATCCATGAACACCATAAGACAAATGATGTTTAACCGTTTCTCTAGAAGGCAAATTTGGGGCCAGGAAATGAAAGGGAGAAAGATTTCAGCTCAAAATATGGGATAGTTACATAATTTTCATCTTTTAAAAAATCCTTAGGATGGCAATATCTAAACAGAGTTTCTATAATATTTTTTGTTTAATGTTTTATTTAATTTTATTTTGTATTTAAGTATAGTTGATTTCCAATGTTTTGTTTCAGGTGTACCACAAAGTGATTCAATTATACATATATATTTTTCATATTTTTTCCCTTATAAGTTATTACAAATGTATAAATATATATTTTCGATATAGTTCCCTATAATATGCACTAGATTCTTATTGGTTATCTGCTTTGTATAATGTGGTGTGTGTATGTGGGGAAACGTGGGACTAACACTATATATTTCTCCCAAGGGTGGTAAAAATCCAAGGTAGGCATATAGGAGAATTAAAGGAGTAGGAAAAGTGAAAGGATATTGAATACTGAGTGAGTTTAATTTAGCCACATTTTTTCCTGAGGAAAAGCAGCCTTGCCTTTCATATGAGGGAAAGGAACTAGGAATTGTTGAACTCTGTTGAGTTCCAGGCCTTGACTTCATCTATATTATCAATATAGTAAAAGTAAGGTGTTATGTAGCATGAACTGAATACTGACATTCTTTTAAGCACCGCATACATGTTAATGCATACCTGGCTCCAAAACCTTGTGAGGTACATGTGGTAATATTATTATCATTTTAAACTTGGGGAAACTGAGGCACAGAGAGTTTCAGCAACTTGTTCAAGGTCATGGTAAGTAGAAAATGATAGTGCTGAGATTTGAATCCAGGGTAATATGAGGTATTGCCTCTCATGTTATTTAAGAGATTGGTCTTCATTGCTGGCTGCAGAATAATGTGAAGTATATTGAATTGAGAAATAACTCCAAAGTGCTGATAAAATTGCCAATCAAAATGAAAGTAGTCCAAAATTAAATGAAAAAATCCCCCTTAACAAGGATTTTTCTAAATCAACTTTGACACATCTCCATTGGTAATAAATCACTTCTTGTGGTTTTTGAATATGCAGCTTGCATCCTGATAGATTGTATATATCAAATCTTCCTACTTAGGGGTCCCTAATAGAAAAACTGTATCACTCTGGTCTTCAGTGTTCTCTTTTGCCTCCAATACAGAAAAACAGTTTAAAAGTTAAAATGATGTGGTCTAGAAAAGAAGAATTGTCTAGTAGAGTTGCTGAGACTGGGGTTTTATTCTGACTTCACCATTTGCTAGCTGTGAAAATTTGGCTACATTACTTACTCTTTCGGAGCCTCGGCTTTCTTGCCTGTTGAATGGATTGTGATACCCCTTTTTAAAAAATGTCGTAAAATATTCAGTGAGGTCACATATCCATAGCTCTTAGCACATCACGAGGCTGAATACATGCTGTCTTCAATCTGTTTTATCTCTCAGTCCTGTAACTTGCCTCAATCTTTAATTCATAGAAGGTGGCACATAGATTCCTCTAAAAGGAATTCTAATTCAATAGTCTGAAATATACTAACTCAGCATCATTTTCTAAAGTATACCCTACCTTTCTGTTTCTTTTGTCTATATAAGTCATTATTAGTTTTTTTTTCCCCTTGAAAGCTTATTATAAAAGAGAAGAGAAAAATAAAATGCACTATATTTTTCTTTCATCATCTTTTTTTGTTTGGTAGAAAGCTAACATTGTCAAAGGGCAAAGTGGAAATTCTAAGATTACAATGGTTAGCTAATGTAAAGCTTCGGCTTTTTTCTATAGATTTATTTATACCATCTCTACCTTTCCCAACTGCAATAAATAAGAAATGGTTGAGGTTATGTTTAGCAGGACAAGTAGATATATTTTATTGGACAGCTTGAGGATGGGCCAGGAAGACCTTGCATGGAAGCTCCACACTTTTACGGTCATTTAGTTATTTTTGACAATGATAGGAAAACTGATGGAGCTACTGCTTTCCCGTTAGTGAGCTATTCTAGGCTACGGTGAGTTTATAATTAATCAGTTGACATTGGATGAATGATAACCTTTGTTTTTAACACTTGACTTTTTGGTCTCTCATCAAATTACCTATTTCACATGTTATAATTTTTATTATAGACCTATGCATTTTTTTGTTAACCAGAAATTTATACATACAATCAACTCTCACTTTGCAGAAGCCAATTATTCAGCCTAATAATTACCCAAGGCTCTCTGGTTCCAGGTTTCCCCTTTGCTTGTCTTTTACTAGCCATTCATCAACAGCTGTACCCCAGGGAAGAGTGAGGAGGTGGATTATTTAGGTGAGTCTCATATGAGATGATTGGAGATCAGGGTTTTCAAAGGTCCACTAGTGAAAACATCCAATGCAGGCTAAATGGTGAGACCACATTTTCAGTGGACGTTACTTTTCCACGTCAGTATGGAAAATAATATGCAGTCTTCTTGCTTTTAGTATTGAAAGCCAAATTCATAGTTACTACAACCACAACAAAACCCAACATTGCATATTTCTGTTGGTGTGTATGTGTGTGTCCACATGTGTGAGAATACATTTTGCCAGCACTTTGTATTCTTCATGGAATCTTTACAGTCCTGAGGCCGCATCATTCTGATGTCTCTTATCCCAGATATATTATTCGTAAACATAGCTCACACGTACACCTTTGACAGGGCAATCGCACCTTATTCATTTCAGCATCTCCATTCCCTAGAATTTGTCCGACAGTCTTTAGAAAGAATGTTGCTGCTGAATGAGTAAATGAATGAATGATGAATGTAATTTTAAAGAACAAAATTAGAGCACAATTTAAATCACTCTTCATATCACATATGAGATGCCATATTTCTGTTTAGTATTCCAAGCTGAAAAGTTGACTCTGTGGAATTGCCAACATTAATCCTAGAAAACAAACCATTAAAGTAGCAACCCTCTGCAGAAGTGCTCTGTGTAATTCAACAATGCATGCTCTCTCTTAGCCTGAGTGTTGGCGCCCGACGCAGAGTCTTGGCATCACCAGGAAGCAAAGAATCCATCAAAAGCCTGGAGACAAGTTTGATGTATGCAGTTCATTCCTCATCTTGCAACATCACTGCCAGTCATGTCTTCACAGCTATGGGGGATTTTGTTCATTTTCTAGCACCTACAACATTACTACACAAGCTTTCATAATCTGACTGTCAGACATATCTCAGGGTGAGCATTGTACCTTGGAAAGATTGGCATAGCATGGCCAGGGACACAGCAAGTGATGCATGAGAAACACCGGCCAGGCCTTGCTTGTGCAGCCTTTTTTTCCCCTCTTCCTCTGTGTAATCAGGTCCACGGGCATGTCTGTACTAGTCAGACCCAGTTATACTATGCCAGCCCTTTCTTTTAGGATTGGATTCTGGTTCCCCTCACCCAATTTACATATTTAGAAATAAAGAAAAAGGGTTTTGAAAAAAATGAGGAAAATGGGGACATTTTTGGATGCTATTATTTTAACTGTTTTCATAGTTATATCACACAAGTTACTTGTAGGAAGGGAAAGGCACCCCTGCACGCACGCGCGCACACACATACACACACACACACACACACACAACTTCAATTTATATCCATTCCTGTATGTTTACAGAATTCTTGGTCTTCCATGAGCTATGAAGGGAACATATGGAAATGCAGCTGCTCCCCCAACATATCCCTACTGAGAAGCCAGACTGATAATAATTCTGACTATTTTGTGCCAAGAATTGGGTTCCTGATTTTGCACCGTTGTGAAGGTTCTGGGCCTTTCCATCTGCCCTTGGACTGCTGACTGTCCACAGTGGGAAAAATTCACGGTGGGACAAATACAACGCATGCTGGGTGGAGCCATCCTCCATCTCCTTCTTCACCCTCCACTCTGCTCTGGGTGAATTGCCACCACTCACAGCTGGAGTTGCTTTGGTCCCAGGCCTGCACCAGCACAATAACACGTTGCAGCATGATGACTGAAGGGTTTTAATGAAACTGGCCCAGACTGCTCTGGCGAGCTGCCTTATTTTTGTGTTTTAAATGGGAGTGATCCATCAACCGTGTGCAGCATCGCTGTCTCCACATCCCTCCTGGATGTGCTTGCCGGTCCTTGTCATGGAGCTCTCCCTTCAGTGCTTGACCGGTGGGTCCACAGGTCTCTGCAGCCTCCATCCCACTTCATACCTCTCATCGCTGCTAATGCCCTGGGTGCGCAACTGCATGGCCCCATGCAGGCCACTTCCAACTTCATTCTCCCCAACCCAGGATATGCAGGCTAATGTGGTACCATGTCTGGCAGGTATTAATTACACTTGCCAGCTGCTCCCTCATTAGAGTTGCCGATCTCCCCCAAGAGTGATTGTACATCAAACTGTGATTCATGACTTTAAAAAAAAAAATGGGAAAAGGTGCACAAACACTAAAGGGGAAAAAGTCCTCCAAAAATAATAAATATAAACGAAGAGGAGGGATGACACCTTAATCAACCTGGCTGGGAACAGGCAAGCAGCTCAGTATTTGGCTAGAGTGGAAGTGGAAGCTTTGTTAGATGATTCTTTCTCCTGTTGTTTGTTTCATCATTTAAAAAACCAAGGAAATGACAAAGTGTGTGACAGGAAATGCACGTTCAGGGTAGTACAATGTGCATAGTTGTGTGAATAATCACAGGCTGCCTGGAGTTTCATTAACCAGGAGCTTAAATGAAAGAACAAGGAGAAAAATAAAGGGAAAAAATGAAAGGCTTGATGTTCCTCTTGCAGTTGAATTTTCTATAAAATACCATCCCCTGAGAATCATGGGCCTGAAATACACTCCAAAGCTTTATTAGACGACCTTCTAATTCATCCCAAACCTTCCATGCTGTTGTAAGAATTTCCATCTCTCAGGGAACTATAGGATTACATAGCATCATCCAAGAAAAAATATTGTTCAGACCCTAATGTCATTATTCACAAGTTTGTATGTGATTTCGAGATGGAGATATCCAGCCAAATAATCAGAGCTATTTTATTTTCTTTCAGAAAGTAACGCTCCTTTGTTCAGCCACTGTACAGTCCAGAGCACAGCATGCTGTGAAGTGTACCTTTAAATACAAAAAGTTAAGGTTGTCTGTGATGTAGGAGGAAAGTCCATTGAGACTGAGTGATGCAGTGTTGTCAACAAGTCTCACAGGAATGCAGAGGTTAATGTAGATTGGTTTGGTTGGAGGAGGGTCTATGTAGAAGGTAGGGCTGAATGTCTTGGAGGATGAGGCTTGTACCATGAACAAATCAAGTAGCGAAAAGGCCTTAGTGTGTTTGAGGAACAGTGTGGAGGACAGTCCCTTGGGCAGGGCGGTGTAAAATAAAAGAGGAGACTACTAGCCAGTTCTATTGCATGAAGGAGAGTTTTCAAGAAAACTCCAGCCAACAAAGGGATTCTAAGTAAAATATATATTATTTATAAGTAAAAAAAAAAAAAATATATATATATATATACACCTGTTTCATTTTGTTTTGTCTTATTTTGTTTGCTGGTAGAAATAACCACACTTAGGTTATTGACAACATAAGAGGGGAAAGAAACTCTGGGCTCCATTGCTGTTTTTCTGTTAAATTTTGGTTGCATGTGGTGGCAGTAGAAAGAATTATTGCTAGGCTTCTTGGTGTAAGGAAGAGCCACTTGAGACTTGGGAGACTGGCCATATTGCCCAGTATGCAGTGTGTTCTCTCTCTTTCACCTCTGTTTTCAGTTTGAATGGTCTAACTCTTTCCCATGGTTCCCTGGCCACCTGCCTTTAAAAGAACTGAAGAAAGTATTAGGAAGAGAAGGGACCACCAGTTGGGTTCAAAGGAGGTTGGTTTGCTAGGGTTGCCGTAATAAAGTATCACAAACCAGGGTATTTTATGTTGTCAGGATTGGTTTCTTCTGAGGATGGAGGGAAAATCTGTTCCTTGGGTCTCTCCTGGCTTCAGGTGGTTTGCTTGTCATCTTCAGTGTTCCTTGCCTTGTAGACGTATCACCTAAATCTCTGCTTTCATCTTCACCTGGCATTCTCCCTGTGTCTGTGTTCAAGTGCTTCCTTTTTATAAGGACAGCAGCCATATTGGGTTAGCTGCTACTGCTAAGTCGCTTCGGTCCTGTCCGACTCTGTGCGACCCCATAGACAGCAGCCCACCAGGCTCTGCTGTCCCTGGGATTCTCCAGGCAAGAACACTGGAGTGGGTTGCCATTTCCTTCTCCATTGCGTGAAAGTGAAAAGTGAAAGTGAAGTCTCTCAGTCGCGACCTACTCATGGCGACCCCATGGACTGTAGCCCACCAGGCTCCTCCATCCATGGGATTTTCTAGGCAAGAGTACTGGTGTGGCTTGCCGTTGCCTTCTCCATATTGGGCTAGAGGCTCATCCTAACCAGTCTCACCTCATCTTAACTAATTATATTATATTATAATATAATTATTATATTTTTTATATAATAATTATATCTGCAGTGACCCTATTTCCTATTCCAAATAGGTCAGTAACTTACATTCTGAATTACTGGGGCTTAGAACTTCACTGTGTTAATTTTGGGGGTGCATGATCCAACCTATAACAGCAAGGGTAAGCAATAGTATCCACTTACTCTAGAGACAGTGTTTTAGTTTTCTCTACCAAATGTAGTGATTTTAGTTTTGTTGATTAATCTGATATGATTTTTAGTAATTATTTAAGCTCATATTCTGGGGGAAGGAGGTGGTCCAGAAGATCTCCTTCTTAGTAATCTCACTGAGGTTGCTGTAATAGGACCTCTTTTCTGGAAAGAGGTATACCTTCATTTTTATCTGTAACTGTGTATCCTCCCATCAGACGGTTGGTTGTCTCACTCACTGAGACCTTCTAGGAAATAGTTTTGTTTGCACTAGCAGGAAAGAAGGAATGAAGGAGCGAAAGACCCCAGAGTAGGAGAAAGAGAGAGGGAAGGAGAGGTGAGAGGGTGGGAGACAGGGGGAAAGAGAGAGGAGAAGCAAGGAAAGGAAGAAATGTCAGGAAGGACGCACTGAGGGAGGAAGAAAAGATGCCCCTCTGCCCACCCCTAAGAACATTCTGCCAGAGTGCCCTTCTCTACTCAGTTGTGAAGTTGAAAATTGCAACAGCATTTCTGCCTGCATCTGTGCAACATTTTAAACAAGGGAGCACATTCTAAATAGTGTTAAATGATTAGAAAGAAGCAAAGGAATTTTTTTTCAAGACATTAACATTGAAAAAACAGCTCTGGGTGTGCTTTATGTAAAAATAATATTTTCAAAACACATCTGCCTATTGAATGTTACAGTCAAAACACGTGGCAAACATTTTCACAGTTTTCCACCAGGGGGTGCTCCCCCCAATAGAACGGAAGAGAAAACTTGAAAACATTTGACTGTTTGAACAGCCCCAAAGAAAACATTTATTTCTGCCAAAACCACGGAAACAAACATTTTTTTTTCCCCTTTGGGAAACAAGCATATTGGCTCATGAAATGAGCTTTGGGAGGGGAAAAAGAAAAAAAAAAGCTTCCATAGCATATATGTATATATTTTAAACCTGCCTGAAGGAAGATAAAACTGAAAGTTGGCTGATGATCCGTCTGATTATTTAGGTTGAAAAAAGAGTCCCATTGAGATGTCTCAGACCATTTCCAGCTTAAGAACTTTTAGAACATTAAATGCAAATAGAGAGAAACCAATTCTCGTGACTCCCGTAAAGCTCTTAAAAACACGCATTCTATATAATGTATAGAGTTGAACCCCCTTAGAAACTATGTAGGAATTACTAGTAACAAGTGAGCATTCCAAGATCTGATTTTACCCAACTCTTTTGAACTGTGGTGCTAGAGAAGACACTTGAGAGTCCGTTGGACAGCAAGGAGATCCAACCAGTCCATCCTAAAGGAAATCAGTCCTGAATATTCATTGAAAGGACTGATGCTGAAGCTGAAACTCCAGTACTTTGGCCACCTGATACAAAGAATCGACTCATTGGAAAAGACCCTGATGCTGGGAAAGATTGAAGGCAGGAGGAGAAGGGGAAGACAGAGGATGAGATGGTTGGATGGCATCACTGACTTAATGAACATGAGTTTGAGTAAACTCCGGGAGTTGGTGATGGACAGGGAGGCCTGTCATGCTGCAGTCCATGGGGTCGTAAAGTGTTGGACATGGCTGAGTGACTGAACTGAAGTGAACTAAGTGCCAGTTTACGGTGTCATATATCTGAAACCCTGTTCTTGAGAAATATTTATGCAGGTCACCAACAGCCCTAATTTTAGGCACTTAATCTTAAAGCTTAGAACCCAGAATTTATTCCTATGGTGTGGAGCTCAAGGAACAGATTTCTTTGACTCATTTTATATCATGAACCTTACTGTTTTTGTACAAATTGTTTTTCTTTTTGTTTTCCTTTCTATTTGTTTCTTTTCTATTTGTTTCTAGTTATTTTCTGTTTCAAGGAATAAGATAATACTTTCTTGGGAAAATTACTATAAACCACATCATCCTCCCCTCACCAAAGAAGAAAATGGAGTTTCTTAAGCTTAAACTTAATTGCACTGAAATGTCTAAGGCAGAGGTAACAAGTGGTCCCTGCCTCCTTTCCTGACTGCTCAGACACACATTGCCATTCTTGTCCATGAGTCAGTTCTAAAGAAGGAAAGGGAAGAAAGAAAGATAATGCTTTTATGGCTAAAGGAGTCTTGAGTTTCCTTTGCTCTCTATAGTAGAATAAATTGATCATTCCTTTCACATCTCATGTGATACATTTAACCTTACTGCCTATTGACAAAAGAAAACTAAAGCTATGCCTACTTTTATAAATACATATTTTACAATTTCTAGAAAATTCACAGCAGCCATATTGCCACAGTGAATCATCATGGGGAGCAATGCTTATTTCTGTTTCTGGCACACTGTTCAGGAAAATGACTCTGGTTTCTCACTAGCCAGGTAGAAGTTCTATACAGAACTGTTCATATCATTATGAGGAAAACTATAACCCTAAAAAAATTTCCCTAACCTGCTTCTTTATTGGATTCTGCTTCCTAAAATAAGGGCAGATAAATAGGCATCTGAGAGAATTAGAGGGGTGAGCAGGTGAGGCTTAATTCCATATTGCATGTAGGTGATGCTCTGCTTTTTATAGCTGCTGCTTAAATAAGCTTGAAAATAAAGCCATGGATCGATGGGCTGAGATGTATCATTACTGAGAATGCAACCCTGGGATTAACTAAACCAACCATTCTTCTATGCGGTGAATAGGGGTCTCAGACATATGCTCTGGCCTGGTGAGACGCCTTTGTATTGTGCACACCCTAACCTGCATCCTGCATCACCATGCAGAGAAATGACAAAAACTGCACTGCAGTAGGGAGAAAAATTGGGAGCAATAGTTTTAGGTAGCCTTTTGTAGTTAGCTGATTTTACTGCTATTATCAACAACTCTCTGTGAGTGACTGGTATGTTCCAGGTACATACACCTCTCATCCATTATTTTTGACCCTGTACCACCTCTATGAGTGCTATCTCCATTTTTAGGGATGCCAAAACTTCCAGTTACAAGGAAGTAAGTTGTCCAAGAATCACGCAGCTAGTCTGTGACTAAATTTTTATTTGAACTCAGGCCTCTTGTCTTCACCGTCTATGTTCTCTCTCCCATGACCAGTTCATGTTACATGGTACCATCATAGACTCTTATGTTCTGATGCAAGAGTGGCATTTCATAGAGTGGCTCAGTCACTTATTCTTTGTGTGACTCTGGACAAGTCACTTCTCTTGGTATCTGATTTCTCAAGTATAAAATGGGGACAATGATATCACCCAATGCATAGAGTTATAATCAGGGTTCATGAATAAACACATGTGAAGCACTTTTGAAAGTGCTTTGAATATACTAAGCAATATGTAAAAGTTATTGTATTAATAACACCGTTGTCAGAATTCAATATTCATGGAAAGAGCCTTCCTGGAGACACTTCAGAAAGGAGTAATATATCGAATTATAAGGTTTCCCTGGTGTCTCAGATGGTAAAGAACCTGCTAGCAATGCCAGAGACCTGGGTTCAATCCCTGGGTTAGGAAGATCCCTTGGGGAAGGGCATGGCAATCCATTCCAGTATTCTCGCCTGGAGAATCCCATGGGCAGAGGAGCCTGGCGGACTACAGTCCGTGGGGTTGCCAAGAGTCGGACACAACTGAGAAACTGACACTTTCACTTGCACTTCACTTTCATCAGCTCCCAGAGGACGGATATGGTAGGAGAGTTAAATGGACTTGGGTCCACACCACTTAGTTGAAAAGGTAGTTAACTGAGATCAAAGTGAAAAGAAACTTCATAACAGGAGTGAAACTCTGATATTCTAGGAACTTGAACAAATGTTCTCTGACTCTATTAAATATTTCACAAAACAGTTTCTGGCCTTTGCTTCTGGCAGGATCCACCAAATAGGCAAAATCTTTTATTCTGAACCTAGACAACCGGAGGAGAAAAACAGCATGGCAGAATGGCGAGGGTTGTGAGAGTGATGTCTCATGGTGAGCCAATAGACAAGGAAGAAAAAAGAGAACCATTAGTACAATATCACTTATTTATACTGTAAGTTTTGAGAAACTTCACACAATTCGTGTTTGGAGACAAGCATCTTACCCTCTGACTTTTCCTTCTTAACTGCCATCTGTGCTCCCTGAACACTGGTTCTTTGTCTCCTCAAAAGGTAGCTGGTTTGACCAGCTTTCCCGATGTTTTCTTTTGAAAGTAATTTTTTAAAAAACTGTTAAAGCCACTTCTCATGGAGAGGTGAAGATATGTCACTTTCACACACGTCTTCCTTATTCTCTCCTGTTTAAACAGTGGTCCTCGTGAGGTGAGGGGCTGAGAATGCATCTGCTTTGTGTGACCAGGGGGAGACCCTGCCCTCAACCCTGTCCCCTCTCTCCAGCAGCCTGACTCAGAAATCACTCCCTAGTCACCTCTTTGGCCACAGCTTAGCTGCCTGTCACTTCTTTATATTTCAGCCTTAATCTGCAGCAGCTAGTATTGTAGAAACCCCACACTTCTGCTCTACATGAGCCCTACAATATTTCATGTTATTCCATACGGTGACCACACACAAGCTTGTCCTCCAAGATGCTCTAAATTTTGCCCAGACAATCTGGTCATGATTCTACCCTGACAAGTCCATAGCCCTGCAAGTACAGATTAAAAACAGAATGTCACCACTGAAAGGAAGTCTTGGTAGCATCTTGTTTACTAGCTATCGTTTTCAGATGAGGCAGCCAGTGTCCACATCAATGTTTGCGGATAACCCCAAACCAGAATCCAGGCTTGCTGTAATGGATGTACTGTTTCTTCTTTTGTGATGTGACATAGCTTCCCATTAATACTGTCTGCTTTGTTTTGATCATTATAACACATATTGCTGTCTGAAGTATCTTGCTTTTAACTTCTAATATAATGACTATTTCTTTTTAAATCTCCCCTCAATATACCTGTGGGTACTCAAAATGGGTGACATTTTACGTGGAATAATTTTAAAAGTTCTAAGAAATTCCTGCTGCATATATCTTCAGGGACTGGATAATTCTTGGGCATTAAAAAAATGCAGTCTTTCTAATCTTAATAATTTTTAACTGCATAAAATATAATGAATTTTGAATTTATAATCGGTGTTTGGTAGCATAAAATATTTATTAAGTGCTTTTTATTAAAAAATTTAGATGTGTAAGTAAAACCACCAGTAAGTTTTTAAATATGTCAAGAAACCATGAAGTAATTGTGTTCAGCTTCTCATGAGGAGGTAGTGCTACAGAGAAAACATGCATTTTCTTATCTCTAAATAGAGAGAGAATACTATGGCAATGTATCTGTTATATAATATACTTATTTTAAACAGAGTAACTTAAAATAAAAACAATAGCTTCAAGGGGGAATTGACATCACATACTTTAGAATAATTGTAGATGTTTAAATTGAGATTATTTTTCCTTGATCCAGCCCTAGTAAATCATCATTGTTAGGGATGGGGCCCTGTTATATGGATTTTAAACAGCTAAACAGTTGCTTTTGCTATATCAGAAACTCATTTTGATAAAACTTGCTTTAATAATGTGTTTGCCCAATGATAAAGGTTTCCAAATATCTCTCAGTTCAGTTCAGTTCAGTTGCTCAGTCGTGTCCGACTCTTTGCATGCCAGGCCTGGACTGCAGCATGCCAGGCCTCCCTGTCCATCACCAATTCCCGGAGTTTACTCAAATTCATGTCCATTAAGTCGGTGATCCCATCCAAGGATCTCATCTCTGTTGTCCCCTTCTCTTCCCACCTTCAATCTTTGCCAGCATCAGGGTCTTTTCCAGTGAGTCAGCTCTTCACATCAGGTGGCCAAAGTACTGGAGTTTCAGTTTCAGCATCAGTCCTTCTAATGAATATTCAGGACTGATCTCCTTTAGGATGGACTGGTTGTATCTCCTTGCAGTTCAAGGGACTCTCAAGGGTCTTCTCCAACACCACAGTTTGTTCAAAAGAATCAATTCTATAGCACTCAACTTTCTTTATAGTCCAACTCTCACATCCATACATGACTACTGGCAAAACCTTAGCCTTGACTAGACGGACCTTTATTGGCAAAGTAATGCAAACTATTCTTGCATCTGTTATCAATGACTAGTGGAGCTTTTTGCTTTTAAAAAACAGTTAAGAATATGACCCCAGTTCCTACTTAAAGTCCTTCTAAAAATGTTGCCAGTCAAAAGACTGAAGAGCTGGGCCTCACTGTGACCCTATCAGCTTGCCTCTGGAGCCTCACATGTTTGCTGTAGTAAAGTTGAGTCCTAGGACTGGGGCAGCACTGGCAGTGGGAAAGGAAGGGCTAGCTTCCTTAGCCTAGTCTGTTCCATTGGCACTCCAGATTCTCTGACTAGCAAATATTTATCTTCTTCATTCCTCTCAGTTCTGTCACTGCATGCAGAATTTGTGAAGAGCTGGGAGAAGGCAACAGATAGGATTGTGTTGAGATCATCCTGTTGATGATGAACCCCAACCATGCTGAAGCCTAAGTATTTCAATCCCAAGACTGGCCAACTTAAGTATAATGTAAAATAATTTTAACATAATTTTAAATTTTCTAGTACATATGAACTATAAAAATAAATAGGTGAAATTTTATAATGTATTTTGACTATATAAACTATTGTCATTTCAGTGTGCAATGGATACAAAATTACTGAGACATTTCACATTTTTTTCTATAACAAGTCTTCAAAATGCGTGTAGTTAACACTTACTGAACTTGAACACAGCTGAACTTGAACCAGTCACATTTCAAGTGCTAAATAGGCATATGAAGCCAACAACTACTGTATTGAACAGCAGAGTTCATAAAGATTAAAATCTGTTTTCAATAATTATTTTAGAAACACTAAACACTTGTCTCTAAAGTAACTTTGAGGCCTTGAGAAACATGACTTTTTAATAACTGATATAGAAAGTACTTAGCTAGTTAAATGGAATTACTAGTGGTGCTTTCCAGCTGTGCTTCCATTTTATTTGCATGAACTTGTCCAAAATATGTGCGAGCAGGTGAAAGAAGGGAAGAAGGAAGGAGAGGAGGCGGGGAATCTATAGTTGTTTTTAACTGCCAAAGGGGAATTTTCACTTCAGGTGCTAGCTGCATAAGATCAACAAGCTCCTATCAAGCTCAGTAGTTCTTTTTCAAAATCTTTGATTCCTTTACATTTTCAAAACCATCAGAATCCTCTGGGAATTGGTTGAAAAAAATTCAGAGTAGAGTCTGAACAGAGCAGCAAGCATGCTGTTTCCCAGAAAGGGTGCTGAGATAGTAAGGAAGGCCCGTTTCTGTAGATCAGATTGCTAGAGAGCTAATCAGACATTCCATGGGCAGTAACAGCAGGCAGTTTATTGTGATGCTTCTCAGCTCATGGGACTCAGCAGGGTGTGACAAGAAAGGTTTGCCTGAGACACGCACATCATAGTTTCTCTTAGGATTTTTAAAATAATATTAATAATGTTTATTTCCAAAGAAAAGGGCAAACTCAAATATTTTGAAACATTGACCTGGGTATACACGACTACCAATTGAGGGTTCTCCACTGGACTGATCTTGAGCAAACTCTAAGGGAATCACTTCAGATCTGCTCCCTTGGTTGATGTCCTAACAAAGGTGGCATATCAAGGGGAGTTCTGTGGGGGGAAAATACCTTTTATTTTCTCTTGAAAATTGTGGGACAGGAAGGGGCGGGAAATACAGTGTGTAAATACAGTATTTAGCCACTCGAGGAGTTCTTCATCTGCTCTTCATTGTTGTCTTACATCCAAGAGAGAAGTGGTCTCAAGGAAATCTGATTCTAAACCATCACCTGTCTTACAGATTAAGGCCATCACATTAATTGGGCTGATGAGAGGTCCATTACAGCCTGGAGAAATCAGGTTGTTTCAACTGGGTCCAGTACCTCTTATAAAAGGTTTTCAGCAGAACCCCCAACAGAAATGGTACCACAAAACGTCTCTTTCATTTGAAAAGGTTTTAGCAGGAAAGAAATCATTCTCTTCAAGGAAGGTTTCCTAGGTCATTCTCCATCCCATTCAAGCTGCCTTTCCTGTTTTATGAGTCCTTAATGCTAACTCTGTTTAGAATGGATTACTTTGTGATGGTCACTGCCTAGCCTTGCTGCTATCCTGAACCATAAAAAACAACAATAAAATCAACACCATAAAAATATAATAGACTGCACATTTTCCTCCAACAAATATTCTAAGTAAATATGTCTTTCTATTTATCAATAACTTCAGCACATATTCTGTACCAGGCTTGATACAAGCCACAAGAAATCAACACTGAGTGTGATAGGTATAACCTGCCCTCAAGGGGCTTACTATCTAGTTGGGGACATAGCATTAAATATAATTTCACAAAAGCATTTATTACTACAGTGAAAAATCCTACCAAAAAAATCATATCCAAGCTTATAAACGAAGGTTCCGATAGATAAGTAAACAATCCAGAAAACACACAAGGAATGTTTCAATTCACCAGAAAACAAAATAGACAGTTAGCCATAAGATTAAATATATTTTCAACTATTAAATTGCAATTTGTCTGTCATGCATTTCTGGAGGTGTTGTCTATTTGTGCAACCCCTTTCCTAAGCAGTTTCACAATATACATAAAATATCATAATAACATAAGCATGTTCGCACTCTCTGACAACTCACTTCCAAAACTAAAACTGTGTGTAAGTCTAAATATGGAGGTAAAAATACATACATGAAACTATTCACCTATTTTATAATGGTTGGAAATTATAAATGCTCTAATTGTCAAAAATGGATAAATACATTGAGTAAATACGGAAAATTGCATTTATAAGAGCACCAGACACTAAGATTTAAGTAGTTCTACTTCATATCCTAGTTCTATTTATTAAAAATTTCATTGTCTAAAAAGTGGAGATAATTTGTAAAATGCTTATGGAAACAGTACATTTAGAAAACCAGTTTATAGAAGGATATCCCCTCCTCCTTCTTGCTCCTAAACTAGAATCTGTTCTTTTGGGTAAGCATGGAATACTTGAATTTTTGTTTTTACCTTAGGACATCTAAAACAGAAAAGTTAGGGGCCAAGATTTATCTAGAGCCTATGTGACAGGTACTGGGCTAGGCACTTTCATTCTTGTTTTTGACTTATTTTATTTCATGGTGCTGCTGCTGCTGCTAAGTTGCTTCAGTTGTGTCCAACTCTGTGCGAACCCATAGTCTGTAGCCTACCAGGGTCCTCCATCCATGGGATTTTCCAGGCAAGAGTACTGGAGTGGGTTGTCATTTCCTTCTCCAGGGGATCTTCCTGACCCAGGGATTGAACCCGCATTGTAGGCAGACGCTTTACTGTCTGAGCCACCAGGGAAGCCCCAGCATAACCTATATGCTACCCTAAATACAAGTGGAAAATGATGCTCTTGATGAAAGCTTCTTTTAGTCTTTTCCACAGAAACCAGTGCACACGCTGACATTTGGGCGACAGGTAGATGACATCTGAAATCATTGGAAAGCATTTCCTTGCCTAATTTATCCCATTTTGGTTGATTGTTATCATGGAAGAGCAGATTCTGGAAGGAAGTCAACACTGCAGAATCTGACTCCTCCATGCCTTCTCTACTACTTCCTTTCATCCAGTTTTTGCATTCCTCTCTGCCCATCAGGATGACTTGAGGAGTGTTTTATATAAGTGCCTTCCCCTCCCTCCCCAGCCTGGAGAGGTTCTGATTTCTTTAGTCTGGCATAGGCTGTGGCTACTATACTTTTATTTATTTATTTATTTATTTATTTCTGAAGCTTCACAAGTTATTCTAACTGCAACCACATGGCAGTTAGCTTTGCTTCAAGACTCTTGAGAAAACTGACGAGAAAAAATTTTTCTTTTTCCTGTTAGTGAATGTTGAAAATATGTGGCTTCTTTCCTCCTTTTATTCCTAATGAGGTGAGTAAAAGATAGACAGTAATTAGCTTGTTTCTACATTTCTGCTCACCAAGGCACTCCAGACTCAGAAGATTCATGACAGACTTTTTTTCTCTTTTGAAGTATCATACATCATTTTTCTATTCCCTTCTCAATGAGATAAATTCTACACTCCATGACACACTTTCCCCCATTCTTGTCAGATGTTTTAGCCTGAAACATTTTCTTTTGTTCTTCTGTCTTCATAGGCATTTCAGTATTAGCCCATCCTCTTCTAGAAGGAAGTGAAAATGTTTTGAATTGTAATTTCCTCTCAGATATGCGATGGTCCCATTTAATGATGCAAACCATTTTCATTTGTGACAATTTACCTACAGGCTTTTGCTTATTTGTAGATAAAAGATATTTGATGTTTCTAATATAATATTTTGAGCATACTTTTTTAGCCATTTAGCACATGAACTAAATAAGCAAGTCATATCTGACTGACTTAGAATATACTATACTGCTTTGCACTAAACATATTTTATGATCTTGGGGCCTAAACACACTAAAAAGTCCTTTTCATTGTCCTGGAACAGAAGAAGTCCCTCCCCATTCCCACTGAAGAAAAGCTATTTGGTCAGATATTTGGTGAGTGCTACAATGTGCTAAAGTCATGTTAGATGGAATGGATAGAGTTGAAAGAGCACCTACTTTTATGGTGCTTGAACTTTAGTATGTCTTTAGGTTAAGTTCCTGGAAGTGGGATTATATATAAAGAATTGACTATGAACAGTTAAAATAATTTCCTTCAGACAGATATATAATGAAAATATAAAACTTAATTATAAAATTAATTAAAACCTTCATTTTAGATTGTAAGTTATAGGTATCAGCTATTCATGGCATAACTTTTTTAAAAAAACTTTTCTGATGTCTGGAAAATTTAATAATGCAATGTTGTTTTCTTTTTCCCTGACATTTTAGGGAAAGAAAAACATATCCATCAAAATGAAGATTAGTGTTTAAATTAAACAAAATCTAAAGGTGAATTTCAGTCTAGGAAAGCTTGTCTAGCTCATGTAGTAAATAAAATATATATCCAGGTCACAGGAAAAACATTAGTGCTCCATTAGAAAAGGAACCAAAGAAAATAAGTCAAAAGTGTAAAATGAACAATGAGTAAATGAACAGGAGCAACCTTAACAATACTTAAATATATGCAAATTAAAAAGGAATTTCTTTTAGGGTTTTTTCACTGGGGAAATACTTAAGGAAAAGAAGAATTAGTAAGGCTTTGGTGTTGAATACAATGGGATTCTTCTTGGATAGGAGGGAGGGTGATGGAGTTTGAATTAGCAACATTTCTGGAAAGCATTTGGAAAAGATATATATCATGAGATTTAGAAACCTTTATTCCCTTTAACCCTGTAATTCCACTTCTAGAAATGGCTTCTTACAAAATAATTAAAAATACAATCCAAAAATCTACATAGAAGACTGTTTTAAAACTCCTTATAACAGCAAAACAGAAGAAACTAAATGTCCAATAATACAAGAATATTTAAACAAACAATACAACTATTTTAAAAGATATAAAAAGCAATTAGTAAGCATTTTAAAGAAAATTTGAACTACTGTATAAATGTGCATAACATAATAGGTGAAAAACACTGTATAAAAACCATGCCAATTAAAGAAAGAAAACATGTTTATTTCTAGGGAAAATGTCAATATGTATTTAAAAACAGAAACTATGACTTTCATTAGATGATTTTAAATTTAGTCTTGATAATTTTTTTGGTCAATAAGCATTCATTCAGTTCAGTTCAGTCGCTTAGTCGTGTCCAACTCTTTGCAACCCCATGGACTGCAGCACACCAGGCCTCCCTGTCCATCACCAACTCCCAGAGCTTACTCAAACTCATGTCCATTGAGTCGGTGATGCCGTCCAACCATCTCATCCTCTGTCGTCCCCTTCTCCTTCCGCCTTCAGTCTTTCCCAGCATCAGGGTCTTTTCTAGGGAGTCAGTTCTAAGCATCAGGTGGCCAAAGTATTGGAGTTTCATTATGGAGAGCATTCATTATGTTGAAAAAAAAAAAATACTATTTTCAGTAAACACACAGGTAAACAATGAACTGAAAGAGAACAGATTCTATAGTATTTAACAGATATAAGTTACCACTGCATATTTAATACTTGTTTAATAAAGTACACGAGCATTTAAGAATGCTACTCTTCTGCACAACTGAGGGGGGATGAGGAGAGGTGAGAAGTCCCCACCACTTCTGAGATACAGGGTGGAAATCACAGATCTGTAATGTGGACCCAGCCAACAGATGCACTCAGGTGGCCTCGTGAAAATGAGGGGTCTTCTCTCTGCTGATGCAGAGAAGAACCATGGTCTAAACAAGAGCCCTTGCCCCGACCCATGCACCTCTCATGCTTTCTGTATTTTGCTGCAGTTCTAGAGTCGGGATGAATAACTAGGCTATGTACATTTGCCTGCAAATTAGATACTGTGACCCACCCCCTACCCTGCATCTTTTTAAAGGAACAAATTCTCCTACGTTTTAGGTGACTTCCTCATGCCCACCAGTCCGTTAGTGTCAAAGTTAGGAGTTGAGCTATAAGACTCGCCTATTTTTATACTATGCCAGTTTATCTGCAAGATTATTTTCTCAGTCAGGGAGAAATCATTTAGAAAATGAATGTATTATTCTGTAGTTTACATTTCTCAATGTATGTGTGTTTTAAATAATGAACATGATTATAATCAAAGAAAAATATTGAGAAGAATACTATTACGTTATTCTCTGAAATGTGCTTTTATCCATTTAAGGAAGTGCTGTTAACAGTTTAGAGGAAGTTTCATCTGCTTTCCTAATGGTAAAATTATCTGGTGGAGCAAGGATAGGGATGAAAAGAGCTTATTAAACAGATTCTCAGGTCACTGCTCTTGGGATTCTCCTTCCTTCAGAAGATCTGACAGAGCTCTGGAAGGTATCATTTTCATAAGGACCTCAAATGATTCTCACACATAGGCGCCATAGGGCAAATATGTTTCTAGGCCAATTGATTTAAAACTGTAAGGTGCATGTGTATCTCCTAGTAGCTTAAAAGTAAAGCTTCTACTCCAGCAAATGTAGAGTGGAGCCTAGGATGTGCATACCACATATGTTTTTCAGGTAATTCCCATGTGGTTGGTCTATAGAACCCTTTCTCAGAAACCTGCTTTATTTTAATTTTTATATAAGTATCTGCTATAGATGGTATTGAGGGAAACATACCAGGTCCCTCAGTCACTCAGTTGCATCTGACTTTTTGTGACCCCATGGACTGCAACACACCAGGCTTCCCTGTCTATCACCAGCTCCTGGAGCTTGCTCATGTCCATCGAGTCAGTGATGTCATCCAACCATCTCATCCTCTGTTGTCCCCTTCTCCTTTTGTCTTCCATCTTTCCCAGCATCAGGGTCTTTTCAAATGAGTCATTTATTCACATCAGGTGGTCAAAGTATTGGAGTTTCAGCTTCAGCATCAGTCTTTCCAATGAATATTCAGGACTGATTTCCTTTAGGATTGGCTGGTTGGATCTCCTTGAAGTCCAAGAGACTCTCAAGAGTCCTCTGCAACACCACAGTTCAAAAACATCACTTCTTCGGCACTCAGCTTTCTTTATAGTCCAACTCTCACATCTGTACATGACTACTGGTAAAACCATAACTTTGAGTAGATGGACCTTTGTTGGCAAAGTAATGCCTCTGTTTTTAATATTAATGCTGTCTAGGTTGGTCATAGCTTTTCTTTCAAGGAGCAAGCATCTTTTAATTTCATGGTTGCAGTCACCATCTACAGTGATTTTGGAGCCCAAGAAAATAAAGTCTCTCACTGTTTCTATTGTTTCCCCATTTATTTGCCATGAAGTGATGGGACCGGATGCCATGGTCTTAGTTTTCTGAATGTTGAGTTTTAAGCCAACTTTTTTCATTTTCCTCTTTCACTTTCATCAAGAGGCTCTTCAGTTCTTCTTTGCTTTCTGCCATAAGGGGGTGTCATCTGCGTATCTGACGTACAGAACGTTCTCCATGTACATGTAGGCATGCAGGTAAATACATGGTTTTGTAGGCAATATTCTCAATCAGTCCTTCAAAGTCAGCTCAAAGAGGAACTTCTCATAGAAAGCAAGAAATTTCTATGCTTCAAATTATTGCACTGTATTTTGATATTATGAGAAAAATTCTCTAAGCTTATGAATCACCTCATTCATTCTTTTTTTTTAATTTTATTTTATTTTTAAACTTTACAATGTTGTATTAGTTTTGCCAAATGTCGAAATGAATCCGCCACAGGTATACCTGCGTTCCCCATCCCGAACCCTCCTCCCTCCTCCCTCCCCATCATTCATTCTTAATTCATTTACTAAATAATTACATATTTTTTTAGTTGAAGTATATTAGTAGTAGTAGTGAAAGTTGCTTAGTCATGTCTGACTCTTTGCAACTCCATGGACTCTACAGTCCATGAAATTTTCCAGGCTAGAATAATGAAGTGGGTAGCCTTTCCCTTCTCCAATGGATTTTCCCAACCCAGGAATCAAACCCAGGTCTCCCACATTGCAGGTGGATTCTTTACCAGCTGAGCTGCAGAGGAAGACCAAAAATACTGGATTGGGTAGTCTATCCTTTCTCCAGTGGATCTTCCTGACCCGTAAATTGAACCAGGGTCTCCTGCATTGCAGGTGGATTCTTTACCAACTGAGCTATCAGTTTAGTTAGTTTAAAATGTGTCGTGCTGTGCTTAGTCACTCAGTCGTGTCTGATTCTTTGTGACCCCATGGACTGTAGCCTGCCAGGCTCCTCTGTCCATGGGGATACTCCAGGCAAGAATACTGGAGTGGGGTGCCTTAAAATGTGTTAGTTTCTATTGTACAGTAAAGTGTTTTGGTATATAGATATATTGTTTTGTATATTCTTTTCTATTATGGTCTCTCTGTCACAGATTATTGACTGTGTTTCCCTGTGCTATGCAGTAGGAACTTATCACTTATCCATTCTATGTATAATACTTTATATTTGCTAGCACCAAACTCCCAGTCCACCCTTCCCTCGCCTCACCTCCACCTTGGAGACCACAAGTCTGTTCTCTAGGTCTGTAAGTCCACTTCTGTACTAAACAACTTTTAAGACTGAAACTCTGAAAAAACATTCACCAAACTGGACCTGTAGTGATTTCACTCTGTAGTAATAGCCAGTATCACTGTTTATGAAGGATAATAATGGTTTATCCTGACCTCTGCTGAGAGGCTAAAAAAACTGCTTATCTTTATAATATTCACTGTGTATAATGACCTTGATCATATAAATAGATACAGATAATTAGCCATGACTATATTAATTAATCTTTCTAAGAGATATGAGCTTTAGCATATACAACTGTGGACTAGAAAAGATGCATGTTGATTTTAACTGAATGAGTGAAATAAGTATTTGTGAAGGGGAGAAATATTTGAAAGCAAAAAAGTATTCTGTATGCTAAGGAGTAGCTTTATTTAGTAGTCCAAATATTGGGAGGTGTGTGTGCTTGTGCTTGTGTGTGTATGCACTTGTGGACATGCGTGTAAGGGCAAGGGCGAGAAAGAGATTAGACAATTTAAGATTTCATTATAAAGCATTTTGTATATCAGAGGTTAATCATTATCTACTATTTTATTCAAAGTTTTGCTGAATAACTAATGAAAACGTAGTAACTTGGTTAGAAATATCTTTAACATAAATAAAATGAAACGGTTAAATAACAAGAATGTCATAAATATTATTTTGGCATTAAGGAATGTGAATCTTCAAATGAAAGGAGAGGGAGATTTGCTGGACTTGGGTTTTATCTTTTTAATTTCAGCCTTTAGACAGTTGCCATGAGGACTCATGTCTCTAATTCAGATGTGCTAGGAGGTCACAGTGTAAATCTCTGCCCCCACAAAACAAGAGGGAAGACAAGAGGTCTGCATAACATTCCATTTGGTAAGATGGGTGTATTCAGATTGGAATTGGACTGCTCAACAGTCTAAATCAACGCACGTTTATGCTTGCTTCTGAGACATAATCAGATAAATGGTAGGTGATGACCACAGGGAGGAAAGAGGAAAGTTATTCAGAAAATAATGTTTACAAATTTAAAATTTCTAGGGTGAGAATATAAAATATCTACCCAAATCTCTGCCTTACTGGTTTAGCATAAAAACTTACTTATCTATCAGTCAAGACAACATATGTGAAAATGTCAGAAACTGACATGTCCAAAAAGCTTTTGTGACTTGTAAAGATACTATTTGCTGTCCAAAATCTACACTAAGCAAATTAAAATAACTAAGCCTTATTTCAATATAAGACTTCCAAGTGGCCATAGGGCTTCCCAGGTGGCACAGTGGCAAATAACCTGCCTGCCAGTTCAGGAGATACAAGAGATGTGGGTTTGATCCCTGGGTTGGGAAGATCCCCTGGAGTAGGGAACGGCAACCCACTCCAGTATTCTTGCCTGGAAAATCCCACGGACAGAGGAGCCTGGCAGATGACAGTCCATGGGTTTGCAAAGAATCGGACATGGCTGAGTGCACACGCATGCACATGGTCATAATGAATTATACAGGGCTTATGAGGCTTTTAGGCAATGCAAACACAACTGTTTTCAGTGCTTATTTCTGAACCACTATTTTTGTGTTTATTTACCCAGCATAGATGTTATGGTTCATTGAGAACCAAATGGCTTGTGTAGGTAGGCATGTTCTCATGGTCAAAACAGCTCATGCGGAAATATGTGTGTTCGCTCCACTGAAGTTCTCACCCTAGGAATAATAATAGATAGGAATATAGTTTAATTCAGCACATATTGGATGCCTATAATACATTAATGTGAGAGATATTAGGAGTAGATGTAGATTCTGATCTCATTTGAAGTGAGGAATCAGGCAGAGTAATGCTTTAAATTGTGTAATTGAAGGGGAATATTCTGTCCAGCAAAACAGTAGCCTTAATTCTTAGAGCCAGGTCCTTATATTATTAAGAGAATCCTTTCTCAGGTCAAGTTGACAGATCTGAGCAGGAATGAAATTCTCCTAGAGCATATATATTTATAGAATTGGCAGGCATGGATGGTCAGAAGACTTGGACTTCTAACTGCAGGCAGTGGTAGAAATTGAGAATGTTTTCTTGTTATTACTGATTTCATAAGAGTTCCAGCTCCTTTTCATTCTTACTGAGATTCTTCAGCAGCTTAGAAGGCTGTTGAAAGAAAGAAAGAAAGCAGAGATGATGAGAAGAACAGGAATTTTATTATTGACAGTTAGAATCTCCTAGATGAATCCTACAATTTCTCCAAAGCAAGAGTTGACAGGAAGGAAATATATTTTCTGCATAGCATCAAAATTCACTTGATATTTTAGTGGATCCTCAAAGTAAGCCTGAACACAGATGATCAATGGACATGCCTCTGTGGCACTATTTGAACTGATGGGGGCATCTCTTGAACTCGATTTTCCAAAGGTACCATATGCCTATACTGTTTTTTGTTTGTGAAATGTGAAAGTTGCTCAGCTGTGTCCGACTCTTTGCGACCCCATGGACTGTAGCTTGCCAGGCTCTTCTGTCCATGAATTCTCTAGGCAACAGTACTGGAGTGAGTAGCTGTTCCTTTCTCCAAGGTATCTTCCCAACCCAGGGTTCAAACCCAGGTCTCCCACATTGCAGGCAGATTCTTTACCATCTGAGCCACCAATACCATTTTTGTTTAACACTCTTTAATTGGTTGCCTTCACAAAATACTCAGCAACTTTACTCTTTCCATGCAGATGAAATTAGTTCCTTCAAACAGAGAGTGGGGTCAATATGAATGCTTTCTGGGGTGAGTCTGGGCTAAGTTTAAATAGTTTCTTTAACATTGTAGTCAGCTCACTCTGCTGTTACAAAATAGCATGAACCGGGTGGCCTGAACAATAGACATGTGTTTCTCACAGTTCTGGAAGCTGAGATGTATAAGATCAAGGTGCAGTCCGATTTAGAGACCTTTCCTGGCTTGCAGATGGTCACTTTCTCCCTGTGTCCTAATATAGTGCACAGAGAAAGAGAGGAATCAAGTTCTCTGGTGTCCCTCCTTATAAAAGAACTGATCCCATCATGAAGGCCTCACCCTCATGACCTCCTTTAA
The DNA here is from genome assembly GCF_003369695.1 of Bos indicus x Bos taurus. Lineage (NCBI taxonomy): Eukaryota > Metazoa > Chordata > Mammalia > Artiodactyla > Bovidae > Bos > Bos indicus x Bos taurus. Next base: position 62,110,415 of record NC_040076.1, on the reverse strand, counting down.
ACTCAGTACCTCTCAAAGGTCCCACATTACATCATAATGGGGCTTTGGGCTTCAGCAGGTGAATTAAGGAGAACATAATTCAATCCATAGCAGATAACTAAAACAGAGTTGTTATTTTAGAGAACAATACAAGTATTTTCATCAGTATAAAATTAGGACCTGAAGATTAAAATAATTGTACTCAGTTGTATCCTCCAAGATTTATTTATTTCCTGAAACTTTAGCTGTTTCATTAGCACTTTATCTTTTTTTGATTTAGACCCTGAGATGAGTATTGGACTGTTTTACAATTTCCTTTTACATAATGATTAAGGAAACACCCTGTGTAAGAAAGAATACACAATGTGAAGAATATTGTTCTGCTACTTGGAAAAACTCCATTCTACATAACCTAGTGGCTAAAATGATTATGTTGGAAGTCTGAAATCTAGGTGACTTCTATACCCCCTTTACTTTCTAGCAATTTATATCATCCATCTTTTCCTAAGCACATCTTTTCTCGGAAACCTTTAATGATACCTGCCAATTCTTCACTCTTCTAGGCTGAAATACTTATTTTAGTTTTACAACTCTAATACATTTTTTTCTTAAATCATTGTTGACGGTATAACCAAACTTGTTTGAATTCCTTCAGAAGTCTTGCTACTTTACATTTAAGAAGTTCTCCTTGGGTGGATTCCTCTAGCCCATTGTAATGTGCCTGTTAGGGGTGAGGATGTTCTAGGTCTGGGACCTAATTGCTGCTTTCCAATGCAAGCTTGCTTCAGTAATCCAAGAGAAAAGGTCAACTGAGATAGGTCTATCCTCAGTTCAATTCAATTCAGTCGCTCAGTCGTGTCCGACTCTTTGTGAACCCATGAATCGCAGCACGGCCAGGCCTTCCTGTCTATCACCAACTTCTGAAGTTCACTCAGACTCACGTCCATCGAGTCAGTGATGCCATCCAGCCATCTCATCCTCTGTCGTCCCCTTCTCCTCCTGCCCCCAATCCCTCCCAGCATCAGAGTCTTTTCCAATGAGTCAACTCTTCACACGAAGTGGCCAAAGTACTGGAGTTTCAGCTTCAGCATCATTTCTTCCAAAGAAATCCCAGGGCTGGTCTCCTTCAGAATGGACTGGTTGGATCTCTTTGCAGCCCAAGGGACTTTCAAGAGTCTTCTCCAACACCACAGTTCAAAAACATCAATTCTTTGGCTCTCAGCTTTCTTCACAGTCCTAAGAGCTCATAATTATTGGGTTGATCAAATGTTTGGGGTTTTCTGTAACATCTTTTAAAAAAACCCAACCAACTTTTGGCCAACACAATATAGGGAGGAAATTCCATTTACAGCAGCCCAAGTCCAAGTTTAATGTGCTTGGCTTCATCAAAATTTGTTTTGTCTTTTTCTTTTCCCCTCTCTCTATTTTTTTTTTTTTTTTTTTTTGAAGAGCTCATCTCCTGGAAACATCTATGAGCCATTAATCACTGCATTCTCATCATTCTTCTAATATCTGACCTATTTATACAGCTTGGAATTCTAGAACAGTTCATACTCTTTCCTGTAGAGCCTCCATACATGGCCTTCCCTTCTGTTTAGAATGGTGTTCCCAACTCCTCTTTATGGGATCCTTCAGAATATTTTAATTTCTGCTTGATGATTACAGCCTCCAGAAAGATCTTCCTTCACTGTCCTAGTCAGTTAATGGCTCTTTCCATTTTTCTCTATCTCGTGCGTGCATGCTAAGTTACTTTAGTCATGTCCGACTCTTTGCAACCCTATGGACTGTAGCCGGGTTCCTCTGTCCATGGGATTCTCCAGGCAAGAATACTGGCATGGGTTGCCATTTCCATCTGCAGAGGATCTTCCTGACCCAGGGATCAAAACCACATCTCTTTGTCTCCTGTGTTGGCAGGTGAGTTCTTTACCACTACCGCCACCCAGGAAGTCCTGTTCTCTATCTCAGGACCTTCTTATTATCCTGTGCCATACACACACTCATTATTACTCATTTTTAAATTTGTTTTGCATTTTCCTGTGTGGCTCTCCTGTTTCACTCCCCACTCCATGCTTGACACAGAGTAGCTGCTTTATATACTTTGTTCAGTAAACAAGTGAATGAATAAATAATTTCTGAACGTGCATCACTCTCACTAACCTATTTTGTCCCATCTAGCATTTAGCCTTAGAAGAATAAAATTAAAATTTGATGAATTGTAAATGTATATCATTTATTTCTTTACTTATTTTGACATCTTTTTGAGTTATAGTATAGGTAATAATAATCAGGATGAGGACTGACATTTATGGAGTGTTTTCTGTGTGTCATTGTGTGCTACATAGTTTATTTAATCTTCACTGTTTGTTTGTTTGTTTTTATTGAAAAAGAATAGACATGATGCTTTCAAAGCTTAAGCTTTCAGCATGTTCACTTCCACTGCCTCCTTCTAAGACCCGGGTTGGTGTTTCAGCTATGTACCTAAAGTACATTGTGTATATATACTTTTTCATAAAGAGACATCCTTCCCACAATTACATGATTACATAATTCAGGCCCTATAATACCTGACTTTTTTTTCTGGAAACTTGGAAATATGCTTAAAATTCCTATTTTACAAATGAAGAAACTGAACCATAATTCAAGTTAAAAAGAACTAGAAACAGATGGAAAGGGGTTGTGAACCCTGACCATATGTAAGTCTAGAACTTATGCTTTTAACCATGATCCCAAATGGAAGCCAGCAAGTAAAAAACACACTATTGAAATATTGGGACTACGAATACATGACTGGTGTTTCTACTAAAAAAAAAAAAAAAAAAAAGGCTTAGTTCTAGAGTGAATTTTAATCATAGAATCACAGGTTGGTGTTCCCACATTTGACAGCCCTCTATTGGTTTCAGGTTCCTTGAACCTTCTGCTCAGAATCCTGGTAGGCAGCATTCCCAATTGCCCCCGTTTCATTTCACACCATGTCAGCTCCTCTGTGACTTTCCTAAGCTCTTGAAAAGGGCATATGCCCTTGCTTACTACTGTGTTGTTCTTCCATCTCATCAAAGCATTATAAATCAAGGCAACTATATCATATACCAGTGTTCTGTTGTGTAGCAGCCTTTATGATTTGACCATCAGATTGCATTGTAAGAAGGAACAAAAACAAGAAACAAAAACAAACAAATGAAAACTTTTATCACAAGCTGTCCTCCAGAATATGTTTTATTCTTAAAAAAAAAAAAAAAATTGGAGTGTAGTTGATTTACAACATAGCAAAGTTGCCAGCAGTAACACAAAGATAATAATACCCACATCCATCTACCTCATCAGTTGCTTTTAGATAAATGGCATGTAATACAGATCCAAGAATCATTATATCACCAGTAAGTGGTTGAAAGCTCTTTAGAAATATCAGCATCTTTCTCAAGATAGTAGATACTGGCTATAGTCAATGAGCTTATCTGGGTAGCCCAGCTGATTTTGAAAATTGTGTTAGAGAAAGTTAAAAGAAAACTCAGTATGGTCAGTTTAGATTAATAAAGATCCTTATATTTTTTCATGAAAATTAATGTATCAGAATCAAATATGGTAACCCCAAAATAAATCTCTATTAAAAATGCTGATGCTAATCATAAAAGGTAAGCAAGAATCTGTATGTAGTATGCTCACTTCCCAGCCTCATTTCTATAAAAGGCACTCAGAGGTTCATTCCTTCATTTATTTATTCATCCAACATATATTATTTAAGAGCCAGTATTATGTGCCAGACTTCTCTTATATCCCAGGTACATAGAGGCAAACAAAATGAGCCATGATCTCTTCCATCATGAAAATTATAGCCTAAGAGGAAAACAGACATTAATCAAATAATCACATTAATGAATTCATTATTTCAAATGGAGTTAAGTGCTTTGAAGGGGAGGAGTGTGGTACTATAAGAATTGCTAGCAAAATATAATAGCTGAAGGGGTCAGGGAAGGTTTGCCTGAGTAAAGACGAAAATCCTAAACAACAGAACTTGACTAGGAGAAGGAGCTGTGGGGCACATTCTCAGGAGAGGAAACAGCTTGGAGAGTGTGGCACATTTCTGCTCTGGGCAGATGTCTGGTGTGCATGACATGCCAACCTCCTTAACCTCCAGAGTTTTCAATCTTTATCAAAAAAGTAATGGGCAAGCTACTGAATGGTTTAAGGGTGTGGTGATAGGGTAAAGGAGTCATCATTTCATTTGTGATTAAAAATATCTCTTTAGGCACTTCCCTGGTCGTCCAGTGGTTAAGAATCTGCCTAGCAATGCAGGGGACACAAGTTTAATCCCTGGTGGGGGAACTAAGATCCCATGTGCCACAGAGCTACTAAGCCTGCAAGCCACAACTAGAGAGTCCATGCACCACAACAAAAGATCCTCCATGGGGCACAGAGATCCCGAGTGCTTCAAATAAGACCCCATGCAGCTAAAATAAAGAAATTGAAAAATTATGGCACTGCAAGCAGATGAAAGAAAGTGGTAATAGGGACATTGCTCTGCTTTAGAAAAAATATGCCAAGCCATGTGAAAAACAAACATCTCTGATTTGGCATACAAAAAGAATTAGGAAGGACTGGAGTGGCTCTTGAGAGTCCCTTGACTGCAAGGAGATCCAACCAGTCCATTCTGAAAGAGATCAGCCCTGGGATTTCTTTGGAAGAAATGATGCTAAAGCTGAAACTCCAGTACTTTGGCCACCTCATGCGAAGAGTTGACTCATTGGAAAAGACTCTGATGCTGGGAGGGATTGGGGGCAGGAGGAGAAGGGGACGACAGAGGATGAGATGGCTGGATGGCATCACTGACTCAGTGGACATGAGTCTGAGTGAATTCTGGGAGTTGGTTATGGACAGGGAGGCCTGGCGTGCTGCGATTCATGGAGTTGCAAAGAGCCGGACACGACCGAGCGAATGAACTAAACTGAACTGGAGTGGCTAAAATGAAACCAAGTAAAAGATTATTATAGGCAGAGACAACAGTAACTTGGACTGAAGTGTTGTCAGATCATATGGAGATTCAAGGATTACCTGTGACGTGGTGCTGAATGAGACATGGAGAATGAGTAGAAGAGAAGGGTCATGGACGCCCTCAAGCCATCAAGGATCTGAACTCTGCTGAGACACTTACATAATACTATTGTACAAAGAGGAAACATTCTCCACTTCCCTTCTCCACTTTATTGATTTCTGAAGATGAGAATGCCTTCTCTGTGCTAATATTTACGCTATTTGAATGAATAAGATCCCTGCCCTGAGGAACTCACAGTTCCATTGACTCATCTCATTTTTAAAGTAGTCAAATCACATTTATGCTCTGAGGAAGGTGGACAGAATTTTGTTTTGCATGCACAAGCAGCTGTTTCTTCTACTAGTGGAACACTTCATGATCCGAGTAAGCCTCGTATCAGTTCTGCTGTTTACCAGAAGAATTGAAAACGTTCTGGTTTTATGGGAAACTCAGCTACCATTGTTGTCTTGGGAAAAGTGCCCAAATTCTGTGGATTATTTCATGAAAAGGCATAGTTGAATATGAAAAATGATTATGAGGTGTTATGTGTCTGCTCTCAGATTCAGGCCCAAGCAGTATTAAGACACCCACAAAGCAATAGGACTTCTTTATCCGTAGACCTGATAAGGAAGCAAATTCCTATTTAGGTCTGAAAAGTCAGGTTTTCCTCTTTGGTTTTGATTATTTCTAGAAACATACATAAGTGTATTTATTGGGGTATTTTCATGCTCTGCTCTTCTTTTCTAGTTATTTTGCTGAGAACTAAAGATATATAGTTGGGCATTTTTACTGAACAATTTCTAGACAAGAGGAATATCCAGTGCTGAGATCCAGCATGAAGTTACTATACTAAGGACAAACTAACCATGAACTACCAGTAACAGTAAACCACATTGCCAGGGCAGAATGTATTGCATCTTTCCTTAAGAATTACAAATGCTTTTTATAAGAACCAGAAAGGATATTTTTATCTACATACTTGGACACGCTTGGTGACTTTAGAAGATGGCTATATGTGGTCCACAAAAACACAGGTGGAATGTGCAGAAATATATATGAACTGTCATTATCTGTTTTGCTTTTTCATCATGTATTAATTTTTTAAATTTGGCAAACCTAATCTACAATTGTAAATGGAAATGGTATGATTCCAGATATCTTTTCATTCATTAATATCTGAAATTATTTTTAATGTTTTTCAGGAGAGGAGATTTAAGAAAGGAACTCAAAATAGGCTTCTGTTCTCAAAAAGTTACATTAAGAGTCTAAAAGAAAATCAATTAGATAGCAGTTAGGTAAATATTAAGGACAAATTTCATTTGTCTTGTGGGCCCAGAAATAAAACTTTGTCAGGAATAAAAATAAATGACCCAAATTTCCAGGAACTAAGTTGTTGTTTTTTTTTTTCCTGTGTGCACCAAGGTTTCTTTTCTTAAATATTTAAAAATTAAGCATGCATTCACCATGGTGGGAGTTAATTGAGCCAGTATAAGCTTAAATTTTAAGGAATATCCCTCAGTAACTAACTATTCATAGCAGTATCATAATATCCAAGTAATTAATAACTGTTGGCCCTTGCTAACTTACCTATCAGAAATGGATAATGAAATCTGTTTAGACTGAACACCATTTCTAACAAGATACTTCCATAATGCTGTATGCATAACAATTATCTTTTATTTAAATATCTGTACAATAACAAATATCCCCAGTTAAATTAGACTTTTGTTTTGCTAAATGTCATTTTGATTACATCCTGGAATTCTGTTTAACCTGTTTTAATCTGTTGGCATTCCTTTCTTTAAAAACAAAACTGCCTGTGTTTTTTTGTAGCTACCAAAACTTTTGGTATAAGATGGTCAGGGCTGAATATTTAATATCTTTAAATAACCACTTCTATTAGTGAAATATGTATTAATTTTCTTGCTTAGGATTATTGATATAATCAGATGTTCCAATGTGTAAGGTGTGCCTATCACTACAAAATTAGAACAAAGTTTGTATCTCCAAAAATAAATGACCTAATAATTAAAATAGTTCAACATTTCTGAGAGTAGATGGTTAATACTGAAACACTTCATCACAATACTGACAGTTAATAATAAAAATAATTTCCAAAGAGGAAAAAAAATTTAACTTAAATGAAAAACAAAAAGGCTGAGTATGAGATAGCAAATGACCTATTTACTTTATTTTTATTTAGTTCAAAATAAAAATTCCAGGAACGAAGCTGTGATGCTCTACTTTATATGAGGTTAAAATTTCCTTCTGAATATTTCATCATACTCCTTTCTCTGTCTTCTACTTGTATTCAAATTAAAAATAATGTTAATAATAAATTATTAGCATTGGCTCTGATAAGAAAATTATACAATTATCTTTGCCTCCAAGCAATTTATGAAATCATGAAGTAGATTGTACTTGTCAACAGAATAAAATGGTCATTTAATGTTTTGTTGTCTAAGTTTGGAGAAGGAAAATACTTCCTAATTCTTAACATGCTTGAAAATCTAGTGAAAACCAAATAAAGTAGTATAACCAATTTGCCATTGAATAGACTGAAAAGGAGAAATTAGTTTGTATTTGGAAATAAGCTTATTGTTGAAAATCCAGAACAATATATTTTTATCATTTAATTATGATTTTAAATTTTAAGTTTGTTTTGTTTGGCTTGGTTTTCCTTGTAAGACTCAAAATGAAATATCTGAGATATTTAGTTTTTTTTGTTTGCTAGCTTTGTTTTTTTCTTGGTGTTTTCAACTTAGTGGCTCCTGCATCTTCATAGTTTTTAGAATGCTATTTACTTTAGGTATTTGGTGCAATACAAACTAGTAAATTTCTGATTTCCTGAATCAAATTGTGTGTGCAGTTGGTATATAGAGAACATGTCTAATTAGCTATATGTCTTTAGTTTTTATTTTTAGTTGGACAAATACTGTTTAAACCATATTTTTAAACCACATTAAAACCACATGTTTAAACCACATTTTTTGTTTAATATTGAAAAAAGGAGAGGAGAGAACTCTAAAATCTAATTGAAGTATTAGTCATTCAGTGGTGTCCAACTTTTTGCGACCCCATGGACTGTAGCCCACCAGGCTCCTCTGTCCATGGGATTCTCTAGGCAAAAATATTGGAGTGGGTTGCCATTTCCTCCTCTTAAATGTGGATAAGTCAGACCCTATGCTTTTATTATTAATAAGTCATTTATTAGTAATCAGTGAGTCGCTATCAGTTCAGTCACTCAGTCATGTCCTACTCTTTGCAACCCCATGGACTGCTAAGTTATTAAATATTTCAAATTAAAACTTATTGAGATGGTAAAATGCTACATGTTCATTGCATCAGAATAGATCCATTATACATTGTGATTTTGCAAAGTTTCTCAATAACTAATAACTTAATCCTTTTATAAGAATTGAGAAGATATTTATAGCAATTTTAAGCAACTGTTTTGTTCTTACCTATAAAACAAAGGTCAAATTAACCTAAGAACTTTTTTGAACTAGAAAAACTGGTTTAGGAAGCTTCACTGAGGCCTTCTCCTCAGTGGGCCTTTCAGATGCTGCTGGCTAAGTCGCTTCAGTCCTGTCCGACTCTGTGCGACCCCATAGACGGCAGCCCACCAGGCTCCCCCGTCCCTGGGATTCTCCAGGCAAGAACACTGGAGTGGGTTGCCATTTCCTTCTCCAATGCATGTAAGTGAAAAATGAAAATGAAGTCACTCAGTCGTGTCCGACTCTAGCGACCCCGTGGACTGCAGCCTACCAGGCTCCTCTGTCCATGGGATTTTCTAGGCAAAAGTACTGGAGTGGGGTGCCATTGTCTTCTCCGTTTCAGATGCTAATAAGAGCAATTAAGAATATCAACAACAACAACAAAAAAAAACTAGAAAAAAAAAAGTCTAGCTATTATTTCAATGAGGTAAAAATTTTTTTTCTTTTAAAAAAGGAGTTACATTAAATGAATTTTTAAAAAATATTTGAATGGGATGGTTATCTAAATGGTTATTTCAGTTCAGTTCAGTTCACTCGCTTAGTTGTGTCCGACTCTTTGTGACCCCATGAATTGCAGCACGCCAGGCTTCCCTGTCCATCACCGACTTCCAAGAGTTCACTCACACTCAAGTCCATCGAGTCAGGAATGCCATCTAGCCATCTCATCCTCTGCTGTCCCCTTCTCCTCCTGCCCCCAATCCCTCCAAGCATCAGGGTCTTTTCCAATGAGTCAACTCTTCGCATGAGGTGGCCAAAGTATTGGAGTTTCAGCTTTAGCATCAGTCCCTCCAGTGAACACCCAGGACTGATCTCCTTTAGAATAGACTGGTTAGATCTCCTTGCAGTCCAGGGTTATTTAGAATGGGATAAATAAAATGGACATTTATGTGATTAAAACAAGATTTGATATACTACACTGTGTAAAGTTGGTTTTCCTGGTGGCTCAGACTGTAAAGAATCTGCCTGCCAATGCAGGAGACCCAAGTTTGATCCTTGGGTCAGAAAGATCCCCTGGAGAAGGGAAGGGCAACCCACTCCAGTGTTCTTGCCTGGAGAATCCCATGGACAGAGGACCTGGCAGGCTACAGTTCATGGGGTCACAAAGAGCTGGACATGATTGAGCAACTAGCACAATGGTCCCTAAATATACTTTCTTATACACATCACTGAAAAGGAAAATAAGGAAATCAAGCAAACAAAAATCCTGGGAAACTAATCTGAGAGAATCTGTATTAAAATAGGAAAATTTAACACAAACACAGAAATAAAATTGAAGTCAAATCTCAGTGCTGTCGAATGTTTTTAAATGAAGAACTATTTTTAATCCCAGAAAAATAGTCTACCTATTGTGAACCTGTTTTAATATAAATTAAAATAGTCAATATTAGGGAGGTTATAATAACTGTTTTGAGGGTTTTTTTTAATATATATATTACTGATGAGAACAAACTTCATTTAGTAAGTAAGGAATTGGTGGAAAGATGTTTAGATAATAAATATAAGGGAACTGATTCTTTCATTTTGCCTGCTGTTATACCCTTTTGAACCCTCACATTTCACACTTAAACTACTCTCAGAACTTTGGGGAATAGACACAAAGGACGCATCTGCCCGTAGACTGTATTTAGGTCCTCAGGGGACACAGCACAGGCCTGGCCAAGCAGTCTTCTTCTTAGACCATATACCTAAGACACCCAACTTGTGCATGGTGCAGGAGTTCATTCTTTGGCCACCTATTTATCAAGTACCTTGGCAGTCATCTTTAACTCAGAATTTTCTCTATTTTCCACCAAACTGATGCACATTTTTAACAAAATCAGAACTCAATATTGTCTAAATTGATCCCTTAGGAATTAGCTATATTTAGTAGATAATGTTCTCATTTGTCTGTTAAAAACCATACCTTTGACACATCCAAAGATTCATTCAAGAGAAGGATGAACTATGTGTAGATATTGAAAATCCATTGCTAGGCAACTATCCTAGAACAGCAAGTTTATTTATTCTTGCTAATTATTTTAAATTTTCTAAACCTCCAAATATTAATAAACACGTGAAAAGATGCTCAACATCACTTATTATCAGAGAAATGCAAATCAAAACCACTATGAGGTACCATTTCACACCAGTCAGAATGGCTGCGATCCAAAAGTCTACAATCAATAAATGCTGGAGAGGATGTGGAGAAAAGGGAACCCTCTTACATTGTTGGTAGGAATGCAAACTAGTACAGCCACTATGGAGAACAGTGTGGAGATTCCTTAAAAAACTGGAAATAGAGCTGCCTTATGACCCAGCAATCCCACTGCTGGGCATAAACACTGAGGAAACCAGAATTGAAAGAGACACGCGTACTCCAATGTTCATTGCAGCACTGTTTATAATAGCCAGGACATGGAAGCAACCTAGATGTCCATCAGCAGATGAATGGATAAGAAAGCTGTGGTATATTACAAAATGGAGTATTATTCAGCCATTAAAAAGAATACATTTGAATCAGTTCTAATGAGGTAGATGAAACTGGAGCCTATTATACAGAGTGAAGTAAGCCAGAAAGAAAACACCAATACAGTATCAGATCAGATCAGGTGAGTCACTCAGTCGTGTCCGAGTCTTTGTGACCCCATGAATCGCAGCATGCCAGGCCTCCCTGTCCATCACCAACTCCCGGAGTTCACTGAGACTCACGTCTATCGAGTCAGCGATGCCATCCAGCCATCTTATCCTCTGTCATCCCCTTCTCCTCCTGCCCGCAGTCCCTCCCAGCATCAGAGTCTTTTCCAATGAGTCAACTCTTCACATGAGGTATCCAAAGTCCTGGAGTTTCAGCTTTAACATCATTCCTTCCAAAGAAATCCCAGGGCTGATCTCCTTCAGAATGGACTGGTTGGATATATATGTAATTTAGAAAGATGGTAACAATAAACCTGTATACGAGACAGCAAAAGAGACACTGATATATAGAACAGTCTTTTGGACTCTGTGGGAGAGGGAGAGGGAGAGGGTGGAATGATTTCGGAGAATGGCATTGAAACATGTATAATATCATATATGAAACGAGTCGCCAATCCAGGTTTGATGCACGATACTGGATGCTTGGAGCTGGTGCACTGGGACGACCCAGAAGGATGGTACAGGGAGGGAGGAGGGTTCAGTATGGGGAACACATGTATACCTGTGGTGGATTCATGTTGATATATGGCAAAACCAATACAATATTGTAAATTTAAAAAATAAAATAAAATTTTTTTAAAAAGTCTGTTATTTCCATGATTTGTTCTTGTCCCTTACAGTTTGATTCATATATCCTTTCCTAAGGAATATTCATATTAACCATATGAACAAGCACATTTTGTAAAACAGTCCTTGGTGTTCATTTCCTGAAGTAGTTGTGCTCACCAGTTAAATGAGCATATGTGCACTTTGGGTTTGAAAAGATAAGGGCTAAGTTGCTGATGTGGGCAAGTCATACAGTCAGGTCATAAAGCCTTAATTAAACAAGCATTGTGCTTTCTTAATTCCAGTATGCTGAAATCTACAGCATCCCTTAGGAACTTTTAAAATACTCAACAGAGCCTTAGCACCTCATTTAGCAACCATTGACTTAGGCCAGTGATTTGGATGGATAGTGTTTGAATTCAATTACTTTGAAATAAGGAAACAAATAGAAGTCAAGTTAATTATCATATTTGCTTTAGTTGGAATTAAAAAGGGGTGGGAGAACAACCTACGATCAACTCTATTCAGTAGGCTTTCAGATACCAGCGCTTTCATAGTAAACACAATTTTGCTAGTTTCATCTCTGTTCCCAGGAACAATGGCCTCATCATTCATAGCACCGGGCATCATCCTTCTAAAAGAAGACTCCTTGGAGTAAAGATACTGCCCTGGTTTTAAAAACGCTGTCTAGTATGGAACCAGTGAGGTATCTGTTGGTACAGTAAGCTTTTGTGTGTGAATTAAGCTGTACTATTTACTGATGTACTGGGAAATGTATGTTTGTGAAATCAAACAGATCAGTTTGATTTCTGGGTTCCTTCTTAGTTATGTACTGAGAAAGTCACTGGGCATCTATGGCCCACAGAGTCTTTTTTTTTTTCTTTTTCTGAAATTGGGTTAATCAGATCTCGAGAGTATTTTTATGAGGATTAATATAATGGTGTACAGACTCGGCAATATAATTGGCACTCAATAAATCAGAGCTTTGGAAGTTAGCAACGTAAGGAGTGAGAGGAAAAAAGTTTAAATCCTAGCATAATTTTTCAGTCAGACACACACACACACAGAGTCAACTGGGTACTCAAGAGATACGGTGAGATAAAGCAGAAAATGCGCTAATCACTTACACGGTTAAGAACTTGGGGATTTGTATGCCGTTGGAGGCAAATTGGAGGTTAGTATTACAAACAGCCATCTTGATAAATAGGATGTGGTACTGAAATCAATAAAAAGGGATTCAATAAAAGCAAAGGTAAACTGCACAAATGATTGTTCCATAGGGATGGATATGTAAGCTCTAGTGAATGATTGATTGATTGTGTCAGCAATATGATGGTGCCATATGAAACACTAGACACTGCTTTGGGGCATATTGATAGGGGGAGCATAGATGAAATGAGAGGCAATTATTTAGCCCTACCAGCAGTCTTTAGGCCTCAACTGGATAACTATGTTCAGTGTTTGTTTCTCAGTTGAAAGTGAATCACAGATAAATTTGAATGAGTTCAGAAGAGAGCAGCACAAATGATAAAAGATTTGGAAAACACAGAAATGTTAAGGGAATAGGCATGTTCAGACTGGAGGAAAGATAACAGGGAAACGAGGAATTACCAACACAGAGGAAAGAGATTCTATAAATGAGAGAGGGATCAATTATTCCCATCAGTAATTCAGAATTGAGTAAGTTGAGCTTGGACTACAGCAGATAAAATTTAGCTTAAATATTAAGGACATACTTGTGAGTATAGAACATTTTAACATGGAATCAAAGAACCTTTAGTAATTAAGAAAACCTGCCTATTAAATAATTTCAAAGTGTCCAGCTTGGAGTTATCCTTTTGAATTTTTTAATAGAGTAGGAAAGTGATGACTCAGCTTATCCTCCAACTCTATTCTATTAATCAAAGCTCTATAGATAGGCCTTAGTGTTCATGCCCTGCTGATATAATAATTATACATATGGTCATAATCATTCTGCTTTTCAAAAAGGATTCCTAATTCTTTAATTATTTTACTGTGTAGAACATTTGGTCTTAGGTAGTAGAAATGTTTATTTTTCTCCTTCAATGATTTTCCATTCTTTGATTTTTCTTCTTTGTATTCTTACTTTTTTTTAGATTCAGATTCTGATAAAAGCTTCAATGGTACTAAATGATTTGAGCAAGTTTTCTGAGTCAAATATTTTAGAACAAGGCTTACTGTATATGACTTCCTGATGGGCAGGTTCAGTAAATGAGGATAAGTCCCCAGTGACTCAGCACTAAAGAATCTTCATGCAATGTGGGAGATTCTCCCGGAGACACAGGTTTGACTGCTGGGTCAGAAAGATCCCCTGGAGGAGGAAATGACAACCCACTCCTGTATTCTTGCTTGGAAAATCCTATGGATAGAGGACCCTGGCTGGCTATAGTCCACAGGGTCCCAAAGAGTCCGACATGACTGAGCATGCACATGGGATATTTATTACGGACAGACAATAGACTTCCAAAGCCAAGATGATCAGGCCTTTTGTATTAGCCTTAATTATACTTATGATTAATGTAGAATCAAATAACACCACAGTATATGATGTGAACTTGGCTATAATGTTAGCAAGTTGATATTCAGTTGCTTTTTTTGTGAACAGAAAATAATATCTGCACTTACAGGCAGGTTAGGAAGCAACAGTTAGAACTGGACATGGAACAACAGACTGGTTCCAAATAGGAAAAGGAGTACGTCAAGGCTGTATATTGTCACCTTACTTACTTAACTTATATGCAGAGTACATCATGTGAAATGGTGGTCTGGAAGAAGCACAAGCTGGAATCAAGATCGCTGGGAGAAATATCAATAACCTCAGATATGCAGATGACACCACCCTTATGGCAGAAAGTGAAGAACTAAAGAACCTCTTGTTGGAAGTGAAAGGGGAGAATAAAAACTTGGCTTAAAACTCAACATCCAGAAAACTAAGATCATGGCATCTGGTCCCATCACTTCATATCAAATTGATGGGAAAACAATGGAAACAGTGACAGACTTTTTTGGGGGGCTCCAAGATACTGCAGATGGTGACTACAGCCATGAAATTAAAAGACACTCCTTGGAAGAAAAGTTATGACCAACCTAGACAGCATATCAAAAAGCAGAGACATTACTTTGTCAACAAAGGTCTGTCTAGTCAAAGCTATGTTTTTTCCATTAGTCCTGTATGGATGAGAGAGCTGGACCATAAAGAAAGTTGAGCGCCAAAGAATTGACGCTTTTGAACTGTGGTGTTGGAGAAGACTCTTGAGAGTCCCTTGGACTGCAAGGAGATCCAACCAGTCCATTCTAAAGGAGATAAGTCCTGAATATTCATTGGAAAGACTGATGCTGAAGCTGAAACTCCAATACTTTGGCCACCTGATGGGAAGAATTGACTCACCAGAAAATACCCTGATGCTGGGAAAGATTGAAGGTGGGAGGAGAAGGGGACCATAGAGGATGAGATGGTTGGATGGCATCACTGACTCAATGGACATGAATTTGAGTAAACTCCAGGAGTTGGTGATGGTCAGGGAGGCTTGGTGTGCTGCAGTCAATGGGGTTGACACAGCAGCGTCAGACACAAAGAGTCAGACACAACTGAACTGAGGGGTAAATGAGACTATCTACAGTTCCTCTCATAAAGTAGGTAATGAGCAAACAACTGTTCTTTTTGTGCTCCTTTAAAAACATTGTGAGAGTCACTTTCTTGCACAAAGTCTGTAGTAGCCCTGCACAAATCCCATGTAGATTTTAGTCTCATTAGAGCTGCATTCCAGGCTCTCTGTGATCTGACTCTACTCTTCCTTTTTCATCCTAGTTTGCTTGCTTTTTGGTTGAACAGGAGTTTTGTTGTCATATAGTATGTATTTGAAATAGTTAAAACCTAGAAATCTCCAGAGAACAGGTCATTGAAAAATGACCAACAGGAAAAAGATAGTAATGCATACAGAGGGTACATGGAAGCTTAGACACAGAGTTTAGATGGCATTCCAATATCCCTTGTTTATTTTACCTGTCATGGTGTTTATACACATTCACTTTCCTCCAGGTGATCTTTCCAACCCAGGGATCAAACGTGCATCTCTTATGTCTGCCTGCACTGGCAGGTGGGTTCTTTACCACTAATGCCACCTGGGAAGCCATTCTAATACAGCACCTGAGACCTAAAATGCAAATAATTATTATTTGTTAAATAATATGATTTACGTTCACTCTAAATGCATGCATATAACAGAAATTTAATGATTACTTCAGTAAATACCTGAATAATATACTTATCATGATTTTTCAAAGTATGAAACTTAATATTTGTTCTATAGAATGCAATTGTGGGTTTGACTGGAAGTTTTATATTTTTAATATAGTTTTAGGTCCAGCCTAAATTCCCCTAGCCTGAAGGAGTGTTTCCATTTAAATTATAATTTTTATTTCATTATAAAAAATAATTTTTATTGATCCCCTGTGATATCCTATTCCCTATTTAATATGAAAGGGTAAATGCTATTTTGGGATCAAAGTAAACCATTATAAAAAATCATGATTGCATTCTGTAATTCACTTCTGACATGAAAACATGGAATATAAATAAGTGCTTTTGTTTACACATGATAAGAGCTTGTTGGAATCCTAAATGCTAGCCATTCTGTATAGATAATTACGCATTTTTTAGCCATGAAGTTTAGTAAGTTTTTGATGAAAAATATAACATATAATTCAATAGAATGAGTGGTAATTTTCAACCCAAACAATAATGATAGGAATATTGACTTCTATTTGTGCTATATATATATTTTGTATGTGTACTGTATATATTTTCCACATATTAATTAAACACATACATGGACATGTACACACATACATGCCTTGAGTTAGTTAAGTATTCTCTTTCATTGAAGAATATAAATATATAGGAATAGAGTTTCTAAATAATTCCCTCAATTCACATAGCAGCATAATGAATGAGGTTAAATTATTAATAGAATGATTTTTCCATACTTAAACCAGTCTCTCCTCTGGCGTGAAAATAATCTAGTGCTTTATATTTAACATTTGTATCATTGCTATAAACTATACTGCTATAAAAATTTGATTGGTAACTTGGCTAAGGGGCATGATATTTGATATTATATAGTCTTTTTGTACATCATAGTTTGCACTGAACTAGAATTGTGATTTTTAGGATGAGAGGCTAAATTGTGTTGTCACAGGAGAGAACAGAAATGCATTTGTAGTCGTATAGTAAGCCTGTCTTATTCAAATACAAAATAAAATAGAAAAATAGAAAAACAGAGCCAGTTTATTAAGAAGGGATGATGCTCTATAAATCAACTAATTAGACATAGAAAACCATCATTTGTTTAGTTAGAACTGCTAGAAGTAGGTTTATTCTCTTGATTCTGTTTTAGAACCATTGGACTTGGGGGAGGAAAAAGGTCAGCTAAAATAGCATTTTGGAGAAGGCAATGGCACCCCACTCCAGCACTCTTGCCTGGAAAATCCCATGGAGAGAGGAGCCTGGTGGGCTGTAGTCCATGGGGTCGCTAAGAGTTGGACATGACTGAGTGACTTCACTTTCACTTTTCACTTTCATGCATTGGAGAAGGAAATGGCAACCCACTCCAGTGTTCTTGCCTGGAGAATCCCAGGGACGGGAGCCTGGTGGGCTGCCGTCTCAGGGGCCGCACAGAGGCAGACACGACTGAAGCGACTCAGCAGCAGCAGCAGCAAAATAGCATTTGTGTAAGAAATCTCTAGAAATAAAGAGATAATCATAGATGCTCACCACTATCAGGAATCATAGTGTGTGAAATCACAGTGTGTGTGTGTGTGTGTGTGTGTGTGTGTATTTTAGTTACTCAGTTTTGTTCAACTCTGCTGTAGCTTGCAAGGCTCCTCTGTCTTTGGAATTGTCCAGGCAAGAATACTGGAGTGGGTAGCCATTCCCTTCTCCAGGGAATCTTCCTGACCCAGGGCTCAAACCCTGGTCTCCCACATTGTAGGCAGATTCTTTACTGTCTGAGCCATCATCAGTAGTAATTACTCTCAATTATATTTCTTTAGTATATTTCCTCTGTATTAGCAAAATGCTTTACAGTTACAACTCCCTTTAGCTATAACAGACCATAGAAGTCCTCAGTTCCTACCTCAGTACAGGAGGCAGTGGAAGTCACACTGCTGACTCTTGTCAATTACGTAGATAGACCAGCAGTGAAGTCTCAGTCAGAATGCCAGGACTTTTCATGCCTCATCCCAGAACTACACTAGAGACTGGGAAGGAAATGAAGAGCCTTGGTAAACATTCTTAAAGCATTGATCTCTGGTGGCACTGAGGGAGATGACAAGAGTGGGAAGAGGAGTAGCTGGGAAAACAAAATATAAGACTGTTGTATTTTGTTAAAAAATAAAAACATGGACGCTAAATAGTTGCAAAATAAAGCAATTCAAATAAGGTCAGATATCCCATCCAGCTTATATCCTGTACATTCAACATAATGAGTAGGTGTTATAAGTACATATATACTTGAACATAAAAAAAATTCCACATAGTATCCTAGTCCATTTGTTCTATAGCAAAAATACCATGGACTGGGTGGCTTAAGTAACAAATATGTATTTCTCATAGTCCTAGACACTGGAATCCCAAGATCAAAGTGCTGGCAGATTCACTATCTGATGTGGGCTCACTTCTTGGTTCGCAGAAGGCCATTTCCTTGCTGTATCCTCATGTGACAGGAGTGAGGAAGCTCTCTGGGATCTTTTTAAAAATAAGGGCATTAATCTCATTTGTGAGGTCTCCAACCTCATGACCTAACCATCTCCCAAAAGCCCAACTACCTAGTACCATCACATTGGGGATTAGGCTTCATTGTATGAATACTGGGGGGACATAAACTTTCAGTCTATTTCAATGTATCACTTTAGTTTTTCCTGAAGTATTATATAAAATAGTGTGAGCTGGTGGAGTACTATCACAGTGGCACTGGCCCACATGACGGAAGAGAGTAATCCTCTTTCCATATGTCTTCAACTATTTAATTATACTAAGAAGAGTCTTGGTTTGGCACTAATAAGGCTTTAGCACCTTTATAAACACTTGGTAGTTGCTCCTGTAAAAAAATAAAAAATAACAGATGCAACCTAGGTCTTAGGCCCAGAGTTTTCACCAGAATGTAAGCAGCTGATAATACCGATATTTTGCCTTTGCAGTATTTTCGTGTTTATCTATAATGAATGAAACTTCTTCTATGTGCAATAATATAACTTTTAATTAATTAATTTAATTAATTTTCCAATTAACAGAAATATAATTAAGTAAAAAGTATGTATTTTTAAAATATTTAAATAATAGTGCAAATGGTATTTAAATATGACAAAAGTTTTGAAAAAAGGATGATTAAATTTGAGAAAAACTGGACTACTCTAAGTGTTCTTTAAAATAATGTGTTGTATCACCCCTTAGCAAACATGCTGGTCATTTTCAAATCCTGTTCTATAAATTTAATGAGCATATTCTTTCAGAATCTGAAGTGTTTTAACTCACTGTGGCTATGAATCATTGACTCTATTAAATAAGCTAAGTTTCTCTGAGTAGATGAAATCTTGTTCTGATGACACCATTTACATTCTGAACTCTGTATTTCAAATTATGACATCTTTACACCATGTAATTTTGGCACAACTGTCTCTTCTATATAATTTCAAAAGCCTTCTCAGCCCAGAAAGTTGATGTTAGTAAATTACTTTATAATCAATGGATTCTATTAGACGTGAGGGAACTATATAAATTAATAGACTAGTAGTAAGTAAACTTCCATAGACTAAAGTAATTTTACTTGTAATAGTCAAATGTTTTTAGTAATGATCTTGTTTAAAATGTGTATTACATTTGTCACATTTAAATGATACCTAAGACAACCTTTTTTTTTCTTAAACATTTTATTTGAAGTTATATATTGTCAACATGAAATTGAACAAGACTGTAGTATTTATCCAACTATTCATTCACTCAAAAGACAGGTGGATGCTGGACTATAGGATGACTGAAGTGTAGGCTTTGTTGTCATAAATGGTTACAGTGTAGATAAGGAACTGAATGAGCAAGTAATAAAAATAGTGAGGTAAGTGCTTTGAATCTCATAATGGGGATACCCACATTTATGCATTAATTGCTAGGTCCTGATAAAGTTCTCTTGATATACTTAATTTTATGCTAAGCTTGTAAAAAATATATTGAACTGACACTTTTGGATAAAATAGGACTTTCTGAACAAGTGTGGTGACACCTGATAGGATGTTCTCTAACACCCTCTGCAACGTGGGATAGGAGAGGAGTTTGTAAGATTATAGAATGCTACCCTAGTTCTGTCTTTAAAACACTGTAGAGTTTATCACCTGTTCCCACGTGTGTTATCCCATTTCATCCTTATAATGGTTCAGTGCATGAGATATCATCCCAATACCCATTTTACAAATGAAGGAACAAAAGTTAATATAGCTAACACCTTGGCCACTATTATGTAGAAATTGACAACAGCTGGACTCAGATCCACTCTAATACTATGGAATGTCAAAAGTAGATTATCCAGTGCATTTTTCCTTCATCTTAAAGATGAGGAACCATATCTAAAAAAGATGAGTGATTTATCCAAAGTCATATTGCTGGTAATAAGGGAAAATACACATTTAGGTAAGAAAAGCTCATTCTAAATGTTCCTAATGTGTTATGATAATTTGAAATGAGTTACTAGAATAGCCAACTCGGCAAACGGATAGAAATAATGCTTTGGAAAGATCACTGAATGGAGTGTCAAAAGACTTGGGTTCTATTTCTGCCATATTGTGAACTGTTGTGAAACCCTTGGGCACAATTATAGCTTTCCTTTGATAGAATCTCCATTAACTTCACTTGCTAGGAAAGGGGCAGGGCACCAGGTGGTTATAGATATCTTTTCCTACAAGATAATGATAACAGAGCTATATTGCACAAGGTGGGTCACTCATAGAGAGATGGATGGTCATGGATGGTTTCAAAGCCTCTAGTATCCAAAAGGAGACTAAAATCAAGAAATGAACTGAAGAACTGCATTCAGAAATCTTTGGAACATTTGTATATCTGTAACTGTTTCATGAGCCAAGTCTCTTCCTGAGTAGATATTAATAGTAAAATAGTTAAGTATAAAAAGGATTAGTTTGTATTTCAAAGACTAAGAAAATGAAGCTTTCTGAAATTCTTAGAATTAACTTTACCTTTTTCTTAATTTTCCCCAATTCTGTTCCCTTAGCTTTCCTGTTAATGTCTTGTATTCATTTTCTAGGGCTTCTATAAGAAAGTACAACATGACAAAGTGACTTACAGTTTCTGGAGGCTAAAAGTTCAAGATCAAGGTGTCCACAGAGTTGCTTCCTTCTGAGTGTTCTGAGAGAGAATCTGCTCCAGGCCTCTCACCCACCCTCTGGTGGTTTGCTGGCAATCTTTGGTATTGCTTGGCTTGTAAAAGCATCACACATCTTTCCTTTCATCTTCACATGATCTTCTCCCTATATGGGAGCCCAATATGGAAGTGTCCAAACTTCCCCTTTTTATAAGAATGCCAGTCATAATTAGGGTCGACCCTAATGACCTCATCTTAACCAATATTATGTCTGTAATAATGCTATTTCCAAAGGAAATGGTATTCTGAGGTTTTGGGTGTTACAATGGCACCCCACTCTAGTACTCTTGCCTGGAAAATCCCATGGATGGAGAAGCCTGGTGGGCTGCAGTCCATGGGGTCGCGAAGAGCAGGGCATGACTGAGCAACTTCACTTTCACTTTTCACTTTCATGCATTGGAGAAGGAAATGGCAACCCACTCCAGTATTCTTGCCCAGAGAATCCCAGGGACAGAGGAGCCTAGTGGGCTGCTGTCTATGGGGTTGCACAGAGTTGGACACGACTAAAGTGACTTAGCAGCAGCAGCAGCATACAAATTTTGGGGAGACACAGCTCAACCTGTAACATGTCTACTTGGCTAAGCATGTGTACTCGGTAAGTGTTATCAGTCAGCATTCCACCAGAGAAACTAGAACCAGTGGGGTATGTTTGTGTCTGTGTATGTGTGTATAAGCCAGAGACAGGAAGAAGAGAGAGAAAGAGAGGTTGATTAATTAGAAGGAATTGTAATGCGATTATGAGTACTGTCTGGGAAGTCCAAAATCTATAGGGCAGGCCATCCAAAGGCAGTTTAAAAACTTGTGTTCAGGAGCTGGTGCTATATTTCATGGGGAACTGCTTCTTGGGGAAACCTTGGTTCTGTACTTAAGACCTTCAACTGAATGAGTCAGACCCACCTAGATTTTCATGGATAATCTCTTCTATATAAAGCCAAATGATTATAGATGTTGATCACATCTACAGAATGCCTTCCAAGAAAACACCTAGAGTGATGTTTGATTGAATAATTGAGTACTGTTTCCAGCCAAGTTGACACAAAAACAATTACAGGGACTTCCCTGGTGGTCCAGTAGTTAAGACTCTGTGCTTCCAACGCAGGAGATGTGGGTTCAATCCCTGGTAAGGGAACTAAGATCCCACATGCTGTGGAGCACCATCAAAGAAAAAAAAAAAAAAAAAGCAACATAGTAAGTAACAGAGAAGAGGGCAAAAGGCTCCTACATTATTCCTCAGACCCAAATGGACTGGGGGCAGTTATCTTGGGTATATGACTTGGGTGTATTATCCAGTAGTATTGTTTGGCAGACTGCGTTTGCATTGCTATTTTGTCATACCCTGCGTGTATGTCTCCTTTCAAACACGGCCTTAATACAGCCTCCTCCCTTCCAGTGTGTCATGAAGCTCTAGCTTCATTCTTCCAATTCAATCTTGTATTCTCTGAGGAAAAAAGGCCCATAGCAATTTTTACCCCATCACACACTGGTAATCATTTTATTTTCTGATTATGTTTCCCTCTCTCTTTCAGCCCTTTGGTAAATTACACAGGGAACCTTTATTCTCATTCTCTCTTTTTTTGTCTCTGTGTTTCTCTGTGCTAAGTGCCAGCTGTCATTGCTTGGCAGATAATTACCATTTTACAAACAGTATTTAGGGAAATGACATCAGTTTGTGAATGTACGGCTGTCATGGCTTATTCACAGGGCTTTCCTCTGTTAACCACCTTCTCTGTGTGCAGGCTGGGTGGAAGCAGTGAGGATTAAGGGGAGGAGAAATGGGAAGACCCCCTTGGCTCCAGCTTTCGGAGAACAATTGCATCCCATTTGTCACTGTTAGTCTGACAACCCTCATTTCACTCTCCCCAAATTCCCCCTGCCATATTCTCCTTTTAGAGGATAAATAAATGATTGCTTGTAGGAGTTCAGTGGACCAGCTTCCCTGTTTGTAGTTTTTATAGCTTGAGGAAGCAAGTGGGTGGAAATGCAGAAGGTACTAGTTTCTGTCCTGGATGAAAGTTTCTATTGAGTGGTGCAAGTCTTGATTATTCCACTGGATGAAAAGATCCTAAAATATTATGAGATATAATGTATGCTAGTTTAAATTTTTTGTTATTCAGTTGCTAAGTAGTGTCCAACTCTTTGTGACCCCATGGACTGCAGCATGCCAGGCTCCCTTGTCCTTCACTGTCTCCAGGAGTTTGCACAAGCTCATGTCCATTGAGCCAGTGATGTTATCTAACCATCTCATCCTCTGTTGCCCCTTCTCCTCCTGCTCTCAATCTTTCCCAGCATCAGGGTCTCTTCCAGTAAGTCAGCTCTTCATATCAGGAGGCCAAAGTCATATCAGCACTTTCAGCTTTAGCATCAGTCATTCCAATGAATATTCAGGGTTGACTTCTTTGAGGATTGACTGGTTTGATCTACTTGTGGTCCAGCGTACTCTCAGTAGTCTTCTCCAGCACCACAATTTGAAAGCATCAATTCTTTGGCACTCAACCTCCTTTATGGTCCAATTCTCACATCCATAAGTGACTACTGGAAAAACCATAGCTTTGACTATACCACCTTTTGTCAGCACAGTGATGTCTCTGCTTTTTAAAATGCTTTCTAGATTTATCATAGCTTTTCTTCCAAGAAGCAAGCATCTTTTAATATTGTGGCTGCAGTCACCATATGCAGTGGTTTTGGAGCCCAGGAATATAAAATCTACCACTGTTTCCATTTTTTCCCCCATCTATTTGCCATAAAGTGAAGGGACCGGATGCCATGACCTTAGTTTCTTGAATGTTTAGTTTAGTTCAATAGTCTGTCTCCCAACAATGTTGATTTAAAAATCCTGTTTTTAAAGCCTGTTAAGTACATAAGCTTGAATAGATAGAAACAGGCTAAGAAAATAAGAAACACATTTATTAACTTCAATTTGGGGGTCAACTGATAACTAGAAAACAGCACTAGTTTGAGTTAGATGATGTACATTCTGTTCTGGGCTCTTAGGAAAGCAAACCATTTGGTCTATACCAGCACTTGGTTTTCCATTTTAAAATCATAGCAATAATGGTGATGATGATGGTACTAAACTTTCTCTGTGTCCAACACTGTTACAAGAACTTTATTTATGTTCATTATTTGACTTCTCAATACCTATGGATGTATTCTATTATACATATTTTATAAACAAAGAATGGAGACACAGTGGTTTAGTTACTTCTTTTCAGAATTTTACTCATGCCAGTTTGATAGCTATTGTACTAGAGAGTTCCCAGTCCTTCCCAGGCCTAAGGAAAAGGATTCTATGATGGAAGCAAATTAGGCTGAATAGCTAACACTTTGTAGAGTTGAATTACAATTTTTACTGAATCAGAGAAGTGATCAGAATGTACAAGCATAATGCATTCAAGCTTGTGGCAAGTTATTCGGTACATTTTTACAGTAGGAAATATAACAGTTTCTGATTCACTAATTGCCAATTTACCTACAAAAATCTCTTTAATCAGAACAGTCCCTTAGTTTGTAAAGCTCCTATCCTAGTGGCCTGGTTCCTTCCCATCACAGCTGAGGACGTTCTTCTCATTTTTCATTCTACTGGAATTCCACATTTGTTTCTTCCTTTCCCTTATTCACTGTTACTTAAGTGCAGCCAGGATTGTACCAAAGGTAGTTGTGTTCTGTTTTTTAAGCTGAAACTGAGAGTGGGATTGATATAGAATGGATATAGTACAATTGACTCTAGAATTTATGCTTCCATCAACATTGTAACTTGGTGATGTAACATGAGAGGGTTAAAATTGTTCTATGAATAGAACTGGAACCCCAAGAAAGCCCCTGGTGGAATTTCCAGGTGGCTCAGTGGTAAAGAACCTGCCTGCCAATGCAGGAGACACAGGAGAAGCAGTTTGATCCCTGGGTCAGGAAGATTCCCTGGAGGAGGAAATGGCAACGCACTCCAGTACTCTTGCTGGGAAAATCCTGTGGATAGAGGAGGCTGGTGGGCCATAGTCCAAGGGGTCGCGAAGAGTCTGGCACAACTGAGCACACACAAAATGAAGAAACTTGGTTAACAAAATATATGTCTGGGACCTGGAGTCTTCCTCTCAAATGCTGATCCTGCCAGTTTTTGGTCCTGCAGCCCTGAGTAAGTTATTTAATATTAACTTTTCTCATCTATAGCATGAATGATAACAATTTCTTTGCAATATTATTATGACAAAAAAGATAACATGTCATGCACATTTTTGGAACTCAATGAATAGTAGCTGTTACCAATCATGTTCTTATAAAATTACTTCTTTGGGAAACTCTAGAGCCACATTCCAAATAAATGACTTCTATGATAGTGTTTGTAAGAATTCTTTTACAAATTGGGGGTCATTCATGCATTATTGCAAAATATTCCCTTTTGTTTTGGGTTTGTTTGTTTTTTTTGTAGGTTAAAGATAGATGAAGCAAATAAATTATTCTGATTTCAGAAACTGAGTTATATGTAATGATTCAGATTGTGTGAACATTATACATAAAATAAAACTACTCACATTTGATATTATGGTGGAGATTTAGTGAAACAACCATACCAGGCACACACACACACATACACACAGACATATATACACGCAGTTCACACAAGACTATCCCCAGTGCTCCCATTTCTGACCTATCTTCATACAAATTTTCCCTCTTCTTGACCTGAAGCTTTCCTTTAGTATCACTTCTCCATAGGCCAGAGAAGTGAAGAAAATGGCTTCACAAACAAACAAACACTGTTAAAATATCTTTTGGCACCTAGGACCTAGATAGAAAGAGAGAGCCTCAAAATGGGCTTTACTAGACTTTTTCCATTAACACATAAACAGGTGTAGATCTATCAGATTAGCTAGTTACATGGAGGTGTTGAAATGTGAAGCAGAATTAAAAATGGGAAATGGGCATTGGGAAAGAAACAAAAGAAAGCATTAGCACAGAAGACAAACTGCCTCCCTCACACTTACGAGGTGCTGAGACTGTGAGCCTGGTCTGGTGTGCTTTAGGCGTTCATTACCCACTGATTCAAATTTTCTGCTTAGACCCTTTCATATTATTAATATATGACTCAATAACAAAAGGTCATAAGGTAGTTTGGTGAAAAAAATTCCCTCTGATAAAACAGAGTGTCCACGTTCTGATGCAATATTTTACTGGGTGAATAGCTTTTTTTACATTAATGCTGTGACTGTAGAGGGAAAATGAGATACAAAAATAAAGTTATTATTTATTTATATCTCACCTTGCTCCAAGAAAATTTAGAGTAGAAACTAAGGTAATTATCTGATTATGCAAGCAAAACAGTAACCAAGTAAATAATCTAGGTTTTAAGAAAAGAACCTGTGTGTGTGTGTATGCATCATATTTTAGATTTAAATTTTTAGCTTTGTATTGCGTATTTGTTTTGTTGTTGTTTAGTTGCTAAGTCATGTCCAACTCTTTGTGAACTCATGGACTGCAGCAGACCAGGCTTCCCTGTCCTTCACCATCTCCTGGAGTTTGCTCAAACTCATGTCCATTGAGTTGGTGATGCCATCCATCCATCTCATACTCTGTGGTCCCTTTTTCCTCTTGCCTTCTATCTTTCCCAGCACCAGGGTCTTTTCCAATGAGTCAGCTCTTTGATCAGGTGACCAAAATATTGGAACTTGAGTATTGTACTTATATCTTGAGAAACACAATTGGATGAATAGGGACTGCTAACAACATGATAAGTTATTTTCTGTTGTGATTTGAAGTAGATCATCTATGCGTGAAAGTTGAGAGAAGACAAGTTTTAAGTAGAGTGAGGAATTCTTGGTGGGGGTGGGGTGGGAGAGAAGAGTTCACTCTTTTCTCCACGTCTTCTCTCAAGATCACAGACATGGCCTCACATTCTGCATCTGTGCTGTCCAATACCGTAGCCACTTGCCACATGTGCGAAGTCCGAGCACTTGAAATGTGCTAGTGTAAAATGAGATGTGCTGCCAGTGTAGAAATGCTCACCAGATTTCTAGGACTTTATATGAAAGATTTAAACTATCGCATTAATGTTTTTATATTGGTTATATGTGTGTGTATTTTCATTGGTTATATTCCATTTTTAGGTCTGCCTCACATTTCAACACCTTGTAACTAGTTAATCTGACGAATCCATACTTAACGTGTAAATGGAAAAAAGTCTAGGTAAGTCCATTTTGAGACTCTCTTTGGTCTCCGGCACTAAAGAATCTGCCCGCAATGCAGGAGACCTGACTCGATCACTGGGTCGAGAAGATCCTCTGGAGAAGGGCATGGCAACCTACTCCAGTATTCTTGCCTGAAGATTCCATGGACTGAGGAGCCTTGCAGGCTGCAGTCCATGGGGTTACAAAGAGTTGGACATGACTGAGCGACTAACACCTTCACTTTTTCTTTTCTTCTTTTCTAGCTCCTAGGTGCCAAAAGATATTTTAACAGTGTTTATTTGTTTGTCGTGGAGTCATTTCTCTTCAGTCATTTCTCTGTTGTGGAGACCACTTCACTTCTGTGGTCTGTGGAGAAGCAATACTAAATGGAAACATAATGACAAGTTGCCTTGAAACAATATGGGCATCTGGTTAAATAATAGTGGTTTATGAAAATTAATTTGCTTTTTATTTACCTTTTATCAGTGTGGTTACTAGGAAATTCAAAATTATATGTATGGCTCTCATTTGGTGCTTGCTATGTATTTCTAGAGAAATGAGCTAGACGTGCAGTCAAGCATAGAACCCCATGAAGGACAGGTGATGGCATTAAAGAGAATCAGAACATTCTTGTTGTGTATTGTGGAGGAGGATCGGGTGTGGGTGGGGGTGGGGTCAGGTGGCTTCCTCTTGGTGAGAGAGTACAAAAGGAGTGCTTCACAGTTACCATAGCGATCTAATTAGCTGAGACACATTTCCATCAGCTTCAGAACCTGGAGCTAGCTGCATCAAGGAGAATGAAAAGAAATAATGTAGAACTTTGCTTCTTTCCTATTGTGTAGGGTGTATCCATACAGGTGAAAGAAAAATTAAGCACACAATTCCATTTCAGTTTCTACTTCACTCTTCAGAGAGTTTATTTTGCTTAGATATTATTATATTTATTTACTGCTGGCTTTTTCATTCTAGTGTGGCCATTCCAGTGGGTCTATTCAGTTCAGTTGCTCAGTCATGTCCAACTCTTTGTGACCCCATGGACTGCAGCATGCCAGGCTTCCCTGTCCTTCACTATCTCCTGGAGCTTGCTCAAACTCATGTTCATCGAGTCAGTGATGCCATCCAATCATTTTGTCCTCTGTCATCCCCTTCTGCTCCTGCCTTCATTCTTTCATAGCATCAGGGTCTTTTCAAAGAATTGGCTCTTATCATCAAGTGGCCAAAGTATTGGAGCCTCAGCTTCAGCATCAGCCCTTCCAATGAATATTCAGGACTGATTTTCTATAGGATTGACTGATTTGATCTCCTTGCAGTCCAAGGGACTCTCAAGAGTCTTCCCCAGCACCACAGTTTGAAAACATCAGTTCTTCTGCACTAAGCCTTCTTGATGGTCCAACTCTCACATGCATACATGACTACTGGAAAAACCATAGCTTTGACTGTATGGACATTTGTTGGCAAAGTAATGTCTTTGCTATATAATATGCTGTCTAGGTTTGTCATAACTTTTCTTCGAAGAAGCAAGCATCCTTTAATTTCATGGCTGCAGTCACCTTCTGCAGTGGTTTTGGAGCCCAAGAAAAGAAAGTCTCTCACTGTTTTCATTGTTTCCCCATGTATTTGCCATGAAGTGATGGGACTATATGCCATGATCTTTGTTTTTTGAATGTTGAGTTTTAAGACAGCTCTTTCACTCTGCTCTTTCACATTCATCAAGAGGCTCTTTAGTTCTTCTTTGCTTTCTGCCATAATGGTGGTGTCATCTGTATATCTGAGGTTATTGATATTTCTCCCTGCAGTCTTGATTCCACTGGTCAGCATCTCTTTAAAGAAATTTTCAGTGCTGAAAGGAGGAAGTGCTTCTTTTGGCTTTGGAACATGGCTGTCTTATTTGGTGGAGAGGCCAGATATTTTATCTTCTGCCCTAGATGTACCCTCACTTGATGGCTTAGACTCTTCACTTCTTTCAGCATTGTGTGTTCCAAACTCTTATTTGATGGTGTGAAATACACCAGAGCACTTGTGTGCCCATTTGTAATTCACCTCTGCCTTGCTCAGTAAAAGGGTTACACACAAATCTGCCTACCCACCTATCTTCTTGTTCTATATCTTAAAGCCACAAAAACAGCAGGAATCTAATTCAGTCAGAGGTTTTATGGTTGAGGAAAGCATGTATAGGTGGTCTCTTAGTCATCCCCCCATCCCCATTCTTTCAGTTGAGTCTAAACTGGTTACTATGGCAACACAAGCCCCAGAAACTTTTGTCTTTTTTTTTTTAATATATCCTACTTTGAGACGCCTATAAAAACAATATTTCTATATGGTACTGGGCTCTGATTCATTTTAATTTAAGGCTGATGATGCCTTAAATTAAAAAGAAGATCTATCAAAGTAAAATGTAAAAATACACATATAAACCTAAACCTTGAGGAAATAAGTCCCTAGGTACAGTAAGCAGTAAGAAAGCAACTACTATATTAGAGAGATACCTGTGGAGCTGTCAATCTACAAGTGGCAGTGGGAAATTTCCTTGGAAAAGAGAAAAATCTCTGAGACATTTAAAGATCCTATTGAAATTCACACTGTGAATTGCCATTGCCCACAAAGGCCCCTTAAGCTGAGACAGTGAATGAACACAAGTCTCCCTAACTGGGCTGATGCTGACAGCCTTGGCAGCACTCTTCATACTCCAGCAGCCTCTGCTGTCAGCTGCAGAGCCCGCGGGACCCTCCAAGGCCTGGAGAGAGGCAGGCAGAAGGTTTTCTCAGGGCCTTGTGAACTCCTGGCTGGGCTACAAGCTAAGATGTTCGTTCAGTCAGATTCTCTCTGTGCTTGGGGAAAAAAAAGGAGCTGATTTCAAATTCACTTTAGGATTTAAAATCTATTATGTCTTCCAGTTGAGTTCTTTGCACAACTGAAACT
The DNA here is from genome assembly GCF_003369695.1 of Bos indicus x Bos taurus. Classification (NCBI taxonomy): domain Eukaryota; kingdom Metazoa; phylum Chordata; class Mammalia; order Artiodactyla; family Bovidae; genus Bos; species Bos indicus x Bos taurus. The sequence continues at coordinate 62,080,174 of NC_040076.1, read as the reverse complement.
TCCTTTAATCATCTTCTACCAGCATTCAAGTACCACTGGTGGATTGACCAGCAAGATTGCCCTGCAAGGCTGAGGCCTCCTGAGAGTGGCTTGCTTTTATTGCTTTCCTCATCAACTCTTTCTATTTTCAGCTCTCATCAGATTCCCTTCACACATACCCTCTTTGACATCTCATCTCCCATTGGCCTTGACATATGTCTTTATTCCTCTTATTTCATTGTTCAAAATGTATGTGAAAGCACTAGATTGGGTGCCCAGAGATCTGAGTTCTATTCCTGGATTTTCTGTATTCTCCATCCATGACCTTGAAAGTGAGTGCTTTGTTCTTTCCCTCTGACAAGGACTTGGTAAAGATTAATGTGAAGTAATTGCTCAGATCTGAGATGACAATGAAATTGAGAAGTACTGTGTCTTTGCAGAGAGCTCTCAGCCAGGGCTTAGGAGATATAGCTATTCTTGCTAGACCAGAAACCTAGATACAAATGTGAAGCAAAAAATGTAGGACACGGTAGTGACTAAGATAATAGAAGAATAAATATACAAACTTTACCATACCATTGAAGAGTAAACAAAAGACAGACTTATAAATTTAAAAATTTCTCATAAATGATCATTTGCATAGCATTTATGTATAATTTTACACATGCATTATCTCATTTTTAATGCTTTGATAGGTATTATTAGAAAGAGAGTGATTAAAATATAGTCACATTTCAAAACCTTTCACCTGCCTGGCTAGAATTCTTTCACTGAGGCTGAAAACTGGCTAGTATAATAACCCACACTCCCAGGAGAAGACAAATATGGCAAGCACTCAGTGAGATATTCCATGCAAACCTCTAAGCCAGTCTCCATTATAGATTTCTAAGCAACACTCTACAGCTACATATCAGGAGTGACATCCCTGGGGACCAGCAAGTCTTATAGGTTATGGATTATGTCAAGGTGCCTGTAGCCCATCTAACAGTTACTGCAGGGGTTGCCAACTATATTCTTCCATAAGAACAAATTGCTAACACTCTGGAGGCTTCTTTTTTTTATGTCATGCTCACTGGAAGGAGAGCAAGAGCCTGCTCAGTACAAACAGTTCTGTGCAAAATCTCTCTTTTTGAAGTCATTTTGGAAGTACAGAACTAAGTTTGTATGTATGGCAGACCTAATTATTTCCTTTTGCACTGTGGTTGTTGAAGCATCTCATTTTTGAAATAGATATGACTCTAGACAGTTGTCTATAAAGTGAATTTTGTCAATTCTGTATATGAAATATTATTTTCCTCATTATGTATCATTTAAATTAAGTTTAATTCAGCAAACACTTCTGAAAGGCTATTACATGCCCAGTGCTATGCTGAACGTATGGGCTTCAGAGATGAATAAGATGCAGCTGTTGCCTTCAAGAAGCCAGCAATCGAGCTGAAAAATTAGACCTCTCAGAAATTAACTCTGGCAGAATGTGATGTGTGCTATAATGGCTGTATGAAAAAATATATACAAGCAAAAGGGAGGGAGTAATTAGTTTTACTCAGATGGGTCAGGGACACCTTCACAGAAATGGAATTGAAACTGGGCTTTGAAGAATGTTTTAAGATTTTTGTAAGAGTAAAGAGTAAGAGGAAGGAGGTCCAGGCAAAAAGGATGCAGAATAGAAGGCATAAAGACAAATCACAAATTACGGGGAATGGTCATGCAACAGCAAAAAGGAAAATAAAAAGAAAAGGAAAAAAAGCTCTGTCACTGCAACGTATGGTAGAGGATTAGCAGGACAGGTAATTCTGAGCATCCTTGTCTGTGTCCTGTCACGTGGCAGCCAGTGAATCTCTGCCATATTTGATTGTTTTTCCAGACATAACTCTGGTGGCATATGGAGAAAACCCAATTAAGGGAAGAGAGGAAAACCAGAGAAACTAATCTGTACAGAAGATGGGGATCTAATCTAAAGGAACAGTAGTAGGAATGAGGACAGGGCAAAAGACAGGAAGATAAGAGACATTTGAGAAGCAGTGTGGAGAGGACTCGGTGGCTGAATAGATTGGTGAGTAAGAGAGAGGCAGGCAGGTATCAATTTCTCCAAGATTTCTCAACTTGGATGACTGGGTACATGAAGATGTGTTTTGACAGAAATTTAAAATACAGTAGGAGGGAATATTCTCATTTGGAGAGAAAGACATTTAATTTAGCTGTGGATATTCCCAGCTTGAGATATCTGTGAAACATCCAAATAAGAGATCCAGTAAGAAGATGTAGAATTCACGAGACAGGAGGGGACTGCTGCTGCTGCTAAGTCGCTTCAGTTGTGTCCGGCTCTGTGCGACCCCATAGACGGCCTCCTACCAAGCTCCTCTGTCCCTGGGATTCTCCAGGCAAGAACACTGGAGTGGGTTGCCATTTCCTTCTCCAATGCATGAAAGTGGAAAGTGAAAGGGAAGTCACTCAGTCGTGTCCAACTCTTCGCGACCCCATGGACTGCAGCCTACCAGGCTCCTCCGTCCATGGGATTTTCCAGGCAAGAGTGCTGGAGTGGGGTGCCACTGCCTTCTCTGCATCTTCTCTTTACTTTACCCTTTACTAACTTACCGTGTCTTCCAATGCCACAGTGACCTCTCTGTGGTTTTCTTTTTAAAATTTCTTGCAGAACTAGCACACAGCAATTGGCATCACCAAGGATGAACTACCCATAAGGTGAAAAGAGTTAAGGACTCTGAGAACTCTGGTATACCCCACTGTTTGAGAGGCAAATGAAGGGAGAAGAGGAGGGGGATATGAGAAACAGGAATCAAACATATGGAAGAAAAACTCAGAATAAATATGATCATTGAAGTCAGTTAAGGAGAACATATCACAAAAGTAGAATATAAGGGAAGTAGAATTTGTTTTGTCAGCCTAAATAACCAAGATCATGTGAATTGAGGAGATAAAATAATCATTTTAGGTCCTAATGTGAGTTCATAGGTGTGTGCTCTACTTTTTCTCTTTCATCTGTTCTTTCTTTATTTTGTGAAGATCAAGAATGAGTGAACAGAGAGAGAGAAAATCAAGGTTGAGTGGGTTTTCATGAGAAGAAAAGGGCATGTGAAGAAAGGGACAATGTAATTATAATTGAATGTTGCCAAAAATTAAGGAGCTTGAGAGCTAGGAAAGGATCATTGAATTTGGCTACTATAGAATTGCCAGTGACTGAAAAATGCAGTATCAGTAAAAGTCAAGAGATACTAGTTGAAGGTTTATAGGTGTGTAACTGAAAATGAAGAGAGAACTATCTATAAATTGGTTTTGTTTTGTTTTACTTTGGTGGTAAAGGGGATGGCAGAAATGAGATGGCAGTTCAAGGATGCACTGAATGAGTTGAACCCTCAGTATCTTCATAAAAAATGTGCCTATGAACAGTTCCAAGCAATTTCAAAACTCTCTAGGCTTTGCTTCCTATACTCAGTTCCAGAGCTTTTTGTCCTGTTTTGTTGTCCTTTTTCATGTTTTTCTGCCTTAATGGGACTGTCTGCGTGTGGTTCATTGTTCATTTTGTCTCCAGAAACATCACCTTGGTTCCATTTCTTGCAGCCTGTGGGTTAGGCCCACCATTCCTCATTCTACCCCATCCCTCAACACCCATGACTAGCCCAGGCACCAAGACCTCAGCTCTTGCCCACTGCCCACTGGGGAAGAATGTAATTACCTGGGAGCTAAGAAAATAATTTTCACTATTCCTTTAGAGTTAAATGCAACCTGCAAGCAGAAGGCAGTGGCTGGTAGAACCTGAGAGATTAAAGATGCAAGGAGAGAGTTATTGATAGGAAAACATCACAGAGGAAATGGGGGAGGAGATCAGGAAAACAGGTGGAGACTGAACAGTGATTTCCAAAAACTCAGTGCATTTTATCATTTTTGAGCTTGAACTCAGCAGAGAGGACCCCTTAGCCAAATTTCTAGGGTCTCTCCAGCCACCAGAGCACCCCTTCAGGGCCATTCACCCTCTGCTTTGGTCTCTTTCCTCTTGTGCTGCCCCTCCTCCTTTCTCCCACCTGACTCGAGCTTACCTGGCTGGACTGTGGTTCAGCCCTAATTGGAGGCACGAGGTTACCAAAGTCCCACATCCACTGACCCAGGAGCTTTTTTCCAGTTTCTGTTTGCCATGTCATTAGTGGCAGCTTCAAGCTGAGCCGAAGGCATTCTCAAGAGTCATTCATTGTTCCTCCCCTAAAAGTATTTTAAATGTGGACCTAGGTGAGATGGTATCTTTTTTTTTCCTACCTCCATACCAATGGCTTTCCTTTTCACACGCACTGAGTTTCAGAAAACTAAGCAAAGGACAACGATTCCCTCTTGCTGCTACTTTTGGACCACTTTACGGCTAAGACATTACCTAAGCCTCCTGTGATTATGAAAATGCCTTTTGAGTTGAAAATCTTTCTTCATTTTCCTCTTCCTTCATGATCTGATTGTTACTGCCAGTGTAATTGTTTTCTGGACACATCTACAAAAGACATTTGAGCTTTCTTTAATACTCTTCTCAATGAGCCCTTCAAGTAAATGCCATAATTAAAACACACACATTTGCTTCATCAGAAAGCACAGCATTGCAGGATTCAAGTTCAGAGGTGCCACACTTTAGAATTAGAAACTGTGTTTCCTTACTCTTATGCATTTTCAGTCATGTTTTTAATGTGAGTTATAGTTTACACCAAAATATAAACCCTGCTGGGCTTCTCTGGTGGCTCAGTGGTAAAGAATCTGCCTGCCAGTACAAGAGAAACAGGTTCAATCCCTGGGTTGGGAAGATACCCTAGAGAAGGAAATGGCAACCCACTCCAGTATTCTTGCCTGGAAAATCCCATGGACAGAGGAGCCTGGCAGGCTACAGTCCATCAGGCTGCAAAAGAGTCAGACACGACTTAGTAACTAAACAATGATAACAATTAACCTCATTTTGCTGTAATCAACTGTGAACATGGTTGAATTTTTTTTTTACAATGTCAGTGGTATTTTATTAATGTATATGGTAAAGTTCCAGGAACTGAATTGAATTTTTCACCCATAGTAAATATCTGCTCCTGGAAATCCCCTCAAGTCATTAGCTGTCCAATTGATAAAACTCATTTTTTTTTTTTTTGCTCCTCACTTGAAGTCTAGTAACCCTGGACATACAACTATTTATTCTTTCCCTGCATGGCTGTACTTAATGGGTACAGAAGCCTTACTAATGCCATTGACAAAGGTACCCCATGTGACCAAGTTCTTTATTAGCTACATGCTATTGGACATTCTATTGTCTGTTGAGAGGCAGTGCCATCGCTATGAAACCTCATACAAAATAGAATCAATATAAACTCTCTGCATTTGCTGAATTTATAGTTCTAGTTGTGTGTTTGTGATAATAAAGACACTCAGCTCTTGGAAATGCTTTAGACTCCTGATTCTGTTTCTAATAGTTGTGAGGTGGATGATTACTGGCAGAGACTCATTTTTCATCTTCTCTGTAAAAAAGTAATAGGGGGAGGATGGTTTTATAGAGATACGCTGTAGAATAAAGGCAGGAAATATCAAAGGCAATTAAGACAGCAGAATATATACAAGGTAAGGCAAGATGAAGAGTGGGAAATGGGTGGAGATTCTGCAGAAATGGCTACTGGACTCTCAGTTGAACCCAGACAATTCAAATATAGTGGTTCTGTGTAGGTGTGTGGTAATGGCTGGGGGAAGGTCAAGGGACTTTTCCTTTGGTAAAATGCCCCAAGTATCATGAAGATGTAAAGAAAATATGAAAGATTTGGGAAAAGTGTTTGTCACATTTCATTCATTCAGAGCTTTAGTTTTAATTTTGTGATCAGAGCATTACAATAAATCAATAAGCATTTATAAAACTAATATTGTAAAGAAGATTATCAGGGAATCTTTTATGAGTTTTTAAGAAAATAAGATCCCCTGGAGAAGAGAAAGGCTACCCACTCCAGTATTCTGGCCTGGAGAATTCCATGGACAGTCCATGGGGTCACAAAGAGTCTGACACGACTAAGCAACTTTCACTTACTTTACTTAAGATAATAGCTTTTAGGGATTTTTAGCATATCCATAGTATGGAAATTCAACTCCTGATTATAAATAAGGAGTTTATAATATATAATTAGCCAAATTAAAACAGGATCTCTGCTAAGGAAATTACTTTGAATTATTATGAACTCTTATAAACCAAAGCCGCTTTTTAGTCTTAGGGACATAACTAATTTAGATATTAACTGATTTTGATGGACTTTGCCTCCTGAGGTTGAATTCAGGATTTTGAGCTTTTTATAAATATGCTATCAACAACTTAATTATCAATTAATATTTATCAATTCCACTAATATCCATGTCATTGTTCATTTATTTAGCAAAGAAAACGTGATATGGCTTATCACACTTAAAGCTCATTTCAGAGTGTTTACAGATTTTAATTAAAGTATCTTAATTGGTATTGAGTATTGAATCACTTTTTTAATGTGGATTGATTGGAAGGGGTTGCATTTGTGGATTCTCCCTAAACCTTTTGTATTTAAACATAGGATTTTAATTTTAAAAACATTTATGTATTTGTATTATATTCAGTTATATAGTCCCCTTCAAAAATTCTAACTACAAATTCATGAATTTATGTACTAGAAGGAAAGATAAGGGGAACCTCTAAGTAACTGTAGCATTCTACTTCTAGATCTGGTACTGTCTACATAAGTGTGTCAAGTTTGTGAAAAAGCATGTGTGTGTGTGTGCATGCTAAGCTACTTCAGTTGTGTCTCTCTTTGTGACCCTATGGGCTATAGCCCGCCAGGCTCCATGGGATTCTCCAGGCAAGAATACTGGAGTAGGTTCAGCCATTTCTTCCTCCAGGGGGTGAAAGAGCATGAACTGGACAGTTGTGATCTTTCATGTTTGTGTATGATAGCATGCTTGAATGAAAATATTTGAAATGTGATTTTAGTGTAAATACAAAGATTTCTGGGTTTGCACTCCAAGTTAACTCTCTTACAACTTTGTTTAGATGCCAGTGGGAACCAGGAAAATAAGGAATAGGATATCTTTTTTAAATGCCTTTTTATATTTTCATGTGTCTGGAGACTCATTGGAAGAAATAGTTTATCCATCTAATAGATGTTGTGAAGCAAAAATAGAAATACATTCCATTTGTCTCTTGCCATCAAACCTTGATTATTTTGACCTCTGTCTTCTGAAATGAGGTTATATCCCCTCACACGTGCATCTTTCCTTTAAAATATATTCACTAAGAAAAATGTAATTATCAGATTTAATTAATATTTCCTCATTATTTTTGAGTTATTGAGATAGTTCTTTGATTTGAAAAGAAAAATACCTTAAATAAATACAATTAGCTTAGTTATATATACATAGGCTTATGATTTACAATCATATCTCATATGCCTGTAAACTGTTATATATCAAACTTGGCTTTGACCTAATTCCAATCTTGGTTTGGTATTTGTTTTTAATCTCAAGCATCATAAATTATTCTTTTACATGACCATATTTATTGAGTGTTCTTTTCTTAGGGGAAAAGGCTGGATTGGACAGTTCAAAGACCAAAGTCTTTATTTAGAACTAGAGTAAGGGAGAATCCCATGGACAAAGGAGCCTGGTGGGCTACAGTCCATGCAGTAGCAGAGTCGGACACGACTGAACGACTAACACACACACACAACAGCAATGGAGAAAAAAGTAGCCACATTACAGACTTCTCATGCGTGTCTGTGCACTTGTGTATCATATCTCTAAGTACTTTGTTGAAGAAAGGCCTAGCTAAGTTAGAAATAAGTGTACATGAAGAGAGTAGAATTGCCAGTATCACTAACCACTATTGTTTGTTTAAATCCCCACCAAGGCATAGGCTATCAAACAGGTGAATTTCTAAAATTCTCCATCCTTGACTGTGCTTATTTAAGGGGGAGTGCTACACTGGCCAGGTAGCTCAGAGAATCTGCTTCTTATCCAGATCTGCTCCACCCTAGCCACAAGGTCTTCAACCAAAACTTTACACATGTTTCCCCCTATGCTCAAAGATGATTGGATAAGAAATCAGTGAATAATCTATAATCACTCAATCCATCTATAATCACTGCATGCAAAACACTCACACCTATGATAACTCCACGATTTCAAGTGCCTTCCTGTCTGTGGCCATGAATTCATTTTGTTGGCTGGTTGGTTTTGCTTATTTGTTTGGCATGAGGTCGTGATCTCAACAAATAAATATCTAGAAAATATTAGATTGGTGCAGACGTAATTGTGGTTTCAGACTGTGTATTCTAAATCATTATAATTAGACTCAAACACATCTTTATTGATCAAAATAGGAACATTACAATCAACTCATTTTTGCCAAAGAGAAATAAGTTTGTTTATTCCTGTGGCATAAAAATCCATGCTTCAGGATTTGACAAACTCTTGGAAAGCATGGCTCTTGCTGATTGTAGAAGTGTTTTCCTTGCAAAAAGTTATCAAGATGCTTGAAGAAATGGTCGTTGGGTGATGAGAGGTCAGGTGAATATGTTGGATGAGGCAAAACTTAATCAAACCTTCAGTTTGTTCAACTGTCGAAGCATTGGTTGTGTGACGTGGTTGAGCATTGTCGTGGAGAAGAATTGGGCCCTTTCTGTTAACCTATACTGGCAGTAGGCTTTGCAGTTTTGGGTGCATCCCATCAATTTGCTGAGCATACTTCTCAAATATAATGGTTTCACCAGGATTCAGAAAGCTGTAGTGGATCAGACGGGCAACAGACTACCAAACAGTGACCATGACTTTTATTTTTTGGCACAGGTTTGGCTTTGGGAAGTGCTTTGGAGCTTCTTTTTGGTCCAACCACTGAGTTGGTTGTCACCAGTTGCTGTGTAAAATCCACTTTTCATTGCACATCACAATCCAATTGAGAAATGATTTTCTGTTGTTGTGTAGACTAAGAGATGATGCTTCAAAACAAAGGTCTTTTGATTTTTTGTCAGCTCATGAGGCACCCATTTATTAAGCATTTTACCTTTCCAATTTGCTTCAAATGCCAAATGACCATCAAATGGTCAATGTTGAGTTCTTGGGCAACTTCTTGTGCAGTTGTAAGAGGATCAGCTTCAGTTATTGTTCTTTTGTCAACTTCTGATCACCGTCCGCTCTGCTCCTCACCTTCAAGGCTCTCTTTTATCTCCTCAAACATATTGAACCACCACTGCACTGTATGTTTGTGGGCAATTCCTGGGCTAAATGCATCGTTGATGATGCAAGTTGTCTCTGCTGCTTTATGACCCATTTTGAACTCAAATTAGAAAATCTCTCAAATCTGCCTTTTGTCTAACATCATTCCATAGTCTAAAACACATATAAAATAAACAGCAAGTACTGTCATTAGCAAAAAAATATAAAATGATAAATGTTCATTAAAATGATGTATAACTTAACCACACTTATTTAAGAATGTATTCCAATATCAAATGGCAAATTTCAACAATGTAAAACCACATTTACTTTTGTATCAAACTAATCCACCTGCCAACCCGGGAGATGTAAGAGACGCAGGTTTGATCCCTGGATTGGAAAGATCTCCTGGAGGAAGGCCTGAAAACCTACTACAGTATTTTTGCCTGTAGAATTCCATGGACTGAGGAGCCTGGCAGGCTACAGTCCATAGGGTCACAAAGAGTCAGACAGGACTGAACAGACTTAGCACACGCAGTAAAATGATTATGTTTTACTTTAATGGCAGTCATTTGGGAACAGTGGAATCTATATCATAATCACATTTCCAGATAAGACCTCAAATCTTGTAAATGTGTGAAGATGTTTTATTTTTAAAAAGTTTCTACAATGTTTAAATATATCAATATTGAGATTATTTTGCTAACATATTTGTTATTAAATTTTAGCCGTTATCCTAATAGAAACAATATATACATAAGACACATGGCCTAACACCTCAAATTCTTCAATTACAAGAGTGGAGGTCAATCTTTTGTCTTAAACTTTTAGTCACCAATTAGCTTGCATTTACAGAGCTGTAATTAGGCCCTGCCCAAGGTTCTGGCAGAATATAAGTATGTGTTTTCCTTTACACAAGTGAATCTTTATCTCACTGAAGTCAACTTTGCTATTTGAAAAAAAAAAAAAAAGAAGCAAAAATGAAAAGGCCGTGGGAGGAGAAAAAAAACTGTTTATGAAATCATTTTATTTATTACTTGTTAGTTTATTATCTAGACAGGCCTTTGGGAAGGGTCTTCAAGTAGATCCAACCTCCTCGAGGTATGATTCTTCTGCCATTACACAGCCTTCATTCCTGGTTCTAAGGTACCCCTTTGGGGCTGCTACTTAGGACTTCAGCAGTACCCCATGCTTTCAATATCCCTTGATTTACAAAACCGCCATGTGGTATGAGAAGTGAATAAAGAAACAAGTAGCTGCTAAGGTGCTACCTCATTACGTCTCCCCAATGTTTATTTTAATGTGATTTTATTAAACCAATGGTTTAAAGAAGTAACTTTAAATAAAGTTTTAGGTGCCTTAGTACCTATTCAGTTCAGTTCAGTTACTCAATCATGTCCGACTCTTGGCGACCTCATGAACCATGGGACACCAGGCCTTCCTGTCCATCACCAACTCCCAGAGTTCACCCAAACCCATGTCCATCGAGTCAGTGATGTCATCCAGCCATCTCATCCTCTGTCGTCCCCTTCTTCTCCTGCCGTCATTCTTTCCCAGCATAAGAGTATTTTCCAATGAGTCAGCTCTTCGTATCAGGTGGCCAAAGTATTGGAGCTTCAGCTTCAACATCAGTCCTTCCAATGAACACACAGAACTGATCTGCTTTAGGATGGACTGGTTGGATCTCCTTGCAGTCCAAGGGACTCTCAAGAGTCTTCTCCAACACCATAGTTCAAAAGCATTAATTCTTCAGCGGTCAGCTTTCTTTATAGTCCAACTCTCACATACATACATGACTACTGGAAAAACCATGGCCTTTACTAAACAGACCTTTGTTGACAAAGTAATGTCTCTGCTTTTTAATATACTGTCTAGGTTGGTCATAACTTTCCTTCCAAGGAGTAAGTGTCTTTTAATTTCATGGCTACAATCACCAAATGCAGTGATTTTGGAGCCCAAAAAAATAAAGTTAGCCACTGTTTCCACTGTTTCCCCATCTATTTGCCATGAAATAATGGGACCATATGCCATGATCTTAGTATACATTAGGAGAATATGTTTAATCACAAACCTTTTCAGACAAATTCAGATCCCAACATGCTCATAGCTGTGCTCTGTATAAGCTATAGCCAATCCAGCTTATTAAAGATTTATTCCTGATTCCATTCATCATCATTAACTCTAGCAATTGGCCAACATATTTAAATGAAGCAAATTTTGAAGATTTAGGAAGCAACGAGCAGTTCTTCAAGACACCAAGAATAATAGCCACAGTTTAAGAAAATTTGTATCAACTCAATTTACAAGGAATAAAAATGTCATGAATCACATCTTTTTATATAAAGCATTTTGTGTCATCCTCAACCCAAAGCCTCATAGTTGCTTAATAGAGAAAATGAATTAAGATGTATCATCAATAAATGAAAGCATTTTCTCAATTATTTAAATGACTTCTTCACATAAATGGAGATTTCACTGAGACCCCATCTTTAATAATAGAAAATAAGCCTTTAATGTATTCTCCTTTGGAATGTTTTTGGCATGTGTCTTGGGTAGACTGATCACTGCAGTAATGTCTCTGTGTTTGTGTGTTAGGAACAACATGTATTTCACATGTTTATTTCTCTGCTATTTCCATTTCAACTCTATCTCTTATGCTCTGGCTAATGGGTACTTAAAATAAAGTGGTACCCATTTTGCTTTATTACTTTAATTTCTTTAAAAGTGAGTTCTTTTCCTCCTCTATTTCCAGTTCAAAGGCAGCATGGAGTCTTAATAAACTTCAAATGTATTTGGATAGCTGATAAATTTAATGATCTCATCAAATTAAAAAATAGCAAGTAAAAAGTAAGTGATCTTGAGAATAATTAACAGGGCAATGATGGGAGAGAAGAACATTACACAGAATAAATGGAAGTGTCCTTATTTCTGTTGAAATTTCCATTAAGAAACTGTAATCATCATTTTGTTTTTGTTATTCATAGCTTAAACTGTACTCTACGTATTTTGTATATTTTATACTAGGAACTGAAAATAATTTACAAATGCAACATTAATTTATTGGTCCTTTTTATATCTCAGTAAACCAAGAAGCAAATGCTTGCAACTAGAGTTGACAGTTAGAGAAACTAAAGCCGAAGATTGGTGCACAACTGTTTAGTGATATCTGGGGAATAATTAATATGGAAGGGATCATGTGTAGAGAATCTAAAGAGACTATTTTATCTTTCTACAAATGTCTGTGGTTTTGTTCCAAAATATGTTAATATGATAAATTAGAAAGGATATGTATTTCCTTTATCTAATGCATTTTTATTCTTAGCATATTCTTACCGTAAGTGTTGTATGAAGAGAAGGGATGGAAGTTTCTGCCCTGAGGACAATAATGTTTTATCTGGCTTTGTTTAGAATTGCCAAGCACATGGTTATAATAAAGAGTAGACCAACTTTTCATTGATTTTATTATTGTTTTAAAAGTCTTTACATTTGTAAAGATTATTTGATTTTCTTATTTATTATTGTTTTAAAAGTCTTCACATTTGTAAAGATTATTTGATTTTCTTATTGCTTGCACCCAGGGAGAGTGTCCCTGCCCCCACCCCACTGTCCTTGGCCCATCACTGATGAGGCTAACATTTCTTGAGGCACAGAATAAGTTTGAAAGAAAAGTGATATTTTTTTTCTATTTTAGAGATAACAACACTGAGGTAGAGTAGTATTTTTTTTTACAATATCTCTTACTTGTAAGTGATGAAAGCAAGCATTTTGATTCCAGACTCCTCTGCTAAGTGTTATAATCTACCATCTACAGAAACACACAGTGAGTTCTGACTGACTTGTAGCTATTTAACCATGTTCACCTAGTGTTAGTCTTATTTTTGTTTCCCAGTTGAATTGATATTGTTTTATAATTATTTCAAGTGTCAATGTGAAAAGTGAAAAGTGAAGTCGTGTCCGACTCTTTGCGACCCCATGGACTGTAGCCTATCAGGTTCCTCCATCCATGGGATTTTCCAGGCAAGATACAAATCTTAATATAATGTAAGTTTTTGATTTGGTTTAGCTCCTTTTCTGATCATTTCATCATATTTTTAAACATCTTGCATCCCTAATACCTACATGGAATTGTGTATTCTTTGACTAGTTCATTAGTGTAATAAGTTGGGTAGGGTATACACTGCAACAGGGTCATATAATCAAGCTCTTCTGTCAGGTGAGGTCAGATTGCCTTAAAGTTTGAAATTTCCTCAGCTGAGTGATACAGACAGGTAGTCATTTTCTTATGTAGAGAATGCCATTAACTTATAAAGGTTATCAACTTGTCTTCAGAATTAGGCTTTAGGACACATATAAGAGGAAGAAAGGGAACTTCCCTGATGGCTCAGTGGTAAAGAAACTGCCTGCCAATTCAGGAGATGCAGGTTTGATCCCTGGGTTGGGAAGATGCCCTGGAGAAGGAAATGGCAACCCACTCTAGTATTTATGCTTGGAGAATCCCATGGACTGGCTGACTACAGTCCATAGTTTCACAGAGTCAGACACAACTGAGTGATGGAGCACAATGCACAGGGAGAAGAAAATGGTTTGTTTGGACTTTTGGTATACAGTAATCACACGGGTATTTTCTACCATAATCAGAGTCTTTTCATTACTTGTACAGCTATTACTGCAACTAGAGGTACTATTGCTGAAGAGGTTTTATGACAGGCTCAGTTTAATCTGAGGCATTACTCTGGTACTGGGGCAATTGTCTTAGATTCATGTGTAATATAAGATTGGCAGGAGTTTCAGAATTAGCATTTTCCAATATAAATTTGATTTTCTTCAAATTAATCCTATGCTACCATGTACCACTTTACATAATTACACCTACTACTTTCATATTCTCATTATCATCATTATCAACAGTATCAATATCCTTTCTATATGCTTTAAACTTCTATTATCTCTAATTGTTCTCTATATTAGATCTCTTAACCTGTCTTGAGAATCTAAAATTAAATAATATGTATGCTTTAAATGAAAGATTTAAATTTCTGATTTAATTGATTATGGGGATACTTTGGTGGTAAGAAAGTTAGGGATTGCTATTCAAAGAGATTTAATTCATGCATTTAATATCTGTTGAGCATTTCCTGTGATCCAAGTAATATACTAGTTATTATAGATATGGAACCAAAGATAGACTCTTTTCACAGAATTCACAGAGAATAAAGTGAAGAGAGACCAGTAAACAGAAAAATAAATGTGACATGATAAATGATATCATAGAGCAAAGCAGCAGAAAGTTTTCTAGATATTAGGACCTGAATTCAAAATGGTGTCTTAGGTTAATTTTTTTTTATATTTTAACCATGTAGAAAAAAGCCAACTCATATTTGTCCTTTTGATGTGTTCTCATGATTTTCTTTCTGCAAAGGACAGAGCACAGGGTGCTTATAAGCTACCTATCACCAAGTTTGGGCTTCACTTGGGGCTCAGCTGATAAAGAATTCACCAGCAATGCAGGAGACCTGTGTTCAATCCCTGGGTTGGGAAGTTCCCCAGGAGAAGGGAAAGGCTACCCACTCCAGTATTCTGGCCTGGAGAATTCCATGGACTCTATAGTTCATGGGGTTGCAAAGAGTCAAGACAGGACTGGGCGACTTTCACTTTCATAACCAAGTTTAAGGCCTGTCTGAGCAAAGAAACTTCTGTATTCCTCTCAGAACTCCAGAGGACTTAACAATACTCGTTTTCAGTTGTTGAAAAGCTGAATGCTGGGAAAGAGGAGTGCGTTAGTATGGTTGAGCTGTAACAAAAGTATTAGCAGAGAAGAGTACAGACAATGAGATGACCACGTGGTCTGGCAGTGCCACAGTTCGTGGAAGGGCAAACGCTGTGTGACATCAGTAGTGTCTCCTTCCGTGTTTTTTCCTTTTTCTGCAGAAAGGGGTGGATAGACCATTGACTTTAGCAACCTATGAGTTGAGAACCTTTCTCTTCCATAGGTATGACACTAGGGCATATACTCATTTTGCTCGATGATATTTGCTTCTTGCCTGCAAGTTAATCAGCTTTGCCTGTGGAGTAGACCCTATGTACCACTTGGATTGAGAGCCCGGGACTATTGAGATGGCTGCCATGACTGCTGTCCTAAGCACTTTCTATTGCTGACAGTATTACTTTTTCTTTCAAATTCTATCTCGTCAGCAGGACTTGTCCTGGGATTGTTTATGACAGAGATTACTTGTGTAACATCATTTCTACTCCCATTTTGGCCCTTTTTATTAAAAAAACAACAAATAGCACATTGTTGTAGTCATTATAATTCTAGTTAATTTTGTATATCTAAATATGCTTTTTTATACCCTGAATACCCCAAGGTTGTGTGTGTGTGTGTGTTTTTTAATGATGCATTGTCTGCTTTAAAAAAAAAATCATTTGGTACTTAGCTCATATCTTTTCCAGACTTTATGAGCACTTTATCCTTCTGTTTCTGTACCACTAATATAATAAAATACATAAGAAAAATGAGATCTCAACCTGGTCCTTGATGCCAAACATAATCAGTTTCTAAAATGATCCACATGTTCTAATGATGTTCTGCTGTCTATGTCCACTTGGATTATAAGCATCGATCAGATTTTATGCCTTGGACCTGTATTTTGTTACTTTAACTTAAATTTCTTGACATTTCATTATATGAAGTATTCTTTTTTGTCACCATAGTTCCATTTCACATTATTGGAATTCTAAACAGCTAGCAGAAAAGAGATATATAACCACAAAAGTAGGCCATAAATAGGTTTGTGTTCATGGTGGACTATTATAAAAAGCAATTGTGTAGACGTATGGCCAATATTGCTATAGTCATAGTGTAGCCAGCCTCCTAATCTTCAATTTTAAATGATTTTTGTTCTCTTCCTAATTTCAAGTTTTTCTTGAAATAAGTCTCAGAGAATATCTTCTTTCCTAATATTGAGCATCGATTATCTTGATATTTTAATTGAAGGCTGAATCATTTCGTAGCAGGTGATAAGTATGCAGCAAAGGAGATTTGCATGCTATGTATCTTATGAATAGTACTGCTTTGGCCATATAGTTGTTATAGAGATATAGTCATGCATAGGTTATCATTAGAGGATGCCCTGTGAATAACTGAAGGATAATGGAGTAAGAAACCACACAGTGACTCCAGAAATACAGGTCACTTCAGAGCATGATATGAATATATTACAAAGTGAGATGAATTTCCTTTTTTCATTTTTCAGTCACTACTGAATATTGATTTCTTCCCTCTGCAGCTCTTACCTATATCCTCTAATTTCCCTACCGCTTTTAACAACCTCCGATGTTTAAAGGGGAAGAAAGGTACATTTGTATTTATAGGGGTGGATGAATGTGCCTACATACATTATATAGAAATATGTATAGTTTTAATATGCATAGTTGTTCATACAGAAATATTTGCATATTTCTTGCTGCAGCTTCTGCTAAACACTCTAACTTACCTCTAAATCCAGCCGATGTGCTTCAATGTTACTTATGTGCCAGAATCTCAGCAGGTTGTTGGGAAATATTTGTTTAAAATGTTTTCCTTCTGCAGGGGCTGATGTACTCTCCTTTGGGCCATTCCCCGTGATGCCATTCTCTCAAATTATCCCAGTGGCACCCTTTGGGTCAGTGTTGGCACATAGAAGAGTGCTGGAAAATAATTGTAATTTCACCATCTTCTAACAGAGTACACCCTCAGGCCAAGTGGTAAAATACCACCTCCGCCAGCCCCAACATCCATCACTGTAATGAGCTACAAAATCAATCTGTAATTGACAAAAGCATTTTTAATCAAAGTATGAGGCATTTAGAGTCTCCAGATACTGCTTTTTTGTCTTACGTCAGTATTTACTTTATAGCAGGATGGAAGACATTTGATTTTGTTTAAGAGTGTAACTTATTTCTGCCAAGGAACAAAGATCTGCTTTTCAGAAACTCACCTCACACCCAACCACCTCCAAAAGTAAGATGACATAATCGCCTGAGATCTGTCCTAAAGCATCAAGTCAGGAAGCTCGTGCTCTACTAGTTTAGGAGGAAGAAAGGATTTGTTTTTGTGAGTGATTGCTGATGCTTTCTACCAGATTGCCTCTCTATATGAA
Source organism: Bos indicus x Bos taurus (assembly GCF_003369695.1). Lineage (NCBI taxonomy): Eukaryota > Metazoa > Chordata > Mammalia > Artiodactyla > Bovidae > Bos > Bos indicus x Bos taurus. The sequence goes on along the minus strand of NC_040076.1, from coordinate 62,062,871 downwards.
ATGGCTACTTTTTGTCTCAAACTGCTACCATTTATGCAGAAACTAATCCCAGAGGTTATTATTTTGTACTCACCTCCCAGTTGCTTGGATCTGTTCTTTAAAATTTACAGGTATCACTAAACATTCCTCTTATTAGTGCTGTTCTTTCTTAATCAAGTTAAACTCCCCAAAATATAAGGGTATATGGACACTTCAGGTGAATACACATTAAACATTTTAATATGTTTCCATGTAGTGGGAATTACAGCCAAAGGCAAAATATTTATAGGTATATGCGATGACTTTCTGGACCTGAGTTCTTATGTTTTTTATAAGTTGTACTCCAAATTTTTAGTATCATCTCTTTCATTTGGAGGCCATATTTGTATTATCTATTGGAAAATAAGGTTCTTATATTCTGAGCCTTGTCCAGCACCTCTTGGGTACTTTGGCCTTGGTGTTTATGTATTTGAGAGAAGCTCCATAACTATGTTGCATAGGGTATAGAGTATTTTCAAAGGAAGCTATTCAGAGGTTGCAAGAATAACTAAACACAGTCTACCTTTTCTGATGTTCTTATTTGTGGGTTTTAAGATTAATTTTTCTATACATATATGTGTGTCTGTGTGTGTTTGATAAGTTTTAGTGGGCTTTGGATATATCAACTTAAAACCTTGCAACTCTTATCTAAATGACCTTAACATTTCTGGAACTTTATTAACTATTTTGGGTATTTCTCCACTACTCACTTCTTTATAATATGTGACCTCTGAGTAAATGCATGGATATTTCTAATAATGTCATATTTGAGTGCTTACTTACTGCTAAGCTGTGCTAAGTACTTTGTGTATTTTATCACATATAATTTTTTCAACAATTCTTTGAGCTAGACCCTAAGATTATGTCTAGTTTATAGGTGTAGAAATTGAGAATTGGAGAAGTGATGTAATTTTTCCAAGGCCACATAGCTTATAAATAGTGGAAATATGATTGAATACAAGCCATCTGACTCCCAGACCCAAATTCTTAATCCTTTACATTAATGGAGCACTAGTACATGTATCAACACATGTTATTTATCATGGTATATGTTATGACTGGTTTCAAGCAAGCTCATTGTCAATTATAAATTTTCTTGACTTTTGTCCAAAGAAGCACTACCCATTTTACTTAAACTTGTTTATTAAAATATCAATAAAGAAACTATTTTACCTCCTTGATTTTAGTGGAGTTTTACAATCTAGCTGAGTAGACATCAATTATTAAAACTGAAACTATGATGCCAGTTCAAGTATACTAATGGCACTGCTTTGATTCTCTTGATGCTTTTGCCAAGAAGAGAAATCACATTAAGAAACACTACATTAGACCAAGAATGCTAAACTCTTTTTGGAAAGAAGCAGCAGGGGTAGGTAGAAGAATAGAGTTCAAGTACATAATACCTTGGCTTCCCTAGTGGCTCAGTGATAAAGAATCCAACGTCATTGTAGGAGACATGAGTTTCATCCCAGGGTCAAGAAGATCTCCTGGAGGAGGAGATGGCAACACTCCAGTATTCTTGCCTGGAAAATCCCATCGACAGAGGAGCCTAGTGGTCTACAGTCTATGGAGTCACAAAGAGTCAAATATGACTTAGCAGCTGAGCACGCACGCACATAATACCTTGACTCTGATTGCTAGCCCTTAACTTGTTTCAGGGCAGTTTGGGAAGTTTTACATGAAAATCAACACTCCAGATTTCCTTTAGTCTATGAGATGAGCTCAGTGTCAAGGAGATCAGCTTTTTCTTAGAGTTTATGTTATAAAACCCTTTGTTCTCACTTATATGGGCATTGCTTCTTAGTAGGTACTTATTTTTCAAAATATGTTATCTTAATTAATATATCTTATAGGTGCAGCATGGAAAGTCACATACACTTAAAAACTCCTAACTCCTGGACATGGACCACAATAACAGATAAAACATTCTCACATTGGTGAAAATGTGTGTATTGAGGCATTTTATTTAAGCACACAAAAGTGCCCCTATTGTATTTGTTGTGCATCTGGAATTGTACTGAGCAATTTGAATACATATAACTTGCTAATTTGCTCTTTTAAAGACTGGGTTTTTAAAGAAATAATTGAAGTTGACATTGTTTCTCTTTCTTATGAGCTTATAAATAAAAAACTTATGTTTGTAGTTGATGACATTAAACCATAGATTCTTACCTTTTTGACGTATTTTAAAGGTCAGTAGTCCTTCTTTCTATAGAAAATATGCCTTGTGCTTCTCTTAAAAATATATAATTTAGAGGCATATTGTTTTCCATTCCTAGTTATGTCATATTAAAATATATCTGAACTCTTTAATACTTTTTATTTTGTAAAGACTTCTTATTTATGTTAATTCCCTGGTGGCTCATCTGGTAAAGAATCTGCCTGCAATGCAGGAGACCTGTGTTCGATCCCTGGATTGGGAAGATCCCTGGGAGAAGGGAACAGCTACCTATTCCAGTATTCTAGCCTGGAGAGTTCTATGGACTGTATAGCCCATGGAGTTGCAAAGAGTTGGACCTGACTGAACGACTTTGACTTTCAAAGATAATCGAAACAATCTTACCTTCTAACACCTAATCTTTCTTAGTATCATCCAATTCCATAGTTGCCTGGTCAATTTTCAAACACATTAATGCCTATCAGTGTGACCATATCTGGAAGTAAAAACAATCATTAGTAGCAGTGAATATAATTTCTATAACCACTGTGATAATCCAGATCTAAAATTTCCTCAGCCTTTCCTAACAGGCATGCATAGCTGTTGCGCAAATGAATATGTATGATGCAGAAAGATTAAAGAAACGCTTTCAAATGCCTAGAAAATAAGAAGCTAAAATCCAAATTTTTATTCCAGGAGAGATAAGTAGTATGGTCCTTATCTAAAACCATTATTGGAATTGACAGGAGTTAGAATTCATAGATACCTATTGACCTGAACTAGACTGCCTCTAATGGCATTCAGATCAGAATAGCAGTAAGAGTAAAGGACACAGGCCTCCATTGTCAGTTTCAGTGGAGCCTGCACTATTGGAATATACATGACCCTTCTCTCTTAATATTCATCAGAATTCATATGGCATGTTATGGTTCCCAACACCTTTGGCTGCTAATGAGTTGATCACAGCTCCACTGGAGTGATTTATAGGCATTTCTCAATTATTCAAATTCATGGAGGGAAGATATCAAAGCAAAAAAACAACATGTAAGAAATCCTTATATAACTTTAACTTTCTCTCATGTTTCCCTTCTCTCTTCCTCCACCTGCTCCCTGGCACTTCCAAAAACAACTTGCAGTCAAATTGATGAAATTGATTTCCAAGAATTGATAATATAGATTGGGAATGAAGTTTAGGAGCCATGTGTCACAGTCGCAATGTCACCACTGATTCAGCTTTTGGAAAAACACACAGCTTTCTTGGACATCAGCTTTAACATTTACAAAATGGGTAAAATTACTTCCCATGTGAGTTTCAGTGGTATGTTGGAACAGTAAATAGTACATTACAAAGATATTACAAGTGCATAAACCAAATTCTTCAGACATGTCAGGCACTTTGAAGACAGTTTGAGGGCAATAATAGATATATTATCTCATGTCTTTTATTATCATGCATTTTTGATGAGTAGAGTTCTCTACAAACTCAAAAGAATTAGCTGAGATCATCTTATCTTTTATAATCTATGGTCTCTGAACTCAGTCTTCCCTGCCTTCCACTCTGGAATCTTCTTGGACAGTCCACCTGGCAGGGTACTATTCCAGAAAGAACAGTGATTCGGCATTTACAAAATCCAGGTTCTGATGCCACCTTAGTCATTAATTAACTCTGTGATCTTTGCAAGTGTCCCTGTTCCTTTGTCTTAGTTTCTCCATTTATATATTTGGCAACTGGAATAAATGTAGCTCTGGTATGTTCAACACAATAAGTTATTGTGTATTCACATACACTTTATTTGGAAATACTTGGTTTATCAAATTGCTGTAGATAATTTACTTTTCCTTATTTTTTCCATCAAGGATTTTTAAAATTGAGTATATATTAAAAACAGAGATAAACAATAGGAAATACCACAAAATGTGTTATGCAATAAGATGATTGCTGTCTGTGATTCTGTAGAACATAAGTGCTTAATTTCCACTAGTTTTTCAAAGTAATAGTCAAATATAGATTCCTGATCCTCTTTATTGCCTTAGTAGCCCTCTGAAGAGACAAGAGGCAGTGAAATCTACGAACCACTGCGCTGGCCTGCCTTTAAGGTCCCTTCTGGGTCAAATAACCCATGATTCTCTATATCAGACTTGAGCCATCAGCTTTGTGTTTTGGTGCTGTGTGTTTGGTTCTAGAAAACTCTCTCTTGCTCTTTGAGTGATCGAAGCTTGACTTTTGGATGTTCAGGCCAGGTTAAGATCAACAGCCTTCCCATTTGGTAGCTAACTGCTCCTGTGTATTCTAGAATCACAGACTCACTCACCCTGTTCATAATAATAAAAGATACTTAGGCAGAGGGTGAAATTAGTTAAATGATCTGGGTACAAATAAATGCAAACCAAGCCCCAAGATACTATTTATAACCACTTTTCCCATCCTTAGAAAATGTTCCTGAAAAATACAATTTTAGGAGTAAGCGTTAAAACTGGTGAAGTCTTCCTAATAAGACAGTAGAGGAAACCAAGAGTTCAGAGGTTGCCACTCTCACTATTATGTGAACTGCCTTAGCTTTGGCTGCCTAAGTTAGAGAGTGGAGGTCCTAGTCAGTCCTAGGTCTAAGAAATGCTATAATTTCACCTCAACATACCTCACCTCATATTTGCCTGTATTCCTCCTTATACACTGCATTCTCAGGCCAAACTTAATAGCCTGTTGCTCTTCAAAGTACTAAAGGCCTTAATGCCTTTGCTCACACTATTCCCTACATCTAGATATAAGGGTGTGTCCAAATTCAATCCACTCTTCAAAGCCCTGCTCAAGAAATTAGTTCCCCCATGAAGTCTTACTTTCTGCTCACAGCATAATGTACTGTACTACACAATGTTGTGAACTCATAGTCCTTTCTTATAATTCCCCCTCATTCTTCCCAGTTAATATTTCTTGTATATTCTCTGTATATGTGTTCCCTCTCTTTCTCTCTCCTCCCTGGCTCCTATCTCCTCTAACATAGAAGCTACATCATATTCATCTTCCTAGTCTTATAATACCTTGTGGTTGTGAGTCACACAATTAATATTTGTTGAGTGACTAAAAGAATGCCATTCAACCAGAAGCTGGATTAACTGATTACGGTTAGAATGATTTAGAAAGGAATCACTCCAGAGCTGTGTATCTACTTACTCTTCCTGATGATAATTAAAGAAGACCCATCAATTCTCCTTTCCTTTAATCCTATTCCCCACTTGGGTAGTTTTGTTAACAAGAATTTGCCAACGAAGCCACAGAACAAATTTGTGAGATTAAGGAAAAAACACATCAGACTTAACAGCACTCCAAAAAAAAAGATGTTATCACTTATTCTCCAGTCAGTCACTTGTCCTCCTTGCCAATTTGATATAAGAAGAAGTCTCTTCTCTCCACCCTATACTAACTCACCACATTATTTTCTTTGTAAATGAAAGTGGAAGGAAGGGAAAGAGAGAGTTCACATTTAAGATAGTTTTAGAAATTCAGTGATGTATTCATAGCTGTAATATTGTCCATAAAGATAAAGCCAAGCACACAGGCTGCTGAAAGTCTGTGCTGGCTGAGTAGTCTGTCCTGATGATTTTTCCATATCTGAACAATTTATACAATTGACAGTTTTTCTTTTTTATGATTAGAAAATGTGATTGAAAAACATACAATCACAATTTTAAAATCATATTAATGAACTAATTGAAAGCAACCCAGATATAATATCTCATTTAAAAAGTAATAAAATTAATCCATCCATTTTTTGAGTCACTGAGGTGTGTGGAAAAAAGGGACAATAAAATTTTTATTACATTATCTGTCTGGGGATGGTTCCTGAATGACTTATTAGCAGATTATTATTTTTCCCATGGTGCTTTTCTGTCAGTCATTTGAAATTGGCCTTGTGCTTAAAGAAATATGCAACAGTGATCAGAAATCCAGAGAAAACAGTACTAACCCTTTCTGATGCTGTTTCTGATGCTCAAATTGTGCCATCCCTTCCTTATAGCTCTCTTTATTTGACTCAGCTTCACTTAGCATGATCACCACTATTAGGTGGGCTGCAGTCTGTGGGGTTGTGAAGAGTCGGATATGACTGAGCGACTTCACTTTCACTTTTCACTTTCCTACATTGGAGAAGGAAATGGCAGCCCAGTCCAGTGTTCTTGCCTAGAGAATCCCAGGGACGGGGGAGCCTCATGGGCTGGGGTCTATGGGGCCGCACAGAGTCAGACACGACTGAAGTGACTTAGCAGCAGCAGCAGCAGTAATAGCTAAAAGTATGGACTCATAGAACTTCTCTGGTGGACCAGTGGCTAAGACTCCGCTCTCCCAGTGTGGGAGTCTGGATTCAATCCCTGGTCAGGGAACTAGATCCCACATGCTGCAACTGAGACCTGGCACAGCCAAATAAATAAATCAAAATATGGGCTCTGGAAAGGTCAGTTTTCATTCCAATTCCAAAGAAAAGCAATGCCAAAGAATGCTCAGACTACCACACAATAGCCCTAATCTTACATGCTAGTAAAGTAATGCTTAAAATCCTCCAAGCCAGGCTTCAGCAATACGTGAAGAGTAAACTTCCAGATGTTCAAGCTGGTTTTAGAAAAGGCAGAGGAACTAAAGAGCAAATTGCCAATATCCACTGGATCATTGAAAAAGAAATAGAGAGTTCCAGAAAAACATCTATTTCTGCTTTATTGACTATGCCAAAGCCTTTGACTGTGTGGAGCTCAATAAACTGTGGAAATTCTGAAAGAGATGGGAATACTAGACCACCTGACCTGCCTCTTGAGAAACCTGTATGCATGCCAGAAAGCAACAGTTAGAAGTGGACATGGAACAACACTGGTTCCAAATAGGAAAAGGAGTATGTCAAGGTTGTATATTGTCACCCTGCTTATTTAACTTATATGCAGAGTACATCATGAGAAACGCTGAGCTGGAGGAAGCACAAGCTGGAATCAAGATTGCCGGGAGAAACATCAATAACCTCAGATATGCAGATGATACCACCCTTATGGCAGAAAGTGAAGGGGAACTCAAAAGCCTCTTGATGAAAGTGAAAGTGGAGAGTGAAAAAGTTGGCTTAAAGCTCAACATTCAGAAAACTAAGATCATAGCATCCAGTCCCATCACTTCATGGCAAATAGAAGGGGAAACAGTGTCAGTCTTTATTTTTGGGGGCTCCAAAATCACTGCAGATGGTGATTATAGCCATGAAATTAAAAGATGCTTACTCCTTAGAAGGAACGTTATGACCAACCTAGACAGCATATTGAAAAGCAGAGACATTACTTTGTCAACAAAAGTCTGTGTAGTCAAGGCTATGGTTTTTCCAGTGATCATGTATGGATGTGAGAATTGGACTATAAAGAAAACTGAACGCTGAAGAATTGATGCTTTTGAACTGTGGTGTTGGAGAAGACTCTTGAGAGTCCCTTGGACTGCAAGGAGATCCAACCAGTCCATCCTAAAGAGTCGGACACGACTGAGCAACTGAACTGAACTGAACTGAACTGAACCAAACCCTAAGGTTTAAAGAGTTTAAATAACTATTGTGAGCATCCTGTAATTGGTGGAATTGGGACTTCAACCCAAAATGTCTACCTCCAGAGCCCATCAGTTCAGTTCAGCCACTCAGTCGTGTCCGACTCTGCGACCCCATGAATCGCAGCACGCCAGGCCTCCCTGTCTGTCACCAAGTCCCAGAGTTCACTCACTCACGTCCATCGAGTCAGTGATGCCATCCAGCCATCTCATCCTCTGTTGTCCCCTTTTCCTCCTGCCCCCAATACCTCCCAGCATCAGAGTCTTTTCCAATGAGTCAACTCTTCACATGAGCTGGCCAAAGTACTAGAGTTTCAGCTTTAGCATCATTCCTTCCAAAGAACACCCAGGGCTGATCTCCTTTAGAATGGACTGGTTGGATCTCCTTGCAGTCCAAGGGACTCTCAAGAGTCTTCTCCAACACCACAGTTCAAAAGCATCAATTCTTTGGCACTCAGCCTTCTTCACAGTCCAACTCTCACATCCATATATGACTACTGGAAAAACCATAGCCTTGACTAGATGGACCTTTGTTGGCAAAGCAATGTCTCTGCTTTTCAATATGCTGTCTAGGTTGGTCATAACTTTCCTTCCAAGGAGTAAGCGTCTTTTAATTTCATGGCTACAATCACCATCTGCAGTGATTTTGGAGCCCCCCAAAATAAAGTCTGACATTGTTTCCACTGTTTCCCCATCTATTTCCCATGAAGTGATGGGACCGGATACCATGATCTTAGTTTTCTGAATGTTGAGCTTTAAGCCAACTTTTTCACTTTCCTCTTTCACTTTCATCAAGAGGCTTTTTAGTTCCCCTTCACTTTCTGCCATAAGGGTGGTATCATCTGCATATCTGAGGTTATTGATGTTTCTCCCGGCAATCTTGATTCCAGCTTGTGTTTCTTCCAGTCCAGCATTTCTCATGATGTACTCTGCATATAAGTTAAATAAGCAGGGTGACAGTATACAGTCTTGACGTACTCCTTTTCCTATTTGGAGCTAGTGTGTTGTTCCATGTCCAGTTCTAACTGTTGCTTCCTGATCTGCATATAGGTTTCTCAAGAGGCAAGTCAGGTGGTCTGGTATTCCCATCTCTTGAAGAATTTCCCACAGTTTATTGTGATCCACACAGTCAAAGGCTTTGGCATAGGGTTACCCTCTATAAAAGACCAAGAATAAGAGTATCTGGCTTGTTGGGATGCTTTGAGGATTAAATGAGGTGTGAATCCCCAGTAGTTGGTAAGTGCTCACCTCAGTAAACTGCCATTACTGGGACCAGTCTTCCCTATCACTCATTTTGTACTGCTTGATTCTATACCTGTTAGTGTCCCAGGCAAGCGTGATAAGGACCTGAGCTGCCTTTCTTTCTGATCGGAATCCTCAGCTATCACAAGCATGGCGGTTCTCTTGGGCTCACCGTCTGTCTAGTCTACTTCTCCTCTTCTGATGCCTCTCTTCTTGTCCATATTTCATTATATTATCTTTCTGGAGATGAATCTTCCATCATTATTAGAGGAATATTATTTTTCTCATCATACTTTTATGTCATTCACTGGAGATGGTCCTCATACTCAGCAAGTAGTTTCTATATTGCATCTTCATTACCTTTTCAAGTCCTTACTTCTACCCAAGTCAGTGTCAATTGTTATCACTCCTTGTTGGGAGAAACACTTAATATGGCTGCCACCTTCAAGGCTGGAGCCAGTCTGATCAACTGGTTCTGCATTAAGGCAAAAGTCATCTTCAGAAAAGTTGCATTTGGAAGGCTGTAGACTGCTTGCTGGGACTGAGAGTGGGTGAAGCTGTGTAAACATGAGGAAGAAAGTGGCAATGGATAGAGGGGAAATCAGTTCAGTCACTCAGTCGTGTCCGACTCTTAGAGACCCCATGGACTGCAGCATACCAGCCTCCCTGTCCATCACCAACTCCCAGAGTTTACCCAAATTCATGTTCATTGAGTCAGTGATGCCATCCAGCCATCTCATCTTCTGTCGTCCCCTTCTCTTCCTGCCTTCAATCTTTCCCAGCATCAGGGTCTATTCAAATGAGTCAATTCTTCGTATCAGGTGGTCAAAGTATTGGAGTTTCAGCTTCAGCATCAGTCCTTCCAATGAACATTCAGGACTGATTTCCTTTAGGATGGACTGGCTGGATCTGCTTGCAGTCCGAGGGACACTCAAGAGTCATCTCCAACACGATACTTCAAAAGCATCAATTCTTTGATGCTCAGCTTTCTTTATAGTCCAACTCTAACATCCATACATGACCACTGGAAAAACCATGGCCTTGACTAGACAGACCTTTGTTGACAAAATAATGTCTCTGCTTTTTAATATGCTGTCTAGGTTGGTCATAACTTTACTTCCAAGGAGTAAGCGTCTTTTAATTTCATGGCTGCAGTCACCATCTGCAGTGATTTTGGAGCCCAAAAGAGTAAAGTCTGCCACTGTTTCCACTGTTTCCATATGTATTTGTCATGAAGTGGTGGGACCAGATGCCATGATCTTTGTTTTCTGAATGTTGAGCTTTAAACCAACTTTTTCACTCTCCTCTTTCACTTTTATCAAGAGGCTCTTTAGTTCTTGTTCACTTTCTGTCATAAGGGTGGTGTCATCTACATATCTGAGGTTATTTATGTTTCTCCCAGCAATCTTGATTTCAGCTTTTGCTTCATCCAGCCCAGCGTTTCTCATGATGTACTCTGCATATAAGTTAAATAAGCGGGGTGACAATATACAGCCTTGACGTACTTCTTTTCCTATTTGGAACCAGTCTGTTGTTCCATGTCCAGTTCTAACTGTTGCTTCCTGACCTGCATACAGGTTTCTCAAGAGGCAGGTCAGGTGGTCTGGTACTCCTATCTCTTGAAGAATTTTCCATAGTTTATTGTGATCCACATAGTCAAAGGCTTTGGCATAGTCAGTAAAGGAGAAATAGATGTTTTTCTGGAACTCTCTTGCTTTTTCGATGATCCAGCGGATGTTGGCAATTTGCTCTTTGGTTCCTCTGCCTTTTCTAAAACCAGCTTGAACATCTGGAAGTTCACAGTTCACGTACTGCTGAAGCCTGGCTTGGAGAATTTTAAGCATTATTTTACTAGCGTGTGAGATGAGTGCAATTGTGTGGTAGTCTGAGCATTCTTTGGCATTGCCTTTCTTAGGGATTGGAAAGAAAACTGACCTTTTCCAGTCCTGTGGCCACTGCTGAGTTTTCCAAATTTGCTGGCATATTGAGTGCAGTACTTTCACAGCATCATCTTTTAGGATTTGAAATAGCTCAACTGGAATTCCATCACCTCCACTAGCTTTGTTCGTAGTGATGCTTCCTAAGGCCCACTTGACTTTGCATTCCAGGATGTTTGGCTCTATGTGAGTGATCACACCATCATGATTATCTGGGTTGTGAACATCTTTTTTGTACAGTTCTTCTGTGTATTCTTACCACCATTTCTTAATATCTTCTGCTTCTGTTAGGTCCATACCATTTCTATCCTTTATTGAGCCCATCTTTGCATGAAATGTTCCCTTGGTATTTCTGATTTTCTTGAAGAGATCTCTAGTCTTTCCCATTCTATTGTTTTCCTCTATTTCTTTGCACTGATCACTGAGAAAGGCTTTCTTATCTCTCCTTGCTATTCTTTGGAACTCTACATTCAAATGGGTATATTTTTCCTTTTCTCCTTTGCTTTTCACTTCTCTTCTTTTCACAGCTATCTGTAAGGCCTCCTCAGACAGCCATTTTGCTTTTTTGTATTTCTTTTTCTTGGGGATGGTCTTACTCCCTTTCTCCTGTACAATGTCACGAACCTCCATCCATAGTTCATCTGACACTCTGTCTATCAGATCTAGTCCCTTAAATCTATTTCTCACTTCCACCGTATAGTCATAAGGGATTTAATTTAGATCATACCTGAATGGTCTAGTGGTTTTCCCTACTTTCTTCAATTTAAGTCTGAATTTGGCAATAAAGTGTTCATGAACTGAGCCACAGTCAGCTCCCGGTCTTGTTTTTGCTGACTGTATAGAGCTTCTCCATCTTTGGCTGCAAAGAATATAATCAATAGAGAGGAAGAGACAAGCAGTAAAACCTGAGTGAACAGAAGGGAGGGCCTGTGAGCATAGGAGACTGAACAGTAGGGCAGGATGAGGAAACATGGAGAAGGCTCACTCTTAAGGCAGTGATATTGGGGGCTAAAGGAAGGATTATTTGTTGTTGTTGTTGTTTTTCAGTTACTCAGTTGTGTCCAGCTTGTTGCGATTCCATGGAATGCAGCATGCCAGGCTTCCCTGTCCTTCACTGTTTCCCAGAATTTGTTCATACTCATGTCCATTGAGTCAGTGATGTCATCCAGCCATCTCATCCTGTGTTGTCCCCCTCTCTTCTGCACTCAGTCTTTCCCAGCATCAGAGTCTTTTCCAGTGAGTTGGCTCTTTGAATCAGGTGGCCAAAATATTAGAGCTTCAGCTTCAGTACCAGTCCTTCCAGTTTGTTGTTATTTTTCAGTTGCCTGGTCATATCCAACTCTTTATGACCCCATGGACTGAAGAACACCAGGCTTCCCTGTCCCTCACCATATCCCAAAGTTTGCCCAAGTTCATGTCCATTGCATCGGTGATGCTGTCCAGCTATCTTATCCTCTGACTCCCTCTTCTCCTTTGGCCCTCAATCTTTCCCAGCATCTGGGACTTATCCATTGAGTCAGCTATTCACATCAGATGACCAAAATACTGCAGCTTCAGCATCAGTCCTTCCAGCAAGTATTCAGGGTTGATTTCCCTTAAGTTTGACTGGTTTGATCTCCTTGCTGTCCAAGGGACTCTCAGGAGTCTTCTCCAGCACCACAGTTTGAAGGCACCAATTCTTTGGCATTCTGCCTTCTTTTTGGTCCAGCTCTCACAACCATATGTGACTGCTGGGAAGACCATAGCCTTGACTATATGGACCTTTGTAAGAGAGTAATGTCTCTGCTTTTCAGCACACTGTCTAGGTTTGTCATTGCTTTCCTGCCAGAAAGCAATCATCTTCTGATTTCATGGCTGCAGTTACCATCTGCAGTGATTTTAGAGCCCAAGAAGAGGAAATCTGTCACTACTTCCACCTTTTCCCCTTCTATTTGCCGTGCAGTAATGGGGCCAGATGCCATGACCTTAGTTTTTATTTATTTAGTTTTAAGCCGGCTTTTTCACTTTTATTTACCCTCATCAAGAGGTTTTTTAGTTCCTCTTCACTTTCTGCCATTAGAGTGGTATCATCCACATATCTGAGGTTGTTGATGTGTCTCCTGCCTATCTTGATTGCAGTTATAACTCATCCAGCCTGCCATTTCTCATGATGTGCTCAGTGTATAGGTTAAACAAACAGGGCGACAGCAGACAGTCCTGTTGTACTCCTTTTTCAATCTTGAACTGATCAGTTGTTGCATACAGGGTTCTAACCGTTTCTTCTTGGCCTGCATAATGTTTCTTTTGGCTCCTTGGGGTACAGGTAAGATGGTCTGGTATTCCCATCCCTTTAAGAGCTTTCCAGTTTATTATGATCCACACAGTCAAAGGCTTTAGTATAGTTGATGAAACAGAGATAGATGTTTTTCTGGAATTCCGTAGCTTTTTCTGTGATCCAGCAAATGTGGACTATTTGATCTCTGGTTCTTCTTCCTTTTCTAAAACCAGCTTGAACATCTGGAATTTCTTGGTTCACATAATGCTGAAGCCTTCCAGTTTACTTATTATGAATTATTTATGACCTCATTAATTTCAGTTATTGAAGTAAAGTGATGAAATATCTCTCTAAAAATGTGAATCATTTATATTTTAAAATATAGTTTTACTGATGGACACCATGCCCAATGTTTTTAATCAATGGCTTGTCCCAGTTGCAGTTGAAACAAGAGAGGTAGATGTAACCCACAGCATGGATGATACATAGGATCCCATGGGAGAGTGCTGTTCACATTCTGAAAACATAGCAAGGAACCAGAAGCAGAAGACTATCTAGTAGGTAGTGATACTTGGTGATACTTTATGTGGGTCTATAACTGAGAACTGGATCTGAGCATTTCTCTTGGGGACTTTTCACCCTTCTGTGCCTGTTAAGCTCTATTCAAGGTTTTGAAAAATATCATTTGAGGGAAGTTTCAATTGTTTGCTCTAGTTTATTTCTAGATAAAAAACTGAATCCCTGCTTATTTTTTACCCTCATAACCTTCCCTGCATAACCTAAATAAAAAGAAAACAAGTTTCTTTAATGGGCAGCCAACTCCTAGTTCCTTTTCTGGGATTCTCCCGTGCCCTCCAACTAAAAATAGTGAAAAGGGGCTTCTAAGAAAAAGTAATCCCAGGAAGAGATATCCCTAAAGTCTCAGAAAGTTAGAAAGCTTCTTCTGGAAATGTCCACCCCTATCCCACAAAACCTCACATACATATACAAAGCCATAGTCTCTGGAAGTTTTGAAACCTTTCACATTTCCTACCAAAATCCATCTCTCTTCCACTGAAAAGTCAAATTCATGTAACAGATGAGAAATGTTATTATACTTCTTAGACCTTTTATGTCTATATTATTGGTTTGTTTTTAGTTTTTATGGTGACTTCCACTTGATGTGATAAAACTCTACCTGACTAGCTTAGGTTGGAAAGAGTGTGAAATTGATAAATTTTGGTTCAATAATTCAGCTCCTTTGTGTGTTAATTTCCTTTGTTAATATACCTCTGTCTCCTCTTGACCAGTTGCCTCAGAACAAAATTTAATTGGTCACAGGGTACCAAGAAAAATAATGAGTTTGAATTCATGAACTTGTAATATACAACACACCTAGACAAAAATGATCCTTCTTTATCAGCATTTGGAGTGGTAACTCCTTGCCTCATTTTTCTCAGTTTGAACCCCAGAATTCTGACATTAACAGAAAAGGACTAATTGTTCTAGTTATCTTATGTTGAAAATGCTAAAACGTTCATCTTGAGAGCACATGAAAATACATAAATCATTTGTTGAGAATGATTACTGGAATAATTTTAAACACTATTTACTATAAAATTGTATATACAGCATCAGAGAAAGACTAGCTTTGGACTCTGATCCTGTCCAGTTTTCTCAGTCAGAGACAAATAGAACTTGACAACCAGATCAGACATGAGAATTTCCTTTTGCTTGACCTACATCCTCATCTGTGTGTTCTTTGATAGCATCAAAGTGCAGAATTTCAGGTGGTTCATTGCTGGGCTAAGATATTTGTGTCTTCCCTCAAGCTTCCATACAAAAGTGAAACCTTGTATTAATCACTTTTTCCAAATGAGTTCTTAATGGATAGTACAAGTTCATTCATACAGAAAAGTCATTTATAGCTTCTGCCCCATTCTCTAACCTGTGGAGTCCAAGACTTGTCTTTCCAATCTTAGTGTTTGCATTCTGCATTCAAAGTTTTTCTGGGAAGGGGATTTTTCAAGTCTTTTTGGTAGACTCTTCCTTCTTACATCTAAACTGAAAATGGATCTCCGATTTTTTAATGCTTTGCCTCTTCTCAGGTAACATCATTATACGTTGTCCTGGTGATAATAGCTTAAAATACTTCTATTCAATCATTTCATATTGAATATAAAATAGATTAAACACATATGTGACTGCTGCACTAAAGACAGCTTAAAGCATCTTTCATCAGCAACATATTTGTGAGAAAAGAACAAAGCATTATTAATAGGGCAAAGCGCACCAATTTAAACCATTTGCAGCCCCACCACCTAACGATATCCACTATTAACAGTGTTTTATGTACTCTTTAATCTCTTTTGATGAATATATAAACATTTTTAATAAAAATGTAATATTTGCATATATATACTTTATAGTCTGTTCTTTACAAGGAATATTATATCAAGAAAAATTTCCCAATTATTTAAATATTCATGTGTAACATCTATTTTTTTTTAACTTTAATGTGGTTTGATCTTAAATAAGGACCTTCAGAAAATAGGTAAACATTTAAATGGGTGATGGGGGAGCTGAAGTATTACATACATGAAACCTTTGTACATCAATTAAATGACCAGAGTATGTTGCTTCACCTCTTCATAGGAGACTGTCCCCAAATGATTCCCCAATTAGGCCAACCAAGCTGAATAGAAAGGCCCACTTCTTTACCAAAGTGTGCATGCTAGAGACAGAAGAGGATTTATGATTTTAATGGATTTATAATTTTAATATAGGATTTTAAAATTTTTATTATATTGGTCAAAAATCACTTGCAGAGAAGAGAATCCAAGCTATTTTTTTTAAATAGAACTTTATCAAAATAATAATAATAAAGGCTTAAAAAGTCCAAGAATGGGTTGAAGAAATAGATTTCAGACCAGGTTTTTAGGGAGACTGCCCCTTCTCCCAAAAACACATCATTAAATCATCACACCAAGGGAAGTAATGCCTTTTCTGTGACTCCAGAAGCTGCTATAATCAGGAAGTTTCCACCGCTATTGACTGGTTCATGGACAAGACCATCCTAAATAGAGGCTATTTCTCATTCTGTTTCACAGCACCTGTGAATCTAGTGATTGGACCCTGCTGCCTAGCAACCAAATGCCTCCACTCTCTCCTCCTTTCCTTTCCAAATCCCATGGAAGTGTTCCAGTTGGAAAAATTAAAATTACATCTAATAAACTAGCTGCAAAAAAACCTGGAAAATGTAGTTTTTAGATTTCCCACCTTGACATTACAGAAGGGTATGCTATAAAGAACATCAAATCCAATTTGAGCATTAATCCCTGATATCCACAAAAAAATATCTAATGTACTTTGGAAAAATTTATTTATCTCTCTTAGCATGCTTTACACATTTCTTGATGTTAGGGCATTTATAGGCCAGCTTTGTAAAATATAGATTTTTTTCTGTTTAATCTAGATGAATTCAAACCCAACTCTGGTTAGGAGGTGTGGAATCAGATACTAATAAGCAAGTGATTTTGGAAAACAATAACTTTTTAAGTGTCATTAAAATTCCCTCAAAAGTTTGTAGAGCTAGAAAAAAACTAGATCTCAACCTTACTAGGCACTTGGAAAATGACAAAGTTTTATAAGTGAACCAGTTGATGATCTCTGGTGTTTCTAATATTTTAATCAGGGTAAACGTGTATCTGGAAGTTTTTTTTATTTTTTATTTTTTGTACATTTCATAGAATAAGAATGGGGAGAAAGTAAATAGATTAGGAAACTCTCATCTCACTTTCACTTTAAGCATGTGTGGGGGTTCTCTCTTTTCTATAAAGGAAAAATAAAATCTCGTTTAATCACTAACTGAATAAAGGCTCCATGCCAAGTCACTTCAATCGTATTCAACTCTTTGCAATGCTATGGACTGTAGCTTGCCAGGTTCCTCTCTCCGTGGGATTCTCTTGGCAAGGATACTGGAGTGGGTGGCCCTGCCCTCCCTAGGGGATCTTCCCAACCCAGGGATTGAACCTGCATCTCTTATGTCTCCTACATTGACAGATAGGTTCTTTACCACTAATGCCACCTGGAAAGCCCAAATAAAGATTAAATACTCCAAAAAATAAGCACTGTAGTTTTAAGGAGTTGTTCAAGACTGCTAGGCTCCATAAATATCATACTTCCTTAGTACATCACTATTACAAGGAGATTATTTCAGTAATCTCTTATTAATAATCCATGTATTATTTAAGTTATTTTTCTGCTACTGAGTAAGTGAAGGTTTCAGTAACCTAGCTAAACACTGTCATGCAATCTCCCTTGAGAATTTGCAAGAATCAGGTTAGGATTAGATACATACTCTTCGGCAATAAGTCAGAATTACCAACTCCTCACGCAGCCTAATGAGCAAGCCCTTCAGATGCCAATCAGACACTCCAGATAGAAGGGAGCCAGCCATGCTTTGCTTTGCCAGGGTTATAAATACTGTGTTATGATCAGAATAAGTGAACACATTATAAAGCTTACCTGAAGTGAATGAGGTATTTCTAAAATCTACATTTAGGGTTTCTTCAACCAGTTATAGGGCTTTCCTGGTAGCTCAGATGGTAAAGAATCCACCCTCAATGCAGGATACCCTGGTTGGATTCCTGGGTCAGGAAGATCCTCTGGAGAAGGGATAGGCTACTCACTTTAGTATTCTTGCTTGGAGAATCCCCATGGACAGAGGAGCCTGGTGGGCTGTAGTCCATGGGATCTCAAAAAGTCAGACACGACTGAGCAACTAAGCACAGCACAACCAGTAATAACTTTTCACCTTTTTTCATCATCAGTAGAAGGCTAAAATAGAGATTTTGGTTCTTAGAAATTGATTGTGAGCATTTATTTGAGATTACCCTAGTAAAATCTCCTTAAAGAAATTAATATGGTTGATAACAGCCATAGGGAATCATGAATTTTAAAGTTACAGCTGAAAGTGGTTCAAAATAAAGGGAAAAAAAGAGGAAATAAATTTTATTCTCCACTTGTAGAATCATCTGATATCTCTGTATTTCCATATTATATTAATTGAAACATCTGTCATGTAATATTATAGAATAAAGTAATATTTACTGTATCTGTTTATCTGAAGCATTCTTTTAGAAATAAGGGGGAATTCATAAAAATAGTAAATAGTTAATCATTTAAGGAATGGTTGAAATGTCCTTATACTGTTAAAATCAAAATTTTAGTTGAAATTTTACAGATGATTAGTTCATAATATAGGTTAATTATTACTAGTAATGAGATTTGTCACTGGCAGATTGAATACTCAAACTTTATAAGGTTAACTCACAATACTATCTATTAAAATGTAGATTCACAACTGAAATAGTTTTGGTCTTTCTAGAGTTCCTTTGTTCTTTCCTTGAGAAACAACTCTTCTGGGCTAACCTGGAAATGAATTATTTGCAGTAATAGTCTAGAATCACATATGCACTTAAAATAAAAATGGGGTATTCTATTTAGTCCTCAGGGCTATGAGAAAAGGCAGATTATTTTTCGTTGTTTTGCCTTCATAAGACAGAAGTTTCAGATACTATGAAATTTGCAATGCTACCAATCTATTTGCAAACCATACCAGATGGAGAAACTATTATTAAGCAAGTCAAAAGGAAATTATTTTGATTAAATTAAATATTGATGTAAAGGAGTATGCTATTTGGATCCTCTTCAGTGATATATTGTTGACCTTGAATATTTCTTCTCTAACACTCCTCTCATAGATTCATGATATTACATTATTTCTTCTTATGATTTCTTTTTTTTTTTTTAAGAAATTGCCTTTCCAATTGCTAATCCTCATTCTCTTTTTTTTTCCCCTCTCCCCCAGATCCACTTCTGGGATATTTGGTACTCTTTTCATATATACTCTTCTTTTGATAATTTCTCTTTAATTATACCATGTTAATAATATCAAAGAGGGCTTCATTCATTGTATTATGGATGGTCTTTTAGAATTCTCACTCACATTCAGTGATCCTTTCCATTGCTTGCTCTCTTTCTCAGTTGCTCATTAAAAAGAATACATTTGAATCAGTATCTGACTCTGTGAGTCCATGAAGTGTAACCTACCAGGCTCCTCCATCCATGAAATTTTCCAGGCAAGAATACTGCAGGGTTGCCATTACTTACTCCATGGGATCTTCTTGACCCAGGGATCAAACCCATGTCTCTTGTGTCTCTGGCATCAACAGATGGATTCTTTACCCACCACCAGGAAAGCCTGATCTTCTCCATGCCAGTATTCTAATGCTAAACGCTAAGTAAAATTCAATCAGAGTGTCTTTATTTATTAAAGAAATATACACATAGCTTTGAGGAAAGAGATGAGAGTAAGGAAGGATTTTAGGAAATCTTTGCTCTATATATTCATCAGGATCATCTCTTCTTTCTTGCTCCATCGATAAAAATTTCAGTATACAACTGCAAGACTAGTCAAGGTACTGAAAGTTTATTTGTGGATTTATGTTTAGTTTGAATGTGCCCTGAGTTGATACGGCCTTTTGGGATTGGTGGGCCACTAAGCCCTGTTTTATTAAGGTTATTTCTATGATGAAAGTGCACTCTTGTATGTGTATCTCTTGTAGTGATGTTGAATTTATTGTATTTTATATGGTTGACATTTGAGAGTCATAAACTAAGACTTGACTTGTGTATAGAAGAAAGAGGCAGGTTAAATATCACTGAAGCGAATGTATAATTCCCCAGGCCAATCATCTACAGATGAAAATGTACTTTAAACCATCCGAGAAAGAGTTCCTTCCTGCATCTTTGAAAACTCTTTTTGTTTCTAGGATTTTGGATTTGAGGAGTCTAAATATGCTGCAGCAGTTTCTCCATGGCAGTGCAAAATTGCATATGTACATGGACAGATTCATCAGATTCTCAAAACTACCCAAAAGAGGTTAAAAGCCACTGATCTAATTATATGTTATATGCTTTATGTTAATTTCCCTTTTGTTACCTGAGCCTTTAGCCTTTTGAGAATATAGTAGCCTAATCTCAACTCTGAATTGGGAAATTAAGAGAAGGGATAAGCATTTAGGCTCAGGCCAGAATGTTAAAGCAAGGATATGCTCCACTCCAGTCCGACACAGTGGGGACAATATTCACTTAAGATGAATTGCCAAGGAGGAGACAAATCACAGGGACAGGTGTCCAGATTGAAAGAATAACCATCCCCTACCTCTCAACATGCTATAGAGATCAACCTCATTGCTTACCTTGAAGAATTCAGGTTTTATCTAATCAGGAAACCAGCAGTTTTCTTTATATGCTTGCCGGATATTTCTCTACCTGAATCCCTCACCACGAACTCAACATACTTAAAAGCAGCTTAATAGTCAGTCCACCATATTCCCAAATCATACATCTCTGCCTCCCTCAGAGTTTTCCATTTCTCTGAATTTTCCAAATCATTTAGGCTCATAACCATTTCTGCTTTTTCTGCTTCGCTGCAGTATTTCCCACATCGAGGCCATTATTCACAGGGTTAATTTCCTGTCTTCTTGCTCATCTTTAACACTGCGCCAGTAGGGGACCCGTCATTCAGACCACACTCAGCCCTGTCCAGTACACAGAAATGCCTCCAAGATCCTCTTCTCCTTTCACTCCTGAAAGTGAGTTGTTATTTAATGTGGAAGACTGACATTTGTTTGCCAACATCTTCATTTTTCCAAACAAGCATATTTGAAAACAAATGAAACGAGATTATCATTTGTCATCACCATTGTTTTTTTTTTAAACATTAAAACTGATATTCCTTTATAACTAAACAGGCTTAACTTAACATTTTGGAATGTTTCCTTTTTGTTTATTTTTCTCATTTACCTGAAGACGCTGAGATTTTAAAAATGAACACCTCTCCTAGCATCGGAACTGACAACCAAAACCATTGGCCTATGGCACTTAATATGCAGAAAGGTTAAGAGCTTGCCCTGGAGCCAGATCCATGGGAGTGTCACACACTAATTCTGAGATCTCAGTCAAGTTGCTTTCCTCTCATCTGTTTTGATCTGAAACAGTATAAATTGGGGATGTGAATACTATTTGCCTTGTAGAAATAAGGTAAAGATAAATGAATTAATAAAGGCAAGTTGCTCAGCATAGGAGTTGGCACACAGTAAACTACCAATAAATGGAAGATATAATAATTACTGTTACTATTTTGAACTCTTATTATGCTTCCTGTGTTTAACTTTTCACTAATAGCAGGTTTTTTCTTAAATATGTGTTTATTTAGCTAGTTCCTTAAACTAAGTTAGTCCCTTGGATAATTGTTTTACCTTATGGGGGATCAGTAATTCATGCATCTTAGGATTAAGACACTGCTGCTATTTTTCATATATTTAACGTGAGAGACATTTTTCTAGAAAATTTTTCATTTCATTGAATGTTATTATTCTTACTCTGAGAAATTTGACTGTGTGACTTATTTTCCGAAAATGGACTTCAATTTGGCCTTTGCTGTGATCAAAAAGGAATGAAGATTTTACTGTCTGATCTAGGTTTACAAACTAACCTAAAAGAATCCCCTTTGGGCAAGACTGCAGATGAATTTTCTGCACCACTGAATTTCACATTTCCTCATAATTAAAAGGGTGGGTAAAACCCTCCTTACTACATCTTAAACACAAGAATGTTTACCTGAGCACATCCAAAAGAATACCAACCTTTCTCTAACAGAGATAAATAGTCATTTATCAATCATATTCCTTACAGAGATAAAAGATTATAAAAACAAAGATCCATTACAGCTGAAAACCCTTGTCTTTCTGAGCCAATGTTGGAACATGGCTGGTGAATTGTAATGTTTAACTCTCTTGGTGAAGCTAACACAGCTGAATGAAGGGCTATGCAAATAGTGAAACCAAATGTATATGGAATAGTCAATTTATTCTTTGAAACTTGTTGAATATATTATAAAAACCTTAGGTGATTAAAGGAGAATTACTCTTGCTTCATACAAGCATAAATCTTTATTTGATGGGGAGTGTGAAGGGAATAATTAGGCTCCCTGTAGCATAACTGATGTTCTCATGAAGAGAAAAAGAAAACACTGATGAGATGCTGATGTATACCTTAACTCATATCACAGATCTAGACACAGAGGAACTGAGACATGAATGAATTGGCAAGCATCATGGGATGATGAACTGAGATGGGGGTGTTGGGGTCCCTGTCTGATTCTAGATCTTACTAGCTATGCAGCCTTGAACACAATCAACTCACACATTTGAGGTTCAATTTCTTTTTCTGTAAAAACCAATGAAGCTTGATATCTTTAAGAGATCTGGCATAAGGTATTTAATCCACACAGGAGCTATAATTACCATAAGGTATTGGAAGTATAGTGAAGTAAATTTTATAAGTAGAGTCTTAATGTCATACATACATGCACTCATGTACACACAGGCAGATGAATGACTGATCTATTAGTTACTATTTTTATTTATTTTTAGCTGCACTGGGTCTTCTTTGCTTTCTCTAGTTGAGGTGAGCAGGAACTGGCTACTCTCTAGTTGCTGTGCACAGGGTTCTTGGTGTGGATTCTCTTGTGGCGGAGCACAGGCTCTAGGCGCATGGGCTTCAGTAGTTGTGGCACACGGGCTCAGCTGTACCGCAGCTTGTGGAACCTTCCTGGACCAGGGATGAACCCATGTCCACCTCATTGGCAGGTGGACTCCCAACCACTGAGCCACCAGGGAAGTCCTAGCAGCTACTACTGGGCGTTTACTCTGGAGCAGGCTGCATCAGTGGTAAGCAGTATGGTTTGGGACACTGAACTCTCGGGGCTTTCAAGCTGCTGGCTAAAACTAGATCATTGGATATGGTTTTCTTAATATGCTTTATGAAGTTAATCAATGTGTATATGAATCTGCATGGATTTTTTTCAGGGCTGTTGTTAATGACTTAAGTCAGCAATGCAATATTGACACAGATCTAAGACAAAGCATGACTCCAGTGG
Organism: Bos indicus x Bos taurus; assembly: GCF_003369695.1. Lineage (NCBI taxonomy): Eukaryota > Metazoa > Chordata > Mammalia > Artiodactyla > Bovidae > Bos > Bos indicus x Bos taurus. The sequence goes on along the minus strand of NC_040076.1, from coordinate 62,039,720 downwards.
GACTGCACATAAAGTTTACTGAATAAATAAATAAACTAGTTAGCTCAACTTCCTTTTTTTTTGCATGTACAATATTCAAAAACATATATAAGATCTCTTATTTTCATTTGTGCCTAGATATAAGGTAATGTTTAAACCAAGCCATGGATTGATTATCTTTTTTTTCAGAGATTTATTTTCACCTGGAGTGTTAACAGGGCTTAAATCATATATTCTATCATCTTTCACCATGGGCTCCAGGTAAAGGAGCTGCTGCTATTCTGCCTTAGATTGGTGTGGGTGGTGTTTAGGACAAGAAAATAATCAATGGCATCATAATCAGAATATGCCAAACCATAGACACTATGAATTATAATATTAATATCTAACATATATTAAGCATATATCACGTGGTAAGCACTGTGATAAGTGCTCTGGGCAAAGTAACTCATTTGTTTCTGTTTATAACCCTATGAGGCAGGTCATGTATAGATAAGAAAACTGAGGCTTAAAGGGATTTAGTGACTTTTTCCAATCCTGCAGCTCATGACTGATTATATGAAATTATGATCCCAGGCTATGTACCTTCAAGTCTGCCTTCTTAACCACGACTCTTAAACGGCTTCCCTTGAAACTGAGGTCTCCTTTGGAAACCAAGGTATCTTTCATACCAGGTGTTCTTTGAACTTCACAGTATTTATTTCTACTTTTCTTATAACCTCTGTAATCATCCACTTATTGAGTTGCAGCTCACAGTATGTGTGTGGGAGGTTGCAGATAACATACCAGCAGTTTATGCTCTTACTAATGCTTGCCAGCTGTTCTGGCACAGTATTTATTTGCCCTGTAAATCCTAGACTGTTCATTTTTATGAAAAAAAAAATCTGTCAATTGACAGTTCATTTTATTCTTCTACTGGAAACACTAGAGCATTGGGTATCCTTGACTTTGGCTTCACAGTGTCTAAATAAATGGAATTCTGGGCAGAAAGCCTGATAGCTTGAAAGTATGATACAGCAGCGTTTTCTCATAAAAGTTCCACCGAGTCTCAAATCAAGGTCTATCCTTTCTCCCGCCCCAATTTTGTAAATTACTCTCTGTACCTTCATCAACACAGGTAGGGGCTAATGAAGGTTAAATCTTTCTAATTTAGCTGTAAATATGGTAATTCAGTGTTTGAGCTGTGTGACAGGTGTCAGGCATACGTGCTTCCTCCAAAAGGCCCACACAATGACCTCCCAGTCCCTGGCATCATCTTTATGTCACCTAATGCCATATGGCAGAAAAGCCATTCACCTGATGGGAGCGACTAGACATTCTTTCTTATCTTCCTTTTCTGGTTGCATCTTTTCTACTCAGGAAAACAATTTGATATAATCATCCTGAGGTTCTTGGTCATAAGGCAGTCATCAGCCATTATATCTTTTCCTCCAAAGTTTAGTCTTTAAAACATCCTGCTTTGAGTTTCTATGGAAAACATTTTGATACATTCATTCCCCTTGGAAACCATTTCATCTTTCCCTTGATTCGTGGAGTAATTATGACTCCCTTGTTAGTTCATTAACTTTTCTTTTCCATTAAGCGGTCTGTCTTTTTCGACATTACCTTCTGTCAGCTAAAATGCCAAATGCAAAATAATTTGGGACTAAGGGGAGTCCATTTGGTACTGAACAACAACAAAAAGTCAACCTCTCTCTTTACAATGGAGTTGGAAAGGTGTTAACATATTGTTATTACATTTGTGATGGAGTTTCTCAAATATTTCAGGGCTAATAATTTTCGTAAGAGATTGTTCCTAGAGTAGAGTGAGGAAAACAGGTGCTGGGGGAGCATGAGACACTGGGTACCCTTTTCCCAGGAACAGAAATAACTACTGTTTGTTGTTTACTGTGCCTTGAAGCTAAATCTCAAATTCCCTTTCATGTACCAAACATTTTTATAGCCCTGCCTTAGCCTCCAGGTACTTTTGATATGTTTATATAATGGGAAAACTATTGGAAGTCAATAGGATAGACTACAGTGTACCTGTATCCTGCTTCCATGTCAGCTGGAGCTCACAGTAAACATTTTTAAAAGGCATGGTGTTTAGGGGGAAAAGCTTTTAATTATGTTCTGTTTTCAGCATCTATTGGGCAAGCATGAAAGTCCTTTGAAGTCAGATATTGCCTTACAATTTATACATCAGCACAGAGAAACCAAAAAATACATGGTTTTATTCTATTTTTGAAACTCTGTTCATGTACCAGTGCCTAGGGGCTTCATCATTTCTGACCATTTCCTCCTAGGCTGCAAATTGCAGACTCATTTGAGTGGTATATTTGATTTTAATGGGTATTTGCAGCAATCCTCACCTTTAGTGTGCTATGGAAATTTGTTCACTCCTGGAGACACCTTTATAATACTCAGGAATTTGGTTTTAGGATTTCTAAGTATTTGGGAAAATGCTATATATTTATGTATATACATGCATATAATTACATTGCTATTGCTAAGTCACTTTAGTCATGTCCGACTCTGTGTGACCCCATAGACGGCAGCCGACCAGGCTTCCCCGTCCCTGGGATTCTCCAGGCAAGAACACTGGAGTGGGTTGCCATTTTTTTCTCCAATGCATGAAAGTGAAAAGTGAAAGTGAAGTCGCTCAGTCGTGTCCGACCCTCAACGACCCCATGGACTGCAGCCTTCCAGGCTCCTCTGTCCATAGGATTTTCCAGGCAAGAGCACTAGAGTGGGATGCCATTGCCTTGTGTGTACATAAATGCAATTATATGTATTTACATATGTACATGTGTGTATATGTATATATATACATATATGTATATATATATGTGTGTGTATATATATATATATATATATATATATATGGAAGAGGAAGGCTTCCCTTGTGGTTGAGATGGTGAAGAATCTGCCTGCAATGCAAGAGACCCAGGTTCAATCCTTGGATTTGGAAGAACTTCTGGAGAAGGGAATGGCTACCACTTTAGTATTCTTGCCTAGAGAATTCCATGTACAGAGGAAACTGGTGGGCTACAATCCATGGATTGAAAAGAGTCAGACAGGACTGAGTGACTAACACACACATACACACACACACACACAAAAGAGGAGAGTGAACAAGCTGGCTTGCAACTTAACATTCAAAAAATTAAGATCATGGCATCTGATCCCATCATTTCATGGCAAATAGAAGGGGAAAAGTGGAAGCACTGACAGATTTCCTTTATGTGGGCTCCAAAATCAGCACAGATGACTGTAGCCATGAAATTAAAAGACACTTGCTCCTTGGAAGGAAAGCTATGAAAAACTGAGACAGAGTATTGAAAAGCAGAGATGTCACATTGCTGACAAAGGTCCATATAGTCAAAGGTGTGGTTTTTCCAATAACCATGTACAGATGTGAGAGTTGTACCATAAATAAGGCTGAGCACTGAATAAATAATCATTTTGAATTGTGGTGCTGGAGAAGACTCTTGAGAATTCCCTGGACAGGAAGGAGATCAACCAATGGATGCTAAAGGAAATCAACCTTGAATATTCATTGGAAGGACTGATGTTGAAGCTGAAACTCCAGTACTTTGGCCACCTGATGCAAAGAGCCCACATATTGGAAAGGACCCTGATTCTGGGAAAGACTGTTGGCAAAAGGAGAAGGGGTTGACAGAGGATGAGGTGGCTAGATAGTATCACTGACACAATAGACATGAATTTGAGCAAACTCCGCGAGATAGTGAAGGACAGGAGAGACAGTCTATGAAGTTGAAGAGTTGAATACAACTTAGCAACTGAACAACAGCAGCAATATGCACGTATGTGTGTGTATACACACACAACACACACACACACACACACACACACACACACACACACACATATATATGTAGCATTTTCCCGGAGAAGGCAATGGCAACCCACTCTAGTACTCTTGCCTGGAAAATCCCATGGACGGAGGAGCCTGGTAGGTTGCAGTCCATGGGGTCGCTAAGAGTTGGACACGACTGAGCAACTTCACTTTCACTTTTCACTTTCATGCATTGGAGAAGGAAATGGCAACCCATTCCAGTGTTCTTGCCTGGAGAATCCCAGGGACGGGGGAGCCCGGTGGGCTGCCGTTTATGGGGTCGCACAGAGTCAGACGTGACTGAAGCAACTTAGCAGCAGCAGCAGCAGCATTTTCCCAAATATTTAGAATCCTAAAACCAAATCTTAAGTATTATTATGGTATCTCCAGGAGGGAACCAATTTCCATAGCACGCTAAATGTGAGGATTACTGCAAAAATCCATTAGACTCAAATATACCACTCAATTGAGTCTGCAATATATGCCAGACATATAGACATACATACATATATATATATATATATCTCCACACACATAAAATTATATGAACACATTTGAATAAAGCTTTTGAACCTAGAGATAGGCAGATAGATATATAAATCTCACTCATCACAGTATATATCAATAAAATAAAATACTGAGATTTCTTAACATTTAAAATAACATACTCTTGCCTGGAAAATCCCATGGACGGAGGAGCCTGGTAGGCTGCAATCCATGGGGTCACTAAGAGTCAGACACGACTGAGCGACTTCACTTTCACTTTTCACTTTCATGCATTGGAGAAGGAAATGGCAACCCACTCCAGTGTTCTTGCCTGGAGAATCCCAGGGATGGGAAAGCCTGGTAGGCTGCCATCCATGGGGTCACACAGAGTTGGACACGACTGAAGTGACTTAGCAGCAGCAGCAGCAGCAAACATACTTAGCTGATTAGAAAGTGCATCGTCTTCAGTTTCCTTATTACATGTTTGGAGGTTGTCTCCTCAAGACCCTTAGTACAAGTCCATTCCATACTAGGACTTAAAGATCTGTTTATATCATCCTTTCTTAATGGAGAGGACCCTAAAATATGGTATTGAAACCAGAGAACTAAAAATCCTAAAGCACTGCACACTGCTGGATAACATAGGAATTGGCAACTTTAGCCACATCTCATTTTAATAGAAACAGTGTCAGCGGAAGAGTTTAAAGGAAGACATTCTGTGGAATTCACTCAGAGAAGTGGCATGTGGGGACTTTGTGAAAGTATCGGGACAGGTTTGACTTAAAAGAGGAAATTTAAGAAATTAGCATGAAGGCCTGATGGCTGCCTTCATCTAATTGAAGAGCTGCCCAGTGGGACATTTGATATTTGGTTCTGAACCGAGGCTGCCAAACTGGGACAGTGGGTGGTAGTTATGAGGCCGATCACCCTGCCTCAGTATACAGAACTTTCTAACAGAATGATCTGCTGTTAAATGTGATCAGTTCTTTGTGTTACAGAGATATCCTTTCTTGGCTGTATTCTGGCCCAAGTTTAAGGGATTCTGTAGAGGAGAGTCTTACATAGAGTTATACTAGATAACATCTATATTAGTTTACTAGGGCTGCCATAACAAAATGTTGCCAACTGACAGGGTTAGGGACTTGGAATGTATTTTCTGACACAGCTCAGGAGACTAGGGGTCCAAGAGCAAGGTGTCGCAGGTTTGGCTTCTTCCAAGGACTTTCTCTCCTCTCCTTGCAGATGGTGCCTTAACCCTGGGTCCTTCATGGCTTTTCCTCTGTGTGTGTGTCCACCCTGGTATCTCTTTGTGTATCCAGATTTCTTCTTATGAGGTCACCAGTGGGTTTCGATGACAGCTTATTCCAGAAGCTCCTTTTAGCTTAATCACCTCTTCAAAGGGCCTCTCTCCACAGACGGTCATATTCTGAGGTGCTTGGGATTAGGGTTTCAACCTATGAATTTTGGTTGAAATTAGATCTAATAATGTCTAAGTTTGCTTCTGATTTCCAAGAAATTGGAGGAGAGAAGGGACAGTTCAAACCATACCAAAGTCTGCTCCCTGGAAGAGGAAAAGTCCTCAACCAAAATAAAGGATTGAGTAACTCTATAAGCATCCTTCTCTGAATTAATTCTTAGCACCAGAGGGGTCTTTTGTCTTCTCTCTGCAAATTCAGGTTTCACCATAAACTGTGCTCTTTGGCTTCTGGTTGAATGTGGAGAGGATTAAATTCATTATAATATTAAATAGATCAGGTGGAATTAGCTCTCAGCAGAGAGCAGCTGCTGGCTCCAGCAAAGTTGTGACAGGCTCTGCCAACTATGCGATGCAAATATAATCATCTAACATCCACTGTTTCCAGGTCTTGACAAGCCCCACAGACCTGCTGGGCAGTTCTCATCTGGCCCCACACGTTTTGGCTCGACAGTGGCTCCATTAGAGCCCAAAGCGCAGTGTCTCTGATGGGCATTCAAGACTAAAATCTGAGTAGTAGTTTAGACCTAGGTTTAGAGTGACCGAGGGAGAAAAAAGAATCCAGGCACACATGTTCATTTTGTGCTTATTAATACAGTTGATATTGATTTAGCTACTGGCGATGCTGTCTGCTTTCTGCTTAGAACAGCAAAATGAAGTGGGGACACATATACCTTGGCATCCATTCTATTATTAAGGAGCTTTAATTTTGCTGAGTTTGTACATGTATGATTTCATAGCGATAGATTAGTTTGAAAGACTATGATGCATTTTTATATGGTAGAAAGTACTAGAATAATGGATCTTTGATTTATTGGATGAGATAGGTCTAGGTGGAGCTGAAATGATTTAATTAGGTAGAATGAAGTCTGACCAAGTCAAGTGTATCAGTGTGGACTCACACAGTTTTAGGACAAATTTAGGCACTATCCTTATAGATGTTAATGAGCCTATGAAAAGTGTTCCTTAATTTGGAGGAGAAAGTATAGCTGCTCAGTCTCCTTGAAAATTTGACCATTTAGAGAGACTAGTGTCAAGGAGGAAGAAATCTTCCTCAAAAAAGCAAATGTTTGGTAATATAAGGGAGCAAAACTTGGCTCTCCAAGTGTCTCTTTGGCATGCAGATTATTTTTGAGATGCCCAAGATCAGTGCCCAAGACTCAGGAAGAACTTTGGCCTTCCCTTTAAATTCCTAAAAATTTTTAGGTAGAGTGCCTGTTCCAAAATAGAGCTGTCATCAAAGCACTCTGCAAAAAACACAGTCTAGGTGTGGTGGGAGAAACTCCACAGGGCTTAAAGATGAGAATCCCCTCTGTGTACCATTGTCTCTGCAAGGACCAACATTTTTTATTTTTTTACAAAGTATTTGCTTTCCATCTTCCTGTGAATTGCCTTCTTGCCTTTGAAGTCCCCCCTCTGCTCTCCACCCCGCCCACCCACGGTTCCCAACTTCCTCTTTTGCTTTTAGCTGAAGATAGTACTTAAGGTGAGAGTTTTAGCCATTTTGATCAGCTACCCAGTTTTTTTCAGGGTCTCTCCCATATATACATGTTATTAAATTTTTGTTTGATTTTTCTTCTGTTAATCTATGTTATATCAATTTTAATTCTCAGACCAGCTAAAATTTAAAAGGGTAGAGGATGTTTTCTTCCACCCTGACAGTAAACAAGTATTTGCTGGACCATGCAGGCAATGGGATGCAGTGGGGAATTCTCACAAACATATTTTATTAATTTTTCCCTATTAATCACATCTGGTTCATACTTTTGTTATACATGGTGACAGTTCCCTTCCTGGAACAGGCCCTCTAGGTACACTCTTTTCGGCAGTCACGGGGAAGGTTAAAGGTCCTCCCTGAGTCTTTCGGGCCTTAAAAATGATCAGTCTAAATTAATCCTCATGCCAAAGAGACACAATTTGGAGTGGCAGTTTTTGCTCCTCTACCCAAGGAATAAGGCAAGAAGATAATTGTGTTTACTGGAATTACCTGTAAATGCAAGTAAAGGAATATCTTTCCCAGATTACTTTGCCAGTAGAAACCTAGGATGCATATTGTGTACTCTCATAATGAGAAACTTCAGTATAAACTGATCGTAAAGCAGACCAAAGTAATGCCCTATAGAACCCCTCTTCTTATGTGAAATGAGTTTGGTTGCATTTTTTTCTGTGCCTGTATGTGCTTTTCCTGGGGTAAGATTGCTTCCAGGAAGGTTATCTTCTACTATCATGTTGATGTCTCAGAATACAATTCAAATAATAAAAACAGAGACAGATGGTCTATGAAAAGGAGAGTGTCACCTCCTTTCACAACTAGTTCTCTGACTCAAAGTGAATTTGTTAGCAGCGTCCAAAGTGGAATGCAGCATTTTCTCTACACCCCCTCAATGTTGGAGAGAATCTTCTACACTCTAACTACCTGACACATAATGCATTCTAATGAAGACAAAGATGCTACACTCTGCTAACATATTCATGAGAGAAGTGTTTTGGTTCAATATTTATATTATCCCAAGTAAAATGGCACCCCACTCCAGTACTCTTGCCTGGCAAATCCCATGGTCGGAGGAGCCTGGTAGGCTGCAGTCCATGGGGTCGCTAAGAGTTGGACCTGACTGAACGACTTTACTTTCACTTTTCACTTTTCACTTTCATGCATTGGAGAAGGAAATGACAACCCACTCCAGTGTTCTTGCCTGGAGAATCCCAGGGACGGGGGAGAACCTGGTGGGCTGCCGTCTCTGGGGTCGCACAGAGTCGGACGTGACTGAAGTGACTTAGCACCAAGTAAAATATGCACACACTGTAAACTTTTTTTGATGATAGTTCTGTCCTCCTTCCAATCCACTAGGCACACACCACACGTGTTCACAAAATGATTGTCTTAAACATGACACATTTGTAACTGACAATTCCAGAAGTGAAGAATGTGCATGAGCTAGTTATCTGGGTTCAGGATCCTAAAGGCTGGCTACCCCACAGAGGTAAATATTCATTTCTACTTATAAGCTCTCTATGCTGATGGGTGTTTGATCATGAGCAGTGTGGTTTGCATTCTGCAACTTCTTTTATGAAAACCTGTTGTTTGAATTTGAAATAAATTTCCATATGAAGACTGGATTTTCCATCAGCAAGAGCTTTACTTACTGTAACAATACCAAATTAAAAAGTCATCCCTATCTTCATTCTGGATCAATCTTTTAGCTCCAGTGTTTTTTTTGCCCCACTATCTCCAAGAATTAGACTTCTATCACAAGTTTATAGTAATTCTTATAAAGAATTTCTTTGTCATTTGTGCTTTCATTTGTGCTAGAATATATTTACTGAACATCTCTTATATATCTGATACTTAAGGATGGAAGAGAAATACAGAGAGGAACATGACTTGATTCAGTATTGAGGGGAAATCCATGCAAACCAAAGTCTATGGCTGAATGTGACGTGTACTTTGATATGGGTATTTGTAGGTTCTGGAGACTCAGAAGAAGGCACATATCCTGGAATGTGGACCTTTCTGTACTCTGTCTATCCATTACTTAGAATCAGGTCACATTTTTAAGTGTATTCTCTTTTCTTGTAAGAATTTCACCTCCTCCCCACCATTTTTTTTTCTTTTCTGCTTTCTTTGCTTCTGTGGTCTTCACTACCTGCCCCTATCACTCTTTCCACCACCTCTAGTTACTACAGCTGACTTCAGAGTGGGAAAAGCTCTCCTTAGCACTTTTCTTTATTGGCCCTCTGAAGAATGTATTGCTAGTGCCTATCGTCAGGAAGATCCCCTGGAGGAGGAAATGGCAACCCACTCCAGTATTCTTGCCTGGGAAATCCCATGGACAGAGGAGCCTGGTGGGCTACAATCCATGGAGTCGCAAAGAGTTGGACCCAATTTAGGAACTAAACAACAACAATCAGGAAATAGATGTAATCCTGGAAGTGATAAATGAAAAGAGTCTCACAAAACTGGTAAACATTTTCAAAGGTGTGGAGATAAAGGAGTCCCAGGAAGGGGAGTCCTAAGTGGAGGGAAGAGACAAGGCATGTAGCTATGTGCAGATGAGAGATGGGGTGGTGTTTTCTCTGAACTGTATGACTGTAGGGAACGTAGATTGCATCCTTTCAGTGGGAGGATTGCCTTTCTGTGATTTCTAGTTTACTGACACACTCAAATGCATGTTCTTTTTACTTGAAGATGCTCTATTAATCTGGAAGTAAATTTGGAACTTGTCATGTTCTCCTCTCAGTTGTTGATAAAAGTAAAGCAAGAAAACAAATAAAAAAAAACACTTCTGACATATTCACTCCTATATAAGACTCTCCCCCAACTTTTCTCTCAACCTCAATCTTAGATTCTTCACCTCTCTCAGAACTTTCAGCAGAAGATAGTTGAGAACAGAAATGAATGGCATATTTTCACTAGTATGGGCTGAAGATAAAGTTGACCTACATTTTAATGAAAGACCTAAGCTGAAGAATCTTGGGGGACTCCGTTGAGGAAATTGGGAGAAGGGACAAGGATTGAGCAGAGAGAAGGATATTGCATAATAAGAAACAGGAAGGTGACCAAGAAGCTGGAGGGACTTTGTTCACCAAGTGTTGGGGTGCAGCTTGGTGTTTGTGTGACTTGTCATTTGCTCATCTTTTATGCCAGCCTTGTCTGCATGGTGCCCATAAAGCAAGAACAACATAATAGTGGTTGGCTCAGGTGTCTTATTTGATCACTGAGCTAACATTTGTTTAGCACCTACACTGGGGATGCAGTGGTTAAAATGTATACATAATTCTCTGTCTAAATGACTTTATTATATTTTCATCTTTAATGAAATAAAAATCATTTCAAATTAAGCTTCCAAAGCAATAATATATCAAAAAACTGGAAAAGTAGAGTCACTGGAGCAAATCAGACCAATAGTTCAACCCCATCTATGTATTTGACAGATTCTTTCACATCTCTGAGACTCAGGCCTTGACAATTAAAGGTAATGCTTACTTCATAAGATCATTGTAAAGATTAGCTACTGCCTGATAAAAATAGATATTCAAAAATGATAGTTAAATTTTGTGACAGTACTGTGACATAGACACTGTTATGTAATAGGGCAAAAATCTCTTGAGGTATGATGTCATGACGTGTTGGCGTGAATGTCAATTTCCGTCTGTAATCCCCCTTTCTGAGTATACTGTTTTGCAATCCATATGCCACCTTCACTCTTACTTGACAGACCTACTAAAACCACTCAGATCTGGTCGTGGGTTCTATGATACTCATCGTATGTACTCATCGTGTGTGTATGTATGTCACCATCTCAAACTTAAGAGGCTTTGTCCTGTTATGACTGATAGAAAATGCCATAGACTTTGTTACACCAAAAATTCAAGGTTTTATGACTATTTCACTGAAGCCTTCCCCTTTCAATAGAGTTTATCACAAAAGAACTCTTAGATACTGCATGGTATATCAGATTTGGATACATTTTATTATTTTTTAATGGTGAAAACCATCTGAATAGAATATAAAATGAAACATATACAGTTGCAGCTTATGAAAATCATAAGAAAAAATACTGAGGCGGAGGAAAGAAACACAAGATTAGAGCTATAAATTGCCAGGGAGAATATGACAGTGAAAACCAGAGCTGCAATTTTATTGTGTTTTTTTTTTCCCCCTTTTCCTTGACCCCTAGAGAATACACAAATAAAATCAATTAATGGGCCTTGAAGAAGAATTACTTTAAACTGTTCAATTAAACCCCGCAATGCAGAGAACAGAAGGGAGAAAAAAAAAAAACAACAATAAATACGTCTTAAAAAATGGACTTGTCAGAGGCGCCAGGGTCCCGACATGCACCATTACTGACGGATCGAATCGTACTTCCATTAACACCATAATCTTATAGACTCCACAGGCTGTAAAAAAGGGATTTACTTTAATCAGGTTTGGTTAGGACTGAATTTGAAAAGCGCTACAAGTGAAATAAAACATGACCTCCACCTCTTTGATTTTTCTCCAGCACTGGTTCCCCAGTATGTAATTTGCTGTCCACCGATGGGTCATTTTTAATGACTGTGATGTGCTGGTACATGTCTCTCTCTTTCGGTGGTGGAAATCAGTAATACAAACCTGCAATAACCATTTTTAACTCTTCTTAACTATTTTTCTTCATCTAATCATTTGGCTTAAAAATTACCCCTAAGTCTAAGATTCCAAAATAGTTCTCCCAGATGAGATCTTCTTTTAGGCAATTCTCTAGGCTTTCCAAAGTTTTGAAAGAATTATAATCAGTTTTCCTTAAAATAAGAATGCCATGGGCTTTGGGTAAATAAATGCTGAGCGAAAGAGAGCGTCACACCTTTCTTTCTGGTCACACCTCTTGGTGCCTACTCTGCTAACTGACCCTGCATAGGGGTCAGTGTGTGCAGTGTTGGCCACTCTTAGGGTCTCTGGGATGTTTCTAGAGTTTCCCTGGAGAATTTATGTTCCAGAGAAAGCACTATGAGAAACACTGACTTAGACAGCTTTAATTTATCTCACCCAGTAAATTCCTTGCAATAATTTGATTGCTGCCTTGTTGGTAATAAGCACTCACCCACAGGTGACTGGAGCAACTCCGACAGACCAGAGGAGATGAATGGCCATTAAGGAGTCTGGGAAGTCTGTAAATCCAAGAGGTGTCAGAATAATCTTTTCTCGGTGCGTTTTGCTTCATACTTAGGCTTTTCCAATTTATCAAAAGATACCAGTTCAATATTGAGTTGGATTTCTTCTTCCTTTCTTTATGGAGCAGAGGACCTAAGAAGACATGCCATTCTAGTGTCAAGCAGCTGTTGTCTCTTGTGTGTGTGTTTTACAATATTAAGATGAATTGTGTTTTGTTTGGTATAGTTTTTAATTTATAAGACTAGTAAAGGCCACGGAGCCATACTGTTTCGTTGAGTCAAGCAATGCTATATAGACTCGATTCTTTGTAATGAATTCTGGTTATACAAGGGGGAAGCTGTGACTCTGTATCACCTGTAGTATGTGTGTGTGTGTGTGTGTGTGTGTGTGTGTGTGTGTGAATATTGTTGTATTGCCTATTCTTAATGTAAACCCTAACCCTTCAGATAACCCTGTGTTTTATATATTTATATCTACTTTTTATTATTTTCCATGCTCATACTCAGTCATGTCTGACTCTTTGCAACCCTTTGAACTGTAGCTCATTAGGGTCCACTGTCCATGGGATTTTCCAGGCAAGAATACAGGAGTGGGTTGCCATTTCCTCCTGCAGGGGATCTTCCTGACCCAGAGGTCGAACCTGCGTTTCTTGCATTGCAGGCAGTTTCTTTACCCACTGAACCATTTGGGAAGCCCTTTGTTCCTTCAAGGGCTTGATGAAAGTTCTTTTCCAGACTAAAATACATCAAATTTCTTTATTATCCTGGTGTTGTCTCATCAACTAGAAAAGGTCAGAGATATTAGAGAGGGAAGGGTTATGAGATGAGTGGGGTTCAGCTGTACCTTGAAAAATTCTGCTGTGGTAGGAGGAAAGTGGCTTCATCCCACTAGTTGGAAAATTCTGTTTCATTTGCATTGTTGCCTAATTGTGATTATGTATATCTAAATTACAGAAGGCCAAAGGATAACTCAGAGGAGAGGTAGCTTAAAGTAGGTTTTATGGGGGCCTTGTTCACCGAAACTTGGTCTCCCCATGTTGCTCTCTCTCTCAAATTCTGGCTGAGTCTCCATCTGGAGCGCGGAACCCGCCATGCTTGCTAATTATGCCTGGGCTTCTAAGATCCAACTGGGGAGCCCTCAGTGTCTCCCCTCCTTCAGGAGAATGGAAGGATGCCTGCAGCCTACACCCCCAAACATATGAACCTAAGAAGGTAGAAGAAAAGTTTTCCTCCCAACAGTACCAAGCCTTTTTCATGCAAGAAGATAGTCTTTCCCTTAAAATCCATCTGGAGATAACAAGATACTCCAGGAGTAATCCCAAATGTAACATTGCATGTACAGAAAATCATTTTAGTTTTGGGGCTGAAGACCAAAGGTCATTCTTAAATTTTGAAAGGACTCATTAAACAAAGTATCACTTATGTCACTGTAAAACAGCAACAACATCAACATGCTATGGGAGCTTAGAAGTGACAACTGAATATGCATCTTCTTAATGAAAGGCTGAACCTTTTGAGAGGTCAAGGCAACATTTAGAACACTGATACAGCAAGATGTGTGGGATAGATAATGTTACCTGCATTTTAAAGATGAAGAAATAGAATCATAAAGATTTTGGGATGGTCATATACACACTGCTACATTTAAAATGGATAACCAACAAGGAACTACTGTATAGCACATGGAACTCTGCTTCATGTTATGTGGCAGCCTAAGGAAATGGCAAAACACTCCAGTATCCTTGCCTGCCTTTTCATACTGTTCATGGGGTTCTCAAGGCAAGAATACTGAAGTGGTTTGCCAACAAAGGTCCGTCTAGTCAAGGCTATGGTTTTTCCAGTGGTTATGTATGGATGTGAGAGTTGGACTGTGAAGAAGGCTGAGCACCGAAGAATTGATGCTTTTGAACTGTGGTGTTGGAGAAGACTCTTGAGAGTCCCTTGGACTGCAAGGAGATCCAACCAGTCCATTCTGAAGGAGATCAGCCCTGGGATTTCTTTGGAAGGAATGATGCTAAAGCTGAAACTCCAGTACTTTGGCCACCTCATGTGAAGAGTTGACTCATTGGAAAAGACTCTGATGCTGGGAGGGATTGGGGGCAGGAGGAGAAGGGGACGACAGACAGTGAGATGGCTGGATGGCATCACTTACTTGATGGACATGAGTCTGAGTGAACTCCGGTAGTTGGTGACGGACAGGGAGGCCTGGCGTGCTGCAATTCATGGGGTCGCAAAGAGTCGGACACGACTGAGCGACTGATCTGATCTGATCTGTTCTGATCCTTGCCTGGAAAATCCCATGGACAGAGGAGTCTGGCGGGTTGCAGTCCACGGGGTCGCAAACAGTCAGGCATGGCTAAGCGACTAACACTAGATAGGGGAGTTTGGGAGAGAATGTGTATGGTTGAGTCCCTTCGCTGTTCACTTGAAACTATCACAATATGGTTCATCAGCTATACCCCTCACCAAAATAAAAAGTTTCTTCAAAAAAAGTAAAAAAAAAAAAAAAAAGTAGGTTTTATGAAGGAAAAAGGAAAAGGAATAAGGAAAGAAAGACCAGGCAAGAAATACTGTCAGCGAGATGGAGAGAAAGGAGTGAGAAATACATAGATTATGTCAAGCATTGAGAAAACATGTTGATTGAAATACGAAGGATAGCAGTTCAGAGAAGATGAGCAAATATGACAATACTAGCATAACAAAGACTCCAAATTAGAGGGTCTGATGGAAGATTTGGTCATAGAATTGCAAGGTTAATTCTAGAAGCACTTTTAAAAGCCCCCAAAAGCATAAAACTCACTTTAAAAGAACTCCAATTTTAAAAGCTCCCTAGAGGCAATGTAATAGAAAAGGGCTTTTAAATGCTATTTCTGCTTTTTTCCCTGTTTTCCTGAGGGGCTGTCTCAGAGGGATGATTTATTGTCTATTATATTTAAAGTGACAGGGCCAATTTTGAAGGCCCACTGCAGTGGTGCTAGCATCAAAGCAACAGGATGGCACACTGTACCCCATGTACAGCCAGTCAGTACCCGACTTCTGTTTGGTTTTGGGCAGCTTGACTGACAGAAATGGAATGAGAGGCACATGGAACTCTCTTCTTATGAATATGAGTACAGTCCTATTGTTCACATCTAAGTGAGGCTAATTAATAGAAAAAATCCTTAATCAAGGCAAGTTTTGACTGGATATTTTTCCCCTTGAAAGGTAAATGAACATAGATTCTTTGTAAAGGAGATGCAGGCTGATATTTCCTTCAAACCAATATGAAAATCTTCCTTTTACTTACTTAACAAATACTTATGTGCTCAGTGTTCAAGGCGGAGAAGGCAATGGCACCCCACTCCAGTACTCTTGCCTGGAAAATCCCATGGATGGTGGAGCCTGGTAGGCTGCAGTCCATGGGATCGAGAAGAGTCACACACAACTGAGTGACTTCACTTTCACTTTTCACTTTCATGCATTGGAGAAGGAAATGACAACCCACTCCAGTGTTCTTGCCTGGAGAAACCCAGGAACAGGGGAGCCTGGTGGGTTGCCGTCTATGGGGTTGCACAGAGTCGGACACGACTGAAGTGATTTAGCAGCAGCAGCAGTGTTCAAGGCACTGGTCTAACTGGTTTGCACAGTTGTAAGTAACATTGCCTTGTGGTTAAAAATACAGAGGAAGAAGGAGAGTTAGTAAAGGATATGGGAAAACAAACAAACAAATAAGAATCTCCTGACCCATGATTTTCCTAAATAATTTAAATCTAAGGAATTGAACTAGAATGAGTTAGTCTAAATCCCACTTGTGAGAGCTATGAGTGAACTTGAGTCATTCAACTTCTTTGAATAAGAAAAGCATTAATACATTATCTGCTGACCATGGAGAGTACTACTAGAATAAGTTCAAGTAGCCAACACATTGGGCCAACACATTGAAAAACTCCATTATGAGTAAGTTTAACTGTGGTTGTCAAGTTTTCTCCCAGCTAATTTTTTCCATAATTTTTAGTGCTTTGTGGAGCCGAGGGTGTTTTGGATAATGCATTATCTTAGAACTCAATGTCATCCTAAATACACTGACCTCAAGGTGTAGTAAGTGGAATAATATATTCTATGCCTTTAATAAAATTCTATTAATTAGAATAATACCAAAGTTGTTCATGTTTCACCCTTTCACATTGGACTTCTTCCAGAAAATATTTGTGTTTACCTTTTCTGAATAATGTGATAATCATTGTGTAAAATTTGAAAACATAGGGGGGAAAAAAAGGCCATTGGCAATACTATTACCATGATTTAAGTGATGTTAATATTTTGACTAATTTCCTTCTTTTAAAATATTACATATGTATCTGAGTATGATTTTTCAACATGGCTTTAAACAGAATTTACTTTTTGTTTCCTTCTTTTTCATTTAACATTATTCTTTTAAGTAAAATAATAGCAATTGGAATTACATGCATTTCATTAGTTCATGACTTCCTTTGGTTGGAAATTTTTCCATAAAGTATTTTTACAATTTTAATGCTGTAGTGAGTGTATTTATACATAAGCTTTTATCCTTCTTTATGATTAGTTTTTTAGAAATAATATGTTTCTAGAAACAAAATTTCTTTTTGGGTTAGTTTTACATTTTTAAGACCATTTATAAAGATTTGCCAGTTTCCTTAATGGATTTTTTTTTTTTTTAACCAGCACCAGGTTGTATGCCTTTCTTTCCAAGATGCTATTCTTTCCACACCCATACTAGCAGTAAACATTATCCTTTGTTTATTGTTTTTGAAATTGTATTAGCTATATATGATTTGAATATATATTTATGTAAAATATAAACCTATTTCATTATTTTGTGATGTATGATAAGTTTTAGCCACATTGTACTTTTAAAAGTACAGTCTTCTCTGAATCATATTATAAATTGAATCACCTTATTAACATAATATTTACGGAATATTCATAATAGGAAAAAATGTCTTGGGAAAAAGTATGATGCAAATATGAATGTAAAATATGCTCTGAGCTTCCTGAAAGCCAAAACAGAAAAGATAAGTCTAATTTTTTATTCTCTGGAAGCCAAAATAATAATAATAAGAGAAGTCTATTTTCTTCATTAACTGATAGAATTCAGAAATCTATTTAAGAGTGACAAACATATTTTTGTGGTAATTTATGCTAAAATGAAGTCATTTTATGAAATCTTAAAGAGAGAAAGTACTTAGTATCATAATGGAGAATGCCTTTAACCATTTTATAGAAAAATCCCAAACTATGCTTTCTTGTGAATTTATTTCTACCCTCAGTAAACAATAACTGTACTGTTACTGTAGTGTCACTAAGTCATGTCCAACTCTTTTTTGCAACTGCAGGGACTGTAGCCCACCAGGCTCCTCTGTCCATGGGATTTCCAAGGAAGAATACTGGAGTGTGTTGCCATTTCCTTCTCTAGGGAATCTTCCCGGCCCAGAGATCAGAACCTGTGCCTCTTTAACTAGTAGGTGAATTCTTTACCAGAGTCATCTGGTGGCTCAGATGATAAAGAACCCACCTGCAACTGATAAGACCTGGGTTCCATCTCTGGGTCCCTGGTTGGGAAGATCCCCTAAGGAAGGGAATAGCTAGACCATGAATTTAATTCTATGGAAGATTATGCTATGATTTATAAATTTCCAATGACTGACTGATTTTGATATACAGACAATTTAGAATACCTGTATAATTATACTATGCACTCAATATGTACCATATTCTTCACAAAACTTGATGAGATATATACTATGTCTTCATTCTGCAGGTGAGAATAATAAGACTTTGAAAAGATAAGAAACCTTTCCAAAGTCATACAGCTAGATTACATTGAGATTAAAGCTTTAATCAGAGGTCTAAGCTCTAATGACTAAGCAATACTACTTTCTCACTTCTAGAATTGTTTAGTAGAATGGAAGCATTAGCATTTGGAGAAATCAGAGAATGGCTTGCCTTTTTTCTTTTTTTAAATCAGACCTATTACAGAATAGGTATTTTTGAAGGTCAAAGGATAAATAAAAGTTTTGGCCTATTATCTAAAGAAAAATGCAGAATTTTCCCATGGAATTTATTTAAGCATGTCATCTTTTCACACATCCTCTGTTTGGCATTAATTGTACTTCAGTCTGGACAGGCCAAGTAGACATACAAAGATGGACATCTTGGTTCTGAATCAAGAAAATAATTCTGTTAGAATCCTCACATTGTGGACAATATGAAGATACTCTGCCAATTTCTGCCATATTCACTAGGAAATTAATGAATTGATGCTACATGTTTCATAATGTTTGTTGTTGATATTATTTGTTTAAACATTTTTTCTTCTACAGCTTAGTTTTATCTCGTTAGATCACCCAATTTGAATGTTGTTATTTAAAAAATGCACTTCTTCATGCTTAGATAACCTGTAATTTAGACATATAATCAACGTTCATTTATTCAGGAGTCAATTATACAATTTAATAATTAGACGACTGCCTCTTGACTTTGGCTTTTGGTCATTCATTGACACCACTGTGTTAGGGTGCTTTAAGGGCAAAAAAAGATATGCATGAATCTTACTCTTGGTTGTTAAATTTCTGCTGCTGCTGCGTCGCTTCAGTTGTGTCCGACTCTGTGTGACCCCATAGATGGCAGCCCACAGGCTTCCCGTCCCTGGGATTCTCCAGGCAAGAACACTGGAGTGGGTTGCCATTTCCTTCTCCAATGCATGAAAGTGAAAAGGGAAAGTGAAGTCACTCACCCGTGTCCGACTCTAGCGACCGCATGGACTGCAGCCCACCAGGCTGCTCCATCCATGGGGTTTTCTAGGCAAAAGTACTGGAGTGGGGTGCCATTGCCTTCTCCTGTTAGATTTCAACTTTTTTGCCAAAACTAGGTTATGGGTAAGATTAATAGACAGTTTTTTTGTGGTTCATCTTTCTTCATCAGTAATAATAATGACAACAGTACAGAAATCAATTTTTAGCATACAGCTATTCCAGAAGACTAATGCCAAGTGCATAGATATATTAAACAACAGTTATAATAGCTAATATATAACCCTTTGTTTCAGTACTGTTCTGAAATTTTAGTATATATTAACTCATTTAATTCTCACAATGACCCTATGATGTAGGTATATTATTATCCTTATATTATTGGATAATATCATGTGAAAAACCCAAACGAACTTTTGGTCAACCCAATACATAGGAAAAACAGTGGCAAAGAGGCATTGGTGACAATCCCTAGGTTATACATGTGGCAAGTGGCAGTTCCAGGATTTCAGTGAGAATACATGAGCATTTGGAGCTTGTACTCTTAAATATTACTTTGTACAAGTCTGTCACATACAATATTTTCATAGTAATCTGGATTTATTCCTTCTTTTACAGGCAATTTATTTTTAAGAAAAGTCTACAGCAGGCTATCCTTAGATTTTATTCATTCTGCCAAACACTTAATAAAACATATTTACATTTAATTCTATTAATGTTATACTATATTTCCCATCACTATATTTAACTAGGAGATTTATACATCTCAAGACTTAGCATGTTTCCTCGAGATTTGTAATAATAGTTATAGAATTCTCTTATTGTAATAAAATCAAGGCATTGTGGAATTGAAAGTGATTTCAGAAGTCATTTAGTCCAGATGCTTAATTGAAATCTCTTTTACTGTATGAGTTTTTGAGTAGTTTCTTTTAAGTTCCATCTACTCATTATTTATTAGGAAAATCATTCTGCTTGTTAAAAGATCCCTTCATTTGAACCAAAGTCTATTTCTTTGACATTTTTACCTATTGTTTTTACTCGTAGATTCACTCAGAATAAGTCTAAATCTTTTCCTCATAAAAAGTATTTTTTAAAAAGTCTTTGAAATAGTTAACTTGATTATCTTGTTGTTTCTTTTAAACATACACTTCTTTGGTTTACTTCCTTCAATTTTTATTCAGTGGACAGTGTTCCAGGTCTTCCAGTCTTCCAGATCTTACTACCATCTTCATTTGACCTAGCTATTGTCAACATCTTTATACATGATGGTCAGAGTTAAAATATGTAACACACACACACACACACAGACATATATTTTATGGCATTCATGCAGTGGAAGATCTATGACCATCCTTGCTCAAACCACTGTACTTATATGAAACCTTAGAGGACATGGGCACTACTGACACCATCAGCACATTGTTTTATTGTAATGAGATATGTAGTCAATTACAGTTTCTAAGGATACAAAGCTGTAAAGTTGCACACTCCAGTTGATACTTATGAAGAAGTGGTGGATCAAGGCAAAGCAGTTCATATTTGTCTATGTTAGATTTTCTTTTGTTAACTTATTTAAAATGTCCTAGAGTTGATTTTGTACCTTGTTTCCATTAGGCCTTAGCTTTGCTTCTTAAATTTTGGGAAGTGCATTGATAATCCTGATATACATTATATTCCAAGTCATCGTAAAATGTCAAAGAGGATAGTGCCTGCAATGCAGCCTTTGCTAGACTATCAGTCTTTCCTTCAGAGTGATATAAATCCCTGTAATAATACTCTAGGATTAAGAGCATACCTATCAATTAAGGGCATACATAGCTACTTCGGATCCAGCCTGTGTTTTTCCATTTACTTTTAACAACTGAAACATTCGCTGTGTTACTTCCTAAATCATAAGCCTTTGTTGTTCAAGTATCAGTCACCTTTCTTTCAGAGTTTAGGTAAATTACTGGGAATTAATGCTAAATCAGATATTTTCTAAATGGGAAAGAGAAGTACTAATGTTCTATGGCATTTTAAGTCTGTGACTTATCATGGAAATCATAGCTGCTGCTTGACTTAATGTTACTTTGAAATGAGCTTGCTGCCTGCTATGGTGATTATTATGCATTTATATAGAACATTCTTTCTAAAATGGTGTACAGTCATTTTTATTAGCTATTCTTTTCCATAGTCACATGAGCTACTTCAGTATTAAATTCATACAAAATTGGAGGCTGCCATCACTGCAGTCAAAACATTCTCTTAAGCTGTTAGGTCAAGTTTGATTTTGTATTTATGAAACTACAAAGTGCCCCACCGCCTCCATCAGCCTACTTGAAAATGAGGAAGTGACAATGACGAAAAGAACCTTTTTCCTGCCAGGTAACCAAGAAGTCGTTAGCAAAAGTTGGACTAGGACTCACGTTCCCAAAGTGTGCTCATTACTGTGGAGTAACATGAGTGCTGAATTGCTTCTCTTGTTTTCCTCTTACTTGTATCCTCCTCTCCTTTTTCTTCTCTATTTTAGACAGTCTCTTCAAATGTATGAATTGTACTCTCCAAGTTAAGTACCACTTTATTTCTTGTTTTAAATTTTGTGATGTTTCATCAATTTATCCAATTTATTAATTGGAAAATCTGGAGAATAAGATGCAAAGTGGGTGAAAGAGGACTTAATTTTGCACCAACCTTGGATCCCCTACATAATTCTCTAGAACTTGTTGATTGCTCCTGGGAAGCTAACTCTGATGTCTCACTGGTCCTATTGGTGCTCTGAGAGCTGAGGCCCAACGACTCTCTCCTGACCGTCCTGTCAGTGTCGGCCACCACCTGGGCTTTGCTTGGCTGCCTGTAAGTGGACTGCTTTGCATGTTCTAAATGCTGTGTGATGCTTCCTCCTGTAATCAGACTGAGCATTACTGCTTCCCCCAATCATCCTCTGTACTTAATTGACCAATAGAGCTCGACATATGGAGGATCGAATCACAAACCCAAATCAGCAGTTGTCAGAAGAGATTAATTCAAACAGGAGGCAGCAAGACACTTGTTTTCTTTTTTTCCCCCTCTCTCTCACTTCATGTTCATTTTCTGTGGTCTGATGAGGGAAATGATTATTAATATCTCCAGCTGTGCCCTCAGGCAGATGCCAGGAACTTCAGTGAACTGTTTTGCACTTCCCTAGCTTCCTTAAGTCTTTCTTCTGGAGATACTTTCTGGTGATGTGCTTAAACAGGTGGCCCTGGGGTGAGTCTGGTGAGTTTATATATGTGCATCAAGTTCAATCTGTACAATCCTGTTGGGAGAGTCTTCCCTGTGATCCATACTGAAAGCACTTTCCTTCTTGGGGTTACACAGAGCTCAAAGTGGAAAAGATGACTGGGTACATTCTTACTGTCCAATTTCTCCTGGATATAGTTCTCAGCCTGACGGTTAATCTGTCCAGGTGTGTTCAATTTTTTTTCTAATCTTTTCAGGCCTTTTCTAGGTACTGCGAAAAACAGAGAAACATGGCATATAATCATTGCTCTTGAACATTATATAAGGAAAAATGAAAATTACCTTTTATTTTATATCTATATATACAAGATATTGTATTAAGTATTATAAGCTTAGAACTTTAAGTCAATTGCTTAGTTGGTTAATCGTTAAGGACTTACTTGAAGGACATGGCAACTCACTCCAGTACTCTTGCCTGGAGAATTCCATGGACAGAGGAGCCAGGCAGGCTACAGTCCATGGAATCACAAAGAGTTGGACATGACTGAGTGACTAACTTTCTTTCATTTGTTTCAAGTGACAGAAAATACAAGTCAACCTCACTTAAAGAAAAATAATCCATTGGCTTGTCTATCACAGAAAGGAGTAAATTCCCATCAGGCACAGCTGAATCCAGGGGATTGTCAGAGCCCAGGCCGTCTTCATCTCTGGATCACCAAGACAGTACCAAGGTGGTTGTAAGCTTTCACAATTATATTCTGTCTTTAGTGCTTAGTCATGGGGAAAAGAGAAAGCTGTTTTTTTTTTTTTTTTTTTCCGCCCAGTAAATTCTAAGGGTCCTGGGCCTAACTTTCACCAGCCTAAAAGTGTGGCTTTGGGGTCTAGAAGATACAGATGCATTGTCTTAAGTCCTAATCTTGCCTAGTAGTTAGAAGCAGATCGCCTAAGTCCAAATACTAGCTGATACCTTCAATTTGTAACCTTGGGCAAGTTACTTAATTTCTCTCCGTCTTTGTTTTATCATCTGTAAATATAGGACAGAATCCGGTAATACTTATAATGAGGATTAAATGGGTTAAATCATGAAAATTCTAAGAGTAGTATCCAGAACTTAATTGATTATTCTTGTTTACATTCAAGATGTTTACAATCCAGTTAGGATTCTTTTTTAATGTGAAAAATTGGACTAAACAGCTTCAGTATAGTATCCAATTCAATAATTGTATGATTGTTTTTTACAGATATTAGTAAAAAAAATTAGACTTAGGAATAACCTAAATAATTAACTGAAGCTGAAAATATGCTACCAAATGTTTCCATAAGGCTCTTCTCTGTAGCAGGAGTTCCTTTCTCATCCCTGAGAACTGTATTTAGTGTACTTCCTATCTTGCTGTGAGGGCACGCTGCACTCAGTGGGAAAGGTGCTTGCCCAGCTGGCTTGTTCAGTAAATGAAGATGGAACCTGATTGCAAAAATCCCCAGCCAGGGCCACAGCTTTGTCATTCAGGAGATTTGTGGCTTTGAAAGGCGGTCTTGAAAGGGATGCCCTGACGGGCTTGGACAGTCCTTATCCAGTCAGCACAACTCTATCAGTGCTGCATCTCCTGCAAGCTGGATGAGGAAAGATAGCAGAAGACACAACAGCATAATAGTGCAACAAACTGTGAGGAGACACGAGCTGAGACGGAGACACTCTGTTGGTGGGAAAGAAATACAAGGGCCCGTGTAGTAGGAGAATCTCAGAGGATGGTGTGACATCAGTGGAGGATGGGTTGGGTTTGTTGAATGAATTATTTCCCACTTAGAGTGTGTCTTCTGTATTTGGAAGATTGCCCCTCCCCTTGTAGCAGCCAAGAAAGAGCCTTGTTGTTCTAGACATGGTGGGGAGCGGCTCTATAAATCTAAGGTAGCTCATAGTTAATGATTGTGTCACCATTACTTGGTATCTGAAAAGTAATTACTATATGGTTAATGACTAAGGTCTGCTATTGGAGAAGTGAGGTACAGGGGCTATCTGGAATATTCCTCTTCTTCAAAATGTGAGCTGTACCATCTATACATGTTATCACCAGTCAATTTGCAGAACATAAAAGAAGTAACAAGGTTAGCTAAAGAGGGATTTTATTAGTTACCACTGAAAGTGACAATTCTGACATCACTTTTATTCACCATAGCCTCATGTTCACATTTTACAGTTAACTGGTGAGAGATCCTCTTGGTGCAGAGTTTTATTGCCTCCTCCCCACCCCAGGCTAGAACATGGGGGAGAAGGAGAGACTTACCTTTGTTATTCAGCAGTGGAAATATCCTGAAAGTAGGTCTTTGGGAATCTTCTACCATCATGCTTCTCCCCTTCCTTTTCTGCCTTCATTTTAGCCTATTTGCTGTCTGTAGCATCCCCCAGGTATACCTGGGTTTCTTAGCATCTTGTTTCAATTTAGGATACATTAGTCTTTAGCAGTGTTTCTCAAAGTATGGCCCAGTGATTAAGTGCATCAGAAATATCCACTCTTATTGAAAATACAAGTTTTTTGGCCACTGGAAACAGAATCACTGAGAGACCAGGCATGTGAATTTTTTTCAAGCTGCTTGGCTGATATTTATAAACATAGTGTACATATATATATATATATGAATAAAAACTCCTAAGAACCATTGGTTCAGAGCAGCACTAGTAAAAAAAAAAAACATACAGTAAGATTTACACATAATTTTTAATTTTCTAGTTGACAAACTAAAGCAAGGAGGAAAATGATAAAATTAATTCCAATAATATACTTTAATTCAATATATGTAAAGTATTATTACTTCAACTTGTGATCAATATAAAATTATTGATAAGATATTTTATATTCTTTTTTTGCATAGTAAGTCTTCAAAAATCCATGGCACATTTCAGCTTTTGAGCAAATACTCTTCAGATTTTCAGTAGACACACATGGCTAGTGGTTACCATATTGGACAGTACCCATGTAGAGATATGGAGGACAATTTTTTTTTTTAACACAAACTACTGATATAGTCAGAGTTTTATTGCACCACATGGCTTTTATTTATCATAGAACATATGATTCTTTTAAAAATTAATTTATTTTAATTGTAGACTAATTACTTTATAATATTGTAGTGGATTTTGCCATACATTGACATGAATCAGCCATGGGTGTACATGTGCCCCCATCCTGAGCCCCTCTCCCACCTCCCTCCCCAACCCATCCCTCTAGGTTGTCCCAGAGCACCAGTTTGAATGCCCTACTTCATGCATCAAACTTGCACTGGTCATCTATTTTTCATATGGTAATATACATGTTTCAATGCTATTTATCATAGAAAATTGTGATTCTTACCTCTGGTTTTGAACTGACTAAAATGAATCATCACAAAAATCCCACATTCTTTTAGTCATATATCTCTAAAATTCCAGCTTGTAGTTTTTGATTACATAATAAATGAGATAATTATTTTAAGCTTTTTTTTCCCTCTCATTTAGGGTATATTTCACTTCCCTTCTGTCATTCAAGAGGCTGAATTATTCTGAGAAAATATGTAACAAGAGCAAGTGTTCTTTCAATGCCTATAGTAAAGCCATGAGAAATGGGCTTTCTGTGGTAATAATGATAATACTAGAGTTTATCAAGCACTTGGTTTGTGCCGGGTACTCTGTGACACTCTTTATATAGTGTGTATAATTTAGTTTTCGATGACCTCACCAAATCCATGTAATTATCCTCATCTAGCAAATTATGAAATGGAAATTCGGAGAAGTTAAATAACTTGCCAAAGTTCACACAGAAGAAACCAAGGCTCTTTCACGCAACATACTACAGTTTTAACACTTTTAATGTAATCAGAATTCCCAGAATTTTAAACTTGTTTTATTAAGGAGTATTAGGTCTTTTATTTTGTTTTGTTATTTAGCCCTTTCACAGGGCAGCTTTCTCAATCAGAAAATGCTTTGAGCAGAGAGATTTCATACATAGGTAAACTGTAAAGTGTCTCAATGGCTTTGTGAATGACCACATTCATGTCTGAGAGCTGTCATCAAGGAAAGGGAAGCAGCTCCTCTCTTTTTCTCCTTTCTTGTCCCCTTATCTCTAAGTCCATGGTTTCTTCTAGTTGACTTTCTCAGTTTCCAACCCTACCCTTTTGCATAGCGAATGGTGAAGTCTGAGCAATCTGAAAGACATGCTTTTGGTCTCCACTGCTTTGATCTGCCATGTACACTGAGATGAATGCAATCCTAGTAAAAGTACAGAGCTAATAGGAGAATCCAGCCATATCCTATTGGGAAGATGTAGCACTGAGCACACGTGAAGGGAGAGGGCCGAGGAAGGAGGCAGAGGAGAGGGAAACAGCTGTCTGGTAAAGCCGCACAGGTGTGGAGGGCACTCATCAGGTTCCCACAGGCTCTGTCATTAAGGCTGTGGCAGATGTTCTCAAATGTGACTGGCATAGTCACGGGGGAGGCTGTAAACTCAGCTTAATGTTTAGAGCACTGGTGTGGCACTGCTGGGCAGGAGGTGGGCGAGTTTCACCTTTTTGCCAGAGTGGCAGCTGCTCTTTTCTCCTCAGCTGTGAAGTTTCTGTCAAAATCCTCTTTGGCAGTCTCACCTTACCTCACGGGCTCAATTCTGCTCCCTTATAACTGGACTTGAGTTATTAAGAAAAGAAAATCCTATATAAACAGAGGCAACTAAATAGAACCCTTGATAACTTAGGGGATCCAGTATAGTCTTGGCTCAGAATCCCGTGAGGACTTGCCTAATATCAACCCAGCTCTAGGAGATTCAGCTGAGGATAGTTGGATGGCCTGGTAGTATAAAGTCCAGAGCAATCTTAAAAATTGCATTTGAGACCCTGGAATTTTTCCAACTATACCACACAGGGAAGGATATATCAGAAGTTAATTTGTTTTTCCTAAAAGTGACAAAATGCTATTCAACCCTAAATCCGCTGTAGAAATACATAATTTTTTTTTCCTCCCTTCAAAAAAAATTTTATATCACAGATTTCCAGGGTGACAGTATAGGAATAGAGATTGTTGCATTCTTTGTTTCATAGAGAGAGATAAGAACAACTATTAGGTACTGGAAATGTAGCATGGTGGCTTTAAAGTGAATTACTGAGGCCTGACGTTGCATGCTAATGGATTTATTTGAAGCAGGAACTTGTTATAACTGGACTGAAAATCACTGACCTCTTTGTGTGCTCTTCTGTATACATTCAGGTCTTAGTCTCTAGGCATTGCCAAATCCTCAGGCGTTAGAGAAGCCATGGCAAACCCTACCCGTATAGCTTGATTCTGTTCCGTTTTTTACTTTTTTTTTTTCCTCAAAAAAAAAAAAAAGAAAAAAACTAGGCCTCTGGGAGAAAATCTTGGTTGTCAATTACTGGCATTTGAAAGAAGATAGATGAGGTTTTTCAGGAGATAGCTTTTTAGCTGTTTGCCAAAAGACCGTACACTTAGCATACTTTGAGTGAATTTATCAAGGTTCTGGGTCTGGCTTTCAGCCTCAGTGGTTCAAATGTCAATCTTGTCAGTGGCCAGAATTGATTAGATTTAGAAGGTTGACTGATAATACTAAAACTCACCAAATCTGAACTATGCGCCAAAATGTCAAGTTACAAATTTAAAGTGACAGGAGGATCAGAATAGGAAAATCAGCCTGCCAGGCCTCTTTCTAGGCCAGTTCCCATGGGTCAGTGAGCCACTTAGTACCCATGGACTTCAAACAGGGATAATTCATTTTGTAAGTCACATATATGTTGACATGAACATATATACTTATCTCTGATGATGCTTATAAACATTTATTGAGGGCTCACTATGGACCAGGGGCTTCCGAGAGAGGGCTAGTGGTAAAGAATCCACCTGCCAATTCAGGAGACGCAGGTTTGATCCTTGGTTTGGAAAGATCCCCTGGAGAAGGAGATGGCAACCTACTCCAGTATTCTTACCTGGGAAATCCCATGGACAGAGGAGCCTGGTGGGCTACAAGTCCATGGGGGTCATAAAGAGTTGGACACAATTTAGAGACTATGCGACAACAACACTATCTCAAATGTTTGACTGTCTCAAATGCTTGACATATATTAACTCATTTATAAATATGTTTAGCACCCTTAGTGGTAGATCCTATTATTATTATTATTACAGAGGATAAAACTGAGTCACAGAGGTGAAAATAATTTGCATAAAGTTAAAATAATTGGAGAAGGAAATGGCAACCCACTCCAATATTCTTGCCTGGAAAATTCCATGGACAGAGGAATCTGGCAGGCTATAGTCAATGGGGTCCCAAAGAGTCAGCCATGACTGAGCACATCAGCAAGAAAATAATATTAATGAAAGCTCAGGTAACCTAGTGGCAGACTCCAATTTTTAAACACGCTGCTGTAATGTGTATATCTGTTGCAGAAACAGAGCCCATTTCTGGCACAAGGACTCTGGCAGTTTAAGATACTCTAGCAGCTTCTGGCCCTTGGTCTCGCTTTTTCTATAGTGCAGGCTAATCTTTCTCACTTTGTTCATCTTTTCTCTGGACAAGATGCCCAATAATTGCTTGAAATCCAGCTTATTAAATTTCAATCCTACAGCTTCATTGCTTTCCCTAGTTCACCTTGATGGGAGTTATATAGAATTCTCAAACCTCTTTGTTCACATGTTTATAAACATCATGACCTGTTTTGTTGTTGTTTTTTTTTTTCCTAGAGGTGGCCAGTGTGCACACATTATCTCTATATCCAACTCGTTTCATTCTCAGAGGCCAACCTCATTTCCTGGTCCTCAGTGGATTCTGCATAACTTATCCCTAGGTACCTCCCACGTCTATAAAACCAAACTTCTTGGAAGCCCCCTAACTCTTCAGTTCAGTTCAGTCGCTCAGCTGTGTCTGACTTTTTGTGGCCCCATGGACTGCAGCATGCCAGGCTTCCCTATCCATCACCAACTCCCAGAGCCTACTCAAAACTCATGTCCATCACATCAGTGATGCCATCCAACCATCTCATCCTCTGCCACCCCCTTCTCCTCCTGCCTTCAATCTTTCCCAGCATCAAGGACTTTTCCAGTGAGTCAGTTCTTCACATCAGGTGACCAGAGCATTGGAGTTTCAGCTTCAGCATCAGTTCTTCCAATGAATATTTGGGACTGATTTCCTTTAGGATTGACTGGTTGTATTTCTTCGCAGTCTCTAACTGCTCGTGTACAAATTGGAAACCACAGGACTGACTCCTAATTAGGCAAAACTTTTCATTTGCCAGAGAACTAACTGAAAAACATCCCTTGGGGGCATTCTCTAGCCTGGGGCTGAAGAATGCAAAGGCACATTTCCTTGTGATTTGTTTGCATACAAAATGAAAGTGAAAGTCGCTCAATCCTGTCCAACTCTGTGACCCCATGGATGAGTCCATGGAATTCTCCAGGCCTGAATACTGGAATAGGTAGCCTGTCCCTTCTTCAGGGGATCTTTCCAACCCAGGGATAGAACCCAGGGCTCCCACATTGCAAGCGGATTCTTTACCAGCTAAGAGGTGCTAAAATCTTCTAATTGGTGTCTTCTATAGTACCCTGCTACTAGCTGGGAATATCAGGAAAAGAGTGATTTCTTAGTTCAGTTTGATTGGCTGTACTTCAGCACAGCTGTCCTTTTAAATGTCCTAGATTGAATTTCTGAAGCAGATCATTTATCCTTGTCCATTCACCTCTATTTTGGGCATATCTTAAATTGCTTATTGTATCTGCAGTGAGTTCTCCTTTTAAGTCAATAGATATGTCCTATAATCAAGAGCTTCATAGAATATAGAAGGAATCAGATGTAAATGAATTCTTATTCAAAAGGAGTTCTCCTCTTTACAAAAACATCCCTTGTCTTAATTTCTCCTATCAATCCAAATGCAAAAAGCAGGTCCATTTTCAAGGGACTAACAAAATTTCCTTTTCAGTGTCTTAAGTTTGGCCTGCAAGCATCAGTTGAAATTTGGGGCATGACTTCTTGAAAAGCACCAATAAGAGTTAAGTGAGTTAGTGAGCTCAGCAGTCTCTGTGGGAAAATCAGAAAAATCCTGTTTTTCATCAGGGAGGTGTAAAAACCAAAACCCAAAGCTGACATAGGTTTGTCCATGGTCTTAGAACTGTTCTGTTTTTAATATACCAATACTTCATTTGCCACTCTTCATGAGTTCTAGATTACTTTTTAGTATTTAGAATGCTTCATGAATTCACATGATATATTATTGACTGTCATATTTACTTTATCAGATCATCAGCACATTGGTTTCTGTAGGTCTGTACAGTCCAGTACATCCACCACAAATCACTTGTGGCTGTGTAAATTAATATTTATATTCAAAGCAAATGGAAAAGAAAATGGCGATCAACTCTAGTATTCTTGCCTGGGGAATCCCATGGACAGAGGGGCGTGGCGGGCTACAGTCCATGGGGTCCTAAGAGTAGGACACGACTTAGAAAATAACCACCACCAGCACCATTCAAATCAAAACCTAAAAATTCACTTCCTCAGTCACATTTGCCACGCTTGCTACAATGTTCAGTAGTCACAGGTGCCTAAAATAGCTACAGAACCGGCATTAGCACAGCTTACGTTTCATCTACTCTATTATCCAGTGTTGGAACCTTTTCCATAAGAGCTTTGGTATATCTTTTTCCAAAGATGAATTGTAATAGACAATTCTTGCATACTTTCAGATGAGAAACATGAAAATTCTAATAATCCATAAGAAAGCACATTCCTCAGTTGGGTGCCTTCAGATGAAAACTAACAAACAGAATTCTCCTTCAAATTAAAGAGACATTTACCTCTCTTTAAGTTTCACCCAGTAGTCCCAACTAAACAGAAAAGAGTGATATAATTCACTAAATCCTGTTATTGGAGCTATTACTGAAATACCATATTAACATTCCTTTGTCCATGTAAACATGTTTTTCAGTGACTGCAGAAGGGAGCACCTTATCAATCTTTTTGACCTTGCATACAACCATTAAAACAAAACACAACAAAAATTCTCTTTAGTAAAGTTCACAGTTCGTCCTCATTTTGTAATCTCCAAGTAAACATTTTACTGCTGACATCACATTCATTCCTTAAAGGACTCACTTCTTGGGCACCTAGGTCTGATTTCCTCACCTCTCCAAATAAGGATATGAACTGTGAAACAGTTACATACTTAGACAGTTCTGGGTCCTTAGCACAGTGTTTTCCAAATAATGTCGATTAGTTGTGTCTGCCTCTTTGCAACCCCATGGACTATACAGTCCATGGAATTCTCCAGGCCAGAATCCTGGAGTTGGTAGTGTTTCCCTTCTCCAGGGGATCTTCCCAACCCAGGGATCGAACTCAGGTCTCCCACACTGCAGGCAGATTCTTTACCAGCTGAGTCACAATGGGTCACAACCCAACAACAGGTTGTGAGAAGCATTGTTTTTATTAAATAAAGTAGCACATAATAGGTAAATAGGATAAACAAAAATATCAAAATGTACTGCACATAGTAAAATAAAACATTTTTGTTTTATCTGTGAGTCATGATGTAATATAATATTTGTTTTGCTGAGGGTTGCAGTCAAGAAAGTCTGAAAGCTGCTATAGGAGCATGCCTCTTTGGGATATTGTTCCTAAGATATGACTTATCCTAGGTACATTTTGTTAAAGATTTTGCTGAAAGAAATCTTTCAAATATAATCTGAATTTATATGTTTGCTTCCCAGAATCCATCAGATCATTTTATTTACTATATAACAGATGGTTCTATCTTATTACATTGTAATTTGGTCAGTATTTGGAAAGATGCTCGAGCGAGTATAGTAATGAAATCTCCGTCTCCTCCTATCCGTATTTATTTAGCACTTTCAGGATATCTTGCAGTGTGTCAGGCTGCATTGTAAGGACTGTGATGTTCTGGAGAGGGAATGGGAAATTAGCTGGATGGCATTTTAGGTTGATCTTAAAATGTGGTCAGTGTTTTAAGAGACTCCAACTCCATGTAAAGATGGGAGGGAAAACAGGAATATATCTTCTGTTTCTTTTATTTTAAAACACATTTATGTGTTACCTATATTTGTATGAGTTATGAAAATACTTAAAATCATTTTCTCTATATCTTAACCCCATGACTAGTGTTGATATTATTAGTCTTTATTACAGAAGAAAAAAATTTGAAGCTCTCAGATGTTATGTGATTTGCCGGGGATCACATATTTAATTAAGTAGACCAAGAACACAGATCTTTTACTTTCAGATCCATTCCATGCCTACATCCCAAAGTGTACCCTGGCATCATGAGTGATATAGTCCTTTTCCAAGCATTCATGGGCACAGGACTTAGATATTAAATCATTTGACATTAAGTTTTAGAGGAAGAAGAACAAACTGGTTAATAAATAATTCCTGAATATGATTTGCTTAAAATGAACTATATTGTATATCTATTACAATTTTTACCAGCTCCTCTGATATCACTAATTTAGCCAAACTTCACTAAGAATTATAACACTTCATTCTTGTTACACTCACTATATTTTTTTTTTTCCCTTATTGCCAAGAAACATTCCTAGGAAGGGAGACATGGCTTACTGAATTTCTTTTAGACCTGCCATCTGATATGTTTTAGGCCTTGGGCATATGAGCTTATAGTAATTTGCATGGTAATTAAACTCATTTAGACAATACACTGCTTAATAGGGGATGGGACAGCTTCTCACCTAGCACTTCATTAAGCTACCTGTGCTGAAGCCTTCCTAGATGACAGGGTCAAGTCCACATCACAGTATTATATATGCTGTATATTTGTTTTTTTGTTTGTTTGTTT
The DNA here is from genome assembly GCF_003369695.1 of Bos indicus x Bos taurus. Lineage (NCBI taxonomy): Eukaryota > Metazoa > Chordata > Mammalia > Artiodactyla > Bovidae > Bos > Bos indicus x Bos taurus. Next base: position 62,006,500 of record NC_040076.1, on the reverse strand, counting down.
TTAAGCTGACTAAATAAACACTTATGTTGGATCCAGATGTAAATGTTCTCTCCCAAGTCTGACCTGTTCTTCTTTCATATATTTAATTGTGCTTCACTTATTTTTTCCTTTGCACTTCAGTCTCCATTTTTCAAATCAACACACATGAATTAAAAAACAGTTGTGTTCACTTACTTCCAGTAATAAAATTACAAAGATGACTATGACAGCTGTTACCTTCATGAACTCACATCTTAGAGTCCATAGCAGTAAAAAAAAAAAAAAAAGCTGCAGATAGTAGAAAACACAATGGTGTTAGTGGATAAAAGGTGGGATTAATTCACTAAGGAATGCCAAAGAAGCAACAATTAACTCCAATAAGTTTATCAGAAAAGGCTTTCTGGAAGTCTATTTATTTTTGTTTCATTTCAATTGTGTTAAATTTTATTGAATTCTAATCAGTATCAATAGTATTCAAACCTTAATTCTTATAGCATTCCTATGAGGCCACATTTCTCATATTTTCATTTGACATCATAAAGACACTGAAACACGGATAATTAAGAATCTTGTTCAAGGTTACTCAGTTTAAATGATGGAGCTTAGATTTGAACCAAGTCTGGCTTGTACTCTACATTCTTAATCACTGTGTAATATAGCTCTGTTGACCTCAAAAGATCAAAATGATTTTGATAGGTGATGTGTGAGGGCCAGGGAAACTGATGATGTAGTCATGAGTGTTGCTATAGAGATGCATGCATTTATGTTGCTGTCAGCTGCCCTGCTCTTCCACACTTGTATGTTGGGCTTATGAGAGAATGTGGAGGGAACAAAGCTGCTAGAAGAGACTTTGGGAAAGATGAAGCTTCTTGGGTAAGGATGCAAATGAAAGGGGCAAAGGACAAAGCCCAGGGGATCACTGACATTTACCAGGAAGATAGCAGGTGGTGAAGATGATAGACTTCAAAATGCCTCCTCTATGTCTTTCATATAAAAATCATGGAAAAAAATAATGATAATGACACAAATGCTAACTGTGAAGGATCATGTCCATCAAATATTTATTGAAGAGCTTCCCTTGACCTAATGCTTTGCTATCACCCTGCAGACCTCATTTGCAACAGATGGATGTAGGAGGAAGGTTAAAAATGATATGGAGAAATATTCCAGTAGCACATACCCTGTCTATCCCCATATAACTTGTACTTCCAGGATTTTCACACATAATCTGTTCCTAAACATGCACAATGAGTCACCACCACAAGAATCTGCAAAAAATGGCAAGGGATTAAATAAATGAACAAGTAAATAGTATTCCTGGGCTTCCCAAGTGGCTCAGTGGTAGAGAATCTGCCTGCCAGTGCAAGAGATAAAGGAAACACAAGTTTGATCCATGGGTCAAGAAGATCCCCTGGAGAAGGAAATATGGCAACCCATTCCAGTATTCTTGCCTGGGAAATCCCATGGACAGAGGAACCTGGTGGGCTACAGACCATGGGATCATGAAGAGTCTCACACAACTTAGTGGCTGAGCACACATGCACAAATATTATTCATAAGAAGCACAACTAATAGGCATTACTCCAAAAAGGAAAAAATAATGCAAAATCAACCAAGTGAGTGGTTCTTTGGTTTGGTGTATATCCTACATGCAGTGGCTTCAAGGTCCTTGCTGATGGAGCACCTTGCAGGGTCACTGTGGAATACACTAGAAAATACCTCTCTACCAACTTGTTTATTAAGGTTTGTATCTTGTGCTTTGGGTCTGTATTTGTCTTACAAGAGCAAAAGAAACAGGCACCTATAGTGAAAGTCTACCCTTGAAAATAATACTTCCTGTACTGTTTTTCAGTTCAAATGTCACATTCCTTTTTTCTTCTAAATTTCTGCAGCATTTTGTACCCATCATACAACTTTGATCTAACATTTTCTCCTATTTTACTAAAAACTCCTTGACCACCAAGATTGCCTCTTCAGCTTTTGAGCAAAACTGTTTGCTAAATGCATAAATAAATGGGAGTTAAAGAATGTTTGAGATATATTATGCACTGAAATAGTGTTATGGGTAAAGAAACAAAACTATTCTGTGAATCCTGCTTTCTTACTAATTGGAAATGTATAAAAGGAGAGGGATTTAAATCATAAGGGTCAAAGAAAGGAAGTCCAGCATTCTTGTCTATAAATTCATTTCGTCCATCTCTACCACATAATAAGACATGAGTCAGAGGTCCATGATATTTGTCTGGGCATGATAGCCTGCATCAAGTCACCTGGGACACCCATACTGAAGGGAATGGGGGCAGAGTGCAATGCAGAAAGACTAAACTTTGGTTTACTAATAAAAGCTGAGAGACTAGAGATTGCTTTGATGATGAAGGAAACCTGGTGCTTTATTCTCTGATAAGATACTAGCCTAGCAGGAGCAATTGATTTGGTAATGGTCATCAGCAATGGCAGGTGGCAAATATAAGCATGGTTCCCATACAAGAATGAACAGCTTCTAGGAGTAAGGCAAATAGCAATTTATTTTTAGAAGAGATGGTGGCAGTCCATCAGAGGCAATCACATTAAGAGGTGAATTTATTTTATTTTTGCTTTAGATTGGTATCCTATTTTTAGAAGCACTATAAGATATGTGCTTATTTATATGCATTTTTTAATTTGGTTGAGTTTATATTATTTAGGGTGGAAATGCGTAATGTGTGATTGTTTCTGGAGTGACAAAGGGGAAGCTTAGCTATTATGTTGTGATATTTAATTAGTCAACAGAGGCATGTAGAATACTGACCCTAGGACCTTGTTGTCTTAATCAGGCTCTCAGGATTAGTTCGGTAGATACAGTTATATAAAGTGACACGGACCTCATACTAGAACTGTGTTGTTTGTTTTGGTTTTGCCTTCTTAAATACTTAAGATAAAAATGGACCAAGGGAGTCATCAAAAAGAATGAAATAGAATGAAAAATTACAATGTCTCTAAACTGCTTGTAGTGGGCTTCCCCGGTGGCTCAAGTGGTAGAGAATCTGCTTGCAATGTAGGAGACCTGGGTTCAATCCCTGGGTCAGGAAGATCCCCTGGAAAAGGGAATAGATACCCACTCCAGTATTCTGGCCTGCAGAATTCCATGGACAGAGGAGCCTGGCTGGCTACAAACTGTGGGGTCACAAAGGGTCAGACATGACTGAAGAGCTAACACACACAAGCTGCTTACAGCACCACCAGAGATGTGGGTGACTATGAGTAAAATCCTTCTGGTCACTGAACATCAGCCGGTGTAAATCAGCTTACCCAGACAGCTCCAGTTTGTAGCTTCCCATTCAGACTTCTATTAAACTTCCTTAGGTTACCAAGGATGTAGGTGCCACCTGACTTCAGTGTATAAATTGTCTTTGAAAGCCATTCAGCCTGAACTGAGGAGTATTTCAGTGGGTTGCAATCATAGAAAGTCCCCCATGCAGGATAATCACCGAAGACTATGTTAACTGTCTCCCCTTTCTCTATTTTTTCTAATTTCCTCCAATTATCAAGACTTATTCTTTTTCATTTTCTCTATGAATCTTGTATTTTGATATTCTAATTCTCATTTTGATCCCTCTTTTCTGACAGCCAGTAAAGCAAGACTTGATTTTCCTCTTCTGGGTCACTATATTCCCCACTTAGAAGGTAATAAACTTAGTTGATTTTCCTTAAAAAAAACACCAGAAAATATAATTAATAAAGCTTTAATTTTATTTTGAAACTTCATGAATCCAGTGTCAACCAGATGATGAGACCTCTAACTTGTCAAGAAGATATCACACACAACCCTGAGTTGGGAGTAAGAACATGGCAGGCGATTCGTTAGATTTCTAGTAGAGACATTTCTGACCTGTTGCTGCCCCCTGGATTGGTGACTTGCTAATGGTAATGTGTGCAGTGTAACTCTAGCTTTCCATTTTATTTAATTAGGGAAGTCTTTCAGTCATGTCCTGCTCTTTGCTACCCCGTGGACTGTAGCCCACCAGGCTCCTCTGTCCATGGGATTTTCCAGGCAAGAATACTGGAGTGGGTTGCCATTTCCTTCTCCAGGGGATCTTCCCAACCCAGGGACTGAACCCAGGTCTCCCGCATTGCAGGCAAATGCTTTAACCTCTGAGCCACCAGGGAAGTCTTTGGGAAATGAGAAGTATGAGACAAGTTGTTATAGTAGGGGATGTTGCCTGGCAGAGTTTGGGAGGATTCTGGTGGCCTCCAAGTAGAGAATAATCTGATAATCTGTCCTTTATCCAAATTAAATTCTTTCCATTCAGAGGAAGAATACAAAGGAGGAGGAAAAAGAAAAGCGAAGAGTAAAGAGAAGAGGAGGAAGAGCAAAGAGGATGAGGAAGAGAAGGCGAGGGAGAGAAAGAAGAGTGGAAAGAAGAGAAAAAACAGAAGTAGGAGCAGCGGAAATGGAGGAGCAGGAAGGGAGAAAAAGGATAGAGAAGAAAGCAGAGAGGAAAACAAGCTAATCTGCTCTGGTGAAATCAGAGAGTGAGAGAGAGAAAGAGAGGGAAGGTGGGAGTGTAACTAAGATAGTATTTTTGAGACTTCCCTGAGCACTGAAGATCTATATTCATTTTCAAGGACTGTTTGTCTAGGCTCTTGATTCCAAGTTCCAGTCAGCATCCTTACCGGTGTCTCCTGTCACTGTGTAGAAAAACCAGGACAATTTATGTGTCCCAACATTCAGGGACATTTGTGAAGAACAGGAGGAAAAAAATCTAAAGGTAAAGTTAGAGAAACCTGGCAGAGTTGATTCAGGTTGAGTGTGAGAAGGAAGAGGCCAGGTTGTTGTCCAGGGCCCTACAAATGCTCCTCCCGAATCCTCTGAGGATGGTCCCTCCATTCTTGAGGAAACCCATTCACTTCTCACCCAGGAAGCCATGTTCTGCTCCGCCCTTGATACCCAGCACCAAGGCCTCAGGAAGAAAAGGAAGGAAGATAACACTGCGTGAGCACCTATCATACACCAGATGCTTCCTAATACATTATCATTCATTCTCACTGCATTGTGCCATAAGTAGTATCTTCATATTACATTTATAGAAAAGACTCAGAGAACTGCTGTTAGTTTTACAAATTTTACAAATCAGAGACCGTTCTCAGGTCATTGTGGCTACAAAGTACATGCTCCTTAGAAGATGTCAAACCCGCAATCTCATTATATTTCAAATTGGGGGTTTTCTTCATTCTAATTAGAACTACTAAATGCAAATAAACTTTAGCCTTGGGATTTTTTCTTCTCGAGATATAGATTCAACTTTGCACTTCTATAGAGTCGGATATTTTAACAGAGGAAGAAACATTTATATTTGTGGAATCTCTTTCCAGACTAATTTCTAGAAAATTTTACTTTTAACTTCTTTTTTTTACATAAGTAATATATACGTATTACAGAAACATCAGAAAATGCATAAGAGCAGAAAGAGGAGCCCTGAAAATTGAGTCTGATGCTACTACCCATAGATAACTAGTGTGAAAGTTATGTTTGTATTCTGTCATGTGTAGTAGATATTCAGAAACTATGGTGAACTGGGGGCTCCCAGATGGTGACAGTGATAAATAACACACCCGCCAATTCAGGAGGCATAAGAGACATGGGCTTGATCCCTGGGTTGGGAAGATCCCCTGGAGGAGGGCATGGCAACCCATTCCAATATTCTTACCTGGAGAATCTCATGGACAGAAGAGCCTGGCTGGCTAGTCTATAGGGTTGAAAAGAATCAGATACAACTGAAGCAACTTAGCACACATGGTCGATTAGCCTATACATCATTTTGCAAAGGAATTTTTCCATTTAATATTGTGTTATCACCATAACCTAATTGTATGTGTCTAGTTAAACTTCCACAGCACTATTTTTAAAATCTGCCAAGCATTCTGTTGAAGGATTTCTAGAAAATGTAATCAACCCCCTATTATTTGACATTTAGGTTGACGACCACCCCCTCCCCACCCCACAATTATAAACAAACTTGAGTGAACATTTCCACAACTAATTCTTTGTGGGCATTTTTCATTGCTTCTTTATTATAAATTCTTAGAAATAACCATTATTCTATCAAATCGTTTCACCTATCTTTAAAACTTTTGATAAGTACTGCCACATCTGCCTCAGAGTCTGTACCAATTTACAACTCTGGCAACACCCTCATTAATGTTAGGAAAACCATTTGCTTTTATCTTTGTTACTTTAATGGACAAAATGATCATCTTCTTTTAATTTATATTTCTTGACAAATAATTTGCTTTGGGTATTTTTTTAAAAGTTGATCTGTGCACCTGTTTGTTTGGTTTTTTTTTTTTTTTCAATTTTCTTATTTGCATTTTACTTTTATAAGAGATAATGTATTTATATATTTTAATCTATTACTCTTTTCCATCTTTCCTCCATGTTTTCTGACCTTGGTGTTATTCTGAGGAACTTCTGTCTCCCACTCAAGTACTAACCAGGCCCAACCCTGCTTAGCTTCTGAGATCAGATGAGACTGGACATGTTCAGGTGGTTTGTCCGCAGATTCTCTCACATCAGAATTCTGTGAATGTATAACTCTCTGCTCTTATTAGTATATCACTGTAAGGGCATACTGGCCCACAGTCTTTTTGATTCTCTTAAATAAGCTGATATTTAAGAAGGAGACTATGAGGAGACCATCCACTCATTTAAAATTCACAGAGCATGAGGGGGGAGATATAAATTTGTCTTCCTCTGGTGACTTGAGCTTAACAGCAACATGAGAATAACAGAAAAGAGGAGGAGCTGTCATCTTTCAGCTAACAGGCTAGCTGGAAAGATGAAATTCCTTTCCAGCCCCTGGGGCTCTGAGTCCTGGGCTTGCTCTCTTATAGGCCCTGGGGGCAACTTGGGCAGAAGAAAGCCTCTCAAGGTCCTGCAAAGGCTTGGTTTGGTGGCACTGTGGGATCTGGTGGCTGCAATCAGCCTTGAGAAGCTCCTCTGCTAACAGCCTGGCAATGACAGGGAGGCCTTAAGGTCTTTGTAGATGGATGTCAGACTTGTCTCAGGGGGAGGGGAAGTTTGCATCCATCCCTGGTTCCACGTGAGGATGAATTGCTCTCATGTGTATCGCAGGCTAAAAGAAAGTGTCTTTAAAAAAAATCCCACTATTCCATTTTCACATTTCATGAGGCCTGCTCAGATTGTTTATTTTCCTTCCACAAGAACAGCTTTTGTCGCTGTGGGTTTACTGCATGCCTCAGCAAATATTGAACCTCTAATGTTGACATGATGTTCTGTCATGGTAGGGAAAAAAAAAAAAAAAGAACTCGATCACCTATCAGAATATAGTTACCAAGTTAAAGCTAGTTCACAAGGGGGTAACAGTCACTACCTCATCATCCCAGAAATTGTGCAAGTAAGGTCCTGGAAAGGCGTGGATTTCCTGGGCATCTACGAAATATGTTGAATGCCTGCCTTATTCTTTAGGATACCAGAGAGTGGTTTCCAAATCACCAAACGGTTAAAAAATCTTATCTTTAAGAATCAGATGAAGATGAATCCCAAGTAATTAGTTTTCAAGATAAGCCACAGTTTTCGCATTTTTAGAGAATGGTAAAATAATATTATTTATACAATATGATCATTGTAAGAATTGCATGATAGAACATACATGTAAGCATTTAGCATCACAGAGCTTCACCTATACTAGGAGGTATACAGTGAATTTAATAAATTATTAGTTTTTGTTTATTCCTTGCAATTATGCTTGGAAGGCATTCCTTTCAGGAACAGGGTGTCCCAGTCAGAGACCACATTTTCCCCAAGGCAGCTGTACTGTACTTTTTTTATCCTTGTTATAGAACCCTCAGTACTAAAACCATTCTTTGCCACCCCTAACCCTCTTTCTGAATTTCTAAAGCCCCCTAAGAAAAAGAGAAAAGCTTCTCAACTTCTTCCAGTCCTGCCATTTCTCAAGCAGTTTTCCTTGCTAGTGGCTCCATAAAAGCAGAGCTTGACAATGGGGGTGAGGGTGGGGTTGAGAAGTATACGATCATTTTTGTCTTAATGAATTTGTTAAAATGATTCCTGCCATTTAAATATTAATAGGGTTAGAACATCCTCACTTGCGGTTTTGTTCTCCCTGAACTCCTATTCTTAGATTAGACCTTGGAAACCATTTTAAGAATTCACTGAAGTTTTTATGACATGTGAGCTCTCTGAAAACAACAGAATTGTCTTGTCATCTTTTATCCCTAGTGACTAGCACAAGGCTAGGCATGTTGGTCCTAGTATTATGAGTGTGAAATATAAATGTGGGTCTCTCCACATTATTTAAAGAGAATAAGCTCTTTGTATGTGTACCAGAACATAGAAGAATGATAGCTTTTTGTAACAATAGCAAAAAAATCCAAGCTATGCTATTCTTATACAGCACGTGTGTACTAAGTCCTAGCCTTTTTCTCCAAATACTATATTGTACTGTAGAAAGAATGAGTGTTAGACTCATGCCAAATATCAATGTAATAGGCAGTGACATGTGTCAACCAATGATGAAGGAGCCCAACGTGTAGACAAATATACTGAAGAATTTAGAATTTTTCCCTAGACCTTAACACCAGTCACCAGTGTAAACAGAGTAAGCCAACTTGAGTCAAGAACAGAAAAATATGCAATTCATTACAACCAGAGTAACTCTTATTGATCTAAGAGCTTTATCACCCATAATTTAAAAACTAAAAAGAAGTGGGAGATCTGACTCCTAACCTCTTTACTCTTAAAAGGCATAAGTGATTTTTTTTTTTTTTTCAATTTATAAAAGCTTCCTGATGTTTTAGTCAGAGATACCATGCCTCTGGCCTGGTGGAACAGCAGATTCCCCTCATTTACTATTCATTCTCCTATGTTTATCAATTGGAGAAATTCTTACATAGGATCAGGAGAAACGTATATAGACAAATCTGATCCAGTACATTAAGAACACTGTCCCACTGAGAAAGTGAATCCTCAGACCTTCAGGTTATAATGTATTAAATTACATCTTAACTTGCCCTTTATTTCAGGAATTTTATGACTAATTAGGAACCATGGAACTTAGGATTTTCTGATATCAATTTCAGTAGTTATCACCATACATTTCTCATTAGAATATCAACAGCTTATTTCCATTCAATTTATATTAGAGTCATCTGTTGGTATCCATGGAATATTGGTTCCAAGACCCCCTGCAGATAACAAACTCTGCTGATGTTCAAGTTCATATATATCCTAACTTAGAATAGTTGACCCTCTGTATCCTTGGGTTCTGTATCCTTGGATTATCCATGTTAGTCAAATCCACAAATGCAGAACTCTTTGATATGGAGGACCAGCTATATATGCTCTGTGATTCATCAGTCCTTCCCCTCATGGCTTTCCTGCCAAGAAGCAATTGTCTTCTGATTTCATGGCTGCAGTCACCATCCATGGTGATTTTGGAGCCCAAGAAAAAGAAATCTGTCACTCAGTTCAGTTCAGTCATTCAGCCGTGCATCTTTTCCCCTTCTATTTGCCATGCAGTAATTGGGGTGGATGCCATGATCTTATTTTATTTTATTTTTTAGTATTTAGTCTTAAACTGGCTCTTTCACTCTCCTCCTTCACCCTCATCAAGTCTCTTTAGTTCCTCTTCACTTTCTGCCATTAGAATGGTATCATCTGCATTTCTGAGGTTGTTGATGTTTCTCCCGCCTATCTTGATTCTGGCTTGTAACTCACCAGCCCGGCATTTCTCATGATGTGCTCAGCATATAGGTTAAACAAAAAGGTTGACACTAGAAGCTGTCTCAATACTCCTTTTTCAATCTTGAACCAATCAGTTGTTCCATAAAGTGTTCTAACTGTTTCTTCGTGACCCACATACAGGTGTCTCAGGAGACAGGTAAGATGGTCTGTTATTCCCATCTCTCTAAGAGCTTTCCACAGTTTGTCATGATCCACACAGTCAAAGGCTTTAGCAAAGTCTATGAAACAGAGATAGATTTTTTTTTTTTCCTGAAATTCCCTTGCTTTCTCTATAATCCAGCAGATGTTGGCAATTTGATCTCTGCTTCTTTTTCATTTTCTAAACTCAGCTTGGACATCTGGAAATTCTTGGTTCACATAATGCTGAAGCCTAGCATGAAAGATTTTAAGCGTGACCTTACTATTATGGGAGATGAGTATAATTGCCCAGTGGTTAGCACATTCTCTGGGACTACCGTTTTTGGGAATTGGGATGAGGATTGACCATTTCTAGTCCTGTGGCCACTGCTGGGTGTTCCAGATTTTCTGACATAATGAGTGCAAAACCTTGATGGCATCATCCTTTAGGGATTTGAATAGTTCTGCTGGAATTGCATTGCATCCACTAGCTTTTTTTTAGAGCAGTGCTTCTTAAGGCCCACTTGACTTCACTCTTCAGAATGTCTGGCTCTGGGTGACTAATCACATCATCATAGTAATCCAGTTCATTAAGATCTTCTTTATACAGTTCTTCCATGTATTCTTTCCATCTCTTCTTGATCTCTTTGGTGTCTACTAGATCTCTATCATTTTTATCCTTTATTGTGCATATCTTTGGGCAGAATGCTCACTTGATGTTTCCAATTTTCCTGAAGAGATCTCTAGTCTTTTCCTTTTTGTTGTTTTCTTCTATTACTAAGCATCGTTCATTGAAGAAGGCCTTCTTATATCTTTTAGTTCTTTTTTGGAACTCCATGTTTAATTGGATGTACCTTTCCCTCACTGCCTTGCTTTTTGCTTCTCTTCTTTCTCCTGCTATTTGTAAAGCCTCCTCAGATAAACTTTGCCTTCTTGCTTTTCTTTTCCTTTGGAATGACTCTGTTTGTTCTTCAGGCACACTGTTAATTAGATCTAGTCCCTTGAATCTATTTGTTACCTCTACTGCAAATTCATACGGGATTTGATTTAAGTCATGTCTGGCTGGCCTATTGTTTTTTGCAGTTTTCTTTAGTTTAAGCCTGAACTTTGCTATGAGAAGCTGATGATCTGAGCCATAGTCAGTTCTTGGTCTTGTTTTTGTTGACTGTATAAAGCTTCTCCATCTTCAGCTACAAAGAATGTAATCAGTTTGATTTCGGTGTTGACTATTTGGTGATGTGCATGTGTAAAGTCGTCTCTTATGTTGTTGCAAACTAATGCTATGATTAGTGCATTCTTTTGGCAGAATTAAATTAACCTTTTCCCTGCTTCATTTTGTTCTCCAAGTTCAAACTTGCCTGTTACTCCAGGTATATATTGACTTCTTACTTTTGCATTCCAATCCCCGATGATGAACAGAACATTTTTTTTAGGTGTTAGTTCTAGGAGGTCTTCGAGGTCTTCTAGGTCTTCATAGAACTGATTAACTTCAGGTTCTTCAGCATTGGTGGTAGGGGCATAGACTTGGATTACTGTGATGTTGAATGGCTTGCCTTGGAAACGAACCAAGAGCGTTCTGTCATTTTTGAGGTTGCACCCAAGTACTATATTTCCGACTTTTGTTGATTACGTGAGCTACTCCATTTCTTCTATGAGATTTTTATCCACAATAGTAGATATAATGGTCATCTGAATTAAATTTACCTATTCCCATCCATTTTAGTTCACTGATTCCTAGAATGTCCATGTTTATTCTTAACACCTCCTGATTGACCACATCCAATTTTCCTTGATTCATGGGCCTAACATTCCTAGTTCCTATACAATACTGTTCTTTGCCACATCAGATTTTACTTTCATCACCAGACACAACCACACTGAACATCATATCCACTTTGACCAGCCACTTCATTCATTCTGGGGCTATTGGTAATTCTTTCCCACTCTTCCACAAGCATATTGGACACCTTCAGACCTGAGGGACTCATATTTTGGTGTCACATATTTTTGGCCACTTCATTCATTCATTCTGGGGCTATTGGTAATTCTTTCCCACTCTTCCCACAAGCATATTGGACACCTTCAGACCTGAGGGACTCATATTTTGGTGTTACATAGTTTTGGCCTTTTATACAGTTCATGAGGTTCTCACAGCAAGTATACTGGGGTGGTTTGCCATTCCCTCCTCCAGCGGATCATGTTTTGTCAGAACTGTCTGCTATGACCCATCCGTCTTGGGTGGCCCTGCCCGGCATGGCTCATAGCTTCACTGAGTTACACAAGTCCCTTCGCCATGACAAGGCAGTGATCCCTGAAGGGGATGTATGTATGTATGTATATATATATATATATATATGTGTGTGTGTGTGTGTGTGTGTGTGTGTGTGTGTGTATGTGTTTGTGTGTATATATATATGCTAGGCTCTGGATTTGAGTAATTGAAAAAGTTATAATCTCTGTTCTCAAGGACCTGAAAATGAGAGAAGATAATACAAAGAAGCCCAGTGTGCTAATTGAGGATACATGTTTATAGATGCATATACATATCGCTGTATAGAAATGAACAGATAAATTCAGATCTCCTTAAAGCCTTTGCAAAGCTTACACTTCAGTGGGGGGAAAAGGAGAGACACAAAGCAAAATATGAAATAATACAAATATCAGTATTAAAAAAAAAAAACACCTTAACTTGACCTTGATAGGCACATACATGTTTGTAGGCACATACATGTTTGTATGGATGTGCACACATGTGCATATGTGTGTGTGCCCTATGGTATGTTAAGAGTCTCTCAATATTAATTTCTGTATGTAGAAAAGTGAGAGTAGTATGAAATAACTGTTACTTATACCAAAAGGTAGTTAGATTCTTTAGCAGATTTATAAAGATAAGGCCATTCTGTTCCTTTGGATAATGGGAAGAAGTTGTGCTGTTTCCCATTTTACTCTTCTCTGACTAAGACATGATCATGACAGCTTAATAGCTGTGCTCTGAAGTGATGTTACAGCCAACTGCTTGGTGTCTAGGCTACTCCTTCAGTACCGAATGGCTAGTAAGCTATTTGTAGTGGAAAAAGAGATATTATGGAAACACTGTTCTCTAATATACTCAATAGGTCATAGGGTTAGCTTCAGTTCAGTTCACTCAGTCGTGTCCAACTCTTTGTGACCCTATGGACTGCAGCATACCAGGCTTACCTGTCCATCACCAACTCCCAGAGTTTACTCATATTCATGTCCATTGAGTCAGTGATGCCATCCAACCATCTCATCCTCGGTTGTCCCCTTCTCCTCCTGCCTTCAATCTTTCCCAGCATCAGGGTTAGCTTAGCAATTAATAAAAATATATATTTTGAATACCTTTTAAATACCTTCCTGTGTAGGAAACATTACTGTATAAAATAATTAGGGACTAACAAACTGCTTCTCACTGTAACTGTTGAGCTGTTGGATTATCACCCAAAACTAACAGATAAGAAAGCTGAGATTCATATAAGTATTCACCTCTTGCCTTGGGTTACATAAAAAATTAATACAGAATGCTTATCTTTGCTCTAATTCTATGCCATATTCCCATCTTTCTTGAACAGACTCCAAAATCCCTTTCTCTTACATGAGTGCTTAATATTCTTTTCACAGATCCTCCCTATATAATCCTGGTGACAATACTTGGCCATTCTCCTGTTCAGGTCAATAGACATTTTTGTTAGTAAAAATTTTTAGGGAAAGTTTATGATGTATACTAAATAGGTACCGTACTTTTTAATAAATGGCCTAAAGGTAATTGTACTGAAAAGTTTTCTTCATAGTATCAAGTTTACTCGTAAAGCATATTTGGTGATACGGTACATTAAATTAGCACTTCCAGAATTTGAGGAGCATACAAGTGTGGTTCTTCTTGGATGTCATTCACAGGTTTCCTTTGGGGTAGGGCCGGCTCATTTTTGGACGAGGAGAATTCATCAGTATGCGAGTAGCATTTTTACCCCCTTATTGGGAGCTTTTTGAGATGGGACCTAGAGATATGAATACCTGAAACCCCTGCTCTTTACCATAGGAAATAAACTCCTGTGCCCAGGATCTCATTGTCCTTCAGATATAGATATTTTGTAATTCATCGTATCTTTGTAACCGATGTTGGTTCCAGCTCTGAAATGCAAATCTCATTCCGCATGCCCCTGTTGCCTCTTCAGAGGTGACTTAAAAGAACATACCGACACTACCTCTGATAATCTCTGCTTTCAAGAGATCTGAAAAGTGAGGGTTTTTGTAACGTATGCTTTCAATTCTGTTACATAGACCGCTCTGACTTTCACAAGACACATATAGGCCAGAGTACATTAAATTTGATTAAAACTGTGGATTTTGTTTACACATAGAAGAGAATTTTGAGCTCACTTAACAGATGCCTCCACAACCTTGATACCAATCAGTGAAAAGTGCAGGGTATGCTGTAAAAAATCAATATACCATTCGCTTTGGACATTTCAAAAGAAAGATAGAGATTCTGAAGTTAGAAATATGTTTGCCCTCAAATAATTCATTTTAGCTCTACTTCCAGAGCTCTCTTTTTCTTTTTTTTCTCCTCTGCTACAATGTTGATTAAAGTAAGCATGGTGAAATGAAATCCCCAGGTGGAGTACTGAGTCCATGTGGACCAGAGTAGGTGCTTCAAAATGTTAAATGAATGAGCATACAGTATTTATCTTCAATCACATAGGTCATAAAATCTAGCAACAAAGGAAAACACTAATTGCCAGCATTTTTCAACAGCTCCTCCATTGTTTCTTACTAGAAGAGTTTTTTTTTTTTTCCATTAGCTGTGTCTTCTGATTCATATGCATACAAATATTTCAATTGTTCTGATCACTGAAGTGTAGAGAGGGATCCAATTCAGTATTGAAATACAAACAAACAAATGAAAAAAAATGTTAGGTAAAAAAGCAGTAAGTTCAAAACAATTGAGTAATATAAGTAACACCTTTTTTCCCTTTTTCAGTGTAAGGTAAATGTATTTAATATTTAGTAGCTCACAGCCATCCTACATATAGGCCCTTCTTGTTTTTTAGCTTACACTATTCTAAAGCTCTGAAATTTGATTGTTTCTTCATTTGGAAAGATTTCATCTTCCAGTTGATTGCAATATTTTCCAAATAAAAAAAAGAATTGTTTTTTCTTGTAAAAGGTGGGTTGAAATAAACTAAATTCTAAAAACTTTATTATTTAAAAACTACTTCTCAGAAAAAGTGTAAGCCATTGCTTTGAACTGTCTAGATCACTGTGTTATTCAGATCACTGTATTAATCATAATTATTTTGCAATTTATTTATGTATTTTTTTAGGTAAGCAACAGTACCATTTATGCAAGAATTAAGTACCATTCTCTAATAGTTTTAAAATGCATACACATGCATGCATTGATATTGAGAATTTATTTTTTAAACATCGGATTTGGGTCTTTGTTGTTGTCATTAGTTGTCATTTATTTTTGATAAGAATGTTTGCAAAACCATATTCAGGATAGAGGCAATTATTACAACGACTGTATCAGTTAATTTGAACAGCAGGACAGTTGTAGGACTTCAGTTTCTTCCAGTCATCCAATATAGGAAATTGTTGATAATTTAGGCAAAGATAGAAACTATTGTGCAAAACAAAATTTCAGGCCATATTATTCTGATGGGCTATTTGGTGTGATTTCACCACGTTCAGTTTGTCAGATCTTCATTTATCTTATTGCTTGCTGAGATAAGTCCAAATGATAGAGGTGCCTCTCCTAGTAGAAATAGGTGTGGATAAAAAAAGAAAATCATCCTCAATCCTTTGGTTGATTAGACAGGGTAAATATTTTCAGTCTTAAATAGGCTTACTGTGGAATCCTACTATGACATGAATCCCTCCTTACAGAAATTCTGTTCTGCAAACACTTCCACTGCTTCTATGTGTACAGTCTATGGCGTGCCCTGCATGAGACACCATAGAAAGAAATCCAGGACATGAGCCCTCTCATTCAATTTCTGAGAGTTCGATGGCTGGTAAATATTTCAATTTCTATATTCTAGATGGGAAAATATAATTTAACTTGTCAAAAATGTTATGTTGTTCAGCAGATGAAATTGCAAGGAAATGCACCATAAGATCCAATCATGCTAATAAAGATAACATTTTGAGGTGCAGAGTTTTTGATAAGTAAGCCCAATGGAAACCTAGTGCCCAAGAAAAATCTTTTGATATTTTTCTCAGAGCCTGTGAATGGGCTAGCAATCAGTTAGATTTACTTAATTTTTGTAATTAATTAGCTCATTAAAAGTTTCCAGGATTCTACAAATTCAGTAGAGCAGTTTCTATGAGACTACAGGTTCTATGAGAATTATATATGTGAATAAATATATATGCAGCCTCGACGTCCTCCTTTTCCTATTTGGAACCAGTCTGTTGTTCCATGTTCAGTTCTAACTGTTGCTTCCTGACGTGCATACAGATTTCTCAAGAGGCAGGTCAGGTGGTCTGGTATTCCCATCCCTTTCAGAATTTTCCACAGCTTATTGTGATCCACACAGTCAAAGGCTTTGGCGTAGTCAATAAAGCAGAAATAGATGTTTTTCTGGAACTCTTGCTTTTTTGATGAACCAGTAGATGTTGGCAATTTGATCTCTGGTTCCTCTGCCTTCTCTAATACCACCTTGAACATCTGGAAGTTCACAGTTCACGTACTGCTGAAGGCTGGCTTGGAGAATTTTGAGTGTTACTTTACTGGCGTGTGAGATGAGTGCAATTGTGCCGTAGTTTGAGCATTCTTTGGCATTGCCTTTCTTAGGGATTGGAATGAAAACTGACCTTTTCCAGTCCTGTGGCCACTGCTGAGTTTTCCAAATTCGCTGGCGTATTGAGTGCAGCCCTTTTATAGCATCATCTTTCAGGATTTGAAATGCTGTACTGGAATTCCATCTCCTCCACTAGCTTTGTTCGTAGTGATACTTTCTAAGGCCCACTTGACCTCACATTCCAGGATGTCTGGCTCTAGGTGAGTGATCACACCATTGTGATTATCTGGGTCATGAAGCTCTTTTTTGTACAGTTCTTCTGTGTATACTTGCCACCTTTTCTTAATATCTTCTGCTTCTGTTAGGTCCATACTATTTCTGTCCTTTATCGAGCCCATCTTTGCATGAAGTGTTCCCTCGGTATCTCTAATTTTCTTGAGATCTCTAGTCTTTCCCATTCTGTTGTTTTCCTCTATTTCTTTGCATTGATCACTGAGGAAGGCTTTCTTATCTCTCCTTGCTATTCTTTGGAACTCTGCATTCAGATGCTTTTATCTTTCCTTTTGTCCTTTGCTTTTTGCTTCTCTTTTCACAGCTATTTGTAAGGCCTCCTCAGACAGCCATTTTGCTTTTTTGCATTTCTTTTCCATGGGGATGGTCTTGATCCCTGTCTCCCTTACAATGTCACGAACCTCATTCCATAGTTCATCAGGCACTCTGTCTATCATATCTAGTCCCTTAAATCTATTTCTCACTTCCTCTGTATCATCATAAGGGATTTAATTTAGGTCATACCTGAATGTTCTAGTGGTTTTCCCCACTTTCTTCAATTTAAGTCTGAATTTGGCAATAAGGAGTTCATGATCTGAGCCACAGTCAGCTCCTGGTCTAGTTTTTGCTGACTGTAAAGAGTTTCTCCATCTGGAATCAAGATTGCTTGGAGAAATATCAATAACCTCAGATATGCAGATGATACCACCCTTATGGCAGAAAGTGAAGAGGAACTCAAAAACCTCTTGATGAAAGTGAAAGAGGAGAGTGAAAAAGTTGGCTTAAAGCTCAGCATTCAGAAAATGAAGATCATGGCATCTGGTCCCATCACTTCATGGGAAATAGATGGGGAAACAGTGGAAACAGTGTCAAACTTTATTTTTGGGGACTCCAAAATCACTGCAGATGGTGATTGCAGCCATGACATTAAAAGACGCTTACTCCTTGGAAGGAAAGTTATGACCAAACTAGATATCACATTGAAAATCAGATATATTACCTTTCTAACAAAGGTTCATCTAGTCAAGGCTATGGTTTTTCCAGTGGTCATGTATGGATGTGAGATTGAGAGTTGGACTGTGAAGAAAGCTGAGCACCAAAGAATTGATGCTTTTGAACTGTGGTGTTGGAGAAGACTCTTGAGAGTCCCTTGGATTGCAAGGAGATCCAACCAGTCCATCCTAAAGGCGATCAGTTTTGGGTGTTCATTGGAAGATTTGATGCTGAAGCTGAAACTCCAGTACTTTGGCCACCTCATGCGAAGAGTTGACTTATTGGAAAAGACCCTGATGCTGGGAGGGATTGAGGGCAGGAGGAGAAGGGGACAACAGAGGATGAGATGGCTGGATGGCATCACCGACTCGATGGACATGAGTTTGAGTGAACTCTGGGTGTTGGTGATGGACAGGGAGGCCTGGTGTGCTGCGATTCATGGGATTGCAAAGAGTCGGAAACGACTGAGCAACTCGGAAACGACTGAGTGACTGAACTGAACTGAACTGAAATATATATATGAATTAAAAATAAATAGTTCATAATTCTCACATGAATGAGACTTAAATATATATGAGTAAATGAATGATGAGAGTTTTGACATCAAATAGACTTGAGTTTTGAGTGTGCTGCTGCTGCTAAGTCACCTCAGTCTTGTCCAACTCTGTGTGCCCCCATAGATGGCAGCCCACCAGGCACCCCCGTCCCTGGGATTCTCCAGGCAAGAACACTGGAGTGGGTTGCCATTTCCCTCTCCAATGCATGAAAGTGAAAAGTGAAAGTGGAGTCGCTCAGTCGTGTCTGACTCTTCGTGATCCCATGGACTGCAGCCCACCAGGCTCCTCCATCCATGGGATTTTCCAGGCAGGAGCACTGGAGTGGGGTGCCATTGCCTTCTCCGAGTTGTGAATCTATCTTGTCATTTGTTAACAGCTGGTAAGGGCAAATTCCTTAACCGTACTAGCTCTCTTGTCCTTACATGTAAAGTAAAGTAATAAAAGTACTTCCTTAGAGATTTGTTGTGAGTATTGGATAAATGAATGCATGCAATATAGGTGTGTCACAACAATTTTCACTATTATTGGCAGTAGTACTAGAGGAACAAAATATTTTAAGTATTTATGAAAGTGAAGAGTTTTTTCTTTCCTTTATAAAACCTAGGACATGTAATTATTGAAAGGATTCAGAGTGATGTGTTGGTGAAAGGGGCATCCACCAACCACAACAAAAACCCAGACATCTTTTCTTCATGTATTAATTTCATTCAGCATTAGTTATGCATGTACTATGTCCCAGGACAGGCTCATTGCTAGCAGTAGGGAAGAAAGAGTGTACATGAAAAACATGATGCCTATTTCAATGGGTTTACAGTCTTGTTGTGAAGACAGACCCATTTTATTATTTTTTAATTTAATTTTTTATTGAAATGTAATTGATTTACAATATTGTGTTACTTCTAGCTGTATGACAACGTGATTCAGTTTTACATATATATGTATGTTTTCAGATTATTTCCCCTTATAGGTTATGACAAAATACTGAGTATCGTTCCCTGTGGTATACAGTAGGTGCTTGTCGATTATCTGTGTTATGTACAGTAGTGTGTGTATGTTATTCCAAACTCCTAATCTATCCCCCACTTCTCCTTTGGTAACTATTAATTCCTTATGTCTGTGGGTCTATTTCTGTTTTGTATATAAGTTCATTTGTATCATTTTTTTTTAGATTCTACATATAAGCAGTGTCATATGCTATTTGTCTTTGTCTGGCTTGCTTTACTGAGTATGATAATCTCTGAGTCTATCAATATTGCCGCAAATGGCATTATTATTTTTTATGACTGAGTTGTATTTCATTGTATATATGTAACACATCTTCTTTATTCATTCATCTGTTGATGGACATTTAAGGTGCTTCTATGCCCTGGCTATTGTGAATAATACTGCTATGGACACTGGGGTAGATATATCTATTCCAAAGGACAGGCCCATTTTAAACAAACAAATAAATAAGATAATTAGAAACAGTACTATAGAACTATAAATTACTATATACTTTAAGTACTACATAGTACTTTATAGTACTATTATAAAGAATAAATAGAATTCTGAAGTAATATCCTTGTAGCAGAGGAATCAAGGAAGGCCTCACTGAGGAGGTGAGCTTTAAGCTGAGATCCAGGGGGATTATGAAGAAGCCAACCATATGCTGGGTGGAGGCACCCAGAGTATGTGCAAAGGCTCTGAGAGGAAAAGACATGTGGTTTGTTTCATCATGATCAGCAGCAACAGGAAATTGTCCTGCTGCAAATTAGGAGTTATAATTTTGATGAATTCATGCTTGTGTAGATTTATATTTGTATCATCAAACTAATTGGCATTTCAAGAAGTTATAAACCCAATGATTTTAGTATTTTTGAAAATAGATGCCATCTGTGTACTTAAAAAAAAAAGAGAAACAAAACTTTTGGCTTCTTATTCAGAGTGTTAATGTAAAAGGCGAGATGTGTATGCTACCCCATGGTCATTAGTCCTTGTAAAGGGAGAGGCAGGACCTAAAAATAATAACACTATAAGTAGATATTAGGTTAGGAAGCTTTGAAATAGACATTATGGGACCCACAGTAATATATTCTCTCTATTTTATATTATACCATATCTGGGTCATCGTAAAATACCCAGAATAAAATTTTTGTCTTTGGAGAGCCACATTTAGGTCGGCCACTTTCCACAGGGATGCTAGATTGCTCCTGGGAGCAATGCTCCACGGCAGGATGAAGACCAGAGTGCCTTTGGAAATAGAAGGAGACAAAGGAATTGGATTCAGAGATAATACCCTCATCCTCACTTAAAATACAAAAAGTTCAATAACCACCAAAATCTCTGAAAACCTAATAGCACTTCTAATAGCTCTTCTGAAATACCTCCCCTCCCCTCAGGACCTAGCAATCTTCCCAGAGTTATGTGAAATATGTTTTCAAAAAGCACTGTCTAGACCAGTGCTTTTTCTACTTTTTCATTTCCGCATCACACCTGTAAATTTGTTTCAGCTTTACAGCCCTGTCCTGGTAAATACATTTAACTCTCAATTACCTTCACCAATGAAGGGGAGCGTTAGTGCAGATAATTGAAATTGGTGAATAATCCGCTCCATTGGGCTGTAGCCAGCTCCTCCTACCCAGGCAGAATATATATATATATATATATATATATATATATATATATATATATATATTTTTTTTTTTTTTTTTTAATGGGGAGAGAAAACAGAGCCTATGCTCTGAGGAAGAGTCTTAGCTGAAAGAGGATCTTGTCTCCCTAACTCTGGTTAGATTGTGATCGAGTGTACAGGCCTAAAGACTTCAAGGCATACTTGGAGTAGCTGCCTGTCATTCCACCCCAAAGACCTTCATCTCCATAGGAAATTGTATGTCGCAGAATTAAAGATGAGCTGTTTAAGATCCCAAGATGACTGGGCAAGTGGACACCAAACAACCACACCAGCATCCATATAATTCTTAATAAACCTATGATTTAGTTCTGCTCTTGAAGAAATGGATTCATAGTCTCCCAGGCCTCCTTTTTTCTACTTCACTTTTTTTTTTTTTTTTTTTATCATCGTGTTATCACAGAGCAGCTATTCATATCTAGGGCATTTCTCTCCTTGAGGAATGTCAACAGAGGCTGTCCAAGTTTTAATAGACTCTTTAAAAAATAATTAATGTCACCAAAGTTCTCAAGACAGAATGGTGTCTTTTGTGCAGGGTTCTGGGGGGTGATGACTCATAGCAGCAAAGATGGCTGACATGAAGTGATCAATCGAAAAATCGTGATTCAGTCAAATGGTTCTGCCAGGATCCTAACCCCCCAGAGCGGAGTTCAGTCCATTGAAAAGATCATCACGACCCCAGGACTGAGCTCCTGCAGACTATGCGATCGATCAGAGCCTTTCTCCTTCTCCCCAGCTGCTCTCCATCTGCTGCCGGGCTATCTTTCTCTTCCCCTGTCTTCATCCAACTTCATTTCACTTTTACACATTTTTCCCTGTCCTTCTGTGCACCTCATCCTGACATTAGCTTTCGCTTACCTTCCTGAGTCCCATTTCCTATGCCCGCTCTTTCTTTTATAGAATTTCTTGCCTTAATTTACTCCCTAAATCTTATTTTTAATACCTTCCTTTGCTTCCCACCCCAATATTTTCACTTTCTTCACTCCCTTCTGCCTTAGCATTCTGCATTCCGATTAGATGCC
Organism: Bos indicus x Bos taurus; assembly: GCF_003369695.1. Classification (NCBI taxonomy): domain Eukaryota; kingdom Metazoa; phylum Chordata; class Mammalia; order Artiodactyla; family Bovidae; genus Bos; species Bos indicus x Bos taurus. The sequence continues at coordinate 61,984,367 of NC_040076.1, read as the reverse complement.
ATATGTATAACAAGGTAGACAGATGCTTTGCTGTTAAACTAAAGGGCTTTTTAATCTACCAGAACAGAAACCACGAGCTTTCTTTTTGTTTGGGGACATCAGCAATTCATGGCAAAGGGCTTAGGAATACAAATGAGGGTTTTTTTCTTCCAGCAGCATGGAGTCTCAGCATGTCTCTCTTACTCTCTCCTTACTTCACTTGATCTGCAAAGTAAAACCCTGCATATGGGAGGGATTCATAAATACCGCTAATGACACTTAAATGTCTGTATACACAGTGCTTTCACGAGTGGAACCAGTGGAGGTGGCTGGTGTATGTCCATGACTGTCAATTCATTTTACCTATTGATTCATTTACATTTTTTTTTTTCAGTCTGTGACCATTGACAGTGTCTATTTTGATGGGCTTCTTAGGTTGCGATTTCCCTATTCTTTATTCAAATTGCAGATGTTTTCTTTTCTTTCTGGCAGTCGCTTTGTAATAAGGCATGTCTTTTGAGGAAATAGTGAAGGCACACAGACAGCCTGTCAGACCACATAACCAGGTAGGTCATGCTAGGGTGCTTTTTATGACAACCATGACCCTGTAGGGTTCTCCTGTGGTAACTCTGATTCAAAAGAGAAAAATGTGAGGAGAGGTGTCAGCAGTTTGAGGGCAAGGCCCCTCAGCCGAAGCCTCTTCTGACCCCAGAGTGCTTGGAGAGGAAGCCAACTTCCATCTCTCTTTGGGGTAGCATGGCTTATCTCCCAGGGGATGGGGCTCTACTGCTCTTACCAGTGGATGACAGTGTGGAGTTATGAATAAGGCTGCTATGGAGGCCAGATGTCCAAGTCACACCCTGAGCCCTTTGCATAGAGTCTGTGTCCTCAAGTCACCAAGAGTACTGTGGGACTTCAAGTAAGATGATATTTCAGGGTCCCTCATCCCTTTCTCTTCTTGCTTTTCTGGTAAAAGAGTATAATGATGTCAACTTTTCTGACCAATGTGCTGATGATCTTCCCTAATGGCAGGTATCTGGTTGTCCCCCCTGACTACACACACCTCTTTTTTTCTATCTGCCTTCTTGGTACCTCCTGACCCTACTAGCCCAGAAGTCTTCACTCCCTGGTACTACTGGAACACCAGTCCACCTCCTCTGGTGACAAAGGAGCACCAAAGACCTTGCCTATCAGAATCCAACTGACCACAGTGGCCCCACTGTACAGATTCCAGTACTGAGTGTTAGGAAGGCTTGTGTGTGATATGGCGGTCCAAAGTTTTTCTGACTTGTGCAAAATTGCCACCAATGTTGGAAAATACAGTTCTACAGTACTTACCTCTGACTGCCTAGCAAACAGGTTCTTAACCAAAGAAGCTGCAGGCGTGGATTTCTTGAAACCAAGTGACATTTTTCTTAACTGTACTTTACTCTCTGCTGATATTTTTAACTTGATTTGCAACTTTGTCCTTTGTATTCACATGTTTTTCAGTTTTTGTTTTTGCTACTGCCTGGCTTTCCCTAAAAACTCCAGGAAGGGAAATAGAGCAATTGATAGTTTCTTTATATTATAGATGCACAAACTAAGGAATAGGCAAGGACACAGCCTTTCCCACGGAGAAATTAAAATACAGTAAATGACTACAATTGAAGAGCCAATCATATATGACCTGTATTGTTCTTTTTTTTTTCCTTAGAAGGAGACAAAAGTTCATGTTTTCTGCATGAGTAAGATTTCACACTCACTCTAGCCAGGTGCCATGGGACTCAGAAAGGGCCACCTGTTATGAAGGTGAAATAGATCAGGAGATAATTCTCAGCTGTTCCAACAAATAAACATCAACATAACAGGTCACTTCTTTGACTTTCTCTTTGTATCTATAGCACCTTGTGGTACAGCCAGGGTGTTTATTCCATTTTAATTGTGCAAACCTGGCCTTTTTCTGCCTATACTTCTTTTATTAGCTTGTTTCTGCTACAGTTAACAATGAACACTGATAAAAAGGAATGACTACTGCATAAGCCTGGTGGCCAACAAAGGGGCTTGTGCTTGAACTTGCAGGGGTGATGGAAAGCCAACAGGTGGAAGTGAGGCTGGTCAGGAGGGCAGGAAGTTAGCAGGGATGGCTGCCCTCATAGAATCTGGCAGAGCACATGGCTCGGTGGAGTTCATGGTAATTTTATTTCTCACAAAGGAACCCTTCTGGTCAGCCAGGAGACCCAACAGATCAGGTCTTTGGTTTTCTAAGAACAACAGATTAAGTGACATGGAAATCCCTAGCCAGCTGGGTCGAGCCCTTTGTGCACAGTAGGAAGTGCAGAAACTGACCATCTCAGTGCAGTAAGCTCCATCCTTCCTTTGCCAAGCAGTGGTCTCCCTGGGGCACAGAATCACCAAGTCACAGATCCTTAGCTCACTAAGCTATTCTGGTTGCTTTGAGTTAGCCTCCCTTCCCTGTTTCTCTCTGAGATAGCTTTCTCCACCCCCACACACTTCAGAACTTCTGTTCACTTTCAAGTTTCTTTTTTTTTTGATTCTTTTGTTAAGATCATTTCTCTTCAAGTCTTTCAAAGCGTCTTTGAGGATTCTCAGAGACACAAAAACTCTTTTCAGATAGTAGTCTTGGTTATTTTCAAGGAGCTGGCTGAGCAGGTCTGTGTGTGCCTATGTGCCGTCGCCCCCCGCATCTAAAGTGTGAGATGCTAGCTGCCAGTGTGCTGGCTATGTAACAGGCACGATGGATTGATCCAGGGCACATACCCTGTGCTGTTTCAGGGTAGATAGGTTTTCATTTTGACACTGTGCTTCTTTGTCTCTGTAAACTTATATAAGTTAAAATACCAATTTCTTCTCTGTAAGGTCAAGATAGTATAGTATATTCATTGGCTCAGAGGTAAAAATAATAATAACATGATTTATTTTTGTTAAACTGATTTTACATTACTCTTTTTTATTGACATATAATTTACAATGTTGTTTTAGTTTCAGGTGGTATGGTAAAGTGAGTCAGTTTTTTATTTATATATATATATGTGCGTGTATGTGTATGTGTGTATCTTCTTTTTTTCAGATTTTTCCCCTAATTACAAGATAATAAGGGGAATATTAATATATAATAATAATATGTGTGCTGTGTACACAGCAGGTGCTACACAGCAGGTCTTTCTTGGTTGTTTATTTTATATATAGCAATGTATATGTTAACCCCAAACTCCTAATTTATTATTCTTATACTATTCCTTATTAATTTTAATTACATTATAATGCATATATGTGGAATCTATAAAAATAATGCAGATGAACCTATTTCCAGGGTAGGAATAGAGATGCAGTTGTAGAGAATGGACATGTAGACATGGTGGAGGAAAGGGAGGGTGGGGAAAATTGGAAGAATAGTATTGATATATACCCACTACTATGTGTAAACTAGCAAGCTGGTAGGAACCTCTATAAAGCACAAAGAGCTCAGCTCATTGCTCTGTGATGACCTAGAGGGGTGGAATGGGGGCAGGTGTGGGAGGGGGGAATATATGTATACATATAGGGCTTTCCTGGTGGCTCAGACCGTAAAAGAATCCACCTGCAATGTGGGAGAACTGGGTTCAATCCCTGGGTTGGGAAGATCCCCTGAAGGAGGGCATGGCAACCCACTCCAGTATTCTTGCCTGGAGAATCCCTATGGACAGAGGAACCTGGCAGGCTACAGTCTTTTGGATCACAAAGAGTTGGACACGACTGAGCAACTAAGCATGCACATAACTGATTCACTTCATTGTACAGCAGAAACCAAAATAACATTGTGACATAACTCCAAAAAATATATATAAATAAATGAACAGCATAAAAAATTAGTATATTGCCTGATTTTTAAATATTCCATGTGAAGATTTGTAGCAACTAAACACATGCATTTTTGGATCCTCAGCACCTCCATTTAAGCATAGAATTCTGCTGTGTAGGAAGACAGCAGGAGGGTAGTGTTCAGAGTCTAGGTTCTACAGTCCCAGTTCTACCACTTACTAGCTGTATATCCCATGTCTTCCTATGAAATGGGTGATAGAATATTCTCTACTGTGTAGGGCTGTTAAGATAGTTTGAGACAGAGCCTTTAAAACAGAGTCTGGCATCTCAATAAAGCCTCGTAAAGGTGAGCAATGACGTTATTGCTCCTCAGATCCAGCCCCACAAGTTTTCTCTGTTCTTGCAGCATGCCGACGTTTTTCCTGCCTCAAGACACCTGTTCTCTCCTTACCACTCTCCCTTGTCTCCAGCACCTACTCTAATACGTTTCAGCTTTATCTCATGCTTCGCATCTCATAGCAAGGACTTTCATGACCAATGATTCTGAATGACATCTTCCCTCCTTTTGTGTTTCATCTCAATATTTTGTTTGCTGTTTATAGTGCTTATCAGAGTTTGAAATGATTGCCTACTTGTCTCTTTAAATATGGTTGGTCTGTCCCAGTGGGTTATAATATCCTGTGGGCAGCAATCATCCCTGTCTTACTGACCATTGACTTCTCTGTCCCAATTCATTCACCTTATATTAAGGTTTTGTTTTATGCTAAGCACTTTCCTAGACATTGTAGATATAGCAAAGAAACAAGAAAATCCCTGCCTTCATGCCACTTTAGTTGGGAACATAAAAGATAACTAAAATATAACTATATGGTATGGTAGACATTGGCAAGTGTTAAGGAGAATGATAAATCATGGAAAAGGGATAAGGGAGGACTGCAATTTTAGATAAAAGGGCCAGGAAAGGTCTCGCTGTGGATAGATTCAGGAAAAGTGCTAGAAGTAGAGAGAAGGGCAAGTGCAAAGGCCCTGAGATGGGAGCTCAGCTGGTGTTTGAGAAATAGGGGAACGGTCTTTGGGATGGAGTGGAGCAAGTGAGCAGAGACTGAAAGTGGGTCAGAGAGTTGACTGAGGACCATGTATAGGGCCAGTGTAAGGAAGTGATGATTTTAGTTGCAGTGGGCCAAGAATGTCTGAAGAAAAGGAGAGACTGAGGGGTTTTAATAGGATCATTCTGGATGCTGAGCTGAGAATAGATTGAAAAGGGGCTCCAGCAGAAGCAGAGATACCGATTAGGGGGCAATTTCAAGAATCCAGGGATAACGGCGACTCAATAAGTACTTGTTTAAATGAATAAGTAAATGCACTTGTGCACACTCTTGGAAGACCATGAGTCTCTAGGTATTTAGTTTGAGTGTCAGCACAACAGTGTTCTGGAATCAGGGCTTCTTCCCTGCATTTCTTTGTATTCAGGTAATGATATCTGTCTTGTTGCCATCAACCTTGGACCGCAAGAGACGAAATGGTGATGGTGATGGATAAAGCCAGAGAGATTGATGATACAAGACACTAAGCCAGTGTTGCTGTAAAGTAGTGCCTTGCTTTTATCTGTGAAACAGGCATTTCTTTCTCCTTCATCACCTAGTAGCAAAATGACTATCATTTTTAATACAGAAAGAAAAATAGGAAGACAAAAAGAAGTGGGAAAAAATATCAAGAAAGTGCTGTCAGCATATACAGTGCCAACAAGAGCTGTTGGTCATCACGGCTCTGGCTGAGATGAGCTTGTCATTTTACTTCCTTATCCTGGGAACAAAGAAGAAATCTCTCAGGGTTCTTATCATTAAGGAATGCCTTTGTCTAGTGTGCCTGATTCATAACAATCTGCTAAATATTTAACTACCAGAATAATGACTTTAATCAATGACAGTGGCCACAACTTCAAGAATAACTAGGTCTTTGAGAGTTCTGGACCATAATCTGTTTGAAAATCAGCATTAGTGACTGGAGAAAGCCCTGAAACTATTCAGATAAGAATATTCCTGATCACTTGATGTGATGAAAACAAGTTATGTAGAATTTCATAAAATCCAACCAATAAAAGAATACAAAATTACTCTGAAAGGAAAAATATTATAATAAATGATGGGGAAAAGAAAACTAAGGAAAAATTTTGAATTTATGGTCACAGGTCTGTGGTTACATTAATAAAACATACTCAATTCATTGTGTACAGCCTTCCTCACCTCCAGCTCTTCTCCAAATATAGAAGAGCATTCATGGGAAATGTATTGAAGGGGGAAAGGGGAGGGGTGCAAAGCAGCTCCCTATATTGATTGCCAAAGAGTTAGTTGAATCTAATCTTTGTTCCTGTTTTTTTCATAGCACAGAAATGTCATCTCTGGTTTAGAGTGAACCTTTCTGGATTGGAGATAATATTTTTAAACCAAAAAATGAGATCTGAAACAGTTTTCTCTGCCAACAAGAGGAAGAAAAAAATTCAAAAAGGCAAAACTGAACCTTTAAGTCCTGAATATCAGAAAGAGATTTTTTTTTTCCTTTCCAATATACCCATATAGCTACAGATTGAACATTGCAAGGGTGATGATTCAATGGTATATTGTGTTGCAAAAATAGCCCTTCCTACCCCAATAATCTGACCATTTTTATTAATCTAGGCCTCCTACAAAAGACTTGGAAGCATTTTCTAAAGCTATCCTGTTCCCATTTATTTTCCATCAGAGTCGGTACCCATTTTCTAGAAGCGGCGATAGGTTGTAAGAATGTTCTCTGTGGGAATGATTGAGCACTACTCTAAAGTTGATGATGTTTCTGCCAAGCCCCCATATGTCTTAAGTTTTCCAAATGGACATATAAAACATAATATATTGTTGTTTCTTTCAAAAGCCTGAACTTGCAGAATATTTCTGGTAGTAAGCATCACAGGCCAGTACTCTGTCACATCCTGACTACTGTGTGATATTTAATGATCTAAAATAACAGATAAGTGGAGGGAAATAATGCTAAAGATGGGAAGTATAGAAAAGAAGAGGAGAAGAGTGAAATAGATGTGAGATATTTGAGGATGAGGAGCATGTGGAAACGAAGAGGAAAGTCATCACCCGAGTTTTTGTTGTTGTTTTTCTTTTCTTTTTTATCATTCAGCGTTTCTGAGAGCACTAGTGTACTGTATCAGGTACTGAGCTCCTCTTGCCAAAAATTAAAGAGGAAAAACACAAATAAATTCTAAAGTAAAAGTGATGAAAGGAAAGTAGGGCAGGGGAAAATAAAGTAGCAGTTTGTAAAGTGATACAGTTGAAAGATGCTGGTGATTTGAAGGAGGAAGAGAGATGCACAGAGAGAGACTAGAAATGAAGAAGAGAGGAAGCACCTGAAAGAAGCAACAGATAGAAAAATGAAAGAGGGACAGAGGCACTGATGACAGCTGGGAACAGCTTGAGAAAGGTCATGGATGCCCTCTGGGCTCCCAGCTACACGGAGCTGCAGTGAACTGTCAGGGCAGATAAACAGGGAAGAGTGGGAGTGAATACAATGTACAACTTGCTTGTCATCTGGGAAGGGGGCTGAGATGAATTTCTCATCGTTTTCAGATTGTCAGGACTTAGAAAGGAGACACACCTTGGCCTCATGAGCAAGCAGCGAATGGAGACGTGAAGGACACCCCCATATCCAGCTTCCAAGAGAGGCCTGAATCCTGTGCTGCATTGGCTCCATTCTGGCATGAGGGTCTTTGTATTTCTCCCCACCGAAGCTTGTGTGCTGGCTTCTGGTTAACCAGGATGATATGCAAGTGATAGTCTTTGAAAAATAGGGACTTTTCCAGCTGAGACATTTGCTCTTTCATATTCTGAAACATACCCACACATATGTACACACATGTTATCTGTCTGAGTATGGACTTGCTGAAGAGGTAACTCCCTTCAGAGAGATACCGAGTCTATGAAACTAGGAATGCCATGAGCCAGATAATTTTGATTATGGATTTTCTTCATCTTTCTCAAAAACTAGCACATTTACATGAAGTCTCGTATAAGGGAAAATGCACAGATGTGTGGAAATCAACAACAGAGGGTGACATTCAACAGAGCTAAATTGTTTTCATTTTATTTCAGATGCTCAGTGCCTTTCTGGTTCCCACACATCGTGGAGAAATCGTAATTTCCATCTTGGGCATGAATGATAAATTTCCCACAGAAAGCCTGGGTATGCCTTACCAGGCCTAGACTGTTCTTGAGAGGAATATAGTTCAGCTTTGAATGTTTTGAACTTGGCCACATCTTTGGCAGTTTGCCTGGTGCCATTGCTGTAGCTCAGACCACCAACATTTGATGGGGTATCCATATCCTGTTTAAAAGCCCATAAAATACTGCCTACTGTATCCTGAAAAAGGATAATGGACTGGAAATAGATGTTAATTGTTCCTCAAAGGTAACAACTTGAATTTCTCAAAATCAGAGAAACAGGATGACCATCCGACTGTGAGGTGATATGATAGCAAAACTGTTTTCCATGATGGTTCTTGGCTTTGTGGAAGGTGGGAGTAGAATGCGAGAGGTGGAGCTCATCAGATCATGAAGCTTGGTGCAGAGATCAGGGGGAAACTAGAGTTTTGTATCTTGTTCAATATTTTATTCAACTAATGATCTGTAGATTTCAAAATCCGTATGTTCCCTGAATGACAGCAGGAGGCAGGAAACTGTGTCCAACAAGGCTGTCCTCCTCATCCCTGTGCCCTGGGGACATCATAAATGCCTGCCTTTTCTGTTTTCAAAGTCACTGTATCCTCCCGGTGGAGCAGTGGGAGTGAGAGGGCAGCAGGCAGTGTCATTATTGTGGAACTCTGCCATTCCATGGGCTGTTGGTCATATTCAGCACTATCTTTGTGTTATCTCGGCTCATGGATAACACAGTATACTAAAACCAGAAAAATTCAATAGGTTCCCTTACTTCCTTCTAAGGGTGCCAATATTTCACTAGAACTTTTGTGCTTAACAACATGTGTAACTTTACACATACACATTCAGGATCAAGACAGCCATCTATGTAGTACAGGGGATATGGGTAGAATGTAAGAATGTCCCCTAATAAGCATTGCTTATAGAAGAGAGAGAAGAAGAGGGGAATATGTGAATCCCTTACTTGATTATGTGCAGCCCTGGAAAAAAAACAGGTTTCATACAAGATAGTATAGAAATCTGTGTGGCACCGAACACCTTAAGGATGTTTCAGAAATCTGAAAATGGTTCAAACATAAAGTCTACAGAATAAAACAGACTAGGTGCACATTCACTTGGTTATCTACTTAGCTTTCAGCTTTCATCAATGAGTGTGATATTCCTGGGATATGGCCGTGTGTGTGTACGTATGTATGTGAGTGTGTGTGAAGCATAAATAAATACCATTTAGTTAAAAAAATCAAATGGGAGTCCTGGGATCCTCTACTTTTAAGGACTGTCTAAATAAACTAGATAGAATTGGAATGATAAACCCAGAATGACTACCTCCTCCTTTCGGACCTTATCTGTTGATGTGAGACACACTTATCATTATGCTTCTTCTCATAAAGGGTGGAAACTTCCTAATTTCCTTTTACAGGGACAATAATCTAAGATGACTACTCATGGGAGCAATTAATTCAATATTAAATTATCTCACCTAAATGATATATGAACCAGTGCAGCTTCCCTTATATCCTCTCACTTTTTGAGAACTAATTACATTAGTTCATGTAATTCTGCAGGAATGGAGACTCAGTCTCTGCTGAGGCAAGCTAGAGTGTTATGTTTTCCTGTGACTTTGAAACTTTCAAGTTTCATATTCTTTTTGCTTTTCTAAAAACTTCCAAGTTAACAGAGATACAGGAATGGGGAGGATAAATGAGGAAAGCATGAAAAAAAAACGTAGACAGGAAGAAAAGAAGAGTGTTTAGTGACAACAGCAAGCACCAACATAGAGAAAACTGGAAAAATCTGCAGCTGCAACAAGAAAGAAGAGGATCGAGTCAAGAGGACGGTTATAAAAATAGATAGAAAGGGAGAGCGAGGAGGACAAAGACAGTGGGAAAACAAGCAAAAATAAAAAGCAAATGAGGCTGGAAGAGAAGCCCATTTAGAGGACAGAAGCTGAGTGGAAGAGAGAAAAGATGCTGTGAGCAATGCCTCTAAATATGGTTACATGGAATTTTCAAAGATCAGTGAAATAAAAAAGACTATTGTTGGGGAGCAATTAAAATCAATAGTAAGGAACAGTAGCAAGTAAACTAGATTAACCTATGGAGCACTGAAAATAAATTAATTGCAGATAAAGAATAGTTGTGGGGAACTTCCTTGGTGGTCAAGTGTCTAAGACTCCACACTGCCAGTGCAGGGGCCCAGGGTTTGATCCCTGGTCAGGGAACTAGATTGCACGTGTTGCAACTAAGAGTTCAAGTGATGCAAACAAAGATCCCTCATAGCGAAATGAAGATCAAAGATTTTGTCTGTTGCAACTTAGATCGGTCACAGCCAAATAAATAAAAATGAGTATTAAAAAAGAGTAGTCATATAACATAAATTGACCTCCCTCCTACTCATCCTCAACTCCATTCCACCTCCTAATACCTTTCCCCTCATGGAATACATATTTTGATTTATTTTTTGTACATTTAAATGTAAGTTTTTGTAGAAAGGAAAGAATTGACAATGTGTAGAAACATCCATCTAGCATAGGGAAACACCAATTTCAGCTCCTATTTAAAACTTCATGGGTATGAGCTCTCCTGACAGTTATTTAACCTATGATGACAGGTTACAGACTTCAAAAAGAAACAATGACTGCAGGTTTATTTATTCTACATGCCACATACTCTTCATAAATAAATAAGTATTTATGGAAACGCATTCTTTCACTGATGTTTACCTGCCACTCAGGGTTGTCTTGCAGCTATAGACTATAATGTCAAAAAGTCACAGCTTTAGTAATTTGAAGCTGGTTGAGTTGATGGAGGGAATAGTTGTTTTGTCTTGTTTCAGATTAAGAAACCTTATTCTTGTTATCCTGAGAGATCTTCAGCTCCATCAGCAGCACCTTTGGCTTTCTTGGTTCTTGGGAGCACACCATCTGGCTTCTGGTCAGCAGCAGACTAACACTAAGAGGTTACTAGCATCCTTGCTAGTCTGCGGATGGGCTTCCCAGGTGGCTCAGTGGTAAAGACTCCACCTGCTAATGCAGGAAACACAGGTTCAATCCCGGAGTCAGGAAGATCCCCTGGAGGAGGAAAAGGCAACACTCTCCATTCTTCTTTCCTGAGAAATCCCATGGACAGAGGAGCCTGGCAGGCTATGTCCACAGGATCACAAAAGAGTCAGACATGACTGAGCAGTGAAACAATAACAGTCTGGCAACCGTAGTTCTAATTCACTAACCAGACTAAGGATTGGTCAGAGAGGGAGAAACCCCAGCTTTGGAATATGGATTTACAGCTTCCTTCCATTGGTCTCCAGGCCAGAGTAACAGTGGTTGGGCTCTCTAGAGCTGCTCCATTCTTTCCCTTTTCCTTTGAGGTGGGACTCAAATAAAGCCAGGCTCCTGGAGTTGTGGTGGGAAGGAGATCTCCTGCCAACCTTGCCCCGTTGTGATCACTGGCAGTCAAAACCACAGTTGAATTACAGTGCACCATTACAGTGTAATTGTGTAATAGCTCCACTTCATGGACCCATGGCCCCCATGAAACATTTTTCTTTGTAGCTGAAAAATCTCACTAAGGAAAGAAACAATAATCTGTGTCTACTCAGTGATATAAAGATAGAGAGTTCTGTATTGTATTTTATGTGTTCGTGGATTGTCCACCCTCAGCCCGCCGAAATTTTGCTGTCTCTACTAGGAAACTGTGGGTGTGTGTATGAGTGTGTTTGTGTGTAAATACTAAGTGTCCTCTTGTATACGTAACCCTGGAAGGAACTGTGGCACATGGAAAATGCCAGCTTCTCCAGGTAAAGGTGTAAATTTGCTGAAAAAAGCCAGACTCAGAATCTTTAAATGGGATGGTTAATACCCCTCTTGGTTTTATCTTCAGAGAAGGGTCTGGCAATACTCATGAGGTGGCTGCTCTTGAGGCTGTTAACAGCTGTGCCTGCTTTAGGGAAGAGCTCTGTTTTTTGAACAGATCGAGTTTTCTGTCCCAGGTTCATGGACACTGTCATACCTGAACTTTCTCAGGCAGTCTGTGGCTGGTTCTCAATGTACTCCATCCCTGCTCAAGCATTCCCATCCAACATTGTCATCCTGTCTGTGACTGTGAGAGAAGGACATAGGGACCCAGAACTAGAATGCAGAGATTCCTCACTCTTGCTGTATTTAAATTTGGTGCGTACCAAAGAAACACAACCTAGGTCAGCCCTGTGAAGCAGTTTCTCCAAAAGAGGACGAGGAAAGAAATCATTAGCAACATATTTTTAATTAGTGCTTTATCTTAGGAATGTAAAAATGAAAGTCTATTAACAAACTAAATTTTTGAAGAATATCATGGAATGGAAGAATGAGAAATAACAACCAGGAGTGGGAGGGAAAAGGCTTGGGTTGACCAGGGCAAAAGGAGAGAAGAAACTTCCAAAGGTAGTCCGGAAAGGAGACACTAATTTACAGATGGTTACAAGGCCACCCCAGACTTGGTTCAGGATCCAAGACAACTTTAATGCAGATATACAGGCAGTTCATAAAACTGCATCCAGCATGTGTATAAATACCTGCTACATACCAACTTTACAAATCATAAAGCTAGTTTTAGGAGGAATATGGACACATTATGTATTATAATAACCTGCCTGTATCACCCCTTCCCTGCAAAGTCAGCCAGTGCTTATGTTCTGAAGTGTGCTGAATGGGCCCTGTGTTTGAGTGCTTACTTACTGTCTGACCTTTAACTGTTGTATGCACTATATGACCTTGTAGAAACTTGTTTGTCTCAGCCTCCTCACTGATAAAAATGTGATTAATGGCAGTGTTGGACATCACACAACAATAACTTGAGAACTAAATGCATAATGGGCTAAATTTGAAGATGTAAAATAATAATGCAAAGCATATAAAGCCTTCAGAGATAGGTACCACATAAACTTCACAGAGGAATAGAAGCTTGTCTTCTCCCTTGTTCCTTGTAATTTATTCTTTACACTCTCCCATATTGTAGAAGTCTATAAAGTGTTCAGAGGATATACAATTTGTATGAAAGAGGCTATAGAAAAGAAAGATGATTCATTCTAAACATATATAACCTACAAGCCCCTTTTCTTTTGCAAAGGAGAAAAGTGAATCTTACCTGATATACAGTATTGGACTTAGAAGTCAATGGAAATGGTTCATAGGGATCAGCAGCCAATTTATGGTTCATAGTTTATACATTAATTTGGAAAATATTTTCAAATGGTTTATGGTGAATGGTCTCAAATCAATTGTGATACTGTTGTTATTGAGGGAAAAAAAAAAAGACTGAACTCTGTCTCTTGTGAAGGTTAAATTGAAGAGAGGCCTGCCTGTTTCTTTTTGTTGTCCTGACTTTTTTAAGATGTTAAGGGGCAAGCCCTAAAAGGTAGACAGAGTAAAGGAGGCAGTAAACAGATCTTTCCTCCTCCCCAAGGTCACGTTCACCATAATGACTCTCTTCCTCAGATTCCAATCTAGAGTGCTGGTGTTGAAATGGCCTCAGTGAGGTCTGAACTTGGAACCTTTTCTAATTAAATTTCAAAGTGTTTAGTGTGTTTTCATTTTGGTTTTCTAATTTGATAGGTCTCATTTGTATCATTACTATGGATTTCTTAAACCCTTGCTTCGGTTATTAATTTTTCAATTGTCCTAGGCCAAGTCATTACGCTTTGATCTACACATAACAGGGAGGAGAACTGGCAGAATTATCCAGAGAATTTAGGTCCAACTAGCATGGTTATCTGAAAAAGCCTCCCTTTGAGATAAAATATGTGGTTTGTGTAAATTACTCGAGTGATGCTTTGACCCTGTACTTCTCTGAAGGCTGTTATACCCTTAAACTTTGGACACCTGACTTTCATTCTAATGACTTAAGGGAAATCTGAGAGGGCTGAGGATTTAGTTTCAAGATTGTGACTCATTATTTCAATCTGAAAAAATCCCTTTCATGTTGGGAAGGTCAGTCATCTCTATTGAGCATTTCCCATCATTAGCCCCAGATCTCATTTAGTAGCATTTTGGGATACTAGTTTAATGGGGGGAGGTGAGGTAGGCAGGTGAGATCCCTGCTAGTATAAAATTTCAGATGGTTCTTCTTCATAATTTATGACAAACAGAACCATAGACCTATGGGTTGAATATTGCTTATGAAGTTCTACCTGGGCTCCCTGGTGGCTTAGACAGTAACAAGTCTGCCTGCAATGCAGGAGACCCAGGTTAATCCTTGGGTTGTGAAGATCCCCAGGAGAAGGGAATGGCAACCCACTCCAGTATCCTTGCCTGGAGAACCACACAGATTGAGGTGCCTGGATGGCTACAGTGTATGGGATCACAAAGAGTTGGACATGACTGAGTAACTAACACTTTTACTTTCACTTTCACTTTCAAAGGCATTTGGATTCAATTTCCTTGCTAGCTCAAAGAGGTCAGATGAATAGATACTATAGTAGAGCTATAGCAATAACCTGGAAACTGAGCCATGCTTTATCTCACAGTGTCTTTGAGTCAATGCCTTCTTGGTTCCAGTTGAGGACACCAGGAACACTGCTGCCTATGATGCGAAGCTCTGTTCCATCATTCTTTGAGGAAGGTAGCACTTTCCCCAACTCACATATAGATCTTGGAGTGACCCCCCACGACCCTCCCCTCTGTGACCTCTTTTGTAGAAGTGATGCTCTATGACTTGTTGGGAGGAGGAGTGATCATGGGTGTGGGGCAATGGCTTGAAAGAGAGGCTTCCCTGAGTGACTTGTGTTTCTTAGGGTGACTCAAGGATCAAAAAGGAGAACTCTTTACAAATGGCATCTCAGAGTAGTCAAAGCTTAGGAGCAAGGGTAAGAATTAGTGACCTACAGTTAATGTGTGATTGTGTTATTTTGTAGGAAGGTGGTTATCATTGGAAGACCTTGGTATACACATTTGTTAAACATTTATTTGAGAATTACTCAGCATGTGTGCATTAGTTCATTAATATTGCTCAAGTTATAGAAGGACAAAAAAATATTGTTTATATATTATAAATCAGGATTCTGTAGTAAGAAGCATTAAATATATCATTCAGGTTGGCCCAAAGACTTAGAGGAAAATTCTATATTAAAATATTCTGAGGTACTGGTTTAATTAGTGAAGTCATACTGCCTATACTTTATTAACTTCCGTTACCTTTTCCTAAAAGGGGTCAAATCTCCTTTATATAATCTGTATGCTGTATAATGTTAATACTTTAAACTGTGACATTACCAATAATCCCCCTACCCTCAATGCAACTAGCATAGGTCAAAAGACAATTAAGATTAGTCGATGGCAAGTTGGCAGAACCCATAATTCTCTCTCCTGAGTACTAGAAAGTTAATTGAATCACACGGCTGAATTTATCAGAGGCTTTCAGCACAAAACACAAAGCACACTTGCAAATCGGGAGCTTTCTCATTTCTCTTCTTCCATGCTAGCTTTAGAAATCTGATCCAAAAAGTTGCACGCTAATAATAGGTATGATTAAGTCCCTATAGTTGTCTCCAGGCACTATTGCTGGATGTTGGGGATACAAAGATAATTAAGACATAGGTTCTGCCTTTTACAAAGACAAGCAGACATGAAAAACATTGCAGTATTAGGTGGTAATTTCTGCAGTAGAGGATAGGATTTAAAGCACAATCAGAGCCCCATGTGGGGTACACTTCCAAACCTAAAGTGAGAGGCAGGAAAAGCAAAGGAAGACTTCTTAATCTCTTCTCCTGAGAGGTTAGTAAGTGTTGTCCTGGCTTCCCAGGTGGCACAAGTGGTAAAGAACCTGCCTGCCAATGCAGCAGACATAAAGAGAAATGGGTTCAATCCTTGGGTGGGAAAGATCCCCTGGAGAAGGGCATGACAACCCACTCCAGTATTCTTGCCTGGAAAATCCCTTGGACACAGGAGTCTGGCAGGCTACAGTCCATGGGGTCACAGAGTTGGAATATAACTGAAGTGACTTAGCATGCACACACATCCTGGGTTCAGTCGCAAATGGGAGATGAGGAAGTGAAGAAGGGAATAAAGGACATTCATTCAAGTAGCTTTTCCATGAGAGATAGGGGAGAGAGAAAACCGGAGAAAGCAGTGAAAGGAGGGTGATTTTGTTTTCCCCCAAGATAGAAGATTCTTGCATATACTCACGCTCTGAGAGGAGGAAACCAATCCAGAAGCAGAGTTGGAAGACAGAGGAAAGGGAGAAAAGTGGTAGAAGAAACACTGGGAGGAAGAAACAGTGGGCGGAAGAATTAGCCTCTGGCATGACTGACAACCCCAACTCCCAAGACCAAACAGGGAAAAATAAGTTGCAGCCCTGTTCACACGTATCTGCCAAATAGAATACAGACTGAAAATCCTTCTGTGGTAGTGATTTTGTACCACTGTTATTAATGTAGCCTAGAAACTAGAGACTGTTGGAGAAGGCAATGGCACCCCACTCCAGTACTCTTGCCTGGAAAATCCCATGGACGGAGGAACCTGGAGGGCTGCAGTCCTTGGGGTCTCGAAGAGTCAGACACGACTGAGCAGCTTCACTTTCACTTTTCACTTTCTTGCATTGGAGAAGGACATGGCAACCCACTCCAGTGTTCTTGCCTGGAGAATCCCAGGGACGGGGGAGCCTGGTGGGCTGCCGTCTATGGAGTCGCACAGCGTCAGACACGACGGAAGCAACTTAGCAGCAGCAGCAGCAGAAACTAGAGTCTGTAGGAAGGTATCTCTGTTTGTTGTTTGCTCTACAACTGTGTCTAAATAATGTTACTATCACCACCCAGATAAAGAAAGTAATCACTGTTGGTGATAGATTTACATTTCTTGATATTTTCAGATAATATTCATGGAAGTGCCACAGGCTGCAAGCTTCCACATTGGGTGCTTAAAAATAATTTAAGGAAAAGAAAAATAAAAGATACCTGTATAATATACCCATTCCAAAAATCTTAGACCATTACTACAGACACACATAGAACAAAAAGGAAGTTTAACATGAGAAGACAGACATACACCTTTTAAGGATGGGGGATGTTACATTGTTCAGAATGCTATCCCCAAGCTGTGAAATGCATTCTAAGAAAAATATCTGAATTTATTCAAACTCAGAGTGCGTAGCTTATTTTATGAAATACCAGTTC
The DNA here is from genome assembly GCF_003369695.1 of Bos indicus x Bos taurus. NCBI lineage: Eukaryota > Metazoa > Chordata > Mammalia > Artiodactyla > Bovidae > Bos > Bos indicus x Bos taurus. Next base: position 61,967,253 of record NC_040076.1, on the reverse strand, counting down.
GCTGAAGGGGAGATATAATTTCCTTTAAAACAGCATGCATCATATGAGAACTAGATTACAAACTGTGTATCTAAAGCTTTCATTTTTTTAGCTTGGGAAAATTAACCCTGTGTGTGGTCCCAGGCTCTGTGTTAACCCTTGGAGATTCAAGGGCAAGAAAGTGCTGGGTCCTCAAGAAACTTTGGGCCTGGGGCAGAGTTTCCCAGACTGTATTACATGGAATCATGAAACATTGCTATTGCTATTGCTAAGTCACTTCAGTCATGTCTGACTCTGTGTGACCCCATAGACGGCAGCCCACCAGGCTTCCCCTCCCTGGGATTCTCCAGGCAAGAACACTGGAGTGGGTTGCCATTTCCTTCTCCAATGCATGAGAGTGAAAAGTGAAAGTGAAGTCGCTCAGCCATGTTCGACCCTCAGCGACCCCATGGACAGCAGCCTTGCAGGCTCCTCCATCTGTGGGATTTTCCAGGCTATCCTCTAAAATGCAGATAGGCATTTGATTAGAAAAGATACTTTATGGTCCAGCACAACATTCCGTAAGGAATTCATTTAAATAAATTATTTAATTGGCTGTAGAGCTTTCCACAGCTTTTACTGTGAAACTGGTCATAGTGGATCTTGAAGAGGGTTTCCTTCACAATGCATTGTAACTTTACATTTATTACACATGAAATTTTTTCCTCACAGAACTACATGCAATATCTTATAAAATATGAAGATCTTTGCCAACATTCTAGCCCCACACTAGCTCCTTCACCATACAGGAGACATGGCTTTGACAATTTTTGTCCTAAGACTATGTGATATGGTTGAATCAAATAGCACAAAATATCCATCATTCTTTCAACTGTAGGAGATGGGTATAATAAAATAGTATGGACCAGTATAGTTCCATAGTATACCTATTGAATTTTTCTAAAATAAATATCAAATCCAGATACTTCAGGCCTTCGTTAAAAATATATTCTCCATAGTTGATTTTAAATTGACTCAGGCAAATCTAGTCCCCAAACAGATGAATGAGGTCTAGTGAGGTTGAAAGTACTTAGGGCCAAAAAGAATAGCAATCAGCATCCATGCTTCCCTTCCTTGTATTGAAATCCTGAAAGTGCATGCTACCCTTTACAGAGTCTTATTCTTAATCACTTCCTACCCCAATAAGTAAGCCACTTGAAAATGTGCAAATCTGGCTGCCAAGTGGAATTGGATAAGGAGAGTTGGTTTTTTTTTTTTTATCATGACCTGGACTTATTTTTTTTTTTGTACTCCTGAACTTCAAGGTTTCATGTTTAGCATTGAATTTAAATTTTTTAAAAATGAAATGGTAAATTCTACACACTAGATTAATCAGTTAAGTGCTGCTCCAAATGTTAAAGTTTGTCTCCGATAGTTTTTTTCTTTTTCTTCCAAACAGTGTATGCGCATTAAAACTCAGAACTGTCCTACCAGAACAAACCAATGACCCACTCAGTCTAGAATCCTGCTTCCAACGGCAGTTAATAGTGAATGCTTCAGAGGAAGATGGAAACATTTGATAATGATCTCTATCCAGTGGAAAAACTTCTATCTCCTGCAGAATGAATATTCACAGATAGCAGTGACATGTGGAATGAATCTGATTTTAAGCAAGTAGCCCCAAGTCGAAACCCTATATTATTTTGAAATGTATTTTTATTCAAGTCAGTACAGAATCAGTGGTGCAAACCTGATTCTAAAATGAACCAAGCTGTTAACCATAAGCTAAGAGATGCAGATTTACTGATTATTTTGTAGAAACCATCTATTCTCCCTCAGGACTTCTGGTGGCAGTTACTCTGTCTTACCCATTTTTGTATCTTCATCTCTTAGCAAAGTTCCATATAGTCACATAGTATTTGCAGAAATGCTCCGAATGTGATTTACTCTTAAAAACGGAAGTATCCAGGTCTTTGTGTCACATATACATGTGTGAATGTGTGTTTAAAGTTGATACATATGTGTAAACATGTGGACTTTATATATACATATAAATGTATAAACACGTTCATACCCATAGTGCTTTAGTAATTTTAACATCAGCCTCAGGCTTAACCATAAAGTAATTCATGAATTCTATAACTTCATTATAAGTCAAGGGATTTGCAAATGGAGGGAAAGAAAAAGAAAAAGAAATGTTTCTATTCTTAAGCGTAGTGTTCAGGGCATTATAGTTCAAAGAAGTTGTGATATAGCCCTTTGATTTCCACCATGAAATGTATTCATATTATTGTACATCCCTGGGATCAGAAAATCCAATTAATTTAAAACCTATGCATTGATTTTGACAGACTTGATGGTCTTTTGTTGAAAATGTCAACTCCATAAAATGGTAAAACCTGATTCTCTCTATTAAAGGCACCACAAACTATTTATTGATTTTTTAAAAAAGAGAAATAAGAAGACTCATGTACCAATTGAATAGGAAGTCAGACAATCCAATTATAGTTATGAAACTGAAGCATTGGGTCTGACAGGACCACTGATTACAAATGACTGCCAGAAAATCCAAGAGAATAGTTCCCTACACACATATCCAAAGGTGTGTCTCCTGGAGCAAGAAAGGAGCTAAAATGAACAGTCATGGAAGGTCAGAGGCCAGCATTTCATTACCTGCTTATTGTAGTCACATTGAACTGCATCGTATGTTTAAAAGTTCACCAGTGGTCAGTGGTCACTGAGGGAATTTTGTTTCAATTATGCTCTACTGTTGAATGATCTGACCATCCGAAGTCTGCACATAAAATGAAATTATTATTTATTGTGCCAGAGAAAAACTGACTTCCTTCAGCTCAGCAGCACAGTCTTTACTCTGTGGCTTAAACTTTATCCATCATCATCCAATATTTATTGATTGTCCATTTGATTCATACCATTATATAAAGGCGCTTCAATAAGTACCTGTTGAAATAAATCACAGAAAGATTTGATACCTAGACTCAGAGGAGGGTGGGAGCTTTATTAGGCAGAAAACCTAGTCATGATTCTCTAGAGAGAAAATAGGTTATTTCTGAAACATAGGACAAAATGTAACAGCACCATCCCCCCTTTCTGTCATGCGCAGGGTGAGGGAGCAGAATTGAGCACTAGCCGAGGACCGTGATGGCCCTGGTAGGGGGATGAGGAACCCTGGAATGATGCCTTCTTTGGATGGAGGAGAAATCCCAGGATTGGGAACTGACATCATCTGAAGCCATCCTTAGATATGGTGAACATAGCTTTCTTGGGGCAGTGTGCTCTCTTCTAAGATATGAGCTAGTAACTGTTACAGCAGCAGAAGAGGAACCTCCTTGAGACTGCTTACATTTTAGGTTGTTGAAGCTCAATTTGCTCAATGAGAAGTCAAGCCTGCTTCATAGCTCCTGTCTTTCTATAGTGGCAGAAAGTTTTTAAGGACCCCTGATAAGAAACCGAGTTCAATGTCTAACCTATCTGAGTTCGGGACCCTACTTTCCCATTAATACAGAGAAGCTGCTTCTGCTGTGGCATATGGATGGGGAAAAGGACCCGTTCAGAGTTCAGCAAGGTTCTTTAAATCCAAGGCCCAATGTCTCTATATAAAATTAAGTGGAATTCCCCTGACACTGTTGGGGTCGCTGCTATCATGGGCTATTTCCACATTCCTATCTCTAGTGCCCAAGAAACTGTGAAGCATTAACCCTTTGACCCCAGTTATTTATGCTGCCTTGTAGACAGCTCAGATACTATAGGAACCTAGAAAGTATAAACCATGCTTCTTCAATCTTGTAACCTGGGTTCAGAGATACTTTATCCAATTACTCTACCATAACTTTGCCTTGACCCCTTGTGATCCATACCAGCTGCCTAGCAAGATTCTGTTACTTGTTGTCACACGGTTAGCTCCATATTACCAAAGTTCAATGACAGAAGTCCAGGGCATATTCTTCTAGAATCCAATCAGTACCAGCATTCATCTCCATTGCAAAGAATGCAATAAAAAACACTTAGATCACAAAACAATACATCCACAATCTAAGTATCACTCAAAATATGAGAATTTCTGAGATCAAAAAATATGTATGCTGAAGGGGGTTTTTAATAACCCTTGTGTCTGCCTAAGGATATATCTTCTTTAGTTCAAAATTGGGAAATAGGAAGAAGGTACTGAGGAGAGCGCTCATTCAACCCCTTATTCTGGGAGAACTGGTTGCCATAACAACTGGCTTTATTTCTTATTCATGTTCCCATGTTATCTTTTCTTGTCACTCTTAGAACGTCCCTTGCCGTAACAACAAATAACATGCAAAAGGCAACCAGATCTTGTTGGTAAGTCATAGCATTTCTCACTTTGCAAGCAAATATGTTACTCTTTCCAAAGATTAAAAAAAAAGAAAGAAAGAAAAACACACACACACATGAATGACACTTGCTAAGTAATATTTCACTAAATTTCTATGGAGATATTTATTTCTTTGGTTATTTAAAATCAGTAGTTATAATTGCTTGCTCAGAAATGATAAACATAAATAGTACTCTATGGAGTTAAAGACACATCAGAGAAAAGAGCTCAGTTTATGGTTTTTATGGCTCAGCCCTGTATGGGAGCATCTATTATTATAATGGTTGTTGACTCCACAGAGTTCTATTGGTCTCTCTCATATATTAGTTGAGGTGGGGAGAAAACAAGCCAGCATGATGTTGGATGACTTACAAAATCTCCCAACACTTCTTCAAAATATGTAATGATGTCACCATTTTGTATGAGAAAAATAACATAAAGAGTAAGCTACAGGAAAATACCATTCAAAGAGGGATTGAATTTTGAATCTAGTTGTAGGCCTAAATCTTTTCAGACCACTTTGCTGAAAATCATATAATCCCCCTGCTTGTATAACTAACACCCTCCCAGATGTATGGCTTTTTACCATTTGCTTAATTAAGTCACTAAAGTTTATGGTATCTTCACTTGTGAGTATTTGGAAACTATCATTTCTAAGCTGAAAGTTGGTATATAAATATCTCTGTCAATTAGTTTCTTTTTCTTGCCTCCAAGTCAGAAAAGCTGATGAATCAACATAGATCAAAGTTACTCATGTAAAATAACCCCATTTAAGAATGTTACAGCATAGGTGAAAAAGCTTAGGTGTTAGAAGTAGACACAAAGGGAAATACATTTAGACATGAAGTACATTTCTATTCAGATCATATCTGTTTTGAAGATCAGTTTTACTTATCTGATCATAAACTTCTAAAGGAAATGTGATGTCAAAGTTGAATCCTTAAGCACCACAAACATGCATGCCTCTTAATCCATTTAAGTGTATCACAAAATAGGACACGTGACAGAGCACAAAGAGATGAAAGACTTCACTCAAAGTCATAATGGCACATGTAGGTAAAAGCCACACTCTTTCTTGTAAAGCCATTCCTTTAATACTCAGTCAGTCACATTGTGTCTGTTGGGACTAAGGAAACAAAATGAAAGGACTTGTTCTTGGTCCCTGAGGAGGATGTATTCTTGTGGGAAGACAGATATATGGACAGTCATAGTATGACTTCATATGTACCAAGAACAATCCACGCAAACATGCATCGGCACTTTCCTGGTTTAATACACACACAGAAAATTCATATGTATGGGAACTCAGGCTCCCTCCATTGGGAGTGTAGAGTTTTACCCACTGGACCACAGGGAAGCCCCCAGCTTGGGATGTTGAAGGGATAAGCATGGACCTTACTCCTCCAGCTATCGGATGGCTGCCATCTGTGGCCCACCCTGTCTCCCAGGGTTGGGGGGAGAAAGTCCCCTTCTGGGACCTGCCTGCCCCAACTGTCCTGGAGCCCTGACCTCTCTCACACTCTGTATCCAACAAGTACTCAGCAAGCACTGTCCAATGTTTGGTGCTCTGACAGATAATAGCATAGATGAAAGGTAGTTTTGGCCCCTAGTGCTGTGAGAACTAATAGAGCCAAAATAGAGTCCAGTCTGTCCATCACAAAGTAACACAGAATTAAAGCGTGCTACTACAGGAGACAGGAGGCTGGAGCTGTCAGGGCCAGCTTCCTCGAGGGGAACTGGAGTTGCTCAGTGTTGATTTCCACAAGTAGAATCTACAGGAAAGCTGCAACTAAACTACTGACATGACCTCCACTCTTGCCTTGAGAACCCCATGAACAGTATGAAAAGGCAAAAAGATATGACACTGAAAGATGAATTTCCCGGGTCAGTAGGTACCCAAGATGCTACTGGAGAAGAGTGGAGAATAACAACAGAAAGAATGAAGAGACAGAGCCAAAGCGAAAACATCGCCCAGTTGCGGATGTGACTGTGGTGATGGAAGTAAAGTCTGATGCTGCAAAGAGCAATATTGCATAGGAACCTGGAATGTTAGGTCCATGAATCAAGGCAAATTGGAAGTGGTCAAACAGGAGATGGCAAGAGTGAACATTGACATTTTAGGAATCAGTGAACTAAAATGGACTGGAATGGGTTAATTTCTCAGATAACCATTATATCTACTACTGTGGGCAAGAAACCCTTTGAAGAAATGGAGTAGCCATAATAGTCAAAAAGAGCCCAAAATGCAGTATTTGGATGCAATCTCAAAAATGACAGAATGATCTCTGTTTGTTTCCAAGGCAAACCATTAATTATCACAGTAATACAAGTCTATGCCCCAACCAGAAATGCTGAATAAGCTGAAATTGAACAGTTCTATAAAGACCTACAAGACCTTCTAGAACTAACACCCAAAAAAGATGTCCTTTTCATTATAGGGGACTGGAATGCAAAAATCAAGAGATACCTGGAATAACAGGCAAATTTGGCTTTGGAATACAAAATGAAGCAGGGCTAAGGCTAACAGAGTTCGGCTAAGAGAATGCACTGCTCATAGCAAACACCCTCTTCCAAAAACACAAGAGAAGACTCTACACATGGACATCATCACATAGTCTATACCAAATCAAACTGATTATATTCTTTGTAGCCAAAGATGGAGAAGTTCTATACTATCAGCAAAAACTAGACCAGGAGCTGACTGTGGCTCAGATCAGGAACTCCTTATTGCTGAATTCAGACTCAAATTGAAGAAAGTAGGGAAAACCAGTAGACCATTCAGGTATGACCTAAATCATACCCCTTACAATTATACAGTGTAAGTGAGAAATAGATTCAAGGGATTATATCTGATAGACAGAATACCTGAAGAACTATGAACTATGTCATGGAGGTTCACGACATTGTACACAAGGCAGTGATCAAGAGCATCCCAAGAAAAATAAATGCAAAAAGACAGAATAGTTGCCTGAGGAGGCTTTACAAATAACTGAGAAAAGAAGAGAAATTAAAGGCAAAGGAGAAAAGGAAAGATATACCCATCTGAATGCAGAGTTCCAAAGAATAGCAAGGTGAGATAAGAAAGCCTTCCTCAGAGATCAATGCAAACACATAGAGGAAAACAATAGAATGGGAAAAACTAGAGATCTCTTCAGGAAAATTAGAGATACCAAAGGAATATTTCATGCAAAAATGGGCACAATAAAGTATAGAAATGGTATGGACCTAATAGAAGCAGAACATACTAAGAAGATGTGGCAAGAATACACAGAAGAACAATACAAAAAAATCTTCATGACCCAGATAACCACAATGGTGTGATCACCCACCAAGAGCCAGACATCCTGGAATGTGAAGTCAAGTGGGCCTTAGGAAGCATCACAATGAACAAAGCTAGTAGAGTTGATGGTATTCCAGTTGAGCTCTTTCAATTCCTAAAAGATGATGCTGTGAAAGTGCTGCACTCAATATGTCAGCAAATTTGGAAAACTCATTAGTGGCCACAGGACTGAAAAAGGTCAGTTTTCATTCCAATCCCAAAGAAGAGCAATGCCAAAGAATGTTCAAACTACTGCACAATTGCATTCATCTCACATGCTAGCAAAGTAATCATCAAAATTCTCCAGGTCAGGCTTCAACAGTACATGAACCGTGAACTTCCAGATGTTCAAACTGGTTTTAGAAAACGCAGAGGAACCAGGGATCAAATTGCCAACATCCTCTGGATCATCAAAAAAGCAAAAGAGTTCCAAAAAAACATCTCCTTCTGCTTTATTGACTACACCAAAGCCTTTAACTATGTGGATCACAGCAAAGTGTGGAAAATTCTTCGAGAGATGACAATACCAGACCACCTTACCTGCATCCTGCAAACCCTATATGCAGGTCAAGAAGCTACAATTAGAACTGGACATGGAACAACAGACTGGTTCCTAATCAGGAAAGGAGTATGTCAAGGGTGTATATTGTCAGCCTGCTTATTTAACTTGTATGCAGAGAACATCATGCAAAATGCCAGGCTGGATGAAGCACAAGCTGGAATCAAGAATGCTGGGAGAAATATCAATAACCTCAGATACGCAGATGACACCACCCTTATGGCAGAAAGCGAAGAAGAACTAAAGAGCCTCTTGATGAAAGTGAAAGAGGAGATTGAAAAAGTTGGCTTAAAACTCAATATTTAGAAAACAAAGATCATGGCATCCAGTCCCATCACTTCATGGCAAGTATATGGGGAAACAATGGCAACAGTGAGAGATTTCATTTTTGGGGGCTTCAAAATCTCTGCAGATGCTCCTTGGAAGACAAGCTATGACCAACCTAGACGGCATATTAAAAAGCAGAGACATTACTTTACCAACAAGGTCTGTCTAGTCAAATCTTTGTTTTTTCCAGTGGTCATGTATGGATGTGAGAGTTGGACTATAAAGAAAGCTGAGCACAAAAGAATTGATGTTTTTAAGCTGTGGTGTTGAAGAAGACTCTTGAGAGTCCCTTGGACTGCAAGGAGATCTAGCCAGTCAATCCTAAAGGAAATCAGTCCTAAATATTCATTGGAAGGACTGATGTTGAAGCTGAAACTCCCAATACTTTGGCCACCTGATGCAAAGAACTGACTCATTGGAAAAGACCCTGTTTCTGGGCAAGATTGAAGGCAGGAGGAGAAGGGGACGACAGAGGATGAGATGGTTGGATGGCGTCGCTCACTCAATGGACATGAATTTGTGCAAGCTCTGGGAGTTGGTGATGGACAGGGAAGCCTGGCTTGCTGCAGTCCGTGTGGTTGTGAAGAGTCAGACATGCCTAAGCAACTGAATTGAAGTGAACTTATGCCTTATGATCCAGCAACCCCACTGCTGGGCATACACACTGAGGAAACCAGAAGGGAAAGAGACACGTGTACCCCAATGTTCATCGCAGCACTGTTTATAATAGCCAAGACATGGAAGCAACCTAGATGTCCATCAGCAGATGAATGGATAAGAAAGCTGTGGTACATATACACAATGGAGTATTACTCAGCCATTAAAAAGAATACATTTGAATCAGTTCTAACGAGGTGGATGAAACTGGAGCCTATTATACAGAGTGAAGTAAGCCAGAAGGAAAAACATAAATACAGTATTCTAACGCATATATATGGAATTTAGAAAGATGGTAACAATAACCCTGTGTACGAGACAGCAAAAGAGACACTGATGTATAGAACAGTCTTATGGACTCTGTGGGAGAGGGAGAGGGTGGGAAGATTTGGGAGAATGACATTGTAACATGTAAAATATCATGTAAGAAACTAGTTGCCAGTCCAGGTTCGATCCACGATACTGGATGCTTGGGGCTAGTGCACTGGGACGACCCAGAGGGATGGTATGGGGAGGGAGGAGGGAGGAGGGTTCAGGATGGGGAACACATGTATACCTGTGGTGGATTCATTTTGATATTTGTCAAAACTAATACAATTATGTAAAGTTTAAAAATAAAATAAAATTTAAAAAAAAAAATAAATAAATAAACAAGCACAAAAAAAAAAAAAAAAAAAAAAAGAATGAATGACTATCAGAATGTGTGGCTTCATGTATATTTCAGCTCTGCACTTATTATAAACACATCCAGACATATCTGAAGATCATTGCTGGATGCAATGGCTTGATGACATGAAGGTTCTGGATGATAACAGCCAGAGTCCCAGAAATAAGCCTCAAGTCCTTGTTTTGATTTTTTTTTAACCCAGATTCTGAACCCATAATATGCTTAACTACAATAAATCTCAAATATGGGAAATTTGATAGTACTACTCTTCTCTCTTCTTCATCAGACCAATTATACTTTGTAGCTCTCAGCTGAATATCTTGTAGTGTTTTGACAACTTTTTCTGCTCACTGCTTAATTTTGCTGCAATTGTTATGAAATTTTCATTCCCTGCTGTCAAAAAGCACCTTGCATTCAGAAAGAAAAGAAACAGTTTTTTTTTTCCTCTTTTTTATTATTTCAAGATTTGTTTTTAGGATATAGGGAGTGATATTTACATTTTTGGCGGAACAAACTTAACACTTAAGACCATGTAGTAGAATGTGACTGCATGACCCATCCAGTACTGACAGGGACTGGCTTACTGCTGGACAGTTTGAGAGAGGAGTTGGAGATTGGCTGAACTGGAAAAAAACAGCAACTTCACCTCTAGGCATATTTTTCCTTATTTATATCCATAAAAGTATGCAATGGGTTGTAAAGAGTTTGTATGAAGCTATAAAAGAAAGATGTGTATCCAAAATTCATCTCTGTTTTTTCTTTTTAAATACAAAGGGGTATTTACAATATAGATAGCTGCTAAAGAGCATGATTTAAAGAAAAAAAGAAAGAGGAATAGAGAAGAGAGACTATGAAAAGTGGTAAAAATTTGGAATGTTCCCCCAAGAAAAAGAAAACTAGAAGATGCCTTTGTTTTTGTTCAGTCACTCAGTCGTATTCAACTCTTTGAGACCCATGGACTGCAGCACACCAGGCTTCCCTGTCCTTCACCATCTCCCAGAGCTTGCTCGAACTCATGTGCATTGAGTCAGTGATGCCATCCAACCATCTCATCCTCTGTCGTCCACTTCTCCTCCTGCCTTCTATCTTTCCCAGAATTAGAGTCTTTTCCAATGAGTCAGCTTTTCTCATCAGGTGGCCAAAATATTGGAGTTTCAGCTTCAGCATCAGTCCTTCCAATGAATATTCAGGGTTGATTTCCTTTAGGATTGACTGATTTGATCCCTTGCAGTCCAAGGGACTCTCAAGAGTCTTCTCCAACACCACAGTTCAAAAGCATCAATTATTTGGTACACAGCCTTCTTTATAGTCCATCTCTCACATCCTACATAACTGCTGGAAAACCCATAGCTTTGACTATGTAGACCTTTGTCAGCAAAGTAATGTCTGCTCTTTAATAAGCTGTCTAGATTTTCATAGCTTATCTTCCAAGGAGCAAGTGTCTTTTAATTTCATGGCAGCAGTTACCGTCCACAGCAATTTTGGAGTCCAAGAAAATAAAGTCTTTCACTGTTTCCATTGTTTCTCTATCTGTATGCCATGAAGTGTTGGGACCAGATGCCATGATATTAGTTTTTTGAATGCTGAGTTTTAAGTCAGCTTTTTTACTTTCCTCTTTCAGTTTCATCCAGAGGCTCTTTAGTTCCTCTTTGCTTTTTGCCATAAGGGTGGTGTCATCTGCATATCTGAGAAAATGCTTAGATCAATTGAAATAAAGAATTGCTACACAGAATATTCAGATCTGTTGTTTTTTGTATCTTCTAAGAACCAGAGTCAGTTAAGACTCATTGACATAAAAGTGACTGCAATAGCAAACAGGCTACTAACAGAGATATCTGTATGACCGTCTTAAAAGCTTCTTAAAATAAGAAGGAAGTTATTTTCACCTCAGTACTCAATATTTCTGTTGCAAAATTATGCTTTCCCTCACTCTAAATATTGAGATTTCCAGAATTGGGCTACTTTGTTTTCTCTGTAGCAGAGATTCTTAAAGGATTAGGAAAGAGCTATCACCCCTAGACTTGTGGTCCTCCACCCTCAGAAATGCCAACAACCTACCAAGTGTTGAGAAAAATGTGGCAACCAGCTTGAACATCACTAGTATGTCTCCACTTACTACTTTCAGCCATTATGATATATGCCTACCTAAGTATCTTGATATTTATTTCAGTTCTGTGTTTCTGCAATGCTATAAGAAATAAGAATAGATTGATTCCCCATTTGAGATAGGAAACTAACATGCTTTTTAAAGAAACTACTTCTATTTGTGGTAGATAAAAGAATAAACACATGAGATGATAGAGATATATAAGGATAAAGAGAAAATAGGAAAAAAAAGATGAATTTCAAGTTAAAGATTTGAAGCAGGACTCCAAAAATAAAGAGCTGTTTAGAATTGCCTACATAAGGAATAAAAAGGCTTCCTAGAAGATATATTCTGAGTAATGTACAATGAAAATATCTTATTCATTCTACAGTGATGGCATCCAGAAAAATGGGCAAAGGTATGCAGTGGATGTGTTGAGAAGTAATCACTGTATAGGTAGATTAAACTATGTTGTTAAAATAACAATTATTCCCTCAAGATCTCTGAAGTACAAGAATGAGTGCAGGAATAGAGCAGAGCCTGTGAATAGATGAGGAGACAGAAGAATTCTGGACAGAAGAAGCCTGTTCTGTATTGATCCCAACTGTGGTCCCAGAAGAAAGGGATGTGTTTGAAAGTATACCCTGGTCCCAGGGTTGTAGTGAACCCTAGTACCAGCTTGATGTGCATCATGGGAGTCAGTGGTGAGAGTGAAATAGAAAGAGTTTGAGATTTTTTTTCAGGAAAGTATAGTTTTGATTTGTGACATATTGGATTTTAACATGACAGTGACGAACTTTTATAAATGACCAAATTAGGAGACAGTAAGTGTGTGTGTGTGCTGGGTGGGGGTGGTGGTTATGTTTGGAGGAAGGGAAGGGGAAAGAAAATATAGGATAATAGTCAGATAAAAGAAAACAAATTGAAACTGTGGTCACTTGAATTTTTATGGTTAACTTTCATATAAGATTTATTCCTTTGTCCTTTATATAATGGTCAATTTAAGAGAAAAAATAGTTATTCAAAAAATAATGATTATTCATAGCTGTTTGATTTGACAAGTTAAAGGAGAGAATTAAAAATGAGTCTACTTTTCCAGGACTGATACCTTGAAGACTTGAATTTATATTGTGCTTTATACATTTAATACCCTTTTCATTTATCTTCAGAACAACCCCCCAGGGTAAGGTCTTTAGGATACGACCTAACTCAGTGTAAAAGCTCAGTAAAGCATAGACATCTCAAATGACAACAATGATGATAGATAGATAGAGAAGCCAGATTGGGAAGGGTGTAAGAAAATAAAGAGCTAAAAATTGATACTTTACAGACCTTTGGGAGTCACAGAAGCCTAGTCTATGAATATTATCAACAAACTGAACCCAATATAGATTATGGAGAAAAGTCATGGGTAAGATGACTCAGGCTTAGAGAAATGAGACACTTACCACCACAAGTTAAGAATGGAAACTTCTCTCCTAGCAGGAATGCAGATTTCAAGGAGAGGCATTAAATGTGTTGCTTCCCACCCCAGCCATCCACAATTTAGCATTTCTAGGCACCATAGTTATTTTGCATTCAGCACAAAGATGGCAATCTGGCAGGTTTGTGAGCTTTGAGACTCCAGCAGATTGTGGCTGGGTTCTTGCTTGTTTGTCACGGCAGCAGAGCACACTCCTGTCAGTCAATACGCCTTTTCTTGCCTTGTTGAAACCATCTCTACTCTATGCCTGTGTCAGTTGTATTTTACAGATATGGTTCCCAAATATTGTAACAAAAGTTACTGTTTAATTTGAGGTTGTTTTGGCAGGTGAGCTCTAATGTTGTCAATTGTGTTTCTAAATCAGTAATTTACAGAAGAACAAGCCCTTGTTGAAATATGAATCTTATTTAACTTCTAAAAAACATCAAATGTGCTGTCAGCCAGTCATTTTATCAGTCTGATGACACTATTTCTTGAGTACCTCCTAGACTCAGAAAGCATCGTGTGTGCTTTGTGGAAATACGAAAGAAAGAGGTGGATTTATCCCTCCAAGGAATTTCTCCATTTGGGAAGGCAGAATATATCCAAGTCATTAAGGACATTTTCAACATTAACAAATTTTTGTAGAACAAGAAAAAGAATGAATGCAAAATGCCAGAATGTGGTTTATCCTTGAGTAAAATTGTGACTTGGTGAGTTCAGGCCTAGGACATTGTGTCAAAACTAAAGTTTCACTACAGAGTTTCCACAGGGTTTCCAAATACTAAGTTTGAATGAGGATAAATAAGTACATTTTCCTCTTATAATTTAATAAAGCAGTATGTATTCTGAGTAGTTAATTTAAGCACCTAATATTTTCTTTGCACAAGTAAGTATGTGACTGCCAGAATGCCTGACTGAATAGACCAGTGAAAGTGAGAAAGTGAGAAAAGTCATGGGTAAGATGACTCAGGAAGAGTGAGAAAGAGCAGAGATGTGAAAGTCCCCAGCAAAAAAGAAATTCCCTCATTTTGTTGGGGTAACAGTGAAGATGGGAAAGCTCCCATGGTGCTTCACTTCCCTCCAGGACACTGACCACCATGATTGTTGAGGAAGAGAATGTGGCCATAGTACAGCATATATGCGCTGCCTCTGTCTGCTTCAATTGTCCTGTGATAATTAGGTACGAGTGATGGTTCTAGAAGGCAATCCATAGCTGGCATGGATATCTCTGAAATGATGTTTCAGTGCTGGGGAGGCAAGAAGACAAGGGAAAGGAAAGAAAGAAAGAGGGAATGGCTGTGTTTTGGCCCCTCCCAGAGGTTGGACTACTAACCCGCAGATCTTAGAATGAATCTAACATGTGCAATAGATGTTTCTCAGCCCTGTTCACCATTCTTGTTTTTTTCCCAAAAGCACTTTTCTAACTTTTGTCCACTTACAACTTTGTTTCCTATCTTTCCTGCTTTTCATTACAATCCTTCCTTTTTCATTCTTCTTCAGTCATTCCCCTTTGATGAAAACTTGAGTTTTTGAAACTTCTGAGTGTGTTTTGTGAGGTCAGGATTTCAATATGGATGGTTCCTGGGAGCACATTATCTCAAATATCAACTAGAACCAACAGATGGAGATACTTGGCTGAGAGGGGATGAATATGTGGGATCCTTAAACAAATGTATCTTACTTGGCCCTGTTTGAAAATGCCAGGGCTTTGGAGAGCATTCAGCTATAATATGATTAGCCAGTATACAATGAAAAGTGAACCTTCATACAGAATGGAGTAAGTCAGAAAGAGAAAAACAAATATTGTATATTAACATATATGTTGGAGAAGCTGATGGCACCCCACTCCAGTACTTTTGCCTGGAAAATCCCATGGATGGAGGAGCCTGGTAGGCTGCAGTCCATGGGGTCGCAAAGAGCCGGACACGACTGAATGACTTCACTTTGACTTTTCACTTTCATGCATTGGAGAAGGAAATGGCAACCCACTCACTCCAGTGTTCTTGCCTGGAGAATCCCAGGGACTGGGGAGCCTGGTGGGCTGCCGTCTATGGAGTCGCACAGCGTCAGACACGACTGAAGTGACTTAGCAGCAGCAACATATATGTATGGAATCTAGAAAGATGGTATTGCTGAACCATTTATAGGGCAGGAATAGAGATGCAGAGATAGGGAACAGACTTGTGGACACAGTGGAGAAAGGAGAGGGTAGGGTGCACAAACTGAGAGAATAGTATTGACATTTTACTCTACCATGTATAAAATAGATAGCTAATGGGAAGCTCCTGTATAGCACAGGGAACTCAGCTTGGTGCTCTGCGATGACCTAGAGGAGTGGGATGGGGGAGTGGGAGAGAGGCTCATTAGGGAGAGAATTTATATATGTGTTAATTAACTTGATTGTGGTAATCATTTCACAGTATATATGTACATAACAAAAGAATTTATGGGTTGAAATAAAAACCTTAGTAAATAAATAAATATTTTAAAATGTGAACCTAATGTAAGAATTCTCCCCTGAATTTGGGACCATGAGGGTACTATATGTGTTTGAATGCTGTCAGGACTCTAACACTCATACTTCAGCATTTTCTCTTTAGTGAGTTTATAATAGAGAGTGTATTTAATAATAATGTCTCCCATCAATATATACATTTCCATTTAGAAAGTACAATCAGATACATAATCTCCTTTTGATCCTGATGATCACACTCTTGCCTGATAGGTCAGGTAAGCATTCTTATCCTTATATCATAAATTCAGGAAATTAATCTGAGAGAAGTTGAGCGGCTGGGTAGGTAATATCAGGAATCATATTCCACTGTTGTTCACTGAGTATCTAATAAGTACTGTGCAGTGCGCTACATGTTGGCACCTCTACTATCTTTCTGTTCCTATTCATAACAACCCAGTGGAACTGGTGGTATTACTTGCACTGAGCTGATAAGTTTGAGAGCATCTTAGCCACTGTTGAGAATCATGCAGCTTCTTAGGAACAGAGCTGAGATTTCAGCTCAGGTGGAGTGAATCCAAGGCCACTGTACTTCATACCTATGATGTTAAATGTAACTCTAGGCTGTCACACCATGGTGTAACATTTGGGTCACACCATCTCTCAAATTCTGTCCTATTTATACTGATTTTCTTTTAGATCCATGCCCTGAAATTCTTTTCTCATCATGCTAGACAGGCAGCAGGAAGCAGACATAGGCACAATAATTATAAGAACAATGATAATAAAAGCTATCATTTATTGGGCATCTACAAGGTGTACTGTGCTGAATTCTTTCTTTGCTTTAATAATGAGACTGACTGCATTTTTTAGGTTAATGGCTGACAGCTTTCAAGCCCAACGACTTGCCTTTACCCTTCTGCCCCACATTTGGGCAGACAGGTAAGAAAGCATGGGAGCTCCATCCTTTGACAAGAGCAGGCGATTCAAACCAAACAAGCCCCAGCCTATGCAAGGCAACTCTCACAGCAGGGCCTCTCCCTGCCCATCAGAAAACCCTAACCTGAGGACCCTGCTGTTCTCTCTCAAACCATTTTTGGATGTGCTTCGAAGCTTGCCCTGCTTTCTCCAGAAAGTCTTTTTATGAGAGTGTTAAAGTGGAGTGGGGGAGCATCTATCAGTCTTATCGTACAAGTCAAATTGGAAGTAAAATGTCCATGTTATATTTGTGGCATTCTAAGAGGAGAGTGAAAAAGTTGGCTTAAAACTCAACATTCAGAAAACGAAGATCATGGCATCTGGTCCCATCACTTCATGGGAAATAGGTGGGGAAACAGTGGAAACAGTGTCAGACTTTATTTTTGGGGCTCCAAAATCACTGCAGATGGTGATTACAGCCATAAAATTAAAAAACACTTACTCCTTGGAAGGAAAGTTATGACCAACCTAGACAGCATATTGAAAAGCAGAGACATTACTTTGCCAACAAAGGTCCGTCTAGTCAAGACTATGGTTTTTCCTGTGGTCATGTGTGGATGTGAGAGTTGGACTGTGAAGAAAGCTGAGCACCAAAGAATTGATGCTTTTAAACTGTGGTGTTGGAGAAGACTCTTAGAGTCCCTTGGACTGCAGGGAGATCCAACCAGTCCATTCTAAAGGAGATCAGCCCTGGGATTTCTTTGGAAGGAATGATGCTGAAGCTGAAACTCCAGTACTTTGGCCACCTCATGCAAAGAGTTGACTCATTGGAAAAGACTCTGATGCTGGGAGGGATTGAGGGCAGGAGGAGAAGGGGATGACAGAGGATGAGATGGCTGGATGGCATCACTGACTCGATGGACGTGAGTCTCAGTGAACTCTGGGAGTTGGTGATGGACAGGGAGGCCTGGCGTGCTGTGATTCATGGAGTCGCAGAGAGTCGGACACGACTGTGCGACTGAACTGAGCTGAACTGAAAGAATATACTGGGATTCCTACATGGTGCTAGTGGTAAAGAACCCACCTGCCAGTGCAGGAGATGTAAGAGATGGCAGTTCGATCCCTGGGTCAGAAAGATCCCCTGGAGGAGGGCATGGCAACTCACTCCAGTATTCTTGCCTGGAGAATCCCATGGACAGAGGAGCCTGGTAGAGCACGATCCATAGGGTCCCAAATAGTCAGACATGACTGAAGCGACTTAGCACATTGCAAAAATATATTACCAGTAATCCTGAAACCAAGATTATTATCAATATCCTACAGATAAAGATTATTATCAACATCCTGAAGGCTTCAACAATACATGAACTGTGAGCTACCAGATGTTCAAGCTGGTTTTAGAAAAGGTAGAGGAACCAGAGATCAAATACCAACATCTGCTGGATCATCAAAAAACCAAGAGAGTTCCAGAAAAACATCTATTTCTGCTTTATTGACTGTGCCAAAGACTTTGACAGTGTGGATTACCATAAACTGTGGAAAATTCTGAAAGAGATGGAAATACCTGACCACATGACCTGCCTCTTGTGAAATCTGTATGCAGGTCAGGAAGCAACAGTTAAAACTGGACATGGAACAACAGACTGGTTCCAAATAAGAAAAAGAGTATGTCAAGGCTGTATATTGTTGCCGTGCTTATTTAATTTATATGCAGAGTACATCATGAGAAATGCTGGGCTGGATGAAGCACAAGCTGGAATCAAGATTGTTGGAAGAAATATCAATAACCTCAGATATGCAGATGACGCCACCCTTATGGCAGAAAGTGAAGAAGAACTAAAGAGCCTCTTGATGAAAGTGAAGGAGGAGAGTGAAAAAGTTGGCTTAAAGCTCAACATTCAGAAAATGAAGATCATGGCATCCAGTTCTATCACTTCATGGGAAATAGACGGGGAAACAGTGGCAGACTTTATTTTTGGGGGGCTCCAAAATCACTGCAGATGGTGACTGCAGCCATGAAATTAAAAGACACTTGCTCCTTGGAAGAAAAGTTATGACCAACCTAGACAGCATATTAAAAATCAGAGACATCACTTTGCCAACAAAGGTCCGTCTCATCAGGGCTATGTTTTTCCAGTAGTCAAGAGTATGTGAGAGTTGGACTATAAAGAAAGCTGAGTGCCAAAGAATTGATGCTTTTGAACTGTGGTGTTGAAGAATACTCTTGAGATTCCCTTAGACTGCAAGGAGATCCAACCAGTCAGTCCTAAAGGAAATCAGTCCTGAATATTCATTGGAAGGACTGATGTTGAAGCTGGAACTCCAATAATTTGGCCACCTGATATGAAGAGCTGACTCATTGGAAAAGACCCTGATGCTGGAAAAGATTGAAGGCAGGAGGAGAAGGGGATGACAGAGGATGAGATGGTTGCATGGGTATCACCAACTCAATGGACATGAGTTTGAGTAAACTCTGGGAGTTGGTGATGGACAGGAAGGCCTGGAGTGCTGCAGTCCATGGGGTCGCAAATAGTTGGACACAACTGAACTGAACAGATAAAGAAATTGGGACATAAAGTCAGAACTATCTGCATTCTATAGGCGTGTGTATATAGGTGCATTCTAGTGCATGCATATGTATGCCTATGTGTGTGTGCATACGTGCATGTGTACAGGTGATAGAAGTTGGCTCGATGGCTAGTGGAAGGAATTGCAAAGGAATTTGTCCTATAGATTTAACCAAATCTTTCTTAGCTTCCCTGAGCAGTAGTGACTTAGAACACTTGAAATACCAGCTGACTAGTGGTTGAAATAGATGATGCTTTGTAAAGTTTTATAAGGTCCTTTGTAGGTGTTTCAAAGGCAGGTATAATGAAAATTGATATTTCACAAGTTCCTGCCTGTTCATAATCAAATTGTGTCCTTTAGATGTATCAAAGCTCACCCTCAAAACAGTTTCTAGGTGTGTTCCCTGAAGAAATAGATTGGAAAAAAAAGAAAAATACTAGTTGTATTTTCTCTCCCCGCTGGTTTGCAGAAAGCTTAATTAAAACGTGTTACCTTCTAGAATCCCTCATCAAATTTCCAGAGCCTTTGCTTTCTTCTTTTCTGCCTTTCTCCTAATCTCAGACATCTATTATAATACTGTACCAAGCTTCTATTGTCACTCATAACTCTGATCCTGTTGTCTATCTGGCAGGAGCATGCACAGATAGTGAGATCTCCAGGTATAAAAAGCAGGGATGAGTTCTACTTAGTGCCACAGTGAGGGCATCCTCTGGGTATTTGAGGTCTAACAAATAAGAGGGATCTGCCATATAGAACACGGAAGACATCCACTATCAGAGGTATTTCTGAGAATTTAAGCCAGAGTTCACGAAATGCTACATGCTTTTCCATTTTTTTTCCATTAAAAATGATTCCATGTGTTTTGTGTTAAAGTACCATGAAATGTGTTTCTAATGTAACATATTCTATTTTTTTTTTTTTTTACTATTTGCAGTTTGTTGCTCTTAACCCATAACTTCATTTTCTAGACACTAATTTCATACCAAAGTATTAAATTCCTTTAAGAATATAAGAATTCCTTTCAGAGATGTACATTGCTTTATAATTGTCTTCTCACACAAACATCATTTGCCACAGTCAAAGGTGTTTTTTCCTTGACCTTAACTATAAACAACTTATCTTCCCCAGTTTTTGCATTTGTCTATGCATTTTTATTCTACATCTCATTTCCAACCTTTCTTTTCCTATTATATATTCTTAACATGTCTAGTAGTCATTTATGAATGTGAGAGTTGGACTATAAAGAAAGTCTCTTGGACTGCAGGGAGATCCAACCAGTCCATCCTAAAGGAGATCAGTCCTGGTGTTCATTGGAAGAACTGATGTTGAAGCTGAAACTCCAATACTTTAACCACCTAATGTGAAGAGCTGACTCATTTGAAAAGACCCTGATGCTGGGAAAGATTGAGGGCAGGAGGAGAAGGGGACAACAAAGGATGAGATGGTTGGATGGCATCACCGACTCAATGGACATGGGTTTGGGTGAACTCCAGGAGTTGGTGATGGGCAGGGAAGCCTGGTGTGCTGTGGTTCATGGAGTCGCAAAGAGTCAGACATGACTGAGCAACTGAACTGAACTGACTGAACATGTCTAGTGTGAGGGTGATTGTCTCTCTTGGGCATCTGGCCTTTGTAATGAAAGAGAAACCCTTTACAGGCAATCATCCTGGTTTCAATGGCATTGAAATACAGGCCAGAATTGTGTGCACTGGATATTTGACTGTGGCTGATAAGATGGATAACAGACAAAGGTTTGCTTTCTTTTATTCTGAGATATCTGAAAATAATAGTTTCAGCTTCACATGAAGTGAAAATGGAGATGACTGTTAAAAGCCACATTATTACATTTGGTAATATAATGATTTGCCAGAGTAAATCATTATACTATACTTACATTTGTTGTTGTTGATTAGTTACTAAGTCATGTCTGACTCTTCCTGACCCCATGGGCTTCAGCCCACCAGGCTCCTTTGTCCATGGGATTTGCCAGGCAAGAACACTAGAGTGGGTTGTGATTTCCTTCTCCAGGGGACCTTCCTGACCCTGGTATCAAACACATGTTTTCTGCATTGACAGGCAGATTCTTTACCACTGAGCCACCTGGGATGCCTAATATACATATATGTGTATGTGCTAAGTCACGTCAGTTGTGTCCAACTCTTTGTGACTCCATGATCTAGCCCGCCAGGCTCCTCTGTCCATGGGGTTCTCTAGACAAGAATACTGGAGTGAGTTGCCATGCCCTTCTCCACACTATACGTATATAATAGTTGTCTATTTGTGAAACCTACAAATGATCTCCTATTTACAATGGTTTGACTTAAGATTATTTGACTTTATGGTGGTGTGAAAGAGAAGAGCATTTGGTAGAAATCATACCTGGGATTTTGAATTTTTATTTTGCCTGGACTGATGATATGCTTTACAATATTTCCTCCTAATTCTCAGTAGCAGCAGCCAGCCACAGCTCCTGGTTGGCCATGCCATCACAAGGTAAAGTACACTTGCAATCATTCAGTACCCATACAACCCTTCTATTTCTCACTTTCAATAGTATTGAAAGTACTTAATAAAGATAGTCAACACTTCATTGTAAAATAAGGTTTATGTCAGATGATTTTTGGAGAAGGAAATGGCAACCCACTCCAGTGTTCTTGCCTGAAGAATCCCAGGGACAGGGGAGCCCGGTGGGCTGCCGTCTATGGGATCGCACAAAGTCGGACATGACTGAAGTGACTTAGCAGCAGTAGCAGCAGATGATTTTGCCCAACTATAGGCTAACAGAAGTGTTCAGAGCAACTTGAAGGCAGCCTAGGCTAAACAGTGATGTTTGGTAATGTAAATGTATGCAGTGCATTTTCAACTTATAATATTTTTGATTTACAATGATTATTATGGGACATAACTTCATCCTAAATTGAGGAAGATCTATCCAAGTTCTCTGTGCACTCACTGTATGTAGAACAAGCATTTATACCTGTCTATACGTATAGTAAAGTTAATAGGACACTATATCGGGAAAGTAATAAAGAAGTTCATTGGAAGGACTGATGCTGAAGCTGAAACTCCAATACTTTGGACACCTGATGCAAAGAGCTGACTTATTTGAAAAGACCCTGATGCTTGGAAAGATTGAGGGTAGGAGGAAGGGGACGAGAGAGGATAAGATGGTTGGATGGCATCACCGACTCAATGGACATGGGTTGGGTGGACTCCTGGAGTTGGTGATGGACAGGGAGGCCTGGCCTACTGCAGTTCATGGGGTCACAATGAGTCGGATGTGACTGAGTGACTGAACTGAACTGAACTGAATAAAGAAGTGAAATAAAATACATAATTTTTCCAAAATCAAGAAATATTTTTTGAGTACTCACTCTTGGGAAGCCCGCAGGACTTCAGAAAATAATCACTAATACCTGCTGACTTGAAGAGACCATGAAATATTAGATTTGGGAATAGTCCTAGGTCTTTATATCAAAGCATTTTATGTTTCTTTCCACCAAATACAATTCAGATAACTTCCGTTAATCTAGTCTCCACCCCATTGTGTGGGTATGGCAGGGGGTGTCTAGGTTCGCATTCAGAGTTGAAGTCATATTGTATTCACATTATACCTCCTTATTTAGTGTTTGCATAGTTAGACAAGTTACTTAATTCATTTGAACCATAATCTTCTTGTCTTCAAGATGGGTACATTATACTCTGTCTTATAAAAGCAGGATAAGAATTGAGTGAGATAGTGCTTGAGACTGTGAACTCTACACACATGTTAATTGTTACTTTGTCCTGCAGTGTAGACTATTAGAAATGCAGTCAACTTGCTATTATTTGGGTGCTTATTTTTTATTGCATGCATGGTACTGTTTGTTGGTTTGATTTGATGGTGGTGAAATGTTTTTGGAAGTGAAAGTGTGGAGAGGGCGAGGGTGGGATGATTTGGGAGAATAGCATTGAAACATGTATATTATCATATGTGAAATGGATCACCAGTCCAGGTTCGATGCATGAGACAGGGTGCTCGGGGCTTGTGCACTGGGATGAACCAGAGGGATGGGATGGGGAGAGAGATGGGAGCAGGGTTCAGGATGGGGAACATATGTATACCCGTGGAGTAACAATTTTTTATTATATTAAAAGATTAGAAAAAAAATAAAAATAAAATATGTTTCTGATGAAATTCAACTAAGCAGCTGAATTCTCCACTTCTCACTTGATTGTCTGATTTATGTTCAAAGCAAATTAGAATGAATGGCAAGGACAAATGCTGTGGATGAAGAAAGGGCAAATATATTCTAGGCAGCAAGCTTTACTGTAAACCAGAGTGTACCTTCTTTACAAAGTTGTGCCAGCATTAATTAAAGCAAAATTTAATGAGCTAATGACTTTGTGCCCTGTGGACATAACGCTAAACATCTAGCCCCAAGCTATTAGTATTTAGATTGCCCTGACGATCTCAAAATTATTATTGAAAATTGGTGAGCTTCCAAATGTGCCATAGTTAACTTTAAAAAGTGAGGATGGCAGCAGGGGGGCGCAGTGGTGTGGGTGCAGGGAGCGTGGTGTGGAGAAAAGAGATACTTAACACCAGCTCTCATCTTAAAATGAAAACTGAAACACCTTCACAAATCAGATATGTGACATTTGGAATCAAAGTGTTGCAGACTGAAATCAGCTTTGCTTTCAGAGAATCAAGCATCCAAACCAAAATATAAGTTAATCACTTAACTAAACTCAAAGATGTGGTCTGGTATAAGTTCATATATACTACAGGAAGGAACAAAAAGCATACTTTTAACATGTCAGATAAATATCTTTTTCCAGGCAAAATTTGAAATATAGGCCTCATTCCTTTGTCTAATATAGACTCAGAATTTTGGGTAGTCAAGATATTTTTATCACCTGTGGATGAAGCCACAGTGTCTAGAGATGTAAAGTGCCTTTGGCTAGGAAATATTGGTTCTGTAATTCAAGCAAGTTTTCTTACTCTGAGTAAAGTAGTTCCTCTCTACAATGGCAGTGTTTTAAATAAGGAGATAGCTGCTTTTTTTGACTACTTTGAGTAATAGCCTTCTCAGAAAAATAGGGACATGTCTTCTTAGGAGATTCAAGTTTATTTACCCTAGGGGACAATGAGACATTTGCCTGGTGACCTATTGTCTGTGACCTGACCAGGAATAAATGCAACCCTCTCCAAGCAAAGGACTTGCTCTCTGCCTGGTGATTTGGCATCCATGAAATCCACAATTGAGTGTCAAGCCCTGCTTTCAAAATGCCTGTGATTCAAGTCCCAGTGAATGATCTGCTATAACAACCCACACTCCCTGGGTAAGCTCAAGACACTTTCATAGGTTTGAAATCTTTATATAATCTCCCTCTGGGGAAACATCAGAAAAATAATTTCTTCATTGTCAAACATATTACACATGTAATAAATGTTTTGTATAGGAGTGTTTTAAAATAACTTTTAGGTATGTAATCCAGCAACCATACTTTTTTTTTTTTTTTTTTTACTAACCTCAATAGATCCCAGACAAATGTGTATAATATGTACACGTTTATGGTGGGTTTTTTCTCTATTAAAATGAATTAGATTTACTTTTCTACCTGTGCTTTAAGAAATCAAGTGGTCATTCTAAAATTGAACTATTTTGTTTATTGAAGCAGAAAAAAAAAATGATTACCAAAGAATACTATTATACAGAATGTGAAATTATGAAAAATAAAATTACATATAAAATGTTATCCTATTAGAAAATGGATATCTGATCTTTAATTGAACAAGCAAAAGATTTTGCCCTTTTTTTCAAATTCCATACTTGAATTTGGTAATAGACTCTGAAATTCAACTTAAGCTCTACGTTTTTTATCTTCTTTATTCTTTTCTCTCTCTCTTCTTTTTTTTTTTTTTTTTTTTTTGTATTGGCCTTCTAGAGAAAGCTATGGATGATGAATAAGACCAACAGCCCAGTTTTGGGCAAAGATGTAACCTTCATATTTCTTCAAGTGGCTGTTAATACAGGGAAAAGGAACAGACAGACAACCACCACTAATATTGTGGCTTAAAAGTACTCTGAGTCTCTCTCACCTAAAAGAGAGATCAATTTTATGAGGACATTTGTTCACTATTTGAACATTCTGGACCAGTTTTCTGGGTTGGTTAGGAAGCACTGCAGAATGAAAAGCCAAAAGAAATAGACCTAAAGGCAGATGGGGAAGTAGCCTGATAGTAAAGAGCAAGCTTTGGGGCTTTAAGGAGCTGAGAGCAAATCTGACTGCACTGCTTTCTAGCTGCCTCATCTCTAGCACACGCTTCTTAGCCTCTCTGAGCCTTGGTTTCCTCATCTGTAACTAGAGCCAACAATGTTATTTTTGAGTAATTATTACAGCTAAGTGGCACTTGATTTAAATATTCAGTACATATTCAATTTGTTGCTAAGTCACTTCGGTCGTGTCTGACTCTGTGTGACCCCATAGACAGCAGCCCACTAGGCTCCCCTGTCCCTGGGATTCTCCAGGCAAGAACACTGGAGTGGGTTGCCATTTCCTTCTCCATGCATGAAAGTGAAACGTGAAAGGGAAGTCACTCAGTCGTGTCCGACTCTTCACGACCCCATGGACTTCAGCCCACCAGGCTCCTCCGTCCGTGGGATTTTCCAGGCAAGAGTACTGGAGTGGGGTGCCACATATTCAATATGACTATTCTAAACCTAGGACTTGGTCTTCCTTATGAAACTATAACTTTACAAATCAACTCCAACTCTTGACACAGGAGAGGGAAACACTGATCATCACTCCCTCTTTTAGAATGTGGACGGAGTAATGGAAACCTCCCCTGAGTATGCATTTTTTGGAATGTTCAAGGCAAAGTGATAAATACATTGACAGAGCAGTTATTTTCTTCTTTTCTTTGAAAACAGCTACACCTAGGCTTAATGATTTCTCTAGTATTCTGAAAGCCATTAACATACACGCCAGGGCAAGTCATGCTCAAGAATTAGTTTGCTCTAAATGTGGGTACTTGCAGCACATGGAGGGACGTGTGAAGTTTCCAACACAAAACCCCCAAATTTTGAAACTTCTCTCCACACTGAACTGAGAAACAGCCTCCAACCAAAGGCTGTTTTTTGTTTGTTTGTTTTCCATTTAAAAACAGCCTGGACAAACCCTCTCTGGTAAAGGTCAGACCCAAACTTCTGAGAAGGAACAGACATGCTTTTTATCTCCTGTCACCTCTCCATTGTACCAGCACCCTCCTGAAGCATCTTGCCACTTGGAATTCAGAGTAAAAGTGGTGGCTGCATAAAGAGGGCAATAAACATAAATGATACCTGTGGGTAATAGGTTTGAAATTGCTGTGTTCCTTGGTAACTGGATATAATTACAAGTCCCCTGGATTCCACAGGGCTACGGTGCAATTATCACTCTCATTTCCAGGATAAAAGG
The DNA here is from genome assembly GCF_003369695.1 of Bos indicus x Bos taurus. Classification (NCBI taxonomy): domain Eukaryota; kingdom Metazoa; phylum Chordata; class Mammalia; order Artiodactyla; family Bovidae; genus Bos; species Bos indicus x Bos taurus. The sequence goes on along the minus strand of NC_040076.1, from coordinate 61,940,474 downwards.
GAAGGATTACAACAGTGTTGCCACAGTTTAGTAACAGGAAAAAGGGGGTCTTACCAGAAAGATATCAGTAGTTCTGCATATTTTTCTCTATGCTCATTTCGTGTCGGGAGTCTGCGTATTTATAGGCCTAAAAGTACACAAGTCTATGTGATTAAATTCGTGTAAGTAATAATACATCATTGTTATAATAAGGGTACTGCAGGTTTCCTTAGTAGGTTGAAAAAAAAAGCTGGGAAGATAATGAGTGATATCACTGCACGGGAGCAGTGGACAGGTTATCACATTATTTTGGAAGTAATTAAAGACGATTGAGTGATACTTCCCAATCTAATGAGTGATTCTGCCAAAGCCTTGCAGCAGGGAGGCCCCTGTGTGTGCATTTCCATAGCATTTACTGGGGTAATGAGTGTTATTGCCATGGTGTAACAGCAGGGTGCACTGCTTGCTGTGTTTCCCTGAGAGCTCTGTCATAATTAGAAGGCAAAATGTGATTGCTGTTTTGCGAGACACTAATCATGACCTATTCCTACATTGTTCCATAGTAATTATCAAATGACATAGTGTTATGTCCCAGGGTATTTGCTTTGAATAAAACAAGGGGGATTTTTAAAAAATTGTTTAAGTAATTAATTTTTTTTTGCTGTTGTGGCTTAATGACATTGATTCTCATTTGGTCGTAGAATATGAAATTGTGAAATTATAGACTTGTTATCACTAACTCACATATCATCATGTTTGCTGTTCATCCTCGCGGGTCTTGGAAGTAGGGTTGCCTTTGTGTTTACAGCGTTGGTCAATCTTGACAGTGTAAGCAGGAGGAAAGGGATGACAGGAAGGAGGAAAAAATAGACCTCTCACATGCAGTCATCCTTTACGCTTTACCAGTTGTATTGAATAGTCTGCATCTACATACTTCTTAGATTCTAAGAATAGTGCCCATGTATCTATCAAGAACATGCCAGGGGTCCCCAAACTCTGGGATCCAATGCCTGATGATCTGAAATGGACCTGATGTAATAATAATAGAAATAAAGCACACAATAAATGTAATGCACTTGAAACATCCCCAGACTATACTCCCACCGGTCTGTGGAAAAATTGTCTTCCACAAAACCAGTCCCTGTTGAGAAAAAGGTTGGGGACTGCTGACATAGTCAACAGAACAAAGCCTCAAACCGGCCAGTGTTGTGATTTGACTTAACATCCTGTAAATACAGAGAACTGTCTTGGTTTAAAATGTTCTGACTTATTGTCCACATCACTGGTTAAAATGTCCCATGCATTCTGTTGTTTTCACTGTGGAGTCTGTCACTCTCTTCTCCCTTAATTTCAATTTGGGGAAATGTGGCCCCTCTAGGTACAGAGAAGTGTTTTGCATAAGAGGGATAGAATGTATGATTTTTGTCTGGCTCTATGTACCCTTATAGAAATATAACTTGATCATAGAGATTGATGCTAAAGAATACATGCTCTGGAGTCTGACTGCATGAGTTCGAGTCACAGCTTTGCAATGATGAACAGCAGATCTGTGGATAAATGACTTAGTCTCTTTGAGCCTCGCTTATAAAAGGGATGGGGAGGAATAGTAAATGCTTCTAGGCTTATTGCTTCCCTGGTGGCTCAGCTGGTAAAGAATCTGCCTGCAATGCAGGAGACCTGGGTTCCATCCCTGGGTTGGGAAGATCCCCTGGAAAAGGAAAAGCCTACCCACTCCAGTATTCTGGCCTGGAGAATTCCATGGACTCTATAGTCCATGGGGTCGCAAAGAGTCGGACATGACTGAGTGACTTTCACTTTCTAAACTTATTACAATATTTCACGAGAGGATTATGTCAGACAGTTAACAAAATGCATGTAAAGTAAATTATCATGAAATATTTCTTATGGTTATTGATAAACTTGTGGAGTCTTAATAAGAAAGTTACTGGTTCTTTAAGCTTCCATCTATCTGCCCAAATCTTTGATTCAGTGACATTTTGTGTTTGTGACTATTTCCAAAGAAAACAGAAAACACACACACACACATACCCACACACACACACACACACACACACATGTAAAATTAGGGCTACATCTTAACCTGAAATATCTTAGTTTCTCTCTTTTCCACTTTGCATGCGACACAGCCAGTAAATCTGAATTCTGAATTCTGGCTGTGGTAGAAACAAAAGAGGAGAAAACCTCAGACTGATCAAGGAGGAAGTAAGAAAAATTCATCCACCATTAACAGTGGTATTTACAACCCTTCATGTGGAATTAAACTCTGAAGTGGCAGCCAAATGAGAACAAGCTGTTCTGAGGTAAAATCAGTGAGGTATGTGAAATACTCTTCCTCCAAGGATCTGTGTTAGGAGTGTGGAGATTTCTCTCTTTAGGACTTCTCTAAAGAAAGGATTTTATGTTGCACAACATTCATCTATCCATTTTCACCTAGGTACTATTTTGCTTCCCTGCAAATTTCTCCAACTTGAAATTGCTTTATACTATCAAAGATCCTAGGGCTGAAAGAATTTATTCCATTGCTACTTAGCACAGGGACACTGAACTTCTCGGCAGAAAGACCAGAATTCTGAGAATAAACTGCTGGGGTTATGTTGGGCAAAGTGAAAATAGGAGAGGAAACAGTCTCTATTAACAGTTCCATGCAGTGCTGCACCTTAAGTGTTTGATGAAAACTTCACACTTACATAGAACTGGGACACTTGAATGATCTGAGTTCCCTGCAATTAGTGTTAGAACTCCCTTGATATGGAAGCCCTAGATACTGACAGCAAGTAGCATGAGAAGTGAATGTCAAGGGATCTGGAAGGGACACACACTCAGTAGACCAGGAAGCTAGTAAGACCCAGTCTTTTTTTCTCAGACCACATCTCTATGGAAAAGGCAATGGCACCCCACTCCAGTACTCTTGCCTGGAAAATCCCATGGGCAGAGGAGCCTGGTAGGCTGCCATCTATGGGGTCGCTAGGAGTTAGACACGACTGAGTGACTTCACTTTCACTTTTCACTTTCCTGCATTGGAGGAGGAAATGGCAATCCACTCCAGTGTACTTGCCTGGAGAATCCCAGGGACAGCGGGGCCCGGTGGGCTGGCGTCTATGGGGTCGCAAAGAGTCGGGCACGACTGAAGCGACTTAGCAGCAGCAGCAGCACATCGCTATAGGCTTCACCAGCCCATACAGTATAGGATCACAGTATTACATATACAGTTGACCCTTGAATGATGTGGAGTTTAATCTATGTATAACTTACAGTTGGCCCTCTTGTTTCCATGGCTCCTCTGCATCCGAAGATTCAATCAAGCATGGACCATGTAGTGAAAAAGTATTTACTATTGAAAGATATCCATGTATAAGCGGACCCATGCAGTTCAAACCCTTCTTGTTCAAGGGTCAACTGTATAATAACATGTACAGTAATTGCACGGTAAATCTGATGCATTTGTAATTCTAGAGAGTATGTTATTAGATGCAAGTTTACCCTTTTATTGTTTATACAAGATTCTAGATAGAGAGGTAAATGGAATAGAGCCAGATGATAACTGCAGCCAGGGATTCTCATATATAGGGATGTCAGGCTTGGTGGGTGGTACAGCCATAGAACGGTTCCCCCACATGCCTGTGGCTTATTTCTCATCTGGGCAGGCCGTGTGCACATGTGGCCCCACAGATCTACTCCCTGCTGATGCTCTGCCCTCCATCACTTCACCATGGCATGTCCGTCCATCTTTGTGAGCACAGTTTTTTATTAATCAGCGAAACTTTTGGGCCTTTGAAATTGAAATGGATTTCAGTCTTCTTTATATATTAATTATTGATAAATGGAGCCCGGGAGACAAGAAATAAGCCTAGCATGATTAAAGACAGATAGTTTTTAATTTTATGTCTCTTGCAGTGACAGAGAAATTTAGTTTAATAGAAGTAATTTTTCAAAGGAGATGCAATCATGAGGGAGGGTGTACAGAAAATGGGAAAAGCAAGCTAAAAAAAAAAAAAGAAGAAGAAGAAAGGACTTATAGGAGACATAGGATGCTTCCATAGATTATCTAAATATTTCCTAGAAGGTGTTATCAAAATGTAAGGATAGAAATCTCTTGAAAATTTTATCTATATGTTTGCAGGTATGAACTGTAACCCTAAAACCAAATCTTGTTTTAATAGTTTCAGAAGACATACACTACAACAAACTATTATGTACAAAATAAGCTGCAAGGGTATACTGTATAACACAAAATTTAGCCAATATTTTATAATGCCTACAAATGGAGTATGCTGCTGCTGCTAAGTCACTTCAGTCGTGTCCGTCTCTGTGTGACCCCATAGACGGCAGCCCACCAGGCTACCCCATCCCTGGGATTCTCCAGGCAAGAACACTGGAGTGGGTTGCCATTTCCTTCTCCAATGCAGGAAAGTGAAAAGTGAAAGTGAAGTCGCTCAGTCATGTCTGACCCTCAGTGACCCCATGGACTGCAGCCTACCAGGCTCCTCCATCCATGGGATTTTCCAGGCAGGAGTACTGGAGTGGGGTGCCATTGCCTTCTCCGCAAATGGAGTATAAAAAATTGCAAATCACCATGTTTTATACTTGTAACTTATATAATATGGCACATCAACTATGCTTCAGTTTTAAAAAGGCATATATTTCAATCCAGAGAGTCTTGTGTCTTTTACATTCTTTCAGACTCTCCTAAGCTCTTCTAAGTCTTAAACAGTCTTAATTGTGTATTGTCCCAAGCATTATGTAAAAAGATCATGAGGTAGAGGAAAACTATCAGACACAAAATGTGGCTGAGTTCCAGTCAAATTCTCCCCTGGAGAAGGGAACAGCTACCTACTCCAGTATTCTTGCTCGGAGAATTCCGTGGACAGAGGAGCCTGGCAGGCTACAGTCCATGGGGTTGCAAAGAGTTGGACATGACTGAACAATTAACACTTTCACGTCTACATTTTTGAGGCAGTCACTTAACTTTGAGTCTTAAGTTTCTCCATTTGGAAAATAGAGATGCTGTTCCTTTGACCAGCTCCATAGGTAGTTTCTAAGGATCAAATGATCACATAGGAAGGAAGCAAGAAGAGGATTAAGATTGGCTTTTAATAAGAAGTACAAGTACAGCATTAGACTGAGGCTCTACTTCAAGTCTGCACACTTCAGAACTGGCTGGTTGATTGATCAGGAGGAGAAGGCCCTTGACACAAGCACGTCTTGCCTATTTTAGTGATTATCTCTTAACTGGCCTTCCATATTAATCTTCCTAAACCCTTTTCATTATGTTCTTACCCTACTCACAAGCCTTCAATGACTCTCATTGGTATCACACTGAATCCATCTTCCTGTACTTCTTTCCTTTTTCCAATTTCTTTCCCTCTTCAATTCATTTTATGGTTGGATGTGTCTCCTCCGATGTCCTCAATAATGTTGCTAGCTTCCTTAGAGTGTGAAGCCTATCTTGCACAATTATTCCCCTGTAACTTGAATAGTGTAGGAAATCAATAAAACTTTCTGAATTGGTTATAACCTTGTAAGTTATCCTTTGCTTTTGCAGGTTTTTTTTCTTCTAATTTTTTGTGAGTAACATCAGACTATAATTTCTCTAAATAGTAATGTTGTCTTGAACTTTTGATATACCTGAGGGATCTATCAGCTTGAGTTTTAAAGAGTTATTTGCTAACTGATCAATACTAAGATGTAGTAAGAAGGCCATTTTTCATAGTGAAGTTTACCAGAAGTATCATCATGGGATGTTCTTTCCTGGTCTGCCCCCTCCCTTCCTTCTAGCAGCTCAACATGCATCTGCATACATGCTGCTGCTGCTGCTGCTAAGTCGCTTCAGTCGTGCATACATAAACACACACACAAAGCATAATTATTTTTCATTTGAGGCACCAGAATCTCTACTGAGATTGACAGAGTTCCAGCCATCACCAGTGTCTGTGTATAAAAATACCTGAAAGCATACTTTAAGGACTTCATGAGAGCAACACATAGAGTAGTTGAGAAAGCCTAAACATACACATGTCATAGAGGTGCATGCAGTTATCATGCAGATAATTTAAAGTGTTAGTCACTCAGTCGTGTCCGACTCTTTGTGACCCCGTGGACTGTAGCCCACCAGGCTCTTCTGTCCATGGAATTCTCCAGGCAAGAATACTGGAGTGGGGTAGTTTAAATATGCTGCTAATTACAGACACTGTTTAACACTCACAGAAATGGGCAAAAGGTTAACTGCCCTTCTAGTTGATTCTGTATTCATTCTATATTTATGTTCTGCATATCTTCTTTGGTATGGTCCACTTTCTCCTGGTCCCCTGCCATATGTGCTGGGATTGGCCAGGTCTTTGTATTGAGGTCTTATTACTATTTCCAGAAAATTCTAATTCTTTATCACTGTTTTGCCAAGGAGGCTTTGCTTCTTTCCAATGAGCTTTGCATAATGCCAGCTGCCAGCCTTACTTATTAGGCCAGAAATGACTGTGCTTTGCCCCAGCTCACCCTTTTTATAATCTGAGGATTCTGGGCTTAGGCCAATAGCACTGGGCTCTGCTTCATTTTTTTTTTTTTTTTTTCCTTTTCCTATTCTTAGGTTTGATTTAGTTGGAATGTGAGTTAAAGTTAGTGAGTTTGAGTTAGTTGGAATGTGAGTTAAAAACACTTTTTACCACTAGATAGACACCAACACATTTCCTCTGTCAAACAACTAAAAAGCCTCTCAGTTGCAAGGTGTGTGTGTGTGTGTGTGTGTGTCTATCTGTGTGGTATGCATAAGGGAATATTGTGAAATTATTGCTTTTGGTATTGGGTACATATGTACTGAAAATAACCCAAAAGATACTGAAAACTACAACCAGGAGTGTAGGATATTTAACTCCTTTGTAGTCAAAGATTGAGTTTTAAAATACAGATGAAAAGTACCCCAGATACAAGTGACAGGTTCTAAGCTAAACCACAGTACAGATTGTCAACTGTATCATTCACTAGCACATTAACCAACATGTAAGGCAATATTTATATGGATCCAAGGGAAAGACTGGATCTGACCCAGTAATTTGAAACACAGTTGGCCTTTTTCATTCTTTGATCATCCATACTAATTTCAAGAATTAACTTTATTGGTCTTCCCTGGTGGCTCAGCTGGTAAAGAATCTGCCTGCAATGCAAGAGACCTGCATTCGATCCCTGGGTTGGAAAGATTCCCTGGAAAAGGAAAAGGCTACCCACTCCAGTATTCTGACCTGGAGAATTTCATGTAGTCCATGGGGTTGCAAAGAGTTGCACCACTGAGCGACTTTCACTTTCACTTTTAAATTATGTAGGCCTCCTCTTTTGGATTTGTGTTATAATGGTGAAAGAAAGTGAAAGTGAAATCTCTCAGTCGTGTCCAACTCTTTGCAACCCCGTGGACTGTAGCCCACCAGGCTCCTCTGTCCATAGGATTCTCCAGGCAAGAATACTGGAGTGGGTTGCCATTTCCTTCTCCAGGGGATCTTCCCGACTCAGGGATCGAAGCCAGGTCTCCCGCATTGCAGGCAGACGCTTTAACCTCTGACCCACCAGGGAAGCCCCGTTATAATGGTAGTCTTATCTAAATGGGGGATTTTGTTTTGCTTTGTTTTTCTCTTTCCCCCAAATAGTGATATTTTTCCCAGTTATTAGTGTCATAATGACTCTGCCAAAATATAATGATATTAGAGACTGAGGGGGTCTCTGGCCAGGCTATTGTGGGTTCCCTGATGCCGGTGCTAGATTGCCTGGTTGAAAAATTGTGTCTCAACATAATTGGCCACAGTGACAAAAAGGGACAGTGAGAAAGAAAGTAAAAGAAAGTCAGCAGGTCTGATAGGAAGGTTGCAGGCATTTATACCTAAATGATCTCCAAATGTACCATTTTGCTCCTAATGATGCAGGGTTAGGAAGGGAATATAATCAGATTTTATTAAATGTTCAAATAAATAGCCTGACTGCCCCTCCTCTCAAGAATTCCTTTTTCTCCCTCCTAACATAAATTTAAGCATGATAGAGTCTGAGGATTAAGAAAGGGCTGATTAGCAGTCTAGATGTCTTTTTTTAAGTTTTTTTTCCCCCCACCCTTCTCTGCTCATATGGTAATTAACCTTTTGAATAACTCCCTTGCAATGCTGATTTACTACTCTTCTTTATAACCATTTCTCACTATTCTGAAGCCAAAACTTAACCAAGAATCTTGACCAAGGATGATGAGAGAGTTTTCGGGAAATGGTGCAGATTTATCCGGGGTGCATCAGTGGCCTTTTGAAATGAGATAGCAATATCTGATTGTGGTTACATCCTGGTTATTTGAAGACCTCAGAACCAAACAAATTGACACAGCAGGAAGGAGGTGCCAGCAACTTGGAGTCTGAGACACTGGAGAGCTGCAGTGAGGCACATAAAGCCCTGCCACAGGAAATAAAGAGATTAAGAGGCATACTGACCCAGTATAGCATCCCCTAAGTGAAGTCTATAGAAACTTCCAGCTCTGAGCGCCTGGGCCCCCAGAAGCCTACAGACAGGACAGCTGAGCTGCTACAAGGCAACCCTGGAATGCGTGGGGACAGGCTAAGACCGGGGCGGGAGGGGCAGGGTGATGAGTCTCAGCCAGAGGACCTTCTTCTGTCCCTTCTGCTCCAGCAGGCTCTCAGGGTTGTGCTCAAAGATGCAAACAAACAAACAAAAAAAAAGATTCAGAGCTTTAATTTCCATACTGATAAAAATAATTACTTGAAAAAATCTGAGTATTTGAATAGTCTTAATATCTGAATGTGACAGACGGAGACATGTGTGAACATTTGGAAAAGAAGATCAAGGGATGGGACCCATGAGCACATGGTGCTTTCCCTTCCTTCTCTTCTCTAGTTGAACTCGCTCGTCCTCTGCCTCTGTAGCGCCACTTGTAGCCAGATAACCCACGTGCTCCTCCGTGCTGTTTCCTTCCTGCCTCGACTTCCTCCTGTCTCCCCATCTCTCACTTCTTTGTACACTCCTCATTGTCCAGCTCACAGTTCATCAACCATCTGAGCTCATGAGCCCTTTAAGAGGAGGAAGAGCAATTTCCAAGCATTTGTTTTACAGTTAATAATTATTCTATGCCTAAACATAATGTTCTGATTATTTGGAAAAGGTAGATCAAAGAAATAATTTGTTCATTTTATATATATATATATATATATATATATATATATATACACACACACACATACACACACACACTTATATATGCATATATATGTATACATACACTGAACATGTATATATGCACACACCCATTAAGTGCAAGAAACCATGGAAATTAGAATGATGATTTACATATGTTCCCTTTCTTCAGAATTATAATTCAGTACTTTCTTGCACATCTGCATAAAAGTGATTGTTAGAGCTGTGGAGTGGATAATGTCCTAGTGAGAGACTAATATGAAAATAACAGAAGGCAGAGGTTGGAGCCATGATTAAAATGCAAAATGAGGGGGTGGGGGGAAGCCAGTGAGAGAGAGAGGTTAAAAATGGACTGAAATGACAGGAAGAGCATCACAATAGTGTAATGCCAGAGAGTGCTAAGAAGAGAGTTGCAAGAAGGAAGTAGACATAACAAAGTTTCAGAAAAAAACAAATAAAATCATGACTGAGTAAAGCCTACTGCATTTGGCAATTTAGAAGGATGCTGATATTGTTGAGGAAGGTGGTTTATAGATCATGGGAATGTAGCTGAGTTTCATAGGGTTTAAGAGGAAATGTTTGGTGAGGAAAAAGATTAGGCAAGTAGATTTTTTTTGAGAAGTTTGGTGTTAAGGGGGAAAATAGAGAAATGGGATTATGTATAAAATATTGTGTGTGCTTTGCTGTGAAATGTGGTGTGGAGGTGGCATGCTTATAAATATGTTTTGGCAACAGAAGTATACTGTGTTGTTAATTCAGTTGCTAAGTCATGTCCAATTCTTTGTGACACCATGGACTGTAGCATGCCAGATTTCCCTGTCCTTCACTAATTCCTGGAGTTTGCTCAAGCTCATGTCCATTGAGTCAGTGATGCCATCCAACCATCTCATCCTCTGTGGTCCCATTCTCCTTTCACTCTCAATCTTTCCCAGTATCACGGTCTTTTCCAGTGAGTTGGCTCTTCCTGTCATGTGGCCAAAATATTGGAGCTTCAGCTTTAGCATCAGCCTTTCCAGTGAATATTCAGGACTGATTTCCTTTAGGACTGACTGGTTGGATCTCTTTGCTGTCCAAGGGACTCTCAAGAGTCTTCTCCAGCACCACGGTTTTGAAAGCATCGATTCCTGAGCACTCAGCCTTCTTTATGATCCATCTCTCACATCCAGACATGACTATTAGAAAAACCATACCTTTGACTAGATAGATCTTTATTCAGCAAAGTGATATCTCTGCTTTCTAATATGCTATAATATGCTAGGTTTGTCACAGTTTTCCTCCCAAGGAGCAAAGGTCTTTTAATTTCATGGTTGGAGTCACCATCCGCAGTGATTTTGCCCAAGAAAATAAAATCTGTCACTGCTTCCACTGTTTCCCCATCTATTTGCCATGAAGCAATGGGACTGAATGTCATGATCTTAGTTTTTTTAATGCTGAATTTTAAGCCACCTTTTTCACTATCTTCTTTGACCCTCATTAAGAGACTCTTCAGGTCCTCTTCACTTTCTTCCATTAGACTGATATCATCTGCACATCTGAGGTTGTTGCTATTTCTCCCAGCAAGTTGATTCTAACTTGTGATTCATCCAGGCAAGCATTTCTCATTATGTACTCTGCATGTAAGTTAAATAAGCAGGGTGCCAATATAAAGCCTTGACCTACTCTTTTCCAATTTTGAACCAGTCCATTGTTCCTTGTCTGGTTCTAACTATGCCTTCTTAACCCACATACAGATTTCTCAGGAGACAGGTATAGTGGTCTGCTATTCCCATCCCTTTAAGAATTTTCCACAGTTTGTTGTGATCCATATATATATACTGTGTCTATACAAATATAAAGGAGTGGTGGAGGAAGAGGCAAAAGGGAGAGAATCCACAGAATGATGGAGTGGTTGAGGGAGCCAGCTCCTGGGAGTCATGGGGGTATATAGATTGAAATGGAAGTGAAATGAAATATAAACTCAAATATTTTGAGTATTAGCTTTGGAGTAAGATTATTTTTTTTCCCCTGAGAAAGAAAAGATCATGAAAGTGAAGTGACATTCGATGAAAGGGTATGGCTGTCCTAGAACTTCTCATTGGAGAGGTTTGAGAAACTCCCTGAATACTCTGGGCCTGGGGAGTACATACATTGTTTGAAATGCCTGAATTGCAGCAGGCAATCAACACGAATAAATCCAGGAGGAACAAATGTCTCTAAGGAGCTAGTTGAAGTTCTAGAGTAAGGATTGCCAATCAACAGTTCAGCACAGCTTTGTGTCTGTTCCTCTCATTATGGTAGCTAACCAGCAGTTGTGTGTACACTCGGGAAGATAAGCAAATCATGAGTTCCTGAGTCGTCTTTGTGTGTGTGTGTGTGTGTGTGTGTGTGTGTACCCTTAGTCACTCAGTTGTGTCCAATTCTTTGCAATCCCATGGACTGTGACCTGCCAGGATCCTCTGTACATAGGATTTCCCAGGTAAGAATACTGGAGTGGGTTGTCATTTCCTACTCCAGGGGATCTTCCCAACTCAGGGATTGAACCTACGTCTCCTGTGTCTCCTGCACTGACATACAGATTCTTCACCACGGTGCCACCTGGAAGTCTTATTTAATAAACAGTTATTCTGAGTATCTGTATTTCTATATACTTCCCTGCTGCTACTGCTGCTGCTAAGTCGCTTCAGTCGTGTCCGGCTCTGTGCAACCCCATAGATGGCAGCCCAATAGGCTCCCCCATCCCTGGGATTCTCCAGGCAAGAACCCTGGAGTCGGTTGCCATTTCCTTCTCCAGTGCATGAAAGTGAAAAGTGAAAGTGAAGTCGCTCAGTCATGTCCGACTCTTAGTGACCCCATGAACTGCAGTCCACCAGGCTCCTCCGTCCGTGGGATTTTCCAGGCAAGAGTACTGGAATGGGGTGCCATTGCCTTCTCTGATATACTTCCCTAGGCTCTGTTAAATGCTTATTTTCTTATAGCAACCACGTCACAAACATTAATCCTATCTGAGCAATAAGAAGAGACCTAGAGAGGCAAAATAATTCACCTCAAGTTACACAGTTGTTGGCTAACAGAAGCAGAATAGCATAAAATCTTAGATTATGAAGCCTAATTGCCTGAGTTTATTTTCTTGGGCTTCAAAACCACTGCAGATGATGACTGTAGTAATGAAATTAAAAGATACTTGCTCCTTGAAAGAAAAGCTATGACAAACCTAGGCAGCATATTAAGATGCAGAGACATTACTTCGCTGACAAAGGTCCATCTAGTCAAAGCTATGGTTTTTCCATTAGTCATGTATGGATATGAGAGTTGGACCATAAAGAAAGCTGAGCACCAAAACATTGATGCCTTTAATGGTGTTGGAGAAGACTCTTGAGGGTCCCTTGGACTGCAAGGAGATCAAAGCAGTCAGACCTAAAGGAAATCATTTTGATATATGGCAAAACCAATACAATATTGTAAATTTAAAAAATAAAATAAAAAAAGGAAATCAATCCTGCATATTCATTTGAAGGACTGATGCTGAAGCTGAAACTCCAATAGTTTGACCACCTGATGTGAAGAACTGGCTCACTGGAAAAGACCCTGATGCTACGAAAGATTGAAGGCAGGAGGAGAAGGGGACGACAGAGGATGAGATGGTTGGATGGCATCGCTGACTGGATTGCCATGAGTGTGAGCAAGCTCCAGGAGCTTGTGATGGACAGGGAAGCCTGGCATTCTTCAGTCCATTGGGTCAAAAAGAGTCGGATATAACAGCAACTGTATTGAACTGAATTGCCTGAATTTGAATTCCAGTTTCATTATGTAAATTGAGGCAAATTCCTTAATCTCTCAGAATCTTCATTTCTATATCTGTAGAATGGAGCTAATAGTATCACTTATTTCAATTACTTTATATAAGATTAAATGTGTTAATACGTGTAAATCACTTATAGCAGTACTTGGCTTATTTCATATTAGCTACTACTAATACCATCATCATCATCATTATGATTATCATCTGGAGTTTCTAAATTAAAATTTAGTATTTTTTCCACTTTATAATAATTTCCCAAGCTGTTCCCTACACAACATAAGTTACCTAGGGTGTTAACTGGTAAAAGAGGACATCAGAGCTATGAAACTTGGAAAATAGGTGTTAGATTGCATTCATTTAGCTTCTTTGCTCCAAGTGATTTAGATAGAACCTCTGGTGGGTGAATACAGACTAGGAACTTTTAGTATGGGAACAAAAAATATTACTTAGCTGAAATTTATTGAGAACTTAATTTTCCCTTCAAAACACCTATTAATATTTTGAAAAAAAATTTCCCCATGGAACATGCTTGGAAGAATAACATGAAGAATGTTAATCTTCATTTTGACTATTAAAACTCTTTTGAAAAGACTGACCCATGCCTTGCACAAGTTGGGTTTGTAAGAAAGTAAAGTCAGACAACGGCTAATGAGCAGCTGAGCTTGTCAGAGTTTGGCAGCATCAGGCTCACAATGAAGGCAGAGAGTGGATTCAAGAGATGGCAAAGAGCAGGAGAAGGGGGTGAGAAGATGGGAAAGAGATAGAACCACAACATTAAGAGGTAGACCCTTGGAGGTACATCTTGGAGGTGGACCCATTCTTCAGAATGACAAAGCACACTGTGGGAGGTATTGCATGTCACTCAGTTTTAAAGGAGGTAAAAGTCACTGGAGCTGAAAAGACGGAAAAGATATGAGATCAAAGTTCCATATGGTTCATCCTATGGATACTTAAACATTATGTGCACCTGTTGTTTAATACTTTAAAAGAAAAGACTTAGAGGAAGGGGAGGAAGAAGAGAGAGAGGAAGGAAGTGAAGGTAAGACAGAGGGATAAGGACTGTCTTGCCCAAACCTAACTAAAAACAAAAATGGCATTTGAATATTATAATCAAGATATAATAAAACATTGTCCTCTTTTTTTGAAGTTTTTCCTTAAGCAGTTGCTTTCTTATTTATGATTTCAGGGTCAATTTTTTTTTCTCATCCTTTTTTTATTTTTTAAATTATGAAGTATGATAACACATTTACAGGAGACTTAAAAAATACAGAACAAAGTTACATATAGTTCCACTATATATTACAGTTATTTTTAAGTAAATAAATTAAGGTTTTCTGGTTAAGTTTTAATATCAAACTCTTAAAAATTAACAGAATGAATAGAAAAGTATAAGGATATAGTATCAATTTTTAAATGGAAATTTATTTGAAAGCACTCAGTCAAAAATCAAAATAAATTATTGTTTTTTGTATGGCATTGTATGATGCCAAATGAAGAAGTTGGTAGTTACACAGAGTTTAGAGTATAGATATTCAAAATATTATACTCTCAATTATATGAGCAAAGAAGATAAGGAATGAAACTGAAGGGAACCAGCATATTTTTATAGTTAATCGATCATAAACGTAGAAACAGCGTGAGATCCAGAGACAAACAGGACAATTTTATTTATGTCTTAATCATTAAGAAAAGAAAAAAAAACTTCATCCATTCTAAAACTCTTTAGAAATGTCTGAGATATTCCAACTTTGCCTTTTTTTTTTTTTTTTTTTTTGATAGTTGGTGCCTACTGACCAAATTTGCCATCAGCACATTTAGTAAAAAGTAAATAATCATGGACATAATCTCCAAAAACAATAGCATTTAGAAATGCTAGTTATTTATTGAAGTATACCAAAAATGAAGGTCCATTAGGCACAATTACCATTCCTTTCCTTCCTTCTAATAATACATGCATCTTATACCAACTCTAAGCCAAACACTGGATTGCACATTAAAGATTAAAAGATGAATAAAATGTATCTCCTACTTTTAAGGAACTCAAAGCCTTTAGGAGTTTGAGTCTTACTTAATTGTCTCTACATTTATTGAATGCTCTCTATTATGCAATGTTCTCTATTAGGCAATGTTCTGGGAATCTGAAATACTAGTTATTAGTATTTATTATCAATTATTAGAAGGTTAAAATTGAGGTGTCAAAGTCTAAGAGAGAAGAGAAAACAAATGTACGAATTAACCTTGAAAAATCAGAAAACCTGACTTTTAGGGGTACCAAAAAGGTATAACTGAAAATAAGGATATGTAAAGAAAGAAAATATAATAGGGGGACTTCAGGTGGCTCTGTGAATCTGGAACAGAGGAGAGGATGTGACAGGAAGTGACAGAAGATGAGGTGAGGCAGTGGAGTAGAGGGAACTTGTTGCGGGTGGGAGGGGGCAGGAACTGACATGAATTGGGAACTTGCCAAAGTGTATCTTTAGAGAATAGCTGAACTCAAAAAGAGTCAAAGGGATTCAGATAGGCTAAGAGGAAGCACAAGTATACAGAAAAGAGGGGCTGCAGGAAAGGGATTTTTATGTAAGTGTGTCAGTCAACCTATGTAGAATGAAGGGCCTAGATCAGACACGGAGGAGAGATGGATGTGTTTAAGGGTCATAGATCATGACAGAGCTAGACCTAGAAATTCACAGAGAAGAGGTTTTATTTACGAAGTGGCTGACAAACCGTTAGTGTCATGAAAACAGGTATGATGGCCCTCAAGTGGTGTATTCTATGAGCTACTTAGATTCTTCCATCTGTCCCATGAGTACTTCATGAGAGCACAGAGCATCAGATGGGCACCTGACTGGTGCCTAAGAAAGTCTAAAGATCAGATATAATTCAAGCTCTCTGCCTAATTAACTCCCTAGGGCAAGCCCAGATAACCCCCAGGGACCCATGTAGTTTTTTGTTTGTTTGTTTGTTTTTTAAATAACAGTAACATTGGCTTATGCCAATTAATTAGGGAGTTAATGAGCAAGTAAAGTGCCCACACTTAAACAGTTGGTCATTTATGATGAGTAGTATGTTATGCACTGTGATGTACCAAAATAGTGAATTTTCAGCCCAAACATATTCAAGACAGCAATAGCCAATAAGATAAATTTTCCACTATAAAATTGTTATCTGGAAAAAAGTATCCATTTCTCTAATTATTATTAGCAAATATCTTAACCTAGGCTTGAAAATAAACCTTCCCTCCTGGCCTGAAGTGAAAGTGAAGTTGCTCAGTTGTGTCCGACTCTTCGTGACCCCATGGACTGTAGCCTACCAGGCTCCTCTGTCCATGGAATTTTCCAGGCAAGAGTACCGGAGTGGGTTGCCATTTCCTTCTCTAGGGGATCTTCCTGACCC
Source organism: Bos indicus x Bos taurus (assembly GCF_003369695.1). Classification (NCBI taxonomy): domain Eukaryota; kingdom Metazoa; phylum Chordata; class Mammalia; order Artiodactyla; family Bovidae; genus Bos; species Bos indicus x Bos taurus. The sequence continues at coordinate 61,924,138 of NC_040076.1, read as the reverse complement.
AGGGATCAAACCCAGGTCTCCTGCAATGCAGGCAGACACTTTACCATCTGAGCCACCAGGGAAGCCCTGGCCTGAAATGTCTAATTATTTACTCTGATTTCACAGAAATAGACTTCTGATGATGCATGCTTTTTAAATAATAGAAAAGGGCAGAATTATTCTCATATATATATACACACACACACACATATATGTGTATGTATACATACACAAATATGTAGTTTTCCCCCCATGGTTGAAATGACATTCAAATAACCGTCAGGCGTATATAGACACACAACTAAATAAAGTAATTTATTTGTATGAACGCAAAGGTAGTAGCTACCCACGGTTCTGAGTTAGATTTCTGCTTATGATCTGGCTATTTCTCAGCAGGTAGAGACCTTGCTCACAAACAGAAAAACTGCATGACATTGTCAATAATACAATGACTTTTAGTATTTTAAAAAAGAGTGAAAAAGAGTGGTATAGCTGGTTAACAGTCTCATGGAGAGAATTATAGGAATAGTTCTTGTATGGTGAGCCTCCCTGTCACTAATCTGAGGTAATTGTTCCTGTTCCTGCCATTGTATAAGGACTGTTGAATTAAATGATAGAGACTTCTGTAGTCAGTCCTTAGAAAGGATACTTGAAGGGCGTGCCCTATAGACTTACTTGCTATAGAGAAAGTCAAATGGCTTACTTTGACCTAAAAAAAAGAAGAATATTTGTTAAATATATGTAGTGGATCAAAAAAGTTATGCTGAAACCTTTAGAAAACATTACTGAAAATTAACATAATAAAAAATACACAGGACCAAAAAGTACTGTGCACATGTGTGTTCAGTTATTAGAAGATTGAACACTCATAGTCCTAGATGATACACTAGCTGTGCCACATATTCATTTACATAATGCATTTTGCTATGTTATAAATTAGTTATATATAGTTCACTTTTAAACCAACTTCAGTTACAAATCAGTTATAATCCCATGGACAGAGGAGCCTAGTGGGCTACAGTCTAAGACATTGCAAAGAGTAGAACACGACTTAGCAACTGAGCACACGTGCAAACACACCTTTCCTAGGATTGAAAAAATAATGTTTGGAGTTTTAGGTCTTATTGTAAAACTCATTCAACCTTAGTTCAGGTAAAGAGGCCCTTTGGAAGGGGGAAAAATACAAAAGATGTGTTTGCTCTTTGGTACAGTTACTACGGATGGAGGTTCATGACATTGTGTGGAAGGCAGTGATCAAAACCATCCCCAAGAAAAAGAAATGAAAAAAAGGTAAAATGGCTGTCTGAAGAGCCCTTACAAATGGTTGAGAAAAGAAGAGAAGCAAAAGGCAAAGGAGAAAAGAAAAGTTATACCCATTTGAATGCAGAGTTCCAAAGAATAGCAAGGAGAGATAGGAAAGCCTTCTTAAGTGAACAGTGAAAAGAAATAAAGGAAAACAATAGAATGGGAAAGACTAGAGATCTCTTCAAGAAAATTAGAGATACCAAGGGAACATTTCACGCAAAGATGGGCACAATAAAGAACAGAATGGTATGGACCTAACAGAAGCAGAAGATTTTAAGAAGTGACAAGAATGCACAGAACTATACAGAAAAGCTCGTATGAACAGATAACCACGGTGGTGTGATCATTCACCTAGAGGCAGACATTCTGGAGTGTGAAGTCAAGTGGGTCTTAGGAAGCATTACTATGAACAAAGCTAGTGGAGGTGATGGAATTCCAGATGAGCTATTTCAAATCCTGAAAGATGATGCTGTGAAAGTGCTGCACTCAGTATGTCAGCAAATTTGGAAAACTCAGCAGTGGCCATAGGACTGGAAATGATTAGTTTTCATTCCAATCCCAAAGAAAAGCAATGCCAAAGAATGTTCAAACTACCACACAGTTACACTCATCTCACATGTTAGCAAAGTAACGCTCAAAAGTCTCTAAGATAGGCTTCAACAGTATGTGAACTGAGACCTTCCAGACGTTCAAGGTGGCTTTAGAAAAGGCAGAGAAACCAGAGATCAAACAGCCAGCATTTGTTGGATCATAAAAAAAGCAAGATAATTCCAGAAAAAATCACCTATTTCTGCTTCATTGACTATGCCAAGGCCTTTGACTGGGTGGATCACTGAAAGTGTGGAAAATTCTTCAGGAGATGAGAATACCAGACTACCTTACCTGCTTCCTTCAAACCCTATATGCAGGTCAAGAGGCAACAGTTAGAACTGGATATGGAGCAATGGACTGGTTCAAAATTGGGAAAGGAGTACATCAAGGCTGTATATTGTCACCCTGCTTATTTAACTTATATGCAGAGTACATCATGGGAAATGCCAGGTTGGATGAAGCACAAGCTAGAATCAAGATTACCAGGAGAAATATCAGTAACCTCAGATATGCAGATGACACTACCCTTATGACAGAAAGCGAAAAGTTACCAAAGAGCCTCTTGATGAAAGTGAAAGAGGAGAATGAAAAAGTTGGCTTAAAACTCAGCATTCAAAAAACCAAGATCATGGCATCTGGTCCCATCACTTTGTGGCAAATAGATGGGGAAACAATGGAAACAGTGACAGACTTTATTTTCTTAGGCTCCAAAATCACTGCAGATGGTGACTTCAGCCACGAAATTAAAAGATGTTTGCTCCTTGGAAGGAAAGCTGTGACATACCTAGAGAGCATGTTAAAAAGCAGAGACCTTACTTTTCTGACAAAAGTCTGTGTAGTCAAGGCTATGTTTTTTCCAGTAGTCATATATAGATGTGAGATTTGGACCATAAAGAAGGCTTAATGCTGAAGAATTGATGCTTTTTAACTGTGGTGTTGGAAAAGACTCTTGAGAGTCCCTTGGACTACAAGGATATTGAACCAGGCAGTCCTAAAGGAAATCAATCCTGATTATTTATTAGAAGGTCTAATGCTGAAGCTGAAGCTCCAATACTTTGGCCACCTGATGCGAAGAACTGACTCATTGGAAAAGACCCTGATGCTGGGAAAGATTGAAGCCAGGAGGAAAAGGAGATGACAGAGGATGAGATGGTTGAATGGCATCACTGACTCACTGGACATGAGTCTGAGTAAGTTCCAGAAGATGGAGATGGACAGGGAAGCCTGGTGCTCCTCAGATTGTGAGTTGCAGGGAGTCGTACACAACTAGGCAGCTAAACAACAACAGTTACTATATTATTAATAAATATGAAATAGTGTGAGGAGTGAGCATGTGTATGAGTCCTCAGTGCCTAGAAACTTGTACCAATTGAAAGAAATGAGGCAAAAGTAGACTGTAATTATTCTGCCTGCCTCATGATTCATCTGTTAGTTCTTTGCCCAGTAGAAGAGGAACTTAAGGTTTAGGTATGCCTCTAGTAAGAGGAAATGAAAGAGAGTGTAAAAATTAAATATCTGCATAAATTTTTGCTAGGCTGCTCAGTCTCACTGTAAAAAAATTAGACCAAGTCAGCAACACTGTCTAATTGACTAGGAAATTCCACATAGCTTTTAGTAGTAACAATTCTATAAACTAGAGTTGCATCATATCATGTCTTTAGAGATAAAACTCAGTTCTTGTTCTTTGTCTCCTTCTCTCTATTTTGAGGAAATAGGTTATCCTGTCTGCAGTGAGGTAGGCATATGCTTTCTAGCCTATTTTAACAGTAACATAGCACAGGGATTTGATTTTACACATGACATAAGAACTCCTAAAATGACTAATTCCAGTATGCAAGGAGCTGATTACTTTCACTGTATCTGTGTATTGGCAGAGTTTTTAAAGCATTTGATAGTATTTACGACTAATGGCCAGTACACCAGAATTTTTAAGATTTATGCGGTTTTCTTTTTTAGATTTCTCAGGGACTAAAAGGTAACATTAAAATAAACTAATTAGCATTACAAAACTCTGTGTCTTACTAAACCTGTTTAGTGTTCTCTATGAAAATTTATAGAGGGGCAAAAATTATTTTAATTTTTAATTAAATATTAAAATTCATATTAATTATTTTAATATCCAACAAAATGGAAAAGTATGACAGTTTTGAAACCTAATAAGGCTTTCACAGAGCTGTGAATAGAGCAGTTCATTTGAACCCAGAAAATTCTGTAAGGAACCAGAGTCTGTTTAGGTTTCCCTTCTTCTTTTTCAAAAATTGAAGTGTAGTTGATTGAGAATTATGTGTTAGCTTCAGGTATACAGCAAAGTGCTTCAATATACATATTGAATATATATATATATGTGTGTATGTGTGTGTGTATGTGTGTATATCTACATATATTGCAGATTATTTTCGGTGATAGTTTATTGTCAAATATTGAATATAGTTCTCTATGTTATACAGTAAATCTTTGTTTCTTATCTATCTTATATATACTGTTTGTATCTGTTAATCCCATAATCCAAATCATCCTTTCCCCACCTCTCCTTAGGTAACCATAAGTTCGTCTTCTACATTTGTAAGTCTGTTTCTGCTTTGTATATAGATTCATTTGTATTATTTTTAAAATTCCACATATAAGTGATGTCATATAATATTTGTTTCTCTGTCACATTTCACTTAGTATGATGATCTCTAGGTCCATCCATGTTGCTGCAAGTGGCAATTTTTCACTCTTTTTTATGGCTGAGTAATGTTCCATTTTGGGCTTTCCCTGTGACTCAGATGGTGAAGAATCTGCCCACAATGCAGAAGCCGAAAGTTCAGTCCCTGGATTGGGAAGATCCTCTGGGGAAGGGAATGGCAACCCACTCTGGTATTCTTCCCTGGAGAATTCCATGGACAGGGGAGCCTGGTGGGCTGCAGTCCACAGGGTTGCAAAGAGTCAGACACAACTGAGCAACTAACACAAACATAATATTCCATTTTACTCACATGTTCTTAACCCAGTCATCTGTTGACTGGCACTTGGGTTGTTTCTTGTCTTGGCTATTGTAAATAGTGCTGCTTTGACAATTGGGGTGCACGTATCTTTTTGAATTAAGTTGTCTTTTCTGGACATATACCCTGGACTGGGAGTTGCTGCTGCTGCTGCTAAGTCGCTTTAGTCGTGTCCGACTCTGTGTGACCCCAGAGATGGCAGCCCACCAGGCTTCCCCGTCCCTGGATTCTCCAGGCAAGAACACTGGAGTGGGTTGCCATTTCCTTCTCCAATGCATGGAAGTGAAAAGTGAAAGTGAAGTTGCTCAGTCGTTCCCGACTCTTAGTGACCTCATGGACTGCAGCCTACCAGGCTCCCCTGTCCATGGATTTTCCAGGCAAGAGTACTGGAGTGGGGTGCCATTGCCTTCTCCAGACTGGGAGTAGGGGGAACTCAAAGATAGAGCTGCTGTTGGTTTCTTTTCTTGAGTCCATTGAAGATACTTAGTTTCTGTGTTCATCTCTGTGAATTACATCTCCATCTTAGACTGAAATGGCTCTATTTTCAATTTCATTGAGGATTGTGATAATATAAAAGACTCTGTTATACATTTACATAAAATAAGCACATCACTGTACATTTCTTTCTTGCATTAGATAAAGGCAATAACTCTTATGTAGATGGCATGGGCTCAATTTTTGTATCTTAGAATGTATTAAAAATATGTCTTCATGATTTTCCTTATTTATTGTTTTAATCTTTTCTTTTTTTCTTTATTTTTTTCCAGGTAAGTGCGAATGCTTTCTAAATCTTCCCAGAATGTCCTTTAGGAAAATGGTAAGTATGTCTTTCCTGTAATGTGGTTTTATTACAGAATGCAATGAAATTATTTTTTGTTTTTTGAGTTGCATTTGGTATCAGCTCATTTCTTAGGTGTTATCCTTTAAAGAAATGATTCGTCATGAGTGGGGTGGCAGTTTGACACTTTGATGGATCCTTGCTACTTTGGATTTTTGGAATGTTGTTTGAAGAAAATTGAGTCTGCTAGTATGTTGTATATTAGAAGGAAGTTGTTCAACTTCTCATAGATGGTCAAAGATTACAGATTGTCATGATCGGTTTGGAAAGTTAAAGGAGTTTGCATTTTTGAGTGTCAGGTTTCAGGACTCAGCAGGTAAATATTTTTGCAGTGACGTTGGATAATAAAACCTTGTCTTAAAATATCCATGACATACAACCCGGCAATCCCATTGCTGGGCATACACACCAAGAATACCAGAACTGAAAGAGACATGTGTACCCCAGTGTTTATCACAGCACTGTTTACAATAGCTAGGACATGGAAGCAACCTAGATGTCCATTGGCAGACAAATGGATAAGAGAGCTGTGGTACATATATGCAATGGAATATTACTCAGCTATTAAAAAGAACTCATTTGAATCAGTTCTAATGAGGTGGATGAAACTGGAGCATATTATGCAGAATGAACTAAGTCAGAAAGAAAAACACCAATACAGTGTATTAGCACATATATATGGAATTTAGAAAGATGGTAACAATGACCCTATATGTGAGACAGCACAAGAGACACAGGTATAAAGAACAGACTTTTGGACTTTGTGGGAGAAGATGAGGGTGGGATGATTTGAGAGAATAGCATTGAAACATGTATATTATCATATGTGAAATAGATAGCCAGTCCAAGTTCGATGCATGAAACAGGGCACTCAAAGCTGGTGTATTGGGACAATCCTGAGGGATGGGATGGGGAGGGAGATAGGTGGGGTGTTCAGGATGGGGGACACATGTACACCCATGGCTGATTCATATCAATGTATGGCAAAAACCACTACAGTATTGTAAAGTAATTAGCCTCCAATTAAATAAATTAATTAATTTTTAAAAATCCATGACAAAGCTACCAAAGGAAATGTGAAAAGTGACAGTGAAAATGAGAAAAAAAATAACAAAACCTAGCTCTTTGGATTAGCGCTTCAGAATGAAGAATATTGGCACTGTGGTCTTCATCTGCTAGAATTAGCTTCATGGTCCATTAAAGGAAGCTCAAATTTAGCTTTGTATATTGCAGTCCTTCATATTCAGAGATGACGCAAGTTGCAAAAAATTTTGATTCATCTTCCTTAACATGAGAGTGTGTATAACAAGCTGAAATGATGAATTCTTGGTGTTGTCAGCTATTTTATTTTGTATCCTTGGTTTTACTGCTGTGTTGTGCATAATTATATGAGGATCATGTTCTGTGCTGTTCCAGAAGACTATTTCAAAACCTTTTTCTCATGAGGTTGGACATTTACTTGATGGTATCAAACAAAATAATGAGCACATGGAAGGGGGATTAGTTGAGACCATAAGAATTAGAATAAGAGTTTCCATTCTTAAGTTTTTAGTGAGAATTCTCTTTAAAAGAGAGGGGGAAAATTAAAAGAGAAATCTTAATATTTAAATACTAAGACATAGCTTTATGTTATATGTTACTATGTTATCAAGTCATATATATTGTGTAATTATTCTCATAACTAAATTTAAAAACATCAGCAGTATATTGACTCCCCTACATGCAAATCTTTAATAACTTCAAATTGGAAATCCAAAAATAGAGTATGGAGTACATGCTCTATTTACTTAGGTCTCTTGAATTCTTACATGATTGTCTTGCTTACACATACCACAAAATCATCTCTCCCTTTTTTAGTTTTCTTTCAGCGTACTTTAGGACTTTTTCTGTTGCAAGTAATAGAATATTCAATACAAACTAATTTAGCAAAAAAGGAAATTAGTGAGGTCGTGTAAATTAAAAAAAAAAAAAATCTAGAGATAAATATGTCTTCCAGCACTGCTTTCAGCAATTGCTCAAAGAATCTAGTTACTTTGTCTCAGACTCTCAAATGTTGACCTCTTAGTTTCTATAAACTGTTTAAATCCCATGGAGAAAACAGAGGATCCCTCTCATGATAGCCCTAGCCAGAGATCCACTGGGTCTCATGGTCTGTGATTGTTTCATAAACTTATTTCTAGGGAGAATGCAGTGATGGGTGGGTAGGCAAAGCCTACCCAAACTCAGGGCCAAACTGAAAAAAGAACTGAATTCCTCAGTTTCTGGTACTTGCACTAAAGTGAACAGATGCTAAGAAACAAATTAATAAATACCTGCCTCATCTTATTTATTACTAAATATATTTTTCCTTTGAAAAGATGATCTTTCCCCTCTTTGGAATGATATAAGGAACTTGACTAATTCTGCCCCGTCATTGGCCATCATCATGACCAGGAAGAAGGGTACATGGGGTGAAGAGATGGGGCCGTAACAACTTCTAGTATTTCTTGTATTTGCTCCAAAATACTTGAGCTGAAAATCCATGATGAGAAATGCTAGGTAAAGCATCTTACTTTAATCATGTTTACTTCTCTCTTCTTCCCTTCTTTGTATGTTTAATATTTTCATCATTATGAGAGAAAACTGTTGAGACATTGTGGTACTTCTGATGTTATCCTTGTTTTAAAGATAAAGTCATTATATACAAGAACATTGTACATGGAGACAGAGCCTCAAAAGTGAGTTTATTTCACATATGAAAGCTAACTTAAAAGAAGAGCTTTCTTCTGAACACATAGCACTTATTAACCGACAAATTGTCTACTTTACATCTTTAAATAGCTATCACTTTTTTCTCCCTATGTATATTAACACTTTGCATCTAGAAACTATAGGTAGATAAAAATTGTTCTTTCAAAGTAAAGGAAAATTTAATATTTAAAATTTGTTTGGAGTTTTATGAAGACTACATAATGTGACTGATACCCCTTGTTTTTGTGAAAATCCAGAATCTTAAAGCCAATGATCAGAAGCCTAGATTTTAATTCCACAGTGTTCAGGTTGCCATCAGAAAAAACAATAATAATAATAACAATAAGTGAGGTGAGGTTCTTTGAAAATATAAACTACCACTGCCTAGAGAATTAAGCTATGAACAAATACCTGAAAATGTGATACACCTTATTAGAGAGCAGTCTCTGGATTTTCCTTGTCTTATTAAATAAAATTAAGCATTTTGTATCATCTTTGGATATCATTAACCTAGATGAACCCAGGCTACACAGTTCAATGAAAGCCCTAAATAATCAAGGATTTTCTGAAAGAGTGTTTGCTTCTTTATAACTTGACTATTCAATTTTTGTTTAGTCTTAGTTTTTCCTTTGTAAAACTTGTACTGAGAATAATAACATAAATGTTAGGTTAATAAGGTTAAAACTGATTTACTGCCTTAATATTTTCTCCATTTATAGTGCTACACAATTTATTTTTGAAAAGAAAGATAACTTGTAAGGCAAAAATACATGTTTTATAATTTCTCATTAGATGTAGGATTATTAAAATATGTCAGTAATAAAGATTCTGCTTGAAAACTCTTCATCTTTCCATTCCCCAAAGCACCCTAAACCAAGTTTCGCACATAATAGAAATTCTGTATTCTTAATTAGTTACTAAAGTAAGAAAGAAAGAATGCATAAGTGAATGAGTGTTTTGGGAGATATATTTTCATACATAAATCCAGTGTAAAATATGAGAAAATCTGAAAATACAAATAATAAAATGTGTGTGCGTTTATAACCATAAAATATAACATAGTCAAATCATGAAATTCAGCAACCACTCTTTTTGAAAAAGATAACTTAAAATATGAGGAGAATAAAGTAACATAAAATAGCTAAATAGCTGATAAAATTAAAAGCAGTTAAGAAATATCAGAGATTTAAAGCATATTAGATGCATGTCTTCTGCCTTGTAAAGCATGCATTGGTCATAGTTATACATCATTCTCTGGTTTCAAGGGATCATTTGCCCACTGGCCACCTTCTATTCAGTTTCCAGTTTCATTTACAAGAATTGGTAGGAGTCTCATAATACTTATAATATGTTTTAGAAAGTAACAAAATTTGCTGAGAGACAGGCTTGAATTCTACGTTAATTTTCTGGAGTCTGGAAGCTGAAACCATGGTGTCAGAGGACTATCTTATACACGGTTAATAATACAATCAAACAATATAATCCACCACATTAGCAGGCTAAAGAGGAAAATGCATATAATTATATGTTATTTTATATGATACTGGAATGGTGACTAGAAGACATTAAATATTTGTCTAAATCTATAAAATTTTACAGTGCAAAAAGTGAACTTTAATAACATCATTTAGGAAGTTCAGAAATCCCAGGTTGAAATGCCGAATGTGACAAAATAATATGAATATATCGTAAGTGTAAGAAAGAACCTTACTGAAGTGGATGAGAGAATAAGGAAGAGGAGACTATAATAACCTATGTAATAATGATCTGAATTGGAGACAGCGGTATGAAATTAGGCTTCACTCCATATGGACACAGATGGTCTACATATTAAGTATATGTATTTCACCATGCATAAGAACATGTCAAGACATTTATTCGAGAGAAAAACCAATCTTTCCCATTCTATCAAAGGTCATATCATTATGCAAAACAAACAACAATAAAAACAGGAAAAAAAAAAAACCCAGTAGGTACCTACATTATCTTTAATGTAAACCCTCTTGAACAAGAACTCTTCTTACTGAGGGAAATTGCATTTCTAAGTGAGCTTTCACTTAGATGAACTTTCATATGAGGGAATGCTTTAAAACTCAGTACTATTTGTTCTATAAAGATTAAAAATGTGTTTAAACTTTTCCAAATGTATTATCACATTTTAGAGATATATTTTTTCTGCAATTTTGAGAATGGAATACTTGAATCTCAAAACACATGGAATTAATTATTGGAAATTATTGTACAAGCTAAAATTCATGCATGACATATTCATAACACATTAAAGAGTGAAGTTACTTTCAGACTTCTCCTGTGGAGAAAAATGGTGCTCTTCTGGAAACCACCACTAAACTTCACTGGAACAGACAAATGTGACCTGGTCAACAGTTTCTTATTTTTTAATAGATTGTTTCAAGTGGGGGCTACAGCAGATCAGAGTAAGATGGCTCATTAGCAGAGCTTTCTATAAATATCTGCAATAGTATAGTCCTCAGAACACCCCTTCCATGACGTCTAGATTGATTTCTCAAGATGCTTATGGAAGGTTAGAAATAGAAGAGGGTTCAGGATGGGGAGCACGTGTATATCTGTGGCAGATTCATTTTGATATTTGGCAAAACTAATACAATTATGTAAAGTTTAAAAATAAAATAAAATTAAAAAAAACACAAGGACATTTCAATGCAAATTGTTTGTAAAAGGAAAAAATGCATATCTTTCAAAGATGGGAGATTTTTCAATATTAAATAAATTGATATTAAAAAAAAAAGAAATAGAAGAGGACTGAGTGGAAATGGGTGTGGACAGCAAAGTTTTAAGAGGGAGAAATTGTTTAAAGACTTGGTATGCAACAGTTTCTGATAGTTTCTTAAAATGAGAGAGTGTACAAACCTTGTGTGTGATGGTAATGCTAGCAATGCCCTCACAATGACAGATACTTGTGCCTAATTTCCCAGCAGTATGAATGGATGCTTACTAGTCCATGGACACTACTCCACTTAACCTCTTAGGGATCAATCAACCATATTTACAAGGTAGCAAACTTTATAAACTCTATAATGGAGTAGCCGACATAAGGGCTTATAATGTGTGATCTTTGACTCCTCCTTAGTGAGACATTTTAATCCCTTGTCATGTGTATAAAACTTTGAATCTCTTTATCATGTGTGAAGTTAATTATCTACAGCTTAACACATTTCTTAAAAGTAGAAGTAGAGTTGTATATCAATAAGAGTGTATCTTTAAAGTTCCAAGTAGACATAGAAAATATTTATGTTCACTAAGTTCTAAAGTCATTTATGAGTATTCAAGGTCAGTTTCCTCCCAAAGTAGGAGGATTAAATCTGTACTTTAAAATCTATTAAAATATTGTTGAAATTTTAAATTAATCTGGAAGAGTAAGTAAATATACAGTTCACCTAGGCTAACTTAGTTACTGTGATTAGATAATGTATTTACCTTGAGAGTCCTAGAAATAGCAGAAATAAAAACATATGCAGTAGATTACAAATTTTGTTTTATTAATAATAGATAACCTGCCAGTTCTTCAGGAGAAATAACATTTTTCTTGCACTGTATTTGGAAAGAAAATGTTCATGTTGGTTATTTGAAAACATAGAGACTATTGTCTTTATCAGTAATTTTTTGTAGGAAGTAAAGATATGGTTATTTTGTGCCTTGACCCCTGAAAAAGCCAAGTCCATAGAAATAACTCACAGGTAGTGTTCTGCATGGGTGTAAACTAATTAAGTCTGGATATATTGCTTTCTGATATGTTCTCTATAAACGGAGAGATAGTTGGATAATACCTGGACTATCTTTGTGGCACTGGTTCTTACCTTAACTGAAGAGCAGTCAGGTAGGTCAAGTTTCCTCTCTGGTGAGCAAGTGGAGGGTTGCTTTTCTGGAATGCTGATTATTTTTAGTTAAGGAGTTGTTTGGAAAGGCTAGGAAGGTTAGAGTCCACTCTCAGGTAGAGAGATGTTTAAGTTCCCTCCTTGTGTTCAGTTACTTTAAAAAAAGAAAATTATTACATTATTTATTTTGAACAGACAATACATATTTTACAAGGCCTGGTTACCTATTGAAAAGTAAGGAATTGATGACAAAAAGAATTGGTGAGTTTTGCAAGGGTCATTTTCAGAGAAGTGGATAGTATGGTAAGGGTCATTTGACTAGTAGCTCATTAACTTTTAGATTTTTCCATGCTCCTGATTATTAGTAATAATGTAGAATGGTGAGTAACACCTTTAGCCTCAATTATCTTCACTTATGTGTCTTTCCATTCCTGTTTCATTTTTAAGAACTGATTTCTGTCTGAAATAAGTTTGGGAAAGAGGATTTCCCAGTTCAAGTATCTTTTGATATGAGGAGATTTTCATGGAATTATAATGATAAAGAGTAGGGAGTGGATTTACTTGTGGCTTTTCTTGTTTCACATTTATTCCCGCCCAGCCTCTCTCATTTCTTTTTTATAAGTCTTATGTCTCTCTGTTAAAATAATTATTTTCTTTCTCTGTGTGAGATTCTGTGATTAGATGAAAGGTCATGGTTATAATATGAATCCTGGATAATAAATACAGTACAAAATGTATTGAAATACATAGAACAAAATGACTTTCCAATTAAAAAAACACTTTGCCAGGCCTATACCAAACAAACAACCATATAGACTCTGATTTCTCCTCACTTATAATTAGCTGCCACTGAAAGTTAATTACTTTTAGGATCAAAGGAAACAAAACTAGAAATAAAATGGAAGGATTCATTTTAGATTTAAAGTTTAAATAATGTTTGCTTTAGGAGCAGACCATATGCTGAATCTATCCCAGAGGGAGAATGAACTTAAGATTCTTGAATATATATAGACCAACTTTAAAGTTCACTGAAGGTGGGCAAAGAAATAAGGCAGATTTTATTTCCTTTGGGAGTATCAGGAGATTTTATAAGGGAGTAGATAAACCTGTTTACATAACCTCGTTTTATTTTATTAGCAGAACTGAGAAATACTGTACCTTTTGGAAGATTGACTCCTGAAATGCTTTCTTCTAGGAAGACCACTGAAAACTCTAATTTGATTTCTAGTTTATCTGAATGATATGTCATCCTTTTTATAAAAAAGGCTAATTTATTGTGAGGGTGTGAGTAGTTGTAATCTTGTACTTACCTACTTACTAATAGTATTCTTTGAGTCCTGGTAAATGTTTTTATTGTTTCACTCTCCTAAACTTAATGTGTTTTTCCCCCCTGGAAATGACTTTTTAATTAAATATGAAAGCAAAAATGGGAATTATGTAATCATATATTTTCAATATGTTTGAAAATAGGTTATAATCTTTTGCAAAATGCATTTTGGAATAGACTGATCAGATTCTGTGGTGTTTATGGAAAAGTTAAGAGATTATATACAGAAAGTACTTTAGGACCTTGGATAGAGACCTATAGATGAATTAGGGAGAGTATGGCTCAGCTCTCTACTGCTAGGTTAAGGTATTCATCCAAAGGTGGCCACAACAATGCTGTGAATATTGCCAGTCTTCAAATACTTACTCACAATCTCTACAAACATCTAAACTTTCAGGAAATCACCTGTCTTATCCTCAGTCCTTCAGTTATGCTTCCTCTTCCTGACTTGCATTACCATTGATTCAGTGTTCAAGCATCTGCCTGGAATGCGGGAGACCCAGGTTTGATCCCTGGGTCAGGAAGATCCCCTGGAGAAGGAAATAGCAACCCACTCCAGTACTCTTGCCTGGAGAATCCCATGGAGAGAGGAGCCTGGTAGGCTACAGTCCATGGGGTCGCAAAGAGTTGGACACGACTGAATGACTTCACTTTCCTTTCACTTTCAGTGCTCACCAATTGCATGGCACTGAGCTTATGATTTCACACTTATCTAAAAAATGTCTAATGATGATTACACAAGGTAGACATAGTTATTATATCTGTTTAGCCAAATAGGAAAGTTGCCAGAGAGAGAAGTTGCTGGGCCCACATGGCTACTATGAGACTAAATCCAAAATTAAGCCCAGGTTAGTTAGAATCCAAAGCTTGTGCTCATAAACACTATGTTAATATTCCAATTCTATAATTTTCTATTTCAGTAACACACAATATAAAACTTACCATCTTAACTATTTTTCTTTTTTTTAACTATTTTTCTGTGTGTAGTACAGATTGTGATACAACAGGCTTCTAGAACATTTTTTCATCTTGTAAAACTGAAACTATATCCGTGAAACAGCAATACCTCCTTTTTTCCTCCCTAGCTCTTGGTAAACACATTCTACTTTCTTTTGCTTTGAATTTGACTACTATAGATACCTCATTTAAGTACAATCATGCAGTATTTGTCTTTTTATCACTAACTTATTTTACTTAGCATAGTATCCTCAAGATTCATCCATATTGTAGTGTATAACAAGAATTCATCCTCTAAGTTTAAATGATTTTTCTCTATATATAGCACATTTTCTTTATCCATTCATCTGTTGATAAATACTAAGGTTACTCAATCTCTTGATTATTATAAATAATGCTGCAAAGAACATGGGCAGACAAGTAGCTCTTTTGGGATTCTGTTTTTATTTTGTTAACTTTTTATTTTGTTTTGGGGTATAGCCACTTAACAATATTGTGATAGTTTCAGGTGAACAGCAAAGGGACTCAGTCATGCATATGCATGTATCCACTCTCCCCCAAACTCCCCTCCCATCCAGGCTGCCACGTAACATTGAGCAGAGTTCCATATGCTATACAGTAGGTCCTTGTTGGTTATCTGTTTTAAATACAGCAATATGTACATGTCCATTCCAAGCTAACTATGTCTTCCCTCCTTCTTTCCCCCAAACAACCATAAATTCATCTTTAAGCCTGTTTACAATAGCCAAGACATGGCAGCAGCCTAAATGTCCTTGACAGAGAAAGAAAGATGTGGTACATATATACAATAGAATATTACTCAGCCATGAAAAAGAATGAAATAATGCCATCTGCAGCAGCATGGATGGACCTGGAGATTGTCATACTGAGTGAAGTAAATCAGACAGAGAAGGAGATTCTGTTCTTATTTTTTGGATGTATATCAAGAAGTGAGATTGTTGGCTGTGCTCAGTCACTCAGTCATGTCCACCTCTCTGTGACACCGTGGACTGTGGCCCTCCAGGCTCCTCTGCCCATGGGATTTCCCAGACAAGAATACTGAAGTGGGTTGCCATTCCCTTCTCCAGAGGATCTTCCCAACCCAAGAACTGAACCTAGGTCTGCTGCATTGCAGGCAGATTCTTTACCATTTGAGCTACCAGGGAAGCCAGCAATTGTTGGAAGATACAATAATTCTGCTTTTAATTTTTTGAGAAATCTTTGTATTTTCTCTACTTTATGTTCTTAATGACACAAATGACATTTTTCATAATGTGTATCTATTAACACGCTTTTATTAATACAGTTATTTTTGTGCATTTATCTTAAATTCAGCATCAAAGTTAAAATGATTTACTCAATACCATTACAATAATTTCAGATTCTGTGCTTGTCTATTTATATTCCTTTACCAAAGACCTTATATTTTGTATGTTTTCATATTTCTATCTGGTTTCCTTTCATTTCAACGTGAAGAACTCCCTTTAGCATTTCTTGTAAGGCAAGTCTGGTGGCAGTGAACTCACTCAGCTTTCATTTATCTGAGGAACATTTAATTTTGCCTTAATTTTTGAAAGGTAGTTTTCCAGATAGAATATTCTTGGTCAGCTTTTTTTTTTTTCTTTTATCTTAACACTTTGAATATATTATCCCACTTGATTCTGTACTCTAAGGTTTCTGCTGAGAAATCTACTAATAACCTTATGAGAACTCCTTTTTGTGATAAGTTTCTTTTCTCTAGTTGGTTGCCTTCAAGATTATTTTTCTTTGTTTTTGATTTTTGATAGTTTGATTTTCATGTGCCTCAATATAGGCTTCTCTTGGTTTATCCTAGTTGGAATCTCTTGAGATTTTTGAATTAAGATGTCCATTTCATTGCTTATATTTGGAAATTTTTTGAAAATTATTTCTTCAAATATATTCTCTCTTTTCCAATAATGTGTGTATTGGTCCTCTTGATGGTTTCCCATGAGCTTCTTAGATCTTATTCACTTCTCTTCATTTTTAAAATTTTTCTGTTCTAAATTGATCATTTCAAATGATCTCTTTTTAAAATTGTTTGGCTCTTTTTTCTGTTTGATCAGGTCTTCTGTTGAACCTCTCTAAGAAAATTTTAAATTCAGTTATATTATTCAGCTCCAAGTTTTCTCTTTTGTTCTTTTTTATTTTCTATCTCTTTGTTGATATTCTCATTTTGTTCATGCATTGTGTTCCTGATTTCACTTAGCTATCTATTTGTATTCTTTAAGATCATTGAGTTTTGAAACAGTTATTTTTATTTCTTTGTCAGGTAGTTCATACATTTCTATTTCTTTAGAGTTGGTTTCTGGAGATTTATTTTGTTCTTTTCACTGGGTCATGCTTTGCTGCTTCTTCATATGCATTGTGACTTTAACCCCTCCCTCCACAAGACTTGGTTATTTAGAAAAACAGCCACTTGTCCCAGTCTTTACAGACTAGCTTCATACAGGGCAAGACCTTCACCAATTAGCCTGGATAGAGATTCTCAGAGCCTCTCAAATTTTTCTGGGGATATGTCTTCTCTTTGTTTGTGGGTATAATTTCCCAGTTGGAGAGATTTGCGAGTTTCTTTTTGGGGAACTCAACAATTTTCCCTCAGGTTCTCTGGTCCTGCATTAAGACAGCTGGCTGTATTTTGTACTGAGTGCCCAGGTATCCAAAGTATTCTTGTTCTATCTGTGTCCTCCTTGTGAAGTGAGACAAAAACAGTCCCTTGAACAACCACCCCTGCCCCCCAGAAAAAGTAGAATGTTGGACACATGTTACACTTTCCTCTTTTCCTTCCAAGGATAAAACTTCTAAGTTGAATATTTTCTCCCAGTCATGCTGAATTGTACCACTGTGAGAGAGGATCCTAGTAGGTAGAATGAAATAGTTTTTCTTAGCTGTTTTAACACAGCTTTGTGCTCATACTGAGCCTTGTTTACTGACTTGTGGAGTTTTCATTAAGGTATTTTGGCTTGTGTATTTCTATTAAGTTAGTGTTTCTATGAAGGGAATCAGGGATACATCTTCCTTATCTGTCATCTTGCTACATGATGCTCCTGTCCCATAACATTTTTTGATATCACAGGAGGATTGCCTTGTTTTAAGACACAAATTTGTCTGAACTAAAAGTTGTCAGTTCCTTTGGGCTAATAGATACAGTAAGCATGCTACTGAGCATCTGCCATCAACATAAGTGGTTAAAGGCAGAGAAGAAAAGCTTAGGGTTTTTCACTGACCAAGCAAAGACTTAGTCATTAACAGATCTTGATGTAGTAAGCTATCAATGTTCTTAAATCATTCCATTCTAGCAAGAAAATCCCAAGATAATTTAATTAGGAATTCATTATTGACAAATATTTAGGTCTGTGGAAAAGCATAATGCTTTTAAAATCTTCCAAGTTAATGCTAAGTGGCTTATAGGAGAGATTCACAAATCATTTTTATTAAATATTTATTAATAGTATATTTATTTTATATATAGTGTATTTATATTATATTATATGATAATGTATAATAATATATAATATATATGTGTGTATATATATAGTGTATTTATATTAAATAAGTATATAGTGTATTTTGTTAATGCTTTTCCCTCAGTTATTCATTAATAGGAGGATGCTTAAGTGTCAGACTTATTTTTTTGGGCTCCAAAATCACTGCAGATGGTGACTGCAGCCATGAAATTAAATGACACTTACTCCTTGGAAGGAAAGTTATGACCAACCTAGATAGCATATTGAAAAGCAGAGACATTACTTTGCCAACAAAGGTCCATCTAGTCAAGGCTATGGTTTTTCCAGTGGTCATATATGGATGTGAGAGTTGGACTGTGAAGAAGGCTGAGCGCCGAAGAATTGATGCTTTTGAACTGCGGTGTTGGAGAAGACTCTTGAGAGTCCCTTGGACTGCGAGGAGGTCCAACCAGTACATTCTGAAGGAGATCAGCCCTGGGATTTCTTTGGAAGGAATGATGCTAAAGCTGAAACTCCAGTACTTTGGCCACCTCATGCGAAGAGTTGAGTCATTGGAAAAGACTCTGATGCTGGGAGGGATTGGGGGCAGGAGGAGAAGGGGACGACAGAGGATGAGATGGCTGGATGGCATCACCGACTCAATGGACGTGAGTCTGAGTGAACTCTGGGAGTTGGTGATGGACGGGGAGGCCTGGCGTGCTGCGATTCATGGGGTCGCAAAGAGTTGGGCATGACTGAGCAACTGAACTGAACTGAACTGATGCATGTATTAGAAAAATACCAGATGAGGTAGATTTATATGCCGCAGCAATGACAGTTGCCGTGAGGGGTCTGGTCACCAACTCTGCTAAAATGAAGGAGGTGAACCAAGAAATACAGTAATAATAATAGGAATGTTAGGACAATGAGAAGGATCATAATAGTAGTTGACATTTAAATTCTAGACTCAACATTATATTCCAGTTTGTCTTCCCTTTGTGTCTCTTCAATTCCTTGGGTATGCCTTCATTCAAATCATATTTAGATCCCAGTTTAAAAAGAATAATCTTTGATTGTAGTATAATCCAGGGTCATACTGGATTTGTGGAATTATTTTCAATAGATTTAGCACCTTCAATTGAGACTAGATTAGTGGCCCCCTGGATACCTAGTTACCTTTTATATTATGCTTGTGGTCTTTATTGTGTTTTAATCAGGAGCTTTCATGGGAATATTCTGAACCAAGGTTAGAATTTTATGTGAAATAATGAGAAAGGGCATGGGAGGAATAGAATCTGATGAAAATAAAGCATTGAAAAACAGTTAAAATTCAATATAATAACATTAAAATTAAAGCACCTGGATATTCATTCTCCTAAAAGTCCACTGACTTTTTCACATCCAGTCATGTGAGCCAAATGTTAGGCTAATGATAGTCTTCCTAATCTGTCACCAGACTATTAAAGACCATATGGGGCAATGACCTTTGTAATTATGCTAATAGCAAATCCTTCCTTGTACAGTCTACCTCATTTTATTGCACTTCACAGATATTGTGTTTTTTCCCTAATTGAAGTTTTGTGGCAACCCTGCATTGAGCAAGTCTACTGGTAGCATTTTTCCAACATCATTTCCTCACTTTATGTCTCTGTGTCACATTTTGGTAACTCTCACAGTATTTCCTACTTTTTCTTTATTATTATATTTGTTATGGTGGTCTGTGATCAGTGATCTTTGATGTTACTCTTGCAAAAAGATTATCACTTGTAGGCTCAGATGATAGCACTTTTTAGCAATAAAGTAGTTTTCAATGAAGATATATACTTTTTTTTTATACAGAATGCTATTATTGCACACATAATAGACTAGAGTGTGGTGTAAATATAATTTTTATATGGACGAGAAAACAAAAAAAATAATGTGATCCATTTTATTACAATTTTTTATTTATTGTGGTGGTCCAAAACTGAATCTACAATGCTTCCAAGGCATCCCTGTGTCAGAAAGTATCTGAGGGCTGTGAAAAAGTGCCTCCTTCCCTAGTTTGGCTCTATGTAAACACTTCATTTCAGATTAAATACATGCACATGGACAGTTAGATTTTGTTTCACCCAGCCTACCCCCAGAATTATCATTGCATGATTTTCCTTTACACCTGTGCATCCAGGTAGCACTTTCAGACAGGAAGAGGTCACTCTTACTACCATCCATCCAGGGTTTAATGCTTAACCGAAAGGATAGGGATATTGACATTTCTGATGCAGGACCTTAGTGAATTGAGTAAAAAATAAACAAATGTTAAAAGACTGTGTGCCTGGAATTGTACACCCAACTTTGCCACACACTAGCTATGTGTCCTTGTGTAAATTATCTAAGATTTCTGTAATTTTATATATCTAAAGTGTAGACTTGGTTTAATGGCATAATACCAAATTTCACAGTAGTGAAATAGACAAAACAAAGAATGTAGATCATTCTAAATCCCTCCACCCAGAGATAGGACCTGTGAATAATATATGTATTTCTTTTCACGTTTAGCATGTAAGTCCGTACACAGGCACACAAATAAACACAATAGAATGATGTATCTACACTTTTATGACCAACATTTTCTTTTGACATCACATTGTGAATATCTTTCTTTGATTCCATGTACATAATCACCATCACTATTTAATGTATTCAGTAATCCTTCTTAAATATATTTTCATAATTTATTTAGACAGTCCCCATTTATTGAACATTTAGCATGTGTGCTGCATTTTGCTGTTACATACACAGCTTTAGTGAATGCTTTCAGGCAAACTTTGAAAATTTATCTTCATATAATAAGTTCCTAGAATTCAAAATGCTGTACCAAAATATAGTCACATTTTTTTTAGAAATTTACCACAGATTACAATCAAAAAGAAAACCATGAAAAAAGATGTGAACCATCATTTCACAAAAGAGGAAATGCTGTAATCAAATAAATATATTAAAAAATTAATTGTTGAAGAAACGCAAAGACCACGATGATACACAACTTTGTGCCTATTCAACTGGCAACCACTTAAAAGTCAGGTAATATCACATGATGAGTAAATTCCACTCGATCTTTTAGATTTTGCTATTGGGAGTTTAAACTGATATAACCACTTTGGAAAACAGTTCAACTTTATATTCTAAAATTGAATATTTGCATACCTGATGACTCAGCAACTCCACTCCCAAGTAATAAGGGAATTCTTGCTCATGTAAAGCAGGATAATATACACTAATATTCACCATGATAAAAATTTGGAAACATCTCAAGTACATCATCTGGAGAGCTGAAGAATAAACTACATCATATTCTTCCAATGCAACCATATACAGCAGTCAATATGAGTGACATGCAAAAATATAGCTGATTATTGGCAATATAATAGTATATGGAAAAAGTAAAGTTTTACTACTAAAGAACAAAATAACTAAAATTAGTTCTCTCTTTACTTACATATTTATATGTACATATATGAGCAATAATATTTAAAAAGAAGGCAATAGAATGATTCATATGGGATTTAGATTCAAGGAAGAAGGACAATGTAGACACACAAAGAGAGGCATACACAACAGGACAGTGTATGCCAAAAGAACCCCACCAGCAAGAATGTAAGAACACCTGTTTCACTAGACTGTAGAAATCCCCAAGAAGTTATACTGTTTCCCTAATGTTTCCCAAGTTGATGATTTAAAAAGGTATTCACTGGTATTTTTATTTGCCTTTATCACTCACTAGTTACTTTGAACATTGTTTCAAATGTTAATTTAAATGAGGGAGTGAGGCTACTGATAATTAGAACAGCATTAATATGGGGCAAGATCTGGGTTTGTGCTTTGTGCTCATTATTGTCTCAAGAATTTCAGGAGGTGAAATCATTCTTCTTTTCACAAATAATGAAATTCAGAGTGTAAAATGGCCCAGGGTCTAATGGCTAATGTGGCTACCCCAGGATACTGTCTGACTCTAAAATGTGAACACATGAAGACTAGGCCATGCTGCCTCACCATTTCTACAGTTTTATTTCACTAATATGACATGAGAGTGATGGAAATTGTTGGCTGTGAAATTCCTATCAAGGGGTTATTAGGTCATGAAAGACCTGGAGGATAATAACAGTGGCTCATAGATAAAATAGATGGAATTAAGATAGTTAGGAGGATGAGGAGTGGCAGAGAACTGTTAAAATTAGTACAATTATTTTCCATGGGCCAGTTATATATTTTGAAGAATTTAATAGCGTTGAATCATAGGGAAATATGAAGGTCTCTGAAAACAAGCCCACAATAAGGAGATAGTGACTTCCATGACAGATGAGAACATTTGAAAAATGATTTGCAGATACAGGAAAAAAAAAAAGTCCTCTGGAAATAGCTGCCTGGTAGAATAGTTCAAAAGACACATTGACCTGCTGAGCCATAGTCTTATGGTAATATTTCTCCAAGTTGGGTTTGGTACCCAATAATGACCCATGAATTTGAAGAGTTAGTGGTGCTTACAAGTCAATGTGTGAGAGTAAGAGCCATATACCACCAGAAAGGGCATGGGAGTCCTGGGAGCGAGTGGGAGAAATCATGCTCTCACATGCCTCTCAGGGCCTCGTGCGTCCATCTTCATTCAAGAAGAGCTTTATACACAGTCCCTTTCTAGACCTCAAATGCTATGATCTGTATATTTGCATCTGAATGGCAGAAAATAAAACTTTTTCCTGTTAACACAGGCAGTATCCTCTAGCTGTCAGAAAACAATCAATTGTAGTGGACACAACTTCAAATAGAAAACAAGGATTAATTAAGTATCTATAGCATTGGTCTGAAGCTCTGCATACATTTTACAAATGAATATCTTCTTTCATTGGTGTGAGAGGACCCTATGCCTGCAGGGTAACAGGAGTGACCATTAAATTTAACTGAAATGACATGGAAATCCCTTGTCACAAGGATTCTCTCATGCCAATCAGTACGCCCTCCTGTACTCCTGGCCAACTTGCAGTTTAAAGCAAGTTAGAAAGGCTCTTAGGTATTATGCAGGTAGAAATGGTAATCTGCGGAGTTGGTCTTTTATAAGCAAATTCAAGGAAATGATTCTGAAGGTGAAAATTCAGTAAATGAGGAAAAATAACAAAAACTAAAGTGTTTACCTTACTGTAGATTGCCAAGTAGTAGCTTTGTGGTCAAGTCAGGCCTGTAATTTTTTAATTTAATGGGGATTCTCTATTCTTTGCCTTTGAGAAGTATGTGTCGGGGGGCAGAGGGAGAAGGGGAATGGCGCAGAGAGAGGCCATTTGGAGTAGGGGTGGTAAATAATGTGTGAGCCACCTTTGGACTTGAGTCTGAGGGGACATATGGGTGAAAAGGAAATGACCCCAGGAGTCACATTCACCCTAATAGCACTGAAGTAATTGGCTGCTC
Source organism: Bos indicus x Bos taurus (assembly GCF_003369695.1). Lineage (NCBI taxonomy): Eukaryota > Metazoa > Chordata > Mammalia > Artiodactyla > Bovidae > Bos > Bos indicus x Bos taurus. The sequence goes on along the minus strand of NC_040076.1, from coordinate 61,900,673 downwards.
ATTTAAGCAGGGTCTAAAGAGAGAGAGTTTGGCTGGTTTCGGGGGGATCTGGGTCCTGGAACTTTATGGGGTACTTATTATTTTTTCAGTAACTGGGAGTAAGTCACAGGAGAGAAAAGAAGAAATTCCATTTCAATCACAGTGGAGGAGAGCCTTTGTTTTTCTGCTCTGTGTCTATTGAATAAAACTCAGACCCTGTCAGGCTTCATATCACAGACTTGGCAAGATCACTCCATGTCTAGATGGACAGAGGGAGGCATTCCTTCTTTTTCTGACCCTTTCTAGTTCAAGTTCCTGTTCCTCCATCTGCCTTATTTCTCTCTGACTTTTTCTGCCAGAAAGAGAAACTTAAAAACTAAGGATACAAAGGATTATTGATTGGATCCTAGGAGAGATTTTTGTGTTAAAATCTAATGGTGGCAGACCAAGATAATGGAAAACCTGATTTCCTGGAGGGAAAGCTTTAAGAACTCTGGTGCTGAGCCTCAGACAAACCCTATAACTTCTGGATCCATAGAGAAAAAGAAAAAACAAAAAAACTCATCAAGAGTAGAGAGAGGACTGAATGATTCATCAACAAAGTGCTGAATGAACCAATATATTCTGTTCCATTCTTAGGCAAATTATAGCTATAATAGAGATGATTGCAAGTTCCTAGATAGCCGTGGAAAGTGGTAGCATCATGCCAATGTTACTCTGTGTCTTTTCTATTAGATATTGAGTATCCACAGGATACATAAGGAAAGGGGAACTGCAAGGGTGCTCAACAGCAACAAGAAAATTAAAAACTTACGGACATGTGAAATCCCATACAAAGTTGTGCTTTAACAAAGGCGGGAATAAATGTTGAGGAGCTCAAAATTGGAATAGCTGGAGAGTCAGGCATTCCATAGGACAAGATTTCCTCATTGACTTGAACTTAAAGCTGAGTTCTGCATAGAAAGAAGGACATGTTGTAGCAAAAAGGAGAAAAAAAACACAAGGGATAAAAATGAGCAAGTGTGAGAACAGAGAGATAGGAACAGGTAAATCTTGTTTAAAAAAAATAATGGTAATTTTGGGTGGTCTAGAGAAATCATGTTGAATTGTACTAGCAGATGTGATTGGTAAACAGTAAGCACGATGCTGAAGAGGTTTAAAAAGCAGAGGTAGAAACTTCTGGAGTTAATATGCAGTAGAATATATCTGTCTTTATATATCTATTGGTTGTCTTGATAAACATCCAACTGGAGAACTTTGTTATAGAAGTTACATACTGGATAAGAAAGTAAGATTGTTACTGTAATCTAAGTTGGGTCATCATCAGGGAAAAAAGTGAAAACTCAAAAATGTCTGCAGAGAGTGCTAATTTGAAGTGCTGCTTATACAGGATTGTGTTGGCTCCTGCCTCCCAAAGCAGTTGTGATTTGGAGATTCATAGTAATTTTGCTCTTTTTGTAGGGTATTTTTGGAAACCTCTACTTTATGGTCATACTTAGATCGATTTTACTAAAAAGGAAGACCCCAAACTCTTTAACCACAGTATGTAGTATAATAGGCAGTGACATCACTCAAAATTATTTTCACGAACCTATCTCCAATCTAGGCTTCCCTGGCGGCTCAGAGAGTAAAGAATCTGCCTGAAATTTGAGAGACCGGGTTTGATCCCTGGGTCAGGAAGATGTCCTGGAGAAGGGAATGGCAACCGACTCCAGTATTCGTGTTTGGAGAATTCCATAGCCAGAGGAGCCTGGCTGGCTACAATCCAGGCATCTCAAATAAGAGTATAGCCCAGAGCTTTAATGCTTTAGCTTTCTAAGATTTCTTTTAAAATATTTATCATAAAAGTTATTGTAATGCCTTTCCTATTTTTATTCTTCCTTTTTCACTGCATTTCCAACAGTAAATAATTCAAGATTGGTCTCAGTAAAATAAATAATAAAAAATGAAATTTATTATGACAACATTTTTATTTTACTAGCTTTTAGGTATGTTTCATGAATATCAAAATTAAATCATATCCCAAATTTGGTCTATGAAAACTTTACTTAGTAATATCAGTTGCAATTTACCTGTCTGCTGGCCTGCAAATATAATGTGAAATGTGAAATCCAATCTTAGGGTAAGGATCTTCCCATCTCACCACAGAGGATTTGCTTGTTTTTTTAAATCATTATTAGTGTCTGTGCTTTGAAAAATAATTTTTCAAAGGTTGAGTTTATCTGAGTATCCACAAAGAATCAAATTTTGAACAGTACTTTTTTTTTTTTTTACTTTTTCAATGAGTTCTAGTCTTAAAAATTGTTCTTTTGAGCTAAAGTCACTGGGGTGCTTCTATAAGGAAAATATTATCCATTTAAGCCAACATGGACCAGGGTGTACTCTGCTGTTCCTGAAATAAAAATAGTTTTCTTTGTGTTGGGCTTCGTATTACGTATTTTAACTTTTGACTTATTATCTCAGTCATGTCGGAATGAAAAATGAATCTCTCTAGGGACTTCCATTATGTCAGATTGAAAAATCATCTTTCTTGACTGCTTGGGGCAACTGTGTGTTCAAAGCCCTCTTGCCTCATTTCTCACAGTGCTCTGTATGGCTACACCATCATCCCGTTTTCAGGCCCATTTCCATTGCTGATGACAAATCTCACATTCAGGGGTCAGACCAGTTGCATGTGTATGCACTAATCCCCAAGCAATTGGCAATGATTTATTCATAAGTTTGATTTATTTAATATATTCCCATTACCTAAAGCTATCTATTCCCTAAAATGTGATATATGTTGGTATACTTATGGAGCTGTAAAGTAGAATTATTTTTTTGCCACATACACATACACAGCGGGCTGGGGCAAAGGTCATATCGGGAAAGAAAGGTTTTTCTTTAAAAACTATATTGGTAATTCCTTGAAGGAAACTGCATGAGCCTTCTAGTCTGTGCACTACTTAATCTTAGTGTTAGGAGAGTATTGGCTTGTTCTTTGGAGGACCATAGTGCTCTTCTTAGGAAACTTGGGAGAAGTTCAGTGTCTGGGATCTAGCTTAGACCCTCTTGAAACCATGGGAGAAATGATTTTGTGATGTCTCTTGTACCAATGATCTTACTTCCTCAGTGTCCCCATCGCCTTGTCATCATTCTTGTTCTCTTCATTCCTTTGACTACTCACAATGAAAGTCAGGAAGATGTGTGAGTTTTCTTATCTGCTTGTCTCATTCCTCCCATTCAGAACGTCCAAGGCACCAAAAATAGAGAGTGTGCTTTAGGGGGCCTGGCCTACAGTTGCCACTCTTGAGATCCTTTTCCATCCCCCAAGGCCTTCCTCACCTCTCCTCTGACACCCCCTTGATCACTCAAGCCAGAATGGTGATCCTCTCCCATGGCCTTCCCATGGTACTTCCTTTGAATTGTTCGCATGGTCCTGGCACCATTCTACTTTGTGTGTGTATGTGCACTGGTTGCTCAGTTGTGTCTGATTCTTCGTGGACCCATGGACTGTAGCCCATCAGACTCCTCTACCCTCCAGGCTCCTTTTTCCATGGTATTCTCAGGCAAGAATACTGGAGTGGTTTGCTATTTCCTACTCCAGGGGTTCTTTCTGATCCAAAGATCAAACCCGCGTCTCTTGAATCTCCTACATTAGCAGGTGGATTCTTTACCACTTTGTAGTATAGCTATTTGTCCACAGATCCCCACAGGTTTTCCTAGATCATCAAATCTTGAGAGCTTGTGCAATGACATACCCTGAATGGCACCTGTATTAGAGCTTTGTACCTACTGCTGTTTGTTTTCACAAAAACTGTGCACTGATTGAATACATCGGGAGAGTTCAGGAAAGCAGTGATAAATTAATGAGACTGTTAAACAGGAAAATTTCAGTACTATGTCTGTGTAATGGAATGCTCATCAAAGTGTAATGATTCATTTTTGAATTTGAAATAAAAGTGGTGTATATATTTAAAGGGCATTTTAGCTGGTAAAAAGTCAGTGAGGCATTAAACATTATAGTGACCCTTATTACTGAAAATTGGCATTTCTGTTTAAATGGCACTCTATAAAACTAGATTTTTCAATAATATTAGGTGAACACAATATTCGATAAGTTGAATTTGAGATTCTTTAGAAAGGAGGATTAATAGTAGAACAAAGTAGAAAATTCCAAACTAAAAGTGTTAACTATTGATTTAAAATTAAGTTTCAATGACAAATAAGAAACTGAGGGCTGTAAGCAAGGAAGTTATAAGTATTCATTTTTCTCCTGAGTTACTCATGTAGATTTCGTTTCATTTTGGTTAATTCTTAGAGTTTATCTAATCAAAATATATTCTTTTATATATGAAAATAATATTTGAGGCATATAGATGCTAAATGCCTAATATGCCAAAGCATGAGAGACAGGAAAATAGGAAGACGCATGGGATCGAGAGTCCTGTGACGTGAAAAAAACAGAAAGCACAAACCTCGACCATTTTTTCACTTGCATGTGTATAAATACATTTATATTTTTTTCTATACAGCTATGATATAGGTGAGAACAAATAAGTAATTGGCAAAACAAAATAAAATCCCATTTCCAAGTACCTTTTTATTAAGGCACACATTTGTCTTTTGTTTCGTTTTTTTTTAATTTTATTTTATTTTACAACTTTACATAATTGTATTAGTTTTGCCAAATATCAAAATGAATCCAGCACAGGTATACATTTGTAACATGTTTTTAATATAACAATCTATTGAGGTTCTATTTGCATCAGGGTCAGCTGGCCACGTGCAGTAAATCCACCTGTAGAAGACAGGAGAGAGAATGAGGGAACATGGGTAGAAAAATGAAAATCATCTGGGGCTGTCATGGTTAGTTGCTTTGCTTGGACCCCGAGTTGTTTGTTCCTGAAGCTCATGTTAGTAATAAGGAAAATGATATTTTAAAACAGCATCCTTATATTTTTCATTCATTTTTTTTTTTAATTTGAAAAACGTTTTTGAGTGTTACTGAGCAAAGGCAAAATCACTTCTTTCATTAAGCTTGAATTCATGGTGGAAAAGGCACAGGAAACAAAACGTAGTAAACAAATCATTTTATATGTGAGGAGGGATGAGTACAACCACAGGATTGAAGTGTGCTGTTTGAGAGAAAGGGGTCAGCGAAGGCCTTTGTGGTGAGAAAGAAGCCATGTAACATGTTGTTCTGTGTCATTCATGATGAGATTATTTCTCTTTAGAAGGAAAGCCTCAAATGAAGTAAAAGTTGGAAATTGAAAACTATTAGAGAGTTGACCACGTGACATTACCAAGTACAGAAGATGAGGTTATGGTTTTCATGAATTCACTCCCACCCCCAGTCTTGCCTTAGGACACCAGGCCTGTGGTGACAGATCTTGGAATGAGAGCATAGTGATATGTCAGTAACCTGTCCGGCCACTTCCTGACCAATACTATCTCCTTCAAGACATGAAGAATTGTATCCATCAAAAGAAAGCAGATTCCAGGAACTTCCCTGATGGTCCAGAGACTAAGAATCTGCACTCTCAATACAGGGGAGCCAAATAAATTAATTAATATTTTAAAAAAAGAAAATATATTTCAGAATGGTACATTATCCAGAGCTTAAACTTCTTAAAATATTAATTTAGTAACACACTGAGAATAAAAAAAAAAAAAAGGAACCCATGTAATCAGTGGCTGAAGCCCTTAATGGGGTGAAAAAAACACCCAAAACTTGTCCTTGCATCTCTTCCTCTTCTCTTCTACTGTGTGATATTTCATCAACCATGGCACAGAACACATTCATTATATATATATGTGTGTGTGTGTGTGTGTGTATTTCACTTAATAAAACCCAGGGACAGGCTTTTATGCATATTCATGGGCACTTGATTAATAATTGATGAGAAGGCCTGGGGCAGGTGGTTGAGAATGAAAAACATTTAGCAGGGAGCAGAGTGGAGGAAGAAGATCTCACACCAGCCCCCGTCCCACAGGGAAGGGAAGCAGAGAGAAGGAGGAAGAGGAGGCGGGGGCAAACACTGCTCCGAATGTCATCAGTGCCATGTAATTTCCTTGATTTACATATTTAATTGCTTCCTGCCTTTAGCAGTGGGGCTCTAGGATTCTGACACACTTTCTGAGAAATTTGAGTGCTGGAGTGGCTCTGTGGTGTGGGAGGGGAAAGCTGAGCCTAAGCCTTACTATTTGTCCTCTGGACCTGGACAAGGGTCATTACTGTGAGTTCTTGCACCATCAATGGGTTCTGTCAACAGGTTTACTCCCAAGACATGCTTCTCATGGAAAAGACATTATTGTGATAATAAAAGCTAGACTGGCATCTCGGAGACTATGAATTTCATAATTAATTAAAAGATATTTACCCTAATGTCATATTAAATCACAGTTCCTTGCATTTATACAGGTGTTTATGATTTACAGAATGCTTCTGCTTAATCTTTATAGCATATCTCTGATGTAGGCATTATGATTTCCTTTTTTCATATGAAAGAACTTAGATATAAAGAGGTTAAGTGATTTGTCCAAATCTTCTGTAAGGTACAAGCCAAGTTTGGAACACAGTCTCTCTGGATTCTAGTCTAGGGCTGTTTCTACCCTGCACATGGTTCAAATGTCAGGATTCAGGCCATACTAGTTACTGTTATGTCTGTCTGGACACATCTAAAGACCTTAGCTTGAATTCTCAATGATATTATATCAGAGTTTGAAGTATTGTGCTATCTTATTGAGTCAGATGAAATACAAAACTTGAAAGTGCCACATAATTAGGCACAATTAGCAATGATGGTTACATTATTTTAAAATCCCAAATCAAAACCTATGAACTCTTACAAGTCAAGCAGATATTATAGGAGGTGAGCACCTTCATTCTCTTGACATCTCAAAAAATCCTAAATTTTACAAGGATAGTCATTAATCCTCTTTGTTTTTAGAAATGTATTTGAGTGACTGCTTAGTAGACTCAAATTATTGACTATGACACAGAAAGGGAAGATATAAACTGGTCATGGTACAAATGCCTGTGAGTGAGAAGTGGCAGAAGAATTTGAGTCATCAGAACATTTGTTTTCATTATTATGATCATCTCAGTCGTAAGCAGCACACTGTATTCTGTGTTTTTCTAAATATCGTAGCTATGATTTCATGTGGAATGTGCAAGTAGGCCATGCCAATGTTAATTTATCATCATGATTTTTCCAATGCAAGAGATAACCCTTTATTTATGAGCTGGATATTCAAAAATCAAAGTGATATTTAAAAAAAACAATGGCATTTCTGGCCACTCTATTTCATTTTCTGTTGTGGAGGCAATAATAAATAATAAATGAGCAGCTGATGCATATTTTAACAGAAATGAATCATTGCATAAATGTTAACTACTTATTTATTAATACTTAACTACTGTATATAGTATTTAATGACAAGTACTAAAACAAGTGATTTTTTTTCTCTCTTCCCTTGATACGCTCAAAGCAGCAAGGAAGTTGCATCCAAATTTCCCAGTTGTTAGGACCCTACATGATCCTGTCAAGCACCATTGCACGAAGCTTTTATTTGACTGTTTCCCATTCAGTAATGAATTGAATATATTTTTAATTTCTGAAGGATGTGAATGAAAGGCAGTGTAGCAAAATCCTGACTTTATATAATTTATTCCAATCTCAAGTTCCATTTTTTAGGTAACTTCATCAAATCTCTAGTTTCAGGTTTGCCTGGTACCTGGGTAATTGTGGCTCCACTCAGTGGCAGAGCAACTCTGTCCAATTTGAAATGTCTTTTATTTATTTATTTTTTATTTATTTTTTAATTTTATTTTATTTTTAAACTTGAATGGTCCCCTAGTCCAAGTGTCCAACTATGCGTTTAGTAATCATGTCATTACTGACTTCCTGTTCTCTCCTAATGACTGTGGAGCTTACTTATATGTGCCATTCCAGGTAGGACTGGCTCTACAGCCAGTCCTTTCTTTTCCTTTCTTCCTTATTTTTTTTAATCTTCAAGATTCTGGATTTATTTCTTCTTTTCTGACACATTATAATTGCATAATGTAAATGCAAGCTTTGATTCAAGTTGAAAAGTTAGCAATGAGAAAATTCCAGCAGAAAACAAACCTTCCTTTGATGACACCTGTTTGAAGAACAGGGACGTGGTCTAGAGTTTTATTTTAAAGTGACACTCTGAGCCTTTGAAAAGCATTTTCCCAACCTTCTGCTGCTGAGTAGCTTGTGTTTTGATGTCATCGAAGCCCACTCTGGTGTCTCTCCTGCCATCATACCTATTTGTCCAGTTCTTCTAGTGGTAGCACAGTAAACCACAATCCATTATTATCATCTTCACTTGGAACTTTGATATCTGTAAGTTTCTCTCAAGTTTTGTAGCATGTTATTAATGTAACTTGCAAGTTTTCATTGTAGTAAAAATGACAGGAGAAAGGACCATGTGAGTTAAGTGATTATAATGACAAATCACTGCAGATGGTGACTGCAGCCATGAAATTAAAAGACACTTACTCCTTGGAAGAAAAGTTATGACCAGCCTAGATAGCATATTGAAAAGCAGAGACATACTTCAGCAATATGTGAACCGTGAACTTCCTGATGTTCAAGCTGGTTTTAGAAAAGGCAGAGGAACCAGAGATCAAATTGCCAACATCTGCTGGATCATAGAAAAAGTGAGAGAGTTCCAGAAAAACATCTATTTCTGCTTTATTGACTAAGCCAAAGTCTTTGACTGTGTGGATCACAATAAACTGTGGAAAATTCTTCAAGAGATGGGAATACCAGACCACCTGATCTGCCTCTTGAGAAATTTGTATGCAGGTCAGGAAGCAACAGTTAGAACTGGACATGGAACAACAGACTGGTTCCAAATAGGAAAAGGAGTACATCAAGGCTGTATATTGTCACCCTGTTTATTTAACTTATATGCAGAGTACATCATGAGAAACGCTGGACTGGAAGAAGCACACGCTGGAATCAAGATTGCTGGGAGAAATATCAATAACCTCAGATATGCAGATGACACCACTCTTATGGCAGAAAGTGAAGAGGAACTCAAAAGCCTCTTGATGAAAGTGAAAGTGGAGAGTGAAAAAGTTGGATTAAGGTTCAACATTCAGAAAACAAAGATCATGGCATCTGGTCCCACCACTTCGTGGGAAATAGATGGGAAAACAGTGGAAACAGTGTCAGACTTTATTTTTCTGGGCTCCAAAATCACTACAGATGGTGAATGCAGCCATGAAATTAAAAGACGCTTACTCCTTGGAGGAAAGTTATGACCAACTAGATAGCATATTCAAAAGCAGAGACATTACTTTGCCAACAAAGATTTGTCTAGTCAAGGCTGTGGTTTTTCCTGTGGTCATGTATGGATGTGAGAGTTGGACTGTGAAGAAGGCTGAGCGCTGAAGAATTGATGCTTTTGAACTGTGGTGTTGGAGAAGACTCTTGAGAGTCCATTGGACTGCAAGGAGATCCAACTAGTCTATTCTAAAGGATATCAGCCCTGGGTGTTCTTTGGAAGGACTGATGCTAAAGCTGAAACTCCAGTACTTTGGCCACCTCATGTGAAGAGTTGACTCATTGGAAAAGACTCTGATGATGGGAGGGATTGGGAACAGGAGGAAGAGGGGATGGCAGAGGATGAGATGGCTGGATGGCATCACCAATTCAATGGACATGAGTTTGAGTGAACTCCGAGAGATGGTGATGGACAGGGAGGCCTAGTGTGCTGCGATTCATGAGGTCTCAAAGAGTCAGACACGACTGAGTGACTGAACTGAACTGAACATGATGTAATAGGATGTCTTTAGTATATAAATGTAAACTATGCATGTCTCCTTCATTAGTTAATTTATTAATCTAATAGAGGTGATATGTTTAATCAAACCATCCATACTTTCTCTTCCCTATCCTCTTTTTTTTCATTTAACAAGTAGTTATTAATTGCATTTTCTGGGCTAATACACTTATGAACAAATGCAATAACTGGTCCAGTGTGTCACATACGTATTTGGGAAGAAAACACCTGAGGACACAATTGCTAATAGTAATGGAAAACCAATGAGTTCTCAATGGAAGTATGTCAAACGTGGGTGCAGAAGGAGATCTCTGTGTGGTAGCAGGGACAGACAAAACTAGAACTCCTCAACTGCTTCCCATAGACAGATGCCTAATTCACTTCAGCAAAGCTCCAACCAGTGGAATAACAAGCCAAGTCCAGTTAAACTTTTGTAACATAGATTTCTCCTGCATTAACATATTGTACTAATTAAATGAGCAAGCTAAAGTAGCCCAAATGATGAAACCCATAGTACAGCAGTCCTGTGAACCCTGAGCATTGTGATGGTTAATAATTGGGGCTCTGGAGCCTACCTGCCTGGGTCTGAATCCTGTTGCCAACATTTCTACCTGCTTCAAATTTCCTCATGGGTAAAGTTGGGATAATAGTGGTACACATTGCATTAGGTTTCTGTGAGTACAAGTGCAAGAACTGGCAACCCACTTTAGTATTCTTGCTAAGTTGGAGAATCCAATGGACAGAGAGAGGAGCCTGGCAGGCTACCCAGTCCATAGGGTCACGAAGAGTCTAACATGACAGAAGCAACTTAGCACGTATGCATGCATATGGTCAGAGCTTAGGACTTTCTCCTCTTGGTCTGCATCCCATATAACAGAGCCTTTCAGAAACTATGGGAGAAAAAAGAGGAAGGCAAGGACTGTGCGGCTTGTGCACGCTGCTCCCCACAGTCTTTAATAATGAAGGCAATAAATAATACTTGTTTGAGGAGTGATCAACAGAGTTCTCTAAACAGTTGCATATTTGTTATATTGTGTCAAATTAAATATATGAGCATGTGCCCATAGCAACGTGTGACACAAAAAGAGTTGTGACCTTTTATAAAAAAGGATAATGAAGTGAGATTAGCATTGGTGGAAGGTGCTAGTTTGACTGCCCTAGAGGCTGAAATTCTTTAACTGGAGAGTAAAAATAGTATGGCAGCCACAGCAGCTGCAGAAACCTCCCGACAAATTGCCTCCTCGGCAGAGGAGTACAAGAGAGAAATGAATTTTCTGAAAGTTGCAGATTCTGCTCAGATGAACACTCACATATTTCAGATGTATAAATATGTTTGGTATGAAATAGATTTAATAGTATTTTACTTGACAGTGTTTTTTTAAAAATCACTTGCTATTTTATTATCATCAGCGACATGAAGTGGTATTTATTGGATACTCAGGTTGTCAGAGTGCCATATTCAGAACCACAGGATGTGTTTATCTGCCCATTCTAGGAATGCACAAACTAAAAAAAAAAAAAAAAGATTCGTACATGTTTCATTGACAGAGTACGTCAAGGCTGTATATTGTCACTCTGCTTATTTAACTTATATGCAGAGTACATCATGAGAAACGCTGGGCTGGAGGAAGCAGAAGCTGGAATCAAGATTGCTGGGGAAAATATCAATAACCTCAGATATACAGATGACACCACCCTTATGGCAGAAAGTAAAGAAGAACTAAAGAGCCTATTGATGAAAGTGAAAGAGGAGAGTGAAAAAGTTGGCTTAAAGCTCAACATTCAGAAAATGAAGATCATGGCATCCAGTCCCATCACTTCATGGCAAATAGATGAGGAAACAATGGAAACAGTGGCTGACTTTATATTTGGGGGCTCCAAAATCACTGCAGATGGTGACTGTAGCCATGAAATTAAAACATGCTTGTTCCTTGGCAGAAAAGCTGTGACCAACCTAGACAGAATATTAAAAAGCAGAGACATTACTTTGACAACAACAGTCCATCTAATCAAAGCTATATTTTTTTCCCATTATTCATGTATGGATGTGAGAGTTGGACTATAAAGAAAGCTGAGCACCGAAGAATTGATGCTTTTGAACTGTGGTGTTGGAGAAGACTCTTGAGAGTCCCTTAGACTGCAAGGAGATCCAACCAGTCAGTCCTAAAGGAAATCAGTCCTGAACATTCATTGGAAGGACTGATGCTGAAGCTCCAGTACTTTGGTCACTTGATGCAAAGAACTGACTCATTGGAAAAGACCCTGATGCTGGGAAGGATTGAAGATGGGAGGAGAAGGGGATGACAGAGGATGAGATGGTTGGATGGCATCACCGACTAGATGGACATGAGTTTGAGTAAATTCTGGGAGTTGGTGATGGACAGGGAAGCCTGGTGTGCTGTATTCCATGGGGTCCCAAAGAGTCGGATGCAACTGAGCGAATGAACTGAACTATTGTGTTTATACTGGTGGGGTAGGGAGTTGTGTGTTTGCATTCATGTGTATGTTTTATCAGAGAGAAATGTGGTTTGTTGAATCTCTTTGTTGTGTTAAGGAATCTACACTTCATTTCTTAACAAGGAAGGTTCAGTGGAGGAGGTAGAATTGAGTACATGTTTTGATAAAAAATAATAAAAGCTTAATAGGTTTGACATGTGATCTGAGGGGGCCTCAAAGAGGAAATAAATGAACAAAGCAGAGTATGATTACTCAGAAAAAAATGTCAAATGATACAAGGAGGCTTAAGATAGCAGGAGACAGAGAGGGAGGAGGAAGGAGATAGAGATAAAGATGTATTTGCTGATGCCACCAAGAACAGCAGTGTAAACTATAATTTCTCTGCTTAAGACACTAACGAGGGTAACATACATGAGATATGGTAACAGTATAGAACAGTATGTGATAAGTGCATTAAATACACAGATCTACAATTGGTATTATAGTTGCTATAGATGAGAGGTGTAGGTTGAATAAATCTATGATAGCAGACTAAGAGTGTGATTTCAAACTGGTTTTGTTATCACAAATTTAAGTTATTTAATCTCCAAGCAGGAAAGGACATTCAAGGTCAGGCACTGAATCTTTGTCCTACCTGTGAAATACTATTGGTTGCCTTAACATGACTAGAAGGTGAGGAAGAGGCTGAAGTGGGAAGAATATTTTTTGTGGTCCATTTAGGCATAAATGATAGAAAAAGATTTGGGCAGAACAGATATTAGGGCTGTGAGGAGGATTTAGACATATGCATTCTAGAAGCCAACGCTGAATATGGGGCATGTAAATACTGGGGAAATTGTACAGTGAGGAAGATACAAGGGACTGGCAGGCTAGTTAGGGAACCTCTTCAAATTAGGAGAGAAAGGAAGAGATAAATGTTTCATGCTGGAGTTGAAGTAAATGCCCAGTAAATCAGGAGAAAACTAAAAGGAAGAGACTCATAAACTTCTATTAATTCCAACATGTAAGACCTAGTGAGGCCTTAGGGTTGAATTAGTCCAGTTGTATACTGAATGCTGCAGTCACACACTCTAGTACATCTCACTCTCCTTGAACTGTATTTTGTTCCAGATCATTTTCTTGTATTGTACTCTAAATCCTCTTTCTTTTAGTTTCTATAAAGCTTATTTGGAACTATGGAGTCTTAGGGTACATAGCGATATTTTGATCTAGAATAACCACTATAAATTACTCTAAAATTTAGTACAGTAGCAGCCATTTGTAACTATCCTTGAAAAATCACTAAAGAAAAAATACAAAGAAGATATCTTGATATGTAACAGTGAAATTAAGTAATTCTAACTATACGTAAGTGATAGTGACAGTGTGTGCATGCTTATAAACAACACCATATTTATCTCATCTCCTGTATTTTCTCTTTTGAAGGATACAGTTGATTTACAGTGTTATGTTAGCTTCAGGTATACAACAAAGTGATTCTGTTATACATACATATACATATCTTATTTTTCAGATTATTTTCCCTTATAGATTATTTTAATCACCTCCTGTCTTTTTAGTGGGCTTCCTTTGTTTCTTTTGTCTGTTTTGTAAAAAATAAAATGGGTTTAAGAGCCAAAAGTGCAAGCAATGATTTTATTGGCTCTTCTTACTTCAGTCAAAAACACATGGGGCTGATAGCGTTAGAAAAAATATCTGCGACAACTTTTTTGCCCCTTTTCCTGAGTTAGAATGTGACTTTAGTCTATGGAACATGGATTGCTTTTTTTCTTGAAGTTTTAATTAACACGTACTGCAATGTGAGCTCCTCCTACAGTTTATCTGCTTATTTTCCTGTCCAAAGACCATCTGATATCAAATTTTGAATATACTATCAAGGCTTTTATATATAAAGAAGTGATTGGGGGACCTATGGAAAAGTTTTTGATGAAGTAATTGATATAAAGTCAAATTGAAGAAAGAGAATTCATCTCGTCCCTGGAGGAAGTGGTCATATTGTTGTTGCTATTTTCATTTTCCAAATTCTCATTGTTGGCCACCACTGCTAAGTTTTCTTTCTGTCAGTTGTTCTTTTACAGAGAAATAGATTAAGTCCATCAATTGCTTTTCCACCATTAAACTGTAGACATTGTTGTCATGAGATAATCCTCATCTGAATACCAGTTTCACTATTTCAACCCCTTGAGAAGAGTCATCTTGCTATGCCAATACCCCATCACTAGCTTCAGCTCTAACAGCACTAGCTTCTTGCGGAATAGTATGGGCTTCCTCTAAATTCTCTGAAGATAGGACCATCTTGACCATCACAAAAGAAGTGCATGCACTGTATACCCAGTAAGAGCCACTCATTAGTTGAATCTATCAGCAGTTAATTTGTCTTCATACCTGACACTGTTGCATTTTTATTGGTGACCATTAACTTAGAAAATCATGTAATTACATCATTTTGAATTATATAATAAACCATTCAAATAATATAGAGCAGTCATCTAATCAGAACTACCCAGACAATGTGAAACTCATTGCTCTTATATTTCTTTCCAACTCAATTGTTTTTCTTACTCTTTTCTATTTTATTCTCATTGTATCATATGTCTTGTAGGGCATAATCTAAGCCTGTAGATGGGAGAAATCATTAGAGTACGTATTCAGAAAAACTGTGTAAATTTCATTTGACTTTCCATTTTTGCAATTTTGTGCCATCTAGATTTTTAATTACCAGTTTAAGCTTCCACAAAGCCTCAGTATAACACTCAAATTATATTTCTAAATTTTACCTGGCTTTTATGTTAAACCTGAGACAAACTACATAATTTACTTTGAAATTGGCAGAAAGCTATATTTTCCAAAAACTTTTGTGACACCTGAAAATATTCTACAAAAATGTCAGAGTTTGCCTGGTTCTAGCTTTATCGAGGAATTCTAGTCTATCCTACTACAACCTGACCCTAGATAGCGAGTATTTTATAAATGAGTTAATGTATTATGTAGCACACCCAGAGAGAAATAAGCCTTGTTAAAACAGAACTCTGTAAAGGGAGCCAATTATTTATTATTGCCTGTTCAGGACACTTGAATCTTGACTGTAACAGGGTAGTCTCTACTTACCCTGGAAGTCTGTGTGTATGTGCCTTTAGAAATATATTAGATATAAAGATTCTGATATTTAAATAAATATATGTATAGACAGAAATAGAGATATGAACAGAATTTATTTAAAATGACTGAATCCTCACTGTAAGTCTACCAATTAGACCATAAGAACATTGTGCATTTTATAATATATATTTATACAAACTATTAAAGATATAACTTGTAGTTACTTTTAAGTAAAGAATCAGTGATGACCCTTACTTGTAGCTGAGTCGAGTTCTGCAGTTGGCCTGTATATTGGCTACTGTGTATAAGTGCGTATATATATGCACTTATTTTATAATGAGCAAGTGGTAATTCACTCAGTTGTTCTCTTAAACAATGAAAGTAAGCTACTTACTACTCATGTCATCCATGAAATTCATAGATTCTCCCTTCTCTCCATACCATGCAGTTACCATCCCTCAACAGCAAAAAGATCCTCTCAACCTTGTTCTTTGGGATTCAAAACTCCAAGTTTTTGTAATGGTTTTCCTTTCTATATTTGAAAGTCATTATTTATTGAAAAAAAATCATGGAAAGCAAAAGATAAAATCACATCTGATCCAAGACATTTCCTGGTCAAGTTAAATAAGATGCAATTAAGATGATCTTGCCATATCTGGTTCTTAATTCAGAGCCTCATCTGTGGGTTTATGAACCCCTAGCGGACAGTGCAGACCAGTTGAGTTCTAATTGTACTTTGTTAATGTCATCATTTAAATGTTTCTTTTGCGAACACATTATTTTCAATAGCTATTATATCATTTTATGATATGGTATAAATTGTTCTTTTTCCTATCTACCTTTGAAATGGATGTTGAAATTGCAGAAAGGCACATAAAAATGTATTGGTTTAAAGAAATCCTGACTAATGTAGTACATTCTCCACCAAGCTTTAAGCCAGACATTTGACAGGGCTGGTGCACATCCAGTGGCTGGATATTCTGGTAGTTCAGAAATGCACTAGAATCGTGCCTCTTTTATCTACTTTCCCTGTGAGTAAGATTGAGCAATTCCCAAAGTCTTGTTTATAAATTAGTTAACTAACTGCTTTAATCTGTTTTCTGATAGTCCCCAATGATTTCTAGTCAAATACAGCCCTTGGATGAAATCCATAATGTCAATCACTTTAACACATTTAAGCAGAAATCTATATTATTGTGGTTGCTAGAAGATTTGTGGTAAGGCCATGACTCATTCTGAGCACATACAAGGAAACAATTCCCTGTCCCCTTGGTGGGATCCCACACTACTGTTTTTCCCTTTATATTAATCATTTGGTCAAAAGCCAGAGATATACCCTGAAAATTGTATATGATATTAGTATTCTGTTCTATAGAATGAGCACAGGATAGCAGACTAGGAAAATTAAGTATGTGAAAAGAGTAGGCATTTCCATTCTCTCTCAATGCCTCAGACAATAGGTACTTGATACATATATTTGCTAACTTGTATTGATTGCTTTCAGCTGCCATTAGGGGCCAATGACTGGAAGTATGAGCATTAGCCACAGGTCATTTTAGAGAAATAATGCTTGACTTGGATTTTCAGTTAAGATTTGAGCCTGGCTGGGTGATCCTAGGCAAGCTCTTATCTGTGAATTGGGGATAAGAATGCATCTTCTGCTAACTCCTGCATTTCAGGCAGACTCTTTACCATCCAAGCCTCCAGGGAAGGCTTTTTCCCCCCTGCTTCCTCGGTAATGAACAAATTGTAAACAATAAATGATGAATTCACATAAAGTTCTTGGCAAATGATGAATTGCTTCCTAAATGTAATGTATTGATACCATTTCAGTGATGAAAATGACGGAAGGAAAACAAAGTATGACTTCCATACATCCTATGAGAAACTGAAGGCATAAGTACATGTCATAGTTTGAATCCAGGTATCTAATCAAATTCCTGATTCAGCCAGATGATATATCTTATCTTACACTGCTAGCTATGATTAATCAGAATTTATGGGTTGTAGTTTATCTTTTCAAAAAATTTATATCCCATATTCAACACAGAAATTTTAACAAACACAGAAAAGTATTTAGAAATTAAAATGCTCAAGAGCATCACCCTGATATATTATTAATATTTTCCTACATTTTTTCAGTCTTTTTATCTTTTGCATACATGCAAACATAAATATATATTTATATTTAGTTAATATATTTATATCATATTGCTCAGTCTTTATGTATTCTGTATTTTTTATGAGTGAATGTGCACATGCTTTTATGTAATTTATAGTCTGAGTTTTATTTCACTATCAGGAAAATTTTATTTCCAGGAATAGACATTCAATAATATATTCTGTTTCTTTGTTATTCTAATGATTTGTTCTTATAAGTTCCATAGCAAAAGATCTGATACCTTTTTAATACTTGAGAAAACTAATTTACAAATTTGTTTCAGAATTTTTACAAACATTGCTTGAAATGTTTACAAAGCATAGTATATAAAATGTGAAAAATGCTTGCACTTATGTCCTTATTGGTAGGAAAGTCATTGGTCAGGTATAACATATTTATATACTGACATACTGAGTGTTACTTTCACTACCTCAGCTGTACCAGGAGTAGTAATAAACAGGACTTCCTAATAATTTCCTAAATGAGTGTGAGGGACATATGTCTTTAATTTCATGGGAGTCAGTATTAGAAATGGGTCTTCCCTGGTGGTTTAGACACTAAAGAATCTGCCTGCAATGTAAGAGACATGGGTTTGATACCTGTGTTGAGAAGATCCCCTGGATAAAGTAATGGCAGCCCACTCCAGTATTCTTGCCTGGAGAATTCCATGAACAGAGGAGCCTGGCAGGCTACAGTCCATGGGATCGCAGAGTCTGACATGACTGAGCAACTAACACACATACACAGACAATATTGGAAATATATCTATGGTTTGTGTTGGGTTTCTGCTACTTCCCTAGATTTCCCGGGCCAGAAGAGATGGTCAAAGGAAAGGATAGAGTTTCAGTTTGCTATAGTCTATGGCTGATGCGTTCAAAGTAGCTCCCTAGGAATAGTCATTTGAAATAGGGGGAAATGAGGGAGGAAAAAAAAAAGAAAAAGAGAAAGGAAGGGAAGAAGGAAGAAAGGAAGAAAAAAAAAGGAGGGAAGGAAGGGAGGAAAGATATATGATTGATAGATAGAGATAGTAGGAGAGGAGATATCCCCAATCTGATGGTCAGTGGAAAATAGTACCTGTCAGTATCACTATCTCTCTATGCCATCTAATTAAAACTGCTATCTAAATTTAAAAGAGGCTCATTAGATGGAATAGTTTAATTATTTCTACATTTTTTTACAATATAGATGGATAATGTGAAGTACATGAGAATTTAAGAATTTTGTAATTAAAAGGAGATAAGCATTTTGAGAAAAGAATGGGCCTGTCAAGCCACTTGGATGGTGATTGTCAATCATAAAACACAGAAACAAAATATAAACCTCCATATATATATATATATATGTAAACCCCAAACCTTAAATGATACATTTATTTTTAAACTACCTGCAGTATGAGCCAAAAGGCAAATTTTAAACTAATACCTGTGCTCTATTGTAACTGACATTTCAGCTATTCCATCTGACAACTTTCTTTAAATTTTCAGTCACTGAAAATAAGTCAATATAGAACCTGATCCCTGAAGCAGAAAGTAAAACGAACGAGTAATTCAGGGTGTAAAAAAATGGATTTAAATTTCAAGTTGATTTTAGCTTAACAGAACACACACACACACACACACACACACACACACACACACACACACTCACACTCACACTCACCCTGGTTCCTTCATTTAAAATTTTTGTTAAAAGACTGGCATTTTTAGTATTTACAGTGAAGAATGAAAATTGACTTACCAGAGAGATAAAATTAGAAAGCAAGGATGAGAGTAAGATCATCCATCCAACAATATCCACGATTGAGCTTCCACTATGTGGTAAGACAATGAAAATGGACCTTTGTAAAGAAATGCTACTCCAGTCTCTCTCAAAGGATGTGGAAAATCAGAATATTCTCAATATTCTGAGAATATTCTTTGTCTGAGTTGCTTGTTCACTTTATAGCATTTAACCACAGACTGTGGATGTCATGATCATCTGTCTCTACTTTTCTTCTCTCTCACCCACACAAGAATGTAAGCTCCAGAACAGGGACCATTGTCCTGAGTATTGTGGGGACTATAAAACCTTGGCTCAGATGGTAAAAAATCTGCCTGCAATGCAGGAGACTCAGGTTCAGTCCCTAGGTTGGGAAGATCTCCTGGAGAAGGGAATGGCTACCTACTCCAGTATTCTTGCCTGGAGAATTTCATGGACAGAGGAGCCTGGCAGGCCACAGTCTTTGGGATCCCAAAGAGTTGGACATGGCTGAGTGACTAACATTTTCACTTTTCCACTAAAGCTCAGATGAGCGAGTGACCCAAGATGAGTAGAAGAGAGAAAAACCATTCAGGGACTACTTCAGGAGTCTAGGTGAGATCATGATTTTCCGGACTATGGAAGCAGCATTGGGAATAGAGAGACATGGACAGATTTTGATCACTGAATGTGATCAAGATGAGAGAAAGAGAAGGGAAAAGGATATCTCCCAATTTTCTAACCTTAGTAACTCAGTGGGCGAGGATATGTTCTTTTGAGGTAAGAAGGATTTGGAGTGGGAGACCGATTTGAAAATGGAATCAAATGTCTATTTTTGGACCTTTTAATTGGATCCATCTACAAATCAACAGGTTGAAGATGCCAAAAATGTAGTTGGTTATGCTGGCCTTGAGTGCCAAGTTAGACTTGACCTCACAGTTCATTTCCACAGATATTGTTAAGCACCTACTATGTTTCATAAAAACGATTCACCTCTAACTTTAAGGAGCTTAAGCATTAGTGGGACAAAAGAACATTAGTAGACTAAACAAAAATTAAAAGATACACTTGATGGAATAGGTGTTCTATGGCCCTAGGAATGGATTATGGAGGGAGTCTTTGGAGGTGAGTAAAAAAAATGCATCTTTTATGAATTATTGGACTACTTTTACAGATTCAGTGTTTAAGGCAAAAGAATTCTTCAACTCCCAGATGTCCGTGTAGGGTTGGACAAAGGGAAACAGCATAGAAGGATATGGTAGTATCACAGTCTGCCATCCGGAAGATACCTCTTCACATCTAAACATAAAACCTGTCATTGCCCGTCTTTCACTTCCTCTAATTCTTCAGCCAAATCAAACATGCCCTTTCTGGTTACCTCACATGTTGCAGGAAGGCAGCACCCAAGGTCACGTCATCCTTTAAATATTGAGTGGAGGGACAGAGGAGGAATAAAACTGGTGATCTTTCTAATCTGTCTCCTCTCTTTGCTACTTACGTTTATGGATATGCAGACATGGTGATAGGCAGGCAGGTAGGTAGATAGACAGACAGACAGACAGATAGATGTTCTGTAAGTGTGGGATGTTGTTTTAGATAGATGGTCAATGTCTTCTCACTTTATTCTGTTTCTTTGAACCAGAGGAGAAAGTTAATCAAATGACAAGGTAACAAATTTTGACTGGACGAAGCTCATGCTCTATTATGTGGGGAATAATTAACCTATGAAAATCACTGATGCTGGACAATATTAAGCAGATAATTTAGGAAGACTCTAAAAGGGGATTGAACATTTATATGAATATAATTAACAAAGGCAGTTTTAGAATCTAGAATAACAGCCTGTACATTCATAAGTCTTGATTTAGAGAATAAGCTGCTTAACTTTCAGAGAAGAGCCAATCCATGTAGCTCACACCCACTGTAGAAACTAAGCATCTTATATATTAAGCCTTATATGCTAAGCAGCCTTTATTAAGAATGACTGGAGATGGGATGTTCTGGCACTAAGAATATTCCTCTTAACCAGTGAATGGAAATTACCATTTATTCACAAATTACCATCTCTCAAAATTTTGAAGTTGCTGTCACATAAACTTGTATTAGCCTTCTACAGGAGGATGAAGGAAAGACTTGATGAATTTTCAGATTATAAAATTCTAGACAAATAAACATTATTATCATGTATATCATGTTCCTAGTTTTCATCACAAGCTAAAATGCTCAGCATCCTGGAATAAACAGTATCTTATATTGTTTTTTTTTATTTTTGGAAAGACAGTTTATGTAGACATCTCTGAAAGAAAATAAAACTGTTGCACAGGGATATCATACAAAGAACAAATACTGTCATGAAAAAGAGACTTAAGGACTATACAATATATTAAAAGCACATTTTTCTTGGAAGATATTTTGCTGTATGAGGACCAAGCATACAGTGATACTCATTCTGCCTGACCATATTTAAGCTGAGCCATTAATGATGCTATTGCTTCATCCAGCTGTTTTAGGACAATTAGCCATGTGACAGCCAGACGGGAGAGTAAGATGGCAACAGCCATTTCAGTACCGACATATGTCTTTTCTTCATTACAAAAAAAGGGGGGGGGGTGTGGGGGGGAAGGCTGAATGAACACTGGTGGAATATATTAAGGTCCCTCCCTTCAGAATGGTTTGTTAGTTTGGCTGGAATCTTGAATCCTTTTCCATCAGAGAGATGAGACTGTGACAGTCCTTGACTGTTTTAATATTGTTTAAAGATTGATTAATTGAGTATCCCAGGTAATTTGAATTTAAATGTAGCAAAAGTAATGATCCTTAATTTTAAAAGTTCTTGGTGAATCACCAACTCCCATTAGCTTGAAAATGAGGACTGAAGGTGAAAGTATTTTGAAAACTGCTAAATAAGTACTGTTTTACAGTGTTATCCCCACCAAAACCAAAAAGGGAAGTTATCCATCAAGTGGTATTCACTTTACTTTAAAAACACAAGCTAATGTGTATGTTTGTCTTAGTTTCCTGTGGGTAAAGGTTCAAAAACCAGCACCCTGAAGAGTGAGCATGCAGTGGGTCCCTCCCTCCGTGCCTTGACCCCAGCTGGTGTCCCTGCAGACTGGTTCTGTATAGGGGCTTCTTGTCCTGGGTCTTTTTTACTTTTCATTGAGGTTACCAAAGCCAGAGCTCTTTGTCAGTTTCTGTCCTAGCCCCGCGTGCACTTTATAATGGATGCAGAGAGTCAGCAGCCCATCTCACCAGACATCGACAAGGTAGTAAATAAATTTTCCACTCTGGGCCTCTGCCAAAAGCGGTCATCATTCTGCAGTCCCTGCACTCCTGGCCAAGGAGAGTCACACAGAGCATTAGTCTCAGTCTCCAGATTATTGTACAGGGAGGGCGAAGAAAGTTGAACAGGGAAAGAAGGGAGTAACCTTGAGCCCAGAAAGTCATCCCTGCAGGGTGTAGGAGGGTGTAAAAAGTTAGGATCTCTGCCTTTAGCATCTGTTTAAAAGACTATGTGTTTCAGTATCTTCAAAGCATTACCCCAAAGCCCTTTGGATTGTATGCTCTTCAGCCTTTTTACCCTAGAGAAGAAAAAGGCAACTCACTCCAGCATTCTTGCCTCGGAGAGCCCATGGACAGAGGAGCCTAGTGGGCTACAGCCCATGAGCTTTCAAAGAGTTGGACACGATTTAGCGACTGAACAGCAGCAGCAACCTTTTTAAGACTGCCCATCTCATGATTTGTCCTTCTTGTATGTTGCAGATCTGTCTGCTTTTTCAATCTTACTGATACTTACATATCTTACTTAACAATGTTTCTCAAACCTTCTGTGAAGGTCTGATTTCCCCCTCCACCCCGGGTTTCTGACTCTTTCCTGTATTTGTTTTGCCCCTGGGTCTTTCCCTCAGTGTGTGAAGAATCCAGTCTTGCTTTCTGAATCTGGGAGGAGTAGGCTTATAAAACATTTGGTTTCAGTGTGTAAAATGAACGGCGTTTTCATCCTTTACTGAAAGCAGCTTCAGTGATCCTGCAATGTGTAATGTGGCTGTAGCACTCCTAATGCATGCAGACATTAATTTCGCTGATGGCCTCATCAGGCACTGAAGAGTCCAAACCCTGTGCCCTAGATGTTGCCTTGTGTGCCATGGGTGAAGGGCTTCTCTCACCTCCACTGGAGCCAAGTTTTATAGAAGATGGATATGGATCGTCAAATGAGATTTTTACAGTACAGCAAAGTGTAAATCTAATTGCAGCCAAAGCCAGAGAATTGGAGCAGAGAGGCAGTTTCAGGCAAGAAATAAAATAGCCAACCTGTTCATGCGAAGTGCTAACCGTGAGACCATTAGGATCTGGGAGCCTCAGGGCATCGTAGCTGTACAGAAATGCTCAGGTGATGCCCAAGGGCATTTAATTACATTATTCTACTTTGTATTATTAATGATAATATTAAAGCACAAGCGGGCAGTTTGGTAGAAAATTTAGAAGAATCAAAGACAGCATAAATATTCATTTTTTTCCGTCTCATCATTTTGCAACACATAGAGCCAGCCATTTACTCAGACATAGGCCCACATCCCAATCTTTGTTAAACACAGAGAGCAACATGCCCTCAGGAACAGTGCTCAGTGAATATTTGCATTTTGCCATCACCCTTCTCTTCCCTGCAGAGCAGTTATTCTGCCAAGTTGAGAATATTGCCCTGATGCTTGGCCTTTCTTAAAATCAAGCCTGTCTGTGCAAGCCTGGGAAGAAGCCAAGGAGAGGGATACACCTGTTTTTTCCTATCATTCCTCAGTGCTCAAGGAGAATCTTGGTATAGACTAGAATAAATGCATTTTGAATAAATGTTTTAATGAACTGTAAAGGCCTTTTTGGAAGAACTTTTTTTTCTTACTAATCTGCATAACTCTCAGATGGATAAATGCCAGCTGAGGTAGTATTCAAAAGTAAAGCCCAGCTTTCCTGCTCTTCCTTTCAACCAGAATAACTCAAGTTAGACCCCTGGTCATTAACCAAAGATCTAGAGAAACATTAAGTCAAAGAAGGTCTTTCTGAGATGTGATTGTCAATATTATTTTTAAAATAGTAAGTGTCTGAACAGAAAGTTTGAAGTTAAAATACATATTATACCTTTTACTAAAAAATGATATTTCTTACAGAATTAGAGCAGGGGAGGAAAAGGAAGCGGCGGGTGGGGAGGAAGGGGGTGTGTATGGGGAACAGCCTGCAGGAGAGATTCAGAAAGAATCTGAATCTCACTGACTGGTTTTCATTATGGGACTGCTTTGTCATAGCACAGCTGAAAAACAATCTCAGCTTAATTTGAGAATGAGATACTTATTGTTTTCCAATAATCTTTTTTTTTATTAATTTTATTTAATTTTTAAACTTTACATAATTGTATTAGTTTTGCCAAATATCAAAATGAATCCACCACAGGTATACATGTGTTCCCCATCCTGAACCCTCCTCCCTCCTCCCTCCCCATACCATCCCTCTGGGTCGTCCCAGTGCACTAGCCCCAAGCATCCAGTATCGTGCATCGAACCTGGACTGGCATCTCGTTTCATACGTGATATTTTACATGTTTGAATGCCATTCTCCCAAATCTTCCCACCCTCTCCCTCTCCCACGGAGTCCATAAGACTGTTCTATACATCACTGTCTCTTTTGCTGTCTCATACACAGAGTTATTGTTACCATCTTTCTAAATTCCATATATATGCGTTAGTATACTGTATTGGTGTTTTTCCTTCTGGCTTACTTCACTCTGTATAATAGGCTCCAGTTTCATCTACCTCATTAGAACTGATTCAAATGTATTCTTTTTAATGGCTGAGTAATACTCCATTGTGTATATGTACCACTGCTTTCTTATCCATTCATCTGCTGATGGACATCTAGGTTGCTTCCATGTCCTGGCTATTATAAACAGTGCTGCGATGAACATTGGGGTACATGTGTCTCTTTCCCTTCTGGTTTCCTCAGTGTGTATGCCCAGCAGTGGGATTGCTGGGTCAAAAGGCAGTTCTATTTCCAGTTTTTTAAGGAATCTCCACACTGTTCTCCATAGTGGCTGTACTAGTTTGCATTCCCACCAACAGTGTAAGGGTTCTCTTTTCTCCACACCCTCTCCAGCATTTATTATTTGTAGACTTTTGGATCGCAGCCATTCTGACTGGTGTGAAATGGTACCTCATAGTGGTTTTGATTTGCATTTCTCTGATAATGAGTGATGTTGAGCATCTTTTCATGTGTTTGTTAGCCATCTGTATGTCTTCTTTGGAGAAATGTCTATTTAGTTCTTTGGCCCATTTTTTGATTGGGTCATTTATGTTTTAAATGAACTCAGTACAGAATACTATGAAAATTAAATTCACTATAACAATTTAGCTCATTCATGGTTTGTATCTGACAAAGTTTCTGAAGTGACAGAAAGAGATGTAAATGAGGAATATTAGAGAATCAAGACAAGAGTGAACAAGAAAGAGTAAAACTGCAAAGAAAAATAGGATAAAGGATAAGAACAAGTTAGAGAAACAGTGCCGTGTTACTACTTCAAAGGGAAAGTCTTAAAAGGTGTGGAAGGAATAATTTAGAAGAGATAAAGACAACTTTTGTTCAGAAACTCTGAGACATGAAATGAATGTGAAAAAAAATGAGCAGATTAATGTATGTGGTGATATAAAAGGAGAAAGAATGATAACAGCACAATAACTTTATTTACTATGGGCCAGGTACGCATCTAAACTCTTGACATATGTTTATCTGTTTAATACTCAAAACAACCTATTCTGATAGTTTAGGTCCCATGGTCATCTCATTTTACAGGTAAGGAAACCAAGGTGAACACAGTTAACCAACTTGGCAAGGTCACACATTGGAAGGAAATTTTTGTTTATCCAGAGTCTGCTGGAACGTGGTGGGGGTATCATACTCCATGGGTGCTCGCAATATACACATGAAGGGGACCCAGAGAAAAGAACAGAACGAGAGGACTCCATGTTTATTTCAAGTGGAAAAATGTTTTAGGCCTGAAATGTGTGCCATCAGCCCTCAGCAGCCCTGCAGCAGAGAGCGGAGGTTGGGTGTGTTACGGCAGGGAGGAAAATGGATAAATAATTGATTGAGTACAGGGCGCTCTGTGTGTGGAGATCTATAGGGAGGAGAGCGGTCTAAGAGGCAGAGCCAGATGGCGAGCTGTAATGTGCACATATTAATAGATGTCTTCATTAGATGACATATTCACAGGAGTCCAGGGCGAGTGCCTTTCAGCCATTGCCAGGGACAGACAAGGTCTGGAGATGAAGGTGACACTTATCTAGGAGGCAGTGAAAGCAGTTTGGTTGCAAAGGAAGTCGAGTTTTAGAAGTGTCCTCCTTCACAGTAAGAGAAATAATGTACATTTCAAAAACAATCACCACTCTCGTTTTGAATCCATCCCCCAACTGTGAAATAACAAGGCTCTCCTGTCCACCTCACTTCCACTTTGTGTTCCTGATACAAATACCTTTCTTCACTGTGTTTCTGGGAACACTGCATTCCATTTTCTTTCCCATTAGAATTTCTCTCCCTCTGCCTTAACGTTGCTTTCCCTTAAATGCCCTCACCAGGCCTCTTGCTGGACATACTCCCTGGCCACAACTTCTTGCACTTTCTTTGCTAATATTTTTGTACTTGGTTACAATTTCCAGGAGACTGGTCCTGTATTTGTAGATAGTTGATGGTCAACTCAAAACTGTTAAGCAAATATTGAAGCTGAAACTTTCATTTTATACGTGAATTAGTATTGGTAACATTAAGCTTAAATACCCTTGAAATGTTGGCTAAGCAGATGTTGAATGTTTCAAGGACTTTGAGTGTCTGTACACTTATATATGCAAAGACACATACACACATATCACCACTCTAGAGATTAAATATTTTGACATAATTGAAATTCTGTATAGGCAAACCAGGGAAACATTTTAGTAGATTGATATTTGATTTGTTCAGCTATCGTCAGTGACAAATAATGATGCACTCAATTACTGCTCTAGATTACCCTCCCCTGGGTGGCGGGGTGGAGGGGGGAAGTCACCATTTGGAAAAACCAGGCCAGACTTTCCGAATCTTGATAATAGCACATTGTTTATTCAGTTCAGTTCAGTAGCTCAGTCGTGTCCGACTCTTTGCGACCCCATAGAGTACAGCACACTAGGCTTCTCTGTCCATCACCAACTCCCGGAGCTTGCTTAAACTCATATTCATTGAGTTGGTGATGCCATACAACTATCTCATCCTCTGTCGTCCCCTTCTCTTGTCTTCAGTCCTTCCCAGCATCAGGGTCTTTTCCAGTGAGTCAGTTCTTTGCATCAGGTGGCCAAAGTATTGGAGTTTCAGCTTCACCATCAGTCCTTCCAATGAATATTCAGGACTGATTTCCTTTAGGATTGACTGTTTGGATCTCCTTGCAGTCCAAGGGACTCTCAAGAGTCTTCTCCAGTACCACAGTTCAAAAGCATCATTTATTGAACATCCTAAAACTGGAGAATCTAGTGCTGGGATTGAATATCACAAAATTTAGAAAATTAAGTCAAGGACCTTAAGCTACAGGAGAAAATTAGTTGTATCACAGAAACTAAATAGAAGCCTGTTTAGATTGGCAACCTAAATCAAAGTCTTCACTATCAGGAAGGTTATTTCCATCATGGGGCAAGTATAAAAATACCTGAGCTCTTACCTATGCCCTTGTTCCCTGCAACCAGATTGTCAGCATATTAGAAGCTGCACATTCAGAGGTGTTTGAAGGTGAACAGGATCTGCACAGAGCTTCTTTAAAGGGAGAAGATTGGGTTTGGATTCAGGATTAGGTTAGGCCCATGACTGGAATGATGCTTCCCCAGGCACTGTCATACTGGCAGGGTCAGTGAATTCTCAGGTTAGAGGTGAAAGGCATTCCACAGCAGAGGCAAACCTTAATTTTATCCAACCAAAGTTTTAAATGAATATGAGATTTTGCCTGATTTTCCTAATTATTCTGGACATAGTTAAATAAAATCCTTTGTCTTGATGATAATAGGGCTCAAAATTCCCAAGCAGGTTTGACCTAAATAGAAGCAACTGGGAGGGGATTTGAATCTATGTATAGTACCTTGTTCAGCCCAAGTATTCAGCGAAACTTAAAATGCTATTGTAATTTTATTTGCAGAGTGGTTTATAAAAGAGATTTAGATAACTTTTGCAGCCATCAATAATTTTCTAAATTAGGGATGACTTTTGACTACACTTAATTTTTTTTCATTTCTGAATAATTTCTCTCCAACATCTATAAATTGCATTTCTCCCCTCAAGTTTAGCTTTTGAGCCCCCTAAACTATTTATACACAACTTGTAACAGTTATTGTCAGGCTCTGCTACTCCTCTATTCCCCTTGAGATTGTTCATTTTCACTTTTGGATTAAGATACATTTCTATTCAGAAACCAGTTCTGACCTCAAAAAAAAAAAAAAAAAAAAGGACTCTAAAAAATGACTTTGAGATCTTGGTCGACAAATACCAAGCCTCAATCTTTCTACAAATAAATATTTTGTGCCAATTTCCAATCCCTTGTCCAGAGCCTGTGCTCAATTTAACTCTATCTGCTAGATGAAAGACTTTGTAGTCAGGAAAGGAGGGAAACAGAGGTTGAGAATGACAATTTTAGAGTCAAAATGCCTGGATTACAGTTCTAGCTCTATGATGGAACTAACTTCTGTGAACCTGTTTCCTCATCTGTAAAGCGGGATTAAAACATCATATCCTCCTCTAATCATTGTGAAGATTAAATCCTGCATGCAAAAACTTAATAACTTGCCTGACACACAGAGAGGATTCATAAATAATACTAGTACTTAGTATTATCATTGTTCCCAAGCCTTTGCTCTCTGTTGCATGAACCCTCTACTCCAATGTTCATTGAATAAATGTTTCTTGAATACATCACACTAATGTGATGATCTCATGACAGACTCTGGATTTGGCTCCTTCTTGGCTGGATAAATACTTCATTTTCAATAGTTTTAAAATAATAATTCCGTATTTTCAGTTTTCTTTTCATAAAATTTGATATAAAATTATTTTCCTCTCATTCTTAAAAGGTTTCAGAGGAGACCTCAACAAATGCCTGGGCAAACTACTTAGAAATGTATTCTGAGATGCTCTTTGCCAAGGTCACTATCTTGGTATTTCACAAAAGAATGAGATATTTAGACTAAAAAGTGGTTTCTATCCTGTTTATGAACATCAAAAGAGAGTCAAAGAAGGGGCTAATCACTGCATGCTAATACTCACAGCCATGAACATAGTTCTGTAATTATGTTAAATGAATAAGAAATTATTTCTGTAAACATACTAATTGGCTAAAATTCTGAGGTCAAAACCAGTTCTCTAAGAAACTGTTGAACTGTGAAATTTCCAGCAAATATTTTAGTGGCATGTGAAAAATTTATCTCTGGTAAATATTTTATCAATATTTTATAGTTAGAGTGTGATGATATTATAAAAAATATTTACCTGTCAAAATATCTGACAGGTATATGTTAACATGCTTGAATATCTGTAAATAGAATTGATTAAAAAACAAAACAAGACTGAATAAAAACAAAAGCAACAGCTTCTTAAAATATCAACATGTCAAAGATTCAAAAAAGTTACCATGGGAAGAGGTACCAACTACTGTGTATAAAAATAAATAAGCTACAAATATATTATACAGCACAGGAAGCCTAGCCAATATTTTATAACTCTGAGTATAATCTATAAAAGTATTGAATCACTATGCTGTACACCTGTACACTAACAAAATAATGTAAATTATCTATGCTTAATTAAAAAAAAAAAAACAGAATTGCAGTTAGGGCTGATGATAAAATTCTGAAAATGGATAGCGGTAATGGCTGTACAACACTGGGGATGTACTTAATGCCACCAAATTGTACACTTTAAAAATGGCTACTGGTAAATTTTATGTTATGTGTATTTTACCACAATGAAAATATGAGGCAACAAAACAAAAGATGTTATCATAGGAAATGGGACAATAAGGAATCCCATCTAATAAGCTATTTGAAGACTGCTGGGATGCTTAGATGGTAAAGAATCTGCCTGCAAGGCAGGAGACTCGAATTCGATCCCTGAGTCAGGAAGATCCTCTGGAGACAGCAATGACAACCCACTGCAGTATTCTTGCCTAGAGAATTCCATGGACAGAGGAGCCTGGCAGGCTACAGCTACAGTCCATGGGGTCACAAAGAGTCAGACACAACTAAGCAACTAAATTAAAACATTGCAAGTAGGAAAAGCAAGGTACAGCAATAAATCCAGGAGCCCAGAGAATGAGAAGCACGATACCAGTTATTAATGTCTAGTGAATAAATACTGATGTGGTTGACTGTATCATAAAGAAAGGGGTCAGTAAGGCCAAGTATAAACTTCTTCTGGTTGTAATGAAACTATTAAGGACAAAAGAAAACAATTTTATCAGACCGATCTAAATGTCCTGGATGATTTCATTGAGAAAGAAGTTTCTATAGCCATAGATATAATAAATATTATATCTCTCATTTTAGAATTAAATAGACTGTGTGACAAGGTTTCTGATTTTTAAATTAATTCACTTTCATTTAAATATTAAGATAGAATTAGAAGACGATTCAGACAAAATGGACACAGTTTGAAAGAAGGAGGACCTGGCAGTGCGACATGGGGTTAGTTGGCAGCATCATTATGATGATTTATCTGCTGATGATTTATGTGGTGCAGGACAAGCAATTCAAGACAGCACCTCCCTGATTTAGAGGTTTTCAATCTAGGTTAGAGAAAAACAAGTGCAGCATAAAATTTATCAGTGGATAAGATGTCAACTCTGAAATGTAAAGCTCATTGGCATTTATGCCCCTGGGTTTGGGGGGGTAGAACTAAAAAAAAGTGGTGCAGAAGAGAAGCCATGGGGAAACAGGGTCACAAAGATTCAATATTGAGATGGAGGAGGTCAGAGAAGTTGTGGG
Organism: Bos indicus x Bos taurus; assembly: GCF_003369695.1. Lineage (NCBI taxonomy): Eukaryota > Metazoa > Chordata > Mammalia > Artiodactyla > Bovidae > Bos > Bos indicus x Bos taurus. The sequence continues at coordinate 61,869,413 of NC_040076.1, read as the reverse complement.
AAGGATCAGGAATGGTGCAAACAATTCAGCTTCTCATACCAGAGCAGCACTTCTCTACCTCTCCTTCACTGATTGTCCTGTTTCTGGAGAGAAGATTCTGGAAAACTCATCCTCAGTCAACAAGGTTACTGATTTCTGAAAGCAATCACACAAAGTTTGCTTGCCATGGTAAATGTTGGTTACACATTAATAAATGTTATTAGAATGACAATGAAAGAAAGTTTGCTTACCTTTCAAAGATGCTGCTCTGATGTTAGCAAATCAACTTGAAATAATCATCAGAAAGAGTCAACACAACACAGAACCTACAGATGATATTTATGGAGATTTGCTGCAGGCCAGGACCGAGGGGAGACCTCCATCACACCTTTCATCTTGGTAACTTGCTCTGACAGAAACAGGATTATTGGTGCCACTTTGTACATGGGAAAAAAAAAATGTGAGGCTTAGAGAAGTTGGGTGATTCTTTCTTCTTTGTGCCATATTTAAATCCTGGTGGTTTTAGAGCAAACACAAGACTCAGACAAATCATGCTGTGGTGTAAGGATGTGCTAAGACCTGGATGAGAATCCAGGTCTTCCGTTTTATAATATTCTTCTATTTTTTCTACCTAGCTGTCTTTCCTGATCGAAACTATTCTTGTTCAATGAGAGTAAAAATTTAAATTTAAATGCAAAACAAAGCTAAGACATAATCTGGGCAACCTGAAACAAGCAAAGAGGTCAGTGATAAGAACTGCATACAGTGCTGGTAGGGATTCCTAGAGGAAGAGTCTGACTTCCGGGGTTTCCTGGAAGCTAGTACCAATAATGCCCCATGCATAGGTCAGCCTAGGAGCTGTGCTCCCACCTATCAAGGAGGACCCACAGTGTACCACTTACACCTAATGTAATGCTCTTCATCCTTGTCCTTGGGGCCCAGTTGAGATTTTTCAGTCACAGAGGCAGACATTAACTATGTATCCATGTTGTTTTGTTGTTAAGTTGTGTCTGACTCTTTGCCACTCCGTGAACTGTAACCCACCAGGCTCTTCTGTCCATGGGATTCCCCAGGCAAGAATACTGGAGTGGGTTACCATTTCTTTTTCCAGGAGATCTTCCCCATCCAGGGATTGAACTTGTGTCTCCTGCACAGCAGGCAGATTCTTTACTGTCTGAGCCACCAGGGAAACCCATTTGGTGCATTTATGGTTTGAGTAAGTCAAAGGAAGGCTTGTGCTCAGGATGTCCAGGAAAGAATTAAGTGATATTCAAATGATAATTGTGTGCTTGTCTCTCCTATAGGGATTATTACTCTTTCTCCTTTGCTATACTTTTTCGCCATTGCTATCCTCTCTATTTCTGTTAATATAGTGAATGACATTGGAGGAATTTGATAGATGTTTATTGAATTAAACTAAAAAAGGGTCAAAGGAACAAATATATTCTTAGCAAAAGACTTAAGCAATGGGGAAATAACTGTTAAAAAAAAAATCCCTCAGGGAATTTTCTGTGGTAGAAGCACACAAGTATACAGGAGAGTCTTGAAGAGCTTAAGGAATTACATAAAGAAAACAAAACTTAAAATGTAAGAAGTTGATGGGGAATGTTTATGAAGAATATTAGACAGCATACTTTCTTAAGAATCTGGACTGGTCAGGATTTATTCCTGAGATGCTAGCAGGGACACCTGGAGATACAAAGCTGAAAAACAGAAAAGACTACACATTTTTAGTGTGATGTGGGACCCAAAAGGGAAATATTATTTTTGGATGCACTGTATTGAGAGCATTTCATCATGGAATAGAGGGTGACAGTTCCACTCCCAATGACATTCATGAGACCTCTTCTAGAATGCCCCATTCTGTTTGGTTTGTCTGACTACCGAAAATAAGTAGACAGATTGGAAGGAATCCAAAGAAGAGTTTCACAATTGATTAGGGGAAAGAGGCTGACTTATGGGAAAAGTTTGAAAGAATTATGTCTGTACAACTTGGCTAAGGAAGGTATGTGTGTACGTGTTTGAAAACCATAAACACTTAATGGAGGAAGAAATAATTTACGCTGATAAAAAGGATACAGGTAGATCTGTACAGAGAAATGGGTTTTGAAAAGAGAATCTAGCTTAGATAGCAGGTAGAAATTGGGTAGGTGGTTAATGACATCTACTCTGTGGACAGACTAATTTGGAAGTGACATTGATTTGGAAGTGGTGGGTGACCTGAAGTGAAATGCTGAAATATATCTTCCAAACACATTCAAGAGAGTGATGGAGGAGGCAAAGCAAGCAATGAAAAAATTTGATGTCAAGTTAGATACTTTCCATCTCAAATTGCTCAGATTCTGCACTGTAGTTGCTTGTACCATAAGTAATGTTACTTTTAATTCAACTTCAAACTGCTTTAATTCCAGGTGTATTAAAATACCTTGCCTTCCCCCTTTTAAATATGTTTTAGGGAAAACTAATGTGGTTATAAAACTGTTTACCACACATATATTCCTAAATATCATGTAAAAATGTTCCCTGTTGTTAATATGGTTGTGCAAATAGCTCAAATATTGAATATATCTAAAATAATATTGAATAGGAAGTTAACAATATTGAGACATTACAATAAATGTGTAGTCAATTCATGGACAGGTGTTGTATAGATACTTTATAAAGAATCTTTGCATGTATTTCTTCATTATGGACTTGGAGCACCCTCTTTCTTCTGTTAGAGTGTCCTTTACAGTGGCTGATATTGGGCCTCCATCTCTCAATACTGAAACCTCTAAGAGAAGTAAATTCAAATCTAGCCAGGGAGGCAAATGGTCTGAGGTGTAGGTAAAGAGAAGAAAGTGAAAGTGAAAGTCACCCAGTCATGTCAGACTCTTTGTGATCCCATATACGATACAGTCCATGGAATTCTCCAGGCCAGAATACTGGAGTGGGTAGCCTTTCCCTTCTCCAGGGGATCTTCCCAACCCAGGGATCAAACCCAGGTCTCCAGCATTGCAGGCAGATTCTTTACCAACTGAGCTATCAGGGAAGCCCCAAAGAGAAGAAATGAAGAAATTAAAATATGAACAAAATAGCAGGAAAGTAAGGGGATCAAGGGTTAATTTGTGTGATTAAGTTCACAATCAATGTTACTGGTAAAGATGTGCTCTTAATAGTCCTTTGCATAACCATTTTTGACAGTTATAGACCATGTAAAATTATAATATCTTGTGTTCTAGAAAAGCTCCTTTGTCTCTTTAAACTATACAATTCAAAAATTGTATAGAGAACTGACAGTTGGAATAAAAATGTTTCATTGCTTTGTTTCCTCTTCTGGCATATAATCAAATTGCCATCTTTCCCCATATTTTTCATTGCCCTTTGCTGAAATATACTGTCTATATATATTAATATTACTAACCTCCATTAGAAAATTAAGAAGCAAAAAAAAAAAAAAAGAATAAATAGGGTTCTACCAATACAGCCTCAGAGTGGTCAAACTAAAAAGGGACATGAGGGCTGAGAATTGTTTTATTCTAGGTCCCTATGGAAATTGCAATGGCCTGGAGGTTGGAGGGCAGGGCAGGGAAACTCCGGGACACTGAATTCTCCAGCTATGTTCCTAACTTGAATTTCTGGTGAAGGTACTTATATGTTTTATATAATGAAAACTTAATAATCCTGAAGGCATTCTGGGCTAATATTACTTTTGTTCACCTCTGTTCAATTATCTGTTCATCCATTTATAAATTTGTCTTGTATATTCAGCACCAGCTAAACGACTGATCTGATCTGAAATGGCTTTCATGATATCACAAGGTAGACTTGTTCTCTGTCCTTCATTAATTCCAATACATTTGTGAAAAATAGAACAATAGAGAAGAAATTCAAGGGTATTATATTGCAATAGAAGTTGCTAATGAAAGATGCAGTATTAAGGAGCATTCCAGTTTCTTGCCAAAAGTCTCCGGGGGCGGGGGGGAAATGCTTATTGCCATGATTTAAGATTGGAAACCAGGAATAGAAACATGATGGTGACAAGCACATGGGGGAATGTAAGAGTCAGTGCTGGCCAGAGATGATGAAAGTGAAAGTAAGGTCTGGTTGCTTGCTGCTCCAAATTCCAATAGACAAGATTGGTGGAAAGGAAAGTTTGCTTTATTTTGGATGCTGGCAACAGAGGAGGGAGGGTCAGGTGTGGGCGGGCTCCTGCCTAAAGGCTGCCACCCCTACATCCCCCACCTTGTCCCCAGCAATCAGTGGGCAAGAGCTTTTATAGACCAAGGGAAGGGGCTGTAAGCAAAGACAGCAGAGTCAGCTCTGATATTCATCTTGAAATTGGTGATGCAGTGGTCTGATCAGTGTCATCTTGATTATTTTAAGTACAGTTAATCTTCAATTCCAGGGTTGGCTTATTCCCATTTTCTTGAGGCCAATTCTTGGAATAGTGGCAGCTTATGTAATGGTTACAGTCTGGTCATCATGTAGTTAACTAATTCTACTTGATGGGGGTTCGGGGTTCGGTATCTATAAGACAGCTCACAGGATATGGCTCAGAGTATTGTCTATAGCCCATAAAAAGGAACTAAAGGTCATTGACTTTGCTCGGTGACTAGACTATTATTGTGTTGTCCTGTTTGACTGCATTTCTTTGCTTCTGCATTTTCTCACTTCTCTGATTAAACTCATTCTTTGGCTAAAGTTTTTCCATAGACAGAAGGGAGGCTGAGGACATGGCAAGGAAGGGCCATAGGATCCTGCTTCATTTCAATAACCACTATCCTAAGTAGCAATAGTGTATTCTTGAATTTATATGCAGACATTCATTATGATGTGTTCTTCACTAAATAGCTCTCGTATCTTTCTTGACAACAAATATTCTCATTGACTCCCACTTCTTACTCACCACCCTTAGCTTGTTAATGGAGAAAAATTTACTCCTTAAAAAATGATTCCCACTATAATAAAAACCAATTTGCACACTCAAAGCTCAAAATTCTCCAAATAGAGATTGTCAGAAGCAGTCCTTGGATTGGATAGAGTATTGTATTCTTATTTTAATTCTTACTCTCACCGTCAGGAATAGAGCCTCCCTCTCAATGTCAATAGCTCTAAACTCCCTACAATATTGATTTAGGTACCCACTTGTATGGTAATAGAATTAAAAGATTTTTTAGTTTTTCTTCTCAATTGGATTGAAAGTTTTGAGGACTGGAATAGGTGTGACATAAAGCTAAATACACAGTAGATACTAAAATCATACGTTGAATGTAGTGGACTTACACAATTGTACTTTGTTTCCTTTTTTCCACTTTCTTTGGGAAGGGGTGAAATTATCATTCTAGAAATAATATGGGTAGGGTGGGCTTCATCCATTTCACATGTACCTAGTTGACTCAACCACGTGTCTATTGATGTACTTCATTTAAGGCTTTCCTACGATGCCTTTGACTGTGTGGATCATAATAAACTGTGGGAAATTCTGAAAGAGATGGGAATACCAGACCACCTGACCTGCCTCTTGAGAAATCTGTACGCAGGTCAGGAAGCAACAGTTAGAAATGGACATGGAACAACAGACTGGTTCCAAATAGGAAAAGGAGTACCTCAAGGCTGTATATTGTCACCCTGCTTATTTAACTTACATGCAGAGTACATCATGAGAAACGCTGAGCTGGAAGAAGCACAAGCTGGAATCAAGGTTGCCAGGAGAAATATCAATAACCTCAGATATGCAGATGACACCACCCTTATGGCAGAAAGTGAAGAGGAACTCAGAAGCCTCTTGATGAAAGTGAAAGTGGAGAGTGAAAAAGTTGGCTTAAAGCTCAACATTCAGAAAACGAAGATCATGGCATCTGGTCCCATCACTTCATGGGAAATAGATGGGGAAATAGTGGAAACAGTGTCAGACTTTATTTTTCTGGGCTCCAAAATCACTGCAGATGGTGACTGCAGCCATGAAATTAAAAGACGCTTACTCCTTGGAAGGAAAGTTATGACCAACCTAGATAGCATATTCAAAAGCAGAGACATTACTTTGCCAACAAAGGTCCGTCTAGTCAAGGCTATGGTTTTTCCTGTGGTCATGTATGGATGTGAGAGTTGGACTGTGAAGAAAGCTGAGCGCCGAAGGATTGATGCTTTTGAACTGTGGTGTTGGAGAAGACTCTTGAGAGTCCCTTGGACTGCAAGGAGATCCAACCAGTCCATTCTGAAGGAGATCAGCCCTGCGATTTCTTTGGAAGGAATGATACTAAAGCTAAAACTCCAGTACCTTGGCCACCTCATGCGAAGAGTTGACTCATTGGAAAAAACTCTGATGCTGGGAGGGATTGGGGGCAGGAGGAGAAGGGGACAACAGAGGATGAGATGGCTGGATGGCATCACTGACTCGATGGACGTGAGTCTGAGTGAACTCCAGGAGTTGGTGATGGACAGGGAGGCCTGGCGTGCTGCAATTCATGGGGTCGCAAAAAGTTGGACACGACTGAGTGACTAAACTGAACTGAACTGAACGATACCTTTGCCTATTAAAGCTAGTCCATGGAAGCTGAGGATGAGGTGTCTGATTTCCTTTGTAGAAAGTAATAGAAAGTGTTTGCTAGCACAGTTTTGCATACAAGGGGTGCCCAACAAATGGCAGGAATGATGATAATGATCTCTTCCTATCTCAGGGGGAAAAAAAATCAAAGAAAGTAAGTGTTGGTTGATTATGCTGTCTATAATGGTTTTATAGATTTTCCTCCTTTCAATCCCTCTGTCATCTTCCCATGTGTTGTTTAGATATACCCTTTGAAGCAGCTAGTTCATGGACATATGTGAAATTACCTTGTGCCTTCAGTATTGTTATGATAAGTATTTCATTTTTCTCTAGCTTCGAATTCCTTTTGGTATATAAAGGCTTTTCCTTTTCCTGAGACATAATATTGTTATTGATTCAACAAACATTTGTATAGCCTCTTCTTCATCTCTTCATCTAAGGCTAATGAAACCTGGCTTTTATCTAAGCTGCTGGGAACCCCAGTGACCCTTGATCAGCTTTATGTAATATAAAGTTGATCAGATTTAAAATAGAAGGTTTCAGTCTCTTTCCCTACAAACATTCCTTTGGCTGCACCTCCCAGAGATAAGGTTAAAATCTTCCTAGCCCTCGCAAGAAACAGTATTACTCTGCACCTTGATGTAAAGAGACTATGGTATATCTCCTGGGCAGTCAGGAAGTGCAACCACACAAGGATGTGAAGGGTATAGAAAACCCTGATCCCTAGTTTTATTAATACGTATCCTTTCTGGACAGTAGCAAACCAACACCTGCTCCTGTTTGCAGTGTGGGAGGAGTTGCTGATGCTCCACAGTCATCCTTAGGAAAACTTACCAGTTATCAGAAGCTGCTTCAGATCTAAGGCTACAACCTCAGGGATAAGGGTGTTACATTTGCCCACCACCATGTAATGTAACATCACCTCTAACTTCAGTAGTCTTGCACTCAGAATTTATGTCAGTAAACCAGGAAGATATGAATATTTATTATGAAGTAGGAGTAACTCAAAAATGCACTCTTTTACATCTAGGAATGTATCAATATAAGAAAATAAATATGAAAAAAAAAACAAATAAAATATTTATGTACTTGAAGAAAAGGCATATAATTTTAGTGACATTGTTGCTATTCTGCTTTTCACCTTATGCCTTGAATGACAGATAAAACAGCCTTGTGTCAATTTGAAGTGGCTTCTCATCTCTGAAACTTCCTCTTTGTGGTGAAATTTCAGCAGGTCCCTTCAGCTGCCTCAGTGGGAAAGAAGCAAGCAAGATTACAGAGAGACAGGAATGCCTCCTCTTCCTTCAGCCCTTCACTTTGGTTGTTTTTCTTTTATTTTCTTTTGTTCCCTCTGTGTTTTGTTTTGTTTTGTTTTTTCCTTGACTACTGAGGTATAGTTTCTAAAACCCTAGTTAAAATGAGCCCATTACACAAATATGTGTATATAAAGGAAAGGATCCTTGAAAGATAGACACTAAGGAAATATTTTTTTTTTCAGTACAAAAGATGCCCTTGTTACAAATGGAACTTATTTTGAGTATTTGTGTTTATTTTTATTACGATAAAATGTTTTCCTAGAACATAAGGTTGGGAACAGGATGTTGTTTTTCAGAATGTTACCGGCCAAATGATGCCTTAGAAATTTCTATGAAGGAGGCACTTACAGTGATAATATTATAAGGAAAGAAAATGAGATGTTAAGGAACTAGCCTTGAAGATCAAAGGTGCATGGGACACACATGGTTTTTACTTAGATTCTGTTTTTAGAGGGATGCTTTGGGTGTAGGTCTGATTGAGAAACAAAATAAAGTCACTGGATAAATTGGAAGATTGGGATCAACATTTGCACATTACTATATACAAAAGAGATAACTAATAAGAACCTGGGCTTCCCATGAGGTGTTAGAGGTAAAGAACCTGCCTGTCAATGCAGGAGACTCAAGAGATGCAGGTTCGATCCCTGGATCTGTAGATCCCCTGGAAAAGGAAATGGTAAACCCCTCCAGTATTCTTGCCTATTGTGTAGTGCAGGGAATGCTACTCAATACTCTGTAATGACTTATATGGGATGAGAATCTAAAAAAGAGTGACTGTATGCATAACTGATTCACTTTGCTCTACACCTGAAACAAGCACAACGTTGCAGATCAACTATACTCCAATACAAATGTATAAAATGAAAGTCACTGGAAAGAGCTTAGCCTTCCCAGATCCCTTTCAACAGGTTACATGTGTTTTGAAAATTCATCAAACAGCAGGCAACACTCACTTCTTAGTGTATGAAATTTATGTCCAACTAACATTTAGGTCAAGTTTGCTACTTTTGAATTAAGAATTTGATATAAATTAAGGAATCAGTGGAAGCTAAATTGTTTTGTTATAACTACCTATTGGAAATAAATGATACAAAACAAAGCAAAAAAAAAAAAAACACCACAAAAAACAACCTAGTTCTCTTAAACTGATTCAACAGGCTCTACACAGAACTTTATAGATGCCCAAAATAGTGTTTAAGGCCCAGCTGCATAGCTTTATGCAACAGTGGTTTCCAAAGGATAATCTTTTTAATATCCTCAAACTCCTTTTTCATCAGGAAAATGCTAGGGAAAAAAAAAAAGTGAGTCTTCTGCAGAATGTCATTAACAGATACTGGCAAATAACAGAGAGGCAGTACAAACTCCACCTGGCAAACTTAATTCAATATTGAGAAACTCTATGCACTTTCTTTTTAATTTCTCTATCATCATTGCAATACACACAGCTCACATTTTCCTCCTGAGAGCTGTCTGCCAGGCTCGTTTGCTTGTCTTGCTACACTGCTTTTTTGATCCCTAACATAAGAACTACTTAATGTACATAATAAAACTATAGCATCTTCCTGACTTTATCTCATTAGTCTTCTTAAGTAAACAAAACCAATTTGCCTTCTTGCTTCACCTTTGTCCTTCAATTAAGAACGTGTTTTCTTACTTCCTTCTCTTTTCCCTCAGTTCTACTCCAGTGGAGTCAGCTGGCATTCCTCATCCCCAGCACTTTCTTTGTGTGACCTCCATAGGCTGTATAGTTGAAGGACCTGAATTGGTGCCTTTTTCACTGGTGAAGAAAAAGCCAGATTCTTGTTTGTTTTTTTAATTTAGCACAGGTTGTTATTAAAAACATGTCATTTGTGCCATGCTAGATTATTAATATTCATCCTTATTAAAAGTAACAACATTACTTAATTTTGCACTTCAGAAAGGAACTGAAAAAAATCCCTTCATAAGTTTTCCTTGTTTCCAAGCAATATCTGATCCTGGAGATGAAAAGATGAAATTGTAAAGCAGCCAGAAATCTGAGAGGCAGAGACTCCAGAAAAATTCTGAGAGTCAGTAGGTGGGCACTCCTGATCTCTTTTTCAGTTCTTTACACCTACCCATGGGAAATCAAGGCACTGTGACTTTTCCTGATTATCATCAATACTCCAGGTTTATGTTTGTTTTGAAGGGAAAAAAAAAAAAGTGGAGAGTTGGTTCAGTTGTGGAAAACCTTTGTTTTATCCATTCTACCCCTTCCTACATTTCCTCTCTACCCAGCAAAGCCATTTTAACCATCAGAATGGGACTAAAGACATTCTTGGGAAAATCACAAATGTTTTTTTCTTTATCCACTTATCTCTTCCCTTCCATGTCATACCCTGGCCATACTTGGTGGGGTTTGGCATTTACTTAAAAATGAAGAAATGAAAACCATGTTTGAAAGAAATCTAGATGCCATAAAGTGGTAAATAAAATTGTGCTGAGAAAGCAAATAAACCCAGGTTTGTATAAGAGATAAAGAGAAGTAGTAACAAAAGTTGAGGAGTCCTATCCAGGGAGAATGTATAAGCCTTCATTAGAGTTTGTATAGATTCTTCCTGGATTTAAGTAATAGTGTCCACTTTTATTCTGAGCACATTTAGACTCTGGAGTACAATGAAAACAGGGCAAACATTCCTTCTCTCCGTTGTTAAAATGTTCTTTCCATCCTGCCTACTAAGCTCCATGTTTAATTTATGATGTTTATTCCTTATACTGTGTCTCTAGATTCTTTGCTGCATACTCAGAGGTAACACTTGATTTATGGTTTTCATTTTTATTTCCTAATTCTTCCTGCACAAATCACTTGTTATCATATCATAAAAGAAACCCTCTCTTCAAGGACCTATACCCTCAGTTAATCACTATCACATCTGCCCTCTTTTCTTTCTTTGATAATATTGAAGATTTTGAAATTATCTTTTGGTTCTCTTGAATTATGATTGTTTCCTAATAGAATATAAGCTTCATAAGGGTATTTACACTCCCACATGGGCTTCCCAGGCAGCATTAGTGGTAAAGAACCTGCTTGCCAATGCAGGAGACATAAGAGTTGTGGGTTTGATCCCTGGGTCAGGAAGATCCCATGCCCTGGAGGGGGTCATGGCTACCCACTCCAGTATTCTTGCCTGGAGAATCCCATGAACAGAGGAGCCTGGCAGGCTACAGTTAATAGGGTCGCAAGGAGTCGGGCACGACTCAAGCGACTTAGCACATAGAACATTCTACTACAACCATGCTGACACCTATGGGAACTTTATGATAGAAGAATGAGTGGATCCATCCATTAATTGTAATAGTAATAATATTAATTATATAGTTATTTTATAATAATTAATATGATTCAGGGATACTTGATATGGTCATTATATAATTATATAATGATGAATATAATTAATAATTAATAATACAGTTATATATTTAGGTCTTTGTTGTAAAGAAAAATGACAATTTGCCTACTATTCTGTAAGATATGCAAGTGTTTAAATTTGTCAGAACTCCCAATTTATTTTGTTTTTAATGCCTTTTCAAGTCCATTTTTTCAATTAACACAATTACATTTTTTTTTCTGGTTTTTTTTTTTTAATTTTATTTTTAAACTTTACATAATTGTATTAGTTTATTCACAAAATTACAAATTATAAATATAAGAACTGTTAGTCTCATTGCTATTTGCCCAGTTCCTATGTACATCTTCAGTATCTTCAGTACGTTTTATTCCTCCCCTATGATAGTGCATAAGTATTTTTTTTTTTTTTTTTTACATTTTATCACTTTAAATGACAACATTGTTGGTTGTAACTCAGAATTCAACGACTTGACTCCATTTTGCCCTGATGCTTATGTAAATTATAGTATTCAGTCTTTTAAAAGCTTTATCTCATTATGTTATCTTTCACTGGAAAACAATATTTGAAAGATGCTATAATGCTATGAAGATATTAACTTGGAATAACATTTTGTCTTCAATTTTTTTAAAAAATTCTGTAAACTTTTTATACATTAAAAAAATGTAAGACTGTTTCAGAATCAAAATGTCTTGAAGTGTGTTGACTCTTAAACAGTAAATGATAAAGTTTAAAGTCAGCTTATTGGTCCATTTGTGATTTGACTGAACCAGTTCACCTCAGTTTAGTTATGTTTTGAGGTATGCAGAAACCTAATTCCTGAGCACTGTGTCTGATTTTAAGCACTCTTAGTCCACATCTGCATCCATAATGATAAGGTCTGTAGGTATATACTTTCTGTCCCTCAGTTCAGTTCAGTTCAGTTCAGTCACTCAGTTGTGTCCGACTCTTTGCAACCCCATGAATAGCAGCACGCCAGGCCTCCCTGTCCATCACCAGTTCCTGGAGTTCACTCCGACTCAACGTCCATCGAGTCAGTGATGCCATCCAGCCATCTCATCCTCTGTCGTCCCCTTCTCCTCCTGCCCCCAATCCCTCCCAACATCAGAGTCTTTTCCAAGGAGTCAACTCTTCGCACGAGGTGGCCAAAGTATTGGAGTTTCAGCTTTAGCTGAACTTCCAAAGAAACCGCAGGGCTGATCTCCTTCAGAATGGACTGGTTGGATCTCCTTGCAGTCCAAGGGACTCTCAAGAGTCTTCTCCAACACCACAGTTCAAAAGCATCAATTCTTCAGCGCTCAGCCTTCTTCACAGTCCAACTCTCACATCCATACATGACCACTGGAAAAACCATAGCCTTGACTAGACGGACCTTTGTTGGCAAAGTAACATCTCTGCTTTTGAATATGCTATCTAGGTTGGTCATAACGTTCCTTCCAAGGAGTAAGCGTCTTTTAATTTCATGGCTGCAGTCACCATCTGCAGTGATTTTGGAGCCCAAAAAAATAAAGTCTGACACTGTTTCCCCATCTATTTCCCATGAAGTGATGTCCCTAGTCACAGAGAAAGGACTTACTGCAAAATTTGCCATTTCTTCTTTAAACAATTTCATTTACGTATCATCATAGTAAATGCAGATAGATTGAGTCAGTTTAATTTACAAATAGTAAAATAAAAACATCATATTGGCCAATGGTGGACTGCCCTTTCCAATCCCCTCCCCAAAAAATCAGAATAAAGAGATTAATTTGGATTATTTTTTTCTTTTAACTCTTTAATCGTGCAGATTGTAATAAATAATAAAATATATTTGAATCAGAAATTAAAGAAGTCAGCAAGGAAATCAAGTGGCCACAATAATATGCTAAGACCAATCACTTTTAATTGAAAGTTGTCTTTCCTTTATATAAGACAGGATTTAACATAAGTCATTTTAAAGATGCCAAATTTTACAGGATGTGTTGTTCAGGCCTTTATGTAGATTTGAAACTTCCTATGAAGAGCTTACCATTGAAAGCAGATACACTAACAAGATCAAATCATTGCCAGATGAGAAGTATTGTATTTAATTTGAGGGTGTCATCTATTCAGAGAGAACTTTCCTAACCCCTCTATGTTAAAGTATCATTGCTGATCTCTACCATTCTACCACAGATATCCACACCATATGTGATATGAAATACACATACAGAGCTGGAGTAGAAGTCAGGACCATCCCAACCTCCAAATAATTCCAGAAATTTTAGAGTAAATTTGTTAAGTGAAGTGAAGTCGCTCAGTCGTGTCCAACTCTTTGCAACCCCGTGGATTGTAGCCCACCAGGCTCCTCCGCCCATGGGATTCTCCAGGCAAGAATACTGGAGTGGGTTGCCATTTCCTTCTCCAAAACTTGTTAATAGGTCTCTAATAAGTTGTTTCTCCTCTTTGCACATGATTTGCCTCAAATGTTGAAAGAAGTAGGTAGACCACATGCCTCTAAATTTTTCTGTTCTTACATTCTAGATAAGCAGAAAAATGAGGTCACACAGGCATAACTTGAATACAGTATTGCCTGGAAGTTTGCCTAAGTAATCATTTTCCCCTACTATTTCTAAAAATGGTTGTGAATTAAACAAGGCAAAATTTGGCTTACTTAGCATTGTGTTAACCAGACATTTCTATTAACTGGCATGACAATAGAACCTCTTAGTTTTTTTTTTTTTTTTTCTTTTTTGTACTCCAGGTAGAAGAAACCAAGTGCTGAATAAATATACAAATAGTGACCATAATAAAAAAAAACTTTTAGGCTGTGACAGAAAGCAGATTCAACTTGATTTGCCACACCTATTGACATAATATTGAGATCTGCAAAATGCTAAAAGACATTGTGTCCAATAAATATTAAAGCACATTCAGTTTCTTATAATGGTAGGTGTTTTAAATTCTACCTTTTTGAAATATTTATAAACAGAGTATATGGAATGTTATACACACTACTCTGTTTGAATAATCTGCCTCTATTAGGTAAAACTTTAGGGGTGGGGTTTCAAGATATAAAATCTAAAGCAGTAGACAGTGAAACCATGGGGCAGAACTCCAAGATCCTTCTCTCTCTTCACATGTGCAGTGATGCCTTAAACCCAATGACACAATAGGAACTGGGCCAGATTTTCTTCCTGGCACTCTTGCTTAAGTAACTGTTCTACATGTGATTTGTTGGGCAAATAATATGGCTCCTCTAAGTAACAGCCTGCTCATTCATAAAATGGGGGTAAAAATGCTTGCTTCATGGAGTCGTCAGAATGATTAAATGAAAAAAAGTGAATGTAACACATTATGTAAATGAGTAAACTATTAAGTGTCATTGAAAATGTAATGCAACATTATTTTTAAATGGCTCGTTATATTTGAGCCCTAATTACTGGAGTCACATGTTTACAATCCCTTTCTTTTAAAGTGTAATTAAGTTTCCTCTTCATGAAAAAATATAGCATGAATTTATGCATCAAAGCTTCATCTCGTATTTGTGGAGAGGAAGCTTTCTGTTTAAAGCATTATGAGTATAAAGGTAACTCTAATAGAAAGCAAGTGGTTTTTTACTCAAGGATGTGTTTCTAATGGATTGTAGGGTTTAGGTGGGAAGAATGCCTTCCGTATTCATTTTGTACTCACAGCTCTGAACACAGAGCAAGCATTCAAAAAATGCGTGTTGATATGGAATTTGGGAGGGGACACGCTCACAGGCCCAGTCAGCACAACCTTCAGCCATGACTGGCAAGTCAAATTGCCTTCCTGCTTCTGCAAAATTAAGAGAACTGCGATTGTTTTTTCTCTAACTGCTGTGTCACTTTTCTGAGCCTTACAGCTTTCTGAGAGATACCATATTATACTGACATCTTCACTGAAAGAATTCTAAGAAATTTCCTTTTTATGGTTAATTTCTTTATTTTTCAATGTATCAAAAGAAGAGATATATATTAAAAGAAGGAATTTGTATCAAAAGAAACTAACCAAAAGAAATAAGTTTTAAACACTAGTTATAAACAGGAAGCCAGTTTTCTACCTCTGAAAAAGGATAGTTAACTGATAGCTGTCTGATATAGCTACCTTCACTGTTTTATTATTATTATTATTATTGGAATATAGAATATAGTTGGTTTACATTGTTGTGTTAATTTCTGCTGTACAGTGAAGTGATTCTGATATATATATATATCCCCTCTTTTTTTTGCATTTCCTCAATATTTAGGTCAACACAGAGCACTGAGTAGAGTTCCCTTTGCTATACAGTAGGTTCGCATAGTTATCTACTTTGTACTTTATGCATAGTGATGTATATATATGTCAGTCTCAGTTTTCCAACTCATCCCATCCTCCCTTTTTCTCCTTGGTCCATACGTTTGTTCTCTGTGTCTGTGTCTCTATTTCTGCTTTTCCAGTAGATTCATCTGTACTGTTTTCCTATATTCCACATATATGTTGACATATGATCAGTTTTACTATTTCTGACTTATTTCACTCTGTATGACAGTCTGTAGGTCTATCCATGTCTCTGCAAATGGCACAATTTCATTCTTTTTAATGACTGAGTAGTATTCCATTCTGTATATGTACTACATCTTCTTTATGCATTCCTCTATTGATGGACATTTAGGTTACTTTCATGTCCTAACTTTTGAAAATAGTGTGGCTTGACCTTGTTGTTTTTGATGATGCCTTTGGAAAGTTCTTCATGGGTAAGGGTGGTGTCCTCCTTGCTCATTGCTAAGTTTTGTCAGCAAATGCACAAAAGATAAGTAAACTTATTTTATATTAGTAATGTACAATGGAACAGCTTCTATGATTCTTAACATTATTTTTTAAAAAGCTACAGTGTGTACATGTCAATTCCAAACTGCCAATCTGTCCCTTCTCATACTGATATATTTAAGGTGGATAACCGATCTAGTGGAGGTGATGGAATTCCAGTTGAGCTATTTCAAATCCTAAAAGAAGATGCTGTGAAAGTGCTGCACTCAATATGTCAGCAAATTTGGAAAACTCAGCAGTGGCCACAGGACTGGAAAAGGTCAGTTTTCATTCCAGTCCCAAAGAAAGGCAATGCCAAAGAATGCTCAAACTACCTCACAATTGCACTTATCTCACACGCTAGTAAAGTAATGCTCAAAATTCTCCAAGCCAGGCTTTAGCAATACGTGAATTGTGAACTTCCAGATGTTCAAGCTGGTTTTAGAAAAGGCAGAGGAACCAGAGATCAAATTGCCAACATTCAGTGGATCATCAAAAAAGCAAGAGAGTTCCAGAAAAACATCTTCTGTTTTATTGACTATGCCAAAGCCTTTGACTGTGTGGATCACAATAAACTGTGGAAAATTCTGAAAGAGATGGGAATACCAGACCACCTGATCTGCCTCTTGAGAAATTTGTATGCAGGTCAGGAAGCAACAGTTAGAAATGGACATGGAACAACAGACTGGTTCCAAATAGGAAAAGGAGTACCCCAAGGCTGTATATTGTCACCCTGCTTATTTAACTTATATGCAAAGTACATCATGAGAAACGCTGGGCTGGAAGAGGCACAAGCTGGAATCAAGATTGCCAGGAGAAATATCAATAACCTTATATATGCAGATGACACTACCCTTATGGCAGAAAGTGAAAAAGAACCAAAGAGCCTCTTTGATGAAAGTGAAAGTGGAGAGTGAAAAAGTTGGCTTAAAGCTCAACATTCAGAAAACTAAGATGATGGCATCCAGTCCTATCACTTCATGGCAAATAGATGGGGAAACAGTGGCTGACTTTATTTTGGGGGGGGGTTCCAAAATCACTGGAGATGATGATTGCAGCCATGAAATTAAAAGATGCTTACTCCTTGGAAGGAAAGTTATGACCAACCTAGACAGCATATTTGGGGAAGGAAATGGCAACGCACTCCAATGTTCTTGCCTGAAGAATCCCAGGGCCGGGAGAGCCTGGTGGGCTGTTGTCTCTGGGGTCGCACAGAGTCGGACACGACTGAAGCACCTTAGCAGCAGCAGCAGCAGACAGCATATTAAAAAGCAGAGACATTACTTTGCCAACAAAGGTCCATCTATTCAAGGCTATGGTTTTTCCAGTAGTCATGTATGGATGTGAGAGCAGGACTGTAAAGAAAGCTGAGTGCAGAAGAATTGATGCTTTTGAACTAGGGTGTTGGAGAAGACTCTTGAGAGTCCCTTGGACTGCAAGGAGATCCAACCAGTCCATCCTAAAGATCAGTCCTGGGTGTTCATTGGAAGGAATGATGTTGAAACTGAAACTCCAATATTTTGGCCGCCTGATGCGAAGAGCTGACTCATTTGAAAAGACCCTGATGCTTGGAAAGATTGAAGGCAGGAGGAGAAGGGGACGACAGAGGATGAAATAGTTAGATGTATCACCAACTCAATGGACATGAGTTTGGGTAAACTCCGGGAGTTGGTGATGGACAGGGAGGCCTGGTGTGCTGCGGTTCATGGGGTCGCAAAGAGTCAGACAGGACTGAGCAACTGAACTGAACTGAACCAATGAGGACCTACTATAAAACGTTTAAAAATATATATTTTTATAAAAAGCACCACAGATATACATATAAAATAATTCTATAAGGCCAACAAGCTAAATGAGAAGAAATGGTTTTACTGCCAAAGTCTATTTTTAATAATTGTATTTACATTTATTTTTTCTCTTTGTCTCTTGACTGTTCAGACTTGAATTGTTTCTTATGCACTAGAATTTCTATTCTACCTTGGCATGTAGAATTGATGAATTAGCTTTATTTTTAAGTGTTTAGGTCAAACCATCCCAGATAATCAAAAATCATATGCTTCAAGTCATTATGCTTTTGCAATGAAGACATTCAAATTTTAAAGGTCTCAGAGGTTTACTTAGATTAGCATGATCATTCTCAGACCAAAAAAAAAAAAAATTGCTATTCAATAAATGGCAACTATTATTCTGTGCCAAGCACCTTCCTTCTACATTATTTAACAATACGTACTTGAGATAGGCATTATTATCCTACCTTCCTCAACCTGAAGAGGTTGAACAACTTACCCAAGGTCACAAAGCTAGTAAGGGATGACCTCAGGATTTAAAGTTATGCCAGGCCCCAAAGTGCACATTCTTAGCCTCTGCATGTTCCGTGCTTTCATTCTCAGGAGATTGGCCTCACGGTTTGATAGTATGGATACTGGACTAGCCTCCTGCAGCCCTAATATTTTCTTCATCTTTATGTAATGCTTTACTTTCTACCTTAGCAAGAGTTTGATATCATTTAAATTGTTTATTCCATATGCATGTATCTAATCCTGGTTTTGAAGAAGTGTTACCTTCATAAAGATATGTCTTTCCTTTTTTTAAGTAATTAATTCTGATTGCACTGTGTCTTCATTGCTGTGTGCAGGCTTTCTCCAGATACAGTCAGCGGGGGTTACTCGTCATTGCGGTGCATAGGCGTCTCATTGTGAGGGCTTCTCTTGTGGAGCTTCACAAGCTCCAGGCATGCAGGCTTCAGTAGTTGTGGCATATGGGCTAAGTTGCTCCACAGCATGTGATATCTTCCTGTGTCCCCTGCACTGGCACGTGGATTCTTTTCCACTGTATTACCAGGGAAGTCCCATAAAGATAGTCTTATGTCCCATTGCAATCAGTTTTGGGTCATGATTTTCGTATATACTTAGCTTTTGCTAGTTAGTTAGCTGGTCATTGAACTACTCTTCAGTGAGAATATTAGATGGGAAACATTGTATTCTGAAAAGAATAAGATAAGAACATTACTTGAAGGGACTTGAAATGAGTTACTTAGGTTCGCATACAATGACAAAGAATAATACAGTGAACTGAAAAGTGCTTCCTCCCTGATGTAAGTGATGGTGTGCTAAAGATGCATGCAAGGAGCACTGAATCCCAGCTGTTAGCATCAGGAGGCTTCAGAGGTGTGAGACATGGTGGGATGCATTGGGTTATTTTACACAAAGAGAAGGGAATTTCAAAATGATTGGTGTGATCATGGCAGTGTCATCAATGTGAATATTTGGAAATGGCAAATAACTTACATATACTTGAAGCCTGGCACTCGTGGTGAGTTGTGGGGAAGACAGACTAGAAAGAGATCAGGTCATAGGAGTCTTGAGTGCAATAGTAGGGTATTTGAACTTGGTTCTCTGAGGCATCAAGGGTGTTTGATGGCGGTAGTAAGTATCTAAAATGCATTTTAGGAAAATTTACAAATCTCTCTGTGGAAAGGGATTAGAGAAATAAAAACTGAGAGGTTTTGGCACCAGTCCAAAAAACAATAGAAAAACACCTGCAATTGCCACAGGAATGGAAAGGAGGGGACATAATGGAGCTTA
The DNA here is from genome assembly GCF_003369695.1 of Bos indicus x Bos taurus. NCBI lineage: Eukaryota > Metazoa > Chordata > Mammalia > Artiodactyla > Bovidae > Bos > Bos indicus x Bos taurus. Next base: position 61,849,876 of record NC_040076.1, on the reverse strand, counting down.
CAGAAATAAAATTTGTGTAAATGTGGTCTTATAATTGTGCCTTTGGAGGATTGACCGCTGGCAGAGTGTGAAGTGGATAGATTTAATTTTCCATGTCTTCCTGCTATTTACCTTCCATCCTGATGCCAGTGCATTCTTGCTTTCTCAGTCCATCCCTACAGTAGCCACTCAGCCAGCAGCCTAACATTCAGACCCTCAGAGGGAGGTGCCATAATACCATAACATCTTGTGATACAATTGGAATGGATACCTTTTCGACTGCTGCTGCTGCTGCTAAGTCGCTTCAGTTGTGTCCGACTCTGTGCGACCCCATAGACGGCAGCCCACCAGGCCCCACTGTCCTGGGATTCTCCAGGCAAGAACACTGGAGTGGGTTGCCATTTCCTCCTCCAATGCATGAAAGTGAAAAGTGAAAGTGAAGTTGCTCACTTGTGTCCGACTCTTAGCGACCCCATGGACTGCAGCCTACCAGGCTCCTCCGTCCATGGGATTTTCCAGGCAAGAGTACTGGAGTGGGTTGCCATTGCCTTCTCCTAAGGGAAGAATTGATAATGAAGGTTTTCTGGATACAGTGGGATTTATTTTTCAGCTTGGGTTTTCTTCACCATTTCCCTTATACACAGCGTACTTGTACCCCTAGTTCAGCACATTCTTTCCTCATGTCAGAGACAAAAGGGAAAAGAAGGGGCAAGCAGTTCGGGACCCTCTCCTGCATCTGTGTACTCTCCTTACCTCTTGTTATTTTTTTTCATTGAAGTATTGTTGATTTACAATGTTGTGTTAATTTCAGGTGTACAGCAAAATGATTCAGTTATACACACACATATACATACATAGGGGCTTCCCAGGTGATTCAGTGGTAAAGAATTCACCTGCCAAACAGGAAACTTGGGACTGATTTTTGAGTTGGGAAGATTCCCTGGAGAAAGAAATGGCAAGCCTCTCCAGTGTTCTTGCCTGAAGAAGTCCATGGAAGAGAAGCCTAGCGGGCTATAGTCCATGGGTCGCAAAGAGTTGGACACGACTTAGCAACTAAACAGCATACATACATATATGTAGGTATACACACATATGTATACATATAACATAGTTATGCACAAATATGTATATATTCTTTTTCAGATTCTTTTCCATTATGGGTTATTTCAAGATATTAAATATTGTTCCCTGTGCCATATAATTGTTCCTTGTTGTTTGTTTTAAATGTAGAAGTATGCATATGTTAATCCCAATCTCCTAATTTATCCCTCCTCCCCCCAGTGGTTTTCACCCCTTTTCACCTTTGGTAACTGTAAGTTTGTTTTCTACATCTGTGACTCTATTTCTGTTTTATAAAGAAGTTATTTGTACCATTTTTTAAAGTCTACATGTAAGTAATATCATATGGTATTTGTCTTTCTCTGATTTACTTCATTTAGTAGGATAATCTCTAGGTCCACCATGTTGCTGCAAATGGCATTATTTCATTCTTTTTTATGGCTGAATAAAACTTTCTTATATGTATATACCACATCTTTATGCATTCATCTGTCTCTGAACATTTAGGTTTCTCCCATGTCTTAGGTATTGAAAATAGCACTGCTGTGAACATTGAGACACATGTATCTTTTCCAGTTAGCTTTTTCTCCAGATATATTTCCAGAAGTGGCTCTGTGGGATCATATGGTTACTCTATTTTTAGTTTGTTAAGGAACCACCATCCTATTCTCAACAATGGCTGTACCAATTTGCATTTCCACTGACAGTGTAGGAGGGTGGCTCTAGAAAAGTAGAAGGGTGAAGGCCATGCCTCTTATCTCTAGAGTTTCTGTATTGTACAGCTCCAGGGGGACTACTCTCAGAATGGTACAATAGAAGACAACATAAGAGCCTTACGCACTGTCTCCTGCATTTTCCTGTCCTTGAGGTTTTCAACAACACAGGCTCGCCTGCTAATCCTGCTTGTCTCCCAGTGTACCTCTTCCTCTCCCTTTTCCACATCACAAACCCTGGTACAGCATGGAATCACCCATAGGCCAAACAAAAACAGTGGCTGCTTTTGCTCAGACACTAGGCCTAGTACAATCTGCTTTTCAAGCTCTGCTTTTGTATACTTCCCCAATCCTTTATTCATGTGTTTTGCTCATCATGTCTGCTGTTCAATGCTCTATCAAAGAATCACCTTAGTAATAGATGATTTAGAATAGCCAGCCCCCACCAAAGAAGGCAGGAGGCAGAAAGTCTTTGAAGAAAGAACTAAGTTTCAAGAAAACAAAGATTGGCTCTTTTTAAGAGTGAATATGTATGTCCAAATTACTTCAGTTACCATAAAGACATCTTTCCAGAACAGTTGGCTAATATCACAGGCTCCCCCATTAGGATTCAACTTCACAGTTGTGAATAGCAACCGCAAGGGAAAGGGAAAAAAAAAAAAAAAAAACTAAAAGATAATCCTGTATTTTATTGTTAAACAAATGTACCATTCTTGAGTTGTTTTTTTTTTTTTCTTGTCCCTCCTTTCCATATTCCAAGATGAGGAAGATAAATAACAGCAGGTTTAATACTATTGACAGAAGGCTTTCTGTGTGTAAACCTGTTTTCTCTATAAATGCATCACGCCCATGGGGGACAGTGAGAGCAAGATTGAAGATTCATTAATATATCCCCATAAGCAAAGAGCAAATGAATCTCATGCCTATCTCTGAGAATATGTGGAATGACTCACTCAACCAGCTGTCTAGATCCCTTCTGGCTGGAAATATCAGAACCAGAATTGAATAATCTCATGTTAACGGATAAAGAAAAAATACAAATCCGCTGTACTTGTTTATCTTGTAGAGTGCCATTGTGTCTAATTGCAGATGTAGTGCAAAATACTCACTTTATTGAGATTATTATATGATTAAGCATAAGTTCTGTGTGGAGATGTTCTGTTCTGTTTTCAGACTGAATTTTGTGGTCATGAAGGTTACAGAAGATTTTGATAGGGGGTGACATTTCTATTGGTTCTTTATTTCTAAATGCAAAATTAGTGAAAGATGGCAGCCTTAGAAACAGACTGACTTATCTTCCTCTCCCAGCTCCTTGCAGTTAGTCTAAACCCAGACACATTTGTGGGCTTTATCTCTGTTTTGGAGAGAAAAATCCTACATATGAAAGGACATAAGAACTGCCATCTGGTCCTGGTGATTTTTCTCCGTCTTGTTTATCTATTAGGTGTAGAACATCTTGTACATTAACCACTATTTGATCTAATAATTCTCGTCTGTTTCCCTTGCCTGTTTCCAAAGACATTTGGCAAATGAGACTCCCTCGAACATATTCCTTAAAAAACGAAAGCAAATCATTCATTTAATGTCTCAGCCTACTCTCTTCACTTATAAAGACCAAGCCAGGAATGTATGTTCTACCCTTTCTTTTCTCACTACAGAAGCTTCAAGCCTATGTTTGTCAGCTAGGTCCCAAGTCCTACCTTTTCAGTCCTTCATTTTTTCCCTTTTCGTGAGTGAAGAAGTAAGATATACTTTTGTGATAAATTTAGTAAATTTAAACAAAAAAAAAGCCAAATATGTTTGATCGATGGCATTGTGAATATTCTTTTTATTCCTTTCCTAACTTTCAATAAGTATCATGTATTTTTTAAAATGTTAATATCTTTTATTTCTTTTTTCTTTTTAGAAATGACACTCATTTAAAAAATCATTTTTTAACTCTACAAACAGTTGTGGAATACCTACTATGTACCAGGCTCCATGCTATGCAGTGAGAATACAGTGCAGTGAGAAACCGACCAAAGTCCCATCCTGCATGCAGGAAATACAGTCTAGAGAGGAAGCTAGAAAGAAATCAGACAGCCTCACACTTAGTCATATAATAGCACCTATGATAAGTGTGGGGGGCATGTATGAAATGCAATGGAAAGAGTGTATAGCATTCTACTGAGAGGAACAAGAACTTAATTTTTTTTTAACAAAATGGTCTCTTTTGGAGTGAATGTGCATACTGAAAACATGTCTATTACCATAAACACATTTTTCTGCAACTGATGATTTAATAGCAAAGCCTTTCCTAATAGGTTTCAACTTTAATTTTGAAATAACAGCTGCAAAGAAAAAAAAAAGACCCCTGGTTTTCTGGATTTTGTTTGTTTTTTGAAAGGACAGCCATGCTAGTCTGGAAGAACAGGGAGAACTTCCCTGGAGAAGTGACTTTTGATCTTAATCAGAAGGTTGAGTGGGAAGAAATGTTCCAGCTTTGGGAAAAATCGTTTGAAGGCCCTGAGACAGAAAGAAACACAGTGCATTTGTGAAAAATGAAAGAATTCAAGTTAACCAAAACAGACTAAACAAGAGATTGCAAAGTGAATCTGGGAGAGGAGGAGGGAGCCAGATCAGGTCATGCTGAGCTCGGCATCCCCTAGTAAGGACTTCGGTATTTATCCTAAGAATGATGTTGGTGCCTCTGAAGGGTTTTAAACTTGGCAGTTGTTATGCAAACAAGGACACCAAACCTGCTAGGATAGCATTGGGGAAATTAAAGTTTAACCTCCAAGTTATCTCATGGGGACCAACTCCATGGTGGGTGCATTTGTATTCTAGAATATGCCACAGAGATCTAGCAAATCCGGATATACCAGACTTTAAGAGGAACCCTCCCCTTGACCTTTGGGACTTTGAAGGTGCATGATTAGGGAAGCACGAATCATGTGACTAGTAACTGAGCATAAAAATAATAGCAATATTATGAGGCAGAAACTTGGTCCCAGCCATATTCAGCATTTATGATTCTGGGCAGAGCCAGTCTCCATGGTAACTTAAAAAGGGCACTGAAGTTCAGAGGTATATGATGTAGTAAGTAACAGAATATAATGTAGTAAGTAATAGAATTCCCCACATCACATGTTTGTGAAAACACAGCCCCTCCCTTAGCATGAGAAGGGCCTAGAGTTTTAGCCTTGTAGGCAGCCAGGATTGATTGCCTTAAGCTCATATCCTTCCTCAGTTGTCCTGGATCTTTACAGAAGGCCCGGGGGATCTCTCTTGGATAAGTTAACTCTCACCTCTCAGCAATGACAGACTTGATGTTGTGTTTTAAAATAATGACTCTGGGTGCAATTTGAAAGCTGATTGGAGATGACAAGTGTGAACCGCGAACACATGACCATTACAGTAATCAGGCAGGAGGTTGAAGGACTTTGAATTAGTGGTGATATGGATGTACAGGTAAATGAGATTTAGGAAACTGATTTAGAAGTAAAATTTGGCAAGATTTTTGTGCTGCACTGGCTACTGGAGATTAGGGAAAAGAAAGTGACACGTTTGATTCCTTGCTTTATAGCCTGAATTGAATGTATGATGACTCCTTTCCCTGAGATAGAGAATATTTGAGAAGACCCAAATTTGGAAATCAAGACCATTCATTTGGCTTTGGATATGTAGAGGAGAGATTTTCTTAAATGGAATAAACTTTAGAAAAGAGATCTCTTGCTTTCAGGGTAGGCAATATGGAGTAAAACCACTGAGGAAGCAATGTATGCTGCTGCTGTGCTGCTGCTAAGTCGCTTCAGTCGTGTCCGACTCTGTGCGACCCCATAGACGGCAGCCCACCGGGCTCCTCTGTCCCTGGGATTCTCCAGGCAAGAACACTGGAGTGGGTTGCCATTTCCTTCTCCAATGCATGCATACATGCTAAGTCGCTTCAGTCGTGCCTGACTCTGTGGGACCCTATGGACAGCAGCCCATCAGGCTCCTCTGTCCACAGGATTCTCTAGGCAAGAATACTGGAGTGGATTGCCATTTCCTTCTCCAGAATTAATGTACAGATATATGAAAAGATGGAGTTCTAAAACTTAAGATAATTCTTCCTTATTCATGGCTCTATTGTCACCACTGTGTGTTCTTTGGATCTTCTCAGTTTCTCAAAATTGTCTAAAGTAATTGCCTTTCGGGTTGACATTTATCTTTTGAGTTTCAGCCTTGAAGTATGTCAGTAAGGAAAACATCCTATATATCTATTGGGTTACTCCTGTGTTACACAAGTGTAGACTGAACGTAAGACCAGATGTCACAAGTTTGTTGTTTTGTTGATCAGTTGCTAAGTCATATCCAAGCCTTTGCAGCCCTGTGAACTGTAGCACACCAATTTTCCCTATCCTTCACTATCTCTCGAAGTTTGCTCAGATTCACCATCGAGTCAGTGATGACATAGCTCCACTGAATAGGATATCATTTTGTCTAATCTACTGATCACTGTCCTCTGCCCACCAGCAGGGCTTCATGAATTTGAGAGCTGCAGGAGCACTGAAAGCTGCTAATGGCCTTTGTTCCTTATCTTTCTTATCCTGCCACATTCTCCATCAATCACCTACTTACCCCAAGTGTGGAAGTTGTGCTGCCTATAGGGAATGAGTGACTATGTTCAATAAATCCCAACCCATCCCTTTAGGGTGTTCTCCTATTATTATAATGTTTCCTGGATGAAATGTGGTGTGTGTGTGTGTGTGTGTGTGTGTGTGTGTGTGTGTGTGTATACCACTGTGGTGAATATGTATTAATATAATTTGTTTTCAAATTGGAAAGATTAGTCTTCTGTAATTCAGTTTTAAAAATTTAATATATTGTTTCATTCTTTGATGATAATCCTATCCAACGCTCTTTAAACTTTAAGAGCACTTGAATAGACAGTTTGAGGTATTTATTTTCTCTGTACACTGTTCAAAGACTTGATTGATTGTGGTGAGATGAGTTTTGAAATGGATATTTCAATAACTCAATGGTAGATGTCAAAGCACTTATGCATATGTGTATCGTGCAGGTATCTCCTGAATTTAATAAGAATTAATGTTTTTAGTGAAAAAATATGTAGATTATAACATGGAGTACAAGCCTATTCTTTTAAAAAAACAGGCTGTTTAAGCAGTGGTTGAATTAGTGATCTATTTAAAAATGTGTTGTGGTTTATGTTGTATTTATGAAAAAGGTCACCAGTTCAAAACTTAATGCATCTTTAAATTATTGCACATTTCTATATGGGAAAAAAAGAGCTAAACAGACTGTAGCAAAGTAAAACACTTAAATATAACATATCCTCTATTTCTGGTTTCTTTTGAGTGGGGCATAAAATCATTCTAGGCTTCTCAGGTGGATCAGTGGTAAAGAATCTGCCTGCCAACACAGGTGACTCAGGAGATGTGGGTTTGATCCCTGGGTTGGGAAGATACCCTGGAGAAGGAAATGGCAACCCTCTCTAGTATCATTGCCTGAAAAATCCCATGGACATAGGAGCCTGGTGGGCTACAGTCCATGGATCGCAAAGAATGGGACACGACTTAGCGACTGAACAACATAGCATCATTCCAGAATAAGTTGCTAGTCAGCTCTCATCTTCTAGCCACCTTAACTAATGCATAGAAAGACCAGTGAGATCAGGAAGAACATTTCTTCTTACATAGAGTGTAGTCAATTGCTTGGCTGAGGCGAACAGATCTTAATTAGCAGAAACTCCCTAAGTGCCATCAATAAAGATGCTGTTGCCTTCCCAACTCCAGCAGGCAGCCTATGAAGTTCAAAGTAAAGATTAATTTTAACAACCTCCGCTTGTCAATTTTGAAAGAAGATTCAGTGAGATCTTTGAGTTAACTGATGGAACCCAGCATTTAAGACTAGAGAACAGGCTGTAAGAAAGTGCAAGTGCCTTCTGCCTTCTGAATGTAAGATTTTTTTTTCCTTTCCTATGATTGCTCTGTAAGAAAATTAATTTTATTCTTTATATTAGGAGTTGTATAAATTTGCCTTGATGATTGAGATGACATACATTTAAAAATGTGCTAATGATTTGATGTGTGGAAGGTAGATAAATGCCTTGCATCCTAAATATTTGGAGCTGAAAAATGAGTGGCCTGTACATTTGAAGATCTTTAACAGCCAATTATTCAAGCCTCAGGTTCACGGGGCTGAGAAAAGTTATCTGGAGAAGGGCTAAGTCCAAAATGGTAGCAGAGTATGAGAGTGACATTATCTACATTCTGAGAAAAGAAACAAACAATTTTCTAATAACATGGAATTGGAAAGAACATTTTAGACTCTGAATGGTAAATCTATTTGAAATTCATGAACTACTTTGATGTATCAAAGATTTCATTTTCAGGCAGATCAAATCATATTCCATACATGTGTCTTAACACATGGTGTGTCTTTGTTATTATAATGTGGATGTCATCCTTATTCTGATTAAAGCCCAGCACTATAATGGGGACTGATAATATACATTATGGAATTGTTAAGTCTTTTCATAGGCTTTAAAAGGGTATTACTTGCCTTTACTAAATTTATATAAATGTGGTGGTCAAGGTCAGATTAAGACCTTTGAGGACTATAAGTATTGAAAACATTATAACATCCCCTTTCCTACCCCAACTCAAAATATTAACAGAGGTGAAACTACCATAAGTATGTTAGGAAGTACAAAGAACTTCTTTTACTATGATGATCTTTACTGGCACTTTTATATTGAAATCTCAAAGATTTTTAAACCATTATTAATATTACTATCAACATCATTATTATTTGCTATTCATGTGCTTTGCTGATACTCTAAACAGTTGTTTATTATACTTTTGAGTTAACGCAACAGAAGATATGTCTATTACATTATATATTTTATTTTGCATCTTTTCCTATCAATTGAAAAAGGAAATCTCTGCAAGTATGGGAGAAAGCCAACTGCAGCTCAACAGGTCTCCCATTAAGTGGCTTTCTTTTTTCTTGTCCACATTGTTGCTTTAAACTAAAAGCATTAATACGTCTAGTTGTTTTATAAGCAGCCAAAATTTTGTTGTCAATCAGTAAGTCACAACAGTTGACACAAACTTAACTATTTGACCAGAGGGACATCCCTGGTAGTCCAGTGGTTAAGAATCTGCCTTCCATTGCAGGGGGCACAGGTTCAGTCCCTGGTCGGGGAATTAGGATCCCACATGATACACAGAACAGCTAAAAAATAAAAGTAAGAGTTATAAATTATTTGACCAGAGATAATTAAAAATTGAAAAATTAAGAGCCACAAGAATTTACCCCAAATAATGCTCAGAAAATTTTTGAAAATCATTAAGTTCTGTTTCTAAGATAAGAGTTTGGGATGATCTAAGATGGTTCTACTTCATTCCAGGGATAAATAGAGAGAGGAAGAAAAAAAGATATATATATGTATATTTTTAAATCTGCTTGTCATTCCTATCTAGAATTTGACCTGTGGTCACTTCTTTAGATCTCACAGGTATGGTGCAAATGACAGAATGAGGGTCTGCTCTAAACTTTGAAGAGACTAAACAAGGAAGAAGGTGAAAGGCTGGGTTGTTTAGCTGCGTGGCTCTGATGCTCTTCTCACTACTGTCTCCCACATTTCCTATCCTCCACTTCCCTGCCAATTTCCATATTTTCCTCCTCCTCCTTCTCCTCTTTATCATCATCATCAGCAGCAGTCTGGTCTTCCCTTTCCTCCCCCTCCTACTTCTTCATCTCTTTCCTCCCATCCCCTCCCCACCTTCTCACATACTCTTTCTTCTTTCTCCTTCCTCCTCAACCCCCTTTTTTCAATATTCCTCTGGGTTTGGAGCTCCACATTGACAGCTCTGGCCTAAGTACAGATGTCATTCCTTTTCCTTCGTTATACTCTGCACAAGATAGTCATTTTCCAGTAGATTTCACTAAACACAAAGGAAACACAGGGACAAAGAATACTGAGACATAAAAGTTTTCTGCACATAAAGTACAGTTTTGTTCTTTATAATATAATTTATCATAGACCCCATTTGATTTTAAGCAATATCCTGGATGCTACAAGATGTCCAAACTTAAATCTCAGGGGATAGCACAGGTCAGCAAGCAGCTTGGATGAATTATTTTCTTAGCTATCAATCTTCATATGGAGGGTTTCCTATTGACCAAGAGTTTGCTTTTATACATTTGATACCTTTGTGGTTTTGTTCCCCAGATATTAAGTGGTATTGTTCTGTTTATTTAAATATAGATAATTGTCTAGAAACCTCATTCCAATGAACTGTCCAGTGCCCTCCCCAAGTACCTGTAAATTCCTGACAGCTTGTGAGTTTATGATCACATCTCACTCCAACCTTCAGCCTCTACTCAATTAATTCAGTTTGTAATTCAGTTCATCCTCCAGCATGAGTTATTTTTGTCCCACATGGTGTGAACCCACATGTGAAGCTCAGAGCTAGAATTTACTCTGAATTTCCCCCCTCCCCCAATTTAAAAATACATGTTCGTGTAAACAAAAACAATTCACACAAGATTTTTGTGTTTGTAACTTGTTGAGACACTGGTATTTACACCTAAATGCGTACACACACACACAGCTTTAAATAGAATACTAGGCACCTTTGTTCCTAAACATTTTTTTACTAAATATGCCAATATGAGAATTAATCTCCCAATTTATATGTCATGCTTTCAATTTTAATCTCTCTTCTCTACCTTTCTGTTTTATTCTCTGCCCCCTCCCTTTCAAGTAGAAAACAATATTGTTGTTAATACAGACAGTATTTCACTTTTCCAGCTCCTGAGTCTCAGCACTCTTCTGGGCTTCTTTTTTGCATACTTTTGTCTTGCTGAAGCTTTCAAATTATCTCCTAGAACCTAGTTCAGGCTCTATTGTTTTCTTTAATTGTTCTCTTCCTCCAAAGTAGTAGAGAAGACTTAAAATTTTTCACGTGAGATCTGTTCCTTAAACTTTTAGAGTTTTATTTTATCCTTATAGATCCAATGTTTTTAACATATCTTAATAGAATATAATACCCTTTGGTTACTGAGAATTGTATATACAAAGTTATGTTAAATTAGTTTCAATTTCATTAGTAAAGTCATAAACTGACCCAGGTTTTGATGTTTGTGAATGAAAAGTTTATTACTGGCTTTTCCCCTGGTTTCTAGTTGCCGTAAAATGAAATCCTAGCTGGGCTCTATGGGCTATCTTTGTTGACTTCCCCAAATGAAAGTAATTGTCAGGCGAGTGTATGCTCCTCGGTTCTGTCTCATCACAACAAAGATTTGGAGTGACGGACATTAAAGCTCTCGGCGCGTCACAGCTCTCAAGTCTTGGACAGACCCTGTTATAGCTCTTAGACAAATCAGTGTTACAGCTCTATTTTATTTGGATAATAGCAGGAAAATCCATCTTCGAGGCATGAGGGCATGTCGAACCAAAGACGCAAAGAGAAGAACTCCCCAGTGCGAGGGAGAGAGAGACAGAGAGAGCCCTTTGGCTCCTCTTCTTATATGTTTTTTTTTTTTTCTCCCCCTGGGCCTGCCCTATGTAAATTGGGTTAGCCAGGAGTGTTATTTGTTCTACCTGAAGTCCTCACTTGGGTCCTCAGACCTTCCTTTGACCTTCCTTTGTTCTATTTCACAGGCTTTTCCCTTCCTTGTATTTTAGCCACTGCCATTTTGGACTCCTTTTCCCTATTCTAACTACCTAACAGTAATAATCCAAAGTAATTTTTTTCAAAAGTGAATGGGGAATTTATTTAATATCAACAAAACAATAAACAACTAATTTAGCAAATATATATAGTGATGTTCCAAAATATCCTAGTCCATATAGTAATGTGCCACACATTAAGATTTACTCTGCTCTCAGCAGAGTATTATTTTCTTGGGTTCCAAAGTCACTGCAGCTTGTGACTGCAGCCATGGAATTAAAAGATGCTTGCTTCTTGGAAGAAAAGCTATGACCAATCTAGACAACATATTAAAAAGCAGAGACATTACTTTGCCAACAAAGGTCCATCTAGTCAAAGCTATGGTTTTTCCTGTAGTCATGTATGGATGTGAGAGTTGGACCATCAGGAAAGCTGGGCACCAAAGAACTGATGCCTTTGAACTGTGGTATTGGAGAAGACTCTTGAGAGTCCCTTGGACTGCAAGGAGATCCAACCAATCAATCCTAAAGGAAATCAGTCCTGAATATTCTTTGGAAGGACTGATGCTAAAGCTGAAACTCCAGTGCTTTGGCCACCTGATGTGAAGAACTGACTCATTGGAAAAGACCCTGATGCTGGGAAAGATTGAGGCGGGAGGAGAAGGGGATAACAGAGGATGAGATGGTTGGATGGGATCACCAACTCAATGGACATGAGTTTGAGCAAGTTCTGAGAGTTGATGATGGACAGGGAAGCCTGGCATGGGGTTGTAAAGAGTCAGACACGACTGAGCAACTGAACTGAACTGCTATCAGCCCTGAGAAACTGCCCCAGAGTTTTCTCTGGTTTTCTGGAAAGGCTCTATACTAGGATCTGGCAACTTACAGACCCTCATCCCAATAAAGAAAATCTGAATTTTCTTTATGTGGCTCAGTTTTTATCATTATTTGAAGTGCAAACTCTGTCAAGACTTATTGTTTCCAAGTGCCACCATGGACAACAGCATAGATTAGAAACATCAAACAGAAGTGGATGGCGTATTTAGAGCAAATGGAATTCTTGATTGGTTGAGTCAATTTTCAGTGAAGGAAAATGACATTAACAAAATTATTAAGGACGTTTCCAGAAGGAAGAATCTCAGGATAAGCCCTTGCCATAGAAATCCTTTTTTAATTTTGATGCAAGGGCCTGAAACCAGTTTCCTTAAATGCAAGAGGGCTCCTCTATAACTAATGGAAAAGTATAGTAAAAGTGTTAATCTCTCAGTTGTGTCCAACTCTTTGCGACCCCATGGACTGTAACCCTGCAGGCTCCTCTGTCCATGGAATTCTCCAGGCGAGAATACCAGAATGGGTAGCCATTCCCTTCCCCAGAGGACTTTTCTGACTGAGAGATCAAACTCAGGTCTCTTGCACTGCAGGCAGATTCTTCACCATCTGAGCCACTAGGGAAGCCCCTAATTTTAGTAAGTAAGATTTTAAATTCAAGTGGGTTAAAGCATATATGGAGAAAAAAGAAGCTTCTTCCAGAATGGTTTAATACACTATACTCATATTTGAATATATATGCCATCATTTCATTTATATATTCCACTGGAAATATTTTAGTAGGAAATACCAGAGAGTTGGACTCTGAAGAAAGCTGAGTGCCAAAGAATTGATGCTTTTCAATTGTGGTGTTGGAGAAGACTCTTGAGAGTCCCTTGGACTGCAAGGAGATCCAACCAGTCCATCCTAAAGGAGACCAGTCCTGGGTGTTTATTGGAAGGACTGATGCTGAGGCTGAAACTCCAGTACATTGGCCACCTCGTGCAAAGAGCTATGCCATGGAAAGGTGGAGAATGTGGGAGAAATGGAGGCAGTTGGAGCCGTAGGTCTAGTCATATGATGAGGACCCAGGGATCTATAGAATAGGAGGAAAACTTCATTTCCATCACAGTTGCTAGTCAGTTTTCTGTGTACATTTTCTACTGTGTGTTGAAGGTGTCCTTGGCAAAGGAAGCTGATCTCAGTGACCATCTCAGCATAACCAGTAGGACATGAATAAAGCCTGGATCAGGGATGAAATCAAGAGCTTGCTGATGAGGATGATGACAAGTGACAGATACAGGCTGTGTGGTAAGAATGGGTCATGCTCCAAATCTAAGCAGAGAAAGTTAAAGAAGGGGGACTTTAGATTTAGATAGCCTCAAGTGAAATAATGACCACATGCATGGCAACCAAGGGATTGGCTTACATGAAGGTACATGAGAATGAATAGGCCAGTGAGGACAGTCTGCCCAGGGAAGGAAATACCAGATCAGAGGACCCCACTGAGACAACTCAGGGCTGCCCTTGCTTAGGATTCAGCTGATCTTCCTCTCCTCCATCCTCGTTGACTTCTCTTTCTCCTTCCTCTAGAGTCATCTGTATCAGCAGCAGTCTTCTATTTTACCTCTCTTTGTTGTTTTCCCTTGTGCTGCCAACTCTTTATTGTCCAACTGTAACTCCAAGCCAGTCTCACTTTTCTGGAAAATACAGGATTGTCCATCATTGCTTGAGTTTATCAGTGCTAAGGTCTGAATGTCTTTGCATAGACCCCACCCCTCCAACTCACTTGTTGAACTCTTCATGCCCAGTGTGATGGTATCTTTGGAGGTGCTTAGGTCATGAGGGTGGAGGTCTCCTGAATGGGATTAGTGACCTTATAAAATAGAGCCCATAGAGATCCCTAGCCCCTTCAGTCTTGTGAGGACACAGCGAAAGGTCTGCACCCCAGAAAAGGGCCCTCATCTGACCATGTTGGCGCCCTGATCTTAGACTTCCAGCCTCTAAAACTGTGAGAAATCAGTTTCTATTGTTTATAAGTTTCCCAGCCTGTTATAGCAGTCTGCACTAAGACGGTCCATGTAGTGCCTCCAGCATCTTCTGTAGGACTGTCCTCAAGCCACTGACAACAGACACCACAGCATCATGAGGATGGTATTCTCAGCCAAATCTGTAAGAAATGAGTCTTTCTCTGCTAATAAAGAATTTTAAAAACAGGCTTGGCATGAAAGAGTTAAGGATTGGGTCAACTTTAGCTCATCCACATAAGCTCTTTCACAAGTTGCTAGAAAAACAACTTCAAGAGCCTTGAATTAGTGATGGTATTAGGAGAGAGAGAAAAGAAAAACAAAGGAGGAAAGAGATCGGGGGGAAGACAGAATGGCAGTGATAGATGCAGGAGAAGCTGGATAAAGATAAATCAAGTTAAAGTGTTTGGAGTTATGTGAATGACCAGTGTGTCTCTTTGCAGAAGAGTCTCTTAGATTTTGAGCCACAGTAGAATTCAAAATAATATGGGAAGATAAATATGACTCTTACAAAGGAAATACTGCCTTCCCCATCTATCCATTACCCCTCTTCATCAGCTCGGGTCTCTCTTGTGAGAATGCATCACACAGGCAGCCCTGAGGTCACTTCTCTCCCCCTGTCATTAGCCGGACACCACAACTGAAGCTGACTGGAAGGAGTATTATTCTGATGAATAACATTAACTTAGGGCCCTCACAAGCACGAGATGGGAGGAGATGCAGAGAGAGCCAGCACAATTGAGACTTCTATTGGATCGGTCGGCTTTTAGCCAGGCCCTGCTGCTTTGAAAGCAAACAGCATCTCTCTGCGTGCAGAGGTAATGGAGCTGTTAGGCCGCTATTCAGGACTAAGAAAAGACCAGAATGCATCACCCCCACAACAATGGGCTACTCTTAACCTAGTTACAAGGTAAGATAGAGCCCCCTTCCACCTGCCCTGGCTCTTGGGACTATTTTCCTGGTTGGGATTGTTAGCTCATGAAGTCACTCAGCATAAATCTCCAGAAAAAGCAGACAAAACCAGTACAGAGAAGGAAGGAAAAGGCTGGAATTGCATCAAAATAGAAAGAATGAACTGGAGAAGGCAATGGCACTCCACTCAAGTACTCTTGCCTGGAAAATCCCATGGATGGAGGAGCCTGGTAGGCTGCAGTCCATGGGGTCGCTAAGAGTCAGACACGACTGAGCGACTTCACTTTCACTTTTCACTTTCCACTTTCATGCATTGGGGAAGGAAATGGCAACCCACTCCAGTAGTCTTGCCTGGAGAATCCCAGGGATGGGGGAGCCTGGTGGGCTGCCGTCTACAGGGTCGCACAGAGTCAGACACGAGTGAAGCAACTTAGCAGCAGCAGCAGCAGAAAGAATGGACAAGAGCTGAATTCTAGAAAATAAAGGAAAGGAAGTACAAAAAAAAAGAAAAGCAGCACAAAAGGCAATGGTCAAGTGAGAGGGGAATAAGAACAGAAAGGGGAATTTAAAGAAAAGAGAGAGTCAAACTGATCTGAAATCTCTGTGCTGAGTGAGCCTATATCAGCCTCATGATTGGTTAACTGAGTGTCATGCTTTCTTATTTGCTTATTTTCTTATTTGCTCTTTGTAACTTGCACAGACTTCAGACAAAGCTGACAGTCACACAGAGGGATACTGCACAGACCTGGGCTCGATGTTTCCCTTTGGAAAGAGTTGAGGAAAGGTTATTTCCTTTCAAAAAACGATGGTTTTAAAAGTATTGGAAGCAAAAATGACATTTCTTCCTGAGGTTGAGGCAATAAGCTCACTAAGCAGCTCTTGAATAACTCAGGATGTTTCTCAACTCTCTTCCCCATCCTCAAGGGTCCCACAGAAAAGGGCAAAATGCTAGAAAAAGTGACAGGACAGAGAGAGTTGTGTGAAGTCAGCCGCAGGTAGAGACCAGAGTCCTTTACGAGAGCTGGGGTTGGAGTGTTGTGTGGCACTGCTGCCCTCTAGTCTCCATCGGGATTGCCGGCACCGTCCCTGTTGGTTTTTAAGACAGCCCAGTGTTGGCCGGACTTCCCCACATCTGTAACCGGCACAGTGGATACTCTGTTGAGATCTTGTCCACTCTTATCTCGTGGTTCTCTTTGGGGGCTAGGCATAGAAAAAGAGAAGGGTGGAGGACATGGAGGTGAATAGAGAACCCAAGAGGAAGTAGTAAAGGAACACATCTCTAACTAAATATCATTCTACACTGCCCCGACCAAAGGGAGGCTCTTGTGTCTTTCTTCTTTGTGGGTGCGTTCCCCAGACTACCTCCATCTTATGTCGCAGTTTTGCCTCCAGTTTCTTGAATCTTATTTTTTTTTCTTTCTTTCTTTCACTGTCATTCTACCATTGGAAAACTTTGGTTACTTAGTCTGTGAGCAACACACCGTGAAGTATGCAAAGTGGCTGGTGGGGCTCTGATTTCTAGGAGCTCAGAGTCAAGAGGGTGACACAAAACAAATAAACACGAACCATTTAGCAAACAATAGCCTGAGGCTAAGATGGGTGATGGAAATGGGAAGCAAAAAGTACAATTGTATTTTTGATTGTGCTTCTAGAAGCACAATTACCCACATTTCCAAACTGCTAAGCAGCTCTGAACCAAGGTTTGAGTCCATTTCACTCAGCCTATCAAGGACCACTCAGAGTTTAATGGGTCAGCAAAAAAGAGGGAGATCGGCATACACCTTCTGAGACACATCATCAGGGCCAGGCAGAGCTGTGGAACTCACTTTGAGCTAGTAAGTCTGCCTAATGGATGATCCTATATTATTAAAAAGAGAAGTTCCTTCACTTTTTATTTATTTCCTCTTTCTTTTCTGTAAGGAGAGAGAGAGAAAGAAGGGGAGGGGGTGTGTTACAATGAGCAGATAAAGAAAAAGCCTGGATACACACACACACACACACACACACACACACAGGGATGCCCCTTTTTTCCCCCACCTACTTGTTTACCAAGTGGGTTGGCAAAGGTATTGTATTGTGTTGTCTTCAGAATTACTGACCAGAGTAAAGACAGGAAATCCACATTTTCATAGGAAGCAAGGAAGTCAGTTCTTCCTTGTAGTATGCCAGAGGAAAGTAGTTAGGCCAGAGGAAAAAAGAGAGAGGGCAGATTACCACAGGTGGAAAACTTTAGCATTAAGTACAAATGATGTAAGTAAAAAGTAAGAAAAAAAAAAAAAAACACATACACAAATTATAATTATTCTGCCATACCAACTCTGAAAACTTGGATGGTATTATTTTTGGTATAACTTTGTAAGTATTTCACTTGTTTGCATATACGTCAATTGATGGCCACATTTTGTCATGCTGTATATTGTATATTTATCCCACAGAATTAAAAGTGGACTGAAATGGTTCAAAGAAATTGTTTTCCCTAAGCTCCACATGGAACCTATACTCATTTTGGGGAGTTTAAAACATTTGATTGACTATATATTCTTATTTTATTAATTATACAGACCTCCTACATAACTCCTAAATTTGATTGTTCTAAGGATGAGCCCTCACAAGTCTTCTTAGAGAAGAACCAGTGGTTTTGTTTTTTTTTCTTTCTATGATGTTTAAAACCAGGAATATCCTTAGAAGTTTCGGTTTCCTTAGACCTACAACATTTTTTTTCCAAATCCAACAAAGAACTTTGATAATGAGATAGAAATTTCATTCTCAGTACCTGGGCTTATTCATACATTTTTGGGTTCACCTGTCAAATCCAGCATAGGAGTCCTAGCCTAGGAAACTAAACTTACCTCAGTTGCTCTGCTAAGAAGGGGCCTTGCAGTGTTCCATAGAGGGTCTACAGGTTAAGCAGCTAAGAGATCAGAGTCATCATAATTGGACTCAAAAGGATGGGAGAAAGCAAATGTTCTGCTTTCCCCAAGAGTAAGACCAAAAAAGGAAATAGAGAAGAGAGCTTAAGAAAACTCAAGAAAAAATATGTCAGTAATATTCACTCTTCTCTCCTTCTCCCAAATATCCACTTTTATCAAAGCCTATGAGATTGTATCTCTATATAATATATTTAGTCTCCAAGTTAATCTCCCTGCCGGTTATTCAACTAGCAGATTGATTTTAGGATATTAGATAGAACCCTAGGAAATTCCCATTTCAGTAGAGCAAAAATGGTTAAACATTGGCAATTTAATGTGGTTCAGTTGGATTCTTCACTTATTTCAGTATATATATATATTTTTTCCTGGTACAAAATTCAATACCTATGGATTAAAACCAAAAATCTGAAATATGGAACCCCTGTGTGCCTCTTACCTAACAGATATTATGCCTCCCTGTCCTTTAGCCAGTGAAGACCTTCTTCATAGTACCTTCTTTATCTAGATAGATAGAATTTACAGAATTTGCCTCAGCAATGTACATTTTTTAAATTCCTTTTTTGCCTCTAATTTTCCATTCCTTCTACATTCTTTCTGTATGTGCTACAAATTCCAAACCTCCCTCAAATACTTATGGACAAATCTCTATTAAGCATAAAGATTTCCTGAAAATTTATACTTCATTGAAACTCTCTGTCCTAGAATATCCCTTCAAATGTATGATTGTACTTAGCTCAGTAATATCATGTATATCAGTATAGATATATAGTGTTTTAGTAGACCTCACTGTTTCATATTGTGGGTGCCTTTATATGCCTGAATGAACCTAAAGTACTTCTAGAATTAAAATATCTTAGGTTTTCTAGTTAGTTATTTATTTATCTGTTTGGCCACATCTACCCTAAATGTGTCCATCCTAAAGGAGATCAGTCCTGGGTGTTCATTGGAAAGAGTGATGCTGAAGCTGAAACTCCAGTACTTTGGCCACCTCATGCAAAGAGCTGACTCATTGGAAAAGACCCTGATCCTGGGAGGGATTGGGGGCAGGAGGAGAAGGGGACGACAGAGGATGAGATGGCTAGATGGCATCACTGACTCGATGGGCATGAGTTTGAGTAAACTCTGGGAGTTGGTGGTGGACAGGGAGGCTTGGTGTGCTGCGATTCATGGGGTCACAAAGCGTCAGACACTACTGAGCGACTGAACTGAACCCCAAATGTGTGGAATAGGTCTGACACACCAAGGCAAACCATGCTAGTTAAATCAGCCCTTCTCCAATAGTTTATTCTGTGAGGTAATCACAAAATGCCAGTCTAGGCATTCTGAACAGCCTTTAAATAACAACTTCCCTTCCAGCTCTCTGGGACAGCAATTTGTGAGTACATATCACTCCAGTAAGTACTGGTTATGGGTCATGAAAAAAAGAAAAATAACACAATGGCAATCAGCCAGACTCTCCTTCCTAAGCCAGCCTCCAGTGCTGATTGTTCCAAACCATTACTTCCCCAGCCTACCTGTTAGTAAAGACACACACCAGGCACACTGGAAATTACTATTATTGGAGACGATTAAACATCATCATAACAATAAAAGCCAAAAGTCAATGAGCACTTACTATATGCCAGGCGCCATTCTAAACTCCTTAAAGCCTTATCTCATTGAGTCCTCACTGCCCACTGTGAGGTCTGTGCACATAAATGGAGGGAGAGCTGGCTAGCAACTCACCCAAGTTCAATCACTGGAAAGGGGTGGGGTTTAAACCAGGCACCAGAGCTGCCCACTTGTGTAGCATGCTCTTCTGGCGAATGGAAGGCCTTGATACAGCACAGAATTATGCTCCAAACTTACTGATTTGCCCAAGATCACATAGCTACTGACTGACTGAGCCAGGACTGAAACACAGTGGCTTCAGTTCTAGTTGGCTCTTAACCCAATATTCTTCCAACTAAACGCTACTGTGGTTCATGAACAAGATGAGAAGAAGGAAGTTCAGGAGGAAGAGGAGGAGTTCTATTTTGGCTTCATGGATAAAAGGTTCATTATATTTCAAACTTCACTACTGAGCCATGGCTTTCTTTAGAAAAGAGGAAAAATCTTGCCCTGATGCTATATAAAATAGAAAATGGGAAATATGAGGCTTTATTTTGTACCTGGCCCTGCCTTCCTTTTGGAGCCATTTCAGGTTATAAATATGCACTATTCATATGTAATTCTTCCACTGACTGTGGGTGTCTTAAGGCCTTTCAGGAGATCATGAAAACTGTCCACAATTGGAATTTCTCCAAGTGTAATGGAAATTTGTCCCATAGATGACTTCAGTGCAGTTCATGCTTCCAGAGGACTTGGAAAAGTAGAAGTACTTTTAAGACAGACAATAGTGAAGAGATTCCAAAGATGAGCAGCCCTGATATATAGCTTAATGAGATTTTACTAGTCCAGGAACAAGCAAGGAAATAAACATATAAAAACGATTAAAACTAAGAACAGAAAATTACCGTAATACTGGCTTTGGCTGCTGTTTCTGGTACAGATTACTTGTAGATGACTCTGATTTAGACTCATCAATTCATTCATTTCTTCATGTATTTATTTTTGAACTTTTCCTGGACCTTGAAAACCAAACTGACCCTGCGGCTCTTCTCTCTGTCTGACTCTTGACAAAAGAGGCAAAGTTCCTGTAAAAGAAAACACCCCTCTCCTGTGTGGCTCCTTTCCTCTCAGTATCTTCTACAACACAACTTCACTTCTGACCACTCCACACCACCAGCTGGGTATCCTACAATTCAACTGGATTCTGGCACTGTGTTCTCAGAGATCGTGTTAGATCCCATAGGTTAGAGGTTCAGTCCTAAAAGATATAGCCACACGTCCAGGTTGTTACCTGTGTATCTGAACCCACCAGGTATAGATCAGAGGATCCCACGAACTCCTCCTCAAGTCATATTAGTTTGTTAGAGCAGCTCACAAAATTCAGGAAAACATTTTTCTGTCTAGTTATCATTTACTAGCCAGAAAATAAGGTAAGGTATGTGGGAAGGGGTGTGGGGCTTTCATGTCCTCACCCTAAATCTCCACACATTCACCAACCTGGAAGCTCTCAGAATCCCTTCTTTTGGGGGTTTTATGAATGTTTTATTACATAGGCTTAATTGATTAGATCTTTGATCATTGATGAATGAACTCCATCTCCAGCCCCCTCCCTTTCCTGGAGATCAGCGATGAGGCTGAAACTTCCAAACCACTGTTCACTTGGTTGGTTTCCCTGGCAACCAGCTCCAACACTTAGGGGCTATGTAAAAGTTACCTCAGATGGCACTAGTGGTAAAGAACTCACCTGCCAGTGCAGGTAGATGTAACAGACACGGATTTGATCCCTGGGTTGGGAAGGTCCCCTGGTGAAGGAAATGACAACCCACCTCAGTATTCTTGCATGGAAAATCCCATGGACTGACAGCTTGGTGGGCTACATTTCATGGGGTCACAAGAGCTGGAAACAACTTAGCAACTAAACCACCTCCAAAAGTTACCTCATTAATATAAATTCAGGTATGGTTGAAAAGGGCTTGTTAGAATAATAAGACAGTTTTATCGCTCTTATCAATTAGGAAATTCCAAGAATGTTAAGATTTCTGTGCCAGAAACAGGGAAAAAAAACAAATATATATTTCTTATTATAAATCACAGTATCACAGATACCATTCTGTCTTCCACTGCTCACGTCTGCTGCACTCTGCTCAGTGCTCCCGGGCATCCAGCTATCAGCACGTGTCACTGGTCTGTTCCCCTCCCTGACCTGCACTCTCCCACTCTTCTTCATTTAATGCTTTCTTCTTTCTCCACTTCATTCTCTGAGTTCAAGCCCCTGGCCAAAAAGATACCATAAAAATACAAGCACAGAGATGCTAAGTGTTTTAGGGAGCTAACATTGTCTTCTGAACTTTGTGTGCTATTCCTAATTTTTACTGTGGATCCTTTGGAAAGCCAGTTGATGTACTTTTTTTTTTTTTTCCTTTCCCTCTATAAAGTGGGGTTACAGTGCTGGCCTTTCTCTTAAAATAGCCCTGTGATACATTACACCCTGAAGAACAAAGCCCATGTTAGCGAAGGGCTGCCTCACTCATGTCGGTCCCTGAGATGGGCCAGTGGGCAGTGAGCCGGAATAACAGGACGGGCGATGGAGCCATGCCTGGCTGTGATGACCAGTCCCTTAATGAGATTTCCTACAATGAACACATATCCAGCATTTTGTTTTATTTCATTTTAATTGAAAGCTTAGGCAACGCTTCATGCTTCATAAACATTCTGTTATTTTCAGATCAATCTACTATACTGGAAAACTTAATAAACAAATAGATAATGGTCCTGCTGCGCTGTTCAGCATTCCTTGTTCACATCTCACCAGTTTCACGCCCTGCCCGCAGAATTGCATCTCTTGTTTTTTTGTTTGTTTTTATTTTTTCAGATGTTAATTTTTAGAAAGAAATTATCTGTTGCAGAAAAGGGTAATAAAGTCCAGAGCAATCTTCTTCTGAGCTACTTTGCATTTGGTTGGTTTTGAGTTATATGTAATGTCCCATGGGTAACTGATTTTTTTTTTTTTCCTCAAAATAAGCAACCAGGACAAGATTGTTCTCTTCATTCAGGTTTTTGTTTTCATTTGGGTTGGTTGTTTTTAAAGAAAGCAGTTAAAGTCTTCCTGGGAATCTCTGCCTCGAGGCATGTGTGTGATGTGTGATTCTCTTTGGTTATATTCACCTGTCTCATGCAGGTGGCATGTGAGTTTGTGGATAACAGGAGGCAATCTGGTCCGTGTCTCAGGACCCTGCTGTGGTATCCTCCTACCTTGCTGTCTTTCCAGAGCTTACCTTGAAAAGTTTGAAACTTAATAAAAGGAAAGAGATTAAATATGCAAAATGAGTTGCCAGTGATAAGATTGATTACTAAGGTGGAAGATCCCAAATAAATTGTGCTCTCATTCCAATAAGAGACGATGAGTGGTAAAACCCAGAGATTTCCTTAATCTCAAAATCCCTTGGGGGGAAAATACTGACCATGAGAAAAAGGAAAATGATGATTCCTTGGGTATGGAAACTGTATTTTATTTAGTATCTGTTAAAAGTAAATAACTTAGGACAGTATATAGTTAGTGTTAGTCGCTCAGTCAAGTCCAACTCTTTGCAACCTCACAGACTATGTAACCCACCAGGCTCTTCAGTCCATGGGATTCTCCAGGCAAGTGTATTGGAGTGGGTTGCCATTTCCTTCTCCAGCGTATCTTCCTGACCCAGGGACTGAACCTGGGTCTTCTGCTTTGCAGGCAGATTCTTTATCATCTTAGCCACCAAGGAAGCCTGGTAAGAACAGTGTATGCTGCTGCTGCTGCTAAATCGCTTCAGTCATGTCCGACTCTGTGTGACCCCATAGATGGCAGCCCACCAGGCTTCCCTGTCCCTGGGATTCTCCAGGCAAGAATACTGGAGTGGGTTGCCATTTCCTTCTCCAATGCATGAAAGTGAAAAGTGAAAGTGAAGTTGCTCAGTCGTGTCCGACTCTTAGTGACCCCATGGACTGCAGTCCACCAGGCTCCTCCGTCCATGGGATTTTCCAGGCAAGAGTACTGGAGTGGGGTGCCATTGCCTTCTCCGAGAACAGTGTATAGCACATAGTAAATGCTCAAAAAGTCTGATAGTGATGATGAAGATGTGTGTCCCATGCATCTGGGACATGGGACCCTAGAGCTGGCACATAGCAACTACTTGTTAAATTGTTACTGTTAAAAATGAATAGTTTTGTTGTCTGCAAATCCTATAAAGAATGGTAGGCAGTTTTCAGTGTTGCCTTTACTCCTCCACATAGACATTTTTGAGCCCTATGCTCCAGAGTTTGACTAGCATAATGCTGACCCATTAGAACCACATTCTAGACACTGAAAGATGCTAGGGACTCAGGATAAGGAGATCCTTGCCTCAGTGGCTCTTCAAATACAAGGGCCTGAGTCTTATATGTGCTAAAGGATGAGGGGCATGATCCTCAGAGCTCTTCTCCTTAAGTCCACATAGAAATGGTTAGAATTTGACACTTTCAACATGACATGAGTAAGAAAAATTTCAAGGAAAGAAAAAGGAGAAATGAATGGGAAAAAGCAAAGACCAATAGAAAACATGCATCATTTCTTATTTGGGAACTGAAGTCATCTCTTTGCACCTAGTGTTTGTCTAATGGTTGTTTGGTTAAATCATATTTAAAAACTGATCAAGATGATTTAGTAGACTGCAGAACATGTAGCATGTTGTCTGGATTAATAAGTCAGAAAACTCATAGGAAAAAGATACTAACTATAAAGGAAAAGGTGAATTAAAGTTTCAAAAGTAAAATTAGAAGTGGGTACAGCTCAAAGCACTGCAGATGGTGACTGCAGCCATGAAATTAAAAGACGCTCACTCCTTGGAAGAAAAGTTATGACCAACCTAGGTAGCATATTCAAAAGCAGAGACATTACTTTGCCAACAAAGGTCCATCTAGTCAAGGCTATGGTTTTTTCCCGTAGTCATGTATGGATGTGAGAATTGGACTGTGAAGAAAGCTGAGCACCGAAGAGTTGATGCTTTTGAACTGTGGTGTTGGAGAAGACTCTTGAGGGTCCCTTGGACTGCAAGGAGATCCAACTAGTCCATTCTGAAGGAGATCAGCCCTGGGATTTCTTTGGAAGGAATGATGCTAAATAAAGCTGAAACTCCAGTACTTTGGCCACCTCATGTGAAGAGTTGACTCATTGGAAAAGACTCTGATGTTGGGAGGGATTGGGGGCAGGAGGAGAAGGGGATGACAGAGGATGAGATGGCTGGATGGCATCACCGACTCGATGGACGTGAGTTTGAGTGAACTCCGGGAGTTGGTGATGGACAGGGAGGCCTGGCGTGCTGCGATTCATGGGGTCGCAGAGTCGGACACAACTGAGTGACTGAACTGAACTGAATAGCTCAAAGCACTACTGACAAAGCAGGGGACCTCAGTCTCCCTTGTTAGTTATGAGTGAATGGCAGAAGCTTTAATTCCCCATTTTGCTGTGGCTAATAAGCTATTATGATGAATCAAGGGCATAGTCTTGATTCCACATACTGCTGTCTGTGGCCATGTGTATTTTCACCATTTTATAAACAAGGATCAAAGTTCAGTTATCAGTTGGACTAGGACACAGACTCATACTTAGACAATCCCATGATTTATGATTTACACTTGTTACTTATTCTGGAAAGATATGGGGTCAGATTATACAGGGTAGATACATTATCCTTAACTCTGCTATGCCATGCTGTCTTTCCCTCTTCTCTTTTTATTCAAGAATAATACATAGAGAAGAGATGAACAAATGAGTGTGCATTTATTTTTATGTGTTCCTGATGAATGACTTTGGTTCTTCCTCCATAATCGAACTCCTTTGGCCCATCTCAGATGTATTTGGAACCAGGGCACTAGATACATGATTTTTCCTACTGTCTAAAAGAACTGCAGGACTTATAGAAAAAGGAAAAGGAGAGTCTTGCTAGAGCCATGAGTACATGTATCCAGCTCTCTGAGAAATACAGCTCAGACAAGCGTGAGCAAGGAGAATGAGTAGGGGAGAAGAGGTACAGGTTGGAAGAATGGCATTAAATGTGCTTGACATTAAGTGAATACTTGAGGTGAGCGTGTGTACAGTGTTATGTTCAAAGATGTGCATGGGGATGGATGCAAGGTTAAAGATTGCCTAGGCCTTGAGCTGATACATTTGTTAGGCACGGGACTGGGTGTAGGTGTTTTATCAGTGTGCCATGTCACAGTAAGTTATCAGAGGAGAAATGGATGAGGGAGGTGAATGAGGGTCTTCCCTTACCTGTATTTCTTCACTAATTAAGAACAAAAGTGCTCTCAACCATGTATTAGCACGGTGTGGGTCTCACAAGGGAAAGATGTTTTGCAGTTTCTCACAAAAGCCAAGTAAGGAAGGTAGGCGGGGAGAAACTTACAATAAATCTCCTTATTAATGAAAATCTGGTTTTAAGGCAATTTGCTTTGGTTCACAGCTTATTTTCAAGATCAGGATTAATATTAATTGTAAATTTATGGAAAGTGGATATACTTAAGAAACAGCAGGTTCTCTATGCATAGTTGTATATGTCCTCTGGGGATATATAACTCGGAAGGATGTGGCTTGCATGGCAGGTTGTCTGACTGGTGTGGTGACGGCCTGGGCATACATTCCTGATGTCTAGAACAGCTGCAGGCTTGGAAAGGGCTTCATCTTGAAGTTGAAATGGAGTGCCCTGGGCATTGTAAAGATTCTCACTGTGAGTACAATATAGCTTACATCTTCATGTGCTTTGTAATCATAGTAACAGCTATATTAACAGTGAATACATTTGAAGCACTTAATATGTACAAGGCACAGTTTCACTCATTTAATCCTCACAATAACTCTATGTTAGATTTTATTATGTGCTGTAGAGAAGAGGAATGTGATCCACTGAAAGGTTAAGAAACTTTCCCAAGGCCATATACCTAATAAGTAGTAAGAGTCACATCTTGAACCCAGACAAGGGTGGTTCCAGAGTCCATATGATCAAACATGAGGCCAGCCTCCCTATGCATGCACACTGAAACTGGAATTGTGTAAAAGTAGATGAATAGTGAGTTGTGCATGTAAATTATATCCGTGCAAAGTATACTTAATCAATACAGTATGCTACAAGAGCTACATAACACATGATATAGCTCATCACTTCTAAAGGATATACTTTTTATTCACAAATTAATATTTCTGAAATTGAATTATATCTTAGAGTTGCAACCTCATGGACTATAGCCTGCCGAGGTCCTCTGTCCATGGAATTCTCCAGGCTAGAATAGTGGAGTGGGTGGCCATTCCCTTCTCCAGGGAATCTTCCTGACCCAGGATCAAACCCAGGTCTCCTGCACTGCAGGCAGATTCTTTACCTTCTGAGTCACCAGGAAAGCCCAAGAAAGCATTATAATTTAATCGGCCATATGTGTTTCTTTCTTGGTGACTTCTAAAATAACAGTGCATCTTATAATCAATGCCACCTATTATCAATAGAATATAGAAGATAGTTTTTAATGCCCATGTGCAGTAAATGAAGGAGTAGTACCTACATGTAGATAAAGGGATATTGGTATATATGAGTATATTTGTTTTCTAGCTGCAGTTTAATGCATCTGCCCTGACATCACACACACACACACACACACACACACACACACACACACAGAGGATACAGATTTCCTCCACTAGGGGTCCACAAGATAAGGTGTTAATAGCAAACATGGAGTAATATCATTAAGAAAATCAGAATGCAAAATGAGGGATAAAGTCCACAGTTAACCTATAATGTATAAAGAAAAAATAAATGCATGCTAGTAAATAAGCAAAGGAGTGACTAGTTCTTAAGAGTTGGAGTCAAGTTCATCCCAGTCAGATGCCTAGCTCTGTCCTCTTTATGTTTATGAGTGTGCAAGTTGCTGTCCTGCAGTGAGTCAGGGCAAGCACATCAAACTGCAGCCAGCAGACAGACACACTCCTTCCAATATACTTTTCGTTCTTATGTACATATTTCTCAAACTCTAGGGGCCTCAGTTTCCTAATGTGAGAAATAGGGGAAATAAGTTCATCTTTGAAATGTTTTTCTAAGAGCAGACAAAATCATTTATTCAAGGTTCATGACGCATGGCAATATGGTGACAGTGATTTTTTTTTTTTTTTTTGCTAATTAGACATTATCAGAAGCATCATATTCTGACCCGGTGTCTTCTTATTTTACTATTAGTGAAAGGTATCTGATGTTTCATTATACGATTACTACAACATTCCTGCAGCATTAACATTCCTTGCCATCATGAGGGTCATTTCCATGGGCAACAACAGCTTTCCATAAGAGGGTCCTGTATCCCTTTCTGGGCTGAATGATCATGCATACTATTTACACAACTCAGAATTCATGAAATCTCTCAAGGTAGTTATAGTTGTATGCTGCTGCTGCTAAGTCACTTCAGTTGTGTCCGACTCTGTGCAACCCCATAGATGGCAGCCCACCAGGCTCCCCCGTCCCTGGGATTCTCCAGGCAAGAACACTGGAGTGGGTTGCCATTTCCTTCTCCAATGCAGGAAAGTGAAAAGTGAAAGTGAAGTCACTCAGTCATGTCCAACTCTTTGCGACTCCATGGACTGCAGCCCACCAGGCTCCTCTGCCCATGGGATTTTTCAGGCAAGAGTACTGGAGTGGGGTGCCATTGTGTTACAATTTGCAGATTATCTATCACCTATGCACCTAGTCTATCTAAGTTTTCTGCAAAATAGTGTTCAGATATTATCCTCATTTAAGGCTCAAAATCCATATAGTGATGCTTACATTGATAGGGACAGTGCTGAAATATGAATTGGTCTTGCAATTTCACAGCTTTGTATCCCCATTGGTTTGGTGTGAGAAGGCATGTGTGGCAATATTGATCCATCATTGCTCCTGGAGTGGGCATGGGCTGTGGATCTCCAGCATGTTTCTGGGGTGAGAGTGAATTAATATTTTAATGAGGGGTACGGTATACAAGATTCACATTTTTACCTGAAGAAATCAAAGCCTGAGTGATTTAATGATTTTCTTGGATGACTAGCTATTCTGCTTATTTTCTGTCTCAGCCGTTAGCTCCCAATTGCCTAAGTTGGATAAAGGATGAGATGGAGAAGGAGACTAAGCCATGGACATGAGGTTTATCTCTTGTTTTGGTGTCTGATTTCATTTTCTAAAATGGGATGATGGATCATAAAATTCTGTAAATATTATGAACTAAAGAGCATCCTGTTCCTTTCTGTTTTTCAGGACTTAAATTAGAAGAATCAATGTCTCAGCTTTACTTATTTATTGATTTTGGTCTTTAGAGTTAAATTAGATTTTAGAGATATAATGTCCAGCTTTCATCTAAATAGTTTTGCTGGCAGATGCTTGGACTTGGGTGTGGGGAATATTTAAGGCTGGGTGACCACTGCCAGGAATATAGGTAGATTGTATCTTGGTAACAGTTGTAAATCAAGTAATAGCATTTACCAGCCATGTAAAGGGTACTTATGGAATATGTGTTTCTGTAGAATATTATAGAAAACTTATAGAATATTATTATTAAAGAGTTAATAATTTTCTGATTTTGGTTAAATATTGTATCCTATTATACCTGATGTTTATTCTAAATCTAGTGTTTTCTGTTAGACAACTCTAATCTATATATAAATATGCTCCATATCAAAATGTAAAATTCTATATCTTTAAAAAATCATCTTATCTCTTGGGAAGCTAAATGGTTGTTACAGAGAGAGGTTGTGATTTAAATCTTTCACACCTGAATTGAAATTCCACCACACTGCTTTTGTGTTGTGAAATTGTGGGCAGGTTATTAAGTTGACTGAGCTTTAGAATCTAAGTGTATCAAATGGAAAGGATAAAACCTTCCTGAGGCTGTAATAAAGTTTAAATAAACACATATGGTATATGCTGGGAACTCAACAAATGGTGCTTCTCTCTAAACAAATCAGAAAATTTTAGGCTATCACCCTTCTGCTTAAGTATAATCTGGGCATAGCGATATGGTAAAGAGTACTTTTAAAATAGAAAAGCAAGAAAATGTTAATTTTAACTAACATTTAATTAAACCCTGCTGTGTTATATTCTGCAGTTGGTTTCTCAATCCTGTTATGCAGGTAAAATTTATGAAATGTATCTTGATAATATAGTGCATGCACTGTATGATCCTTTTCACATTTATAGCAATTTGAGAGGAATTATCTGTTATTGTTATGAGTGCAAAAGGTCGGGTATACAACCTGTTATCAGGGAGGCCAAGTAATATTCCTAAGTCAAAAGACAGTTAGAGACTTTGTTTATTCCAACTGCTGTAACAGAATACTGTGGACTGGGAGACTGGGTAGCTTATAAACAACTGACAGTTGTAGAGGCTGGAGAATCTAAAATTTAGGCACTGGCAGATTTGGCGTCTAGTGTGAGAGCCCATTTCTTGGTTCATAGAGGACCTACTTCTGTGTCCTCACATAGTAGAAAGGGCAAAGGAACTCTGGATTCTCATATAAGGGCACTAATTCCATTCTTCAGGGCTCCATCCTCATGACCTAATCACCTCCCAAAGGTCCCACCTCCTAATACCATCACCTAATACCTAATCCCTTTCACTTTTCACTTTCATGCATTGGAGAAGGAAATGGCAACCCACTCCAGTGTTCTTGCCTGGAGAATCCCAGGGACAAGGGAGCCTGGTGGGCTGCTGTCTATGGGGTCACACAGAATTGGACATGACTGAAGTGACTTAGCAGCAGCAGCAATACGTAATAATAAAGGGTTAGGATTTAACATATGGATTTGGTCTATAGCCTGGACAGTTCTTTTAAAACAGTGGTCCCCGACCTTTTTGGCACTGGTTTCATGGAAGACAGTTTTTACACAGATGGGGAAGGGGGATGATTTCAGGATGATTCAAGCATATCACATTTATTATGCATTTTATTCCTAAGCTAATGCCATCACTGATCAGAGAGGAGGTACAAGTCCATGGCCCAGAGGTTGGGGACCCCTGTTTTAAAAGTTAGTCTTGCTCAAAAAACATATTTTTAGCTATGAGTTACAAAAGCAAGTAAAAGTGTATTTTTGTTAGAAAGCAGAGATAGTTAAATACTTTCAAGGTTAATGAAATATTCATTAGAAGTAGGGGTTAGAGGGCTGCCTTAAACTAAGATAAACATTCCTAGCTGGAGAGACTATCAGGGATAAAATCATTAATGGAGTAGTTATGGACAAGGAAAATCACAAATAGAAAAGGAGTCCAGAAAAAGTCTGCTCTTCTCCTTGAGATTCCTGGGGAAACACGCTTTAGGGCTTGAGAGGAGTGCAGACATTACCAATGATAGTCATTGACAACATATTTATAGCAGTTTGTAGTTTCAAGTAATACTTGCTACTAAACCTTTGCAAAAAATGAAACTAGGACTTAGTGTCAAACAAAAAATTGCCTGAAGTTAGCACTCAATCCAGATGTTCTGATTCCAGGTGCATAGTCATTTCCTCTATAACTCAGACCCTATCATGGCTTGTGTGATAAAATAACAATTTTAAAAAAGAACCAAATCCTACACTCATTCATTCAGTTGATCTTTCAAAATATATTTAGGGAGTGACTGTTATATATTCAGTTAAGGTTGAGCAGCTTATTAAAAATCTCTTCTAGAGGATCTCTTCATGAAAGCGAGTTGCATTATTGATCAGTATTGATCATTCACTGGCAAGGTCATTGACTTGAAAAGATCCAGAATAAATAGAAATGCAGAATTCTGTAAAAAGTGATTGATAACAGGCAAAATTAAAATAGAAAAAAATGTACTATTATTGTCTTTTGTTTCTTTAAATGCTGATAAATCTTTGTATTTGTTTATATCTAATGGTAAATGGTTCAACCATTCACAGATATATTTGTATATATATTTTGTTGTTCCTTAGTCATTAAGTCATATCTGAATCTTTGCAACCTCATGGGCTGTAGCCCACCAGGCTTCTCTTTCCATGGGATTTCCCAGACAAGAATACTGGAGTGGGTTGCCATTTCCTACTACAGGGGATCTTCTGACCCAGGGATTGAACCTGCACCTCCTGCATTAGCAGGCAGATTCTTTACCGGGAAGCCTATACCTATATATATTAACATATGATATATATATATGGGTATATATATGAAATTTATAATATATACATATACATATGTCTATTACATATGTGTATGTATATATATGTGTGTCTGTATGGGTGTATAAGAAAGCCTTCCTCAGTTATCACTGCAAAGAAATAGAGGAAAACAATAGAATGGGAAAGACTAAAGATCTCTTCAAGAAAATTAGAAATACCAGGGGAATATTTCATGCAAAGATGGATGCAGAAAAGGACAGAAATGGAATGGACTTAACAGAAGCAGAAGATATTAAGAAAAGGTGGCAAGAATACACAGAAGAACTGTACAAAAAAGATCTTCATGACTCAGATAACCACGATGGTGTGATCACTCACCTAGAGCCAGACAGCCTGGAATGCGAAGTCAAGTGGGCCTTAGCAAACATCACTACAAACAAAGTTAGTGGAGGTGATGGAATTCCAGTTGAGCTGCTTCAAATCCTGAAAGATGATGCTGTGAAAGTGCTGCACTCAATATGCCAGCAAATTTGGAAAACACAGCAGTGGCCACAGGACTGGAAGAGGTCAGGTTTCCTCCCAGTCCCTAAGAAAGACAATGCCAAAAAATGCTCAAACTACCGCACAATTGCACTCATCTCACACACTAGTAAAGTAATGCTCAAAATTCTCCAAGCCAGGCTTCAACAACGTGTGAACCATGAACTTCCAGATGTTCAAGCTGGTTTTAGAAAAGGCAGAGGAACCAGAGATCAAATTGCCAACATCTTTTGGATGATCAAAAAAGCAAGAGAGTTCCAGAAAAAAACATCTATTTCTGCTTTATTGACAATGTCAAAGCCTTTGACTGTATGGATCACAATAAACTGTGGAAAATCCTTCAAGGGATGGGAATACCAGACCACCTGACCTGCCACCTGAGAAACCTTAGTATGCAGGTCAAGAAGCAACAGTTAGAACTGGACATGGAAAAATAGATTGGTTCTAAATTGGCAAAGGAGTATGTCAAGGCTGCATATTGTCACCTGGCTTATTCAACTTGTATGCAGGATACATCATGCAAAATGCCAGGATGGATGAAGCACAAACTGGAATCAAGATTGCTGGGAGAAATATCAATAACCTCAGATATGCAGATGACACCACCCTTAGGACAGAAAGTGAAGAAGAACTAAAGAGCCTCTTGATAAAAATGAAAGAGAAGAGTGAAAAAGTTGGCTTAAAACTCAACATTCAGAAAACTAAGATCATGGCATCCAGTCCCATCACTTCATGGCAAATAGATGGGGAAACAGTGGAAATAGTGAGAGGTTTTATTTTTGGGACTCCAAAATCACTGCAGATGGTGACTTGCAGCCATGAAATTAAAGAACACTTGCTCATTAGAAGAAAAGCTATGACCAACCTAGACAGCATATTAAAAAGCAGAGACATTACTTTGCCAACAAAGGTCCATCTGGCCAAGCTATGTTTTTACCAGTCGTCATGTATAGATGTGAGATTTGGACTATAAAGAAAGCTGAGCACCAAAGAATTGATGCTTTTGAACTGTGGTGTTGGAGAAGACTCTTGAGAGTCTCTTAGACTGCAAAGAGATCCAACCAGTCCATCCTAAAGGAAATCAGTCCTTAATATTCATTGGAAGGACTGATGCTGAAGCTGAAACTCCAATAATTTGGCCACCTGATGTGAAGAACTGACTCACTAGAAAAGACCCTGATGCTGGGAAAGATTAAAAGCAGGAGGAGAAGGGGATGACAGAGGATGAGATGGTTGGATGGCATCGCTGACTTGATAGACATGAGTTTGAGTAAGCTCTGGAAATTGGCGATGGTCAGGGAAGCCTGGCTTGCTGCAGTCCGTGGGGTCCCATAGAGTCAGACACGACTGAGCGACTGAACTGATACATATATATCAGTTATATATATATATATTATATATACTTCATATATATATGAAGTATCATTTGGAGTCAAAACTGAATTTAAACTTTCACAATATCAGTGGGAAAGGCAGTCCATGTGGTCTGAGCAAATGTCAGTCACTAAGTATTTGGGAAAGGAGACCAATAGAGAATAGAAATTGGACTGTGAGTGTTTATTCCAAAGCCTTGATGCTTTGTCAAAAACCTAAGATGGGATGCTGGAAGGGTGTGGGAGGTTGGACTCATTGTTCATTTCCACAGGCTTCTTTTCAACCTGATTATTCTTTTCTGTCCAAGGAGTAATATTTTATTTGACAAAAGGGTCATTGCTTATTAAAAGATTTGATAACAACAATTTTAGGGGATATCCTGAGAAATCAAATCCAAGTGTCAGAAGTGTCACCACTGAAAACTAACAAGAGTCTCCCTGACTTGTGTATGTGAATAATCACCCTGCATGCACCAGGCCCAAGGCAAGTTTTATTTTAGGAGCCCTTGGCATCCTCTCTTCTCTTCCTGCCTATTCTTTTCTGGATATAGGATATTTCACAAATATGTCCTTCATTGTCACATGGGTCTCACAAAATGTTATTTTTGTTCTGTAAACTACTGCAAGCCTGTTCTCACATCTTAAAGTATTTAAGCAATTAAATGCCTCCTAAATCCATACTGTCAGCAGTCTCAGGCTTCCCAGTGTAGCTATCCTATGGTTCTGCAAGGATTTGAGAAAACATTTTGTTCCACTTTCCACTCTCCCTTCTGTCTGTCCCCAATGCAGGTTTCCTTTCTGCCCAGGATATTCTATTTTGTTATCTAAATAGCCCCAGGAGAACCACAGTTAGATCTATATATTTTGTCTTCTATACTTTTCTTCCCTTCCCTTTGAAACTTTCTCATTTCTGCCTTCCCTTCCCAATTCCAGTTGCCCAATATGGATACTTCATGATCTTGGTCCTCTTCTTCTAGAAAAATGCATTCTGGCAGCCCACACCTCATTAGATTACCCCAACCAATATTTTCAACACTCTCTGGACAATGTCCTACATCATCGCTCTCCCACACTCCCATGCAGGATTGCAACTCTTACCCATTTTTTAATTTATTCAGTAATTCCCAGTTGCATAAAGATGGGGAAGCCAAGAAAAGAGGACACATAATGGGCAAAAAAAGACACAGTCTCTGTCCCCAAGGAGAATTGAGTACAGTGGGGAACATGTTCAAATAAACTGACCACAGCAGTATGATAGGTTTTGATAGGGTAAAACCAAGCAGCCATACAGTTCTAGAGCAGAGATTCTTTAATTTACATGATACATTGAGGAAGACTCCCTCTGAGGGACAAAATGGGATACTGTGTGAAGAGAAGATATAGTAGAATGATAGGGGAAGAGAAAGTGTTTTAGGAAGAAGGAACAGTATTATGAAGACCTACAGAGGAGAGAAAGCATGTTATTGAAAGACTAACAGATGTTTGGTATGTTTAGAGAGTAATAAGTGATGAGCCATGAGGAAGTAACCAGATGCAGGGGAATGATGTCAGCTTTTAAGAGTTTGCACAGTATCTGTACAAAGGGGGATACTGAACAATTTTTTAAAGGAGAGTGACAGAGGGATTTAAAGTTTTATAATAAGCTTACATTGATTACAAAGTGGTAGATGGTGAGGACAGTATGCATATACAGAGTCACATGTGTACACACATTTTATGTTTAGCACTAAAACATGTTGCCTTTGAGTTATAAGTCCTTAAAGTCTCTTCACTTTGTTCTATAGTAATTATTATTTGTGTTTCTAGTGAAGAATAGGTCAACCATACAGACCTAATTTCCCTGAGGAGTAGAGCTCTCTTGTTCTTCACTTTTCTTCTCACTCCTCTCAACCTTTCCTGATCAAAATGTGGTCCAAGGACCAAGAGTTAGCATCTCCTGGGAAGTGTTTAGAAATGTGAATAGCAGTTTCCACCCCATACCTTCTGTATCCCAGTCTGCATAGGCACATTCCCAAGTTCACTCATATGCATATTCAAGTCTTAAAAGCCTGTTCTAGAAATCTACCAAAGACTTCCAACCCTTAATTCTATCTCTGTCTTAGGGACTAATGTAAATTTATTAGTGAGATTAAACATAGACATGTGAATAAACATTAAACAATATTCTCCATCATATCTTCAAATGCAAGAAATGCTGGGAGAAATATCAATAACCTCAGTCAGATATGCAGATGACACCACCCTTATGGCAGAAAGTGAAGAAGAACTAAAGAGCCTATTGATGAAAGTGAAAAAGGAGAGTGGAAAAGTTGGCTTAAAGCTCAACATTCAGAAAACTAAGATCATGACATCCGGTCCCATCACTTCATGGCAAATAGATGGGGAAACAGTGGAAACAGTGGCTGACTTTATTTTTCTGGGCTCCATAATCACTGCAGATGGTGATTGCAGCCATGAAATTAAAAGACGCTTGCTCCTTGGAAGGAAAGTTAGGACCAACCTACACAGCATATTCAAAAGCAGAGACATTACTTTGCCAACAAAGGTCCATCTAGTCAAGGCTATGGTTTTTCCAGTGGTTATGTATGGATGTGAGATTTGGACTTTAAAGAAAGCTGAGCACCAAAGAATTGATGCTTTTGAACTGTGGTGTTGGAGAAGACTCTTGAGAGTCCCTTGGACTGCAAGGATATCCAACAAGTCTATCCTAAAGGAGATCAGTCCTGGGTGTTCATTGGAAGGACTGATGTTGAAGCTGAAACTCCAGTACTTTGGCCACTCTGATGCTGGGAAAGACTGAGGGCAGGAGGAGAAGGGGATGACAGAGGATGAGATGGTTGGATGGCATCACCAACACAATGGACATGGGTTTGGGTGGGACTCCGGGAGTTGGTGATGGTAGGGAGCCTGGTGTGCTGTGGTTGATGGGGTCATAAAGAGTTAGATACAACTGAGTGACTGAACTGAATGTCCCCAAATTTATTTCCACAGCAGTCTTGTTTTCAAGGTGGATTGGCTACAGGTTTCATGAGTTGTCAAGGTGGGATTTTTCCCTAAAATTACACGTAGCACCTTTTCCACTTGTGTCTTCCAGTATTTCAACTGAGTGTCAGGTTAACCTGCACTGCAGTAGTCTTATAAAACCAAATTTTAAGCTTGTGGGTTGTTGCTTCTAATATACCTAATGAGCCTTC
This sequence comes from Bos indicus x Bos taurus, assembly GCF_003369695.1. Taxonomy (NCBI): domain Eukaryota; kingdom Metazoa; phylum Chordata; class Mammalia; order Artiodactyla; family Bovidae; genus Bos; species Bos indicus x Bos taurus. Next base: position 61,812,954 of record NC_040076.1, on the reverse strand, counting down.
TTTAATCATCCTATTTTGAAATATTTTTCTATGCGCCTATTTCATTTCTAAATTTCCATCAAAAAATACAGTTTCTGAAACACCCACAAAGCCTAATCACTTTCATTTGCATATTTTATAAAAGTTTCTGAGAGAGAAGCAAATGATGAATGAACAAGTGACTGTCACTAGTTTGTTTAAAATAGGAAGTTTGGGGCTACTGTATTGAGTGGGAAGAAGTCAACCCAGTGTCCTATATGTCCTTCTGTCCTTCAGCCTGGCTCAGAGCAAACAGGTACCAGTGACGGTGACCTCCAAGGCACTTGAAATTCTCAATCACTGAAAATTCTTCAAGAATGTCAAGAGTTCTGTAATCACTGGCGTAGTGGAAATAAACATCGACCTAAAAATGAAAAGATCTGGGTTCAGATCTTGGCTGCATTACTAATTAGCTGTGACTTCACAAATTATGCCTAATGGGGCCTAAATGTCCTCATCTATAAAATGGAAGCCATAGACCAGACAATCTCAGAATATTTTAAGATTCCACATGCATTCCATTTATCTGAAAATTGTGATCCATATGTGCTGTATAATGATGGAAACATTCGGGAAAGCATAATGTTCAATTAACCAGCGCACTGCCGCTTCCCAGACATCCTGAATTAGCGGAAATGTACACTCCTACATGCAAGCCGCCTCTCTCAATCACTCCTCTAAGTGGCAATTTTTGCCAAGTCTAACCAGCAGTTAGACTTGTTGCTGTTTATTTTTTTTCCTCTAAGCTAACTAAAAGATTATACCTTTCCTTTCCTGAAGCTTCCACCAAATGCTTTCCTCCCAATCATAAAAATCAGGAAGAAAATGTCTCTTAAAATCAGTCATTGACCCTATCAGCAACGTTTCCCCTATACCATCCTCATGTGAGCGCTCGCTGATTCTTTCTCTTTTCATGGTAGTCCTGAAAATGAAGCAAACTCAATGGTCTAGCTGCCTTGTCCTTCTCTCCTCAGAGATGCTTCTCTCTTCTCTTTAAAGGCTTATTCTCACAGCTCTCCACCCCTCAGCCACATCAGAAAGACCCAAGTAGTACAGTGGTATCAGAGGCTCCTTCGGTCTTTTCCTTCCTGTCACTGTATTTCTTAAATAATTTTCTTTTCATTTAAAATAACCACTTTAAGTAGTACAATGAAGACACTTCCAAAGCCAAATTTGTTTTCAGACTTGAAGTTGAGTAATTTAACACTACGTTTAACTAGTAAGAGCCCAATTTGACTGATTCCTTTGCCCAATCTGAAAACAACTGTGACTTTTCTATTACCAATGGCTGTCCAACCACAATACCTACAACTAAACTTACCATCAATGCAAACTTACACCAGGTGCTTTACATAAATCATCTCATTTTATCCTCATAATACCATAAGAGCTTATTTTTATCCTAATAGTATAAGTAAGGAAATAGAGGCTGGAGAAAGTACACCATTTGCCCAGAGGTACCTAAAGAAACTACACTCTCAACTGGTGAGAGGCTGAGCGAGGATTTGGATCTGAGTAATTCTGACTCCCAGGGCTTCCCAGGTAGCTCTGTGGTAAAGAATGTAGGAGACCCAAGAGACAAAGTTTAGATCCCTGGGTCTGGAAGATCCCCTGGAGAAGGTAATGGCAACCCACTCCAGTACTCTTAACTGGGAAAACCCATGGATGGAGGGGCCTGGCAGGCTACAGTCCAGGGGGTCACAAAGTATTGGGCACAACTGAAGGTATACACACGATGCCCACACATACCTATTCTGACTCCCAGCCCCCCCATCTTTCGTCATATCAGGTGTTGCAGCTTTGATCCTGACATGGATTGGAGCATGTGATGAAGCACTAAATGATGATCCAACTGCATATCCATCTCTAAGGAGAGAGTCCAAGAAGGAGACTTGGTGTTTTCGGTTGAATCTGATGTCCCTGATTGCCCTTTGAGGGTTTCTCTTTTCATCTGTTCCCAAGTCCTCTGCCCATCTATGTGCTTTAGAAATCGAGTACATTTATCACCTCACCCATCTTCTAGGTCAGTGTTTCCAAATTTTGATGTGCTTAAGTATCTTCTGGTCACCTGGAGATTGACTAGCTCAAGGGAGAACTCGATAATCTGCATTTTACAAGCATCCCACTCCACCAGTGGAGAAACATAATGAAAAACATAAGGATATCCATTTTATCTTCTCTATCCTGAGTAAAGGGTAGTTTTCTCTATTTTCCAGGTCTGGAAAATGAACCACAGGTGAGTGTTTATACCTTTTCCTTGCTCATAAAGTGTGCCCTAAACAAGGACATGCTATGATAAAGATACAAATCAGGATTACTGGTGAGATCCACTACTTTCTCTGCCTGTATCTAGCTCTGAAATCTGTAGGTCATCCCCTGTTACCCTAAACTGTTCTTCATTTTTCCTGTGTTTTTTTCTGAAAGTAATAGAGTCACATCCCTTTCTGGTCTCAGAGGACTTCTCCTAGATTTCAATACATTATCCTGCCAATATTAAATGGTATTTTACTTTCCCCATTCTGAAGATAATTCTTTAACTGAAGTGGAATACCTTTGAATCCTATCACCAACATTCATTATCTGTATGACTTGGGCAAATTATTTATTCTCTAATAGTTTCCTTTTCCCTCATGTGTAAGGGGACAGTGATGGATTGCAGAGCTTATGTTATGAAGATACTGTGAAGACCAAAGAGCCAATGCCCTTATGTGTCCTTTCACATCATAGAAGTGAAAGGGTCCCTTTAAAGTTGTGCAGTATACAAGCTATGCAGCTGTATGAAGGGACCCTAAAGTTAACTAATATTGTAAAGAGCTTAGCACAGTTTCTGGCATTGCCATCTCCATATGGTACCTATTGTTTAATATTGATTCTTACCTTTGATTATCTTTATCTAATTTGTTCTTATATTCTTGAAATATTTTCAGTTGCCATTTGTTAAAGTTAATTCTACTTGCTTGACTCCTTAATTTGGGGTCCAGGATAACTGGGCTGGTTATGAGAGTGGCCCTAGGCTTCCCCTTTCTCTCATCACAGTCTGCTTGCAAGCAATGATACATCTTTGTAAGATGGCTAGTTAAGATTAAGGGTACAGTCCATAGCTATGAAACTGTTTTTTTTTTCCTGTGTGAAATACTAACTAGCCTGCCTAGAGATTGAACCAACCACCTTGACCTCATTAGCACTGAACTCCAAGCAGCAGAACATTTTGCTTTCATTATTCTAATAATGTGATGATGATTATAAAGATACAACAAGAATAGCACTGAATCTAGAAATTTCATTATCCCCATTAGTGATGCAAATTAGGAGAAGTATGCATAAGAGAGGGTGAATTGGAGTGCTTACATGGAAATCACATCTGACAAATAGGTTTAAGGATGAAGATGTAGTAAGTGGATGTGGTGTACAAAAGAAGGGGAGAAAAGGAGGGGAAAGAGAAAGAGAACGAATTCTGCTTTGTTTAGGCAGAAGAGTCAGCTGTACTAAGAGATAATTAATATCAGGTGTGGAAAGACAAAGGGCTACACCACATAGTTTAATTCCTTAGTCTTACACTTTAATATCCTTTACATAACACCAAAGCAAGCTATTTAGGAACACTTTGACAAGAAAAGAAGAAATATTTCATCTATTTAGTATTGTGCCAAGTTTATCTTGATCCTTTTGCACTAAAATATTATCAGAAAAAATTTGCACAGGTAATTGGAAAGAATATATACATATATGTGTGTGTGTGTGTATATATATATATATATGTAGTATATATAATGTATGTGTGTGTGTGTGTGTGTATTCAACTTCTGTAAGAAAGGCACAGATTAGGGAAGAAAACTGGAAACATAAAATAGAACAAAGAGCCATACCCTCCTGAAGCTTACATTCTGAAGAGAGAAAAGTGTTAGTCACTCAGTTGTGTCCAACTCTTGTGATCCCAAGACTTAGTCTCCTCTGTCCATGGGATTCACCAGGCAAGAATACTGGAGTGGATTGCCATTCACTCCTCCAGGGGATCTTCCCAACCTAAGGTTCAAACCCACATCTCGTAGGCTGGTTCTTTACCACTAGTGCTACCTGGGAAGCCCTCTGAAGAGAGAGGTTAGACATAAAAGAACTATATGAGTAAGCAAATGGATAAATTAATGAAACTTAGGGCACAGATTAAGAATGTAAATATTAAAGCAGGGAAAACTTTTCTTAGGAAGTCACGATTAGAGAAATTTTCCCCAGTTTTGGGGCACCTAGCAAGGGCTGGTTTTAGGACTGTGGGGTAGAAGATATGCCAGTTATTTTAAGGAATTAAAGGCTCAAAACACAAAACAAGGTACCTATACAGCCTCCCACTCTGTCCACAGCCTCTCAGTGCACCAGGCAAGGTCTGATCACCCTTTCCACACCTCCTGTCTAAGAACCTGTTGACCTGTCTCTGGCCAGGGCTGACCCAGATAGTACTGTTAGCACTGTTTACAAATGGTGATGGACAGAACACACAGCCCCAGAGGTCACTCACCCCCATGGATGGTACCCCCTCTCTCACCTCACTACCAGGCTCCCCACTACTTACCCCGAGGGTTGGGTCTGTCTGTATGGTTTCATAGTTTACAGTTGCAAATTCAAGACTCACCCACAACCTTGACCTCTTGTGCCACAGTCCCTTCAACTCCCATGACCTCCGTTCCTTCTCCACTTCAGTTGCCTAGCAACACTGCATCAGACTCATTTTCCATCAAGTCTCACAATCACTTTAACATCTCTTACTTTCTCACTCCTTTTCAGTCTGCTCTGAATCTCCCCATAGCCTCTACTCCCTTGACCATTTTCCCGTTGTCACAGTATGACATCCAGTGAATTGTCCAAAGAGTCCAAATTCAAAGAAATTGAAGTAGTGGGGAGGGGAGGAGAATGAGAATAAGAGCAACTTTATATCAAATGAGTCCCTGAATTCAGCTGTGCCTAAAGAGCTAGTCAGAAACTTTTAGTTACCTGAACCAATAAATTCCTTTTCTGTGTAAGTGACTTTGTTTTTGGATTCTGTCATTTGCAACTGAAAGAGTCCTAAATAAAATAATACAGTTTTTTTGCATATATATATCATCATCCTCTATACAATCATAAACTCTTTGAGAGAAAAGACTGTATTATTCATTTTGTATCCTCCAGAATGCTTGGCACATTGTATGCATCCAATAAATATTTATTGAATGAATAAATCAATTTTTAAGAAAGCTTAAATTTAGATTGATGCAGTCTTCAGACTTCTCTAAAGTGATCTGGATAATGAACAGCATCACATGGCTGAAATCTTTAAAATATTCCCTACCTCCCAATGGGAATATGTAGCTTTCCTCTAGTCTTTGACCCTTCCACCATTGTTGTTTTATCTGCATCCCCATTCAGCTTTTACCCACAGGGGAGACTAAAGGCACTTGGATGACTGCGTTCCTATTGTGAGCAATGATAATCCCGGGCACTGGATATAATACAACTGAAAGGAAAAGAAAAAAAAAAAAAAAACTTGCCTTTTTGGTTTTTATTTTTTCTTGATCCAGATTCAAGCTTTTCTTTGTAGAGAAAGTGTTGAGACCATTTAAAACCACATCCAGATAAATTGTAGCAAGAGCAAGATATTGGGTAGGGGTTATGTTTTTCAATTTCTCTGTCTGTCCCTTTCTGTCTCACTCATACACACATACACACACACACACACACACACTCCACAGATTCTCAGGGCATATCTGCAAAAAAAGCTCACTCTAGCTCACTCCGACTCACATAGTTACAGCTCTCTCTCTGTATACCTATGCAGACAGGTAGACACAGAGACAAATCTTTCCATTTAGGAAAAGGTCCCCTTGTGCACGTCTGCAGTCAGAAAAGTCAGAAGGACCAAGAACTCTTCCCTGAAGCAGATGGAATGTGGGTGGAGGCAAAAAGAGTGATATATTTAAATATTTAGCAGGAAGGAAATCTTAGACAGTTGAAGCAGCATCCTTATTAATTGCCAATTTTAGAGGTACTCTAGCATACAACCCCTTTCTTCTGTCTTATTACTTATCAAAAATACAAGAGGTTTGGGATGGGGGCTCGGAGGGGTGGCACAGAAGTCATCTATTTTTCTCTGGGTGTACATGTGTGTTTTAATTATTCCTCTTGAGATACTTCTTTGCACGGTTGTGCCTTCAATCTGTTGCTTGCAGTTGTGTTTTTGACAGCAGAGCTTATATTATCAGCAGTTGCCAGTTTTGTTTTTTGAGGGAGTGGGGACAATTAGAGTGGCCCCACCCTGTCCATACTGTTTACCATTTGGAAAAGGCTAAACTGCTTACCATTTAAAGGAGCCTAAAGTACAGGAGCCTGTTCTAAACCCTGCTTCCTGGGGTGAGGGAATCATGCTACTGAGGCTAGAGCAGGAATAAATTGCTGGGCTTCTCTGTGAAGTTTGTGTGTCCTTTGGATATTCATAGATTTCATTTTTGAAAAGATAACCAGGTTACTGCCAAGACAGCTCCAACAATAAAAATAACTAAGTCAATTGAATGGCAGCATGCACTTTAGCAAGCAGTCAACTACTTACATCAGTAATATAAGTAGCAATCCTTTCTCTAGTAACAAATGCTAAATATTCAACATTCCACATCTGCCTGTGGAGATGGAGATCTTTTAAAGATGTTGATACATAGAAATTTCCCCAAACTCCTGCTGTGTTAAAAATGCAAATCATCCTTGATTCAAAACAAGGTGTGTTCTTAGAAAAGCAGTGCTTTCATTCGAACAGATTTCCTCAGTAATGTGATGGAAGCAGGAAGGAGTGAAATAATGTGCATTATTAAATGAAAATAGTGTAAAAGCTTATTCAAACTTTGCTTCACTGATAATCACAGTGAAGCATGATTTGTGACTGGAACTTTACAGTGTCACAAAGCTGCTAAGATGCAGCCAAGAACATAAACTCAAGTAATGGGAGGAGTCAGGATTTGGAGATAGTAGTCTATAATATTTAAATTTAAAATATGTCCAGCATGCCATCTTTTCACTTTGCTTTTGATCCAGTTATGAAGTAATACAAGAACCCTCTGGAAGAAAGAAGCTAGAAAATGACCATTCAACTGACCATCTGTAGGTTATCCTTCTTAAACTGTTGGAAGATTTCCTTCCAGTCTTTTCTCTGTGCACTTTTATTTTCATAAATGCATCAAAAACTAGACACGACTCTAATTCTCTAATTCTCTAATGACGTGACTCATGCTCTTCCCACCATCTTGTTAAAGTTTTGGCTTTCAGTCCTGTTCAACTAGATATGTGTGTGTGTTAGTTCACTCAGTTGTGTCCGATTCTTTGTGAGCCTATGGACTGTAACCTGTGAGGCTCCTCTGCCCATGGAATTCTCCAGGCAAGAATACTGAAGGTTGCTGGGGGTTGCCATTGCCTTCTCTAGTTCAACTAGATAGAGTCTAACAATAGGTCCTCTTATTCTCTACCCTGTTCCTCATCTTCATCACTAAACTAAAATGTAAAGGATAACTTGTGAATAATAACAGAGCCTAACCCTATCAAGACCAGGGAGAAAAAAACTTTCAGGGAGTGAAAAGAGCTATCTCAGATCCCTGCTTGGTGCATTCCCTTAGCCATGTGAGTCCAAGCAGACATGAGTAAAGACCACGTGGTGCCCAGGCTGACCTAGAATAGATGGAATAAAAGAATAAATGGAAAGGCCCTGACAAAGAATAAATGGAAGGCCCCTGAACTGCCTTGGTGTTTATGCCATGTGGTACCACTTTCCATCAAGCTGAGGTCTTCAAACCTTCCCTTGCATCTTCGTCTAGTCATGATCTGGTTTAGAGACACCCTCCTTAGTCCACTCAGGCTGCCATAACAAAATTTTATATACTGGATGCTTAGAAAACATAAATTAGTCTTCATAAATTAGTCTTCTCACAGTTTTGGAGGCTAGATGTCCAAGTTAAAGTGACAGTAATTTTGGTCCCTGGTGACGGCTTCCCAGATCATGCTAGTGGTAAAGAACCTGCCTGCCAAAGTAGGAGACACAAAAGATGCAGGCTCGATCCCTGGGTTGGAAGATCCCCTGGAGGAGGGCATGGCAATCCACTCCAGTATCCCTGCCTGGAAAATCCAATTCACAGAGGATCCTGGTGGGCTGCAGACTCTTGCTGCTAAGTCACTTCAGTTGTGTCCAACTCTGTGTGACCCCATAAACAGCAGTCCACCAGGCTCCGCCATCCCTCGGATTCTCCAGGCAAGAACACTGGAGTGGGTTGCCATTTCCTTCTCCAGTGCATGAAAGTGAAAAGTGAAAGTGAAGTCGCTCAGTCGTGTCTGACTCTTAGCGACCCCATGGACTGCAGCCTACCAGGCTCCTCCGTCCATGGGATTTTCCAGGCACGAGTACTGGAGTGGGGTGCCATTTGGGGATCATAAAAGAGTTGGACATGACTGAGCAACTAAACAACAGTGACATATGTATGTTCAGTCCATAAAAATACCTCTCTCACAATATTCTTCTACTTTGTTTTCAGAAGATGGATTTGGTAGAAGAATATGACTGCACTGGGCAGGTGGGTAGGGAAATTTTAGTAAGAAAACAAGAATGGAACTAATTCTATAATTGATGGAGTATGAATTACCAAAGAGTAAAGGTAAATATTAAAGGATAATAACAAGGATAAATAATAAATTGAAGAAAGTTTACTTGGTCACTATATGGTGTGAACTGTGGAGTCAGTGAGATGAATGAATAGCACAGTCAAGTAACCACAAAGACAGAATTGACGTTAAAAAAAATCAATTTCTAGTGACCTGGGCTTAATCCAGCAATGGTCTATGGCTTGGGTGTAAAATAGATGATGATAATATTAGGTGGGACATATTTAATGATTAGACAGTAGAGACCAGCTATTGAAAAAATATCATTTTTGAGATATTAACAATGGACATTTTGTTTCAATGAACTTGAGGGTATGTATGAGATAATAACAGGATTAATTAAAGATAAGTGGCTACGTGAATAAAGAAAAGTTTATAGTGACTAAAACTTCTCTTTTCAAGAAGGCAGTTTGGTATATAAAATTGCATGACTTGAATTTGATGGGGACTGTCAGGTGGAGTTATGTATAAAGAGATGAGAAAAGATTAGGAGCAAGGGACCGTTTCCAGCACCCCACAACTACATCTCACTTGTAATCTCTCCTTCCACTTACAGTTACTTACAGCTGTGTCTGACTAGGCCACTTGAAATGCCAGTGAGCGTGGGGCATGCATATATTACTGATGGGAAGAATTGCTCCAGACACAATAACAATGCTCTCAGAAGGAAAAGGAAAAAAATATTTCCCTTAAGGATACACAAGTGTTTTTCTCATGGGTAAATCAAGATCTTAGTGCCAAAAACAGATGTGACATTGGAAACTTTCCCAATTAACATGTGTAGATATAGCTGTGGAGTTGTATGAATGCATCTTATCATTATGTTGTTAAAAGATAAAATTGTTTGACATATTGAAGGATTAATGAAGTTTCTCTTTTGGTTTAAAATGGGGTCTGGTTTGACAGTATGGCCTAAAAAATGAGAAGTCGTGACTCTGGCCAAGTCTGCTAGCTGTCCTCAATCTTTCTTCTCCCTTTACTTTCAGGTGGGCGCGTGATTGTTCACAAGAGTCTGTTTCCCTGTAACGCTCACCCTTCTGACCCTGTTGCTAAGATCTAGTCAGTAAAAGACAAGCAGAAAAATTGTAACAGATTATTGGAATGTCCCTTAAAAGAAAGCTTGTGCGTGTCCTTTGTCCCTTCTTCTTAGTCTCTTGTTCTTTCCTCTTGACTAGAATGTGAGTGTGTTGAGTGACAGTGGTCATATTGGTCTATGATGTGACCTTGGGGATCCAGACCATTCACAACAGAGCAATAAAATAGAGCCTGGACACAGGAAGTTGGGGATCAAAGCTACCCTCACCCTAGTCCAGTGAAGTGAAAGTCACTCAGTCATATCTGGCTTTTTGCAACCCCATGGACCATATAATCCATGGAATTCTCCAGGCCAGAATACTGGAGTGGGTAGCTGTTCCCTTCTCCAGGGAATCTTCCCAACCCGGGGATTGAACCCAGGTCTCCCACATTGCAGGTGGATTCTTTACTATCTGAGCCACCAGCAAAGCCCAAGAACACTGGAGTGAGTAGCCTATCCCTTCTCCAGCAGATCTTCCTGACCTAGGAATCGTACTGAGGTCTCCTGCATTGCAGGTGGATTCTTGACTAGCCGAGCCAACAGGAAAGCCCACCCTCCTAGCCTAACATACCTCCAAACTCCTGACATGGAAATAATTTCTACTCTGTTTACATCTCCTAGACTCTGAGTTGAGACTAATGTTAGTTGAAATATCAAGCTGCTGTCAAAAAGTCAAGCTATCACTCTTATCATCTGAAACTATAGAATAGAGAGAATTGGGTTGAAAGATGTGCATCAACAATGAACCAGAAACAGAAGACAGTTGCCCACCTGAATCTGAATAGGAGAAACATCTTCCTCTTCTTGTTGTCTGTGTCCTGGATCAGAAATAAGATAGTCTGTATCAGATGATTAAGCAGATCCTATAACGAAACAGATGCTTGGTTTCAGGCAGCCAAATACTCTTCATTTCTCCTACTGCCTTATATTTGTCCATCTTTCTGCATCCAACTTGAGACTATATCTTCCAGAAAAGAGTTGAGATGCAATGGAAGACAAGCTTGTTTTGTATTTGGGGAAGGTGTAGTTGCAGTAAGAAAAGAGCTAGGTTTTGAGATGGTACAGAGGCAAAAAAAAAGAAAAAGATCATGTCAGCAGACACTGGAGATTCTTATTTTGCCATCTGTTCTTTGTGTTGATTAATCAGATACTTGAGATAAAACATGATGCTGCTTTAGTCCAGTAGAGCTACATAGAACAAAAGATTGATGACATCAGGAATTAGACTAAGAGTTGTGCATATTAACTTTCTATCTATCAGTGAATCTAAAAAATATTTGGCCGGCCCCAAGTAAATGGAGAGTAAGGAGAGAGGCAATCTACATACCATATCTATTAATAACACTATATCTGAATCAATTTGTTCTCTATCTGAGGTTGACTAAATAGAAATGCAAAGAGATTAGAGAAAAAAAGACACAGCCTAGGAAATAATAGAAACTTGGGTGGCAGAGCAGACCTCTAATAACCATCATGGGTCACAGAGTCAACTTTAGAAAAGTCTTTGTCTCTCCATAGTAGGAATGCTGAAGGCTGTCCATAGCTGTCCACAGCAACCACAGGCCAATGAACAATGAACAGTGTCTGCAAAGTACCTAGTGGGGAATAACATCTGGGGATGTGTTTATTGCCTCACAGGTATTTTTTCCTTGTGAAGAGAGTTCTAAATTTATTCTCAAAAATTCAATGACTTATAAAATGTAATGTCTAGATATAATCCTTAAATTACTTTAAAATATAAAGCAAGCTTAGCAAGAGATGAAAGAGCATTAAAATGTCCATTACAGGGAAATCACATGTAAAAGGATTGGTAGGAATCATTAAGACCATTTAAAAACAGAACTATAAGTTGTGGTAAATTATTATAAAGCTGAAGTCAAATATCTGAAATAATTATTGAATTAAAAGGTATGTTACATAAAATCATAATTTAATAACGCATACTATTCTACATCTAAAACTTGAAGTTATAGCAAGAGCAAGAAATGTAGTGTAGTGAAAAAATGCTAAACTCCTAATTTTACATCCATGTCACTCAAGGACACTATTTAATTATTAACTTTTACAATTAGAGGAATGTAGAGTCCTGTAAGAAAAATATAAAACATGCATGGAACTGATACTCACTCACTTGAGTATAGATATTATCTTTGGGGAATGTGGAACAGGGCTCTGGTGCCACTCATAATGGTTTCTTTCTTTAAGAGAGAAAAAAAACTTGACACAAGTAGAGCAAATATTAACATCTGCAAAATATGACTGCAACATTGGTGTCTGTTGTGGGCTATATTACTTTCTGCAGTTTTCCAAATATTTGTAATATTTTACATTTTAAAATATCACTTTTAGAAGCTAAAAGATAGCCACTAAGTAGAATTAAAAACAAAATATGTACCTTTATGTCAACCAAAAAATAGAAAAACAATGTATATACTATGCAAGAAAATATAATACAGGAAAATACAGAAAATCTGGAAAGAATCAGAAAAATACTCAAAATGATAAAAGTAAAACCATGGCTCCATTATGAGAATTGCTATAAATTATTCCAGAAGTGTTAGTCTTTCAGTCATGCCCACTCTTTATGACTCCATGGGCTGTAGCCCACTAGGCTCCTCCGTCTATGGAATTGTCCAGGGAAGAATACTGGAGGATGTAGTAATTCCCTTCTCCAAAGGATCTTCCTGACCCCAGGATCAAACCCAGGTCTCTTGCATTGTAGGTAGATTCTTACCGTCATTCTCATCATTTATTACTTCTCAGTATCTGCCTTTCACTATGCTATGTTATTCTACATTCTTTCACTGTTTTATGCCACTTAATCCTCATGGCAATCTTATGAATCAAGTATTATTATCTGAAAATCTCACAGATTGAGTTGATAAAAAATAATTTAACCAAGAGATACATCTTTTTTAAAAGAAAAAAAAAATAAAGACGTTCAGTGTTTTTGTCTTATCAGCCAAAAAAAGAAGAAAGCAGCACTTAATGTTAATTAAATATTAACATTCGACAAAATATAAATAAAGACAAAAATCACAAAATGCTATATAGAGATTAATTTTATATTTTTAAAAGGGAGATTCCATAATGAACATTTAAGAAGTAAAAGCTTTTATATGCAGAATACTCTAACAGTTAAATAATTGATGCAATTATTAGAAATGCAAGGAAAATTATATGTGAATTTAATATCTTGACATTTCTAGATGTCAAGAGACAAAAAGAAAATAGTGACATAGAATATATTGCTCAACCTCAAATATAGGGATGAGCTTCTTGAGTTCTTTAAATCCTAAAGCTTTATGTAAATTGTGTGTGCATGATTGTGAACTTTACCAAAAACGTGGTACTGCTATCATATCCTCAAAAAAGGTCCATGACTCTCACCAGTTTGTTTATATCTATATATCTATCTCTCTGTGTATATCTTTATACCCCGTAAAAAGAAACCAGTTTTATTTTTAAAAAATCAAGGAAATATTTTAAAATGTATACAAAGTCCCAGTGGAAAATACCTGGAATTATTCTTGAGATTGCTAATTTGATGTCTGGCTTTCTCACTGCCAGTCATATTCAGTCATATTCGGTCCTATATGACATATTTGGACCGAATATTCATATTCGGTCATAGTAGGAACCATGAATGGGCTTCCCAGGTGGCCTAGTGGTAAAGAACCTGCCCTCCAATGCAGGAGACCTAGAGATGCTGGTTTGATTCCTGAGTTGGGAAGATTCATGAATATCATATAGTTTAATATAAAAGAATCTAGTCAGTTATTTTCCATTATTCTTTTTCATTCTATTCTATTATTTTCCTCATTTTTAGGAAATAGCAACACATCAAATGAAAAAATAACAATCATCCTGATAGATGCCAGAAGAGTAATTTGATTAAAATTTACATACATAATGATTTTTAAAATGTTAATGTACTAGGAGAAGGATGATGTTCTTTCAGCCTGATAAAGAATAAGCATCAGAAATCATTAGCCTATTTCATATTTAAGAAGTATAACTCTAGAAATGCTAGGAGTATAACCATTAAAATCAAGAGCAAGGCAAGAATGCTATTTATTTGCATCTATTGAAAAGGAGTAACATTTGCTGTTGTTGATGTGTGTGTATACTTGGAAACAAGGAGAACTGAAATAAGACATACTTTTAAAATATAGTTAGAAATAAAATAACTCTAGATCAGGACAGAGTAAAAGTTTAATTTCATATAACAGTTCTGCAATAATGCTATTACAACAAGCTTTTTTTTGTACTTTAGTACAAAGCTTCCAAGAAGAGAGGTCAAGTTACCAGATACAAAAAGAATAAACAAAAAGAATACATTTCCTATAAACCTATCATAGATCACAAGAGGTAAAAGATCCAATTAAGAAAAAACAAACAAAAATATCTATATAGAGGAAAATATAAGACGTGACTAAAAATGAATAGAATTTCAGAATGTGTATTTCCTCCCATATTATTTTATAGGCTTTATATAGTTTTAAGTAAACAGGTAGTTACATTTGAATGATACCCTTTAAATCTTTAATGCTCTTTGAGAAATGTATCCTAATAAAAATAATTGGAAATTTTAGTAGAAGATTTAGGGGAAAATTTATTTATTTTTTATTCATTTTAAAAGGTTAATAAACAAGCAAATTCCTCCCAATAGCGATATAGTTATATAAATTGCAGCACAATTGTGTAGCAAAATTTAATGCAGAATCATGTTTATGAAGAACAGAAAATAAAGTGAGAAAGTGCTTAAGATATAATAGCAATTTAAAATAAAAAGCAGTGTATTAAACTTTATATTCTATTTTAGTTCTATCAATTTTTTAAAAATATTTGTTTCTAAGCATGTACATAAGTATGTGAAGAATAAGTAGAGGGAGTTTCACTGATATATGAGAGATGTATATCTAAGAAGTTAAATACTAATCTTATTTTCTGTATATATTTACAGTTTCCCCTTTTTTTTTGACAGTGAAAATACATTTTACAGTTGGAAAAAATCAATGGATTCATATATTGTAGTGTCTTTTATTTGTACCTTTTTCATGAGATCTTTTTTGTTTGTACCATGCTCAAATAAAGATCTGTAATATATTTTTCTAAAAAGATATCTAGAATCGAGGCTGGAAATTAAGGATGTTTTAAATTGGGTTTTAGAGGTGTTACTTGTAAGAGGGACAAATTGACATAGTCTTTTTATCAACAAAGAATAAGAACCAGAAACAGAAAGGAAGACTAGCTCCAACAAGGGAAAAGAAGAGTGTCTTATTTAAAAACCTGAAAACTTTGAAAGCATAATTGTCTCTATGAGTTCAAATGCTGATATTATACATTAAAGCAATTTAGGAATGTTGATACCAATATTCACAGGCTTATAAACCAATTTAGTGTTGTCTTGTATTCAGATTGCATGGAAAATAAGTTTCCCATTTTTAAGAATATAAAAACTAGCAATAGATGGAGAATTTTATGCTTATGAGCATAAACTGGGATTGTTTACCATGCCTTAACAATGATGAAATCACTGAAGGTTTCATATCAAGACCCAAAACCCTGGGGAAGCTATTAAGAATTCAGTATTAACAGTTCATGGAAGAAAATGCATTCCACTTACTAAAATGATTTTAAAACATTTTCTATAAAATGCAAATATTGCAGTGCTCAGAACTTGGACATTTTAGAGAGGTTTTATTTGAATCTTTGTCCTTTCTTAAAATTTTTGATTGGAACATAATTGTTTTACAATGTTGTGTTGGTTTCTACTGTATAACAATGCAAATCAGCCATAAATATGTATGTATATGTATGTGTATGTGTGTGTGTGTGTGTGTGTGTGTGTAAAACAGTTATGGGGGTGCAATGGTAAAGAACCTGCCTGCCAATGCAGGAGACACAGGAAATGTGAGTTTGATCCCTACGTCCAGAAAATCTCCTGGAGAAGGGCATGGCAACCCACTCCAGTATTCTTGCCTGGAAAATCCCATGGACAGAGGAGTCTGGCAGGCTACCATCATAGAGTCACAAAGAGTCAGACACAACTGAAGGGACTTTGCATATAGCTAATAGTATGAAGACTCTGATGCTGGGAGGGATTGGGGGCAGGAGGAGAAAGGGACGACAGAGGATGAGATGGCTGAATGGCATCACCGACTTGATGGACATGAGCTTGGGTGAACTCCGGGAGTTGGTGATGGACAGGAAGGCCTGATGTGCTGTGATTCATGGGGTCGCAAAGAGTTGGACACGACTGAGCGACTGAACTGACTGAACTGAACTGAATGGTATGAAACAGACAGTGTTTTGGTCCAGACTCAAACATCTCTGATGTTCTATCCAGCCTCATAGCTTCTTCAGTATCCTGTCCTGTGCAGATACTGTAATGACCCCAAGCAAACAGTGGAACTTAGTATAACCCTGACTGAACACAACTTTTGCCACAGTGCTCTAGAGTTTTCTGTTTGCACCCTCAGGGAAAGCAAAACAACTCCCTCCCCAAAATGAGAAAGACAGAAACTAACAACTGATAAAAAGAAAAGCAAGCACTTTCATCTGGGAATAATTAATCTATGCTTAGAAAAGACCAACAAACATTTCTTTGCTTCATTTGATTTTTATTCATTTCATAATGACAGTTAAGTGAGGCAAGTGCCAGATCCTGAGATTGTTCTCCATTGAGGTTCTGGGGAGCATTTCCTTTTTACAAACAGCTCGTTAGAGCGTAACGAAAATGAAAAGCTTCTCTTTCTGGAATGAGAGAAAAGCAACATTCAGACACAGACTAGTGATTTCTTTGTTGGTGCTTATTACTATCTTTCCAATTGTATTAGTTCTTAAAGCTAAATGGACATCTTTCTTGAAACCTCACCCTCTTCTCTTTGGTTTTGAACTTTGTCCACCATATAGAATTTCTTAATTCTTACTTAGAGTAAAGGTAATGTTGAGCAAACTATAAATCTCTATTGCATAGGGATTTACTGAGGGTTCAAGAAAAAAAGAAAAAACAGGAAATGTGTTAGGAAACATTTTGTGTTCTATCTATGACCCTCTCTATTTGCCCCTGTGTCTGTCTGCTCTGAGTGTGTGGGTGTATTTGTATCTCTCTCTGTTCATCTTTGGCTCTTTTTCTCCATTTCTCCTGAAGGTCTCCTTTCCCAACCCCTTCTTCCCCACAGTGAAACTAAAGTGGTAGATTTACACTGGATTCCACATTCATTGCTGGAAATACCACCTTGAGCCTGACTTGGAATATGTCTGTTCTGGAAGGCTCGCTCTTACAGGTGTATTAGACCCACACAGCCCCTCTGTGACCTGACGTTCTGGCCCCCATGATTCCCTGAGGTATCTCATGTCTAGCTGCTGAGCTTAGTGTTCCAGACGGTTACATTCCCCAGAACAGGCCAAGGACACGGGCATTGATTTCCAATCGTTACATGCCAGTGCAGTCACCTCTCTCTGTCGTCCTGTGTCCTAGTCTGTCTCAGGGCCAGAAAGAAAAAAGAAAAAAGTTTTGGACTTGACAGTGAGGGGAAAAAAAATAATAAAGAGATTTTTTTTAACCCCCTAGAAGGGAAAATACATTATGTAGAATTATATCACATCAAGGAAAACATGATTAAAATAGCCTGGTATGAATATTCATCTGTGACTTGACAGAAGGGAGGGAGCACAGGGAGTGATGGCAGCACACTGCTAACAGAGATCTCGTTTAGAGACCAGGTTCTAAAAGAATGTGTGATGAGATTTGCTGGCCTGAACTATGGAAGTCTTTTTTTTCTTTTTGCTTGTTTCCTTTTTTTTTTTTTTTTTTAAATTTTGGTATTTTAGATGCCCACCGTCCTACTGAAATGCATTTCTCTCTAATCACAACAATGCCAGGAGGTTTATCTCATTCATGCCCTGTTCTTTGAGGCGACCTCATTGGAGAGACGAGGAGTCACATTATTGTGCCCTCTGCACAGTCTCTGTGTTCACACAAAGAAAATGATGCTTAATGTGTTATTAATTATTCCTCCCTCTCCAGCGTTTAAAGAACCACCATTGCATCCTGTTCAGCCACATCATTTTCCCTGTCCCAGGGTTTCTTTTTCTCAAACTTTCTTCCAATCTCACCTTCTAGAAGCACTGTCCAATTGCTTTCTGTGTTAATAAAATCTTCTCTGTCTGCACTGTCTAATACTATATTTGGAAGTGCAGCTTAAGCCCCTGATGTTAGCAGAGAGTCCCAAAGCACAGACCTGTTCTAGAACAACTGTCAAGTAATGAGAAGGTATAAGTCTGTACACACACGTGCATGCTTTTATTCCCTTCCTTTTAACTTTTCTAATCATTTCAAATCATTCATCATCATCTGTCATCAAATCTCAGCCTCACTAGTCACCCATTAGAGTTGCAGAGGACTCCAGAAGATAAAATGTGACATTATTTTTAACTTCACTCTACTGTTCTCCAAAGAGCTAACACACAGGTACTGGGAAGCACAATTACACTTCACATCAAAATGATGTGAGCTGAGCAGAAGCAATCATTTCTGATGTGAATGTTTCATGAGGATTTTCAGTAAATCTGAGATAACCACTCTTCCTATTCTTTAAACCGGTATTCCCAGTGTTTAAAATGAACTACGGTCAATAACATTATCATTGGTGTTTGTATATAAGTCAGTCTATGCCTAATGAAAAGGGTTAAGATATTCTTAGGTTGTATTTGTATAACACTGAAAGAAATTCAATCCAAGTCTGATCAGTGAAATGAAACAGAAATTATTACCTTTGCTTTTAATGTAATTTATTTAATTGCAGATCTATATATCTTAGTTTGTTTAAATGGCTGGCAGAATTTTCTGAAGATTTAAAGTTGGCCCTCACCAGCTTGTACAAGCCAGCTCCAGCACATCACTGCTGGCAAAATGAGACCATTCAAGACTTGATCTTTTCCTTTTAGACTAATTGGAAAAATGATGCTTTTATATGTGTACCAATTAGAGGATAATGTAAGATACTACATACTTAACTGTGAAAAAGGTGTGGATAAAGGAGACATATTGTAAGTATTTCAGATAAGGAAGGTCTCAAGAACATTGAAAAGCAAGAATGTCTTTGCTATCATTGTTGTATCTACCTGAAATTCCCAAGAATATACTCTAGAGAGCTCAGGCATAAATCCAGACAAATCAGATTCTTAGAGGATAAAGTGAAATAAAGTTCTTCACTGTAGTGTCTTCTGAGAATTTCTAACTGTGAGCTGTAACAAAGGATCAGAAAATTGTTTGGGGGAAGCTGAACTGAAAGTGACCAGATTCCACAGATCAAATTAATAATTCATAAAGTCTGGACTTGAGAATGATTTGCAAACTGAATGGATAGACTATTAGACCTAGTCAATGACTGCCCTTGGGAGACCTTGAGAAAAGTGATCAGGAAAAGTGGCACTTGGGTTTAATAAACTTCAGGCTGTTCAGATATATCTCCTAACTAATGGATTGTGACATATGTACTCTGGGCTTTGACCAGCAGTGATACCTGGTGCTGTAATTGTCTTGCATATAGAGTGTCTGTTTCCAAAGAAAGTTGTTGCTGTATCGAGAGTAATTACAAAGCTGCCAGAAGGAAGAACAGTCACCCCACCACGCTCACCATGATTTATTGAGTGTATTTGTACTCTTGAACGGTCTGTCTTTTTCTTCCTGGAATGTTTTCACACTTCAATATGAATCTTTCTTTCCCTGAGCTCATCTCATTTGGGTCTGAAATATTGATCTGGTTGACAAAGGACAGGGTGGTATGTGTGTGTGTGTGTGTGTGTGTGTGTGTGTGTATTAGAAAGAGCAGGAGCAAGGGAACTTGTATGCGTGTGCATGATATTCAAAGACATGATTCTTTCTTTTATATTATTTTGATGATCTAAGGTGATTTGGCACACAGACTATCCTTTCTCCTTGAAAATTCTGCTGATAGTTTCTGCTTTTGAGAAACAGACTTCATTGTGAGATTGGAAAAGACCTTCAGTCTTTTCTGTGACATTTGCCCATGGAGTCTGCAGTAAGAGATGATTTATGAAAGTCCGCCAATGTGAGAAAATCATGTTTGTGACAAATTCCTTTACTCCCACGGCGAATCAGCAGTTTTAGGAATGTAGTCTCCATCGAGTCCTAAATACCAAATGGCTTCTCTCATATAAATACATCTTGCTAAAGTTGAGAAGAACCTTGGAAGATTTTAGTATTCCATCTCCCCCTTGGAGAAGTACTCAAAAGTTGCTTTGAGTTAACTTAAGCATTTTATCTTCCTGGGAAAATATCTTCACATTTCTAAACTTGTAGTCACTGAGGAGCAGTAGAAAGCATTGGTACATACCAACCTTCTATTTTGCATCTATCTCTGATGTTTCCTCTCTTTTCACCAATGGGAACAGTAATACATCTATCACTTTTTATCACAATTTTCAATTTCAGTTTTAGAAAATTAAGTTCCTTTAGTGAAAAGTAAATGCTTACACTTCAATTACTCAAAGGCCAAGTGGATCAAACTGTCAAAAATTTTATGCCAAACGCAAGGTTATGACTCAGGAAATTGGGTTCAGCGTACCTCTTCTGTCAGAAGGAGGTTGTTGACAAATTTTTCCTATTGCTCATAAGCACAGGGAAATAAAATCAATGGGGGAAAAAGGAAACCATGGTCTACACTCCAGATTCTTTCTGTTCAGAGGGCTAAAGAAAATAAACCACTATTTCAGAAAAGGTTGGTGGTATTCCTGTCCCCAGGACAAAGGGATTAACTAAGTGACCTCTCGGTCCTTCCTGCCCTCTGCAGTAACACACATTATGTGATTATGATTTTATTTTGGAATTCTTTTCCTTTTATGAAGCAACTTCTCCACCCTGTGTCAGGCTCAGCTCCACTCAAGTTGAATTGACCTTACTTCTAGCAGTGTAGCCTGTAGATTTAGTAGAGAAGGAAGCTCAGTGCAGAGCTGGAAATCAGGAGATGCGGCTTTTTGATTCTGAAGCACGCTATGAGAAGGTGAGTATAGTTTCTGTAAGGGAAAAATTATATTTAACTAATTCACTGCTTTCTTTTGAGGTAATTGATAAGGATAAGAACATTAGATATGTTGTAATTAAAATTTTTCACAATAAGATTTTTTCCTCCCAGACATCAGAGGATTGAGAGAAAAATAGCATTAGCTAAGAAATAGAAATTGAAGTGTAGAGATAAATTTTCTTCTCTTTGGATGGAGATATGGTAACAGTGTTCTTCCTGGGGAAAATTTGCTGAGGTTAGTTTGACTAAATGCTTGAATAGATGATTTAGGAGAAATCTTATAAAGGAAAAGTGCCAGGTTTGCAGAACATGTCAAACCAATGAATAAACTTAACAGTGAGCTTATAAGGTCTTGTAAGTTTTTTTTTTTTTTTTTAACACAAACCAGGTGCCAAGTATTGAGGGGAATACAGATAAATAGCTTGTATTTTCAAGTGGCTAATCTTCTACTGTATGATTAAAATATTACTTTTAAAACCAGAAGATTAAGCAGAGAGTATTACCTGACCCCTATAGGAGTAAGTAAAATACTATTAAGTTTTAGAGTGCAAAGCATTTCCTTCTGGCTTAAGAGTCAATTTTTCATGACGGTGATGACATTTACACCTGACCTTTAGACCTCTAGCCTTTCTATTAATAAAAAGCTTTCAAGCACAAAGAACAACATGGCAAAAGTAGAGTGGGGGAAGGAATGGGCATAAATGATAGACGTGGGCAATAAGGAATTTAGACTTTGTGGTTATTGTTGTTTTCTTGTTAGCACAGCTTATGCAAGGAGAAGTAGGGAAGGTGATCAGGGCCAAATTGTGAAGAGCTGTTACATGTCATGTTAGGGAATTTAGCCTTGATCCTGAAGACTAAGCATTCTCCATATGTTTGTTCCTTAGCACACATGGCAGATGATGTTATAACATGCAGGATGTAGTTATAGCAAAAGTTTTATACAAATGACTATAACACTTTAAGAGATGATCATCATGTAAATGAACAAGAATGATTTTAAAAAATAAGAATGGTCATGACTTTAAAAAATTTTTTTAGTGTAAGTCATGCTCAAACACAAGTATTTTAATTATTAAATGATAGCAACTTTCTTTTGACACATATCAAAATAGGTGATATGCTGTGGTGTGTTGAGGTAACTGGGTCGAGGTCCACTGCTACAGGCTGTGGAAATAGTCTGATTTAAGCAAGAGAATGTCATGATTAGTACAGTTTTTGTTTGTTTGTTTTTTTCCAGTGATACATTGCAACTGTGCTGTGCTGTGCTTAGTCACTCTCAGTTGTGTCCGACTCTGTGACCTCATGTACTATAGCCTGCCAGGCTCCTCTGTCCATGGAATTCTCCAGGCCAGAATACTGGAGTGGGTTGCCATGCCTTCCTCCAGGGGATCTTCCCAACCCAGAGATTGAACCCAGGTCTCCTGCATTGCAGGCAGATTCTTTACTGTCTGAGTCACCAGGAACAGCTAAGAATATTGGAGTGGGTAGCCTATCCCTTCTCCAGGGGATCTTCCTGACTCAGGATTTGAACCGGGATCTCCCACATTGCAGGCAGATCGTTTATCAGCCTAGCTACCAGGGAAGCCCTTGCAATGTTAGAAGGTAAATGAGTTTGTTTATGAGAGAAACAGAGTGAAGGAAACAATGAGATGCTATTTTAATATCTAATTAAGTGATAATGATGACCTCAACTTTGGAAGTGCCAGTGAAAATGGAGTAGAGCCTAGACTTTTGATTTATTACAGGACAATGCTTTTTGAGACCTAATTGGGTTAGATAAGAGAAGGGAGTTGTGGTGGGTGGTCAGTTGTGGTCAGGAGAACAGTCACAAATTAAGTAAAGATTCAAGTGGGAATTTGAGTAGGAAGTTGATGCCATTAAAAGAACTTATGAATTCAAGAGAAACAATAAGTTTAGGAAGTAATAAAGTAAGCTTGGTTTAAAAAGCCAAGTTGGTTTTAAAAGTAAGTTTGGTTTAAGAAATACAATAAAATATAATTAGGACAGAAACAAACAAAATGCATTCAGAGAAAAAGTTAAATAAGGAAAATGCATCAGATCTCTAACTTAATCTGTTTTTATTTTTGAATTTTCTGTTCTTTCATGTTTAGAAACATGATTAGCAGAGCAAATAAAATTTGAGTTCTTTTCCTGTATTCCAAAAAAAAAAAAAAGTAAGTTTGGTATAAAATGCATTTGTGGAACTTAATATACAGTTAGATATTCAACATGTAATTGAAATATAGCAATTCAGAAAGATATACAAGCTAAGGACTGGGATTTGGTCATCATACATGATAGTTGATCGCTGAGGCCATGAAACTGAATCAGATTACTCTCTTTTACTTCTTATGTTACTTCCTTTGATAAATAGTTTCTTGGGAGGTGATTTACATTTAAAGTTGCAGAGAGAGCAATGAATTCACAAAAATTCCAGTCATAGAATTGGTATAAAAAAATAAACAAGAATTCTACAAAACTCAGGGATGAGGTGAAGTAAAGCTAGAAGTGATCCATGATATCAAAACTGTGTGAAACTTGAAGAAAATAAAAATGAGAAAATGTCTATTGAATTTGAAGAAAACAGTCCTTCAAAAAAGTAGTTTGTATAGAAGCCAGATAGCAGTGGTTATTAATGGGCAGGCAGTTAGCAAGGGTAGGATGTTATTAAAAGAAATTCAGTAGTGATTGGAAGTACAGAGAGAATGTTCCTAAACATGTATCAGTGTGGAGAGATTTATTGTATGATTTGGGGTTTGAGAAAATTTAGAGTGATGATAATAGAAAGTCAATAATAGAAAAATGACAGTTCAATGAATATAAAGGACATTCCCGAGTCAGAGGCCATCAAGACAGGCCATGGAGTAGTAAGACTCACCATAAGGGATGAGAAGGGTTTTGGGTAGTGGTATTAGTTTAGACCCTCCGAGAAGCAGACAAATGGCTTTAGATGGGTAGGAGTTACTTTGTGGAAACATCTTTGAAGGAAAAAGGGAAAGAACCAGAATAGACAGGAAAAGCCTTTACACCACTATGAAAGTCTGACATCTGTGAAAAAATCTTAGACTGTAGTACAGTTCTAATATGTTTTGGCCAGACTGATGGGTCCTCTTTGGTCCAAAGTCACCCATCTGAGGAGTTCCAAATACCTCAGAGATAGACATGAATTAGCATCATCGCCGTGATCAATCTTTGGCAGAGAGCAGTCCAGGAAAGGGTGGCCTCAGTGTAAATGTGGTGTTTCCAGAGGACACAAGCTAGTACTATCGGTCAACTCTGCTCTGTGCAGCAGAAAATTGAAACAGCTTATTTTTGAAGGAGAAATATTGTATGACATCCCTTATGACATTCCCTTATGTGTGGAATCTAAAATGAAATGATACAATGAACTTTCTTACAAAACAGAAACAGACTCACAGACTTCAAGAATGACCTTATGGTTGTCTGGGGGAAGAATGAGGGGAAGGGATAGTTAGGGAGTTTGGGATGGGCATATACACACTGATGTATTTTAAATGAGTAACCAACAAGGACCTACTGTATAACACACAGAACTCTGCTTAGTGTTTTGTGCCACCCTGCCAGGAGGTGGGTTTGGGGAAGAATGGATACATGTGTATGTATGCCTGAGCTCCTTCACTGTTCACCTGAAACTATCACAGCATTGTTAATCAACTATACCCCAATATAAAATTTAAAAAAAAGTTTGAAAAAAAAAGAAAAAAAAACTCATTTTCATGACCGCATGTTAGTACAAGTGAATGTATTTAATTTCAGAAGAGGAAAAGATAGTAGTATTGGTCAAGCCAGTGATTGGTTGTGGTGGTAAATAGCAGGCACTAAGCATCGTGGCCACCTTGTCCTTCTGACCTTGTGAGTTTGAGGGAAATGCAACAGATGCTACTGAAGAAGTTTTTATTAAATAGATGGTCATGGAGTGTCACCATTCAGATAATCTAAGAGCTAGTCTTAGAATAGCAAAATATCTTTAAGGTATGCTGGAATGGAAACTACTACTTATGCCTCCAAGTATCAGAATTACAGTCAACTAAACGAATCCATCCTAAAGGAGATCAGTCCTGGGTGTTCATTAGAAGTACTGATGCTGAAGCTGAAACTCCAGTACTTTGGCCACCTCATGTGAAGAGTTAACTCATTGGAAAAGACCCTGATGCTGGGAGGAATTGGGGGCAGGAGAAGGGGACAATGGAGGATGAGATGGCTGGATGGCATCACAGATTCCATGGACGTGAGTCTGAGTGAACTCCGGGAGTTGGTGATGGACAGGGAGGCCTGGCGTGCTGCTATTCATGGGGTCGCAAAGAGTTGGACACGACTGAGCGACTGAACTGAACTGAACTGAAGGTAGGAAGCGCCTGGTCCTTGTGATTCTCTAGAGACAACTGCTTCATTCTGCAGTGCCTAATAATACTCTCTTAGTTCACATCCCAGCTTGGCCACTTGCTGTTTGTATCACATTTGATATGCTGCTCAGTTTTTCTGCTCTCCATCTTCTTCATCTACAAAGTAGAAATCCACTACCTAGTTCAGAGTTATTGTTCCATTTCTCTTCTTCCATTACAACGTTTCACCTGGGCTTTGGGTTGCTTTCTCCCTCAGTAATTGAACTACCAGCATTTGAGCCATACCCAGCCCAGTCCTTCGCCATTCTCCACTCTTCACCAGAACTATTACCGCCACCACCAGGTTTATCATCTCTCACTTCTCCACCAACATCGACTGTTTTTTATGTGCTTTTGTCAGCATACGAATCCTTCTTAGGCAAATTACTATGACAGAACAACCATGATGCTAAATTTCATTTATGCCAAACCTAAAGCACCTATAGATGGACTGTTTCATGAAAAGGTTGAAGATAAAGGCATTTATTCCCAATAGATCAGGGATTCCACAATGCACAGTGGGAGTGAAAAAAAAAATGGCAATAGGCATGCATGGTTTAGCCTAAGTAGTAAAGAATTAGAGTCTACTAAGAAAGACTAAAGTTCAGATTTTTCTATATCATAATAAATTTCAATAGTAAAGATTGAAGCAGAAAACTGGAATGTACTGGAAGAATATTTTCTTGAAGATATAATTGGTTAAGTAAGTAGTAGGAATTTCAGGAAAAGTAAAGTTTTCTGTGAAAGTGAAGATTGCTCAGTCATGTCCGACTCTTTGCAATCCCATGGACTACACAATCTATGGAATTCTCCAGGCCAGAATACTGGAGTGGGTAGCCTTTCCCTTCTCCAGGGAAATCTTCCTCACCCAGGAATTGAATCCAGATGGATTGCAGATGGATTCTTTACCAGCTGAGGGGAAGCCCTTAACTTCTATTATATATGGCATTTATATTAAATTTCTCAAGTAGTTCATGTCTCTACATTTCAAGAAATATATGATTTAGCAAAGAGGTATAAATCAGAGAGAACTGTCTATAAATCAATAAAAATGATCAAGGAAACTAAGACAGATTAAAGACAGATCAAGGAAAATATAAGAGATTAAAATCATGCAAGAAGCTAAATATTTGTTTATTAAATCTGAAAGTGAAAAATGAAAGTCATGTCTGACTCTTTGCAATTCCATGGACTATATAGTCCATGGAATTCTCCAGGCCAGAATGCTGGAGTGGGTAGCCTTTCCCTTCTCCAGGGGATCTTCCCAACCCAGGGATCAAACCCAGGTCTCCCACATTGCAGGTGGATTATTTACCAGTTGAGCCACGAGGGAAGCCCAAGAATACTGGAGTGGGTAGCCTCTATCTTCTCCAGTGAATCTTCCTGACCCAGGAATCGAACTGGGTCTCCTGCATTGCAGGCAGATTCTTCACCATCTGAGCTATCAGAGAAGCAAGTATTATTAAATTTAATCATACTAAAATTAAAAATTATTTTTAATATATTAATGTGCTTCTAATATAAATAAAAGTGAGTCCTACCTAGGAAGAAGAAAAGTTATAGGAATAATTAGTCAGTGACATAATACTTCGTAAAGGAAGGTATAGGAAGGGGGAAGAAAATGTTATTAAATATCAACCAAATTTCAGACGCTGTGATTCTCAGTCTGCTTGTGTTCTCTCCTTTAATTCCAAACAGATGAGAGAGGTAGTAACAAATCCATTTTGAACTGAAGAAATGTATGATCCAGACTGAGGTCAGTTAACTAGAAGTACATGGTGGATGTAGAAATGAAATCCAGTTCCAAGTGATTTCAAAATAATATCATCACATGCTGCACTACTTACATTAAAAAAAAAAGAAAAGAAAATTCTATTATCCAGTGCTGTAACATTTTACAATAAGCTAAGTGTATTTGTGGTTTTGGTCTCTTTTGAAATCAAGGTGCTTAGTAGACCTGCTCACACATGCCTTTGAGTGTTCTCAGAGATAAGCTGCAGTACCGAATGGACTATGAAACTCAGAAAGTATAACATTTTCTCCCATATAAAATCTACTCTCTAGAACTGGGCTCTTTGAGCAGATTGGTACAAAAATCTTGCAACGTATACAATATTCACTCAGTAATTATTACTGATGCTAAAGATGATACAGAAGAAACTAAATTAGGCAGAATTACCTAGCATATAGAGCAATTAACAAATCTTTGGAGGGCAATAGGAACAGATGACAAAGTATAGATACACATGCACACAGGCACACAAATACCATCTACTTCCCAATCAGACAAGTGTGATTTGATTCCAAACACATCCTTAAAGTTATATTCTTCCAAATATTTCAAAACTATCCTTGACAAAATTCTTTATGTTTCTTTATAGTTTAAGTGCTTTTTTTCCCCCCATCTGTACCAATCAACTCTTCACTGCACATAATTTCAAGAAAAGGGGGAAAACGGAAAAATTAGTAAAGATCTTTTAAAAGCTATTCAATGAACCTACTTTAGTGAAGACTTTCTCTGTCCTTCTCTTGGTCAAGGCCAGTCTCTATAAGTCTTTTTAGCCCAGTTTATAAACTGCTGTTGACTTCAGCAATGGAAATTCATTTTTTAAAAAATGACAGAAATTACTTTCCTACTGTAAAATGAATCAATACATTCTGAATTTCGACTTCTAAAAATGCTGTTCAGGGACATGTTATTTACTCTACAGAGGGCTACAGGCATTCTAGATGAAACAGATACTCTCTCATTTGAATCACTTCTGTTATTAAGCTTTACTGGTATAAAGAAAATAAGTGTTGTTTTTTATTTAATTCATCACTGGAGAAATATTTTTTTACCACCACTCTAAAACTTTGCTGTGAATATACTTGTTACTAGGAAATATGCTGTAAGACTGAAGATTATTTAAAATCTGAAGGGTGTGCCACCATTTATGACATTTAATGAATTTCTAGATCATATAGAATTTCACCTCTAATCTGTTCTTTCCTTGTGGTATTTTCTTTCTCTAAGTAACACTATTTAAAATCATTGATGGGATCTCTAATCAAACAATTTAGCTTTGTCATAGTACAACTCTTGAGTTTCCTAGAATCACACAAATTATCTTGGGATACAGTATTGCTACGATTTTACTAAAATGCAATTTAATTTCCTATTTTAAAAGATTGCCTGAAATAGGGTCAGAATATTTGTGTTGTAGTATATAATTTGATGGGTCTGTCTGTTTATAGAAATGTTACTGATTTCTTTGTGGGGGCTGGTAGTTTGAAGTCAGTATTTGGTATGTAATTAACTAAAAAATTCTGTGTCTTGAATTTGTCATTCTTGCTGTGTGGGCTTCATCCAGAATTTCAATTTTAATGACTATAGTCCAGTCAGAATTAGCTCAAGAAATTTGCTTTCGTTTGATATTTCCTTCTGAAGTTTCCCCTGGCCCCAAATTAGCTTCTGCTTGTAAGTGTTCTCTTCGTCCAATCAGCCTGTAAACTTTCTGGTCATGTCTGTTTTGTTTCCAGCTGTAGCCCCAGCACCTTTCTAGGTATTTAGCATATGTTCTCTATCATATCTGACTCTTTGTGACTCCATGGACTGTAGCCCATGGGGTCATGGAATTTTCCATAGTAAGTTTCCTCTGTCATGGAATTTTCCATGGAAGCATACTGGAGTGGGTTGACATTTCCTTCTCCAGGCTACCTTTCCAACCCAGGGATCAAAACCACGTCTCTTGGCTCTCCTACATTGGCAGGCAGATTCTTTACCACTGTGCCACCTGGGAAGTGTTCTTTGGAGTACTATAAGGAGTTGGGTGCCTCTTCCCCCATTATTTCCAGTTGCTGAGTGGTATGGATTTCTCAGGTGCTCCCGAGAACTAATCACTCTAAAACAGTTTTATGTTTCAAATCAGTCCAAACCAGATTGTATCTGCCATTATATAAACTGGTTGGCCATGGCCTCCCAGAGCACAAAATAGGGTATCATCTTGAATAGCTGTGACTCTCATGTGACTGGAAAGTCATTTACAGCAGTAGGATCATTTATGTATTCTAGTATATTAAAAAATATCCTATCCCTGCATTTATTCAAATATGACTCCGTTGTTTTGATAACTTGTATAAGTTCTTGACATAGACCAACAAGATGTAAATTTCTAACTATGCATTCTTTTAAATAAATGTCTTTTTTTTGTGTGTGTTAACAGTCCTTGATGCCACTTAGTAAAAATAGGAACACAATCTATAAATAAGCTTACAGTCATCCCTCCTCTTTTGTTCTTTTATTTAAACATAAAGCTTCACTGGTAGCTCAGATGGTAAAGAATCTGCCCACAAGGTGGGAGACCTGGCTTCAATCCCTGGGTTGGGAAGATGCCCTGAAGGAGGGCATAGCAACCCACTTCAATATTCTTGCCTGGAGAATCCCCAAGGACAGAGGAGCCTGGTGGACTACAGTCCATGGGGTCACAGAAAATCAGAAATGACTGAGTTACTAAGCACACAGATACCTAGGTCTTCAGTTCAGTTCAGTTCAGTCACTCAGTCGTGTCTGACTCTTTGCGACCCCATGAATCACAGCACTCCAGGCCTCCCTTCCATCACCATCTCCCGGAGTTCACCCAAACTCATGTCCATCGAGTTGGTGATGCTATCCAGATACCTCATCCTCTGTCGTCCCCTTCTTTTCCTGCCCCCAATCCCTCCCAGCATCAGAGTCTTTTCCAATGAGTCAACTTTTCCCATGAGGTGGCCAAAGTATTGGAGTTTCAGCTTTAGCATCAGTCCTTCCAAAGAACACCCAAGTCTTAGGAAGTGACAAAAGAGCCCTCTCTTTGTTGGTGTCAAAGGAAATGTATTCTTTTTCTATTACTGCTGTAACAAGTTATCAGTAACACAGAAACTTAAAACAATACAAATGTATTATCTTATAGTCTGTCCAAAATCTGACAGGTCTCACCAGGCTGAAATCAGCATATTGGCAGGGCTGCATGTCTTCTGAAAGCTTTAGGGAGAATGCGTGTCTCTGCCTTCCCTGGCTTATGACCCCATTCTTTCATCTTGAAAACCTGCAATAGTGGGTTGAAGCCTCTTTATATGACATCATTCTGACCTCCTTTTCTGTAGTCAGCTATCTTTCTTTTTCTCTGTTCTTTGACATCTAAAACCCCTATGATTCCATTAGGCACACCCATAACAATCTCCCCAGCTCAAGATTTTTAACTTAATCACAAGAAAATTCCTTTTTGTCATGTAAAGTAGTCTGTACGTCGGTTCTAGTGATTGGGTCCTGGATGTCTTTGGGAGGCCATTATTCTGTCTCCAATCGCAAGTAAAAGTTCCTATAGAATTATCAGCAATCACAAAGAACTCTTCTCTAAAGAATTCCTCTCTCTAGTTGATCACCTGTTTTTCCCATCAATAGTAAGATGTTGTGTTATGTGTATACTATCATTGTATCTTTAAATACACTATCATATAACTTATTATCTAATTTCAACACTGATTTTTGTTTACCCATCCATTTATGGGAGCACAAACTCAATCATACCAGTTGTTTACTATTTTTTTTTTTTTTTTTACTAAGAAAGTTAAGTAATTGTCTCTTTAATCTGTTTGTTCTCAAGCTCAGAGTAGCCTACATGTTGAGTCCGGGATAACAGACTAGAATGAGCTAGGTAGACATACAGAAGGATTTATAGGAATTGATGACATAATGTATGATTTTTTTCAAATATGAGCTGTATTTAAATTATATTACACTTTGTGCTTAATGTATAGTAGGGTCTGTGTATGAAATCTTATGTTCTTGTTTCAAATTTGATATGAAACTTCTTGAAAAAAGAATCAGTCAAGAATCAAATTTATCTAACTCATATTTGCATCATTAAAATTTCCACTATGATCTGTTCTAATATATTCATGTTGTCCAGACCACTTCTCTTTTCCAGACTTTTGAGAGAGAACACTCTCGTGTGCTCATCCTCTTCACTGAGTGGGAGTACACAATGCTCAGGTCAGACCAGTCCTCAATCTACTCCATAAGTGTACCTTTTAAGGTGTCTCACCTGTTACCTGGGCAGTGGCTACATTCGCCACCCATGTTAAAAAATGAATGCTTGCAAAGTTCTCTCTTCTTGCAGGATGTAGGGTTGGGGAGCAGTTTCAATGTACCTTCACTCTCAATCCTGCCTTTCAAGGCCTCTGCTGCTAGGGAAACCTTGGAGATATGAATGTAGTGGAGCAGGAGGAGTAATGGTGGGTTGGATTTCTCTGAGCATTGACGGGAAGACTGTCATTGAGCTCTGCTATGCCAGACTGAGTGGTGTTGTTGACATAGTGTTTAGCATCACAGAAAGCAGAAAAAAAAAATTCCAAATAAGTATCCTTCTTCCCCTGCCTGATGTTGATGTATGTGAAAGCAAACTAAAATAGGGAAATGTGAGTTGAGGCACTTTGTCAACATAGTTCTCACAAAGGAAGCCTGACACTTGGGAGCTGTGCTAAAATGCTGATTCTGATTCAGTAGGTCTAGGGTGGGATCTGAACTTCTACATTTCTAAGAAGCCTCAGATATTATTGATGCTTCTGGTTCTCACATCATACCAACACGGATTTAGAGCAATACTTACTCCATTTCATGGTGACAGTAAGACCTCCAGTATACAAGGAGATACCATAAACAGGGACATCTAAATTGTGCTATCCTCTCAGTATTAGATGCTAAGAAAGGACATGGATGGGTTTGCATGTGGGAGTGTATCTGTGCTTCCCTCAAGACTACCTGGCAGCAGTGTGTCTTAATGGCTGTAGCAGGGGATTCAGAGCAAGTCCCAGCAGAGCACCTGACTCGTTAGAGAAGCCCTGTGCAAGTCACTTTATCTTCCTAATTTTTTTCTTTCTAAAATAAAGATTTGGATACTTGTTCCAGGCTTCTTTTGCACATACTGTGAGTATTAACAGGGGACTACTTTAAAGAAAGAGTAGATACAAATAGAAGACATTATTACTACTTGCTGTCATCTCTTTTCTATGTACCATCCAATTTCCCTTCTTACAACTTACACATGATTTATCTCTAGCCCATGTTCTCTCCATTTTCTTGGGATTCTTCTCATGTGACCATGTGATGTATTATTCAAATGTCCCAGCTTCTTTTATTGCTAATTATATATTAACCAGGTTCTGACTTCATTCTTTTCTGCATTGAATCCTAGTCCAGGCATGACACTGACAAAAACGATTCCTAGAGCTCAGAGGAAATTTTGGCAAATGACAGTTCTCTTTTAGGGCTGTTAGTCTTAATGGAATATTTGATAAGATGGTAATAACCCCTGAGATCCTTTTATAGCAAACCCAGGGGCAATATGTGTGTGTGTGTGTGTGTGTGTGTGTGTGTGTAATAACAGTCTCAGTGACTTTTATTTATTCATTTAAGTTTTCAGTGAGGTCAGTTCTTGAAGGCATTTCATAATGACGATTTCTTCAAACATGGTAAACAGTTACGATCCAAGTTGTCTTCCTCCTTCCAATTATACCTATTGATGGCTATAAAAAATACCCTATATGTACCATTCAGTTGCTATTTAAAATGCATTTCCTCAGCTCTCACTTTAAAGAACTACTCACCATCCCGTAGGTTCTCCCCTCTGATAGTTTGCAGAATCAACAGTTTGGTTCGTCGAGCCCATATTGTCACCTACATGTCATCTATTATGTCCTGTGTTTTAATCTTCCTCCTCAAAGACTGCATTCCAGTATCCTATGGTTAGAATGTGAAAGTTTCCTATTGGGAAAAAATAAATATATATTGATCTTGTCAACTATATATAACATAATCCAATTCTTCTATTTTGAATGTAAGGTCCAGTGTTTAACCATATGAGTGGGCAGGCAATATAAACATTTTGAGGGTAATAATAATGATGTGTTAATGTTTATTCACCCCTTTACTACTCCTGACCCTGTGCAGTGCTCTTAACATAGAAGTTCTAATTTAGTTCTTGCAACAATTATATAAGGAAATAGTAATTAACAAAAGAATAAACAAAACAGAAACAGACTCAGAGGCAGGGAACAAACTAGTAAGTTGCTAGAGGGGTGAGAGTGGGGCTGGCAAAACAGGTGAAGGGGATTAAGAGGTACAGACTTCCAGTTATAAAATAAACAAGTCACAGGAATACAATGTAGAACATAGGGAATATAGTCAATAGTATTGTAATAACTTTTCATAGTAACAGATGGTTACTAGGCTTAACATGACTGGCCTAATGCATAATGTATGTAAGTGGTTTCCCTGGTGGTTCAGTGACAGAGAATCCACCTGAAATGCAGAAGACGTGGGTTCAATCCCAGGGTTGGGAAGATCTTCTAGAGAAGGCCATGGCAACCCATTCCAGTATTCTTGCCTAGAGAATACCATGGGCAAAGGAGCCTGGTGGGCTACAGTCCATAGAGTCACAGAGTCGGACATGACTGAAGCAACTGAGCATGCATGCATGAATGCAAGGTATATAAATTTCAAATCACTATATTATACTTGAAACTAATACAATATTGTATGTCAAGTGCACTTCAACTTTTGAAAGGATGGGGGGAGACAACAACAGTTAATACATTCATTTTGCACATATTGTTGCTAAGTTTTAGCTAAGTAATGCTGCTTAAGATCACTCAGAAGTAAGCAAAAGGACCTCTAATCAAGCAGAAACCATTCTCATTTTAAAGTCTGTGCTCTCTTCATCATTGTGCTAAATTGTTTCGGCAAAAGTTTACTAATTCTGGATCTGGACAGTGCCATTGACCAAACAGAAAATCCGTTTCCATCTCGGGTGCGATGCCCTTTAATGTTCAAAGTGTCATTTTGAGGTCTTCATTGGAGCTGAATTGTTCCAGTTTCCACCTCTATAACATGTGTGGAGCTAACAGTAAACCTGTTTCATTACATCATTACCTTAATTAATGTGTTGATAATAATGGCTTGGAATTTATTTAACCACAATAATAACTTCATTTAATGTAAATGACTTGATACATAGGCAGCACTGAGTTGTAGCATTCCTGATGCTGTTTCCAGAACATTTACCTCATGGCTAATGGGAAATCACCTTTGTGATCCTGCAACACCTGTTAACGCCTTGGTTCACCTCCGAAGCCTGATCTTTTTATGTGAAGTTAGGCAGCCATGGTGAGATAAATAGGGACCCAGTGAATTATTAATTATTTTTAACAGCATTGTGATGGTTGCTTTGCTATTAAAAAGTTTTGCAGTGCTGCAATAAGAGATTCATAAAGCACATCCTTCATAACCTTTATAAAGTGGTTTGAGGAACCAAAAGATTAGTGTAGAGTATGACATAGGCCAGGAAGATTTTTGATGTGTTGACACCACAGGATACCCCTGTTAGCTTCAAGACTCCACCTTTATGGAACCAATATAATTTGGAGGGAGGTGGGAGAAACATGATTAGTCTCCCGATGTTATCACTCAACGTTGTATGTCATGCTTAACCAGTAAAATAAGAACTATTCAGATTTTAAAGAACTCAGTAAGAAAAATGAATGGGATATGTTTAAATATCCCTCAGTAGAGCACATTTGTGGGCAGAAGGTGAGGGATCAAATCCACATATGACTTGTATATAGTTAGAAAAAAATATCTTCCCCCTAAGTCAGCTGAACCAGCTGAAATCAATTGACTGATTGATAAGGTTGGCAAATGAAGCAGAGACCCATGTGCCCCTTCCTCCCTGGTGATGGAGCTGTAGTTGGGTGCACAGTGCCTCATTTGGGCCTATTATTTCCCATCCTTCCTTGCAGTGATAAAGTCCTTACCAGTGGAGCATGAGTGGGAGTGATGAGTGTTATATGTTAGTCTGAGCCACGGCCATGTATTCCTCCGTGTACTTTCTATTCTCTTCTCACAAGTGACAGCATGGAGGTGTCCACAGCCTAATGTATCAACCAGGTAAAAGAGGGTAGGATGTTCAGGACAAAGTAACGGCAACTTGAATCTTTGAATGATTTCAGGGGACAAAGCTGTCTGCCAGCCTGGACCAATGACTTCATTCTGTGAGTTCTGTGAGCGACTGACAAACCTTCTTAAACCACTGTTGAAGCTTTTGACTTATTTATTTATTAACAGTAACTTAGCCTTCACCTTAACTAATGCAAAAAACTTAACAAAAATGACCCACACTATTTACTGAAATGAATCAATTTAATAGATGGTCACAGGCTAAGATCTTAGGGGAAACAAATCTACTCAGGTCTCATGAAGATAACAAGAGACTTGAAGACAGCCAGAATGAAAGATGTTTGTCTCATTTCACATTTTCCATAAGCTGCTTTCAAGGGATGAGGCATTGAAGTGTTTATCAGAAAGTACAATTAGCAATAAATGAAATCTATTCCTTTATAGAGATGAACAAAACCTACTTTCTATGTATGAGTCATACCCTCATCTGATTAAATCAGGAAATATTTAACATGACTTTACTTCTGAAGTTATGAACCTCAACACTTTGTTATTCAAATAATATTTAATGAGCAATTAAATATATATATTAAGTTTTTGTCATTGCTGTGAATTCCAGAAGTTATCTGTTGTATAGTCAATGAAACAACCTTGCCAAGCTTAACTAGTCCAAATAACTTCTGGTAAAGAAAAACATCAGCATGGGATTATAGATATCAAGGGTTCCAATAATTGTTGAAAACAGCATTTTTATGAAGTAGAATAAGAATACCTCTCATCTTCTATGTGCATCCTTACTGATAATACGTGTTAGTAGAGAGCAGGTGTGGACATGTTAGAATGGTGTGTAAAAGCAGAACAAAACTACACAGGAAGTATAATTATATATATATATAAATCCTTTCCTTCTGGAGAAAGAGGTTAACATTCTGTGCTTCCTTAAGCCCCAAATGGCAGTGACATGAGGCACTGGATTTGTTCTGCCAGTTATTGATGGCCACAGTAAAAAATGTCAATATTCTACTAGTTCATGGAAAAGAGGAAACCATTTCAAAAGTCAATGAATACCAGGTTGAAAAGGGTAGGAATCTTAGGATGGTGATCTTTTCCAAGCCCTTTTCACAAATGCTATACTAAGCTTAAATGGGCAAATTAAATGCATGAAACTATATAGGAGCATAACCCTGAAGAAAAAATGAAGCAGGGAGTTCAATAAACATTAAAGGAACTTCATCAGTGTGAACAGTAGCTGATGCTATTAAGAATCTCCCTTGAATGTGCTGAAGACATTGATCCCCTAGAGCCTCATCTATAGGTGCTAGATTCTGTATCATTAGAGAACTTTTAAAAGATGACTTAGGAAAAAAAAAAAAAGATGATCGGAAATCCTTTTGGATAAGTGAATAATCCATAATACTCTTACTTGAATTTACTATCAGTCATTTTATAAGATCAACTTTCAAGAATAATTACTTTGGTAATAATTGTACTCTGTGTACAATATTATTATCCCAACAATGAGTTTAAGCAGAGAATGAGGTAGCTCCTCTGAATCAGCCTTCGATTTCTGAAATTCAAAATTAAAGACCATAGCAATCATTATAATTTTGGGTTGTATATCCCCGTGTTAAGGCTATACCCAAGTGAAGTGTCCATTGTATGTGTGTGCATGAGCACTCAATCCCTCAGTCACATCCGTCCAACTCTTTACGACCCCATGGATGATAGCCTGCCAGGCTCCTCTGTCCATTATAAGTCTCTAAAAAAGCAAAGAGGTTATCCAAGAAGAGACTTGGAGTCAGGACAGAATACTATAGGAAATATTGTCTATTTAAATAGATTTCAAAGACATATTTCAGAAGACAGAGTTCCCTCCTCACCTAGGCAAATACATAAAAATGGACTCCATGTTGTGATCAGGACTCTTATTCACATACAGTATAATCCAGTCTACCTTTTTTAAGCTTAAAAAAAATTATTAGAAGTTAAAGATAGCTCAGAATCATTGAGAACCCTGAAGAAACAAATCCCAAGCTGAACACCCAAGAATGACTTCTAACATCTCACCATAGAACTGGGTCACCAAGTGAATTGCTATCTTTGCAGTAATCTAGAATCTAGAAAGCTGCTGAATCAGAAAGCCACCCACCCAGTTAGGAAGCTAGTATCCCAGCAGCCAGCACTAAAACCATTCCTCTGCTGCTTTGATCAGGAAGTAGTGAGATCAGGAAGCTGCCACTAAAATTATTGGCTCTAAAACCATGCTTTCTTTGCCAGGATCCTTACCAAAATATAGACACCTAGGCCTTACCCCTTCAGTGTTTCTCAGCTCCTGATCAAAGTCTCACAAGTGTTCATGTGGTTGGTGATACAAGTAATGAGCAGTAGCTACAAAGGAGTTGAAGGACTATAGCTTTTATCTACCAGGGTAAAATGTAGCAGGAGGTGTTCAGCATGCCACTTACAGCATGTTCTATAGAGCTTTAGAATCAGTCTTATTGCATTGATCAAGTCTCACTGGCATCTATCATAGGATTGGCAAGGACGTCCTGGGAAGAAGGGATGTGGAAGAAGGTTGGGATTGCGTGCTCCAGGAATAAAATACTCAAGAACATCATTACTGGGAATACCTATTGAGAATTTAATACTGGAGCACATGTGTGGTTCTTCCATTGTCTAGATGCTTTTAAAAACCATTGCCAGATGTTCTGTTTATTAAGCCTTAGCAGAGATGGTATTACTCACTTCACAGATTTGTATGAAATACACACTTCTTAAAAATTATGGGGAATGATGTGGTTTAGAGCCATACATATTTTCACTCAGATGAATTCAGTTAACCCGTATCTCTTGAGCCCCGTGTTGGTTGTCATGCACTGTGGAAGCTGTAGAGAAAAAGATGTTGTGCCTTCTATGAAGAAGATCACAACCTTAATTGGGTAAATTCCAGTTACAAAACTTTATAGTAAAATAGAAATAAAAGAAAGAATATTCTTTTCTGAACCCAGGTAAAACTGCAGATATCCTCCAGTACTAAGCTCATATTAAGGAGATATCCCCCACCCCTAGTGGAGTAAAGTGTTTTCATAACCACTGGCCTCCACCCTGTGATTTAAGAGATTATAATTTAGTCATGGCTCCAAACAGGGCTTCAAACATCGCTAGAAGGGTATAGTTCACTATAGTTTTTCAAAATTATTCCATAATAGAGCAGCTCAAACTTAATAGAATGTTAATCTCTTATGCCTGGTCATTAAAAGATTACTTTCTGGGAATGTAACTAAAGGGAAAGCGTGACATGAGTGCATGTCTATATTGTCTGTTCACCCTCCTGCAGTGTGTAAGCTGTTTTGCTTCAGTTGTTTTTAAGAGAGTTTATGAATTGTGTTCAGCCAAACATGCTGGACTGCCATCAGTTCTCAATTCACCTTTGGGGCATGTAATGCTCATTATCACATCTATCGTGACTACTTAATCAGATTCATTTTTTTCCCAGTACACTGCTGTCCTAACATATTGTCATTAGCGTTGCAAGTGAATTTGCTTGCACATAGTAGTTGTTCAGTAAAAATATGTTTCAGTGACAGCTCACTTATGACTTTAAATGAAACCAGTACAAAGAGTTTTTCAGGCAATCATCAGCTATGTGTGCCCTTATGCACCATCTTTCCTGTGCTGTCCTTGAATACAATGCTCCATTTCTCTACTAGTCCACAGTGTGTGTGTCACAATATCTATTTGACTGCATTGTGACTATAATTATTATTTCTTTTTGACTCATCTAATTGTGTTAGCAGCTTTTTCCTTTTCTTTGCTCTGCAAAATGTCCCCTCAGATGGTGTTTAACAAGAGCACATATAACAAGAAACAAATTGTTTCTGGGAAGTGCTATTTACCTTTTTTATTTTCTGCTTTGTTAATGACGCAGAGGTTTCATTAGCATGGAACAAATAAATAGCAAAGACAGCTAATCTTACACGTGTACACACCATACACACACACACAAACACAATAGATAGAGAACATAACCAAACCATCTTCTCATGAAGAAGAAAGGAATGAAAAGCACATTTGGGCTAATGGGGTTTATTGTTGCATCATTATTTAAACAGATGATACTCTAAGTAATTGGTGGTCCCGTCACATAATGGAGTTCTGTATTTTTCCTTATGAAGAAATGGAGCCAAACTTGCAGTACTTCACAAATGTGATGAGATTGAGCCCTATAGCATTTTTATTGTCTCAGAAAGCCCATGCATTCCCATCAGAGGGGTATCTTGTATTTAGAACAGCAGATAAGTACAAATAAAGCTTGGATTATAAGGATTAATCTCTCCAAAATGTCCAAGAGAAAGACAGAAAATGCAGAAATACATGTGCAATGATTAGGGCTCTTTGAGATAGACTGGTCAGTATTGAAATGCTTATCTGCCCCTCAATGATGAACTGAAATCCCACAGACCATTTAGGTAGAAATGTAGTACATCTCATAGATAGCTGGAAAGAGAGGAAGAAGGTGGTACCACACAACTGAAGAAAAACATACACAATTTCTAATTTAGGTGGTCTGGAGAGCTCCTCCCTCACTAGGGGTCATTCCAGTCAGAAGGTAGAAGAACCTGAGTTACCGTAGTGGTATTTCTCCCACGCTTGTGAATGATGCATCCTGTGAAGTGCAGAAAGAATTTAAAATCTACCAGAAAATGCCAAACTAAGAAATTCAGTGAGTTGGTATACAGAAGAGATAATCAAATCAAAACTATTGACTCCTAGTCAGATGATTCCTAATAGAAGTTGCAGTAAAGAAGATTTGGATTCATTACAAGAAGAAAGTGCTAAAAATGTTTAAAAATTCTTCAATAATGGAATGGGTTTTCTTACGAGGTGATGAACTCCATATCTCTGTAAAGACAAAGCAAAGTCTAGATGACTATTAAATATCCATCCGTTGATTTATTCAGTCATGCATTTATTTAACAAATATTTATCAGACTCCTGCTTTATTTGTCAGGGGATGGTTAGCTAGAAACATCCAAGATATATTCAATTCAAAAAAACAGAATTCTGAATTAAGGGCAAGAATTGCAACTGTAGGAATTAACTGATAATATCTGAGGCAATTGTAAACATGTGTGTCTTAAATACCTGTGTTGTCTACTCTTCTACCACTCAGATCATTTGCATTCAGTCTATGTATTAGGGTAAAGCTCTATACAATACTCTCAGTCTTCTCACTGTAGCTCCTTTTCCATCTTTATCTTATTGTTCAGTAGTTACTTTTCCAGACAAATTGAGTCAGGAACATTGCTTTGGTGCTCTTGTTTGCATGGGAAGTTGTCAGGCCTGATCTGACCTGCCTTTCCATCAGGATTATAAAGGTGACGGATAGTCAATTTCAGGGATTCATGATCCATTTTACCACAGCGCTTCACCTTGCAGCTAAGTAATACAGCTGTGATAAAATCAGCTATAATCACTGCATCTTACTCAGCCCTGCCTTGGCTATAAATACTTGTTTCATAACAGAAAAAGCAAATGGAACAAAAGGGGAGATAGAAGAAAGATGGAGGCAGATTTGAAGGTTTATTCACAGTGACTAATGGGAAAATGTGTTTATAGTTTTTATCCTATTCATTTGTCTGTAGAGCAAATGGAAATATACATCACATAATCAAAAAGTTTGCTTGTAGTTGATTCATCAACATCAATTATAAGCATTTTCTAAAGTATTTATATGCACTTAGAATGGTTATCCTTAGCACTGTCAGAGAAAGTAATACATAAGGGACACAGATCCAGGCATGAAGACCTTAAAATTTAATATCAGTTAAGTTCAGTTGCTCAGTCGTATCTGTATCTTTGCAACCCCATGGACTGCAGTACGTCAGACCTCCCTGTCCAGCACCAACTCCTCGAGCTTACTCAAACTCATGTCCATTGAGTCAGTGATGCCATCCAACCATCTCATCCTCTGTCGTCCCCTTCTCCTCCTGCCTTAAATCTTTCCCAGCATCAGAGTCTTTTCCAGTGAGTCAGTTCTTTGCATCAGGTGGCCAAAATATTGGAGTTTCAGAATTAGTCCTTCCAATGAATATTCAGGACTGATTTCCTTTAGGATTGACTGGTTGTATCTCCTTGTAGTCCAAGGGACTCTCAAGAGTCTTCTCCAACACCACAGTTCAAAAGCATCAGTTCTTTGATGCTCAGTTTTCTTTATAGTCCAAAATTTAATATACACATGTGCATATGGGTATGCACATATAATAAATCTCTTTTGGGAGCAGATATACAGAGAATGATATCAACACAAAATATGAGAAAGTTGAAGAGAGTGATAAAGAAATCTTGGGGTCAAAATTATTTCACTCATTTATTGCTGAAACACATACTGTTGTAAATGCAAAAGAAAAAGCAGTGATGGAAGCAGAGAAAAGCAAGCTCTTAAAGAGCTCATATTTTAGAAAAGAAAAGCAGAAAACAAAACAGCAACAGAATAAACTCTATCATATATTAGGAGCAATGAGGGGGAAAGAAACATACAGAATGGAAGATCATAGAAATAATCAGGTAATAGAAAATTTTCAGATATACTGGCTGACATTTTAGACCCCTTCCTGACAGTTGAGTAAAAGACTTGAAAATAAACTATTCAGATGCTTGAGGGTTGAAATGTCAGGTTCAAAAGAACTCAGGCAGGTGTGTGCCTGATATGTGTGAAAATCAGAGAGGAGGCTAGTGTGGCCATTGAAGTCTGATTAAGGGAGCGACAAAGCCAGAGAGAGAACAGCAGTCTGGATGGAAAGGAACCCTAGAGCACTTAAAGACTTGAGGTTCTTCTCTTTGTGAGACCATTGTAATCTTGAGCAGAAAAAATGACAAGCTCCAACCTAAATCCTTAAATTATCACTTTGGTTGCTACAAGAAGAATATACAGTAAAAGAACATGAAAGAATCAGGAAACAGGCTCTACTATTGCAGTACTGCAGACTAGAGCAGATGCTGACCTGATCAGGGTGGCATTGCAGTGGTGAGCAATAATCAGTGTGTGGAGCTCTCTTTAGCTTGATTGGACAGGATCATGGCAGAATGAATGTAGTGGTGAGTGAGAGAAACCAGGGGAGAGAGCACAGTGTTTGACCTCAGGGGTAAGACAATGGATTTGCCATCAACTTGGATGGATGCAGAGGAGTAGGAGACGTCTTGAAGACTAGGGATTCAATGTGTTTGCTTTCTTCACTATCCCAGTTCTGAAGGTGTGAAATTATCCCCAGTATTATTAACTCCATTATGGTGGTGTGAAAACAAAGGATTTGAAAGTTGAAGCCTTCCTCAAGATCATGCATTGAGTCAGATTTACCTAATTTCACATCTGGGCCTCTTAAATTGAGAATACAGTGAGTGAGTACTAAGTCTCTTCAGTCGTGTCCCGTTCTGTGTGACAGGCTCCTCTGTCCATGGGATTCTCCAGGCAAGAATACTGGGGTGGGGTGCCATGCCCTCCTCCAGGGATCTTCCTGACCCAGGAATGGAATCCCAGTCTCCTACATCTACTTGCAGTGGCAGGCAGGGTTTTGTTGTTATTGTCGTTTTTTACCACTAGCGCCACCTGAAAACCCAGTCAAGAATAGCTACATAATGATGTTCCTTTCCCTGAGATAACATTCCAGTTCTTCCAGGGATTCTTTCCTGTTTTCAATAAGAATTATGTCTGCACTTCAGCTGTATCCAAATCCTTTAGAACTATAATATAAAAGAGCTTCATATTGAGATTGCATGATGTAGATTGTTAAATGGGAAAGGGGAAAGGATT
The DNA here is from genome assembly GCF_003369695.1 of Bos indicus x Bos taurus. Lineage (NCBI taxonomy): Eukaryota > Metazoa > Chordata > Mammalia > Artiodactyla > Bovidae > Bos > Bos indicus x Bos taurus. The sequence goes on along the minus strand of NC_040076.1, from coordinate 61,769,957 downwards.
TTTAAACAAGCGGGCAGAATTGGATTTGGAATTACTTACTAGCTGTGCAATTGTGGGGAACTTATTTAACTTCTTTGAGCCTCATATTCTTTATCTGCAAAATGGGAATATTCAGTTCAGTTCAGTCGCTCAGTCGTGTTCTACTCTTTGTGACCCCATGAACCGCAGCACGCCAAGCTTCCCCGTCCATCACCAATTCCCGGAGTCCACCCAAACCCATGTCCATTGAGTCAGTGATGCCATCCAACTGTCTCATCCTCTGTCATCCCCTTCTCCTCCTGCCCTCAATCTTTCCCAGCACCAGGGTCTTTTCAAATGAGTCAGCTCTTCGCATCAGGTGGCCAAAGTATTGGAGTTTCAGCTTCAACATCAGTCCTACTAATGAACACCCAAGACTGATCTCCTTTAGGATGGGCTGGTTGGATCTCCTTGCAGTCCAAGGGACTCTCAAGAGTCTTCTCCAACACCACAGTTCAAAAGCATCAATTCTTCTGCACTCAGCTTTCTTTATAGTCTAACTCTCACATCCATCAGAGAAGGCAATGGCACCCCACTCCAGTACTCTTGCCTGGAAAATCCCATGGATGGAGGAGCCTGGTAGGCTGTAGTCCATGGGGTTGCTAGGAGTCAGACACGACTAAGCGACTTCACTTTCACTTTTCAATTTCATGCATTGGAGAAGGAAATGGCAACCCACTCCAGTGTTCTTGTCTGGAGAATCCCAGGGATGGTGGAGCCTGGTGGGCTGCCATCTATGGGGTTGCACAGAGTTGGACATGACTGAAGTGACTTAGCAGCAGCAGCAGCTCACATCCATACATGACCACTGGAAAAACCATAACCTTGACTAGACGGACCTTTGTTGACAGAGTAATGTCTCTGCTTTTTAATGTGCAGTCTAGGTTGGTCCTAACTTTCCTTCCAAGGAGTAAGTGTCTTTTAACTTCGTGGCGGCAATCACCATCTGCAATGAATTTGGAGCCCAGAAAAATAAACTTAGCCACTGTTTCCCCATCTATTTGCCATGAAGTGATGGGACTGATGCCATGATCTTAGTTTTCTGAATGTTGAGGAATAATAATACCTACTTAAATGGCATTTAACCACAGGATGATGTGAGGAGTAAATAAGAACATATATGTGGCTATTATAGTCCCTAGAACAGGGTAGACACAATAGAAATGGCTAATGCTGCTGTTGTTATCCTTGTTATTATTATTTGAGCTGCCTTCTACCTGTTCACCTTTCTCACCAAGCACTGCATCGCACCTGCTACACTTCATCTGTATGTGAAGCTGGATTTGCCTGCTTCTTCTGTCCTTTAGAAATCTGCCACCCCTCCCCCCTATTTCCAGATCTCAGTCTTCATGCTACTCACGCTTTTGTTTCCCATTATGCCTTCTATTATGGCATCTTTCATCTTGTATGGAATTCTAAGTGAGTTATAAATCCTTGTAACAAAACCATGAGGCAGATTGACTTGGTTATAGAACACATTACAGGGAGAAGCAAGGTCTTCATCATCATTTTCTTCAATATTGAATATTTACTGAATTTGTATTATATATTAGGCACTCAGAAAACATCACATGGAGCACCAACATTACCATTGCCCTCTAGAAGCATCTATTTTAAACATGAGTCTCCTAAGTCTCACATCATTGAGTTGAGTGTCCCCTTCTGTGCCACTCCACCTATATACCCAATAAAATAGCTTCATAAAAACAACAAAAACAACAACAACAACAAAACCAACTTAAACTGGATAAATAATTTCCAGGAAATTTATTTTATAACTGTTTATTTATCCCCAGTTCATGCTGAATTATTTTTATTAGACAGAGTATATAGGAAAGTAATGAAACTGTTGCTGAGTTGTGAAGTGAGACTTCCCACATTGCAATTTCCTTTCTTCTTTCGGCCTTCCCCAGACTACTGGATTGCATTTTTCTGTCCTTTGCTACGTTTGAGGGTTAACAATCAACTCCCCTAGGCGTCTCTCCATTCCATACACTCCCACTATGACTTTTTTTTTTCATAAACTCTCTTAGAGTCTATTTGTTTTGAAATGTATCATTGCCCTCTGCCATCTTCCACTCCATTTCCCTCAGGTTTCCATTTCATGTTCCAGTTTGTTTTATTTGGATATTCTCTGGGGGTTCCTATTCCTTTCCAATGCAATTTTCCCACCGGGTTATGCCATTTCCCACTCTCCCTCCCTGTGGCTCTTTCAGTATTCAGTGTCCAAATCATATGACATAACGTGCTGTAAAGATCTTTGTAAACTATAATAGGTTAACCAAATGCTATTTGCTATTTTACTGTTTTATCTTGGAGAGGAGCAAGATGAGAGAGAGGAAATAAGGGGTAAAATGAATAGATACATCTTTGGGAAAGGGAAATAAAAGGGTTACTGATGCATTCAATGACTTGATAGGAGCAAATTCAAAATTTCCAAATAAGTTGTTATTATAAAGAGTGAATGAAATAAGTTGATTGATACAGGTTTTTAGAATGATTTCAGAAATATGTGTGCATGAACTTAAAAGTAGCTGGTGGGCACCAGAGTGGTCTACTTATGATAATTGATATAAAGAAAAATATAGATGTAAAGCAATAGTAAACATAATGAGTCTTAAAACATCCACTATTAAAACAGGAGGAACTTGAAAGTAATTATAAGTCAATAGTATAAACCCCACTCCAGTACTCTTGCCTGGAAAATTCCGTGGACTGAGAAGCTAGTAGGCTACAGTCCATGGGGTCACAAAGAGGCGGACACAACTGAGCGACTTCACTTTCACTTTCTTTCAAATTTAACAGAAAAGTGAAGCAACAAGCTAAATGAAAATAGATATTGTTTTTTTTTTTTTCAGTTTAGAAAAGCAAATACTGAGATGGATTGTAATATAAGCAAATGAGATCAATAGTGTATATTTCTTAGGAAGTGTGTTCTGTGAAGCACTAGTTATACCAGCGGTTAATAACTAATTTGTGAAGATAAGAATTGAGCATTATGAGACTTACTACAAGACTTCTCAGTAAGTTCTATTTTCCAGTATTTATTATAAAGCTGCAAAAAAGCATGTGCTTAGTTTCCCAAACTTATTTGACTATGAAATCCTATTCTTATGGGTGGGTCATCTTACGACTATAATTCAACTGAACGTCTTCAGGAAGTTTTTTCCTGTGTTAGGGATACTACTTCAGATAGGAAGAATAAACATCTAGATTCACTGACATGCCAATGTGGTAAAATCAAAACAAAAAAATTAGCACATTCAAGCATGCATTTTAAACTTTTATTTATTTTTAATTGGAGGGCAATTGTTTTACAATATTATGTTGGTTTCTGCCATACATCAACATGAATCAGTCATAGGTCGCATCCCATCCCTGTAGGTTGTCATAGATCACCAGGTCTGATCTCCCTTAATCATCCCACTGACTATCTATTTTACCTAAGGTAATGGAAACAGTGGAAACAGTGGCTGACTTTATTTTGGGGGGGCTCCAAAATCACTGAAAGTGCTGACTGAAGCCATGAAATTAAAAGACACTTACTCCTTGGAAGGAAAGTTAGGACCAACCTAGACAGCACATTAAAAAGCAGAGATGTTACTTTGTCAACAAAGGTCCATCTAGTCAAAGCTATGGTTTTTCCAGTAGTCATGTATGGATGTGAGAGCTGGACTATAAAGAAAGCTGAGTGCAGAAGAATTGATGCTTTTGAACTGTGGTGTTGGAGAAGACTCTTGAGAGTCCCTTGGACTGCAAGGAGATCCAACCAGTCCATCCTAAAGGAGATCAGTCCTGGTGTTCATTGGAAGGACTGATATTGAAGCAAAACTCCAATACTTTGGCCACCTGATGTGAAGAGCTGACTCATTGGAAAAGACCCTGATAATAGGAAAGATTGAGGGCAGGAGGAGAAGGGGATGACAGAGGATGAGATGGTTGGATGGCATCACTGCCTCAATGGACATGAGTTTGGGTAAACTCCGGAAGTTGGTGATGGACAGGGAGGCTTGGTGTGCTGTCCATCGGGGGTCCATGGGGTCGCAAAGAATCGGACACGACTGAGCGACTGAACTGAATTGAACTTATGTGTGTCAGCGCTACTCTATTTGTCTCAGCCTCTCCTTCCCCCACTGTGTCTACAAGTCTGCCCACTATGCCTGTGTCTCCACTGCTGCTTGGCAAATAGGTGTGTCAGTACCATCTTTCTAGATTCCATATATATAAATTAATATGTGATATTTGTCTTGCTTTTGCTGACTTACTTCATTCTGTATAAGGTTCTAGGTTCATCTACCTCATTAGAACTGATTTCCATGTGTTTCTTTTTATGGCTGAGTAATATTCCATTCTGTATATGTACCACAACTTCTTTATCCATTCATCTGTTGATGGATATCTAGGTTGCTTTCATATCCTAGCTATTGTGAATAGTACTGCAATGAACATTGGGGTACATGTGTCATTTTCAATTTGTTTTTCAATTATGGTTTCCTCAGGATTCAAGGACACTTTTATTAAATGTTGATATGATCTATCCTTGAGGAACTAGAAACTGCTAAGGTACATTTTAACCTTTGTTAGAAACTTCAAGAAGATAAATTAACCTTTCAAATTTGGCAACTCAGGAAGACTAGTAAAATGAGTTTATTATGGCCCAGTGTGTAAATATTTATTTTGTACTGTTTGTACTTAAACGAAGGATCTGAAGCTGGGCCTCTCAAACTGGAGATTTGCAGAATTTAAGGTTAAACATTACACAGTTTTTTGTTTTTCTCTTTGATAGCAATTTAAAATGTTCTTCTTGACGTAAGAACAAAGTCAAAGTCAAATATATCCTGGAAGATAATGCAAACTTTGTAGTAATTTTAAAGATACAATATCGTCTGTTACAGAAAATTTAGTTTTGGTGGATTGTGGACCCAGCTTCATAGGGGAACAGTGCATTTCTCTCATGTCACAGGTGTTCTGTGGTGCTAAAATTTGAGATGCAGTGGCCTAAAGTAGTAAAATTATACCTGCGAATGCTAAAAGCAATTTTAATATAGTTTGAATAAAAAGTATAGAGAATCGGCTTTGGGTTCCCTGCATCATAAATCAAACTCCCACTGGCTGTTTTACTTGTGGTAATGTGTATGTTTCAATGCTATTCTCTCAAATCATACCACCCTCGCCTTCTCCCACTGAGTCCAAAAGTCTGTTCTTTATGTCCGTGTCTCCTTTGCTGCCCTGCACATAGGATCATGGTTACAATCTTTATAGATTCCATATATATCCGTTAATATGCAATATTTGTCTTTCTCTTTCTGATCTGCTTCACTCTGTATAAGGCGGGGAGGGCTTGGGAGGGAAGGGACACATGTAAGCCTGTGGCTGATTCACTTTGATGTATGGCAAGAAACATCACAGAATTGTAATTATCCTCCAATTAAAATAAACATATTTTTTTAAGTATGGGGAAATTTTTAAGTATGGGTAAATTTCCAAGATATGTCTCTGACTTACTCGCAAGATCCATGTGTGAACATCGACGGAAATATACTACCCATGGTCTCCAGTAGAAAACTGTTTCTTCAGTGAACTTGAACTGAACTGCATTGATTCACATGATCATGGGATCTGTTCTAAATATGAGAAAAGGGAACGTGATGTTCTGCTTGATATTATCATGTCTCCAGTGTGAATTTAATTCAGATTTAATGCAATTACTTTGTGTTGATTAAATCTCAAACTGTTATTAAAAAACTGAGTTATTGAGGTTTACCATTTATATAACAAGTTTGGCCTTCTACATTGCACCATAAACCTTAATCATTATGTTGGCAATAATCTCTTTGTGGTGATTTCACATAAATAATTGCTTCAGCTACTAAAATGAGATGATGCAGCATTACATTGTCCCCACTACTTGTAGGATAACTTTGCTATTTCTGCTTGAATTATTTAACTCTTAGTTTGCAGTTCTTTGTTTTCATCTCATGAGTGTTAAGTTAAATAATGTTATGGCTCTGGCCATAGAATTTCTAACTCTCTGCGCACCTTAAACTAGGCAGTATTGTGTGTGTGTGTGTGTGTGTGTGTGTGTGTGTGTGTGTGTAGGTATGTGCATGCTCAGCTGTATTTTTAAGACCTCCATTCTATAATTGAAATTTTAAGAGTGTCAAACTTAAATGTTCTCACCCAAAAAAGTAAAAAAAGGTAAATATGTAAGGTGATGGCCTTGTTAATTAACAAGATAGCAGGACTCTTTTTACAATGTATATCAGGCATCCCAATGTCACTTTAAATATTTTAAAAAAAATAAATAAAATAAAATCAAAAGGTTGTAAAAAAAAAAATAAATAAGACTGCCATTCAGTTCCTAAGAATCTCTTCTTTATTGTTGTTATTTAGTCACCAAGTCATGTCTGACTCTTCTGCGACCCCAGGAGCCATAGCCCACCTGACTTCTCTGTCTAAGGGATCTCCCGGGCAAGAATACTGGAGTGGGTTGCCATTTCCTTCTCTAAGGGATTTTCCTGACCCAGAGATCGAACCCATGTCTCCTGCAATGGCAAACAAATTCTTTACCATAAAGCCACCAAGGAAGCCCCTTCTTTATCATAGGATAGGAATTTATCCACACACTTGGATCGTTTAATGGTTAAGAATTTGGAAGTTCTTTTTTTTGTCATCTTGATTATAAACCATCCACTTTACTTTCCATGATTTACAAAGAATTAAGAAAAATAAACATCCTGTATGTTATTTTTCCTTCTTCCTTTGTTTTTGCTTAAGGAGAATGCATGCTTAGATAACAAGCATTTGTGGGGATTCTTAAGAAATTGTGTTTAGTCTTAACTGTGACAGTTGGAAGAAAAATTGAGAATATGGACTCTTGGCCTCATGGAATTTATCATCTAGGTTGTAGGCACCAGTACTCTTATCTTATGAATCACAGTTTAAAATTAAAAGGAAATGATGCCTATTTTTACTCCTCATCCTAGTTCATAAATCATAATTCTAACCTTTGAAAAAATTTTGACTTAAGATTAATTTAACATTTATATATAACTGTCAATCGTTTTGGATCTTAGGTTGTATTTTGAGCCCAAGTCCCTTCACTTGGCTCCTTCTTGTCTCTTAGAAAATAGAGACTCTCCAGGGATGCAGAGGGGCCATGGATGCTTAGGATTTCCGTTTGTTCTGTTGTTACGATTTGGCACATGATGAGCCATTTTGACTTGTGCCTCTGCTCCTCACTGATTTATGTGGCTTTGAAAACCTGTTGAGTCTTGTTTTGTCATCTGCAAAGTGTAAATAATAACACCTGCTTTGTAGAGTTGATGAAGAGATTTGAGATAATACATGTAAGCCACCAAGCATAGTGGCTGGCACCTTGGTCTTGCTCAGTAAATGACAGCTGTATTATCCATTATTGATGATGGATTTACCATATAGGCAGCCAATGAGGATACAATGATTCTTGCACACGAATACCTTGTCAGGATACACTTCAGCTGCCCATTTGTCTTAGATTGTTGGATTAGAAACTATCAAAGAGTGGCACACATGCCACCCATGTACCCACTGCAGGAGTTTTCAGTCACAGGGAGTCCAAACATAGCCTTCTCACTTTTCCCCAAATTGTGTTCCAGGCAGCTGCTGCTAACCAATGCTACTGACATGAAATGATAAATCTTACTTGCTCTTTAATATCTAAACAGTGGAGTTAACAGATAGGACACAGTGTGGTTAAGAAATGAGAAGCAGTGCAAACGTATTCTGGTTACAGGTACAGAAAAGTAGATGCAGGAACCCACTCGGGAATGGTGAAACAGTAGCTGGAGGAAGCTGAAGCTCAGAATATGAGTGGGCAGAGGTTTGACACACTGGATAGTATATGAATTTCCACTCTGGATATTTACAAGTGCCAGCCACAGCTAAATCATTTCAAAGGGCAGTGATATACATAGAAATTTGTCTGTCACCCATTTGCTTCTGTTTGGCAACCTATCGCATAGCATGTGTGCTCGCACACACGCGCACACACACACACACACAGAAGGAAAAAGAAAGAAATTGATTAATTTCCTCAAATACAGTGTTCAGATGGAATTGACATTGATTTAAAGTATGGGTCTGTGTCTCTAATTCCCAGATTCTAGCTCAGCCAGACCTTGGGTTGTGCCCTGGGCATTGCTGTCTCTCAGAGCTAGACTGAGTTAAGGTGAGATAACCCTCTTACATGAGGCCTGGGAGATTTATAGCATCCTTTTAGGTTTGATAAATTCACACTCTTTTCTCTAAGATGAAGTCTTCTTGTCTTCACAATGAACGCAAAATACATTCTAAGCCCAAACACATAACCATTTAAAAGATGCTGCTGGAGATCAAACAAGCAATGTTGAATGGAGAAGTAGAATGCTCTCACATCTGCAGAGGTCTCTAAGCCTCTCAGTTCAGTTCAGTCATCTTCAACTCTTTGCTACCCCATGGACTACAGCATGCCAGGCCTCCCTGTCCATCACCAACTCCTGGAGTTTATCAAACTATGTCCATTAAGTCAGTGATGCCATCCAACCATCTCATCCTCTGTCATCTCCTTCTCCTCTAGCCTTCAATCTTTCCCAGCATCAGGGTCTTTTCCAGTGAGTCAGTTCTCTGCATCAGGTGACCAAAGTATTGGAGTTTCGGCTTAAACATCAGTCCTTCCAATAAACACTCAGGACTGATCTCCTTTAGGATGGACTGGTTGGATCTCCTTGAAGTCCAGGGGACTCTGAAGAGTCTTCTCCAACACCGCAGTTCAAAAGCATCAGTTCTTTGATGCTCAGCTTTCTTTATAGTCCAGCTCTCACATCCATACATGACTAATGGAAAAACTATGACTAATGGAAAAACTAGACGGACCTTTTTGGGCAAACTAAGGTTTCTGCTTTTTAATATGCTGTCTAGGTTGGTCATGACTTTTCTTCCAAGGAGCAAGTATCTTTTAATTTCATGGCTGCAGTCACCATCTGCATTGATTTTGGAGCCCAGGAAAATAGTCTCTCACTGTTTCCATTGTTTCCCCATCTATTTGCCATGGCATGATGGGACCAGATGCCATGATCTTAGTTTTCTGAATGTTGAGCTTTAAGCCAACTTTTTCACTCTCCTGTTTTACTTGCATCAAGAGGCTCTTTAGTTCTTTGCTTTCTGCCCTAAGGATGGTGTCATCTGCATATCTGAAGTTATTGATGTTTCTCCTGGCAATCTTGATTCCAACTTGTGCCTCATCCAGCCCAGCATTTCTTATGATGTATTGTGCATAGAAGTTAAATAAGCAGAGTGACAATATTCAGACTTGACATATTCCTTTCCCTATTTGGAACTAGTCTGTTGTTCCATGACCAGTTGTTCCTGACCTGCATACAGATTTCTGTTGCAGGCAACATACTGTTGCTTCCTGACCTGCATGCAGATTTCTCAAGAGGCAAGTCTGGTGGTCTGGTATTTCTATCTCTTGAAGAATTTTCCACAGTTATTGAGATCCACACAGTCAAAGGCTTTGGCATAGTCAATAAAGCAGAAATAGATGTTTTCCTGGAACTCTCTTGCTTTTTTGATAATCCAGCGGATGTTTGCAATTTGATCTCTGGTTTCTCTGCCTTTTCTAAATCCAGCTTGAACATCTGGAAGTTCACAGTTCACGTACTGTTGAAGCCTGACTTGGAGAATTATGAGTATTACTTTACTAGCATGTGCTACTGCTGCTGCTGCTAAGTCGCTTCAGTCGTGTCCGACTCTGTGCGACCCCATAGATGGCAGCCCACCAGGCTCCTCCCTCCATGGGATTCTCCAGGCAAGAATACTGGAGTGGGCTGCCATTTCCTCCTCCAATGCATGAAAGTGAAAAGTGAAAGTGAAGTCACCCAGTCGTGTCCAACTCTTAGCCACCCCATGGACTGCAGCCTACCAGGCTCCTCTATCCATGGGATTTTCCAGGCAAGAGTACTGGAGTGGGTTGCCATTGCCTTCTCTGTACTAGCGTGTGAGATGAGTGCAATTGTGTGGTAGTTTGAGCATTCATGGGCATTGCCTTTCTTAGGGATTGGAATGAAAACTGACCTTTTCCAGTGGCCACTGCTGAGTTTTCCAAATTTGCTGGCATATTGAGTGCAGCACTTTCACAGCATCATCTTTCAGGATTTGAAATAGCTCAACTGGAATTCCATCACCTCCACTACCTTTGTTTGTAGTGATGCTTTCTAAGGCCCACCTGACTTCACATTCCAGGATGTCTGGCTCTAGGTGAGTGATCACACCATCATGATTATCTAGGTCATGAAGATCATTTTTGTGTAGTTCTGTGTATTCTTGCCACCTCTTCTTAATATCTTCTGCTTCTGTTAGGTCCATACCATTTCTGTCCTTTATTGAGCACATCATTGCATGAAATGTTCCCTTGGTATCTCTAATTTTCTTGAAGAGATCTCTAGTCTTTCCCATTCTATTGTTTCCTCTATTTCTTTTCACTAATCCCTAAGGAAGGCTTTCTTATCTCTCTTTGCTATTCTTTGGACTCTGCCTTCAGATGGGTATATCTTTCCTTTTCTCCTTTGCTTTTTGCTTCTCTTCTTTTCACAGCTATTTGCAAGGCCTCCTCAGACAGCCATTTTGCTTTTTTGCATTTCTTTTTCTTGGGAATGGTCTTGATCCCGGCCTCCTGTACAATGTCATGAACCTCCATCCATAGTTCATCAGGCACTCTGTCTATCAGATCTAGGCCCTTAAATCTATTTCTCACTTCCACTGTATAATCGTAAGGGATTTGATTTAGGTCATAACTGAATTGTCTCGTGGTTTTCCCTACTTTCTTCAATTTAAGTCTGAATTTGGCAATAAGGAGTTCACAATCTGAGCCACAGTCCACTCCCAGTCTTGTTTTTGCTGACTATATTAAACTTCTTCATCTTTGTTGCAAAGAATATAATCAGTCTTATTTTGGTGTTGACCATCTGGTGATGTCCATGTGTAGAGTTTTCTCTTGTGTTGTTGGAAAAGGGTGTTTGCTATGACCAGTGTGTTCTCTTGGCAAAACTCTATTAGCCTCTCAAACTCTAAGCCTCTCAGACTCAGTCAAATATCTTTTCCTCTACAATTGGTCAGATAGCAAAGGTTAAGGTTGATAAGCATGCCAAGTAGAACATCAAAACAATACTTTCTTTACTGGCTGCTCTTAGACCAGTGAGCTTTTATTAATATGAGATTTGCAAGCTAGGCTGGCTATACATGATCTGCCTTAATTTTGTAATAGTTCAGGGGGTTGTATAACGTCAGACTTAACATGCCTAAGACTCCAGACTTTGGTGGTGAATGAACCTAAGGGGGCTTGGTCTAATCTGGTTGTCAAGACTCAAGGAAGCCGCAGTGTGACTGAGCCAGTGGCCAGACTGGCTCAGGTTCTGACCACTGTGAAAAAAAAAAAAAAGATCCTGAAAGCTCCCCTCAGGGCTGGGTGGTTTTTGTTTTGGATAAAGTGGGAGGCATATAATACATCTAATAGATCTGGATTGTATATAGGAAAGCAATGGTAGATATAGCTCTGAAAAACCATGAAAAAGGTATGACTGTTATAGTTGCCTAGCCATTTAAATGGTCATCTGAGTTAAATTCACCCATTCCAGTCCATTTTAGTTCACTGATTCCTAGAATGTCGATGTTCACTCTTGCCATCTCCTGCTTGACCACTTCCAATTTGCCTTGATTCATGGACCTGACATTCCAGGTTCCTATGCAATATTGCTCTTTACAGCATCAGACCTTGCTTTTATCAGCAGTCACATCCACAATTGGGTATTGTTTTTGCTTTGGCTTCATCCCTTCATTTGATTCCAAGACAAACCAGTCAATATCACGGTAATCCAAGCCTATGCCCCAACCAGTAACACTAAAGAAGCTGAAGTTCAATGTTTCTATGTAGACCTACAAGACCTTTTAGAACTAACACCCAAAAAAGATATCCTTTTCATTATAGGGGACTGGAATGCAAAAGTAGGAATTCAAGAAACACCTCGAGTAACAGGCAAATTTGGCCTTGGAATACAGAATGAAGCAGGGCAAAGGCTAATAGAGTTTTGCCAAGAGAACGCACTGGTCATAGCAAACACCCTCTTCCAACAACACAAGAGAAGACTCTACACATGGACATCACCAGATGGTCAACAATGAAATCAGATTGATTATATTCTTTGAACCCAAACATGGAGAAGCTCTATACAGTCAGCAAAAACAAAACCGGGAGCTGACTGTGGCTCAGATCATGAACTCCTTATTGCCAAATTCAGACTTAAATTGAAGAAAGTACGGAAAACCACTAGACCATTTAGGTATGACCTAAATCAAATCCCTTACGATTATACAGAGGAAGTGAGAAATAGATTTAAGGGATTAGCTCTGATAGAGCACCCGATGAACTATGGATGGAGATTCGAGACATTATACAGGAGAGAGGGATCAAGACCATCCCCATGGAAAAGAAATGCAAAAAAGCTAAATGGCTGTCTGAGGAGGCCTAATAAATAGCTGTGAAAAGAAGAGAAGTGAAAAGCAAAGGAGAAAAAGAAAGATACAAGCATCTGAATGCAGAGTTCAAAAGAATAGCAAGGAGGGATAAGAAAGACTTCCAATGCAAAGAAATAGAGGAAAACAACAGAATGGGAAATACTAGAGATCTCTTCAAGAAAATTAGAGATACCAAGGGAACATTTCATGCGAAGATGGGCTCAATAAAGGACAGAAATGGTATGGACCTAACAGAAGCAGAAGATATTAAGAAGAACTGTACAAAATAGAGTTTCACGACCCAGATAATCACAATGGTGTGATCACTCACTTAGAGCCAGACATCCTGGAATGTGAAGTCAGGTGGGCCTTAGAAAGCATCACTACAAACAAAGGTAGTGGAGGTGATGGAATTCCAGTTGAGCTATTTCAAATCCTGAAAGATGATGCTGTGAAAGTGCTGCACTCAATATGCAAGCAATTTGGAAAACGCAGCAGTGGCCACAGAACTGGAAACGGTCAGTTTTCATTCTAATCCCAAAGAAAGGCAATGCCCATGAATGCTCAAACTACCACACAATTGCACTCATCTCACACGCTGGTAAAGTAATGCTCAAAATTCTCCAAGACAGGCTTCAGCAACACGTGAACTGTGAACTTACAGGTGTTCAAACTGGTTTTAGAAAAGGCAGATAAACCAGAGATCAAATTGCCAACATCCGCTGGATCATGGAAAAAGCAAGAGAGTTCCAGAAAAACATCTATTTCTGCTTTATTGACTATGCCAAAGCCTTTGACTGTGTGGATCACAATAAACTGTGGAAAAAGAGATGGGAATACCAGACTACCTGACCTACCTCTTGAGAAACCTGTATTCAGGTCAGGAAGCAACAGTTACAACTGGACATGGAACAACAGACTGGTTCTAAATAGGAAAAGGAGTACCTCAAGGCTGTATATTGTCACCCTGCTTATTTAACTTTTATGCAGAGTACATCATGAGAAACGCTGGGCTGGAAGAAGCACAAGCGGGAATCAAGATTGCCAGGACAAATATCAATAACCTCAGATATGCAGATGACACCACCCTTATGGCAGAAAGTAAAGAGGAACTAAAAAGCCTCTTGATGAAAGTGAAAGAGGAGAGTGAAAAAGTTGGCTTAAAGCTCAACATTCAGAAAACTAAGATCATGGCATCTGGTCCCATCACTTCATGGGAAATAGATGGGGAAACAGTGGAAACAGTGTCAGACTTTATTTTTGGGGGCTCCCAAATCACTGCAGATGGTGATTGCAGCCATGAAATTAAAAGATGCTTACTCCTTGGAAGGAAAGTTATGACCAACCTAGATAGCATATTCAAAAGCAGGGATATTACTTTGCCAACAAAGGTCCATCTAGTCAAGGCTATGGTTTTTCCAGTGGTCATGTATGGATGTGAGAGTTGGACTGTGAAGAAAGGTGAGCACTGAAGAATTGATGCTGTTGAACTGTGGTGTTGGAGAAGACTCTTGAGAGTCCCTTGGACTGCAAGGAGATCCAACCAGTTCATTCTAAAGGAGATCAGTCCTGGGTGTTCATTGTAAGGACTGATGCTAAAGCTGAAACTCCAATACTTTCGCCACCTCATGCGAAGAGTTGACTCATTGGAAAAGACCCTGATGCTGGGAGGGATTGGGGGCAGGAGGAGAAGGGGATGACAGAGGATGAGATGGCTGGATGGCATCACCCACTCAATGGACATGAATTTGAGTAAACTCCGGGAGTTGGTGATGGACAGGGAGGCCTGATGTAATGCGTTTCATGGGGTCACAAAGAGTCGGACATGACTGAGTGACTGAACTGAACTGAACTGAGGCATTTAAAGCAAAAATATTTTATCTCCTCCTGTTTTTGTTTTTTTTTTTTTTTTTCCAGTTAGGCTAGCTTAAGGGGATGATGAGATCAGCCAGATACGATCGTGAGCTTTACCTTTTAAAATTGTTTTATAAGTAAGAACCATGTTCTTTAAGACTTAGACCAGATCTATGTGTGCTATGGCTCTGGTCAGGGTAGTGATAAATGAGACGGGTCAAAATTGTGCTGCATCTCCCTCAAGATGAATATTAAAGAGAACAAAAGTATTTTGCTTAGAGAAAACTCAGAGTGGATACCTATTTAGAAACAGTTAAAATTCTACCCAAGAAGAACGTATACACTTTACCTGGAAGGACTATTGTCCACAGGAGATGGCTTTTAGGAAACAAATTTTGTCTTAAGAGCAGAGAAGAATATTCTAATAAGTCAAACTAAGAATAAAATGATGCTTGTTGTTTTAGAAGGTAGTGGATTTGTTTTCAATGGAAGTGATCAAGCAGAGACTACATGACCACCCATCAGAATCATTCCAAATGTTCACTATTTCCTAATGACCTGAGAAAATAGAATAAACACGATTATATATAACTGAATATACATACATACAATAGCATACAATTATATCAAAAGCAATTGGCAATCCTGTTTCAAACTCCAAAAACAGGATAATGTGAAAGAGGCTTAAATCTGATACTGCATGTCTTGGAGTATATAGAGAACTTGCTGCTGGTGATTTGAAACTGGAGAATTAAAGTTGGGCTAAAGGTACAAGGAGAAAGGAGTTAAAGCAAAGCCTCTTGGCTGTTTTCCAGAATTGGTGGTGAGTGATGGGACGTTCTTGCCAGTCAGTGGGGAGTTGCTGCCAGCTGGCATTGCAAAGGATTTGGAAGCAGAATGGTCCAAAAAGAAAAGGAATCCTAAAGTTTCTCTCTGTGTTCTGGGGGAGAGAGGGAGAAAAGAGAGAGAGAATGTGTGTGTGTGTGAAAGTAACTTCTAAAAATAGAGAGGAAAAGGGAATAGCCAAGAGAGGTAATTCAAAACTAAGAACGAAGAGGATCAACAGTAGAAATGGAGGCCAAAAATATAAGAAAATGAATCTGAGAAATGAATAGGATACACACGGAAAAGAGAAGTAATAAGGAAGCCAAATCTGCTTGGACTCAGTTGACAGAAGGAAAAACTCAGTCTGTGAATGGAGTCAAAAATGCCATCAGCTCATTTAAGAACTGGTTATGCTGGGACTCAGTTGCAAATGTTTACTCAGCAAGTTCGCAGTAGGTTTACTTATCAGTCCTGATTTGGACTGAATTAGGAAGTAAGAGTGATGGCACCCCACTCCAGTATTCTTGCCTGGAAAATCCCATGGATGGAGGAGCCTGGTGGGCTACGGTCCATGGGGTCGCAAAGAGTCAGACAGGACTGAGCGACTTCACTTTCACTTCACTTTCATGCATTGGAGAAGGAAATGACAACCCACTCCAGTGTTCTTGCCTGGAGAATCCCAGGGATGGGGGAACCTGGTGGGCTGCCGTCTATGGGGTCGCACAGAGTTGGACATGACTGAAGCGACTTAGCAGCAGCAGCAGCAGGAAGTAAGATGCTGGGTGTTGCCCCTCTCTTTCCTCCTTTGGGGGAAAACACTAGCTCAGGAACAGTCTCCATCAAGAGCCCTCATCCAGGGCCAGCCCTCTCTAACACCTCTGCTAGGGGTCCCACTGTCCTGATCCCAGCAAACCATGCTTTCCTTCAGATGATATACCCTCCTGCATACTGTTCTTGACTTGCGTTCCACCACTGAAGATTACCAGATAAATATCTCATTCTTCCTAAACAGACATTCAAATTTGTTTTTAATGAAATATATTTGACATACATTATGTTTCTTTCAGATGTACTACATAATAATTTGACATCACACAGGCATTTTATCTTCCAAATGCTTCTATGATAAATTATGCATGTTCTGTGCTAATGAGATCAGGTTACATACATCTTCAGGTTGTTTCTTTGCCAACCTGGCAATGTGCAATTGGACAGAAATTTTTCTTATAAATACATGCTATCTTTTGTTGTCCAAGCCAAAGTAGCGGCCCTAATCATGGACATCAGATACAGTCAAAATGAAGTTTGGTCAGGTTTGGGAGAGAGGAGTATGCGTCTTTATCACAATAGGATCTAATAAATTCCCATTTCTTTTCCTAAATACACTTCTGTTACTGTTACTCACTTCTGTGAGTAATATAATCTATCCAAGCATTAGAATATGCATCTGAGTGGTTTTTTCTTTTTTTTTTGCAACAACAGAGAATTACAAAAAAAGCCATTAAAGGTCTAACACTTTGAGTTTTCAGGTCTCCTCTGTGTCATATACATCCTGGTGCATGGCTTAATTTTAAAATGGAAGAAAAAGAAAAATTATTGCTAGCATTATGGTGTTGAGTAAGGTTTATAATAGCAATAATCCCCCATGAAAACAGTTGTTATCATAGTTAATGCCCATTTTGTCACAGCGTTAACCTTCCCTGGCTCTGCCTCGGGCCATTAAATGGCCAACCATTTGTTAAGCACCCCAGAGCAAGCAATTTCAGGGGGAATATTGCTAAGCTCACTTGCTAAGGAAAGCACCTGAGAAGACAGTGATGAGCTTTATACCGGTCCATGTACACACACACATCCTTCTACATACTTTCTCCAAGGCCTTCCTTTAAGAATATTCTGCCTTGTAATTCCTTCCAGACTACTCTGAACAGTTCTGCAGCCCCTCAGACACCTGCTTTGCTCATTCCCTGCCTTTTCCCCCCTGGCTGTCTTAGTATCAGTGTTTAAAGTATTTTATAGTTTTAACTCTGGCCCTCAAGAAGAGGCCATACCTTTAAAATGCTCACAGGGGGATTTCCCTGGCAGTGCAGTGGTTAAGACTCTACACATTGAATGTGGGGATGTGGCTTCAATCCACGGCCAGGGAACTAAGGTTTCATATGCTGTGTGGTGCAGCTAAAAAACATTTTTTTAAATGCTCAAAGGTTGTAAGTAAAAATAATAATAATAATGTTGCTTGAAAGCAAGAGAAAAACAGGAAAAAGAAGTGATGATAAAATATCTCTAATACCAAGGGATATCTGTCCCTTAAGTAGACACAAGTTTTGTTAACTTTTTAGTAATTTACTGCCTTCAATGCTTTGCATGTATTATCTCTTTTCATTGTAATACCATCTTGATGAGGTTAGTATGATTAGTAGTCCCAACTGGCTGGTGAAGAAACAAAATTTGAACCCATGCTATTCTTCAGATTCAAGCATTTCAGTACCATGGCACAACTTACTTATCTCCATTTCAAAACAAAACAGGCAAGATTTTTAAAAACACTGATTCCTATCTTGTTTGCATCATGTTTACCCTTTGATATCAAATCAGACAATGATTTTTGGTTACTAATAATTGTTAATATCAACGTTTATTATTGTCCAGGGAGACTCTGTCAAATAAACCTTGTTCAAGTAAGAACTGGTTTTCAAAGTCACAACAAAGCAGAATTCCATAGCCTAAGTACTGGTCAAGGATATTATAATTGATTTTATTAAAATTTGCTAATCCTTTTACATTAGAAATGACTTTATACTATGTCACTGCGGTCCCTCAATTGGTCAAGAATTATAAATCTCTAATTTTAAACTGAGTTTACCTAATTAGTTAAAGATAGTTGCAGCTATCAACTACTTTCCAGAAGGGAAGAGCTATATCAACCCAATCTCATTTAAGTGAAGAATAATGCAGGTATGTTATGTGAGTTTTGACATAATTAGTCATTTCATTAATAAAATAACTGAACCTCCTTAATCAAAGGTAGAACTTCTTGCTTAAAGCTTAGTTTGAAGAGTCAAATGGGCATAACAGTAGGAGGTACAAAGATTGGTTCAGAAGAGACAGGAAAGATTTTAATGAGGGGAGATCTTTTCTTATTAAACTTCTAATTTGGTAAGGCTATATTCTATTTTTAATTTTTACTTCCCATCATCATTCTCACCACAGTTAACATTGTTAACTGCTAATATCAGATGAGTACCATACATAATACATGCAAGACCATCTCAGAGGACCAGCAGAAGAACTGGGGATGGTTTGATGGGATTATGGTTAGTCCTTGATTTCTTGTATTGACAAAGAGATGCCTGAGAGCAAATTCTGTAAATTCAGAGATAAGCCTAGACTCTCCATTAAGCATTAGCCTCAACTGTCTTAGAAACCCAGTATTTTCAGACTAGAAGAGTTCAATTAGGATGGAAAAGCAATGGGAACAGTGTACTCAATTTTCCCCCAAATACCTAAAATGTACACAAGAAGTGGTTTAAAGTTATGAGCAAATCTCAAACTCACTCTTTTCTAAGCACTTGAAATGCAGGAATATTTTGGTGAAAGAAATAGAAAGCTGTTTCATTAAAATCTACTTATTAATTATCTGCATAAATAGCTCTTTTGATCACTATTGTCTGGGCTTTTTCTCACTTGGCAACTGGCAGAAAGCCATGGAAATCTTGGTGTTGCTCAGATTAAATAGTTTCCCATCTCTGCATTCCTTGGTATTCTGTAGTAACGAGGGGCTAGAAAACAACAAAACCACAGATAG